>NC_090931.1:1339146437-1341646437 GCF_040938575.1 Ambystoma mexicanum
TTTGGAAACCATCTGAAGAATGTCTTGAGCCCTCGTCTTGGGAGGCAAGCTCTTTCCCAAGGATGTGTCTAGTACAGCTCCTATGTACTGAAGCTGTTGGGAAGGTGTCATTTGAGACTTCTTGAAATTGAGGGAGAAGCCCAGTTTGTGGAGGAAGTGGCAGGTGACTTTCAGATGATCCAGTGCTTGCTCGGCAGAGCGCGCTCTGATCAACCAATCGTCCAGGTAGGGGTAGACATGAATCCCCCCTCTCCTGAGGTGCGCTGCCACCACTACCATTAACTTAGTGAAGCCCCTCAGGCGGAGGTCAACCCGAATGGCAGGACTCAAAACTGATAGTGTGAGTCGCCAACTACGAACCTCAGGTATTTTTTGTGTTTGAGATGAATCGGCACATGAAAATAAGCATCCTGGAGGTCCAATGACACCAACCAGTCCTGGAGATGAAGGGCCTGAAGGATCTGAGAAAGGGTAACCATCTTGAATTTGTCTTTCCTGAGGAACTTGTTCAAGTTTCTTAAGTCCAAGATGGGTCTCAGTCATTCGTTCTTTTTGGGCATCAAAAAATACGGGAAGTACCATCCCTTCTTCCTCTCCGCTGCAGGTACTGGTTCTATAGCACCTTTCTCCAGCAGGGTTAGAACTTCCTGCTGTAGGAGCGGGTTTGAAAACTTGAACGGGTGTCTCCCTGGTGGATTGCTTTGAGGTTGCTTTAGAAAAGGAAGGCAGTAGCCTTGGGCTATTATTTCTAGAGCCTAAACATCTGAAGTAATGGTTCGCCATTCTTGCAGATGCTGCGACAGCCTGCCTCCTACAGGTGTTTTGTGGTGCAAGTCCTCAAAGTGGTTTTGTGGCGGATGTTGCAGCCGCTGATGGCAAAGAGGCTGCAGCTGGAACTGGCTTAGCACATTTTCCTCGTCCACCACGAGTGGCCTTTCTTTGGCCCCTTTGACTGGCCATTCCTCTCGCTCGTCTTTCCATATGAGGTGTAATAACGATAGGATCGTCCCCTCCATGATTGCCCTTGCGCACGAAAAGGCGGAGGTTGGCTAATAGCAGCTCCTAAAGATTTGGCCGCTGCTTTTGAGGTCTGCAAACTCTCAAGGCTCTCGTCAGCCTTGTTGCCAAAAAGGTGAGACCCGTCAAAAGGCATGTTCAGAAGGCGGTTCTGTACGTCCGGTGCAAAACCAGACTTCCGTAACCACGCAAACCTGCGCATTACCGTGCTAGTGCCCATGGATCTGCTTGCACTACCCGCAATGTCCAATCCAGATCGAAGGGATTCCTGCATGGCCTCCTTTCCATCTCTAACGATGGCTAGAAAACCTTCCATTTCTTCCCCTACTGGTATGTGCTCTGCCGCCATTGCGATGTACTCCCACAGAGTGTACGAAAATTTTGCCAAGGCACATGTGGCGTTGGCAGATTTTAATGCCATGCTCCCGGCTGAAAATACCTTCCGTGCCGAACCATCCACACGCTTATCGTCCCTGTCTGGCGGGATAGACGTGTACGCAAGTTTGTTGGAAGCTGTGGCTGCCTGTATGACCAGACTCTCGGGAGTTGGATGTTTTGACAGATAGCCGGGGTCGCTACTGGCTGGGCGGTATTTTGATGTGAGGGACTTATTTATCAGAGGAATATAATCCGGAGTTTCCCAATTCTTGGCCACCCTGTTTTGTAAGGCTACATGAAAAGGTAGTACTGGGTCTTCAGTGGGACCATGGTCCAATATGTCTGTTAAATTGTCTTGGACGAATTGGGCTGGTGGTCAAGCCCATCCCAAGTAATCTACCACCTTGGTCATTAACTGACGGTAAGATGGTCTGGCATGCTCTCCTGGATCTGGTCTACCAAAGTCATTCTCAGGAGAAGCGTCAATGCCACTTGCATTATGTAAAGACTCCACCAAATCCCTCATTCTGCTTTCCTCTGAGATCAAGCATTCTGGGACATTTGGGGTGCCATATTCCAATCCAAAAGGTACATTTTCCTCCTCGGATCTCTCCTATTCCTCAAAAATAGAGGTCAAGGATTTGAAAAACTCCTTCCTAGGGAGAGGCTTGAAAACCTTCTCTGGGAGAGGAGGAGGAAGAGGTGTAGTACCATGCTCTGAAGAAATTACATGTTTTGTAACTTTCGCCTTCTCTTTTTCTGGCTGCCCTGGCTTGGTTGGAGCCTTTGGCGCCGAGGATTTTGACGTCGACGTTGATAAAGGCGTTGACGACATAGTGGTCATCGACAGGGTCTGCTTCGAGGGCGTCGAGGCAGTCTTCGAGGATTTTCCCTTCGAGGTGTGACATGTCTCGGACGGCGTCGGTGACCTCGAGTGGTCGACTCGAGCGTTTATCGCTCGGCGTCCTGGAAGGTTCCCTATCCTTCCTTTTACGATCACCTGGGCTCGTGGGCGCACGAGTGTCAGAGCGATGACACTCCGGCCGGCTTCCGAAGAAGGCACGGTCCGAGGCTTTGCCTTCTGAAACACCTCCATCATTTTGACCCTGAATGCTTCCCACTCTTCGGAAGACGAAGGTTTCGTGGGGCATTTCATTTTCTTCGGAGACTCGTCTGACGACGAGGTGGAGGGAGACCTGTGGCGTCGTTTCTTCGATTTATTTTTATGAAGACGACGAGCGATGAGAATCGCTTCGGGAGCTTGATCGATGCCTTTCGTGTCTAGGAGATTTCTCCTCATGGGGTCTCGACTCGGCGCTAGAGGCTTTTCGATCCTTCCGACCTACCTGTAGCTTTCCTCTTCTTTCTCGCAAGGCCTTCCCCGTCATCACCTGACACTTCGAACAGGCCTCCATGTCGTGGCCTTCTCCGAGGCACCACAAACACTCGTGGTGCCGGTCCGTGATCGACATTTTTGAGCCGCACGACTTGCATTTCTTGAAACCCGATCTCAGGGTCGTGGTCGGTGTCGATGACAGGGACATGTTTCTTCTTGTTTATAAATATATATATTCTTCACAGAACTCTAGGCGTGCCGAATGTCTGAAGCAACGTAACTGCGGAAAAACGGAACTGAGGCCAATGGGGGCCGCGCTTGCTACTTATACACCCGATGACGTCACCCTCGACGGAGGCCTTCGAGGGACCATCGACTCGATGACATCGACGCACGGCGCCCTCTGCTGAAAAAGTTTCCGAAGAGCAGCAAAGCTGGATGGAATACATCTCAAATCTAAGATGAGGAATACGTTGCAGGACACAATCCACTTGAAATACAGTTTGTAAGCGAAAATGAAACCGTTTTTTCTTTTAGCAAGGATTCCCAGCCTGAACACAGGGAATATTCATGAGCATGTGAACCGATGCTAGACCCCATGCTGGAGAAAGCATAACACTATTGAAAGTGTCAACCCTGCATTCTTGACTACACCACTTCCCTCCCTGAAAACCTGAAATTGTTTATTCAACCACAGCTACCAATGGGGAGCCAAGGGATTCCCAGGGAGGCTGGTCTTGGCTAGATTGGTTGTCTAAATGAGGCCAAGAACAGCAACTGAATAGCGCTTCTGTTAGGGAGATTTATCATTTTTATGCGTCATCGCCTCTCCTAGTGAGACCACCACCAGCACCTTTTGCTAACTTCTGGACCTTTTTCTTCAAACCTGAACGAGTGGAGCCTTTTTCCACTCATTCATTTTTATGGGCACTGTCTTTTGGAACTCTTGGCTTTGTATTTTTACTGTCTTTGGAGTCTAATTTCCGCCTGATCTCTTTTAAGGCATATGTATTTCTACTATGGCAGCACACAACTCTTTACGGGCAGTGTTGCTGGGGAACCTTTGGGTTCTCCTTTTAGAATCTTCAGTATCCTTGAGTAACCACAGTTCTTAAGGATAGATACTTAGTATCTCTCCTAAAAATGTTCTAGTCAGAGAGATTGGCACACACCACCTTCAGTGGAGTGCCAAAGGGATACATAATATCCCCCTTCTCTCTGCTCCTGTGACTTTTTAGTCACATAGACAACATTCTAGTTATGGCTGGTGACAGTGGACGTATCCTACCAACTGTTATATAGCCTCGGTTATGCACAATAGGGGTGGCCAAGTTCTAACTTGGTGGCTTCCTTCTTTTCTCACCATTCCTAGCGTGGTTCTTTGTCAGCCATTCATTTACCGTCCTGGGAGGGGGAGGTGTCTGTGTGTGTGTGTGTGTATGTGTGTGTGTGTGTGTGTTTTGCCTTTGGCGGGAGCCCTTTGGTGTCCACGCCTAAGCTCCAGTGTGTCTGGGCAGGCAGGAAGCAGGGTGACGGGGGGTGGGAGTGCCTGAATGGAACCAGCTCCCACTAGGGATCTGGCTGTCCTGATTGGACAGCCACCCACCCATTTCTGTAAACTGCTGAGAGAGACTGCAAAGGAGTGTGTGCTGAAACTGATTAAAAGGTGAGGTTCCTGAGGTGAAAGGCAAGTTGAACACTGGAAACTGAAGTAACCCCAAAAGACGACGACCAGAGACCTTTGCAACACTGTGAAGCGACCACTGCACTGCTGTCCTGACCCTGATCGACAGAGGAACCTAATACGAACTTTGATTAAAGCCATCTCCCAAGGTCCGGTGAGTTTCTAGAGCTGCAAAAGCGCAATACCAGGAGACCTGCTGCCCATTCCGAGTGCATCATTGTGTAAAGGCCGAATTCGTCCAAGTCTTTGCTGAATCTTCAAGGACACTCCAGAGACCGGATCCAACTTGTCCAGACCCCCTCAGCAGAGTGTGGGACTGTAAGAAGCGAAGAAGATTGACCGGGGGAATTGTTGGTGCTGCAGAAAAGGCGCCAAAACCACACAGTGACCAGAGAAGTTGCTGAAAACTGTCCAAGAGGTCCTCCATCGAGACTGCTCCTGAGAGATCCCATCCATTGTCCTGACTTTTGTCATCAGACCAAGAAATCCAGAGGTCCGGTCAAGGGCCGCCGCATCGAAGAGAATCTAGCCACGATCTTTCCTTCCAACCTAAGGTACTGTGGAGAGAAAGGTATTGCTTACCTTGATCAGTGAAGTCGCTCCAGAGCATTGGAGTGCACATAGAGGGGTCCAGGGTAGGCCCCCCCCATTTTACCTCTGACTCAATCCGCTGCTTGTGTACCTTTAGCGAGTTCTCACCAGCGTCTCCAACTCCAATGTAATCTTGCTACATCCTAAAGACTAGAGACTCTAAAGTATCCACAGGAACTTTTCATATTCCACTGCTTGTTAAAGCTTCAAGCTCTCTCCGAACTGCCTTTAGCTAGGGTTGCATTCTGGAACTTAAGACTTTGTGTGCGAAGAAACTGCCTCTACAACCTTAAGCTGTGCTAGTGCCAACTATTTTCCTTTCCAAAAGTCACTATCTTATATTTGTATGCAGAGTAAATGTCTTTACCGTATTTCTGCTAAGATCCACGGGTGTGCGCTATGCCCGATAATAAGATAGAAGTGTTGTCAAAAGCTGTAACAAATGTAACCGCAAGCAACTACAAATTAAGCAGTTGCCTTTGAAAAGTATCCTAAATAAATCCTATGTGTTCTAGTGTATAGTATTAAGTATAGCAATGGGCTAGAGGGGGTAGATTGACTAACCAGCGCTGTTAGGGGTGCTAAATCTAATACGTGTTGTAAAATGTAATCATGGAATATTGCAGGTTTAAAGAAAAACCTGGAGGAACTAGACTGGTGTGAATTAATCAGGAAACATCAGGTTGTATTGTTCCAGGAAACATGGGCCACTACCACGGTTGAACTCCAGGGTTACTAAGCCTATCTGATCATGGCCCCGAAGGGCCCTAGAGGTAGACCTATGGTTCGGTTGCTAACCTTCATTGATCCATCTCTTAACTGGCGTGTTGTCAATCAGCCGACTGAATCACCCATTTTAACAATATCTAGAGATTCATTCTATTGAAGGCCACTCAATTATGTTATTTAATGTCTATAATAGACCATATGCCCTCTTCCCCTAGCCATAATAAATAAAATGTATGAATTAGTACTTTTGCAGGAAAAGCCTGACCTGACAAAGAACCATCTCATAGCTGAGGGCTTTAACCTTGAAATCGAGCCCCTGAAAGAACTGGAGGGATTGTGGGAGGACCAGGATGAGGCCTTTGATATTCCAGCCTTGGGTCGCATTTCCCCCTAGTAAAATCCATCGTTATGCTATGAACACCGTACGGGTTTTGAGCCTACTTGAGGCCAGAGCTTGTAATGGCCGTCATGTTAATGACCAACCGGCTGTTAATACATACTGTGGTCCAAATAACTTAAGCTTGATTGATTATATTCTGGTCTCTGTGCGTGACTGGCCCGCTGTTATTGATTTTAAGGTACATGAACGTAATGAGAGTGATCACAATGTGTTGGTTATTGCACTTGGTTACCCTTTGAATAGTTCTTTTCGGTGGGATGCCTGTCACCTTTCTGGTGCAATAACGGTGACGGAGCATGCCTGCAGAACGGTAAAATGGGCAAAGGTAATGGCTTTGAAAAAAAATCTAATATCTATGCGTCCGTCCTCCCGAGTCTTCAGAAATTCTGTGAGGAGGGGATTTCCGATTCAGAAGTTATTCATGAATTTGATATATTAGTTAATGTTATTAACCTACATGTTACCCTCCCCAGCTGGCTGTAAAAAAGCATCATACTCTAGTTGAAAACAGTTGGTACGACGAGGATTGATTGTAGATTAGCCCACCATCAGCTTCCCGCCTCACTGGCCTTTGGCCCACCAGTAGACAAACTCATTGTCTGCTCTTGTAGAGCAGACTAGAAGAATACTGTTGGCACTAAGAAGGGATGTTTTGTTAAAGCCAAATGGGACAATCTTAGGGAAGGAAGGACTGTATCCTTTTGGAGACCGATTACTGATGCAGAAATGAGGGGTGACACGGCCTGGCAGAATTGCATCACGCCTGCAGCTTGGCATGATCACTGCTCGGAGCTGTATGGGGAAGGCACGAACACTGTAAATATGCACTGTCTGATCCTGAATTACATTGAGGTGAGGGACCGACTGCTTTGTCTCCAAGAAGTAGTAGAGGTAATAGCATCCCAGAAAAGTGGTAAAGCACCTGGCCCTGATCGGTTGGCGATAGAAGTGTTTAAGGACGAACCACTAGTGTGGGCACCAGTTCTTTTGAAACGTGTTAATTCTTGTACTAGTATGAACACGGTCCCGAGCCTCTGCAATCAGCCAAAATCGTACCAATCTATAAAAAAGGGGAAAGGGACTGTCCGGAGTACTATCGCCCGATTTCCCTGCTTGATAGCACTGGGAAAACGTTTATGAAAGTTATTTTTAAGCATATACAGACTTGGGCCAATGATAACAACAGGATTCATTCTTTGAAAGCAGGAATCCAATGCAATAAATCTATGATTGACCAGTGCATTCGCCTGTACTTGTATGTCCAGATATATACTGTATTGATGAAGGTTAAATTGTATGTCGTATATGTGGATCTTAAAACTGCTTTTGACGCAGTGCCAATACACCTCCTTTGGCATGTCCTTAATAAAAGAAAAATGCCCCACCAGCTCATAGCAACTGTGTGTACCCTTTATTCAGCAAACAAGGCAGTCGTGAGATATGGGCTATGAGGTGAGACCACGGAGCCCTTTAGTGTCTCTATGAGGGTAAGGCAGGGCTGCGTCCTCGCCCCACTTCTGTTCAGCATTTATGTGGAGGAGGTAATCTCAGCTCTGTTACCTGGGTGTTTGGACCCACCCAAGATGGGCAAGGACAAGTATCCTGCATTGTTTTATGCAGACAATGCGGTCAACCTCCCCACAAGGTGTGAAGGCTACACTAGCCGTGCTTCTGAAGAAATGTGAAGAAATAAGACTGCGATTAAAGGTCACCAAAACTAAATACATGGTCTTTAAACCCAAAGTTGTCAAACAGCAACATTTTGAGGTTTTGGGTAGGGGATTATAGACCGGAGCAGGTCTCTTTATACGACTTTTTAGGGATCGGATTCAATGAGGACGGACAGTGGACTGCCCAACTTAAGTCATGTGTTACACTATAAAAGTACAGGGGGGACGTGAAGGCATTTTTTAATAGGCATGGCAGGGGTGAAATTGCCCCTGCCATTGAATTATATAAAAAAAAACAAGCATGTACTGCCACACTATTTGTAGATGAGCTTTGGGGTATTTTAAGTATCAAATCAATTACGAAGTTTAAAAATAAATTAATTAAAAGCCTTATGTTACCCCGAACATTTTATTACAACATCTCCCCTGTTGCTGATGCGGCCAAGTTTCGCCCCCTGCTGTATTGGCTTTGCCTAAACGAAAATGAAGGGATTGCGAAGTATAGGGAAGCATTTGACCATGTCAAGAGCTTGGCAAGGGTGGCCGAGGGGGCGAGTCTGCCTTGGCTGAAGCACGCTCTATGGACAGATCCCGCTGGTGTTGATCGAATTGCAATTGGTAAAGAGGGCATGGTTTCCTATACAAGAATGAAGATGGCAGAGGGGAGTAGTAAATTGAAACTGGGACCATGTTATTTGGCTATCAAAGGAGATTTTGGATATGAAGGGTTTCTTGATAAAATCAGCCCACCCTTTGCACGGGCACTATATCTTGCCTTTGGGTTGGTAACCCTGATAGCGGCCTCATTTACAAAATCATGGGGTTTGTGAGGCTCAGGCATTTGTCCCTTATGTCAATATGAGGAGGAAACCACAGCCCACTTTATGTTTTTCTGTCCTAATCTTACTGTATTGAGACAACAATATATAAAGCCTCTCCTAAGAGCAGCAAGAGTATGCACCGTTAGGTAAGATTTTCATAGCAATGATAAAACTTCCTGACCTGTGTCAACCCCAGAACCTTTAGCTGTTACTCGTGGATTATTTTCCCTATACCTCAGTGAGTGGGAACCTTTGTCCACACTCAGAATATTTTACTCTTTTTATTGGTATCGGTTTTAAGACTCTCCATAGTGTCCTTTAAATGTTACCCTCTTTGACAACTTTTTGGCAATAAGTGCCTATTGTTGCTGGGTTGCCCTAGGGGCTCCCCTTTTAACTTTCTCTGGCTAACCTTGTGAGAACTGCAGTTCCCAAGGATAGAAAGGATCTTTGGATCCCTTTCACATTTAATTAGGTGAGACCAGCACCCGCCCGCCCCGCACCTTATGTGGAGTGCTGGGGAGATACTGAGTATCCTCTTTCTCATTTCAAATGTAACATTTATGTTAAAAGGACAAACTTACCTTTAATGGCTGCTGGCAGTGAACCTTTTTATTAATGCAGTGCACCTTTACTGCGTGCTGTTTGCACAGCCCCGTAAAGACACCCATGGGTGATCATTTTACCAAAATGACCCCCCCACACCCTCACCCCAATCTTCTTTTTTTGCCATTTCAGCGTTCCTTGTCCTTTCTTGTTCCCTCTCCTAATATCCAGGGTGGGAAATTCCTTTGTGCCATTTTCATCTTCAGCGGGAATCCTGTGGATTGCCTGTCCAGGCTCCAGAGTGTCTGTGAAGGAAGGAAGCGAGGGAGCCCAAGACTCTGCAACCCTTTGTCTTCCAGTCTGATTGTGAAAATCCAATTAAAACTGGAAGGCTGGCTGTCCTGAAAGGACTGCCAACCCCCAAAGTTTGAATGTTGCATGGCAGTTTGATTGGCTGGGTTCCTGCATAAAAGTCCGATCCTGGAAGCTGAAGGGGTAGTCGACCACTGGTATCAAAACCGAAGAGGAAGATGAAGAAACCACAGCTGAGACCATTTCCAGCGACCGGAGAGCCTGCTGTATAACCAGAACCTGCTGTAGCCCTTCCTTCCAATCGACCTGGGGACCCCCGAAAACGACAACCCCGACCCAGGGCCTGGTGAGACGCACTAGGCTCTAGATGACCTGCATTTTGAGCCATGCCACGTTGTGCTGCGACCTTGCAGGGCTGCAATACCCTGCGACCTTGAGCCATCTGGCAGTGCACGGTCTTCTGAATTCAAAATCTCGTTGGAACTTCGTGGGCATCCTGCTGGATCTCCAGAGGCACGAATCAGGCCCGAAAAGGCCCCTCACCAGAGTGCTGGACCTTGCAAACGATGCAAATCCGAGCGGTGATATTCTGTCTTCCTCGGTGCTCCTGAAAATTTGCTAAATCCACAGAGCCGCATCCAGCCGCAAGGAAACTCTTGCCTGGATCCTTCTCATGTGATCCTTGCTGCAAAAGGCCTTCCAAAGTCCTGTCTTCCGTCTTCTTGACAAAGGAATCCATCGACTGGGTTTTTGCCTGCATATCTTGAAGTCTTCCTGCTGCAACTCTTCTTGTGTGCTGAGGTACTGTGTTGGCTGGGGTATTTTACCTACCTTAAGCTTGGGTGTTTTCTTTGATTGGGAGGCCACTCATCCAGTTCAGCCAGGCCCACTGCGGAATCCCTCAAGGGTGTCTTCTCTGAAGTCCCTGGACCCTCAACTAACTCTAAAGGGAAATACTTTTGTTTGAACAGTGTTCTTCTGGAACTCTGACATTGCCTGCTACAGAACCATCTCACCCTGCCTACAGCTGGCACCTAGACCACTAGGATCCCCTCTACTGCCTAGGAGTTAACTCATGCTATTGAATAAGGGCATTACCGGATAAGATAAGGGTTCTGCCTTTAAAAAGAATAACAAGTGTTAAAATGTTACTTACTTTTAAAAAGTTGGTTGGTAACTGTAACTCCGAGAGTGAACAGCTACAAAGGGGGGCGCTAGAGAGGCCGCAACCAAGATGGCCGCGTTGCTGTGAGCTCCAAGCTGGATCTCGAAGAGGGGAGGCAGATCCAAGGCCCATCAGGCTCCAACTGAGCCCAAAAGCCGGTGAGGTTTTGTGTACCGACCGACAGGTGATAGCCCGAGTTTTGGAAATAAAGGCACCCCAGAAGTATTGAAAGTGCGAGGAGACGTCAGAAGCACCGGAGACCTGGGCGCGGCCCGGTGCCGACAGCACGCAAGTGCTTGTGCGCGGGCCAGGAATCGAAGGCCGGTGATACTAGAAGCCCAGCGTGGAACGGAGGAGAAGAGATTGCCCCCGAGAGACGAGGCGCTCACCCCAGTGGGTTAGGAAGCCACCCCCCAGCACCTGAAGCCGCGACACGGCGGCCCGAGACAGAGGCAGTCCGGGGTAAGAAAATACATGCTGACAAGAGGAAGGAGAGCAGCCGGTAACTATGGCCTGCCGGAGAGCACAAATGAGGCGGGCTGGTGCCCTTCGCATGAGGGACAGGGACCCCCATAGCAAGTGTGAGGACCGGGGTGGGAAGAAATATAGCCCTGACCCAGGAGAACGCCGCTGACACCGGGAAGGCAGGAGTGCTGCGAGGTGCCCGTGTATTGCACCTGCCGGTCCCCCCTCCCCCCATGTGCAATAGTCCCGGCAGCCCAGCGAAGAAAATACTTGAGGTCCTCCCGGGTCAGCCCTCCCCTGCCTGAAGCGATGCTGCCAGCCCCCCACCCCCCTCTCCTGGGGGCGGTGTGAAACAAATGCTACAGTCAGGCGGGGAGAGGCTGGAAACCAGCGCAACCTCAGCATATCTCGCAAGACTGCTGACAACCAAATACTATGCCAGCCCCGGCTCCCCAGTGACTATTTGGAAAGTAGGTGCCAGCCACAGGACCTGCAACTTGTAGACCCGGCGGAGCACTAGTGGCTGTACACACAGCATGAAGGCTTGAAACTGGGGGTGCCCAGCCACGGCAACGTCATTTCTTCAGTCCCTTGAGGCCTGAAATTAAGGAGCCCTTCAGCACCTCATCTGGTACGGTATCCCCGCGAACACCGCTGCTGCCCTACATTGGCCTGGCCTCAAAGATAAAATCCCATAAATTGCGGCAACCCTGAGAAGGGGATACACCACCGTTAGCGATTGGAGACATTAAGGTGGGGGCTTAACTTGGAGACGCAGAATCTGAACAATATTGATACAATCAGGAAACAAACAATCATAAACAGCGACGACTGGCGAACAGGGGGGGGGTGCCTGGAAGAAGGGGTTGTGGCAACAGCAAGACGAGCCCCCAGGGGGCACAAGGTTGCTCCCAGGGTGACACCACAACCAGAGCAAGGAGCACATGCTCATAATAGGGCCAAAGCTCCATAAATCATCAGCAATATATCCATGAGGGAGCATGGAACAACATAGGGGTTAACTGATCCAGGCCTGCTAAAAACCTGGGGTGCGCCCTCTCGCAGCACAGACCCTGTGCCGGGGGTCAATTGAAGCGGTCCCTGTCAAAAGCTATACTGCGAAAGGAAACAAGCGGCAGTCCCGCTTACCATTTACCAAAAAGGAGGGGCTAAGTAAAGGCAGCAACAAGTTGATAGCGCACCAATGCCACCACAATGCTGTCCACAGAGCCCCAAGCAGCAGGGGCTGGCGGCTCGAGCATGAGCAACCCATCATCGGAGCCGAGTAAGGTGCTAGCGGAAATGCAATCTGGCTTTGCCGCCATAAAAACAAAATTGGATGGAATGGCATATAAGGTAGACAGAATGCAGGAACACAGATAAGGAAAGCAGCAGGACCTCCAAGATCAAAGCCCAGGTTAGTGTGCTCGAGGACTCTAGCACTGAAACAATGCAAGCAATCAAGGAACTGCGGCGAGAGTAAAATCCATCAGAGAGAAGAACGAAGATCTGGCGGCGAGGTCGAGAAGAAAAAACGTCAGAGTTGTAGGGGTCCCGGAATTAATCTTGCAGCAGAACACGGAGGTCTTCATGGAGAAGTTCATTATGGAAGTGTTGCAGGGCCCACCTCTTATCCTCCCAATTTATGGTGGAGAGGGCACATCGGTTGTCACGAATCACTGCAAGACTAGGTCAGAATCCTCGCCCGATCATTGCACGAGTCCTGAACTATCGAGATCGGGACACCATACTCTGCAGAGCGAGGGAACTCCGAGACCTCACTTACGAGAACGCTAGAGTATCCTTCTATCCAGACTTCACCCCAGCAGCCCAGAAAGCCCGCCTGTCCTTCCTGGCAGCAAAAAGAACGCTCCGAGATCGAGAGATACAATACTCAATGCAATACCCCTCCAAATTAAGCGTTCAATATAATGGGCAAACCCATTTATTTACTGATCCAGGGGCAGTGCACGACTTTCTGGAATCCTTGCCGAAGTGATCAATTGAGATTCACAAACATACCCTTGAAATGAACCGATGAAGCAGCGTCAGTCCTGAGGTGTCCTGATCCTTGCTTGAGAATAGTATCAATTGAATAGACGCTATCAGTGGGGTACCCCCGATGGGTCTCGATAATCTTCTGCTTATAATGTAATGAATAAGTCCAGTTGCATATGTAAGAATTATTTATCTCTTCAGATCCTCCCCTCGAGGTCCAAAATGGAAAAGGTTACTTGGGCAGCCATGGCCAGCACCCCCGGGCCGTTTCCCATGGTAATGAGGTGGTTGAGGGATTTTTGGAAGGGGGCTCCAGTGACTGCAGGTTGTGGGTGGGCAGTGTGGGTGGGGGTAGTGGGGATGGGGATTGTTTGGGCATGAAGGAGTGGGGGAGGGTGGGTAGTTCTGGGGTTATTGGTTTAAGTTACCGCAAAAAGATACGTACCTCATGGAAGTGGCCAAGAGTCAGATTTCCAGCTGGATGACGGGGTGAAGTCACCTTTGTTTGTAGCCTTCGCCCTAGTTATGGCACATAAGGCCGTTAGTTGGAATATGCAGGGACTCAATTAACACGTGCAAAGCCTGCAAGGTAGTACAATATTGTGAGCGACATGAGGCGAAAATGGTCATGCTACAGGAAACTCACCTCAGAGGTTCGGGAGCGGGGCGGGGGGGTGGGGGGGATTAGTTGCCAGAAACTGGGGAAACTGAAAATACTATACCTCGTATTCTGCCTACTCTGCAGGAGTAATGACACTAGTGCACAAGTCACTGGGGTTCTGCACAAACAACACAATTATCGACCCACAGGGAAGATATGCTATAGTCTCTGGTTGCTAGGGAACCAAAATGATCACACTTGTCAACATATACGGTCCAAACGTTGATGACCCTGAGTTATTTCATACTCTGGTGAGGCTATGCCAGAAATACTTACATACCAATATTGTGTGGCGGGGGACCTCAATGTGGTACTAGACCCAAGCAGAGACAAAACAAATGGGGAGGCGGGGGGGGGGGAGCGACGCTCCAGAGCTGCGGAAGCGGTCCTTAGCAGCATGAATGTGTTAGAGCTGGGGGATGTTTGGAGACTCTTGAGGCCGAAGAGGGAGGAATTGTCACACCATTCAACTGCCCACAACACCTCATCCCGGTTAGATTACATTCTCGCCTGCCCATATCTTGTACACCGAACGGACGACTGTGAGCTGCTCCAGAGAACATTCTCTGACCATTCCCCTGTGCTGTGGTCACTGATTCTGGACTTGGCACCGCCTCGCCCCCACTGGAGGTTCAAGTCTGCGGCACTGGGGGACTTGGTGTTCAAGAGCGAAATTCACAGCTTGATCAAGAACTACTTTAATGAGAACCTGGGCACTGTTTTCAAGATGGGTACTTTGTGGGAGGCGTTTAAGGTGGTTCTTCGAGGAGGGTGTCTGTCCCTAGAACTGGGAGTGTTAAAACAGATACGGAGGCAGCTAAACGACACCGATTTCGAAATCAGAAGGTGGGAGAGAGAGGTGGACAAGGCTCACTCGCCAAACTAAGGGAGGAGCTGGACCGCTTTGGCGCCTTCGCTGAGAGATCAAATACCTTGCTCAGCCAGCCCGCAGATATGGAGAGGAGGGTAGACCAGGCAGACACCTGGCGGTAATTGTGAGGCATGAAAGAGGCCACAGGGAAATAAATGTGATAAAAACAACGGAAGCGGATGTGGCCGTGAAGCCAAGCGCGATAGCGGATGCATTTCGACACTAATAGGAGTCCCTGTATGCCTCACGGGGAACACTACCGAAAGCAGAACTGGAGGATTATGTGGGTGAGGCAGCCCTGCTGAAAATCAGCAATGAGGCTGTAGTGGCCATAGCAACACCCGTCACGGTTGATGAAATCCTATGTGCGATACGCGCCCTGCCCTCCTCTAGGGTACCGGGCACAGACGGGCTGCCTGCTAACTTTTACAAGGAGTGGGGGGTCCTGAGGTAGCTCAGCATATGCTGGTGGTGTGGGAGGAGGGGCTGTCAGTGCAACACTCCCACCCCCCCCCCACCCCCAATGTGTGAGGCGGTGATCACTTTGATCCTCAAGCCGGGTAAAGATCCCCTTGAATGTTCTTCATACCGTCCGATATCCCTGCTGAACCTGGATACAAAAATATTTGCCAAGGTACTGGTGGAACGACTGCTCCCGCACGTCTCCCAAATTATCCATATGGACCAATCTGGTTTCATCCTAGGGAGGTCGACTAACCTACACCTTCAGCGACTGCGATATTAGCTCAGATAGACCCCAATACACAAGGATATGAAAAAGGCCTTCGACTCTGTGGAATGGAGCTATTTATTCGAAGTACTGACTCAGTTTGGGGCCCCAAAAATGTTTTTCTTGGCAGTACAGCTCCTGTACGCAGGCTTGAGTGCCCAGATAGGCATTGGCAGCACGCCCTTGTTAGGGAGAATTCTCTGTTTAGGCTGAATTTCCTAACCTAGTGAGTCCCCCAGCAGCTTTGCTGGATTTCTGGAGGTTATTTTTTTCTCCTGCCAAGAGTGAGACTCTTTTCCTCACACTCTTGGACATGATTTGAGGGCTTCCTTTGACTGTTAATGTGTTTTATGGGCTATGGGGTCTTTTACTCCATAGGGTCTCATGTGTTTTTACTATGCGAGTTACACAGCACCCTCAGTGCAGTGACACAGGGGTGTCATAGTGACACCCCACCATAGATTTCATACCCTGGGACTGACGGTCTCCCAGGGCATGTAAAGTCACCATTGGCTTTACTAGTCCCAAATTATAACAGAAACCAGTACCAACCATCATATTGTGGACATACTGGTCGGGGCAATTCGATTGCCTCGGGATCTGTTATTCGAGGGGGCACGTCTCTGTCCCCCCTGATCGAGTTTTGGCTGGTGGCAGTGGATACTACTTTTTATATTCGACCACAAATATATCTCTATGGAATTTTGCCATTGTTCGAGGCTACCAACTTTAATTATTTAATTCCTATAGCCTTGAACATACCGCCGGGTTATTTATTTATTATTAATTCACCGGTTGGTATTTTTTGCCAGAACTCGATCCTAAAATGGCGTTTGTGTTCTCTTCTGTGACTCCAACCCAAGTCGAGCCCTTTGTTCCACTTTTTGGCGGGCTTCTCCACAGAAGCCTCCAAAAGTGGTGCCACTCTGTCTGGGTTGTGGGAGGGGGTTTAGGGACCCTAGACTGAGTTGCCTTGGCAACTCAAGTCGCACTCTTGTGTGATTAGCCCAAGTGGTGAGCCGGCCGGCTCACCACTTAGCATGTTTGATTTACAGCTAGGCTGAATGAATGGGGGTTTCTTGCATAAAAGCAGGGCTTTTGGGACTGGAACTTCAGAAGTCGCCACAGGACCTAAAAATCCGAAGAGGGAGAAGCTGAACCGACCTGCAACGACGACATCACCGGTGGAGCCCTGCTGAACCGTCTCACCACTTCCCGACGACAGAGGAGATCTTCTTGCCAGAGAGTCTCTTCCCCTTGAGCTGGTGGGGACAACCAGTTCGCTTTCCTTTTCGCCTACCAGGACGTCTACTGGTCGAATTGCCCGTGCCAAGCACCCCGGCAACCGGATAGCCACTTACCACTGAACCGCGAATAAAAGGACCACTCCTTTGAATCGAGAAACTCTGCGACTGGTTTCTTCCCTGGCAGTACGACTTCCTGCTTTCCTCCCCGACGAGATCTTCTCTTCTGTCGGACGAAGCACCGACTCGCAACCGCTGCCAGGAACAACTGCCCAATATGGAGTGTTCTCACCATTTCAAGGTACTGTGTCTGCCTGGCCTCCCTTTCTATAGATTGCTACAAGGTGACAGTAAATCCTTAACCTTCTAGACTGGGCTGGTCTCTTGACCATATAACTGGTCCCTTTCTTTTGGTCCAACTTCTTTCTGAACCTTTGAGACTTTTGTGCACTTTTCAACCGTGTGGCCTTGGACACATTTTGTTCTGATCCTCTTAAAGTGGATCCGGCTTTCTGAACTCTAACTTCACAGTTTTATTTTGCTTTCCTCTCTTGCTGTGTTCGTTTGAAAGTGTTGGGATCTGTTTCAATTGATGCTCTGCCTTTCTCTCCCTTTTAACCGAATTATTAAAGTGCCATCTGCGTTAAGCGCTCACCGCTGTCTGAAAATAAGTGGTGTTTTACTTAAGACTTGTCTAATACTCTTAAGGGAGTGTATATACTTTAGTAACTGTGTTTTTGAAATTGCTTGATATTAGTGCCAGTGTGTTTTTATAGATGTGTTTTTAAATAAATAATTATATATCGTTTACAACACAGCTCTGGTCAGTGTTTGCTTGTTCTACTGTGTTTACCTGCCCTATTGTGTATGCTCTGTATACTGCCTAACTCTTCTTGAGGGAAGTCTGACTGCTCAGCTACAGCTACCAAGTGAATCTGTGTGGTACAGACTGCTACCAAGTGGGTTTACTGCCAAACACCTGTAGTTTTAAATCTTTTGCAGTGGTCCCTAAGGGAACTGCACAGGTTTCTGCCTAACAGCCCTCCCGCATTATCAAGCTGGGACGGGGAACCAGACAAGGTTGCCCCCTCTCACCCATGCTATTTGCCATGGCAATTGAAATACTGGCAGCCCGACTGTGCAGATATCATGAGCATAGGGGCCTGGCGATGGGGGGGCGGGCACGAGGGAACTAATATCTTTGTATGCGGAAGACGTGATTGTGTATATCAAGGACCCCGCAAATAACTCAGGAAGTCAAGAAATTTGGTGTGGCCTCTGGCCTCATAATCAATAGGACCAAATCCTCTCTATTCCCCCTAAATGAGAATACCGTTCGACCTCCAAACCCCCAGGATACGGTTGGGAATGAGTGGTCACATACCTGGGGTACGGGTGAGCAGGGACGCTAGAACACTACTAGAGGACAATCACAACAAATATCTACAAGTATTAAAATCCAGCGTGGAAAGGTGGTGTGGGCTGTCCCTCTCCCTCATGAGTAGAATAGCAATTGCCAAAATGATAGTGGTACCTAAGCTTCTTTAAATCTTCCATAATATACTGGTCTGGCCGGGGGTGGGCTTCTTCAGGGAGGTGCGTTCCCTACTTATCAAGCTTGCCTGGCACCCAAAGTGCCCACGCATAAGCTGGGGGACGCTAACCCAACCCTGGAAGAACAGGGGAATCGGGTTACCGGATGTTGAACTGTACTTCCTGGCGGCACAACTGTCCTTTACAAAGATTAGGATGCCGGGAGCTCAGGCTCCCGAGGTGAACCCCATGTACGCATCGAGCGAAGCTCGGTTCACCTGTTTTCCCTCCAGGGAATGCCGATATCTGGCAAATCACGTGACAAGGAAGGGGGGGGGAGCATTGCCTGTATGTACGATATGTACCCGGACGGGACGTTCGTCCCTCAGGAATGATTTGTGGAAAAGATGGGAGGTGGTTTCCAACGCACACTGCAATACTTTAGAATGAAAGCTGCTTTCAGAGATTGGTACCCGGTGTTCCTGGAAATACCACACACAACTCTGTTGCTACGATGCATCAGAAATTCCCACGGGTCTAAAGGGGTGGTGCCTGCACTATATAAACTACTCCAGACCGATTCACCTCGGGAGCCACTGAAGTGTAAGTGGAAATGGGAAGAAGACTCCGGGGTAGTCCTCAGACAGATAATGGGCTGTGGTTTGCGGCACCACACAGGAGGGTGCTTTTAATTCTCAGCTACAACTAATTCAACTCAAGACATTGCACAGAGCATACATCTCTCCAGCACGCACCAATATGACACCACAAGATCCGCCAACTGCCTGAGATGTAATGCGGACGATCTGCTACACATGCTATGGGCCTGTGTTAAAATACTCCCCTTCTGGGAGGGAGTGGCTGGTATCATGTCGGAGATGTTGGGGCAAACGGTGCGAGTGAGCTGTTATGTTGCATGTTTGGGTAGCTCCCTGGGTTGCCGAAACAATAATAAGTTACTCTCTACCTGTATGAAAATAGCATAGCAAGCGCACCCCCACCCCCACCTGGGGGTGAAAGCATGGCTGAAAGATCTAATATGGTTAAGTGATACGGACATAGAATACGTAAACCTGTGTGGGCTGCAAAACTGTCCAAAAAATATTTGGAACCCCTTTACTGCATACCCATTAACCCGGGAGGGCCCCCCGGATTGACCCCCACGCCAGGACAGAGTGTACAATGTCACATACTTGTGGCATCCGCATGGGAAGGAGTAGCAGAAACCCCAGGGAATGACAGGTTCAGCCGGTGCACTGCAATCTCATTATCAAATGCAATATGTTTCCATGATATCCAACTGCTCGACTACATGCTCTATTGTTCAATATGCAAATGTTAAGATACAATTGTTTTGGCAATTTATTTTGTAAAGTATGCTAAATATATATGGCCACTGTTGAGGTGCGAATAACTAAGAAATTAAAAAGAAAAATTAAAATTAAAAACAGCTACAAAAGTTATCCTTACCTTCAATGTGTGTTGCACTATTCTGAAAAGTATATGTAAGGTTAAGTTTCTCACTTGTGAATTGGTTGTGCCTTTTGCCCAAAAGTAATTATTGTTGGTTTCACTTTACTACTCCTGTTAGCATAAATGTATGAGTATCCCCAATTGGGTCTTGCTTCCCCAGACTTGCTGTTAGCCTGTCCAGAAAAGGTCTGCCTAAGGTTATATTTAGCTTTAAGTTGCTGATAGCCCCTTTAAAAAGTATATAGATTTTACTTTGCATACAAATGGGAGCACCCTATCAGCATTAAACTTTGTGTTAAATTTGTTGGTTTCTGTGTTCGAGCTTCTAAAGGCAGAAGTCCAGTCTCACACAGCAATACCTTTGGAACTTACGAAATAGACCGCAAATTGCGAGTCAGCAGTGGTGGGACTTGGGTCTGCCTGTAACTCCATCATTATTCCAACAATGAGGGAGGTTAGGTTAGAACTGACCAAGCAAGGGCTGGACATTTCCTCATTACAAGGTTTATTAAACCAAAGCAGTTGCTGAAAGAAATCCTTCATCCTTTGCATTCCTCCCTTGGAAAAGAAAGAGTGGTGGAGAACAGCTTGCACCTCCTCTTTGACGATACTCCTCTCTCTGAAACCACACTGGAGGAATTCAGGAGGTTGGCTAACATGGTCGAAGGTTCCGCAGATGCGACATTTGTTGCCCCCCCCAAACCCAGGGGGCAGTGGCCTCAGTGGAAGGAGAGGGGACAGAAAATGAAAAGAAAAGATGGTGGAAACAAGAGCAGTAGATCGCCTCCGCTACAACCAACAAGAGGCTCAAAGAAATCCAAGAACCAGAAGATGCCAAGGACCAAAAATTGGGGAGCAAATATCTTTCTTAAAAACATCTAATTTCCCCCAAATAGTGAATCACTAGATTGCGAGCAAACATCTAGTGTGGGGAAGGTGCTGGAAGCACCTGCGGAAAAGCATGCAATGCCATTTAAGCACCCAAAGGGAAAGAACAAACCGAGACACCACTGAAAAGATTGTAAAGGTCCTGTACAAAATGAGATAGTGATCACAAATGTGAGCATGGGTCTTCAGACAGATCCGCAGGGCCATCCACTGAAGATCTCAGGAGCGGGGGGCAAAATTGAAAGACCCGGTGGCCTCAACTGCTGCAGAAGAGCCACAGCAAGATACATTAATGTCCCCGATTCTAAGAGGAAGAACTGCGAAAGCGATTGCACTGGCCCCTATATTTCTGCAGAAGAAATTGCTCCTGTATAAACAGCCTCCTCCTGCTGGAATATTGCAAAACACTATGCAGGGAGTGACTCCAAAAGGTACCACCTATATTCCTTAAGCCATGCAAAAAAGCAACGTCAAGTTCAGCGGCAGAATCCTCAGCCCCAATTATCCTTATAGAGGAGGCTCTGGGCCAGGGGAAAACTACCAGCATTCCGGAGACCTGGAATGGCTGTGGGAAGTCGGTGGAGCTGAGAGACTCCCCAGGAAAGACCTCACCAAGTCCAGGAGAGCACTCTTGTAGGCGAAGCTCATATGGAGTAAGACTGTTCCGAGTTTGCAATCCTGAATGTTTGGTTAAAACTGTTGGCAAATACCACTCTTCATAAATCTTTGTAAAACTGTAATCCTGGCCTTCAAGAAAGTTTGAAACTTGTTTTTCCTATCCTCTGCAGACATTGAATATGTGAGTTCTGAGTGCAGACAATGCTTTTTTGTGGAAGTAGATCTGTCCACAAAGAAGGCTCAGAGGGCTATTCTGAATGCTTCAAAGGAGTTAGATCGTAATGGTCTGAAGATTTTCTCTGAGCCACCTGTTGATCTTGGTCAGAGGATTGGACTAACTAGAGAACTCAAAGGTCAGATTGTCGGGCGGGGGGAGGGGTGTGCACGAGGTTCAGGGGGATGCAACAGACAGAAGGAGGGAAACCGAAGGGGGTCATTAATCAAGAGAGCACTTTGACCCTTTTACCAGAAATTCTCTCCCAGGTTCTTCAGAAGTTGGGAGTGGGAATACAGCCTCTTTAAACAGAGAGGGCTCACCCTAATAAGTTTGAATACGCGGGGTCCAAGTACTTTTAAGGCAAAAGAAATGAGAAAACATCTGTTTGAATCAAGTGACATTGCTGCATGAAACATGGTTGGTAAACCCAATTGAGACCGAGGGTTACACATTTCACTGCCTATCCGCTTCTCAGAAAGCCAAAGGGAGGCCCGTCAGGGGGTCTTCCTGATGTTTTTTAAAAATCTTACAGTAAATTCCATTATTCCCATTTTTAATAGCATAAAGGGAATTCAGGCATTCAAAATTTGTTTAAAGTGCGACATGCCAGATCCGGACCTTATTGTCATCAATATTTACTGGAATCCTGCGTGTCCGGGCCTCAAGGACTTTTTAGCCTTGTTGGCCTCGTTGTTGGGGAGAGTCAAAATGGATTTTAGGGGGACTAATATACTCCTTGCAGGAGACCTGAATAGCGAATGCATACAACAATTAGAGGGGAGGAAGAGTCTAGGCTCTCGTAAAGGCTTGAAAAAGGGGCGAATATGGGTGGACTTTTTGGATTCTTGGGGCTTGAGAATGTTCAGTGGCTCACCCGGGGAAGAGATAGAGTCTATGCCAACATGTCATAGGGGGCAAAATATCATCTACGCTAGACTATATCTTCGCCTACCCTGGTCTTTTTTCGCGACCCTCTTCCTTGGCCATAAAATATGACTGAGGGAGTGACCATTCGCAGCTTGAGCTAACATTTCCAGACCTGCTAGCCATCTCCAAAGATATATTTTACAAAGACATAATAGGTAACAAGGGTAAAATAAGACTGGCCAAATATAAGCGTGTAGGTATGAAGCTGAATAGTCAACTTGAGAGGATATCAGATCATCTGTGGCAGGAAAATTGCCAACCAGCGAGATTCAACAAGTTTCTTTGGTCTGTTTTGCCCCCGGAGGAAGCTTCCTCCTGGGCCAGACAAAATCACGTGCATAACTTCAATGAAGAAACTCAGAGAAAAAAGAGGGAGCATAGACAGAAACTTAGAAGCTTGGCGAAAATGTCTCTTGATCTGGTCTCTTATGAAAAAGAAGCCAAACAAATAAATCAAGAATACTCTCACTGGTCTAAAAGAAAACTCCTCCAAACATTTTTGGTCGGTGATCGGACAATTGGAAGCCAATCACAATAGCACGTTGTGTAATTTGGTATCGGAATCCAATTGGGTATAATACCTGACAGAAAGGTTTGAGTATCCAAAGCCAATCTTACATTACGTTGACCTGGATGTCCCTTGGCACCTGCACTTTGATGAAGTGGACATCTTGGAAATAATACCCAAATCGTCGGTCTCTCGAGCTGCAGGCCCCTAATGGCCTCACGTATTAGGTCCTTAAAAATGAGCCAGTGCTCTGGTCCACACTATTATGTTATCCCTTTAGGGGGATACTTCAGCAACACGAGTTTCCAGCTTCATGGAAGACTGCTATAATTATACCATTCTTCAAGGGGGCGGGCGATCGGTTACATCAGGCGAATTATCGCCCAATCGATCCTCCTTGACATCGATAGCAAAATCGTTATGAAGCTCTTGTTGAACACTCTCAACAAATGGGTGGATATCTCAGATTTTGGCCAGCAATCAGCAGGTTTTAGGAGGGGCCTTTCTACTACCTTGAATGGGCCAATATTAAACCTGGTCTGGGAACACACTATGGACGAGGGTGGCTCTCCAATATACGGGGCCTGGATGGACTTATCAAGTGTATTTGATTAGGTCGACAGAGCGGTTCTCTGGGACAATTTGAGGAGAAGGGGGATTCCAGAGGCGCTGCTGTCAATACTGGTCGGATTGCATAGGGACACTACATTGAGGGTGCGCCTAGACGACCAGGGGATCTCCCAGAATTGGTGAAAGTAGAGAGAGGTGTACGACAGGGCTGCCTGGGGGCACTCCTCTTCTTTTACTTGGTCTAGGCAGATATGGGTATTTCCCTGGAACCGTCGGCGTTGGCCAGCCCGATGATCAATGGGAGAAGGATCCAATGGCTGGCCTACACAGACGATATAGTCTTGCTGGACAAAACAGCGATTGGTCTGCTGCGTCTATTGACTAAACTGAGTGAGTATGCAAAATCAAATGGGCTATCCATTAATCCTCTAAAGTCCAGGATCGTACTGTTCAAACATGCGCATAAAACAATGGATGATCATATTATTCCAAGAGTTGAAGATTTAATATACTTAGGCTATAAGATCTATGTCTTGCCAGGCATTCATCAAGTGGAGTCTGATGTAGAGGAGACAATTAGGAAACTCATTCCCCAAATGAAAAATGTATACGTTAAGTATTGCACATTTTTACTACTTCCGCTAATTAATTTCTACATGGCGAAGGTGGTCCCAGTAATCCTTCATGGCTTGGAGGCAAAACCCCTGCTTTGGAAAACAAATTTGAGTAAATGGGAGGGTCTCCTGTGGAAGACGGTTCTTGGTTTCCCGATGTGCACACCCTCGTGGAGCCTGAGATTCGAGCTGGGTCTAAAATCATTGGGCTCTATGGCTGAGTGAAAGCTAATGTCACTATCGGCAGATTATTACTGCACACCAGAATACGCTCTATGGTGATGTTAGATTCCTCGAGAACTAGGTTCCTATCTAATTTGGAAGTAGGAGCTAAGGAAACGCTGGTTAGAGCAGACGCAGATATCCAGACGTTAATTAGCAACCCTCAGAGCATTAAAAAAAAGAAATTGAACTTGCTGACTGGATTGAGACAATCAGAAAATTAAGGAACTCAGTTCCTATAAACTCCTTCCAGACTATTGACAAAAAACTGGGGGTTCTCCCAAGGTATTTGGTCAAATTCCCAGATAGCCAGGTAAGGAAGAACTTCCGAATCAGGTTTAATATAGTATACACAGGGGAAATTAAATTTTGGCCATCTCCTGATGGACTGTGGAGGAACTTGGAATGTGAGGTGGGCATTATACAGAAGGTTTGTGGCCCCGGATGAGGGCCTGCTTTCAGACTTCCACTGGAGCAGAAACATCTCTTGGCATTAGCCAGCTCTTACATTCACCACTGTGCAGGTTCTGTAGAAATGCAACATCGTTCTCTGAGATTTGCTCCTCCAATAATGAACCAAAGGACAATAGCTTTGAGTGAAAGAGCCCTTCTGGAAATATAATGGTCTAACTTTTTTTATGGTCAAATGATGAAATATCTAACTGAACCTTACTTTGGTCGGCAAAGTCCAAGTAAAAGAAGGTCAGTGACCATTTGATTGTTAGATTGTAGTATAGATTAATGGGTTTAGAATTTTGTTAATGTTGGAAAAAACATTTTTATTTTTCTTAAATTAATATGTTTGTTCTTTTTGTAAAGGTTTTGTACCATATACAAATTTAAAAAAAATAGGTTTTACTTACCTTGTGTAAATTGTGTGCCATCCTAAAACAAGTTCAATCGTTATTGCTTATCTCAATCTGTTCTGCTGATCTTAAAAAGCAACTGTAATAGAATATTACATTAGGTCTTACCTGCCTAGAATAGCTGTGTGTGTGCCATTCCTGAAAAGTGTTCCTTTAGGTGTAGTTGACCATGGGTTGCCTGGAGCATCCAAAATGTGTGTAAAGAGTTCTTGCTTATCTTAGACTGTGTTCCACTAAGCTGAAAATCAACTGTAATTGTATATTACACCAAAGAACAAGTTACTTAACCATAGCAACGTTCTTTCGACTGGATGTTCCTCCAACGTATTCCTCATCTTTGACATGCAATGTCCAGCTTTGGCTGCTTCGGAAAATATTTTCAGCAGAGGGCGCCCTGCGTCAAGTCGATGTCCCTCGAAGGCCTCCGTAGAGGGTGACGTCATCGGATGTTTTAAGTAGCATGCACGGCGCCCTTTGGCCTCAGTTCTGTTTTTCTCCTCCTCGTGTAGCAGAGATGCCCATAAATACGGGCAGGACAGTACTCAGCCTTGTTGGAACGAAAGCTGCAATTGCATGGGAAATTCTACAGAGGGGTAGGTTGGGAGTGCGATAAGGAATACGTTGGAGGAAAATCCAGTCGAAAGAACGTTACCAGGGGTAAGTAACTTGTTCTTCGAATGAATTGTGTCCTCAAACATATTCTACATCTTTGATAGACTCCCAAAGCAGTATCCATGATAGGAGGAGGGTGAAGAATTTGGACATGTAGAAATTTTACAGGACAGAGTAAAGGACAGCCTTACCAAAAGCAACCTCCTGAGCATGGGAAGTATCCAGAGAATAATGATTAGTAAACATGTGTATTGCAAGGGCACAGGTGGGGTTGGCAGATTTCAACGCCATAGTCCCTGCCGTAAATACCTTCCTCGCCCATCAATCTACGCGCTTATCCTCCTATCAGGAGGGATGGTAGGGTACGCTGCCTGTTTCGAGGTAGCCGTAGCTGCCTGGACCACCAGACTCTGGGGTGTTTTGACAGATAGCCGGGGTCACTGCTGGAGGGGCGGCATTTTCTAGTAAGATACTTGTCAACCGCCGGGTTAGTTTCCAGAGTCTCCCAATTCCTGGCCACCCTTTTTTGAAGAGCCACATGGAAAGGTAAGACTGGATCCAAAACGTCTGTAAGATCATCCTGATCATAATGCACTGGAGATCTAAACCAGCCCAAATATTCAACAACCATGGACATAAGTTGTCAGTACGAGGAGTCAGCATGCTCCCCTGGTTCTGGCTTGCCAAACTGCAGCTCAGGAGAGGTATCAAAACCACTAGCATTATGCAAAGTGTCAGAGATCTTGCATCCTACTCTCCTCTGAAATGAGGCATTCAGACACATTAGCGGTCCCATACTGGATACGAAAAGGGGCATCTTCCTAATCCGAAAGCTCTACCTCCTCAAAAATGGAAGTGAGGAACTTTTAAACATCCTTTTTCGGTAGAGGGGCATACATTTCATCTGGTGTGGAACCCAGAGGCTTCGAAATGGTCAAAGGCGTCGACTTCGACTTAGCCACTGCCTTTTTTCGGAGGGTCAACAGGCACTGGGGGCCGAGCCGACAAAATTGGCACAGGTGGTGTCAACGGTTTTGATGGCACCGAAGGCATGACAGGGGTCGAGGACCTGATGGGCACCATCGATGGTCGTGGCTTCGAAGATGTTGATGACCTCGACCTCTCTTTACGTCTCGAGTGATCCTTCGATACCATGGTCCGACCGAGGCCTTGAGGGGTCTCAATGTGGATCACGCCATGTACTCGGCTTGAGGGCGCGCAAATTTCCGGCCGAGACAGCTCCTTGCCGGCTTCCACAGAAGGCACAGTCGGAGCCCAGCCCAGTTTATCAAAGATTTTAAGCATTTCCACAGGGAAAGCTTCCCATTCTGGCGGTGTCGACTTCTTGGACGGGCATGTCACGCTCTCGGGGGGGGGGGGGGGGGGGGGGGGGAGGAGGGGTGGGGGGAGTCGCCTGACGAAGACAGTGAGGAAGGCGACCAGTGGTGCCTTCTCCTCGATCTCTTCGACAAAGAGTGGCTGGAACCACTCCTATACCTAGAACGCTTGGCCTTCTTCCTCCGAGGAGAGTCACCTCTCGACTCATCGGTCGAAGGCCTAGCAGGTCGAGACTTATGGGGTTTGTAAACTTGGCCTACCTGAAGCGTCCCCTTTTGTTCCCTTAAAGCCTTTCCCGTCATGGCTGGACACTTGGCGCACGTATCTGTATCCGTATCGTGGCCCTCGCCAAGGCATAACAGACAGACTCCATGCAGGTCCGTAATGGACACCTTGGAGACACAGTCCTTGCATTTCTTGAACCCAGATCGAGGTGTCATTGGAGTAGATGACGAAGACATATCGAACAAACAACAGCAAATACTTTCACAAGTAAGCGATGAGGCCAACCGGCACCGTGCGTGCTACTTCTAACATCCGATGACGTCACCTACGACGGAGTACTTCAAGGGACATCGACTCGACGCCATCGATGCAGGGTGCCCTCTGCCGAAAATTGTTTCTGAAGCAGCTAAAGCTGGACATTACATGTCAAAGATGAGGAATATGTTGGAGGAAACAATCCATTCGAAAAGGTTTTACTCACCTAGTATAACTGTTTCTAGAAGGCTAGAATCTGTGTTCCACTTTTCAGAAAAGTATATTTGGAAGTTGGTTGACTATGTAATTTCCTTAATGAGTGTCCCTGGATAACTGACAGGTCTACTACCCTTTTATTACTGCAAAGTAATCTGAAAGGAATTTATGGTTTTACTCCCCAAGAATTGGTGTGCCATATACTGAATGTGTACACAAAGGTCTGACTTAGCTAGAAATACTGTTAGGTGTTCTAAATAAGGTTGGTCCTTTGATCTGTGTATTTAAAGCATTATGTTGTGTTTTTATGTTGCGTTTTTATGATATGTTATATGCTTTCTGATAGTACTTACCCAAGAATCTATTGGTCTGCTTGTATATAAAATAAACACTATTTTTACAATACATAGTGTGTCAGTGTTTCTTTGGACCATATGTATAAAACAATTTCTTTGTACTGATTCTACAGCCCTCTTCCCCCCTCCTAAAATAGGCCTGGCTACTCTGTCTATGCTACTATGAACTCAGGTGGTACAGCCTTGTACTAATAGTGGAGTCTTGTACTGCCTCCGTTGAATGGTTTTACTAAGCCCTTAGTTGGACTTAATAAAAACTGTCCTACCACGCACTATAGCTGAAGCATTGGCTTATTGTAAACATTCAAAACACATGTCCAATGTGCTACTGGTGGCAAAGTACATATACTGGGCATGGTACGCAAGATTAAATTTGTCAATAAGCCATGCAAGTTGATTTGGACCGATAACGAAGTATAAGGCTCTGCGATCTATTCTATTCTCTCCCATGAGCTATAGTTTTGTTTAAAGACATTAGGAGCAAATCTGATGCTGTAAATGATTTTAAATAAGGGGCTGCGAGGAATCGTCCCTTTGGGTACTCCAGACCTTGCTGAATAGTCATTTACCAAGCCATTTTTGTGTTTCGTTTTTAATATATGCATTTTATCTCTTGTTTTATGAAATATTGATGAACATTGATATATGGGTTGTATAACTTTTGAGGCATACTTTTTGGACATTCTTGACATGTATTTTATCTGCTAATTTATGAAATGGTGATGAATTTGTATGCATTGTATAACTGTTTTTGACTTTTTTGCTAAAGCCGAATAAAGTATGATTGATTAGTATTAAGTATTTTACAGTGATTCTTGTGTAAATAGAATAATTATATATTTTCATATACATTTGAGTGTTTCCTTGATGTGCATTGCTAACTGGGTTCAGCTCACATCATCCTCTCAAGATAAGCCTGACTGCTCTGCCACTCTACCAGGATTCCAGCAGTAGTACAGACTGATACTAAGAGCTGGAGATCTACAAACCACTGAAATCGTTTTGTAAAGTCATACCTACCAGATGACTTTGGGAAAACTCCCCTAACAGCTTCATCACAAAATATGACAGGGCTGACAAATTGGAGTGCTAACGCACAGGGTGAAGAAAAGGTGTCTCAGTAATAAGTGGCGGGAGACACTGAGCAGTGTTTCCCATTTTAGGGGTTGAGAGACAGCACACCCTTTAAATATCCCACGCATCTGTTTTGTCAGCTGCACAATGCCACTGCTAATGGCAGCATAGGAAGTATTTAAGATGCAGTTTGGATGTTTGTGTGCACTCCCTGACTAAACGATGTACACGTTTGTGTAGCATATTTCTTGTACTGTATTTAACAATGTTCCTCACATGTATAAAAATAATCCTTTTCTTACCTTACAACACCGTCAATGAGTGTTTGCAAAGGTGGGGATGCCAGTAATGCTGAGAAGGTATCTGCAGTGTTTGGTACTTTAGCAGGTAATGTTGCAGTCCCCAAAATTCCATTCGATATTGCTCCACTCTAAAAGGGAATTAAAAGTTGAAGACAGTTTCAATCCAAGATTGTTCATAACAAAGGAAATAGGGCGGGGGAGCGATAACGTGGGAGATCATGTATATACAGAGAAGAATAAAGGCAAAGCTTACCCTGGCTTGGCAAGGCACTTCCCAAATAGCCAAGGATGCACCAATGCACAAAATCTGAGGAGTGCAGGTGGCCAGTGCTATCAGGTGAGGTATAGTAGTCCAGACCCTTCACCACAGTTAAAAGGAAGGTGTTTCTAAAGCGGCTCTTGATTTTCAATATGATGATATAACCTCTGAGGCTACACTAACAACAGGAAAGGGTTGGTGGGTATGTTGCATGTCTGAAAATTATACAAGGTTGCAAAGGGAGCCAGTGTAGGCGCAGTCAGTAAAGTGGTGATATTTCCTGGATTCCTTTGATTAGCTTGCAAAAAGTACTATACTTTTTAGGGGCAGCACTGTCGTGTGAGACATTCCAGCGAGCAAGAAGTTCTTGCCATTTACGAGTGAGAACCAACGCGTTTACTACAAGGAGCTCTGGATAGTAAATGGCCGAGATGTAATTTTTCCAGTTATTTGTTACCATTTGCATGCCACAAACCCCTGCATTCTTAGGGATAGTTTTGATAATGACGCTCCCTTTTAATTTGTACTAGGTCTTAAAAAGTACTAATGTCTTTCACAATCAAGCCCGAACCCCACTATACTACAAGTAACATTTGTCATTTGTGTTGCACATTTAAAAAAAAAATGTTTTTTGTGCAAAAGTATCTTAATGGGTATTGTACTCAATACACTATATAAACTGTGCAACCATCCTGGATGTGAGTGAACAATTCATTTTGAATCACCATACTTAAAACCAATGCAATATAAATGTAGCTTAGGGTGACACATCTGGACAAGAAGATATCCAAAGTTCTCCACAAAACAACCGACCAACACAAAATAGTTTGTCTGCAGGCTATGAGGATGGCAAGTGCCAGGCGGAATCAGAACACAGTTAATAAATCATTCCACATTCCATCAACCCTCTTCTGCCCAATCCATTTCCCCGTTACATCAGCACTTCATTTTCAATTGCTTCCCAATCAATCAGAGCCTAATCCCAGTCCTCAGGGGCCTGGTGTGGGGCATGGAGCGAGCAGGGGGAAATGCTGGAGTACATATTTTAAAGTTAAAAAGAAGCAGTGGGCATGGCCTTAATTCAACCAAAATTCTCAGAGTAGTCAAACTAGCCCTGGAAGGGGAAAATTAAAGAAACTGACAGACAAGCAATAACGGAATTTAAAAACTTGACATTTGAATAAGAAATCTTCATAGTTGTAGTTCACTAAAATAGGGTGCCAGAATAGGGGATTGAGGATTAAAGAAAAGATGCACAGGAAGCAACCGCACTCACCTTCTGTTGTCAAAAGTACCCTTGGAACGACAGTAGTTAAACCACAGATTGAGGTAAAGTCACAGCTGTCCAGAAACCTCATCTAAGGGACGAGTCTTCAGGGGCAAGAATGCATAGGCTGAAAAGGAGCCGCCACCCAAATCCCAGGTTAGGACAACAAAAGGTTTGACAGCAAGTAGTGAACAAACCCATTCAGAAACGTCTTGACAGAAGGAACCTCAAAAATCAACCACTGTTATTGAAACGAGAGCAAGGAAATCAATTCCCATAGCACTGCACCAACAGAAAAATGTTCCATCAACATGCATCACTTGCCTTTAAGGAATGCCTATGGACAGACACCACCACATTCAAAAACATCTTCAAAGAGGTCCCTAGCGTAGCACCTGAGCCTTTAGCCAATAGCCAAGCATGAAGGTTCGGTCAGGCCAGGCTCTAATGAAAGATAAGAGCCCATCACTCCGAGCCACTGCACCCACGAAATCCTCTATAGAGCACAAACCAGGTCTAGGAGTTTGGAATACCAATAATCAGTTAATCCATACTTTTATCTTCTTCATATTTATCACTCAACGATGGATATAGCTTTATCATATTCTCTATAACATGCGCATCAAAGTATACAAAAGAAAACAAAGCATACTTTAACCAAATTGCTCTGAACACAAACTATCAATATATACTTTATAGTACAGGCCAATGCAAAGTGTCAATGAAGTAATTATATGTTACAGATCAGGAACTAGTATGAAAGTGGAACAGAAGAACAAAGTATGCATATGGTATTTAGGGTAAAAACATGATGCAGAAGGGGGAGAGGGAATGGATCACAGCACCTTTCAGGAATGAACATTGTATTTTCTATTAAGTTATCAACAGTGGCAAACAGCAACCGTAAACCACCAACTCTTACATCTACTAAGATACAGGTAAAGCCAAACATCATTTATTGAAATCCTGCCAAATTGCCTTGTACACATCTAAAAGGTCCTTTTGTTTGAAGGATAGTTTATGTTGCTGTTTGGATCACCATGTCCTGGGGCCAATCCTCGGTCCATGGCTCCTCCAATTATGTAACACTTGCTTCTTTGCAGCGAGAAGAGCACTGCCGGGCCATTTGTTCAGTGATAAATGGTATGGAGAAATGGCATGAGAGGAGACAAATGAGTGTCTAAAGCTAGCTAGGGAATGGAGAAGGCATGTCAAATCCGGTTTGACACCTCACGCCCCAGCCCAAATAAAAGCATCAGAACGCCAGAGCAAATGAGGCATACACCAGTCCTCTATGTGGCAGGTCCAGCAGGTGACACAACCCTATAAAGACAACTTTACCCATGCAGGGCAAAGAGGCAGCCCACAAGCAGAAAAAAGTACCATGAAAAATGTATTTATTTATTTACTTACATTTATAATGCGTGCAAGGTGGCCCTAAGGCATCGTGGCGCTGTTACAGCAGTGATTACTTGGTTACAAAGAGAAAGACATGCGCACCCGTCTGTGGTTCTAGGTTACATTGAACCTGATGCCAAACAGGTGAAAGTTACATTGACAAAGCAAATGGCAAGTGTGCAGACATACAGGCAAAATGGTTCAGGTAACAAGAGAAAGCCAGAGAAGGCAGGGGACCTTCTCTGGGATGAAGGAGTGAGTCGGTGGAAAGAGCCAGGTGAGCTATTTGAACAGCTCAGTTTTGAGAGATTTGCAGAATGCTAAGTGAGATGTCTCGTTTTGAAGGGTTGTGGGGAGGGCAAGAAAAGTGAAGCTGGCCCCTCCTGCTTTGGCCCTTTTGAAGGTGGGTACCATGAGCTGGTTGGTGTGGTGTGAGCTCTTGGGTCTGGAAGATGTAGCTCTAGTGATTTTTTTCTGCAAGATAAGGGGGGGGCTGTCAGTTAGAGGCATTTGTGTGTTATGGATAGTGTCTTGAAGAGAATCAGTTATTTGAACTGAAAGCCAATGTGCATTTTGTCAGGCAGTGGCAATTTGGTCCCTTTTGGGAATGCTGAGGGCAGCCCTAAGTGCCTCATTCTGAATGACTAAGTCTGTTCATATTTTTGGAGGAGGTGCCGGCAAATAAGACATTACAGTAGTCTAATTTGGCTCCAATTGTGGCTCTAGCTATGGAGAGACAGTTCGGCATAGATAGGTATGGTTTGTCCGCATTGATAAGTTTGGTCATGAGGTCAACTGAGGACGCAATGGCGCTAACTTGACGTGTCATTGAGAGAGTGGAGTCAATCTACACCCCAAGGGTTTTGACTGCTGTAGAAACTTGGATTTGGGAGTTGTACTGTACGTTAAGCTTGTTGAGTGTCCTTTGGGCCTAGTATGAGGAGCTCAGTTTTATCCCCGTTGAGGCATAGTTCATTAGCTGCCATCCAGGCTTGGATGGTGGCGTAGGTTTTGCATAGTGTTTCTGCATCTTTTTCATATGAGCCAGTGAGGGGAAGGAGAACTTGAGTATCGCCGGTATAGTTTGTGTATGCTATGCCGAGATTGTCCAGTTCGTTGAAGAGCAGTAGGGTAAAGAGATTACACAAAGTGGGAGATGTGCATGAGCCCTGTGGAACTCCGTAATGTATGGTGGAGGGCGCTGCGCAGGCCTGCTCCGAGTATACCTTCATGGCTCTTCCTTCAAGGAAGGAGGTAACCCAGGCAATGGCTTCCGGGGAAAATTGGGCTGAGCTGATGAGTGGTCTGCAGAGTGTCATGTGGTCCACAAGATCAAACGCTGCAGACAAATCGGGAAGGAGGAGAAGTGCAGGCTTACCTTCATCCATTATTTCCCCATGTTGGTTCTTTAGGTCCAGAAGGGCAGTTTCAGTCCTGTGACCATGGCGGAAACCTGATTGCCTCTTACCTAGGAGGCTGTTAGTTTCTCAGAAATGTTGGATTTGATTGTATGCCGCTTTGTCTAGTATTTTTAGCAAGAAAGGCACAGTGGTTATGGGTCTGTAGTTGTTTGGCGAGGCACGGTCTAAGGATGGTTTCTTTAGAAATGGGCAAACCCATGCCTCCTTCAGGCAAGGTGGGACAATGCTAGAGGCGAAAGAGGCATTTATGAAAGCTGTCAGGAAGGGTGTTAGGGTGTCTGCGCAATCTTTGATGAGATTGGCCGGGCAGACATCACCCTTGCAATTGGATGGTTTTAGATTTTTCAAGATGGCTAGTACTTCGGATTCAGACACATCTCTGAATGAGAAGAGCACCTTTTTTCCTAGAGGACTGGGGGTTTCCTTGGTGAAGTGGGCAGGTCGGGTTTCTGCAGGACAGAGGTGACATTTGATTTTGCTCTGTAAGAGTTCAATTTTATTGAGCATGGCAGACTGGATGTTCGAGCAACAGGATTAATCTTTTACGAGATCGGGGGTGCTAGTTGCTGGGTTGGATAGTACCTTAAATATAGCAAACAGTTCTTTTGATTCAGATTTAGCATTTGAAATTCTGGCATTGTAGGAGGTGGATTTAGTTGCTGTGATGTCTTTTTTGTACTTGGCGGCGAGTTTGTTGTGAGCAAGTAGGGTGGTGTTCCATGGATTTGATTGCCAAGAGGTGAGCGATAAGCGTTTGAGTGAGCGTACTTCCTCGAGTTCCGTCGTGAACCAGGAATTGGTGTATAATTTTATTTTGGCTTTCTTTTTCTCTAGAGGGGCAATGGCATTGATTGCATCTTTGATTGTCAGGTTGTAAAGTTCTGCCAGCGCCATGGGGTCCTTGGAGAATAGCGGCTGAGGGCAGAGATCTCTAAGAGAGGTAAGATGATGTTTTTTGTTAGTTTACGCACACTTCTGGCTAGAGCAGGTGGTGACGGAGTGTTAGGTATAGCGGTTTTATTGGTGGCGGGGATGGTGAAATGGATGAGGTGGTGGTCCGTCCAGGGACAAGGGGCGTTGGAGCTGATGTCCACGTTACAGTTATGGTATGCTACCCAGACTAGGGTGCGTCCTTTGGAATAAGTGGGGTTGGAGATTCGTTGGACAAATCCGACGTCCTGAAGCGCTTTGGCAAGAGTTTTAGCTTGTTTGTCTTTTGGGTCGTTGAGGCCGAGGTTTACATCACCCAGTAGTAGGGATTTAGTGGTGTTTTTCAGGTTGTTGCCTAGCAGATGAAGGTTTTCCTGAAAGTCAAGTTGAGGCCGTGCGGCCGGTAGATGATGTGGATGGCAATCGTGCAGTTTGGCGAGAGGGAGAGTTTCATGGTCTGGGCATCAGCATTGCTCCCTAATGGGGAGTTAATTTGTCTGATCGACAGGGAGTCCATAACTATGAAGGCCAACCCCCCTACCGCCCCTTTAAAGAGCAGTCTGTCCTGCCTGAGTAGGGTGTAGCCTGGTGGGAGGACTACGGAAATGGCTGGCCCCACTGCTTCATGTAGACAAGATTCTGTGATAGCGAGAGCATCAAGATCCAAATTAGAGAGTAGGTCATGGATCTCAGAGGCGTGTGCAAGGAGCGAGCGTATTTTTAAAAGGGCACATTGGATAGGGATGGGAGTGGTGTTTCGTTTGGGCCTAGGAAGTTTAGACGGTATGACATGATGTTCTTTGTTGGTGGTTCGAGAGGCGCAAACAGTGTGGTTGGTGAGAGGGCCTTGTGTTTATTGGCAGCAGCAAGATGAGCTGTGCAAAGGCCTATTAGTTGGTTCCTGTCGACTGTGGGCCTGGGGCATATGGGAAGCCCATCGGGCTCAATGCAGTAGTTCATCAGGGAGAGTCTGTGTGCAGCGTTGTCCTTAGTGTGAGAAGCGCAGGGTAGTTTCTGGACATGAGGATTAGTCTGGTAGCTGAGAAGGGAGGGTAGGAAGGGCGTGGGGCAATGTCCTTCGAGTTAGGTGGTATGCAAGCCATACCTACGTTATAAACAATGCTGGTCCTAGGTGTTAGTACGATGCTGGGCCTAGGTGTTGGGACGCTGAGGGGCATAGGCCAGGTGGAACCTATAAATCGGTACTGGAAGGTCACTAGGAATAGTAGTAGGGCATGGTAAGGCTAGATAACCTTCAGAGGTGAGTTTCCTAGAGTACCCTGTAACCTAGAAGCAAGCGCAGGGAAAAGCGCTGTGGATAGTTAAGCTATAAGTAGAAATCGGTGTTTGAAGTAACCCAGCCCGGTGAGACGATCAGTAAAGATTTAGCAACTAGGCAAGGTGCAACAGTCAATATATTTAGCAACTAGGCAAGGTGCGACAGTCAATATATTTAGCAACTAGGCAAGGTGCAACATTAAATATATTTAGCAACTAGGCAGGGTGCCACAGCCAGTAATTTTTGCAACTAGGCAAGGTGCAACAGTCAATATATTTAGCAACTAGGCAAGGTGCGACAGTCAATATATTTAGCAATTAGGCAGGGTGCCACAATCAGTATTTTTTAGCAACTAGGCCAGGTGCAACAATAAGAATTGGAGCAAGTAAGCATGGGAGTGCAGCACATAGACACTGGCTCGTGGAAGGATGATGGTGCCGGAGGGATGGGAAGCAAGAGTGGCGCTCATTAGAGCCAAAGAAATATAACAATGGTGTGAGAGCGAGTAGGGAGAGTTAAGTGGCCGGAGGCAAGGAGCGGGACAAGTACTTTTTAGAGGCGCATTTTGTCCTTGGCGACCAGTAGAGGATAGTCAGCGGGAGTGCTCAGTGGAAGCAGATTAGCCAACAAGCTGGTGGATTGTGCATATTGGAGTAACGTGTAGACATATGGCAGCACTGTATCACTGCAGAGCGTGAGGGATCAGTAACGGGTGCTAGGAGTTACGCTGCAGTGCGGTGTTGGCGGTTGGATGAGAGACAGCGGAACATGCGTGTCTGGGCTAAGATATTAATGAGGAAGACAACTATACAAAATATGGAGTGTGACTTACTCAGTCGGCGGTAAGGAACCTGGACACAGACAGCCACAGACAGTGAGGGGCCTGAGTGTAGGCCTTTGGTGGGGGACGGCGTTTGCCTACCGGCTCCCTATTGGATGGCTTATGCTCAGATGGTAGCCAATCACGGCGCCTGCCTGCAGCAACCAGGAACTCAGCTGCTTAGGCAAATCAGATGTGCATTCCTGTGCACAACGGAGATACTGCCATTTTGGAATGAGTAGGAAAGAAGGTGTCGGCGTGGTGGCAGTAATGATCTAGGATCATATTCCAACCAAATTGTGCTGGTTTCAGTAAGCGGGGTGAAAGCGGATATGCGTGCCTACAATGTGGAAAATTGTAGGAGCGGATTGCAGCCGCTTGAGCAGTTTCTGAAAAATGCTTCCTCGTGTCACGTGTCAATTATGGAGACCTTTCCGGGATGCTCAAACAAACTTGAGAGGAGGGGTATTGGGGTCCCAAAACCCTCCTGGGTAACAGCAGCTTACTACACAAAGAACCAGCCAAGGACGTAAAACGTCCCCAAGACTATCCCAGCCCACCAGAGTGAGAAAAAACTGGGGTTAGGATAATGACAGCCCAGGAAGGACATCCAGATGCCAAAAATCCAAACCAGAGTGAGGGGGGATAGCACTCAAGCCCAGCCAATATGGCCAAAATTGGTCCCAAAAATTGCATTAAAAGCATTTTGGCAAATAATCCTAAAGAAGATAAGTAAATTTACAGAGTGCAACAGAACGCTAGCATCAATCTAGCATAACTGAGTTAAGAGTCAGTGTCTCCTCTAAATAAATACTTTAATACCATCTTTGCCTCCCTTTCCTCTCATCCCCCGTCATCTATTTCAGAACCTAAATCATATTCTCTGCCTTCTTTCTCCTGATCCCGCTTCACTTTCTTCTCTCTGCTTAAGACTTTGCAGACTACTCTTCTAAAATCTCTCTTCTCCGCTCCGGTTTCTTCTGCATCCTCCTTTAATCCCTTGTTTCTCGCTTTCCACTTTAATGTCTACCTTTTGTCCCCTCTATAACAAAGACCGCTCTTTTACTTGAAGGCCCTTACCACGGCTGCTCCTGGTGCACCTCCCACCTCTTTTATCCTTTATTGTCTATCCCACACTCCTCCCTCATCTTGTTGCTCTATAATTCCTCTCTTCTTACCTCCACATTACCCTCTTCCTTTAAAAATGCTTCTATTCTTAAAAAGACCACACTTGACCCTTTTCCGTGCCCTCCAATTATCTCGCTCTCTCACTTTTCTTTCACAAGCTAGAAACCTGTGAGTAAACCGCAAGTTCAAGTAATTTTGAATCAGAACCCACTTCCTCCTCCTCCTTTCCAATCCGGATTTCATGCATGCCACTCAATAGAAACTGCCCCTTGTGCGGTTTCTCAACTCCTATCCTCCCTCTTAGTTCTTCTCAACTTGTAACCCGCATTAAGTATGGTCGACCATTCTATCTTTTCCTCTTTCAACTTGGCTTTCGTAGTTCTATTCTGGGCTGGTTTCACTCAGATTTTCAATTGTACCTTTTCTGTCTCCTGGGCCGGTCACTCGACTACTGTGCTCCCTTCTCCCACACGGTGTGCCTCAAGGTTCTGTCTTAAACCCTTTACTGTTCTCGCTCTACACTACCCCTTTTGCTTCTATTATTTCTTCGTCTAGCTTTGTTAGGAAGAATTGTCTTATAAGGCTAATTTCCCAAACCTAGTGAGTCCCCCAGCAGCTTTGCTGGATTGTTGGGTTTTTTTTTCTCCTGCTAAGAGTGAGACTCTTTTCCTCCCACTCTTAGGCATGATTTGAAGTATGTCTGACTTTTTGTGTGCTTATGGGCTATGGGGTCTTTTACTCCATAGGGTATCATCTATTTTTAGTGTGTGTGTTACACAGCACCCTCAGTGCAGTAGCACAGGGGTGTCATAGTGACCCCCAAACATAGACTCCACACCCTGGCACTGACTACTGTCTCCCAGGGCATGTAAAGTCACCATTGGCTTTACTAGTCCAAAATTGTGAACAGAACCAGTACAAACCATCATATTGTGGAAGTACTGGAAGGGGTTAATTTGATTGCCCCTGGGTCTGTTTCCAAGGGGGCACTGTCCAGTGCCCCCCTTGTAGAGTTCTGGCTGGTGGCAGTGGTTACCACGCAAAATATTCCACCAGAATATTTCCTATGGGATTTTCCCATTGATTTGGAACAAGTTACTTTCCTTTAACTGTTGTTCTCCAGCATGGGTCTGGCATGGATTCACATGCTCATGAATATTCCCCGTCAGGCTGGGAATCCTCAGTAAAGAAAAAACTCAGTATCAGTTTCGTTTCTGATCTGACTTTCGTAGTAGTAACCAATCACTGATTTCTGCGTCATACTGACCACAGCCAATGACTGCCCTCTCCCTAAGCCCCGCCTCTGGCAGCCATCCTCAGATTTGGTAGCACGTGAAGTGGCAGTATGACCAAGTGAAGAGCCGCAGAGGGGTAGGAGGGAGGGTTCGCATGTGAATCCATGCCAGACCCATACTGGAGAACAACAGTTACAGGTAAGTAACTTGTTCCTTCTCCAGCATGGGGTCTGGCATGGATTCACATGCTCATGAATAAGAGAATACATAGCAGTACACACATGCACAACCACGGGAGGTGGCAACAGGCTCAACATTAAGCAATACAACAACTCAACATTAAGCGTCTCTTACCTCCTCACCAGGTTCACCTTAGGCGAACAGGTTGCGCAGCACTGTTTGGCCGACCCTGGACTAGTCCCTGGAATCCCGGTCGACGCAGTAGAATTTCGTGAAGGTGTGCGTCGAACTCCACGTAGCAGCCCTGCAGATGTCCAGCAGGGGCACACCAGATAGGAACGCCGTGGTAGCTGCGATCGCTCTGGTGGAATGGGCTCTCGGACGGCCAGGCAGCGGTCGGTTTGCCAACCAATGACAGTACATGATACAGCCGGAGAGCCATCTGGAAATGGAAGCCTTTGAGAGAGCCTTCCCCTGATTGACAGGTCCAAAGTTCACAAAAAGTTGTGACGTCTTCCGAAAGCGCTTCGTGCGGTCCAAGTAGAACTTCAGCGCTCTAGCCACATCCAGCGAGTGCAAAGTCCTTTCAGCCAGGGACGAAGGCAACGGGAAGAAAACAGGCAACACCAAGGGTTCGTTGAGGTGGAAGTCCGACGGCACCTTGGGCATGAAGGAGGGGTGCGTCCTGAGCACTACCCTTGTGTCGTGAAAAGTCAAGTATGGGGGCTTGCAGGAAAGGGCCTAGATCTCTCCCACTCGTCGTGCGGAGGTGATGGCCACAAGGAACGCTGTTTTCCACGACAAGAACTTCAAAGAAGCTGAGTGCAGAGGCTCGAACGGAGGTCCCATGAGCTTGGCCAGCACCACGTTGAGCTCCCACACCGGGGCCGGCGCCTTCACCGGCGGGAACGATCTGAACAGTCCCTTCATGAACTCCATCACCAGACGAGACCACAAGGACGTCCGTCCCGTGGTTCTGGTGTATCGGGAGATCACAGCAAGATGAATCTTGATGGAAGCGTGCGCTAGTCCAGCCTTGGCCAGCGTCAGTAGGTACGGCAGTACTTGCGGAGCCGTAATCCGTAGAGGGTTAATCTTCTGTGCGTGGCACCAGACAGAGAACCACTTCCATTTGTGTCCGTAGCAATTTAAGAGTTGAGGACGCCCTGGCCTTTGCAAGAACCTCTCTGCAGTCGGCCGGTATGTCGTAACCTCCAAACTCTAGCGCTGCAGGAGCCAGGCCTGCAAGTTCAGCGACTTCGGGTCGTGATGGAGGATGGCGCCTCCTTCCCTGGAGAGAAGATCCGCGTCCACTGGCAGCTTGATTGACAGGGACGCTGACAAGTCCAGAAGGTCCGGGAACCATATCTGCCTCGGCCACGCGGGTGCGACGAGTATCATCCTGCACCGTGACCTCTTGAGCTGGTTGATGAGCGGAATCAGCAACGGTAAAGGAGGGAACGCGTACAGGAATAGGCCCTCCCAGGGGAACGAGAAAGCATCGCCCATGCTCCTCGGCTGGGGAAACCTGCTGGCGAACCTCCGGCACTTGGAGTTCGTCGCCGTCGCGAACAGATCGATCTGGGGTGTGCCCCAGCGTCGGAAGAGGCGGTCCACTAGGTCCTGTCGTAGTTCCCACTTGTGGCACGAGCGCAGCTCTCTGCTGAGCGAGTCAGCGATGGTGTTTTTTATTCCTGCCAGATTAAACGGCACCAGGAACATCCCTTGGGCGACGGCCCAATGCCACAGATCCTGCGCCTCCTTGGACAGGGCTGGGGATCTGGTACCGCCCTGCTTCCTGATATAGAACATGGTGGTGGTGGTGTTGTCAGTGAAGATCCTCACCACCTTGCCCTTGAGGGACGGAAGGAAGGACCTGAGGGCCCAAAACACTGCACGGAGTTCCAGGACGTTGATATGGAGGGATTTCTCCGTCGGAAGCCAAAGGCCTCTTGCATGCAGATTTTCGGTGTGCGCTCCCCACCGTTCCAGGGAGGCATCCGTGGTCACTGTCTTCTGGTGGCCCGGGGTCTGGAAGTCCATGCCCGCCGTCAGATGCGCGTGGGTGCCCCACCACCGGATCGCTCGTCGGAAACTCTCGTCGAGTGTGATCCTGTCCTCGAAGCTGCCCATCGTCTGGACCCAGCGAGCGTCCAGGAACTCCTGCAACGGGCGCATCCGAAGCCTGCACAGGCGGATGAGATAAATGCAAGAAGACAATCATTCCGAGGAGGGATTTGATGGACCTCACCTTGGCCACGTCCGCAACCAGCATCCGCTGCACCTTGCCCAAGATGGCCCTCGTTCTTTCCTCCGACGGCGAGGCCAGAAGCGCCACTGTGTCGCGTTTCGCTCCCAGAAACAGTGCGTCTTGCGCGGGCACCAGGTGGGACTTGGCGTAGTTTATGGAGAATCCCAAGTCCGTGAGTAGTTGGACGGTCCTCGCCGTGTGTTCCGCAGCGAGCTCCCTTGTCTTTGCTCGGATGAGCCAGTCATCCAGGTAGGGGTAGACGTGGATCCCCTCCAGGCGCAGCCGCGCCGCCACCGGTGCTAGGCACTTGGTGAACACCCTGGGTGCCGACCTCAATCCGAAGGGAAGGGCTCTGAACTGGTAGTGCCGCCCTTGGACCACGAATCTGAGAAACTTTCGGTGTCCCTTTAGGATGAGGATATGGAAGTAGGCATCCTCCAAGTCCAACGACGACAGGAAATCGCCCTCCTCCAGCTGACCCAGGACGTGCTGGAGGGTGACCATCCGGAACTTCTGTGCCTTGATGAATTTGTTCAGTCGTCGTAGGTCCAGGATGGGACGCCATCCTCCTGTCTTCTTCTTCATGAGGAAGTATCTTGAGTAAACTCCGGAGCCCCGAAGCCTCTTTGGGACGAGCTCGATGGCGCCTTTCTTGAGTATCGCCTTTACCTCCAGGAGAAGTTGAGGGACGTGATGTTCCTTCCTGGCCACGGGGGGACGCGCGGGCACTTCTTTAGAAACTCGAGCGCGTGACCCTGGGCCAGGGCGTCCAGCACCCAACGGTCGGTGGAGATGGACTCCCACACGCCGACGAAGTTCGCCAGCCAGCCTCCCACCGGGGTGCTTCGGTGGGGGCCCGACCCCCCGGCCGGTTCAGTCCTGCTTCGACGAGGCTTTGCCGCCTTGTAATCCATGGCGACGACGGCGGGGTCCGCCCGACTTGCCTCGTCCCCTGTAGGGTTCTTGTGACGACAAACGGGCCGCTTGACGGTAGGTGGAATATCCACCGCCAGAACCTTTGGAGGCGCCCTGCTTGCCTCCGGTGCTCCGAAAGGGCGGCCGTCGTTGCTGGAGAACACCAAGAGCCGGGCCGTCTCTGTGTCCGCCTTGATGGCTTGCAGGGAATCATCCACTGTTTTCCCAAACAGGTTGTTCCCGTCGAACGGCATGTCCAAAACTCTGGTCTGCACGTCCTGCCGGAAGCCCGTTGCCTTGAGCCATCCATGCCGTCTAAGGCACACGCCGTTGCCCAACTGGCGAAAACCAGTATCAGCGATGTCCGTCGCTACCGTAATGGCGTGGTCCGACGCCACTTCCCCTTCCTGCAAGATCTCCAGGGCCTCAGCCCTCTTGTCGTCCGGTAGGAAGTCAAGCAGGGGGGCGATCTTGTACCACAACTCCCTGTCGTAGCGTGCTACGATAGCCAAGGTGTTGGCAGCCTTAATCGTCGTCGCTGCCGATGAGATGACTCTGCGTCCCATCGTGTCCAATTTCTTTCCCTCGACGTCCGGGGGGGGAAGAGTTGACGTGGAGGCCGATGCCCCCCCGCTTTCTTCCTGGCCGCTGCAGAGACGACCGAGTCCGGGGTCGGCTGTGCCCGAAGGCACAAGGGGGCCGCATCCGGGACCCGGTACTTCTTCTCGTACCGATCCCTTCTCGCAGGCGTTGTGGATGGGTTCTTGAGGAGGGAGAGACCCTCATCCCAGATATCGTCCAATAGGGGTACAGCGAGGACCGTCTTCCTCTTGGTCTCGCGCCGTTGATAAAGGAAGCCTTCCTTCTTCTCTTCCGGGCAGAGCTGGAAAAGCTCGGATGCCCTGGCGATCATGGCATGAAACGATCCAGTCTCGTCGGGCAGGGAAGCCCGGGGAGGAGGTGACGACGGAGGATCCTCGCCGTAAACCTCGTCTGTACCCGTCGCGGCCGTGTCCGTCCCCGCGTCATCCCCCCGGGTCGTGGACGGGGAGGAGGGCTGAGACGGGCGTGATGCTTGAAAAGGAGGTGGAGGATGAATCCTCCTTCTCTTAGGAGGATGGCTCCCAGAAGGGCCAGACTCCGGGTTCCCCCGTCGGGAGCGGTTCCTCCGTCGGTGGTAACGGCAATCTCGTCCTTATCTCCGAGCATTAGGACTGTATAGCCAACAAAATGGCCGCCGAGTTGTCTTGCGGCACTGGTTGAGGGGGTTCCGACGGGCGTTCTCGTCGTCCCCCTCGTCGGGGTCCCTCCCGACGGGCTGGTCTTCCTCCACGCCAATGCCGTGGCTTAAGACTTCGATCAGCTCCTCTTCAGAGGTTGAGGCCGAATCCACGATGGCCTCCTGCCCCCCCTTCTTCTCCGCCGGAGGTTTCACGGGGGTCCTGTCGATGGGCTTGAAAGAGGACTCCCTTCGCGGTGGCAGGGAGACTCTGGGCCCCAAGGTCGCCTCCACTGGTGTAGCCTCCTCAGGCTGAGCCAGGGCCGCCACGACCGTCTCCCCCTCCGAATTGGCCTTCGAGCTCGACCGGGGCCTCTCCAGAAGCTTTGCCGGGTGCTCGGACTTCCTCTTACCCGAGCCAGAGCGTTGGCTCGTGGTTGATGGCGCCGGGGAAGCTGCGCCCTGCCTGGCAACCGAAGAGCCCGACCGTTCGGTGCTCCCAGTGCCCGCGGACTCGCGGTGCTTGGCCTTCTGTTGGGCCCCCGTCACCGGGGCGCCCTCAAAGGTCTTAGAAGACCGCTCAGACGACTTCTTTTTCTCGCCTGATGGGCTCTTCCCTTCCAGCCAGTTGGCGAGACGCAGATGGCGGTCCTTTATGGTCTGCTCCGACATGTTCCCGCAAAACGCACAGTCCTTCTCCACGTGCGTCTTGTCCTCATGCAGGCAGTAGAGGCAAAGAGAGTGTTCGTCCTCCTTGAAGACATTCTGAAGCTGGCATGCAGGGCAGACCCTGAACAGCTTCCCGGGCGCCGAGCTTGAAAATTTTCCTATGAAAAAAGCGCGAAAACGCACTAAAGCTCGAGAGCAATAGCACGAGGATCCCAACACTTGAACGTGCTGTAAAAATCGGAGGATGGCTGCCAGAGGCGGGGTTTAGGGAGAGGGCAGTCATTGGCTGTGGTCAGTATGACGCAGAAATCAGTGATTGGTTACTACTACGAAAGTCAGATCAGAAACGAAACTGATACTGAGTTTTTTCTTTACCGAGGATTCCCAGCCTGATGACAGGGAATATTCATGAGCATGTGAATCCATGCCAGACCCCATGCTGGAGAATAAACGCACCACTTTTTGGTGCAATGTTAAAGATACCGCCGGTTTATTTATTTAATATTAAATCACGGTTGGGTCTTTTTGCCAGAACTCTTTTCTAAAATGGCGTACGTGTCCGTCACTGTAACTCCAACCAAGGTTGGGCCCTTTGTTTCACTTTTTGGTGGGCTTCTCCACAGAAGCCCTCCAACTGGTGCCACTCTGTCTGGGTTCCACAGGATGTGTGGGTGGGGGAATTGGCACCCTGGACTGCGTTGCCTTAGCAACTCAAGTCGCACTCTGTTATGATTGGCCCAGTGGTGAGCTGCCGGCTCACCACTTCGCATGTATGAGTGACAGCTAGGCTGTTGAATGGGGGGGGGTTTCTGCATAAAAGCAGGGCTTTTGGGACTGGAACTTCAGAAGTCGCCACAGGACCTAAGAAATCCAAAGAGGGGAGAAGCTGAGCCATCTGCAACGACGACACCACCGGTGGAGCCCTGCTGCAACGACCTCACCACTTTCCCGACGACAAGAGAAGATCTTCTGCTGAAAGAGTCTTCTTCCTCTGAGCTGGTGGGATCAACCAGTTCGCCATTTTCGCCTTCCAGGACGTCTCTTGGTCGAATCGCCTGTGCCAATAGCCAAACTTCACCACTGTGACCGTGAATACCAGGAACGCACCTTTTAACCAACAAACTCTGCAGCTGGTTTCTTCCCTGGGCAGTGAAACGACTCCAAGTTTCCTCCGCGACAAGATCCTCTCTTCCCCTGGTCGAAACCACGGACTGCACCCGCTGCCAGAAACAACTGCCACCGCTGGAGCTTCCTAAACTTTAAAGGTACTGTGTTCCACCTGGCCTCCCTTTCTACGGTTTGCTAAAGGTGACCCTTAAATCCTTGGATTTCCAACTGAGTTGGCCCCCAGACCTTCTAACTTTACCTTTTGAACCAACCCAACCTCTTTTGAACATTTCTACAAAGACGTGAATGCATTTCTCAACTGTGTGATCTTGGGCACATTTCACCTTGCTCCATTTAAAGTGGGCCTGGCCTATGAACTTTGGCTCTACAGTAGACACTGCCTTCACTAACTTGTTTTGGTCTCATAAAAGTGTTGGGAACTGTTTTATTCTTATGACCTGCCTTTTTCTCTCCCTTTAATCTAATTAGCGGAGTGCCATCTAAGTTACGCGCTCACATCTGTTTTGACACAAATGTGGTGTTTTGACTTAAGACTTGTCTAATAATTGTTAAAGGAGGTGTGTATACTTTTCTGATTATGTTTGAACTTGCTTTTGATTAATAGTGCTAGTGTATTTTCTAAAGTGTGTGTTAAATAATTATATACTTTTGATAACAAGCTCTGGTCAGTGTTTGCTTGCTCTACTGTGTTTTTAGCCCTATTGTGTATCCTCTGTATACTGCCCTACTCTTCTTGAGAGACGTCTGACTGCTCAGCCACAGCTACCGGGTAAATCTGGGTGGTACAGACTGCTACCAATTGGGTTTACTGCTTACTCCTGTAGTCTTAATCTTTTTGCAGTGTTCCCCAAGGGAACTGCACAGGATTCTGCCTAACAAGCTTTTCTTAACATCTTTACGCGGATGACTCCCAGATTCTTTTGTCCTCTTCTTTCTTAGACTATTCATTCTGCTCTTTCAGCCTGTTTGTTTTCTATCCAATCATGGAAGTCATTGCACTACTTCCACCTCAATCCATTCCAAGACTGAGATACTCTTCTTTCCTGCTTCTACTATCCACTCCCGTCTTCCCACCTCTTTTTTTAAAAAAATTCCCAGCTGCTTCTCTTCCTATCTCTACTTCCGTTCGTAATTTGGGCGTTGTCTCCTTCATTGCTCATATTTTCACTATTTCTCGGTCTCATCACTTTAAACTTTACAATATCTGCAAGGCCCGTCGGTTTCTTTCCTTTGAGGCCTCTAAACATCTTATGTCTTTTCACGTGTGTGCTACTGCTCTCCTTCTTGGTTTCCCTGCCTATCAACTCGCTCTTCTTCGTTCAATCTATCATTCCTCAATGTGTGTTCTGTGTATTCTTTCTCTGCGTGAGTATCACCTCAGCTTTAAATTCACTGTGGTGGCTATCCTTTGACGCCAGTCTACTCTTCAATGTTCTCTGTGTTGTTTTCAAATGTCTTCACGGCTTAGCGCACCACCCCATCGCCCCTTTTTATATGTCTTCTCTCATCATACTTTACTCCCCTTCTTTCACACTTCAGTCTCAGTCCCTCTTCCTCCTTGATGTTCCTCGACCTCTGTGTGCCTCTTCTCGTTGTTTTCATGCCTTTTCTTAACTTGCACCCAAGCACTGGAATGCCCTCCCTCTTTCCCTGTCTTCTATATCCTCATTCTCCCTTTTTAAATCTTGTCTCATGGAACATTTTCTTTCTGCTGGTTTGGACTTCAAGACATTTAGTGTACCGTTTATTTCTTGTAAAGCGTTTAGTTGTAAGCCTTATATAAATACAATAAAAATACAAATAAACCCATGCACTAACAGACTGTCATAATCTACCATCCAATCACACACTAGTGCACCTAAACCGAGGTTTTGGTGGCCAACCAATTAGGTTAGCCCCAGAAACAGTCAAGTATTCAGGTCCACCCACACAGGATATGTAAAGGCTTACGTAGAGCTAGAAACAGTTGTAAACCAGTCCAAACTGCAAGTGGGTGCAGTGCTAGGCTCTGAGTGAGCCAAAGTGTGCATAAGACCCATTTTAGTCCTTCATCAGTTTGTCAAGAAAAAGGGTTGGCCAAGAACAGGGGGCTAAAGTTCATTAGTACGCCAATGGCTACTGTGATGAATTGTCACTTCTCCCAGTGGGTTGATCTCATAGGGGGATATAGGGAAGACCCCTATGGGATTAGTGACAACCAGCCCTTGTGCACTGTGAAGCCAAGAGACTTCAGGAGAATGAAGCAATACTCCTGTTTTTATTTCCAAGGATTATGTATCTCGAAGCCAATCAGAAAGAAAGAAAGCCAGGGAAGGGAGTCATTCTCCTGGCACTGTAAGAACACCGAGAATAAAATACCTGGAGAAGGGGGGCATTCTCCAGGAACGCAATAGTGAAACAAACTATAGTCAATAAGGAATGATGTTTGAGTTGGAACATTTTCTTTTTTATTGGATCTGAAACCTTTTGGCACCACAAGCCGGAACTTATTTTATTTTCCTCGGAAAGGAACAGAGACCTGGAGATGAGAGTCATTCTCACAGGTGAACTTTCGCTTATGATTCGAACTGTGGCTCATTGTCCAGAAGAAGGGAGTCGTCATTCTTGACCAAGAAGATCCATTACCATTTTATTAGTTACAAGTGTGAGGGAGAGAAGTAGGCATGTGACACACAGATTAACTCTTTATTTACTTGGTCATTCTGACCGATTCCTTAGTTCCTTAGTAGAGGCAGGGAAACCCCTCTTAGAGCTATGAAAACATTTGTTTCCTCTTCTTGTTTTTGCCTGAATAACAAATCACCATGCCACCATTGCATCAGACTAGCACTTCTGCACCCTTACACTATCAAAAAAATACATTGGTTCAGAGGACAGCCCAGCCACAATGGGAAGAGGACCCGCCACCTATTATGGAGGAGGCAGTCATCAGCAAAGCTATCCAGCCCAGTTTAAACACTGGGCAGATGTTAAGCCGCTTGTTGCAGCGGACACACTCCTAGGCTGGCTTTGACACAGCAGTAGTACCCCAGCATGCATTCCCAATGGGCCATGCAAGAACAGGGGTGTTTGCTTACCCAGCCTCGTATGGCCTATTGGAGACACAGGCTGGCGGTACTGCAGGACCGATGTGTGCGTAGAGGATGTTACTGTGCCTCACTCCAATTTCAGAGGCCCAGTGACAATGGATACAGTGGCACATGCGGCTCCACCCAGCATATGCAGGAACCAAGAAGATCCCTGCTTCATGGTTCTGATTGTGTGCTGTGCGGCAGCCAAAGGGTCATTGTGACAGGCATCATGAGGCAGGTTGCAGAGCGAGGCTGGACCTTGTTTGCAAGCAAGGAAAAGAAGAAAAATGTCATGCATGTGAGGGTGCGTGTCTTAAAGAGTGTGGCTGAATGAGAGCGAGTGTATGCTGTTTGGGTTCGCATGTGAATGAGCGTGTGTCTGCTGTATGAATGTGTGTGTCGGGCGAGAACCAGACTGCTCGGTGGGGGGGAATTGAGGAAGTTCAATGGTGCATTTAAGGCGGGGTTGTTTTCTTAATGTGGCGAGGCATTTTTCCATGGAAGGTCTTCCCTGTTGCTGAAAGAGCAGTGCTTTGCCTTGTGGTAGATGGCTTGGGCAATTGATAGGAGAAACCTGGCTCCCTTGCACTATCCATTTGGGAGGTAGTATTGCTAAACAATTGACTTAAATGGGGGGCAAGGCACCCCTGCATTGGTAGATTGAAGGTGCCAGTGCCCGAAAGGAAACTAGTTAAGCAAGGGAGTGAGGTTAAAAATAACCCTCCCTGTTAGGTACGTTTTTCTAATGTCCAATTGGTACTGGACTCTACAAGAGTTATCCCTTGGTTTTGAGGTGCCAACTTCTAATATAGACCAGTACTATCCAAGGTTGGTAGAGTGGCAGAGCAGCCAGGCTTATTTTAGGAAGAGGAATGTGAGCTGTAAATCAGTACAAAGTAATCGGAACATACACAGACCCAAAGAAACACTTACACACTTGTAGTTATATCAACAAGTAGTTCATAGTGATTTATTTTATATATACACACAAGGGAGTTAGAAACTAAATTAATATTGTAGCAACAGCAAACATACATTCAGAATAAATAGGAAAAATAAAGCAGGTGAGTAAATTGTCATATACTTCTTTGGAATACAAGGGGCTTTCGCTCCTTTTTGGGGAACACAGAGGGACACAAATTGTAAGAGGCCTCCGATGTATTTATTTAACAAGAAACGTGGTGCACCGAACCCTTCTCCATTGACGGTTTTCAAATTTTTACTCAAAATGCAACTCCCTCAAAGAAAGGGCGGGCTAGTGATGGTCTCGCTATAGGCGCCAAAGCACATTTAAATTTGACCCCATTTCCACATTGGAAAAAATCTTATGTCCTGATGGGCATTTTGCAACTTTCATCTGTTAAATCTGAGGAAATGCTGATCATTAATATTTACGATCCCCCGGGTGGCTTCCAAATGAGCTCTATTCAGAATATTCTGATTAATTCTATCTCTCATTGGATTGAGAGTTCACCAGCCGGTCACGTTGTGATAGCAGGCGATCTCAATAAAAAAGACCTGCATTTGGCAGCCACGTCTGCACCCTGGAGCCATAACTCCTGACTTAAAATAATGGATTTCTTCGATTTAAAATGTTTATATCTTCCTCTTATCCAGGAATATAAGCTTTACTACACTTGGTCGAATGGCATTGTCAAATCGTTAATTTACTATGTGATAACTAATCCTGTTTTGAGCACCTATTGTAGTCACATTACTATTACTCATAATAGGTTGAGTGACCATGGGGCCCTTGGTTGGAATATGAAATTGAAAAGTGCTCTTCCGCCTCTTGCAAGAAGCTTTATGCCAACCTCAAATTATCTAGGCAACCGCCTGGTTAAAAAAACACAATAGATGTGTTCACAGAGAATCCCAGATCTGTCAGCAGCCGGATGGTCCTGTCTGTGTGGTCGACAGCGATCTCCCTGGACTTGGCCCGGATGAGCCAGTCGTAGAGGTACGGGTACACGTGTATTCCCTGCAGACGTAGTTGGGCCGCCACTGGTGTCAGGAACTTCGTAAACACCCTGGGCACTGATTTTAGTCGGAAGGGAAGGGCCTTGAATTGGTAATGCTTCCTCTGTACGATGAAGTGCAGGAACTGTCGATGCTTCTCGTGAATGGGGATGTGGAAGTAAGTCTTCCAGATCCAGCGACGATAGAAAGTGCCCTTCCTGCAGTTGGCCGAGCACGTGCTGCAACGTGACCATCCTGAATTTCTGGGAAGTAAGTTGTTTAGTCGCTGCTGGTCGAGAATGGGCCTCCAGCCCCCGGTCTTCTTTCTTACTAAGAAGTATCTGGAGTAAACTCCTGCGCCCCTGAGTCGCTTCGGAACTCGCTCTATCGCCCCTTTTCGTAGCATGGCCCGTACCTCCTGCAGGAGCTGAGGGATGTGCTGCTCTTGCTGGGCCACCAGTGGTATCTGTGGACACCTTCGTTGGAATTCCAGAGTGTGTCCATTGGCGAGAGCGTCCACCACCCATCGGTCGGTGGAGATCTTCTTTCACTCACCGTCTAAGCCTCCCACCGGGGTGCATGGGTGGGGGCCTGATGTCCTGGCCGGTTCAGTCCTGCTTCAGGGCTGGTGTGCTACCTTGGGAGCGACGGCGGCAGCCACCGTTGAAAGCCTTGGAACAACTCATGTAGGCCTCCTAGTGACGTCACACGAAGCCAGACTGACGTACATAAAAGAGATGTAGAGACAGGAGAATGTATATATTCTATGAGGCACCAAGAAAGCATGAAGCATAAGTGACATCTTGGGCTCGAGGTGTAGAAACGTATGCTACAGAAACAATGAAGATATCAATCATTTTAAATGTGTACAGATGCAAAAGTAACGCAAGCAGACAAAGTATGCTTGAGGCTAGCTATGTAGTGAATAGATTGCGGCAAGCAGCAACGTATACATATATAAGAGCAAGTAAGTGTGGATGATTCCACTACGTATTATAGCAGTGCTGGACCAAAGAAAGAAGGCCTTTTCCAGAGTGTCATAGTTGAAAAACAATTCACATACAGACGTGAATCTCTGAAGGGGAGGTTGGATCAACCCCAAGAAGCCAAGTTCATATCGAGCTAAGATGAGCAGAAAGTAGTTACAATTGTATGAAAGAACGAAACTCCTGTTCAGAAGACATTAATAAGAACAAAGAAGACGTCAGAGGCCTATTAGAAAATGGCATATAAAATACACCAGAGCTCAAATTCGTGGTCTTCAGTCACGTGTAAGGATGATGTAGGACAAACATGTTGAACCCGACCTACGCAGTGAGGCAGAGTGTGCCTCTACTCCCCTGGATTCCCCAGAGAAAAGAACATTTCCAAGGCCGAGTTCAAAGTCTTAATTGACATTCGACTACTGAGATGATGATGGATGTGCTAAGTTAATTGGTGAGAAGCAATGGTTATGACCAGCTCACTAAGCACCTGGAAGTCCAGCCTGCGTGCTGCTAACGTAGGTGGAAAAGTACTGACGAAAATAAGAGTGCCAACCAATTGTAGGGGACCACATAATTAAGGGTCCTATAGTTTGTGTAACGAATGGGACATTGTACATTTAGTGACGTTCATAGTTACATGTTGGACGGGAGGGTATCGGGTAATAAAATTGTGGCAAAAATGTCGCCGATAAAAAAAAAAAAATGGCGTAAAAAAATGCTGTGGTTTGACGCGGTAAAGGTGTACCCCATTATACCATTGCAGGGGTGTCCTTAAATGGTATAATGGGTCTGGGGGTCCCCCTGCATCCTTTACATGATTTTGGCGCAAAAAACCACAGCATTTTTGACGCGATATTTTGTAATCGCGGCCATTTTTGCTGCGATTTTAAGACCTGGAACCGAGAGGAGGGCATAGTTGCCCCACCTGATGTTAAGAAGTCTATCACTGGCTTAAACTAGTATGGAACATATACCTAGATGCTCCCTCTTATCCAATCACTCTTTTCAGTAAGTTTTTTTAGTTTGCCACGTAGGATGACATTAGTAGATACGTAGGTTAACGTCATCAATGACAAGTTTTCACTAGAAGTATGTTGTTTTTTATTAAAATCATTGAAACTATGCGTGGGACGTCCGTTGAACTCCGTTTTAGATAATTGACATTAAAACAGTCAATTTTGACAACTTCCTGAGTCGTTTCGATTATTGATGTTTGAGTATCTTCTGCATCCCTATTCATCTCAATGTATTGCTACCTTGTCTTAAAGGGGCTGAATCGGCTGTCTCCGTTCACGTGGTAGCAGAGTGATGATGGTTAAAATTCCATCGAGATAGTAAGCTTTGGATTCCCGGCAATATCTGTCATTTAACTGAAAAGACGTGAAACTGCCTGCAGATAGTGGAAAGACTTTTTAAAAAATAAGCCTTGCAAGCTCAGGTTAGACGGGTCCCTCAGTTTACACAAAATCCCCTCCCAGCGTCTACAGGACGCTGCACGGACGGAAGGTTGAAACGGCTGATAAAGAGGCAGTGATCCCAGGAGCCAGAAGTCGAAAAGGCGAATGGTGAGTAGAACTGAGATCGCAAAATTGTGAATGGTCAATAAGGGAAAAGAGTGATAAAGGGAAAAATGAGTAATTGAGGGGAGGGGGGGGGGGGGGGGTGAGGATAAGTGACTTGAGACGATGCACGCCAAGTATTAAGTAATTGACTTGAGGAGAGGAGCCAAGCAATTTAACTGTGAGAAGAGGAGCCTCGCAGAGTAAGCCCAGTGTACTGCATCATTAGCACGTAACAGAAGGAACCCTATCTAAAATCTAATTAGCAGAAGACGTAGGCGACGGGCTCATTTAAAGACTGGGCCTCATTATGAGCATGGAGGTAATGTAAAAAGGAAGGCGGAATGGTAATACCGGCATAGAGTACCGGCCCGGGCCATTACAAGCCTCAAAACCCGGCATTACCGCCACCGCCTGTACTGTACCCCTACTTACCGGCATGCGCGCGTCCATGCGCCCTTGGCGCGGCAATACTGGATGCCGCTAACAGGAGGACATCACAAGTAAGGCGGGCATGCACCTACCGGCATCCCGAAGGCGTTAAATAGGGTCTGGAAGATGGCGCTACTACAGGCATTGCGGATCACCCATAAATAGCAACCTGCTGTGTACCCAAATGCCACAGGTGCATACCACAGGTGGAGCCAATGGAGCCTGTCCCAGCACAAAAGGAGCACACCCACACACCACACCTCTTCCAACACCAAAATGATCCCACTAGCAATCCTGGGCCTGGAGGACATGCCCGCACTGCTACACCAGCAAAAACAACAACTATAACAGGCAGCACAGAGGAGACGCAGGAGGGTGAGACAGGCCCAGCAAGTCCCACCAGTGCAGCCAGTGGTACCAAGTAGGCAGCCACCAATCCCTCGCATCAGAGCCAGTCCATTCAACCTAACCCCTGTGCAGATCCACACCCTGTACCGTTTGGACCGGGACACCATCACCACCATAGTGGACATGATACACGACGACATAGTCAGCCTGATAGAAATCTGCACTGCCATCCCACCTCTACTCAAGGTAGTGTATGTGCTCCACTTTCTCGCCACAGGTACCTACCAGCACACAGTGGGCCAGCTGCATGGCATATCTCAACCACTCTTTTCACTCATGCTAACCGAAGTGCTGGATGCCCTCGTGAAGCATGCAAGCATTCACATATCCCTACCACGGACTGCCCAGGAGCTTGCTGACACTAAAGTAGGCTTTCATGCACTGGCAGGCATGCCCGATTGCGTTGGTGCCCTCGACTGCACCCATGTACAATTGGTGGTCCCTCATGCCAATGAGGTGTTGTACCGCAATTGTAAGCAATACCACTCCATCAATGTGCAGATGGTATGTGACTCCAGCAAGATCATCACATTTCTACAACCAGGAAAGCGTGCAAATGGCTCTCCATACAGCAAAGAATTGACCTCAAAACTATCTGCCTCATCTACAAGGCCTTAAACAACCTAGCCCCACCGTACCTCTCCAACAAATTCACTCTAAAATCCACATCCAGAACCACTAGATCATCCAACTCCCTATGCCTGCTAGTGCCCAGATATGCCTTAAAAAGAGCAGGAGGCGTGAGTTTCACTGTGCTAGCCTCACAACTTTGGAACACCATACCACTCAAAATTAAAACCACTGAGTCCTTCCCGATCTTTAGGAAACTTGTTATTGGCTGGTTACTGAACAAAGGGTAGCATCCACCATCATCCCGAATGTCTAACAGCCGCAACCTTACCTGCACTATATGTAAATTGTTGTACTATGTACATTTTTTGTAAATTGATGTACTTGTAAATGTAAATGCATATCTTTTGCCTGTAACCGTGTTCTTAAGCGCCCTTCTACCCACGGGTCCGGAGCGCTCTACAAATAAACTAAACAAACACATTGTTGTGCCCGATATCCCAGAGAACTCCTTGCTACCCCGCTACATGGAGCGACATGCTTGACAACGTGCCTGGCGCTCAGTAAGTTGCCTGAATGGCCCATGGCAGTGCAGTGGGGGTATGAGTGTGGGGGGCGGATGCATACTCCACCTGGGTGAGATTGGGGGGGATGCATACTCCACCTGGGTGAGATTGGGGGGGATGCATACTCCACCTGGGTGAGATTCGGGGGGATGCATACTCCACCTGGGTGTGATTGGGGGGAGACGCATACTCCACCTGGGTGAGATTGGGGGGATGCATACTCCACCTGGGTGAGTTTGAGGGTGTAGGGGGGCGGTCTCCACCTGGGTGAGATTGGGCGGTGAGTGGACAATGCACATACAGCTAAACACTGTTGCCCTGAACATCCCAACCTGAACATGACACATCAATGCCATACATAAGACCAATGCTGCACAGCAATGACAATATGCCAGACGCACAAGCAGGCCACCATGGGAATGTCAAGCAACAGATGACAAAACATGATTACACCTGTGTCAATGGCGCTAGTGGGAATACATACAGAGTACCATACATCGCCAATATGGGTGGCAAGACATTGTTCCGCATCCACAGTACATCTGCATCAGCATGTAAGTGAACACCCTGCATCATCTGGACTACGTAATCCACACCAGCAGACCATAGTACAGTACACATTGCATCAAATGAACCTGTGTGCAAACATCCAGGGACATCTGCATGTCAACACCAAATAGCTGCAGCCATGGCAGTGATTTCAAATGGTGTCAGGTCAGATACTGACTTACACATACCTCATTGTGCTCCCAAGCAGGTGATGGTGGCTATCCCTTGAAGCCGTGGCTACTTGCCCCTTTACGGAACCTGCAGAACAGGCACAAAGAGGAGTATAATCTGGTTCATACCCGTACCCGTGTTGTGATTGACCAGACCTTTGGCCTGTTGAAGGCACGGTTCCGCTGCCTCAGCAGGTCTGGTGGAGCACTCCTTTATGGTCTGTGTCATGCTGCACAACATGTGCATCCGGAGAAACGTACCACTGCCACCTGACATTAACCTGCATGCAACGGGTGAGGTTGATGAGGAATATGATGATGGAGGAGAAGCAGCACCCCTGGCAGTTCGCGATGCACAAGATGGCCGTGCTGTGCGCCAATCACTGATTGATGATTTCTTCTGAACCACAGGGATGCTGATGGTTCTGTATTAGTGCTACACTGGGATTGTGTGGACCTGGACATAGGGTGTGTGGGGAGTTGGGCACTGTGCGCTGTCATGAATTGAATAAAAACACGAAATTAACAATGTCCAGTCAGGATATGATTTTGAACACAACAGGTGTATTGGAAATTTAAAAATATTGTGCTTCATCCCTCCACCTCACACACGCCCTCTCCTCTCCTCCCACCCCCCCAAATACCAACACCCCCCAAACACCACCAACACCACCACCTCCCCCCTCACCCATTGTCATCCCACACACGATGTGCCAATCATGATTATCCCAAGGTGGCAGTTGGCACATGCAAGGTGGTCCTGCTAGTTACGGCCTCTCTTCGGGTCTGGGGGCAGCATGTCCGTGTGGCGTGCACTGCACCTGGCCATGCACACAGGGCTTGCGCGAGTCGAGATGGCAGGTGTGGTTGATGGGGTGGAGGTGGATGGCTGTGCGACCGCCGGCGCAGGTTGTTGCTGCTGTATAAGGTCTACAATCCTGCCAAGGACCTGTGTAACTGCAGCTAAACTGTCTCGGATGACAATGGTGTTGAAGTTCATGGCCATTATGGAAGCCGCATTTGCCTCCCGTATCTCACGGCGGGTCAGTTCCCCCTCCACCACATACTGCCGGACCAGTTCAATCATACTGTCCTGGCGGGCCTCAACCTTTGTCAGGCGGGCCTCCATGTTAGTGGGGGCTGTGGAGGTGGATGGTGCAGTGGAAGGGTGGCCTATTGCTGGACTGCCCTCTGATGTGGTCGACAGATGCAGACTCCCCAGTACAAAGGCATGTTCCTGCATGGGGCATACTGGTGTGCCCTGTGTGGAGTGCTGGGGGGTGGACAGGAGGCTCGGGGTATGAGGACACACCACATGGATGTTGTTGTCCATGTCTAGGAATTCCTCGGCGTGGACCTCCACGTCGCTGAGGGGGCAGTGGCTGCTACCTCCCCTATGGAACTGGTGGCAGCAGACTGCGTTCCATCACCCTCTGCAAGAGTTGCCGACTCCGTGGTGGCAGTGTCGTCGGCTGGTGTTGTCTCCTTCTCAGCTGGCCTGGCTGTACTGCTGGCCTGTGTTGCACTCTGGGCGATGGTGTTGCCCTGGAGGTAGAAGGTCCAGTGCCTTCTTGTCTGGCCCTGGATCCCTTTGAGAATGTCGTGGCCTTTGGGGCAGTTTCCTGTCCTTCACTTCCTGCATCTGTGGGGGAACAAGAGACGCAGGGCATCAGTGATGGTGTTACGTGCAAGATGCATGATTTGGTGCTGTTCAGTAGTTCACGTTTCATGCATTGCATTCTTGTAGGTGTGACGCACAGGGTACTTGCAATGGGGGGGGGAGGCTATATATGCATACGACGTGGACTCTCCTTTCTGGACTGATGTGTACCAGGTGGCATACCGTTGTATTGCGGTTTGCGTGATGTGTGGCATGTGAATGATGCTTGTGTGTTGGGTGTCTGTTGGTAATGGGATTGGCACGCAGCATGCATTTCATTGTGCCAGGGTTTGGGCCACCATCTGGACATGGATCTGTATATATGTGTATGATGGCCCATGCATTGGCTTGGTTCACTTTCACATCTGTTGTGCTACGTCATGCTTTGGTTCTATGGGGTTTGTGGGGACACTCACCTCCATCTGCCGATATCGGCACTCCCGTCACCATTTCTCCAAAGCCCTCTATCGATTCCATGTTGATCGTGGTGCTACACGTCTCCTCCCATCGCATCAATTTGGTGGGTGAGTGGTCCCCGCCGCTTGTAGCCATGGCCTCCCTGCGGTTGGCTGATAGTATGTTGCGCACCCGGAGACGTAGATCGTCCCACCTTTTTTTGCAGTCCTTCACTGTGCGGGTGGTGGTGCCAACCGCAGTCACCTTTTGTGCCACCTCCTTCCATATTTCTTTTTTGCGCAGTTGGGCTGCGCGTTTGAGGTCATTGGCAAAGACCTCATCGGCATGGCCTGCCAGCATGTCCGCCAGCATATTCAGCTCCTCGTCTGAGAAGCACTTCTTGCGCATGCGGGGGGTGGACTTGCGAGTTGCCTTGGACATGGTGCCCTGATTGGGCCTGCTCTCCACTCTGTACCTGTGATGTGGTAAAAGGATTGCAATGAATTGTGTTTTTTAAGATGGCCGCCGACGCATTTCCCATTCCGGCGCAATGACGTTACTTCCGGGTCCGGTATTACGAACCCGGTATTTACATGATGGTATTGCCGGGTCCGTTATTAAGGGGTTGCTCGTGGGCAGAGGCGGTATCGGCGGGTTCCATGATGGCGCTATCGGGAGGTTGGGGGGGTCTTTAGCACCATAACTGTGCAGCCATTACCGGCATGGGGGTTCGCACGTTCACACGCTCTCGTAATCAGCCGCTATTTGTGGTGTTGAGGGTACACAAAGGCGATATTTACACCATGCCGATAATGACTGCTTTTTTTCTGCGATTCTCGTAATGAGGTCCATTGTCTAAACAGAACGGTTCACATCCCAATCAGGGTATTTTTTAGGGGCAGGATAAAAATTTGCAAAGTGTAAAGGTGAGTATTGACAGTCAAGTGTGCTGAGTCAGAATGGAGGATATTACTCCACTTGCACATCTCTGTAGACAGTTGGCAAAACACGCACCTAAGCTTAAGCAGTATAGTGCGAAGTGGGTCAAAGGCACGGCAGACAAAATGTTCATGCCGTGGCCACAAAGGGGGTTGGGGGGGTCAATTTTACAGCACATGACGACTCATTTGCATGCAGCATACACGGGACAAAAGGCTAGCGACCTTAGAGCTCTGGAAGATGTACCAGGAGGAACAAAAAGAGCCGCCGCCTGAAGACTGGATACTTAACATATGCAAAGAGGGGGGTGAGGAGCCTTCTGCTCCCCCGCTGAGCCAGAAGTGAAAGGCGAAAGTAAGGAAAATGACCGAATGTACCTTAAGACTGCTTAATGCAGTGACAGGGTACAGTAATCCGTCATACGAGTCGCCTGCGCATAGCAGTGACGAGGGCCCAGAAAAGATTCCTGGGAGAGGGGTGATCTCTAAAGTCCTGAAGGACAAAGAGAAAAAAGACAAGGAAAGAAGTGATTGACCAAGCACATCCTTAGATATAGAATGGGAAATAAAGAGATGGACAGGAGAGATAAAAGTGATGAGGTAGCGCTCAAGCAGAACGAGTGGATGGGTGGTCAGATTTTGCTCAAACTCAATGGTAAAAGCATTGAGGAGGTAAGGCAAAGGGAAGATCGAGATGAACAAGAAAAAAAGGATAGGGAACGAGAGGAAAGATTGAAAGAAGATGGGGCGAAAAGGAAAGACAGGCAAAGACGGGAACAGCTGTATCAGGATGAGCAATTGAAAAAGCAGGAAAGAGCAGAGGAACAAAGAAAATATGATAACAGACAGAGGGCAAGCAAAGAACGAGAGAGAGACTAGAAAGAGAGGAGGAGGAGCACCAGAAGTTAAGGGATAAAAGAATACAAAGGTGAAGAGACCAAGAAGTATGAAGGGCAAATGAGAGAAGGGATATGAAAAGAAAGGAAGAAGAAAGGGTGAGGGAATAAGCAAGGAAGTAGAGTGCTTGATGATGAAATAGAATGAAAAAGGAGGCAGAGAGCACGCTTTCTTGATCGCATAGAGAAACAATTGATGGAGCCTAATCCAGTAGTGGAATGGGAGGACATGGAAGAATTCTTCCCAGAGCACGAACCAATGCCAGGTCCGTCTAGATTAAATCTAGAGGACGAGTTTGACTCTAGAAGCATTGGGGATGCGATTGATAAAGTCTATCCTGATATGACGTCTAAGAAAGAACTGGTAGGAAAGGGCAAAAACAATCGACTCGAGAGCACAGTGTTGTACGACAGACGGAGGCTTGTGTAGTATAGAGCCCAAAGAAAGGTCTTTAGACGGATTAACTCTGAATAGAGATGAAGAGGAGAGGAGTCCTACAATTTTGGGACAGGATATGTCACACGAAGACAGAGAAACCTTCTGTGGGGAGGAGGGAGGTAATGCATGTGGTCCTGAAGTATGTTTTTCGACAGACAAGGAAGTAAGATGGTCAGATCTAGATACGCCTATGTGACGGGCATCAGAGCCTCAGACACGGCTAGTCTGACCTAGAGGGCGATCCCATGGTGAGAGGGGGGACTCACCACCTTATGTGAGTAGGCCAAGGTCGTTGCCAGGAAGAAGGCGGTGCAGAGTCATTGTCCCTGCTGGGGACAGGTTGATGATGAAGGATAAATGTGAGTTTGGGATTTCACAGTTTCCCTTGTTAGAAAAAGGAGGTGCCAGAACACAATATATACCGTGGCCACAGATGGATAGGGACAATTTGAGGTGTAAACTCTCGAGCTTAACTTCGGGCGCTGGGAAATCGATACATGAGCTATAAAAAATTACAGGAGGAAACATGTTAGCTATAGGGGATATTAAAGGTCTTCTAGTTGCCATTCTTGGGGAGAGAGCTGATGACGTTTGTTCAAGGGAAGGGTATTCAAGTGTCACTGCGGTGAACACGGCTCATGATGGAGCACCATTCAACAACTGTAGAGTGGCGGTCTGGAAAGCACTTAGAGTGCTGTATCTGGACACGTCATATATGGGAGCTATAATGATGAAAAAGATGCAGGAAGGGGATGATCCTCTTGTTTACGTTAAACATTTTCAGGAACAGTGGAGCTTGGAGACACGCGAGCATGGGGAAAATCTACCTATATTTTACCATATTTGCTGCCAGAGGCAGTGCAGAAGCAGCTCAAGAAGCTAGTGGGCATGGAAGCGAAACCATGGTCAGAAACACAGCTGACCATTATGCATTATTGCAGACTGTTGCAGAAGAAGAATTGCAAAAGATACTATGCTAGGAAAGGTGAAGAGGCTAAATTGGTGCAGAAAAAATTGTCATAGTACGCCATAGAAGGGGCGATGGTGACTAGTGGAGAAGGGTCAAATCCACAGCATGCATGCCACAGGTGAATAACCAAAGGCAGTATGATCAAGGTAATAATCGGTTCGTACCACGAGGTAGGGAGGTTTTTGAGGAAGAGGCTTTCAGAATAATCAAGGAAGCTTTCAGAATAATCAAGGACATTTCCACAGTAACCAAGGTGGGTTTTCAAACACGCAGAAGGATAGTCAAGGCATGCAGGACGGTCTGATAAGGAGGCCTCCTGTATGTTGGACACGTGGTATGTCAGGGCATCTTGCACACACCTGTAAGAGTCAAGGGTTCGGGCAAAACAGGCAAGTCTCAAGAGTGGGGAACGCATACTCGCCTGCATACACTCAACAGAACGTAGATGGATTTGCTCGAAATCAGACAGTTCAGCAGACACAAGCGCTGAGAGTGCAGCAAGATTTACAAACGTAGCAGACAGCACTGAATCTGCCGCAAGGGCAGTCACAACATTCACCCATGCAGATACAGCAATGAACAAGCACAGGGCAGTTAATGACTCCTAGGATAGGAGGTGTCACCGTCGATGGAGGGAATCCTTTTACAGGTACAGGGATGAGAATGTATCCACAATAGGACAGCTCACTGGGAGACTTGGTGTGTTCAATACTATCAGTAACGCCGAATCCTCAAGAGGAACCGAGGGTTGACGTCACAATAGGAGGAACAAGTTAGTCTTTTTTAGTGGACATGGGTGCAACACGTTCATGTATAAGAGGGAAATGAACATTATCTGGGAACGCCATGGATACTCAAGGTTTCACAGGAGCTACAAGTAGAGTTCCTTCTACTGAGAAGTTAACTGTCTCTATAGGAGAATGTGACATGTCTGTACCTTTATTGCATTCAAGGCAGACACCTGTTAATATATTGGGATGAGACCTAATGACAAAATTCAACATGACCATCTCATTCACTGATAAGCATAGGGTGTTCAACGCCAGGAATGCATTATTTAAACGTGAGTGACTTTATTATGGCATTTTCAAGACAAATGGCCATGCGAGGTGTACCGTTGGAACCATAGGTTTTTCATTATGGGGTACACATTTTGTTAACTTGGCTTCTAGGTTTAGTGGGTAAAACTGAGAATACCTGATGAATTTTTGTTTAGACCAAGGATACCTATGGATGAGGAAGGGGAACAAGTCTTCCCCCTTAGAGTTGCAAGCAGCTATAGTGCGAGGAGAATTAGCCATGCTTGATGGAATTGACAATGAAGGCAGATGATGGTGCACAGTGATTGCCATTGGGGAAGGTTATAGGTTGACTGACGTCACTGATGAAGACATGTTAGGAGACCATCCATCAGAAGACGTAGTAGTATTCAAAATGAGTATTGCTTATTGGGTGAGAGCAATTAAACGTGAGGTCCCTCAGAAAATGATGCCAGCATTGAAGCGTCCCGAGTTTTTCGATGAAGACATGGTGAAAGTGGCAACTTCATTATGGACAACAAGCCCCTATGACGTAAGCCTGTTGAAAGGGGCTGGAGAACTTCAGATTAAATAGAAACCAGGAGCAATTTTACCTCGAGCACAACAGTATCTCATGTCTCGAGAGGCAGATGAAGGTATTTTTAAGACGACATCTGCCCTGATAGAACAGGGTATCTCGGTGACGTGAGAGTCACTGCATCATACGTCAGTGTACTCTATCAAGAAATCAAAGCGTTGGGGGTTGTGGCATTTAATTCAGGGTTTACGCCTGATTAACCAGATTGTGGAGGCCGAGTTCCCTCTAGTTCCGAATCCTGCGACAATTCTATGCAGTATCCCTGTTGAGGCACGATATTTCACAGTGATTGACTTGAAAAATGCGTTTTTCTCAATCCCATTGCATAAGGATTCTCAAGATCGGACATCATTTACGTTCAGACAGACTAAGTTAAAAAGCACGAGATTACCTCAGTGGTACTGCGAGTCTCCAACGATTTTCAATAAAGTCTTGTCGATGGACTTAAGCAATATTGATTTGCAAAGTGTTGTTTTGCAATGCGTGGATGACATATTGGTCTGCAGCACCTCAGAGGAAGAGTGCAGAGGTGATTCTGTTCAGCTGATGATTATTCTTGCTGAGAAAGGATATAAAGTAGATAAGGTGAAGGCCACCAGGGGGCGCGGGCAAGCTGGCTGCCTGATCGGTGAGCTCCCCTGATGGCCCGGGAGAACAGCGGAGACACATGCGAAAACGGAACGTTTGTCCCTCCAAAAGTGGACAAATCGCCCCGTGATGCCAGCAGGAGCTCAGAGACACTTCACCGGTGGCTGAGGCCGCTCCCGTTCCCGAGCTTTTCGCCGGCGAGGTTGCGCGCCTTCCCCTCCCCCATCTGGCCCCGAGACACATGCGAGTGGAGAGCGTGACGCAGCCTCACACTCGGCGTAAGAGCAATGCGCGCCACTCGGCGCACCTTCTGGTCTGCCCTCCCTCTAGCACAAGCACCCAGTGGGGGGAGCTGGAGCCCCCCCCAGGACACCGGGACTGAAGGACCTCCAGCGGGCCTTTCGCCCTCCACACCCGGTGCAACGCAGGGAAGACGATCGGCCCAACAGGCGGCACGACCGGGGACACGCGGGGCCCCCACTGCCGAGGGGGGCTCCCAGGGAGTCAATCTCGCCCCTCCTTATCTCCATCGGCAGGGTCGCTGGCTGTCCCGGGCAGTCACAGGAGCGCGCCTGGGCCCCTCCCCCTCTCAGCGGCACCCAGCAGAGCCGTGGACACGTTACCCACCTGCGGAGTGCAGCCAGCTAGACCCCTCCTGGGACCCTCCGCCTGCCACGGCAATGTACCCCAATCAGCTCCATCCAGGGCCTGGGCCGACGCGGGAGCACACCCGGGGGCCCCCATTGACCCGCCGGACCAGACAGCACAGCGTGGGGTGAGTGACAACGGACAGCAGAGCTCCTACCAGGGCCTAAGTAGGGCACCTCACTGAGGGAATACGCTGAAGCTATTGCCCTGCTCCAGCACCCCGGGGGGTGCCTATAAACACACCTGGCCCTGGACTGGCCTCTAACAGCCCTACGATAGCCCCAGTGCACCTGCAGAGGCTCCAGTGAGAGCACAATTGGCCAGTGACATGGGCAACACACTTTATCCTCCACAGGGCAGCTGTCCCTCTCTGGCTATACGGGGGGACTGCTGTTGGGGGACCGCTGAGATGGGAGGTGATCCAGAGCACCAAACTTAGTGGTCTGAATACCCAACTGTGTGGAGCCCTTAATACATGCTAACGGCCAACACTGAAATACCACCTGGGATCCAGCCCTGGAGGTGCCAAGGAGCAAAACGCGCTAGGGGTGGTGGAGTTGGCTCTGGTAGACGGACGGAATCCCCAACAAGCACAAACCAGTGCAGGTCCTTGTGGGCCGGGATGGACGCCGTGTCTAGTGAAGTTGAGACCAGGGGTGGGCTGCGGACCTGGAGAAGGACCACTGGGCCTACTGAACGATCACAGAGATGTTAAGGGAGAGGCAACCCATGAGCTGGAAGGAAACTTTAGCGAAATACCAATTCACAACTGAAAACCCAACGATGGATGCCGGACCCCCCTCTGCCCAAGCCCCAGATATGAACGCTATGCAAAACAACATCCAAACAATCCTTGAAGAAATTAGAGGAATGGGAACAGACATGGGGGCTAAATTGGCAGACCTCACTTCCAAAGTCTCCACCCTCAAGGACAGAATGGAGGGGGTTGAAAACGACCAGGTAGCCACCCGCCCTCCTGGAAACACAAATGGAGGCACGATTCAAGGAACTACAGCAACAAGAGGGGGAACTCCATCGCAAGGTGGGCGACATGGAGAAACGGGAATGGAGAAGTAACCTCCGGATTTTTTCAGTCTTGCAGAGGTGGAGGGAGAGACCCAGACGGGCCTAGAGGCTAAGGTGAAAGACATCATCAGGATCGTCCTAGGTACCGACTCGGGGGAGACGGTCCTGATCAATAGAGTCCATCGGGCGGGAGGAGGCGGAAGGGGCCCGCGCTCGGTCCTTGCCAAATTTCATTACTACAGGGATAAAGCACTAATACTCGAGAGGACAAGGACTCAGACATACAATACGCTAATTCCAGGGTGGCAATCTATCAGGACCTGTCTGCCCTCACGTTGCAGATGAGGAAGAAATTTACAACAATTAATTAAGGTGGCTACAGGAAAAGGGAGTCCGATACCGCTGCGGTCACCCGTTTTACCTGGAATTTGAATGACAAGGGGAGCGCCACCACCTCGTGACCGAAGATGACATCCAAAGAGCCGCAGATGAGCTAGTGGGGGAACCCCCCGGGACCTTCCAGGGACTGACAGAGACCCTGCCCGGGCCCCCCAGGGCCCCGCCTCGGCCCAGGGGAAACACAAGGAGAAGGGCTCATGGAAGTTCCAAAAAACGAGGCATCCGCCGGCCGACCGTGGTGACCCCTTATGATCGCATTGGAAAAGCCACGGTGTTACTCTCTGTAACACACTTGCTCATGCAATCTGTGGGGGACTCCCCAGTCCAGGGGGAACCACACACTATCTGTTGATGTCGCCAAGGTTGGCGGAATATCTGTTTAATTGACATGACACAATGTTTGAGATCTGTTGGGTGAGGGGTTCCGGGGAGGGCTGGGTTGCCACCTCGATGGTCCTCTGGTGTTGGGGATTGCTGTGTGTTGTTTTTGGGTGTTGCCACTGTTGGCAAGGTTCTTGCTTCATTGACATATCAGAAAGCTGGAGGCACATTCATGCGGGGGTCAACGACCAGCCGACATCTCCGGGGGGGTCATGGCCTCCGATGTTGAGCGGTCGCTCCCCGGCCCCTATTCTAAGTCAAAGTACGATGTAGGAGACACATAACGAGCTGTGTGTAGGGGGGGAAGACTTGAGTGAGGTTCCACGTGGTGACAGAAATCCCGACTAGATTCGGGAAGAGTATCTGACCAAAAAGGTGGAGGGTACGTTCCGTACCACTTAATCTCCCGGGGCCTGGGCAGCGGCCCTGGTGGTTCGTTAACTAACCCCGATGTTTGTCGGGCGAGGGAGACGAACGCCTTATACAACGGGTAAGGGAGACAGGGCAGAAGGGAGGGGCTGGGGGAGGGACACAGGAAACGGGGACACCATACCATGGAGATGGGACTCAACTCTATTGATGATACGGGGAACTCACTGAAACTCTACAGGGCGAAGGTAGCGACAACCATGGCTGAAGGGAGAATTTGTACGCTCAAAATTAAGGGCCTAAACTCGCAAGACAAGCTATCTCTCACAAGCAACATGTTTCGCAAACAAAAACTGCTAAACAATCCTTTTCCTGCAAGAAACACTATAGGAGGGGGCCTGAATCGGCGATAAAGCGAAAGGAAATTGGTAAAAACTTCGGGGCCTCGCACAAATCCTCTAAGAAGGAGGGAGTGGGTATCCTCCTGGGTAAATCATTCGACCTTACCAATGTCGAGACGAAGAGAGGCTTTGGGGGTAGATTTCTGGGGATCAAGGGCCTGTCTCAGGGCATGCAGGTTATGCTGGCCACTGTATACGCACCCAACACTGGCCAAATTAAATTCCTTCACAAAGTCCTTAAAGTCATGGACGAATGGGCGGAGGGAGCTATGATCCTGGGTGGAGATTTCAATCTTATCACAGACCCCCAAATAGATTGGTGGTCGGTCAGAGGGGTCGGGCCAAAAGCCCCCACCAAGGACAACCTAGCAATGAGGAACCTTCTACAAGACTACTACTGGGTGGATGTTTGGCGGAAATGCAGGCAAGCCCCTAGGGGTTACACGTTCTTCTCCCCCCCCCCCAATCAAACATATAACAGAATTGACTTATTATTGGTGTCGGAAGAGGGAGGTAGGGAAGTTGGGAACCCTATGGTGGAATCGATGACCTGGTCGGACCATGAACTTCTCGTCATGGATTGGCGACTGCAGGATACCCTGAGATCGTATAGGTGGCGCTGTAACGACACCTTCATGAGGGACCAGGTCTTTAGGGAATTCCTACGGAAAGAAATAGAAGCCTTCTTCATAACAAACGACACAGGGGGAATCCCAATGGCTACAGTTTGGGAGGCGGCAAAGGCCACTTTCAGGGGCCTCCTAATTGCAGAGGGTTCGGCTAAAAAATGAGAGAGAGCACTAATAGAGTCTAAACTCCGTGAGGACCTACGGGCCCTGAAGGCTCAGCTCATGAAAAAGGCAATGAATCTCCTGAGTGAAATGAGAGACAAGAGACAAGCCCTACATACAATCTTAATTGGGGAAGTGGTCAAAAAAATGAGATCCACAAAGCAGAGATATTACGAAAAGGGAGACAAGGTTGGAACCCTCTTGGCACACAGGTGGTGGGGAAATAGAGTGGGTAGGCGGATAGAGAAGGTCAGAGATGGGACAGGTAACACCCAGTCAAAAACAGGGCCTATAGCCAAATCCTTTGCGAACTTCTATATGACACTCTTATACTAAACAGGATGGCGAATCACTAGATGATATACGAAGATATCTCGAGGACCACCCCCTGCCTAGACTCACAGACTTAGAGAGGTAACACTGGAAAGGGAGATAACTGAGGAAGAGGTGGAAGGGGCCATTAAGAAGTTGAAAGCAGGCAAGACCCCGGGGGGAGATGGCTACACGGCCGACTTTTATAAACAAACCCAATCAGTTTTGATACAGCCGCTCACCAAACTTTTTATTCATATTAAAACCTCGGACACCATCCCACCGACATTTCTACAGGCCATGATCACAGTAATCCCTAAGCCCAGTAAAGATCTGGCGGAGTACAGTTCATATAGGCCCATCTCGCTACTAAATACAGATGCAAAGATCTTTAATAGGATCCTGGCAACACGCCTAGAAAATGTGTCTCCCCCGACTGATACACCCAGACCAAGTTGGCTTCGTAATGCACAGACAGGGGGCTGATAGCATGTGCAAAACCCTACATATACCGAGTTCAAAACGAGTTAAGAGTGGAGGGTGCTCTTCTCCTGCCCCTAGACGCAGAGAAGGCGTTTGACAGGGTAAGCTGGGCTTTTATGGAAACTGTCCTATCATCCCTGGGGATGGGACCTAAATGGCGAGGGTGGGTGAGAGCTCTCTATTCTCACCCCTCAGCAAAAGTTACAGTGAATGGGGGTGAATCTGAAGCCATTCCACTGGAAAGAGGCACAAGACAGGGGTGTCCGCTATCCCCCCTTATATATGCATTAGTAATGGAGCCCTGGGTCATAGCTATCTGGGGAAACAACAAACTCCAGGGTATCAAAATGTCGGAAACCAACTATAAAATAACCCTGTTTGCGGATGATGTCCTACTATATCTCTCCAATCCATCCCAATCAGTCCCCTAGGTGCTGAACAGCTTAAAACAATATGGGACCCTTGCAGGTTGTAAGGTAAATCTAGATGAATCAGTTGCATTTCCAGTAGGTCAACTTAATGACACAGAGAAGCAATACATTGAAGGCCTCCCGTTTTGTAAACAAACCAAGGGATTCTGTCACCTGGGGATCCAGATACCTTTGGACATGGCTGATCTTTTTAAGGGAAACTATCCTCCTCTCTGGTCGGCGGTCAAACGAGACCCAGAGATCTGGACGAAATCTGGCCTCTCGTGGATGGCACGTCTTAACTCCATCAAGATGGTGATCCTTTCCAAATGTCTATACCTGTTCCAAATGCTGGCGACCCAGATACCGAAGCCGTTCCTCCTAGAAATTAAGCTGACTCTTCTCCGGTACCTTTGGGCGGGAAAATCCCATAGAATCGCCTAGGACACCTTCATAAGGCCCAAGGATGAGGGTGGAGTTAATTTCCCAGACTTAGACACGTACTGTAGGGCATCACAGCTGTGAATTCTGGTGGACCACTTGGTGATGGGCCCGAAGAAACAGTGGGTGGGATTGGACAATCTGCTTTTCTCCCCGGTCACGCTAGATGAATGGCTCTGGGTCCCTAAGGCAAGTATTCCGAAAAGAGTATTGAAACATCCAGTCTTGGAGGTGATATGGACCATACGGAAGGAGGGGGGCTATCTTAGGTGGCTTACAACATGGCCCTCGCCGCTGAGCTGCATCTGGGCTCCCCCACTGTGGGAGGGGATTAATGAGCCATTGGCCTTCCAGCAATGGTACGAGGCAGGTCTTTGTAGAGCTGGACAACTCTGGACGGATGGGAGGTTCATACTCTTGGGAGATCTGAAGGACGCCATGGGTCTACCCAATCTCTCCCCCTTTCGATACCTACAGCTCAAGGGTGCCCTCACTGAGAGCATATGGGGAGATACCCTTAGGAGAGATCTAACATACTTTGAGAAATTCCTCATTACACACAATGGGACTAAAGGGGTGATATCACGGCTCTATGGCTTTTTGCTGCTCTCCACCCCACGGGACCCCCCCATCCTCCCAGGTACAATGGGAAAAGGACCTAGGCACTCCAATAACGGAGAAAAGCTGGACCAAGATATGTAGACAGGCCAACCGCTCTACAGCTGCACCCCAATACCGCCACCAGGCCCTGAAGTTGGTCCACAGATGGCACTACCGCCCACAAAGGATAGCCAGAATGAGAAGAGGCTATGATCCTCATTGTTGGAAGTGCCACACGGAAATAGGGGATTATGTGCATATGTGGTGGAAATGTCATGCAGTACAAACCTATTGGAGAGAAGTCCTATCATGGATAAAAGAGGTGGATGGAATGGAAAGAACCCTATCCCCCTGGATAATATTGTTTGGCATTTAAGTGGAGGGGGGGTCCAAAGGTGAAACATGACCACATGCTACATGTCATGCTTGTTGCGGCTAGATGCTGCTGGGCCCAAAAATGGAAATCACCCCGAGCACAGGGGGAGGGAGAGTGGGTTTCTAAAATACGGGCAATTTATGATATGGAATTCTTGACCCACCAGATCCACGAATCTAAATCGAATATCGAGGGCCTACGGCTTCCATTCTTTGACAAATATGGGAGAACAGCTTGAGAGACAATAATACGCTTTGGACGGTCTCCTAGATCTGAACATTGTCGTTTGGGCATCCCCATTTTGCTTGAGGGGGACCTGTTAAAACAGGAGTTGCTGTCCCTACAGCTTGGCCCTTATGATTTGAGCCCCCCCCCCTTTTTTGGGACTACCTTGTGCTTGAGAGATAACTTTTGTAAGATGACGTGTTGAACCCTGCTGTTATCACCCAATGTACCATGATGTAGGAGAGGGAGGGGTGAGGGATCGTAGGGGCGGGGGGCAAAAGTTGTGAACATTAATGTTTCATTCACTTTGCAGGATGTACTATTGTTTTATTCATGTCATAACCATAAAACCTTAATAAAACTGAATTTTCAAAAAAAGTAGATAAGGTGAAATTACAGTTTTGTTAAGAGGAAGTGCTGTATATAGGCCAGTTACTCTTGCATGAAGCAAAAAAGGTTACTCCAGAGAGAGCAGAGTCCATCTTGAAAACAGCAAAGCCACACACGATAAAGCACATGCAGACATTTTTGGGACTATGTAATTATGTGAGAGCATGGGTCTTTGATTACAGTTCATATATTAGGCCCTTCTTGCAGGCTCTGAAGAAAGCACAGGCAACTCATGAAAAGATTGTGTGGACAGAAGAAATGGAGGAAGGGTTTGATGAGTTGTAAAAGGCAATTTGCACGGCTCCAGTTTTAGGGATTCCTAATTATGCTGAGGAATTATTTTTGTTTTCGCATACAAATGGCACTGTCATGACAGCAGTATTCACACAGAGAACCATGTTGGGATATAAGTCTCCAACATATTATAGTGGGATTTTGGACCCAGTAATGAGGGGTCACTTTCTTTGTGAACAATCTTTGGCAGCCGCCGCATTCGCTATTGAGAATTGCTTTGTCATTTTGGAAAAATCTAAAAAGGTACGATGACTTCTCAGAGGGTTTCTGCCAACAAAGTAGTCATATTGAATCCAGAGGTTAAAATAGTTCGATGAAGAATAGTGAACCCTGCCATGTTTATAGCTGAACCACTGGCAGAGGATGAGCATGCACATGTTTGTTCGAACTATGAAAAATTTTATGCCGAAATCCCTAGGATAAAATAAAATGCTTTGGCAGGTGGAGAAATTGTTTTTATTGACGGTTCTAGAATCGATCAAAATGATTGACAAAGATATACATGTGCCGCTCTGGTAAAGCACACGGCCAATGGGGAGTTTCAAGTATTGGTAAGTGCACGACTACCGTCTCACTTTTCAGCACAGGCTGCAGAATTAGTGGCGCTGATAGTCACGCTCGAGAATCATGCAGACCAGGAAGTAACTATGTACAGTGACTCTGCTTGTGTGACGTGGTACACACAGGGCTAGCACGTTGGAAAAGGAGGGGCTACCTCCAAGTGGATGGCACTCCATTGCAACACACCGCCTTATTGGACAGGCTTACTAAAGCACTACAACTGCCAGTAGCCATCGCAGTCATTAAATATGCAGCTCGCAATAAAAGGGCATACTTTATCTCACGTGGAAAACAAGCTGCCGACGAGGAAGCAAAACGTGTTGCATATTCAGAAGATGTCAGGGAGTTTAACACGCCTGATGTGAATGAAAGTATGGTGGTGATGAGCGTGTCTGACAGTTATAATGAATTGTCTAAAACTCAGTTAATGGAGTTACAAGGGGAAGCACTGCAGGATGAGAAAGACCTGTGGGCAGAGAGGGGTGTGTTCTTTAAACCCTTCCGAAGCACTGTGGCAACAAGACAGCACTGGTAAACCGGTGATGCCTGTAGCCTTATTAAGGGTGGCGGCGGAACATCTACACTACCTTGCACATAAAACTAGAGAGAGCATCGCTGCAACTATTGCAGAAGAATGGTTTGTACCAAATTTGGTAGAACACGTTACATTTTACATAGTAAACTATTGTATGTCAAAAGGTTATTGCTGGGCACACACGGAGTACAGTGGAGTTATCCTGAGACCCAATGGTCCTTTTCAGCATTTACATATCGACTATGTCGACATGCTGCAAATCTGGAATGGACACAGATATAGGATTGTAGTAGTATGTCCCTTTTCGCAGTGGATTGAGGCTGGTCCGTGTACACACCCAGATTCCACCTTTGCAGCAAGATTTCTAGTACGAGAAGTGTTTCCTAGATGGGGAATATGAAGTATTGAGATCGGGTAATGGTCCTCATTTTGTTAATTAATTCTTTGAACAGATATGTGTGCTGCTTGGTATAAAGCACAAGTTTTCGATGGCTTATCACCTGCAAGAGAACAGTATCTGTGAGAAGCTCCTCGGCTTGCTTAAAGAAAGAATAGCCAAATTAAAGCTTACCCTGAAGAAAGGATGGTTGCATTGCCTACCACTGGCATTGTATGCGTTGCGAAATCAGCCAGGTTGCGACCACGATCTTATGCCCCATGAAATAGTGACAGGGAGGCGGATGAGGACACCCCTCCATCTAGAACTAGAAGTGATGCCCAGTCAACAGCAGAATTGTTAGGAAAGGAGTTACGTGCATACTTAATATGTTTGACTACAAGTATATCTGTCATTTCAGCTCAGCTCAAACGGAAGGGGTGCGGGGCAATGAACACAGATGGAGACAATCCAACAACCAAATCTGAAGAACTACGTCTTCCCAAACTTTTTGCCCGTAGAGACAGTCCTAAAAAGGAATTTCACTCACAAATGGCATGAGCCACGCGTTAATGGCCCGTTCATCGTGGAAGATGTCACACCGTCAGCAGTAAAGGTTATCAGAAGACGTGCATGGATATTTCTCACAGACGTGAAGATCTATGCTGGAGAGACCCCTTCACCCCGACCCCGGTCAGAAGCAATCATCGGGGAAGAACGTCAGCACGTGCAGACTAGGTCTATGATGAGGAAGAAGGACGCAGAGACTGTCCAATAAAGACAGAGTACTTTCAATTGTGGCTTGTTTCGGGACACTCTTTTAAGCTATTAAAAAAGGAGTGAAAGAAAGCTATTTTGTTCTTGAGCCACAGGAGCTTGTTAACATTGGACTGAGGCATGCTTAAGCCTTGATCGGGAAGGAAAGAATGCCAGATTTGGATTTTCTTCAACGACTGGAAAAGGGAACAGTTCCTAGATTCCTTTTTCACTGAGTTCCTGTTCAGAGGTACCCATGGTGGTGCCCAATGACAACGTTCACCTGATCATCCTTGCCATTTTGGTCTACATTCTCCGTTCATGCCCTGCGTTGGTGGGGAGAACTTTTGACATTCGTAATTTCCTGCAAGATCCTAAGTCTGGTCCAATCGTGAGGAGATTGCTCGCAGCCATAATAGAGCAAGTACTCCAGATGCCGGGGTACAGTGGGGGAAAAACAAATGCCCCCATCGGATGATAATGCGCAAATACTAGTGGGTATGGTATTTTATTACCTGATGGAAACATGCCCGCATCTTGCTGGAAGACAAACTGATGTTCAAACCGTTTTAAGAGACCCGAGGAATACAGTGGCACTGAATTAAATTTTAAGTGACATCAAACAGGTCAATCTTTATTCTGAGAGAACAGCAAGAACATCTTAGATGAGAATTTCGAGTGCAGACATCGAGAACATACTTTTCTTTATTTTCTATTATCTACTGGAGAAGCACCCATATTTCGTCTGGTGAAAGGACAATTCCGTTGTTTACATAAAGAACCCTGTTAATCGTCCTGCAATCAGTCAGCTGATCGAGGAGCTTGTGGAGAGAATCCAGCAGCTTCCCGAGTACTGCATGATGTTGCTGGAATAAAGATTATTTTTTCTCTCCTTAAAAAAGATTAAGAATGGACAGCGTCAATAGCAACAATATAGTGGCTAACAACGAGAGATCTCCACGATGTGCAAGAAATTATTGTTGTAAAAAGTGGGCGTACATATATTTTATGTACACATGTTTTTTGTTCATAGTGATACTTCTCTCACCTACAGTGCACACTGCATATTACATGGATCCAAACACAGCAAGGATTCCTACATATCTTCCATTACAAAAGAAGGGTACAGATGTGGCAACTATAAGGCAGCCGAGACCTTTGAAAGCACCTACTCCCAAGATAGATAAACCTAGGTTACCTTTTGGAGGAAGGTCACGTATGGAGATTATGGCAGACTCTCTATGGCCGTCATTCTCTGCTGCTAGAAGAAGGCATCAGGATAAGATGAGGCTTCTGAAACTTGCTCCCAAACAGGTAGCACATGTAAAAGCACAGAGTTTGCTGACAAATGTTTCTATGAGTGGTCCAGTGAGAAGGAATTATGCTGAAAAACTTCATGAGATGATTACAGAGGCTCATAAGAAATGAACGAGACCCAAGAGAAGTGCTAGGGAGGATGATCATTAGTTAAATGATTACTTGGACAGTACAGCACACCTGGGGAATAACATATGGTATCAACATTTGAAAGAATAGGGCAGGAGGACCTCAAAGGAGGAATTCTTTTTATTTGCACTCCTGCCTTATAGCATGGGGAAGTCTAAAATCTTCACAGCTATTGAAATAGACGTCCAGACAGCACATTGTCTATCACACATCGCACTCTGCCGTACAAGTTGCCAGTTCTTGGGTCGAGATGCCTATCTCAAATGGGCTACTGAATGGACAGATCCAGACGAAGATGATCATGTGCAAGACTCAAAGACAAGAGACAGATAGCATACCAAGAATCACATGATCAGATACGAAAAGCCTGGAGTGAAATGAGCTGTAATCAGATGGGAGGTATACAAAAGCCTTGAGTCCAGGAAAATCTGCAGACGACATTCGAAGATGGAAGAACAGAGGCCAGATGCAGATTTGGGGATCAGTATTGTCTTCAGATGGATGGGAAGAAGGAGTAGTTATCTGTAGAGCCTGGGTAATAATTGGATTCTATGAACCAACTGTTAATCTAGTACAGAAAGGATGCAAGCCTCTATAGCCGAGACTTGCCAAGCTACTGACACGGGTCGAGGATCGAAGAGGACCTTTGCAGATAGTACCATTGGAAAGTGCAAAACTGTGCTTCAGAAACAATGGCACAAGAAGAGTTGGAGAGAATCAGACTGTGGTCGAGTCTTTGACGTACCAGGAATGAAAATTGGGACAGCATGTCATGATGCATACCCCCGGGTATCCAGACCACGTCCATCAGCCCCGGGAGCAGGCATCATATCGCCTTGAGAAAACCCAGCAACCCCTGCTAGGGGCTGTCTGGGTTCAGTCCTGGCGCCTATGGCGCCAGGCTCATATGGAACATCAGTCCTGGCGCCATAGGCACCAGGCTCATAGGTGCACACTTACCTGATGCAGACCACGCTGCAAGAAGATCCAAGCCCGTGTGAGGTCTGGAAGGGACAACTTTACCTTAGGGACTATTCTGTTACTCGGGTGTGGTCGGGGAGGAATACCTACCTGGTACTACTTTGGAGGCTATTTAAACGACGACCGAAGAGCAGCACACGCTTCTCGTTATTCTGCATGCAGCACCGTAACGCTCACCGTACCAGCAGCAGCATCCAGCCTTCTGCCACGCCCGCCTCGAACCTGGAGCACCTAGAAAGAAGGAAAGAAGTAAAGGTTAGAACAAGAGTATTACCTGATTTCTTACCTGATTCCGGATTCATCGCACCTTCAAACCAGAGGAAAGACTTTGTTTTAAACGCGTCGCATCGCCAGCAGCAGCGCTGCGCCAAACTCACCGTTCCACGCAGCATCTCTTCGATCCGGCGCTGTCTCTATCTTTACATCGCCGAATCCCGGCACCTAAGGAGGACAAGAAACTACAAGGTGAGCAGAGAGAACAGACAGAGAATCTCTTTAGCCGCCATATGCTTACCTGATTTTACCGCCGGAGGTATAATTCATCAGCACACCACATCTTCTTATGCCGCACCTGTAAGATAAGGAGAAAGCAGCAAGTTTAACCCTTGGCATTATTCACCGGACAGTGTTGGGTAACACAGACTTTTACCGGAGCGCTTTCAGCTGTCAATCTTCCTATTGGGTCAAAGCTGCAAGATAAAAGAGGAATTGGACAGGAGTGAATTCCAGACATTTTTAACTCTTACGAACTATATACTTACGGCTCTTCGCCAGGATCTTTTGGAGTTAGGATTCATCTACAACTCTTCCAATATCTTCAAGCCAGTGAAGTAACTGGTCATCAACGCGCCCCTGCATGCTGATCAGGATGGAGGGCTCATCCTTCAAGAATATAAGGTGAGATTGCTGAGAGGGTGCTTCAGAGGTGATTAGTGGGGGTGCTATCACGTGAATCCACAAGTGGCTAAACCCATCTCTCCACTTGTAGGAGAATATTTCTACGAGCCAAGCAGACAAGATTAGGAGGGCAGATCCAGTCAGTCATCGCTGCACTACACATCACGTGGGTGGAGGCCGCAGCAGTCCGGGTCCGACCGACGCCCCTGTGGGAGCCAGGTGAGCGTAACAGAACGCGAAGCCTATCTACAAATCCCCACCCGGGCGTTATGGAAACCTCAGAATCCGACCAACTGGCCCAACTATTGGGGGAACTTAGGGCAGAAGTGCACTCCGCTCGCCAAGAGACTAATGCCCTCAGAAGAGAACTAATTGTATCGAAGGAGCGCACAGATTATCTTGCTAGACAATTGCTGCAAACTCAAGCTGGACAAGCACCCCTACCTGGTTACGGGTGGAACCCAGCTCCTGTGTTATCGAGTAACCCTGTGCAAATAAACCTACCAGGAAATATTCCATTAGCTCCACCCGAACGCTTTGCCGGAGATCCCAAGAGGTTTGCCATGTTTATGAACCAATGCCGCTTGCACTTTTTATGCAGACCAGGGGCCTTCCCAAACGATCAAGCCAAGATAGCCTTTGTATTATCATATCTCAGCGGCAGTGCAGCTGATTGGTCAATTCCACTAGTTACTCAGGATGACCCAATTCTTTGGGATTTTCAGGGCTTTCAAACGAGCATGGAAGGACTATTTGCCAGGCACTCCCAAGGACAAGCCCTGGATAACGAACTTTTGTCCCTACGACAGAATAACCAGGATCTGTTAACCTATATCGCAACCTTCAATAGATTGATAGTGGAAACCGGATGGCCTGAGGAAAAACGAATTACATTGTTTCATCGTGGACTTCGGGGAGAACTTAAAGACGTCTTGGCTGAAGTTGTGAACCCACCTCAGGATTGCACAGAGTTTATAGACTTAGTGGTCCAACTGGATCAAAGACTCCAGAATAGAAAGGCTGATCGAGCTAAGTTCGAAAATCGGGTATTGGTTAAATCCAACGTTGCCCCCAAAGGAACAGATGCATCAGAACCTATGCAAATCGGGGGGGTCAAAGGACCCTTAACTCAAAAGGAAAGGGAAAGAAGAAGACAGATGCAATTGTGTCTGTACTGTGGAACCTCAGGACATTTTCTACGGGATTGCCCTATAAAACCACCCAAGAAGGTGGTAGGAGTTGCTGATAAAAGTCCAAAAGAGCCTGATTCGGAAAACGACCACGCCCGACAAGCGTAGAGGTCCGCTTGCCGAGCTTAAAGAAGGACACTCGGACCTCGCATCTGATCATACCAATGGTCCTAATAGATCCCAGACAACCCTCACGTATGCACGCAGTAAGGGCATACATTGATAGCGGGGCTGTAGGGAAATATATGGACCACGAATTGGCTTCCAGGATGAATCTACCTCTCTGCCGAAAAACCACCTCAGATGTCATCACTACAGTCGATGGAACTGAAATAGCCTCTGGGCCTGTAACTCATTCCACCGCAGAGATGACACTATTGGGTCAGGATGGGCATCGAGAGACTATTGTGTTTGACCTAATCAAAGCCCCACAGTTCCAAATAATACTGGGGATACCTTGGTTGGAAACACCTAATCCTTGTATTGATTGGCGAGAGAAGAGAATAACCTTCCCGGATTGTGCACAAACCTGTTACCCAAAGAAAAATCAGAACGCAGGCCTGGCCACAGTAACCACAGCAGTCTTGCAACTACCTCCAGAATACCAAGACTCACAGATCGTACGATTGTCAAATCGATCTCATACCCGGTGCACAACCCCCTTGTAGCAGGATCTATGCCCTTACGGAACCTGAGAACCTTCACCTACGACAATACTTAGACCAGTACCTTGCCAATGGCTTCACTTGCCCTTCCAAGTCTCCAGTATCCTCAGCTTTGTTCTTCGTGCCAAAAAAGGAAGGTGACCTTAGAACGTGCATAGACTACCGCGCACTAAATCAGATTACGGTAAAAAAACGGTACCCATTGCCTTTGATCCCCGAATTACTAGACCAAGTAAAGGATGCTTGTATCTACACTAAGTTAGATCTCCGAGGGGCATATCGTCTGGTACGTGTAAAGAAAGGCGACAAATGGAAGATGGCCTTTCGCACCAAGTACGGTTTATTCGAGTATCAGGTGATGCCCTTCGGGTTGTGCAATGCACCAGCAGCCTTCCAGTATTTTATGAACAATGTCTTTCGTGAACTCATTGACGTCTGTGTTGTCGTATACATAGACAATATCCTTGTGTACTCCTCCTCAGAATCAGACCATGTTAAGCACGTACGTGCAGTCCTTGAGAAACTACGGCAGCACAAGTTATATGCAAAATTGGAAAAATGTGTTTTTCACGTTACGGAAGTTGAATTCCTTGGATTTATCTTGACTCCAAAAGGAGTCCGAATGGACTCACAAAAGGTGGACGCAATTCTCAAGTGGCCATCACCTAGTTCAGTTAAAGGGGTGCAAAGCATGCTCGGATTTGCCAATTTCTACCGCAGATTCATTACAGACTTCTCACATGTTGTAAATCCCATCACAGCACTTTTGCGAAAGAACAAACGTTTCTTGTGGACCGAAGAGGCTGAAAAGGCCTTCCAAGAGCTGAAAGCAAAATTCACGTCTGCGCCGGTCTTAAAGCATCCACGCCCAGAGCTTCCATACATAGTGGAAACTGATGCATCCAGTTTAGCCATGGGAGCTGTCCTGTCCCAGAAGGATCCTGAAACTGGTCAACTTCACCCAGTGGCATTTTGGTCCAGAAAGTTCTTGGCACCCGAGTTAAACTATGCGGTTACCGATAAAGAGTTATTAGCCATCAAATCCGCCTTTAAGGCTGGCGACACTATCTTCTCGGTGCCAGGCATACCATTACTGTAATCACCGGAACTTGCAGTATCTAAAAACAGCCAAAGCCCAATCATTGCGCCAACTTCGATGGGCATTGTTCTTTGCCGAATTCGATTTTGTGATCACTTATCGACCAGGCTGTAAAAATGGCAAGGCAGATGCCTTGTCCTGAATAGGAATGGAAGAAGCATATGCAAACCCGGAGCCGGTGCCTATAATTTCTGAACAAAGAATTCTTGGCATAACTACTTTACAGACACTAGAAGACATTCATTTAAAAATCATCCAACAACTCTTCAATCCAGCAGCCCTGCAGGACTGGGTAAAGAAAGGCCCGGATTACTCTGTCTTCAATGACCTACCCTACTATCAAGGACGACTATTTCTACCACACAAGGAATTACAGGAACTTGTCATCTCCAATTATCATGATAACCTAATGGAAGGTCACCCAGGTATCGCAAAAACCGAAGCCAAAATTAAGAGAATTCTGGTGGCCCACCTGGCGAAAAGATATAAAGTCTTTTGTGATGTCTTGCGGCATTTGCACCCAAAACAAGAGTCCGAAGAAAAAACCAGCTGGCCTTTTACAATCTTTAGATATTCCACCTACACCATGGCACACCTTATCTTTAGACTTAATTACTGATCTACCTCCATGTAATGGATTGAATACCATTCTAGTTATCGTGGATCTTTTTTCCAAGATGGCCCACTGTATTCCCTTGAAGGGATTACCTTCTGCTTCAGTCCTGGCCAAGGAGTTCCTCGAAAACATTGTTCGAATACACGGGTTTCCTTCTGTATTGGTCTCTGACCGAGGTAGTCAATTCATTTCACATTTTTGGAAGAAATGTTGCCAATTGGCGCAAATCGATGTAAGGTTATCAACCAGTCACCATCCCCAGACCGATGGTCAGACGGAGAGGACCAACCAGACCCTTGAACAGTACCTTTGTTGCATGCTTCACCAGACCAAAAGTAATTGGAAAGATATTTTAGGGATTTCCGAATATGCATACAATAACTCTTTACATTCAGGAACCGGACAAAGCCGCTTTTATACCATATATGGACACCACCCTCGAACCTCAGAACTCGATTCGCCTCAGCACTTAGAAATGCCTGCAGGTAGTCATTTACATTCTACTATTACACAAGCCTTCAAGGAAGCGACAGAACATTTGAAGCAAGCAAAAGAGAAATACAAGAAAAATGTTGATCTACACAGAAGTGAAACTCCACAATACCAAATTGGAGATCAGGTTTGGCTAGCTACAAAACACATACCTCTGAAAGGAACTCTGACTTTTAATCCTAGATATTTGGGACCTTACACCATTAAGGCCATTATCAACCCGGTAGCCGTCAAACTGGAATTACCCTCCAATATGCGAATTCATCCTGTCTTTCATGTTTCACTTTTAAAACCAGTTCAACCAGCAACAAGATTAACCAAACCACCAGATCCTATCTTGATAGATGGAGAACCTGAATTCGAGGTGAAAAACATCCTGGACTCCAAGGTGGTTAAATCAAAACTTTTTTACTTAATCGATTGGAAAGGTTACGGGCCACAGGAAAGGTCATGGGAGCCTAGTGACCACGTTCATGCACCACTATTAGTGAAGAGATTCCATCGGGACTTCCCAGACAAACCAGGACCAAGGGGAGGAACGACTTTAGGAGGGGCCTTGAGGGGGAGTGCTGTCATGATGCATACCCCCGGGCATCCAGACCACGTCCATCAGCCCCAGGAGCAGGCATCATGTCGCCTTGAGAAAACCCAGCAACCCCTGCTAGGGGCTGTCTGGGTTCAGTCCTAGCGCCTATGGCGCCAAGCTCATATGGGACATCAGTCTTGGCGCCATAAGCGCCAGGCTCATAGGTGCACGGCTCATAGGTGCACACTTACCTGATGCAGACCATGCTGCAAGAAGATCCAAGCCCGTGTGAGGCCTGGAAGGGACTACTTTACCTTAGGGACTATTTTGTTACTCGGGTGTGGTCGGGGAGGAATACCTACCTGGGACTACTTTGGAGGCTATTTAAACCACGCCCGAAGAGCAGCACACGCTTCGCGTTATTCTGCATTCAGCAGCGTAACACTCACCGTGCCAGCAGCAGCATCCAGCCTTCTGCCACGCCCGCCTCAAACCTGGAGCACCTAGAAAGAAGGAAAGAAGCAAAGGTTAGAACAAAATTACCTGATTCCGGATTCATCGCACCTTCAAACCAGAGGAAATACTTTGTTTTAAACGCGTCGCATCGCCAACAGCAGCGCCGCCCCAAACTCACCGTTACACGCAGCATCTCTTCGATCCGGGGCTGTCTCCATCTTTACATCTCCGAATCCCGGCACCTAAGGGGGACAAGAAACAACAAGTTGAGCAGAGAGAACAGACAGAGACAATCTCTTTAGCCGCCATATGCTTACCTGATTTTACTGCCGGAGGTATAATTCATCAGCACGCCACATCTTCTTATGCCGCACCTGTAAGATAAGGAGAAAGCAGCAAGTGTAAACCTTGGCATTATTCAACGGACAGTGTTGGGTAACACAGACTTTTACCGGAGCGCTTTCAGCTGTCAATCTTTTTATTGGGTCAAAGCTGCAAGATAAAAGAGGAATTGGACAGGAGTGAATTCCAGACATTTTGAACTCTTACGGACTATATACTTACGGCTCTTCGCCAGGATCTTTTGTAGTCAGAATTTGTCTACAACCCTTCCAATATCTTGAAGCCAGTGAAATAACTGCTCATCAACGTGCTCCTGCATGCTTCGCAGGATGGAGGGCTCATCCTTCAAGAATGTAAGGTGAGATTGCTGAGACGGCGCTTCAGAGGTGATTAGTGGGGAGGACAGTGGGGGTGCTATCACGTGAATCCACAAGTGGCTAAACCCATCTCTCCACTTGTAGGAGAATATTTCTACGAGCCAAGCAGACAAGATTAGGAGGGCAGATCCAGTCAGTCATCGCTGCACTACGCATCACGTGGGTGGAGGCTGCAGCAGTCCGGGTCCGACCGACGCCCCTGTGGGAGCCATGTGAGCGTAACACAGCAGTGATAATGGATCACTACTGGGCTTGTGGATCCAGAGTTTATATGAAGCTGCCAGAGAATTGGGGAGGCCCTTGCTCAATAGTAAATGTCCATTTTCCAGCATTGATGATTCCTAAGAGTGACTTAAATCTTAACAGTTTCCTGAAAGCAGATGCTCACCTGAGGAAGAAAAGATCTGTGGAGCTGATAAGAAGAATAAAGAAAGAACAATTTCTCAGCAAAATCAATAGAGGTTTTTGATGCTATTCCGTATAAACACAGATTGTTTAGCCAGACTTCGTCAGTGTTCACGCTAATCTTCATGCCGAGTATTCAGGTTGGAGCAAACACCAAATGGCTGCAGATTACCAGATGGGAATTGCTTCAGACAATTAATACTACAATAAAGGGATTCAATGCTATCAGAGAAGAAATGAGAGCCATACGACTGATGACTCTTCAGAATAGATATGTCTTGGAAATGATCACAGCTATGGCTGGAGGTGTTTGTGCAGAAATTGGAGAATCATGTTGCACATTCATACCTTCTCATGACGACGAGAATGGCACCTTAACAGAGGCCATAGACATGCTGACGCAGCTGCATGTTCAGGTGGTACACGAAGTTCAAGACATTGCTGATGACAGTTGGTTGGTTTGGAGCTGTCTTTTCTTGGATTCCACAATGGATGGCTGACATTTTCAAGTTTCTTGGAGCACTGATTGTGCTGGTGTTGCTTGGATTCTGTGTGATTAGGATAATAATCTCACAATGCAAAAAGACTGCAAAGAAAGCCATAGGGATGAAAATCATGATTGACGTTGAACCAGGATGGAAAGCCAGAGACCTGACAGATGAAGAAATCCGTGAAGACCAGTGTTCGTGCACCTGAGGGAACGAAGTTCCTGTACTCAAAGAACCATAAGAAGTATGTGGGAAGATGGATCTATTACAGTCCAAGTGGACAGTGCATGCTCATGACGTGGAACAAAGATGAGCATGTGAAATCGGCTGGTTGCCTGAAAGGAGTAATCAAGATCTAGGTCCTGGAAAAGCAGTTCTTCAGACAAGGATGTCTCGATTTGAAGGTCGAGGGGAGAGAGGTCAATGAATTGGCCAGAGCAGGGAGTGTAGAGGAGGAGCTACGTACTCCCACTTCAACCATCTCGCCCATAGTGCCTATATGTTGGGGACCAGAGTGTGAGACACGTGTGGTACCAGTGGGAATACTGATACCAAGGAGGATCCTGGAAGCAAGGTTCCCATTGAGAAAGCCATATCAGCATATCATCAGTATGATGGCCATTTAAAAGAAATCCAGGAAGAGGCGGAAAACAAATTAACGAAAGAGCAGACTGGTGACGTTACCCGAAGCCAGACTGACGTACATAAAAGATGCAGAGACAAGAAAATGTATATATTCTATGAGGCACCAAGAAAGAATCAAGGATAAGTGACATCTCAGGCTCGAGGTGTAGAAACGCATGCTACAGAAACCAAGTCATTTTACACGTGTACAGATGCAAAAGTAACGCAACCAGACGAAGAATTCTTGAGTCTAGCTATCTTTTTTTGTTTGTTTTACTTGTATAGCGTGCCTCACCCGGGGGTTTCTGGGCGTTGGTGAATAAGAAGATGGTTACATGTTACAGTTCATACAGAGTGGTACATACGACATGATTTGTTGCAGGAATTCAGTTAATTTTAGACATGAATGCGAAATGGGAGCATTCATATATGGACAGTAAGGTACAAATATCGACAGTTCGAAGTGCATGGCTGAGGAGAAGGTTGGGTTAGTTCTTATTGAGTAGCCAGGTGATAACACTGCTTCTGAATTTTTCAAATACTTGGATGGATTTGATGTCTAGTGGGAGTGGGTTCCAAAGTTGGGAGGTCAGGAAAACTGGAGCCCCCTGCTCTTTTGAGTTTGTATCTAGGTACCACTAGGCAGGAGGTATTGGTGGACCTTGTGGTGCGGTTGGAAGATCTCAAAGTGAACTTGTTAGTGATATATGGTGGGGCTTGGTGGTTCAGCGCTTTGTGAGTGAGGCAGAGAGTTTTCAAGTCCATCTTTTCTTGTATACAGAGCCATTTGCAGAGTTTTCTGGTTGCTGAGATGTGCTCTCTTCTAGGTAGGTTTAAGGTGGCTCTGAGTGCATTGTTCTGCAGTTTGTTTCGTATAGACTTATTGGTTCCTACGTAGATATCATTACAGTAGTTCAATTTTGACAGTATGAGTGCTCTGGCTGGTGTAAGGCAGCTGTTTGGAGACAAAGGTCTGCACGCCCTGATCAGCTCGCCTTTGTAGGCGGTAGCTGAGGCGGTCATGTTGACATGTTTGCTTAGATTGGAATTGGCGTCAAAGTAAAAACCTATCGTTTTTACATCTTTAACAATGAATATGTTGTTCCCATCTATGCTTATGCTGGTGTAGCTTGGGCTGAGCTTTTTTAGGCTGGTAGGTGATCCAACTGTATTGACTAGATTGCGGCAAGTGCCAACGTATACATATACAAGAGCAAGTAAGTGTGGATGATTCCACTACGTATTATAGCAGTGCTGGACCAAAGAAAGAAGGCCTTTTCCAGTGTATCACAGTTAAAAAACAATCCAAATACAGAAGTGAATCTCTGAAGGGGAGGTTGGATCAACCCCAAGAAGCCAAGGTTGTATCGAGCTAAGATGAGCAGAAAGTAGTTACAATTGTATGAATGAACGAAACTACTGTTCAGAAGACATGAATAAGAACAAAGACAACGTCAGAGGCCTATTAAAAAATTGTATTTTAAATAGACCAGAGCTCAAATTCGTGGTCTTCAGTCACGTGGAAGGATGAAATAGGACAGACATGACGAACCACACCTACGCAGGGAGGCTGAGCGTGCCTCTACTCCCCTGCACGCCCCAGAGCAAAGAACATTTCCAAGGCCGAGTTCAAAGTCTTAATTGACAGTAGACTACTGAGGTGATGATGGATGATATGCTAATTGGTGAGAAGCAATGGTTATGACCAGCTCACCAAGCACCTGGAAGTCCAGCTTTCCTGCTGCTAACGTAGGTGGAAAAGTACTGACGAATGTAAGAGTGCCAACCAATTTTAGGGGGCCATGTAATTAAGGGTCCTATAGTTTGTGTAACCAATGGGACGTTGTACATTTAGTGACGTTCATAGTGACATGTTTGAGGGGAGGGCTTAGTTGCCCCACCTGATGTAAGAAGCCTATCACTAGCTTAGACTAGTATGGAACGTATACCTAGATGTTCCCTCTTATCCAATCACTCTTTTCAGCACGTTTTTGTAGTTTGCCACGTAGGATGACGTTAGTAGATACGTAGGTTAAAGTCATCAATGACGTGTTTTCACTACAAGTATGTTGTTTCTTATTAAAATCAATGAAACTATGTGGTGGGACGTCAGTTGATATCCGTTGTACTCCCTATTTTAGATAAAGTACATTAAAACAGTCAACTTTGCCAACTTCCTGAGTCTTTTCGATTATTGATGTTTGAGTATCTTCTGAATCCCTATTCATCTCACTGTATTGCTACCTTGCCTTAAAGGGCTGAGTCGACTATCTCAGTTCACTGTCATACCTGGCCAGGATAGCAAACGCATTGGCCGCGTTGACTGTCGTTGCTGCTGAGTATATCACTGTTCGGCCCATTGCGTCCAACTTCTTCCCCTCACTGTCTGGGGGAACGGAGGCTGACGATGCATTTGAGGACTTCTTCCACACAGCCGCCGAGACAACAGAGTCTGGGGAAGGCTGCGATCGCAGGAACTTGGGTGCAGACTCCGGCACCTCTTCTCTAGCTGGTCTCTTTTCGCCAGGGCTTAGGCGGGATTCTTCATCAGCGCCAGGCCCTCATCCCAAACGTCGTCTAGGAGAGGCACTGCCAGAATGGTCTTCCTTTTCGCCTCTCGGTGCTGGTACAGGAACCCTTCCTTTTTGGTCTCCTCTGGCGTCAGCTGGAACAGCTCCGACACGCGTGTGACCATGGAGTGGAATTAACTCACTTAGTCTGGTGGAGAAGCTCTCGGTGGCCGGGACACACCGTCATCATCGTCTGTATCCGTCATCGGCGTATCTTTCCCTGTATCCCGGGGGGTGGGAGTGAGGTGGGGGTATGTGAGACAGATGAGGCGTCGTGAGGTGCCACTTCCTCTTCTTCACCGGCGAGCCCGGGTCCGGAGGTGCCGTCTGCGTCCTCTTCTGTATCTCTGGTACCAGCGTGTGGAGAGTGGACAGGATGTCCAGCGACACATCTCTGGGAGGTGGGGGGAGTAGGTCTGCTGGGCCCAGCACCTATGTCAGCTATGTCATCCCCCTCGACGTGTTCACCATTGTCCTCAGTGTTTCCGTCTTCGACGTTTCACACGTCCGCCATGACCGTGCAAACAGACTCCATCTCTTCGTCGGACGAAGACATATCCATGCCTTGAAGCACCATAGAGGCCTCTACTGCCACCCCCGTCCCCTCTTTGCTTCCTGAGGGGTCGCAACCAGGCTTAGGGCTGGCATCTTCTTCTCCGGTGTCTTCTCCACCGGCTTGGCCGAAGCCTCCAATCTGAGAGGAAGGGCCAATCTGGGCGTCGTCAGGGTCCCCTGGACTGGGTCAGCCCCTTTAGCCTTCGAGAGGGCAGCCACCACCAGCTCAATTGACGAGAACGCCTTCTCCTGGGCAACCTGTGCCTTCAGGGGTAGGTTGGTCACCTTACTCAGTAACTTGGCCTTCTCCGGCTTCTCCCGCAGCGACCCGGCGTTAGCAGACTTCCTCTTCGGGAGGAGCTGGTGTGATGGCTTGAGATGAAAGCAGATGGTGATGTCGATCGCGCCCTGCTCATCGCGGGACTCGCTTGCGCGGCGGCCCAGACTGAAACAGACTTGCAGTGCTTGGCCTTGTCTTGGACCCCCAGGGATGAGGGGACCTCAAAGGACTTAGTAGCCCGCTCCTCGGACCGGCAGGTCGTGAGTAAGGCATGCCCCTGCTTGCTGCACCGGGTAGAGGCCTAGGCGTTGAACTGTGCCGATCCTTCACGGTGCGTTTGGTGAATCCCAGGCATAACTCTCAATCCGTCTCCTTGTGGTCCAGGTGGAGACAATAGAGGCACTGGAATTGTTTGTCCTCCACAAACATGTTCCTTAGTCCGCAGCTGGAGCAGAGCTTAAGAGAGAACCTCCGTCCTTCTCCTGCGGCATGGTCCGGCGTGCGCTATAGACCTGATGGCCTTCTGAAATCTTCGATGAAAACTCGACGATCCTTGCCCTTGAGGGACGACAAAAGGATCCCTGCTTGCCGGTCGAAAACATGAAAGAGCACAAAGGCTCTATTTGACAAAAATTGGAAATATTAACTAAAAACTTGAAAACGCAGAAAAGTTCTACAGAGCAAAACACGGGGACTCCCAACACTTGAACATGCAGTAAAAATCTGAAGATGGCTGCCAGAGGGGCTTAGGGAGAGGGCAGTCATTGGCTGGGGGCAGTATGACCCAGAGCTCAGTGATTGCTTTATATGAGAAAGACAGTTTGCAACTGAAAGTGAAACAGTTTTTTCTTTTACCGAGGATTCCCGGCCTGACGAGAAATACGCATGAGCATGTGAATCCATGCCAGACACCATGCTGGAGAACAGAATGTATGTTGGGACATTTACTGGTAGAAATGGTATCACCCAATAACATCGCAGACCATTACTGCACATTCATTTTCATTGAATATTTTTTAAAGATTTTCAGCGAAAATATAGATGGGGGTTGGGTTGGGGTATTCATTAAGGTGGGGGGTTTGGGGGAGCGAAGTGGGGTCTCCCCCACATTAATTTTGACTGAAATACATTGAAAAAAATGAGATGACAAAAATGTGCATTAATGGTTTCGATGTTTTCACATAGATCCGTAGAAATAGCCCAAGGTGTGGTGATTTCTAGCCTGCGAGAACAAAGTTCGAGGGTAAGCTGTGCTAAACTCAACCCATTACATATGCATGCTTGAGTGGGATTATACTGCAAGACAGGTACCAGTTCACGGAAGTTAAGGAAAACACTAAATTAACACTTACCGGTACTATCCACCTGGGTGTAATGGACGAATACGATTGCACCTAAGAAAATAAAAATGATATTCAACAAATGTGTTGCACTATGTGCTTGTAGTGTCAGAGAAATTGGTCAATTTGTGTGAAATCCAATGAAAGGAGACCTCAATACAGGTCCTAAATAACATGTTCAGAGCTTTGTATGCATAAGTAATTCACTGTAAGTCACGCTGCATTTCCTCGTGACCAGATACATTGTCAATGTAGACCAATACATGAAATATTATTGGGCAACACAAATCCCACACATGACGAAACCGATTTCCAGAATAACACTATGGAACAAAAGGACTTTCTGGGATGGACCTATAATAAACAAGCACCACAAGTGATACAAACCTATTGGTGTGGTAATGGGGAAAAGTTAATATTCTAAAGTCCATGTGCCATTGGAAGTATTTCATTATTCAATGTAGTGAGGCCTGCACCCCAAGGGCACAGTCCACTTTCTACACATACAACAGGACAAATGGATAGACAGGGATGAGACAAAGCATGCCCTGAACATCACAAATAAGACATTTATTGTATACAATGACACTGAGCGCACAACCGAACCATGTCCCAGCACTGCCCCCTGATTTATTGCCCTGGTCTTCTTGCCAGTCCTTTTCTCTAGATCTATGAATTTGGTATTCATATAGGTTTTCTGATGGAGGGGTGTGTGTGAGGGGGAATGAGCATTATGATTCATGAGTATGTTAAGCAGTGAGTAGTTTATACTTGATCTAAATCTAGTCACTGTTAAAGGAAGACTAGCCAAGCAAGTAATGAGTGGGGCGAGAGGGGAGTGGCAGTCTACTTCAAGAAATTTTCCGACAGATATGCTAGTTCCTCCCAACGATGGGTCATATTTGACAGTCCACCCTAAGAACAGCCTTGTGCTGTATATTTTTATTTCAGTCAGCAGGTGGTGCGGCACAGCGCTGTTTGAAACTTTTTTTCAACAGTTTTTATTGATTTTTACTTGTATAAATAACAGGCGTGCCATGATACAATCTTGCATATTATCAACAGTAACCAAACATTAACACCCCATAAACCTCTTACCCCAACAGTTACCCCATACCCACCCCGGTTCCTTTCCCCCCATGTCACCTGTAGTTTGAGCCTGTGACCTGCATTAACCTTGTTCCTCTAAAGTTTGTGTCGCTCAGGATAGCTATGATGTGTATAGTGTTTACGGGGGTGTGTCCATCCCAGTTGCGTCTGTGGTTAGCGGGGCGTACAGACTTTGCATCAGGGCATCCCAGGCCAAAGTGTGTTGCCCTCCCCCATGCCACCGTCTCAGCCTGCGCCCACTTCTTTAGATCACGCCACCAATCCTCTATATTAGGGACGCCCAGGGCTTTCCATGCCATGGCAATTCTGCATTTGGCCAGAATGTACGCCAAAGCTTTCATTTTATGGATGTGGTTCCTGCGCACGGGGCGCATGAAACGGCTGAGCAGGCAAGCCGTATGGAACGCCACATCTAATACCAAGCCTCCGTTGTTCATTCTGGTCACTATCCCTTGCCAATATCTCCTCACTGTGGGACATGCTCAGAACATATGCAACATGCCTGCTTCTTCGGAATTACATCTAGCGCAGTTTTGTGCTCCTGTGCCAGGAAAACGTGAGATTCGCAAAGGGGTCATATATGCCCTGTGTCTCACAAATAGCTGTATCAGCTGCAATCTAGCGTTCTGGGACACCCTCCTCTGGTATCCAAGAATCGCCCTGTGCATCCGAAAATGGTGCCCCGAGGTCCTCCTCCCACTTGCACCTTACCGCTTATACAGTGGGGGGTGGGGGGGTGGTCCACCAGTTAAAAGAAGGTCATATCCTGGATATGGTATGACCTCCCTCTGAGATGTCATACAGAGGGTCTACGATTGAGTGTTTTTCCATTAATTCGACATATGCAGGCCATCTGCCCCTGATCTCCCCTTTTATGATGCAATGTAGCAGGTATTGGCCTTGGTGCAGTGCCGTATGCTCGGCTAACTCGCTAAAAGGTATAAAGGAGGTGTCCTGCAGCAGATCACCTATCGTGGCAACGCCTCTGGGCTCCCAGCTTGCCCGTATCCACAAACGCGATTGTGTGTTGGACGATAACGCGGACACCAGGGTGATCTGTACTGAGAACGGGTCCGTAAAACCAATCTGTGTGAGTGCTCTATCCCACATGTGCACCCCTAAAAACACCTGGTGTGAACTGTGTTGGCAACAAGATATTTTATTCCATAACAGTTCCCTCAGATAAAAGTGTGACTCAGTGGGTAGAAGCATCTGCGTCTCTGGATTGGTGTCACCCGCCAGCCAGTCAGCCACAAATTGCAGTTTATTTATTTATATAGCGTGCCTAAACCTTAGGTATCTGGGCGCATTGACAGGTTACAATTATGTTACATTATACAATTACAATGAGACAGAAGCAAAAGTTTTTATACATTACATTGGCTGAAGAGCATCAGGAAATAAATATATCACAGGGTTCCAAATGTACATATATACAGGAGACGTATGGTGTAGCAGAGAAAAGCCATGTTTTAGTTTTGTTTCTGAAGCTTTGGAAGGAAGGGTAAGATCTTAGGGCAAAAGGCAAGGTATTCCAAAGTTTGGCTGCCAGTCCCGGGAAGCTAGTCCTCCTCCTGCTTTCATGAGTTTATATCTGGGAACCTTGAGGCAATGAAAGTGTGGGGTTCTGTTGGGTCGATTAGATATGTTTTTAGAAAATATGTCTGTTAGGTATTTGGGGGCTGAGTTGGCGAGGCATTTGTGGGTGATGGGTATGTTGTGTTCTGGGAATGTTTAGTGCAGTTCTTAATGCATTGTTTTACAAAATATGCAATTTATTGACATATTTGCTCGAGCCTAGGCATAAGGCGTTGCAGTAGTCAATTTTGGACAGGATTAAAGCTCTAGCTAGGGTCGTGCAGCTAGATGTGGAGAGGAAAGGTTAACACGCATTGATAAGCTTGAAAGTATATGCTGTTGAAAAGGAAGTGGCAGTGACTTGTCTTTTTAAGTTTAGGGCTGAGTCAAGATAAAAATCCAAGGTTTTTACCTCCTTGGATACTTTGATATTGTTACCGTCAATATTGAATGAAGTGAATTGTTTGCTTAGTCTTACTGTGGAGCCGATGAGCAGGAGCTCTGTCTTTTCATCAGTAAGACAGAGACCATGATTGGCCCTCCAAGCTTGGATAATGAGATACATTTTATTAAGCAATGTTGAGTCTGTGTCCCGATTGCCCTACGATAGGGATGAGAACCTGGGTGTCGTCAGCATAATTAGTGTAAGAGACAGCCATTTTGTCAAGGTGATTGAATACAGGCTTCGTAAAGAAGTACTACATCGTGGGAGAGACAGAGCCCCTGCGGTACTCCGCAGGTGATAGGTGTAGGATCAGCGGAAGCCATTGGAGAGAAGACCCTTGTGGTACAGTTATCCAAGAAGGATTGAATCCAGGCAGTGGCCTCTGAGGAGAAATGGGCTGCTGAGTTTAGATGGTTACATAGGACTTTGTGATCCACTAAATCAAATGCCGCAGAAAGATCTAAGAGGAGCAGGAGGAGGGCAAGTTTTCCTTTATTCCTTATGTCGTCCATTTGGTTTTTCAAGTCAATTAGAGCAGATTCTGTTCCATGTTTAGGTCTGAAGCCAGACTGATGCAGACCAAGGAGGTTATAAGTTTCAAGGTAAGCTTGTATCTGTAGATAGGCTGCCCGGTCTAATATTTTCAAGAGGAAGAGGAATGGAACTGTCGTTATTGGCCTATAATTTGTTGGGGTATTTGGGTCGAGGTTGTTTTTTAAAAAAAATATTTTGTTTTTTTTGTTTTTAAGAGTGGGAGGACCCAGGCATCTTTTAGATTAGTTGGGACAGTGCATGCATCAAAGGATGAGTTAATTAGAGTCCTAATGAATGGAGCTAATTCCCTGGCTGCTTCTTTGATTATAGGTGCCGGGCAGGTATCTCCCTGGCATCTCGATGGTTTGAGGGAGGCTATTATGTCCTCAACATCCTGAGTAGAGAATGGGGTGAATTTGAAACGATTACATGGTTTTATTCGAGTCGACTTGAGATTTTAGCACAGGAATGTCCTGTGATAGATTTAGTTTTTTATTTTCTTTTGAAGGAGGTCAATTTTGTTAGAGACTTCTAATTGAATATTAGTGCACCAGGACTTTTCCTTAGTGCATGTTTCCGTTGGGGTTGTATGGGACTCTAGTTCTCTTACTTTGATAGAGAGTTCTCTGGTGTTTTAATTAGCTTTGTTAATTCTCTCATTATAGGTGTCTGTTTTAGCTTGAAGGATCACAGATTTATATTTCATGGCAATGTTAGTATGTTTCTCCTTATTCTCCACTGTAGGGTTGACCTTCCATGAGGATTCTGCATATCTTTTTTCATTGCGGAGTAGTTTAAGATTGGGGTAAACCAGGAATTTAGATGTGCTCGAGGCTTACCTTTGCACATTTGTAAGGGTGCAATTTTATCCATTGCTTCATTGTGTGGTTGTAGAGTTCTACAAGGGTTGAAGGGTCTGAGCAAGTGGGTACAAGATTGGTGATCGGTTGGAGTAGCAGTAATAGGTTTTACACCGTTACATTCTGCTTTTTTCTAGTGAAGGCTGGGGGAGCCAAAGGGATCGTCGGTTTAGGTTGCAGACTGACTTGTAGGGTGAAGGAGATCAAGTGATGATAGGTCCAGGCACAGGGATCATTAGATATGATTTTAGTATCACAGTTGAGCTCTGCTAGCCAGTCTAGTGTTCTACCTTTAGTATGTGTGGGAGAAATGATACAGTAGTTGTCCTGCTATATAGTACAATTCAAAGTGTGGGACCCTAATTCCCCCTTCTTCATGAGGTCTGTGTAAGGAGGACAAGGTTATCCTGTGCCTACCATTTTGCCATAGAAATTCGCTACATATGGAATCTAGTGCCTTGAAGGTGGTTTTGGGTATATAGTACAGGATATTTACAAAATAATGCAATAACCTAGGCAGGACAACCATTTTTAGCAGAGCTGCTCTGCCCATCAATGAGAGGGGCAATTTATTCCAGAATCGTATGGAATTCCTAATACCTTCAAGGGCGTTCAAAGTGTTGTTAACATGCTCCGTCCCCGGGTCATGATATATGTTGACCCCCAGGTATCTGACTGTGCTGGCACTCCATTGTAGTGCCAGGACTGGGAGTGTGTGTTGCCCTCTCTTAGATAAACCTACTATCAGGATGGGGGATGATTTGTCTAAACTGATCTTAATCCCCGAAAGTTTCGCAAACTGCACCAGGGCTTCCATATCAGGTGCGTCACTTCATCTAGGACTATGCCCGCCGCAAGATATTCCGTCCTCAAGTACTGTGCTATTGGTTCCATGGCCAGGATATAAAGCAATGGGTACAGCGGGCACCCTTGCCTGGTACCCTTTTCTAACTCCCACGAGTCCGAGATGTGTCTGCCTGTCTTGACTCTAGCGACTGGCTTATATGTACACCAGTCGTACCCATCATATGTACGCCTGCCCGAAGCCAAACCTGCGCAGCTTTGCATAGAGCCATTCCCATTTTACTGAGTCAAACGCCTTTACCGTGTCAAGTGTTGCTATTACACAGGGGGTCTCCCAGGACGCAGTGCTATCCATAACATGGTGCAACCGCGTCACAGATTCCAAGCCATGTTTCTACCTGGCACATATCCAGTTTGGTCAGGGTGTATAATCACTAACGTGGCGGTCAGTATTTTATTATCCTGATTGAGCATGGACAATGCTCTATGCCGCACTTCGTTGGTGGTTTGCAGGGCTTGAGAAGGGTGGCAGATAAGCGATTCCCTCAGACTAAGAGGAAGAACTTCACAGGAATCGGTGAATACATTCAGGAGCTGAGGGGCTAGTTCTATGTATTGATTATAAGCCATCCGAGCCTGGGGTTTTGCCCGTCGGTAGTGATTTTATCGTCCTCTGTAGTTCTTGTAATGTGATGGGTGTATACAAGTTATCGCTCGCCTCTTGGCTTAGGTGCGGGACGTTTATCTCGTCTAGCACTTCATGTATATATGCGTATGATACCTGGGTCCCTCCTGGTATAGGGAGTGACAGAATTCTTTAAGGACCGCATTAATTCCCTGAATGTAGCACAGGTCACCCTCCTGCATAAGGATCGAATGAATGGGGCACCGGTGTTCTTCCCTTTTTTTTACAACCAAGCCAATAGCCTGCCCTGCTTGTCCCCAACTTCATGTTGTCTTCCAATGTATTTGGAGTAGTTTTATTTGCCCAGTCTTACCCAGCATTCCACACACCTACTCCTTAACGCAGTAACCTCAGCCTCCAAGCCCTTATGGTCTGTGTGGGTTTGTTCAAGCATTTGTAATTGTTCCTCTGCACAGGCTAGTTCCCTGCCTATCAGAGTCTGGACACTGTTGGATTTTGCAATGGCAACGCCCCTGATTACCACTTTAAGAGCTCACCAGAGGGTACCTGCACTCGAAACACTACCCGTGTTGTGTTTGTCTCAGAAGGGGATGTCCTGCAACGCTTCACCTCTCAGCCTCCACGTGGGTATCTAGGCTTCTGGGGGGAGCATACTGCCATTACAGTCAAAGAGGGGCATCATATGGCAGAAAGCTGCTTTTGTATTCTGTGAGTATGAAACCGTCAACCAACTCTGAGCCAACAAAAAAGTAATCTATCTTGGTGTGGCCTGCATGTGGATCAGAGAAGTGTCTGGTGTCTGGGTGTAGAGTCCTCCAAATGTTTATCAGATCGAATGACGTCAGGAGGGTGTGTATGGTCCTAACAGGTGGAGCGGGTTTGTAAAACCTGGAGTGTGATCTGTCGAATACTGGGTTTAAAGTACAGTTAAAATCACCCCCCATATAATGCTGCTGTTTCTAAAGGGGCCAAGCCATAGCGATTTGAATAACCTTGCAGCATTGTGATTGAGAGCGTACGTGTTAATCAAGCATACGTCTCTATGTTCTAAGAGCCCCTGAACTAGCACCATTCTGCCTTCATTATCAGTTTTAATCAGGGAAACCTTGAACAGTAAGGTGGGCGCTATCCAAATCAAGACTCCCCTGGCGTATGCAGAGAATGAGGAGCCAAACAATAATCCACTCCATTTACTGGATGACAGAGCCTGTTTATCAGCTGTTAAGTGTGTTTCTTGCAGCAAGGAGGCTATGTATAGCAAGGAGGCCATATGTTACTTCTGAAGTATGAGTGGACCCTGTTCCTTTTCACATAATTGTTCAAACCCCTGACGGCCCAGGTAAGTACAATGACAGTGCTAGCTAGGAGCGTTCATATATCGTGAGGAGGCCCCCCCACCGCTGACCGGTTGGGCGCACCCCCCTCCTTGCAAGGCGGCAAACAATGCAAATCATCTTAATTAAGGTTTCTCTCCGGCTTTCGTACAGGTAAAACATGATCCCCTTTAACATCCACAACTTCCCTAACCAAGAACAATTGCCCAGCATCGCAATCCATGCTCGGGCGTCTCTGCTTCTCTGGGTCGCCTCTGGTGTGTAAACCAGATGCTTGTGCGCAGCGGGTGGGCGCAGAAACAAGCGCCCCCGAATTAGAGGAAGAGAAAGTCCAGAGGGCATAGTAACTGCAGCCATGAGCCAGGTCTGTAACTGTGGGAGCAGCGGTTCTAACGTGAGGAGAGCTGCGCCATAATATGTTGGACAAAAGATACTCAAGAGAGGAGGAGCACGGACTGGATGAATGAGCCTCCTAAGTAGTGACCCATTTGTCCTGGGGTTCCCAGCCAACGCTTGGCCTTCGGCAAAACAATTCAGGTATGACAGGTATAGGCTCTACACTGTCGCGTGTTCCCAGTCAGCTCAGTGGATCCTTGATTTTTAACTCAAGTGCCATCTTCCCCTGTTGGGGGTCGAATCTTCTCTCTGTCCACCCACTCATGCGCTTTCTCTGGGAGATCGAAGAACAGAGCGTGGTTCTTATACAGGACCTTCAAGCGTGTCGGGTAAAGCAGCATATATTTTAAGGCCAGCTGGCCCAAGTCCCAATTTGGCTGCCAAAAATTGTGCCCTGCTCTTCTGCACCTGGAAGGTGTAGTCAGGGTAGACTGCCAGGTGTGGCGAAGCTCTCAGTAGTATTCTCCCCCCCCCCCCCCCAAACTCCTTGCCTGGAAAGGAGAGGCTCTTCTCTCTATCCTTATAGTTCAGCACCTTCGCAATTATGGGTCTGGGGGGGATGCGGGGGGCGGCCGTCTGAAGAAGGATCTGTGTACCCTTTCGATTACAAAGCCTTGCGAAAGGTTCCCTGGACCAATTTCGTGAAGGAACATATTTTCAACATACGTTGTTGGGTCATTTCCTTCTTCGCCCTCCAGCAGGCCAACAATGCGGACGTTGTTCCTGTGGGCCAAGCCCCTCTGCGTCCTCCATGTTTTCCAGTAAGCTGACTTTCTGCTGCAGGATATGAACATTGGCACTCGTTTCCTGGAGCTCTTCAGTGTTTTCTTTCACAAATGTTTACAAATTCATAGTTCTTTCCACCAGTTTACTGACATCTTGACGTAATAGACCCACGTCCATCTTGATAGCTTGAATCTGAGTGCCTAATGTGGTCTTTAAGTCTGTCATTGCCTGCATGACTTGATTGTGCATCTCTATGGTGTCCCCTTCCTTCGCCCGCGACAATGCCATATCCTTCCCAGGTGCTTGTCCCGGGTTTCTGGTGTAGCTATCCAAAGTTGTTTGGGTTGATCTTGGCTTGGCAGTCTTCGGAGGCATCCAGACTGCTCTTTGCGCCGCTGTGAGTGTTGTTGATCTTGTGCGCCCCTCAGGAGTATCAGGATGCTTATTAAGGTCGAGCACCGTCAATGTTTTGGCCTGGGGCAAGTCTCCACAGATGGTGGACCACTGTGGTGTAATGAAAACAGTTTAGAATTCTCAGAGCGCACTTTGCTGCTGCCTGCGCTGCCAATGATTCACTCCTGCTCCATTTCAGGCCTCTGGTAGTATCCGCACACTTACACCCAAGGAGTGCGGCCCATGTTGCGTGAGAGGAGTGGGCGTCAGCGTCCCGGTCCTCTTTTTGTCCCTTTACACTTTATTTGTGTAAGCTTTGAGAGCCAGCTGCCAAAGCACTTGATGCTCTTGTCCCCATTACCCGCTGCAGTAAAGGACTCCTTACCGCTGGGCCAGAGCAGCTACGCCAAAGTCCTCAGCACCCATAACAGGTGACGCTGTGATTGGTGTCTCCTCGGGGGCGAAAAGGGAGTTGGTGTTGCTGGGTTTATGGGACAGTGTGTACCTCCTGGTCCCCAAGCAGCCTCCCGTTAGAGAGGCAGTCAAGCACCCTCCAGTCTCCTTCCAGGTGGGGGGCTCTGGGCGTTTCCTCTATTGAGCCTGCCTCCGCCTGGGCTAGCGAGGGGCGCCAAGTCTCCTAAAACCGGGATGCTCTGGGCGCTGCTGGGGTGCCCTCCGTTGTGGGCTGGTGGTTTATATCTAGGTAGTCCTGTAGGCTCACAGCGCTGTTCCGGCACAGCGCATGGCTGCCCTGCGGGGGGCAGGGGGGGAGCATGCGCTATGCCCGGGTGGCGTGAGCGGAATCTGCTGCTTATCTGTCATGATCTCTGCTTCCAAAAGGTCAGGGTTTTCCCAACTCCCTTGGAAGCAGATCCATAACCCAGGTTCCGAGTGCCAACCAGTCCCAATTGGGACCTTTTGGACCCAGTCCTGGCGCCAGTGGCACCAGGCTCATAAATATGCCCAGTCCCAGCGCTGGAAGCGCCGGGCTCATAATGCTTGGGTGGACTTACCTGCAGCAGACCATGCTGCTTACTTGCCTGCCAGTTGAGCCTCTGATCCTCTTCTGTTTGGAACTACTTTTCCTGTTGGGTGGGGCAGGAGCCACTCCCTAGATTCAGAACACTGGAACTCTTCTGGAAAGCAGGAACTCTTTTCTTACCTAGGCGTGGCTGTGGAAGGAGACACCTAAGCACTACAGGAGGCTATTTAAACCACACCCGATGGATGAATCTTGCTTTGCGTTATTCTGCATCCTCTGCAGCAGAACGCTCATCGTGTCTTCTGCATCTGATCCTGGGCCTAAGGAAAAAGGCTTACCATCCTGAATCCAGTCTTCAGCAACACCTATAAAGACAAGAAAGAACAGGTTAGCATTACGGTCTTCAGTGACAGCTCTTCACTTACCTGGTCCATCGGCTGTCACCAACGCCTCGCGCTGCATTCCGGCATCTGTAAGACAAAAGCTTACCAACTCTTCGCACGCTCCGGAGGCCTTCGGCGCTGCATCCCGCATCTGAAAGACAAAACAAGGTGCGTTTAAAGACATTGGGGAACTTTAATACTCACGTGCCATTACTCCTTTCCACATCTAACCCAGTGGGTATTCCGGCACCCTGCAGCCGCTCCGAACTTGTACCTGCAAAATAAAAAGACAGTTAGAGCGCATCGTGAAGCAGGCAACAAGCGCTTACTTACGTGCTTCCAGGCGCTTCTATTCATCACACGGGCTCCATCTTCAACTCACTTCAGCCCGTCATCCGCCATCGCCGGAACCCTGCAAAACAAGAAACATCATTACTAAAGACTTTAAAGACATTAGAATTACTCGAAACTTACCGTTCGTGCAGTAAACGACGGACAGCAGTCCTCTGAAGTCAAGAGGCCTGCTCCCCTTATCCAGTGAAGAAACTGGTTACAGCATCCTGCCCCGAGGCAGATGGAGAGCACGGCGTTCACTTACCTAAGGTGAGAGCGTTAACCTTTGGGGTTCTACAGGAGAAGAGAAAGGGAAGAAGAGAGAGACATTCAATAACCCAGTTCCTTAATCCCATATTTTCTATCTGCAGACATCTTACCCTTCAAGTCAGACATACAGTGCACAGAGGTCCAGCCCAAAGAGCCAGCCGTGTGTTACACATCTCCTTTGCAGATACGGTATATGCCCAGTCAAGACCGGCGCCTCTACGGGAATCAGGTGAGCGTTACAGAATGCAAAGCCTACCACAAAACTCCCGTCCAGGCGCTATGGAAACCTCGGATACCGACCAGCTAGCCCAGTTACTTGGGGAACTAAGGGCAGAAGTGCATGCAGCCCGTCAGGAAACGAACGCTCTAAGAAGGGAACTGATTATTTCCAAGGAGCGAACAGATGATCTCGCTAGACAATTGCTACAGTCACAAGCCGGACAGACCCAGTTACCCGCATCTGGGGGAAATCTTCCTTCTACATCCTCTATGAATCCAGTGCAGATCAACCTACCTGGGAATGTACCTCTGGCTCCGCCCGAACGATTTTCTGGTGACCCAAAGAGGTTTGCAGTATTTATCAATCAGTGCCGGTTGCATTTCTTATGCCGGCCAGCAGCCTTTCCAACTGATCAAGCTAAAGTAGCTTTCGTGCTTTCGTACCTTAGTGGCAATGCGGCAGACTGGTCGATCCCTCTAGTAAATCAAGATGATCCGGTCCTCCATGATTTTCAAGCTTTTCAGCTCAGTATGGAAAAACTGTTCGCAAGACATTCACAGGGGCAGGCCTTGGACAATGAGCTTCTTTCGTTGCGACAAGGTAATCAAGACCTTTTGGCTTATATTGCGTCTTTCAACAGACTGATAGTGGAAACTCAATGGCCTGAGGACAAAAGGATTACGCTGTTTTATAGAGGTCTACGTGGAGAGCTCAAAGATGTGTTAGCCCAAGTAGTGAATCCCCCACAAGATTGTTCGGACTATATAGACTTAGTCGTTCAAATAGATCACAGACTGCAGAACAGGAAGGCCGATCGTTCCAAGTTTGATGCTCGAGTATTTTCCAAACCGCCAACTCCTTCCAAAGGAGTAGACTCCGGGGAACCCATGCAAATAGGGGGTCTGAAAGGTCCTCTAACACAAAAGGAGCGGGAAAGGAGAAAACAGTTGCAATTATGCCTCTATTGCGGAAACTCAGGGCACTTTCTTCGAGACTGTCCGGTGAAACCTGCCAAGAAGGCAGTAGGAGCTGCAGTTACCAAAGTTACAAACTCTGAGCAGGGAAACGACCTCGCCCGACAAGAATAGAGGTCCTCTTGCCGAGCGTGAAAACCAGTTCCGTGACCTCGCATTTCGTGATACCTATGGTCCTCATTAGCCCTGATAATCCGGATCGATTACATGCAATTGAAGCTTACGTCGACAGCGGTGCCATCGGCAATTATGTGGATCATGAAATGGTTTTGAGGATGAATCTAACTCTTTGTCCCAAGGCTGTAAAGGACGTCATTACTACGGTGGATGGTACGGAGATAGCCTCCGGGCCAGTAACGCATACCACTCAAGAGGTGACGCTAGTAAGTCAAGATGGACACCATGAGAAGATTGTGTTCGATGTGATCAAGGCCCCTCAGTTTCAGATTATTCTAGGAATACCTTGGTTAGAGAAACACAATCCTCTGATCGATTGGCGAGCAAGAACGGTCCAGTTTCCAGAATGTGTCTCTACTTGTCACCCTCCACCTGGTGTTGCACTGGCAGCAATTTCTTCAGAGACTCCCCAGTTACCTCCCGAATACCTAGAATACCAAGATGTTTTCCGGAAGGATCAGGCTAACTCTCTACCTCCTCATAGGTCTTATGACTGCCAGATAGACCTGATACCTGGATCTACTCCTCCTTGTAGTAGAATTTATGCCCTCACCGAGCCTGAGAACCTTCACCTTCGACAATACCTGGATCAATACCTGGCAAATGGGTTTATTCGTCCTTCCAAGTCCCCTGCTTCTTCAGCTTTGTTCTTCGTTCCAAAAAAGGAAGGAGACCTTAGAACTTGTATAGATTATCGCTCCCTGAACCAGATCACCGTTAAGAATAGATATCCGTTACCTTTGATCCCTGAACTCCTGGACCAAGTCAGAAAAGCATGCATATATACAAAGCTGGATCTTAGAGGAGCTTACCACTTGGTACGAGTAAAAGAGGGCGATGAATGGAAGACGGCCTTCCGCACCAAGTATGGACTATTTGAATATCAGGTCATGCCCTTCGGACTTTGCAATGCCCCGGCCGCCTTTCAATATTTTATGAACGATGCCCTCAGAGAGCTCATAGATGTGTGTGTTGTTGTTTACATTGACGACATCCTTGTTTATTCTTCATCGGAATCTGAACATCAGAAACACGTGAAAATGGTCCTCGAAAGATTGCGTCAACACAAACTTTTCGCTAAGTTGGAAAAATGTGTTTTCAACGTGACTGAAGTTGAATTCTTGGGATTCATATTATCACCTGGCGGAGTGCGTATGGATTCAAAGAAGGTCGATGCAGTTCTCAAATGGCCATCACCATCCTCCGTAAAAGGTGTGCAAAGCATGTTAGGCTTCGCTAACATTTACCGCAGGTTTATCCCCGAATTCTCTCGAATAGTCCAGCCCATCACTGCCTTGTTAAAGAAAAACAAACGTTTTGAATGGTCTACCGAGGCGGAACAAGCTTTCCAGGATTTGAAGACTAAATTTATCTCTGCACCAATCTTAAAACACCCTCGCCCCGAACTCCCCTACATCGTGGAAACTGATGCTTCAAGCCTTGCCATGGGGGCAGTTCTATCACAAAAGGACCCGGTAACCAATCAGTTGCATCCCGTGGCATTTTGGTCCCGCAAATTCTCGCCTCCTGAAATCAATTACACGATTACTGACAAGGAACTTCTGGCTATCAAGTCTGCCTTCAAGGCTTGGCGGCATTATCTGCTGGGGGCCCGACACACCGTTACTGTGATTACGGATCACAGAAACCTGCAATATTTGAAAACCGCAAAAGCCCAATCCTCTAGACAACTCCGTTGGGCATTATTCTTTGCCGAGTTTGACTTCATAATTACCTATCGACCTGGTACAAAGAACGGTAAAGCTGATGCCCTTTCTCGGATGGGAGTGGAAGAACACTTGATCAACCCTAAACCTGTACCAATCATTCCCGAACAAAGAATTCTGGGTGTAATCGCCACAGAATCCATAGAGGAAGTTAAGGATAAGGCCAGGCAACTTGTAACTCCAGCAGACATACAGAATTGGCATCTGCAGGGAAAGGACTTTGCAGTAAAGGACAACTTATTGTATTTCCAAGAACGATTATACCTACCCAGCACAGATTTACAGAAAAAAGTAATCTCTTGTTATCACGATTCTTTAATGGAAGGACATCCCGGTATGGCCAAGACCTCAGAAAAGATCAAGCGCTACTTCTGGTGGCCGTCTTGGAAAAAAGATATCAGAGACTTTATAATGTCCTGTGGAGTATGCGCCCAAAACAAGAGTCAAAAGGAAAGACCAGCAGGCCTCTTACGCCCTATTGACATCCCACCTCGCCCTTGGCATACGCTTTCTATGGACTTCATCACCGATCTACCTCCATGCTCCGGATACAATACGATTCTAGTAATCGTGGACTTATTCTCCAAGATGGCGCATTTCATTCCGCTCAAAGGCTTGCCAACAGCAGCAACTCTGGCCCGAGAATTTCTCGAAAACATCGTCCGACTGCACGGTTTTCCTTCGGTTCTAATTTCGAATCGAGGTAGTCAATTTATTTCTCATTTTTGGCGAAGTTGCTGTCGGTCGGCTCAAATTGATGTGAGACTATCGACCAGTCACCACCCTCAGACCGACGGACAAACCGAGAGGACCAATCAAACTCTGGAACAGTATTTACGCTGCATGCTGCAACAAACTGAAAAAACTTGGAAAGACATCCTTTGGATAGCCGAATATGCCTACAATAACTCTGTCCATTCGGGAACTGGGAAAACCCCGTTTTTTCTTTTGTACGGCAGTCACCCTCGAACCTCGGAGTTGGATCCCCTCCAAGATCTTGAAACACCAGCAGTAGACTACCTGCATTCTACAATCACCCAAGCCTTCAAGGAAGCTGTTTCTCACCTTCAAAGGGCTAAAGAACAATACAAGAAAGGAGCAGATCAACATCGGAAGGAAGCCCCTCAATATCAAGTAGGGGATCAAGTCTGGTTATCCACCAAATATCTACCTCTAAAAGGGCCACGCACATTCAACCCAAGATACCTTGGTCCCTATTCCGTCACTACCATAGTAAACCCAGTAGCGGTCAAGTTGGACTTGCCCCCGCACATGAAGATACATCCGGTCTTCCACGTCTCTCTATTAAAACCCGTGCAACCTCAAACCCGACTAACCAAATCTCCAAAACCTATCCTAGTTGATGGAGAACTCGAGTTTGAAGTCAAAAGCATTCTGGACTCCAAGATCTCCAAATCTAAACTATTTTACCTAATTGACTGGAAAGGCTACGGCCCCCAAGAGAGATCCTGGGAACCTGCTGAATATGTCCACGCTCCTCGCCTAATCAAAAGATTTCACCGAACATTTCCTGACAAGCCAAAACCCCCGGAGAAGCCAGGTTTGGGAGGGGCCTTGAGGGGGGGTACTGTCATGATCTCTGCTTCCAAAAGGTCAGGGTTTTCCCAACTCCCTTGGAAGCAGATCCATAACCCAGGTTCCGAGTGCCAACCAGTCCCAATTGGGACCTTTTGGACCCAGTCCTGGCGCCAGTGGCACCAGGCTCATAAATATGCCCAGTCCCAGCGCTGGAAGCGCCGGGCTCATAATGCTTGGGTGGACTTACCTGCAGCAGACCATGCTGCTTACTTGCCTGCCAGTTGAGCCTCTGATCCTCTTCTGTTTGGAACTACTTTTCCTGTTGGGTGGGGCAGGAGCCACTCCCTAGATTCAGAACACTGGAACCCTTCTGGAAAGCAGGAACTCTTTTCTTACCTAGGCGTGGCTGTGGAAGGAGACACCTAAGCACTACAGGAGGCTATTTAAACCACACCCGATGGATGAATCTTGCTTTGCGTTATTCTGCATCCTCTGCAGCAGAACGCTCATCGTGTCTTCTGCATCTGATCCTAGGCCTAAGGAAAAAGGCTTACCATCCTGAATCCAGTCTTCAGCAACACCTATAAAGACAAGAAAGAACAGGTTAGCATTACGGTCTTCAGTGACAGCTCTTCACTTACCTGGTCCATCTGCTGTCACCAACGCCTCGCGCTGCATTCCGGCATCTGAAAGACAAAAGCTTACCAACTCTTCGCACGCTCCGGAGGCCTTCGGCGCTGCATCCCGCATCTGAAAGACAAAACAAGGTGTGTTTAAAGACATTGGGGAACTTTAATACTCACGTGCCATTACTCCTTTCCACATCTAACCCAGTGGGTATTCCGGCACCCTGCAGCCGCTCCGAACTTGCACCTGCAAAATAAAAAGACAGTTAGAGCGCATCGTGAAGCAGGCAACAAGCGCTTACTTACGTGCTTCCAGGCGCTTCTATTCATCACACGGGCTCCATCTTCAACTCACTTCAGCCCGTCATCCGCCATCGCCGGAACCCTGCAAAACAAGAAACATCATTACTAAAGACTTTAAAGACATTAGAATTACTCAAAACTTACAGTTCGTGCAGTAAACGATGGACAGCAGTCCTCTGAAGTCAAGAGGCCTGCTCCCCTTATCCAGTGAAGAAACTGGTTAGAGCACCCTGCCCCGAGGCAGATGGAGAGCACGGCGTTCACTTACCTAAGGTGAGAGCGTTAACCTTTGGGGTTCTACAGGAGAAGAGAAAGGGAAGAAGAGAGACATTCAATAACCCAGTTCCTTAATCCCATATTTTCTATCTGCAGACATCTTACCCTTCAAGTCAGACATACAGTGCACAGAGGTCCAGCCCAAAGAGCCAGCCTTGTGTTACACATCACCTTTGCAGATACGGTATACGCCCAGTCAAGACCGGCGCCTCTACGGGAATCAGGTGAGCGTTACATTATCCTGGCCCCAGCCCGCGTACCGGTGCCCAGGTCTTTTGTGGCTTAGGTCACTGGGGTAGGGCTTGGGCAACACCTCCTGCATTATTTTGCAGTGGAACAGTTCTGCCTCAGTCGGGGCCTCCTACAACGGTCTCGCTCTCCTTCAGTCCTTGCGGTTCGGGTCCTCTGCTTCTGAGCTTACCCTCACGTTGCACGCCGCTCACTGTGGGTTTGCTTCAGGTTCCTCTCGTCTGAGCCCAGCAAGAGAACGCAGCGCTTACTTTCTGTAATCAGTAGCATCGGCAAGCCCCACCTCTATCTCCTCTGAGCCTCCGGTGCTCCGGCTACCACGGCATCACAGGGGGCATTTCTCAGTCGTTTAAGCCTGCAGCATTGATATAAACCAGCGTCCCTTATGAAGTTGGGTCAGGCAGTCGCATGTCTGCTACACCCGTCTATCCGCATCTCTGTTCGGAGATGCCCGGCTCCCCCTCTGGTATGCTCCTCTCACTCTGTCCCGATCTGCCCGATCTTGCCACCTCTCAGTGCTATGGATCCCGTTGAGTGGTAGCTGGCTTGGGGCACTATAACAGACCAAATTTGGTGTGGGTGCTCTTCAGACACTCCCCCACCTATTTCCAAAAAGGATCAGGCCTGGGGCTCAGGCTCGAAGGATCAAATACGGGATCAGCCCTGGGAGCTCGTTTCAGGCACTACTCACGGCACCAAGGCAAGCCATGCTTCCAGCTCTGTTTTAAACATTCCAGCCATCACCTCTCTTGTTTTACTATAGTCAACCCAAGTGACCTGCTCTGGACAAAATGATCACACCCCAGATTAGGGAGGAGGGAGACGAAGATCAGGCTGCGCAGACCGGAGCAGCTGAGACAGCACTGGGTGATGTAATGACGGAGCAGCAAGTCAATCCCACAGGGCCTTGGGCGGCGGGGTTGTGGGGGGAGTGGGTTAAGGGGCCCTGAGCCATATAATCGTTCACATAGCTACGAATGCCTTTCATCAGGTGGATATGGCAATGGGGAAACTGCACAGAGCAGCGTGCCAGGGAGGACCAATCTGACCCTAAGTTTCTATGTCCCAAGGAGGTGGCCAGCCTTCTGAGTATATAGTACAAGGTATGCTAAGGCAGTTATCCGGTAGGTGCCGTGTGAATGTCTCCCTTACCACCAAGTAGGGTGTCTAGTGTCTCTTCCGCAATGGTGCTGACCAATGGCAGAATAATAAAGTCCCAGCCGTCAGCACAAATGTAATTCTATTGATTGCAAATTAACCTGGTGAGGTGTGAGAAGTGATGTGGCGCCACATGGGGAGGTGATGCTGTGGGATACTAGTGACCTGTTTGCTCCAATCACATTCCACTAACATATGCTTAGCACTAGAAATATGATGTAGTTTAGCCAATGAGTTTCATGAGAACATTGAAAAATATGAAAAGTCGAGCTGGAATCGTTTCTAATGCCTTGACCAGTGAATTTGAAGTATAAAACTAATGTTCACTGCATGCCCAGATGTCAGCTCTCATCAATGAGTTAGGGTCCACTGTTCTGTTTGATTTGTGCTCGCCCAGCTGTAATAAACAACGTTACTTCTTGCCCAGTGTGCGCTCCTTTTTGGATTACCTCTGGTAATTATTTATTATGAGTTGTGGAAGACCCCTGATACACATGTCTGGGGATGCTTGTGTCTCGTCGTGCAGAAGGGATGTGACCAAGCAGAGTGGGCTGACTGCCCCTTTTGGGGTGGCACCAAGCCTGATCTGCCTATGCTCTTTCCCATTTTGTAATGGCCTTGCAGCCAAAGAACTGTGGTCTGGAGGGTGCCCAAAGCAATGCTAGAGGTCAAGATTGATTCTAAACCTTCCAGCCATCACCTTTTGTTTTGCGGTACAGCTCTGCAGCTGACACAACCACTGGTCCTCATCACCCTCTTCACTGGGAAGTGGGGGGTGGATTTGGGGGAGGTGTGGTGTCAGTGCGAGATATTTCTTTTTGGCTATAGGCACCCTGTTCCTGCAATCCTCCCAGTCAAACAGAAGGAACAAGTTACTTACCTGTAGCTCCTCTTCTCCAGCACTGGTATCTTTCATAGATTCACATGCTGTCAGGCTGGGAATCCTCAGGTAAAATAGTGCAGTTTAAATTAAACTGAAACTTCATTCACTCTATCGTCGTCGTTTTGGGTCATACTGCCAACAGCCAATTGGGAATACTACCTTAGCTCCTCCCCGGTCGGCCATGTTCAGATTTGGCAAGCGCATATAAGTGGCAGTGAGAGCCAAATGACGAGCCATGAGGGGACGGAGGGAGGGCTGCATGTGACTCTATGAAAGATACCAATGCTGGAGAACAGGAGTCACAGGTAAGTAACTTGTTCCTTCTCCAGCATTGGATCTGTCATAGATTACTAAGCAGTAAAAAAAAAAGAAATTACCAATACTCGAGGGTGGAGGAGCTTCCCGTATCACTTATCACAGGAGACTTACCAACCTTATGCGAACAGGTTTTGTAGAAGTGCCTGGCCAACTCCTCTGCGGAATCCCTCTCGACGCAGTAGAGTCTGGGGAATGTGTGCACGATCTCCAGGTGGCTGTGCGGCAGATGTCTGGCAGCGGGATCCAGAGAGAAATGCAATGGTCGCGGTAACTGCTCTAGTGGAATGCGCCTGGGGTTTGCCTGGGATCGGTCTGTTTGCCTGCTGGTGGCAGAATGAGATGCAGGCCGCAATCCATCTCGTAATTGAAGATTTGGGGACCGCCTTGCGGGCCATGTAGGTCCAAATATGACAAACTGTTGATCCGTTAAATAGAATGATTTAGTGAGGGCCACATAGTACTTGAGGGCACGCACCACATCCAGTGTGTGCAGGGTATGCTCTGACGGAGATGCAGGAGAACCAACAAACACTGGCCGCACCACCTGCTGGTTAAGATGGAAGGATGAAGGTACCTTAGGTATGAACTTTGGATTAGTTCGCAATACAGCCTTGTCCTTCTGAAATATCAAATAAGGCAGTTTTGAAGAAAATGCCTGCATCTCTCCCACCCGTCTCGTCAAAGTAATTGCCACCAAAAAGCGTCTTCCACAACAGGTGCTTGATGGATGCCTGGTGCATGGGCGCAAAAGGGGTCTCAATCCTTGTGAACAGTACACTGAGTTCTCAGGCTGGTGGGGGCTGCGGACTGGAGGGAATGAATTAAACAGTCCTCGTAGGAATTCTTTCATTAGCCGATGAGACCAAAGGGAAGGCTTTCCAGAGGACCAGCAGTATCTGGGGATTGTGGCCAGGTGCACTTTAATGGAGGAGTGCGTCAAACCTTACTCCGCCAGCGACAAAAGGTATGGCAGCAATCCTCTGGGTTGGTCTGGGGATGCAGGTGATGTCTGCTGCACCACACCTACAAACGCTTCCACTTGCTCTTGTAGCATTTTAGAGTGGCCGGGGCCCTTGCTTTAGCCAACACCTCCTGGCAAAACTAATTCTAGGACCACAGGAGCCAAGCTGCCAGATTGAGAGAGGCTGGGTCGTGGTGCAGAACCGTTCCCTGGTTCCTGGACAGGAGCGACTGGTGCGGGCGGCAGCCTGATTTGAGCCGTCGCCGAGAGAACCAGAAGCTCCGAGTACCAATACGGCCTCGGCCACACAGGGGCCACTAATATCAGTCTGTACCGAAACTGTTTAAACGTGTGTAGGACTAGCGACACCAGAGGAATTGGGGAAAAAGAATACAGAAAAGTCTCCTCCCATGGGAACACAAAGGCATCCCCCAAACTGTCCGGGTGAGGAAACCGGCTGGCAAAGGTCTTGCAGCGGCTGTTGTCGCATGTGGCAAACAGGTCGATCTCCAGGGTGCCCCACTCCTGAAACAACAGGTGTAGCTGGTCTTTGTGCAAATCCCATTCATGACAAGAGCGCAACTCCCTGCTGAGGGAGTCCGCCAGAGTGTTGTGGATCCCCGGTAGATGGAGGGGAATCAAGAACATGTTCTGTTGCAGGGCCCAATGCCAGAGTGCTTGGGCATCCCTGGAAAGCTGTGGGGACCTGGTCCCCCTCACCCTTGCTTGCGGATGCAAAACATGGACATTGTATTGTCTGTGTAAATCCAAACCCCTTTCCCTCCAAACAGGGGGAGGAAAGACTTCAGTGGCCAGAATATCACCCGTAGCTCCAGCAGGTTGATGTGCTGGGTCTTCTCTGTCTCTGCCCACACACCCCTGGTGAAGATTGTACCCATCTGGCATCCAGGAACTTGTGCACTGGTCTCATGCGTAGTCTGCAGTTGGTGACCAGTGGGATGCATGAAGACAACATCCCCAGCAAAGACTTGTAGCTGAGGACTGAGGTAGTATGCGTTTTGCTGAGGCAATACGCCTTCTGCAGAAGGGCCGTCACTCCCACATCCGAGGGCCTGGCTCTGCAAGTGCTGATGTCTAACAGTGCTTCGAGGGACAGTGCCCTCCGAGAGGTGGCCAGCTGCGACTTCGGAAAGTTGATAATTCGAGTGTTAGGGAGAATTCTCAGAAATGTGCTAATTTCCCCTCTACCTTAGAGACCCACAGCACTTTTGCTGGACTTTAGGACTTTCAATTTTTAACCTGGAGAGATTAAGACCTTTTCCCCCACTTTTCCCCACTCTCTCATGTATTTTTCTCTGATTTTAACACTGTTTCTTTTGGTTTTGGAGTCTGACAAACTCCATAGCATCTGTTTACATTGGCAGTGGCACAGGAGGTTTAAATACCTTCTCTTGGATAAACTACTGTTTCCAAGAGCAGTGAAGTGAAATTGCCTTTACTTACATTTGTAACTTTCTAGACTCAGCACACACTATCCTACAATAGGAGGGGTTACTTAGTATCCCCTTTGTCTAGTTTCACATGTAACATTTTTATGTTACCCTTTCTACAATTAAAGGCTCGTGGCAGTGGACTTTTAACTACCGTTGTGTGTTTTTACAGCGGGCTGCGTTCACAGCTGCAGTACAGCACCCATGGGTGCCCATTTTGTCAAAATGGCCCGGCCGTCTTTTTTCACCATTTCTTGCTGGAAAGGTCCTTCTTGAGATTTACTCAGCTTGCCAAACCAGGTTTGGTCACTTTGTTTGTTTTGTCTTTGGCGGGATTCACGAGTGAAGCGCGCCTCTGGCTCCAGGATGTCTGACAGGGGGCAGGAAGTGAGGGAGGTGCCCGAAACTCCCTGTAATTAATCCCCTTGTTTACAGGAATGCACCCAAAGGTGATTGGTCCGACAAGGACAGCCACCCTGCTGGGTGATTGACAGCTAGGCTGGAATGAATGAGAGAAACCTGCTTGAAAGGCAGAGTCGACCACTGTACGAAGGAATCCGAAGAACTTGGAAGAGACGGCTGCTGCAACTCCTGGACCGCTAGTTTGCCCGGTGAAGCCCTGTTACTGTGCTGAAGCTCCGAATTTGCCTCGACTAGAGAAGCCCTGCAAGGACGACTTCTCCCCCTGGGTTGGTGAGACCAATCAACCCCAAAGTGAACTCGTCTGGACATCCTCTTGAAACTGACTGTACTTCCACTGCTGCTACCATAACCGAAGTGCCAGCGAGAGGAACACTAGATTGGGTGCATCACTTTTAAATCAGACCCGAGCTCCCGGAAGATCCTCTGGACTCCCAGGAAGCAGGACTGACCAAGCCTGAGCCACCTCAATAGAGTGCTGGGTCCCAGATGCGAGGAAAGTCCAAAGTGGTAGCCGATACCGCAGCGGTGCTATTTGCTGAGATGCGAGGGGCTGAAACGGCAAAGTGCAGCTGAATTGAAGTTTGTCCTTTATTGCTGCTGACAGTCCCATTGCAGTGCAGGAGTCCCCAGAAATCCTCCCTCTTGTCCCCACGGCTGAGGCACAGGAACAACAGGATCTGCAGTGCTGCACAGGAACAGAAGCCAGCTGGAACCACTTCTTCTAAACAAAGGTACTGTAAAACTAAGGGGACTTACCTCTTGTTGTGTAGCCTTATTTGTTCTCAGTTGAGACTTGTCTTGGTTGCTTCTGTAGAGTTGCCCTCACAAGCCTCCCAGCTTGTGGCCCTAAATTGAGTCTACTTTTTTTTACCAAAACTTCTAAAACACTGTGCAAGACTTTTACTTACCTGCAAGAAGTGCTTCAGCTCACCTAGACTTTTGCTCAATTAATACTGGCTGGCCTGGCTCCCTGAATGACTCTTCTTCCCTCCGACTGTGTTTCACCTTTCAGGAAAGGGTTAACTTACGTTGCATTGGGGGTTTTAAAGTACCAACCTGCTTCAGAATATTTGTGTTACCTTTATTTTTTTCTAAACCCCCTTTTCTTTGACACCCCTCTCAGCATTGCTCTAAATGTACCAGTTATATGACATGCATTACTCACCGTAATAGCATTTCTGATGATTGTATCTGCTTAGATTCACATGCTGGGCATATGGTCCGACATCCAGTGGTAACCGCGGAGTATTGCATCTTATCTTTCAGTGACGTCGGCATAGGCGTGTCTGTAACACTATCCCTAACGTGACGTGTAGTGTAGTGTACCGTACCCAAAATCCTTCCCGCACCAAGGTCCCTCCGATTGTATTTTTTCTGCCATGAGGGAGCCCCAGGCTATTGTGAGCGAGTACATAAAGAGAGAAAGTAGTAAGACGTCTATGTTCCTTTCAACCCGAGCAGGGGGCAGGGCGCATGTGAATCTAAGCAGATACAATCATCAGAAATGCTATTACGGTTAGAATCACATGCTGTGCATAGACTAGCGAGCAGCACCCGTAGATGGAGGTGGGTTCTGAGAAGGAACACTAGTGAAAAGATGTCTTAATACTGCTCGTCTCACCTGAGAATCCGATCTAGAATGAGTGTCTATGCAATAGTGTTTTGTTAAGGTGTGTACAGAACTCCAGGTTGCCGCTTTGCAAATGGACTCAAGGGGAACATTTGCAATGAATGCTATGAAAGCCCCAGTGCCCAGAGTAGAGAGTGCTCTAGGCTTGAAGGGCAGTTCTCTCTTAGCAAGAGTATAAAATAGTGAGAAGCATTTAACAATCCACCTTGAGATAGCGGATTTAGAGACAGGATCCCCTTTTCTACTAGTTGCCACTGAAACAAAAAAATTGGTTTGTCTTCCTCAGTGGTTTTGTTCTAGCCAGGTAAAACAGGACTACCCTATGTACCTCTAGTGTGTGTAGGCTTCTTTCGCCCATGCTAGTGGGATTCTGGAAGAAAGTGGGTAGTTCAATTGATTGGTTCATATGGAACTTTGAAATGTATTTAGGCGCAAATCTAGGAAGACTGCGCAGAACCACTTTATCTCTGTGGACTGTAACAAAAGGGTATAGAACTGAAAGGGCCTGTAGTTCGCTAACCCTTCCAATAAAAGTGATAGCCACTAGGAAGGCCGTCTTGTAAGTAAGGTCTTTTAGACTTGCTTTATGCATTGGCTCAAAGGGAGATCCCACAAGTCTGGTTAAAACCACATTTAGATCCCATCCATAAAAGCCTTAATAAGCAGTATTTTCCACCACAACACATTCTGTTGTGACGTAGTGTAGGCTGAGAGAGCAGCTAGATGAACCTTTAGGGAACTGAAGACCAGTCCTAAGTCTATCAAATGGGTTAAGTACAACACAATGTGTGTAGGTGAGCAATCGATGGGATTGACGCCCTTGGTAGTACACCAGATGACAAAGCGTTTCATTTACTGGAATAGCAGTAGCGTGTGTTAGGTTTCCTAGCTTCCCCGAGTATGTCCATGCATCTCAGGGGGAGTTGAAGGTGTCCAAACTCTATGACCTCAGGAGCCAGGCCGCTAAGTACACAGTTTGCGAAGACGTTGAAGACGATGTCTTCGTGCTCCAAGGGCAGTGGGAAATCTCTGCTGAGCACGCCTGCCAGAAGATTGAGTTCCCCTGGCACGTGTTGGGATGACAGGAACATCTTGTGTTTGAGAGCCCACATCCAAATGTTTTGGGACAGCTTGGATAGCCCTGTAGAGTGTGTGCCCCATTGTTTGTTTAGGTAGTACATGGCTGTGGTGCTGTCTGTCAGGACCAGAACTGTCTTCCCCTGTAGTTGTGTCTGAAAGGCTGTTAGTGCCTTGAATACTGCTAATAGCTCTAGCAAATTTATATGGTTGGATGCTACTTGTGGGGACCACACTCCATGCGCCGTCTGCTGAAGTAGGTGAGCTCCCCACCCCGTGAGGGATGCGTCTGTCGTGAGAGTGGCTTCCACTGCGGGGGTGGTGAAGGTTTTCCCCTTCAAGAGGTTTTCCCTCGACCACCACTGGAGAGAGAGAGAGAACGAGGGCTGGCGAGACAACTACCAGATCTTCCCATTGTCCACTGGCCTGACACGACTGGCTGTTGAGCCACTCTTGCATGGGATGCATGCGCAACTGTGCATGGGGAACTAAAAAAGTGCATGGGGAACTAAAAAAGTGCATGGGGAACTAAAAAAATGCATGGGGAACTAAAAAAATGCATGGCGCCATCATACCTAGCAAGCGCATTGCCTAGCGTACTGTCACTTCCCGACTGGCTGCATATTCAGAGATCTGAGAAAGCATGTTCCAAACCCTCTTGTTGGAGGGGAAGACAAGACCCTCCTTTGTCTGAATCAGAGCACCTAGGAATAGTTTGGCTTGACTGGGGTCTAAGCTGGATTTCATCTCGTTGATGGAGAATCCCAGACTGAATAGGAGGTCTATTGTTTTCTGTGCATTTCCTAGGCATGTCTCGTAAGAGTCCCCGGTTATGAGCCAGTCGTAGAGGTAAGGGTAGACAGGGATGGATAGTCTGCGCAGGTGTGCTGCTGCCACTGCCAGGACTTTCGTAAAGACCCTTAGTGCCGAGGCAATGCCGAAGGGGAGTACTTTGAACTGATAGCGCTTGTCCTCTATCATGAATCTTAGGTATTTTCTGTGCGCCAGCAACATTGAAAGATGAAAGTATGCATCTTTCATGACCAATGTTGCCATATAATCCCCGTTTCAACAGTGGAATTACTTCCTGCACCGCTACCATACAAAACTTTTGAGTTTGACAAACTTGTTCGCTGGCCGCAAGTCTAATACAGGGCGCATGGTGGTCTTTTTTGGGTACAAGGAAGTACACTGAATAAATACCCTTGTTTACCTGAAGAATAGGGACAGCTTCTATGGTGTCCTTTTCCAAAAGTGCTTCCACCTCTTGTTTCAGGATTTGCAGATGGTCTGGCATCAGGCATCTTGTCTTGGGCAGTCTGAACTGTGGTGATCGGGCAAACGCCACACAGTACCCGTGGGCGACCGTCTTTAGAACCCACTGGTCTGATGTAATCTCCTCCCATGCCGAAAGGAAAGATGTCAAGCGCACCCCGACCGGGGTGACATGGGAGGGGACATGGATCCATAAGTCATTTCTGAACAGAGGCTGTGGCACCTTTGGAGTTGTGGCCTCTACCTGTCCCGCGTCGCTTAACTTTAGGTGGATAGTTGGCGGGGGTGCTGGATGCTTGACCTGAGTTCCAGTTGCTTCCCATGTTGTACATGTTTTAGGCGAACGGGATTGGCCTCGAGAGGACCGGCGGGACCTGCTTCCCCTCTTGGGGGAGGGTTTTTGTGCAATTTGTTGCAAGGACTCATGCTCTTTCTTGGCAGTCTCCAGAGCCTCGTTGACTGCTTTACCACAGAGATTTGAATCTTCGCTAGGTTAGTTAATAATAGCTGCTTGGGTCTCTGGCTTGAAGCCCGAGTTTCGGAGCCAAGCGTGCCGTTTAAGTAGTGTGCCCTGAGCAAGGGATTGTTCTGCCATCTCTGCAGTATCCAGAGTGTTCTTTAAAACATTTTGGTTGACCTGGCTGCCCTCTGCCACGATGGCGAGTAATTTGGGTCTTGCAGGTTAAGGTACCTCCTGCAGACCTTCTTGTATAAGGTTCCATTGCGCATCGGCGTAACTGGCAAGCAACGTGGTGTTGTTTGCTATGCGCATGGTAAAGGCAGCTGCCGCGGTAATACATTTACCCAAGGCATATAATATTTTTGACGCCTTATCGGGAAGTGCCTCTCCCGTAGCAAGGGGTACACCCGCCGTTTGCGGGTGGTGGTAACCACTAGGGAATCAGGTGTGGCGTGGCTTTCAATATATTGAGGGTCAGTATGCGATGGCCGAAATAATTCTCCACCCTTGGATTTACTGCCCTGGTCTGGGCTGGTGTAACAAGAGGAGGAGCCAATTTCCTTTTAATGGAGTTTAGGAGAGGAATGGCTTGACTGGAGGGGGGGATTTTCTTTAAGAATGTCCTCCACTAAATCTTGTTCAGGTATGGCTTCTTGGGTGGCGATCTGAAAGTAATCGGATGCCTTCCTTAAAATGGCATTAAATGCCATCTGATCGTCTATTGGTGAAGCCTGGCAGGCCATGGTGGAAGGAGGGGAGTCCACACACAGAACATCTGTGTCCCGATTGTGAGTAGAGTGCGCCCACGGCTCTTGTCTCAGTTCGATGAGTGTCCACCCAGTTGTCCATGGGATCCGCCTGGTCATCTGCAGTGTAGTCCTGTAGGAAGGTGGAATCTTCTCCATCATAGATGTCTTGATATGTGTCCATTTGAATTTCATCTTCATGGTGGATAGAAGTGAAATGGTCTTGAGAAGATTCTAAATTTCCAGGAAACCTTAAGGTTGACACAGTAAGAGGATCCTCCCGAGGCCTCTTGGGTGTAGGGTGCTCTGAAAGCGATACAATCCTTTCCAATCGGTCCATGCACCCTTCACATTTGTTCCCTGGTCCATTTGGACGAACCAGAAGGTGCAAAAGGTGGAAAATCTTCATTCTCCTGCCTTTGGTGCCGAAATGTATTACAAATAGTGCTAGACAAAGGCTCATGACTGTCTTCATAATCTTCACGAGCATTGGGTGCTGTGGCGTGTCTTTAGACGTGTCCACAGCACGCTCCTTGCGTTTCGTCCAATCCTTAGGCATCAGTTCCACCGCCGAAGTAATCCGTGCAACGCTTTCGACGAATCAGGGTGTGCCGTATGACTAGGAGGCCTAGCAGTAGATTTTTCACCTACCGGGGCCTTAGGGGCGGTCAGAGCGTCTGTTGAGCACGCTTCGCTGGCCAAATGTGATTTTGAGGTAGCGCCCTTACTTTCTGAAGGCCCAGTCGCAAATCGCTGCTGCGGATGCGGGCAAGGCTGTTGATCTTCAAGATCAGAGGATTTCGTCCAAATCTTCAGCAGTCCTGTTGGCATTTTCACCCGCCTCGAAGAAACCGTCGAAACCGGGGAAGGGGTTGTGTGTTTAGTGTGTGTTTTTTGTACGCCCGTGTCGCCGGCTGTTGTCCCTGTAGCGTGACTTCCATCAGGCCTGGAGGGGTCAGGGACAGGCGTGGCGGTCCTAGAGGTGTCAGTCGTAAGGTCGATAGCCTCCGATACGGATGCTTGGTCATCACTAGTGCCCCCGTCACTTTCGGCGGGTGCGGCGGTGGGGGAAGAAGATCCAGCCCGCGACATGTTGTAGGCAGCCCACTGCTTAACACGGCGCTCCTTAAGTGTTTTAGGTCGAAGGAGTCTACAAGACGCGCACCGCGCTTTGTCGTGGTTAAGGGTCAGACAATTATTGCACTTATCGTGCTCGTCCTTCCACGGGTATCTTACCCTGCAAGAGGGGCAAAACCTGGTGTCCTTTCCATAGACAACAGTTCTTGCAACTAGCCCATGAGATTCCTTTGGCTGGTCACTTGAGTTTCAAGAAGACCAAGGAAAGGCTCTCACTCTACTTTTTTTGGCCAAAAATGGGGGCTGAGGTAGATAAGTTTTGCAAGAGCTGCCATACCTGCCAGACATCTGGAAAGGTTGGGTCAAAGAATGTGGCACATTTAGTGCCTCTCCCAGTTGTGGGAGTCCCATTTGAGAGGGTAGGGATTGACATTGTTGGTCCCCGTGATCCCCCAACCTCCTCAGGCAACAGGTTTATCCTTGTTGTAGTAAACCATGCTACTAGGCACCCTGAGGCAATTCCTATGAGGACTTTTTCAGCTCAGGCTGTGGCTAAGGCCCTCCTTGGTATCTTTACCAGAGTTGGGTTTCCTAAGGAAGTAATCTCTGACAGGGGGTCAAATTTTATGTCCCACTACATGAAAGCCATGTGGAAAACCTGTGGAGTTACTCACAAGTTCTCTACCGCCTACCACCCTCAGACAAATGGGTTGGTAGAAAGGTTCAACAGAACCATGAAGAGCATGAAAGGTGCTTTAGAGGATCCCCTTAAAAAAAGTGGGACCTTCTATTGCCATGTCTTCTCTTTGCTTATAGAGAAGTCCACCAGGAGGGAGTAGGTTATTCTCCCCTTGAACTTCTCTATGGCCATCTGGTCAGAGGCCCATTGGCCCTGATCAAGGAGGGGTTGGAGAGTGCTCCTTCCCCCAAGCCAGTCAGAGTGACTGACTAGGTGATAGGTCTCCGCAGGAGATTGTCACAAATGATGGCAGAAGCTAGTGATAACCTGAAAGCTGGACAAGCCCTGATCAAGCATTGCCATGACCAGAAGGCTAACATGGTTGAGTTCACTTAAGACCAGCTAGTTCTAGTTATGATCCAAACAAGGCAGAGGGCCTTGCAAGATAAATGGATGGGACCCTTCAAGGTTGTGGGTAAACTTGGGAGAGGTGAACTATCTGGTGGACTTGGGCAATCCCAAGGAGGCTCCTAGAGTCTTCCACACCAACCGACTAAAGGCGCATGTCTCCAGACCTGAAGTAGGAGCCTTGCTTCTAGCTTCAACAGAAGAGGAAGAAGAGAGCAAAGCTCTACCTGATCTCCTCAGAGGCTTACCCCTGGATGAAAAGATTGAAGGAGTAAATCTCTCTTCAAACATGACACCTGAGCAACAAGAAGAGTGGAAAGCCATGTTAAATCAGTTTGCCTCTCTGTTCTCACTTTCACCAGGCTTGACCCCTTGGGGACAGCATGATATACTCACTGGTGACTGTCTGCCAGTCAAAAGCAGAGGATATAGAATGTCAGAAAATGTAAGGACCCAGATCAAAGGGGAGGTCAAGAAGATGCTTGATCTTGGGGTAATAGAGCCCTCTACTAGCCCATGGTCTAGCCCAGTTGTGTTAGTACCAAAGGCAGGATCCAAAGAACTGAGATTCTGAGTGGACTATAGAGCTCTTAATGCAGTCACCAAGACTGATGCCCACCCTTTGCCAAGGACAGATGAGTTGGTGGATAGACTTGGTTCAGCCAAATTCCTCAGCACATTTGACCTTACGTCAGGCTATTGGCAAATAGCCCTGACAGACCATGCCAAGGAGAAGACTGCATTTTCTACCCCAGTTGGCTTATACCAATTTAAGGTTATGCCTTTTGGATTGAAGAATGCACCTGCTACATTCCAAAGAATGGTGAACCAGGTTCTGAATGGGATGGAGGACTTCTGAATGGCATACTTGGATGACATTGCAGTATTCAGCCAATCCTGGGAAGAACATGTGAACCACTTAGGGTATGTTTTGCAGGCTCTTGGACAGGCCAATCTGACCATAAAAGCAAGTAAATGCCAAATTGGTCAGAGTAAGGTGGTCTACCTTTGGCATGAGGTAGGAGGTGGAGAAATAAGGCCTTTGCTCAGTAAGATTGAAGCTGTGCAAAATTGGACACCACCTACTACTCAAACCCAGGTGAGAGCCTTCCTAGGCCTCACTGGGTATTACAGGAATTTCAATGAGAACTATAGGACCATAGCTTCTCCACCGAATGTGATCTCCTCTCCAAAATTCCCTAAGAAGGTCAAATGGAATGAGGAATGCAATCAGGCCATTGAAAACCTGAAGAAAGCTCTTTGCCAAGCACCAGTATTGAGAGCTCCTGACTATCACCACACTTTCATTGTGCAGACAGATGCTTCTAATGTAGGTATAGGTGCAGTACTTAGCCAACTGGATGAGAAGGGTAGGGAGCACCCCATTTGCTTCATCAGTAGAAAACTGAAGGATCCTGAGACAAGGTGGGCAACAATCGAAAGAATGCTTTGCTATTGTGTGGGCACTGAAGAAGTTTAGGCCATATTTGTATGGTTCTACTTTTGTCATTCAGACTGACCACCAATTCTTGAGATGGTTAATGCAAATGAACGGAGAAAATCCAAAACTATTGAGATGGTTAATCTGCCTGCAAGGGTTTGACTTCACCATTGAGCACAGGTCAGGGTGTCACCATCAAAATGCTGATCGACTCTCTAGGATGTATGTAATCGACTAGAGGTATGAGGTTCATCCAGGGGTGGATTAAATCCTCCTGTCCCTTAGTCTGGGGGGGAGGCGAGTGTTAGGGAGAATTCTCTGTAAGGCTAATTTCCCAAACCTAGTGAGTCCCCCCCAACAGCTTTGCTGGATTTTTGGGGTTTATTTTCTTCTCTCCTGCTAAGAGTGAGACTCTTTTACTCCCACTCTTAGACATGATTTGAGGTGTTCCTTTTATCTTTCAATGTGTTTTATGGGCTATGGGGTCTTTTACTCCATAGGGTCTTGTGTTTTTGATGTGGGTTACACACAGCACCCTCCGTGCCGTAACCCAGGGGAGTCGTAGTGACACCCCAACATAGACTCCATACCCTGGGACTGACTACTGTCTCCCAGGGCATGTAAAGTCACCATTGGCTTTACTAGTCCCAAATTATGAACAGAAACCAGTACAAACCATCATATTGTGGACGTACTGGTCGGGGCAATTCGATTGCCCCGGGGTCTGTTGTTCGAGGGGGCACATCTCTGTCCCCCCTGATAGAGTTTTAGCAGGTGGCAGTGGATACTACTTTTTATATTCGACCGCGAATATATCTCTATGGGATTTTCCCATTGTTCGAGGCTACCAACTTTAATTGTTTAATTCTTATAGCCTCGAACATACCGCTGGTTTATTTAATTAATATTAATTCACAGGTTGGTATTTTTTGCCAGAACTCGATTCTAAAATGGCGTTTGTGTTCTCTTCTGTGACTCCAACCCAAGTCGAGCCCTTTGTTCCACTTTTTGGCAGGCTTCTCCACAGAAGCCTCCAAAAGTGGTACCACTCTGTCTCGGTACCACAGGGGGTGTGGGAGGGGGATTAGGCACCCTGGACTGAGTTACCTTGGTAACTCAAGTCGCACTCCTGTGTGATTGGCCCAAGTGGTGAGCCGGCCGGCTCACCACTTAGTATGTTTGATTGACAGCTAGGCTGAGTGAATGGGGGTGTGCTGCATAAAAGCAGGGCTTTGGGGACTGGAACTTCAGAAGTCGCCACAGGACCTAAGAATCCGAGGAGGGAGAAGCTGAGCCGACCTGCAATGACGACACCACCGGTGGAGCCCTGCTGAACCGTCTCACCACTTTTCCCGACGACAGAGGAGATCTCCAGTCCGGAGAGTCTTCTTCCTTTGACTGGTGGGGATAACCAGTTTTGCCTTCTTTTCACCTTCCTGGAGTACCTCGTGGCCGCCTTGCCCGTGCCAAGCCCCCCGGCAACCGGAATACCACGGTTTACCACTACCGCGAAGAGAAGGGTAGTACCTTTTAACCGAAGAACTCCGCGGCTGGTTTCTTCCCTGGCAGTGCAACGACCTTCATCTTTCCTCCACGGCGAGACCTCTTCTTCCTCTGGACGGAACGCCGACTTGCACCTGCTGCCAGAAACAACTGCCCTCGCTGGAGCTTCCTTCACACTTAAGGTACTGTGTCCCACCTGGCTTCCCTTGCCAGGTGGGACACAGATCGCACAGATCGTTACAGATTTGTTCGCACAGATCGTTACAGATTACTGTCACCCCGAACGGGTTACAGATCGTTCGGGGTGACAGTAAAGCCTTGACTTTCTAACCTGGGCTAGCCTGGGACAACCTAGCTAACTTTTCCTGACTTTAATTTCATCCTTTTTGTGCAAACTATCTCCAAGACTCTTTGGGCATAACCCCACTGTGTGAACCTGGACCCCTTCTGCTTGCTCTCTCCAAGAGTGGGCCTTGCAATTGACTTCCTTGCTCTCCAGTAGAACTCTGCCTATCCTGCCTTACTGTGGTTCTTTTTAAAAGTATTGAAACTTGTGTGCTTCCTTAACTCTGCCTTTTTCCCTCCCTTTCTTTACAACTTATTAGTGTCATCTTATGTTGAGCGCTCACCTCTGTCTGAAAATAAGTGGTGTTTCTCACTAAGACTTGTCTAATAAGTGAATAGGGTTGTATATATATGATAGTGACTGTGTGCTGAATTTACTTACCTCGTTTTTGCTAGTGTAAATCCCAAGTGTGTCTTTAAATAAATAATGATATACTTTTACACCAAAGCTTTGGTCAGTGTTTGTTTGTGCTACTGTGTCTATACACAATAGGTACAAACTCTGCATACTGCCCAACTCTTCTTGAGGGAAGTCTGACTTCTCAGCCACAGCTACCAAGTGAATCTGTGTGGTACAGACTGCTACCAAGTGGGTTTACTACCAAACACCTGTAGTCTTAAATCTCTTGCAGTGGTCCCTAAGGGAACTGCACAGGTTTCTGCCTAACCATTTCGGTGCGTGAGGGATTTTGGGTACACTACACGTCACAATAGGGATAGTGTTACCGACACGCCTATGCTGACGTCCCCTTTCGGTCCCCGAAAGACAAGATGCAATACTCTGCGGTTACCACTGGATGTCGGACCATATGCACAGCATGTGATTCTAAGCAGATTAACAAGCATCAGAAATTAATGTCCACAGTGTCCTAGTTATTTAAGTCACCTGAGGGTGTAGGAAATGTCTGTCATCCCAAATGGTTGTTACGCTCACCTGGTATCCACGGGGACGCCACCCAGCCCCGATTGGATGATTTGCACTCTCGAACCCTCTTCCGGTCCCTTGGTAAGGCCTCTGGTTAAAGATGGGTCTGCAGTATAGGAGAGCTGGATTCAATAACAGATTGTCTTTGTTTCCCCACCTCCCTTGGCCTCAACTCCTTCCTCCCCCTTGGGCCTTCTCCTCACCTTAATATTGTAAAAGTGGATTCTTCGTCCTGCTCCTCGTGGCAGGGGCGCGTAGATGTGGGGGGCGAGCAGCGACCAAGTTACTTCACTGGTGCAAGCCCCCCTGTGGGAATCCAGGCCTGCTGCGACTCCGTAGGTTTGCTGCTTTACAGTCTTTATATGCAGTTCTTATGTTCCTCTCAGTTCGAATAATAATGTCTTGCTTCTTTCCTTTTAGGTATGGAAAGGTATTTTGGTGTTGTCATGCAGTTTGAAGATGAGCATGGGCCGGTAGGCGAAAGCGCGGTGTGCGTGATGCTGTCCGGTGAGTAATGCGCGATGCGCGGCGCTGTTTCACTTTTTATATTGCTAACCGGTGTCTTTTCTCTCCTTGCAGGTCGCGATATTCCTCGCCAAACGCTGTAATGTTCCAGCGATTATACTGACCAGGAGAGGACTACCCAGGTAAGAATTGTGCGTCTTTCTTCGATCGGGAGGAAACGTGAGTAAACGCTTACTAATGCTGTCTTTCTTTCTCCTCTTTGCAGGTTATGGTATTTCAGAATGCATGCAGTGCCAGATGATGGCGTTCGTACCTTAAGGTGAGTGGAACTGAAGTCGGCGATGGATTGAAGACAGGATACTATTCCAGGTAAGTTTCGTAGTGTTCTTTCTCTCTCTGCAGGTCCTTGGTTTCAGGTAAGCTGGCATCAAAGAACTGGACACGGTGAGCGTTACGCTGCCCACAGCAGAATAACGCGAAGCATGTTCTGCTGCGGTTTAAATAGTCTCAGGTAAAGTAGTCCAGGTAAAATAGTCCCAGGCCTGCCACACCCAAAGACTAGACCGCATAGCTCAGTTCCTTGTAACTGAGCTGCTATGTGTGTGCCTCCATGTTGGCTCAACCCCCCCCCCCCACCAAGATAAATAGTCCCAAGTAAATAGTCCCATTCTAATGTTGGTCTTTGTGATGTTTATGAGCCTGGCGCAAAAGAGATTCTTGGATAAGGTTTTAAGGCCTTTGACCTGGCCCTAACTGGAAGGCTGACTTGCCAGCGAGGGCTAGGGGTAAGGGTCATGACAATGGGTACTTGCTGATTTAGAGAAACTAAGAGTGTATTTGTCTGTTACTCATATATTGCCCCTTCTGAAGATGGCTTATTCAAACTCACTTAAATTAATAATTGTTTAATCAAGAACCCTCGAGTTCAAGTGTTTATTGAATGCTTGTCACTGTGAATCTCTGTGTAAAAACCCTACTGCTCACATTGACCCCTCTCTTGAGATAAGCTTGGCTGCTCAGCCACACTACCAACCTGTGTAGTACCGACTTATACCAAAGGTTGGGTTCCTATTGCCAGGAGGCCAAGGTTGTTGTAGTCTCCCAAAAGGTACTGCACCAAATCTTGCCTAAAACCCAGTTGTTGAAGACATTGGATAGTGACAGCGGTGTTGGACTCCGCAAGAGAGCATGAGGGAGCTCTTATTAACCAGTCGTCTAAGTATGGGTAGACGTGGACTCCTCTCCATCGCAGGTGAGCCACCACTTGTGCAAGGCATTTGGTGAACACCTGAGGGGCAAATCTGAGGCCAAAAGCAAGAGCCTTGAACTGATAGTGCTCTCCTGCCACCACGAAACGAAGGTAGCGCCGGTGTGAAGGCCGAATAGGAATGTGGAAGTATGCGTCTTCGAGATAGAGGGACCATAGGAAATCCCCCTGCTAAAGCTGGGAGAGTACTTGTTGCAGTGTTACCATGTGAAAGGTTTGAGCTTTCAGAAACTTGTTGAGCACCCTTAGGTCTAGAATGGATCTCCAACCCCCTGGGTTGTTCAGCAAGCCCTTTTTCCTTACCTGGAAGTAGCGGGAATACACACCTTTCTGTATCTCGTTTCTGGGGACCTTTTCTACAGCACCCTTCCGTAGCAGAGATTGCACTTCTTGGATCAGGAGGAGCTGCAATTTTCTTGGTCTTCGTGCCAGAGGAATGTCTGCAGGGTACTTTACAAACTCCAGCGAATGCTCCTGATGGAGGGACAGCACCCATTTGTCAGATGTTACTCAAGTCCATTTGTCAACAAAGTTTGATAGACGACCCCCCCATTCAGGTGAAGTGGGAGACCACGCCTCTCGGCCGGTCATGCTTGCTTAACGGACTGGCTCCTAGGGTGGGAGGAGCCTTTGCGTCGCTGGGAACCCTTGTAGGACTGGGTTGGCTTCCTGTACTGATCTCCGGATGAATAACGTCTCTTGTAGGACGACGACGACTGGTACGTATTGCAGTTATCGCGCAAAGTTTTATTATAACACCCTTTTCCTGAACGAAAAAGGACTGGTGCTTGTGTTGTAATGTGTCCAGGGAGCAGGCGGTTTCAGTGTGTCTATATGGTCTGTAGGGCACTATTCATCTTTTTCCCCCAAACAAGGTGTGCCATCGAAAGGCATGTCTGGAACCCGGTATTCGACATTGGGTCTAATGTCTTTAAAGCCAACCTTGTCGGTGTAGGACCAGTCCATTACCCATCTGGTGATAGTCTGTGTCTGCGATGTCGACGGAAACAGTGATGGCATGGTCAGATGCAAGCTCACCCTTATGGAGAATTTCCAGTGCCTCTTGCCCTCAGCAAGAATTCCAATAGGGACCCCAACTTGTATCATAACTTGCGATCAAAGCGGCGAGTATGGCCATAGCGTTCGCCACCTTGATAGTCTTGGCAGCTGTTGTGATATTTCTCTTGCCGAATGAGTCAAGGCGTTTTTCCTCCTTGTCGGGGGCCACTGAGCAGGATGAAGATGGGTTGGCCGACCTCTTCCTGGCCGCCGCTGAAACTACAGAGTCTGGGATAGGCTGCGTGTGGAGACTTGCAGCAGCCCTCTCTGGAGCCATGTACTTTTTGTCCAAACAATCCTTTTGTGGTGCAGTTGCAGGGTGCGCCTTGGCAACCAGGCCATCCACCCAGATGTCCTCCAGTAGAGGTATTGCCATGATGGACTTCCCGCGCTGTTCTCTGTGTCGATATAAAACGCTCTCCCCATTTTGCTCCTTCTGTGCTAAGCCGAACATTGTGGATGCCCTAGACATGAGTGCATGGAAAGCTCCTACTTCATCAGGGCGAGAATCCCTGAGGGGCACCTCATCTAGCTCATCATCCGTAGTGATGAAGTCATCAAACTCATCGGTATCAGAATGGGTGGGGGACGCTCCCTCATCAGTCTGTAACTCTGGTACTGACCGGTGTCTTTGCGGCTTTTGGCGGGGAGAGGGTCCGGGGGTGGGGGGGGGTTGGGAGTAATCTTGTATCCCTCTCTGGAGGGTCCTGGGGGCTGAGCAAGCATTTGCCTGTTGATATAGGCAACCAGTGGTCTCAAATGCAGTGCATGCAAGATCGCCACAAATGTTGTCAGTATTGACAAAAGATCCAATGATGCGTTCCTTTGAGGGCATGCTTGCTGATGCTGGACTGCGGTTGGCAGCATAGGATCCCATTGGGGCAAAGGTTGTAGAGGCTTACCACCCCTGCTGATGGCAAGGGGTGCAAAGATGGTGGTCTAATGAGGCTTGCGTCACCCCGAGGTGGACTCTTCACTGACAATGCCCTAGGGGAAGATGTCTGTTTTGACAACAGCTTCCTTCTCTTCGGACTGTGAAAGACTCGGTTCTGGGACTACGAGACCACCTGGTAATATAGCCAACCCCAGGTTTGGAAATACAGTTCTTAGACAGTCTGGCTGGGCTTCTGCTATGCTGGTATCAGGGCCAACAGCTGAGGTGACAATGGATTGGTAAGATGTTTGACTCGTCAACGGTGCTGTCTACGACGGTATAGTCGACGTAGCGCTCGTGGCCGATGAGCTCATGGTTGTAGTCTTCGAGGTTGAGGACGGGTTTGTGTCCTTGTTCGATGACGGTGTCGTCAGTTTTGTAGACTACGATGGAGTAGATGATTTGGTCGCCAAAGTTTTTGTCTTCGATGATAAGTCGCTGACAAGAAAGCTGCGGACGATGACTTTGTTGTAGCCTACTGTAAAAACGTCAGAGGAATTCTCACCAGACTTGGAGATGGACCTCGATGTAGATGCTTCCTTGGGTCGATGGAAAGGGCTTCGGTCCTTTTCCCGCCATGTCTCTCCTTGGGTACCAACCTTCGTGGAGGGTCGTTACTTGTGAGACTACATCGAACAATCGCATAAGGCTTCCTTCTGCCTTTTCTCACTTATGGCCTGGTCAGCGTGCAATCTGTACCTCTTACTTAAGGTGTTTCGCTGGGCTGTCCTGCCCTGCCGTAACGAGGCATGACTACTTACCAAAGCCGAGTCCGTGGCTTTGCTGGCATCTTCCAGCCAAGCGACAAGACGGCGGTGACGGTCCTTCAGCATCTTCGATGAGAAAGACTAGCAGATCTCGCAGTCCTTGATGACATGTTGCGGGCGAAGGCAATAGAGGTATTCCTTGTGGTGATTCTTCACATAAACTTTCCTCGGGCCACAACAGGCACATGCCCTGAACAGGCACTTTCTCGTGGATTCCGTCATGAGGTAGGCCCAACTCCGTAGTTGACTCGTCTTCAACAGGCGGCGGGAACGTTTGACAGAGGTCTCGTTGGTACCGCGCTGCCGGTCGTCTAACGACGTCAAAGAAAAAACTACTTTCTCGTCGAAATACCAAAGAACAAGTTACTTACACCCCTGGTAACTTTCTTTCGATTCGATGTTCCTCACACATATTCCTCATTTTATGATAATTATCTCTCCAGTTTCAGCTGCTTCGGAATGTTTTTTTCAAAGGGGGCGCTGTGTGCCATCTCGTCGAGTCGATGTCCCTCCAGGGCCTCTGTTCGACTGTCAACTTCATCATCAGTATAAGTATCGCATGCAGTGCCCGTTGGCTTCAGTTCTGTTTTTCCCCTCCTGGAAGAGGTATTACCAGGCGTACCATAGACCGTAGGCTCCAAGAAAGCGTAAAGTGTAAGAAAGCGTAAAGCGGGGTAGGCTGGTAGGCGTGATGAGGAATTATGTAGGAGGAACATCCAATCGAAAGAACATTATCCAGGGTAAGTAACATACTTCGAATGGATTGTGTCCTCCCACGTATTCCTCATCTTATGATAGACTCCCAAAGCAGTAATAATTTGGTGGTGGGAGTACAAATTACATTTTGTTCTAATCATGGACAGAATGAAGGACCGCTTTTGCAAATTGTCCTCCCTGACTGGAAGATGAATCCAAGCAGTAATGTCTCACAAAAGTGTGAACAGACGACCAAGTGACTGCTGAACGAATGTCTTTGATTGGGACACCTCTTTGAAGAGCAGCAGAGGTTGCCATGCCCCTTGTGGAATGTGCTCTTAGGCCTTCTGGCGGGTCCAGGCCTGCTATTCTGTAACATTCACCAATAGCCACGATGATCAATATGGATATGGTTTGTTTTGTAACAGCTAGACCCATTTTGGGGCCACTATAACCAATGAATAATTGATCATTTTGGCAAAATGTAGCCATTCTAGATACGTATAAACTTAGAGCCCTTTTTGGGTCCAGTCTATGTAATCTTTCCTCCTCCTTTCCCGGATGGGAAGTGAGATAGAAAGTTGGTAAAGTGATTCTTTGCGACAAGTACCTTAGGTAAGAAAGAAGGTTTCACCTTGAGAATAACATTGTCCCTATGGATAACTGTATGTGGAGGTTTACAGGAAAGAACCTGCAACTCGTTTAGCCTGCGTGCGGACGTTATTGCAAAAAGCAAAACAGTTTTGAATGTTAAAAGTCTTAATGGGCATCAGTGTAAAGGCTCAAAAGGAATGCATGTTGAAAATCTTAACACTAGATTGAGATCCCATATAGGGACATTGAATGGAACCGGGGGCAATACATTATTAATGCCTTTTAGGAATTGAACAATCAGAGGGATCTTAAAATATGAATCCTCCTCTACCTTTAATTGTTTCAATCTGGAGCCCCAGATTCGCCAAATGTAACAAAAAGGAAGGCCCCTTAGGTGTGTCACATAGAAAGGGATCCATATTCGTATCCCTGTACCAGCTGCTGAACTTGTTCCAACAACAGCGGTACAAAGATTTTGTTGCTGGCCTTCTGGCCGAAAGCAAATTCTCCATTACCTCATCCAGTAGGTCCCAATCCTTGTATCTCAGCCTTTCAGAAACCATGCGCAAGTGTCTTGACCTATGGATGGAGGACCCGACCTTCCTCTTGCGAGACAAGATCCTCCCTTTGTGGAAGACGCATTGGAGGGCAGATGGACATGTCCAGAAGGTCCGTGTACCACGTCCTCCTGGCTCAATCCAGAGCAATTGGGATCATGGATTTCCCGAACTTTCTCAACCTCCTGATCAATGATGGAGACTGGAGGAAATGCATACAGGAGTGGAAATTCCCAGTCCACCACAAACGCATCCCCTAGAGCTCCTCTTGGAGGAAATTCCCTGGAGCAAAACAGTTTGCACTTCCAGTTGACACTGGTCACGAACAGATCCACTTGAGGGTTTCCCCAAAGGGTGAAGATCTCGTGAAGGACTTCCTGAGCTAGTTTCCACTCGTGGGGGACTGGGCTCTGCCTGCTCAGAGCATCCGCCACCGTGTTCTCTCCAGCTAGGTGAACTGCCGCTAGGAGATTCCTTCTTGAAAATTCCAGAACCAGAGCTGCATTGCCTCTCTGCACCATGGTAGTGACCCTCCACCACCATTCTTGTTGAGGTAGTACATGGCCACTCTCTTGTCAGTCGCTATCAGGACATTCTTTCCCCGTACAGAGGGCAGAAAGGCATTGAGCGCTAATCTGATTGCCCTCAGCTCCAAAAGGTTGATGTTTAGTTTGCACTCCGATGCAGAACAATGAATGCTGATCGTTGGTGTGGGCTCCCCACCCGTGAGTGAGGCGTCCGTCACTACCGTTCTCACTGGCCATGGCTGCCAAAAAGATTCTCCCTTGAGAATGTTTCCTTGTAAGCCCACCACAGAAGGTCCTGAGAGAGACTGAACTTTCAGGTGGTCTGACATTCTGCCTGAAAACTGGGACCATTGAGTACCAAGGGCCCACTGGAGGGATCTAATTCTCAGGCAAGCCTCTGGTACCAGGAAAATGCAGGATGCCATGAGACCGAGCAACCTCAAAAACATCAAATGCCGGAAGATGCTAGGCACTCTGGAATTTGGTAACCATCTGCAGAATGCGTTGAGCTCTCACCTCGTGTGGCGAAGGCTTTCCCAGAGGAAGCATCCAGGACTGCTCCAATAAATTGGAGTCTTTGAGATGGTATCATGTGGGACTTGTTGTAATTGAGGGAGCAACCCAGTCTGTGGAGAGAGTGGCAGGTTACGCTGAGATGTTCCTGGGCTTGTTCGGGTGAACGAGCCCTGATCAGCCAATCGTCTAGGTAGGCATAGACGTGAATCCCCCCCTGTCCCGAGACTCGCTGCCACCACCGCCATCAACTTGGTGACAACCCTTGGGGCGGAGGTCAGCCCGAATGGCAGAACTAGAAACTGATGAGAACCGCCAACCGCGAACCTCAGGTCTTTCTGTGGTTGGGATGGATAGGCATATGATAGTAAGCATCCTGAAGGTCCAATGATACCATCCAGTCTTAGAGTTGGAGAGCCTGAAGGATTTGGGAAAGGGTAACCATCTTGAATGTGTCCTTCCTGCAGAACTGGTTCAAGTTTCTTAAGTCCAAGATGGGTCTCAATCCTCCGTCCTTTTTGGGAATCGGAAAGTATGGGGAATACCAACCCTTGTTCCTTTCCGCGACAGGTACATGATCTATTGCACCCTTCTCTAGCAGGGTCAACATTTCCTGCACAAAATGCGGGCCCAGAATTTTGAAAGAGTTGTTCCCCGGTGGATGATCCTAAGGCCTTTTTTTGGAAAGGAAGGCAGTATCCTTGGGCTACAGTTTCCAGTGCCCAAGCATCTGAATTAATGCCTCGCCATTCCTTCAGATGTTGAGTAAGACTGCCTCCCACCAGGATCTTGTGAGTCAAGGCCTCAGAGTGGTTTTGAGGCGGCTGAAGCGGCAGCCGATGGTAAAACTGCCACTGCTTGGGTTGGCTTAGCACCTCTCACTCGTCCACCATGAGGGAATCGTTTCTGACCTCTTTGACTGGCTTGTCCTCTTCCTCTTCCAATTGAGAAGTAGAATCGAAAGGACTTACCCCTCCAGGAAGGTGAGCCAGAGTAGGGGTGTTGAGGCGGTCTAATGGCGGCGCAAAGGGATTTAGCCACTGCCTTTGAGGTCTGCAGCTTTTCCAAACTCTCATCCGCCTTGCTGCCTCAAGCCGTCAAAGGGCATGTTGACGTATGTCAACATGTTAGCACATCTGGTGCAAACCCAGACTTCCTCAACCACGCAAAACTGCATAACACTGTGCTAGCTGCCATGAATCTGCTGATGCTGTCTGCAGTATCCAGACCCGACTGGAGACATTCACCCATTGCTTCCTTACCATCCTTGATGATTGCCAGGAAGCCATCTCTATCCTCTCCTTCTGGTGGTCAGCTGACATTGCTATGCAGTCCCACAGGGTAAACATAAACCTTGACAAGGTACAAGTTACATTAGTTCATTTTAATGCCATACTGCCAGCAGTAAAAACCTTTCTCACCCAGGCCTCCACTCTCTTATCATCCCTATCAGGAGGGAAGGATGGGTATGCGGACTGCTTGGTAGATGTAGCAGCCTGAACCACCAAACGTTCTTGTGTTGGATGTTTGGTCCGATACCTTGGGTCGCTGCTGGATGGTCTGTATTTTTAGACCCTTTTTTGTAATGCATTGTGAAATGGCAACATTGGATCTTTCTGGGTACCCTGGTCCAAGATGTTTGTCATGTCATTCTGCTCAAAAGAAGGAGTAGGCCTGATCCAGCCTAAAAACTCTACAACCTTACTCATTAGTCTCCTATATGAGGAGTCAGCATGCTCAGTAGAATCTGGTTTGCCAAATTCTATTTCTGGAGAGGTATCTAACCCACTGGCTGCCTGAAGGTTGTCATATAAGTCCTTTAATCGAGACTCATCAGAGATCAGTTCATCTGGCACATTAGGGGTGCCAAATTGTAACCCAAATGGTGGTGTGTTATCATCTGAAGGTTGTTCATCTTCACAGATGGCTGATGAAGACAAAGTCTCTTTTAGGCAAAGGTTTGAAAAACTTTTCCTGGACTACTACTGGCTTCATCAATAGTAAGTAATCGTCGACAATGACTTTGAAGTTGGGATCGCCTTTCTAGGAGTCTACTTAGATACTGGTGTTGATGGCTCCGACAGACGGTGTCAGCTAAGGCATCAACGTTGTCAACTTCTTATATTTCTTCGGAGAACCCTCTATGGGCTGGGTTTCTGACTTGTCGAAGTCCTCAACAATTTCTCGTCAGATCGAGATTTTTCTCGATGCAGAACCGGCTTAAGGCTTGGTTTTGAAGATTTTGTCTTCGACTTCCCTTTGTCATCATATTGCAGATCGACAGAGGCATGGGCTTCCTGCTTGTCCTTCAAAAGGGTCGAGGCAGCATTCTCGAAGATTTTGAGCATTTCATTACGAAACGTATCCCACTTTGCTGGGGAGTTCTGATCTAGTTGGACACTTGATTACCTCCGCAGAGGACTCACTGGAGGTCGAAGGTGACCTATGACGCCGTTTCTTGGCCTTCTTCGAAGAAGACGATGAAGAATGGCGTGATCGACTTCTTGATCGTGACAGTTTAGATTGTTTACATCGAGAAGAATCCCTCGAGTCATCAGTCTTTCTTTTTGAACTCTTTGAAGGAGACTTCGAAGGCAACCTCCCCTGCCCCAATTTACCTTTACGCTTCCTGAGAGCCTTTTCTGTCATCGTCTGACAGGAGCCACAGTCGGAGGTACGGTTACCGGTACCAAGATACCACAGACATATGCGGTGGTGGTCAGTGATCGACATCTTCGATCCACATTTTTGGCACTTCTTGAAGTCTGTCTTAGGAGTTGATGGAGCCAACGGGGAAGACATTTTCTAAATGAAAATAACTATCGAAGTTCACAGAAGAACAGAAGTGCGCCGTAATTCTCTCGAAGCGTTAGCTCGGAAAAACGGAACTGTAGCCAACGGGCGCTGTGTGCGCTACTTATACGGATGACGAAAACAACAGTCATACGGAGGCCCTCGGGGGACAGACTCGACGAGACAGCAAACAGAGCCCCCTGTTGGAAAAAAAAATCTGAAGCAGCTGGAGAGATAATCATAAGATGAGGAATATGTGAGAGGACACAATCCATTTGAAATTATGTTATATAAAATTTGAAGAAAATTGTTGAAGATTTTTTTTAGGACTCCTAACACCAACGTGTGGTAAAAAAATCTAAACATGGGCAACAGGGGAGTAGCTAAGTAAGTATTCCCTACAGGCTGTCGGCAGTATGACCCAAAACGATGACGATTGAGCACTAAAGTGACTAAAGTTTCAGTGTAATTTAAACTGCTCTATTATACCGAGGATTCCCAGCTTGACGACAGAGAATATTCACAGCATGTGAATCTATGAAAGATCCAATGCTGGAGAAGAGGGGAGATAGAATTTCCAGATCTTATCCATCTGAAAATGAAAACAATACCAAAGGAAGCAACTTGTTCTAACTGATACAAACTTCACCAAGATGTCTCACCTTTGAAAGATCCACAAGGCCATTCCAAGCAAAAAAAGGAAGACCTTCCATGAAGGCAACCCATGTAGCACAGATTGTTCTGCCCTATCATCCTCCTCAGAGGCAAGGTGGCATTGCCTTGAGAAGGTATGTACAGATTAACAAATTGATGCCTGGCAGATATACAGCAGGGGAACAAGGAAACCTGTGGCTACTTTATCTCCCACCCAGCCAAGGAGATTAAGAAGTGCAAGGGACACTTAAAGCCATCAAGACTGAATGACAGAACTCAAGTCTACAACAGGAAGAGCACCCTGACTGATATTTGCAACCTAAAAGACGTGAATCCTTATTAGCATTTAGAAGACACCATACATTTGCCAATTAAGTTTTATGCAGCATTTTGCTTGAATTAGCCCAGCCTTGTAATTAGCCCTAATAAACCACTCCAATATAATTTCTCTTGTCTTGCGCGTGTTGATACTACTCTGCTTTGGAACAGAGTACTCTGCTGGTCCACGTGACAAATTCTCACCTCTGCTTTGGATGGACGATGTGAAGGGTAGAAAATAGCAATTTTATGCAACAGGTGAGAATCAGACAATCTTAAAAGGAAGGACAGCATCAGTCAGTGCCACCCCCCAACTGATGCAGAGTTATGGGGGCTGCAAAGAAATGGTTCGGGATCTCACTCACAAGCAAAGGGTTGGCCACAAGGAAATACTTAAGGTTGTGCAGACTCAAAGGGAAAAACCCAAAGGCACAAAAAATGAGCAACCAGAGAAACCATTGAAATCCAACACAGAGAAAACAACTGCCATGACGGAAACTTACCTCAGCCGCTCAACAGTGAAGCATGAAGGCTGAGATTGTTCAGGTTCAAGTGGAGGAGACTGCCCTTCGACTGGCAGCAGATTTCTCCTTACCAGGAGGATCACAGAGGACCGATTGTCATGTCCATAGGTTCCATGTGCCACACCCTCTGGGAACAGTGCAGAGCAATCAAGAACAGCGTTGACACAAACTTCTGCAGTCACTTGAGAAGGAGAAATGACCTTACTGTAATGTTCTTTCTATGCATTCTTCTCCCGCAGATTCCTCATCCGATAGATATTTCTTCCAGCTTCGCTGCTTTGGAAAATGTTCAACAGGCGTCATAATGGACCTCAATCCGGCCGTCGACCATCGATCCATCTTGCTCGGCGTCTGGTCGTCGGCTCCAGCAAGGACGTCAGGTGTCGTGTAAGTACCACGTCACTACACCCCAAGCTCAGTTCCCCTTTTTTCCAGAGCACGACACACTGCATAGGATAACAGAGAACAAAGAGGCTAATGAGCCCTTTAAAAAGAAAGTAATTATAGACCTCCGAAGGAGGAACAATGAAAAAGAACACTACAAGTAGCGTTAGAAAAAGCTTTGTTTTAAGACTCTGGCAGGAAGAAAGAAAACAGACACAGAGGGCCATCACCAAGTCAGCGTGAAATCGAAAGATGCGCACCAACCACTGACTGAGCGAGGATGGATGGGAGGGGTGATGAGGAATCTGCGGGAGAAGAATCCACAGAAAGAACATTATGGTAAGGTAATTTCTCCTTCGATGGATTGCTTTTCTCCTTCAGATAGACTCCCAAAGCAGTAACCAAGGAAACGGGCAGAAAGTTATATCAACATTTTTTGCAGCACTGCCCTGCCAAAACGCGCATCAGATGAACAAGCCACATCCAGGCTATAGTGCTTTGCAAAGATGACAATGTCGCAGCACGACAAATCTCCCGGACAGGGACCTCCCACTGCAATGCTGTGGATGCGGAGACCCTAATAGTGGAATGGGCCCTGATGCCTGCTGGTAATTTCTTCCCAGCGGCATGGTAACATTCATCTATGCAGTGGGATAACGTTTGCTTCGTTATGGGCAGGCCCTTACGGCTAAGGAAAAAGCCACAAAGAGCTGGCCAGCTCTCCTGAAAGCAGCTGTCCTGGCGATATAGTAACTCAATGCCCTCATAGGGTCTATACAATGTAACCGTTCCTCCTGCTTAGAAGGATGAGGATAGAAGACCGGAAGGTCGATGGACTGTGACAAGTGAAATTCTGAGAACCAAAGTGGTGTCCAAAACTTATCGGATACTCCCGTCCCCTGCACACCTTTGTGCTGTACGACAGCCAATATAATGTTAAATGGATATTAATGCATAGTATGTATAAACATCAGTGGTTGAAAATATACACAAACAAGTTTCTCTGTCCAGTTCTTCTTTATACTTCTAAATGAAAAGCACAACGCGTTTCGAGATTAGAGATTCCCTTCATCAGGTGCAGTTTAGCAAGTCTGCAGAATAACAGATGTATACAAATTCATATTAGTGTATCAAATTGTGGAATAGATTTCCATTAAATAAAACATCTTATAAATTATGATTGTGTAGAGAACGCCATTCAAGGTCATTTAGTACATTCAAACAAGCTAATAAATTATAAGTTACTCAAAGTAGCGACTAACGTACTCCTAGTCCATAGTCCCCTTTCCTCCATACTGTATGGGCGTCCCTCACTAGGGACGGGAGATGGAACCGTTTTCAGCAGAAAAAATCTTCTTCACCTTTAAATTTAGAGGTGCGTGGGGGTGCGGCCCTGGGAGCATGCGCTCCCCTGACTCCGGCGCCACTCCTCAGTCCCCATGGACGTGTCGACAATATTACCATTGCTTAATGACACCAGTTTTATTAGGGGGAGGATGGTGGGACGTATGGAGGAAAGGGGACTATGGACTAGGAGTTAAGTTAGTCACTACGGTGAGTAACCTATAATTGCTCCTATGGCCCATCCCCTTTCCTCCATACCGTATGGGCGATTACAACTGAATGCAGCCCAAGGGTGAAAATAAACAAGCTCCTTAATACGGTCTGCCCGAATGCCACGTCTGACCTGGAGCCGGCATCCAAACAGTAGTGCTTGCAGAAAGCTGAGGGAGTGGCCCAAGTAGCCGCCTTGCTGATGACCTGCCACAGGACGTCTCTCTGGAATGCGACCGCCGTGGCCTTTGCTCTGACTGCATGGGCATGCATATTCGCCTGCAGTGGTTTGTGCTGCCCCTCACAGGCCTCCTTAATTGCCAAAACCATCCACCTTGCTATGGAGGCCTTGGAAGCCTGATATCCTGGCCTTGACCCGCCGAAGGCGACAAATAGCGTTTCTGATTTGCGGAAGCTCTTGGTCCTGTCCAGATAGAACTTTAGGGCTCGCCTAACATCTAAACAGTGCAGTACCCTCAGAGCATTGTTCTTCAGGTTTGCGAAGAAGGTTGGTAGTACCATCTCCTCATTTATGTGAGACGAACGCAGGGTGTGTGTCGACTTAAGAACCACCAAGAGGGCTGTCTTAATGGTGACCAGCCTGATGTCCTCGGATGCCATTGGCTCAAAGGGTTTATGTGCCAAGGCGCCCAACACTATGTTGAGGTCCCACGCTGGGTGTGGCTTCTTGATGGGCGGGTAGAGCCTGGCAAGTCACGCCAAATGCCTTTTAACCACCGGATTGGCGGAGAAGACTTTCTCTTCCGAGTTCCGGTAGGCTTCGATGGCCACCCAATAGGTGTGGCATGTGTATCTGCACCCCCGAGTGTGCAAGGTGTGCCAAAAAGGATAGCACATTGTCCAATGTACACGTTTAGAGGATCAACCTCCTTTGACTCAGCCCAGTGGCAAGACCTAGTCCACTTGCTCTTGTACTGGCTCCTGGTAGCATCGCACCTGGCACCCTGAACAATGTCCAGGTTAGCCTGTGAGAGGCATAGATGCTTTAATGTGACCTGTTCAGGAACCACACTGCGAGGGCCAACTTCTGCTGGGTGGGTGGATGACTGTGCCCCCCTGCTGCGACAGTAGATGTGCTGGTCTCAGCGGAAGGTGAATCAGAGGTTGGTCCAACAGGCTGAGCAGCTCTGAAAACCATGTCCTCGCCGGCCACCACGGAACTACCAGAATGCTACCGAGGTGCCGGCACTCCCTTATCCTGCATATCACCTTGTGCACCAGGGAAGTGGGCAGGAAGGCGTAGGCGTTCATGCTGTTCCACTGCACCTGTAACGCAACGCCCAGAGAGGCTAGACCCTGTCCTTGCCAGGACTCGAACAGAGGGCACTTCCTGTTGTACCAGGTGGCGAAGAGGTCCACCTGTGGATGACCCCATCTGTTGAAGGCCCCAATCGTTCAATTGCCATTTGTAATTGTCCGCCCCAACCTGCTGAGCCTGTCGGCCTTCAGGTTCGACTCCCCCGGGAGGTGGATCGCTGTCAAGTGTATGATGTTCTCCAGAGCCCATTGCCAGATGTTGACCACAAGGGTGCATAGAGGAGGAGACCTGGTGCCACCCTGCTTATTGATTTAATACATGCTGGTGGAATTGTCTGTTTGGATGAGGGGCAGGAAAGCCTTGAGCACTAGCCAGAAGTCTACACCAGCATCACATGCCACCCAGCAGGGAACCAAAACTGTCATTCAATGAACGTGCAGGATATTAGAGAAACAGAGTCCCTTTTATTTCATTGCTGCGCTTGACACTTCACTACAAGCGATTGTAGTGTGTGCCTTACTTTGCACACATCACAGAAATTTCAATTAAATAAACTGCATCACCGAACTCACTAAAATAAACTGCCAATGCAAATAAAAATGCAGAGCGCATCTTTCAACAGTTGCGGTTATTAGCAACCGTGTACAGTCCCATGGGCCACATCAATGCTCATCTGCGCAGGAACTCTTCTACTTGGGCAGCCACCTAAGCGTTCCGCATTGGCTGATAGCTCTCTCTCTTAGCCAACACTTTATTCCATCACGCAGGTTAACGTTGAGAGGTGCTTTTCTTTAAGTATTTCACAGACACACAAACCGTTTGCCTCGCCAGGGAATTTGAACATCGAGGTATGTTCCAAGGGTCACCATACCCTCCAGTGATGTCATAATTAGCACTCAGTGCCGAATGGAGCTCCTGCAGACCAATGTTTGCAACAAACACACTTCTCCTACCCTGGCCCCTGGCCTTCGATGCCCATCCCTGGAGGTATATTTTAACATTCTTTCTCCTTCCTTCCTTGACAGTCCGGAAACCTGAATGACAATGTCAAGGCTACCTATCATGATATTTGTCCATGATGGGGGCTTCTGTAGCACTATCCGAACTGCACAGTTCTTATCCAGCATGTCTTCTGCCAGCATCCTCGATGGTTAGGTAGGCGCCCTGGCTGTCATTCTGGCAGCTGTAGCAGGTACTTTTCCAGCAGCACTCTGTTGTCAGCACCGCCCTGGGTGCTGGATCTTCAACCTCTGGAGGCAGTGGGTCCAAACTTGTTACTGTACCCCTGCAGCAGTTTAATACTTATTTTCCTTGTAGATGCCTTGTTCTACACGCCTGTGCCCGAACTTGTCGCCAGTGTTGTAATGATGACTCCAGGAGGCAGGAGGTATGATCACTCAAGTTCCATTTATTAAGATGTAACAAGTAGGTAGCTCAGGAACCGAGGGGACTCACTGGCACCCACCCCCCATGCTTACATCTTCTACTGCCTGGGCTGGAACACAATTCATATACAAAAATTCCAGACAGTCAACATTCTCTCAGTGCCAAGCATCCAAGGGATAAGGATAGAACACATTGTGCTTATGGATACATATATAAATATATTTTTTATTTACTGATGTAATCCATTTATGTGAATGCAACTGTGTATTTAAGAGATAAGTATATTTTACATGCATGCCTCTAGCTGGCATCTGTAGTTCACATTAATCCTTACCCTCTTCAGTTTAAGCTTAGTACACAGTCAAACTAAAAAAATAAATAAAAAAAACAGGAATGTTTGCCCTTTGCCAGTAGTGCTCATAACAAAATAGTAATTAAGTACAGGACTTTGACCCATACATAAAATATGGATGAGATTTAGAAAGAAAGACAAACCTACCTCGGAAGCCAAATGAGTACAACAATGTCTCAAGGGATACAGTGAGTAGCACTAATGGTCTTGGACAGAAATGCCACCAGTGTGACAAACTACTCTACTGGACTCAAAGGAGCTCACCTTTTTCTAAGAAACGACAGAAGCAGCATAATTTGTTATCACTCGACTGCAACACGTGCATTGAAGGCTTCTGGTAAGTCTAGTAAGCCAAGAGAAAGAATCCTTGTCACAAAGGGATATGCTGTTACTCCTAATAGCAACCAGTTGGTTCCATGCATTGGCCTAGTCTAAAACTAGACCGGCAGGAGTCAAGGATGTGGTTGGACTCAATGAAGGAGTGCAATGGTTTGCAATTCTCAAATGAGCATGGAACATGACGCAGTTGGATACATGTACTATTAAAAAGGTTGGCATTTTTATGCAGGGGAGTGCAAAAAGATGGCACATCAAAGGGAAGTATTAATCGTAGTTGTGGTAGGAGTGGCCAGGGTGGTTGCAGAGTCCTTGGCAGCAATGTAGAGTGTAGGATACTTTGGGCCAGATATGCAGGTTAACTTTGAAGGAGAGATTTGGTGAGGTCCACTAGAGGGAGGACATCCAAGTGGCAACTGGAGGAACACATGATGTAGTCAATATGTTATCGACTAGGAGGGATGAAATGCCAGCCTTATGGCTGGAACTGCTAAAATGACTTACTGGTAACAAAATCCCTCATGCATACCCCTCATCAACAAAGTACTTGATATGCTCATGGGATCGATTCTTTAATGAGTACCTGAGGAACGGTATCAGTGAAATCAATGAGGTTCTCGGTCAGTGAAGCCAGCAGGCTATCCAGTTCATTTGGGCCACTCTGCAAATAAAAACAAAACATTCATTAAGTACTACTGTTTTCACAGCTCTTTTAAGACTGCATTGAAACCAAATGCGTAATGTTAAATGACTATTTCACTTACAAAAGTCAAGTTTGTGATGTACTTTACCAAACATTTTAATACACTATAGTCCATGCTGTTCAGATGGCTTTCCAGAATCAGCCCTGGGGATAGATGTAGACCTCTCAATTCTGGTAAACTGATAAAGACAGTCCTGTCTAGCCAAACTATCTAGAAAGTGTAACTGAGCAACAAGGCAAACTTAGGAAGGAGTGACAGTGAAGGGTTCAGTTAAGCACAAAGCACTCAATATCAGAGGTTCAGCAGAAAATATAAAACAATTATTTATTTAGGTCTCTGACAAACTCTTGGCAATGAAAAGCCACAGGTATGTGTTGTGTAAGATTTTTCTTTAAACTTTCTTTATTGATTTTCATAACAGTTAAACAGATCAACATCATGCCCTTGTGGTACCCCCCTCCCCTAACCTACTCGACACGTGGCACTGTTCACAATTATGTATAACCGAGTCCAGTGGTTTTGTTACATCTATTGCGTTACACTTTGCAAGGTTGCACATTTCCCACGCCATTGTATTACTTTCACCCTGCGGGTTCACTGCTTGGCGGTATATTCTAGGTCCACGAGGGTTCTCGCATTCACCATACGTCTATCATGGGTCTTACCCATCCCAGTTACTACGAGGCATTTCCCCGTCCTCATACCGGGTCTTGTTTAGGGTGATCCCTCCTCCCCTGCTTGGGAGTCCAATTTCCAATCTGCATATGATCATCGAAAGGGGGGCCAGCAATCAATTGGTCGGCTGCTGGCCAGTAGAGACTGTGCAAATCTGTTTTTTCTTTGTTCGCATGTGTTCATTAACTCCAGGTAACCAGTGAACATGGGTGCGATACATTTCCCCCAAGATCTAGCTATAAGATATCTTGCTGTTACCGTGGCCATCCCAAGTAATTTTATTCCCCCCCCTCCCCTTTGGGGGACCCTTTCCAACCAACAATAATAATAAGAGCAATAATTCTGGTGTGTCAGCCCATTTTGTCGATATTACGGACATAGCTGCCTCGATCCCTCTCCAGAAGGGCCAGATACGTTGACATTCCCAAGCTACGTGATAAAAGTTGGCAGCTACTTCATTGCATCTTACACATGAGGACGACTTTTTGGGGTATATTCTGTGTATTGTGGCTGGGGAGTAGTAAACTTTGTGAAGGAATTTGTAATGGATGAGCCTGAACACACTATTCATGGACAGGTTGCGTGTTTGCATGCAAATGAGTTTCCATTGATCTTCGCTGATTACCTCCCCTAGGGCATCCTCCAAGTTAGCCCTGTACCTCTGATCATGTGTACTTTTCTTGCCCCTGGCCATTTTGTATATAGTGGACACCGGTTTCCTGGTCGATAGCAGTTTAAGCACATATTGCAGGATGGAATGAACGTTGGGCGCCACAGGGAATCAGCCCATTTAGGTCTTAACACTTCCCTAGTCCTATAGTACATAAGCAGAGTTACTGTTGTCCATTCCCCTTTTGTTTGTAGTGCTTCCCACGGTATAAACTTTCCTTCTTGTACTAATTCTCCCAGCGCTTGGATCCCCACCTTTTGGAAGTGGGTTTGGAAAACCCTCATGTGTGAGCGGGATCCGGTGTATATTGGGAGGTCTGGAGTGTAGGCCGCCTCGCAGTTGGTCAACCTGACCATCTGTTCCCAGGCTCTACACGTCACCACTGTGGGCAGCACCTCTGTCCGTGGTGCCCTCACCAGTGTACCCCCAAAGCCTTCCCAGTAGGTCATCAGTGCTTGCTACCTCTTTCACCCGAAGAGAGAGTGGGGTGTACAGTTTAAGGGCTCCAGCCTGCTATGTACTGTATCTGAGCTGCTAAACAGTATAAAGGTCCGGGTACTCCAGCCCACCCTGTTCATATGTCCGGGTAAGGGTGTTGTACGATATTCTGGCGTGTTTGCCCACCCAGACCAGTCTAATCATTAAGCTTTTGATATGGGTACAGAAGTTTTGAGGTGGCCATATGGGTACATTATTAAATATGTTGGGTAATTTAGGGAGTATCACCATTTTGGCTAAAGCAATGCGCGCTGCTTGGGATTTGGGCAGCAGTATCCAGGATTCTACTTTATGTTCCAGCTGTCCCAGTGTTTTCGTGTAGTTGCCCGTATACAGTTCTCCCACCGTGTTGGTTACCAGGACTCCCAAATAACGCATACCTTGGGGGCACCAGCGGAAGTCCTGAACAATATCAGCCTGTTGCACCTTTGGGGGTCAAAGGTAGCACCTTCGATTTGTTCCAATTGATTCGTAGTCCTGAGAGTTCCCCAAATGTACCTATCTCGTCTGTCAGCGGGGGGAGGTTTACCCTCGGATATTTAACATACAATAGGATGTCATCCGCATATAGTGAAATAATATTAAAGGTAGGATTGTATTTGTACACCTCTATGAGCATGCAACTCCCTAATATGGCAGGCAAGTTGGTGAGAAGGGGCAGCCCTGCCGTGTACCCCTCATTGGGTAAATGTATTCTGACGATATCCCGTTTGAATACATCGCCGCTCTGGGGGCAGTGCATAAGAGCCGAATCCATCTTATAAACGTTAGTCCCAGCCCTAAGCATCAGAGCACCTCGAATAGAAAAGGCCACTCGACAGAGTTGAAGGCCTTTTCGGCATCCTCTTTCCTCGCTATAGGGACTTCGGGGTTTATGTTATGCATAAGTTCAAATAGCCGTCTCGGGTTATGTTGCGTTGATCGGCCTGGGATAAAGCCTGCCTGATCCGGAAGGACCAGTGAAGCAATGTGTGGGATTAATCTTTCCGCCCGTATTTTCGCTAGGATTTTATTATCAATATTAATTAATGATAAGGGCCTGTATAATGCACATTGTTGGGGATCGTTCTCGGGTTTAAGTACTGTGACTATTGCCATTCTTGTGGATTCCGGGAGGATTGCAGTCCTTAATGTGTTCTCATACATTGCACGCAGGCTAGGGAGCATGAGGTCTAGGTAGGTGTAAAATTCTGCACATATGCCATTGTTTCCTGGGGCCTTGCCATTCGGAAAGGAGAGAATTACCCTACGGATCTCCTCGGCAATTATGGGAGTGTTTAGCTCTCTCCCTTACTCTGGGTCTAGCCAACCCAGGACCACCTTGTCCAAATATTGCATCATAGTGTCATGCCCTGCGCTTACATGCGACGAGTAGAACTGCTCATAGTATTCCCGAAAAATTGTATTGCTCTCAGACAGATCTTTAACAAGCTGACCCATTTGGTACTCGACTTCAACTATGGAGGTGAGTTGTCGTTCCCGTTTTATGGCCCATGCTAGTGTTTTACTGGGGCGGTCTCCGTCACTGTACCGTGTTGAGTCTATGTTAGTCGAAAAGTACGTCTGTATGTCTAGGCTAATTTCTTCTCAAAATGCCCTGTGCTCTAAGTCCATGGCCCTGAACCTCCAGCGTATTTCTCTGGGGGGGGGCGACTGGGGTGGATAAATGGGCTAAGACAGGCGAGTGGTATGAGTGTGTGCAGGGAAGTATTACCGCATCAACTACATTTCTAGCTATGGCGGAATTAGTAATAATGTAGTCAATTTGCGACGATCTGCCATGGACACTTGAAAATAAGGTGTATTCCTTATTGGTTGGATACCTTCCCCGCCAAATGTCATGTAGGTCATGGTACTCTGCTATGGCTGGCCACGTCTGAGCGGCGTGTGGTAGAGTTTTCTGTATTGTTGAGGCTCTGTCTAGTTCCAGCGTAAGGAACAAGTTACTTACCTGTAACTGTTGTTCTCCAGCATGGGTCTGGCATGGATTCACATGCTCATGAATATTCCCCGTCGTCAGGCTGGGAATCCTCGGTAAAGAAAAAACCAGTATCAGTTTTGTTTCTGATCTGTCTTTCGTAGTAATAACCAATCACTGGTCTCTGCGTCATACTGACCACAGCCAATGACTGCCCTCTACCTAAGCACCGCCTCTGGCAGCCATCTTCAGATTTGGAAGCACGTGAAGTGGCAGTATGACCAAGTGAAGAGCCGCAGAGGGGTAGGCGGGAGGGTTCGCATGTGAATCCATGCCAGACCCATGCTGGAGAACAACAGTTACAGGTAAGTAACTTGTTCCTTCTCCAGCATGGGGTCTGGCATGGATTCACATGCTCATGAATAAAGAATACATAGCAGTACACACATGCACAACCACGGGAGGTGGCAAAGGCTCAACATTAAGCATTACATCAAACTCAACATTAAGCATCTTACCTCCTCACCAGGCTCATCTCAGGCGAACAGGTTGCGCAGCACTGCTTGGCCGACCCTGGACTCCTCCCTGGAATCCCGGTCGACGCAGTAGAATTTCGTGAAGGTGTGCGTCGACCTCCACGTAGCAGCCCTGCATATGTCCAGCAGGGGCACACCAGAAAGGAACGCCGTGGTAGCTGCGATCGCTCTGGTGGAATGGGCTCTCGGACGGCCAGGCAGCGGTCGGTTTGCCAACCGATGACAGTACATGATACAGCCGGAGAGCCATCTGGAAATGGAAGCCTTCGAGAGAGCCTTCCCCTGATTGACAGGTCCAAAGTTCACAAAGAGTTGTGACGTCTTCCGAAAACACTTCGTGCGGTCCACGTAGAACGTCAGCGCTCTAGCCACATCCAGCGAGTGCAAAGTCCTCTCAGCCGGCGACGAAGGCGACGGGAAGAACACAGGCAACACCAAGGGTTCGTTGAGATGGAAGTCCGACGGTACCTTGGGCATGAAGGAGGGGTGCGTCCTGAGCACTACCCTCGTGTCGTGAAAAGTCAAGTACGGGGCCTTGCAGGAAAGGGCCTGGATCTCTCCCACCCGTCGTGCGGAGGTGATGGCCACAAGAAACGCTGTTTTCCACGACAGAAACTTCAATGGGGCCGAGTGCAGAGGCTCGAACGGAGGTCCCATGAGCTTGGTCAGCACCACGTTGAGCTCCCACGCCGGGGCCGGAGCCTTCACCGACGGGAACGATCTGAACAGTCCCTTCATGAACTCTTTCACCAGACGATGAGACCACAAGGACGTCCGGCCCGTGGTTCTGGTGTATCGGGAGATCGCAGCAAGATGAATCTTGATGGACGCGTGTGCCAGTCCAGCTTTGGCCAGCGTCAGCAGGTACGGCAGTACCTGGGGAGCCGTAATCCGTAGAGGGTTAATCTTCTGTGCGTGGCACCAGACAGAGAACCTCTTCCATTTGTGTCCGTAGCATTTAAGAGTCGAGGACGCCCTGGCCTTTGCAAGAACCTCTCTGCAGTCGGCCGGTATGTCGTATCCTCCAAACTCTAGCGCTGCAGGAGCCAGGCCTGCAAGTTCAGCGATTTCGGGTCGTGGTGGAGGATGGCGCCTCCTTCCCTGGAGAGTAGATCCGCGTCCACTGGCAGCTTGATTGGCGGGGACGCTGACAAGTCCAGAAGGTCCGGGAACCATATCTGCCTCGGCCACGCAGGTGCGACGAGGATCATCCTGCACCGTGACCTCTTGAGCTGGTTGACGAGCCGGATTAGCAGTGGCAAAGGAGGGAACGCGTAGAGGAACAGGCCCTCCCAGGGGAACGAGAAAGCATCGCCCATGCTCCTCGCCTGGGGAAACCTGCTGGCGAACCTCCGGCACTTGGAGTTCGTCGCCGTCGCGAACAGGTCGATCTGGGGTGTGCCCCACCGTCGGAAGAGGCGATCCACTAGATCCTGCCGTAGTTCCCACTCGTGGCACGAGCGCAGCTCCCTGCTGAGTGAGTCGGCGATGGTGTTTTTTATCCCTGCCAGATGAAACGGCACCAGAAACATCCTTTGGGCGACGGCCCAATGCCACAGGTCCTGCGCCTCCTTGGACAGTGCTGGGGACCTGGTTCCGCCATGTTTCCTGATGTAAAACATGGTGGTGGTGTTGTCGGTGAAGATCCTCACCACCTTGCCCTTGAGGGACGGAAGGAAGGACCTGAGGGCCCAGAACACTGCACGGAGCTCCAGGACGTTGATATGGAGGGACTTTTCCGTCGGGAGCCAAAGGCCTCTCGCGTGCAGATTTTCGGTGTGCGCTCCCCACCCTTCCAGGGAGGCATCCGTGGTCACTGTCTCCTGGTGGTCTGGGGTCTGGAAGTCCATGCCCGCCGTCAGATGCGCGCGGATGCCCCACCACCGGACCGCTCGGCGGAAACTCTCGTCGAGTGTGATCCTCTCCTCGAAGCCGCCCGTTGTTTGGATCCAGCGCACGTCCAGGAACTCCTGCAACGGGCGCATCCGGAGCCTGCACATGGGAATGAGGTAGATGCAAGAAGACATCATTCCGAGGAGGGACTTGATGGACCTCACCTTGGCCGCGTCGGAAACCAACATCCGCTGTACCTTGCCCAGGATGGACCTGGTCCTTTCCTCCGACGGGGAGGCCAGAAGGGACACTGTGTCGAGCTTCGCTCCCAGAAACAGTGCGTTTTGCGCGGGTACCAGGTGGGACTTGGCGTAGTTCACGGAGAATCCCAGGTCCGTGAGAAGTTGGACGGTCCTTGCCGTGTGATCCACGGCGAGCTCCCTCGTCTTGGCTCGGATGAGCCAGTCGTCCAGGTAGGGGTAGACGTGGATCCCCTCGCGGCGCAGCTGCGCTGCCACCGGTGCAAGGCACTTGGTGAATACCCTGGGTGCCGACCGTAGTCCGAAGGGGAGGGCTTTGAACTGGTAGTGACGCCCTTGGACCACAAACCTGAGGAATTTTCGGTGCCCCTTTAGGATGGGAATATGGAAGTAGGCATCCTCCAAATCCAACGACGACAGGAAGTCTCCTTCCTCCAGCTGACCCAGGACGTGCTGGAGGGTGACCATCCGGAACTTTTGCGCCTTGATGAACTTGTTCAGACGTCGCAGGTCCAGGATGGGGCGCCATCCCCCCGTCTTCTTCTTCACGAGGAAGTATCTCGAGTAAACTCCGGAGCCCCGAAGCCTCTTTGGGACGAGTTCGATGGCGCCCTTCCTGAGCATCGCCTTTACCTCCAGGAGAAGTTGAGGGACGTGAAGTTCTTTCCTGGCCACGGGGGGGACGCGCGGACACCTTCTTTGAAACTCGAGCGCGTGGCCCCGGGCCAAGGCGTCCAGCACCCAACGGTCGGTGGAGATGGACTCCCACACGCTGACGAAGCTCGCCAGCCGGCCTCCCACCGGGGTGCTTCGGTGGGGGCCCGACCCCACGGCCGGTTCAATCCTGCTTCGACGAGGCTTTGCCGCCTTGACCTCCTTGGCGACGACGGCGGGGTCCGCCAGACTTGCCTCGTCCTCTGTAGGCCTCCTGAGCCGACGAGCGGGCCGCTTGACGGTAGGTGGAGAAACCGCCGCCGGAACTTTTGGAGGCGCCCTTGCCTCCGCTGCTCCGAAAGGGCGTCCGTCGTTGTTGCAGAACTCCAAGGGCCCGGGCCGTCTCGGTGTCCGCTTTAATGGCCTGAAGGGAATCGTCCACTGTTTTCCCAAACAGGTTGTTCCCATCGAAGGGCATGTCCAGGACTCTGGTCTGAACGTCTTGACGGAAGTCCGTAGCCTTGAGCCATCCACGCCGCCTAAGGCAAACACCGTTGCCCAACTGGCGGAACCCAGTGTCGGCGATGTCCGTCGCAACGGTAATGGCGTGGTCCGAAGCCACCTCACCTTCCTGCAGGATCTCCAGGGCCTCTGCCCTCTTGTCGTCCGGCAAGAAGTCCAGCAGGGGAGCCAGTGTGTACCAGAGCTCCCCGTCGTAGCGGGCCACGATAGCCAAGGCGTTGGCCGCTTTAATCGTCGTCGTCGCAGACGAGATGACTCTGCGTCCCATAGCGTCCAATTTCTTTCCCTCGCCGTCCGGTGGGGAAGTCGATGTGGAGGCCGCACCCCCCCCCCGCTTTTTTCCTGGCTGCCGCGGAGACGACGGAGTCCGGGGTGGGCTGCGCCCGGAGGCACAGGGGGGCCGTGTCCGGGACCCGGTACTTCTTCTCGTACCCGTCTCTTCTAGCTGGCGTCGTGGAAGGGTTCTTGAGGAGGGTGAGGCCCTCATCCCAAATGTCGTCCAATAGAGGCACTGAGAGGACCGTCTTCCTCTTGGCCTCGCGCCGCTGATAAAGGAAGCCTTCTTTCTTCTTCTCCTCAGGGCAGAGTTGGAAAAGCTCGGATGCCCTGGTGATCATGGAGTGGAACGATCCAATCTCATCGGGCGGAGAAGCCCTGGTGGGAGGCGACGACGGTACATCCTCGTCGTATACCTCGTCGTCCGTACCCGTCGCTGCCGTGTCAGTCCCCGTATCATCCCCTCGGGTGGACGGGGAGGAGGGCTGGAAGGGGCGCGACGGCTGAAAAGGAGGCGGAGGGTGGATCCTTCTTTTCTTGGTAGGGGGAACACCAGAAGGTCCCGGTTCTGGGTCCCCCGACGGGAGAGGTTCCGTCGGCAACGGTAGTCTCGTCCTTATCTCTGAGCATAAGGACTGTATAGCCAACAAAATGGCCGCCGAGTTGTCTCGCGGCGCTGGCAGAGGGGAATCCGACGGGCGATCAGGGGCCCCGTCGGTACCCTCGACGATGTCGTCGTCACCTGCGTCGGGATCCATCCCGACGGGTCGGTCTTCTTCCACGCCGAGGCCGTGGCTTAAGACTTCGACCAGCTCCTCCTCCGAGGTTGAGGCCGAATCTACGACGACGCCCTGCCCCCCCTTTTTCTTCCCCACGGGGGATTTCACGGGGGTCCTATCGATGGGCACAAAAGAGGACTCCCTCCGAGGTGGCAGGGAGACTGAGCCCCGAGGTCGCCACCACTGGTGTAGCCTCCACAGGCTGAGCCAGGGCCGCCGCGACAGTTTCGATAGAGGGCTTGGCCGGATGGATTAAGGCCTTCACCACCTTAGGTGCGCTCACCGCCTTATCCTTGAGGGGGGGGACATTGCCTCGCTCCCCCTCCGCCTTCGAGCTCGACCGGGGCCTCTCCAGGAGCTTCGCCGGGTGCTCGGCCTTCCTCTTACCCGACCCAGAGCGTTGGCTCGTGGTTGATGGTGCCGGGGAGGGTGCACCCTGCCTGGCGCCCGTAGAGCCCGACCGTTCGGCGCTCCCGGTGCCAGCGGACTCGCGGTGCTTGGCCTTATGTTGGACCCCCGTCGCCGGGGCGTCCTCAAAGGTCTTAGAAGACCGCTCGGCTTTCTTCCTCTTCTTCTCGCCGGACGGGCTCTTCCCTTCCAGCCAGTTGGCGAGACGTTGATGGCGGTCCTTCATGGTCCGCTCCGACATGTTGCCGCAAAACGCACAGTCCTTCTCCACGTGCGTCTTGTCCTCATGTAGGCAGTAAAGACAAAAAGAGTGTTCGTCCTCCTTGAAGACGTTCTGCAGCTGGCATCCAGGGCTGAACAGCTTTCCGGGCGTCGAGCTTCCCTTCTCCTGGGCCATGACCGGGCCTGAGAAACTTCTGGAGTCCTCCAAAAGCGTAGCTCGACGAAATCTTCACCCTTGAGGGGCGCAGACGAATCCGACACGGGTCCCCGTTGATCGGATGGAGAATCGGTCGAGCTTGAGGCTCTTTTTGACCGAAAAAACGAAGTTTTGAGAAAAAACGTGAAAAAAAATAGCACTAACGCTCGAGAGCAATAGCACGAGGATCCCAACACATGAACGTGCGGTAAAAATCTGAAGATGGCTGCCAGAGGCGGTGCTTAGGTAGAGGGCAGTCATTGGCTGTGGTCAGTATGACGCAGAGACCAGTGATTGGTTATTACTACGAAAGACAGATCAGAAACGAAACTGATACTGGTTTTTTCTTTACCGAGGATTCCCAGCCTGACGACGGGGAATATTCATGAGCATGTGAATCCATGCCAGACCCCATGCTGGAGAAGGGCCATGGTTAAGTCCCAAACCCATATGACGTCGTACCCTGGGAACTTGAGTATATGATTGGCACATCTATGGAAGAACTTGGTGGAGTCGTTATTTGGTACGTAAATATTTATCAGTCAGAGTTTTGACCCACGGATTTCCCCAGCAAAAATCATTCATCTCCCTTCTTTGTCCCCTATTCTCTTGTTCTGGAGTGTGTTGTGAATGAAGAGCTGTATCTATGTATGCCCCAACCAGGCAGACTGTGTAGGGGAACCTCTCAGGCTAGATGTGTTTCTTGTATGCATAATATATTCACCTTTTGATTCCCTCTATATTTTGCGATTAACCAGGATTGTTTCTGGTTAGTGAGACCACGTATATTCCAGGACCTTATTGACACCAAGCTATTCAATCTCCCGTTTGAGGTGGACTCACCCTTTGTATGTTTGTATGGTTATGCGATCGTTATCTTTATTCATTTGTGCCCTTGTTGTGTGTGGTACTACCGGCCTTACAGTGCAATCTTTCTGAATATTAATAGGATAACTCCTTTGTGCGTGTGCCATCGTGTCGCTTCCCTTAATCCCTGTGTCTCCAAACTTGTGTGTTCTACAATTCCCCTCAACTCTAGTACCCCCCCTCCCACCCACGCTAGAAACAGTAACCTACCGGCTCCCTACCACCCCTCCATAACTTCCCCACAATACCATTTTCAAATGGTTACACAATGCATGCGGGACTGAGGGCGGCCAGTACACTCAGTTTGGCGACGGCCATTGTCTAGTGGTCCACGCTTCCGTCTAGTGCCCCGGGAGCCCATGCAGTTAGGTCCAAGACCAATTTACTTTGTTGCATATATTGTAAAGGATATGGCAGTGACGTCAGGGTGAGTCTCTCTGCAATCCCCCCCCCCCCCCCCCGGGTCTGGGATATTCGTAGCAAAATGCTCCGCTGCTTCTGTGACAGTGAAAAACACTGTCGAGCCATTAATGTTGTATCTGCAATTTTGCCAGGTACATCATTGATTATCTTACTTCCTTTTTCTGCAGGATGTTTTTGACGGCTTGGAAGGTCTTCTGTTGTTGTTGAACAGACGGGCTGAAGTCAGGAAAAAGTCTGATCGTGGATAATCCCCATTTCAGTTCCTTCTTATCTGTTGCAGTGCGAAGTAGGGTGTTCCTGTATCTGTAGCTGAATATTCAGGCTATGATAGGCCGTTCCGGCGCCCCAGCGGGGGCCTCGCCGCCAGTGATCAGTGAGCCTGTTCTACCATGTCCATATTGGATACTGGGGGGTGGGGGGATCTCTAGGATCTCAACTAGCAACTGTTCCACAAATTTCTCCATGTTGTCTATCTGCGTTGACTCAAACACCCAGGATACGGATGTTATTGTGTCTGGAGCGCCCCTCAAGGTCCTCAATCTTAGCAATCACTTTTTTGACTGATTCTTGTAGGTCGGCCATCTCGCGTTGCAATATAGCCACTTTGTCCTCGCCCTCTCCCATTCTCTGTTCTGCCTCGGTCATCCGCCCGCATTGTTTGTCAATGTGTATTGTGGATATATCGACCTTGCATAAAAGAGCGTCTATCTGAGCCCCCAAGTTATCAGTGCTGCTCTTCAGTGCAAGCAGCATCTGGTTCAGGGCCGTCACATCTACTTGGGCCGTTGGCTGGTTCTGTTGGTGGGATGTGGAAGGTTGCGCTTGATCAACTCGAGAGAACTGGTCAATATTTGCTTGTTTTTTAGGGTTCACCATCCTATCACTGCAAACGTGCCGTAGTTTCCATGAGGGCTTGTGTCTTGACCTTGTGTTATGCTGTGGTTGAGGGTGTTGCAGCCTCCCGTGTTGCCCAGTGGTATTGTCTGCTCTTGTTGCCGGGCGCTCCTATTACTGTAAGTTGTCTCTACTCTGGGTATCAACCCAGTTGTTTGCATGCACAGCGTCCTCCGCCCAGCTCCTGCAAGGTCTTCTGGGCTCTTCTTGAGTGTTTCAATTGCCCTGGGTTGACCGCAGTGTTAAGGCTCCCCGGAGGGGCTGCTGCTGTCCACTGTGTAGCCCCGGGTTTATAAAGCCGGGGGGGGGGGCCTAGATAAGACTTGTTTGGGGGTACCGTCGACAGCCTCTAATTCTAATAACCATTTAGAGAGTGTTCTCAGTTCGGGGCCTTTGAAGCGGTCTCTCAGCTCTGCCGGTCCAATCTGGGGTGTACTTCTACTGACCGTTTCTTCCTTTCTGTCCAGGCATTTAGTAGTGTTTCTATACGTGCAATCTGGACCTCTGGGGGTCTGCACCAGGATCCCACCCTGACGTGAGGTGTTGGGGATTGTGGTGGGCCTTTGCAGTTATTGCCATGTGGGTTTCAGGTGTCTGGGAGGTCTCCCCTGTACCCCGTCAGTCCGGTCTGATGGGGAATGGGTTTCTATTGCAGACTGTTCAGCACTGTGCACAGCGTCTGAGTGCGCTTTTTCTCTGTCCTTTTTAGGAGGTGTGAGGATTGTTGGTCTTAGTCCATGCAATGCAGGCCCTTCTACGCTGGACTCCTTTCCCTGCCGTCCCTGTGCAGCGTTCCGGGTAGCCAGCTCTTACCTGTTTGACGCGGAACTACAGTGGCCCAATCGGTTCCTGTTGTGGTCCAGGGTTGGTGATATTCGGCCCTTTATTTCCAGCCTTTTCCATTCTAATAACAGAGGACCTATGTGAGTGAGGTCTCCGAGGATGGCCGGCGCTCAAGGCTCCCTTCTCTTTATGTAGCTAAAGCAGCTTATGCCAGCTTTTGTGCGGTCAAAATGCTTTTATTTTCTGGAGGTGGACTCCAGTCGCTGGAGGTTGCTTCCGGCTCGGGAGCTGCTCTGATGTGTTATTGGGCCCTCAAGCCCCTTTGCTTGGGCGATATTCCCCGGCCCTTCTGCTTCCTAGCCGTGGAGGGTGGGAGGGAGCGGGGGGGCGGTTGGGGAGGGGGGAGCTCACCTCCTTGCTCCCAGCGTTGTCTGGTGTTTCCCTCGCGCGACTGGGGTGCTGCCGGTTGCTGGGTGGGCTTGCTCGCTGTATGATGAGGGGCAGCTCATTTGGCAGTTGTAGGATTGTTTATCCCTCACCGGCGGTCTCCGTTCCCTCCTGCATTGTGGGAGGGGTCGGGTGCTGCCTCCAACGCTCTCCCGCTGCAGATCTCTTCAATGGGCTGGTGTTTGCTACTCCTGCTGGTTTCGCTGCTGCATGTCGGGTCGCTCTTCCGCCTCTCACTCAGCCTGCATAGAGGACCTCTGATGCACTGTTCTGGTAGTGCTCACCGGGGGCTCGAAGCAAGTTGCCATTGCATCCAGGGGTGCATTGGAGTTTTAGAAGACCACTCCGCTGGCTCTCGGGGGTGGATGGGACCCATGGACGGAGGATTTTGTAGAGGATTTATATGCGGTCGCTGGGGCTTTTCAGGCGGAGGCCATCTTTGACTGTCACACAACAGCACCCCCTGCGTTAGGTAAGATTTTAACTTTAGGGCTAAATCTTGCTCACTTGAGACCCCGAGAACATTTTACTTTACTGGTGCTTTATTTTTACCTATACCTCAGTGAGTGAAAACGTTTTTCCACACTCACATAATCTTTTACTCTTTTTATGGGTGTCAATTATAAGACTCTCAGTGTCCTTTTAATTTGTATTCCTCTTGACGCCTTTTTGGGCATGTACCTTTTATTGTTACAGGGTTTCCCTTTGGGCTCCCTTTTTACATTCTCTGGCTAACCTTGTGTGAACTTTAGTTCCCAAGGGTAGAAAGGATAGTTTTGTCCCTTCTACATTTTGTTAGGAGAAAACCCCTTTCACACTAACAATTCTGTTACAGGGACAAGCTTACGTTTAATGACTGGTGGCAGTGAACCTTTTGTTTCCACAGCTGCGTTAAAGGCACCCAAGGGTGCCCAGATTACCAAAAGTGAGTGGTCTTTCTGCCATTTTAGTGTTCCTGGTCCTTCCCCTGGCTCCCAGGGTGGAAAAATCATTTGTGTTAACTTTATCTTTGGCGGGAGACCTAGGTCAAACCCGCCCAGGCTCCTGAGTGTCTGTGAAGGCAGGAAGCGAGGGAGGAATCCAAAACTCTGCAGCCCTTGGTCTTCTGGCCTACCTGCAAGAATCCAGTTCAAACTGGGAGGCTAGCTGTCCTGAAAGGACTGCCAACCCCCCCCAAAGTTATAATGTTGCATGGCAGTTTGATTGGCTGGGTTCCTGCATAAAGGTCAGATCCTGGAAGCTGAAGAGGTAGTCGACCACTGTAACCAAATCTGAAGATGAAGAAACCGCAGCTGAGATGATTTACAGAGAGCCTGCTGTGTCACCGGAGCCTATTACCCTGCCTTCCAAGCGACATGGCGACTCCGAAAACAACAACCTCGGCCCAGAGCTTGGTGAGATCCACTGGACTCAAGAGGACCTTCATTGTGAGCCATCCCACATCATGCTGCGATCTTGCGGTGCTGCAATGGTACCTCGGGCTATCATTGCTAGGGAGAATTCTCATTCAATGGCTAATTTCCCTTACCTAGTGAGTCCCCCAGCAGCTTTGCTGGATCTCTGGAGTTTATTTTTTCCACTTTTTAAGAGTGTACCCCCTTTTCCCACTCTTACCTGTGTTTTGCTATGTGTATTTCATCTGTTTTTGTGATTGTGGACTCTGGACTACACCACTTCAGTAGCCCTTCTTTTGTGTGTTACACAGCACCTTCACTGCAGTGACACAGGGTTGTCTTTTAGACTTCCCACCGACTCCATTTCTGAGGCCGACAACTGTCCCCGAGAAAAGGGTAAAGTTGCCATTAACTTCATTTAACCACAGATCCAGCACAATCCCTTACATGGAGTACTGGAAAGGGTTAACCCTTAGCCCTTTTTATCTGTACCTCTTAGAGCATTGTTTCGCTCTTTTAACATTTAGGCTTGGCTGGTGGCAGTGGTATCTACCCTAACCTTTCTACCGCGATTATACTATATAAACGTGGTATTGTTTTAGGCTATTATATTAGCCTCAAACTTAAACCCGCTTGATCAAATACTTTTTCTTTTGGCTCCGGTCGGGTTTATTCGCCATTTCTTTTTGTTAAAGTCCTTCTTGTGTTTTACTTTGCACGGCAAACCAGGTTTGCCTTCTTTGTTTTTTTTTTTTTTTTAAAATGTATTTTATTTTATAACGACCACACAGTGCAACAGAACATAAATAGAACACATCAAGCCACAACAAAGGCCAAACAACAGATATGAAAAAGAAAAGAAAGAAAAAACAGAACAGAATTAACTTAACAATCCCCTTCCCTCCCCCCTATGAGCCTGTAGGGTGTCCACCATCATTGTCCGTTCCGTGTGGTGGGGTTCCGTCGCTCTCAGATCCAGCCGAGGTCGACCCCGTACTAAACAGTTCAGCCAATAGCACCTTCCATGCCGTGAGGGAGCTCACCTCTTCCTCCCCTCCGGCCCTGCTGGCCTCCCACCATGCTGTCGTCTCGGCGGCAGCCCATTTCTGGAGGTCACGCCACCATACCTCCACCCGTGGCCTCTGACAATTCTTCCATCCCATGGCTATTCTGCGTTTGGCAAGTGTATAAGCCAAATCTTTAAGCTTCTCCACGTGCCGAAGCTTGCGCGCCCTGGGGTACCCTCCAAGCAAACAGGCCCAGGCCGAATCTATCTTAAGTACAATGCCCCTCCCTGCCAGCTTCTGCGCCACTTCACTCCAGTAGGTTGCAATCACAGGGCAGGCCCAGAACATGTGAATCATATCAGCGTTCTCTGTGTTACACTTGGGACACGCCTGGCGCCCAGCGTCTCGAAATCTGGAAATTCTCAGGGGGGTCATGTATGCCCAGGTTTGCCTTCTTTGTTCACTGTCTTTTGGCGGGCTTCTGCCAAGAAGCCCTCCTCTAGGCGCCTGGGTGTCTAGGTGGGCTGAATATGAGGGAAGGGTGTAGTCACCCCCTGCACAGGGTATCCTAGGAAACCCAAGTCGCACTTTGCCATGATTGGCTGAGGTGGTTGTCCGGGCCGACAACCCCCATGCTGCGCGATTGACAGCCAGGCTGTGTGAATGGGGGATTTTCGCATAAAAGGCAGGTCTCTTGGGCTAGAAGTCAGAGTCGCCACTGGAACTACAAGGAACCGAAGAGAAGCTGAGAAGTCGTCGACTGCTGCAACTATCCCATCCCGGGGAAGCCCTGCTGCAGTCCGGAGCTATCTACCCTTCGACGACCAGAGAACCAGCTCATCTTCTACAGCCAGAGGATCCTCTTCGTGGTCGAAATTGCTGCACACTGCTGTAGTGGTCCGGATAGCCATCTGAAGAGCCTCTCCTGTTTTTAAGGAGCGCACCTTTTATTCACTATCGCTGCTGCCGGCTTCAGCCCTGTGTGGTGAAGACCCCTCCAGACGTCCTCCTTCGGATCGAAGCTCAAGGAACCGAGGGTCTGCAGGAAACTACCAGGAACAACTGCCGTGGCACCAGCTTCTTCCTTGAATAAGGTACTGTATTCTCCTCGAGGAATTTGGGCGAATCCCTTTTCTTCGCCTCCAAGGCTTGCCCTGGTCTTCCCTCCTCCTTATAACTTTTGCTTCCTCTGTTGACAATATCTAAGTACTCTGGGCTTCGTTGAATCGTGAACTAACCGACTGTGATCCTCAACAGGAACCCGGTTCCACTTAACACTGGCTCCGGCCTATTGACTTTTGAATTTCTGTCTAAGAGTGTTCTCTGATCCTGTCTGCCTTGACAAAAGTATTGCCTATGATTTTTGCCCCCAACTCTCTCTGGGTATCTCAGGTGCTAAGTGTGTTTTTGACCCGGTAACATTTCTTGCCGCGGATACGCGTTTCTTTAGTAAGCCCGAACTGTCATTACTGTGAAAAAGTGACCGCAAGTGTATTCCCGGTAACATCTTTTGTTTCATAACACTGGTCCGCTAAAACACAGGGTACTTACCTTGAAGTATACCGTACAAAGTGAATTGGTTAGTTGTAGTGTATTTTACGTGTGGTTTTTGAATTAATAGAAGTGTTGTGTTAATAACAAAAGGTTTAAAAATAAATGTACTTATATTTCTTTTACCTGAAACCTTGAGTCAAGTTTGCTTGAGTCACAGTAATTGGGGTCCCTTTGTGTAATCTCTGCTACTCCTCATATACTCTTGAGATAAGCCTGGCTGCTCTGCTACTTCTACCACTTTAACACAGTAATACAGGCTTGTACCAAAGGTAAAACTTGTATTGCCACCTGTATTATTAATTGTGTGTAGTGGTCCCTAAGGGCACTGCACAGGATTCTGCTTAACAATCATGCGGTGAATTGTCTTCCGAATCGAGCTGAAAATGTGTTGGCCTCCTCCTGGCTCTTCAGAGACGTGTTTCCAGTCTTTGAAGTCCCCCTCACAAGAGTGCTGGACCAGAATAGAAACTGTAATCCAATCAGCGATATTCAGTCTTCTTCTGGCTCCTGAAAAGGGCACCAAAACCACAGAGCCGCATCCAGCCACAAAGAAACGTTTGTCTGGAGCCTTTCCTGTTGATCCCTACTTTGAAATCCCCTCCAGAATCCTGTATGTCTCCTCGACAAGGAATTGAGCTACTGGGTTTTTAGCTGCAGATCCTGAAGTCTTCCTTGCTGCGACCTCTTCGTCAGTACCGTGTAAGCCATGCAAAGAAACTCTTGCCTTGAGCATTCCCTTTGATCCCGGCTGCAAAAGCCCTTCTAGTGTCCTGTCTTTATGACACAGAAATTCAGCCGGGTTTTTGGCTGCAGATCCTGAAATCCTCTCGCTGCAAACTCTTTTTCCGTGCTTAGGTACTGTGTTGGCTGGGGTATTTACTTACCTTAAGCCTTTGTGATGCCTGTATAGCTTTGGGGTGTTTCCTGTGATTGGGAGGCCTCTCATCCAGTTCACCCAGGCCCACAGCTGGAATCCTCTGAGGGTGTCCTCTCAGAAGCCCCTGGTACCCTAACTAACTCTAAAGTGAAATACTTGTCTGAAGAGACTTCCAAAGGAACTCTGATTTCTGCTACTTTTGTGCCCATCCTGACCTGCCTGCTGGACACTAGACCCTAGAGACCCCCCCCCCCCTTCTGCCACTGAGAACACTCATACGCCAAGAAAAGGGAAAGACTTCCAAGGTTTGGGCCTTTTGCCTAGGCTGTTACAAAAGTTCTTACTTACCTTGAATGTGTTACTATTCTGAAAAGTATATGTATGGTTATTGTACTCAATTGGTTTTTCCTCTTCCCCAAAAGTAATGCTGTTGGCTTCACTGGGTTTTGCTTTCCCAGGTCTGTATTATACATATTTATAACAGTCTTAGTTTTATACCTACCCTTAAGTTGCTGGTAGCTCCTTTAGAAAGTATATGGGTTTTACTTACCTTGCATAGCTGTGTGCTATCCTTAAATAAGCTAGAGCCATTGCTTACGTTAGTCTGTGTTCCACTGACCTGAAAAGCAACTGTAATATTATATTACATCCTTAGGTCTTACCTGCCTAGAATAGCTGTGTGCCATTCTTAAAAAGTGTTCTGTAGGCGTAGCATAGATTGGTCTGCCTGCTGCAATCCCAAATCACATATCACTGTAAATTGCAACATTAATGAATCTCTTGATCAACGCATCGACATTTCGTTTTAACACCATTGTAATTAATCTATTATACATAACTTCATCAAGATGCTCAGGGAAAGGAGTAGCTCAACTTTGAATCTTATTACGCTTTCAAAGAAGAAGAGGAAGAGAGAAAAAAAAAAACCCTCACCAAGGCTGTCCGTATTTTGCAACGTTTTGGATGTATCACCCCAAGTCCAGATTTCTGTATATAGGGTGCATCATCCGTGCACAAAGCTTATCATGATTGAAGGAGGTACCTAACCAATCTAGGCTGAAAAAACATGTGTTCTTTTTCTGCTACATATTCCAGGAATGGCCCCAGGTGCGAGAGAATTTGGATGTCTGACCTATCGTGGCTGAGGAATTTTCAAACCTTCACCCACCAGTACGCTATATGAGGGCCTTCCACCTCTTTCCAGAAACGGGCTTGTGTAAGGCGAGCCGCCATGAGTAATTAGACTAGCTTTGGGACCCGACCGCGGGTATGACCCGTCATCTGGTGCGTCTCCAAGCAGCATTATCTGCGTATCCATGGGCAGTAGGGTTCTGCATTTATCTTTGACCGGATTTCCAGCCAGTAGGATTGAATGACAGGGCAATGCCACCACAAGTGGCCCAGGTCCCCCGTCGTGCATCTGGATGATCTATGGGCTCTGTCCCAAATTCTCTGCCAAGATTCTCGGGATAGCTCAATCCCCAGCTCCCTCTGCCATGCCGACATGTAGGGGAGTTTCTCATCTTCTGGGACGTTTTCCAATAGGCAATAGCAAGTAGCTATCCTATGGGTTCGCTGCCCTTCCAAGGCGTTATTTCAAAGCCTGTCGGGGGCCTAATGGCAGCCTTTTTGATGGTCGGGTTTGTGATCCAATGCCGCAGCTGTATATATCTGAATCTCTCTGTCTCCGGGAGGTTAAATTTCTCTTTGCATTGGGTGAAGGTCAAGGGCACATTGTCTGCATAAAGCTCTTGTAGTCTCAGGGGACCCTCCTTCGATCAGAGTTGGTATGAGTTGGGCTGTAGCCCAGGAGTGAAGGCTGGGTTCTGCGTGAAGGTGACCTACGCCCAAGGGGAATCCTCTTAGCGCGTAGTACTTGTCCCAACAGCTAAGGGTGGACCCTGTGGCTGGAAGGAGGGGTCCCCGAGAGACACGTGCCTCCCGCGGAAGATAGGGGAGGTGATAGAAGGGGACCCAGGAGAAATGCTGCTCGATGCCCTGCCATTTGGGGGGGGGGAGGGTGAATTGGGTTAATCCAGCTCAGTATAGCGGCAATTTGGGTTGCTCGATAGTATCTTGAGATGGAGGGGAGCCCAAGACCTCCCAGCTGCCTACCCCGAGTAAGAAGCTTACGCTGAATTCTAGGTGTTTTCCACTGCCAAACAAAGCAGCCCATCTCTTTATGCAGGTCTAATAAGTCTCGCTCTGGAATTAGAACAGGGAGGGCTTGAAACCTATATAGAAGCCTAGGGAGCAAGGTCATTTTAACTGTGCTTATGCGCCCCAGCCATGATATTTCTTGAAGGGCCCACCTCTGTAGGGATTCCTTTGAATCTTTTAGCAAGGAAGGGATATTGGCTTTCAGCAGGCACTGCACCAACCCTTTACAACCTATTCACCAAACCCCTCTTTGACTTACTGGACTCCCTCAACATAGCGTACACAAACTACGCAGATGACACGCAAGTTCTCCTCCCCCTCTCCGGAGACTACGACCTAGACTCAGAAGCCCTCTTCAAAATCTACTCGACTATCCAAACTTGGATGGCTATCAATGGTCTCTGCCTAAACGGAGACAAAACCGAAATCATCATCCTAGCCCCCAACGAAACACTAACCAAACTCAGCCCCAACTATTCTCACATGATCATCGACAGTATTAGCATACCTGTCTCCTCTGCCGTCAAGACCTTAGGAGTCTACATTGACGCCACACTCTCAATGACTAGACAAACCAGCGCCATCGCCTTAGCGTCTGCTCTGACCACCAAACTCATTTACGCCATCAAACCTTACCTCACCACGCCTAACTGCCTCTCCATAGCTAGAGCTACTATAGGAGCCAGATTGGACTACTGCAACGCCCTCCTGGCAGGCACATCGTCTAAAAACCTAAGCAGGCTCCAAATAGTGCAAAACAATGCCCTCCGCGCTGCACTACACATCCCCAAAACTGACCATATCTCACAGGCCAGAAGACTTGTCCACTGGCTCCCAGTCAAGGAAAGAATCAACTTTAAAATCCTCACTCTCACACACAAGTGCATCAATCACACAGCACCCCCCTACCTATCTGAAACTATAACTAAGAACTCTTCCATCCGTCCCAGAAGAAGCCATCACGCCAACCAACTCCGAGTACCCACTGTAAAAAGAGCCAAAGCCGGCAGCATAGGCTTCCCACACATAGCTCCTAAGCTCTGGAATGCCCTCCCTAACTCACTCAGAGCAGAACCTTCTCTGTACTCCTTTCGCAAATCTCTCAAAACCACTCTATTCAACTAACTCCATCCTTCCTTCACCCACACCAGCTCGCATACGTCTGTTACGAAATGTGCCTTGTAATGAAAACTGCTTTGTAACCATCTTCCTTCCACGGTAACCAGATTATGTATGTCCTCATGTAACAGCGCCACGATGCCCCCGGGCTGACGTGCGCTTTAAATAAATCTGAATAAATAAATAAATAAATAGGAGTCACGTGCACTCCGAGGTACATAATCTTTGAATTCTTCCAGCTGAGGGAGTAGGTGTTCTGCAAGGCATTCAGCTTATCTGCAGCTTCTGATAGGTTCAAGCCTGTCGATTTTCCCATATTTATCATGAATCCCAAGATCAGCGCAAACTGGGCGAGCAGGCCCATAAGCGGGGGGACCGAGGTTCGGGCTCTTTTAGGAAACCGAGCACATCATCTGCGTATAACGCAACTTTGTGGCACTGGCCTCCCACTTCAAACCCCTGAATCTTCAGGTGGAGGCGGATGCGCTGGGCTAAGGGTTCCATCGCTAACGCAAAAACGAATGGGGATAAGGGACACCCTTGCCTAGTTCCACTACCCAGGGGTATCTGGGGTGTCCATTGAGAGTTAACTCGTATTCGGGTGGAGGGAATCTGGAAACTTGACAGGATCAGTCTAGAGAATTCCGGGCCAAAACCAAAACCCTTTAAGACTAACTGCATATAGTCCCAGGACATGCTATCGAATGCCCTATGGGCGTCCAAAGATAGCAATGAGAGGGGGCCTGGGGTAGAGGGGGCGAGAGCTATCAGGTCAATTGCCCTACGAATGTCGTCATGAGCAGATCAGCCCTGAATAAACCCTGTCTGATCTCTGTCTATTATTGGAGGTAGGTCCTCCCCCAGCCGCCGCGCTATAAACCTGCTAAACAGTTTTGCATCAGTGTTATGCAGGGCTATAGGCCGATAGGACGAACATTATGCCGGGTCCTTCCCCGGCTTCAGAATTAGGGTAGTAGATGATTCTGCCATGGACTGTGTGACAGAGCCCGTTTCCCATTAAAAGTTAAACAGTTTTGTGAGTTGGGGTGTGAGCTCCATGCAGAAGGTTTTATAAAACTTATTTGTAAACCCATCCGGGCCCGGGGCTTTACCAAGGTGGAGGGATTGGATTGCCGTTTCAACTTCCTCTGCAGATATTGCGGAAACTGTGGGAGGCCTTGCTTATGAAATCGTTGGCGATTTGTGGGTCCCTCCCATGCAGGGCCGCGTGCTCCCTAAAGAATTCCCCAACAATGCAGAGTTTACCTTCTTCAGAGGAGATGCACTTGCCCTTCCTCATCTCGTAGGAAGTCTATCCTATTTTGTTTTGTCCGTTTTCCCAACTTAGCTGCTAGTAGTTTATTGGCCTTGTTTCCCCTCGTGTAGAAATATTGCTTAGTATGCATCATGCAATAGGCAGCCTTTCCCATATGATGTGCCTCAAGCGCTTTCTTAGCCGTCCGCAGGTCTCTCAATGAGCACCGCAAGGCGTTCTTCTTATGTACCTCTAGTCTACGGGCTTAATTTTCTAACTGTTACTGTAGCAATCTCCTGGTCCTCCCCCGCAGTGTGGCCGGTTCCATCAGATGCTCTCTAATTACTGCCTTACTTGCATCCCAGATCGTGCCCCAGTTCACATCATCTGTATCATTCTCCATGTAGTATAGTTCCATGGTCTCTTTTATATGAGCACAGATTAGTGGGTCATCTAGTAGGAAATCATTTAGTCTCCAGGGGGGGTTTCGGAGGAGGAACAGCCCTGAGGGGAGCCACTGTCAATAGGACAGGGGCGTGGTCTGAGAGCGCCTTAGGGAGTATATCTACAGCTAACACAGTCTGAGATAAGGAACATATCCAACCTTGAGAATCCCCCATGGACTGCTGAGAAGTATGTGTAATTCCTCTCACCTTGATGACAAATACCACCAAATTGCAATTAGTGAGTGTTCCCTCAGCAGTGTGGTAAGAGCTCTGAAGTTGTTCCTGTCATTCAATGTTGGCGGCAGAGTCTTATCAGTTCGCGGATTAATTACAGCATTAAATTCTCCGCCCAGAATCACTTCCCCCCCCCCTCTGCGTGATCGAGTTAGGCCTTAGACAGTTTTATAAAAAATACGTCTTGCTTAGTATTTGGGGCATATATAGAGACCAACGTGATTTTGCGTCCGTCTAGCATTTACCAGCAAGAACCTTCCCTCCTCATCACAAACCACCCCCAGGGTCCTGAGGGACATGCCCTTGCGAACCAAGATGGCAACCCCTCGTTTCTTCAGGCCGCTAGAAGCAAAGAATTTAGTGGGATAGAGCCGATCGTTCAGGCGGAATTCGTAAGCCGGTCATAAATGGGTTTCTTGAAGGAATAAGAACGCTGCATTTAAGGTCCCCATTCTATGGAACAGTGCTTTACGTTTCAGGGGGCAGTAAATGCCTTGTACATTAAGGGAGATTCACTTAAAACTCGAGTTGCCATATCAGAATCGCTCAGGCGTTCGTATTAAGTAGGCCCAACAAGAGATCGGGGACAGAATACCCCCTCAGGCAAATTATTGCGGTGTGAGTCATAAATGTTCTGTGGTGAGTGGGAAAATAACACCAGCCCAATGGCTTCAAATTAAACCTAGGATAGTAATCAAAACAGAAACAAATAGAAAAAGGTGAGCAAAGTAATTTCATTGAGGATTGTATCAATCCTAATCCCAAAGGCAACTTTGACCAAGACTGAAACATGTCGAGCGCCATCCACTCAGGCGCCCAAGTCTGCCAAACTATGTTAACTTCTATTGCCCTCAGTCAGAGCCGGGCAAGGTATTCAGGAGCGATGGCGCGCTGTAGTACTTTCCGATTCAATTTGAAGTGACCTGCCTCCCCCCACCCCCCGGCTACTCGACATCAGGGGGGATGTTGGGCCACCTCCTGGGTACAGAAGAAGATACAGTAAGGAGGCAAGTCCAAAGGTCTGAGGCCCCCAGCTCGACTGCGTAAGGATTACAACCCAGAAGGGCATCGGAAGTTAGGCGGAGACCAGCGAGGTGTCCATTTTCCCCCCGCTGAAAGCCATTAAGATAGATAGCAGTCGAGTCAGGTAGCCACATTACCCTCCCCCACTGGCAACAGTAGGGCCATGGACTCCCCCGGGTCTTCGGGTACTTTCTTTTGTCCAGCTTCTTGTGTGGATTTGCTTCTAATTGGCGCCAGCCCCGGGTCGTTCTGCGCCTATCTTTTGGCGGGGGATGAAGGACAGCCTCATCCGGGTCTTGGGCGTGAGGGTTCAGGCCGCCACAGCCAGGTGCCTCCGACATTAGACCCCTTGCCTCTTCTTCAGAGGAGATTACATAATGCTGATTATGGAGGTCAAAGATCAGCTTGCATGGAAACCCCCAGCGAGAGCAGACCTTTCGAGCCCTTAGCCAAGCGGTCACCCTTTGAAGCCGACATCCGTTTGCTACAGTATATGGGGCCAGGTCTTGAAAGAGCTGTATCTTCGCTCCCTGGAATTGTATGGAGTCTGAATTCCTGGCTGCCGCCATGATCTCCTCCTTCTGGCGGAAGAAGTGCACCTGAGTGAGCAAATCCGGTAGCAGGTTCCTTTTAAGCTGGGCTGAAGAGTATACCCGGTGGGTTCTGTCTAGCTTCAGATCTTCGGCTGGTGAAAGGTCCAGAAGGGATCTAAATAATGTTTCAACATACTCAGATAGGTCCTGATCGGAGACCTACCGGGGGATACCGCGGAGGCACACATTATCTCTTCTCAACCTATTTTCCAGGTCTGCTTGCTTTGCCCAGATGTCTTCAAGGTTTTCTTCAATGACTTTCACCCTTTCTGCGAGGACCTCTTAGTCATGCATTTACTCACAGGTTATGTTTTCCAGGTAATTAACTCTAGTCTCTAAACCCCCCAGATGAGAAGTTAGGTCTGCAAGTGACTGGGCCAACAAGTCTTTAGAAATTTTGATTTCCTTTTTGATCTCTTGGGTGATGTCCTGTTTGAAGGACGTAAGCATTCCCTCAAAGTCCTCTCTGGACAGGGCCATGCTTGAGTCCAGTCTTAGGGATGGGGCTGGGTGGACTTCCGGTGTGACCGTGCGTGTGGGAGATGGGTTTGCACGCTGCAGCGCCAGGAAAGCCTGTATGCCATGTGCTTTCTTCTTACCAGCTACTTTGGGCATTACTTAGGAAGCTAGTGGGGGTCAGACAGATGAACCACCAGCGCGGATGGCGGCGTGTACGTAGACAGACAGGCAGGGACCAGAATCGTCTGTGCTGGTTTAAAATCTTCAGTTAGGCCATACAATGATAAGAGCGTTTCCTGTACTGCTATATGAGAGTCTTGTTCCCAGACCAAAGGCAGATCCGCCCATACCGCTCACAGTGTCAATAGTAAACCCCGGTGGGACCAGGGCTTCCCGGCCAGTGCCCCAGGGCTCTCCAGCACTCGCCCACCAGCTGCTGAAAGGGCACCAGGGATTTCGTGTATCATGCGTCAGCTCTCTCCTCTGGGACGCATGTATCTTCCATGAGGGCTCCGCTCCAGGCGGGTGTCAACACGACGGGGACCAGCAGGACACCGAGGCACGCTCACCTCAGCACCCCAGTGCAACCAGCACTCCGCTTCACAAGCACCAGCCTGGCGACAAGAAGGTCTGAGCACCGCAGCCTCAGATGACGCCGCGGGCAGCGGGCACCCAGACCCTCGCTCTCCACCTCCTTCGCTGGTGTCAGGCGGCGGGGAGCTCCACCGCGCTCGAGCCCCGCAGGCCCCAAAGGTCCTTGTTCCTTGAATCAGTGTTCCACTATTCAGAAAAGTATCATGGTAATAGGGTTGTTTGATTTAAGTAAGCCATAACTGAGTGTCACTGCTTGACTGACAGTGTCTACCACCCTTGATTTACTGTAAAGTAATCTGAAAGTAACTTATGGTTTTACTCCCCATGAATAGGTGTGTCTTATACTAAACGCATATGGTAATGTCTGACTTCCCTAGAATTGCGGTTAGTTATTCTGAAGAAGGTTTATGCTTTGGCATGTGTACTTTCAAGCATTGTGTTGTGTTTATATAATGTGTTTATGATTATGACCAGTACTTACCCAAGACTTAACTTGGCCTATTTGTATTTATAATAAACCTTTATTTTTTATAATACTTCTGGTTGTCGGTGTTTCTTTTGAATCCCTGGTATACTACAAGTTCTTTGTACCTTCCTACAGTGTTCTCTCTCCCCACTAAGATAAGCCTGGCTGCTCGGTCTACGCTACCCATACTCGGGAGGTACAGCCTTACACTAACGCATTTGCTATTAGATACACATTCACTTTTGGTGTGTTCTGCTGAGAGCACTAACACTTTACTTTAGAATATAATTAGACCAGTTTCGGAATACTGTAGAATAGCAAAGCAAGTGAATAAAAGAACCATGTTGGTAATCGCCAGTTAGAGAACAAAAGGAAAATTAAGGAATTAGAAACACCATACAAAACCTTAGCCTACGTAGAATAGAGGGGGCTTGATGGCCTATAGTCACAGGTCCCAATGCAGTTCTCTTCAGAAGGCTTGGAGCCTTTAGAGTCAATTGAAGGAAAGCTCTTGACAAAGAGTCCCCAAATCCAACCACCTTCAGGGCAGCCCATGGGAGGATCCTGAAATACAACTCCACCGATCACAGTCAGGCAAGATAGGTTGGGCAAAGACTTTATGCCAGATAAACCCTGCCTGTGGAGTTTTGTGGTAAGAACAAGTATGTCTACCAGCCCCCTGTACTCCATTTCACTCAGGGACCATCATAAAAGTTGCCGAAATTGCTGGGCCCACTCATCCTGTATCTTGGTTCTGTTGGAGGGCCAGGGGTCTAAGATGCAGAGGTCACTTTCCGTTTAAGGTTACTGGGTCAGGCTAGTCAGTGTTTCAATGAGTCAATGGATCGGCTCTGGGAAGTGAACAGCTGGACACCTCTACTTGGCTAAAGAAATGAGAACCACTCAGACATCAGCGGACCCCCAGTATGCAATCCAGGCAGAGATCAGTGATGACTACTCCGAAGAAATGGGGCAAGTCTTGCCAGGGAAACAAAGAAACTGGTCTTGCCCTCTTCATGCTGGAGAGCTGCAAATGCAGGATGAGGCTTGTTTCACAAGTTGAGGATCTGTGGAGTCTCCAGGCTCAATTTAGGACAGTGACCGATGCAGTGCGGTAACTCAGGAAGAAGTTGGTCAGCCCAAGGGATGCTCCTGGGACACTTCCGAAGGCTTCCAATGGTAGGATCCTCAAGCATGGTTCGAGAATGGATGTTCCCAGCTGAACAGGAGCCAAAGCACTAACAGAGGCCTTCTGGAGATCAGGAAAGGAGCAGGGCTTTGCCAGGATGGTTGAAGAAATCACTGCTGCCTGGCTTCCAACAATGAGTTCCGGCTCTTCAGCAGGATGTTCCTTTTCATAGGGGTTTTGGCTCCATCAATGATCTGATGAATGGATGCAGGAGTGTAGAGAGAAACATGATCCATAACCTGTACAATAAAAATAATCCAAAAAGGCCAAACAACCACACCACCGCTTTGCAAGGGAAAACCAGGTTAATTCTATGCAAATGTTCTAAGATGGTCCGGTAAAACCGAACTGACACAGCGCTAGTCACGCCCCAAGAAGTTACAGGTCATATAGCAGAAAACCGCACATCATACATAGGTCACAAAGTACACCCAACAGTCAACCCACCTCCCACATTGGCTACCTACCACCTATACAATATGGTAATACCCCCCCCTATAGTCCCTGGACTGATAGCCCACACACTATCCAAGTCCTTTCCCCTATGCACGTGGCCCACTACATTGTTGCTTTTGAATACTAGTACATGATTGAGTAACAGGTATATTGATACACTAATATATCTTAACCATCACATGATGTACACCACTCCGACCTAGGCATATTCAAAGTGAGACTGGCGAGGCCAACTCTGCTTTGATAAGACAATGGGCTTTATTATAGCAGACGCCGCAACACACAAATTTATGGGCATCGCCTCTGCTCCTCCTATCCCAAATCACGGTACGTTCCAGACACGGCCCCCCCCCCCCCAATCATCTTCAAACCACTGGTGCCCAGTAATGACGTGTCCAGGGCATCACTCTCGAGTCTGAATTTCAGGGATTTATTTGCTTTGGTTAGGCGTCTACTTGTAGCTCAAATGGGGTGACCGCTCCTTGGGTAAGGGCAGTAGCACTGTAAATCTTCGTCTGGCCTGTTGGTATTACAAAACATTGTGCCCTGTTCTAATGGGGTTGTCCTTTAAAGGGCACATCCCTACCTACCCTCCCCACATCCAACAATCCATTCCCACCACCATCAAACTCTGCAGCTGGATACAATCAGTGTTTATCTGAGCAGCACAGGTGCCTCAGACCTAGTCATCTCTCTTGGGGGATGGAAAGGGAATTTGTCTTGGGACTGAGCTAAACAGAGGCGCAGCTTTACATCAGAGCCTTCATTCTGTTCATTGTGTACTAGGCCTTGAAATCCAATGTGGCAGCACTCTTGCCATGTTGGCCAACTGACCTCGATTTTACCATCATGCCTTTCAGTCCATCTTCGGCTCTCTTCTTGCACCTCACTCAAAACGTAACTTTGTGCACTAGTTCTAAACACAGGGCCTATAACACACTGCCACATCTATAACCTCTGCAACCTCAACATTAATACATTTGTTGCTCATTCTGTGTTGCTTTACGATGGATCTATTAGGTGTCAAAACTAACTACAAGTGATATATACGCCATCTGCCACGCAAAACCCAACCTGCGCACACTGTGGCAGTTACTAATAGTTTTTTCTCAGCCTAAATCTTTTTGCCTGGCTGGGACGATGTACGTGCATCCCAACAAGAGTCGCCGTTTTATCCAGAATTCAATCTGGAGCTTCCCCCAAGCACACTAATGGTAAGGATATCCACTATTCAAATTTGCAGAGACTGTCCAATGCTGGACAGCTTCTGACTACCATATCATCCCAGCAAAAGACACTCTGGCATAGATGTGGACTGGAACCAGACAGCCCTAGCCCCACATACGCCACAAACACATACCGCCCCCTCCTCCTCTGCACCGGAACAGTGGAGCTTTCCTTGGTAAAGGGCTTACCATGTATGGCAAATCTGGCCCTGTGAGGACAGGAAGAAGGCCAAACTGCAAGACGGCCAAAGAACAGGCGGAAATCTCATGGCAAGGCCATTTTAGAGTATATGGTACTCTAAATGGGACTACACAATAAAATGCAAAAGTGCACAAAACAAAAACGCAAATGGTAAAAGAGTATCTGTTGCCACTAACCCGTCCTGGACATCATGCAAGTAACCACAAAGTCACAAAAAACATTGTCTGCAATTCACAGTAAGATGATCTGCGCAGGAAGAAATAAACAGAAATGTACACTAGAGAAAAGAGTTCTCTGCACGGACAGCCATAAAGATTGATCAGGGATTCCAAAAAAGATGACAAGTGAAATAATGGCTTCAATTGCCTCTAAAGGTTGGAATAAGTGTGGGTGTCCCATTGATGTCTATGGAGGGAAAGGAGCACCAACAAAGTCTTTCCTAACACGTCAAATCATAAAGAAGTCAGACGCAGGATTCACATTGGCAAGACATCACTCCGATTACCTGCATTAAATCATTGACTGACTGGCTTCTCTGTTTTCTGAATAGGAGCAGGTGAACAGTAATATGTTAGAAACATGGATAACACCCAATCAACATTCTCAAAACTGCGACTTGGAAAGTCACATTTTTGCCCGCTTTTTATGTACCATTCACTTTTAAGTCTCCTTCTCCAGTGAAGTACTCCCAGATTTCACTGGCTATGTGACTTGTCTCTGGGCCTTTGGGGATGCTTAGGGACGCCAAAGTTACAGGCTACCATCAAGGGGCACCCTAGTCTCCCTAGGCCTCTTGGAATCTGTTAGGAAAGTTTTCGCTTGGAGCAACTGTTAGGGAGATTTATCATGATTATGCTTAATCCCCTCTCCTAGTGATAACATCCCCTGCCCCACCCAAACACTTTTTGCTGGACTTCTGGACCTTTTTCTTTAAATTCTAAATGAGTGGAGCCTTTTTCCACTCATTCATTCTTTTAGGCTCTGTCTTTTGAAACTCTATTCTTTGCATTCTGCCTATTCTATGGAGTCTGTCTGCTCCATAGCCCTTGAAGGCTTCTGTGTTTTACTACTGCAGCTCACAGCTCCCTATGGGTAGTGCTGCTGGGGACCTCAGGGTCCTTCTTTAAGATTCTTGTTTAATATCCCCAAGTAACTACAGTTCTCAGGGATAGAGAGAGACTCAGTATCTCTCCCAAAACTCGAGATTGGCACATGCCACCTTCAGTGGAGTGCCAAAGGGATACCTAGTATCCTGCTTCTCTCTACTCCTGTGACTTTTTAGTCACATAGATAATCACCTAGTTATGGCTGGTGGCAGTGGACGTGTTCTACCAATTATTGTGTATTTTTTGGTACTGCAGGCTATGTCCATAGCCTCTGTGGGGCACAATAAGGGCACCCAAGTAATAACTTGGGAACCTTTTCGCCATTACTAGCGTGGGTGTGCTTTGTCAGCCCTTCTTCAACCATTCTGGGAGGGCAATGCCTGTGTGCGTGTTTTGTCTTTGGCAGGAATCCTTGGCTATCCCCGCCTAGGCTCCAGAGTGTCTGGGCATACATGAAGTAGAGGAGGATTTTTCCACACCCACCCACGTCCTTTGTCTGCCAGAGTGCCTGAATAGGTCCAGCTCCCACAGGGGGTCTGGCTGTCCTGATTCGACAGCCAAACGCCCCTTTCTGTGAAGTGCTGAGAGATATTGCTGAGGATTGTGTGCTGGAACAGTATAAAAGGTGAGGCTTCTGGAGTTAAAAGCAAGTCGACAGCTGGAAGCTGTAGCAGCCGAAGAAGAGGACGACCAGAGACGCCTGCAGAACCTTTGCAACACTGTGAAGCAACCAATGCTGTCCTGACCCCGTTTTCTGTGCTACAGAGGCGCTCCAAAGATGACAATGCCTTCCCTTTGGCTGCTGGGAACAACCAGGCCCAAGACAAACTTTGAATTGAGCCATCTCCTGAAGTCCTACGAGTTTCCCGAGCTGCAGAACTCTAATACTAGGAGACCTGCTGCCCATTTTGAGTGCATCGTAGTGGAAAGGTCGAATCCATCCAAATCTTTGCTGAACATGCAAGGACACTCCAGAAATCCGATCCAACTCGCCCAAACCCCCTTATGTGGGCGTGGGACTGCAGGAAGCGAAGAAGATTGACTGGCAATCTGTGTCCTTTGTTGGTGCTGCAGAAAAGGCGCCAACACTGCAGAGTGAACCAAGAAGTTTCTGAAAGTTGCTGAAAGTCATACTACAGGTTCTCCCCCGAGACTGCTGCTAAGAGATCCCGTCCATTGTCCTGCCTTCAGTCATCAGACCAAGGAATCCGGAGGTCAAGTCCAGAGCTGCCACATCGCGGCGCATCCATCAAACATTTTCTTCTAACCTAAGGTAGTGGGGAAAAAGGTATTGCTTACCTGATTCCAAGAAGTTGCTCCAGAGCGTTGGAGTGCACATAGAGGTGTTCAGGGCAACCCACTCTTACCTCAGACCCAAGCCATTGCTAGCGTCCTTTTCCTCAAGTCCGTTTTAAGGTCTCCCTTGTTAGTTAATTTGCTGCTTCAATAACACTAGAGACTTGAAGAAATCCACAGGAACTTTTCATAATTTGCTGCTTGTCAAGAAGTCAAGCCCTCTCTGAATTGCCTTTAGCTAGAGGGTTGCGTTTTGGGACTTGTAGAGGAGGAGCCAAAAGCCTCAACCGGAAGTCCTGGCCCTAACCTGCCTGTGTTTTGGGAACCGGAAATTGTGACAAGCAATACACATGTAATGATGCCAATAACACGATCAGCCTTTGAAGCAAATTATCCACTGAGAAAACCATTCTTTATGTATCCACAAACAGCTGACAATCTCTTGGGAGAGATACCTGAAGAACGAGAGAAGATGAATGAAAGAGCAGACTGGTGATGTCACATGATGTGAGGTGACACACCAAGAAGAGATGATAGAAGAACATATAGAATTCAGGAACAAAAGAAAGTCAAGCAATGTGTTACGTGCGAAAATGAAGATTACACGTGAGAATCACAAAAGAAAAAGCAAACCATTTTACAATTGTACAGTGCCAGCAACGCAAGTAGACTAAGTGAACATAAAGAAGCTAGCTATACGTAGTATATATACACTGCAGGCGGTGCCGCCAAGGTATATATGAAGCATAAAAAACGCCAAAGTATATATATACATATGAAAATTTGGATGTTCCACGTTGTGTGTTAAACTGGGATTCCAGAGCCAGGATGGCTGAAAGTGTGGCACAGTTAATAATAGCTGACAAGACGAGGTAGAATCAAGAAGGTATGTCTGTCCCAGTGTCAAGAGGCCAGAGCAGCCAAACTGGTTGACTACGCGAAAGCTACAATGAATGCAAGAGACAAGCCAAACTCCTGCAAAGACACAGCTGAGGGACAGTGAATGCCAAGTTCTATTTTGTCATAATACCATTTAAACATCGAAATGAAGCTCAAACGTGGTCTCCAGTCATGTGACCTGGATGAGAATAGACTTAAGCAGAGCTACGCAGAAACAAGAAGATAAGGGCATTCCCATACTCACTATTATTTCCGGGAGTAGTGCAGCCTACAAGGCCATGTCAAAGGACAACTGAATGACAGAAAGTAAGAGTGATGATGGAGTTGGGTTAATTGGGTGGGAAGCTATGGTCGTGACCAGCCCACCAGCACCTGTAATGCCAGCTTGTGTGCTGCTAGTGAGTGGAATATTCCAGAAGGGTACAAGCGTACCAACCATTGATAGAAGGCCACGTATCAAAGAACCCTATAGCTTGAGAGCCAATAAATTGTTGTGTAATTTGTGACGAAGATGACTTTCACTAGAGGAAGGCTTAGTTGCCCACCTGACAGTGGAGATGCCATCATAGCCGCGTACATCATAGAAAGTATATGTAGATGTTACCCGTTACCAAATCACAGCCCCCCACATTCGTTTTTACAGTTTGCCACGTAGTGTGACGTCAATGACTTTTTGCCATAAAAGATTTTTTTTTATGAAAGTCGGAGAGAACATGCCATGATACGTCCGTAGACGTTCGTTGTACTCCCAGTTTTAGATTATTGTTAATAAAACAGCTTAACCTTTTGCCAACTTCTTGAGTCAACCTTATTATTGATGTTTGATTAATTTCTGCATCCCCATCCTTCCCATAAAAGCGCCACCTCGTCTTAAAGGGCACTATTCGGGTTCAAGTGGTAGCAGAGGATAGTTGAACGAAAGAAAAGGTCAGTCAGTTTAGTAGACTGGAGACCCTCTGATAATCTAATACCCTCTGCCATTTAGTTGTGGAGATGGGCCAACATAGTCAAGCTTCCAAGTAAAGAAGATACAGGTGGGACGGGTCCGTCTTTGACGAAATCCCTCCTGGTTTCCACAGGCGCTGCGCAGACTGAAGGTGACAGTGGCTGGATTGCAGGAGGGGAGGCGATACAGAGGGCCTACAGCTGAAAACCAAATGGTCAGTAAACTAAAAAACTGGCAATAGTGTGGGGGAAAAGGGACTATATAGTGGAAAGTAACCGGGGATTGGTTTCTTATAGTGTGTGATGGAGAACGTCAGAAATATATGATAAGTGTTAAAGTGAGGCGTGAAGTGCCTGGGAGCCCGGCAGTCCTCACTTAAATGCAGAAGGAGTCATTTCAAAATCCAAGTGGATGAATAGGTGGCACGCAGACAGGTCTGCGTAAGACTTGACAAACTCCCATCAGAGTATTTTTAGGGGCTAGTGAAGAGGTGTTATGACGTGTATGTGAAGTCGACTGTAAAATGTATCTTTTGAAGAAATATTGGTGGGGACAGCAAAGATAGGCTGTGTTGTACAAAAAAGGTAGTTAGGTACTCTAGGTTGTTGTCGGTACCGACTGTAGAAGTACGCAGATTGTAGAGTAAATGAGGAAAATATTGAAAAGGAAAGGCTTGAGCAGCAAGTGTGGAGCGCGCTCATATTTACTGTTTTTCTGAAAAAACGAATTTCTGTGCAAAGTACTGGTAAGTATAGACCGTCAATTGAGACTTGTCAAAATGGGAGAAGTCACACCACTGATGCACTGTTAGGGAGAATTCTCTGTTTAGGCTGAATTTCCTAACCTAGTGAGTCCCCCAGCAGCTTTGCTGGATTTTTGGGGTTTATTCTTTTCTCCTGCCAAGAGTGAAACTCTTTACCCTCACTCTTGGACATGATTTGAGTGTGTTTCTTTGACTCTAGATGTGTTTAATGGCCTATGGGGTCTTTTACTCCATAGGGCTTCATGTGTTTTTGTGATGTGTGTTACACAGCACCCTCAGTGCAGTAACACAGGGGTTTCATAGTGACTCCCCAGTATAGACTCCATACCCTGGGACTGACTACTGTCTCCCAGGGAGGGTAAAGTCACCACTGATTTTACTAGTCTTAAATTCTGAACAGAACCAGTACAAACCATCATATTGTGGACGTACTGGCTGGGGCAATTCGATTGCCCCGGTGTCTGTTAGTCGAGGGGGCACGTCTCTGTCCCCCCTCATCGAGTTTTGGCTGGTGGCAGTGGATACTACTTTTTATATTCAACCGCGAATATTTCTCTATGGGATTTTCCCATTGTTCGAGGCTACTATCTTTATTTATTTAATTACGATAGCCTCGAACATACCACCGGTTTAATTAATATGAATTCTCCGGTTGGTATTTTTTGCCAAAACTCGGTTCAAAAATGGCGTTTGCGTTCTCTTCTGTGACTCCAACCCAAGTCGAGCCCTTTGTTCCACTTTTTGGCAGGCTTCTCCACAGAAGCCCTCCAAAGTGGTGCCACTCTGTCTGTGGTCCTTAGGAGGGGTGGAGGGGGATTTAGGCACCCTGGACTGAGTTGCCTAGGCAACCCAAGTCGCACTCCGTCCTGATTACTATTGTAATATATACACCCCTTTTTCCTTATCAGATAAGTCACTGTAAAACACCACTTATTTTCATACAGAGGTGAGCGCTTAACTAGATGGCACTCCAATAAGTTTGTGAGAAAGGGAGGGAAAAAGACAGAATATGGAAAGGTACACCACTCTAAGGTTCAAGAACACTGTTAGCAAGGCAGAAGAGCAATAGTCACTGGTGAGCCAAAGTCCAAAGACTGGGCCCACTCTTAGAGAGAGCAGAGCACAAATGCGCCCAAGATCACACAGTTACACTAGGCTTAAAAAGTCTTGCAGAGGGTTCAAAAAGAGTTTAGAGAGGCTTAGGAAAGTTTAGCCAGAGTGTCCCAGGCTAACCCAGGTTCGAAAGCCGGGGGCGAAATCTACCCCGTACAGTCGGTAGCAAGGGAAGCCAGGCGGGACACGGTACCTTAAGTGGGAAGGATCCTCCAGCGGTGGCAGTTGTTCCTGGTAGTGGGTGCAAGTTGCGTCGTCGTCCAGGGGAAGAGAAGATCTCGACTTGGAGGAAAGATGAAGGTCGTTGCACTACCAGGGAAGAAACCAGCCGTGGAGTTTTCTGGTTAAAGGTGGTACCTTTGTTTCGCGGTCGTGGTAAAACGCGGTATCCCGGTTGCCGGGGTGCTTAGCACAGGCAAGGCGGCCACGAGGTACGTCAGGAAGGCAAAAAGACGGTGAAACTGGTTATCCCCACCAGTCAAAGGAAGAAGACTCTCCGGCGGGAGATCTCCTCTGTCGTTGGGAAAAGTGGTGAGGCGGTCCAGCAGGGCTCCACCGGTGGTGGTGTCGTGGCAGGTCGGCTCAGCTTCTCCCTCGTCGGATTCTTAGGTCCTGTGGCGACTTCTGAAGTTCCAGTCCCCAAAGCCCTGCTTTTATGCAGCAAACCCCCATTCACTCAGCCTAGCTGTCACTCAAACATTCTAAGTGGTGAGCCGGCCGGCTCACCACTTGGGCCAATCACGATGGAGTGTGACTTGAGTTGCCTAGGCAACTCAGTCCAGGGTGCCTAAATTCCCCTCCACCTCTCCTAAGTACCACAGACAGAGTGGCACTACTTTGGAGGGCTTCTGTGGAGAAGCCCGCCAAAAAGTGGAACAAAGGGCTCGACTTGGGTTGGAGTCACAGAAGAGAACACAAACGCCATTTTAGAATCAAGTTTTGGCAAAAAAATACCAACCGGAGAATTAATATTAATTATATAAACCGGCGGTATGTTCGAGGCTACCGTAAATAATTAAATAAAGATAGTAGCCTAAAACAATGGGAAATCCCATAGGAAAATATTCGCGGTTGAATATAAAAAGTAGTATCCACTGCCACCAGCCAAAACTCGATCAGGGGGGACGGAGACGTGCCCCCTCGACTAACAGACCCTGGGGCAATCGAATTGCCCCAGCCAGTACGTCCACAATATGATGGTTTGTACTGGTTCTGTTCAGAATTTAAGACTAGTAAAGTCAATGGTGACTTTACATGCCCTGGGAGACAGTAGTCAGTCCCAGGGTATGGAGTCTATACTGGGGGGGGGGGGGTCACTATGACACCCCTGTGTCACTGCACTGAGGCTGCTGTGTAACACACATCACAAAAACACTTGCAGCCCTATGGGGTAAAAGACCCCATAGCCCATTAAACACATCTAGATCCAAAGAAACACACTCAAATCATGTCCAAGAGTGAGGGTAAAAGAGTCTCACTCTTGGCAGGAGAAAAGAATAAACCCCAAAAATCCAGCAAAGCTGCTGGGGGACTCACTAGGTTAGGAAATTCAGCCTAAACAGAGAATTCTCCCTAACACTCAGCCACAGCTACCAGGTAAATCTGGGTGGTAGAGACTGCTACCAAGGGACTTTACTGCCAACACCTGTAGTCCTAAATCTTTTGCAGTGTTCCCAAAGGGAACTGCACAGGTTTCTGCCTAACATGCACATGTGCAAGAATTTGCCAAAACACAAGCCCAAGATCAAGATCAAACAATATAGTGCAGAACGGGTGAAAGGCACAGCAGATAAGATGTTCATGCCATGGCCACAAGGGGATCACTGTCCAGAACAGTTTTGCAACACAGGACTACTTACTTGCACGCAGCATTCACAGGAAAGAAGTTAGCAAAAAGGCTAGCTATTTTAGATATTTGGAATACCAGGAGAAGCGAGAGGGTCAGACTCCTGAGGAATGTATGCTTAACCGGAGCAAGGAGAAGGGTGCTGAGCCTTCCGCTCCCCCTACTCTGCCAGAAGTAAATGGCGTTAGAACAGAACATATAGAATTGTATCCGTTGAGAGAACTGAAAGCGGCCCCAGGTTTTATTAGCCACAATCCCTGACAAAGTGTGATATTTGGTGGGGAAAAAAAACAATGTTCACTTTGTCTGGCGTTCTGGGTAATAAATTCTGAGCCGCTTCGCGCAAGTCCGACCTCTGTGCATTCCCACGGGTGTCCTCTTTTCAGAAATGCATGGGGTTCCCTGTTTTTCTTGCTGGCTTCGACACCCTAGGCCCAAATCTATAGGTTTCCCACATGAACAAAATGTGCTCTGCCGAAAGGCTTGGGGTTACCAGTGGGTTACCAGTTTCCTTTTGCGCCCCGGTAGGTGCACCCACACGTGAGGTACCGTTTTTGTCAGGACACCTGTGGGAACGCGGGAAGGTATAACATCTGTTGTTGGCAACGTGTTTCGGTGAGTGGACAGAGGGAAATATATCTCTGAAATTGGCTGGAAATAAAGACAATTCTCAGACAGTTCACTCTGGCCACCCACCGAAACACACGCCAACAACACATGGCCTACCTTCCCATGTCCCCACACGTGCCCCGATAAAAACGGTACCTCACATGTGCGCGTGCACCTACCAGGGCGCAAAAGGAAAAGGGTAACCCACTGGTAACCCCAAGCCTTTCTGCACAGCACATTTTGTTCATGTGGGCAACCTACAGATTTGGGAAAAGCACATTTTGTTGGGTTTTTTTTCGTCACATTTCGGACTTTGCCGGGCTTTCTGGGTAATACATTCTGGGGCGATTTGCGCAAATCGGACCTCTGCGGATTGCCACGGATGTCCTCTTTTTGGAAATGCATGTGGTTCCCAGTTTTCCCTGGCGGCTTGGACACCCTAGGCCCATATTTGTATGGTGCGCCCTTCCACGAAATTCATCAGATTCTGCTGTTGGAAAAGACTTGGGGTTAGCCGCGTTTTTGCCTCTCCCCTTTGGGAACGCGGGAAGGTATGACATTTATTGTGTTTGCGTGGTTTTCATATTGTTTCGATCCAGTTGCTGCTGCCCTTTGTCACACAACCCTTTCATTTCCCAAATGTGACCTACATTTAGTCGCTGCTTTAGGCACCATACACTTTTGTAAACTGCACAAGTCACCTACTCTTGAAAAGGTCTGCCTGTGGTCTTTCAAAAAATGTATGCTTGCCCTTCCTCATCACATTGGTTTTCCTGATTTACACATGCTAAGTACGTCTGTTCAGGCCGTAAGCATAAAAAAACCTGCGTACCATGGCTCCGATTCTTGGATTGTGGTATTGCTTGTTTTGTGAAACATTACAAAAAATGTGTTATTTCCTAACTGCAAGAGTCGGGGAATGTAGCAGAGCATTGTTTTTTTCAAAATTCATAGAAGCTATTGGTGTACCAGGCCAACCATGTCCACCACATACCTTTTTTTTCGGTCATTTTCCCGCTTTTTCCCCAAATTATGAAATTTTCGCCTACCTAGTTGTTGCCTGACCTGCGCAACCCCTTCCTAAACTTGGAATTTTGTCTACTTTTCAGAAATATATGTCTTTCTGTCATCCAATTCGGCTTCCCTACCCTTTTCTTCCATCCGTCCATGCATGTCCAATAGGCAAAAATGTCCAAAATCGCCTACCTCTCACAAAACGGTTGATAACCACATCAAAATAATTTCTTTTCGTTTCCACTCAACCTATTCTTGAAAGCCAGGAAATTATGGAATTCAGCACAGCAAACCATTTGTTCCTAGCTCTTACAAGGAAAACACCACAGGCTTCTTTGTACATAATTTTATTGGCATCCTTTGAAAAAACCCAACATTTTTGCACTTTTGCTTATTTTCTCTCACCCCCCTACAGCAACCTAGGATTCCTGGGTGGCGTTAAAACCGCCTACATGCGGGAAAATAAGGGGCCACGTTTGGCCGAGATATCTCATGTAACAAAAAAGTTAAAAGGCATTGAATGGCGACATACCAAAATCACCAAAAAAGGCCTTGGCACTGGGGGGAAACCCATGGCACTTAAAGGGTTAATCATTGGTTTAAACTTAGTAATGAAATGAATACATGTACACATATAACATACCTCTCTCTCTTGTAAGAAAGGCATGGCATCAACAGTAAAACAGACACATGATCACAGTTCAAGGGTATTTATTGAACGGTACCTGGTCATTGCATCAAATGCAATACCATCGAATGCCTTACCATCGAAAAGAATTGCATCGGAAAAAAAAGCATTCATGCATTTTTTTTAAAGGTAAAGGGTTTAGTTTAATTATAATGGGTTTTAAAGGTTAAAAGAAAGGGGGGTTGGGCAGGGGAACACCCATAAAAAAAAATGCATCCGATGCAATTTTTTACGATGCATATTTTTCAGATGGAATGGTAGGTCGATGGTAGGAATTCGATGCAATGACAAGGAACCTTATTGAACTTGGCATGGGTTGGAAAAGAACCTACCCTCTTAACGATGGGAGCAAGCTACCCTTCCCCACGTTACATCACGGGACAAGCAGGAAACACAGGTAAGGCTTGGAGTCCACTTGTTTCTTTAGGCACTAGAAAACAGTCTCTTTCCACACAGTTGGGCCTATCCGATCAATGTCTCTCACTCTCTTTTGTTAAGACTCATCCACTTTCTCAGCATAAGATTTTCATGAGTTTCATCACAATGTGGGGGTTCACGCCCCTTCGCTTTTCCTGGGCATCCCTCGGTCGGGTGCACACTTGCTTATCAGCTTTATCACAGTGCAGGATTCATTCAAGGCCGCATACCTCCAGATCCAACCATTTCTGGAAGAAAACATCCTGGGTAAGAGACAATCGGGCTTCCGGCCACGGCACGGGACAGAGACCGCCCTACTCGACCTGAAAATGCAAATTGAACAAACCACTAACAAAGGGAAACAAGCTCTATTACTGCTCCTTGATCTGTCTGCAGCCTTCGACCTTGTAGATCATAAGACCCTATGCAGACACCTCAAGGAGGCAGTCCATTTCTCCCAGCAAACTACTTCCTGGATCAACTCCTTTCTGGAGGACAGACAAATGAGAGTATTTTCAGACCAAGCTGGAGACACGCCCATCCACTGCGGAGTCCCACAGGGATTCTGCACTTCGCCGACCCTCTACAACACCTCTATAACTCTCCCACTCTTCAATGACCTTGACGATCAAGGCGTAAAGTACACCAACTACGCTGATGATATGCAAGTGTTACTCTCACTCACCGGCTCATATGAACAAGACGCTGCCACGCTCAGTAAGACCTATGCAATCATCCAGGCCTGGATGGTAGCTAATGGACTATGTCTCAATGGAGACAAGGCTGAAATTCTCCTGGTAGGCCCCAAACAAATCCTTAAACTGAACAGCAAATACTTACCATTCCTCATCGACAACACCACCACCATCGCAACATCAGCGGCAGCCAATACTCTAGGAGTTTACATAGACTCCACCATATCCATGTCAAGGCAAGTTATCGCCATCGCCTCATCGGCCGCACTACCTACAAAAATAATAAACGCGGTCAAATCATACCTCCATAGGCGTAATTATAGAGGGGGGACAGGGGGTTTTGTCCCCCCCCATCTTTTGGAGGGAGGGCAGGGGGGGTCACAATTATAAATTATGTAATTGGACAGCGCAAGCCCAACTGGGGTGCCCAGCCAGACTTGCTCTGTCTCATTACATAATGTTGCAATCCCTGGAAGCCGTGCTGCAACACATCCCAGGGCCGGGATGCCCTGCGTGTGTCAGTCCCTCACCCTGGCTGGCCTGACAAAGTCAGAACCCAGGGTGCTCAACTGGGTGTTGCGGAGTGTGGGGGAGGGGCAGAGTTAGGGGGAGTGAGCAGCGAAATGCAAGGTGTGGAATTCCACATGGTCTCATTGGTGCGCACCCCTGCCCCAATCTATCTTTTTGGTAACATTAGTGGAAGATGGCATTTTAACATGCAACAACAAAAATAAAACTGCAGGGTCATACCAGATGCAGGAAACTCATCTAGTAGAGCTTGAGAGGCAAAATACATGCAAACTTCCTAATTATTATATAGATTGGACCAACAGAAGTGACTTCAGAGAAAAGATATTGCAAGGCGCTTCATCAGTCTATGATACTTGGAGGCACCATGGAAGTAGACTTTGGAGTAAGTGGCCATAAATAAGCAAAATGACAAATAACTTTGTGGTGCAAAATACCTAAATTGCACTATTCTTATATGTGGAGCAACTCTATAATCATTAGGCTTTTGCATTATAATAACATGGTACATTAACATAAGCTTTGAAGTGAATCAGAGTCACTTGCAGAGCTGAAGATAAGGCACAATGTGATTAAATGATTTGCTCAGGATCACACTTGGTTAAATGGTGAAACTGGGATGTGGACAATTTAAGCAACCGCGCACATCTTTTCCAGGTTTAGTTGACAGACATTTATTAAGGTTTTGCTTTACATTTCATGTGCTTTAATAATTTATAGCAATGCCTTGGAAGCAAACCACATTACATAATAAACTAGCCTTTCACAATAACCTAACCATACACTATATACATTGTCATGGAAATATGCTGAGCAATGGGAGTATGGCTTTAGTTTTATCCTCTCCATTCTGCATGCAATGTCAAAAGAGCATCATGTAGATTAAAGTGAGCAAAACAAATCCCTCTTGGGTTTTAAAGCCATAGTCATTATTTCATAAAGCAGGCAACATTATGCACCATTCTCACTTCTGATCACTCCCTCCCATTCACAAAGGTCCCTGCTGAAAGTACCCCCTCCCTCCCATCAGTGCCTAATGGCTCACATTGTAATGCTCTGTTGATACAGAGCAACGTGAGGACCCTCTACTGCCCGGAGATCCTTGGGACATTGTCCTGGCAGCGGGACACCTCTACCATTCGGAATGGGTAAGGTGTACTGCTGCCAGGACAATGAGCGTGCTGAGCAGGAATTGCTCAGCACACATTGTCCTGCCAGCGGGACACTTTGCTGGTGCCTTCCGGGAGAGGTGTCCCAATGACAAATGTTCCCGTCTGGCTCTTAAAAGAGCCATGGGTGCAGCTTGCCCCCCCTGCCTTTCCCGCTCGGTGGTCCACTGCTTGGAGCCATGTGAACACAGGAAATCACCTTAATTTCAATCTGTCAGAATCTTGTAGAAAAAATCTATCAGCACGTACACATAACAAGGTGCTGTGCAGAACCCAGGTTTGGAGATATATGGCATTTAGAAATTGATACCAAGTATACTTGGTCACCCATTGCACTGCATTAGCCGATGACTTCTGCCTTTGAATTAAAGGAAAAAACAAGGGAATTGCTGACATTACAGTGAATCTGTTCCTTTCGGCCATGGCTTTATAGTTCAGCTAGGTCAAGTCAACTTAGCCTAAAACTTCAGGGGTCAGGGGGTGATAAAGTCTGGTCTGCTCAAGGGACGTTGCGCCACTGTTTCCATGTGTTATTGTATATGTACAAATAAATGCTGTGTGCACACAGTGTATGTCAATGGAGGTGATGGGTGCATCTGTGTGAGAGTGTATGCAAGCATATGTGTGTTGACTTTTGTGTCTGAATGAATGATAAATAATGCATTGTTTGTATGTTCTATTGTAATTAAGTTTGTGAATGTTATGTTGGGTCACTGGGTGCATGGCAGGCTAGCTGAAGCGGTGTGGGGGCCCAATTGAATTTTAAAGATACACCACCAGTCTTATTATGAAAGTTATAACAGAGCGTTGGCAATGGACTCTTGTGGTGTAGTAGTCTAGTGTTATCCCTCAGTGATTTAGGTTGTTTGACTGAGGTACAAAATCACTGCGGAATTGACCGTATTCATTTTCGCTGCGGTTACGTTTTTACCTCGATACAAAAAACCAAACCCTGTCCCCTAAACTGCCAGTACACCCATCAACCTCCCCTACTTACGTTTTCTCCATCCGCCGCCTCTCCTGTACCCTGCAGCGTCAGATCCATCCATCCAACGCAGGTTGGATCTGACGCTGCAGGGTCCCTTTTTCTTCTTTTTTTTTGTTGGGTCGCCTGCCACCAATGCTGAGGAAGCAGGGGACACCCCCGCAACCGCTGAAGCCAAAAATACCAAACATGGAGAGCGGGGGACACCCCCGCAACCCCTGCTCTTCATGTTCGGTATCTTCGGCTTCAAACTAATGGTGTTTACCGAATTCAGTTAAATCTACCATTGAACCACATTTTTTTGAACAATTTGGCCGAAACAATCATTAAGAGCCACCATCCACCCTCCCACCACACCACCCCTGTCCCCCTCAACATTTTCAGCAAAGTTACTCCACTGCATACCTCACCCCCAAAAACTGCCTGTCCATAGCCAGAGCCAGTTGGTGCTAGGCTAGACTACTGTAATGTCCTGTTCCTAAGAACTTCATTAAAAAACCTGAAGAAACTACAAACCACACAGAACAACGCCATCAGAGCTGCCCTTAGCATACCAAAGAGGAAGCACATATCCCCAGCCCATTGACTCCCAGTTAAAGAGCGCATCCTCTTTAAGGCCCTCTCAATCACACATTCGTGCCTCGGTAATACAGCACTGCCTTAACTCTCGGAAACCATTCACTGCACCACCTCAGAAAGGCCCAAGAGGGCTCAACACTGCAAACAGCTCGCAGTCCCAACCTTCAGAAGAGCCAAAGCAGAAGGTGCAAGCTGGTAAGTAAGTAACTTGTTCCTTCTCCAGCATGGGGTCTGGCATGGATTCACATGCTCATGAATAAAAGAATACATAGCAGTATACACATGCACAACCACGGGAGGTGGCAACAGGCTCAACATTAAGCAATACAACAACTCAACATTAAGCATCTCTTACCTCCTCACCAGGCTCACCTTAAGCGAACAGGTTGCGCAGCACTGCTTGGCCGACCCTGGACTCCTCCCTGGAGTCCCAATCGACGCAGTAGAATCTTGTGAAGGTGTGCGTCGACCTCCACGTAGCAGCCCTGCAGATGTCCAGCAGGGGTACACCAGACAGGAACGCCGTGGTAGCAGCGATCGCTCTGGTCGAATGGGCTCTCGGACGGCCGGGCAGCGGTCCGTTTGCCAACCGGTGACAATGCATGATGCAGCCGGAGACCCATCTGGAAATGGAAGTCTTTGAGAGAGCCTTCCCTTGATTCACAGCCCCAAAGTTCACGAATAGCTGTGACGTCTTCCGAAAACTCTTTGTGCGGTCCATGTAGAACTTCAGCACTCTAGCTACGTCCAGCGAGTGCAAAGTCTTCTCGGCCGGCGTCGAAGGCGATGGGAAGACAACTGGTAACACCAAGGGCTTGTTGAGGTGGAAGTCCGACTGCACCTTGGGCATGAAGGAGGGGTGTGTCCTAAGCACTACCCTTGTGTCATGAAAAGTCAAGTATGGAGGCTTACAAGATAGGGCCTGAATCTCTCCCACTCGTGCAGAGGTGATGGCCACGAGGAACGCTGTCTTCCATGACAGGAACTTCAAGGGTGCCACGTGCATAGGCTTGAATGGGGCTCCCATGAGCCTGGTCAGCACCACATTAAGTTCCCACGCTGGGGCAGGAGCCTTCACCGGCGGGAATGAACGGAATAGTCCCTTCATAAATTCAGTTTACCAGGCGATGAGACCACAAGGACGCCCATCCCGTAGTCCTGGTATATCGGGAGATGGCAGCCAGATGTATTTTTATGGAGGCGTGAGACAGTCCAGCTTTGGCCAGCGACAGTAAGTATGGCAGCACTTGAGGGGCCGTAATCCGCAAAGGGTTAATCTTCTGGGCACGGCACCAGACAGAGAACCTCTTCCATTTATGACCGTAACACTTGAGAGTTGAGGACGCCCTGGCCTTTGCAAGAACCTCTCTGCAATCAGCCGGGATATCGTACCCTCCAAACTCTAGCACTGCAGGAGCCAGGCCTGCAAGTTCAGCGACTGTGGGTCGTGGTGTAGAATGGCGCCTCCTTCTCTGGAGAGAAGATCCGCGTCCGCCGGCAGCCTGACTGGCGGGGACGTTGGCAAGTCCAGAAGGTCCGGGAACCAGATCTGCCTCGGCCACGCCGGTGCGACGAGGATCATGCTGCACCTGGACATCTTGAGCTGGCTGATGAGGCGGAGCAGCAACGGCAACTGAGGGAACGCGTATAGAAACAGGCCCTCCCAAGGGAACGAGAAAGCATCGCCCATGCTCCTCGGCTGTGGGAACCTGCTGGCAAACCTCTGGCACTTGGAGTTCGTCACCGTCGCGAACAGGTCGATCTGGGGTTTGCCCCATCGTAGGAAGAGTCGATTCACTTGATCCTGGCGCAGTTCCCACTCATGGCATGAGCGCAGCTCCCTGCTGAGTGAGTCGGCGATGGTGTTCTTTATTCCTGCCAGGTGGAAGGGAACCAGAAACATACCCTGGGCAACGGCCCAGTGCCACAGATCCTGGACCTCCTTGGATAGGGCTGGGGATCTGGTGCCTCCCTGGTTCCATATGTAGAACATTGTGGTGGTGTTGTCGGGGAAGATCCTCACCACCTTGAACTTGAGGGACGGGAGGAACGACTTAAGCGCCCAGAACACTGCACGGAGCTCCAAGATGTTGATGTGAAGAGACCTTTCCTCCGGGAGCCAAAGGCCTCTTGCGTGGAGATCTCCGGTGTGGGCCCCCCCAACCCTCCATAGATGCGTCCGTAGTCACCGTCTCCTGAAACGCCGGGGTTTGAAAGTCCGTGCCCGTCGTGAGGTGAGCCCGGGTGCCCCACCATAGGATTGCCCGACGGAACTCCTCGTCGAGGGGGATCCTGTCCTCGAAGCAGCCCCCCGCCTGAACCCAGCGGGCATCGAGGAACTCCTGTAGCGGACTCATCCGAAGTCTGCAAAGGGGTACAAGGTAGATGCATGAGGACATCATCCCGAGAAGGGACTTGATGGACCTCACCCTGGCCACGTCCGTGGCTAACAGTCGCCGTACCTTACCCAGGATGGTTTTGGTCCTCTCCTCTGAAGGGGAGGCCAATTGCTCCACTGTATCGAGCTTCGCCCCCAAAAACAGTGCTACTTGTGACGGAGCTAGGTGGGATTTGGGGTAGTTGATGGAGAACCCCAGCTCCGTGAGCAACCGAACGGTCCTCGCTGTATGATCGACGGCGAGTTCCCTTGACCTTGCCCGGATTAGCCAGTCGTCCAGGTAGGGGTAGACTTGGATCCCCTGCAGGCGCAGCCGCGCTGCCACTGGTTCCAGGCACTTGGTGAAAACCCTGGGTGCCGACTTTAATCCGACCGGTAGGGCTCTGAATTGGTAGTGGCGTCCTTGAACCACGAACCTGAGGAACTTCCTGTGCCTTTCTAGAATGGGGATGTGGAAGTAGGTATCCTCCAGGTCCAGCGACGATAGGAAGTCCCCTTCCTCCAGCTGTTCCAGTATGTGCTGGAGGGTGACCATCCTGAATTTCTGCGCCTTGATGTATTTGTTTAACCGACGCAGGTCTAGAATGGGGCGCCAACCGCCTGTCTTCTTCCTGATGAGGAAGTACCTTGAGTACACTCCGGAGCCCCGGAGCCTCCTGGGGACGAGCTCGATGGCACCTTTCTTGAGCATCGCCTTTACCTCCAACAGCAGTTGAGGGACGTGATTCTCCTTCCTGGCCACGGGAGGTGTTAAGGAGAATTCTCCGTTTAGGCTGAATTTCCTAACCTAGTGAGTCCCCCAGCAGCTTTGCTGGATTTTTGGGGTTTATTTTTTTCTCCTGCCAAGAGTGAGACTCTTTTACCCTCACTCTTGGGCATGATTTGAGTGTGTTTCTTTGACTCTAGATGTGTTTAATGGGCTATGGGGTCTTTTACTCCATAGGGCTTCATGTGTTTTTGTGATGTGTGTTACACAGCACCCTCAGTGCAGTAACACAGGGGTGTCATAGTGACCCCCCAATATAGACTCCATACCCTGGGACTGACTACTGTCTCCCAGGGCATGTAAAGTCAGCATTGACTTTACTAGTCTCAAATTCTGAACAGAACCAGTACAAACCATCATATTGTGGACGCACTGGCCAGGGCAATTCGATTGCCCCGGGGTCTGTTAGTCGAGGGGGCATGTCTCCATCCCCCCTGATCGAGTTTTGGCTGGTGGCAGTGGATACTACTTTTTATATTCGACCGCGAATTATCGCTATGGGATTTCCCATTGTTCGAGGCTACCAACTTTAATTATTTAATTCCTATAGCCTCGAACATACCACTGGTTTATTTATTTAATATTAATTCTCTGGTTGGTATTTTTTGCCAGAACTCAGTTCTAAAATGGCGTTTGTGTTCGCTTCTGTGACTCCAACCCAAGTTGAGCCCTTTGTTCCACTTTTTGGCAGGCTTATCCACAGAAGCCCTCCAAAGTGGTGCCACTCTGTCTGGGGTACTTAGGAGGGATGGAGGGGAATTTAGGCACCCTGGACTGAGTTACCTAGGCAACTCAACTCGCACTCCGTCCTGATTGGCCCAAGTGGTGAGCTGGCCGGCTCACCACTCAGCATGTTTGAGTGACAGCTAGGCTGAGTGAATGGGGGTTTTCTGCATAAAAGCAGGGCTTTGGGGACTGGAACTTTAGAAGTCGCCACAGGACCTAAGAATCAGACGAGGGAGAAGCTGAGCTGACCTGCTACGACGACACCACCGGTGGAGCCCTGCTGAACCGTCTCACCACTTTTCCCAACGACAGAGGAGATCTCCAGCCCGGAGAGTCTTCTTCCTTCGACTGGTGGGGATAACCAGTCTGCTTCCTTTTTTCGCTTCCTGGAGCATCTCGTGGCCGCCTTGCCTGTGCCAAGCACCCTGGCAACCGGGATACCACGTTTTACCACTACCGCGAATCAAAGGGTAGTACCTTTAACCGGAAAAGTCCGCGGCTGGTTTCTTCCCTGGCAGTGCAACGACCTTCATCTTTCCTCCACATCGAGATCTTCTCTTCCTCTGTACGACTTGCACCCGCTGCCAGGAACAACTGCCCCCGCTGGAGGATCCTTTCCATATAAGGTACCGTGTTCCGCCTGGCTTCCCTTACAACCGACTGTACGGGGTAGATTTAGCCCCCGGCTTTCGAACCTGGGTTAGCCTGGGACACCCTGGCTAAACCTTTCTGAGCCTAACTAAAACCTTTCTGAACTCCCTGCAAGACTTTTTAAGCCTGTTGTCATTGTGTGATCTTGGGTGCATTTGTGCCCTGCTCCCTCCAAGAGTGGGCCCGGCCTATGGACTCACAAGTAACTTTTGACTTTCCTGCCTTGCTTAAGAGTTCCTAAGTATTAGTGTGGTGTATTTTCCTACATTCTGCCTTTTTCCCTCCCTTTTTCGTTAACTTATTGGAGTGCCATCTTTAGTTAAGCGCTCACCTCTGCCTGGAAATAAGTGGTGTTAACTAAGACTTGCCTGATAAGGAATAAGGGATGTATATAGATTAATAGTAACTGCGTTTGAAATGATTTACAGTAATAGTGCTGGAGTGTGTCAACAAGTGTGTCTTTAAATAAATAATGATATACCTTGATACCAAAGCTCTGGTCAGTGTTTGTTTGTGCTATTGTGTCTGAGTGCCTATTGTATATACTTTACATACTGCCTAGCTCTTCTTGAGGGAAGTCGGACTGCTCAGCCACAGCTACCAGGTAAATCTGGGTGGTACAGACTGCTACCAAGTAGGTTTACTGCCAACACCTGTAGTCCTAATCTTTTGCAGTGGTCCCCAAGGGAACTGCACAGGTTTCTGCCTAACAGGAGGAATGCAAGGGCATTTTTTTAGGAATTCCAGTGAGTGCCCGTTGGCCAGGGTGTCCCAACACCCAACGATCGGTGGAGATGGACTCCCACACCCTGACGAACCTCGTCAGTCGGCCTCCTACTGGGGTGCTTCGGTGGGGGCCCGACCACCCGGCCGGGTCAGTCTTGCTTGGACGCGGCCTTGCCGCCTTGGCCTCCTTGGCGACGACGGCAGGAATCCCCTTGCTTGCCGTGACCTCTGTAGGCCTCCTGGGAAGAGGAGCGGGCCGCCTGGCAGTAGGTGGAGGAGCCACCGCTGGATCCTTTGGAGGCACCCTGTCTGCCTCCAGAGCTCCGAAAGGGCCGTTGCTGCTGAAGCACTCCAAGGGCCTGGGCCGTCTCCGAGTCGGTCTTGATGGCCTGTAGAGACTCATCCACCGCCTTACCAAAGAGGTTGTTGCCGTCGAACGGCATATCCAACACTATGGTCTGGATGTCCTGGCGAAAGTCTGTCGCCTTGAGCCATCCTCGTTGTCGGAGGAAAACTCTGTTGCCCAGTTGGCGAAATCCGGTATCGGCAATGTCCGTTGCCACCGTGAGGCGTGATCCGACGCCACCTCGCCCTCCTGCAGAATTTCTAGGGCCTAAGCCCTTTTGTCATCAGGCAGGAAATCTAGCAGCGGAGCTATCTTGAACCAGAGCTTGGCCCGTCGTCCCATAGAGTCCAACTTCTTGCCCTCGCTGTCCGGCGGGGAAGTGGAAGTTGAAGCCGCCGCGCCCGCTGCCTTCTTCTTAGCCGCTGCCGAGACGACCGAGTCCGGCGTGGGCTGGGCCCTGATGCACAAGGGGGTGGCATCGGGGACTCGGTACTTCTTCTCGTACCTGTCCCTCTTGGTGGGTGTCGTGGCAGAGTTCTTGAGGACAGCAAGCCCCTCGTCCCAGATGTCGTCGAGTAAAGGCACCGCGAGGACCGTCTTCCTCTTAGCCTCTCGTCGTTGGTACAGAAACCCCTCCTTTTTCTGTTCTTCAGGGCAGAGCTGGAAGAGCTCGGATGCCCTGGTTATCATGGCGTGGGGGGGGGGGGGTTGACGACGGTATGTCTGCTGTGTCATCGCCGCCGTCCGTCCCCCGTCGCCGTATCCTCTCCCGGCAAGTGGGATGAAGGGGTCCGCCGGCCTCGCGGGCACGAAGGGCAGAGAGGGGTCGACTCTCCTCCGCTTGTTCGGAGGGTTTCCTGATGGGCCTGGTTCTGGATCCTCCGTCGGGGTCCGTGGTAATCTCGTCCTTATCTCGGTACATAAGGATTGGATTGCCAACAAAATGGCCGCCGAGCTATCCTGGGGCTCGGGCAATGGCTGTGACGGACGGGATGGCCATTCCACTAGGCCCTGTTCGTCCTCCTCGTCGCTATATTCTATCACGTCAGCAGGGACCGTCCCCTGGGATCGAACCTTCTCGAACCTCTCGTTGAGTTTTATGAACATCTCGTTGAGGCCTATGGACCTTTCGTTGAGGCCCCTCTCGGTCTCCACCAGTTCCTCCTCCGAGGCTGATTTCGACTCTGTAGCGGCCACCGCCCCCCCCCCTCTTTTTCAGCCGGGGGCTTCACGGGGGTCTTAGCGGTGGGCTGGAAAGAGGATTCCCTCCGCGGCGGCAGGGATACTCTGGGCCCAAAGGTCATTTCCATTGGCGTAGTCTCAGCCGGCTCCGCCAGGGTTGCAGAGACCACTTCGGTAGAGGCCTTAGCCGGGTGGATCAAGGCCCTCACCACTTTAGGTGCGTCCTGGGCCTTCGCCTTGAGGGGAGGGTGAGCGCCTCGCTCCCCCTTCGAGATCGACCGGGTCCGCTCCAGTGGCCTACCCAGGTTCTCAGACTTCCTCTTCTCCGAACCAGAGCGCTGGCTCGTGGTCGAACGTGCCGGGGAAGTAGCGCCCTGCTTGGCAACCGAAGAGCCCGACCTTTCGGCGCTCCCGGAGCCCGCAGAGTCGTGGTGCTTGGCCTTCTGTTGGGCCCCCGTCACCGGGGCGCCCTCAAAGGACTTAGAAGCCCGCTCAACCTTCTTCTTCGCCTTATCACTTGCTGTGCCCTTCTCCAGCCAGGAGGCGAGGCGGGAACGACGATCTTGTTCTTGCAGAACGCACAGTCCTTCTCCACATGCGTCTTGTCCCCATGGAGGCAGTAGAGACATCGCGAATGCTCGCCCTCCTTGAAAACGTTATATAATCTGCATGCAGGGCAGTTCCTGAACAGCTTGGATCCGGGCGTCGAGCTTCCTTTGTCCTGGGCCATATCCGTTGAGGTAGGCCGCAGATCTTCCGGAATCCTCCAAGAAGTGTAAACTCGACTTAAACTTCACCCTTGAAGGGCGTAGAAGAATTCTGAAACGGGTCCCCGTTATCGGAAGTAGAAACGGTGGAGCTTGAGGCTCGATTAAACCTAAAAAATGAGAAAATATCCTGAAAAAGCGTGAAAACGCAGTAAAAAACTCGAGAGCTAAACACGAGGACTCCCAACACTTGAGCGTGCGGTACAAATCTGAGGATGGCTGCCGGAGGCGGGGCTTAGGGAGAGGGCAGTCATTGGCTGGGGGCAGTATGTCCCAGAGATCAGTGATTGGTTACTACTAAGAAAGACAGATCAGAAACGAAACTGATACTGATTTTTTCTTTACCGAGGATTCCCAGCCTGACGACGGGGAATATTCATGAGCATGTGAATCCATGCCATACCCCATGCTGGAGAAATTCAAATACATAAATAATTTTAAAAAAAGAATTCCCCTTAGTTTTTTTTTGGCATTCCGCCATCAGGTTCACATTTGCCTATACAAGTTCTCTTGGCATCCCTCTGTTCGGGTTCACTGAATTTGTTACTTGTCAAAGACTTTCGATTGTACGAGGCCTTGGCTTACACCTTCGTATGACCACTGAGTTTCTCTCACATTCAATAGCCCCTCCTAAGGCCTTCTGGGATTTGTAGTTTTTTCAATTATCTTACTTCCGATTTTGACTTTGGGTGCAGAGCCTTTCAATAAGGTAATTCCCAATTACCGGATCACTCCGCTGTTACAAGCACAATGTTTCAGGCTTCTCATCACACGTGCAGCCTCTGCATTTCTCAATCTGGTTATAATGTACTTTCGCTCGCGGCTTCATGAAACCCAGCAAGCCTTTCAAAACACTATTGTTTCTTTCCCTCATTAACCCAACCGGTTTCTCAGTTCATTCACTGGTAGCGTTCAATACAGTTCGAGTTTCTTTGAAGTCAAGGCTTTCGGCACAGAACGCCTCCTTCCAACTCAGTCGGCATTAGCGAGGAGGTTTCTCTTTCAACGTCTGCAGCGACCTTTGCTGTGCAGCTGGTAGGACACAGGCCTTTCCCTCACCTCTTGGTCCCTCCTGCTCTGCTTCCAGGGATGCTTCAGTTCCACGGGATCAGTTCTCCTGCCGCTCTGCATACGGTTCTGTTCGCCTTTCTCGTCTGGCTCGCCTTGCTCATAGTGTGCTCTCATGCTCCGCCTTTTATCCCATGTGGGGAAAGGTGACAGGATTCAGGTCTCTCCTCTGGGTGTCCCACTTCCACTCCCCAGGGACCTCTCTGGGACATCTCATCCAGGTGGTCCACCCGCAGGAACTGGATCCAAATGCGATGGCCGTGTCCTGGCCACTTGGATGACAGTTCCCAAGGGACTGAGCAGTGAGACACCCTTTGGTCTCCATTTTCTATTCTAGTAAGTCCGGCATTTAACTTTTTGTCAGGCATTTTAATCTTACCCTTTCTCTCAAATCTTCTTTGAGCCAGTCTACATAACATATCCTCCACAACCACAGTGGACACACAGCAGTGGTGGATTTTCTCCGTCTCAGGACCTCAAAGGGGACGAGTTCCATGGTTCTATGTCGAGCTAGTCTGTATGCTACTACTAATTTCCCTATGTCATCCTCCCAACACTTATCCGCTTGATTAGACGTGTATTCCCTGGTGTCTTGTTGAACCCGTCAACAATTTCGCATGTGGAGGGATGAAACCGTGCATTTTTACGGTCTACCACACCAATACCCCTCAAACATTTCTTCATTCTTCTGGATGTAAATTGAACCCCATTGTCTGGTAAAGTTTCTTGAAATACCCTCTTTGGAATATCGTGTCCAGGAACTGCACCACAGCTCTAGTAACGGCCTCAACTACACATTTTATTTCCACCCATTTTGAGAAAAGATCTACTAGAACAAATCGCATTTTTCTTGATGCCACACCTGGACATGAGTGGATCCAGAATATCTAATGCCACATACTCCCATGGCAATTTGGGAACTTCTATTGGCTTGAGGGGCTGTACATGTGTCCGAAATACTTTGTCAGAGGCTGTTAGGGAGAATTCGCAGAAATGTGCTAATTCTTCTCTACCTTAGAGACCCCCAACTCTTTTGATGGACTCTAGGACTTATTTCATTTTTACCTGGAGAGAGTGAGACCATTTTTTCCACACCCTCATGTATTTTAATGTGATTTTTACTCTGTCCCTCTTTTGGTTTTGGAGTCTGACAAACTCCATAGGCATCTTTTTACACTGTGTCACACAGCACCTTCCGTATAGTGGCACAGGGAAGTCTTTCAGATTTCCCCAAAGGTTTAAATACCTTTCTCTTGGATAACTACTGTTTCCAAGAGCAGTAAAGTGAAATTGACTTTACTTACCATTGTGCATTTCTAGGCACAGCGCGCACACCATCTTACAATAGGGTGCTGGAGGGGTTACATAGTATCCCCTTTGTCTATCTTCTCATGTAACATTTTTATGTTACCCTTTCCTCGATGAATGGCTGGTGGCAGTGGTTTACTTTTTACTACCATGGTGTGTCTTTTCTGCGGGCTGCGTTTGCAGCTGTAGGAAAGCACACTTGGCTGCCATTTTTGTCAAAATGGCCCCAGTCGTCTTTTTTCGCCATTTATTTGTGGAAAGGTCCTTCTTGAGATTTACTCTGCGCGCCAAACCAGGTTTGGCCCCTTTGTTCATTTTGTCTTTGGCGGGATTCACAATTGAAGCCCACCTCTGGCTCCAGGGTGTCTGGTGGGGGCAGGAAGTGAGGAGGGTGGCCAAAACTCCTAGGTGATCGGCCGGCTGGCTGTCTGACAAGGACAGCCACCCTGCTGGGTGATTAACAGCCAGGCTGGAATGAATGGGAGAAACCTGCATAAAAGGCAAGGCTTGGAAGGCAGAGTCGACCACTGGATGAAGGAATCCGAAGAGAACTTCAAGAGGACGCCTGCTGCAACTCCTGGACCGTTGGTTTGCCTGGTGAAGCCCTGCTGCTGTGCTGAAACACCAAATTCGTTTCGATAGAGAAGCCCCTGCAAGTAAAACTTCTCGTTTTGAGTTGGTGGGACCAATCAACTCCAAAGTAAGCGACCTGGACATCCGTCTCGAAGCTGGTTGAATTTCCACAGAGTTGCTGCTGGAACCGAAACGCCAGGGAGAGGAAGACCAGATTGTGTGCGTTGCTTTTAAGTTGGCCAAGAGCTCCAGGAAGATCCTCCGGACTCCCAGGAAGCAGGATTGACCGAGTCTGAGCCACCTCAGAGTGCTGGACCCCAAATGCAGGAAAAGTTCATCTGACAGCCAAGAACCGCAGGGGTGCTGTTTGTGGTAGACGCGAGGAGCTGAAACACCGAATTGACACCTGTTTGAAGATAGACGGTTGCTGTCAGTAACCGTCCCATTGCAGTGCAGGAGTCCCCAGAAGTCTTCCCTCTTGTCACCACGACTGAGGCCCAGGAACACCAGGATCTGCACAACTGCACAGAAACAGAGGTTATCTGCTGCATTTTCTTCTAACTAAAGGTACTGTAAAGTCTAAGAGAACTTAACTCTTGCTGTAGATTTGTTTCTACTCTTCACAAGCCTAACAGCTTGTGGCCCCACATTGATTCTTCTTTTTCATCAAAGACTTCTAAAACATGGTGCAAAGACTTTTCTTACTTACCTGCAAGATGTGCTTCAGCTACATAGACTTTTGCCTATTGACTTTGGCCTAGCCTGTTTCAGTGAAAGACTCTTCTCTCCTCTGGCTTTTGGAAGGTGGGTGGGGGGGCGAGGTTGACATGTATTTAACTGCTTAAGAATATTTGTGATCTCTTGTTTTTTTCTAATAACCTTTCTCTGACACTCATCTCAGTGCCATTCTAAATGCTAAACAGTAATATATCAATGTCCACATTGCCCTAAACTATTGAAGTCACCTGAGGGTGTAGGAAGTGTCTGCGTCTCATCCCCAATGGGCGTTTGCCGATTTAGAAACTAAGAGTGTGTATTTTGAAGGTATTTGTGTCTTGGTATTATACTGCTCCCTTCTAAAGAAGGCTTATTCAAATAGCTGGTAAATAAATAACTAATTGTTTTATCAAGAAACCTTGATTTTAAGTGTTTGTTTCAATACTTGTCACTGTGAATGTTTGTGTAACCACTCTACAGCTGACATTGACCCCTCTTGAGATAAGCCTGGCTGCTCTACCATCCTACCAACCTGTGTAGTTCAGACTTATACCAAAGGTTGGGTCCTATTGCCAGGAAGCCGAGGTTGTTGTAGTGCACCCTAAGGGTACTACCCCAACTCTCGACCTAATAGAGGCTGAACATAAAGTGCATCTCTTGATCATCTCTTCTACTTCTGTTTCTAACCCTACCCACCAGTAATCCTTGCACAGAACGCCCTTAGTTTTTGCAATACCTGTTGTGTGGAAGATATAACAATTTCTTTCTTATCCCTGATGGGGAAATACTGTGGCCAGCTCTTACCACATGATAATCTTCAATACTTAGTTAATCTCTTACCCTGTGATATGTTGCCAAACCGATGTCAGCAGAACATCCTGCGCCAGTTATTTTGTAATAGCTCTTTATCACTACATAAGTCATTATCCTCTTTGAGGGCTGCATCCCAATCCTCTTGTGGAATGGAATCACCACATACCATAAAAACATCTTGAAAGGGCTTCAATGTCCTCATTCATGCAAACTGAATTTCTGGAATGAAAATCAGCAATTATGTTATTTTTTCCAGGGACGTGTATCATCTCAAACTTATGTCCCTGAACTGACGTCACCCAATTGATAATTCATCTGGATTCCCCATCCCGACCTTTGGACATGAAAATAGCTACCAATGGTTTGTGTTCGGATAGGACAGAGAATTGTCTGCCCCATACAAGCGCCTTATATTTTTTAAAAGCTCAGACAACAGGCAGTGCTTCTTTTTCATTGATAGAATACCTACATTCTGCATTTCTTAAATTCCTTGAGGCGAAAGTCTTAATCTTGTCATCCTCATTGTCACTTTGCGTGAGGACAGCACCTTACCCAGAGGCGCTGGCATCTGTCTTCAAAAATGTTTCTTTGGATGTATCAAATGGGGAAATAATTGTGGCATTGTTAATTGCTTGTTCAACCCTGCGAAATGTATAATCACACTCATCTTGTGCATTCAAATACACATCCATTTTTGCAAAGGGCTCTTATATTGAAACATTTGTCCGAGAAGTTCCCCACGAATTTGGGGTAGTATTCAACCACCCCCAAGAATGACATTAGCTCAGGTTTATTTTTTGGCTGCAATATCTGCAGTACGGCTTTTAATAAGCCTTGCCTGGGAGTTCTACCATCACTGGATAAACTGTGTCCTAGATCATCAATGTGGAAAGCCCTAAAGAAACATCTGGACTTTTGTAATGTTAGGCCCACTTTGTTGAGCCTTTCTTAAACCTTTTAACTTAATGTCATGTTCCTCAATTAATGAGCCCATAACAAGTATATCTTGATAATAGAAGACACCCTCCAGGTCACCCATAAAATCCTTCATCACTCTTTGTAAGAAAGCCGCTGCAGAAACCAGGCCGACAGGCATGCTCTTTAATCACGCGCTATCTTGAGTGAAGAAGGTGGGGAGATCTCTGGATTTGGGGTGCAACGTGATCTGGTGGTATGCTGATGGTAAATCGAGTGTGCAAAAGGAACAAGTTACTTACCTGTAACTGTTGTTCTCCAGCATGGGTCTGGCATGGATTCACATGCTCATGAATATTCCCCGTCGTCAGGCTGGGAATCCTCGGTAAAGAAAAAACCAGTATCAGTTTCGTTTCTGATCTGTCTTTCGTAGTAATAACCAATCACTGGTCTCTGCGTCATACTGACCACAGCCAATGACTGCCCTCTACCTAAGCACCGCCTCTGGCAGCCATCTTCAGATTTGGAAGCACGTAAAGTGGCAGTATGACCAAGTGAAGAGCCGCAGAGGGGTAGGCGGGAGGGTTCGCATGTGAATCCATGCCAGACCCATGCTGGAGAACAACAGTTACAGGTAAGTAACTTGTTCCTTCTCCAGCATGGGGTCTGGCATGGATTCACATGCTCATGAATAAAGAATACATAGCAGTACACACATGCACAACCACGGGAGGTGGCAAAGGCTCAACATTAAGCATCACATCAACTCAACATTAAGCATCTTACCTCCTCACCAGGCTCACCTCAGGCGAACAGGTTGCGCAGCACTGCTTGGCCGACCCTGGACTCCTCCCTGGAATCCCGGTCGACGCAGTAGAATTTCGTGAAGGTGTGCGTCGACCTCCACGTAGCAGCCCTGCATATGTCCAGCAGGGGCACACCAGATAGGAACGCCGTGGTAGCTGCGATCGCTCTGGTGGAATGGGCTCTCGGACGGCCAGGCAGCGGTCGGTTTGCCAACCGGTGACAGCACATGATACAGCCGGAGAGCCATCTGGAGATGGAAGCCTTCGAGAGAGCCTTCCCCTGATTGACAGGTCCAAAGTTCACAAAGAGTTGTGACGTCTTCCGAAAACCCTTCGTGCGGTCCACGTAGAACTTCAGCGCTCTAGCTACATCCAGCGAGTGCAAAGTCCTCTCAGCCGGCGACGAAGGCGACGGGAAGAACACAGGTAACACCAAGGGTTCGTTGAGATGGAAGTCCGACGGTACCTTGGGCATGAAGGAGGGGTGCGTCCTGAGCACTACCCTCGTGTCGTGGAAAGTCAAGTACGGGGCCTTGCAGGAAAGGGCCTGGATCTCTCCCACTCGTCGTGCGGAGGTGATGGCCACAAGAAAAGCTGTTTTCCACGATAGAAACTTCAACGGGGCCGAGTGCAGAGGCTCGAACGGAGGTCCCATGAGCTTGGTCAGCACCACGTTGAGCTCCCACGCCGGGGCCGGAGCCTTCACCGGTGGGAACGATCTGAACAGTCCCTTCATGAACTCTTTCACCAGACGATGAGACCACAAGGACGTCCGGCCCGTGGTTCTGGTGTATCGGGAGATCGCAGCAAGATGAATCTTGATGGACGCATGTGCCAGACCAGCTTTGGCCAGCGTCAGCAGGTACGGCAGTACTTGGGGAGCCGTAATCCGTAGAGGGTTAATCTTCTGTGCGTGGCACCAGACAGAGAACCTCTTCCATTTGTGTCCGTAGCATTTAAGAGTCGAGGACGCCCTGGCCTTTGCAAGAACCTCTATGCAATCGGCCGGTATGTCGTATCCTCCAAACTCTAGTGCTGCAGGAGCCAGGCCTGCAAGTTCAGCGACTTCGGGTCGTGGTGGAGGATGGCGCCTCCTTCCCTGGAGAGTAGATCCGCGTCCGCCGGCAGCTTGATCGGCGGGGACGCTGACAAGTCCAGAAGGTCCGGGAACCATATCTGCCTCGGCCACGCAGGTGCGACGAGGATCATCCTGCACCGTGACCTCTTGAGCTGGTTGACGAGCCGGATTAGCAGAGGCAAGGGAGGGAACGCGTAGAGGAACAGGCCCTCCCAGGGGAACGAGAAAGCATCGCCCATGCTCCTCGTCTGGGGAAACCTGCTGGCGAACCTCCGGCACTTGGTGTTCGTCGCCGTCGCGAACAGGTCGATCTGGGGTGTGCCCCACCGTCGGAAGAGGCGATCCACCAGATCCTGCCGTAGTTCCCACTCGTGGCACGAGCGCAGCTCCCTGCTGAGTGAGTCGGCGATGGTGTTTTTTATCCCTGCCAGATGAAACGGCACCAGAAAAATCCCTTGGGCGACGGCCCAATGCCACAGGTCCTGCGCCTCCTTGGACAGCGCTGGGGACCTGGTTCCGCCCTGTTTCCTGATGTAAAACATGGTGGTGGTGTTGTCGGTGAAGATCCTCACCACCTTGCCCTTGAGGGACGGAAGGAAGGACCTGAGGGCCCAAAACACTGCACAGAGCTCCAGGACGTTGATATGTAGGGACTTCTCCGTCGGGAGCCAGAGTCCCCTTGCGTGCAGATTTTCGGTGTGCGCTCCCCACCCTTCCAGGGAGGCATCCGTGGTCACAGTCTCCTGGTGGGCTGGGGTCTGGAAGTCCATGCCCGCCGTCAGATGCGCGCGGGTGCCCCACCACCGTATCGCTCGTCGGAAACTCTCGTCGAGCTTGATCCTTTCCTCGAAGCTGCCCGTCGTCTGGATCCAGCGCGCATCCAGGAATTCTTGCAACGGGCGCATCCGGAGCCTGCACATGGGAATGAGGTAGATGCAGGAAGACATCATCCCGAGGAGGGACTTGATGGACCTCACTTTGGCCGCGTCGGCCACCAACATCCGTTGCACCTTGCCCAAGATGGTCCTGGTCCTCTCCTCCGACGGGGAGGCCAGAAGGGACACTGTGTCGAGCCTCGCTCCCAGAAACAGTGCGACTTGCGCGGGCACCAGGTGGGATTTGGCGTAGTTCACGGAGAATCCCAGGTCCGTGAGGAGTTGGACGGTCCTTGCCGTGTGGACCACGGCGAGCTCCCTCGTCTTGGCGCGGATGAGCCAGTCGTCCAGGTAGGGGTAGACGTGGATCCCCTCGCGGCGCAGCTGCGCCGCCACCGGTGCAAGGCACTTGGTGAATACCCTGGGTGCCGACCGTAGTCCGAAGGGAAGGGCTTTGAACTGGTAATGACGCCCTTGGACCACGAATCTGAGGAATTTGCGGTGCCCCTTTAGGATGGGAATGTGGAAGTAGGCATCCTCCAAATCCAACGACGATAGGAAGTCTCCTTCCTCCAGCTGACCCAGGACGTGCTGGAGGGTGACCATCCGGAACTTCTGCGCCTTGATGAACTTGTTCAGACGTCGCAGGTCCAGGATGGGGCGCCATCCTCCCGTCTTCTTCTTCACGAGGAAGTATCTCGAGTAGACTCCGGAGCCCCGAAGCCTCTTTGGGACGAGTTCGATGGCGCCCTTTCTGAGCATCGCCTTTACCTCCAGGAGAAGTTGAGGGACGTGAAGTTCTTTCCTGGCCACGGGGGGGACGCGCGGGCACCTTCTTTGAAACTCGAGCGCGTGGCCCCGGGCCAGGGCGTCCAGCACCCAACGGTCGGTGGAGATGGACTCCCACACGCTGACGAAGCCCGCCAGCCGGCCTCCCACCGGGGTGCTTCGGTGGGGGCCCGACCCCACGGCCGGTTCAATCCTGCTTGGACGCGGCCTTGCCGCCTTGACCTCCTTGGCGACGACGGCGGGGTCCGCTAGACTTGCCTCGTCCTCTGTAGGCCTCTTGCGACGACGAGCGGGCCGCTTGACGGTAGGAAGCGAAACCGCCGCCGGAACCTTTGGAGGCGCCCTTGCCTCCGCCGCTCCGAAAAGGCGTCCGTCGTTGCAGGACTCCAAGGGCCCGGGCCGTCTCAGTATCCGCCTTGATGGCCTGAAGGGAATCGTCCACTGTCTTCCCAAACAGGTTGTTCCCGTCGAAGGGCATGTCCAGGACTCTGGTCTGGACGTCCTGCCGGAAGTCCGTAGCTTTAAGCCATCCACGACGTCGAAGGCAAACACCGTTGCCCAGCTGGCGGAATCCAGTGTCGGCGATGTCCGTCGCCACGGTGATGGCGTGGTCCGAGGCCACCTCACCTTCCTGCAGGATCTCAAGGGCCTCCGCCCTCTTGTCGTCCGGCAGAAAATCCAGCAGGGGAGCCATCTTGTACCAGAGCTCCCTGTCGTAGCGGGCCACGATAGCCAAGGCGTTGGCCGCTTTAATCGTCGTCGCTGCCGACGAGATGACTCTACGCCCCATAGTATCCAATTTCTTTCCCTCGCCGTCCGGCGGGGAAGTCGATGTGGAGGCCGCACCCCCCCCGCTTTCTTCCTGGCTGCCGCGGAGACGACGGAGTCCGGGGTAGGCTGCGCCCGGAGGCATAGGGGGGCCGTGTCCGGGACCCGGTACTTTTTCTCGTACCGGTCTCTTCTAGCTGGCGTCGTGGAAGGGTTCTTGAGGAGGGAAAGGCCCTCATCCCAAATGTCGTCCAACAGAGGCACTGCGAGGACCGTCTTCCTCTTGGCCTCGCGCCGCTGATAAAGGAAGCCTTCCTTTTTCTTCTCCTCAGGGCAGAGTTGGAAAAGCTCGGAAGCCCTGGAGATCATGGAGTGGAAAGATCCGATCTCGTCGGGCGGAGAGGCCCTGGTGGGAGGCGACGACGGAAAATCCTCGTCGTATGCCTCGTCGTCCGTACCCGTCGCCGCCGTGTCAGTCCCCGTATCATCCCCTCGGGTGGACGGGGAGGAGGGCTGGAAGGGGCGCGACGGTTGAAAAGGAGGTGGTGGATGGATCCTTCTTTTCTTGGTAGGGGGAACACCAGAAGGTCCCGGTTCTGGATCCCCCGACGGGAGAGGTTCCTCCGTCGGTAACGGTAGCCTCGTCCTTATCTCGGAGCATAAGGACTGTATGGCCAACAAAATGGCCGCCGAGTTGTCTTGCGGCGCTGGCAGAGGGGAATCCGACGGGCGAGCAGGGGCCCCGTCGGTATCCTCGACGATGTCGTCGTCGTCACCTGCGTCGGGGTCCATTCCGACGGGCTGGCCTTCTTCCACGCCTAGGCCGTGGCTTAAGACCTCGATCAGCTCCTCTTCTGAGGTTGAGGCCGACTCTACGACGACGCCCTGCCCCCCCTTCTTCTTCCCCACGGAGTGTTTCACGGGGGTCCTATCGATGGGCACAAAGGAAGACTCCCTCCGAGGAGGCAGGGAGATTCTGGGCCCTGAGGTCGCCACCACTGGTGCAGCCACCACAGGCTGAGCCAGGGCCGCCGCGACCGTTTCGATAGAGGGCTTGGTCGGATGGATCAAGTCCTTCACCACCTTAGGTGCGCTCACCGCCTTATCCTTGAGGGAGGGGGCACTGCCACGCTCCTCCTCTGCCTTAGAGCTCGACCGGGGCCTCTCCAGGAGCTTCGCCGGGTGCTCGGCCTTCCTCTTACCCGACCCAGAGCGTTGGCTCGTGGTTGATGGCGCCGGGGAGGGTGCGCCCTGCCTGGCGCCCGTAGAGCCCGACCGTTCGGCGCTCCCGGTGCCAGCGGACTCGCGGTGCTTGGCCTTATGTTGGGCCCCCGTCGCCGGGGCGCCCTCAAAGGTCTTAGAAGACCGCTCGGATTTCTTCTTCTTCTCGCCAGACGGGCTCTTAACCTCCAGCCAGTTGGCGAGACGTTGATGGCGGTCCTTCATGGTCCGTTCCGACATGTTGCCGCAAAACGCACAGTCCTTCTCCACGTGCGTCTTGTCCTCATGAAGGCAGTAAAGGCAGAAAGAGTGTTCGTCCTCCTTGAAGACGTTCTGCAGCTGGCATCCAGGGCAGACCCTGAACAGCTTTCCGGGCGTCGAGCTTCCCTTCTCCTGGGCCATCTCCGAGACAGGGCCTGAGAAGCTTCTGGAGTCCTCCGAAGTGTAGCTCGACGAAATCTTCACCCTTGAGGGGCACAGATGAATCCGACACGGGTCCCCGTTGATCGGATGTAGGATCGGTGGAGCTTGAGGCTCTTTTGACCGAAAGAATCGAAGTTTTTTGTAAAAAGCGCGAAAAAATAGCACTAACGCTCGAGAGCAATAGCACGAGGATCCCAACACATGAACGTGCGGTAAAAATCTGAAGATGGCTGCCAGAGGCGGTGCTTAGGTAGAGGGCAGTCATTGGCTGTGGTCAGTATGACGCAGAGACCAGTGATTGGTTATTACTACGAAAGACAGATCAGAAACGAAACTGATACTGGTTTTTTCTTTACCGAGGATTCCCAGCCTGACGACGGGGAATATTCATGAGCATGTGAATCCATGCCAGACCCCATGCTGGAGAATACTTTTGCAACAGAGGTAAGAAGGACCAGTTTCCCAATGTTTGGTAGGGAGAAACCTATCCGCCACCACACACTTATTTAATGCCCTTAGGTCAACACAAACATTCACTACCATTGGGCTTCCTGACTACCAGCACTGGGGAGCACCATTCAGAGGCCTCCACAGTTTCAATGATTTCTTTCTCAATGAGTCTTCATTTCTTTAGAGAATTAATCTCTCAGGGCAAGAGGAATACATCTGAGTTTGGCAGTTACCAGAATAGAATCTTATTTTAGCTTGATTTTGGGATATCGATCTTTCAAACACCAAGTTTCTCTCTGAACAAATCAGGCATTATGCTTTCCGGAGATGAGCCGATGGTGGCTACACCTTGGGGTTAATTGTTAAACCCATGTCTCTCTGTTGATACCACCCTAACCGACATCCACCTTTGTCAGAGACATACACCCTACGCTCTAGTCCTTGCACTCTAAGGTTGAAAGAAAACACCCCAACATGGTGATTTTAGAGCTACCATAGGCACTAACATTAATGTGTGAGGGTTTTAAACTGACATTGGAAAATGTGTGGTGACGTGTCACTATTCATGATTGCGTAATCGGACGGAATCAATTAACATGTTAACATGTTTACTGCTACACCATTAACTAACACAACAGAGTGAGGTTTTTCATCAAGTGTTGTGGAAGGTCCCACTTCACATACTGACCAACTCACACCAACACTCATCAGGTATGGTTTCATCTGCATATTCTTGTTCAGTTTTGTCATATACCTGTCTTACCATTTTGTGGGACATGTTTTGGCAGCACTTAGTAAAATGTCCCTTTTTCCCCTATTTTGCACAGTGTATGTTGTGCCCTGGGCATTCTGGGTTGTTTGCCAAATGGGAAAGATTACCACATCTAAAACATCTCCTGGGACTTGAGGAAGACGACAGTCTGCTGTCAATTATTTTGTGGTTCGATTTATCTTCACGTTTGTCCCTTTTTTAAGTTTAGTGTATGCATGGGAGGCTTTCTTTTTAATAGGCTACTTGCTTCTATGTGAGTTAACAGCATTCACAACATCTTTACACTCTTTGGAATCCAATTCCTTGACACAGGCCAACAGATGCGCTAACCTTTTGGCAATTTCTAATACATCATCTAAACTGGGGTCACGCCTTGCCAATATTTCTTCTCTAATTTTGACTTCCCTGACCTTTAACAAATTGATCACGAAGTCGCTCGTAATACGTAGAGCCAAAATAAAATGGGTTAGCAAGTTCCCTGATCGCTGTGATAAAACATTCAACGAATGCATCCTTGGCATGCTCTCGAGTACTGAAATGGTACCATTGCAATATAATACTCACCTTTTTTTCATAATGTCCATCTTATTTTTTTAAAACGACAAAGTGAGGGCAGATCCATAAAGACAGCCTCGCCAGCAGCTTGTGAAGGTGTGACCAAGCCAAGGAGACTTTAAAATGCACCTGCCTTCATGACCCAAACAGTGCATAAGTAAAGCCGTGTGCATCAATGAAGTCATCCCCTCCAGCTGTCCCAGGGAACAGTGGGTTCACCAGGAGCCGGACGAAAATGGGGTGGTAAATTGGTCATGGTGGAGAAAAGGGAGGGCGCAAAGCTAAAATGAGGAGCAGATCTCTCAAGATAAGTAAAAGAAGATCAAGCAATAACAGGGCACATAAATGGCAGCTTAGAAAACATGAGGCAGTACCAATAGTTGAAAGCACTACAACAAGTGAGGAATGCATGCTAGGCAAACAGTATAAGCGCAGACCTACAACAAAGCAATAGGCAGAGTACTGTAAGGAATGGCTTGGTATCTTCAATGAAGACCGAAAAAAATGACACAGTTCAAGGGTGTTTATTGCATTTTTAAAGGGTTGGTTAAACGCCTATCTAAACCTAAATGTAAGGATGGGAGCAAGCTACAACCGTCAAATGTCCTAGTCAGTCCTAGTTGAGTTTGTCAAAATAAAAGGGCCCAGCCTAAAAAACCTATTGCCAATTCTTACTTCTAAATGCAAAATGGTGTGGGACAGTAGTGTATGCAAAAAAGGAAAAGTGTTCAAGAAACAATATGTCAGGACAGTTGAGTAGTTGTCGTCTGTTAGTAAGAATTCTCAGAAATGTGTTAATGCCCTGGTACCTTAGAGGCCCCCAGCTCTTTTGATGGACTTTAGGGACTTTTAATTTTTATCCTGGAGAAAGCAAGACCTTTTTCCCACTCTCTCAAGTATGTTTCTTTGATTTGACCCCTGTGTTTCATTTAGTTGGGGATTCTGACAAACTCCATAGGCATCATCTTTTTACATTACACAGCACCTTCAGTGCAGTGTCACAGAGAAGTCCTTTGGATTTCTCAAAGATTTAAATACCTTCTCTTGGATAAACTACTATTTCCAAGAGCAGTAAAGTGAAATGGACTTTACTTACCTTTACTTTGTAGACCCACCACAAACTATCTTAAATAGAGTGCTGGAGGGGCTACTTTCTCATGCAACATTTTAATGTTACCCTTTCTACAATTAATAGCTGGTGGCAGTGGTTTACTTTTTCCTACTATTGTGTGTTTTTACCGCAGACTGAATCCTCAGCTGCAGTATTACACCCATGGGTGCCCATTTTGTCAAAAGGGCCCCGGTCTTCTTTTCTCGCCATTTCTTGTTGGAAAGGTCCTTCTTGAGATTTACTCTCGGCGCCAAACCAGGTTTGGTCCCTGTGTTCATTTTGCAACACTTAGATATACTTGCAAAATACACCCTCTCAGTTTCAGTATATAACCTTTTCGGATGGCACACAGACACTTCCTACACCCTGAGGTGACTTCAATAGTTAGGACACTGTGGACATTAATATATCACTTGTACATATTAGGCAATACTGAGGTTTGTGGCAAAAGGAAAAGGTTAGAAAAGGAAACAAAGGTTAACTCGTTTCTCAAACAGGGAAGCACTTTTCAATTCCCCAATGCAATATGATTAACCCTTTCCCAGCTATACAAGCAAGGTATGTATGACTTTTTGGAGGAACAGATCAACACAAAGCCAGAGGGTAACAAGAGTCTGGAGGGAGCCAGGACAGCCAATGTCAATTGAACAAAGTCTAGGAGAGCCGAGGCACTTCTTGAAGATAGCACAAAAGTCTTGCACAATGTTAAAGAGTTTGTTGTAAAAAGAAATCACTGTTGGGCCACAAGCTGGGAGGCTTGTGAAGGGCAAAGCCGCAAGCAACTCTGCAAAAGGCAGCCAATGCAAGTCTCAACTGAGAGCTAGAAAGCTACACACAAGAGGTAAGTACCCCTTAGTTCACAGTACCTTGAGTCTGAAGAAAAAGTTGCCAGCTGGCTTCTGTTCCTGTTGTAGTTCCTACAGATCCCGTTGTTCCTGGGCCTCAGTCGTGGGGACAAGACAGAGGACGTCTGGGGACTCCTGCACTACGGTTTGAAGGTCGGGGGCAGCTATAGGTATGTTCAAATCAGCTGCACTTCGCAGTTTCAACGACTCGCAAATAGCACCACCGCGGTTCTTGGACACCTTGTGGACTTGCCTTGCTTCTGGGGTCCAGCACTCTGAGGTGGATCAGGCTTGGTTAGTCCTGCTTTGAGGTAGTCTGGAGCTCGGGTCCGGCTTAAAAACAATGCACTCGTTTCTGGTGTTCCTGTCCCCTGCCACTCTGTTCCTGCATCAACAGTGGAAGTGCAGCCAGCAGAGAGAGGGGTTTCAGTGAAGTTCGTCTTGGGGTCGATTGGTCCCATCAAACGAGGGGAGAAGTCGTCCTTGCAGGGCTTCTCTAGTCGATTCGAATTCGGAGTTTCAGCAATGCAGCAGGGCCTCACTGGGCAAACCAATGGTCCAGAAGTTACAGCAAGCTTCTCTTCCAAGTTCTTCTTCAGATTCCTTCATCCAGTGGTCGACTCTGCCTTCCTTGCAAAAGACCTCGCCTTTTATGCAGGTGTCTCCCATTAATTTGCAACCTTGCTGTCAATCACACCGCAGGGTTGCTGTCCTCTAGGGACAGCCAGCCAGCCAATCACCTTTGGGTGCATTTCTGTAACCAAGGGGATTAAGCACAGGGAGTTTGGGACACCTCCCTCACTTCCTGTCCCCGCCAGACATCCTTGAGCCAGGGGCGGGATTCACTTGTGAATCCTGCCAAAGACGAAATGAACACAGGGACCAAACCTGGTGTGGTGCACAGAGTAATTCTCAAGAAGGACCTTTCAAGCAAGTAATGGTGAAAAAAGACAACCAAGGCCATTTTGACAAAATGGGCACCCATGGGTGCTGTACTGCAGCTGCGAAAGCAGCCCGCAGTAAAAACACACAATGGTAGTTAAAGTAAACCACTGCCAGTAGCCATTAATTGTAGAAAGGGTAACATAAAAATGTTACATGAGAAACTAGACTAAGTAGCCCCTCCACCACCCCATGGTAAAATGGTGTGTGCTGGTCTAGAAAGTTACAAATGTAATTAAAGTCAATTTCACATCCCTGCTCTTGGAAACAGTAGTTTATCCAAGAGTAGGTATTTATACCTTGGGAAATCTGAAACAATTCCCTATGCCACTGCACTGAAGGTGCTGTGTGCCACAATGTAAAAAGATTATGCATATGGAGTTTGTCAGACTCCAAAACAAAAAGAAACACAGGGTTCAAATCACAGAAAAATACATGAGTGGGAAAAAGGTCTCACTCTCGCCAGGTAAAAAATTAAAAGTCCTAGAGTCCAGCAAAAGAGCTGGGGGTCTCTAAGGTAGAGAGGAATTTTCACATTTCTGAGCATTCTCCCTAACAAAGACAAAACCACATGCTGAAGGGCCGGACGAAGAAACAATGAGCCAATTGTGGAAGGTAGAGTAGAAGCATGCGAGCATCCCGAAAGACACAGAGGAGGTCCGGCTCAGCGGAGCCACTCACAGGAGGCAAAGTGATCACCAGAGAACATTTTCCATCGGGGCTCTGCAAAGGATTAGGCTTAAGGCAGGAAGACTCACAGGCGGAAAGCGGGCAGACGTAGAAGCAAGCAGGCAGCACACTGAGTGTAGAACAAAGCAGGAGGGCCTCCAGGGTTCAGGTCGATCACGTCACCATTCTGAAGTGAGGGAGGACCACCAAATGTACATTTCTTTATATATATATATATATATATGGGATACATTACTCACTGTAATCGTATTTCTGATGCTTGTATCTGCTTAGATTCACATGCTGTGCATAGGCCGACATCTAGTGGAAGCTGCGGAGTATTACAGTTTGTTTTTCGAAACTCGAAAATGGGCGTCGACACAGGCGTGCCAGTAATACTATCCCTAGTGTGACGTCCACTGTACCCAAGATCCCTCACGCGTCTAGGATCCTCAGATTGTATTTTTTTCTGACATGAGGAGTAGCGTGAGTACAGATAATCCAAGCAGATAGACAGAAAGGTAAGACTACAAGCAATCATGCGCCTTCTCTCGGAGGGGAGGAAGGGTGGGTCGCATGTGAATCTAAGCAGATACAAGCATCAGAAATACGATTACGGTGAGTAATGTATCCCTTCTGAGGCTTGTGGAATCTGCTTAGATCACATGCTGTGCATAGATTAGCGAGCAGTACCAGAAGAAGGAGGTGGGATGGGAGAAGGGTCATGAGCAAACAGGTGTCTTAGAACCGCTTGTCCCACTTGTGTATCTGTCTTGGAGTGAGTGTCAATGCAGTAATGCTGAGTAAAAGTGTGAATAGAGCTCCAAGTAGCTGCTTTGCAAATGGTGTCGAGGGGAACATTTGCAATGAAAGCCAGAGTGGCCCCAATGCCTCTAGTAGAGTGGGCCCTTGGCGTAAAAGGCAGAGTTTTTTCAGAAAGAGAGTAACACAGCTGTATACAGTTGATAATCCACTTCGAGATAGCGCCTTTAGAGACGCGATCTCCCTCTCTGCCTGTAGCTACGGAGACAAACAGTTGATCTGTTTTCCTTAGCGGTCTGGTTTTATTTACATAGTAGAGGACCGCCATACGCACATCTAGGGTGTGTAGTTTCACCTCAGCCGAGCTTTGCGGGTTCTGGAAGAAAGCCGGAAGCTCGATGGACTGGTTTACATGGAACTTTGATATAAATTTAGGTGAGAACCTAGGGTGTGTGCGTAAAACCAGTTTGTCTTTGTGGATAGTAAAGAAAGGATCCTGCACTGACAGAGCCTGAATTTCACTGACCCTTCTTATAGAGGTAATGGCTACTAAGAAGGCCGTTTTATAAGTCAGGTGTTTGAGACTACTTTTATGCATGGGTTCGAAAGGGGGGCCCATGAGCTTAGCTAGCACCACATTAAGGTCCCATCCTGGCGGTGGGTTCGAAATAGGAGGGTGAAGTCTCTTTACTCCTTCCATGAAGGCTTTAACTACTGGTACTTTCCACCACGACACCTTGTTATGGGATGTGGTGTAAGCCGAGAGGGCTGCCAGGTGTACTTTCAGAGAGTTAAAAACCAATCCTGCATCCAGCAGGTGGAGCATGTATGTCACGACGTTGGAAGGAGTGCAATCAACAGGGTTGATTTGTTTATTCTGGCACCAAATAACGAATCTCTTCCACTTGTCAAAGTAACAGTGCCTTGTGTTTGGTTTCCTGGATTCTTTTAGGATGTCCATACACCTCTGTGGTAAATTGAGATGTCCAAACTCTCTGACCTCAGGAGCCATGCTGCCAGGTTCATTGAGTTGGGTTGCTGGTGCACTGTTTGACCTTGTTGCTGGGACAGTAAGTTGTACCAGGCTGGAAGTTTGATGGGCTCGCACACCGCCATCCTGCGTAGGTGTGGAAACCATGGTTGTCTCGCCCACATGGGAGCAACTAGGATGAGCGTCATCGATTCCTTGTTCATCTTGTACACCACCTTCCTGATGAGAGGAGTTGGTGGAAAAGCGTACGCAAACATCCCTGACCAGTTTATCCACAGGGCGTTCCCTTGGGAGTCTGGCTGGGGGAACCTGGATGCAAATCCTGGGCATTGTTTGTTTTCGCTTGTGGCGAATAAGTCTATAGTGGGGAAACCCCACTGAGAGAAGAGATCTTCTACGATCTCTCTGTGAAGGACCCATTCGTGTTCTTCTGGCAGGGAGTCTCTGCTTAGAGCATCCGCTAGGGAATTGAGCTCCCCTGGAACATGTTGCGATGACAGGAAGATGTTCCGTCTGAGTGCCCATATCCAGATTTTCTGGGCAAGCTTGGACAGATTTGGCGAACGAGTCCCTCCTTGCTTGTTCAGATAGAACATGGCTGTCGTGCTGTCCGTCCGGATCTGCACCGACAGGTTTAGTAGATGGGGCTCGAACGCCCAAAGCGCTCGGAATACTGCCAGAAGCTCTAGGAGGTTGATGTGGTTCTTGGCTACTGAGTGAGACCAGAGACCCTGAGCTATGTGGTGGAGATGGTGAGCTCCCCACCCAGTCAGGCATGCATCTGTAGTCACCACTGCCTGTATTTCGGGATCGTAAAAGGGTTTTCCCCTTGCGAGATTCTCTCTTGTCCACCAGTGTAGGCTCTGTACAAGTGTTGGCGAAACGACCACTAGATCGTCCCACTGACCACTTGCCTGAGACCACTGTTTCGCCAACCATTCCTGCATGGGACGCATGCGCAGTCGCGCGTGGGGGACCAGGTAAATGCATGACGCCATCATGCCCAGTAACCGCATTGCTTTGCGTACCGTTATTTGTTGACCGGACTGATAATGTGGAATTTGCAGTAGTATATTCCGAATTCTCTCTTCCGAAGGGAAGGTCAACCCTTCCTGAGTATCTAGAATTGCTCCTAGGAACTGTTTTGAGGTGCTTGGCACCAGGCTTGACTTCTTCTCGTTGATTGAGAAGCCTAATTCGTGGAGGAGGTCGATAGTCCTTTGAATGTTTGTCCTGCAAATTCCTGGGGTTTCCCCCGTTATGAGCCAGTCGTCCAGATAAGGGTACACTGGGATTGCCTCCCTGCGTAGGTGTGCCGCTGCCACCGCCAGTACCTTGGTGAATACCCTTGGTGCTGAAGTTATCCCGAAGGGCAGTACCTTGAATTGGTAGTGGCGACTGTCCACCTTGAAGCGCAAGTACTTTCTGTGCGCCGGGAGCATGGAAATATGAAAATAAGCATCTTTCATATCCAAGGTTGCCATGTAATCCCCCTTTTTTAGGAGGGGGATTACCTCTTGTAGCGTGGTCATACGGAATTTTTGGGGCTTGACATACCTGTTGGCAGGCCGTAGGTCCAATACTGGGCGCATTGTCAAATCTTTCTTTGGCACAAGGAAGTAAGTTGAATAGATACCCTTGTTTACCTGGTGTCCTGGGATGAGTTCTATCGCGTCCTTTTCTAGCAGAATGGCGATCTCCTCGAGAAGGATTTTCTGATGTTCTAAGGAGTGTACTTTTTGTCGTGGAGGATGGTTCCGGGGACGCTGCAGTAATTCTATACAATATCCTGTGGACACTGTTGACAGCACCCATCTGTCTGAGGTGATCCCTTCCCAAGCCTGGGTGAAGTTGGAAATGCGTCCCCCTACTGGGGTTGCGTGAGAAGGGACCCTGAACTGAGCGTCACTGCTTTGGTGGAGGCGTGCCACCTCCCTTGTTGGGGCTGCCTCTGCCTCTCCCACGACCTCTTTTGTTACCCCTGCCGTAACTTTGGGTAGACTGCTGGCTGTTGTTCCACTGTGTACCCTGTCCCTGGGCATAGTTGCCTCTTTGTGAATTTTGGCTGCGTGGGCGACGAAAATTACTGTTCCCCCTCTGGTTAGGGGGTTTGTTGGTTAGTTGGCCAAGGGATTTCAGTGTTTCGTATTCGTCCTTGGCGTTTTTCAGTGCGTCTTCGACCGCTTTACCAAACAATAGATCGGGTTCCACCGGCTTGTCTATTAATGAAGCCTGAGTTTCTGTTTTGAACCCCGACTGCCGTAACCACGCATGTCTCTTGATAACAGTACCTTCTGCTATCAATCTCCCTGCGTTGTCCGCGGCGTCGAAAGTTGCTTTCAATATGCAACCAGACACGGCTCTCCCTTCTGCCGAGATCCGAGCCAATTGGCCCTTTAACGGTTCAGGAGCAGAGGCTATGAGTGCCGCGACCTCTTCCCATTGATGGCAGTTGTAGCTGGCCAACAGGGTGGTGGAGTTAGCAATCCTTGCTTGGTAGGCGGACGTTGAGGCTACCTTCCTGCCAAACCCGTAAAGTTTCTTGCTCTCCTTGTCGGGAGGAGCTTCTGACGAAGATAAGGGTGTTCCAGCCCTCTTCCGAGTGTTGGTAACAACTAGGGAGTCTGGTTTAAGATGTCCTCTTATATAGAGAGGGTCAGACTGGGCTGCCCGGAAAAGTTTTTCGACCCTGGGGTTGACTGCTCTGGTGAGGTTTGGGTTCACCAGGGACGGATCTATTCTTCGTTGGATGGATTTAAGGATAGGGATGGTCTGAGCGACCGGCCTCCTCTCTCCCACCAACTCTTCTGCTAAGTCCCTTTCCTCCTGTACACCGTGGGTGTCGATGTGAAAATGTTCTGCCGCGCGAGCGAGAACCTCATTAAGGAGGGGCTGGTTATCGACTGGCGAGTCGGTAACTGGGGCTTCGTTCTCTACCGGGGAATCTACTCTGTAAATTTCCTGCTCATCTTCTCCCTCCTCCTGGTCCTCATCATCCGCATAGTATTCCGTCCCGGTTTGTTTCTCCATAATTTCAAACTCCTGGTCCCCCTCAGGGAAAGGCTCTCCTTGGTACCTGGGGTGTGGAGTAGAGTATGGAGTAGAGTAAGGCTGTACCTCGAAGGGTTCAGGTCTTTCGAACCGGGCCCTTTTACTTAGGGGGATGGGATCAGTGGAACCTGAGGGTGTGGCCCCCCTGAGGGTCATACGAGAGGAAATGCTCTGGATTCTTGTCGTAAAAATCAGCCAAGGAAGACATCCTTGACATGACCCTGTCTATGTCTTCGCTGGACCATTCTTTGGAACAGGGTATGACTTTAGTAGGCAATTTAGGGGACTTATCAAGGGTACCCTTGCTGGATGTTGATCTCTCAGTAGACTTGTATTTGTTTGTCTGCTTAGGGGGGAAGGATGGTCTTACAGGAGTGGAAGAATGTGCTTTCCGCTGTTTCCCCCCCTCCCCGTGCGTGGAAAAATGTTTTCCCTGTCCCTTGGAGGCCCCGGAGACTTTCGACGCCTGGCGTCGAGGATCGGGAGAGGTATCTGTGTTTTTCGAGCGTGGGGCCTCGCTGGTGTTAACTGCGGGCTCCGTCTCTTGGAGCGCGGCCTGGGGGTGGAAGTCGTCTTCGTCCTGCGACGATCGAACTTCCATTAGTCTAGGGAGCGAGGCACTCTTGGCAAGAGTGGATGATTGCCTTGCGTCATGAGGCGATCTCGATCGAGAGCGCCCAGAGGACACCGAGTCGGACCGTTCTATCTGTGCCTCTTTCCGAGAAGTCGACGAGGTTCGGTTGGACTTAGTGTGCTTAGTGTGTGTAGGGTGTGTAGCACTTGCGTCGCCGGGGGTCTTCCCCATAGCCGCCCTGCCGGACGACCTTCCGAGGTCGGGGACCTGCGCTCGGCTGTCTTTCGACGCCGTAATGCCCTCGCCGTCCGAAAGTACGGCGTCGCTGCCATCGCTGAAGGCGCCCTCCGCTGCCATGGCCGCCTGCCTGGCGTGGTGGGCCCAACGCTTTGTCGAACGGTCCTTAAGTGTCTTAGGTTTAAACCTACTACACGCTCTGCAGTTCGCTTCGGGGTGGTCCCTCGGCAAGCAGAGATTGCACGTGGCGTGCCCGTCGACCCAAGGGTATTTGCGGTTGCACTTGGGGCAGAATTGGAAAGGGGTACCCTCCATACGCACCTTGAGGCAGCGGGCTAAGTGTAGGAAATATATAAGTGTATCTATATACCAAGAGTGAAGAGTATGTACCACCCCCCACTCTCCCTACTTGCAGGGCCGAGGCCAGCGGCCTACTAGGCCCGGGCCGAGGCCAGCGGCCTTCCGAGGCCCAGATCCGTCGTGCAGCAGCCGACGGTCGATGTCTTCTCCAGCCATCGTCGAGTCGAGGGTCGACGTTGGGGTGGGGAAGGATGTCAATAAAGAATAATACATTTCAATTATTAGCAAAAGTATGGCTAAGGCCAGGGGACTCCGCAAGATGCTTCCGACCAGTATGGCGGAAAAAAACAATCTGAGGAGCCTAGACGCGTGAGGGATCTTGGGTACAGTGGACGTCACACTAGGGATAGTATTACTGGCACGCCTGTCGACGCCCATTTTCGAGTTTCGAAAAACAAACTGTAATACTCCGCAGCTTCCACTAGATGTCGGCCTATGCACAGCATGTGATCTAAGCAGATTCCACAAGCCTCAGAAATATATATATATATATATATATATATATATATATATGTATATATATATGTATATATATATATAGATTATAGGAGGTTCTCCTGTCCAAGATCAGTCTCTGAGCCTGAACAGTTATGCAGCCTTATATATACAAAATGTTGGAACCTTTTTTAGTTTTCCTGGGTTACCGCATAACATGTTACTCTTACATTTGCAACCAGACTAGCAACCAAATAAAGTAGACCTTTAAAATTGGATTCTCAGAACCACTCACCGCAGAAGGTTGTAAAAGCCCTTAACAAAATCAATGCATAAAACAATCATAAGCAATAAAAATGCATAAAAAGGCAAACTAATCCAAAATGTATTACCAGTGCCATGGCTAAGCAATCCAGATTAGACATCTGCTATTGCATATACAAATTGGAACAGTATCACTGCAGCCTCGACCTTATAACACAGCAAATACAGGCATCAGGCAATGGGGCATTTATAGGACTTAATGTTGTCCAAGTAAGCCTAGCAAGCACATAACTCATGAAGCAGATGCAATTTAAGATAATAAAAACTGGATAACCCTTTTAAAAATCCCCTTTGGTGGATGTACTATTTACTCTTGATAACATGGAACATATTTTCATCAACTACAATGTGTCAAATGTAAACCTCCAGAAAAATGCACTTTTTCAGGGTACCAATGGTTGAGTTGATCACTGAGTCTTAATAATACATCACCTGCGACTTAGTCCTTTCCGAACTTGAGTTGCCAATCAAAATACATGTGAATGTCCTTCCATTTTAAGGCAAAGAGTTGTGGCTTGTCTGTAGTTTGGATTAGGATGGGCATAAGTCACCTTTTCCTCACAAGATGGTACCATGGACAAAATACAAATGCATACTAATCTATGCCATCCCCATGCCACTGGGGCACTTTTCTAAAATGTGAGACTAGGCTTTCCAGTAGGCCACTTCACACAAAAGCTTCAACTATTCCAGTCTCAACTTAAAAATGTGATTTCAGTGTGTTCAATTTGTGACCAAATCCAGAAATCCATTAAAGTATCTAGATACAGATGACTTTCACCTGTTATCGGCCCATCATTCTTCCTGTATCATGTACAATTTAAGGATCATTTATCCTGATAAGGAATACTAGTAGGACCAAGAAACCATCCCTGTGTCCCAAAATAGCATTTTCTCAATGTCTGAGACATCCTTTATCTTATTAGTTTCTTTGTAGGTATAGAACTCCTCAACACTGTCCCTACGTAGGCAATGTCCTTCATCAAGCCAGAACGTGGCCCATGCCCTAGCCTGCAGTAGAACAAGATATCATGAATCTAGTCCGAACTAGCATTGTTATGAACAGGGATCTTAGATGCTAATTTACAAACACCCAGGACAGATTTTATAAAAGCATTCTCAAAGTTCAAATGATCACCCACATTAAGCCCCAGACCACCGTGCCAAACAAATCTAGTGAATTGATTTGGTAACAAATACTTAGATGCCAGCCTTGAAAAGAGACGCTGGCCAACTTTACAGAGATAAAATCACATCTGTGGATTGCTTCATTTTCATCTGGACATTAGCAATCTGTGGCATCCAAGAGGAGTTTGCTGCAAAGCAACCACCCATGTAGTCTAAGTCGGTCATCAACACTAAGGTCTTGTTTACTAGGAATCGTAAGCTTCTGGCACTTTCTTTGACCTGCAAACATTATACTGGATTTATCTGAATATGGCTAACCCATGCCCATAACTGGAGCCAGTAAAAGAACTTAGTAGTTTCCGAGAACCTGCCCTGTCATGGCCATTAGAAGAGCAAGGTCTGCGAATTATAGAAGCAGAGTATGCATCCCTTTGATCTTGGAAACCTAGACTGTGGCGTTTATTAATGTGTTGAGTCCATTCAAATACAGAATAAACCATGGTGCCAAGACACAGAAAAAGAAACTACATTCTGCAGACCTCCCCACACCTCGCAAATCTTACAAATGCTAATCTGTCATGATGCAGTACAATAAATATTTCAGTAAGCCCACCAGGATGCCAAGCTTAAACAAAACCTCCCATGGTTTTACTGTGGGCACATCGAAAGCCAACCTCAAGAAAGACACGTTGCTGTTTTATCTTTCTTAAACAGGATGATTTTACAATTACTAAAAGGAGAGTTAACCTGACCAACTGTGTTCTTATCTGCTAAAAACATAACTGACAGAAATCTTCCCATTCTGTCAACCAATGACGCAGCACTTTCCCAAACATCTTGGCATGTGTTAACAAAATATGGTAGTATGTTTGGGGGCAGCCTTGCACCGCTTCATAGAAATGGTACCTATTTTGGCCAGCTTCCAAGATGGTGGAAAGACTTTGATAGAGGATATTAAAAGACCTTTGTCAAGACCACACACCCATATAAGGAGCTAACATTTAGGAAAATGTGGGATTTAGTGATCTGGGCCTTGGCCTTTACATGTTTCAAATGTGAGATGGCCAAGGTAATTTCCTGAGTCCAAAGATGACAACATTCCCTGCTCCCAGTTGGTGTCAACCCACACCGACACTCATTGTACTTCCCCCCTCCCACTACAAAAGTGAACTCTGATAGGAGCAACGTGGCTAACCGAACTAGTGTAATGTACAACACTATATGCCCAGCTACACCCTTGTGCCCTTGGTGATAATAGCCCAAATTGATATTTGATTCCTGTTAATAGCATGCATGTACATGGAGTAACAAATTAACTGGTTAAAATACCCCTTTATATAATTTACATATTGCCTCCTTTCCCCGATTTTGGCAACTGGGTCTGCATCAGGACTCAAGTAAATTTAGGACTTCCAAAATCACCTTTTTCCTTTCTTTAGCTCACTAAATGTCCTAGAGAGCAGATCTTTAGAACATCCACATCTCATGGAGTCCACAAAATACATATATTCAGGATATTGTGAACGGCAGATAGCACAGGGGAAACGTGCTGTCTTGGAAGCAAGACACCGCAGAGCAACAGAGTTTCGAAACCTGGATCCACGCTTAGAAACAAAACTCAGGCATTAAGCGCGTTATAAAAAACCTATTAAAATAAATATATAAATAAAATATTCCCACCATTGGTATTACGGACCAGAATATACTATTTGTCTGGAAAAGCAGCTGCTATTGTTTTCCCAAGAACTTTCATCTGAGCACACCTCTCCACCTTTTGTGTCTAGTTCCCAGACACATGAAGGGGCTCTATCCCATTGCTGCTCTTGCTCTGCATTTATGTTATGTTATGTTATGCTACTTGGCATTTATATAGCGCTCTACATATCAATGGTATGACCTCAAAGCGCTGGTTGATTTAACGCCCTTGGGGACCGTAGTCCAGGTCAGTTGAGAGTAATGCGTCATAGGGTGCTTGGGTGCACCAGTTATGTGTGCAGCTGATGTAATTGTCTGATGGTAGCTGCATCCTAGCATTAGGTGTGGTGGTATTTATATCAGTTGAATGTGTGCAGTCTGCAGGGTGGACACAAAGACTGGGTTCTGGCTGCGTTAGCCCTGTGTAGGACACTTGTGTGCAGCTAGGCTGGTTTGTCATGGGATGTAGCTGCGTTTTATTAGAATGAAGAGGTGTTCATGGGGTTATGTTACATTGTACAGCGCACGGTCACCCAAGGGTATCTAGAGGGCGGGAACAAACCATAATTGAGACAGCTAAAACTGGTAGGTCTTAACGGCCTTCCTAAAGGCCAGATGATTAGACCGGTTTTTTTTTCTCTAGGCGGAAGCCCATTCCAAAGCAGAGCTGCTGCTATGGAAAAGGCACGGCCACCAATCCGCGCACGCTGGAAGGAAGGAAGGTACGCAAAGCCGACCAGCCGAGGCAGACCGCAAACAGCGACCGGGGCAGTAGCGAGTAAACTTTACTCTAAGGAATTCCGTGCCCTGGTCGTGCAGCGCCCAATGTACGATACACAACGCTTTAAACCGGATACGCTGGGCGACCGGGAGCCAGTGAAGGGAACGAGAACCAGAGAGAGCCCCGTAGGGTGTGCTAGTTGCAACGCGGGCTGCTAAATTTTGTAAATGCTGCAACCGCCGGATCAGCCCCTTGGGCTGTGCCAAATAAAGAGAGTTACAATAATCCAGCTGGGATAGCACCATAGCACTACCACCGGCGGACGAAGGGGGGGGAAGGAATCATGGGGAGCACTTTCTATAAAACTTTCAAATGAAATTGGCCCGCCTGACAAACAGCTGCAACTCCATTGGAACCGGGAGAGAACAAAGACAAGAAGGCCAAAAGGAAGACACCCAAAGTGAAGGGTCAGGAGGACAGCCCAGCACCAGAACCTCAGCCTTCTCTCTGTTCAATTTTAGCCAGTTGTGATTCACCAAGCCCCCGTGGCTGACGGGCACCTCCATAGGCACAACGACACCTCAGCCTGATCCAGATCTAAACGGAGTCCTGAAGAACCCCACAACTGAGGTGACAGAGGCAGAATGAAAAGGGGGCATGGCAAGGGTCTGGGTGCGATCCACCAGGAACGAAGTGAACAAGGCCAGCACTTGACCAGATATAACTATCTGGGCAAGACGAGACAGCAGGATGGGGTGGTCAACAGTGTTGAATGTCGCTGACAGATCTAATAGAATCAGGGCACCCACCCCACCCAAGTCAACCATCCTGGGCATGTCGTCCTAGACGGAAACCAAAACACTCTCAGTACCCCTACCAGGCCTGAAACCAGACTGAGCGGGATCAAGAAAGTAGAGTTGACACCAGGGACTCAATAAGCTTTGTAAGAAAGGGAAGGAGAGAGATAGGACGAAAAGTAGATAGGACCACGGGATCCAGTGAAGGCTTATTCAGGAGATGAATGACCCTTGCAGCTTTAAGCTCTGGTGGCACAAGTCCTGACTGGCAGGAGTCATTAATAGCTGTTGTAATCTCCGTAAGAATATCAGGGGAGATCTTTTCCATAATAGTCAAAGGAACAACATCTGACGGGGAACACAACTTGATCTTATGAACGGCAGTCAGCTCTGTCTCTTCCGAGAACGGCGAAGGACGACCATCTCAATTCAGGGGAATTGTTCTCTCTGATCGGAAGAGTGCTCACCGATGTGGATATATTAGTACGGATTGTCTCGATCTTGGCCAAAAAATATTGTGAGGGCATTACACAGTTCCTGGGTGGGGATAATATTAGGCGTAACTTTGGCAGATGAAGAGAGGGATTTAACTACGGCAAAAAGATCCTTAGATTGACATAATGAAGATTCAATCTTCTTAGTCAAATACAAAGATTTGGCATTTTTAATGGCCAGCATGTATGCTATTAAGCAGACTCTGTACTGTCCCTTAAGAATGGGGTCATAGGCCTTGCACCATTTGCGCTTGGCCTGTCTCAACTTAAGCTGTGCCGCCTTCAATAAGTCGGAGAACCAGGGCTTGGATGGCAATCTACGGCGTTGAATAAGATGCAGGGGAGCTACCACATCAGCAGCCTCGTGCAATGACTGAGAAAGCAAGACAGAGGTAATGTTTGTATGCGAGCAGCTAGGCCGAAATTGATCAAGGGGTGTAGCTGCATTCTAATTGTGTGATGTTGTAGAGTAGGGAGTAAGCATAGTGATATGGGAGGTGAGTGTTTGGGTGGAGTTATGATCTAAGCAGCTTGCTATTCAAATTTCAAGCATGCGCTTGCTTATTACTGGCATCATTGCTCAGGCTCTCATTGAGCATCTCGCGCCTTGAAACATTTGTGTATAGGCGCGTTACAAATGCCATATCATTAGTCATTGCGATGCAAGGTTCAAATCGCTTCAGGTGGTCGATATTATGGAAAGAGTCACGTTTTTAGAGCTTTGCAGAACGTCAAATAGTCTTGGGTGTGTCGAATATGTCGGGGAAGCGAGTTCCACAGATTTGGGGCCAAGGTTGGGAAGGCAGATCCTCCGATCCTGTCAGAATTAGAGGTTGGAATCACTAGAAGGAGGGCGGTGCTTGATCTCAGGGTGCGGGATGAGAGGTATGGTTTTATCTTTTCTTGTAGGTAAAACGAGCCGGTCTTGTGCACTGCTCTGTGAGTGATGCATAGGGTCTTGAAGGTGGCCCTTCATCTGACTGGGAGCCAGTGGAGGGTTTGGAGACCTACTGAGATGTGGTATCTTAGACCCACTGCAAGGAGCAGTTTTGCAGTAGCGTTTTGGACTCTTTAGAGTTTGTTGAGTTGATATGCCGAAGCTCCTAGGTATAGGGAGTTGGCGTAGTCCAGTCTTGACATCACAATAGACAATTGCTGCAAGTCTGTTTGAGTAGGAGAGGTAAGGAAACACGCGTCAGATGTTTGCAGTGGTAGTGAGAGCATTTTGACACGTTGTTGATCTGACGGGAGATGGTTAGGCCTGAGTCCATAGTGCAGCCTAGGTTTGCCACTATATCGGAGGGTGGGTGGAGGGGAGGGCAGAGGGACTGAGGCCATGGGAGTGGATGTGGTAGAAGGGCAGTATTGCCGAACATCATGATTTCAGTTTTATCAGGGTTCAAAAGGAGGTGGTTTATTGTCATCCATCGGTCAATATCGTGCAGACAGGCTTCAAGGTCGGGAAGGGGGTTGGTGCCCGACTTGGGAATTCTTAGAATGATTTGGGTATCGTCAGTGTAGTTGTAACAGGAGATGTTGTGCATGCGGATGATTCCTGGTAGATTGGTCATATAGAGGTTGACCAGGAGAGCAGACAGGCATGTGCCTTTGGATACTCCAGTATTCACCGAGCGAGCAGTTGAGACATAAGGGGCAAGGAGGGTTATTTGGTTTCTGTTGCTGAGGAAGGAGGCGATCCATTTGAGAGCAGTACCACTGATTACTAGGGAGCGAAGGCGGTCAAGGAGGATTGAGTCGTTAACCGTGTCAAAGGCTGCAGAGAGATCGAGAAGAATCAAAGCTTTGCAGCCTTCAGAGTCTGCAGTGACCCTGAGATCATCCCAGATCGATATCACAGTGGTTTCAGTTCCATGTCGCGGTCTAAAGCCTGATTGTGCAGGGTCGAGGACGCAGTTGGATTCTACAAAGGAGTCGAGCTGGGAGTATGCAGTCCGGTCAATGATGTTATTGAGAAATCTGGTGTTGGAGATAGGTCTGTAATTCTTGGGGTCAAGGGATGCCTTTTTTAGTGGCTTGACATGCACCATTTTGAAGGTAGCAGGGAGGAGGGATTCATTTAGAATGGCTCTTGCATGTTCTCCTGCGCAGGTAGATGAGAATATTTCTTTCAGTACAGAGGCTGGGCAGGGGTCGAGGGGCGACCCAGAGGGTTTACTGCTGATAGTAGGTCAAGGAACTCGTCTCTGGAGATGGGTTTTTGAAGGAGTCGAAGGTAGGGAAATTGGGCATAGGGGCAATGGGATCATGAGGGATCGGTGATGGGTGTTACAGGAAGGACAGATTGGTGTTAAGGGATGTCGTGGAGCGGTGTTGTAGAAGTGTAGGGAGAGGGAGTCGCAGAGTGATTGTGAGGGGGTGGATTGGGTAGAGGAGCAAGTGGGTTTGACAAATTCTGATATGATCATGTGGAGTTCTTTGCTGCAGTTCTAAGAGTGTGGGACAGGCAGAATAAAACAGTAATATCTCAGGGGGCACTTTCTAGTTGTGAATCGAGCGAGTGGGTGCAATTCTAATTGTGCAGCGAAGACAAATAAATCACAGTGCCATCTCAGTGGGTACTTTCAAGATGAGAACTAAGGTAGTTTTCTACTGGCTTTCTAGATGTGATTCGATCTAACAAAAGCAAGAACAATTCTTAATAGTGTGGGACAGGCAAATAAATCTTAGTACTATCACAGCGGTCACCTCCTAGGTATGAATCAATGTGACAACACAAATTCAAAGTGAGCGGCACAGGTAGGTAAATCACAGTGCTATCACAGTGGGTAGCTTCTAGAAGTGAAGCAATTTACCAAAAACAATTTCTAGTTGAGAGGTGAAGAACAAGCTCTTAGTGAGCGGGGCAGGCAACTAAATTACAGAACTATCTCAGTGGGCACTTTAGCTGCGGATCAAGCTAACAGGAATAATTTGTGAGTGTGTGGGACAGGCAAATGAATTACAGTACTGTCTCAGAAGGCACCCTCTAGATGCGAATCAGTGCAACAATAACAATTTTCTCTAGGTGTGTGGTACAAATAAATCAGAGTATTAGGTCAGCGTGCCATTTCTAGAAGCAAATCAGGCAAACAGAACAAGTTTGAGTGTGCTGAACAGGAAATATAGATCACAGTAATATCTCAGAGGGCACTTTTAGATGTGAATCAAGGCAATGAGAACAAATCTGTAGGTGTGGGGTACAGATAGATCACAGTCTTAGAAATCACAGTAATATCACAGTGTGTACTCTCTAGAGGTGCTAATAGTATATATAACAAAAAAAGGGTGTAAACACCGTACAATATACCCACAGAGGTGACAAACACCAGGAATCGTATATTCCCGAATATATTTATTCATACATTAATTTATTTAATTATAACACTCTTAAAATGATCACGTTACATAAAATTCATAGTTAAACACACAATATATAAAACATCAAAAGACTGTACTCCACAAAACACATGAAAATCCCAAATATGGGTTAATTCTGCTGATTTGTAAATTGACTCCGTGTGGAACTCCACACTGGAGTGATTTCTCTTTTAACTAGGTTATTATTGGTATTAATGTATGAATAAATATATTCGGGAATATACGATTCCTGGTGTTTGTCACCTCTGTGGGTATATTGTACGGTGTTTACACCCTTTTTTTGTTATATATACTATTAGTCTTATCCATGTGGTAAAGAGTGTAATTTGATCCATTAGAACATGGTTTTTGCCGTCTGAGAAAAACACCTCTCTAGAGGTGCAACAGTGCAGCAAGAGCAGATGTGATGATTCAAGTCAAACTGAACAGTTCCTGTAAGGTGCAACACAGGCTAACATTCATAGTGCTATGATCGTGAGTAGAGTCGTAGGGTTTCCAGGGTAAAGTGATTGCTCTACTCCCCACCCCGGACACTCCTACCTTGGTAGTAGCTGCTGGCTGACGGCTGACCACTGGCTTCCCCTGCTGAGACCTGCTGACACGATATGGAGCTGCCTCTGTAGGAGCCGCCCTTTGCCTTGGGGCCCTTAGCCGCAGGTGCTGCACAGGCAAATGGCTGCCCTGGGAGGGTCAGCTAAGAGGAGCTATCTACCCAATCAGAGGAGGGGGAAGGGCTGGGAGGAGGGAGGAATTGGATGTGGAAGGCGAAGGGGGAAGCGAGAGAGAGAATACACGGCCGGAGGGGCCAAACTAATTTTAAAATACCACGCATGTGGAGCAGGGCTAATTTTCAAGGTACCAGAAGCCCCTACCTTACCTGCAGCCTCTAGGAAGTGGCGAGCAGGTGAGGACAACACGGGCACTAGGCCCTTTGCAGTGGACAACCAATCGGGGGCGGGCTGGGAGGCGGTGGATGCGGAAGGCGACAGGAGAAGCGAGAGGGAAAATACACAGCCAGAGGGGCTGGAGGGCAGCATTAGGACAGTTTTTCTGAAGTCCAACTAAGGGCTTAGTAAAACCATTAAAATGAGACAGTACAGGACTCCACTCTTAGTATAAGGCTGTACCACTAGAGTTCATGGTAGCGTAGAATGAGCAGCCTGGCTCATCTTATGAGGGAGAGGGCTGTAGAATCAGTACAAAGAAATTGTATTATAAATATTGCCCAAAGAAACACTGACACTATGTATTGTAAAAATAAAGGGTTTATTTTATACACAAGCAGACCAAGCGATTCTTGGATAAGTAAGTACTATCAAAGCATATAAACACATTATAAAAATACAACACTGGGCTTTAAAGACACAGAACAATGCACATACCTTATTTAGAACATCTAACAGTATGTCTGGGCAAGTCATACCTTTGTATACACATTCAGTATAGGGCAGACCTATTCTTGGGGAGTAAAACCATAAGTTACTTTCAGATTACTTTACAGTAATACAAGGGTAGTAGACCCGGTCATTTATGCAGTGACACTCAATGAAATCACAGTCAACCAACTTGCAAATATACTTTTCTGAGTAGTGGAACACAGATTCAAGGAACAGTATATACCTCTATTACTTGTGCGATAACACACAGTCATACTAGGCATATAACCAGGCATATCAATGTTAGATACACCTAAAGGAACATTTTTCAGGAATGGCACACAACTAAGCTATTCTAAGCAGGTAAGCCCCAATGTTGTAATATTTTATTACAGTTGCTTTTAGTGCAACACAGATTGAGGTAAGCAATAACTAACTTGTTTTAGGATGGCACACAGATAAAACAAGGTAAGTAAAACCTATATACTGTTAAAAAGGAGATATCAGCAACTTAAGAGGTAAGTATAACCTAACGCAGACTTGTTCTGGACAGGCTAACATCAAATCAGGGGAAGCAATACATAATTATGGAAACTCATGCATCTATCCTAACAGGAATAGTAAAGTGAAACCAACAGCATTACTTTATATTTTTGCACAGTTGCTATTACCTGAACATGTAATACTCGTATACCTTGCTATGCCTTTACTATGTACTACAATGTAATTACTGTACCTATATTCTTTGCATAACCATGTATCCTGTTAACTGCTTGCGCCCTGATACCCTTGGGTCTGGCGCGCACTATATAAATGAATAAACTAAAACTAAACTAAACTTTTGGGGAAGAGGCGCAACCATTTCACAGGTGATTAACTTAACCTTATAGATACTTTTCAGAATAGTGCAACACACATTCAAGATAAGTAAGAACTTTTATAACTGAGTTACAGTTACCAACCAACTTCTTTTACAAGGAACTTTTGCACACTTGTTATTCTTTTCAAGGCAGAATCCTTTTCTTATCCAGTCCTTCCCATATTCCATAGCATGAGTTCACTAAGAGGCAGTAGAGGGCCCTAGTGATGTAGGTTCCAGCTGTAGGCAGAGTGAAATAGGGTTCAGTTGCAGGCAAAGTCAGAGTTCCAGAGGAAGACTGTTCAAACAAGTAAGTATTTCACTTTAAAGTTAGTAGAGGGCCCAGGGACGTCAGAGAAGACACCCTAGGAGGATTCCGCAGTGGGCCTGGGTGAACTGGATGAGTGGCCTCCCAATCACAGAAAACACCACAAAACTATAGAGAAATCACAAAGTCTTAAGGTAGGTAAATACCTCAGCACAGAAGAAGAGTTGCAGCAGGAAGACTTCAGGATCTGCAGCCAAAAGCCTGATCGATGGATTCCTTTGTCAAGAACATGGAAGACGGGACTTTGGAAGGACTTTTGCAGCAGGGATCACAGAAGAAGGATCCATGCAAGAGTTTCCTCGTGGCTGGATGCGGCTCTGTGTATTTGGCTCATTTTCAGAAGCACAGAAGAGAAGATATCGCCAGTTGGATTCTTGTCGTTTGCAAGGTCGAGCACTCTGGTGAGGGGACTTTTTGGATTAGAATTGTCTGGAGAGCCAGCAGGATGACCACAAATTTTCAGAGAGATTCGGAATTCGCAAGACTGTGCAGCGCACAATGGCTCGAGGTCCCAGGTTATTGGGGTATTGCAGCCCTGCAAGGTCGCAGCACAACGTGGGGTGGCTCAAAATGCAGGTCTTCTTGAGTCTAGTGGGTCTAACCAGGCTCAGGGTCATCATTTGTAGAGTCCCCAGGTCGAATGGAATGGAGGGCTACAGCAGGCTCTGTTTACACAGCAGGCTCTCAGGTTGCTGGAAATCGTCTCAGCTGCGGTTTCTTCATCTTCCTATTCGGTTTTGGTTCCAGTGGTCGACTACCTCTTTAGCTTCCAGGATCTGACTTTTATGCAAGAACCCAGCCAATCAAACAGCCATGAAACATTCAAACTTGGGGGGCTGGCAGTCCTTTCGGGACAGCCTGCCTTCCAGTTTAAACTGGAGTCTTGCAGTCAGGCTGGAAGACAAAGGGCTGCAGAGTTTTGGATTCCTCCCTCGCTTCCTGCTTGCACAGACACTCTGGAGACTGGGCAGGGAATCCATAGGATTCCCGCCGAAGATAAAAATCACAAAGGAATTTCCCGCCCTGGATGTCAGGAGAAGGAACAAGACAGGACAAGGAACGCTAAAATGGCAAAAACAGACAGGGGGCATTCTGGTAAAATGAGCACCCATGGGTGCCTTTACCAGGGCTGTACAAACAGCCCACAGTAAAGGAGCACTGAATTAATAAAAAGGTTCACTACCACCAGCCATTAAAGGCAAGTACTCAGTATCTCTCCAGCACTCCACATAAGGTGGGGGGTGCTGGTCTCACCTAATAAACTGTAAAAGGGATCCAAAGATCCTTTCTACCCTTGGGAACTGTAGTTCTCACAAGGTTAGCCAGCGAAAGTTTAAAGGGGAGCCCCTAGGGCAACCTAGCAACAATAGGCATTTATTGCAAATAAGTGGTCAAAGAGGATAACTTTTAAAAGACACTATGGAGAGTCTTAAAAAGGACACCCATAAAAAGAGAAAGACTGGGTGTGGAAAAAGATCTCAGCCATGGTTCAAGCACATGTTGTCAATTACCAATTGGGATGCCAAAGGTATAAAGGTACGGGATGCATACAAATTCGGGCCCAATTTAGTGCACAATTTACACGCACTGAGGCACCTCTGTTCTCTGTTAAAGGTGACTTAATGTCTGCACTCTGTACTATTCATTACAAAGTAATTCAAAATTATTAAGAATAACCATTTCGGGCACAAAGCTATCTTTTACAAAGATGTGCCTAAATGGGTGCACATTTTGTGCCAACTTCCCATCATTAGTAAGCAAGAATTAGAATAGACGATACTTTGAACCCTTGTGATACGATAAAAAATAAACATTTACAGCAGCTACAAGGACATCTTATTGGTGTGGCAATACTGAATTGATATTTCGGACACAGCTTTATGCACTGAATAACCACCATCGAGATAATGAATTTCACAAGAATTGGTATTCATTTTTTGGACAGTTGGGTTATTCAAAATCAAGCGACAGAGTGGATTTCAAAAGCACTCCGACAAAAACATTTCTTCCAAACCATCTTTACCATTCTCACAATCTTTGCACATTTAGTGGAACTGGACTAATGCAGTGGCCGATGACTGGTTTACAGAGAAAATATATATTTTTTAAAGCATGTTTAAAGTGCTTGTGCATATGCTTTGGCAATCCCCCAAAGCAACATCTAGCACCAGTCAAACGCTTGTGCAACATTCTGTGTGCCATGACTACTTTTGTGTGCTAACTTCAAACCCTTAAAGTCATACCTTAATGAATAATGTGAAAATACCTACTAACGAGTTCTTTTGTCCATTCACATACACCAAAATGTGCAAATTGTTCAAAAATCCATTATGCTGTTGCGGTGGTACTGCAGCCAAAAGACAGTCTCACTGGCATACAATAGAACTTCCAGAATGTCTCTTAAATGTATGCAAACTGGTCTCATGAATATTGAGCAATATCCTGAAAACCTGTCAGGTTTGTGCCCTCCCACCCCCCGCCCTAGTTGGACAACCCATCTCTGAAGTGTTTCTATTGTCTTTGCTGTATTCGAGTACTTACCTTTGTTGCTCTGGTTTATGCATCATATGCTTTTCTGACTTCTCAAGTGTGACAATATTTGTCTAGAGGTTTCATTACCTGCTGTGTATTTTAAAAGGCATAATAAATCATTTTATATTTTTGCACTTACCTGTGTAATTGGAAATATTGGTGCTGTGTATTGACTCGTGTAGCACTAGACCACTCGCACATCTCTATTGGTCTAGGGCTTGCTGCTCTACCTATCTTTACTGCTGGGTTTGGCTAGACTTGAGCGACTTCCTTCAAAAGTCCACCCCCAGTGATGATTTTATTAATCATCCCAACAGCCATCATTCCTTCAAAGTAACTTTTTAAAGCAATCACCATTTGTCTGAGTAACTCCAAAGTACACACCCATTCCCAACTCTGCACAGTAAGGACTAAACTCAGTAACTCCAGAGTTAAAAGTACTGAATGTGTCAAATGTATCAAAGAAAATAAATTCAGACAAGTCCAAAAAAAATGTATTCCTGTCAAGATAAACGTTTCAGCAAAGAAGCAAGATTAACACAAAAATGTTTGATTATCATCAATGTATTTATACAAGGGATGAACAAGTTACTTCTTACCTTGTAACGTTCTTTCGATGGGATGTTCCTCCGACGTATTCCTTATCTTTGATAGATCATCTCCCAGCTTGCTGGCCTCGGAATTATTTTTTCAGTAGAGGGCGCTGCGCGTGGACGTCCCTCGAGCCGATGTCCCTCGACGGCCTCGGTACCGGCGCCGACGTCACCACGTGTATAAATAGACTCGTGCAGCGTCCGTTGCTCAGTTCCGTTTTGACGTTAACAGTTGATTTACATGAATTGGTTATTGACCTTGAAGGAGCATAAGCTGCAACCAAAAGGGAAGTATTACTGCGGGGATGGATGGGAGGGGCGATGAGGAATACGTCGGAGGAACATCCCATCGAAAGAACGTTACAAGGTAAAAAGTAACTTGTTCTTCGAAGGGATTGTGTCCTCCGACGTATTCCTTATCTTTGATAGACTCCCATAGCAGTGGTTTGTAATTGGAGGTGGGAGTAAAACGCCATGTTTCCTTTTAGGAATGAACCGAATGTAATACGGCTTTGCCAAACCTAGTCCCTTGACTAGAGGAGGAATCCAGGTTGTAAAATCTTGTGAAGGTATGTGCGGATGACCATGTGGCAGCCGCACATATGTCTCGAACCGGAACCCCTCTTTGGAGGGCCGAGGAGGCTGCGATACCCCTGGTTGAATGAGCCCTAAGATTGTGAGGAGGCTCTTTCCCTGCCAGTTTGTAACATTCCAGGATGGCCAAAATAATCCATCTGGAAATGGTTTGTTTTGTTATCGGTAGTCCCAACTTGTGCCCTGAGTAACCTTCGAACAGTTGGTCTGCTTGCCTAATCCTAGCAAGTCTGCTGATGTAAAAGCTTAAAGTCCGCCTTGGGTCCAGCCTATGTAGCTTTTCTTCCTCTTTGCCCGGATGGGGAGGCGGATAGAATGAAGGTAAGGTAATTTTCTGAGTGATGTGGAATTCAGAAACCACCTTTTGGAGGAAATTAGGCTTCACCTGTAGGACAACCTTGTCTTTATGAAAAATTGTATGAGGGGGTTTACAAGATAGAGCTTGTAATTCGCTCACCCTTCTAGCAGATGTTAGTGCCACTAATAAGATAGTTTTAAGGGTGAGAAATCTTAGCGAACAAGAGTCGAGTGGTTCGAAAGGAGTACCCATCAGGAAATTTAAGACTAAATTTAAGTCCCATAAGGGAACTTGGAATGGTCTTGGAGGGTAGACATTAGTTAATCCCTTTAGAAATTGTATAACTAGGGGTAATTTGAAATACAAAGGCTCCTCCGCAGTGCGCTTGAAGATCGATAGCGCTGCGAGATAGCCCTTGATAGTGTCAACTTGAAGGCTTGAATTTGCCAAGTAGAGTAGAAAGGATAACACTGTTGGTGTACCACACGAAAATGGGTCGATATTCTCTTCTTTACACCAGCTGCAAAATGTGTTCCAACAGCAGCGGTATAAAGACTTTGTTACGGGCCTTCTGGCCGAAAGCAACCCTTCCATGACGTCATCAGGGAGGTCCCAATCCTTGTATCTCAACCTTTCAGAAGCCAGGCGTGAAGGTTGAGGGTTCTGATGTCTGGATGGAGAACCTGACCTCCCTTCTGTGAGAGAAGATTCTCATTGAGTGGAAGACGAATTGGAGGGCAGATGGACATGTCCAGAATGTCCGGGTACCACGTTCTCCTGGCCCAGTCTGGGGCAATTAGGATCATGGTCCTCCGGAATCTTCTCAACCTCCTGATCATTTTAGGAATGACAGGGACTGGTGGAAACGCGTACAGGAGTGTAAACTCCCAGTCCACTACGAACGCGTCCCCTAGAGCTCCTCTCGGGGGAAATTCCCTTGAACAAAACAGATCCCACTTTCTGTTGGTACTGGGGCAAACAGATCCACTTGAGGTGTTCCCCAAAGGGCGAAGACCTCCTGAAGGACTTCCTGAGCTAGTTCGCACTCGTGGGAGACTGTGCCCTGCCTGCTCAGAGTGTCCGCTGTCAAGTTCTTCTCTCCGGCTAGGTGAACTGCCGATAGAGAGATTCCTTCTTGAATTGTCCAAAACCAGAGCTGCATTGCCTCTCTGCACAGTGGCAGTGATCCTACGCCTCCTCTTTTGTTGAGGTAGTGCATGGCCACTGTGTTGTCCGTCATTATCAGGACATTTCTCCCCTGTACAGATGGCAGAAAAGCTTTCAGCGCTAGTCTGATTGCTCTCAACTCTAACAGGTTGATATGTAGCCTGGACTCCGATGGAGACCAACGACCGCTGATGGTCAAGTCGTTGGTATGGGCTCCCCACCCCGCGAGTGAGGCATCTGTGACTAATGTCATCTCCGGCCATGGTTGCCAAAACAGTTCCCCCTTCAAGATGTTTTCCTGGCAGGCCCACCACTGAAGGTCTCGAGCCACCTTGTCCGGAACCTGAAGGAGGTCTGTCATTCTCCCTGAGAATTGCGACCACTGAGTTCTCAGTGCCCACTGAAGAGATCTCATTCTCAGGCGAGCCTCTGGCACAAGGAAGATGCAGGATGCCATGATGCCTAGCAACCTCAAAAAGTCGAAGGCTGGGAGACGTTGGGCATTTTGAAACTTGGTGACCATCTGCAGAACATCTTGAGCACTCACCTCTGGTGGCGAGGCTTTTCCCAGGGAAGTGTCCAGGACCGCTCCAATGAACTGGAGTCTCTGTGATGGTATCTGTGTCTTCTTTAAATTGAGGGAGAAGCCCAGTTTGTGAAGGAAGTGGCAGACATAATCTAGCTGGATCTGAGCTTGTTCCGAAGATACCGCTCTGATCAGCCAATCGTCCAGGTAGGGGTAGACGTGGATCCCTCCCTCCTTAGACTTGCAGCCACTACTGACATTAGCTTGGTGAAGACCCTCAGGGCGGAGGTCAGCCCAAATGGTAGAACTCAAAATTGATAATGAGAGCCGCCAATTGCGAACCTCAGGTATTTCCTGTGTTTGAGATGGATTGGCACATGGAAATAAGCATCCTGGAGGTCCAGAGATACCAGCCAGTACTGGAGCTGGAGGGCCTGAAGGATCTAAGAGAGAGTTATCATCTTGAACTTGTCCTTCCTGAGGAACTTGTTCAATTCTCGTAAGTCCAAGCTAGGTCTCAGTCCTCAGTCTTTCTTCGGTATGAGAAAGTAGGGGGGAGTACCAGCCCTTGTTCCTTTCCGCTACAGGTACTGGTTCTATGGCACCTTTCTCTAGCAGGTCTACAATTTCCTGCAAGAGGAGCGGATCTGGAACTTTCAGAGAGCTGTTCCCCGGTGGATGACTCTGAGGGATGCGTAGAAAGGGCAGGCAGTAACCTTGGGCAACTGTCTCCAATGCCCAAGCATCTGACGTAATAGCCTGCCATTCCTTCAGATGTTGAGTTAACCTGCCCCCTATTGGTGTCTTGTGAGGAAAGTCCTCAGAGCGGTTTGGAGGCGGCTGATGCAGATGCCGAGGATAAAGAGGCACTTGCTGCTGCTGCGGCTTTTGTATTTTTACCCAGTCCACCTCGGGTGAATTTTTTCTCACCCCTTTGAACCGGCTGTCCTCTGCCTCTTCCGAATGCGGAATAGAAGCGAACGGACTTATCTCTCCAAGAGGTTCCTGAGGGGCGATATGGTGTCTGACGGATTGCAGCTCCTAGGGATTTTGCTGCTGCTTTTGATGTTTGTAGTTTTTCTAAACTGTCATCCGCCTTCTTACCAAACAAAGACGAGCCGTCAAAGGGCATATTCAAGAGTTTGCTTTGCACATCTTGAGCAAACCCAGACTTTCGCAACCAAGCTAATCTCCTGGTTGTTGTACTTGCCGCCATGGCCCTGCTGATGCTGTCAGCAGAATCAATGCCAGTCTGAAGGTATTCGCACATTGCGTCCTTACCATCGTTAATGATGTTGAGAAACACTTCCCTTTCTTCTCCCTCCGGGAGGCAGTCAGCCACTGATGAAGCACACTCCCAAAGTGTGTGGCTGAACCTTGCGAGCATACAAGTAGCATTGATGGATTTCAACGCCATGCTACATGCGGAAAATACTTTTTTGGCCATAGAGTCATATCTCTTATCATCCCTGTCCTGTCGAACAGTAGGGTAAGCCGATGTACTACCTGCTGAAGTAGCTGCCTGAACAACCACACTCCCTGGAATTGGGTGTTTGGATAAATATTCATGGTCAGCAGAAGACACCCAATATTTAGCTGATAACTTTTTGTTAACTGCTGGGATTACCTCAGGTGTTTCCCAGTTTGCCAATATTCTCCTTTGTAATGCCGCATGAAATGGCACCACAGGATCCTCCTGTGGACCTTTGACCAAGATGTCTGTGAGGTCATCTTGCTGAAAAGCAGGTGAGGGTGTGGACCATCCCATAAACTCTATTATCCTTGCCATCAAGGTTCTATAAGGGGTTTCAGCATGTTCCCCTGGGTCTGGTGTGGCAAATTCCACTTCTGGGGAAGTGTCCAACCCACTTGCTTCCTGTAGGGATTCATGGAGGTCTTTCAACCTACCTTCCTCAGAGGTAAAATCCTCTGGTGCAGGAGTTGCAGGTCCCTGCAACTCAAAAGGTCTTTCCTGATCCGAATCCTCCCCTTCTTCATCGATAGAAGATAAGACTATGGAGTGATCAGGTCTTGAAAATGGTATAAATCCCATTTCCAGAGCAGAAGGAGCCAAATTCGTCATGATTGGCTGAGAAAACGTTGATGTCGTCGACGCGGATGTTAAAGGCTTCGAAGCCATCGAAGCCATCGAAAAAGGCGTTGAGAAAGGTGGTAGAGGCCTCAATGAACTCGAGAGTATCGGGATTCTACTCGAGGTTGTCGACGACATTCTCATGCTCGAGACTCTGGGTATGGCCGCTGGCTGTGAGGTGGCCTTGGGTTTATCCTTTCTCGGCGTCGACGTGGAAGACGGCGTCGAAGGGATCTTCGACGACGGCGTCGAAGACGCGACCTTGCCTTTACTCGAGGGTTCGTGTCGCTCTCGAGTGGCTTCTTTAGCCGGGTGCTGCGACTCACAGCGTTTTGATTTTTTGGGTCTTTCACCCAGAGTATCACCCTCAGCAGTCTTCGAGGGGGACGAGGCCGCTTTCTCGAAGACGCTTAGCATCTTTTTCCTGAATTCCTCCCAATCAGCCTGAGAGCTATGTTTTGTGGGGCAGGAGACCCTTTTTGGGGAAACGGAAGAAGACGAAGACGAGGAAGAGGATCTTCAACGTCTCTTTTTTGAATGGTTAGATCTCGAAGAGTGATGGGAACTGCTTCGAGACCTAGAGCAAGAATGACTTTTGTGATGGCGAGGAGACCAATGTCTCGACTCCGCCAAGGAAACTTTCAAAGAAGTTGTAACTGCTTTACCTCTCTAGAGCTTCCCCTTACGCTCCTTCAAGGCTTTTGCCGTCATGGACATGCAGTCCTAGCACTCCGAACAATGGTGCTCGATTCCCAGGCACCATAAACAGATCCTGTAAGATCCGTCAACGACATTTGCTTTCCACAGTCTCGACATTTTTTGAAGCTGGACCATGGAGTCGTTGGTTCGGGTGAGAAAGCCATCGAGTACGAGTCCGTATTCACGAGGAATAATGATATATTTGACTGAAGAACTGAGCAACGATATTCCGAGGACCCACGAAGCGTGGAAAAACGGAACTGAGCGACGGACGCTGCGCAAGTCTATTTATATGCGTCGAGGGACGTCGACGCGCAGCGCCCTCTACTGAAAAAGAAATTCCGAGGCCAGCAAGCTGGGAGATGATCTATCAAAGTTAAGGAATACGTCGGAGGACACAATCCCTTTGAAAACCTTAATTCTTACGATGGAAGTGGCTAGGAAATAGATTGCCAAAGAAAGAAGTACACACCTTTAAGGCTGGAGCATCGTCAACTGGATTCAGCGTTGCTTCAGGAACAATGGAGGGGATGTCTTCATTTAGCCCATTTCTGAAACAAAAGTGCATGCTTAATATAGGGTGCATGTGAAATTGCATGTTATTTTTTTGGTTCAAATTGGGTTTACCATGGTCACACTTGTTTTCCAGATGTTAAGATGGATTCCCAAAATCAGCCATGCTGGGAGGATTTTGGGAGGCCGAATGATTTATGGTAAACAGGGAAGACACAGAGGTTATCCAAAACCCAATCAAGGCAAGGTGGCTGAGAAGGCTTAGTCTCTGGAAAAGCGTGAGTGGTCTAGGGCTACAATAAGCCCACACAGGCCAACACTAATAAATCAAGTTAGACAGTATATCAAAATACAGTAATTTATTATGCCTTTTGTTCCACACTAAACATATAAAAATCATAAGCAAGTATTGTCAAACAAAACCACATATAACAAACATACACATTCATTAATAGAAATATAGAGTTTCATAAAAATGAGTTACTGGTGTCTAACAGTGAGTAGTCATAGTAGAAAATAGGTTTAAATTAGTCAGAATAAGCAAAAGGAACAAGTTACTTACCTGTAACTGGTGTTCTCCAGCATGGGTCTGGCATGGATTCACATGCTCATGAATATTCCCCGTCAGGCTGGGAATCCTCGGTAAAGAAGAAAATCAGTATCAGTTTAGTTTCTGATCTGTCTTTCTTAGTAGTAACCAATCACTGATCTCTGGGTCATACTGCCCGAGCCAATGACTGCCCTCTCCCTAATCCCCGCCTCCGGCAGCCATCCTCAGATTGGGTAGCATGCCAAGTGGCAGTATGACCAAGTGAAGAGCCGCAGAGGGGTAGGTGGGAGGGTTCGCATGTAAATTCATGCCAGACCCATGCTGGAGAACAACAGTTACATGTAAGTAACTTGTTCCTTCTCCAGCATGGGGTCTGGCATGGATTCACATGCTCATGAATAAAGAATACATAGCAGTATACACATGCACAACCACGGGAGGTGGCAAAGGCTCAACATTAAGTATTACATCCAAAACTCAACATTAAGCAATTCTTACCTCCTCACCAGGCTCACCTTAGGCGAACAGGTTGCGCAGCACTGCATGGCCGACCCTGGACTCCTCCCTGGAGTCCCGATCGACGCAGTAGAATCTTGTGAAGGTGTGTGTGTCAACCTCCACGTAGCAGCCCTGCAGATGTCCAGCAGGGGCACACCAGACAGGAACGCTGTGGTAGCAGCTATCGCTGTGGTCGAATGGGCTCTCGGACGGCCGGGCAGCGGTCCGTTTGCCAACCGGTGACAGTGCGTGATGCAGCCGGAGAGCCATCTGGAAATGGAAGTCTTCGAGAGAGCCTTCCCTTGATTCACAGACCCAAAGTTCACAAACAGTTGTGACGTCTTCCGAAAACTCTTCGTGAGGTCCACGTAGAACTTCAGTGCTCTAGCTACATCCAGCGAGTGCAAAGTCCTCTCGGCCGGCAACAAAGGCAACGGGAAGAAAACTGGTAACACCAAGGGCTCGTTGAGGTGGAAGTCCGACGGCACCTCGGGCATAAAGGAGGGGTGCGTCCTCAGCACCACCCTCGTGTCATGAAAAGTCAAGTATGGAGGCTCGCAAGATAAGGCCTGGATCTCTCCCACTCGTCGTGCGGAGGTGATGGCCATGAGGAAAGCTGTCGTCCATGACAGGAACTTCAAAGGCACCGAATGCATAGGCTCGAATGGGGCTCCCATGAGCCTGGTCAGCACCACATTAAGCTCCCACGCCGGGGCAGGAGCCTTCACCGGCGGGAATAATCTGAGTCCCTTCATGAATTCCTTCATCAGGCGATGAGACCACAAGGACGCCCGTCCCGTAGTCCTGGTATATCGGGTGATTGCAGCCAGATGTATTTTGATGGAGGCGTGAGCCAGTCCAGCTTTGGCCAGCGACAGTAGGTACGGCAGTACTTGAGGAGCCGTAATCCGCAAAAGGGTTAATCTTCTGTGCACGGCACCAGACAGAGAACCTCTTCCACTTATGCCCATAGCAATTGAGAGTTGAGGACGCCCTGGCTTTTGCAAGAACATCTCTGCAATCAGCCGGTATATCGTACCCTCCAAACTCTAGTGCCGCAGGAGCCAGGCCTGCAAGTTCAGCGACTGCGGGTCGTGATGGAGAATGGCGCCTCCTTCCCTGGAGAGAAGATCCGCGTCCGCCGGCAGCTTGACTGGTGGGGACGTTGACAAGTCCAGAAGGTCCAGGAACCAGATCTGCCTCGGCCACGCCGGTGCGACGAGGATCATCCTGCACCTGGACCTCTTGAGCTGGTTGATGAGGCGGAGCAGCAACGGCAACGGAGGGAACGCGTATAGAAACAGGCCGTCCCAGGGGAACGAGAAAGCATCGCCCATGCTCCTCGGCTGTGGGAACGTGCTGGCGAAACTCTGGCACTTGGAGTTCGTCGCCGTCACAAACAGGTCGATCTGGGGTTTGCCCCATCGTTGGAAGAGCCGATCCACTTGATCCTGTCGCAGTTCCCACTCATGGCACGAGCGCAGCTCCCTGCTGAGTGAGTTGCCGATGGCGTTTTATTCCTGCCAAGTGGAAGGGAACCAGAAACATCCCCTGGGCGACGGCCCAGTGCCACAGATCCTGGGCCTCCTTGGATAGGGCTGGGGATTTGGTGCCCCCCTGCTTCCATGTGTAGAACATCGTGGTGGTGTTGTCGGTGAAGATCCTCACCACTTTGTCCTTGAGGGACGGAAGAAACGACTTGAGCGCCCAGAACACTGCTCGGAGCTCCAGGATGTTGATGTGGAGAGACCTCTCCTCCGGGAGCCAAAGGTCTCTTGCGTGGAGATCTCAGGTGTGGGGCCCCCAACCCTCCAGAGGCGCGCCCGTCGTCACCGTCTCCTGAAACGCCGGGGTTTGAAAGTCCGAGTCTGTAGTGAGGTGAGCCCGGGTGCCCCACCACAGGATCGCCCGACGGAACTCCTCGTCGAGAGGGATCCTGTCCGCGAAGCAGCCCGTCGCCTGAAACCAGCAGGCGTTGAGGAACTCCTGTAGCGGACGCATCCGAAGTCTGCAAAGGGGTACAAGGTAGATGCATGAGGACATCATCCCGAGAAGGGACTTGATGGACCTCACCCTGGCCACGTCCGTGGCTAACAGGCCCAGGATGGTCCTGGTCCTCTCCTCTGAAGGGGAGGCCGATTGCCCCACTGTATCGAGCTTCGCTCCCAGAAACAGTGCTACTTGCGATGGAACCAAGTGGGATTTGGGGTAGTTGATGGCGAACCCCAGCTCTGTGAGTAACCGGACGGTCCTCGCCGTATGTTCGACGGCGAGTTGTCTTGTCCTTGCCCGGATTAGCCAGTCGTCCAGGTAGGAGTAAACGTGGATCCCCTGCGGGCGCAGCCGCGCCGCCACTGGTGCCAGGCACTTGGTGAAAACCCTGGGTGCCGACTTTAATCCGAACGGTAGTAGGGCTCTGAATTGGTAGTGGCGTCCCTGCACCACAAACCTGAGGAACTTCCTGTGCCTTTTTAGAATGGGGATGTGGAAGTAAGCATCCTCCAGGTCCGACGACGATAGGAAGTCGCCTTCCTCCAGCTGTCCCAGCACGTGCTGGAGGGTGACCATCCTGAATTTCTGTGCCTTGATGTATTTGTTTAACCAACGCAGGTCCAGGATGGGGCGCCAACCGCCTGTCTTCTTTCTGACGAGGAAGTACCTTGAGTACACTCCGGAGCCCCAGAGCCTCCTGGGGACGAGCTCGATGGCACCTTTCTTGAGCATCGCCCTTACCTCCAACAGCAGTTGAGGGACGCGATTCTCCTTCCTGGCCATGGGAGGAATGCAAGGGCACTTCTTTTGGAATTCCAACGAGTGCCCGTTGTCCAGGGTGTCCAGCACCCAACGGTCGGTGGAGATGGACTCCCACACGCCGACAAACTTCGTCAGCTGGCCTCCCACCGGGGTGCTTCGGTGGGTGCCAGACGACACGGCCGGGTCAGTCTTGCTTGGAGGCGGCCTTGCCGCCTTGGCCTCCTAGGCGACGATGGCGGGATCCTCCTTGCTTGCCGCGACCTCTGTAGGCCTCCTGGGAAGAGGAGTGGGCCGCCTGGCGGTAAGTGGAGGAGCCACCGCTGGATCCTTTGGAGGCACCCTGTCTGCCTCCGGAGCTCCGAAAGGGCCATCGCTGTTGAAGCACCCCAAGGGCCCGGGCCGTCTCCGAGTCGGTCTTGATGGCCTGTAGAGACTCGTCCACCGTCTTACCAAAAAGGTTGTTGCTGTCGAACGGCATGTCCAACACTCTGGTCTGGACGTCCTGGCGAAAGCTGGACGCCTTGAGCCATCCTCGTCGTCGGAGGCAAACTCTGTTGCCCAGTTGACGGAATCCGGTATCGGCAATGTCCGTTGCCACCGCTATGGCGTGATCCGACGCCACCTCGCCTTCCTGCAGAATTTCTAGGGCCTCTGCCCTTTTGTCATCAGGCAGGAAATCTAGCAGGGGAGCTATCTTGAACCAGAGCTCCCTGTCGTAGTGGGCCACGATCGCTAAGGCATTGGCCACCTTAATCGTCGTCGCCGCCAACGAGATGACCCGTCGTCCCCTAGAGTCCAACTTCTTGCCCTCGCTGTCCAGTGGGGAAGTGGAAGTTGAAGCCGCCGTGCCCGCTGCCGCCTTCTTAGCTGCTGCCGAGACGATCGAGTCCGGCGTGGGCTGGGCCCTGAGGCACAAGGAGGCGGCATTGGAGACTTGGTACTTCTTCTCGTACCTGTCCCTCTTGGCAGGTGTCGTGGAAGGGTTCTTGAGGACAGCAAGCCCCTCGTCCCAGATGTCGTCGAGTAAAGGCACCGCGAGGACCGTCTTCCTCTTGGCCTCTCGTCGTTGGTACAGAAACCCCTCCTTTTACTGTTCTTCAGGGCAGAGCTGGAAGAGCTCGGATGCCCTGGTTATCATGGCGTGGAAAGAGCCAACCTCATTGGCTGGAGACACCCGCGGGGTGGTTGGGGGGGGGGTGGTGACGACAGGATGTCCGCTGTGTCATCACCGCCGTCATCGTCTGTATCCGTCGCCGTATCCTCTCTAGGGTCCGGTGAGGGGTCCACCGGTCTCGCAGGCACGAAGGGCGGAGCGGGGTGGACTCTCCTCCGCTTGTTCGGAGGGCTTCCTGACGGGCCTCGTTCTGGCTCCTCCGTCGGGGTGCGTGGTAATCTCGTCCTTATCTCGGTACATAAGGATTGGATTGCCAACAAAATGGCCGCCGAGCTATCCTGGGGCTCGGGCAATGGCTGCGACGGACGGGATGGCCGCTCCACTGGGCCATTTCATCGTCATTGTCGCTATCTTCGATCACGTCAGTGGGAACCGTCCCCTGGGATCAAACCTTCTCGAACCTCTCGTTGAGGCCTATGAACCTCTCGTTGAGGCCTATGAACCTCTCGTTGAGGCCCTTCTCGGTTTACACCAGTTCCTCTGAAGAGGCTGATTCCGAGTCTGTAATGGCCACCGCCCCCCCCCCCCTCCTCTTTTTCAGCCGGGGGCTTCACGGGGGTCTTAGCGATGGGCTGGAAAGAGGATTCCCTCCACGGTGGCAGGGATACTCTGGGCCCAGAGGCCATTTCCACTGGCGTAGTCTCAGCTGGCTCCGCCAGGGTCGCAGCGACCACTTCATTAGAGGCCTTAGCCGGGTGGATCAAAGCCCTCACCACCTTAGGTGCGTCCTGGGCCTTCGCCTTGAGGGGAGGGTGAGCACCTCGCTCCCCCTTCGAGATCGACCGGGTCCGCTCCAGCGGCCTACCCGGCTTCTCGGACTTCCTCTTCCCCGAACCAGAGCGCTGGCTCGTGGTCGAACGTACCGGGGAAGTAGCACCCTGCCTGGCAACCGAAAAGAGCCCGACCTTTCGGCGCTCCCGGTGCCCGCGGACTCGCGGTGCTTGGCCTTCTGTTGGGCCCCCGTCGCCAGGGCGCCCTCACAGGACTTAAAAGTCCGCTCAGACTTCTTCTTTGCCTTCTCACCTGCTGTGCCCTTTTCCAGCCAGGTGGCGAGGCGGGAATGACTATCTTGTTTGGTCCGTTCCGAAAGGTTCTTGCAGAATGCACAGTCTTTCTCCATGTGAGTCTTGTCCTCATGAAGGCAGTAGAGCCATCGCGAATGCTCGTCATCCTTGAAAACGTTATATAATCCGCATCCAGGGCAGTTCCTGAACTGCTTGGATCCGGGCGTCGAACTTCCCTTGTCCTGGGCCATGTCCGTTGAGGTAGGCCGCAGATCTTCCGGAATCCTCCAAGAAGTGTAAACTCAACGAAAACTTCACCCTTGAGGGGCGTAGAAGAATTCCGAAACGGGTCCCCGTTACCGGAAGTAGAAACGGTGGAGCTTGAGGCTCGATTAAACCGAAAAAAATAGAAAATCTCCTGAAAAAACGTGAAAACGCAGTAAAAAACTCGAGCTAAACACGAGGACTCCCAACACTTGAGCGTGCGGTAGAAATTTGAGGATGGCTGCCGGAGGTGGGGCTTAGTGAGAGGGCAGTCATTGGCTGGGGGCAGTATGACCCAGAGATCAGTGATTGGTTACTACTAAGAAAGACAGATCAGAAACAAAACTGATATTGATTTTTTCTTTACCGAGGATTCCCAGCCTGACGGGGAATATTCATGAGCATGTGAATCCATGCCAGACCCCATGCTGGAGAAGTACAGCTTGCCCCAATCTTATGAAGTACAAACGCCTGGTGACTGCCCTTGGGAGGTAGCAGCGTGCGCTATAAATCAACATAACATAACCCAAAGATGGTACGGGGCCTTGTGTCCAAATGTCACAAGTTCCAATGGATGGCCTCATCAGGTAAGTTATTCAGATATGATGTAGTGGCCTGTGGTGATGCTTTGGTAAGTTTTTATAAGTTAAATAAGTATTTGCCCACATTCAAGTAAGTACCCGACTATCATATCCACCAGGTAAAAAGGATCCTGTGACAAATTGAGGGAGTTTGTCCCCTTCTCTCCAAGGAGACCCCCCTGTGAGGCTGCCCACAACACCCTCCGTAGGGTAAGAGGCAAGTGGGGTGTAGCCCTTGTGGACAAAGACTCCCGTTGTCTAATATAACGGAACATTATCCATTCCACAACAAGAAATTAAGTCAGTCCCTCAAATGGACTGTGCCGAGGATGCTAAAAAGGGATGATGTGACCAGTGGTCGAAGTGTACGAAAATAAGTAATGGAACTATGTTCCCTACTGGTCTGCACTGCCCCCCACAGACCCCATCGCTGCGCCCCCTCCCATGCACAATAAAAAAACAAAACAAATCATGTGTCTGCTCTTTAAGGAAACGTCCTGTGCAGTGCACTGGAAGTGCAAGTTTCAATTTCTTCCTACACTTATTTTAAAACAAAAGCGTTCCGGAACGGTTTCTTTTTAAAATAAAAGTATATGAACGGTAAAATTTAATTAAAATAAGTAGAAGAGCACCGCTTATGACCGCTCCCGCCCACTTTGACCACTGGCTATGACAAAAGAGCGAAAGAAGCCACAGAGAGAACCAAGGGAAGCATAACACATAGCCTAACACGCGCAATCCAGTCGAACTCTGACACAGAGCGAAAGACGCTGGGAGATCGATGCATGAGAACGGAAGAAAGCACATCGCGATTGAAGAGAGTTTGGTGATGGTGTGACCACAACGCAACAGTGGCTGGCAGTCCGCCTGCAGAACAGCACCAATACTACTGACTGGAGAAAACCACTCACAACCCAGGATACAGCGCAAGTTCGATTTGAAAGACAAGACGCACGTGAACCAGACAGCGCAACAAGCCAGCCGCACAGAGAGTCTGAGACTTTACCGGTGAAGTTACACCCTCGGAATAAAGGCAAGATAGCTGAGAAGGCTTAGTCTCTGGAAAAGCGCGAGGGAACGGGATGACTGGATAGTTAAGAGGGACTCATAACGCGAACAAACCTCGTCCCACTGCTAAAAGAACTCGAAATAATAAGAGTAATAAGAACCATGTTCATGAAATGCACATAATTTGGAGAGGAGTAGAGTTAAAACAGAGTTGCTTTGGGAGAAGGGAAAATTAAACCCAGGTTTCAAAGATGAGAAAGAGAATACAATAAATAAAGACATTTGGGAAACACATACCCAGGAGACTAGGACGTCAAAGCTCATACATGAAACAGCACTGTGGGAAGAGGCTGTAACCTGACAGGAAAGAAAGAAGCCCTATCCGAAATGCCTTTATCTAGGGTTGCGTTTTGGGACTTAAAAGACTTACTATGCGAAGAAGCTCTCTATAGAACCTTGAACCAAGTTCATGTTACACTAACTAACCATTTTCCTCCCTTCAAGTTGATTTACGATTTGCGTTTGCAGAGTAAATGCATTATTGTATAAACGGTTGTAATCCGCATGAGTGCGCAATAACCGAAAATACGATAGCATTGCCTTTTCCCTTTCTAACGTTGCTACAAATGTAATCGCGAACAAAAACAAATGTGAAAGTGCCCTTTGAAGTGTATTATCAAGTATTCCGTAGTGTTCTAGTATCAACGTATAAATCATTTAAAGTGAATCTGGTGTAAATATAATACATGTATACTTTTATATAACTTATAAGTGTAAGTGCTTCTTTGCTGTGCCTGTCTAACTAGATTCAGTGTACTTAACTACAGCTCACATCTTCCTTTTAAGAACGGTCTGACTGTTCTGCCACTCTACGGAGTTCCTGAGTTAGTACAGACTGATACTAAGAGTTTGGGGATCTGCAAACCACTGCAATAGCTTACTAAAGTCTTACTGTGAGAAGAACTTTAGGAAAACTCTCCCAACAACAAGGAAGAGGCAACTAGGAGTAATGCACACCAAAATGCACCACTTTAGTACTGAGACGAGGAAGAGAGCCTCAGCAGAGTACCATTGTAAAGATCAGGCATGCCTTGCTAACAAGCCCAATTATAGTCAAGCAAGTAATGGAAAGGACACACCTGCAAACCCTTTACACAGCTCAGGTGTATAAAAGGGGTGTGTGCAGGAGAAAAGGGAGAGTGAGAGACGCTGATGGGAGCAGTGCTGCGGCCGTAGAAGCACACCGAGGACCGGAGCAGCTGAGGGTCCAGGCAAGTGTTAAGTTGGAGCAGGTGCTGCGTGGCGCACAGGCGAGCAACGGGATGGAGACCAGATGCATGGTCCTCTTTCATTCCAATAAACTGTTCGTTCTCTGGTGGCACTGCAAGTGCTTAAGAGTAGCTGAAGGACATAGTGAATCCACCTGGATGGCAGTCATCAGGTTTGTGGTCTGCGCGATGCAGAAGACTACTTCCAAGAGAGCCGGTGAGTTTTTCAGAGCGAGAAACCCAGTGTTACTGTAAATGCAATCTTCGCGAAGTGAACCACTATTGTCAATGAGATCCGAGACTGATATAATGAAGCAGAGTGGTTGCGTGCCTTGTTAAAGGTACAAGCACGTTTTTGAAAGCTTACAAACTTTTAAAATCCTTCCTTTATGAACTAATTAAGTTTGTTGGAGTGGTTGTGTGACTGAAAGGAACGTTTTTGAAAGTCTTCAACAGCAAATTTAAAGTACTGAAAGCAACGTATATTGAATACCGATTTCATGCACATTGAATACTGAATTAAAAGCAAGTGTGAAGGAAGTGCACAGTGAATACTGAATTCAAAGGGAAGTTTGACATTAATAATAGAACAGTAAAAACACTGAATGCAGAATGCATGTTGCACACAAAGCGAGCTTAGAAAAGAGTGTATATTGATACGGAACTAGAAGGGAAAGTTAACAGTGAAGCAAACCAGTAAAATGATTAATACTAAATGTATGTAGCACAACGAATGAACTCAAACCTTCAAGCTAAATACAATGAAGCTACATAATACTACATTAAACTATGAACTACAATTAAGCATCATTGAATAATTGTTGCACAATGAAGAAAGTTTCTAACATATTATGCAAACCTATAGATTACTTGTTTAAGAGGTATTTGTTTAGGGGGTTTGTTATACTTCCTGTGACGGGGTTACATGCATGGGTGCAAATAATATTTTGCAGTGGTAGTATTTTACTCCCAATTCGCTGGAGTTTGGAGTAAAATAACTTTTCAGCAAGTAAAACAATTATTCGGACTGCAATGGGGTCTTTTTAGGCAAGTGGAAACATATTTCATGTTTGAAAAAATATCTTTAATCTATACATCTTTCCACCTAGTAATTCATAGCATTAAAAGATTCATGTGTCCCTTCAGATTCCTCTTCAGATTCAGAAGTAACATTACTAGAGATATTTGAGGAAAGATTTAATTTTGCTGCTTTCCCTCAATAGACATGAATGGGGCATCCTACTTTTTTCTATCGTGCTGAACATTTCCTGGCTGTCAGGGGGTACGCTATGACTTTTGCTTCACTCATCTTGCTAAGCTCTTCTGTTTGAGGGGTGTTAGAATGGACTTCTGAAATCTGCTCTGGTGAACAGAAATTTAGGAGGCCACCCTTGCTTGTGAAACAGGGGACACTTCTGGAAAGAAAGCCAGACCAATTCACGGTAGCTTGGAGAGCAGACAAGGCTAAATCTCAAGAGGAGGGAGCGTGATGAGGAGCACACACAGTAAGACACCAAGAATTACCATTAGACAGAAGTATATGAAAATATACAATTTATTATGCCCAAGAATAAGCACAAGTGAAAAATGAACGCACAATAAAAACACCACTCTTTGTAAAAATATATACAGACACTGGTGTCAATGCATTAAAGGTCTAAAGCCTGCCAATACCTGTAATGAAAAAGGGCAGGGAATCTTTATAGCATAGACAATTTTTAAAGCTGGACAACCGCAAATTTAGAAGTCCAGCCCTATGATGAATAACGGTTGTGCGTTAAGTCACAAATTACAGTTTCTAAGCAGCTGGCAAAGTTAGGGACAGTATCCTGAAGGGTGAAAACAGGTTCCAAGAGTCAGGGGAGGATAAGCTGCTAAGAACAAAGCTATACCCAACTTTGTGAGGACTTTAGGAAGCTCAGGATACCCAAGCCAAAGAAAGGACCACAGGCGATCCTCTGTGTATAAAATGCAAAGGATGAACAAGGGGTCATCGGTAAGTGGTTTCAGTACTCACCGCCCTTAGCCCGGTTTGGTCTAAACTTGGCAGATCTGGAGAGGGTCGCAAGAGGTTTGATTTCTCACTCTCAGTTCGGCTTCAAAGTGCACAGGTGCTGCGGGTGCAGATGCAGGTCTGGCTTACAACAGGAGCTGTATCTCTCGTCTTGGCTGAGGAACAAAGAAAGCACTGATGCAGCTGGTCTCAGGGCACAAGAAGGAATGCAGGAAAACCACCTTCAGTGACAATCACTGTCGCACAGTGATGCAGGGGCACCCAAGTCTTGCGATCTGACGCAACCTTCTCTCTCGTGGCCCACAGCAGCTGGGATGGAATTCTGTGAAAAGGTGCTTTCCAGTGCAATCTAGGAGTCTCACATTTTTGAGCCAAAAACTCCTTGCAACAACGCTTCTGCATGGGTGCCAAGGTTTAAGCTGGACATTCCAATGGATGGTCCAGAAACACTTCCCAACAAGCTCTTTTGAAGGGCAACCAGGAGGCGCCGAGAGTGATTATTCCCACCACTCCAAAGGTTCGAAGCACCTTTGCAGGTCTTGTGAGATCGAGCGCAAAGCAGGGCTCTACCAGGACAACAGCAGGGTCAGGATGGCAAACTTCTTCAGCGCGTCTCTGGATAGTACTTTGTTCTGCTCGGCTATTCCAGATGACAATGCATTACTTACCGTAAAAGCATTTCTGATGGTTGTATCTGCTTAGATTCACATGCTGTGCATAGGTCCGACATCCAGTGGTCACTGCGGAGTATTGCATTTTGTTTTTCGTAGTCGAAAAGGGACGTCGACAAGGCGTGTCTGAAACACTATCCCTATAGTGACGTGCGTTGTACCCAGAATCCCTCACGCGTCGAGGTCCCTCTGTTTGTATTTTTCTGCCCTGAGGGAGCCTTCTAGACGTGAGTGAGTACAGAAAAGAGAGATATAAAAGGAAGTCTATGTTCCTTCCATCCGAGCGGGGAGGAAGGGTGGGCGCATGTGAATCTAAGCAGATACAACCATCAGAAATGCTTTTACGGTAAGTAATGCATTGTCTTCTGATGTTTGTTAATCTGCTTAGAATCACATGCTGTGCATAGACTAGCGAGCAGTACCCGGAGTTGGCGGTGGGTTATGAGAAGGAACAGTAGAGAAAAGATGTCTTAATACTGCCTGTCCCACCTGGGAGTCAGATCTAGAGTGTGCATCTAGACAGTAGTGTTTTGTAAAGGTGTGCACAGAACTCCAGGTAGCCGCTTTGCAGATGGACTCAAGGGGAAAATTTGCAATGAATGCTATGGACGCCCCCGTGCCTCGAGTTGAATGTGCTCTTGGCCTAAAGGGCAGTTCTCTCTTAGCAAGAGTATAGCAGAGAGTGATGCATTGAACAATCCATCTAGAAATAGTGGACTTTGAAACTGCATCCCCTTCTCTTCCTGCTGCCACCGAGACGAAGAACTGATTAGTCTTCCTCAGTGGTCTGGTTCTTTCCATGTAGAACATGACCGCTCTGCGGACATCTAGAGTGTGCAGAGTCCTTTCTCCCAAGTTGGAAGGATTTTGAAAGAACGCTGATAGTTCTATAGACTGGCTTACGTGGAATTTTGAGATGAACGTCGGAGCAAACCTTGGGTGAGTGCGTAGAACCACCTTATCTCTGTGAACTGTAACAAAGGGGTCTAGAACAGAAAGAGCCTGTAGTTCACTTACTCTCCTGATGGAGGTGATAGCTATTAGAAAAGCAGTCTTAAGAGTGAGGTCTTTAAGAGATGCTTTGTGCATGGGTTCAAATGGTGAGCCCATGAGTCTGGTAAGTACCACGTTAAGGTCCCATCCGGGAGCTGGGTCAGCTATCGGGAGGTGTATTCTCTTTACTCCCTCCATGAAGGCCTTTATAACAGGGATCTTCCACCACAACACTTTGAGTTGGGAAGTGGTGTATGCAGAAAGTGCCGCTAGGTGGACTTTAATGGAATTGAACACTAGACCTGAATCCAATAAATGGGTCAGGTATAGAACAATATGTGTGGGAGAGCAGTCAATCGGGTTGATGCTCTTTCCTCTGCACCAGATGACAAATCTCTTCCACTTGCTAGAATAGCAGTGGCGAGTGTTAGGTTTTCTGGCTTCCCTGAGGATGTCCATGCATCTCTGCGGGAGCTGTAGATGTCTAAATTCTATGATCTCAGGAGCCAGGCTGCTAAGTTCATTTTCTGGGGGCATGGATGCAGAGTCCTGCCCTTGTCTTGTGACAGCATGTTGTACGGGCAGGGGAGTTTCACTGGGGGAGATAGAGACATCTCCATCAAGTGAGCGAACCATGGCTGTCGGGCCCACATTGGGGCCACCAGTATCACGGTCACTTGTTCCTGGTGCATCTTGTGCACCACCTTGTTGAGAAGGGGAGTCGGGGGAAAAGCGTAAACAAATTTCCCTGACCATTGAATCGACAGACCGTTCCCCTTGGATTGGTTCTGGGGGTACCTGGAGGCGTAACTTTGGCATTGTGAGTTCTCCAGGGTTGCGAACAGGTCTATTTCTGGGAATCCCCATTGCGTGAAGACGTCGAAGACGATGTCTTCGTGCAGTCGCCATTCGTACTCTTCGGGCAGGGGGAAATCTCTGCTGAGTTTGTCTGCCAGCAGATTGAGTTCCCCTGGTACATGTTGTGACAGTAGGAACATATTTTGTTTGAGAGCCCACTTCCATATATTTTGGGCCAGTTTGGACGGTCCTGGAGAGTGGGTTCCCCCCTGCTTGTTGATGTAATACATGGCTGTGGTGCTGTCTGTAAGGACCATCACTGTCCTGCCTTGTAGGTGTTCCTGGAAGGCTTTTAGCGCCTTGAACACCGCTAGTAGCTCCAGAAGATTGATGTGTTTGGATGCTACGTTCGGAGTCCACACTCCGTAAGCAGTCTGATGGGATAGGTGAGCCCCCCATCCTGTGAGGGATGCGTCTGTGGTTAGAGTGGCTTCCGCCGCGGGTGTGGCAAAGGGTTTCCCTTTTCCCAGGTTTTCCTTTGTCCACCACCGTAGCGAGAGAACTAAGGCCTGCGAGACCACCACTAGATCGTCCCATAGTCCGCTGGCCTGACACCACTGGCTGTTGAGCCACTCTTGCATTGGGCGCATGCGCAGGCGCGCGTGAGGTACCAAATAAATACACGACGCCATCATGCCTAGCAAGCGCATTGCTTTGCGTACCGTCACCTCTCGACCGGTCACATATTGAGGGATCTGAAACAGCATGTTTTGGACCCTCTCTTTGGAGGGGAAGACGAGGCCGTCCTTTGTTTGAATTAGCGCCCCTAGGAATTGTTTGATTTGGCTGGGGTCTAGGCTGGACTTCTTTTCGTTGATGGAGAAGCCCAACTGGAACAAAAGGTCTACAGTCTTTTGGGTATTGGAGAAGCATGTTTCGTAAGAATCCCCTGTTATGAGCCAGTCGTCGAGGTAAGGGTAAACTGGGATGGACAACCTGCGCAGGTGGGCCGCTGCCACTGCCAGCACCTTCGTGAATACCCTTGGTGCTGATGCTATGCCGAAGGGTAGCACTCTGAACTGGTAGTGTTTGCCCTCTATCATGAACCGGAGGTATTTTCTGTGCGCTGGCAACATTAAAATATGAAAGTATGCATCTTTCATGTCCAATGTTGTCATGTAATCTCCCTGTGATAGCAGTGGGATCACTTCTTATAAGGTCACCATACAAAACTTTTGGGGTTTGATAAACTTGTTCGCTGGGCGCAGATCTAATACAGGGCGCATGGTTAGATCCTTTTTGGGTACAAGGAAGTACACTGAATAAATACCTTCCGTTACCTGAGATAGAGGTACGACCTCTATGGCTCCTTTTTCCAGCAGTTGTTGTACTTCTTGGAGAAGGATGGCAAGATGTTCCGGTGTCATGCGACGTTCCCTTGGGGGTTTGTATGTTGGGGAACTGTTGAATTCGATGCAGTATCCGTGGGCTACGGTGGAAAGTACCCAGCGGTCTGACGTTATACCCTCCCATGCTGGAAGAAAGGATGTTACCCGGCCCCCGACCGGTGTTGCATGGGAGGGGACGCGAATCTTCGCGTCACTTGGTGTTGTTGGGGGCTTGGGAGCCTCTGGGGGTGGACCCCCGGCCTCTTCCTTTGCCCCGGCGCTGGCCTCTTTGGCTGTACTGCCCACTATTGGTTTGGAAAATGGTGGCAGGGTACTGTTGTTGCTGGTTTTGTTGTTGGCGTTGGCCACGAAAAAAGCGTTTATTGCCATAGCCGCGCCTGGTAGAGGGCTTAGAGATTTGGTCAAGAGTTTTGATAGTGTCGAACTCTTTTTTAGCCATCTCCAGAGCCTCATCCACCGCTTTCCCGAAGAGGTTTGAGTCTTCAACAGGTTTATTTATTAAAGACGCCTGTGTCTCCGGTTTGAACCCTGAGTTGCGCAGCCATACGTGGCGTTTTAGGAGTATTCCCTGAACCAGGGAACGTCCCGCTGTTTCTGCAGCATCCAGAGAGTTCTTTACAATACTCTGGTTGACCTGGGTTCCTTCGCCAATAGTTGTAAGCAGGCGTATACGTAATGGTTCCGGCGCTTCTTCGGCGTCTTTGCGCAGTTTGGCCCACTGCGCGTCCGCATTGCTAGCGAGCAAAGAATTGTTGTTCGCAATTCTTGCCGAAAAGGCAGCCGAGGATGTAACTCTTTTTGCAAGGGCATATAACCGCTTGCCTTCCTTGTCAGGTGGTGCCTCACTGGTGGAAAGTGGTACCCCTGCCCTCTTTCTTGTATTGGTTACTACCAGGGAATCCGGAATGGAATGTCCCCTGATGTACAGCGGGTCTGAGGGTGAAGGAGTGAAAAGTTTTTCAATTCTAGGATTGACCCCTCTGATTAGTGCGGGTGTGGACAGCGAAGGAATGATTCTTCTCTTCACCGAAGCGAGGAGGGGAATGGTCTGACTGACCGGGGGTTTCTCCTTAATTACTCTTTCCACAAAGTCTAATTCAGGAGAGAGCTCCCCAGTGTCCAGTTCGAAATGTGCTGCTGCTCTGCGCAACAGGGCATTAAATGTGGGCTGATCGTCAATGGGAGACGTGTTTCTAATAGGTGAATTGTCAGGAGGATTTAGGTTCAGGACATCAGTGTCGGAATATATTGATGGGGATTGCCAGGGGTGAGAAGGTCCTTCTTCTGGATTTTCTCCGAAGCCTTCTCCTACCAAGTCTGGGCTGTCTTCCAGACCTTCCTCCTGGTTCCGTCCCTCTTCCTCGTCCATAAAATCATCCTCTTCCTCAAAATAATGTTCTTCCCCAGTGAGGTCATACACACTATGGAAGTCTGAGGCTGTGTCCTGGTGGGGATTGACTAGTCTCGGAATTTTGGCCCTGGGGTCCTCCTGAGGCCCTTCTCTTATTCTCTTGGGAGTGGGAGGGTTCTGGGTATTCATAAACCTCTCCATTCTTTCCATGCAGAGATGGAGCCTTTCCATGGTTTCATGGGGTACCCCTGAGCGGTCTAGCGGGGGAAAAATAGTGTCTTGTAGCTGAAAACGGCTCGACCTCTCCCACAACGTCGAGGAAAGTGTCCCGTCGCCCTCCGAAAAGCCTTCAGGTGTGTTGGGAATCCCCTCGACTGAAGGAGATAGTCCCTGCCTTTCTTCCGGCTTTTTCGGCGTGTCTTTCGACCTCTGCGTAGCGCTCGACGTGTCTTTCGGCGTGCGCTTGTGGGCGTCGGCTACCACGATCCTCGCCAAGCTCTCAGCGACTCGTTTGTCAGTGGAGGGCTGTGGTTTCGACGTTATGGGTGTCGATCGCTCTACGGCGGCATGCGCTTTCTGCTGATGCGCGCCGGCCGATGATTTGGGGGCGGCGCCCTTATTTGCCGAAAGCCCAGTCGCTGGTCGCGGCTGCGAGAGGGGCTTCGAACCCGAACGGTCCGAGGAGGCCGCCGGTGGAACCTGCGTCTCCTTGGGCGCTGATGCTCTCTTCGCCTTCGACGAAGAAGAGCCATGGGTTGTGTCTTTATGTGTGGTCTTGTGTGCGTCAATGTTGCCGGGGTGTTCATCCCCATAAGCAGGGCGTGAGCCGAGCCCGTCGGGGCCGGGGACAGACGACGAAGCGCGTGTGCGCTCTTTAGGGGGGTTTTCGACTTCCGTAGCGGAGGTCGTGGTATCACGTTCCTCGTCACTGTCGGTGGTAGCAACGGTGGGTGAAGCGTCGGCCTTCGACATAGCGTAGGCCGCCCACCTCTTGACCCTACGGTCTTTTAGAGTCTTAGGCTTAAGAAGCCGACAAGCCGTGCAACCTTCCTCTTTGTGATCGAGGGGCAAGCAGCGGTTACACCGTGAATGCTTGTCCTTCCAAGTAAACTTGCCCTTGCAAAGCGGGCAAAACCTAAAGGGTGTCCTCTCCATAGCCGAGGCAATAAATCGTGATAACCACCCCAATGGAAAGGAAGGGGAAAAGGAAAGGCATTCTCAGAAAAGAACCAGAGATGTCCCACGACCCCCCACTCTCCCTACTGTATATGGCCTGCGAGGCCAGGCCACGTGTTCGGCAACGCCGAAGGATCTCCTCCGCTCGTCCCCTCCGTCGAAGATCTTGCTCGGCGGAGACAGCTTCACAACAGCGTCGAGGGGGGGGGATCGATATGTTCTATATTAATATAGGAAAACGACCAAAGGTCGAGGAGATGAAATCTGCAATGTCTCTCGAGGAGCTCTGCGTAAAGGCGACCAGTAGCTGGGCGGAAAAAAACAATCTGAGGGACCTCGACGCGTGAGGTATTGTGGGTACAACGCACGTCACTATAGGGATAGTGTTTCAGACACGCCTTGTCGACGTCCCTTTTCGACTACGAAAAACAAAATGCAATACTCCGCAGTGACCACTGGATGTCGGACCTATGCACAGCATGTGATTCTAAGCAGATTAACAAACATCAGAAACTTGATTCCGTCCACAGGTCGATTCGGACCCGTTCCTGATCTGTTGGTCTGCATTCAGGACCCCCCCCTAAAATCCACAAGTCCGGCTAGTCCTTGCACCCCGGCTGGCTAATGAGAAGATCTGCCCCTTCATGCACGCCAGCAATGTTCCAATCAGGGACCACTGTAGCTCTCATGCCCATCAGACATCCTGGCACCAGTAGTGTGGATTGGGACCAGACAGTCCCAACCCACATCCTGGGTACCCACACACGTGACATGCAGTAGGCTACGAAAGAAGGCCATGAAGGACACTTGCCACAGTCATGTGGTAAGCGCGGTATGGCTTGGTAAAAAGTTACTAAAATACACAAAAAAAGCTTCTGCTGCCACCAGTCTAATGCTAGGCACATCGTCTAGTCACTAAACATTCCTCAGTGGATGTCTAGGACCCAGAAACACAAGGGCCCCATTGCGCAGCACTGTAAGGTACTTTGCACAATGATAAAAATGTACCAAAAGTGGCAACAAAGTCGTCAGACTAAGAGAAACAAAGTTTATCTGTACTGACAGCCTAAAGGACATGTCAGTTTCCCTGTAACAATGAGCGAAGGCCCAAGGGAGTGCAGTTGAAGGATGTGCTCCACTGGCAAAAGTCAGGTTAGGATGCTGAAACAAAAAGCAAAAAGCTTGGAAAGTCCACAAATAGAGGGAAAGTTGCCTTTAGAGAAATGTTCCCTAACACAGGGCACAGATCAGACCCTACGGATATCAGCATTGGAGAACTCTGCTCTTCTTAGTACAAATATCGGATTTCTCTGCACTCAACACCTTCTGTGAAGTGCAACAGAGACACAGTCTCTAACTTTCTTTTTGGTAACTTCGTAGATACTTGCATGCAGGATCCAGAATAGGCTGGTAGTAAAGGTTACTTTTTGACTTTTTTTTCTAGTCACATGCACTTTGAAATGTTTCTGCAAAATGCCATTTAGTGCAACATATACTCTAAAAAGGCTGTGCCACAAGATTTTCACCTGTCCTTTGGATATCTTGGGCCTCATTACGACCCAGGCGGTAATCGTCCGTCATTACCGCCATGGCATAATGAGCGTTTACGCCGTGGGCCGATGGCGTAAAGAGCGCCACATTACGACCCATCGCGCACGAGCATTACGCCATGGCGGTAATGCAATTAACGCCATGGCGGAAAAGGCCCCTACCGGCATCGTAAAGCGAGCAAGGTGCACTTCCGCCACCGTAAGTAGCGGCCACCGTAAGTAGCGTCCACCGTAAGTAGCGGCCACCGCAATTTGCGGCGGCCGTAAAAAGCAGAACCGGAAATAGCGTCATCGTGCCGGAACGGGAAACAGCCCGTCGGCCATCTTTAAAAACACAATCCATTGCCATCCTACCGAACAACACCAGACCCAACCCTGACACCTGTCCCAACCTATCACCCACCCATCCAAGTACCCGAAAATGCCAAAAGCTGTGAAAAAGGCATGTGACCGCCAGCGCCAGGAGAGATTCAGCCGGGAGGAACTCTGCATGCTTACAGAGACCCTGCAAGACAACGCAGGTGTCGTTTTCTCCTCGGAAATGACCAAGACAGCCATAGGGAAGAAGAAGGCCATCTGGGCCCTGGTGGCTGAGCGCGTCAGCGCGGTGGGGACCGTACCCCGCACCCCACAGCAGTGCAGGAAGCGCTGGGATGACCTACGCATACGGGTCAGAGCCGTCATCTCTGCAAACCGCAACCTTGCCCTGGGTACCGGTGGAGGGTCGGAATCCCCCCTAAAACTCCAACCGTGGGAGGAGATCTGTGCTACCACGATTGGCATGGAATCCATTGAAGGCGTCGGAGGGATGGAAAGGGGAGCTCCGACATCAGGCGATGAAGGTAGGTGCCTCAAACAAGACATGCCATAGTCACTGCAGTCCAATCATGTGTAGCACAAGGTTGCCCTAGAGTGTAAATGCAACACATATCAACACTGCCCATAGCCACATCCAAGCACCACCCTGTATGCACTGCTGGCACCCGCATACCTGCATCCACATTCCACACTAATAGGAGACAACCTGCATGGCACTGCCTGAAATCTGCCTCATCTACTGACCAGAATAATGTCAATCATTGTCATTCCAAAGTCCGCAGACCAATCAATAACGCCCTCCCTCCTTTACTCCACCACAGGCACAGATTCACACCCAGAGGACCAGGACACCCCTGCGCCGAAGAGAGCCAAGAAGGCCATCAATAACGTCCCTGCACCCTCAACCTCAGCTGCAGTGAGGCAGACCCCACTACAAGCAGGTCCCACTGCAAGCATACCTGACGTCCCACCGGCAAGCACCCCTGTAGGCAGCAGGCCAGCAGCAGCTGCTCCACCTCCACCGACATTGCCTGCCACAGAAGGCACGGGGTCAGCGGCCAGCAGCAACATCGGTGAGACAGCTGCAACAGCTGCATGCTCAGACTCAGACATGGAGCACGAGGTCAGAAGCCCCACTGACCTACTACATTCCCCCTGTTTCTCAGACGCCAGCCCCCATGAGGATCACACACAGGGGCACACAGAGGTAGAGGAGTGGCCTTCCACCCCATGCCCTGTCCACACTCCACAGGAGGGGAGCAGCCCCTCCATCACTCCACCAGCACCGGCCATGGGCCATCAGGGCCAGCAGTCCCTCGAGGACATCACCGAACGGCAGCATCAACTGTCCACGATGCTGAATGAGCATGCCGCAGAATGTGTGGGGGCTAGGTCTGCCATTGAACAGGCCACGGAGACCCTAAGGGCCGAAGTAGCACAGAGCACTGCCACCCTGAGGGATGCCATGCAGGCCATGTCCAGGGACATCTGTGCGGAACTTGCCGCCTTGCGTCGTGCGCTCACTGGCCACACCCACACCCTACCTGATGTGCATGCACAGGGGCAGCCAGGGACATCCTCCACTGCCAGTTCTGCACAGAGCAGCCCCGTGCGACGTTCTGGACGTAACCTGCGCTCCACAGCCAGGGGTGCCCCGGGGGCCGGGAGAGGGGGCTTGTAACAGCCTGTGGCCACTGTCACAGGCATCTGTTGACACCTAGAGGGGGTGTGTTGGGGTGTGCAGGGGGGAGGTGGGAGGGGGTGTGTTGGGGTGTGCAGGGGGGAGGTGGGAGGGGGTGTGTTGGGGTGTGCAGGGGGGAGGTGGGAGGGGGTGTGCGCAGGGGGGAGGTGGGAGGGGGTGTGTTGGGGTGTGCAGGGGGGAGGTGGGAGGGGGTGTGTTGGGGTGTGCAGGGGGAGGCGGGAGGGGGTGTGTTGGGGTGGGGAGGTGGGAGGGGGTGTGTTGGGGTGTGCAGGGGGGAGGTGGGAGGGGGTGTGACACGACATTTCATAGTTTCAATACACTTTTTTCTTTCAAAAAAAGTAATGTGTGGACATTTTCATTGCGTATGTGTGCTTTATTGGTGTACAGTCCACAGTGTGCATGTCCCAGAGACACACAGTGCCCCAAGTGCAGTCTCCATGTGATAAACACCAGCCGTGTGTGCTAGAAGCAGTGGTCGATGATACTTTGGCGCATTGCACGCCCCTCCTGTGCATCGCCACCTCCATGGGGTGCCGCCCCATCTGCACCCTCCTCATCCTCATCGTCAGGTGGTTGCATTTCTGCGTCAGGGGGCAGGGGCACATTCCGTCTGACGCACATATTGTGTAGCATGACACATGCCATGACGATCTTTGCCACCTTCTCATGGCCATACAGGAGTGCGCCACCAGACCTGCTGAGGCTTCGGAACCGTGCCTTCAATAGGCCGAATGTCTGCTCTATGACCACACGAGTACGTGTATGTGCACGGTTGAAGTCCTCCTCGTGCTGGTTCTGCGGGTTCCGGACTGGTGTAAGGAGCCACCTCTTCAGGGGATAGCCTGCATCACCTGTATGTAGGCGAGAATGTATGTGTCAGTCATGTTGTCTGATCAGGAACATGATGTTCCACCATGGCTCGCATCCAACTGTTACTTTGGCTCACTTCTACATGCACTGATTGATTCACACAATGCAACCAGTATATGCTCATGGCTCCCATGGCCTGTTTTGCATGCCATCACCCTATGTATGCAGAGGGGTTGTGTGCATTGTGAGTGCCCATCCGCTGTCTCTGTGTTACTCACAGCCAGGTGGAGTATGCATCACCCCCCCGCCCCCTTTCTGCCAGGTGGAGTATGCATCATCCCCTCCCCCTTTCTGCCAGGTGGAGTATGCATCACCCCCCCCCCCTTTCTGCCAGGTGGAGTATGCATCACCCCCCCCCCTTTCTGCCAGGTGGAGTATGCATCATTCCCCCCCCCTTTCTGCCAGGTGGAGTATGCATCATCCCCCCCCCCTTTCTGCCAGGTGGAGTATGCATCATCCCCCCCCCCCTTTCTGCCAGGTGGAGTATGCATCGGTACGTCATTCACCTGCCCACTTCCATGACATTGGACTCACCGAGTAGCCAGGATCGTGGGCCTGCATGTCGCTCCATGTAGCGTGGTATTGTGGAGTTCCTCAGGACCATAGAATCATGGGTTGATCCGGGGAATCGGGCACAACAATGTGTGATGATCTTGTTGGAGTCACAGACCATTTGCACGTTGATTGAGTGGAACTGTTTCCGGTTGCGGTACGGTACCTCCATGGCACGTGGAACCACCAATTCCACATGGGTGCAGTCGATGGCACCAATGCAACCGGGTATGCCGGCTAGTGCATGGAAACCCACTTTGGTGTTTGCAATCTCCTGGGCAGTCCGTGGTAATGAGATGTGGTCGTCTGTGTGCTTGAGGAGGGCATCGAGCACTTGGATGAGTGTTCGTGCGAATAATGGTTGTCAAATGCCATGCAGGTGCCCCACTGTGTGCTGGTAGGTGCCTGTGGCCAGGAAGTGGAGTACAGACGCTACCTTCAGTAGGGGGGGGATGGCGGTTGGACTTTCTATCATGCTGACGATGTCGTTGTGTGTCATGTCTACGATGGCGGTGATGGTGTCCCGGTCCAAACGGTACAGGGTGTGGATCTGCTCAGCAGTGAGGTTGAATGGATTGGCTCTGATGCGTGGGATTGGGGGCTGCCTGCGTGGTGGCACTGGCTGTGCTGGTGGGGCTTGCTGGGCCTGCCTTGCCCTCCTTCTCCTCCTGCGTCTCCTCTGTGCTGCCTGTTGTTGTTGCTGTTGTAGCACATGCATTGCTATCAGGTCCTCCAGCCCCAACATTGCTAGTCGTATTGGCATCATTGTGGAGTGTGACTGGGTGTGGGAAGGGGTGGGGTGTGCTCTTTTTGTGCTTCCCTGAGTCTGTATTGCCTTCACCTGTGCTGTTTCTGTGCACCTGTGGCAGCTGCATTCACTTAACATGGCCCTTTACGGTTGGTTCGCGATGGCGTTATTTGCACCATGGCGGTAAGGTACTTAACGGGCTGGGTGATGGCGTTAGGTGCATGTCCGCTTGGGTCGGCATTTGCGTACCTTTCCGCCATGGCGCTAAGTACGGTGTGGGCGGTCGCGTGCACGCACCCTTAGCGCAGTTAGCGCCAGCGTTAACTACGATGCCGCTAATGGCATCGTAGTTAACGGTCACGGGTCATGATCGGACCTGGCGGTAAACGATGGCGGTAACCATTTACCGCCATCGTTTTTCACTTAGCGCCAGGGTCGTAATGAGGCCCCTTGTAGTTTGACCTTCCTGCCCAGGAGTGGATGGATTTTCCATACATGGTAAGCCCTTTCCCAGGGAAAGCTGCTTTTGTAGGAAAAGTGCTGGTCTGTGCGTTTGGCCGGATGCGGTGACTGGGTCTGTCTGGACCCAGTTCACATCCAAGCCAAAGCGTATGCTGCTGGCCAGATACAGTGGCCAGAGGCTGTCCAGTCCAGCCAAGTTTGAATGGTGCAGATCATTATTATGGGTGGGCTAGAGCAACTCCAGCCTGGATCCTGGATATAAGGGGGATTTCTGCAGCCATTCTGGAGATCATCGTTGGAGCCAAGACCCCTACGAAGGACAGCAAACCGCTGATGACCCAGATCCCATTAATGAAAGCAAGTAAGCAGCATTTTCCAGAAGACCTTTGTCTGTGACCGGTGGGAACAACCATTCCTAACATCGGCTTGGAGATCGAGCCATTGGAAGCTCTCAGAAGAGTCCCAGAATCCTCCATGGGGGCTAGCTAGACATCATCCTGTGCTACTTTGCTGCACCAGTTGTCAGTCTAAGTTAAAGTTTGGAACTTTTCAGATCCTAGGCTCATAGACAAGCAGCATCTCCCTGAAGTTGCAGCTCTCCACCACGAAGAGGGGCCTTGTAAGATGAGTTTTTGTTTCCTCCACGAGGGTGCTGACAATTTTTTCAAGTAGCAATTGTCGTTCACCGTTTTCATTGTGTCCTGAGAGTACTCTGAGTGGGTCGACGGAGTGGTGGTCGAGTAGCCTCCATGTTCTAAGTGTGCAGCTGTCGAGAGCCAACCGACCACAGCACAGAACCAAAAACCCTGATGCCTGAAGTGACCTTTGCACCTGAGGCCCCTGGACTTCCTTCAATGAAACCAATGCACGGATCTAGAAGGCCCAGCTAATTCAGGAATTCCTATGGGGGTCCCTGAGTGAAGAGTACAAGGGGTGAGTTAACATCTGTTTTAGCCCACCCTGCTTGTATAGGTTTGAATGGATGAAAGGTCCTGAACTTACCTCTCCTTTGCCTTGCACGGTGGTGTTCTGGTGAGGTATTCCACCCATTGGTTCTCCCCTAAGGTGATTGGATTGACGGGGGGGGATGGGGCCAGTAAAAGAAAATTACTCTTGTTCATGTTGTACTTTGGTACACTTACATACTACTTGTTGACTGAAGCCAAGTCTCGTGTGCCACTCTATAAAGAGCTCCTAGCTAGAGAAGGACCTTTTAAGAATAGTACCAGAGTTATCCATGCTATCTGGTGTTTTTAACTCCTTGATATTTAGTCTTTTAGTTCTCCAATTGTTGATTACTTCTTGCTTTAGTGCATTTACAGTATTCTGAAAAATGATTGTTAATAAGGGAAGTGTTAGTGCTCTTATCAGAGCACACCAAGGTGAATGTGTACAGAATAGTAATGAATGTTTTGGTGTGTTACTTAACCTGTGGATTTTCATTGCAAAGAGTTTGTCTAAGGCTTAAATAAAGAACTTTTTTATACATACTGCCCAACTTGTATTATTAAGTGTGTTGTGTGTGGGCTTAACTGGCTTAACTGAACGATTCACCACTTTCATAGCCTCCCAAGTCTAAGCTTTGCTGCTAAGTCACGCTACCCAGATGGAGCTTGGCTAGACATTAGTGTTTGTCATTGTTTAGTATAGTATAGTAATCTTTTGGTCACCTGTATCTCAAACATAGCTGTGTTTAGTACAACACCCTTTTGACCTGTCCGGCGTAGGCCTCTCTCCCACTATACAGGACTCTCAAATCTAGATGTGTTTAGTATTGTAATTCTTTGGTCACCTGTGTCTCAAACCTGTTTAGCACTGCACCCATTTGATCTGTAAGGCATAAACCTCTCTCCCACTATAAGGAACGCTCAAATCTAGCGGTGCCCTACTTCAAATTGCATGGTTGATTGTAGGCCTCTTCCTACTATACAGGACGCTGATATGTGACTGACCAACTCACACCTAGAAAGCATTACTGTGGAGTGAGACAGAAATCACTGGCTGATTACTGTGGAGTGATACTGTGACTAGGGGCTCACGCCTCATAAGATCAATCAGTGATTCTTAGTTACGCCCGTTAAGACAATTCTGTAGTTAGTAGCTATCCTTCTTAAACCCACATATCTAGCTCACCATAGTGAACCTCGTCTAGGCAGACAGACATTAAGGACAGCCACCGATAACACCTAACGATATAACCCTAACTACCTCCCCTACCTCACTCAAGACAGCGACTGAACAAGTCGGCAACACCAGCTGACAACACCAACTACAGACAGAACCCAAACTTGTAGCAGACAATTCTCTACACCCAGTACTACACCACAAGACAGCCAGACCAAAGCAAAAAATCAACGCAGCATCAACAAACAAATAAAGACCAAAACAACTCGAGCTTAAAATGCTGCGCAAAATGACCTATGCTAAAGGAAATGAAAAGAAAAGGAAGACTAAACACACCAGAACAGCAACAAGGACTCACAACTGCAGAACACACTCCCACAGAGAGTAACGAAAACCGAACCAACGCTGGGAGAAGAGACAAACCCCTCTACTTAAATCCATACCTCACAAACAACCGGTCACCAGAACTAACCAACCCAACGCTAGAATCAGCAACAGCAGACAACCAAACATAACCACGCAGAAGGACGGACAACACTAGAAACAACAAAAACAATCAATGCAATAACACCTTACATCACCAAAACAAGAATAACTTCCACTCGACATCCACAATTCTTGGAAGAAGAACCTGATGAAAACAAAAACCCAAGACAGAAGCTAGAAGAACTTTTCGACGACACAGACGCACCTGTACCAACACTTCAACTAGAGATCGACCAGAAAGGAAACCTCAACACCGATCAGAAGACGACTCCAACAATAAAGCTCAAACCAAACTGCACCTCCAAACTCCACTGCAATCCATTAAACGCAAGATCCATGTAAAAAAACTCAACTGTGATCTTTGACCTACTCGATGACAACGGCATTGACATCCTATTCATCACAGAAACATGGCTGGACGACAACTACAAAATCACACTCAAAAGCTGCCTCCCAACTGACTTCAAATGCCTTCAAGTAAACAGAAAAAATAAAAAAGGAGGTGGCATCGTAATAGCATTCAAAGGACACCTGAAAATAAAAACAGACAAACCTCTCAACATCATCAACAGTGTAACCATCGTCATACACCTATCAGCAAACCCAATTCATACTGGTGTACAGACCACCGACATACGATGCAACCTTCGTTGATAACTTCATAGAAACCATCAGCAACATAGCCATTAAGCACGAACATCTAATCATCTTGGGGGACTTCAACATCTGGTTTGAAGAAAGTCACGCCAACTCCCAAAACTCACTGATTGGACAACTTACAACCATGAAACTATGACAGCTGGTCAAAGGGGCAACACATTCCGCAGGACGCACCCACGACGCAATCTTCGCCAAGGAAAAACTCATCAGCACGGCACCACAGATACAAATACTGTGGAGCGACCATCTCATCATCCAATTCATGATCAGACTACCAACTCAAGTCTGCATCCAACCCCCCAAACTCACAACCACCACAAAAAGAAACTGGAAAAGCGTCAAAGTAAGCAACCTATTCGAACAACTGGAGATGACCAAACCATCAACCATGGAACTAGAGCTGGCTGACCTAGACGGGAAAGCAAAGCTACTACACAAATGGATTGCTGATACAATTGATAAGATCGCCCCGGAAAAACCATCACCCATCAAAACAAAGAGCAATGGCATAATGGTTCACCCCACTACTAAGCACCATGAAAAAGGACAACAAGATGATAGAACTGGAATGGAGGAAAGAATACAACCCAGACAAAAAAAAAATACTGTTCCAGAAACAAATCTGCACATACAAGAAGGAAATACAATAGGCGAAGAGAAGGCATTATGACAGAATTGCCAAAGCCATCAACACACAAAAAGAAATGTTCAACATCATTAGAGAAATGAGAAACCCACCAGCTGCGACAACAGCCCAACCCCCTCAGAGAAACTTTGCAACGACCTGGCAGACTACTTCAAGAACAAAATCAACGACATCCAACAAATCATACAAAACAGACCAACCAACCACAACATTCAACCAACCGGACCCAACAAAGAGCCACAGCACAAACTCCAAAACTTTCCTGAAATATCAGCAGAGGCAGTCGTCTTGTTTGTAAAACACAGCAAGACAGCAGTATTACCCATGGATCCAGGCCCCCCTGACATCTACAAATCAATCCTTGCACAAGGAATGCCATCAGAATATTACAGAAAGCTCCTAAATTTCTCACTAGCAACAGGAACTGTACCAAGAGCCTTCAAATCAGTATATAGCAAACCACTTTTAAAAACACAAGTGACGACATAGAAGACCTCTCCAACTACAGACCGATTTCAAAAATTCCCTACCCAGCAAAACTCCTTGAAACCTATGTATACAAATTAACCCAAGAACATGAAGAAAAACACCAATTGCTAGACCAAACACAATTCGGTTTCAGACCTGCAAGAGGAACAGAAACAGCACTACTATCCATCTGGTACATCTTAAAAACTAACGCGGACCTCAACACAACCTCAGCCCCTATTCTGCTCGACCTCTCTGCAGTCTTCGACACAGTTAGCCATGACACCTTAATCAAAAGACTAGAAGACATGGGTATAACGGACATGGCACTACTCTGGACTAAATCGTTGCCAGGAGGCAGAACAGAAACCGTATGGATAAAACACTTCAAATCCACTCCATGAGTTAACGGCTGTGGAGTACCACAAGGGTCCTCACTATCACCACTGTACTTCAACATCTACCAGACTCTAGTAATCAGAATCTTCAAAAGAATACAACATTACATGCTACAACTACGCAGATGACAGTCCAATCATCTACAAAATCGAAGGCACTCAAGCCGATCACTCAACCCTAATCGAGTGTCTAAAAGAAGTCATTAACTGGATAAATGCCAACAACTTGAAAATCAACCCAGGAAAGACAGAAATCATGATTATATCTAAAAACCAAGTGAACACCACCTACATTCCATGGCCAACGGAAATGGGAACCGCACCAACACCATATAAGGTAGTAAAAAAGCTGTGAGTCCTGATGGACAACACCCTAACCTTAGAACAACAAATAAAGGCAATCATCAAGAAATGCTTCTTCCTCCTCCACACGGCAAGAAGAATCATACCTGTTAGGCAGAAACCTGTGCAGTTCCCTTAGGGAACACTGCAAAAGATTTAAGACTACAGGTGTTGGCAGTAAACCCACTTGGTAGCAGTCTGTACCACCCAGGTTTACCTGGTAGCTGTGGCTGAGCAGTCAGACTTCCCTCAAGAAGAGTTAGGCAGTATGCAAAGTATACACAATAGGCACTCAGATACAATAATACAAGCAAACACTGACCAGAGCTTTGGTATCAAAGTATATAATTATTTATTTAAAAACACACAGTTGAAACACTCCAGCACTCTTATTGTAAAATATCCTAAACACAGTTACTATTATGATATACACACCCCTTTTTCCCTATTAGATAAATCACAGTAAAACACCACTTATTTTCATACAGAGGTGAGCGCTTAACTAGATTGCACTCTAATAAGTTTGCGGGAAAGGGGGGGAAAAAGACAGAATATGAAGAGGTACACCACTCTATGATTCAGGAACACCGTTAGCAAGGCAGAGAGCAAAAAGTCACTGATGAGCCAAAGACCAAAGGCTGGGCCCACTCCTAGAGAGAGCAGAGCACAAATGCGCCCAAGATCACAGTTACACTAGGCTTAGAAAGTCTTGCAGAGGGTTCAAGAAGAGTTTAGAGAGGCTTAGAAAAGTTTAGCCAAGGTGTCCCAGGCTAACCCAGGTTCGAAAGCCGGGGGCTAAATCTACCCCGTACAGTCGGTAGCAAGGGAAGCCAGGCGGGACACGGTACCTTAAGTGGGAAGGATCCTCCAGCGGTGGCAGTTGTTCCTGGTAGTGGGTGCAAGTTGCGTCGTCGTCTAGGGGAAGAGAAGATCTCGACTTGGAGGAAAGATGAAGGTCGTTGCACTACCAGGGAAGAAACCAGCCACGGAGTTTTCCGGTTAAAGGTGGTACCTTGGTTTCGCGGTAAAATGGGGTATCCCGGTTGCTGGGGTGCTTGGCACGGGCAAGGCGGCCACGAGGTACGTCGAGAAAGTGAAAAGACGGTGAAACTGGTTATCCCCACCAGTCAAAGGAAGACGACTCTCCAGCGGGAGATCTCCTCTGTCGTTGGGAAAAGTGGTGAGGCAGTCCAGCAGGGCTCCACCGGTGGTGGTGTCGTGGCAGGTCGGCTCAGCTTCTCCCTCGTCAGATTCTTAGGTCCTGTGGCGACTTCTGAAGTTCCAGTCCCCAAAGCCATGCTTTTATGCAGCAAACCCCCACTCAGCCTAGCTGTCACTCAAACATGCTAAGTGGTGAGCCGGCCGGCTCACCACTTGGGCCAATCAGGATGGAGTTCGACATGAGTTGCCTAGGCAACTCAGTCCAGGGTGCCTAAATTCCCCTCCACCCCTCCTAAGTACCCCAGACATAGTGGCACCACTTTGGAGGGCTTCTGTGGAGAAGCCCGCCAAAAAGTGGAACAAAGGGCTCGACTTGGGTTGGAGTCACAGAAGAGAACACAAACGCCATTTTAGAATCAAGTTTTGGCGAAAAATACCACCCGGAGAATTAATATTAATTAAATAAACCGGCGGTATGTTCGAGGCTACCGTAAATAATTAAATAAAGATAGTAGCCTAAAACAATGGGAAATCCCATAGGAAAATATTCGCGGTTGAATATAAAAAGTAGTATCCACTGCCACCAGCCAAAACTCGATCAGGGGGGACGGAGACGTGCCCCCTCGACTAACAGACCCTGGGGCAATCGAATTGCCCCAGCCAGTACGCCCACAATATGATGGTTTGTACTAGTTCTGTTCAGAATTTAAGACTAGTAAAGTCAATGGTGACTTTACATGCCCTGGGAAACAGTAGTCAGTCCCAGGGTATGGAGTCTATACTGGGGGGTCACTATGACACCCCTGTGTCACTGCACTGAGGGTGCTGTGTAACACACATCACAAAAACACATGAAGGCCTATGGAGTAAAAGACCCCAAGCCCATTAAACACATCTAGATTCAAAGAAACACACTCAAATCATGTCCAAGAGTGAGGGTAAAAGAGTCTCACTCTCGGCAGAAGAAAAAAATAAACCCCAAAAATCCAGCAAAGCTGCTGGGGGACTCACTAGGTTAGGAAATTCAGCCTAAACAGAGAATTCTCCCTAACACTACCTTTCCTCTCCTTCGCCCACAAAACACTCACAATCGTCGCCCTCATCATGTCAAGAATCGACTATGCAAACAGCCTCCATCTCGGGATACCAGAATACCTCCTGAAGAAACTACAACGGATCCAAAATACAGCAGCCATACTGCTCCTCAAACTATCCAGAAGAGACCACATCACCCCAGCCCTAAAAACACTGCACTTGCTCCCAGCCAAACAACGCATCACCTTCAGAACAATGTGCATAACACACAGGGCAATCAGAGATCAAGGATCTGAATTCCTACAAAAGAAAAAAACACCACGGATTCAAACTGAAAAACCGAAACAACCAAACCGGAAACACAAAGAAAAGGATAACTAAATTTAGGATGACACTGACAACACCCAGAACCAAAATCAGCATCCCTTGCCAACTCCAGCCAACAACCTCACCCGCCCCATAATTGCTACCAGGTATGCTTGAATAGAGTTGTGTGAATGTTAGCACTTGCCACACTTGAACTAAGATGTGGACATTGGCATGGGCATTGACCGTATGGAGTTGTGAAGGCAGGTGCCGCCCCTGGACGTAATTGCAAGTGTTGGCATGTGCCACGTTACGAAGGCGCTGTGAGCAATAGCCTGCATAAACAACTGAATAAGATGAATTCCAACCACCCACCAGATTTGAAGGGTCGCACAAACGCCTGCCTGCCCCGCATACAGACAGGTGTCAGGTAGGTGGCAGAGGCCGAACTTGGGTAAGGTTATGAATGTGAGTGGATGCCATGTGTGAAAGGGACTCCCACCTGGAGATAATACGGAAATTCAGCGCCTCACTTCCGGACAGCAATGCCAATTAACCAATCCACTAACAATTTCACCCCTCTGCAAACACCTCTCAAACTCTAACCAAACACCTAGAACAACAATCCGCACAAATTTCACTACATTGCAAAAACAAACCACACATTTACTCACACAATACCACACAACGACTACTGACCGTAAAACACCCTAAGGCCAGCCAACAGACCCATCGGGCTGAGGCTGCCAACAGCACATCACTGCTCTCTTGCACTTTTCCAGCTTATTCCCACTAACCCTCCCCCACCCCCTTCCCTTTTTCAGAGCCGCCATAGCGCCAGGGGACCACTCCGGTGGTGATAGTGCGTGGTACAAATATCCTTTAACATAAACATTGTTCATAACAGGTTGTCCTCAGAATCTGTCCACAAGGCTTATTCTGAAAATCCATTTAAACAATTTCCTTTTGTGCAAATAATGTCACCAATCCAAAAATATCACTGGAACATTGTGGGTGGAAACTGTGGGTTGGCCTGTATGTGCTCATTGTTCCCTATTTTTTGTTGGTCATATAGTTTATCGATATTTGGGTTGGGAGTATTTTCCTGTTTTTAGCAAGCGAAAGCGTCTGGTCCTCTGTTGATCTGTAGGCCTCGGCATGAGTTAGTGTTGTCGCTGCTATGCTCAGTGCAATGTTAAGTTGAGGGTAAGCAGTGGCAGAGGAGTTCCGCTTATCAAACTACATGCTGCATCAATTGTGATGAAATTATTCTCCTCACTGAAATGAGGTGTGTTCCGCTTGTCAAACTGGATATTAAATTATGCCTCCTATTGTAAACGATTGTATGTATGTTGGCCTACGCCAAGTTGCATAAAACTGTACGCGAATAACTCTCTACGGCAAGGTCTTGACCTTAGAAATTGATGTAAGCCGCCATCTTGAATCAAACCGCCATTTTAGGTTCTCTTGTTGTGTAAAAGTCACCCTGTACATCAAAATGGTGGACGATGCCATTTCCGAACAGAATCTGGTCGACATGACCTCCGTACAGCTAATGTATAACTTGCCAGCAAACCACTTGTTAGGGTCGTTAACTGAGACCTTGTCCTTCTGTTGACCTGCATGTAAATGGATTACCTGTATCAACGGAACTGATCTATGCGCATACTGATGTATGTATTAGAAGATTGACCTGGCAGAGACCCTAGACCAGTAATACATTCATGGAATGGTTAACCCGCGAAGGGGTTGGACAACAGGCTGGAGAAATGTATAAAAGCCTGAATGTCCCAATGTACAGTCTCTCACTGAATACATCGAACCCCGTTGAAGTTCGTTGTGTTGTACTGAGGGCCGATAGCTATCCGATCTGTCATTTGACTTTGTCATTACTTGACCTTAAAATAAAGTACTTTGTATGTTCCTTTGTAACCAGTGTTTGGTGTGCTTCCTTTGTGTTTCCCGGCCTCATATTATTTTTCTGTTTCACAGTTGGCGCCTGAATAGGGACCCTCAAGATTGATGCCTGACCATTGAAGGTTGACGCATGCTATCGGACCGGGATCAGACGGTGTGATACTATGGGCCCGACTGAACGATACGCAACACCTCTACAGCGCTGCACGATCCGATCCTTGGACGATAGCCGTGCGGTCTGAGACGGCATCTTGACGAGAGTCAACTTTTGAGGCGGGCAGATTTGCCGAAATCAACAAACACAAGGTAAAATTTGTTAGGTAAGTTCTTTGATAAACCGTACGGTCCTCCTTAGGTGTGGTCAGGTGAGTCGTGACCCGACTCTTAATTTAACCCTGACAATTTGAATTTGGTGCATTGTCTCTGCAGACACAATTATTGACCAGGTAACACCAAGTTTTTGAGAAATGCCTGGGAAATTGTCTAGCTGCTTAGGTACTTTGTATGTTCCTTTGTAACCAGTGTTTGGTGTGCTTCCTTTGTGTTTCCCGGCCTCATATTATTTTTCTGTTTCACAGTTGGCGCCTGAATAGGGACCCTCAAGATTGATGCCTGACCATTGAAGGTTGACGCATGCTATCGGACCGGGATCAGACGGTGTGATACTATGGGCCCGACTGAACGATACGCAACACCTCTACAGCGCTGCACGATCCGATCCTTGGACGATAGCCGTGCGGTCTGAGACGGCATCTTGACGAGAGTCAACTTTTGAGGCGGGCAGATTTGCCGAAATCAACAAACACAAGGTAAAATTTGTTAGGTAAGTTCTTTGATAAACCGTACGGTCCTCCTTAGGTGTGGTCAGGTGAGTCGTGACCCGACTCTTAATTTAACCCTGACAATTTGAATTTGGTGCATTGTCTCTGCAGACACAATTATTGACCAGGTAACACCAAGTTTTTGAGAAATGCCTGGGAAATTGTCTAGCTGCTTTAGGGCATTATTCCGCAGCGATCGACAATCTTTGGAATTTAGCCGCCCGGCACCACAGGAGGGGTCGCCAGCGTTTACTATGTATTGTAAACATGGCTTTGGAAGTGTAGTATTTAATGATATTTGGCACAGGCAAACCAGACATGCCTCCGAACTTCAGTGGCCAATCAATGGTAGTTTTGAGATCCCTCATATTGAATACTTCGAGTCGGTCTTGTTAAAGAAAAAGGCCAGACCCGCAGCATTTGATGTTCTACAGAACTGGAAAAAAGAAGCGTTGCAGCAGCTTAAGAGTAGGGAAAAACATGCGCGCCGTCATAAAACAAATGCTGAAAAGGCGTTGTTATATGATCAGGACAAACAGTCTGAGTCAGTTAGGAATATGGATAGGGCTTTCTCACTTGGTATTCAGAAAATCTATCCTTCTAAAGACCTTCATGTTTGACGAGTTTCTTGACAAATTGTTAAATGAGCGAAGGCCTGGTGCCTCTGCACCACCTCCGTATGATCTTCTTCCTGTTGCTTTGCCTCTTCCTGCTGTTATTCCTGCTCTCCCTGCTCAACCTGTTGCTCCTATTATTCTGGCTGTTGTTCCTCCGCCTGCTCTACTACCTCTTCCCATTGCACCAGTAATAACACCTCCATTGAATCTGCCTGCACCTCCACTCCCGAGTGGTTCTGTACCGACTATAGTTGATCGGGGTGCAGGGTCGAAGGTTGTTACTCGTAATACTGTCCCTACAGATAAAAAGCGGGATTTGTTTGCATGGGCTAAGCATTGTATGGAGAGAGATGATCGAGCTAATGTTTTTGCCACACTGTCTAATATGGATAATTTTCCTGAGAAAAATGTTTTTATTGAAGGTTTAAGGATTCAGTTATGCGTAATGTGGGGTAAATTAAATAATGTGGATCTCCCAAAGGGGCTGAGGGATCTGAATACTTTAGCACTATCAAGAGATACTGTGGAGAGTACATGAGCATGTTGAGAGGTTGTTTGAGTATAGGAGAGATTTGGAGAAGTAACGGAATGAGGATGACGAAGAGGAGAGTATGTATGTACAGAAACTATTTCTTCCGTGTCGTAAATGGGCATCTGAGGAAGCACAAATTTGTACAAAAGATGCGATTAGATGGATTTCGGATTTATCGATAACTCTGGTTGAGGTATATGACACATATAGTCAATATTCACTAGAAATGCAGAGGAAGGTTATTCAGGTAATGGTATAGTACCTGCAGGATGAATGTGTGAGGAAGAAGGTTAGTTGTCCCACAATGTTACTGGGTATTTATAAGAGCTTTTTCACTTGACACTTGTTCGACTGCTTTAGTGCTCGAATTAGCTCATTTGGTTAGTAAGTGTTCAGAGTTGCCTATATCTCAGTTGCCTATGAGAGAGGTACCTCCGACATTTGTCCCAAAAGTTGAGATTACTGCTAATGCTGCAGCAGGTATAGCTGCTGTGGACATTCCTGCACATTATGTATCGCAGTTTGTTTACGTCCCGTTTTCACGACAGGAAGTGAACACTATTAGGCAATCTATTCCCGACATTAGGAAAAATCCGACAGGATTCTATAAAGAGATAGAGTCCGTCTTGCAGTCCTCAGTGTTCACCCTAGGCGATATTGACGTGTTATTCCCTGTACTCCTGCCCGTAGATTTGTGGAAGCAGGTTAGAACAATAGATGATGCACCTGGGTTGGGAGATACGTGGGCTAATATAATTAGGCTTGACGGGGAAAGGCCAGCTGGTGAGAGACCGCCTCAGGTGATACTCACTTTGCCTGACAGAATCATTGCGAAATTAAAAACTATAATTCCCGAAAAAAGAAATATTTGGGACAAGCTTACGGCCTGTGTCCAAGGAAAATCTGAGGGTGCCACTGAGTTCTTCAATCGGTTCGAACAAGTATTCTCAGACTTCAGTGGACAGGATTTAGGCACAGAATCTGGGAAAAGGTTATTTGTGGACAAATTTGTGCGTGGATTGCTGCCTGACATCCAGTCACAGATTATGTCTTCCGAGAGTGCTTGGCAGGCGAAATCCCAATCAGAAGTACTGCACATGGCTCAATACTACGAGAACCGTGTCAATAATGAAAAAGATAGAATAGAAAAGAGAAAAGGAGACTTAAAGACTAAAGTATTGTTACAACAAATTGTTAGAGGCCCCAGAGGGGGTAGTTCGCATATTAGAGGTCAGTATGTTCCACAAGGGAATGTGCCCTTGGGTCCTGTGAACATTAACCAGTGTGCCTATTGTCGCCAGGAGGGTCATTGGCGTGCACAATGCCCCGTCCTTCGACAGAGGTCGAATAACACATTTGGGAGTATGGGTAGACGACCCCGAGGTCGCCCCGGGGTAGGGGGCCCTGGTAGAGGTCAGTTTTCGCAGGATCCTAAGCAACCTTTTTCACAGGACAATCAGACTTCGAGTGTGGATACTAGAAACATTCGATCACCCTTGTGCTGCTTACCTCTCTGCGGAGTTTCCTTCTGATGATATTCTGTTTCGTTAGGATTGCCCGGAGCAGGGTTTGGAACCTACACCTATTCCCGTTAGTCAGAAAGGTCCCTACGTTGAAATGGTAGTGGGAAATAGGAAACATCAGTATCTTGATAGACACTGGAGCACAGAAGTGCTGCATTGATCATTCTCGGGTTCCAAACATTCCACTGTCAGGGCAAACCAATGTCTCCGTAGGGTTTTCTGGCACACCAGTCATTTGTCCGGTTTCTTCACCGATACCTATTTCTTTGGGTCCCTTCACGGACCATTGTCCATTTCTTTTGACTTCGAATTGTGGAGAGAATTTGTTGGGGTTGAATCTGTTAAAAGAATTAAATGCGGTAATTCATTGTTCATCTGATGGAGTGCATTTGACGATTTCACCACAGCAGTTTTCTGTTTCACAATTTTTGACTAGACCTTTGCCACCAGAATTCAGTAATGTTCCGGAGTGTTTGTGGGCAGCTGACAATGATGTCGGCGTTCTACAGATTGAGCCTGTTAGAATAGTCTTGAAACATGGTATTAAGCTGCCACATATTCCGCAGTATAAGATCTCGGTTGAAGGTGAGCGAGCTTTGAAGAGCATTGTTTCCGATTTTGTGCATCGTGGAGTGATTGAAGAGATTACAGGAAGTTTGTGCAATAGTCCGATCCTACCAGTGTACAAAAAAGGCGATAATGCTATTCCGTTTAGTTTTATAATTGATTTGCGTGCCATCAATAGAGTTGTCGCTCCACAATTTCCAATTGTGCCTGATGTAACGACGATATTAACTATGATTCCAGCTACGGCTACTTACTTTAGTTTTGTGGACCTGAAGAATGCTTTCTTCAGTATTCCTATACATAAGGACAGTAGATATTTGTTCGCGTTAACCTTAGGGGGATACTCGTGCTCCTCAAGGTTACACCGAGAGTCCTAGCATTTACAGTAGGGCCTTGAAAGAACAGCTTGATACTCTTGATTTACCCCCTACTTGTACGCTGCTTCAGTACGTTGAAGACTTGCTTTTAGCAGAAGATTCTGAGAGCTCTTGTAAAGAGGGCACTGTATTGTTGCTCATCCATCTAGCTAAGCATGGTCACAAAGCTTCGCTTAAAAAGTTTCAATATTGTTGCCAGAAGGTCGCCTATTTAGGCTACCTCCTGTCAAAGGAGGGAAGAAGATTGACACCTGAAAGAATAAAACATTTCTGGCATGTCTGTCCCAAATACACAGAAGGAAGTCAGAGCCTTCATAGGTATGGCTTCTTACTGTAGGTTATGGATCCCGAACTTTTCACTAGTGATAAAACCGATGTTGGCTTTGACAAAGAAGGGCATTTCTTCGACATTGCCATGGAAATTGGAACACCAACAATCATTTGAGCTTCTCAAGACTGCATTATGCTCTGCACCGGTTTTGGGTACACCAAATTACAACAAGCCTTTGTGTTGTTTGTGCATGAATGTGATGATGTGCTTTGGTTGTATTAACGCAGGAACATGGAGGGAAGAATAGGACGTGCGGTTACTACTCTTCCGCCCTTGATCCCGTCGCATGCGCTTTGCCAAGATGTTTGCGAGGTTTTACATGATTTACCTACAGCACAATGTGGGGAGGGGGACGGCAACTCCAAGGGGTAGCTTTGGGCCTCCTTCTGTCCCGTTTGAAGTGATTCATTTTGATTTTATTGAGATGGAGCGGTGCAATAGTTTAAAATATGTCCTTGTGGTCATTTGTGCCTTTAGTAAATGGGTTGAGGCTTTCCCTGTCAAAGATGCTACAGCCATGACCACTGCGAAAATTATGATAAAGGAGTAATTCCCGCGGTTTGGGTTGCCAAGAGTCATCTGGTCGGACAATGGTCCACATTTTGTTGCTGCTGTAATTTTACAGATATGTACGGCACTACATATTGATAAGCGATTTCATTCGGCTAGACATCCTCAAAGTGCCGGGTTGGTAGAGAGACATAACGGTATCCTAAAGAACAAACTCGCTAAAACGTGTGCCGGTACCAAACTAAAATGGCCGGAAGCCTTACCGATCGTGTTATTAGCCATGCGCACTACCCCTCAAACTAAGACTGGGCTCTCTCCATTTGAGGTGGTGATGGGGAGGCCTGCCAATATTTGGGGTCTTCCGAAACCTAAAGCACTGAGAAATGTTGAGAATGTATTGCTTTCAGACTACTGTAACCAGTTGACTAAAAATCTGTATTTCATTTATCATCAGGTGCGATCAGCTTTACCAGTATGTTATGAGGGCCCAGGACACAACATCCGGCCTGGAAGCTGGGTCCTGGGGAGAGCATAAGAGCGGTCCTCTTTCCTCGCGCCTCGCTAGCGGGGACCATTCCAGGTCTTGTTGGTCACCCAAACTGCAGTGCGGGTGGCTGGAAAAAAGAACTGGATACATGCGACGCTTGTCAAGAAACTTCCTCACCCGACGGCGCAAGTTACCGAAGAAACAGAACCCCTCGCTAACGCTGCAATCGATGATCCTGAAGCAGCAAATAGCACTGGGAGTGAGCCGGAGAATCTCTCTGAGCCCGTGGGGCTTGGGGAACTGTCCATTTTGTCTCCACGCTCTTTGGAAAAGTCATTTCCGGAAACCATTGCTTCGAATTCAGCAACATCCGTTGCCTCCGATACGTTGCTTCCCTCAGGGAGTGACGTTACCTTATTTCTGGATCAAACAGTACCGGGAACCATCATATAATCTTCGGCGGAGAAAATAGACCTACGGCACGGTTCGACTGTGCATTCAAAAGAAGGAAAGGATCATCAAGGGCTTGCTTTTGCCCAAATTTTGAGAAAGAGGGCTCTGTCGGCTAGGGTCGGAGAAGGACTAAGAAGCCGCGCGACCGGGGGGTCGCCAGCAACGAACATGGGGTTTCCATCCGAAGACTACGATGCCTGCCACCACTACTGCCCGTATTGGACTTAATAAGGGGGTGATCAACTTGGACAATGAACAATGTGCCTGGGCCCCGAAAACGTATTGCTGTGTTTTGATGATAATAATTGGGGTTTTTATAGTAACTGCTTTAGGATTCTGGTACGTTGAGGAGAATTATCCTATAGAGCCTCTTTTGCCAACTGAAATTGCACCTATTGTTTTTACTCTTTTTGTACACCTGCATACTCTGTCACCTAGGGACTCTCAGCATAGACAGAAGTATCACAATATTACTATGATGCCGATTATGAATTCGACAAATGCCATTTTTAACAAAACCAATTGTTGGGTCTGTTCACATGGGGATAAGGGGCTAGGTTGGTATATTCATCCCTTACCTTTGACGACTGCTTGTAATGCCTCTCTTAGAGCACTGTTCTTTGGCCGATGGTATGATGGCATCTCGGGGAACTTTGATGGAACTAATTTGAATGATTTTGAGAAACGTGTTCCGACTCCCCTGGGATGCTCGCTTTTCGCAAATAGGAGCAAACTCAACGTTGCTTCAATTAGGCCTTCTGATAGACTATCTCGTCCTTTCCAATCTTTGGTTTCCTTTAAAATGGCTTCAATAGGCAATAAGGATGCCGTGCCTCCTTCTTACTCTGTTAACCATAGCCCCGATTCAGTTTCTTTCTGCATACAGAGGAATGGTACCCGGTCAATGGGAGATTTTAAAGGCTGTGCCAACGTTGTAAATTTGACTGGGGAAAACAGACCTTTGTATGTGGGCGAACCTGTCTATTTCGTTTGCGGTATTGTAGCATTTCCATGGTTGCCCAGGGATTGGCAGGGAACCTGTTATTTAGGGATCCTGTTACCTGGGGTATTCATAGCAAGCACTCTGGAAGTTTCAATGGCTCGTCCACGGCGGGACGAGAATGGTGATACCCCCGCACAAGTGATGGGAGATATAGCGAAATCAGTTCTGCCATTTTGGGGGCAGATAGCAAATTCCGAAGACATCAGGAGACTAGCGAGAGTACTGGAGAGAACCATCAACCGGACCACAGATATACTCTATAACATGACATTAGAGCAGAAAGCGATAAGATTAGTAGCACTCCAGAACCGGATGGCATTAGATGTAATTCTGGCTGAACGTGGTGGAGTATGTAAATTAGTGGGGTCCGCTTGCTGTGTTTTTGTACCAGACTCCTCCCCAACCATTTTCAAAGCAATTCAGAATGTGCATGTTCCCGAGGGGAACTGGAATCTTAGTGTTTGGTTCTGGGATTTCTTGCGATCTTGGGGTTGGAAGGTACTTTCTGTTTTATTGATCATTTTGGGAGTTCTGCTATCCCTTTGTTGTTGTATCCAATGTCTGCCTAGTATATGTTCGATGCTAGGGGGATGTTGTGCTCAGGCGATAGGTACGATAGAACACAAAGTATATGCCCCGGATAAAACTTCCAAGGAGTATGTGTTAAAAGAGATCTTAGTGAACGACCTGATGGCCATAGATATCTCTGACGGCGATCCAGGGTGTATGGACGATGACGTATGGAGTTACTTGCAAGGAAATCAGAAGTAGTCTTAGCACTGGCATAGGCCAAAAGGAGGGTTTGTCAAACTGGATATTAAATTATGCCTCCTATTGTAAACGATTGTATGTATATTGGCCTACGCCACGTTGCATAAAACTGTATGCGAATAACTCTCTACGGCAAAGTCTTGACCTTAGAAATTGATGTAAGCCGCCATCTTGAATCAAACCGCCATTTTAGGTTCTCTTGTTGTGTAAAAGTCACCCTGTACATTAAAATGGTGGACGATGCCATTCCGAACAGAATCTGGTCGACATGACCTCTGTACAGCTAATGTATAACTTGCCTGCAAGCCACTTGTTAGGGTCGTGAACTGAGACCTTGTCCTTCTGGGTCTCAGGTCACTGCATGTAAATGAATTACCTGTATCAACGGAACTGATCTATGCGCATACTGATGTATGTATTAGAAGATTGACCTGGCAGAGACCCTAGACCAGTAATACATTCATGGAATGGTTAACCCGCGAAGGGGTTAGACAACAGGCTGGAGAAATGTATAAAAGCCTGAATGTCCCAATATACAGTCTCTCACTGAATACATCGAACACCGTTGAAGTTTGTTGTGTTGTACTGAGGGCCGATAGCTATCCGATCTGTCATTTGACTTTGTCATTACTTGACCTTAAAATAAAGTTATTTTTTTATTTTTTTTATTTTTTAGTTGTTTTGGTCGCGAAAAATCGAGACCTTTCAACTTAAAATCTTGTTTACAAAAAGCATTTAAAACAATCTACAAACAATCATACAGGATAATAGATAATTAATAGAAGGTTACAAAAAAGAAGATAAAAGACTTTAAAATAACTGTTACAGTTTTGCTATGTTGAGACAGCATACTTTGGTATTTGTATTTGTTGCAAGTAATTAACAATGGCATATCTCACTGACTTCCTTTTGGTATAGAACAATAATGCCCAGAGTTCTTCAGCAGTCATAATTTCTTGATCCACAAATAAGTGTTTGAAATTAATGCAACAAATTTCTAATAAATTCACACATTCGGTACACAAATGCTTCAATGTTTCTGCTTGGCATTTACAGAACCGGCAAAGCAGGGGTGTGCCATTTTTGTTGCGGTTATTAGTAACATCATTTGTAAGCCAGAGGTTTAATCTGAATCTCAGGAACCCACTACGGCAAATAATTAGACACAACATTGTAGCGCTTTAGTTCAAAGGGATTAGACTTAAAGTTTTTATAATATGTACATGCCACACGTGTGTGGATCCAGTCTGTTTCCCATATTTTTGTTTTTGCTTTGTCTGGATTTTCTAGCAAAAGCGTACTATTTATTTGTGCTTTATCCAAAAACTTTTGAACTTTCGTGCGCCACATTTTCGGAAATATATCCACAGAATTCAACAAGTAAGTTGCTATAACGCTCGTTATTCCTATTACATGCTGATTCATCAAACACTTGCGATATAAGGCACACAGTTTCCATTTGTACATCGCATAAACTGAAATCAAGCCAAGTTCGTATCTTATAAGTGGTAATGGTTGCGAGTTTGGTAAGTTCAGGAGTTGCCTCCAGAAACGACCTTCTCTCGCCGACCAATAGGCATATGACATGATTTTTTGGGTTTCTGCACCATACAAAATTATAGGCACCACTTTTAGTTTGAAGTATGAAAGTACCGGTGACATGGAGAATTTACAATAACGTACTCTGATGATACGTGCTTGTGAGATGGTCATCTGCAGTTTAAGTAGACCCTGCATGTTGTATTGGTCCACAGCACATAGATTACAGATCAACATACCCAGATATACATATACATTGGAGACAGTGATTTTACAGTCTTGAAGTGGCCAGTGCAACTGTGTCTTACATTGTCTTCTAATCCCAAACTGGACAATATTGGTTTTTGCCACATTAATGGTGATACCATTAACCTTAGTATATGCATCCAGAGCACCCAGAAGCTTGCGCAATCCTCGTGGGGTATGGGAAAATAACACCATATCATCTGCATACAGTAAACATTTTATTTCAACCCCCACGAGCCTCGGAGAATCAGATATCACATTGTCAAAGGTTCGAATAATATCGGAGATAAAAAAGTTAAACAGGGCCGATGCTAACAGGCAGCCCTGTTTCAATCCCCGGGCAGTTACAATCGGTGGTGTTAATAAACCTTCATTATTTAGCCTGACCTGAATCGTAGTGTTGGAATGTAATTGGATTACCCATTTGAGTATGCTCCATGGACAGTTTGCATCCATCAACTTTTTATACAATAGTTCTCTAGGAACCGCATCGAATGCCATTTGAAAGTCGATGAATGCAAGATATAAGGGTCGTTTCCTCTGGTAAGTTCGCTGGATAAGGCTGGACAAGGTGATAATATTTATGCCAGTGCCTATACCCTGCAAAAACCCAGTTTGAAATGGGTCCCTTAGATTGTACTCCTGGAGCCAGTTATTAAATTTCTTCAACAGTATCCTAGCAAATAACTTGCCTGGGCAGTCTAATAAAGCTATAGGCCTATATGACTTTGGATTCTCTCGATCGCCCTTCTTAAATATTGGAATAATGATGGATTTCTTCCAAGTCTCTGGGATGTGACCTGTCTCAAAAATTTGTTTGAAGATGCGACATAGGATGCTTGCCCATTCATCCTTGTACTTTTTTAACATTACATTGTTCAAACCGTCTGGTCCTGTAGCCCGAGAAGAGCTCAGTTTGGAAATACACAGTTTGACATCATCCAAATCAAAATGAAATTCATCTGATGCAGTAAATTTATGGAAGTTCAACCGCATCTCCGGAAAGGGAGTATGATAAAGTTTTTCAAAATACAGCTGCCATACATCTGATGCAATTGAGTGTAGCTGGGTGACCTGCTGATCTGTATTAGAGGTACGATTAAGTAATGCCCATATACCAGCAGTGGATTTTTGGAGGAGCTGTTTTAGCATATCAGCTCCTTCCTGTTCATACAATATTGCTCTCTGTATTTTGAGCCATCTTTTGTATTTTTGTTTTACCGTCCTAATTTCGGTGAGCATGTCACTGGAATTTACCTTTCGTAGATAACGAATGGTATGTCTCAGATTATTTTTTTTTATTTTTATTTCCGCATCATATACGTGCGTATGTTGTTGTTTCAACAGCCTATTGCCACTAAAAACTCGTGCAGCTGTTTAATCTTTACTTATACCATCATGATTCTGATACAGTTCCCATAGGGTTTGGTCCAACTTTGCTAACTTTTCTCTATTACAACTTAAACGATTACGTCCATTATTTACTATCAGATCGGTGATGTTCGGATTCTTCCATTGTGATATTTTCATATAACCAATCTGTAGAGTAAGTTTCAGTTTGTGATGGTCACTTAAATCTGTTTGTACTATCACAAAAGTTTTAACCAAATTGAAAGCCCTCGCGTTAACATAGGCATAGTCAATAACAGCACATTGTGTACCTCTATGCCATGTGCTTTGTGCTGGACAATCCCCTCTCATATTACCATTAAGCATCTGGAAATTACGCTCTGCCATGATCAGTGACCACGTCAATTCATCTCCTACTAATGCAGTATCCTCCTTTGTAATGAGATGTAAATTAAGATCACCCAATACTATAATGGAAGTTATGCTCTCATCACAGGCCAAGGTATCCAAGATTTCGATAAACTGTTTGAAAAATATCTCAGATTTTAGTGCAGTGGTAGACCAGTAGATATTCACTTTCGCTATATGTTGTTTATTGCAAGTAAGTTGTAATACTTGGAAAGACATGGAGGGTGATTTGTTAATAAGCATGTTAAAACCACAGTCTTTTTTTACCGCTATAATTAGCCCGCCCTTCGGCCGACCAAAATGACCTTTTTCTGCCGGGGTAAAGATTATATTATGAGAGTCCCAGACCGGGGGGCACAGTAGCCATGTCTCCTGCAATACGATTACATCATTGTTGATCAAGTTCCCTATAGACGGGGAGTTCAGATGGGTGTGCCCTCGAGTGTTCCAGGATACTATTGTCAAAGTTTCTGTATCAAGACATAGTTATGTGGGCCCTGTCTGATTCGACATATCCTGGAATAGTGCAGAGCTGTTTGTTGAGGTGAAAATACGAGACGTATGACCTTGTAATATAGAGGGGCTAGAGTAAGCTTCTTGTGTGATAATGAAACCTAAATCAAATAGAACCATTCTGGCTTGCCATAGGGTTTCGGCTACCAAGGCTGAGCGAACATATAACCGTACTGTAGAAAGGTCAGAATGGTTTAAAAACTCAATCTGATGTATGTCCACTGACGATATGGTCGACAAAGCTGGAATTTCAGCACATATGTTCAGAATGCTCGACCGGTTTAGGTCATAAGATTTAAAGGGAGATTCTCGACATTTAATTATAAAGCGAAAGCATGTCCGCTCTTGTTTTGCCTTAAATTGGGGTGCTCGTTCCTGTGTCATTATTGGGAGCCTTACAGGTGAACTTAGTTGTTCTTTTTGGGTGTATGTACGCCATTGAGGCCCTCTTAACAGAGGATTAAGTGCAGGGTAAGCCTTTTCTGGAACAGTTTTGATGGATTTTGATTGTTGCACAAAAGCTTCAATGGATGCTCTTATTTCTTCTCGCATCTCCTGCCGAGAAACTTGGGGCTCAGGGGATATTGTGGTGGGACAAGTTACCACTACTGGTTGCGCCTGTTGTTTCTGTATTTGGTTAGAACCATTTTCTAACAAGTAAGCCTCAACAGAGGCCCTTATTTCCTCCCGAAATAAATGTGTGGGCCCAACTTCCCCCTTGTGAATATCTGTGGGGGTGGGTCCTTTCTTTAGATATGTAGCAGTTTGTGGAAGCTGGCTAGTATTAGTCTGCGGGTAAACAGTTTGTGGGAACTGTCTAACATCAGTCTGCGGAGGACATATGTCTACTGAAACAGTCCCTATCGTGGGCTGTTCCATTTGAGTGTCCACCTGGCTGTTCATCACCATGGGATGTTGTCTTTTCCACTGATCACTTTGTATTTTTTCCGAACAATTATTCGGAAAGAGTTTTAAATACGCATCAATCGATTTCTGGATTTCTGACTGAATTGCAAGTAGCATTGATGCATTCTGAATAGTGTTGCTTTTATTAGAAGAGAGAGTAGGAGATGATACAGTGGGTAAGGATGGGAAAACTAATGATGTTATAAGAGGTCTCATTTGGACTACTTCTTGCTGCTTGTTATTACATTCGACCAGTTGAACCAGATCATCCAAGGATTTATATGGCAGGGCTCCAGATGCCATAACGGCTATCTCAGGGACCTGCTGACCGGTGAGTACTGGAACTATCGGGTCCTGGTCTGTAGATGAACCCACTGCATTCTTCCTTTTCTGTCCCTTTCCCATTTTAAGGGTAGGTGCAATTGGTTTAGTTATTTGGATTTTTCTTTTTTTATTCGGGCGCCCATTGTTAGAATTCGTAGCTGGTGAGCTAAAAACTTCAAACATATTTCGGGTGGTTACTGCCTGCGCTGGTTGTACACTTGTTAGATTGGAGACTGTTTCAACAGATGGTATGGTCGACTGGCCATCTACTGTGATTGTCGTGGAGGTAGTCGGCCCCTTTTGTACTTGAGGGATAATACTGATGGACATTGTTTCACCTGTAGGAGCTCCTTCGGCTGTGGTGACCATATTATTTGGCAGGTTCACTTGGTTAGTCAGGAGAGTGCTGGGGTCAGTTGGTGGTATCTCAATACATACAGTTTGGGTGGATTTTGCGCTTGTAAGTGTTTCTATTGAAAAATAATTTTTCTGATGAGATTTACTTTTAGACTGCAACCAAAGAAGTTGTTCCAGAGACTTGGATACATTATGAACTTTCAAGTCCAAGCCTTCATATAGTTTTGCTATGGCTAACAGTGCTGTATTCATAGCAGATAGCGTATTGTTTAAGGCCGGGGCTTCTGGAAATGAAGATCTCTTTATGGACAGGATTCAGAAAGAAGTCTGATACTCGGGCCTCTTGATCAAATCGTGGCTGTCTAGGAGTAGGGGCTATGAAAGAGACAGACTCATCAATGGATTCAATAGGGGCATTCATATCCTTTACGGGTGATACATCTAGATCACGGTTAGATATCTCATTATTATGTATTGAGGATGGTAAGGGCCCATTATTTGACTCCTGGTAATCCTCCTTATCTGGCTCCAACTGAACAAGATCGCCAGTATTCCAACAAATATATTGTACCTCCTCAGATAATTCTTCAGTATGATTTGTGAGATTCATAAGCTCAATGTCCTCTTCCTCTATTTCGCCAATCATGGTGAGGTGGGTGTAAGCCTGCCTTAGCTTCTGTTGGGCTAGGACCGTGCATAATATGGGTTTAGGCATGTTATCCCCCGGGAGAAGGGGCCCTAAAGGTCGTAAGTCTCCTTCCAGACATGCTGCTATTATCGTCATGTCTGTGGGGGCACCATGCGGGCTACTTTCATGATCAACCACCTTCGAGGTTAAAATATCACTTGTGGTGCAATTCTCTTTCAAAATTTGTGATGAGATTGTACTTGACTGGGTGTTTGTGGCAACAGTATATATGGAAGGGGACAATGTTCGTTAGTCTCAACAGTCCCTTCTTTATCTAAACCTAACAAAAGTTCATCTGAAACTGAACGTGACCGATAGGTCGAAGAACGGCCCCCTTTTGGTAGCATGCTTGTGAGCCGAGTTTGCAGATGGACTTTTTTGGGGATTTTTTCATGATCTACATCATTACATCATTAAATTTGGCTCGTGCCTTTGTTGATAATGGCATATTACTAGTCAATGTGTATGGAATCATTCTCCTGGGAATAGCTGAAAAGCAAAAGTAAAAAGGAATAGGGTACCTTAGACTCTGGACTCTGCGACCCGCGAACAGCCAACAGTACTTGTGGTACTTGGCGGGTGCGCGCGCGGGTGCGCAGTCATGTGATGCTAAATAACGCTGAGCAAGACGTGCTCGTAGAGGGAGGAGCCAAGTAAGCAAGTAGACCTTTCAAATAGGAAAGAAAAAAAAAAGGTCATGTGTTACTATTGTTAACCACTAGGGGAAACAGTAGAGCTTTTGAAGGCTCCACAGCCTACACAACATAGAAATCTGATAAAGCACAAGAGTGCACAACAACAACAAAATGGACAAATCAATGTGCACTAGAGTGCACAACAATGGATGAACAAACGTCCACACTGTGCACAAGATGCAGTCAGTTTGTCTCTGTCTATAACTCCAGGCAGTGGAGAGGTGTTACAGCCTCAGATGTCCTCCTGCTGTATGGGCTGCACCGCCGTACAAGTCCGCTGCAAAAAGAAAAGAGTTCTTCGATAGAGATGCGGGTAATCCAATGCCAGGTCCTCACACACGCAGAGTGCCGACACAGCCAACAGTACTTGTGGTACTTGGCGGGTGCGCAGTCACGTGATGCTAAATAACGCTGAGCAAGACGTGCTCGTAGAGGGAGGAGCCAAGTAAGCAAGTAGACCTTTGTCTCTGTCTATAACCCCAGGCAGTGGAGAGGTGTTACAGCCTCAGACGTCCTCCTGCTGTATGGGCTGCACCGCCGTACAAGTCCGCTGCAAAAAGAAAAGAGAGTTCTTCGATAGAGATGCGGGTAATCCAATGCCAGGTCCTCATACAAAATAAAGTACTTTGTATGTTCCTTTGTAACCAGTGTTTGGTGTGTTTCCTTTGGGTTTTCCGGCCTCATATTATTTTTCTTTCTCACACTCTGACCCCTGAACTACTGAATTCTAGTGGAACATGAACGCTTATAGGCATGCTTTCTGGCACACTCCCTTTACCACTTTCTGTCTGGAAAATAATGGACCATGTCTTGATATTTTTGCCAGCCACCCGAGTTATGGAAAGTGATATTGGTTCTTCAGGTGAGTTTTTTTCCCAGCAACACAAACATGTTCTGCATTGCCTCTGTGCAGTGTAGCCAAAACTAAGCATGTTGTTTATACCAAGCATAAAATGCTTCCTTTGGTGCATACATGCATTTTTCTCATCTGCACAGGAGTACTTTTGCTAGGCACTGTGGCAGATCTTGAAGTCTTGGAATGGTTTATGAGCTCTCAGACACCTATATTTTGTTCTTATTGTGTCACGGTGTAGATGAAATCCTTCACCACAATGTAAGTTAAAATTAAATTAAACATTTTGCATGGTAGACAAAAAATTACAATGCTAAAATACTTAATGCCCTCCATTCTAAATTGTATACCTACCATAAAACCATCACCCTGTGCAATATCTTATTTTAGGTAGAATTTCCTTTTTGAGGGTTATTCTCCCCACTTTGTGAGCCCCCAGCATTCTTTGCCAGACTATTGGATTTTTGGAACGATTCTCCTGAGTGAGTGGGAACGTTTTTCCACACTCACTCATTCTGACATTGAGACCCCTTGTTGATCTCTTTTTGATACTTTTTAATTGAGTTATGCTTTCCTCCATGTTTTCTGGCATCTACAATTTATTTTTGCAGTACACAGCACTTTCTGTGCAGCGTTGCTGGGGAGCTTCTTGAGCTTCCCTTTTAATGTTACCTGTGTTAACACATGTTACCAGGGCAGGGGGACATTTCCATCTGTATTTTACTTTGTGAGGTCAGCACACCCCACCTTAAGTGGAGTGCAGAGGGGAAACATGGTATCCCTTTTCTCACTTTCCCAGTAACTTTTAGTTACTGTTCCAAGTTCATCTGACAGGCTGGTGGCAGTGTACCTTTTTGCATTACTTTCTGTGGACTTTTGTCAGAAACTGCCTTTGTAGCTGCGGTAAGGAACACTAAAGGCCACCATTTGCCTAAAATGGCGGTTTTACTTTTCTAAGCCCTGTTCTTGATGACTTGGTCTTTCTTGAGCCTTCCTCTACCTGCCTGGCTGGAGGAGGAGGTCTTCAAGGGTCTTTTGTCTTTGGCGGGCTTCCCTTGGAAAGCCTGCTAAGGCTCTCTCATTACCTGAAAGGACAGGAAGTGGGGAGGTTACCAAAACCCCCCTGCTCTTTGTCCTTGTTAGGGAGTGTTTCTGAAGTCCATCTGTCGCAGGACTTCATAAACCTTTCCACTTGGTATACAAAGCTACAACTTCTAAAATAGGCCTATACCACTCAAGGTATTGGTAGTATGGCAGAGCAGCTCGGTGTATCTAAGGAGGGAGATGAGAGCTGTAGGTCACTACAGAGAACTTAAAATATACATAGGCGCAAAGAAACACACACTTGGAGTTATATCCCTCGCAGGACAAGGCCACAGTGTTGTGCAAAGCAGGTGCGCAGGAGACGCTGCCCATTGACACGTAATACGTTGCGACTACGTACACTCATCCAACCATTAAGAAACGAAGATCGGACACTCTGCAGCAAAGCCCTTGCAGGACAAGGCCACAGGGTTGTATGATGCAGGTGATTGGCGGCGCAGAGTGCGTGGCGCAGCGCAGTTGTCTACCTTCAACGATCGAAAGGTAAGAAAGGAGCAGCCATTACTGCTCTCTATTAAACTTCCTGGCCTTTACGCGTACTTCCACCTTACCATCTGACACAACAAAGTTAGACTTACTCTTCATTCAGGAAACAAGGGTACGGGAGGGGGAAGAAGAAGAAAGACCTTTCAAGGGGAGAGGAATGGGTCAAATGTACTGGGCTTCAGCGGGCCACAAGAGGAAAGTTGGGCATAATCCTTCACAGGACAATCAAACTAGAAAACCCGGAGGTGCAATCTCACATGGAGGGGAGGCTCCTGGTGGTGCGAGGGGGATGGGAAAGATCCCCAGTTACGCTAGTGGCTGTATTTTCCTTGCTGAGAACTCCTAAAAGTGTTGGGACTTGTTTTATTTCTATGCTCTGCCTTTTTCTCTCCCTTTAACTGAACTATTGGAGTGCCATCAGGTTACGCGCTCACATCTGTTTTAACAAATCGTGGTGTTTTAACTCTGACTTGTCTGATAGTTATCAAGGGAGGTGTGTATACTTATATGACTGTGTTTTAACTTGCTTTTGATTTAGAGTGCTAGTATATTGCCTAAAGTGTGTTTTAAATAAATAATTCTATACTTTTTACACAAAGCTCTGGTCAGTGTTTGTTTGCTCTACTGTGTCTTTAGCCCTATTGTGTATACTCTATATACTGCCCTACTCTTCTTGAGAGAAGTCTGACTGCTCAGCCACAGCTACCAGGTACATCTGGGCGGTACAGACTGCTACCAATAGGGTTTACTGCTTACTCCTGTAGTCTTAATCTTTTTGCAGTGTTCCCCAAGGGAACTGCACAGGATTCTGCCCAACAAGGGGGGTTTGGCGAAAGTCCCCCACATGACTCGATTCTTATTGCTTGCTGCCAGGGTCTGCCTCACAATAAATTGGAAGGCCACCCCTCGAAACAGACACGGGCCAGGAAAGCCAGAGAGCTTTATGAAATGGAGAATACTACAGGGGCCCTCCACGGACTGTCACCGAGTAGAGAAATGGAATGGGCACCTTTCCTGGAAGCATACAATAGTCCCCAAACTGAGTTCTTTCATTGGTGCTCCGCAGTGTCTCACAAGGAGGGTGGGGTTTATAATTATAATTACTGTTTAATATTTCTATTTAATCATTAATGCACTCAAGTTCAAGGTGCTAGGTGTGTTACTTTTAAAAATGTCTGCTCTGGCATTTAAAACGTTCAATAAAGCTAATTCTGAAAAAAATAGTTCCAAAGAGAAAAGGCTTGGGGTTCCCTTACCCAAGTGTAAAACAATCCAAAATATCCCTAGGTCTCTTCCTAGAGTACGCCACAGTTCCAGGGCATTTCAGGGTTCCCTTCCCCTAATATCAACACAGTCTCAAATGGTTAAAGACTCTTGAGATTCACCAATATTGCACAGTTCCAACTGGCACTCCTTTTGACTTGTATAAAAACGAATGCTCTTCTTCAATTTATCATTTATATCTATTAGGGAGATGTATCATTGGTATGCTTAATCCCCTCTTAGTGAGACCCCCAGAAATTTTTGTTGGACTTCTGGACCTTTTTCTTTCAATCCTGAATGGAGACCCTTTTTTCCAGTCATTCATTCTTGTGGGGTCTGTCTTTTGGAACTCTGTTCTCTGTATTTTACCTCGACTATCGAGTCTGTCTGCTGCATAGCCCTTAAAGGCATCTGTTTCTACAACTGCAGGACACAGCTCTTTAGGGGCAGTGTTGTTGGGGACCCTTAGGTTCCCCCTTTAAGATTAATTTACTATATCCTCAAGTAACTACAGTTCTACTTAGTATCTCTCTCAAAATTCTATAGTCTGGGAGATTGGCACACACCACCGTCAGTGGAGTGCCAAAGGGATACCTAGTATCCCCCTTCTCTTTGCTCCTGTGACTTTTCAGTCAAAAATACAATCACCTAGTTGTGGCAGTGGACGAGTTCTACCAACTATTGTGTATTTTTTATACCGCAGGCTGAGTCCATAGCCTCAGTAGTGCACAATAGGGGCACCCAAGTACCAACTTGGGGGCCTCCCTTCTTTTTTCACCATTACTAGCGTGGTTGTTCTTTGTTTGCCCTTCTTCTATCATTCTGGGAGGGGGAGGTCAGTCTGTGTTTTGCCTTTGGCTGGAACCCGTAGCTATCCCTGCCTAGGCTCCAGAGTGTCTGGGCAGGCGGGAGGTGGGGAGGAGTTTTCCACCCCCCTGCCCTTTGTCTGCCAGAGTTCCGAATAGGACCAGCTCCCACAGGGGGTCTGGCTGTCCTGGTTCGACATCCAAACACTGCTTTCTGTAAAATGCTGAGAGAGATTGCAGAGGAGTGCATGCTGGAACTGTATAAAAGGCAAGGCTTCTGGAGTGAAAAGCAAGTTGACCACTAGAAGCTGAAGTAACCGAAGAAGACGACTAGAGATGTCTACAGACTCTTTGCAACACCATGAAGGGACCACTGCTGTCCTGACCCCGTTTTCTGTGTGACAGTGGTGCTCCGAAGAGGACTCCTCCTTAACTTTCACTGGTGGGAACAACCAGTCCCAAGACAAACTTTGAAACAAGCCATCTCCCGAGGTCCTAGGAGTTTCCGGAGCTGTGGAACCCCAATACCAGGAGACCAGCTGCCCATTTTGAGTGCATCGTCATGGAAAGGCTTAATCGCCCAAATCTTTGCTGAACCCGTAAGGGCACTCCAGAGATCCCATCCAACTCGACCAGACCCCTTCACCAGAGTGTGGGACTGCAGTAATCGAAGAAGATTGACTGGGCGATCCGTGTCCTTTGTTTGTGCTGCAGAAAAGGCGACAAAACCGCAGAGTGAACCAAGAAGTTGCTGAAAGTCGTGCCACAGGGCCCCCTCGTGACTGATGCTGAGAGATCTCGTCCATTGTCCTGCCTTCAGTCACCAGACCAAGGAATCCGGAGGTCGGGTCCAGAGCAGCAATATCGCAGAGCATCTGGCACAAACATTTTCTTCTAACCTAAGGTACTGTGGGGAAAAGGTATTGCTTCCCTGATTCCAAGACATTTCTCAAGAGTGTTGGAGTGCACATAGAGGTGTCCAGGGCAACCCCCTCTTACCTCTGACCGAAGCCGCTGCTATTGTCCCCTTCACGAGCCCATTTTAGGGTCTCCTTTGTTAGTTAACTTACTACTTCAATATCTCTAGACACTGGAAGAAATCCACAGGAACTCTTTTTAATTCACTGATTGTCTAGATTTCAAGCCCTCTCCCACCGCCTTTAGCTAGGGTTGCGTATTTGGACTAAAAAGACTTACTAGGCGAAGAAATCGTCTCTAGAACCTTGAACTAAGCTCATGCTACACTAACCATTTTCCTCCCTTTAAGTGACTTTACTATATGTGTTTGCAGTATAAATGTATTACCGTATAAAATGTTAAATGCATGAGTGCGCAATTGAACAAGTTACTTTCTTACCTGGTAACGTTCTTTCGATGGGATGGTCCGACGACGTATTCCATATCTATGACAGGTTATGTCCACAGCTGTGCTGCTTCGGAAACTCTTTGGCGTCTGCGTCGATGACGTTGATGCGCTGTCCCTGAGGACCTCCTCCGACGGCCGACATCACCCGATGTGATAAGTAGGACGCATGACGCCCATAGTCTCAGTTGTAGTTTTTTCCCCCAGAACGTGTGCCACCAGTTTTCTGCCAGTCAGACACACAAGGCCTTGCGGAACGCAAGCTGCAATCGCAAAAGAAATTCTGCAGCGGGGAAGGTAGGGAGGGAGCGATCTGGAATACGTCATCGGACCATCCCATCGAAAGAACGTTACCAGGTAAGAAAGTAACTTGTTCTTCGAGGGGATTGGGTCCTCCGACATATTCCATATCTATGACAGACTCCCAAAGCAGTACCAAGCAAGGAGGTGGGAAAAGAATTTAGAACACAAATTTAGCATGCCCAATCAAATTGCCGAATATAGGACTGCCTTGCCAAAGGCCAGATCCTGCCCTCTGATGGAATTGAGGGAGTAGTGCCGTACAAAAGTATGTACGGAAGCCCAGGTGGCTGCATCACAGATGTGACGAATAGGAACATCCCTCTGCAGGGCAGTAGACGCAGCCACTCCCCTGGTAGAATGAGCCCGCAAGCCAGCCGGAGGGTCCTTAACCGCCAAGCGGTAACACTCGGAGATAGCTAAAATAATACAACGAGACAAAGTCTGTTTCGTCACAGCTTGTCCCAAAATTTTTCCCAGCGTAACCAATGAAAAGTTGATCGTCCACTCTGACCCGGGACATGCGCGAAATATAAAAGCTCAACGCTCTCCTAGGATCAAGCCTATGGAGCCTCTCCTCTTCCTTACCAGGATGTGGAGAAGGATAGAACGCCGGAAGAACAACCTTCTGGCTCAAATGAAATTCCGAAACCACCTTCGGAAGAAAAGAAGGACGAACTCTAAGGACAACCCTGTCCTTATGAAACACAGTGAAGGGTGGCTTAACTGAAAGTGCCCGTAACTCACTCACTCTGCGAGCGGAAGTAACCGCAACCAAAAACACAGTTTTCAGAGTTAACAGTCTCAAAGGGCAAGAACGCAAAGGCTCAAACGGAGCACCCATAAGAAACTTAAGAACAAGGTTGAAATCCAAACCGGGCACCAGAAAAGGTGACGGAGGGAACACATTAGTGAACCCTTTCAAAAACTGAGAAATTAAAAGGAATCTTAAAATAGGAACATTCTTCAGACGAGCGCTTAATTATGGACAGCGCCGCCAGGTAACCTTTAATGGTCCCCACTTGCAAGCCCCTGTGGGCCAAGGAAAGCAAAAAAGACAGAACCATGGGAATGTCACATTCAAAAGGATCCACATTCTTAAAGGGGTAGTCCAGCTAAAAATGTTATTTAAAAAATAGATAGGCAACATTAAAAAAAAAAAAATAATAGCACTTTTTTTTTTAAACTTCCTATGTAAAATTTTGAGCTATTCAAGCTCAAAATTCGCAAAAGCAAGCACATGGGCGCATCCATTTTGTGAAATGGATGCCCGCCTGTGCTGGCTTTTGCGGCACTAATGAAGGAAAAGCCAGCCAGCTGTAGTAAACAAAAGCTACCGCTGGGTGGCTTTTCCTTCATTGGTGCTGTATGCGGAGGACGGGGACCGGAGACCAGAGCAGGAAAGCTGCAGCTGAATCTCGGTAAGTGCTATTTATTTTTTTTTTTAAATAAGCACTAGCTGTGGTTTTTTTTCTAAGTTTTCCGGGCTGGAGGAGCCCAGAAAACTTAGAAATAAAACCGCAGCTTTAAAAACGTATTTATGTTTGCGGTCGCTTTTGAAGCGACCGCACACAAATACAACGTTATTGTGTTTGAAAACGCTGCAGTTTTTCTTTCCAAGTTTCTCAGGCTCCTCCGGCTCGGAGGAGCCTGAGAAACTCAGAAAGAAAAACTGCAGCGTTTTCAAACACAACCGCGTTGTGTTTCTGACTGCTGTGGCTATCACTTTGGGTCTCCGGTGCTCCCGGAGGGGAGCCCGAGAGCCCCAAATGGGAAAGCAGATTTAGGCAGAAACACTGCAGCATGTAAACACAACCGCGTTGTGTTTCTGCCTGCCTTGGCTTTCACTTTGGGTCTCCGGTGCTCCCCTGGGGGAGCACCGGAGACCCAAAGTGATAGTCACAGCAGGCAGAAACGCAACGCAGTTGTGTTTGAAAAAGCTGCGGTTTTTCTTTCCGAGTTTCTCAGGCTCCTCCGAGCCGGAGGAGCCTGAGAAACTTGGAAAGAAAAACCGCAGCGTTTTCAAATACAATAACGTTGTATTTATGTGTGCGGTCGCTTCAAAAGCGACCACAAACATAAATACAACGTTTTTAAAGCTGCAGTTTTATTTCTAAGTTTTCCGGGCTCCTCCAGCCCAGAAAACTTAGAAAATAAAACGCAGCTAGTGCTTATTTAAAAAATAAAATAAAAAGCGCGTACCGAGATTCAGCTGCAGCTTTCCTGCTCTGGTCTCCGGTCCACGTCCTCCGCGTACAGCACCAATGAAGGAAAAGCCACCCAGCGGTAGCTTTTGTTTACTACAGCTGGCTGGCTTTTCCTTTATTAGTGCCGGAAAAGCAAAAGCCAGCACAGGCGGGCATCCATTTCACAAAATGGATGCGCCCATGTGCTTGCTTTTGCGAATTTTGAGCTTGAATAGCTCAAAATTTTACATAGGAAGTTAAAAAAAAAAAAAAAAAGTGCTAGTATTTTTTTTTAATGTTGCCTATCTATTTTTTAAATAACATTTTTAGCTGGACTACCCCTTTAACTCTGCACCAGTCGCAGAACTTTCTCCAACGGCAACGGTACAGAGACTTTGTTGCCGGCCGTCTGGCCGAGAGCAACACCTCCATCACGTCTTCAGGGAGGTCCCAATCCTTATACCTCAACCTTTCAGAAGCCAAGCGTGAAGGTTGAGGGATCTGTCCTCTGGATGGAGAACCTGAACCCCCCTCCCGTGAGAGCAGATCGTCTCGGTAGGGAAGACGACATGGAGGGCAGATGGACAAGTCAAGAAGGTCCGGGTACCACGTCCTCCGGGCCCATGCCGGAGCAATGAGGATCATCTGGGAACCGAACCTCCGTAACCTCTGCAGTACTTGCGGGATGACGGGGACTGGAGGAAACGCGTACAGCAGCGGGAATGACCACTACACCACGAACGCGTCTCCTAAGGCTCCTTTTGGAGGAAATTCCCACGAGCAGAACCTTTCGCACTTCCGGTTGACACTGGAGGCGAAGAGATCCACTTGAGGGGTCCCCCAAAGGGCGAAGATCTCCAGGAGAATCTCCTGAGCCAGCTCCCACTCGTGAGAGATCGTGCTCTGCCTGCTCAGAGCGTCCGCCGTCTCTTTGTCGTCTCCGGCCAGATGAACAGCAGAGATCGAAACTTCCTGCTGGATGGCCCAGAACTCGAGCTGCATCGCCTCCCTGTACAGAGGAAGTGACCCTGCCCCCCCCTTTTTATTGAGGTAGTGCATGGCCACCGTGTTGTCCGTTAGAATCAGGACACTCTTTCCTTGCACAGTCGGCAGAAAAGCCTTTAGTGCAAGCCCGATGGCCCTCAGCTCCAACAGATTGATATGGAGTCTGGACTCTGACGAAGACCAACGACCGCTGACCGTCAACTTGTTGGCATGAGCTCCCCATCCCGTGAGGGATGCGTCCATCACGATCGTCACCTCCGGCCAGGGCAGCCAAAATGGGGTCCCCCCCCCTTCATCAGATTGCCTTCGACGGCCCACCACAGAAGGTCCTGGGCGACCGAGGGCAAATCCTGAACAGGGTCCGACAGCCTGCCGGAGGACTGAGACCACTGGAGCTTGAGTCCCCACTGCAAAGATCTCATCCGCAGACGAGCCTCTGGCACCAGAAGAATGCAGGATGCCATGAGGCCGAGCAGTCTCAAGAACTCGGACGCTGGGAGATTCTGGGCAAGTTGAAACTTGTGCACCATCTGCTGAATGTGAAGAGCCCTCACCTGGGGAGGAAAACACTGCCCCAGGGATGTGTCGAGCACTGCTCCGATGTACTGGAGCCGCTGTGTTGGTGTCAAATGGGACTTCTTTAAATTGAGGGAGAAGCCCAGCTTGTGAAGGGAGTGGCAGGTGACGGACAGATGATCCAGGACTTGCTCGGGAGAGCTCCCCCTGATCAACCAATCGTCCAGGTAGGTGTAGATGTGAATCCCCCCCCTTTCCTGAGATGCGCTGCCGCCACCACCATGAGCTTGGTGAAAACCCTCGGGCGGAGGTCAATCCGAACGGCAGGACCCGAAACTGAAAGTGCGAGTTGCCAACCGGGAACCTCAGGTACTTCTTGTACTTGGGATGGATCGGCACATGGAAGTAAGCGTCCTTGAGGTCGAGAGACACCAATCAGTCCTGAAGTTGAAGGGCCTGGAGGACTTGAGAGAGAGTCACCATCTTGAACTTGTCCTTCCTGAGGAGTTTGTTCAAACTGCGCAAGTCCATGATGGGTCTCAATCCCCCTTCTTTCTTAGAAATCAAAAAATAAGGGGAATACCACCCCTAGTTCCTCTCCGCTACAGGCACCAGTTCTATGGCGCCTTTCTCCAGCAGGGCTTGAACTTCCTGCGCAAGGAGCGGATCTGGACTCTTCAAAGAGAGGTTCCCAGGTGGATTGTCGTGAGGCCTCTGCCGAAAGGGAAGACAGTAGCCGTGGGTTATGATCTCCAGAACCCACACATCTGAAGTAATGGCTCGCCACTCTACAAGATGCTGCGCCAGCCTTCCCCCAACTGGCGAACCATGGGACCTGGCCTCATGAGTGAGTGGTAGCGGCTGCGGCGTTGCCAGAGGGCAAAGAGGCAACTGCCCGAGCGGCCTTGGCACCTCGAGTACCCTTGTTTCCACCTCTGGCACTCTTTACAGTGGTCTCTTTGACTGCTAGCTCCTCTCGCTTTACTGAAGGACGAGTAATAGCGAAAGGAACCTCCCCTCCATTGCTGTCCCCTAGGACGAAAAGGCGGAGGTTGTCGAACTGCAGCACCCAACGACTTCGCTGCAGCTTTGGAGGTCTGCAACCTCTCAAGGCTCTCGTCAGCCTTGCTGCCAAAAAGATGTTCACCGTCAAAGGGCATGTTGAGGAGCCGGGACTGCACATCAGGAGCGAACCCAGACTTCAGCAACCACACAAACCTGCGTATTACGGTGCTCGCCGCCATGGACCGGCTGACAATCTGCCATGTCCAAACCCGACTGAATCGCCTCACACATGGCATCCTTGCCATCCTGAACCATAGCAAGGAAACCATCCCGTTCGTCCCCTTCGGGAATACGTTCAGCCGCTAATGCAAGACAGTTCCACAGAGTGTGTGTGAAACGAGACAAGGCACATATGTAGTTGGCTGCCTGAAGCGCCATACCCCCCCTGACGAAAACACTTTCTTCGTGCCCAGCCGTCAAAACGTTTGTCGTCCCTATCCGGTGGGATGGTAGGATACGACGCCTGCTTTGCCGGGGCCGTAGCCACCTGCACCACCAAACTCTCCGGAGTGGGGTGCCTGGACAAGTAGCAGGGGTCGCTACTGGCTGGACGGTATTTTCATGATAAAGACTTGCCCACTGCCGGGACACTCTCCGGAGCAGTCCAAGCCGCCGCCACCCTTCTCTGCAGAGCCATATGAAACGGCAATACCGGGTCAGTGGGGGGACCAAGATCAAGGATGCCCGTGAGATCATCCTGAACGAACTCCCCTGGGGGAGCCGACCAACCCAAGTACTTGGTGACCCGAGACATAAGGCGCCGATATGAAGATTCGGCATGAGTGCCAGGCTCCGGCCTTCAAAGCTCCACCTCCGGAGAGGTGTCCAGTCCACTGGCATCATGCAGTGACTGCCTCAGGTCATCAAACTGGCTATGGCCCGAGATAAGCTCATCTGGTACCGTAATCGGAACCAAGCCTTCATCACCTTCTGAAATGTACTCCAGGCGGTGAGAGGAAGACATCTGGGGACCAAAGCTGTGTCTGCCCTTAGCCAGAGCCTTTCTAAGGGCTAACCCCGTGCCACAGGGCCCCTCCGACACCACCGCCTCGAAAGGCGGCGAGGGCGCCGAACGAGTCGGCGCCGGCATCGACAGAAACTGCGTCGAGCGAATCGGCGTCGATGTCAGCTGCAGCCAGCATCGACACAGGCCTCAAAGCCGGAGATCCAAGCGTGTCTCTCGACGACCTAGGCGCCGACAGCGTCGACGACCCCCTCGGAGGCGGAGCCTCGAGAGAAATTGTCGACGACCTCGGCGCCACAGGCGTCGTCGTCTTCTTTGAAGACGGCACAGTATCACGCGGTCTCGAGCGTGTCGAGGACCGGTACCTGGAACGGGCATGGCGAGAACGGCTACCCTTGTCCGAACGGGACCTCTCCCGTGAGCCGTGCCAACCACCCGAGCCCGAAGGCATACGAGCGGTGTCTCTCGGCCAGTGCCGACCGACCCCACACGGAGGCGCGGAGGGACCGGTGCCCTGCGATTCAAGAATCGCTAGCATCTGCTTCCCGAAGGAAGCCCATTCCTCCAGGGTCGCTTGCATGGTGGGATAAGCGACCCGCCGACGGGCGGAGTCCTCGGAAGAGGACAGGGAAGGCGACCGATGCCGGCGCTTCCGGGAATGCCTCGAAGAGGCGGAGGAGTGGCGAGACCGACTCCTGGAAGGAGACCCACTGGACTTCCGACGATGACGCGGAGAGTCACCTCTCGAGTCATCCGTCGAAAGCCCTGCAGACCTCGACTTCCAGGGCTTAGCCACCTGACCTACCGACAGCTTCTTCTTGCGTTCCCGCAAGGCCTTTGCCGTGAGCGACTGGCAGACGACACAGTTGCTCGTATCGTGGGCCTCCCCGAGGCACCAGAGGCAGGCGTCGTGCGAGTCCGTGACCGACATCTTGGACCCACAGTCCCCGCATTTCTTGAAGTCCGGATGCGGGTTTGAAGATGAAGTAGACATCGCCACGAACAGGTCTTCACAAAAAACTGAACAGGTTCAACGAACCGAGAAGAAAACAGCAAACTCAAGAGTCGAGGTGTACCGAGATTCACAAAGCGAACACGTTCGCGGAAAAAACGGAACTGAGGCCATGGGCGTTGTGCGTCCTACTTATCACATCGGGTGACGTCGGCCGTCGGAGGAGGTCCTCGGGGACGGCGCATCGACGTCATTGACGCAGGACGGAGATGCCGAAGATTTTCCGAAGCAGCACAGCTGTGGACATTACCCGTCATAGATATGGAATACGTCGGAGGAACCAATCCCCTCGAAAATTATGTTACTCATATTAGTGACTAACGTACTCCTAGTCCATAGTCCCCTTTCCTCCATACTGTATGGGCGTCCCTAAGCTAGGGACGGTAAACGGAAACTTTTTTACCAGAGAATTTTTTTTCCCCTTTAAATTTAGATGCGCATGGGGGCGCTGCAATAGGGCATGCGTTTCCCTGACTCTGTCCAGCGGCGCCACTCCCCAGTCCTCTTTTCCATGTCGACGGGAGCAGACATATCTCCAGCGTTCCTGGGTGAGGCCTAAAACCTCATAATTCCACGCGCAATTACCCGGTTATGTTTTCCCTTTTTTTCCCCATAGTCAATTCTTCAGAGTTAAAAGTACTCTGTCCTCTGGTGCCACGCTCAACCCCAGCGCAAATCGACGGCTGCGGGATTCAGCAGGTGTCCGGCCTGTGAGGGTTCCTTCCCCATGTCGGATCCACACACACACTGCCTCAGGTGCCTTGGCCCAGACCATGGCTGGGACGACTGCTCGGCGTGCAACACGCTCACAGCGCATTTGTTAAAGAACAGCTTGGCCAGGTGGCAGGAGCTGTTCTGAAGATCACACCGGAGAACCTCAAGGAGTACGTTAGGAGGAAGACCAGGCCAAAGGTTGGTGCCCTGTTCTTCTCTGCACCCTGCAATGGCGACTGCTTTGCTCAGAAGCAGGAGGGGACTTGCAGGTCCTAAGACCAGCAAGGGGACCGAGGCTCCAAGAGCTACCGGCCAACCAGCTGAGGGGTCCAGGGACCCTCCCGGTCCCACAAAGCTCTAGTACCGGGCCTCTTCCCCGACACCGGGCTGGACCCCGAGGGGGCGTCTGCCTACACGCAGTACCAGCACTACTGGTGTCATGGCCGAGGGCACTCTGCCTCCCAGGTACCTACCTGGGGTTCAGGGAAGGTCCGAGCCTTCGCAATCAAGCACACAGGCGGAGACTAGTCCCAGTACAACCGTCGTCATGCAGCAGGCACGTAGTGCAGTACAGGATAAAATGGCCCCCTGGCCACACAAAATTGCGGCGCTTCCAGGGACTTCCCTTTCCAGCACGCCGGCATCAGAATGCACGTCAAGGTGGGATTGCTCAACGCCAGTTACCCCGTCCACCTCCTACCCAACAGCATCAGCGCAGGGGCGATACTCTGACCCTAACTACATGACGCAATGAGCGGCAAGAGCACAGCAATAGGTACAGGTCAGAGGACCCGTTCCCACACAAGTAAGCTCTTCGCCAGTATGCAAGGACAGGTTCTTCGAGAAGTTACTCACCCTCATGAGGTCGACTCAAATGGGCACCATATTCAGGGGGGGTCATCCAAGATATGCTTCCTCCTGTACCGCCTCAACCTCCTGACTTGGTCCAGACCCCGGTAACGGTGCAGGCCTAGATTCCCACATCCCCTCAGGTGCATACCGTCACGTCGTTTCCGTCCCCGGCGCAGCTTGCGCCGTACCCATCAGCACTGCCAGTCAGCACACCACAGCTGACCACATCACCCTGCAGCACTCCACAAGCAGCTCCTGAACGGCAGGACACAGCGGTGCATAGGGACGATGATGAGGACCAGGACACTTCCTCTTCAGCTAGGGCCTTCCAGGAGAGGCTGGCGTCGCCGATTATCTGGGTATCCTGCAGCAGCAGGTTGAACAACCAGAGCTGGGGATATTGGCAGAGGTGCTGACCATCCACTCAACCACAAAAACTGGCATCACTCTGGGGAAGGATGTCGAAGCCTTGGCCAAGAAAGGCTGGGTAAAGCCGCATTCCACAAAACCTACAAATAAGCGCCTAGATGCCAAATATAGGCAGGCGGAGGGGGGTGCCCTCGTGCTGTTGGTCTATCGGCAACCTCATTCCTCAGTTATTGTGGCGGCCTCTAAGTATTCTAAGCCACACGCCTCCACATCTGCCCCTACGTCAGCCCTCCCAGGAAAGGAAGAAAATCTTCTGGAGGCCGATCTAATGCTATGCCCCACCTACGACAGACAAATGCTGACACCATGCTTGCCGTGGTAAACCAAAAACTTTGGCAGGAGATAGACTTCCTTCCTGAGCTTCCAGCACACAGTCAGGCAAGATTTAAGGCAGGTCTGGCAGAGACAAAGATAGTAGCCCAGGATATCATGGACAGACCGCCCATCCAGCACCGACTCAAGCAGTACAAATCTTCGCACAAGGGGTTCTTCCAGTCTCCATCCCAGGCACCAGTCTCAGAAGGAAAGTAACAGTGACGGTAACATCCAGATCCACAATTCTCCGGTGGGGGGCAGGATCGCCCTGCACATTCATTCCTGGCGGGCAAGGTTTGCGGACCCATGAATTCTCTTACTGGTTTCCTCAGGCTTCCGCTTGCAGATAATTCAATTTCCTCTTTCCTCCCCTCCACTCCACTCACACAGATTGGGATGGCAACTCTTCTAGCGGAGATCCGCTCGCTCAAGGTAAGTCCGGCGTTGGAGGAGGTTACAGCCCGACGGCGAGGCATGGGCTTCTAGTCCTGTATCTTCACCATACAGAAAAAGAACCAGGCTGGCCTGAGAGTTGTGCTAGACCTTTCATCTGTGAATCTTTCCCTACCCCTTCAAAGGTTCAAGATGGTTACTCCAGCACTCATTGCAGAGACACTGTGTGGGGGAGACTGGATGTGCTCCCTGGATCTGAAGGATGCTTACCTGCACGCCCTCTATTTGGGAGCCCCATTGTTCCTTTCTTCGCTTCAGGATCATGGGCTTTCATTTCCAATACAAGGGCGTCCTCTTTGGTCTCAATTAATGCTGTAGCTGCCCTGCTCAGAGGGCCACCACCTTTACCCATACCTCGGCTGGCTCGTCCGAGCAAAGTCGCCAGAGGGAGACCAGCACACAGCTGCCACACTGATGCAAATGTTCTACGATTTGGGGTTCTCCATAAACCTCAATAAGTAAATTACTTTCCACGCAGTCGTTAACATTCCTGGGGCTAATTTGGGATACAAGGGTGGGGCGGTTCTTCCCTTCAGAGGAAAAGATCACGGCAATCAAGAGGGCCACAAGGCATTTTCTCAGCAGACCAGTAACCTCAGCATGGTGGTAACAGCATCTGCTTGGAATTATGGTGGCTTGCATCTTGGCTGTGCCACACACAAAGCTCAAAATGAGGAGGCTGTAGCTACATTTCTCAGCCTCTTGGAAAAAGGAAACTGGCTCCCTAGCATCTCTAGTCAGCATACCACAGCACCTTCACCAGGAACTTTTTTGGTGGAGAGCAGATGCCAACCTGTTAGCGGGCAGGCCGTTCAGGCAGCCGTTACCGGAGATCATCATTACCACAGACTCGTCGCTAGAGGGATGGGGGCTACCCTGGATGACAAGTGTCCATGGAGTCTGATCACGGCAGGAACAACTGGAACACATCAACTGGCTTGAGATGGTCATCTGGCTTGCTCTCAAAGCGCTCTACCCCATTGCTAGCAACAAGTCGATTTGCACCCACACAGACAGCGACACATGCATGTATTACATCAACAATTAGGGAGTTGCCAGGTCTCCTCTGCTCTGCAGGCTGTCCATCAACATATGGGAGTGGGAACTGTCTAAACATTTACTTATCAGCAGTCCACCTCCCGGGAGAATCCAACTTGGAAGCGGACAGACTCAGCAGGCTGGGGTCGACAACTATGAGTGGCAGCTGAACAAGGATGTCCTGAGGGAGATCATCAGATGGGGCCACCCTCCGGTAGACCATTCGCCACCATTCGCAACAGGAGTTGCCAACAGTTTGCCTCCTGATGTGGCAAGGCAGGGGCTCTCTGGTGGACGCGCTGCAGATTCAGTGGCACGACATGAGTGCATACGCTCCCCCCCCCACTCGGTTGATTCACAGGGTCATCTGCAAGATAGTCAGCAGGCTTCGGCTCATCTTGATAGTGCTGTGGTGGCCAGCCAGACCTTGGTTCTTAGAACTCCTCCGACTGTCTAATCAGCCCCCGAAACCCTTCTGCTGGGTCCAAACCCCCAACTATCCCAGCAGGGAGGTACAGTGGTTCACCCCGTTCCACAGGAGTTAGCCCTGGCAGCGTGGTTCCTAAGCAGGTCACCCTGAAACATCTGCACTTGTCACATGACAACTTCGTTATCATTCAGGGGCAAGAAGCAACTCCACAAGGAGTCAGTCCAGAAGCAAATGGACCAGGTTCTGCCATTGGGCCAAAGCAAACAAGATAGGAACTCTGGCATGCTTACTAGACTATGTATTATCTTTCTCTGCGCATCTGGCTCATTCCGGGGTGCAGGTAGACACCTGTCGTACTTATTTGGGAGCCATTGGGGCATACAAAGATTCTGGGGATAACCTTCTCCTCCTCCAATCCGGTGGTCAAAAAGCACTTGACTGGCCTGACCTGATTGTATCCCCCCCCCAGTCAAGTGCCCACATCCGGTCTGGGCCCTTAACATGGTGCGGATATCAGGCTTGTTACTATAAAGACTGCTCTACTGGTTGGCTTTACATCAGCGTGATACAGGCGCTAGTGGCTTCAGAGCCCTATACCACATTTCACTGGGACAAGGTGGTACTAAGGACGCATCCTTCATTTCTCCCGAAGGTCGTGTCATCTTTTCACCTCAATGAGGAGATAGTACTTCCGACATTCTTTGCAGATCTAAAGGACCAGGCACAGGAAGTATTGTACTGTCTGGATGTCAAACATGCCCTAATATTTTATCTGGGCAGGACAATGATCTTCCGTAAATCGGATGCCTTGTTCATCACTTTTGGCGGTTCAAATCCAGGCTATAAAGCATCCAATAGCTTGGTGGGTGGTGATTGCCATCAAGGAAGCTTATGAGCGGCATCACAGGTCTTTGCCAGCAAACATGCACGCCCACGCCACATAGCTCACATCTTCCTCTTAAGATCAGCCTGACTGCTCTGTCACTCTACCAAGGTCCTGAGCTAGTACACACTGATACTAAGAGTTGGGGATCTACAAACCACTGGGATAGCTTACTAAAGTCTTACTACCAGTAGGACTTTAGGAACACTCCCCTAACAATATCACACAGCCTTTGTCTCTGGGCTCTTCTTGGCTCTTTCCGAGGTTGGGTTAATAGGTCTAGGCACAGTTGTCGGACCACAGAGTCTACCCATTACAGGTCACGCAACGGATAACCCTCGACACTTTGTGATGCTCCAAATCTTCTTGAGTAACACTGGTTTTCCACCTAGCCCAGTGTCAACACTAACATGTGCTGTGGTTTCTTTTTGACAACTGTGGGGCTTGATCATCACTTATATGTTGACCGTTTTGTGGCTTTGTCACAACGAGCATTCAACTTGCCCCTCGGAGATCAACAACTTGTTTCTGAGAATTACTTTCCATTCATTTCAGAAATGTTCATAACTTCACTTCACAAATCACTTTGTTTCTTAATGTTTACAACAAACCTCACTGCTTTCAACATAGCACGTTATTCGTTTTCCACTTCTGCTACAAATATCTCATCTTTTCCATATCTTTTCTTAAGTTCTGTATTAAACACTGGCCATTGTATTTTCCCCAACACTTCACACCTTTTTCATGATTCATTATTTCTTCAAAATCACTTGGTAATTTATTGACAATTCCTTTGACTTCATTCGGGTTCCAAACCCTCTTGTTACGGTCATTTTGCTTGTGCGTAAACATTAAATGTCTTACATTCGCCCCTGAGAACCCCGGTATGAGTATTCTTTCTCATACTCACCGGAGCTGCTCTGCTTCGCCAAGCGTCCTCGTGCTGTTTTTTTGTTCCACTCTCTGCTCCTGGATAGGTGCTGCGAATCACAGCGTGCAGCGCTCACTTTCGGAGGACCTTTGGGCAGCGTCGCGCAGCAATCTAGGAGTTCTCCGTATTCCCCAGCTTCAGCTGGGAACACATAACACTGGCCATTGTTGGAGCTTTGGTCCTCCCGCCGCTTGCTTAGGTCGTGGCAAATTCCTCACCGGGGCACATACGCCATCCTCTGTGCCGGTCCTGCCCTAACCTGTTCCTCGCCATATGCAGGCCATCCTTCTCTCCAGGCAGGTTCTCCATTGTTTGATGTGTGTGTCTGCTTTTAAGCACCTTTAGCCTCTCAATTGGCTGCAGGTGCAGGTAGTTTGCCTGACTATCATTACAATTAGAAGGATATGCCTGATCCTTCATAGGCATCGTCCTCATCTCAGTACTAAAGTGGTGAAACTGACTAGAAGTGTGCATTGCTCCTAGTCGCCTTTTCCTCATCCCAGTTTTAAAGGGATACACTTTCAGGTAATAGTGTGTGTGTGTGTGTGTGTGTGTGTTACGCTCAGCTGGTCTCCACAGGGGCGCCGAATGGAACTGGACGGTCCGATGTTGAATGGCTCCACGTGCCCCCTCTGTTTGCCCCTTCCGTCACGAAAGCAGATTTGCCTAAAATCTTAAAACAAAATGTTACCTAACCGTAAGGAGGAGGACCGACTCCCACCTCCCGTGGCCTCCTTCTGCATCCCTCTGCTATGTCTCACCTTAGTGTTATGAATGGCGGACTCTCCATCCTGCGACTGCATGCAGGGGTGCGTAGCTGTTCAAGGATCTAGTTACTTCACTGATCCTGAAGAGTTCCAGACAACTATGACTCAATGGGGTAAGTCTTTATACCAATGGTAGGATTGCTTTAGAGTTAAAGTTGCCAAAAGGTCACTCCTGTGCTTCTTCTTTGCAGGTTTCCCCTTGGTGCATAAAATGAAGCGGACTCCTCCCCAGAAATATTGAACTGAATTCCAAGGTAAGTATCCATGCCAGCGTTATGCGATAATGTCTTAACATACACTATTGTTCTTCTGCGCAAATAACCCGCTGTTCTTTTTCTATTCTGCAGGTGCTTTACCTACGGGGCAGGGATCGCATGATGTCTTGAAGGACCGCAAGGAAATGCAGCCTTCAGGTGAGTAGTAGCGCTGCGTAAGATTTAAATGTCTTTAATGAGGCCCTTCCCCATTGCGCAGCTAACCTGATGCCTTCTTCTGTGTTCGACAGGCGCGGCAGCTCCGGAGCAGCAATCGAGTGATGGTGCTTCGATGGATAACAAGGGTGAGCTGCCTTCTGGTAAGTTTTAGCGTGGCGAAGTGTTGCAATGTCTTTAATGTGGTCTGCGCGGCTAACCTGGGGTTTTCCTTTTCAGCTCAGCAGAAGCGAAGACTCCAGAGCGATCTAGATGGAGTATCAGGCAAGAGCCTTGTTCTGTTTTCTCCTCTCTCATCCTTTTCTTGCAGGCAGCTCGTGAAAACCTGGACGGGCATGGAAGTTAGCAGACACAGTGAGCGTTACGCTGCAGGCATGCAGAATAACGCGAAGCGTGTTCTGTTCTGAGGGCATGGTTTATATAGCTTTCAAGAAGTAATCCCCAGGTAAAGTAGTCCCTCCAACCACACCCTATCAAGTAGTCCGCAGGTAAAGTAGTCCCTTCAGCCTGCCTCAACCTGCTTTGCTTGAGAGGGCAGTATGATCCTGGTGCCAAAGGCGGCAGGACCGAGTCCAGAAAGCCCTTAGGCAAGCCTTTGGGGGCATTAAAGGTCCCCATGGGTGCCAGTACCCTGGGCAGGCTGGTCACCTCCTGATGTCTGGGAGAGTGAGGGGGACAGAGAGAGGGTTGGGGGGGTGTGGGGGGTGTGTGTGTGTGTGTGTGTGTGTGTGTGTGTGTGAATTATTGTCCATAGCCCCCTTTCCTCCATACTGTATGGGAGACAACACCTTTTTCACCAGAAAAAGAATCTTCCCCCTTAAATGTAGAGGCACGCCGGGGTGTGGCCCTGGGATTATGCGCTCCCCTGACTCTGCCCACCCGCGCCACTCCTCAGTCCCCATTGATGCATCAACAATATTACCATTGCCTAATGACACCAGTTTTATTAGGTGGGATGTATGGAGTAAAAGATACTATGGACCAAGAGTACGTTGGTCACTACGGTGAGTAACTTATAATTACACCTATGCGCTGCCCCCTTTCCACCATACTGTATGGGCGATTACAAATGAATGTACCCCAGGGTGGAGAGGTGACCTTCCTTAAGAAAACAATCTCCTTAATACTGCCTGCCCGAATGCCGCGTCTGACCTGGAACCGGCATCCAAACAGTAGTGCTTGCAGAAGGCCGAAGGAGAGGCCCACACGGCCGCCCTGCTGATGAGCGGCTAAGGGACGTGCTTCTGGAACGGGACAACCATGACCTTGGCTCTGACCACGTGGGCATGCATATGTGCCGGAAGTGGTTTGTGCTGCTCTTCATATGGCTCATATATGGCCGAAACCATCCACCTAGCTATGGAACGTTGGAAGCCTGATATCCTGGCTTTGACCCCCGCAAAGGTGACAAAGAGAGCCTAAGCTTTGTCTTGGTTCTGTCCAGGTAGAACATTAGAGCGCGCCTGACATCAAGACAGTGCAGTACCCTCTGAGCATCGTCCTTGGGGTCTGCGAAGAAAGTAGGTAACACTTTCTCCTCATTTATACGGAACAAAGATTACTTTAGGAACAAACGTGGGGTGTGTTCTAAGGACTACCTTGTCCCTATGAAAGGTAGTGTAGGGCTCTGAAGCCACCAGAGGTTGAATTTCACTGACACAGCATGCAACCATAAGACCCACCAAGAGGGCTGTCTTAATGGTGACTAGCCTGATGTCCGCGGGCACCATTGGCTCAAATGGTTGATTTGTTCATGGATTGTTTTAAGTGGCTGGTACCCATAGAGTCCATTCAATGATCTCCAACTACAGAGACTTGATTCTATGACATATCAATAGTCCAAAGAGAGATCTATTTTGTGAACTCTTCCTTTCCGCCTTTGGAGCATCGCACAGAGATAAAATTCTGAGTTGATATTTCAAATGGTTCATGCGCCAGGGCGCCCAACACTATGTTGAGGTCCCACACAGGGTGTGGCTTCTTGATAGGTGTGTAGAGCCTGGCGAGGCCCTCAAATGTCTTTTTACCACCATGTTGGCAGATGAGAAAATGTCCTCCTCTGAGTTCCGTTAAGCTCTGATGGCTGCCAGATAGGTGCAGCATGTTTCTATTTGCACCCCAGAGTGTGCTGAAAAAGATAGGACATCGTCCAATGAGCAAGTAAGAGGATCGACCTTCTTATATTCCGCCCAGTGGCAAAACCTAGTCCTCTTGCTATTGTACTGGCTCCTGGTAGCATTGCTCCTAGCACACTGTATGATGTCTAGGTTAGCCTGCAAGAGATGCAGGTGCATTAAAGGTGCTTTAATGTGACCTGTTCAGGAACCACACTGCGAGGGCTAACTTCTGCGGGGCAGGGTGGATGACCGTGCCCCCCGTTGCGACAGTTGATCAGCTGGGCCCAGTGAAAGGTACATCGGGGGTTGGTCCGATAGGCTGAGCAGCTCCGAGAACCATGGCCTTGCCAGCCACCAAGGTACTACCAGAATGATACTGAGGTGCCGGGACTCCCTTATCTTGCAGATCACCCTGTGTCCCAGGGGAGAGGGAGGAAAGGCGTAGGCGTTCATGCTGTTCCACTGTATCTGCAACGCATCTCCCAGAGAGTCCAGACCCTGTCCCAGCCAGGATGCGAACTGTGGGCACTTCCGGTTGTACCAGGTGGCAAAGAGATCCACCTGTGGATGGCCCCATCTATTGAAGATCCCCTGAAGGACCATTTGTAATTGTCGGCACTCAACCTGCTGAGCCTGTCGCCTCCAGGTTCGACTCCCCCGGGAGGTGTATCGCTGTCAAGTGTATGTCATTCACCAGAGCCCATTCCCAGATGCTGACCGCAAGGGTGCATAGAGGAGGAGACCTGGTGCCACCCTGCTTGTTGATATATTACATGCTGGTGGAGTTGGTTGTCTGTATGAAGGTCGTCCTGCCACTGATGAGGGTCAGGAAGGCCTTGAGAGCCAGCCAGGTGGCCTTCAGTTCCAACCAGTTATGGGCCTCCTGTTCCTGCAGAGACCAAACTCTGTAGATGCTGTGGCTGTCCAGGGTAGCTCCCCAGCCTTCCAAGGACAAGTCTGTGGTGATGGTAACTTGCAGTGCTGGCTGACTGAAGGGCCTGACTAGCCTCAAGTTGCAGTCTGTGCTCCACCAGACCAGGTCCTGATGGAGAAAAGGAGGAACAGTGACAAGTACCGCTTGGCAAACCTGTTCCTGATTCCATGAGGCTGCCAAGTGCAGCTGTAATCTCCTCATTTTCAGCCTTGTGTAAGGTACTGGCAGGAGGCACACTGCCATGATACCCACTAGGTGCTGGTACCACCATGATGATGTCTCCTCTCTGTTGAGAAAATAACTTGTGGCCCTCTTGATGGCTATTATCTTGTCCTCTGGGGGAAAGACCCTTTTGGAATTCGTATCCCACATGAGGCCCAGGAACAGCAGACTATGCGTTGGGCCCCAGCTATGACTTCTTGAGATTGATAATCCCAATTCATGTAGCGTATTCATGAGGGCGGAGGAGGTATGCTGGACCGCCTACAGGGATCTCGCCCTGACGAGCAAGTCATCTAGCTACAGATAGACATGGTAGCACTGAGAAGGGCTGCCACTCCATTCATAAGCCTGGTAAAGACCCTGGGGGCTGAATTGAGGCCAAATGGTTAAACCTTGTATTGGAAGTGTTCCTGAACCTCAGGAAGAAACGATTGGGCTGCCACATCGGGACGTGTAGGTAAGCGTCCTTCAGATCCAGGGAGCACATCCAATCTTCCCTACACAGTGTCTCTGCAATAAGCGCAGAGGTAACCATCTTGAATTTTTGAAGCAGAAGGGAAAGGTTCAGGGTGGATAGGTCCAACACAACTCTCAGGCCAGCCTGGTTCTTCGTGTGTATGGCGAAAATTCTGGAGTAGAAGCCCATGCCCCGCTCGGAGGATGGGACTTCTTCCACCGCTTGACTCTGGACGAGTGAGCGAATCTCCGCCAATAGTGCTGTTGTCATAATCTACGGGTGAGGAATGAGGGGGATGGAGGGACCGGTAGGCAGTAGCCCGTGGACACTACTGATAGGATCCAGGGGTCAGCAAACCTTGTGCGCCAATGCAGTGTGTGAAAGGCACGTCGTTCTTGGAAGCCCCAGAAGCAACCGAAAGCCCTCGCCTTGTCGGAACGCTGGTGCGTCTGGCTGTACATCTTGGGCATGCTCTTCGTGAGGATAAATAAGGATTTCACAGTCTGGGAACTGTTCTTCTCATCTAGCTCCTCGTCTGTGGTGGAAAGAAAGAGGTTGCTACCCTCGAATGGAAGGTCCAATTCACAATCCTGGACGTCGGAGTTGCATTTGGTAGCCCATATCCAGGCGGTACTTCTCAGGTCTTTGGCGTTACAGATGGCATGGCCCAAGGGGTCTATATGTGCCACAGTGGACTCCATGATGTCTTGAGCCACCAACTTTGCTTCTGCCAGTCCCACTTTTCTTTTTTAAAACTCTTTTTTATTAGTGGTCACAGAAAGGCAAACAGCACCACTGCACAGTTGTTTCACTGTTAAAACAGAAGTAAAATGTTCAATACATTTTCACAAAACAATATTACGGTGACAAATATCTTTGGGTCTGCATGCTGAAGGTTGGGTCAAAACAAATTGTTCCTCTGATTCATTGACATGCGTAAATTCTTGTAGGAATTGGTTCATGCTGGGTGGAAGAGAACTTTTCCATTTCTGTAAAATACATTTTTTGGCAACCGCGCATGAAATGTTAAATAGTCTTCTAATTTTTTCTGAGTGCTTGCCTATGTCCCCAAACAGGTATTCTGGGGGGTCAAATCGGGGGGGTACCCGAGTAATTTCTTCCAACAGTTCTGCCACCGCCCTCCAGAACCCCCTCACAACCGGACAGTCCCAGTACATATGAAAGGAACCGGCATGAGGACCGTTACATTTAGGACAGGCATCAGAGGTATCTGGTGCGAATTTTGCGATTCTGGCCAGTGCGTAATGCAACCTGTTTAGAATTTTAAATTGGATCAACCTCAGGCCAGAGTTAAGCGAGACCTTCTTAGTTAATGAGCAATATCTGGCCCACTTCTTCTCTTCGATGGGAACTTGTAAGTCTGCTTCCCACCGCTGCTTTATCTGATTCAATGTGTGGGTATGGGCCTGAATTACTGTATATAACTTAGAAATCCCCAGGCCATTTTTAGCTGTTACTAGCTGTGGATGCGGTGGGGGTTCATCCGGGAAGAGAGGCCACCTTTTCTGAAATGCAGATCTCATACGGTAATATTGCAACGTTTTCAGTGGTCCATCTCCCAGCGCCCTCAGCAAAAGACCCAGGTCCAAAAAAATACCATAAACATACTTATCACCAAGCTTCATCTCACCTTTAGGGTCCCAGGACTCCTGTATGTTTGGGTCATCGGTGGGAGGTATACCCGGAAAGTTCCAAAGCAATATCTCGGGATTATAGGGGGTCTCTAATCCCAGCCTTTTGAATATAGCTTCCCATGCCCTGACTGTACAGCTAACCAGATTGTATTCACATGTGTCTTTGTAGTGTGGATCAAAGATAACTGATTGTATGTTCGTGGGATGTGTAGTGTATTCCTCTATCCATGCGTGGGGTGTACTGTTCTCATCATTGTACCAATATTTCGGAAATTGAGCTTGGGCCACATAATAGTAAAGCTCAAAACTGGGGGCTGATATACCTCCAGAGGAATAGGGTTCTGTCATTTTTTCCCCAACTAATCCTAGCTGTCTTGCCGTTCCAGAGAAATGTTACTGCCATGGATCTGAGCTTGGAAAGGAAGGCTCTGCCAGGCCATATAGGAATGTTGACAAACAGGTAAAGAAGTTTAGGAAGGACCACCATTTTAAGAATAGCAACTCGGAAACTAAGGAAATTGGGAGCCGTCCCCAAGTCTTAAGCTTGGCGGTTTAGGTTTGCAGGGAGCTTTCATGGTTATCTGAGTAGAGTGTGAGCTTGTTTCTGGAGACCAGTATTCCCAGGTATCTAATGTGGTCTTCAGACCATTTGAGTCCATCTGCAACTGTAGGGCATCGGGTGGCAGGTGTAAGAGAAAATATTTCCGATTTAGACTTATTTATAGTGTACCCAGAGTAATTTGCAAACTCCTGTACCTCTGCCATGATGGGTGTTAAATTTACTTCAGGTTCCCTGACAAATAGCAACGTGTCGTCCGCGTAGAACGAGATTAGTTGGGTGGATCCCTTCATTTTGATCCCTCTATCCACATGGCTAAGACGGAACGCAGCCTCCATTGGCTCAATGGTTAATGCGAACAGCAAGGGCAAAAAAGGGCACCCCTGTCTGGTTCCCCTCCCCAGAAGGAACATTTCAGAAATAGCTTTATTGGTCAGGACACGTGCCCCAGGCTCCGTATAGAGCAGTCTTACATATCTTATGAAGTTGGGCCCCACCCCAAACGCCTCAAGCACCGAGATGAGATAGACCCACGAGACCGAATTAAATGCTTTTTCAGCGTCAAGGGATATGGCCACTGCGCTCCTCGCGGGTTATATTTGTGCCATAATACCAAAGAGTCGTCTGAGGTTTAGGGCTGTAGATCAGAATGGGTTTATTCCTACTCGATCAGGATGAACTAGGGTTGGGACTACCGGCAGAAGGCGATTCGCCAGGACCTTTGCAAATATTTTAGCATCAGTGTTGATGAGTGACAGGGGCCTGTAGGACAAAACGTCCTGTGGTGGTTGCCTAGGCTTATGGAGTACAGTTATTATGGCCTCTCTCATAGTTGGGGGTAATCTACCGCACTCTAGCGCCTCATCCCACAGCTGTAACAGTATCGGAACAAGTTCCTCGTGAAATTCATTGTAGAATTCAGCGCCCAACCCGTCCGACCCCGGCGCCCTGCCTGTAGACAGAGCTTTGACTGCTTCTACAATCTCGTCCGCAGTCACCGGTTGATCCATCGCTAGACGTTCTTCGCCGGGGAGATTAGGGAGGGAGAGAGCTTCAAGATAAATCTTAATTTCTGAGGATGTTTTCTTGTCTTTGTTTGAATATAATTGCTTATACAACTCCATAAATTCCCCATAGTCTTCATCTCTAAGGAGAACCCTCCCCTGTGCTGTGCGTATACTTGTGATCTCTGTACGTTGTTTATCGTGCTTAAGTAAGTTGGCAAGCGCTCTGCCAGCCTTGTTGCCCTCCCCATATCTGCGCGCCCGAACAGGGGCCGCCACATATCGGACCTCCCTCAGTGCAAGTTTGTCAAACTCTTGAAGATGTGTGTATTCTATCGGCTAATACTGCCATGTCTTGCGTGTTTGAGCATGTTTTCTCCAGAGAATCTAATTTGCTTTCAATAGCTGACAACTTGGTTCTCACAGCCTTCAGCATACCCGTAGTTTTGGATATCAACAAACCCCTTATCCACACCTTGAAGGATTCCCACACTGTTGAGTATTTGTCAACCGATCCCATATTATTGGATAGAAACTCTGCAATTTCAACATGGAGTGACTACTATCCCAGGGTCACCCAACATTCCACCTGGCATTCTCCACCTCCCGAAGGGACGTGGGGCATTTTGGAATATTAGTTCCAATAAAACCAGGGAATGATCTGAAAGAGTGCGAGGAAGGATTTCACATCCCTTAACTACAGCTGTCATGGGCATGGAAACAAACCAATAATCAATCTTGGACTCCGAGTCATGCACCGAGGAATAAAACGTGTATCTCCTACTACCCGGGTGGGTTTCCCGCCATGCATCAACCAGCAAGAGTTGTGAAAGAACATGTCTCAGATTCAGTACTGCCCTGCTTGGGGGTCTTACCACCTTAGAGGATCAAGAACCGGGTCCAGGGATAAATTGAAGTCCCCCCCCAGAAAACATTCGGAACATAAAGTGACATAATTATCTGATATATATCCATGTAAAAAGCAGGGTCATCGATGTTGGGCCCGTATGTGTTGACCAGGAGTAGTTGTTGGGTAGCAACTTCCCCCCCAGACCATGACATATCTGGAGATCAACCTTGTGACCTCCCACCCTGAACTCAAGGCCTGTGAGAACCCCTCTGGACTGGGATGACTAGTCTGTATAGAACCTTAGGGGACCCCATCTGGGCAGTATATGAGCATTACCTGTCCCAACTGCATGGGTTTCTTGTAACATCAGGATTTGGGGATTATGCCTGGAAACATAATTGGAGATTTTCCTGACCTTAACTGGATTGTTTAATCCCCGTACATTCCACTTTAGGAGTCTGACCTTAAGCCCATCACATGGGATCTGAGATGGAAAATTAGCCATTGTCAAATCTGACGAGTTTACAGTAGTCGTGCAATATAATCAGTGCCAGCCTAAGTGCGACCAAAATTTTACTTTTCATCCAACAATTTGCCTCAACCCACTTTCCACTTGTACCTAGCTCCATAGAGTGGCCACAACCCCCCCCCCCCCCCCCCCGAGGAGAAATCCGGATAAATATGTAGTATGCGACTTTCCTCATATTGAAGGGTGCCCGCCTCTCTAGCCTTACGTAGGATTGTGTCTCTGTCCCTATAATTGAGGAGTCGAGCGATTATAGTGCGTGGTGGTGCTCCTGGTTTAGGTGGAGGAGCCAATGTACGGTGTGCTTGTTCTACCAAAAAATGTTCAGAGTTAGTCTCGGTCCAAACAGGGTTTTAAGCAGTGTCTCAATTTGTTGCTCCATTTGGCCTTTGCCAAATGATTCCGCTACACCCACAACAAGGATATTGTTTCGCCTTCAGCGCGATTCTAGGTCCTCGCACTTATTCTGCAGTTTCGCCATGCTTTCCTTAATTTGGGTGATATCGCGGCTGTGGTGTGAGATAGCATCTTCATTAGTGTTTATTCTGCTTTCAGTTTCTGTTATGCCCGAACTTTCTTTCTCCACACTAGCCTTTAAGGAGCCGATGATGGACACTATGTCATCCAACTTTGTATTGACTGAGCGAAAACCATTCTGAACTACTGCGGTTAGGTTGTCTAAATTCTCACTGGATTCAGCAGTAGGGGCCTCGGTATCGTCAGTGTGTGCGTCAGCTGACGTGGCCTGACTCTGACTACCAGTGTAGGCGTCCATAGGGCCTTACTTTTGCTTCCCCCGAGTCTTGGTGCCTTTTGCTGGCCTCTGTGGTTCCCCCATGATACTGTCTGAATGGCGTTCCGAGGCGGTGCAGTATATTGTCAGCCAAACTATATTCGTCGTCGAAGCTTGCTGTTTACACAGTGTCCCAGTCCTGGGAAGGATCAGAGTAAGGGGTTAGAGGCGTTATGAGCGATTAATCATAATGAGTCCCCAGCCGGAGCCTGACACTCTGAGTGGACTGTGTCCCCCCACGTACTGAACTCTACGATTACCACGTTCGTGGTTCTTAATAGTTCTGATTTGTTCCAGGAGGGGTTCTGAGCTGTTCCGGTCTGGAGCCACTGCCAACGCTAGGACCTGCACCCAGCCTGGTCCTCTGCGCGGGGCACGCTCCGTATTACCAAAGACAGTGATGCTAGCATGTGCCCCCCGGAGGCCTAATGGCACGCACTATAGTGCGCCTGGGGGCGGAGAGTATCACCACAACTTGAGCCCACAGCGGCCCGACTAGTGCCTCAACGGGAGGCGGCCCTCAGCTGGTATTGGGGGTCTCGGAGGGGGGCCGATTCCCAAACCGGGGAACCGGTCGAGAGACCACACTGTCGGGATCCGCAGGCCCAACGACGTGGGCAGATAGAGTGGATCGTCCCAATAAGGATTATCGCCGGGTCTGAACCAGCCGCTAACCCGGATGGCTATGCGTCCTTTAGCGGCAACTCTGCCCCCGCCCAGCCGTGTCTCCTTACCAGCCGTTAGTACGAATGTCTCTGTCTCAGGGTTTCTTCACGGTCCCGTACCGAGAACCAGCCGGATGCCTCGCCCCGTGTTGTACCACAGGATCCGCGAGGAGCTCTCTGGGGCTCAGCGGACGCGGCAACCACAACCGGGGCCGGGGGCAGGCCCGTACAGCGGAACCATCCGTGTCGCGGCAACCCCAGAGGCCGCAGTGCATCACCAGGAGGGCGTCGGGCTCGAGTCGGAACTAAGCTCCTCCCACCTGGGGCCCAGTTACTTCAGCCACGCCAGAGGTTCTCGAGTGGATTTTCATGGAGCTCGCCTCCGGATATTCTTTTTCCCCCCGTGTGTCGGCAAATCTGAATCGAGCTGTATCTCTGGCGTTCTTGGATTCCGACCCACAGGAGTTCGCCCGATCCACCACGGGTGGCCGGGCTAGCGTCCCAGAACGTTTGGAGTAAACAGGCAGTACTGTGACGGATAAAATGGCTCAGGATTTCTCGGTGGAGCGGGAGCTCTGGAATCAGGCAGCCATTTCTATCGTGTGCAACAGCCCCCCCCCCCCCCCCGCCAGCCCCACTTTGAAGTGTGCCTGACTGCACAGAGGAAGCCGGCTATTTCCTGCCAAAGCCTTTGGTTAACAGCTGCGAGCATGGCATCAACATTAGCGTGACGAAGGTGCAGAGAGGTGTTGGAATAGACCTTCTTTCTATATGCCTCCAAGATGATCTTCTCTTTGCCTAGCAGTGCCGAGGACGAGGAGGCCGAGGACGACTGCGGCTTTGAGTAGATAAATGGTGCGGCAATCACTGAGGAGTGTGGTTGAGGGTGCGCCAACAGCAAGAGTGTATCCCCCTCCAATTGCATGTACTTGGCGTTGAGGAGTCGGTTGGTGGGCTGCGCCGAATGGGATTTAAGCCACCCCATCTTGGCCAAAGCTACAACATCCTTTTGCATCAAAATCCCCATTCTAGCCGTGGGGCATAGAGTGAGGACCTCTGCCAGAACGCCCACCTCCGGCTGTTCGTCTCCGGTTGTGGAAGGCCCAAGTACTCAGCCAGACCTGCGAGCCGATCATGGAATGCCTTGGCCGACGATAAGAGTGTCGGGGTGCTCCTCCTCATCCGTGGCCACCCGGATGTCCTGCTGGTCCAGCGTGGGTGGAGGAGTACTGTGTGCCGAGGGATGAGGTGTACTCAACGGAGCATGAGGCTGTGGAGGCTAGAGTGGAAGCGCCTGTGGAGCCGGGGGCAGAGGGGCCACCACCGTGGGCTCTGGTGTGGGCAGCTGGGACTGCATTGGGGCCTCAGGGGCCAGAGCCACAGGCGGGTTGACTGTGGATGCTGGCGGAGGCAGCATGTCCATGATCGCATCCCGAAGGATGGCTCCCATCTGCAGGGATCGCATAAGCATGAGGAACTTCTCAAAAAACCTGTCCTCACATGGCAGCGGGACGCTAGGTGGCATGGCCGGAAGAGCAGGACGCTGAGGCTGCTGCGGCCTGGGCATCCTCTGCCTTCGCTGCTGGGTGTATCTGCCCTGCGATGTTGAAGGATATGCTGTAGGCCACGTACCTGGTGAAGACCAGTCCCACCTCGAAACTCGTTCTTCCACCTGCTCCGTGAAGGGGGTGGCGTTGGCCGAGCGGCCATCTTGTCTGGCTGCATGCCACGTGCCTGCGATGTGGTGCTTGCCACGTTGCACCTGGCCTCCTCTGGCACTCTTGGTAATGGAGCTTGAAGCATACCCTGCACCTCAGGCCGTGACCTAGTAGGCGTTGTGCCCTCGGCTGTGTTGCCGGTAGTGCTGTGTACTGGCGCCTCCTCAGACATTTGTCCGGTAGTACGGCGTAGCCCCTCGGGTGGAGACCGGTAAAAGAACCTTGTGGTTCCGCAGCAACCTCACTGGTAGGATCCAGCGACCCCTCAGTCTGGCGGTCGGTAGCTCTTGTTGGGGTGGGTGTAAGCAGAGATGGCTGAACAAGTCTTTAAACTGATTGGTGACTAGGGATAAACTGGGTTACAGATTTTATTATCTCCCATGATGTTGTCCACAAGGTCTGTCATATTGATCCTCCTCTGTGTCTATTTTGAAATGCTGTGCAGCTTTAATGAGTATCTCATTGTGTTGGCGCTGGTTTTCAATGGGGGAGTCAGCAAAGGCTGAGCTTGCTCTTCTGGGGACTGCATAATGTAAATGTCTGGATCATTGTCGCCATAGAATTGATCCGGATCTCGGCTAAATTGGTCATCCTGTGAAACTTGGTCACCTTAGGAAGGATCAACAATGTACTGGTCATCTGAGGTGTCCTGGCTAGGAGTAGTAAATTGTTGTCTGGAAGTTCTGTGCTGGGAATGGTCCAGTCTTTGCACCTTTGTAGATGATTCCCCGACTAGCTTCCCCCTGTGTAGTAACCCAAGGTTCTGGATGCCTGCACATAAAGTCAACAAAGCAAGAAATTCTTCTCATTATTTGTCGAATTTTTCTGGAGTCCATTCAGTGGACTTTGGGAAAGGGCTAGGTTCAGAGGGAGAGGGTTACTCGAGAGAAGCCTGCGTCTTGTGGTGTAATGCCTCTGATAAAGTGTCCTCAAAGGGTGTGCGGAAATACTAGATGCTTTCGACGTTTTGCTTTTAAGCAGCGTCTTGGAGACATGTTTTTGGATAAGTTGCTGCATTTTTGACGTGCTTGAAGAGTGTGTTGAAGATTTTGATTTCTACGTGAACATTTCGGTGTGCGAAATGAAAGCTTTTTTGGTGCGGTGTCGGAAATGGGCCTACTTGGTGCCCGTTTTGGAGACCTGTCGTGTGGCGACCAAGAGGGCGCAGAGAACGGCAGGCGCGCTATTATTCCCTCCTCCTTTGACCCTGTGTGGCTGTGTTTTGCCGACGGTGTGGTTGGTGTTCAAGCTCAGGGTTGGGTGCTCAGTGTGTGAGTGTGTGTGCTTTTGCCGCTAGGTGTCTTCCTCATCACAGGACCGCCAGCCTGCTTATTGGAGTCAGCGGCTAACACTAGGGGTTGCAACAAACACAGATCGTCCTCAGCATTACTATGAACGCCGATGCTGCCTCTCGGATTCAACCACCACCTCTATGGAGACCTTGGCCTGCATGGCATGGTCTTCCCAAAGTTTTGTGTCTCTATCCTTTAAGGTCTTGGGCTTGAAAAGCTTGCAAGATTTGCAGTGCTTTTTGTCGTGATCCCGTGGAAGACAATGGTTGCACAAAGTGCGCTTCTTTCCAGGGATATTTTCGACTGCAAGCCAGGCAAAATTTAAAAGGGGCGTTTGCCATAATGGTAGTGAAAGGCAGCACGACAAACTGGAAGTGATGTGGGGCTAATAGGCATTCTCTAGACAAAGAGTATATGTTCTACCCCCCACTCTCCCTTCTGTAAAGTGTTAAAGCCCGGTGAGGGCCTGAGTAGGCCGCAGTTAAGAGTCCGTCAAACTAAGATTTTCCTTTGACACAGGTTACTGGAGTTGTCCGTCGAGCGTCGCTGAAAGTTGCTTGGAAGCGAAAGGCAAATGAGCGATGGAACGACCAATATAATATTAAACTTGGACAACAAAGGCGTATGCCAGATTGGTGTTTCGGGTCAGCCACTTGCTTGGTTTGTTTCTTTTCTGTCAGATAGGTCTCAAACTCTTTCTCTTCCTCCGTTCACCTCCAAGGCCTGTCACCTCAGCTGAGGTGTCCTCTCAGGGATCTGCTTTGTCTCCCATTCCATAATATCTCTATCTTACTGTTGGTGCGCCTAATCCGCTCCCTCAGCGTCAGGTGCTATCCGTACGCCGAAGATACCCAGCTGCTGATCAGTCTCGATCTTGATCAGGCTGAGGCGGCATGCTTGAACAAGTGCCTGGCAGCCGCACTGATGATCACCAATAATGGGGAAGACAGGTATGTGGTTGCTCTGGCAGCCTAGCAAAGGGCCTGTCTTGGGTTGATTAAGCTATGTATAAAGTAGCAGTGCCCTCTTAGACAATTTCCTGGAGAAAAAGGTTTGCATTTGAGGTAATTTGCATACCCACAAAGCCTTGCTGTTGTGGCTCAGAACTGGAGGTTAACTTCCAGCAATGGCTACTAGGTGGCGTTGTGTAATGTGCAACTTGGCTCAAATGGACTTTTATATATATATATATATATATATATATATATATATATATATATATATATATATATATATATATATATATGTCACATCTTTAAGACAAAAGAAGTCATATTTCATGCATGAAAGTTGAATCTTATGTTTGCAATGGAGAAATTACTTACCGTAATGTTCTTTCTATGGATTCTTCTCCCGCAGATTCCTCATCTGATAGATATTCCCTCCAGCTCTGCCGCTTTAGAAAATTTTCGACATGGGGCGTAGCAGACCTCGACCCGGCCGTTGACCAGTCTTGTTCGGCGTCTGGTCTGGATGGGATGTTAGGCATCGTATAAATACCACGTCATTATGCCCCAACCTCAGTTTCTCCCTCCCTCCCTCCCCCCCCGAGCACTGCACACTGTAGAGGAAAACAGAGGGGAAACGGGCTAATAAACCATGAAAAATGAAATAACTATGGACCTCCAAAGGAGGAACAATTGCAACAAACACTACAAGTGGCGATAGAAAAATCTTTTATTTGTTTAAAAAAAAAAAACCTGTGGCAGCAAAACAAAATGGACACAGAGGACCATCACCAAGTCAACGTGAAAGAGAAAATGTGCACCAACCACCGACTTTCTGAGCGGGGCTGGATGAGAGGGAAAATGAGGAATCTGAGCAAGAAGAATCCATAGAAAGAACATTACGGTAAGGTAATTTCTCCTTCGATGGATTGCTTTTCTCCCTCAGATTCCTCATCTGATAAGACTCCCAAAGCAGTAGGTGAAGAAGGCAGGCAGGCAGAAAGTTATACTAAGAAATTTTGCAGCACTGCCCTGCCAAAATGTGCATCAGCTGTACAAGACACATCCAGACTATAGTGCTTAGCAAAAGTATGATGGGATAACATGTCTCAGCATAACAAATCTCCCTGACAGGGACTCCACTCTGCAATGTTGTTGATGCTGAGACTCCCCTGATCGAACAGGCCGGGATGCCTGCTGGTAATTCCTTTCCAGTGGACTGGTAGCATTCCGCTATACAGAAATGTATCCAGCTGGATAAAGTCTGCTTAGTTATAGGTAAGCCCTTACGGGCCAAGGAAAAGGCTCCGAAAAACTAGTCAGCTCTCCTGAAATCAGCTGTCCTTGCAATATATAACTCAGTGCCCTTTTTCGGATCCAGGCAATGTAACCATTCCTCCTGCTTAGAAGGGTGCATAGGAGGGTGGAAGACCGGAAGATTGATGGACTCAGACACGTGAAATTCTGACACAAACTTGGGGAGGAAGCCAGGCCTTACCAAGAGTAAAACGTTCTCCTGGAAAAAATGCAGGAAGAGTGGTTTACAGCATAAGGCCTGCAGTTCACTCATCTGCCCAGCGGATGTAATAGCCACCAAAAAGGCTGTTTTCAGAGAGAAGCCGTAAGGGACAAAAGTACATAGGCTCAAAGGGAGCCGCCATCAGAAATGTCAGAACCAGATTAAGGTCCCAATCCGGGACAACAAAGGGAGTTGGCGGAAACTTATTTACAAGGCATTTCAGGAATTGTGCGTTTACCAGGAACGTAAAAAATGAGCCTTGATCTGGGGTCTTTTAAACACAGACAAGGCTGCCAAACATCCTCTGACTGAGGTGACCTGAAGGCCCGCTGAGGCCAGTAATTTAAGAAACTCTATCACTGTAGTGCTGGGGCAAGGGATGTGGTCAATCATCGCGTTCCGCGCTCCATGACTCAAATCTTCTCCATCTGCACGCGTACAAAGATCTTGTAGACGGCGTGGGTGCAGCCAGCAACTCAAGTACATTCTTAGAGAGGTTCCAGTCATATCTCATCCTCTCAAGAGCCACGCATGTAGGTAGAGGGATTCCAGGGTCGGGTGGAGGGTCCGACCTTCAGACTGGGTTGGGAGATCCGGACGCCGAGGCAATTGGTGAGGTGGACAGATCCAAGAGGTTGGAGTACCATGTTCTCCTCGCCCAGTCCGGGGCGATCAAGAACATGGTGGCTCAAAACCTCTGCAACCTCCGGAGAACACATAGAATGACGGGAATAAGAGGGAACACGTAATGAAGAGGGAAGGTCCAATCCACCAGAAACGTGTCCCCCAGAGCACCGTTTGCTGGGAATGCCCTCAAGCAAAACTGTTTGCATTTCCCTTTGTACTCCATTGCGAACAGATCCACTGCTGTGGTACCATAGAGAGCAAAGACCTCCTCTAGTACTACCTGGCACACTTCCCACTCATGGAAGACCATGCTCTGTTTGCTCAGAGCATCTGCCAAGTTGTTCTATGTGCCAGCCAGATGAACTGCTGAGACTGAGATCTGGTTCTCTAGCAACCAGAGCATCATCGCCTCCGTACAGAGGGGGTGGGAGTGCACACCACCTTGTTTGTTGAGAAAGTACATTGCCACTGTGTTGTCCGTCGAACAAGGACATGTTTCCCCTGCAGAGACTGGGCGAACGCTTTCAGGGCAAGCTTGATAGCTTGCAACTCCAGCACATTGATGTGCCACCTGGCTTCCGTCACTGACCAGAGGCCGCTCACCTGCAAATCCTCGCAGTGAGTGCCCCAACCCTTCAGAGACGCATCCGTGACCACTCAGGTCTGAAGCCAAGGAGGCCAGAAGGGTTCCCCCGTCAAGAGACTGTTGCGGTCCGCCCACCGGGACAGGTTGTTGCGGACACCTTGAGGAGATCTGAGTGTCGAGGTACTGAGACCACTGACCCCTAAGGAGCCATTGTAGGAATATCATGCCAACCTGGCCTCTGGCACTAGAAAAATGCAGGAGGCCATGAGACCTAGGAGGCGGGGGAAGGAAGCCGCTGGCAGAGTGGCATGGTAACGGAACCAGTCGACCATTTGTGTCACGCTGACTACTCTCTCCTCGGGAGTGAAGGCCTTCCCCACCCGGGTGTTTAGGACTGCTCTGATGAACTGGAGCCTCTGGACTGATGCCATGTGGGACTTTGTTAAATTTAGAGAGAAGGCCCAGCTTGTGCAGCAGCAAGCAGGTGTCCTCTAAATGGGACAGGACCTGCACTGCAGACTTTCCTCGGATCAGTCAGTCATCCAAATATGGAAATACGTGGACCCTGGATCTCCTGAGTTGAGCCACAAGTACCGCCATGAGCTTGGTGAAGACCCTTGGGGCAGAGGTTAGACCAAAGAGAAGCACCTTGAACTGATAGTGCGTATCTCCTATGGTGAACCTTAGGAACTTCCTGTCCTTTCGATGGATTGGCACATGGAAATAAGCATTCTGTAGGTCTCTCGACTTTAGCCAGTCCTGTAGTTCGAGAGCGGGGAGAATCTCTCTCAACGTCACCATCCTGAATTTGATGGGAGACAGTCGTCAATCCCAGGGTATGGAGTCTATGTTTGGAGGTCGCTACGACACCGCTGTGTCACTACAATGCGGGTGCTGTGTAACACATTTGAATAAAGATGGTTCCTATGGGGTTGAGAAAGATCCCATAGGCATTAAGCACAAAAATAGCCTAGAAAACAACAGCAAAAATGCCCAAGAGTGGGAAAAAGAGTCTCACTCTTAGCAGGTAAAAAGAAACAAACCCTTCAAATCCAACAAAGCTGCTGGGGGACTCTATAGGTAAGGGAAATTAGCCATAGAATGAGAATTTTCCCTAACAAACTTCAGCGGAATAGATTGGATAATGTAAAGTACCTTTGGCAAGAGAACCATCTTGATGGCATTTATTTTCGCCCAGTGGTAAACAACCCCATTTTAAAATATCCCTCCATATCTTTTCCAAAACTTTTGAGACATTAAACTCCACCATTTTCCTCTGTCACGAACCAGGTATATTCCTAAATATTTCATAGCTCCCGTCTCCCACCGACAATCCCACAAACCCATATCCCCCTCTTGGAAGCGAAACATCTAAAGGAAAGACAACTGTTTTTCCCCAGTTGAACATATGTCCAGACAATAACGCCACCTCGTTGAACATACAAATTAACTTTTCACTCCCTTCCCGTGGATTGGTCAAAACAATAGTCATATCATCTGCATAACACAACATTTTAATTTCACTGTGATCGAATACTAAACCATGTAGACCTATGCTCCTGTTTTATATATGCTATCATTGGCTCAATCACAAGATTAAAAAGGTATGGCGACAAAGGACAACCTTGCCTAGTACCCCTTGACAAGAAAAATGGACCAGACAAAACGCAATTAACCCAAACTCTAGTATAGATAGATGAATTAAGCATCTTAACTCTTAAAAAGATATCCCCAAAACCCATTTTTCTAAATTTACATTCCAGGAAGGACCAATTTACACAGTCAAAAGCCTCCTCTGCATCCACAAAAATGGAGTGTATTCTGGATCTTTTCCTTCAGTAATCCCATTATATCTATTTATGTCCTGACATGATCATACCTGCCCCACATAAAGCCAACCACAGAGAGGCTAATCAGAACACCAATGCACCTATCCAGCCGGTTAGTCAAAATTCTAGTGAACATTTTTAGATCAACAGTTAACAACTATATTGGTAAGTAGTTTTCGCATTTTTTGTGGCCTTTATCCGGCTTCGGAATCACCACAATACAGGCTTCCTTCATCGTAGGATATGCCACCCCATTGAACATAAAACTTTTGTACAAATTGCACAATATTGGTGTTAATACCGGACCCAATGCTCTGTAGAACTCCGCCGGAAGACCGTCTAAACCAGGCGACTTACCCACATTAAGCTGGTCAATGGCTGCCAAGATTGCCTCCCCTATAAACGGTCTTTCTACAGCTACAGCTACAGCCTGATCCTCCGACAACCTCAGTAAAACAATTTTATCGAAGAATCCATCCATATCCTCAGGCGCTGGAAAATGATCCTCCCTATACAATGAATCATAAAATGTCCTAAAACTTGCACAAATCTCATCTTTCTTAACTTTGTACTCCCCACCTTCACCTTCTATCCACCGAACAAAGGGGCTATCAATCAGTCCACGCAGCCTATTAGCCAATAGCCTACCATTCTTGTCCCCCTGCTCCCAGAATATCTGTTTCATGAAAAGCATACCTTTCTCATACTGCGTGTCCATCTCACGCTTATAACACTCCTGCATTCTCCCCAGATCATAAATGCCCTCCCTACTTCTTGTCATTTGATACCTCTTCTGGCATTCCTCTAAAGCACTTTCTAACCTCTTCAGCTCAGACACTCACTTTTTCCTAATGCGGTCCGTGATGCTCATCAATTCACCCCTAACCGTTGCTTTAAAACTGTCCCAAACCATAATATCTGGTGCAGAACCGACATTTACCTCAAAGAAATTCTTCGTGAAGTCTTGCAAAGACTGAACCACCCCCTTATCCTGTTATACGTTTTCAGACGCCACTTTGGTTTTCCAGGCCGTTCTAATGCCATATCTAACCACATTTTTAACAAGGAGTGGTCCGAAATACCGCTCTTCTTAATGTCTACACTCGATACCTTTTTAACAAGCTTATCAGAAATTAAGAAAAAAAATCAATTCTCGAATATGAATCGTGGACTGGCGAATAGAAAGCAAATTCCCTCTCCCTTGGATGTGTGAATTTCCAAGCATCAACTAAGTCTAAGCTGTGTAGAAACTCATTGAACACTTTTCTCACTCCTTCAGCCGTATATCTGCAATGAGCCGAGCGATCCATCCTTCCATCCAGAATGCAATTAAAATCACACCCCCAGGACTGTATATTCCCTGTTCATCCCACTTAAAAGTGACAATACTTTTGAAAAGAACCCTCTGCCCCTAAAACACGGGCCATAAACAGATCCTATTGTTATTAATCTACCTTCAAAACGGGCATCCATCAAAATCACCCTCCCTTCCTCGTCCATGACTACCTTCTCCATACTCAAATTAAGACCCCTGCGTAATAATATACCCACAGCCCTTGATATAGAAGTGTGGCAATTTAATAAAATCCTATTAAACAGGTTGCTTTTGAAGAGGTGCTTTGATTCTTCCATTAAGTGAGTCTCTTGTAAAAGTTTGATGTCAATTCTCTACCTCTTTAACCTAGTCAGCACTTCTCTCCTTTTCCTAGGGATATTAAGGCCCTTAATGTTCCACGAACATATGGTTAAATCCCCCATCCTTTGTCAATACACAATTCATTATCCATCACCCATTTCAATTATTTTTCAAACCAGGACATTGAGGACCAAGATTACGATCAGAAGTACAAGAAAAACTAATCCTTGTTACCTTCCCAGGAATACAAAACTGATAGAGGGGCTGCTATGCTGCCATGTTCAACCTTAGCCAAATACTGACATGTTAGGAGGTTACATCTCAGAACAACAGACACATGACCACATACAAGAGGACATACACACACAGACCACATTGACACATCAGATATATATATAAAACACCACACTCCGCAACCCAGCAAAGTGCTTCTGAGAAACAATATATACAAATGTACTGCCATTCCGAACTATAGTCACTCCAAAGTTCGCACCTATATATCCGTATTATAACAATGCTTATCACAACTCCTGTCATGGCCACAGGCCCAACAACGCAGAAACCAAGCCATCAGGTGATGGGGGCAACGAGTAACATATCTCCTTGTCCCTGCGGCCGTGTCTTGGCCTGACACGGCCGCAGGGCCCTCAATACTGCCCAATGTATCCCCAACTAGCGCCACACGGCGGTCAACACTTCTGCACTTTCACTTTGTGTCCGCAAGGTCAGTCTGAACTACCACTTGACATTTACCATGCATAGGCATGCTATGTACCTGGATTATGCTGTCACCTGTCTATATGCATACGCTTGCTTAAAGTACAGTAGCAGACTGCGTACCCCGCTTTTAGATGAACCCTGCCTGCACATGTATCTCAGCCCTAGTGTGTATCTTGCATTTAGGTGAACCTTGCCTGCACATGTATCTCAGCCTCAGTGTGTATCTTGCATTTAGGTGAACCTTGCCTACACATGTATCTCAGCCTCAGTGTGTATCTTGCATTTAGGTGAACCTTGCCTATACATGTATCTCAGCCCTAGTGTGTATCTTGCATTTAGGTGAACCTTGCCTGCATATGTGTCTCAGCCCTAGTGTGTATCTTGCATTTAGGTGAACCTTGCCTGCACATGTATCTCAGCCTCAGTATGTATCTTGCATTTAGGTGAACCATGCCTGCACATGTATCTCAGCCCTAGTGTGTATCTTGCATTTAGGTGAACCTTGCCTGCACATTTATCTCAGCTTCAGTGTGTATCTTGCATTTAGGTGAACCCTGCCTGCACATGCAGTTTAGCCCTAGTGTGTACCTTGCATTTAGGTGAACCCCGTCGGTATTTGCATCTGGCACTCTGCAACCAACTAGCATGCCTCCCCTGCTCAGTAATTGCCTGGCCTGCTCCCCGTTCCTCTTAATCACCATAATTCTGTCCATCATGCCACCTCAACATCCAATTACCACGTGCGCGACCTTACCCAGCGCCAATTTATCCAATAGCTCACAACCAGTGATAATTGAGGCACCTCTAGTGCTACTGACTAGCATCCCTTGCCCTACTATAGACAGGAATACAAGACTGAGAGCTAGATTAGCCAAAATCCACGAGCCACTTGCCCGTTCCATACCTACCTCCAAGAGGCCCAGAACCATTCCCACCTAGCCCTAATACCCACAAACCTGAATTACCTCTGAACCACCATACTAAACATCCCCCTCATCTTACTATCCAGAGAAGTACCAAACTTACCCAGAAATTGTCGACCGCTATTACTACTACATCCATAGTGAGCCCCCAAATTAAGGGAGCTCTAACCAACGTTAGATCACTAGTAGCCCACGCAACTGAAATTGCAGACCTAATCATCAATGAAAACCTGGACTTCCTTGCAATCACAGAGACCTGGCTCCATCCGGCAGCAGGCCCCATGCTTATGTTAGCAGTCCCTGATAATTACACTATCCTGAGACAAGACCGTCCTAACGCTAGAGGAGGCGGTGTTGCCATCATTCATAAATGTAGCCTTCCGATCAGAGCAGCTACCACCATCAGCGTCCCTTCTTGCGAACTACTCTCAGCCAAAGTTCCCATTAACAATACCCAAACCCTCAACATCCATGTGATCTATTGCCCTCCAGGCCCATTAGGCACTTTCGATGAGGATCTCAACACTATCCTATCCACTAACCTAAAAAACGCCACACAGGCGCTCACCCTAGGAGACTTTAACATGGGTTTCAACGACCCCGAAGATCAATCTGCCATTACCACGATTAACACCCTCACCGAATTAGGATTTACTCAAAGAAGCCTAAAACCCAACCATGACAAGGGTAGAATACTTGACTGGGTAGCTGACCACAATTGCCTAGCCAACATCACTGACATCTCACCATTAGCCTGGACCGACCACCACTTGGTATCGTTCTTGCTGTCCACCACTAGACCTCCTCCCACACAGTCCATTAGGGCCCCACCCACACTCACGAGAAACAAAAAGAGCACCACGGTGGAGAGACTTATCCCCAACCTACTCCCCACGCTCAATTCTCTCCCTGACAATCTGGATCCTGAAACCCTGGTCGAGGAATATAATAAAATCATGTCCACTTCCTTGGACCTAATTGCCCCTCTCAAACTCAGGCCAAGTAAGCCCAAAACACACCTGAACAACTGGTATACACCATTCCTCAAAAACCTCAGACAGCAAAAAAGAAATTGTGAAACTATCTGGAAAAAAGACCCATCAGTAGCCAATAAAATCAAATTCTCAAAACTAGCAGCCCTGTATAAAAAAGAAATCATACTAGCAAAACGTACATCCTTTGACTCCCGTATCACCCAAGCCAGTTCAAACATGAAAGAACTATTCTCCATTCTGAAAGAAATAGAAACCCCCATAGCACCACCAACACCTGCATTAAAGATAAGAACTGGTGCACCGACATCCAAAATGCCTTAGCTAACAAAATCGCCACGCTACAAAACAAAATATCTTGCAAAAAAGCATCCTTAAACAACCCTGCCTTGTCCAAGCCACCCGAGAAGCAGACCACAAATTAACATACACGTTTCAATTTCACCAAAGTGACCATACTTGAAGTTGAAAAAATCATTTTGTCATTGAAGCCTTCCAACTGCCAGGGAGATTTATGTCCAGCACAGCTCATAAAAGACGCGGCCCGTGACCTCTCCCCATTTATCACAAAGCTAATCAATGCCTCCTCCACTGAGTCCATCCCTACCAACCTAAAACAATCTTGGGTATTACCTCTATTAAAAAAAAACACTCTTGACCCAGCTACCCCCACCAATTCCAGGCCCATAACAACCGTACCATTCCTCCTGAAAATCCTGGATAAAGTTGCCTATGTTCAAATACAGAAGCACCTGGAGGTGCACCACTTGCTAGGGGCTAGACAATCAGGCTTCCGACCCCAACACGGGACTGAGACAGCTCTCATCGACCTTAAAACACAGATCGATCTGGCCAAGCAGCATTACTTCTCCTCCTCGACCTCTCTGCAGCATTTGATCTGGTCGACCACTCGGTCCTTTGCTCCCACCTTCACACGGCTGCCCACTTCTGCCACCAGGCCATTACATGGATTAGATCTTTCCTCGATGGCAGAACCATGAGGGTTTTCTCACCTACAGATGCTGCAGACCCCATACCCATCACTTGCGTCACTTGCGGCGTACCTCAGGGTTCTTGTGTCTCCCCTACACTGTATAACATATTTACCAAGCCCCTTTTCGATGATCTGGATCATCTCGGTATCACCTATACCAACTATGCAGATGATACCCAGATTCTCCTTCTGCTTTCTGGAGATTATGGAAAGGATTTGGCCTTGGTGAATAGGGTATACATCATCATCCAGGCATGGATGGCCATCCACGGTCTATGCCTGAATGATGATAAAACTGAACTTATCACCCTGGGTACCACGGCCAACCTAAAGAAACTAAGCCCAGTTTACTCATCCTTCATAATTGATGGAAACACCATCAGAGTGGGACATGAAGTCAAAACACTGGGCTTCTACTTGGACTCCAACCTCTCCTTTAACAGACAGGTGAATTCACTAGCCTCCTCCACGGCTTACACTTGTAAACTGATCCGTACAGCCAAACCTTTTCTATCCGTCACCAGCTGCTTGACCCTTGCCAGAGCCCTCATACTATCCCGTTTAGACTACTGCAACGCCCTTTATCTTGGGTGCTCTAAGGCCACTACCAGCAAGCTACAAACGCTCCAGAACAATGCTCTCAGAGCGGCCTTGGGCGTCTCAAGAAGAGACCACATTGCAGCACATAGCCAGCAGAACAACTGGACCCCTATCCTAGATAAAATCTCCCTAAAAACTGCTTCACTAACCTACAAGTCCCTCAATAACGCGGCCCCCACCTACCTGACCGACAGATTTCACAGACTGACATCCTTGAGACCGACAAGGCCAGCATACAGAAACTGGCTCTCAGTCCCTAACTTCAAACGTTCCACCATAGGTGGTAATAGTTTCCCAGTAAAAGCAGCCAAACTGTGGAACTCCCTACCACACACTCTCAGAATGGACCTACCCTACCAAAACTTCCGCTCCAAGATAATGTCTTGGCTGAAGACAGCTGCCGTCTGAAACATAGTGGGCTAGGCTCCGCCTCTCCCTTCTGCCACCTGACATACCAGGACACACATCTGCTAACTGTATATATGTACATATTCCTGCTTTCCTTCTTTATTACTGTGTATATGCCATGTATATGCCATGCTTATATTTTATAGTCTGTAACTAAGTTTCGCAAATTCATGTATCTGCTGCGCCTTGTTACCCTACGGTATTCTGGCGCATTACAAATAAACTAAACTATTTAGACACAGGGGGCCCGGCTGGACTATGTCCTGGCGCCTTTGGCGCCTTCGGCACCAGGCTCATGAATTAATACAAGCTGAAACGTTTATTTAATGCAGGAGTGCTTTATTTATTTTCACTGGAATTCTCCACTTGCACACTGTTGGGGCGTGTCTATTCACAAACTGGAAGGCACGTGCAGAATTCAAGAGAGGCAGAGGGTGGAGACTGAAAGGCACATGTAGTATCTAGATGGGACAGGGTGTGGCAGGAAGGACAGAACCAATGGACGTAGCCAAGAACTAGGCTATATAAACCCACCAGTTCCTCAGACAAGTGCTTCACGTTACTTTGCACCTCCGTGCAACGTGACGCTCACCGCCGCCTGACCCAGCTAACTTACCCTGTGGGAACCTGCAGCGGCTGCGATCTTACCTAGACTCTGGTTTTCATCAGCCTGGCAGCATCCCATCTTCTTGCCAGATTCTGAATCCAACGCTGCAGCATCCACACTCCTGCTCCCAAAACTGAAGACCTGAAATGAGAAAGATGCTAAGACAATGGTAGAATAATTAAGAACACCAGACCCAGGGTTGCGTCTCGCTCAAAATCCTATGCGCACCCATAAAGATTGCTTACCAGCTGTCGGACCTTTGCTACTCCGCTTCTCCGTACCGCTGGCTGCATTTCGATCACTGTAGCTACCGCCTGAACCGCTACAACACCTGCAAAGGAAGAGAGCAGAGAAAGAGACATTACATGTAAAACAAACTTTAAGGAAGAACAAACTTTACCAATTCAATTGTGAACGTCGGAAGACAAGCAGGCAAGTGTAAACAAGGGAAACACTTACCAGCTAGAGAAGTGGATGAGTCGCAGCAGGCCTGGACTTCCACGGCACGGGACCAGTGAAGAAACTCGGCCCCCTTGGGCAAGCGCCCCTGCCAGAAGCAGCAGGACAGAGAGCACATCATTAACGTTCAGCAGGTGAGCCTTCCAGAATAGCCCAACCCCAGGGGAGCAACACCAAGGGAGAAGAGGTCAGGAGAAGGGATTAGAACCACAGCCTGCATATCCTCACGATCCCGCTTTACATTCACGCGGGAGCCGCGCTGTTCACCACCGCAGTTCCCATTTCGGCACAGAGGAGAAGTTTCATCCCTGGGAGGGCTGCGACCGTGCTCCAACGCCTCCGCAGAGACCAGGTGAGCGTAACAACTTCACATCGTTCAAGAAACGAAGGGATGCTGGGTAACATTAGATCCAATCGGGCACTAAGACCCCTAAAGTCATCATCCCCAAAATGCTTTGACAACATTACATAGATCAGAGAACAGTAGCCATAGCCATTGTCTATTCTGCCTTTCCAGTTACCAAAAGCAATGTAGCACTGTAATAGTGTATCTGAGCCTAGGCAGATAGTTAGACCACACAAACTGTTAACAATTCCATCTCCTTTCGTACAATATATCCCATCCTGAATGAAACAATCCATCAAATACTTCCCCGCTATTGAAACGCAAGAAAGTAAAATCCAGGCAACCTTGAGCAACTCCCTATATGATAACATGCCATAGAGCCACAGTAATAGCACATAGAAAGTGTATTACATACAATAACCACAAGCCAACCAACCACACCACAAGTGTTCATCATCATCACACACCAGTATCCATCCATCCTTTACCAACTCAAAGCATATATAAAAAGATAGTGCATTTCAAGAATTCTGCAATTGGGCGCCCATACCAATATACCTTTTATATAACATTTCCAATTAGTTTTCACTCATGCATTCCAATTTATAGGTTACCGCATTTTCTTGGATATATAACGCTGAGAAAGGAGGTCAACAACAACATCAGCATTTGCATAAAAATTACCATCTGAGTTAGCCATGCATACAAAATCATGAGCCCATACTGTAGGTTCACAGGAAAGAGATCTCACTAAGTATCACCGCTAGTACCCACACCTCCTTCCATTTGTCCTACTAACCTCCCATTTAACATTCAACTAATAGCAATGTAACAATCTCAAGCATACAATTACGATTTCAAATACACCACCCCCCCAAACAAACGGTCAGCTGTGCACAACATATATTAGTGGACATATTATGTCAATAATGCTAACCGCTGACTGGATATATCTTACAGTCTTTAAAAAGTTCACTATGCAACAACCACTGCACTTACTAAGCAACTGATCACTTATTAAGCGAGTAATTTAAAGTAGAAAACCTAAGAGTGTATATGACACCATAGCAATCAATTGGCCGTATACAAGTATATAAGAATCCTAAGTGATACTATAGCATTCATTGCGCTTAACGATCTCATCTGGCTGAGTAATAATCTTCATTAAAACAATATGCCATGGTACACAGTTCTGCTATTCTCCTAATGCAGCACAAACCCAGAAACTTCAAGAAACTGCAAGGGAAAAGCTAATTCTTAACACTTAGGCACCACACGTCTGCCAATAATACAAACACACCAGCATATGTTCAGGTGCAAGCATCGTATTCCCAGAAAAGCATGCCTTGTTATCTCTCTTAAGGGGTGCATAAGAAGGTAGCTAACGTTGCAGGGGTAAAAGCAAGGCAGTCTGCATTATGAATTCAAACAGATTAGTCCAAATAATGCTGACTTTATGCAAAGCAATGTAATGGCATACTTGCACAAGGGTAACATTTGATTACAGCTGGCACACTGGTAGAAAAGCCCATTAAGCTTCAAATCTTTTAAGGCCCATGGAGAACATCAGGCCTCCCAAGAAGAAATTGCACCCCAAAATGTTAGAAGCTTTTCCCCTTCGACATCACGGGCAACTAGAAACAATTATCGATTAGAATACCATACATCTAATTTACAGTCACAAAAATCACAGCCTTCAGGGTCTGAAGACTATTATAAAACGTTTAAGAAGTTTCTTATTATTCAAAAAATGCGTCCCGAATATACAGACAGAAATCTTGCATTTGTTTATACCATATGACTGCGCGGCATCGTTGAAAAGAACAGGGACTACAAAACAATAGCACTTAACAAGACTGCAATGGAGCTTTTAGATCTTGTAACTCAGTGTGCTTATCACAGAGACAGTCATTAGGACTCAGTTTCTTCCAATTACCAACATGCTGAGCTTTGTTCAGATCACTCGACTTGGCACAAAAATGTATTTGCTTATTTATTTAGTCAGTTGACTTGAAGGCTGTAATAGGCATGGAAATGAAAACGTTCTAGCGAGGATTCAAACAACGCTTCCTTCAGTTGTCCCCTGTAACTGCTGCCGCCCGTGCCGTTGCTTCGTGGGCAGAACTGTGCAGCGTTATCAGAAAGGGGAAGTGCGGGAGCCCCACAGAGCTTATTGTTTCTAACTTATGAACCATTGCGCTCCGATGTCACTATGTACATTCTTCATACAGAACTAATAATACAGAATATGTGTGCATTCATAATGTTATGATTCACGATCAAGCCGTCCACTAACCAGATCAAAGTGAAGTGACCGCACATTGCAAGACTCCTCCCGTTGTGATTCCACGTCCACTACACAGCCCCAGGGCCGCACAAACCTCACCAGGCCACTCAGACATCACATGTACGCTTGCCTAACTCACCGGAGGTCCTGGGCCAGAACGCTTGTGTGTGCGTATTCACAGATCTCTTATACTTCCTGCGATCCATTTCCTCTTACCAGCCAACGTCACCATGTTGCATGTAGCCACATTATAGGGCCCTTCCTCTAACGTACACGAGGAACAGATTTAGATGGTAAACGGAATGAAAAATAAAACTACTGCAGTGCTGTTGCCTTTTAAAGAAAAACATCAAAACAAAAGTCATGAAATACTAAAACACCAATTAATTAAAATTTAAAAAAAGCACAAAAGCAATTATGAAGCCATAGAAAACAAAACTATCTTTTCTTCTCTGGCAGTGTAGACCTCGGTGTTGTAGATGTAGTGGCCTCCATAGGTTACAGTTCTCTTTCCAAATCACTAAGAAAAGCTTCAGCATTCTTGCTGTCACTAAAAGAAAACAGTCTTCCATCCATAACCACACGAATAATTGCAGGATAACCCATATGATATTTAAGACTTTTGGCTCTTGCTTTCTCCTTTGCAATATTGAATTCCATTCTCTTGTCCAATACATCTCGGCTCAAATCACCAAATATCATTACCCTACGGCCACCCAGTGACAAGTTTTTTTTTTTAACTCCAGCGCTTTCCTTAAGATTAACTCCTTCATAGGAAATCTGAGAAACTTTACCACAAAATGCCTGGGTCTCTGACCCAATGCTGGCTTAGGTCCCAATCTACTCTGTGCTCTTTCTATATCTAAGTTAGTTTTAGGATCCAGCTTAAGCAAAGAGTAGTGTTTTTCCAATGAACTCCATGGGATTGCCTCTCTCAATGTCCTCAGGAATGCCAGCAACCCTAATATTTTTTCTCCTCGAGAAAATGTCCTGCTCAGAGAGTTTTGAAGACCGTTTCTCATTCCTGATTTGAAGTTCTCTTACTTGGTCCTCCAGCTTGAGTACCCGGTCGTCCATTTCATTTAAATGAGTCTCTCCGCCTTGTTGAAATTCGATGCAAGGTCAACATATCTTTCTTCTGCCTTAGTGACCTTCTCTTTAATTTCAGTAATATCCGAGATCAGCTTGGTCAGCAGATCCAAAATGTTGTCCTGTCAGGGTTTTTAAGCCCCCCCCCCAACCCCCCTTCTGTTGTTTAGCTGGTTGTTTTGGATCAGGTATTTCAGCATCAGCCATTGTAGAGCATTGATTCAGTGATTCAGCCTAGGTGCAGGAGCTCAGCTTTCAGGCAGTCATCCCTGGAGCTGATAGTTCTAGAATTCTTACTTCCAAATAAGATACAAACATCTAATTATGTCCATTATTTGACCCCTTATGCTTTAAATGTCATAGATGTGTCCTAATATCCATTTATAGATTGACACAAACTCGGAGTCAAATTCACATAGGTCGCTGGGGAGCCAAAAGTAGCTCCGGTTAGCTGTTGGTTTCAAGCTAACCAGGCTCTTCTAGGCTACAAGCAAGAGCTAGCTAGCTCCCGGCTCCCCTCAATTTGTGCTAGTCAGTTGTCAGGAGGTCAAATAAAAAAAGTTCCACAGTCTAAAACCTAAATCTACCTGACCCTACCACTAAATATAACAAAGAAATGGGCCAAAAGAATGTTGCTCGACTCCCTTTGTTGCTTCCCTTCGGCCGTCTATCTTCAGGGTGTGACTGATTTATGTTATCAACTGTACCAAAGTCAGGTAGAATTCCCTTTTATGGATTTAATTCTCGCCACTTATGAGTTCCCCAGCACATTTTGCTGGACATTTGGATTTGTTATCAGTACTCCTGCGTGAGTGGCAAACTTTTTCCACACTCGGTGTGTCTTTCATTTTAACAATGGGAACCTTTTTCAACCCTTTTGGTTGCATCTTTCTGGAGTTATGCTTTCCTCCAACTTTTTAGGCATCTACAATTTATAATTGCAGTACACACCACTTTGTGTAGTGTTGCTGGCAGGTTCTTGAGCTGCCCTTTTTATTTTCTTTGTGATAACAGCTGTTAGCAAGGGCAGGGGGATACCTTTTATCCTACCGACTTATTTTGTGGAACCAGCACACCCCACATTATGTGGCGTGCTGAGGAGGACACATTGTACCCCTTTTTCCACTTCTCCAGTAACTTTCTAGTTACAGTGTCAAGCTCATCTGAGTGGCTTCAGGCAGTGGATGTTTTCAACGGATTATCATGAATCTTAGACGCAGGCTGCTATCGCAGCTGCCGTAAGGGACACATGTGTCACCATTGAACTTAAATGGTGGCTATACTTTTTTTTTTCCACCAACTCTTGATGACTTGTCCTTTCTTTAATCTTCTACCTGCTTGGGTGGGAGAGGTCCTGCTAACTCTTTTGTCTGTGCGTGCCTTAAAGGCCGGGAAGTGCAGGAGGTGAGCAAAACTCCCCTGGTCTTTGTCCTGCAGTGTGTGTGCCTAGCTCCAGTTCGAACTGGGACTTTTGGACAAGCTAGCCCCCGATTTTCATGAAGGCTTGAATTGTGATTGGTGAATCCCGATTGTTTTCCTGTTTGAAATGCACACCTGCAGCCATTTCCAGCAACCTCCAGAGCAGACTGAGTGACTGCTGCAGCTCCAGCACTCTCTTCTGATCGACGGGGAAGCTCCAGCCCGGATGACTTCCTCCCATGGACTGATGGGCCTAACCATTTCCAGCCATCCATTGAAGAGCTGTGACCGACCCGGGCTGCAATTCCCCAATACCTTGGCACCTGGACCATTTTGTGTGCATCGTCTCCTGAAGCGCAGTTTCAGCTGGAACTTTGTGGGCATACTGCTGGACCTTCAATGACATTCCCTTTCCGAGAAGTCTTCTAAACCAAGACAGGGACTCAGAAATGGAGATGTCAGCCATGTGGCAACTGTTGCTGGACCGAAGCCTGTGTCGAGTCCCAACGAGCCAGTATTGTGAGATCGTCTACTGGGAGACCCTTCCGAAGAAGCGGACCGTCTCCTCCCGCCAAAGGTTCTTTCTTCAGCCTCCAGGTCAAGAATCTGAACAGGAGCTGCTGTCGCCTCACCTTGGGGACCCGTTGGCAACAACGCTGTTTATCAGAAAAGGTACTGCCCCGTTCCTAGGTGCTTACATGGGTGCTTGCTGCATTGAATCAGACTACTCCTGAGCTTCCTGAGATACTTTGGGGTGGACAGCCCAATAGTGTTCTTCAAGGCCTAAGGACATTTGTCCTTTGGGCTAAAATCCTCTAGGAGGGGGGGGGGGGGTGTCTAGCTGACCTCCCTGAACCTTTTTAACTAAACATTTTACCTACTTGCAACCGTGAAGAATCCTGCTGAATTTGACACTGTTGAAAGTTTCTGTGTTCCTTCGTTCTTCCACCCATGTGCCCACGTCACCCAGTGCCCCAACTGACAGACTCTCATCCCCAGATACGCCTGGACTTTCTAAAGTGCAGGCTGCCTAAAAGTTGCTTACCAGTATCCTGGTTGTGTTACCATAAATGTTGGTTAAATAATTGATTTGCTAACTTGTATGCTATTCGACTTACCTGTATGTCTTCTAAAAATCTGCTATTGCACCCAGTAATGCTTACCAAATGTGTGTGTGTGTCTCTCTCTCTATGTATATATACACACGTTTACTTTGTGTTAGCGACCTTAGTTCTTATAATAACTATATTTTTATAAAAGTACACTGTGTAAGTATATTCTTGACTATAAGTGCACCCTGGAGGTCTTTGTACTTATCTACAGCCCTTCTCCCTCCTAGACTAAGCCTGGCTGCTCAACCATAGCTACCAAACATTTTGTGTAGTTCAAGCCAGACCTAAGCATTGGAGCCTTGTGCTCCTAAGAGGGAGTCTTCTATAGTCCTACCATAGGTGTGAAGTGAGGTTCCCTGGAATGTCCTTGTGTCCCCTATACGACCTATAAGACTGAGAAATGAGAGATGCCAGTCACTGTTTGGCCAGTCCCCAGGAGGGCCAGTAAATTCCACATATGTGAGCAGATATTCTCTTAGACAACCATTCAAACCCTATCTAGCTGACGTGTTCGCGGACACAGGTGCCTCAACACTGGACCAGGTTGACTAACGATAAATATCCAGCTGTGCTGACGCCATTAGGAACACCACGACATGGTAACGTTAGCCATGAAGCAAACTTGCATGCCTGCACAAAGTTACACGGACACAAACGCGCACACACGAAAAAGTCTTACCTGTACATGTATTTCTCGAGCATTGGTAGCTTTCATAGATTCACATGGTTGAATATTCCCCGTCGGACTGGGAATCCTCGGTGATAAAAAATAATTATAATTGTTTTTTTATATACATCAATTATTCCATAGAGAATGCAAGTAAATACCCCATTGTGGCCTAGAGCCATTCTATTGTGTAGTCCCCCCACCTCACTTTGGTCCTTTATGGCCCCAACCAATGAGGTGGCAGGGCTTAAGCTCCACCCCAGGCAGCTATCTTCAGATTTTGAACCGTAGGAACTACAGTATGATGGGTGCTGAGCGTAGGAGCAGCCTCTCAGAGGAAGCGGGTGGGAGCATGTGAATCTATGAAAGATACCAATGCTGGAGAAATACAGTTACAGGAAAGTAACTAAGACTTCTCCAGCATTGGATCTTTCATAGATTCAGATGCTTAAATAGAATACCAAGCAGTTAAAATATTATATATATATATATATATATATATATATATATAAAAATGCATTTTTTTGTAGGTAAAGGTTTTTAAAAAAAATTAAAATGGGTTTTAAGGGGTAACAAAAGACAAAAATGCATTTTTTCGATCCTTTTTTTTCGAGGCTTTTGTATTCAATGCCTTTGCATTCAATGCCATCACTAGGAACAATATATAAGCATAAATGCAGAAAAACATTTCTGCCAAAACTTTACCATAAAGCAACGGTTACAGACTCCGGGAAAGGTGGTAAAAGAGGCTGGTCCTACCTTATGCAAAAAGGTGGCGGAGCACTACCTGTCCAACTGCAGATTCTGTTACGCTCACTTGGTCTCCACAGGGGCGCCGAACGAAGCTGGACTGCAGCGGTCTCCAACAGCGTGACTCGTAGAGAAGTGATGAATGACTGCACCTGCCCACTCAGTTTCGTCTTTCTGACATGAAGGAAGATTTGGCTAAAATGTTGAAATGATATGTTAACTAGCCGCAAGGAGGAGGACCAACTTTCACCTGCCGTGACCTCCTTGTGCACCCTTCTACTATGTCTCACCTTAATGTTATGAATGGCGGGCTCTCCATCCTGCGAATGTATACAGGGGTACGTAGATATTCAGGGATCCAGTTAACTTCACTGATCCTGTAGATTTATTGCCGAGTTCTGACAACAATGACTCAGAGGGTAAGTCTTTATGCCCATACTCAATAGTATGAATTGCTTTAGAGTTCAAGTTGCCAAAAGGTCACTCTTGTGTCTTTCTTTGCAGATTCCCCTTTGGGGGTGCACCAGATGAAAAGTGACTCCTCTCCGGAAAATGGTGAGTAAAATGCCAAGGTAAGTTTCTATACATGCACGATGCGATAATGTCTAACCATGCGATATTGTTCTTCTGTGCAACTACTCTGATGTCCTTTTTCTATTCTGCAGGTGCGGTGCCTCCGGAGCGAAGATCGTGTGATGGTGACTCGTAGAACCGCAAGCGAATGCAGCTTCAGGTGAGTATTTATGCTGCGTGAGATTGGATGTCTTTAAAGAGGCGCAGCTCACCTGATGTTTTCTTTTATTCAGCAGGTGCGGCAGCTCATGAGCGTCGGTCGCGTGAGTGTGCTTCGTTGGATCGCAAGAACGAACAGCATTCAGGTGAGTATCACGCTTTGCAATGCTCAATGTCTTTAAAGTGGTTCTTTACTCTGCGCAATTAACCTAGTATTCCATTTCTGTTTTGGCAGATGCAGAGGCTCCCAGACGATTGAGATGAAGAATCGGGTAAGGGCCTTCTTCTATTCTCTACTCTCTCTTCCTTTGCAGGCACGGATCGCGATGACCATGACGGGCGTGGCTGAAGACAGGACTGGAGCTTGCAGACACGGTGAGCATTACACTGCAGGAGTGCAGAATAACGCAAAGCGTGTTCTGTTCCAAGGGTGTGGTTTAAATAGCCTAAAAAGTAGCCCCCCAACCACACCCTTTCAAAGTAGTTCAAGGTAAAGTAATCCCTCCAGTATGCCTCAGAGTAGGCTGCACATGGTCCTTCACCTGCACACTGTTTTGCTTGAGAGGGCAGTATGAGCCTGGCGCCAAAAGCGCCAGGACTGAGTCCAGGAAGCCGTCGGGTAGTCCTTTGGAGCCTTAAAGGTCCCCATAGGTGCTAGTACCTGGGGCAGATTGATCTGCTCCCCCTGTCTGGGGGCAAGTACCGTGACAGCTTCTTTTTTGGTATCCTCTGTCAGGCAGTAGCGCTTAGCGAACGTGTGCAGGGTGCTCCAGGTAGCGGCTCTGTATATGTCCTTCAAGGCTACCCCTGCGTGAAACGCTACTGAAGCCGCTCTCCCTCTGGTGGAGTGCGCCGAAGGAGGCCTGGTGAGGGGGTCGCCCTTTGCTTGATGACAGTGGGCGATACATAGAGAGACCCAATGTGCCAGACATGCTGACCTTTTGTACGACCAGAAAAGGCTATGAACAGTCTGTTTGAGGAGAGGAACTCCTTAGTCCTCCAAGTATAATTTCAAAACTATAGCCACATCTAGAGAATGCAATGCTCTTTCTGCCTCCGAGGTATGGTTCTGAAAGAAAGACGGCAGGACAATACGCTCTATGAGGGTCATTTCCGATAAGACCTCGGGAAGGAATTTTGGATGTGTTCTCGAAATGACCCGGTCCTTCTGCAACAAAGTAAAAGGAGGTTCTGAAGACAAAGCTTGCAATTCACTGATCCTCCTGGCCGATGTAATGGCTATCAAAAAGGCTGTTTTCCAAGATAAGAATTTCATGTCACATCTGTGAATGGGCTCGAAAGGGGGTTCCATGAGAGCCATTAATACAGTGTTTAGACTCCAGGTAGGGACTGGTGAGGGGGCGTAGGAGGGTAAGTATGCATCAACCCCTTCAAGAAGACCTTGACAGCCGAAAGAGAGAGTAATGACCGTTTCTGGAGTCGTCGTGTATTTCGATAGATGAACTTTGATAGAGGACAGTGAGAGCCCTGCCTTAGCCAAATGCAATAAGTACGGTAGTACCTGTTCTACCGAAGCTGTAAGTGGGTTAACTGTAGATGTCTCACATCACTTAGAGAAGTGAGTCCATTTCTGGACGTAGGTGATCCTCGCTCAGGAACCAAGCCTTGAGAGAGACTTGCTGGGTCATGGTGAAGGGCTTTGTGGTTCTGATGTGTCAAAAGGTATTGATGCGTTTTGAGACACATTGGAGGCCATCGGGATAGATGCTGTAGACTCGGGTTCCAGATCGGACGCACCCAGTTCGGTGCTATTAGGATCATAGAGCAATTCTGCCCCTTTGCCCCTTTATTCTGCGTAGAATTCTCATTGTGTGGAATGGCGGGGGTAGGGGGTAGGGGGGGCAGGCATACAGGAATTTCCCTGTCCAGTCCACCGAGAAAGCATCTCCTGCTAACTGATGTTTCCGGGCACCTTGAGGCAAATTCCTGGCATTTTCTGTTGGCTCTGGTGGCAAAGAGGTCGATCTGTGGATGGCCCCATACAGAGAAAATCTGCTGGACTTCCTTTTCGTCTAGCTCCCTTTCGTGAGAGGATGTGTACTCCCTGTTCAGTTTGTCCGCTAGGAAATTGTCCACTCCCGGGAGATGTCCCTCCCCCCCCCCCCCGATTTGGACTCTGTGGTGTAAGGCCCATGCCCATAGCTGTTGAGCTTCTTGTGACAAGACCTCTGACTTCGTGCCCCCTTGCTTGTTTGTGTAGTGCATGGAGGTTGTATTGTCTGTCTGGACAGTTAGTACCTGTCCAGCTACTACTGGAAGGAAGGCTTTCAGAGCCCACCGTATCGCCCTGAGCTCTAAGACATTGATGTGGAGCTTTGATTCCTGGTCTGACCAAGTCCCTTTTGTTTGGAGGTCCGCCAGGTGAACTCCCCAGCCCGAAAGGGACGCATCTGTCCTTAAGAGTACATGTTGGTGTCTGGAATGGCATTCCTTGTAGCAGGTTCTGCAGAGTATTCCACCACCGAAGTGCCTTGTGTACTGTCGTTGGTATCTGGACTACATCCTCCCATTAACCTATAGCTTGTTTCCATTGGTGGTCCAGGGCCTCCTGGACTGGTCTCATGCAAAGTCTGCAATTTGGTATGAGAAATATACATGAGGACATCATGGCCAGAAGGGATTTGAAAGAGCGTACCCTGGTTGTCCCTTTTTCTAGGAACCATAAGGTCGAGCGGAGGATAGCTGCTACTCTGTCCGCCGATGGTCTTATCCTGGGAATGCTGGTGTCGAACTCGGCCCCCAGGAAGAGAACTGTCTTACTGGGTACTGGGCAGGATTTTAAGTTGTTTATTGAAAAACCTAACCCTTTTAGGAGTTTTATAGTTTTCGAAACTGCCAATCGAGCATGACTGGAGGAGCTCGCCCTTATCAACCAGTCGTCCATATATGGAAAGACTTCCCTTCCCATCCTTCTGAGTTTCGCTGCTACGGGCGCCAGCCATTTCGTAAACACTCTTGGTGCTGATTTTAGCCCGAACGGGAGCACCCAGAATTGGACATGCAGGTCTCCTACAACAAACCTGAGGAACTGTCTGCGGGCAGGATGAATTGGAATGTGGAAATATGCGTCCTCCAAGTCCAAAGTGGCTAGGAAGTCGTTTCCATTTCGCCACGGTAGGACGCCTTGCAGGGATATCATTTTGAATTTGATGCGTTTGATGTATTTGTTGAGTGCTCTCAAGTCTAATATGGGTCTCCACTGGCCGTTTTTCTTCTTGATCAGAAAGAAGCGGGAGTAGAAACCTTTTTCCCTTCTGAGGGTAAGGAACTGGTTCTATTGCTGCTTTGTGCAGTCATTTTTTAACTTCAGACATGACGTGCCGTAGCATGTGCACTTTGCGAGGGGTGGGAGTAAGGGCTGGAGGTTGGTCTAAGAATTCTAGGGTGTGACCCTCGCGGACCACCTGTAACACCCACTTGTCCGAAGTTATCGAATGCCAGTATTGAAAATATTGTCTTACTCTTCCCCCCACAGGTGTGTGACGTTGAGGGGCAAGATCCGACCTGTCAATTTTGTTTGTTCTGGGCTTTACCTTGGGTAGAGCCGTGCCTTCCTCTCTGTGAGTACTTGTTGGAGGATTGGTATCTATTGCCCTGGAATGTGTGTCCTCGACTTTTAAAAAAAAATATATATATATTTTTATTCATTTTAACATTTGACAAACTTCAACCTCAAAACTTGCCCTTCCTCCCCCCACCTTGTATTCTTGGAACACGAGACGGCAGAACAGGGCGTATGGTCATAGGTCCTCAGAACATTTCTAAACTTTGAAACATATTTAGGATGCGAATTTTGTGAGGACACCACTGCAGGATATAGTCCCTCTGCAAATATTGAAGGAGCGGACCCCAGTCCAGTTGAAAGTTCTCAGGGGCACCCTGTAGATTGTAGGTCCTCCACTCCATAGTAACGAAGTGGCAAACTTTCCTGAGCCATTGAGTTGTGTTGGGGGCGCCTGTTGCTTCCAGCATTGAGCTCTCGTTAACCATGCTGCTATCACCAGGACCATGATCACTTTCCGTTGGCGCTTGGTATATGTTCTTTGTTTTGGGTCCCAGAGTCCTGCCAACCATACCCCTTCCCCTAGGGTTTCGATCCCTGGGACCATTTTCCCTGCTTGGGCCTAGACATCATACCAAAAGCCTGCAATGATTGGACCTGACCTCCATATGTGCTTCCTGTCCCCTTGTTGATGACAACCTCGCCAGCATTGTCCGTCTGCATTGGGATACATTATTTTTAAACTCTCTGGCGTCAGGTGCCATTGCAGTAGTACCTTTTGCCACATTTCCCTCAGGTGGATTGATCTTGTCAATTTCGAGACATTTCTCCAAACCTCCTCCCAATGGGGGCGCGGTATTGTGTCCCCCAACATCCCCCCCCACCTCTTCATATATCTCCATCCAACCTCCTCCCCTTGCGAATTCAAGTGCACATATAGATGTGATATCAATTTGCGAGTACCTGGGTCCGTTGTCATATATGTTTCAAATTTCGTAAAGTCCCTTGTTCCCGCCTCACTATTGGTCGGGGAGGGCAGCCAGTGGATTAGCTGGGAATGTTGATAGCCCTCCGTCCTTGCTATTCCAAGTTCCTGGACATATTCTCCGAATGATCCAAGTGACTGGGCTTTATACACGTCACAGATTTTGGTGCAGCCTGCCTGTTTCCAGGTGGTGTATGCGTTTGGGTCCATCCCCGAGGGGAAATCCGGGTTGCCAAACAGTGGTGTGAAGGGGGATGGGTGTGTTGTCAGGTTCCCCCTTTTGACCGCGGAGTCCCAAGCGTTGAGGGGTGCACTCATAATCTTGCTTAGTTTGGTGTTTGCGTGTCTATATTTCTTGTGGGACCAGAGAAGATTTGAGAGCGGGGCACCAGGCACTGCTACATCCTGTTTCGTCCATTTGGGCTGTGGGGAGTCCGCCACCATTCCTTGATCACCAGCAGTTGTGCTGCTTCGTGGTACCTCTTAAAGTGAGGAAATGCCATTCCCCCCTCGCTCACTTGCGCTGTCATCGTGGTCATTGCCACCCTTGGTTTCTTATGCTGCCACACATGCGGATGTCTTCCTATTTAAGGACCTAAAGAATGACCTGGGGAGCCCCATCGGGAGAGCCTGGAAGTAGTAGAGGACCTTCGGGAGGATTGTCATTTTGACCGCCGAGATCCGTCCCCACCATGAGGTGGAGAGGGACGACCATCTTGACAGGAGTTTTTGCAGCTGAGTAAGCAGATTTGGGAAATCAGCCGTGTATAGCAGTGCTATTGTGGGGGGGATTCTAATTCCGAGGTATGTTATGCTGCTCTGTGCCAATTTCATCCCTTGCTTCTGAACCAGATTTGCAATTGCGGGTGGGTCGGCCGTCAAATTTAGTATCTCAGACTTGTTTTTATTTATCTTGAGGCACGAGATGGCTCCGAAGGCCTCCAGTTCGTGCACAAGTGCAGGTAAAGATGTGGTCGGGTCTGTTAAGGCTAGTAGCATATCATCGGCGAAGGCCATGGTTTTGTGTTCTAGCCCCCCCCATCTGAATCCCTTAAATTTGATACTGTTGACGTATCCTCGCCAGAAGGGGCTCTGGGAATAGGGCATATAGGAGGGGGGAAAGCGGGCACCCCTGCTTTGTTCCTCTCGTCTGGGCTACAGCTTGGGACAGGAAACCGTTAAATGAGATCCTTAAGGTAGGATTGTTGTAATTAGACTTTATCATCCTCATGTAGGATTCCCCAAATCCCATGTGTTCCATCGTGTGGAAGAGCTGCGACCATTCGACTTGGTCGAACGCTTTCTCAGCATCCAGCGCTACTAATATCGCCCTAGTGCTCGTGCGCTCTGCCTTTTCTATTATGTGGCATACCCTCCTTGTATTGTCCGCAGTTTGTCTTGCAGGGATGAACCCTGCCTGCTCCGCATCCACCAGAGGCGCCAGGTGCACAGTCTATCTATTGGCGAGGACTTTTGTAAAGAGCTTTGCATCCAAATGTATCAAAGCAATTGGTCTGTATGATCCAGGGAGGATGGGGGCCTTATCTGGTTTAGGGAATAGTACTAGTTTTGCCTCATTCAAGGGTGTGATGTTCCCCTGAGATTTGAAAGTGTTGAAGAGCGCCGTGAGTCTGGGGACCAGCGAGGTTCGGAACTTTTTGTAAAAGGCCTCAGGGCACCCATCTGGACCCGGTGCTTTGTTCTTAGGGAGTTGCTTGATGGCCTGTAACACTTGCTCTGGTTCGATAACTTGTTCTAGTGCCACTCAGGCTTCCTCCGATAGTTGAGGCAGGGGTACATTCTGGAGAAATTTCTTCTGTTCTCCCTCATTTGGGTTGCCTGTGCGGTACAGGTCTTGGAAGAACGTTCTCATGATCTCGCCCATTTCATCATCGGTATTTTTCAGATTACCATCAGGGTCCACCAGTGATGGAATTGTCCTCTCTCTAACCGTCTCCCGGAGCTGCCGAGCGAGTAGTTTGTCCGCCTTGTTGGCAAGTAAGTAATACCTTTGTTTTGTCCTCAGAAGCGATTTTTCAACTTTCCGAGTTTGTAGGAGTTCCAGCTGGCCCTGAATATGTTACATAGCCCGTTTCTTGGCCCTACTGGGCTTAGTCGCTGCCTCTTTCTGTGCATCTCGCAGTTGTGTCTCTAGATCTTGTTCCCACTGCACCATTTGTCTCTCATGGTTTTCAGTGCAATTAATTCGCCTCTCAGGACCGCCTTGAAGGCATCCCAGACGATTTCCTGCGGGGTCTCCCCTGTGTCGTTTTCGGTGAAGTACATATCAATTTTCCCTTGGATTTCCTCAACCATTGTAGTATCTTGCAACAGTTTGGTCGGGAATTGCCAGGACCACACACAATTGCTATGGACACTATAATTGGGGCATGATCTGACAGGGAGATAGGGAAAATCAAGGAGGTGAAGGTAGGCCCTGTCAGATCCGTGGATGCCCATATATAGTCTATTCTCGTTAGTGAATTATATACATGGGAGTAGTGTGTGAAGCCTTGCCTTTCCCCATTCTTTGCCCGCCATATGTCATGCAGGAAGAGGGATTGAAACGCCTTCTTCAATGCCTTCGAGGGTGCTCGAGTCATTTTTAGTTTTGGTGCTTCTATCAAGTGTGGGGTTCCATGATAGGTTCAGGTCACCCCCTAGTATGTCTCCTGTCGCGGACTCCTCCAACACTTCTAACATGTTTTGTAGGAAGTATTCTTGTCCCACATTCAGGACGTAAACGGATGCTAGAGTGACACACCTCCCTTCCAGCGTCATGTTTAGGAAAACATATCTCCCGTCCTTGTCGACTCTATGATCATGGATCTGGGCTTTCAGAGTGTCCTTCACGCCACCAAGTCCCCGGCCCTTTTTCCCTCCGCATTAGACTGAAAAACATGCTTTGCCCCTTTTATCCTGATCCGGGTTCTCTCGCTTCTTTTTATATGCGTCTCTTGATACAGTAAAATGTCTGCCTTCTGTTTCCAGGCTTGTCTTTCCAATTTGGCCCTTTTCATGGGGGTATTCATACCGCTGACGTTCTGCGAGAGCACTGTCACTAGAGCCATGTTTGTTCTATCCACGGCTGGATTGATGATGAAGCATCTTGTGACCTCCCCGTTCGTCTTTGGTGTACTCTTTGTCCTGCTTGTATGCCGTCCCGCAGTTCCATTCCTGTATGCCCACCCAACTTTTCCCCCCTTGAACCCATAAGGTCAGAGCAGGGTTACTACTTGCCCTGGTACGAAATGTCCAGTGCGCCCGGTCCATTCCTTGCGTCTTGACCATAGGAAGAACAATTATATCCTCTGTCTTTTGACGATGAGCCTCGAAAAGGGAGAAAAGACCTACGGTCTCTATATTTATCCTTTAAGGAACCAATGGTTCGAGCAGTGTCTGTCTTTATTCCGTTTAGGTGGTCATCGACCTTAACGAATAACTTTTGCCCATTGAAGGGCATGTCCAATATTTGTGCTTGTACCTCAGGTCTGAAATTTGTGGCTTTTATCCAAGCCTGTCTCCTTAGTACAGTGCTGTGAGCCATCTGCCTGAACCCTGACTCATCCACATAGACTGCAGCGTCGATCAGGTGATCTGAAGTCGCGTCTCCGTCTGTAACCATTGACCTGGCTTCTTCCTGGAGATCCGCAGGTAGATGTTTGGTCAGCTTGGACATGCAAAGCCAAAGCTTGCGGTGAAACCTAGCTGTCATGTCTAGCGCGTTGCCCGCTCTAATAGTGAGAGATGCTGAGGAAGACGCTTTCTACCCATGGCTTCCAACGTACGACCTTCCTTGTCTGGTGGTGCCGACAGTGGTGATGAAGGGTTGGCTAACTTCTTTCTGGCCGCTACAGTGATAAGAGTCTGGCTTAGTATGACCCCTTAGACAAAGCGGTGCCGAGTCTGGTGCCTTGCTTTTCTTTTCAGGTCTTGAAACCAGAGTAGGTGTGGATAATGGTGTGGCCAGTATCTTCAACCCAGACTCCCATATGGTGTTGAGAAGAGGAATGGTGGTAACCGTTCTTCTGCGCTGGTCCCTGTGCTTATAAAGCACTGACTTCTTCTCTTCCGATGTAACTTGTACTTTGAACAATTCTGCAGCTTTTCTGATAATAGTATGAAACGATACTAAATTGTCTGGTGGTGAATAATCACCTGGAGAGTCTCTCTTTCTGGGCTTCTCAACGACATAATCATCCCATTTGCTGGTAGCATCAGGCTCCTATGTGATCTCCCCTTCCTCAGGGTCTGAGAAATCCCTGAACGGGTCCCCTTGCCAATCCGAGACCGACACAGACGATGGCACCATAGTTGGATCTCGAACCGGAGATCGAGGTCTGTGTGACGATGCTGGAGACGGGACCCTTGTCGGCGAAGCACTGAGCATTCTGCCCCTGGATCTATGTGGAGGCTCAGCCGATTGTGCTCTTTTCTGTGGTCTACTCCTGGAAGGTGAGTGTCTTGGTGTACTATGTCGAGGTGAGATGTCCCTCTGGGGGTTTCTCGACTCCTTTAGCACAGATGAACTATTGTTTTCTTCCTGACGTTTGTTGAATTCCTCAATGATCCTTCGCATCGATTCCATGAGCGCAGGGTCATAAGGATCGGCAACTACTTCAGTAGACATTTGCCAGGGAGGACCGTTTTCCTTGCGGGTGACAAAAGGTTGCTCACCAAGAAATTCCGTGTCTGAGAACTCCTCTTGAAGAATGATGTCAGGGAGTTCTGTCATCTCTTTTAAAGGAGATAATTGTGCTCCACTGGCTCAGGAGCTTCTGAAACAGGAGGCGTTGCTCCCATAGGCTTGAGGAGACTGCATACATTGGACGGTTTATCCATGACGTCCGCGAGGGGTGTTTTGGGCCCTATATCTTCCGTAGACGAAGAAGTTTGTGGTGTCGTCGACAGTGCTTTTGTCGACAGTGGCTTTGTTGACAAGGGCTTCGTCGACGGTGGTTTCGTGGATGAAGACTTTGAAGATGGTTGATGACCCTTATCCGTCGACGAGAGCTTCTTGGACAAGTGAGGAGCTTCCGTCGTCTATGACTGTTTCGTAGAAGTTGACCTCAACGACGAGGATTTGGACGTGGCCGATGAGGCTTGGAGTGTCGTCGTCGATGAGGGTTTCGTCGACGGCTTGGTCGTCGGGTTTCTATCTTTACTGCTGCTCGTAGAAGGCTTCTCCATGGGAGACTGCCACCCCCCCCCACCACCTGTTTTTTTTAAAACACCTCCTTACCTTTGGAGGTGGTATTTTCTTCAGAATGTCGTATCTTGTGGCCTCCAGAGCCCAAGGGAGGCATTGAAGAAGTGGTTTCCAGCTTTCTCTTACTCTTTTGAGTGGGAGAGGAACTCCTTTCCACTGAAGAGGCCCTTCTTTTAGAAGTTTGTCTCTCAGATGGTTTAGTAGACAGTACAGGAGCTGTTTTGACAGACTCCTCATCAAAGGACAGACCTTTGGCTTCTAGGTGCAACAAAAGTCTCCGGTGTCTGTCTTGCAGGGCTTTGGTGGAGAAAGACCTGCAAATGTTACATTTGTTGATGTCATGAGGGAGTAGATGCAGTGGTCATGTGGATCCTTCATGTAGACCAGTTTTTTCCTGTCCCTGAACAGGCAGCCTGAAGTTCAGCCATGCTGAGGAGAAATTCACTCGACGAATTTGGGGCAAGAAAAAGGATTCTCCGTGCCCAAAAGTTCAGAATAGATAGCCCCTAAGCATGGGAAACAGTAGAATATATTTTAAGAATATATACTACACAAAAAAGGAGAAAAATATTCGAAAGCTCAGAGAGCTGGAGGATTCCCTCTGTCTGTTAGACTGCAGTGAAAAATCTGAAGATGGCTAACTGGGGCGGAGCTTAAGCCCTGCCACCTCATTGGTTGGGGCAATAAAGGACCAAAGTGAGGTGGAGGGACTACACAATAGAATGGCTCATAGGCCACAATGGGGTATATGTACATGCATGTTCTATGGAATAATGGATGTATATTAAAAAAATGTAATAATTATTTTCACTGAGGATTCCCAGTCTGACGCCGGGGAATATTCAAGCATCTGAATCCATGAAAGATCCAATGCTGGAGAAACATGCATACACAGGTTCTATAGATAGAGGACAGATACATGTACATACTGTCAGAAGTCTTTCTTATTTTCTTTTATTAGCCAAATGCAGAAACGCAGAAATACAAGAGAGCAAGAGTCACACAAAACAAGCTTGCAGCCGCTTACTGCAACTAACCATATGGAACTTCAGGGACATATAAGGAGCCTGGCAGAGCCAAAGACTACTAACCTTGAGGGAAAAGCAATACAATATACATATATAGACAGAGAAACCATAGAACAACTATTGTGAATATGTACAAAGCCACATGCCTCAGAACAAGGAACGAAGACATGCAGGCTCTGCAGCACGGAGCAAAGGGCCAGTGCTTGCAGCCAAGGACAAAAGGCAGGTGGAAAATTCCAGACTCCAGGGGCAGTCCACCTGCAAAATAGCAGAATAAATCTTCACTAATTGCAGACCAAAAAGCTCAGTTTTGCGGTCCTCAACCATGTGATGTGGCCGTGCCGAACAATAGCCCTTTACCTATGGTGGGAAGAGAAGCTGTTCCCAGCGAAGCAGACAAGAACTGATACATATGTTGCCCAACAAACATTGCAAGTCACAGGCACTCTCTCAGGCTAGGTGGCTATACCGGTGGCAACAATTGAGACACAGTCTTTCTCATGACCTTGAGAAGGTACACAGAGCGGGGTCCCAGGCCTGAGGAGATCCGCTCCAGCCATTCAAGGAAAACAAATCCTAGGTTGGAAGGTAATGGGCAAGGGCCAATGGTAGGCCTACATCCATGGAAAGTTTTTGGGGAAGTCTCAGGCGAGTCCACCTGACATGGCAAAACCAGTTACCTAACACATACAGGTGCCTTCTGTAGGCACTTTGACCCGGTCCACCCAATAGAATGGGGTCTTAGGTTTTTGGGGAGAGGTCAACGGCTATGACGCCATTTGGTAACAAAAACCCCTGACAGACTCAGAAGCTGTGATTGCTTGAGATGTTTTGGTTTCCTGTTTTATCCCTATGTTATGGAAAATAAAGGACAGTTCTAACTTGCTCTTGGCCGAGTCCTCCATCATTACTGGGGAGGGTTCTTTGCGCCCGGGCACTCTGCTGAACGGTGACTGTGTAGTACGAACCTCGGTCCATTGGTATACCATTTACAGGTGGACTTTAGTAAAACGCGATAACAAATGGGCCAACATAAAGTCTCTTAACTCTCTTTGTTGCTTCCCTTCAGCCATCTCTTCGGCTTCTCTTCAGGGTGTGATTGATTTACTTTATCTACTGTACCAAAGTAACTTTCCAGATAACAGTTCACAAAGGTGATATCTTTTTAATGTTCCTCGTCTTAAATGAGAAGTTCCTCTAGGTTCTGTAAGAGGCTCATGGGTTTAATGTTCCATGCTTGATAATGTTCTCAGAGTTCTCAGGGAATTCTTTGATAGCCTTCAGACGATACCCTCTTTTAGTCCTTCCTCTGAGCACTTCCGGCATGGTCCTATCCTTGTTTGGCTCTTTTCTGTTTTATCGGCCCCAATCACTTTCCCTTTGTCCCTATCAATCTGCCACTGTTTCTATCACTTGTGGGGTTGCCCAAGGTTCTGCTCTTTCCGCTATCCTGTTTAAAGTCTTTATTCAGCCTTTGGCCAAACTCATCCAGTCCCATCGACCTTTCTTCATCAGGCGCTGCAGCCGCTTATGTGGTTGCCAGGAATCTGTGGGTAACTGGATGAACCATAATGGGCTAAAGCTAAATGGAGACTGAGTTTCTGGTAATTGGTCCCCCCTCTGACACATCTATTTGGATACACACATTTTGGCCTGCCACCCAATGCCATTTTCCCACTTCGGTCATTGTTGTTAAAGACTTGAGCGGTAAGACCTCTGCATCTTTATCTACAGTAGCCCATGTAAGTATGTGTCTGTCAAAGTGGACATTTCAAATTGAAATGTATTCCCTCCCTCCCCCCCTCCCTTTCTCCCTTCCTTTCTCCCTTCCTTTCTCCCTCCCTCGGGTTGCATCATCAATCTTCGGGGTTATAGATTGCCGCAATTCTCTCTCCCTAGATCAGCCGCTCTATCTCCTAAATCGCTTGCAGAATTCTGCAGTAAGAGTTGCTACAAAAAATCCATACTGAGCTGCTATTTCCCCAGTATTGCATTCCCCTTCACTAGCTGCAGGTAGCTCGCCAAACTTATTTCAAATCTCTTTGCATTGTTCAACATGCCTTTTATGGCGTGGCTGCGGAATATTTAGAGGCATTGTTTTGCCCATATATTCCACCTCGGGCATTAGGAGCCGAGCATGCACTCCGAATTCAGGAACCAAGGTTCAATTGATCTCGGATAGGAGGGAGAGCCTTCTCTATGGCGGCGGTTCTTTGCAATCAACTCCCACGTGCCCCACACGCTATTGAAAAATCACTCTTTTCTGACATTTAAAAACAATTCTATTTTAGCTTTTCCACTACTTTCTTTCCAATGCTGTTCCCCTGATATTCGCATAGCAGCATATTGCCTCTATAAATCTTATTAACATAACTTCCTCCATTCGAGCCCTCAGACCTTTATTATATTTTGGCCAGGGACTAACATCTCCACCCCTGTGTACGCTCTACTATACAGTCTCTCTGGTTTCTTGTTTCTAGATATTTTCATGATCCATTATACTTCTTATTCTGAGTTATCAAGGGGAGTTCCCTTTTCTATTTCTTGGATAAAGTTATCCGGCTCCCTCCAAGCCTTGCCTTTAAAATTTTCTGCCAACCTTCTTTAGAATCTTGTAACAGACCATTTTGCTCTTTACGAACTGTTTATAGCAATACTCATAGCTTTTTTTATTTCACGTATATTTCTCAGAGTCCTTTATAAAATATGTTCTACTCTTCTACTCATGTACTATTGGTGACTTCTTATCACTTTCCGAGACTGGTCTTCCCGGCTTTCTCCAAGCTTCAGTCTCCAAATTATATCATTCATAGGTTATTTTATGCCAAACATTGTTTGGCATTTTCAGTGTTCCAAACTTACTAGAACAGCCTACACAACTTTTGTCACTTTTCTTAACTTTCCCTCAGCAGCTTCCACCTTCTGAAGATTTCCCTGGTACCTTCCTTCGGTGTGGTTGACTTTCTGGGGCAAGGCGCTCGCTTGGGTTTCCTTCTTCAGTTTCTTATCCGTTAGCATCCGCCTTTAGTTACGTCCTTTTCAAGGCGTCTCCATGCAGGGTATGGTTCAGTGACAGTTCGCTGATGGGGAGGTTCAAACACTCCCGCTTGTGGTGTCGGCATAATACTGTGGGTTCCTGGCACACCAGAGTGCTTCCGTGGTCACGCAACCAGCTTGGAACGTCCTCCATTCAAGTAGCGGTTCACAATTTGCTGGTTTAGTCGGGTCTTTGGTATCTTCTCTTGGCGTTCCGCGCTTCTGCGGTTTCAGTTGGCTCTGCAGCTTGGCCCTCCAAGACATCACAAGCTGCAGGGCTTCCCCAGAGTTTGAATCACTCTTCCTCCTCCTGATCCACACGTCTTCCTTACATACAGGTTTTCTGTTAAAGGCACTGTCCTCTTTGCTTCCGGCATCGTAATAAAACCAGCATTGCCTGAAGCCAAATGAACAAAGGGTATTTTATTCCTTGTTGTAGATAGTCCCATTGTTAGGGAGAATTCTCAGAAATGTGCTAATTCCTCTCTACCGTAGAAACCCCCAGCTCTTTTGCTGGACTCTAGGAATTTTAAATGTTTACCTGGAGAGAGTGAGACCCTTTTTCCCCCCACTCTCTCATGTATTTTAATGTGATTTGAACACTGCGTTTCTGTTGGTTTTTGGAGACTGACAAACTCCATAGGCATCTTTTTACATTGTAGCACACAGCACCTTCAGTTTAGTGCTACAAGGAATTTCCCGAAAGGCTTAAAACACCTTTCTCTTGGAGAACTACTGTTTCCAAGAAAAGTAAAGTGAAATTGACTTTACTTTACACTTTAAACTTCTAGACCCAGCACACGCTATCTTACAAAAGGGTGCTGGAGGGGTTACCTAGTATCCCCTTTGTCTAGCTTCTCATTTAACATTTTTATGTTATGTTTATTGAGTTTATATAGCGCTTTACACCAAATGTTACCCTTTCCTCGATGAATGGCTGTTGGCAGTGGTTTACTTTTAACTACCGTGGAGTGTCTTTACCGCGGGCTGTGTTCGCACCTGCAGTAAAGCACCCTTGGGTGCCATTTTTCTCAAAATGGCTCGGTCCGCTTTTTTCGTCATTTCTTTGTGGAAAGGTCCTTCTTGAGATTTACTCTGCGTGCCAAATCAGGTTTGGTCCCTTTGTTTGTTTTGTCTTTGGCGGGATTCATGAGTGAAGCCCGCCTCTGGCTCCAGGGTGTCTGGTGGGGGCAGTAAGTGAGAGAGGTGCCCGAAACTCCCTGTGCTTAGTCTCCTAGGAGACAGGAATGCACTCCTAGTTGATTGGCCAGCTGGCTGTCCCAAAAGGACAGCCACCCTGCTAGGTGATTGACAGCCAGGCTGGAATGAATGGGAGAAACCTGCATAAAAGGCGAGGCTTTTTGGCTTGGAAGGCAGAGTCGACCACTGGACGAAGGAATCCGAAGAAGAACTTGAAGAGGACACCTGCTTCAAATCCTAGACCGTTGGTTTGCCCAGTGAAGCTCTGCTGCTGGGCTGAAACTCCAAATTAGCATCGACAGAGGCCCCTACAAGGACGACTTCTCCCTTTGAGTTGGTGGGACCAATCAACTCCAAAGTAAGCCACCTGGACATCCGTCTCGAAGCTGATTGAAATTCCACAGAGTTGCTGCTGGAACGAAGACACCAGTTTGTGTGCGTTGCTTTTAAGCTGGCCAAAAGCTCCAGGAAGATCCTCCGGACTCCCAGGAAGCAGGACTGACCGAGCCTGAGCCACCTCAACAGAGTGCTGGTCCCCAGATGCAAGGAAAGTCTGTCTCGACATCCAGGAACTGCGGTGGTGTTGTTTGCGGTAGACGCGAGGAGCTGAAAGACCGAATTGCCACTTGTTTGAAGATAGCCGGTTGCCGTCGGTAACCGTCCCATTGCAGTGCAGGAGTCCCCAGAAGTCCTCCCTTTTGTACCCACGACTGAGGCCCAGGAACACCAGGATCTGCAGAGCTGCACAGGAACTGAAGTCATCTGCTGCTTTTCTTCTAACTAAAGGTACTGTAAAGTCTAAGAGAACTTAACTCTTGTTGTAGATTTGTTTCTACTCTGCACAAGCCTAACAGCTTGTGGACCTACATTGATTCTTCTTCTTCACTAAAGACTTCTAAAACATTCTGCAAAAACATTTCTACTTACCTGCAAGAAGTGCTTCAACTACATACACTTTTGCCTATTGACTTTGGCCTAGCCTGTTTCCACTGAAAGACTTCTCTCCTCTGACACTGGGGAGGGTTGAAAAGCAGGGGAGTTGCTAGGTCTGGAAAAGACCCGGGGCTAAGCTGATGTCGGAACTGTTGGGACTGGGGGCTAGCTAGTATTTTGGCTGTAGCTCCTGAGATTCTATCCGGGGCTACAACCAAAAGATCAGGGGCTATAGCCCCCTTAGCCCCCCCCTAGCAACGCCCCTGTTGAAAAGTATTCGTCTGCTTAAGAATAATTGTGATCCCTTGTTTGTTCTGAGTAAACTTTTCTTTGCCACATCTCAGTGCTATTCTAAATGCTAACAGTAACATATCAATGTCCACAGTGTCTTAACAATTGAGGTCACCTGAGGGTGTAGGAAGTGTCTCTGTGGCATCCCCAATGGGTGCTTGCTGATTTCCAAACTAAGAGAGTGTGTATTTTTGGAGGTATGTCTGTGTTATAATATTGCTCCCTTCTAAAGAAGGCTTATATACATGACCAGTAAAATAATTGTTTATCAAGAAACCTTGAGTTTAAGTGTTTGTTTGGATACGTGTCACTGTGAATCTTTGTGTAACCATTCTACTGCTCACATTGACCCCTCTTGAGAAAAGCCTGGCTGCTCCACTGCGCTACCAACCTGTGTAGTTCAGACGTATACCAAAGGTTGGGTCCTATTGCCAGGAGACTGAGATTGCTGTTGGTCTTACTAAGAGGACTACCCCAAATCTGTACCTCAGCCATATATGCAGATAAGGTAGGTTGCATAAGGAGTTTCTTGTGTAAACAAGAGTCCTTGTCCGCTGGGGGATTCACTCCCAGTGAGGCCCCACTTGCCCAGACCCTTAGGGTGGGTCTTGAGGTGCGGGCTCACCTCCCTAGCCTCAAAAGAGGTGCTCTCCTGGGAGAAGTACCCACCCAGATTTTTATTTCAACCCCCAAATTCCCCCATTTTGCCTTATTATCCCCCTCTGTATTCAAAAGTTCGTTAGATTTGCGTGAGTCTTAAAAACGTAATCTCACTAACTCAAAAGGTCCGCTATTCAGCCACCACTTATTTAGATATTTTTAGTTTATTGGAAAATATCATAACTTGTTTTGGAGGAATTTATCTTTAGTTGGTTCTTAGTAGCACACTCATCTCAGATATTAAACGCTGATGTAGGCTAACCGGCATCCGATTAGTAATAGTAAGTCATCTGCATAAGAGACTAATCAAAAGATGCAGTCCCCAAACTTGGGAGGAAATGTAAGCATAGTTTATTTTTTTCTCCCAAAAACTTTTATTTTGGTTAACACGTGAGTACAGAAACAAGCATATCAACAGGTACAGTACAATGTGACCAATTTTTGGAATCAACACTTGGACCCACAAGTTTGCTGGACATCAATGCGGTACAGACATGGGTTAAATGCTCTCGAACCTGGTTGCACCCACCAGCCCCTGGTTCCAGCCACACCCTCCTTTCTTCCAGGGGCAAGGCCGGATCACAGAGAGGAAAAATGTTGCAATATTGGGGGCCTAGCCGTCATTGCAGGGTATCTCTCAGCAAAGTCATTGAATGGAGCACACACCAAGACACACTTTCGGGTATCAACCTTCACACAGTGCAGTTATTCTGTCTGCCACCAGAATGTCCCAGGGCCTAACCCACCACATTAGAACTACCGGGCCCCTCAGTCGCCTTTTTGGTACGGGCGATGACCAGCTTTGCTGCCAGCAGGAGGTGTCCAATTGTCCAATTTAAGTGGCCAGTGGACCAGTAAAGGGGGAGGAAGGGGGGGGGGGAACACCCCACAACCTGTATCCCCCAGAATCAACACATGTGGGTTCTTGGGGAGGGTTACCCTGTATTCTAGCCAACACCTCCTTCCAGTAAAGGCCCACCATGGGACATGACAACACCATGTGGAAGAGGGAGCCCACTGCTTCGCAGCCCTGCCAACATGTAGTAGGGTAATCACTGTCCATGCGGTGCAGCCTCTCCCGGTGAGATACCATCTGTAGCAAAACGTATAGCAACATTCCCTGTCTGCGAAACCCCCGGGAGGACTTGAGCATCCAACCCCATATTCTCAACAATACCTCGTCCTCGATGGGGCTCCCCAAATCATCTTCCCATTTAGACCTATATGGCAAGCGCGTAACAGGATCTCCCGTATTCAGAAGCTTGTATAGCTTTGAGGTCCGCCCTCCTGTAGTGTCAGCTCAAGAGCAGAGAGGGACCCAATGGCTCTCTTCTTCATGTGCAGGTGGGAGGCTCAGTGCCTCAGCTGTGTGTATCTGAAATGTTCAGACTCTTGTAGGTTAAAAGTAAGCTTGCATTTTTCAAATGTCATTGGGCCGCTGTCATTATAAAGCTGCCATAGACATGCCAAGCCACCCTACACCCATTTGCCAAACCCCCCCCACCCCTACATTCCGGCCGGAAACCCATCTGCAGAAAGCCCTCCCAATGTAATGTTGTGCTTTTGGTTGTTTCGAGCAAGGTGAAGCCCCATTCCCCCCCCCCCCAGGTGTCTCCCCTCTACGTAATGCAACCGAGATAGGTCGACTGCCGAATGTGTCTGATAAATTTCCACTTTGGCAGTGAGTTGGGCCCACCCCAGGTGAAAGCGTGCGAGAGCTGCGCTGCGAGGTTGTTGTGGAAAAAACACATCCGGGACTCCCAAGCCTCCTACACTCGCTGGCTTTAGCAAGACCCTTTTGGATCTTCTAGCATGTTTGTTCCCCTAAATGAAACCTAAAATCTTCCCCTGAAGTGTATGCAGGTCTGAGTCCGGGACTCTCACTGCCAACGCTGTGCTCAGGTACAGCAAATGTGCAATCAGATTCATTTTGACTGCTGCAATGCGGCCAAACCAGGAAATCTCCTGGTGCCCCCACCTGCCTAAAACCCTGATCAGTTCCAAAAACAGCGGAGGAAAGCTAGTTCAATATACCTCTGATGGCGTGCTCGGGATATGAACCCCCAGATACGGAATAGAGTCCCGAGCACACTGTATGGGGCAAGAGCTCCTATAGCCGCTTTCTCCTGGGGCCTGAGGGACACATTCAGTCCATGCAATTTGCTATAATTCACCTGAAAGCCCAAGGCCCGGCCAAACTCATCCAGCTCTTCCAATACCGCTGCCAGGGAGGAGGCAGAGTTGCTCAAGGTAAGCAGGACGCCGTCCGCATAAAGGGACACTTTATAATCTGTACCACCCACCCTCACGCCCTCTACTGCCTTGTTAGTTCTAATGTGGTTGGCAAATGGCTCCATGCATAAGGCAAAAATTAACGGTGATAGTGAGCAGCCCTGCCTTGTGCCTCTGGTGATGGCAAGACTAGACAACAATGCCCCATTAACTCAGAGGTGTGTGGATTGATGTTGATCGATCACCATGACCCAGCAAATGAACCCAGGCCCAAACCCGAAACTTTCCAGAACCCTCCTCAAGTAACCCCAATCCACTCCATGGAAGGCTTTATGGGCGTCCAACGTGATAATCCCCAGATCTAGGCCCGACCCCCTTCCCACCTCCAGTAAACCCAATGTACGTCTCACGTTGTGCTGTGCCCCCCGTCCTGTAATGAACCCAGTCTGATCTCCGTCTATGAGCCCGGGTAGAACCCTCATCATTGGATGGGCCAATATTTTTTAGAAGAGTTTTGAGTCCACGTTAGTGAGTGCAATAGGGCGATATGAATCGCAAAGTAACGGTCCTTACCCGGTTTAGGGAGCAAGACGCTCGAAGTTCTCAGACGGGATAACCCTTTTGGAGGTCATGAAAGAGTTGAATAACCTCACCAGCAGGGGGGGGGACAGAATATTGCAAAACCTCTTATAAAATGGGTTTGGGGGGAGGGTGGGGGTATACATCAGAGAACTGTGGCTTTCTGCTGGAGTTGTTACGGGCATGTGCCCAAAGGAACAAGTTACATACCTGTAACTGTTGTTCTCCAGCATGGGTCTGGCATGGATTCACATGCTCATGAATATTCCCCGTCGTCAGGCTGGGAATCCTCGGTAAAGAAAAAATCAGTATCAGTTTCGTTTCTGATCTGTCTTTCTTAGTAGTAACCAATCACTGAGTCATACTGCCCCCAGCCAATGACTGCCCTCTCCCTAAGACCCTCCCCTGGCAGCCATCCTCAGATTTGGTAGCACGTAAAGTGGCAGTATGACCAAGTGAAGAGCCGCAGAGGGGAAGGAGGGAGGGTTCGCATGTGAATCCATGCCAGACCCATGCTGGAGAACAACAGTTACAGGTAAGTAACTTGTTCCTTCTCCAGCATGGGGTCTGGCATGGATTCACATGCTCATGAATATAAGAATACATAGCAGTATACACATGCACAACCACGAGAGGTGGCAACAGGCTCAACATTAAGCAATACAACAACTCAACATTAAGGATCTCTTACCTCCTCACCAGGCTCACCTTAAGCAAACAGGATGCGCAGCACTGCTTGCCCGACCCTGGACTCCTCCCTGGAGTCCCGATCGACACAGTAGAACCTTGGACAGGGCTGGGGATCTGGTGCCTCCCTGCAAAGTGGAAGGGAACCAGAAACATCCCTGGCGGATGGCCCAGTGCCACAGATCCTGGCTGGAGTTTGTCGCCGTCGCGCCTGCTTCCGGATGTAGAACATCGTGGTGGTGTTGTCGGTTAAGATCCTCACCACTTTGTCCTTGAGGGACGGAAGGAATGATTTGAGCGCCCAGAACAGGCTCGTATCTCCAGGATGTTGATGTGGAGAGACCTCTCCTCCGGGAGCCAGAGGCCTCTTGCGTGGAGATCTCCGGTGTGGGCCCCCCATCCCTCCAGGGAAGCGTGCGTCATCACCGTCTCCTAATACGCCGGGGTCTGAAAGTCCGTGCTTGCCGTGAGGTGCGCACGGGTACCCCACCATAGAATCGCACGACGGAACTCCTCGTCGAGCAGGATCCCGTCTTCGAAGCTGCCCGCCGCTTGAATCCAGCGGGCGTCGAGGAACTCTTGTAGCAGACGCATCCGAAGTCTGCAAAGGGGCACAAGGTAGATGCATGAGGACATCATCCCGAGGAGGGACTTGATGGACCTCACCCTGGCCACATCCGTGGCTAACAGGTGCTGTACCTTGCCCAAAATGGCCTTCGCCCTTTCTTCCGACGGAGATGCCAATCGCTTCACTGTATCGAGCTTCGCTCCCAGAAACAGTGCCACCTGCGACGGAACCAGGTGGGATTTGGGGTAGTTGAGGGCGAATTCCAGTTCCGTGAGCAGGCGGACGGTCCTCGCTGTGTGTTCGACGGCGAGTTCTCTTGACCTTGCACGGATTAGCCAGTCGTCCAGGTAGGGGTACACGTGGATCCCTTGCAGGCGCAGCCGCACCGCCACTGGTGCGAGGCACTTGGTGAACACCCTGGGTGGCGACTTTAATCTGAACGGCAGGGCTCTGAATTGGTAGTGACGCCCCTGGACTACGAATCTGAGGAACTTTGTGTCCTTTTAGAATGGGGATGTGGAAGTAAGTATCCTCCAGGTCCAACGACGATAGGAAGTCGCCCTCCTCCAGCTGTCCCAGCACGTGCTGGAGGGTGACCATCCTGAATTTCTGTGCCTTGATGTACTTGTTTAACCGACGCAGGTCCAGGATGGGGCGCCAACCGCCTGTCTTCTTTCTGACGAGGAAGTACCTTGAGTATACTCCGGAGCCCCGGAGCCTCTTGGGGACGAGCTCGATGGCACCCTTCTTGAGCATCGCCCTTACCTCCAACAGCAGTTGAGGGACATGATTCTCCTTCGTGGCCACGGGAGGATGCGAGGACACTTCTTTTGAAATTCTAGCGAGTGTCCGCGGGCCAGGGTGTCCAGCACCCAACGGTCGGTGGAGATGGACTCCCACACGCTGACGAACTTCGTCAGCCGGCCTCCCACTGGGGTGTTTCGGTGGGGGCCCCACACTACGGCCGGTTCAGTCCTGCTTGGAAGAGGCCTTGCCGCCGGCGGCGAGACCCTCCTTGCTTGTCGCGACCTCTGTAGGCCTCCTGGGACGAGGAGCGGGCCGCCTGGCAGTACATAGAAGAGCCAACGCTGGATCCCTTGTAGGCTCCCTGTCTGCCTCCAGAGCTCAGAAAAGGGCCGGCGTTGCTGAAGGACTCCTAGGGCTCGGGCTGTCTCTGTGTCGGTCTTGATGGCCTGGAGAGACTCATCCACAGTCTTCCCAAACAGGTTGTTGCCGTCGAACGGCATATCCAACACTCTGGTCTGGACGTCCTGGCGAAAGTCCGTCGCCTTGAGCCATCACTGTCGTCGAAGGCAAACCCTGTTGCCCAGCTGGCGAAATCTGGTATCGGCAATGTCCTTTGACACCGTTATGTCCGTGATCCGACGCCACCTCACCTTCCTGCAGAATCTGTAGGGCCTGCGCCCTCTTGTCGTCCGGTAGGAAGTCTAGCAGGGGAGCTATCTTGAACAAAGCTCCCTGTCGTAACGGGCCACAATCGCTAAGGCATTGGCCGCCTTAATCGTCGTCGCTGCCGACGAGATGACTCGTCACATGGAGTCCAACTTCTTGCCCTCGCTGTCCGGCGGGGAAGTGGAAGTTGAAGCCGCCGCACCTGCCACTTTCTTTTTGGCCGCTGCCAAGACGACCGAGTCCGGCGTAGGCTAAAAGCTCGAGAGCTAAAGCATGAGGACTCCCAACACTTGAAAGTGCGGTAAAAATCTGAGGATGGCTGCCAGGGGAGGGGCTTAGGGAGAGGGCAGTCATTGACTGGGGGCAGTATGACCCAGAGATCAGTGATTGGTTACTACTAAGACAGACAGATCAGAAACGAAACTGATACTGATTTTTTCTTTACTGAGGATTCCCAGCCTGACGGGGAATATTCATGAGCATGTGAATCCATGCCAGACCCCATGCTGGAGAAGTTTATGTTCTGATTAAGCTCTTTGTTGCCTTGAAAAACCAATAAAAATTGAATTAAAAAAAAAAGGTCTGTAAAGCCATTCTACCTCCCCTGAAAAATTAGGCGCCTCAAGGACCTCACGATCTCCTAGAGAGAGGCGAGGCAAGTGTACGTCCCTCCAGCGGGAGCTCCCCCTTAAATACTGCAGAAAAGTGTGTTTCAAAAGATACCCATTTTGGCAGGCTCGTCCCACTGTAACGCCCCTTGTTTACCGCACAAGACCTGGACGAAGTTCCGGGTCTGGGGTTTGCACAGCTTGGCTACCAGCAGACGGTTAGCCCGATTCCCCTTGGCATAGTAAAACTGCCTACTTTTCAGTATTGCCTGAGCTGTTCTGTCAGCTAGATGTGCTTCCAGTTGCTTCTGTACCACTCTCAGAGCCGCATTACTCTGCGGGACCCGGATTTCCTGCTCGGCTTGGGCAACCTCCTTTTCTAGCCCCTTGCGGATTAAGTTCCTTGCTCTGGTATATCACACTAATGCGTTCACCCCTTGCCACCGCCTTCATAGCATCCCACACCATGTCCTGCGAAGGACCAGAATTTTCATTTCCCTTAAAGTAATTGGATATTACTTCCCTGGTCTCCCCGGCCAGGATGGGGTCCCTGTGCACCGGATCGTACAGTTTCCAGGGGCGCCTGGGCCTCGCGGGTCTATCCAATATTGATAGGGTCACCAGTAAGGGAGCATGGTCAGATAGCGAGCGTATGCCTATTTCTGCACCCCGGACACATAGGTATAGCGCACTGGGAACCAGTACAAGGTCCTGTAGACATGTGAGTAGAAGGAGAAATCCCCGTCATCCCTGTGAGCCAGCCTCCATTTATCCACTAAACTCAATTCCCAGAGGAAAAGGCAAAATGATGTGGAGTGTTTGGAATCTAGCCTAGTGGGTGGGAGAGACGTTTCTACCCTGGGGTTGGGAACCAAATTGAAATCCCCACCCAAGAGGACCTGTCCCTCAGTGAATGGCAATATTTTGAGTAGGAGACTTTCCAGGAATCTGTCCTGGCTGAAGTTGGTCTCCGATATTGTCCCTGTCTGGAGACAACAAAATGGCACTGCACCCTCTCTAAAGCAGAATGATCTGGACGAGAGATGCAAAAAACGCAGCAGGTTCGGGCACAAATAGAGCCTGGTCGCGGCAGCGCAAAGTGTTTTGAGGAGGCAAAGGGGTTTGCTGATCACGGGATTGATGGCGTAGCAGCAGAACCAATTGGTGGAGATCTGCCATGTTTCAGGTAAGCACTGACTGAGCCTGTGTATGTCTTGGATGGAGGACATCTTGAGGTAGAGCTGTGTATCATTTGCATCAGTATTTGTGGATGTTGTGTGGAGTGCGGAGGGTTTAGAGTGGCTCCATGTAAAGATTGAAGGTCACAGGGGAGAGGATGGATCCTTGCAGGACTCCACAGGTGATGGGTAGAGTTGGTGATCTGGAGGAATCCTTTTGTACAAACTGGTGGAGATTGGCAAGGAAGAAGTTCAACCAGCTGAGGACGATCTTGCTGATTCCCATGCAGCGATGTAGATGGTCGGTGAATTTCTGGTGGTCTACTGTGTCCAATGCTGCCGAGAGGTCAAGGAGAACAAGGAGGTAGGATGGACATCAAGGATTTTAAGTGCATTGTTGATCATGTTGATTGCAGCCGTTTCTGTGCTTAATCTTGGCTTGTAGCCAGATTAGTAGGGGTGAAGGAGGTTGTTTGCTTCAATGTGTTGGAGGAGTTGGTGGCTACTGCTTTCTCATGGATGTTACCTAGGAAGGGAGGATGGGTGATGGGGCAGTAGGTGCTGAGGTAGTCAGGGTCCAGTGTGGGTTGCTTGAGAAGCTCTCCACACTCATCCGCTCTCCACACTCATCTATTCCACATATTCGTCCGCACCGCACACACGTCTGCCTCACCTACTCATCTGCACCACTCACTCGTCCGCTTCATATACTCATCCGCTTTACATATTCGGTTACATACTCAGCCGCTCCTGCACATTCAGCCGCTCCTCCACACTCAGTCGCTCCTCCATCATCATCCGCTCTCCACTCGTCCGCATCCATCCGCTCTCCATACACATTCGCTTTCTATACTCATCGGGCCTCCACACTCTATACACTCATCCGCTCTACATACTCATCCGTTTTTAGACTCATCCGCTCTTCGTACTCGTTTGCTCTCTATACTGGTCCGCTCATTGCACTTATTCGCTCTCCATACTCATCGGCCCTACACATTCATGGACTCTCTACACTCAGCCGCCAACCGCATTAATCCTCTACACTCGTCCACATTCAGCCGCTCTCCACACTCAGCCGCTCTCCCACACTCATCGGCCATATACACTCATGGGCTCTCCGCAATCATCAGCCAACTGCATTAATCCTCTACATCCGCTCTCCACACTCATCCGCTCTTCCACACTCATCCGCTCTTCCACACTCATCCGCTCTCATCATTAGTTTGCTTGTTTAATACTGTTTGTATTTTTAGTTTACATTCGAGTTTATTTAGCTGTAAATTTTTGCTTCGGGTTGATTGCTGGGTCGGTGTTATTGTGATGAAGCTAATTTGGAACCAATTAGTCTTAGGGGAAGAGCCAGGTTTTCAGTAGTTTGCGGAAGGCCGTTAAGTCTTCAGTTAGGCGGATGTGGGATGGGAGCGAGTTCCACAGGGTTGGGGGCTGAGAATGACGATCCGCCTAACCTGACTGAGTTTGTCTTAGGAATTACAAGGAGGCCGGCTGAGCTTGATCTTAGGGTGCGAGTGGGGTGGTAAGGTATTAGCTTGTCTTGAAGATATTGAGGTCCAGTTTTATGCAGTGCTCGATGGGAGAGGCATAAGGTTTTGAAAGCCACCCTGCGGGCTACTGGAAGCCAGTGCAGTGTCTTAAGGGCTGGGGATACGTGGTCTCTTGGACCAAGCGCCAGTAGCATTTTGGCAGCCGCGTTTTGTGCTCTTTGGAGTTTATTTAGTTGGTAGGCATGAATTCCGAGGTAGAGGGGGTTTCCATAGTCGAGTCTTGATATGACGATTGATTGGACCGCAGAGACTGTTGGGAAATGAGAGGTATGGAAGGATGCGTCTAAGGTTTTTGAGGTGGTAGTGGCAGGATTTTGAGACATTGTTGACTCAGCGCGAGAGTGTTAGGGCGGAGTCCAGGGTGCATCCAAGATTTTTCACTGTGTTGGAGGGTGTCGGTGAGTTGCCCATGGTGGGTGGCCAGGGTAGTGGGTGCGGAAGAAGATCGGAGTTGCCGCAGACCATGATTTCTGTTTTGGAGGGGTTTAAAAGGAGGTGGCTTTGGGTCATCCAGCGTTCTATGTTAAGGAGGCAGGATGTCAGGTCAGGTCGGGAGTTGGGTTTCGAGTTCAGGAGTTTTAGAATTAGTGGAGTGTCGTCGGCGTAGTTGTAACATAGGATATTGTGTGAGCAAATTATTGGTGGGAGGGTGATCAGGTAGAGGTTGAACAGGAGGGCAGATAGACATGCTCCTTGAGGGACTCCTGTGTCGACTGGTCGGGCTTGTGAGTTAAAGCTGGAGAGTGTCGTTATTTGGTGCCGGTCTTTGAGGAATGAAGCTATCCATTTAAGGGCGGTTCCGCGTATTCCTAGGGAGTGGAGGCGGTCTAGGAGGATTGAGTGATTGCTCGTGTCAAAAGGCGGCCAATAGGTCGAGGAGGATTAGTGCGGCGCATCCCGCGGAGTCTGCTGTCATATTAAGGTCATCCCAGATCGAGGTTAGGGGGGTTTCAGTTCCGTGACGTGATCTGAAACCTGATTGGGCGGGGTCTAGAAGGTTGTTGGTTTCGACAAAGGCATTTAGTTGAGAGTAGGCGGTTCGGTCAATGAGTTTGGCCAGGAACCTGGTGTTTGAGATTGGGCGGTAGTTTTTGGGCTCGAGAGGGTCGAGCGATGGTTTTTTTATTAGAGGTTTGACGTGCACTATTTTAAATGTGTCGGGAAAGATACCGGAGGAGAGGAAGGAATTTATGATAGATCTTGCGTGTTCTCCTGCGCAGGTGGAGGCAAAAATTTCTTTAAGGGTTGTGGCTGGGCAAGGGTCCAGTGGTGATCCGGATGGTTTGCGAGCAGATAGCAGTTTGAGAAATTGTTCTGGTGATATTGGGCTAAAGAATTCAAACGTTGGTTGCGTAGAGGACGCGGCTGAAGGGGTTGCCTGTACGGGCAGAGGGTTGTCCGGAGGCTGTAGTAGAGCCAGTTTGGTATTTAGAGTTTTTGTTCTTTCGATAGCCGTGTTGTAAAAGTGGAGGGAGAGTGAGTCGCAGAGTGATTGTGAGGGGGTCGGGACGGTTGTATTGCAAGCTGGATTGGTGAATTCTGAGATGATTTTGTGGGGTTCTTTGCTTGGGTTTTCGCTGTTTAGGATTCGGGAGTTGTAGTGGGCTTTTTTTGCTTTCCGGATTTCGGCCTTGTATTGATATAGGTGTCGGGCCAAGGTGGTCCTGCTCTCGTGGGTTTTCTCTTTCTGCCATTTGCGTTCTAGGCATTTGTAAATTCGTTTAGTGGTCTTCAACTCAGGGGTGAACCATCTGGGGAAAGGGCCACGGCGGGTTGATGGTTTACACGGGGGGTGAGTCGCAGAAGAGATGCGTTGAGCCATGAGTCAAAGGCCTCAGGGGCTAGTTGGTTATTGGGACGGCAGATGGGTGGTGAAGATTGGAGGAGTGCCTCGGCTAGGTCCGGGGTGATCATTAGTTTTTTCCAGCATTTGCGTAAATTCGGCGGTTCGGACGCGAGTACCGGTAGGGGGTCGGGTGAGTGGATGGCGAACGAGAGCATGAAGTGATCGGACCAGATGATTGGAGTGGGGGGCTTTAAATGAATCAGGGTGTTGGAGCTAAAGATGGCATCTAGCGTGTGTCCTTTGTAGTGGGTCGGGCCGTTTATATGGGGATGGAGATTAATTGCATCTAAACCGTCAACCAGGGAGTGTGTCATGGGGTTGGTGGGAATGTCGAGCCATATGTTGAAGTCACCAAGGAGGGAGAGGTTGGGATGGTTTAGTTGGAGGGTGGTGATGGAATCGCAAAGGTTGTTTGCGAATTGTCTATCGTAGCCAGGAGGCCTGTATATTATTAGGAAGCTGTGTGAGAGCGATGGGGAGAGGGAAAGTTTAACGAGGAGAGATTCGCAGGAAGGGATAGAGGGTTGGTTGTCTATGATTGAGGCGCGGAAGCGAGATTTGAAGACGAATGCTACCCCTCCTCCTCTGGTTTGACAGGGGAGGAGGTCATAGATGCAATGTTTGTTTTTTGCTATGGAACAGCCGTTAAATAGGATACAGTTCACATCGGTAGGCAAAGTAGGTCTCGGTGCTGGAGCGGGATGGGGGGTGGGGGAGAGGGTGGGGCGGGGTGGTAAGGGGGTTGATGCTAGAAGGGAATAGTGGGCGGGCAGAAAAATTGGCAGGTTTCGAGCGGGGCTGGGTGGTTGGGTGTGAAAGGATGGTCGAGTTTGGGAAGGGGGAGTTGGGGGAGGGGTGTGGGCAGTTGGGAGATTCAGTTGCAGTTGGTGAGAAATCAAGAGAGGGGTTTCAGGAGGGGGGAGGCCATGGGGGAAGGAGGAGATTGCGGGAGAGAGGTGGTGGGTCGAGACAGGGGAGGTGAGGAGAGCTGAGAGATTGGGGGGGGACCAGGAGCGTTTCCTCTTTAGTTTCTTTGCTGCGACTGGTGTGTGGGAGAGGGTGGGGGGGTCAGAGGGGGAGAGGGAAGCAGCTTCGGTTCATGCTAGGGCTAGGCACGCAGCTTTTAGGGAGGGGAAAGAGTGCGGTCGGGGGGGGAAGGTGGTAGGAGTATGAGGGCAAGGCTGTTGGTGGGTGATTTCAGGGTGGGGTGTGCCAGGTCTGGTAGTGAGGGGAGGAGGGAAGGGCAATGCTGGCGGGTCGGTGGTGGGGTTAAGGGAATGAGTGGTCTTAGGGTGAGTGGTTCGCCATCGTGCTCCTCTGGCTTGGTGTTTGGAGAGGGGAGTGGACGCGAGAGTGGAGGAGGGTGAGGTGATTTGGGATGGAAAGGGCGGGAGTGAAGGCAGATCGGAGAGTGGGGGTGGTCCATGGGGCTCGTTTCTGAGAGACTCTGGTGGGGTCGGTGTGCTCATGATTGGTGCAGACTTTAAGGTTGATTTAGGAGAGTTTCCTGATTGTAGATCTAGGATCGGGGTGTCACGCCTCTAGGGATACTTGTAGGTTCAACAGGTCAGAGACGATATTTAGGCTATTTGATGCTCTCTAGATGCAATTTGCCGGCAGAGATGATATTAGTTTAATAGATACATTGGGTACATTTCTAAATTCAACTTTCTCAAGGAGGCTATTGGGCGTAACTTCTAAATGCAATTGGGTAGACTTCTAATGCAAATGGTCACAGCTTCTACATGCAATTGGGTACACTTCTAATGCAGTTGTTCACAGCTTCTAAGTGCAATTGGGTACACTTCTAAATTCAACTTTCTCAGAGAGGCTATTGGGGGCAACTTCTAAATGCAATTGGGTATGCTTCTAAATTCAACTTTCTCAGAGAGGCTATTGGGTGCAACTTCTAGATGCAATTGGGTACATTTCTAATGCAAGGCTCACGGCTTCTAAGTGAAATTGGGTACACTTCTAAGTTCAAGTTTTCTGCGAGAGGATGTTGGGCGCAACTTCTAGAATGCAAATGGGTAGACTTCTAAATTCAACTTTCCCCGGAGAGGCTAATGGGCGCAACTTCTAAATGCAGTTGGGGCACACTTCTAAATTTAACTTTCCCGGAGAGGCTAATGGGCGCAACTTCTAAATGGAGTTGGGGCACACTTCTAAATTCAACTTTCCTCAGAGAGGCTATTGGGGGCAACTTCTAAATGCAGTTGGTCACGGCTACTACATGCAATTGGGTACACTTCTAAATTCAACTTTCCTAAGAGAGGCTATTGGGCGCAACTTCAACTTCTAAAAGCAATTGGGTACACTTCTAAATGCAGTTGGTCACAGTTTCTACATGCAATTGGGTACACTTCTAAATTCAACTTTCCTCAGAGAGGCTATTGGGCGCAACTTCTAAAAGCAATTGGGTACATTTCTAAATGCAGTTGGTCACAGTTTCTACATGCAATTGGGCACACTTCTAAATTCAACTTTCCTCAGAGAGGCTATTGGGCGCAACTTCTAAAAGCAATTGGGTACACTTCTAAATACAGATGGTCACAGTTTCAACATGCAATTGGGTACACTTCTAAATTCAACTTTCTCAGGGAGGCTGTTGGGCGCAACTTCTAAATGCAATTGGGTAGACTTCTAATGCAAATGGTCACAGCTTCGATATGCAATCCATATCTTCCATGGTTAGTGTGGCAGTGAGGTCTTCCATAGTGAGTGTCTAGAGAATTGTCCAAGTAGTTGTGGTTTTGCACAATGGGATTTGTAGTGCAGGCAGTTGTGGCATTGGTGGATCATGCTGATGAAGTCGGTGGTGGTGGATTTTTCAATGGAGTACGGTACAGGTGTGTCGGGTGGAGAGTTGATGCAGTGCTTGACGGCGTTGAAGAGGGCTCGATTTTCATTGTTGGCTATGGTGTTTTAGTAGTAAGTGGCCTTGCCAATGGTTATCCGTCTGTGTGAAGCACAGTTACTTGAGCAGGTCAAGGTCGGATGCACTGCAGGATTTTCGCCAAGAGTTTTTTTTGTTTTGGGATGGTTTGTTTGCCGAAGTTGAATTCTTGGGTGTACCAGGATGGAGAGGTTTTGTTTATCTGTGCCATGGTGGTAGATGTTTAAGGGTGTTTGTTTTATTATTTGTATTGCGCACCAGACCTAGGGGTAACCGGGCGCATTGCATATGACAACTTACAGCTTAGTTACAGAATCACACAGCAATTATGAGAGAGAAGGGAATAGTTTCTTACCTGTAACTCCATTTCTCCAGCATTGGTATCTTTCATGGATTCACATGCTTAGAATATTCCCCGTCGTCAGACTGGGACCCCTCGGTACACATATATAGCCTTTTCCAATAGGAAAACATCCGACACTTTTGTGTCCTATCTACGTCCTTTTAGGACCTGCCTACGCCTGCTCCGTAGGCCGTCCCAGTATAAGAGGCCCGCCCCCGCGGCTCCCCTTCAGATTTCGGCCCCTCCAAAGTAGGAAGGGTTAGATTTATCAATCAAATACATTACATTCCGGGGAGGTTGGCGGGCGCATGTGAATCCATGAAAGATACCAATGCTGGAGAAATGGAGTTACAGGTAAGAAACTATTCCCTTCTCCAGCATTGGATCTTTCATGGATTCACATGCTTAGAATAGATTGTATAGCAGTAACACTTGAGACGGCGGTGAGAATGTAATGTAATATACCCTCAACATACTACACAATGCATATGTACAGTAGAAATAAGTTACCTCAAATAACCTAACCCACAAAATAAAATGTCATTAAAAGGTAGACAACATATTCTCCACAGCGTGGAGCTTACCTTACTGGAACAGATGGCGCAGGACAGCTCTTCCCATCTGCACCTCGTCCGCATGCTGCCTGGCAAGGCAGTAGTGGCGGGTAAACGTGTGGGGCACTGACCATGCCGCAGCTTGGCATATGTCAGTCAACGGAATTCCTGCCCATAAAGCTGTTGAGGAGGACATCGATCTTGTAGAATGGGCTCTAGGATGTCCTTGCAGCGGCCTTCCGGCCTTAGAATGACAAAACGCAATCGTCGATGAGACCCATCGAGCCAATCCTTGTTTAGAGATTGCTTTTCCTCTCGTCGACGGACCATACGCGACGAACAGTTGTCTAGTAGACCTGAATTCCTGTGTACGATGTAGGTAAAATTTCAGAGCCCTCTTAACGTCCAGGGTTGAAGAGCTTTTTCTGCTGTCGATGATGGTGTGGCGAAGAAAGTAGGGAGGACAATGGACGAGTGTTTGTGATACACGGTCGGAACTTTTGGGACGAACATAGGATTAGTTGCCATGACTACTTTGTCCTTAAAGAATCTTAGGTATGGCGGGTCTACGACCAGCGCTTACAGTTCCGAGGTTCTTCTAGCTGATGTGATAGCAATCAAGAATGCCAACTTCCACGAAATGAATTTTATGTCGGACGTGGCCATAGGCTCAAAAGGCGGTTTCATTAAGCCTGCCAACACTGTGTTGAGACTCCAAGTCGGGGGGAAACGTTTTTCCGGGGGAAAAGCTCGAAATAAACCCCTCATGAAGTGTTTTACAAGTCTGTCGCTAAATAGAGGAGACGACTGCCTTTTCCTTGTGAACCTCGAGATGGCCGCCAGGTGCACCTTTATCGATGTGAATGATAATCGCCTCTCTGCTAAGAGGAGCAGGTAAGGTAGAACTTGTTCCGGTGTCACCGACAACGGTTGTAGGCCCTGTTGTCCCCTACACCATTCACAGAACCTCCGCCACTTATAGGAGTAGGATTTGTTTGTAGAAGGGGCTCTAGCCGCTTGCAGAATTTTTTGACAATCCTCCGAAACGTCTAAAGCACCAAACTCCGAAAAGTCAGGAGCCAGGCTGTAAGGTTGAGACTGTCCGGGTCGTGATGCCACACCGTGCCTCTTTCCCTGGATAGTAGGTTCGGGACTTTGGGAAACCCTATGGGATGTTCCAGCGACAGGTGAAGCAGGTCGGAGAACCACGGTTGCCTTGGCCAGTATGGTGTCACTAGAATTACCCGGCAATTTTATCTGCGTATCCACTGTATTGTCCTCCGTATGAGGGTTTATGGGGGAAAAGCATAGAGGAACATGCCCGTCCATGGGAAGGAGAATGCCTCCCCCCTGGAGCCCTCTTGAGGCCATCTGCTTGCGAATTGCTCGCATTTCTTGTTGTCTTTGGTCGCGAAGGCGTCCAGAGGGGGGTGACCCCATTTCTCGAACACTCATCAGGTGAACTGTGTCCATTTCCCACTCGTGTATCTGGGCCATGCTTCTGCTGAGGGAGTCTGCTTGGGAGTTCCTCACTCCTGGAAGGTGATGAGCCACGATGGAAATTTCGTGCTTTAATGCCCAATGCCATGTTTTCTGGGCTTCTATGGAAAGAGTTCTTGATCGCGTCCCTCCTTGTTTCCTCAGATAAAACATGGCCGTTGTATTGTCGGTCAGTATTCGTACTCGCGAGCCCCTGATGTGTGGTAGGAATGCCTTCAAGGCCCATCGTACTGCTCTGAGCTCTAACACGTTTATGTGTAGGAGTGACTCCGTTGGAGACCAGCGACCTTGCGTTTGGAGAGCACCCATGTGAGCTCCCCATCCGGTTAGGGACGCATCCGTGACTATGGTTCGCTGAAACTCCGGCTCCTGTAGGGGTACGCCGTTGTTCAGATTGTGGAAACTCTGACACCACTGAAGGGTCCGAAGCAGCTTGTCGTCGTCGATGGTTATCTTGTCTGACCACGATCCTTGAGCCTGCGTCCATCGGTCCGCGAGGAATTCCTGGACTGGCCTCATGAATAGGCGACAGTTTTCCACCAGATGGATGCAGGATGCCATGGCCCCTAGGACCGAAACGTATTTTCTCACTGAGATCTTGGTGTTTCACCGTAGTCGGCATGCTTGTTGATTGAGTCTTGAGGTTCTGTCGAGAGAAGGTTTCACTAGTCCTAACTGGGTCTCGAACTGTGCCCCCAGGAATACCAGCGATCTCGATGGCTGCAGAGAGGATTTTTCGAAGTTTATGGCGAATCCCAGCTGTTGTAGAAGCTGCATGGTGGCTTGTAAGCTTGTGTTGGTCGACGCCGGGGAGGATCCCCTTACCAGCCAGTCGTCGAGGTATGGGTATACATGGTGGCATTGCTTCCTTAGCCAGGCCGCTACAGGAGCCATGCATTTCGTGAACATTCTGGGGGAGGTCTTGAGCCCAAAAGGAAGAACCGTGAATTGGTAGTGAGTCCGCCCTATTACAAATCTTAGGAATTTCCTGTGTTTCCGACACATTGGGATATGGAAATACGCGTCCTGTAAATCCAGGGACGCTAGAAAATCCCCCTCTTGAACGGCACAGATCACTACCTGCAGAGTGAGCATCTTGAATTTCAGGCTCTTTAAAGACTTGTTGAGATCGCGTAAGTCTAAAATGGGACGCCATTTGCCGTTCGGCTTTTTTACGACGAAATATCTTGAGTAGACTCCTTGACCTCTCTGTGATGTTGGAACTAATTCTATCACGCCCTTTGCTAACATGAGTGTTACCTCTTGTTGCAGTATCTTCAGATGGGAATGAGCGGTGAACGCCGGTGGAATTTGCGGAGGGCTGTGTTTGAATTGTAGAGAGTGTCCGTTTCTGATAGTATCCAGCACCCATTGATCCGTCGTTATTTGTTCCCATTCGTCGACATATGCTGAAACTCTTCCCCCCAGAACGGTGTGTTGTATGTCACTGCTGATCTTTATTTTGCTTGTCTCTCGACGACGACGGATATGATGGTCTTTTCCTGGAAGTCTGGAAGTTCCGGCGACGGTTTGCCGTTTGGGAGGCACGTCTGTATCCCTGGGAGGGGTAAGCTGATCTGCCAAAGGATCTGTCTCCAGATGCAGAGAATCTTGAATTACCTGAAGCCCCTCTAAAGGGACGAAAAGACTTGTAGTTTCTGCCACTCTGGAGGGCACCCAAAGAACGTGCCGTGTCCGAGTCCTCTTTCATTCCCTTTAGGGCTTCGTCCACCTTCTCACCGAAAAGAAGGTCTCCCTCAAAGGGCATATCTAAAACTTTGTATTGTACTTCTGGCCTGAAGTAGGTACACTTAAGCCATGACTGTCGACGTAATACGACCCCATTATTGACTTGCTTGAAGCCTGACTCACCGAGGTCCACTGCGATGTTTATTGCGTGATTTGAGGCTTCCTCACCTTCTCAGACGAGTAACATCGCTGCCTTCCTATGCTCATCCGGAAGATGATCAAGCAACGGAGCTAGCCTGTGCCACATCTCCCTATCATATCTGGCAACAATTGCCAGAGAGTTTGCGGCCTTTACTGTGGTCGCTCCCACGGATAGCACTTTCTTGCCAAAGGCATCTTGGCGTCTCGCTTCGTTCTCAGGAGTCGCCGCGCACTTGTGCTGGGCCTTCGCCTTCCTCGCCGCTGCCGCCGACACCACCGAGTCTGGCGTTGGTTGGGAGGATAAACACTTGGGGGTAGACTCTGGATCCTTAAACTTTTTTTCCAGGCATCCTTTCACTGCCGGCTCTGAAAACGGGTGACGCATTGTCTGCAACCCCTCCTTCCATACATGGTCTAGTATTGGTATCGAGAACACAGACCTCCTCTTACCCATGTGGTCGAACAAAAAACAGTCCTTTTTCTGTTCTTCCTGGGACAAACCAAATTCTTTGCATGCCTTCTCCATCATAGAATGGAATGACGCAATGTCGTCCAGAGGGGACGGGTGAGCTGGGCTTCTAGGGGTTTCCAACTCCACCTCTGACTCCAAGGTTGGATCCCTGGAGGGGGATGATGAGGTATCCGACCTGGCTCCCCTGTCAGACTCCGAATCTGGCAGCTCACCTTCCTCTTGTGCCAGCGCTGAGATTGGCGTGCGTAGGTGCGCCGGTTGACGGGACGGGCCCGGCTCGTCGACGGGTGCCTGTGGTAGGTTTGCCTGAGGTAGTCTCTGGTCCAACGACTGTAACAACGACTAAAGCGTGGACAGAATTTCCAACGACAAAACAGATTGAGGATTGAGAAGAGGGGCAGATACCGGTATAACGGATCTCCTCGTCGACGACTTGTCTGCCACTCGTAGCCCTAGGTCTGCTGGGCCAGCTATTCTCTCATTCTCGTCCTAGGAGGACAGCAACACAGCCTGTTCTTGTAGTAAAGTATCCGGGGGGATCGGATCAAAAATTTCAGGCCTCCAGGCCTCCTGTAGAACCCCCGTCGACGAGACCATCGTCGACGACGTTGTCGGTGCGGTGGATGCCACCTGTGTCAGTGGCAGGGTGGAGGCCGATGACTGGGCCGCCGTCGACGACGGTGAGTTAGCCGGTGGTTTTGGCGGTCCCGCCTTTTCCACACTTGGCTTGCTTCTACTCGACTCGTGGTCGATCTATGATGATCGCCCGAGGAGGATTTCCTTTCCTTTTCATGCTTTTTTGATGAAGATGATTTCTTTGACGAGGAGTCTCTCGTTGAGTGACTTCCATTCGACTTTTTCCGTCGGCCGAGATTTCTTCGCCGGTGGTTCCGACGAGGTAGCGCGGCGTGATGTTTTCGCCGATTGTGTGGAGCCTACCTCCGAAGGGGGGTATGCCCCCGCTCCATCATTCAGCCATGCCACCAGTCGTCGACTGCTGTCTTTTAGGGTTTTTTGAGAAAACCGTTTGCATATGTCTCAGTTATCCGCCGAATGATGAGGGTGGAGGCAATATATACAATCCATATGTTCGTCCCCCTCAAACTTTTTTCAAGCCGCACGTCGCGCATGGGCGGAACAGCGCTTTTCCTGAAACGGATGACATTTTCTGTACTCAAATTCCAGTAATGCAACCTTGTACAAAATAGTAAGACAACGCGAGGAGATCCCACTACTTTGGAGACGGTTGAAATCTGAAGGGGAGCCGCAGGGGCGGGCCTCTTATACTGGGACGGCCTACGGAGCAGGCGTAGGCGGGTCCTAAAAGGACGTAGATAGGACACAAAAGTGTCGGAAGTTTTCCTATTGGAAAAGGCTATATATGTGTACCGAGGGGTCCCAGTCTGACGACGGGGAATATTCTAAGCATGTGAATCCATGAAAGATCCAATGCTGGAGAAATATATACAAGGCAAAACACAAATAATAGTACAGATATTTACAGTCCTACTCGGACAAGAGGTAAATGCTGAGAGGTAGGTGAGTGCAAGAATACAAAACAGTGGATGGTCGGGTCATGCGGAATAGGTCATGGTAGTTAGTAGTCTATTATATGTCCACGTCTTTGATCCAACTTATAAGGTTGTGTCGGAAGGTGGGGTATGGTTGGTTAGTTCGCAAGGTGGGTGGTAGGGAGTTCCATAGCTGAGCTGCTTTGACCTGGAAGCTGCAGCCATCAACTCTGGATAGTTTAAATCTCGGTGTTGAGATATTGTTAGAGTTTGAAGACCTGGTGAGTCTTATAGGATTTATTCTCGTGAATCTTGTGGAAAGGTAGCGAGGAGCGGCATTATTAAGTTATTTGTAGACGAGTGAGGCTACTTTTAGCTGGATTTTCTCCTGAGTTGAAAGCCAGTTATTGGCTTGTCTGAATTCAGTGATGTGGGCTCTTCTGGGAATGCCTAGTGCTGCTTTAAGCGCATTATTCTGCAAGATTTGAATTCTTTTGATAACTTCCTTGCTAGCCCCAATGTAGAGTGAGTTGCAGTAGCCCAGCTTCGATAAAACTAGAGCTCTAGCAAGTGTGATGAAGATATTGTTAGATAAGAAAGGTTTGCCTGCCCTGATCAGTTTGCAGGTATAAGTGGTGGCAGAGGCCATCGCGTTGACCTGCTTATTGAAAGATAGGGGAGAGTCCAAATAGAAACCCAAAGTTTTGACCGCGTGAGCGGAGGTGATTTGATTATTGTCAATATTGAAAGAGGAATAGTTAGGGCCAAGTTTTTTTAAGGTGGAGGGTGTGCCAAGAATAATGATTTCAGTTTTGTCGTCATTCAGGCATAGTCCATGAGTGGCCATCCATGCCTGGATGATGAGATACACCCTGTTCACCAAGGTCAAATCCTTGTCATAATCACCAGTAAGTGGTAGGAGAATCTGAGTATCATCTGCATAATTAGTGTAGGTGATACCAAGAAGGTACAGATCATCGAAAAGGGGATTCGTGAAGATGTTGTAGAGTGTAGGAGAAACACACGATCCCTGGGGCACGCCGCATGTGATGGGGATGGAGTCAGCTGCTGCTGTGGTCATGGTCCTGTTATTGAGGAAGGATGGATCCACGCTGTGGCTTCTTCAGAGAAGTGCGCAGCTATGTCCAGATGCCTACAAAGGACCTTGTGGTCGACAAGGTCGAATGCCGCTGATAGGTCCACGAGGAGTAGTAGGGCAGGTTTCTCTTGATCCCTCAGCTCGTCGATTTGTGCCTTTAGATCTAAGAGGGCTGTTTCGGTACCGTGCTGGGGACGGAAGCCAGACTGCCGTACTCCTAGCAGGTGGTTAATTTCTAAATGTTTCTGTATTTGTGAGTACGCCACTTTATCTATGATTTTTAAGAGGAATGGCACGGTGGTGATTGGGCGGTAGTTCGTGGGTATGGCTGGGTCTAGGGTCTGTTTTTTGAGCAGTGGGAGTACGCAGGATTCTTTTACGTTACTTGGTATGGACCCTGTTGCTTATGAGGCGTTGATAAGTTTTGAGATGAAGGGAGCCAGGTCTCTGGCTGCGTGCTTTATCAATTGGGCTGGGCATTGGTCTCCCTGGCAGTTTGATGGTTTGAGTGACAGTATAATTTTTTCAGTCTCAATAATAGATACTTTAGAGAACTTGAAACGAGGAGTGTCAATGTTATTTTTGGGAGGGGTGACAGCTGTTTTGGGCATGGTATCCAGACTAATGGAGGATTCTTTCTTGGCAATTTTGGATTGGAGGGTTGTCACTTTGTTCGCCAGGGCTTGCTGGATATTGGTACACCATAGCTGGTCTTTAACACAGTTATCTGGCACTGGGATGGGAGATTCTATTTCCTTTAAGATGATGAAGAGTTCCTCCATACTAAAGTTGGCTTGGGCTATTCTAGTGTTGCAAGTTTCCCGTTTTTTTGGTATGGAGTGTTTTCAAGTGGGGGGTGTACCATGAATTGAGGTGGGCTTTAGGTTTGCTTTGTCTCAATTTAAGTGTGCAATTGAGTCCAGTGCAGAGGACATCATTTTGTTGTACTCATTCACTAGAGTTTCAGGGTCCAGGCTGTCCGGTAGTGAGTTGAGTTGGGTGATGTTGAGATCTTGAAGAAGTGTGCTGCAACCTGATTCATCGGAGGTAGATCAGCCCATGTAAGGAGGAGTTTGGCAAGGTCTTCCGTGAAAGCCTCCACCGGGAAGTTTTTTAAGGATCTGAAGGCTTGTATACAGGGTTTCTGATGGGTTTGGTTGATTGGTGTGACATGACTAATGTTAAAGGGGATTGCCACATGGTCTGACCGGTCGATCGGGATTGAAGAGTTGTGACAGAGGGTGGGCTGGGTGGTGATGATTAGGTTGAGGATATTACTGGTAGTGGAGTTCTTCTTTCATTGACTTGGTTGCTAGGTTGCCAGGGATGTTGAAGTTGCTGACAAAGATGTTGGCATGCATGCGTAAGAGACATGGTGGTGACCAAGTCTGTGAAGTCATTGAAGTCATTTAAGGCTGTGTTGGGTTTGTGTGGTTTGAAGATGAGGTGAAAAGTGACTGTCCATTGGGGAGTGTGAATTAGCAGGAAAGCTATTCAAAAGAGCGAGTGACGGGGATGTCCAGTTGGGTGCATCGATATGATGTCTTGTGATATTGCTGGTGAACAGCGTGGTTGGAGAAGAGCATTGATGGTAGGGATGGGTTGCTGGGAGAGAGGGGTGAAGGTAAAAGGGGAAGATGGAATTGTACATAGAAGACCTCATCAAGCAACTCCTCCCAGATATCCAGTTATCAGCGCAATTTGTGGTGAAAAGAGCACATAGAGCTCTGGACTAGAGGCACATGCTGGGAATACTGCCTAGATGAATCATAGTTAAGTTGCTGAACTATAGCGACCAGGATGCTATCCTGAACAGGGCAAGAGAAATTGGTGCGGTCAGAATGGAAAATATTACTACGATTTTTCACCAGACTACAGCCAGACTGTCCAGATAGTCAGATGACACTTGAGACTCAAAATAAAAGCCCTGAGACAAGCGAGTACCCTATACAATGATATATCCGAAGCTTAGAATTGTAACCGATTGCCAGAGCCACTTTTTCCATGGAAGCAGATGAGGCCACAAGGTTTGCTGAATTGATAACGAAAAAGACGACCAGTACTGGGAAATGAGCACCCCAGATATACCTAAAAATTCAAAAAGTTAACGCTATGCCCTGATGCACAGAAATATCCAGATAGATGCATGCAAAGTTGATGAAGCCCTAGTAAAATTGTTAGGGGATGAAGTACTACAGTCAAATTTGGTAAATTTAAATAAACAACGGACAGATGGTTTAAAAAAAGCAGAGGGGTGAGCCTGGGTCTAGGCCTGCGCATCGTTGACCACCGAAAGATTTCTAACTAGTGTCATAAGTTAGTTTGGTAAAGGGAATGTTACTGGCGAAGTTTGTGGGTCAGTGTGGGGACTAAGAGGGGGTGTAAGGGAATGGTGAATGTGGCGAACCAAGCAATGCATGGGCGTGCCTTCAGATACATGTGTATTTGTGGTAAGATGGATTTCCAAAATCAGCCCTGGGGAGGATTTTGTGAGGCCACCCTATTATGGTGAACAGGCAGACACAGAGTTTAGCCAAACCCAATAAAGGTAGGTAGCCGAGCGGTAAGGCTTAGACTCTGGAAGGGTGTGAGGGTGATCTAGGTCTACAATGAGTCCACACATAGCAACACTAATAATTCCAGTTAGACAGGCAAAGTAGAACACAATACAAAGGTGTATTTAGGCCTTTAAAATACACACCAAGCAAGTAAAACCTCTAGTCAAATATGGCCACACCAATACTATAAAACCAATATATACCTTCACCCTTAGGAGAAATAGAATAGCATTTGATTCAATGACCAGCAGAACACAGTTAAGTATTCAGATGCATTAGAAATAGAAACAAAAAACTTTAGGATAATCATGGAGCAGCTTCCCTAGCTCTGAGAAAGTCCAACCCTCGGATGGTTTGGGGCCTTGTGTCCTAAAGTCAACAGTTCCAAAGTACAAACTTCACAGGTAGGTTTTAAGAGATGGACGATGCAAGTGGTTATGATTAATAATTGCCAACAAGTTAAAGTTCAGGTAAGTAAGCTCACTCAATCCCAGTCCTTAGGATAGTCCTAGGAAGGGATCCTAGGACTATCCACCGACCAAAGTCAGTAAAGAGGGATTTAGGGACAGGACTTTACACCCATATAACCCTATAGAGGTCAGAGGGCGAGGGAGGACAAACAGGTATGTAAACTTACCCCAGTGACTCAAATTTCTCCTGAGACCACTGCTGGTGTTGGCAAATCTGTTGGGGAGAAGGGTTTGTGAGCTTGGTTCCATCAAGGAAAGCTCAGATGTCATGGGTACAGAGGCCACTTTTGGACACAGGGTTTATTTTCAGTCAGCCGCGGTGCATAGCAATCAGTTTAAAACAGCTTCCAAAACAACAGCCAGATTAAGAAAGATGAAGACTTCTGCAGAGCAGACAACCTCCAGGGATGGAAGAAGGGGAGTTGCAACGGGACTCACCACGATCAGGCGGCAACAGGAGATCTTCAATGGATGAAGAAAAGAGCAAGCCCAGCATAGCTTCCGTTCATGTAAGAAGGCTGGAAATGCAGGAGCAGGCATCTGTTATACAGGTTTAAGATCCTCCAAGCTTCAAGGTTGCAGTCCGAAAGGAGATGGTTGCAGCGAGGTAACACAGGAGAACACCAGTCAGTCCCACTGCTTGTCCAGGGGCACTTCCGAAGGCATGGATGCTCGAGCAGGGGTCAATACGTCTTGTTCCGCACCAGTCGAGGGAATCGAAGCACCAACAAGGGTCTTCTTGAGATCAGGCAGGGGAGCAGAGCTTCACCAGGACAGCACGGGAGTCGATGCACGTCAGCTATAGATATGATCAGGTCGTCAACAGGATGATCATCTTCATGGAGGACTTCCTTCCAACAATGAGCTGTCGAATGACTGCAGGAGCATGCCTAAGCCCACAATGTTAAGTATCTGCTCAGCAGCAGACATTCTGGCAACAAAATGTGTACTAGGAAAAATCATCAGGGATCACACACAAACCGCCCCTCTGCCCACTTTAAGGGTGCAGAAGTAGGACTGACACAATGGGGTCATGGTGACTATTGGAAATTTTTATTCAAGAGCAAAAAGAAAAAGAAAACCCTATCTTGCCCTAACTCTAAGAGGGGTTTTCCATGCCGTAACTGTAATAACTAGTGTCAGAATGTCCAAAGCAAAAGTCTTAAAGTCCAATGTCAGAATCCCAACTCTGTCCCACACACTCTAAGTTTAAACTAAATCAAAAGCGCATCTTTAGAACCCAAATTGAGTGGCACCCTTCCCCTGGACAAAAGAAAGTTATGGAATCGTCAAACCTTGAATTCTCCTTTCCCCGACCTTGTTCAGGGTTCTTGTAAAGTTCAACAGTTGTTGGGGGAAATTCTGTCACCTTGATGGCCCTTCTCAGGCTTCTGTTCTGTCTCCTGGGTCCCTGACCCTGATTGCAGACCTGGTTCCTTTTAATTAGATAACCCACCTTTTGGTATAGGTCTGTACTACACAAGTTGGCAGTTCGGGACCCTCCCTCACATCCTGTCATTCCAGACACACTGGAGCAAAGGGTGGGCCTCAGGGCTGAAGCCTGCCAAAGGCAAGACAAAGAAAGTGCTCAAACCTGGCTCAACGCACAGAGCAAAACTGAAGAAAGACATCACAAAGAGAAAATGGCGAAAAAAGAAGACTGGGACCATTTTGGCAAAATGGCCACCCATGGGTGCTGTACTGCAGCTGAGGGTTCAGCCTGCGTTAGAAAAGCACAATGGTAGGAAAAAGTAAACCACTGCCACCAGCTATTTAAGTAGTGAGGGTAACATAAAAATGTTACATGAGTAGGTAGGATAAGGGGCTACTAAGTAACCCCTCCCCCCAGCACTCCACGTAAGATGGTGTGTGCTGGACCTACAAAGAGAAAAAGTAAGTAAAGTCAATTTCACTGTACTATTCCTGAGATCTGTAGTTCACCCAAGAAAAGGTAGTTAAACCTTATGAGAAATCTAAAGGATCAGCACTTCACCGTACAAAAGGCAGATGCCTATGGAGTTGGCAAGACTCCAAAAACAGTGGAAACACAAAATCCAAATCAGGTAAAAACACTAGAGTGAGAAAAAAAAGTCTCACTCACTCCAGGGTTAAAATTAAAAAGTCCTAAAGTCCAGCAAAAGAGCTGGGGGTGCCTAAGGTTGAAGGGAATTAGCACAGAACTTAGAATTCTCCCTAGCAGATGGGTTTCCAAACTGAAGTGGGTCCTTGACCCTGGTTGGCAGACCTAGTTTTCTCTCTACCAGGGAATGCAATGAAGAACAGCCTGGATGCACTCCCCAATCTGCAGTAGGTCCGATTGTCAGATTGGATTTCCTCCTACCAGGCACTGCAACGAAGAACAGCAGCCAGGATGCACTCTCAGACTGTTGTGTCACATACAGACTTGGTTTACTCACCTGCCAAGTACTGCATGTACTGTCTATTATCACTTTTACAGTTCTCTTTATATGGGTGTGGGTTCCAGACTCGCATGCAGGTTTCTGCCAATACTCCACTGAACTTAGTTCATTGTTCTGCGAAAAGTATTATTCACCCGATTAGGTTTTCCGAATGTCTTGACTTTTTCTAGGGTCCCAGACCCATTCATGTGGCTCTCTGGGCTTAGTTGCCCCCTTGGACTGTCTGTGGCACTTTACAGGTGCCCAGCGCCTCCCCGCTCATCTGCATACCTTGCTTGTGGTCTGTGATATTCTCAGAACGTCCCGTTTGCCTGCCGTCAGCGGTGGGGTGTCCCCTGCTTTCTTCACTCATTTCTGGAGGTCAGCGGCTCTGCTGTACCCACTTCACTCATTGGCGTAGCACCGTTCCTCCATGGCTGATGACCTTCTGGAATGCCAGGAGCATCTTACCTACTGTTCACTGTGCTGTCCCTGCACACTGAACGAGCTCAACAGCGACCTTCTCCTTGCTCAGCTTCCTGGCTGCCTTTTTTCTTCACCGAGTGTTTGCCGTCTCGCGGTTCCTCCAGGGCGGGCTTGACACTTCTTCAAATCCTTCTTTGCTTTTAACACGGTTTCTTCCAATTGGCTGTTTAGAACCACTACAATGGGCAAAGTGATTCTGGTAAGTGTTATGTACTGCTCTGCGCCTCCTCCACGTCTCAGTACTGAGTGAGTTATGATGTAACTCACTAGAGATCTTCCTTGACTCTTTACTCTCTACTTTTGCTGTGCTACAAAAATAAATGGTATATGAGGGAAGGGGTGGAGAGAGAGGAGGCGAAGGAGAGGTGGGGTTGTTGTAGGGAGGGGGGTCTAGGGTCAGATGATTGATGGGGATACCGGGTTCTCCCGATATGGTAGTCACTGATCGCAAAGGGGATTTCCCCTCCCATGAGTTCCACCCACTGAGTACCACCCCCAGGGGGACTATAGGGTAGCAGCCTTACCACATTGACCTTGCGGGGATGGGCTCCCCCTTCGGAAGCAGTGACAACATGCTGGGATTTGTCACACCACGAAAGCAGCAGCTTTGTCTGGGAAAAGGCATTTTATAAGTACCTGAGAAGGCAGGAAGAAGGCCAAATAACATTGACAAAGGACAAGCTAAAACCTCCTGGCACAGCCATCTCTGGGTGCTCGCCACCCTTAGTAGCCATTTGCACTAAACGCAAAAGTGCACAGTAAAATTTCAAAAACAAGATAGAAAAATTTCTGTTGCAACCAGCTCACCGCCTCATCCTAGGCACATTGTAAAAGTAACCAAAAAGCCATTACAAAAAAAGAGAAGGAATCTAAGTATCCTAACCGCACTTACCTTTAAGGTGATGTGTGCAATTGTAATAATACAAGAAATTCCCAAAAAGACAGTCAGTACTGAAACTCTTAGGGACTGATCAGTTTCCCCATATGAATGAGCAGTAGGGCAAAGGAAGTAAGGCAGACTACTAAACTTACCTAAAAAAGCCAGGACAGGTTTCAAGCAAAAAGAAAGGATGTCCAATAGAAGTTTATGGGAGAACAATCAGAAGGACAAATACTGATAAGGTATGTGACAACTTATATCAGAAGGTCGGGAAAGCCGGGAGGATAGCTGAGAGGCAACAAGCTTGTCTTGGAAGCAGAGACAATGTCAAGCAGCACAGGATGGAAACATGGTCCTACCCTTAAGAGTTTGGATTCTGGCATATGAAGCGTGATATAAGAACCCAATGTAATGTTCCTTTTATTTTTGTTAAAGCACACAGGGAAAGTTATGGTAAAATAGTTTCTATGTCTTGGAATGAGAGGGGGATTAACAACTATAAGAAGGCCCACAAGGAAATATAATTTGTCAATAGACACGTGGGTTAACATGTTATGCCTCCAGGAAATGCACCAAACATCTGCATGTTAAAGAATGGGAGGGTGGGATATACCAGTTGCGGTACTCAATAAGCCAGAGGCATCAATATTCTTGTACATAGGTCACTAGACTACAAAATCAATGAGGTGGCAGTAGATTCAGATGGCTGATACATACACTGTAAAATCTAATCAAGGTAGGTGAACGAGAAGTCAAGGCTTCGGGTCAGGAAAACAGAGTAGTCTTGCGGTATGAGTCCACACAAAGCGATGCTCAATAATTCAAGTTAGACAGTAAGTATATAATAATAGTTATTTAAAGGCCTAACTTGCCCTATGCTAAGGTGGGATTCCCCTACCTGGACGAAACAAAGTCAGAGTCAAAGAGTACAACTTAAAAGACTTTGTCCAAAACGTATAATTACCCTCACAACTTAAACTAAACCATGTGTAGGGATGTCAATAATCAATGAAATGGTGATCAACACAAAGTATTTGTATTTATTTATTTGTATGATGGTCTGTTAGGCAGAAACCTGTGCAGTTCCCTCTGAGACCACTGCAAAAGATTTAAGACTACAGGTGTTTGGCAGTAAACCCACTTGGTAGCAGTCTATACCACACAGATTCACTTGGTAGCTGTGGCTGAGCAGTCAGACTTCCCTCAAGAAGAGTTAGGCAGTATACAGAGTATTCACAATAGGTCAACAGAACACAGTAGAACAAGTAAACACTGACCAGGGCTTGGTGTAAAAGAGATATAATTATTTATTTAAAACCACATCTAGAAAAACACACAGGCACTAATAGTAAGCAATTCAAAAACACGGTCACTAAAAGATATACACTCCCTTAGAAGAATATTAGACAAGTCTTAAGTAAAGGCCCACTTATTTTCAGACAGCGGTGAGCACTTAACGCAGATGGCACTCTAATAATTCGTTTTAAAAGGGAGAGAAAAGCAGAGAATAAACACTTTTACAAGAACACAAAAAGAGAGGAAGGCAAAGTAAAACCGTGAAGTTAGAGTTCAGTAGGCTGGATCCACTTTAAGAGGATCAAACAAAATGTGTCCAAGGTCACACGGTCGCAGTGCACAAAAGTCTTGAAAAGGTTCAAAAAGAGCTGGACCAAAGAAAGGGACCAGTTAGAAGGTCAAGGCGGCCAGCCCAGTCCAGAAGGTTAAGGGGTTATTATTACCTTGTAGCAATCTTTAGAAAGGGAGGCCTGGCGGACACGGTAGCTTAAAATGGTGAGAATACTGCAGCGGGGGCAGTTGTCACTGGCAGCGGATGCAAGTCGGTGCTTCGTCCGGGGGAAGAGAGGATCTCGTCGGGGAGGAAGACAGGAGTCCGTTGCACTGCCAGGGAAGAAACCAGCCGCGGAGTTTCTCAGGTAAAAGGAGCGGTCCTTTGATTCGCGGTCCAGTGGTAAGTGGCTATCCGGTTGCCGGGGTGCTTGGCAGGGGCAATTCGACCACAAGCCGGTCTGGGGTGCGAAGAGAAGAAGGTAAACTGGTTGTGCCCACCAGTCAGGGGAAGAAGCCTCTCCACCCGGGAGATCTTCTCTGTCGGGAAGTGGTGAGTCGGTTCCGCAGGGCTCCACCGGTGGTGTCGTCGTGGTAGGTCGGCTCAGCTTCTCCCTCGTCGGATTCTCAGGTCCTGTGGCGACTTCTGAAGTTCCAGTCCCCAAAGCCCTGCTTTTATGCAGCACACCCCCATTCACTCAGCCTAGCTGTCAATCAAATATGCTAAGTGGTGAGCCGGCCGGCTCACCACTTGGGCCAATCACACAAGAGTGCGACTTGAGTTACCAAGGTAACTCAATCCGGGGTGCCTAAACCCCCTCCCACATCCCCTGTGGTACCCAGACAGAGTGGCACCACTTTTGGAGGCTTCTGTGGAGAAGCCCGCCAAAAACTGGAACAAAGGGCTCGACTTGGGTTGGAGTCACAGAAGATAACACAAACGCCATTTTAGAATAGAGTCCTGGCAAAAAATACCAACCAGCGAATTAATATTAAATAAATAAACCGGCGGTATGTTCGAGGCAATGAGAATGAGAATTAAATAAAGTTGGTAGCCTCGAACAATGGGAAAATCCCATAGCGATATATTCGTGGTCGAATATAAAAAGTAGTATCCACTGCCACCAGCCAAAACTCGATCAGGGGGGACGGAGACGTGCCCCCTCGACTAACAGACCTCGGGGCAATCGAATTGCCTCGGGGCAATCGTAAAGCCAATGGTTACTTTACATGCCCTGGGAGACCGTAGTCAGTCCCAGGGTATGGAGTCTATGGTGGGGTGTCACTATGACAGCCCTGTGTCACTGCACGGAGGGTGCTGTGTAACACGCATAGTAAAAACACGAGACCCTATGGAGTAAAGGACCCCATAGCCCATAAAACACATTAACAGTCAAAGGAACACCATAAATCATGTCCAAGAGTGGGAGAAAAAAAAAGAGTCTCACTCTTGGCAGGAGAAAAAAACAAACTCCAGAAGTCCAGCAAAGCTGCTGGGGGACTCACTAGGTTAGGAAATTCAGCCTAAAGAGAGAATTCTCCCTAACACGGTCCAAACCCGAAGGCAACTGGGCGCAAGCAGTACAAGAAGGCTTAAATTTAGGTTACAGTAAGAATAAAAGCATATGCAATGTTAAGATATTTACAGTTCATAGTATTTTATGTAGAGGCTATATCCAATTACAGTATTTACAATGGAAGAGCAAGCGTTAACAGTCACAATGTATGCAGTGTTATGTGCAGGTACAGTGTTGGGTGACGGTACGGTGTTAGGAACTGTGTTCAGGAATTTTCATTTGTACAATTTACAGCATAGCTAACAGGTGACTTTGATATCATAAGCAGTAATATAGGTACATAAAGTCATTTAGGGGGTTTAGGAGGATACTATAGATTTACTTGGATTAGCACGCTATTAGGTATTGAGTCCTAAGGTGAGACGTCATTAGTTCTGATCCATTTCTGAATGTTACGCCTGAAGCTAGGGTAAGTTTGATCGGCAGGGAGTGCCGGGGGGGGAGTGAATGCCATGTTTGGGCTGCCATAACAATGAAGCTTCTACCTCCAGATTTGAAGCGTGGGACACTAAGGCAGTAGTAAGAATTGGCAGTTCTATTCGGGCGAATAGTTGGTTTTATGGCTATCTGGTTAGTGAGGTAATGAGGGGCAGCATTGTTCAGACATTTATGGGTCAGGGAGGTTGTTTTGAGCATGATTCTGTCCTTGATCTTCAGCCAGTGGTTTTTTTGACTTCTAATCTCTGATATGTGATCTTTATTTGGGATGTTTAGTGCCATTCTTAAGGCATAATTCTGAAGCGTTTGGATCTTGTTTAGAATGTACTTGTTGGCTCCTAAGTAGAGGGCATTACAGTAGTCCAGTCTTGAGAGGATGAGGGCGTTTGCTAGTGTGATGCAACTGGATGAGGATAAGTATGGCCTGCAGGCCCCAATTAGTTTACAAGTGTAAGCTGATGTGGACGCTAGAGAGTTGACTTGTTTGCTCATGGTTAGTGTGGAGTCAAGGTAAAAACCCAGCGTCTTTACTTCATTTACAACCTTAATGGTGTTGCCATCAATGTTGAAGGATGAGTAATCATTGAGTTTAAGGTTGGCCGTGGTTCCTAGTATTAGAAGTTCAGTCTTATTTGTCATTCAGGCAGAGGCCATGAGTGGCCATCCATGCCTGAATGAGGAGGTAGATTTTGTTCGCGAGTGCCGTGTCACTGAGGTAGTTGCCTGAAAGGGGTATGAGGATCTGGGTGTCGTCTGTATAGTTAGTGTAGGTGACACCCAGATTATCCAACTTGTCAAACAGCGGCTTTGTGAAGATATTATACATCGTAGGCGAGACGCATGAGCCTTGTGACACGCCGCATGTAATAGGGATTGGGTCTGCAGAGTCTGAGGGGGAGAAGACTCGCATAGTTCTACTGTTGCGGAATGATTGCACGGAAGCTATTGCGTCCATAGAGAAGTGAGCTGCCAATGCAAGGTGTTTACATAGAACCTCATGGTCCAAGTCAAAGGCAGCTGACAAGTGAAGGAGGAGTAGCATGGCCGTTTTCCCCTTGTCTGTAAGTTCTCCAATTTGTGTTTTTAAGTCAACTAGAGCAGTTTCAGTGCCATGTTGTGGCCTGAAACCTGATTGGCGGGTGCCTAGGAGGTGATTTGTTGCAAGGTATTGTTTTATCGGAAAGTAAGCTACTCTATCGAGTATCTTCAGAAGGAATGGTTCCGTCGTGATAGGCCTGTAATTAGTTGGAATGACAGGGTCTAAGGTTTGTTTTTTAATTAAGGGTAAGACCCAGGATTGTTTCAAGTTGCTTGGGACAGTATTAGTCGAGAATGACGCGTTGTTAGGGAGAATTCTCTCTTTAGGCTGAATTTCCTAACCTAGTGAGTCCCCCAGCAGCTTTGCTGGATTTCTGGAGTTTGTTTTGTTTCCTCATGCCAAGAGTGAGACTCTTTCTCCCACTCTTGGACATGATCTATGGTGTTCCTTTGACTGTTAATGTGTTTTATGGGCTATGGGGTCCTTTACTCCATAGGGTCTCATGTGTTTTTCCTACATGTGTTACACAGCACCCTCCGTGCCGTAACACAGGGGTGTCATAGTGACACCCCACCATGGACTCCATGCCCTGGGACTGACTACTGTCTCCCAGGGCATGTAAAGTCACCATTGGCTTTACTAGTCCCAAATTATTAACAGAAACCAGTACAAACCATCATATTGTGGACGTACTGGTCGGGGCAATTCGATTGCCCCGGGGTCTGTTAGTCGAGGGGGCACGTCTCCGTCCCCCATGATCGAGTTTTGGCTGTTGGCAGTGGAAACTACTTTTTATATTCAAACGCGAATATTTTCCTATGGGATTTTCCCATTGTTCTAGGCTACCAACTTTAATTATTTAATTCTCATAGCCTCGAACATACCGCCGGTTTATTTAATTAATATTAATTCTCCGGTTGGTATTTTTTGCCAAGACTCGATTCTAAAATGGCGTTTGTGTTCTCTTCTGTGACTCCAACCCAAGTCGAGCCCTTTTTTCCACTTTTTGGCGGGCTTCTCCACAGAAGCCTCCAAAAGTGGTGCCACTCTGTCTGGGTACCACAGGGGGTGTGGGAGGGGGTTTAGGCACCCTGGACTGAGTTACCTTGGTAACTCAAGTCGCATCTCTTGTGTGATTGGCCCAAGTGGTGAGCCGGCCGGCTCACCACTTAGCATGTTTGAGTGACAGCTAGGCTGAGTGAATGGGGGTTTTCTGCATAAAAGCAGGGCTTTGGGGACTGGAACTTCAGAAGTCGCCACAGGACCTGAGAATCCAACGAGGGAGAAGCTGAGCCGACCTACCACGACGACACCACCGGTGGAGCCCTGCAGAACCGACTCACCAGTTCCCGACGACAGAAGATCTCTCGGCTGGAGAGGCTTCTTCCCCTGACTGGTGGGCACAACCAGTTTACCTTTCTTTCTTCGCACCCCAGCCCGGTTTGTGGTCGAACTGCCCGTGCCAAGCACCCCGGCAACCGGATAGCCACTCACCACTGAACCGTGAATCACCGGACCACTCCTTGTACCTGAGAAACTCCGCGGCTGGTTTCTTCCCTGGCAGTGCAACGGACTCCTGTCTTCCTCCCCGACGAGATCCTCTCTTCCCCCAGACGAAGCACCAACTTGCACCCGCTGCCAGGAACAACTGCCCCCGCTGGAGCGTTCTCACCACTTTTAGGTACCGTGTCCGCCAGGCCTCCCTTTCTAAAGATTGCTACAAGGTAATAATAACCCCTTAACCTTCTGGACTGGGCTGGGCTGGCCGCCTTGACCCTCTAACTGGTCTCTTTCTTTGGTCCAACTCCTTTTTGAACCTTAACGAGACTTTTGTGCACTGCAACCGTGTGACCTTGGACACATTTCATTTGGATCCTCTGAAAGTGGATCCGGCCTTTTGAACTCTAACTTCACGGTTTTACTTTGCCTTCCTCTCTTGTTATGTTCTGATAAAAGTGTTGGGATCTGTTTCAACTTGTCTCTGCTCTTCTCTCCCTTTTTAAAACGAACTATTAGAGTGCCATCTACGTTAAGTGCTCACCGCTGTCTGAAAATAAGTGGGGCTTTACTTAAGACTTGTCTAATATTCTTTTAAGGGAGTGTACATCTTTTAGTGACCGTGTTTTTGAATTGCTTACTATTAGTGCCTGTGTGTTTTTCTAGATGTGGTTTTAAATAAATAATTATATCTCTTACACCAAGCCCTGGTCAGTGTTTACTTGTTCTACTGTGTTCTTTTGACCTATTGTGAATACTCTGTATACTGCCTAACTCTTCTTGAGGGAAGTCTGACGGCTCAGCCACAGCTACCAAGTGAATCTGTGTGGTACAGACTGCTACCAAGTGGGTTTACTGCCAAACACCTGTAGTCCTAAATCTTTTGAAGTGGTCCCAGAGGGAACTGCACAGGTTTCTGCCTAACACGCGTTAATGAGTTTGGAAATGAATGGTGCCAAGTCTCTGGCTGCGTCTTTGATTAATTGTGCTGGACAGTTATCACCCTGGCATCTAGACGGTTTCAATGAGGAGATCATTTTCTCCACTTCGAGAACGGAAACTTTAGAAAATTTGAATTGGTCTAGTTTATCAGTCAATGTCTTATGGGTGGGGATGATGGTATCCTGATTAGGTAGTGAAGATTTCATATTGGCAATCTTTTCTTGGAGGAGTACTATTTTATTGGCTAAAGCGTCCTGTATGTTAGCGCACCAGGTTTTGTCTTTAGCTATGTTGTCGGCTGGAGGGACAGGGCCTCCATTTCTTGGAGTATTGTGAATAGCTCCTTTGTATTAGAACTGGCTTTAGCGATTCTGTCATTATACCAGTTTTTCTTGGTCTTTATTATTTCTTTTTTATAGTCATCTGCAAATTTGGTCAGGTTTGTTTTATTTTAATCTGAGGGGGAATGGCGCCATATGGCTTCCAGTTGCCTTTTTTCTAGCCTGAGTGTTTATGATGTGGGATGAACCAGGCGTTCAGGTGGGCTTGTTGTTTACTTTTACCTAATTTGAGAGGTGCGATGGAGTCGATGGTCTTATTGTATGTGTCGACTAGTATGTTAGGGTCAGAGGAGGACGAGAGTAGGTTCAAGGAATGAAGGATATGTGGCAGTAGTCTATCAGCTGTGATGTCTTTTTTGTTCCAAGTCGATTGAGGGGGGTGCTATGGCCAGGTTAGTTTGTGGCGGTTTATTTATTGCTATCGTAAAGGAAATCAGATGGTGGTCTGTCCAAGGTACTTCAGTTGATGAATTGATGGATAATTTGCAGTTCAAGTCTGCTACCCAATTGAGGGTTCTGCCTTTAGTGTGTGTTGGCCGAGTCACTTTTGGTGAATCCTTGTTCTATGAGCATGTTAGCGATAGTCTTAGCGTCTTTGTCTGTATGGTCATTAAAGCCTAGGTTGAAGTCCCTCAGTAGGAGAACCTGTGAGTTTTTTTTTGTGTTATTGGTAAGGATGCTTGATATATCATACTCGAATGAGCCGATGGGTCCTGGTGGTCGGTATACTAGGTAAATTGTGAGTGTACTATAGTTCGATATAGGTATTTTAGCTTTAAGTATTTAGCAGGATGATATTGATGGTGATGGTACTAGTCTAATTGCTAGCTGTGTTTTAGCAATGATGGCAATACCTCCTCTTGCGTCCGGTCTGTCTGCTCTAAGGATTTGGTAGTTTTCTGGGATCGCTAATGCAAGGGTTGGGCCTGCTGCGGCGTGTAGCCAAGATTCGGTGACTGCTAGGATGTCAAGGTTGTTTGTAGTGATTAGGTCTGCTATATCTACAAAGTGTGCTACTAAAGATCTGGCATTAATTAGGGCCAAGTTAATTTTGGAGAAGTTGTCTCGGTTGTGGGTAATTGTGTGTTTAGGTAGGTTGGATTTGGTTTTGGCAAGTCTCTGTAGTGGATTAGGCTAATTTATCAGGGTAATGAGCTAGTTTTACTTGAGTGGTTATTGTTGAGGTAGTGGTCCTGGTTTTGTAGGTGGCTCGTTCTCAATTCGTGGAGACATGGTAGTCTAGCACAAAGTTTATTTCCTTCTACAAGTGGGCATGGTAAGGACCTGGTACTAGCCATGGTCAAAGGTAATGAGCCTACTGAGAGGCGGTTAGTAGTTGTAGTCTGTCGAATATTTGTCACAGTAATAATTAATGGTAGTATTAGGAGGATAGATCACATATGCATGTTTCCGTGCACTCTGTAGTTTGGCGCAGTAGCCTAGAAACAGGATTTACAAGGGTGATGCTATTGGGCAATAAAACGTGATGCTATTTAGGGCACGATAGACTCAGGTCAAATTCCAGCTCTCAACGTATTCTTCCGCACCCCTTGCCCAAGTTCAAGAAAGTTCCACAAAAAGTCTTACAATTTACCTTTTTGAAGTTCAAACAGTTCCACAAACTCATCAGGTCTCCCCTTCCCCAAGTTCAAATTAACACAGTTCGAACAAAAAGGGTCTTGAGGCCTTGCCCTCAGGACGGCACTTGTACTTAATCAAGTCACAGGGTTCCCTTCCCCAAGACTTCAACGTAGCAACCAATGTGCGTTTCAGTCTTTTATAGTTCAACTTAACTCTGGATCAACCTGGCCCTCCTCCTGGTTTGCATCACCAGTTCACTCGAAGTGCTCCTTCTTGGTTGGTTTCACAGTGTCTATATTTCACAATGTAGGGCACCGTTAGGCAGAAACCTGTGCAGTTCCCTTAGGGACCACTCTAAAAGGCTTAGGAATACAGGTGTTGGCAGTTAACCCAATTCTTAGCAGTCTGTACTACCCAGATTTACCTGGTAGCTGTGGCTGAGCAGCCAGACTTCTCTCAAGAAGAGTTAGACAGTATATAGAGTATACAAAATAGGTACAAGGATACAGTAGCACAAGCAAACACTGACCAGAGCTTGGGTATAAAAGTATATCATTATTTATTTAAAAACACACTTGTAAAATACACTAACACTAATATGGCAAGCAAGTTCAAACACAGTCACTATCAATATATATACATCCCTGATTACTTATTGAACAAGTCTTAGTTAAAACACCACTTATTTGCAGACAGAGGTGAGCGCTTAACCTAAGATGGCACTCCAATAAGTTAGTTAAAAAGGGAGGGAAAAGGTAGAATTAGGAAAGTACACAATACCAGCACTTTAAAAAGAACCACAGCAAGTCAGAAAAGGCAGAGTCTACTGTTAGAGCAAGAAAGTTCATAGGCCAGGCCCACTGGCGGAATGTGTCCAAGATCACACAGTTGGATTATACTTTAAAAGTCTTTGCAGATATTTCAAAAAGAGTTGGATCAGTTCAGAGAAAGTTAGTTAACTGGTCCCAGGTCACCCAGGATAGAGTGTCAAGGATTTACGGGACACCTTGAACAGTCTGTTGCAAGGGAGACCAGGCGGGACACAGTACCTGAAATGGTGAGAAAGCTCCAGCGGGGGCAGTTGTTCCTGGCAGCGGTGCAAGTCGGTGCTTCGTCCAGGGGAAGAGAAGATCTCGACGTGGAGGAAAGCTGGAGGTCATTGCACTGCCAGGGAAGAAACCAGCAGCAGAGTTTCCCGGTTAAAAGGTACTACCCTTTTATTCGCAGTAGTGGTGATGCGTGGCTATCCGGCCGCCGGGGTGCTTAGCACGGGCGATTCAACCACGAGACGATCCAGGAAGGCGAAAAGAGGGCGTACTGGTTATCCCCACCAGTCCAGGGGAAGAAGACTCTCCGGGATGAAGATCTTCTCTGTCGTCGGGAAGTGGTGAGGCGGTTCAGCAGGGCTCGTCGTTGCAGGTTGGCTCAGCTTCTCCCTCTTCGGATTCTTTGGTCCTGTGGCGACTTCTGAAGTTCCAGTGCCAAAAACCCTGCTTTTATGCAGAAAACCCCCATTCATCAGTCCTAGCTGTCACTCAAACATGCTAAGTGGTGAGCTGAGCGGTTCATCACTGGGCCAATCACACAAGAGTGCGACTTGAGTTGCCGAGGCAACTCAGTCCAGGGTGCCTAAACCCCCCCCCCCTCCCACACATCCTGTAGACCCAGACAGAGTGGCACCACTTTTGGTGGCTTCTGTGCAGAAGTGCGCCAAAAGTGGAACAAAGGGCTCGACTTGGGCTGGAGTTACAGAGGCGAACACAGACGTCATTTTAAAACCGAGTGCTGGCAAAAAGACCCAACCGGGGAATAAATATTAAATAAATAACACAGCGGTATCTTTAACATTGCACCAAAAAAGTGGTGCGTTTAAAATGAAAGGGAAAATCCCATAGGAAATATTCCAGTGGAATATTTTGCGTGGTAACCACTGCCACCAGCCTGAAACTCGACGAGGGGGAACTGCACAGTGGCCCCTCGAAAAACAGACCCAGGGGCAATCTAATTACCCCTACCAGTACTTCCACACTATGATGGTTTGTACTGGTTCTGTTCACAATTTAAGACTAGTAAAGTCAATGGTGACTTTACATGCCCTGGGAGACAGTAGTCAGTCCCAGGGTATGGAGTCTATGTTTGGGGGTCACTATGACACCCCTGTGTTACTGCACTGAGGGTGCTGTGTAACACACTTACCAAAAACACATGAAACCCTATGGACTAAAAGACCCCATAGCCCATAAAACACATTTCAAAGTCAAAGGATATCTCAAATCATGTCTAAGAGTGGGAGAAAGAGAGTCTCACTCTTATCAGGAGAAAAAAATAAACCCCAAAAATCCAGCAAAGCTGCTGGGGGACTCACTAGGTTTGGGAAATTAGCCTTAACAGAGAATTCTCCCTAACGGGTACACTGATCTAGGCGCAGTTCTCAGATCACACTGTTCACCCATCACAAGTCGCACAACCAGAGCCCCTTGGCTCTTCAGCCCACACAGGTTCCTCTGCATTTGCCCCTGTGTACAAAGTCGTGTTTGCTTAGTTTCTCCTGGTTGGCCTCTTGGCTTTCTGTGCAGTATTTACACTCCTCTGGCTTCTCCCGATTAGCCTCTTGGCTCTGCCATAACATGTAACACACCTATTGCCAGTCTTTGGCCTTGCTGCACTGCATTTACTCACAAAGTTCACTTGGTGGTGGTCTTGTTCACACTTGTTCCTTCTCCCATAGGGTGCTTTCATATGGGCATTTTCCTTTTAGCCTTTATTAGCTATTTGCTTTGCCTATGAAGTTTACATTTCAGCTTAATATTCAATACGGTTTTAATTTGAGGTTTTCAGTCGATTCGGTATTCAATCTGCCTGGTTTAGCATGGTTTTAAAACTTCCATTCAGTTCATCATTCAAAATATGTTGTTTAACAATCTTTAAAACTTCCAATCAGTTCGGTATTCAATATGTATAATTTAGCGCATGCTGGTTTAACTTCTGCATGTACCTGGAACTTTGTTGCTTCTGGGTGGATGCGGACAGCGTCCTCCCGCTCTCTCCCCTTCTCTTTTATCAATTCCCAGCTGCTCAATCTCCGTCACAAAGTCTCCCACACATCGGGGATGTCGGACGGTGTGCTGGTCACACTTCAGGTCCCACCACAGCTGCCTCCTCACGGAAAGGGTCCCCTGGTCTCTCCTACAGAGGTGTCGGTCTCTCTCTCTCTCTATATATATGGGATACATTACTCACCGTAATCGTATTTCTGATGCTTGTATCTGCTTAGATTCACATGCTGTGCATAGGCCGACATCTAGTGGAAGCTGCGGAGTATTACAGTTTGTTTTTCGAAACTCGAAAATGGGCGTCGACACAGGCGTGCCAGTAATACTATCCCTAGTGTGACGTCCACTGTACCCAAGATCCCGCACGCGTCTGGGATCCTCAGATTGTATTTTTTTTTCTGACATGAGGAAGCATGAGGAGTAGCGTGAGTACAGATAATCCAAGCAGATAGACAGAAAGGTAAGACTACAAGCAATCATGCGCCTTCTCTCGGAGGGGAGGAAGGGTGGGTCGCATGTGAATCTAAGCAGATACAAGCATCAGAAATACGATTACGGTGAGTAATGTATCCCTTCTGAGGCTTGTGGAATCTGCTTAGATCACATGCTGTGCATAGATTAGCGAGCAGTACCAGAAGAAGGAGGTGGGATGTGAGAAGGGTCATGAGCAAACAGGTGTCTTAGAACCGCTTGTCCCACTTGTGTATCTGTCTTGGAATGAGTGTCAATGCAGTAATGCTGAGTAAAAGTGTGAATAGAGCTCCAAGTAGCTGCTTTGCAAATGGTGTCGAGGGGAACATTTGCAATGAAAGCCAGAGTGGCACCAATGCCTCTAGTAGAATGGGCCCTTGGCGTAAAAGGCAGAGTTTTTCCAGAAAGAGAGTAACACAGCTGTATACAGTTGATAATCCACTTCGAGATCGCGCCTTTAGAGACGCGATCCCCCTCTCTGCCTGTAGCTACGGAGACAAACAGTTGTGATCTGTTTTTCTTAGCGGTCTGGTCTTATTTACATAGTAGAGGACCGCCCTACGCACATCAAGGGTGTGTAGTTTCACCTCAGCCGAGCTTTGCGGGTTCTGGAAGAAAGCCGGAAGCTCGATGGACTGGTTTACATGGAATTTAGATATGAATTTAGGTGAGAACCTAGGGTGTGTGCGTAAAACCAGTTTGTCTTTGTGGATAATAAAGAAAGGATCCTGCACTGACAGAGCCTGAATTTCACTGACCCTTCTTATGGAGGTAATGGCTACTAAGAAGGCCGTTTTATAAGTCAGGTGTTTGAGACTACTTTTATGCATGGGTTCGAAAGGGGGGCCCATGAGCTTAGCTAGCACCACATTGAGGTCCCATCCTGGCGGTGGGTTCGAAATAGGAGGGTGAAGTCTCTTTACTCCTTCCATGAAGGCTTTAACTACTGGTACTTTCCACCACGATACTTTGTTATGGGATGTGGTGTAAGCCGAGAGGGCTGCCAGGTGTACTTTCAGAGAGTTAAAAACCAACCCTGCGTCCAGCAGGTGGAGCATGTATGTTACCACGTTGGAAGGAGTGCAATCAACTGGGTTGATTTGTTTATTCTGGCACCAAATAACGAATCTTTTCCACTTGTCAAAGTAACAGTGCCTTGTGTTTGGTTTCCTGGATTCTTTTAGGATGTCCATACACCTCTGTGGTAAATTGAGATGCCCAAACTCTATGACCTCAGGAGCCATGCTGCCAGGTTCATTGAGTTGGGTTCCTGGTGCACTGTTAGACCTTGTTGCTGGGACAGTAGGTTGTACCAGGCTGGGAGTTTGATGGGCTCGCACAGCGCCATCCTGCGTAGGTGTGGAAACCATGGTTGTCTCGCCCACATGGGAGCAACTAGGATGAGCGTCATCGATTCCTTGTTCATCTTGTACACCACCTTTCTGATGAGAGGAGTTGGTGGAAAAGCGTACGCAAACATCCCTGACCAGTTCATCCACAGGGCGTTCCCTTGGGAGTCTGGCTGGGGGAACCTGGATGCAAATCCTGGGCATTGTTTGTTTTCACTTGTGGCGAATAGGTCTATAGTGGGGAAACCCCACTGAGAGAAGAGATCTTCTACGATCTCTCTGTGAAGGACCCATTCGTGTTCTTCTGGAAGGGAGTCTCTGCTTAGGGCATCCGCTAGGGAATTGAGCTCCCCTGGAACATGTTGTGCTGATAGGAAGATGTTCCGTCTGAGTGCCCATATCCAGATTTTCTGGGCAAGCTTGGACAGATTTGGCGAACGAGTCCCTCCTTGTTTGTTCAGATAGAACATGGCTGTCGTGCTGTCCGTCCGGATCTGCACCGACAATTTTAGTAGATGGGGCTCGAACGCCCGAAGCGCTCGGAATACTGCCAGAAGCTCTAGCAGGTTGATGTGGTTCTTGGCTACTGAGTGAGACCAGAGACCCTGAGCTGTGTGGTGGAGATGGTGAGCTCCCCACCCAGTCAGGCAAGCATCTGTAGTTACCACTGCTTGTACTTCGGGATCGTAAAAGGGTTTTCCCCTTGCGAGATTCTCTTTTGTCCACCAGTGTAAGCTCTGTACGAGTGTTGGCGAAACGACCACTAGATCGTCCCACTGACCACTTGCCTGAGACCACTGTTTCGCCAACCATTCCTGCATGGGACGCATGCGCAGACGCGCGTGGGGGACCAGGTAAATGCATGACGCCATCATGCCCAGTAACCGCATTGCTTTGCGTACCGTTATTTGTTGACCTGACTGATAATGTGGAATTTGCAGTAGTATATTCCGAATTCTCTCTTCCGAGGGGAAGGTCAACCCTTTCTGAGTATCTAGGATTGCTCCTAGGAACTGTTTTGAGGTGCTTGGCACCAGACTTGACTTCTTCTCGTTGATAGAGAAGCCTAACTCGTGGAGGAGGTCGATAGTCCTCTGAATGTTTGACATGCAAATTCTTGGGGTTTCCCCCGTTATGAGCCAGTCGTCCAGATAAGGGTACACTGGGATTGCCTCCCTGCGTAGGTGTGCAGCTGCCACCGCCAGTACCTTGGTGAATACCCTTGGTGCTGAAGCTATCCCAAAGGGCAGTACCTTGAATTGGTAGTGGCGACTGTCCACTTTGAAGCGCAAGTATTTTTTGTGCGCCGGGAGCATGGAAATATGAAAATAAGCATCTTTCATATCCAAGGTTGCCATGTAGTCCCCTCTTTTTAGGAGGGGGATTACCTCTTGTAGCGTGGTCATACGGAATTTTTGGGGCTTGACATACTTGTTGGCAGGCCGTAGGTCCAATACTGGGCGCATTGTCAAATCTTTCTTTGGCACAAGGAAGTAAGTTGAATAGATACCCTTGTTTACCTGGTGTCCTGGGACGAGTTCTATCGCGTCCTTTTCTAGCAGAATGGCGATCTCCTTGAGAAGGATCTTCTGATGTTCTAAGGAGTGTATTCTTTGTCGTGGAGGGTGGTTCCGGGGACGCTGCAGTAATTCTATACAATATCCTGTGGACACTGTTGACAGCACCCATCTGTCTGAGGTGATCCCTTCCCAAGCCTGGGTGAAGTTGGAAATGCGTCCCCCTACTGGGGTTGCGTGAGAAGGGACCCTGAACTGAGCGTCACTGCTTTGGCGGAGGCGTGCCACCTCCCTTGTTGGGGCTGCCTCTGCCTCTTCCACGACCTCTCTTGTTACCCTTGCTGTAACTTTGGGTAGACTGCTGGTTGTTGTTCCATTGTGTACCCTGTCCTTGGGCATAGTTGCCTCTTTGTGAATTTTGGCCGCGTGGGCGACGAAAATTACTGTTCCCCCTCTGGTTCGGGGGTTTGTTGGTAAGATGGCCAAGGGATTTGAGAGTCTCGTACTCGTCCTTGGCATTTTTAAGTGCGTCTTCGACCGCTTTCCCAAACAATAGATCTGGTTCCACCGGCTTGTCTATTAATGAAGCCTGTGTTTCTGTTTTGAACCCCGACTGCCGTAACCACGCATGTCTCTTGATAACAGTTCCTTCTGCTATCAATCTTCCTGCGTTGTCTGCAGCGTCGAAAGTTGCTTTTAATATGCAACCAGACACGGCTCTCCCTTCTGCCGAGATCCGAGCCAACTGGCCCTTTAACGGTTCAGGAGCAGAGGCTATGAGTGCCGCGACCTCTTCCCATTGATGGCAGTTGTAACTTGCCAACAGGGTGGTGGAGTTTGCAATCCTTGCTTGGTAGGCGGACGTTGAGGCTACCTTCCTTCCAAACCCGTACAGTCTTTTGCTCTCCTTGTCGGGAGGAGCTTCTGACGACGATAAGGGTGTCCCAGCCCTCTTCCGAGTGTTGGTAACCACTAGGGAGTCTGGTTTAAGAGGACCTCTTATATAAAGAGGGTCAGACTGGGCTGCCCGAAAAAGTTTTTCGACTCTGGGGTTGACGGCTCTGGTGAGGTTAGGATTCACCAGGGATGGATCTATTCTACGTTGGATGGATTTAAGGATAGGGATGGTCTGAGCGACCGGCCTCCTCTCTCCTACCAACTCTTCTGCGAAGTCCCTTTCCTCCTGTACACCGTGGGTGTCGATGTGAAAATGTTCTGCTGCGCGAGCAAGAACTTCATTAAGGAGGGGTTGGTTATCAACTGGCGAGTCGGTAACTGGGGCTTCGCTCTCTACCGGGGAATCTACTCTGTAAATTTCCTGCTCATCTTCTACCTCCTCCAGGTCCTCATCCTCCGCATAGTATTCAGACCCGGTTCGTTCCTCCATAATTGAAAACTCCTGGTCCCCTTCAGGGAAAGGTTGTCCTTGGTATCTGGGGTGTGGAGTAGAGTATGGAGTAGAGTAAGGCTGCACCTCGAAGGGGTCAGGTCTTTCGACCCGGGCCTTTTTACTTAGGGGGATAGGATCAGAGGAGCCTGAGGGTGTGGCCCCTTGAGGGTCATACGAAAGGAAATGTTCTGGGTTTTTGTCATAAAAATCCGCTAAGGAAGACATCCTTGACATGACCCTGTCTATGTCCTCACTGGACCATTCTTTGGAACAGGGTATGACTTTAGTAGGCAATTTAGGGGACTTATCAAGGGTACCCTTGCTGGATGTTGATGTCCCAGTAGATTTATGTTTATCTGTCTGCTTGGGGTGGAAGGATGGTCTTACAGGAGTGGAAGGCTGAGCTTTCCGCTGTTTCCCTCCGTCCCCGTGCGTGGAAAAATGTTTTCCCTGCCCCCTTGGAGGCCCCAGAGACCTTCGACGCCTGGCGCCGAGGGTCGGGAGAGGTATCTTGTTTCGAGCGTGGGGCCTCGCTGGTGTTAACTGAGCTCTCGGTCTCTTGGAGCGCGGCCTGGGGGTGGAAGTCGTCTTCGTCTTCCGACGATCGAACTTCCGTTAATCTAGGGAGCGAGGCACTCTTGGCAAGAGTGGATGATTGCCTTGCGTCATGAGGCGATCTCGATCGAGAGCGCCCAGAGGACACCGAGTCGGACCGTTCTATCCGTGCCTCTTTCCGAGAAGTCGACGTCGTCGAGGTTCGGTTGGACTTAGTGTGCTTAGTGTGTGTAGGTGTAGCGCTTGCGTCGCCGGGGGTCTTCCCCATAGCCGCCCTGCCGGACAACCTTCCGAGGTCGGGGACCTGCGCTCGGCAGTCTTTCGACGCCGTAATGCCCTCGCCGTCCGAAAGTACGGCGTCGCTGCCATCGCTGAAGGCGCCCTCCGCTGCCATGGCTGCCTGCCTGGCGTGGTGGGCCCAACGCTTTGTCGAACGGTCCTTAAGTGTTTTAGGTTTAAACCTACTACACGCTCTGCAGTTCGCTTCGGGGTGGTCCCTCGGCAAGCAGAGATTGCACGTGGCGTGCCTGTCGACCCAAGGGTATTTGCGGTTGCACTTGGGGCAGAATTGGAAAGGGGTACCCTCCATACGCACCTTGAGGCAGCGGGCTGGTAAGTGTAGGAAATATATAAGGTGTACCTATATACCAAGAGTGAAGAGTATGTACCACCCCCCACTCTCCCTACTTGCAGGGCCGAGGCCAGCGGCCTACTAGGCCCGGGCCGAGGCCAGCGGCCTTCCGAGGCCCAGATCCGTCGTGCAGCAGCCGATGGTCGATGTCTTCTCCAGCCGTCGTCGAGTGTCGATGGTCGACGTTGGGGTGGGGAAGGATGTCAATAAATAATTTTAAATTGCAATAATAGCAAAAGTATGGCTAAGGCCAGGGGACTCCGCAAGATGCTTCCGACCAGTATGGCGGAAAAAAACAATCTGAGGATCCCAGACGCGTGAGGGATCTTGGGTACAGTGGACGTCACACTAGGGATAGTATTACTGGCACGCCTGTGTCGACGCCCATTTTCGAGTTTCGAAAAACAAACTGTAATACTCCGCAGCTTCCACTAGATGTCGGCCTATGCACAGCATGTGATCTAAGCAGATTCCACAAGCCTCAGAAATATATATATATATATGATCCATTACTCACCGTAATCGTATTTCTGATGCTTGTATCTGCTTAGATTCACATGCTGTGCATAGGCCGACATCTAGTGGAAGCTGCAGAGTATTACAGTTTGTTTTTCGAAACTCGAAAATGGGCGTCGACACAGGGCGTGCCAGTAATACTATCCCTAGTGTGACGTCCACTGTACCCAAGATCCCTCACGCGTCTAGGATCCTCAGATTGCATTTTTTCTGACATGAGGTAGCATGAGGAGTAGCGTGAGTGTTAGGAAAGATTTCGTAATTGTAGGTAATTTTCCTTCCATGTGGCAACCCCTAAACTTTTTGCTGTTGTTTTTCACCTTGTTCTTGACTTTGCCAGAGAAGTGCAGCCTTCTGCTGCACTCCTCTGGGCTTTCGCTCCTTTTCTTATGGGGAAACTGACATGCCCTTAAGACAGTCAGTACCGGGGAACGCTGTTTCCCGTAGTTTCTTTTATCATGTTGCGGCTTTAGTGCAACATGACACAAGAGGGCACTGTAAGCTAAGTTACAGCTCTCTTGGGTCTCTAGCCTTCTACAGGCCCTAGATACTCGTTTAGGATTGTATTTGATCGGTGCAAGTCATTCAGGGACTGGAATGGTGGCAGCGATCGTTTTGTGTATTTTGAGCTCCTTTTGGCGTTCTAAGCGCGTTTTTCGCGCTGAACCCAAAATGGTGGCCTGGCTCCCAAAATGGCCAGACCACGAGGCTCCTTTGTCCTGTCCACTGACCGTCTTGCTCCCTTCACCTTCCCCAGGTCGAGCCGACCCGGGGCCTTCCTTATTTGGGCATGTACTTTCCCGCGAAACACGGATGCTTTCGCGGGCTTCTACATGTCTTTTGTGTGCCTCCAGGGTGTGGGCTGGGATGTCTGGTCCCAATACACATCCTGGGTGCCAGAGAGTCTAGGGTGGTGTGAATGCCTGGGACCATCGTGGTCCGTGATTGGTCCACGAATGGTGTGAGTGTTGATGAGCAGATCTCCCATTGGGTCCCCCCCGTTTTGGCGCGAAGGGAACCGTGGATAAGAGGGGGCTGGAAACACCACTACCATGTCGATCTCCTGAGTTCTCACGAACGAAGGAATACAGGAGCCAAGTATCCTGCAACCAAGAGGCTGGACCGAGGAATCGCTGGTGACCCGCTGAAGGACTCCTCCTTTGCACTGCTGTCGTCCTGTGAACCCCTTTCCTCCTTTGATCGAACCAGAAGGCCTGTACTGGTGCTTCGACCTTTGGAATAGCAGGAACAGCTATTCTCGGCGACTTCATCATCTCCTGCCAGTAAGCCTTCGGAAGCGTCTCTGGGCCATCCAGTTGACTGACCAGCTTACACGGGAGTCCTGCTCTGTAACCGCCGCCAGGTTGTGCTGTATTTCGAGTCCTTGTCACTCTCAAACGCTTAGTACACTTGGCGTTCCCAAGTCTGAAGTGAGTAGTGTACATTTGGCTCAGATACACACGGCCGCTCTGTTGCCCTGCTGTGGTGACAAAACTGTGCAGTTTTCTTCGATTGGGACGTCTTTTTTCTCTACACGACGACGAGGCATTCCCGGCTCTTCTGAACCTGCCAGCTGCTGAAACTAGCGTGGAGAAGCCTGGGTCTGCTTGCATCGGGGACCGGTGAGTAGTATAGCTAGGATCTGGTCGCCCTCCTGCAGTAGCCCATTGCTTTTCCCCGCTGTGTAAAAACAGCACCCTTTTGCCGTACTCGCGCTCTGCTTCTGCTCACTGTGGAGGCTGCGCTTGAGTCGCGGAACCTGTTCTTCTGTTGTGCACTAACCCGAACTGCCTGACTTCCTCTGAAGAGCTTCTCCTTTTGCCCGTTGGCACCAGCGTGTGCAGGTACTTTGAGCACAACGCTCCACTCTTCGCAGGGCTCGGACTTCCATCTAGTTAGGTGCCTCTGAAGGCGAACTGAGTAAAGCATTATCGCACTGCCTGTTTTCCTTCCCTTTCAGGTGGACTACACATTTCGTGCATATAACGCTTGCGACTGTCGTATTTGTATATATATTGTGTTGATATGGTATGTGTTGGCTTAATATTGTGATATTGTGATTTTCTCGCTACGGTCGTTGTTTTAAAGGCCTTAAAATAAATGTGTATATATTTTTGATATAACAACTGTTTGGAGTAGTTTGTAAGCGCTCTTGCTTTGTGTGCTCATTGCGGGCTTTCAGTCACCCTCACCCCTCTTGAGACCTAGTCTTGACCGCCGCGATCGCTACCTTGATTGGTCTGGCTCGTCCAGAGGTTACCCTGTTCCAAGTAATTAGGTTGGCCTTCTGAACTTCTGCGCCACCAGGACAGAGTTCAGAAATCCGTCTTAACAGTGAGTACAGATAATCCAAGCAGATGGACAGAAAGGTAAGACTACAAGCAATCATGCGCCTTCTCTCGGAGGGGAGGAAGGGTGGGTCTCATGTGAATCTAAGCAGATACAAGCATCAGAAATACGATTACGGTGAGTAATGTATCCCTTCTGAGGCTTGTGGAATCTGCTTAGATCACATGCTGTGCATAGATTAGCGAGCAGTACCAGAAGAAGGAGGTGGGATATGAGAAGGGTCATGAGCAAATAAGTGTCTTAGAACCGCTTGTCCCACTTGTGTATCTGCCTTGGAATGGGTGTCAATGCAGTAATGCCGAGTAAAAGTGTGAATAGAGCTCCAAGTAGCTGATTTGCAAATGGTGTCAAGGGGAACATTTGCAATGAAAGCCAGAGTGGCCCCAATGCCTCTAGTAGAGTGGGCCATTGGCGTAAAAGGCAGAGTCTTTTCAGAGAGTGAGTAACACAGCTGGATACAGTTAATAATCCACTTCGAGATTGCGCCTTTAGAGACGCGATCCCCCTCTCTGCCTGTAGCTACGGAGACAAACAGTTGATCTGTTTTCCTTAGCGGTCTTGTTTTATTTACATAGTAGAGGACCGCCCTACGCACATCTAGGGTGTGTAGTTTCACATCAGCCGAGCTTTGCGGGTTCTGGAAGAAAGCCGGAAGCTCGATGGACTGGTTTACATGGAATTTTGATATAAATTTAGGTGAGAACCTAGGGTGTGTGCGTAAAACCAGTTTGTCTTTATGGATAGTAAAGAAAGGATCCTGCACTGACAGAGCCTGAATTTCACTGACCCTTCTTATAGAAGTAATAGCTACTAAGAAGGCTGTTTTATAAGTCAGGTGTTTGAGACTGCTTTTATGCATGGGCTCGAAAGGGGGGCCCATGAGCTTGGCTAGCACCACATTAAGGTCCCACCCTGGCGGTGGGTTTGAAATAGGAGGGTGAAGTCTCTTTACTCCTTCCATGAAGGCTTTAACTACTGGTACTTTCCACCACGACACCTTGCTATGGGAAGTGGTGTAAGCCGAGAGGGCTGCCAGGTGTACTTTCAGTGAGTTAAAAACCAATCCTGCATCTAGCAGGTGGAGCATGTATGTAACAATAGTGGAAGGAGTGCAATCAACTGGGTTGATTTGTGTACTCTGGCACCAGATAACGAACCTCTTCCACTTGTCAAAGTAACAGTGCCTTGTGTTTGGCTTCCTAGATTCCTTTAGGATGTCCATACACCTCTGTGGCAAATTGAGGTGTCCAAACTCTATGACCTCAGGAGCCATGCTGCCAGGTTCATTGAGTTGGGTTGCTGGTGCACTGTTTGACCTTGGTGCTGGGACAGTAGGTTGTACCAGGCTGGAAGTTTGATGGGCTTGCACACCGCCATCCTGCGTAGGTGTGGGAACCACGGTTGTCTTGCCCACATGGGAGCAACTAGGACGAGCGTCATCGATTCTCTGTTCATCTTGTTCACCACTTTCCTGGAGAGGAGTTGGTGGAAAAGCGTATGCAAACATCCCTGACCAGTTCATCCACAGGGCGTTCCCCTGGGAGCCTGGTTGGGGGAACCTGGATGCAAATCCTGGGCATTGTCTGTTTTCGCTTGTGGCGAATAAGTCTATAGCGGGGAAACCCCACTGAGAGAAGAGATCTTCTACGACCTCTCTGTGAAGAACCCATTCGTGTTCCTCTGGGAGGGAGTCTCTGCTCAGAGCATCCGCTAGGGAATTGAGCGCCCCTGGAACATGTTGTGATGACAGGAAGATGTTCCGTCAGAGTGCCCATATCCAGATTTTCTGGGCAAGCTTGGACAGATTTGGCGAGTGAGTCCCTCCTTGCTTGTTCACGTAGAACATGGCTGTAGTGCTGTCCGTCCGGATTTGCACTGACAGGTTTAGTAGATGGGGCTCGAACGCCTGAAGCGCTCTGAATACTGCCAGAAGCTCTAGCAGGTTGATGTGGTTCTTGGCCACTGAGTGAGACCAGAGACCCTGAGCTGTGTGGTGGAGCTGGTGAGCTCCCCACCCCGTCAGACATGCATCTGTAGTGACTACTGCCTGTACTTCAGGATCGTAAAAGGGTTTCCCCTTTGCGAGATTCTCTCTTGTCCACCAGTGAAGGCTTTGTACCAGTGTTGGCGAAACGACCACTACGTCGTCCCACTGACCACTTGCCTGAGACCACTGTTTCGCCAACCATTCCTGCATGGGACGCATGCGCAGGCGCGCGTGAGGGACTAGGTAAATGCATGACGCCATCATGCCCAGTAAACGCATTGCTTTGCGTACCGTTATTTGTTGACCCGACTGATAATGTGGAATTTGCCGTAATATATTCCGAATTCTTTCTTCTGAAGGAAAGGTCAACCCCTCCTGGGTATCCAGGATTGCTCCTAGGAATTGTTTTGAGGTGCTTGGCACCAGGCTTGACTTCTTCTCATTGATTGAGAAGCCTAATTCGTGGAGGAGGTTGATAGTCCTTTGAATGTTTGTCCTGCAAATTCCTGGGGTTTCCCCCCGTTATGAGCCAGTCGTCCAGATAAGGGTACACTGGGATTGCCTCCCTGCGTAGGTGTGCAGCCGCCACCGCCAGTACCTTGGTGAATACCCTTGGTGCTGAAGCTATCCCGAAGGGCAGTACCTTGAATTGGTAGTGGCGACTGTCCACCTTGAAGCGCAAGCACTTTGTGCGCTGGGAACATGGAAATATGAAAATAAGCATCTTTCATATCCAAGGTTGCCATGTAATCCCCCTTTTTTAGGAGGGGGATTACCTCTTGTAGCGTGGTCATACGAAATTTTTGGGGCTTGACATACTTGTTGGCAGGCCGTAAGTCCAATACTGGGCGCATTGTCAAGTCTTTCTTTGGCACAAGGAAGTAAGTTGAATAAATACCCTTGTTTACCTGGTGTCCCGGGACGAGTTCTATCGCGTCCTTTTGTAGAAGAATGGCGATCTCCTCGAGGAGAATCTTCTGATGTTCTAAGGAGTGTACTCTTTGTCGTGGAGGATGGTTCCGGGGACGCTGCAGTAGCTCTATACAATATCCCGTGGATACTGTTGACAGCACCCATCTGTCTGATGTGATCCCTTCCCAAGCCTGGGTGAAGTTTGAAATGCGTACCCCTACTGGGGTTGCGTGAGAAGGGACTCTGAACTGAGCGTCACTGCTTTGGTGGAGGCGTGCCGCCTCCCTTGCTGGGGCTGCCTCTGCCTTTACCACAACCTCTCCTATTACCTCTGCCGTAACCCTGGGTAGACTGTTGGTTGTTGTTCCACTGTGTACCCTGCCCCTGGGAATAGTTAAATCCTCTCTGGGAATTTTGGCTGCGTGGGCGACGAAAATTACTATTCCCTCTGGTTAGGGGGTTTATTGGTTAACTGGCCAAGGGATTTGAGTGTCTCGTATTCGTCCTTGACATTTTTCAGTGCGTCTTCGACCGCCTTACCAAACAGATCGGCTTCCACCGGTTTGTCTAACAATGATGCCTGAGTTTCTGCCTTAAAACCAGACTGCCGTAACCACGCATGTCTCTTGATAACAGTACCTTCCTGCTATCAATCTGCCTGCGTTATCCGCGGCGTCGAAGGTTGCTTTCAAAATGCAACCAGACACGGCTCTACCCTCTGCGGAAATCCGAGCTAATTGGCCCTTTAACGGTTCAGGAGCAGAGGCTATGAGAGCCGCGACTTCTTCCCACTGATGGCAGTTGTAGCTGGCCAACAGGGTGGTGGAGTTAGCAATCCTTGCTTGATAGGCGGACGTTGAGGCTACCTTCCTGCCGAAACCGTATAGTTTTTTGCTCTCCTTGTCGGGAGGAGCTTCTGACGAAGACAAGGGTGTTCCAGCCCTCTTACGAGTGTTGGTAACAACTAGGGAGTCTGGCTTCAGATGTCCTCTTATATAGAGAGGGTCAGACTGAGCTGCCCTGAAAAGTTTTTCAACCCTGGGATTGACTGCTCTGGTGAGGTTTGGGTTCACCAGGGATGGATCTATTCTCCGCTGAATGGATTTAAGGATAGGGATGGTCTGGGCAACCGGCCTCCTTTCTCCCACTAACTCTTCTGCGAAGTCCCTTTCCTCCTGTACACCGTGGGTGTCAATGTGGAAATGTTCTGCTGCGCCAGCGAGAACCTCATTTAGGAGGGGCTGGTTATCGACCGGGGAGTCGGTAACCGGGGCTTCGTTCTCTACCGGGGAATCTACTCTGTATGTTTCCGGGTCATCCTCTTCTTCTTCCTGGTCCTCATCATCCCCATAGTAGCCCGTCCCGGTTTGCTCTTCTATCATACCAAATTCTTGGTCTCCACAAAAGGAAGCCTCTCCTTGATACCGTGAGTATGGTGTTGCGTAAGGTTGTACCTCGAAGGGTTCAGACCTCATCAGGGTTTCAAACCGGGCCTTCTTACTCGGGGGGATAGGATCAGTAGAGCCTGAGGGTGTGGCCCCTTGTGGATCATACGAGAGGAAATGTTCTGGATTTTGATCATAAAAATCAGCCAAAGAAGACATTCTTGACATGACTATCTACGTCTTCACTGGACCATTTTTTGGAACTGGGAATGACTCTCTCAGCAAGTCTATGGGATTTATCTTGAGTAGCTTTGCTGGTTGTGGACCTATCAGCAGACCTGGGCTTGTCTGTCTGTTTGGGGGGGTGGAGTGTTTCACAGGTGTGGAAGAATGTACAGGTAGTTTCTTCTGCTGTTTTCTCCCCTCCCCGTGCGTAGAAAAATGTTTTCCCTGTCTCTTAGTGGCTCCGGAGTTTTTCGACGCCTGGCGTCGAGGATCGGGAGAGGTGTCCCTGTCCTTCGAGGGTGGGGCCTCGCTGGCTTTAATTGTGGGCTCCGCCTCCTGGAGCGCGGCCTGGGGGTGGAAGTCGTCTTCGTCTTCCGACGATCGAACTTCTGTTAGCCTAGGGAGCGAGGCACTCTTGGCAAGAGTGGATGATTGCCTGGAGTCATGCGGCGATCTTGATCGAGAGCGCCCAGAGGACACCGAATCAGACCGTTCTGTCTGTGCCTCTTTCCGAGAACTCGACGTCGTCGAGTCTCGGTTGGACTTCGTGTGTTTAGTGTGTGTAGTATGTGAAGCGCTTGCGTCGCCGGGGGTCTTCCCCATAGCCGCCCTGCCGGACGACCTTCCGAGGTCGGGGACCTGCGCTCGGCTGTCTTTCGACGCCGTAATGCCCTCGCCGTCCGAAAGTACGGCGTCGCTGCCATCGCTGAAGGCGCCCTCCGCTGCCATGGCCGCCTGCCTGGCGTGGTGGGCCCAACGCTTCGTCGAACGTTCCTTAAGTGTCTTAGGTTTAAACCTACTACACGTTCTGCAGTTCATTTCGGGGTGGTGCCTCGGCAAGCAGAGATTGCACGTGGCGTGCCTGTCGACCCAAGGGTATTTGCGGTTGCACTTGGGGCAGAATTGAAAAGGGGTACCCTCCATACGCACCTTGAGGCAGCGGGCTGTTAAGTGTAGGAAATGTATAAGGTGTACCTATATACCAAGAGTGTAGAGTATGTACCACCCCCCACTCTCCCTACTTGCAGGGCCGAGGCCAGCGGCCTTCCGAGGCCCAAATCCGTCGTGCAGCAGCCGACGGTCGATTTCTTCTCCAGCCGGCGTCGAGTGTCGAAGTTCGACGTTGGGGTGGGGAAGGATGTCAATAGATTAATATTTTAAAATTCTAGCAAAAGTATGGCTAAGGCCAGGGAACTCCGCAAGATGCTTCCGACCAGTATGGCGGAAAAAAACAATCTGAGGATCCTAGACGCGTGAGGGATCTTGGGTACAGTGGACGTCACACTAGGGATAGTATTACTGGCACGCCCTGTGTCGACGCCCATTTTCGAGTTTCGAAAAACAAACTAATACTCCGCAGCTTCCACTAGATGTTGTCCTATGCACAGCATGTGATCTAAGCAGATTCCACAAGCCTCAGAATATATATATATATATATATATATATATATATATATATATATATATACATACACACCTGCAGTCCTTTGATGGGCTGCAGGTGTGGATGCCCGATTAGACTTGTCTGACCATGAATAAGGGGACATGTCCGACTCACACCATTACTGTGAGAAACCAAAGGGTGTATCACCCGCTGGTCCTCAGGGATTTGTCATCCCGGTGGCCAGGACAGGGGCAATTGCTTTTGGATTCAGTTCCTGGGGGTGGACGAGTGTGGGAAGATCACCTGGGTGAGGGGAGTGTGGGTGAGGCAGCCGATGGTGAGACGCGATATACCCCCTTTTTAGTACACCTAACCCATCCTATTCTTTAGGATTCTCTGATATCCCAAACTCCTGTGCCCCCTTCTACACAAACACTGGGCCGAGGAAGAGGGCGACAGAGTAATATACATCGCACTGGACATGTCCTGATAATCGGGTCAGGCAAAGTCAGGCATTTGACTAAGTGCATACATCTGATACCAATTGGCTCTCCTCACACAGAAAAAAAGGCAGAACATAGAGACACACTCTGAGCAAGGTGGAACACAAGTAAGAACAGAACGTCCGGGGCAAAGGCAAACTTACTGGAGCAGAGCGACGGACCAAGGAACGAGAGCAGCAGGTCGAGAACCCAAGGAGTTCCCTGAGATTGTTGCCTCCAAAAGGCAGCGAAAGACATGTGGAGAAGGCCAAATCCCAAAGCAGAAGGCTGCATTGTGTTTCAAGGCTGACAGCAATCCTCCCGTGTGAACAGTAGAGTTGGGAGACGAGGCAAAGCCTGTGGTACTGACCTTGACTTGTGAATTGGAAAAGTGTAAAGATGAGAAGGAAACACACACAGCCGGTGAGTTGGCAAGCGACCTGACAGACTGGTGTGTTTTAAGGAAAGATACAAGTTGCAACATTATAACGCAAGTGAAGGCTGCACGTGTGCGGATGAGACGAGAAGAAAGACGGACCTGTGACTGAACTTTGGAGTATGGACAGCTGGGAAATCAGTGATACTAAGTAACAGAGAGGTCTGGTGAAAGGAAGTAGCCCACTCTAAAGTCTCTGTGAAAGGAGCATTGTTTGTAGCGATAAACAGTAAAAGCAAAGTGATCAAATATAAGAAGGGAAGAGTAAAAAGATGAACGTTGAGTCGAAGTGGTCCTACAGAGGTATGTAGAGAAAGCCACGCACATTTGAAAGTCTTTGACACCTGGAACGGTCTGAGCCCGACTGAGGAAGACCAGAAGTGTAATACGATTGGGGAAGGGAGCCCCCTGCAAACATTGTAGAACTTTTGTTGTGAAAGGTCTGAGCCCGACAGAGGGGAACCAACGTGAACTTTATTTTGAAGAGGTCTCAGCCCAAGAGAGGGGGACCGGTGTGAGCTTTTTGTTGAACGTTGTTTGGAAGACTGGAAAGAGAAACTAACATGGAAGGCCAGGCGGGCCTCAATCCACGTTTTAACTTTTTTTTGTGTTGAAAACCCGAGCCAGAGTGTGTCATCCTGCTACGGGGACCGCTTTACTCCGTGCTGGCTAACGTGGGGAAGTGAGGAGATTCAGCTACATTTATTCTTTATATTTGAACACTGCTTTTCTTTTACATACATATCGCCTGCATACACTTTTTGTACAAGAGACAGGGCAGGCATTCGGTTTTGTTAGCATAGGCCATTTTGATTTGACGAACTTGACTAGGACGGTTTTATGTACTGTTTGATGGTCGAGACTATCTTAGTTATAGGGCAAAGTAGGAGTTTTTCCAAACCCAGAAACCTTAAGAAAGGTTTTACAAATTGTACCTTTTGTGTCAGTGTCATACTTGTGATACCATGCCTCTCTTACAATACTTTGCAGGCCTCTTCCTCGTTTCAGTACCAGATTGGTAAAATGAAGGTGAAGTTTTCATTACTCTCAGTCTCCTCTTCCTCATTCCAGTACTTTCAAGTGTTTAATGTGGGGAAATCAGGGAAGAGGTCTTGCAGTAACCCATAAAGGTTGGGGGAAGGTTAAGTTGGTCATAATTAGGAAAAGGGGGATACGGTGTCTCTCCTACTGGTATGCCACTCCCAATCTCCAAGGACCCGCCACCCAGGTGATCCTCCCTTGCTTCTCCACCCCCAGGGTCGGGATCCAAGAGCGATGGCATTTCCCGGGCCACCTGAGAAGCGGATCCACGGAGGTTAGGAGTGAGAATACCGTCAGGTTTCTCAAAGTACACACTTAGCATATGAATATCAAAAGATACGTATTTTTAATCAAAACCATACATAATAAAAAATATACATTCACCATTACGAGAATAGAATTGCATGTGAATTAGTTAACAGTGCAAAACAGGCGAGTAGTCTGATGCAAGGAGAAAATACAAGAACAGCTTCTCTCACTTATAACAAGACCAAACGTAAGTTGATATGGGCCCTTGAGCTCAAAATTGAGAAGATCCAGACTACCTTCTTCTGGCGAGTCTCAGTCAAAATAATGTAGTGGACTGGTGGTGGTGCTTAGTAAAGTTTTTAAAAGTTAAATAAGTGTTTTCCCAAAATCAGTTAAGTATACCACACTATTCACTAGGCGAGACCTAGGAAAGGATCCTTAGCCCAGGTCTGACCAGAGGCCAGGTGAGAGGGCGTTTGCGTCAAGGACATTACTCCCCAATGTTACCCTCTAGAGGTCAGGTGTGTTAACTTACCCCTTCCTCCCCCGCTTTGCCCCACGACTCCACCAGACACCACTGCAGGTCTTCCAGAATCTGTTGGTGACACAATCTTCTGCACTTGGTTCGAGTGCAGAAGGCCCAGTGGTCACAGATGCAGAGGTCACTTTCCGGGGCGGGAGTTGGTTGCGCTGCATAACAAACTGTTTAAGTCTGCTTTCAGAAGAAGATGCCAAATGAACAAAAGATGCAGACCTCTTAGGTGCAGACCCTTCAGGACACCTTGTGGGATTGAAGGAGGATTTTTCCAACGATGATCACTACGGTCAGGCGGCGAGAGCCGATCAAACAGCAGCAAACACAGAAGCAGCCCCAGTACAGCTTCCGTTGGAGAGAGACTGCTGAAATTACATGGACAGGCGACTTGTGGCATAAGCTGAAGATCTGTCAAGTTCCAAGGCTTAACTTGGAACGACGATGGCTGCAGTGAGATAGCCCAAGCGAGAGCTGGTTAGTCCACCAGGGTAGTCCATTAACAATTCCGAAGGCTCCCAGGGCAGGGATCTTCGAATAGTGGTGAAGACAGCTTGTTCCCACTGGTCCAAGGGTCAAAACACCAACAAGAGTCTTCTGAGATCAAGCAGAGGAGCAGGGCTTCACCGGGCCAATTAATGCTGGTCAGCTGCAGGCATCATCCCGGGTCGTCAGTGGGCTGCTCTTCTTCGTAGAAGTCTTGGTTCTAACGATGGTCTGTCGAATACCTGCAGGAGCCCTCTTTTTACCCAAGATTCAGGCGGGGTGCTAGCCCAGTCCACCAATGGTAAGGACCTGCAACAATAAAACAGTCAAGTGCTGTCCAATCCTGAACAATCACTGGTCACCACATTTGTCCAGCAACAGACTTTCAGGCGTCAGAGGATGTGGACTGGGACCAGACAGTCCAAGCCAACTCCTCTGGCTCACACACTCAAAGTCTGATTGCCCTCGAAAGCAGCAGCTTTCCCCAGGAAAGGCGATGCCATATATGGCATTTCCTGATCTGAGAATGCAGGAGAAAAGCCAAAGAACAAACAAAAATGGTGTGGTACTGCCATTTTATGGTGCTAACCACCATTAGTAGCCATTTGCGGTAAATGCAAAAGTACACAAGAAAAATATCACAGAAACAGTAAAAACCACAGCAGCCGCCAGCTTGTCTTAGGCACATTGTCAAAGTATTCGAAAAGCCATTAGATAAAAAGTTACAAGGATACAAAGCATCCCAACTGCACCTCACCGTAAGGTGATGTGCAAATAGTAAGAATACAAGAATTTCAAAAGTGAGAGTCTCTCAGTACTGAGTCTTGGGGACTAATAAGTTTCCCAATAAGAATGAGCGAAACAGGCAAGGTATGTAAAGCAGAAGGCTTTACTGACCTCCAAAAGGCAGAACTGGGTACAAAATAAGCAAAAAGACTGGGGGTCCCAAAGCACTATGGAGGGAAAGATGTAAAAAGACACTTTCGTAACAATATGGAAGATACATGGTGTTGGATTAAGATTATTAAATATGTACATCCGAACACAGATAAGAGAATTCTATATTACTATAGATGATACTTGCTAAAAGTGAGGATTTAAACACTGTGGTAAGGAGGTTTCAATACAGTTTGGGAACCAATCGAGGCAGCACTAAGGGGGTAGCTAGGGCTATAACCAGATTGGCAGAGTTGGTTGTTAGGACAGTTTTTCTGAAGTCCAACTAAGGGCCTAGTAAAACCATTCAACTGAGATAGTACAATACTCTACTCTTAGTATAAGGCTGTACCACCTGAGTTCATGATAGCATAGACAGAGCAGCCAGGCTCATCTTAGGAGGGAGAAAGAGCTGTAGAATTAGTACAAAGGAATTGGATTATACACATGGCCCAAAGAAACAAGGACACACTATGTATTGTAAAAAAAAAAAAGTGTTTCTATTATATACAAGCAGACCAAGAGATTCTTGGTTAAGTACTTTCATAAAGTATATACACGCATTATAAACACACAATATGCTTTAAATACACAGATCAAAGAACAGACCTTATTTAGAACACCTAGCAGTATTTCTAGGTAAGTCAGACCTTTGTATACACATTCAGTATAGGGAAAACCTATACTTAGGGAGTAAAACAATAAGTTACTTTCAGATTACTTTACAGTAATGCAAGGTAGAAGACCCTGTCAGTTATGCAGCGACACTGAATGAAATCACAGTCATACTAATATACTTTTATTAGTATTAGGTTTTATTAGTCAGGCAAATATACTTTTCTGAATAGTGGACCACAGGTTCAAGGAACAGTATATACCTCTACTAATTTTGTGATACTCACCTAGTATAACTGTGTGTTAAGACCATGTTGGTGTTATATAAAATTACAGCTGCTTTTCAGCTCAGTGCCACACATGCTAAGATAAGCAAGAACTCTTTACACTCATTTTGTATGCACCAGGCAGAGCAAGGTCAGCTACACCTAAAGGAACACTTTTCTGGAATGGCAGACAGCTATTCTAGGCAGGTACGACCTAATGTTGTAATATTCTATTACAGTTTGCTTTTCAGATCATTTCAATACAGATTAAGATAATCAATACCTCTTAACTTGTTTTAGGATGGCACACAGCTAACACAAGTTAAGTGAAACCTAAATACTTTTTAAAGGAGCTATCAGCAACTTAGGAGGCAAGTATAACCTAAGGCAGACTTATTCTGGACGGCCTAACAGCAAGTCAGGGAAGCAACACCCATACATTTAGCCTAACCGGATTTAGCCTAACCGGTATCATAAAGTGAAACCAACAGCATTACATTTGGGGAAGAGGCGAGTAACTTGACCTTATATATACACTTTTCAGGATTCTGCAACACACATTCAACATAAGCGCTTTTGTAACGTTGCACTCTCAGAGTTACAGTTACCAACCAACTTCTTTTACAATTAAGTAACTTTTGCACACACACTTATCCAGTCCTTCCCACATTCTATATCATGAGTTCACTCCTCAGAGGGACGCTAGTGGTCTAGGTGCCAGTTGTAGGCAGGGTGAGATAGGGTTCAGTTGCAGGCAAAGTCAGAGTTCCAGAGTAAGACTGTTCAAACAATTAAGTATTTCCCTTTAGAGTTAGTTGAGCGTCCGGGGACTTCAGAGAAGACAGGGTAGGAGGATTCCGTAGTGGGCCTGGATGAACGGGATGAGTGGCCTCCCAATCACAGAAAACAGGCCAAAGATATACAGAAATCACAAAGGCTTAAGGTAGGTAAAATACCCCAGCCAACAGTACCTCAGCACAGAAGAACAAGTTACTTACCCCTGGTAACGTTCTTTCGATTGGATGTTCCTCTCATGTATTCCTCATCTTTGATAATTATCTTCCAGCTTCATCTCCTTTGGAAAAGAATGTTCGACAGAGAGCTCTGTGAGGTAGCGTTGATGACTGCATGTCCCCCGAAGGCATCCGTCGGATGGTCGACGTCATCAGCAGTATATGTAGCACGCGCCGCGCCCGTTGGCTTCAGTCCTCGCTTTTCCATGTTTAGAGGAATTACTAGTGCCTCCTTAGAATTTAGAAGACACAGAGACCGTAGATGTAAAACAAATTCTGCAGCGGGGTAGGTTGGGAAGGGTGATGAGGAATACGTGAGAGGAACACCCAATCGACATAACATTACCAGGGGGTAAGGAACTTGTTCTTCGAATTGATTTGGTCCTCCCACGTATTCCTCATCTTTGATAGCCTACCAAAGCAGTAATAGTTTTGGAGGTTGGAAAAGAATTTAGATCTACCTTTAGGAATTATCATGGACAGAGTGCAAGACAGCTTTCCCAAAAGCTCCCTCTTGAGTAGAAGAAGTATCCAGGGAGTAATGTAAGGTAGACCAAGTGGCTACCGCACAAATGTCTTTAATAGGTACTCCTCTCAGAAGAGCAGACGAAGTAGCCATGCCCCTGGTTGAGTGAGTTCTTAGACCCTCTGAGGGATCTTTACCAGCCAGTCTATAGCATTCTTGGATAGCCAAAATAATCCATCTGGATAGAGTTTGTTTTGTTATTGCTAACCCAAATTTATGATCTGTATATCGATAAATAATTGGTTGTCTTGGCGAATATTTGGCATTCGCGAGATATGAAAACTGAGAGCCCTCCTAGGGTCCAGTTATGTAACCCCTCCTCCTCCTTTCCAGGGTGAGGAGGGGGATAGAAAGTTGGTAGAACTATCTTTTGGGACAAATGGAAGTCAGACAATGTTTTGCAGAAACAAAGGCCTTACTTTAAGAATAACCTTATCCTTATGAAAGACCGTATATGGAGGTTTAAAAGACAGTGCTTGCAATTCACTCACCCTGCGGGCAGATGTGATTGCGACTAGCAAAACAGTTTTTTGTGTTAATAGACATGAATACATGGGTTCAAAAGGGATGCATGTTAAGAATTGTAATACATGATTTAAATCCCAAACAGGGACCTGAAAGGGAGGAGGAAACACAGTAGCGAGTCCTGTAAGAAACTGAATGATTAAAGGGATTTTAAAATGATGAGGTTTCCTCTGATGAGCGCTTTAAAATCAAAAGTTCTGCCAGATAACCTTTTATTGTTGTGATCTGGAGCCCAAGATTTGCTAAGTGAAGTAGAAAAGATAACACTGTTGGTGTATGGCGCTGAAATGGATCCACCTTCTTATCGCTACACCAGCTGCTGAACTTGTTCCAACGACTGCGGTGTAAGGATTTTGTTGCTGGCCTTCTGGCCGAAAGCAAAATTTCCATTACGTCTTCCGGGAGGTCCCAATCCTTGTACCTCAGCCTCTCAGAAACCATGTGTGAAGGGTGAGTGTTTTGACCTCTGGATGGAGAACCTGACCCCCCTCTCGCGAGAGAAAGTCCTCTCTCTCGCGAAGACGTATCAGAAGGCAGATGGACCAGTCCAGAAGGTCCGGGTACCACATCCTCCTGGCCCAATCCGGGGCAATCGGGATCATGGAATTCCAAAACTTTCTCAACCTCCTGATCACGTGAGGAATGATGGGGACTGGAGGAAACGCGTACAGAAGTGGAAACTCGAAGTCCACCACAAACGTGACCCCTAGAGCTCCTCTTGGGGAAATTCCCTGGAGCAGAATAGCTCACACTTCCGGTTGACACTGGTTGCGAACAGATCCACTTGATGGGTTTGCCAAAGGGTGAAGATCTCTTGAAGGACTTCCTGAGCTAATTCCCACTCGTGGGAGACTGTGCTCTGCTTGCTCAGAGCATCTGCCGCTGTGTTCTCCTCTCTGGCTAGGTGAACTGCCAATAGGGAGATTCCTTCTTGAATTGCCCAGTACCAGAGCTGCATTGCGTTGCTGCACAGTGGTAGTGACCCTACACCACCTCTCTTGTTGAGGTAGTACATGGCCACTGTGTTTTCCATCATTATAAGGACATTCTTTCCCTGTTCAGAGGGTAGAAAGGCCTTCAGTGCTAGTGTGATTGCCCTCAGCCCCAAAAGATTAATATGTAGTTTGGACTCAGATGGAGACCAACGACTGCTGATTGTCAGATCAATAGTGTGTGCTCCCCACTACATGAGTGAAGCGTCCGTCACTACAGTCATCTCCGGCCATGGTTGCCAAAAAGGTTCTCCCTTCAGAATGTTGTCCTCGCAGGCCGAAGGTCCTGTGCGAATCTGCTTGGAATCGGAAGGAGGTCTGACATCCTGCCTGAGAATTGGGACCATTGAGTCCTAGAGCCCATTGGAGAAATCTCATTCTAAGGCGGGCCTCTGGCATCAGGAAAATGCAGGATGCCATGAGGCCGAGCAATCTGACAAATAAATTAATAAATAAATAAATAAAAATAAATCGAAGTCCGGAAGACTCTGAAATTTGGTGACCATCTGCAGAATGTGATGAGCCCTCACCTCGGGTGGCAAGGCTTTTTTCGAGGAGGCATCTAGGACTGCTCCGATAAATTGGGAGTCTTTGAGATGGTATCATGTTTGACTTCACGTAATTGAGGGAGAAGCCCAGTTTGTGGAGAAAGTGGTAAATCGCGCTGAGATGTTCCAGGGTCTGTTCAGTAGAACGAGCCCAGATCAGCCAATCATCCCCCCCCCCACTCTCCTGAGACTCGCTGCCACCACCGCCATCAACTTGGTGAAAACCCTTGGGCGGAGGTCAGCCCAAATGGCAGAACTCGAAACTGGTACTGAGAACCATCAACTGTAAACCTCAGGTACTTTCTGTGCTTGTGATGGATAGGCACATGGAAGTAAGCATCGTGAAGGTCCAAAGATACCATCCAGTCTTGGTGTTGGAGGGTCTTAAGGATATGAGAAAGGGTAACCTTCTTCAACTTGTCTTTGCTGAGGAGCTTGTTCAAGTTTCTTAAATCCAAGATGGGTCTCAATGCTCTGTCCTTTTCGAGGATTAGAAAATATGGGTAGTACCAACCCTTGTTCCTCTCCGCTGCAGGTACTGGTTCTATTGCTTTCTCTAGCAGGATCAACATACAAACCCCAAAAATCCAGCAAAGCTGCTGGGGGACTCACTAGGTTTGGGAAATTAGCCTTATAAGAGAATTCTCCCTAAGAAGGAGTGGATATGGAATTTTCAATGAGCTTTTCCCCGGTGGATGATCCTGGGGCCTTTTTAGAAAAGGAAGGCAGTAACCCTGGACTAGCTGTTTCTAGTTCCCAAGCATCTGAAGTAATGTCTCGACACTCTTTTAGATGCTGTGAGAGCCTGCCTCCCACTGGGGTCTTGTGGATTAAGGTCTCAGAGGTTTTGAGGTGGCTGAAGCAGCGGCTGAGGGCAAAGCTGCCGCTGCTTGGGCTGATTCAGCACCTCTCCCTCGTCCACCACGAGGGAATCGTCTTTGTCCTCTATGACTGGCTTGTCTTCTCCCTCTTCCACTTGAGTAGAAACTAAAGGTCTTACCACTCCAAGATGATGTACCAGAGTAGGAATGTTGAGGCTGTCTAATAGCGGCACCAAGAGAATTAGCCGCCGCTTTAGAGGCCTGCAGCCTTTCCAGACTTTCATAAGCCTTGCTATCAAACAGTCTTGAGCCGTCAAAAGGCATATTGAGTAATCTAGATTGCACATCCGGTGCAAATCCAGACTTCCTCAGCCACGCAAATCTGCATAGCATGGTGCTAGTCGCCATGGATCTGCTAATACTATCTGCAGTATCCAGACCTGACTGGAGGCACCCACACATTGCCTCCTTACCATCGTTGATGATAGCCAGGAAGCAGTCTCTCACTTTCCCTTCGAGGATGTGGTCAGCCGCCATGGCTGCGCAATCCCACAGGATGAACGAAAACTTAGATAAGGCACAAGTGGCATTTGCCGATTTCAAGGCCATGGTACCGGCAGCAAATACTTTCCGCGCCCAAGCGTCCACCCATTTATCATCCCTGTCTGTAGGAATGGTAGTGTAAACCAGATTGTTTTGTGGATGTGGCTGCTTGGATCACCAAACTTTCCGGAGTCAGGTGCTTGGTTAAGTAATCTGGGTCACTGCTTGATTGTCTATATTTCTTAGGAAAGTTCTTATTACCCGCAGAAATAAAATCTGGGGTTTCCCAATTTGTTGTATCCCTTTTTTGCAAAGCAATCGGCAAGGGCAAACTGGGATCCCTCTGTCGACCTTGGTCTAATATGTCCGTTAAGTCATCCTGTTGAAAAGGAGGAGCAAGTCTACTCCATCCCAAATATTTTACTACTTTGCTCGTCAATTGTCTACATGAGCTATCAGCATGATTTGCAGGTTCTGGCCTTCCAAATTCCAGCTCAGGAGATGCATCTACCCCACTGGCTGATTGTAGATTGTCATACAGATCTTTAAGCCTAGATTCATCTGAAATAAACTCCTCTGGCACATTTGGAGTGCCATATTGAAGACCAAAGGGAGTTTGGTTGGACAGGTTATTCTCTCGGGTGAGGAGTCACTCGAGAAAGAAGGAGAGCTATGACGTCTTTTCTTCACCTTCCTGGAAGAAGATGAAGAATGACGCAAACGACTTCCTGATCAAGATTTCTTCTTTTTCGACGAGGAGGCTCTCTCGACACCTCAGAAGTATGTTTTTTGGAACAGAAAGGGATTTTGGAATTCTACCCAACGCCAATTTACCTTTGCGCTCTCACAGAGCCCTGTCATTCATCGCCCAACAGGATCTGCACTCCTTCGTACGATACTCCGTACTGAGGCACCACAGGCAAACGTGGTGGGGGTCGGTGATGGACATCTTCGACCAACAATTCTGACATTTCTTAAAACCTGTCTCGGGCGTAGATAGTGAAGACATGACGTTTTCTATTTAACAAACCAAACTGCGCCATCATTTCTCTCAAAGCGAAAGCTGTGTCAGAAAAACGGAACTGAAGCCAACGGGCGCTGCTCATGCTACATATACTGCGGATGACGTAGACCATCGGACAGAGACCTTAAAGGGACATCAAGTCATCAACACTACCGCACAACATCCTCTGTCAAGAATGAATTATTCCGAAGCAGATGAAGCTGGAAGATAATTATCAAAGATGAGGAATACGTGGGAGGACACAATCCATTTGAAGACGAGTTGCAGCAGGAAGACTTCAAGATTTGCAGCCAAAAAACCTGGTCGATGAATTCCTTTGTTAAGAAGACGGAAGAGAAGACGGAAGACACGACTTTGGCCTGGAGCCTTCTTCCGTGATCCCTGCTGCAAAAGTGTTCCAGAGTTTCTTCGCGGCTGGATGCTGCTTTGTGGATTTGACGTGGTTAGGCAAGATTGTATGCAGTACCCTTTCGGAGACTACACCAACCTTGTCCTCCTGGCAATAGGAACCCTACCTTTGGTATAAGTCTGTACTACACAGGTTGGTAGTGTGGCTGAGCAGCCAGGCTTATCCCAAGAGGGGTCAATGTGAGCTGTAGGGTTGTAACACAGAGTTTCACACTGACAAGTATTCAAATACACTCTTACACTCAAGGTTTCTTGATTAAACAATTATTAACTTAACAGTCAGTTTGAATAAGCCTTCTTCAGAAGAGAGAAAATATGTAACAAAAATATACTTCAATAAAACATTTCTCAGTTTCAGTAAATCAGTAGATACCCACTGGGGATGGCACACAGACAATTCCTACATTCTCAGGTGACTTAAATAGCTAGGCCAGTGTGGACATTGATATATCACTGGTACATTTAGAGCAATACTGAGTTTGGAGTCATAAGGAAAATATGAGGGAATAAAACAATGGTTAACAAATATTGTTAAGCAGGTAAGTACTTTTGAACTCCCAATGCAAAGTAAATTAACCCTTTCCCAGCTACACAAGTTAGAGAATGTGTGACTTTTGTGAGGGATAGTTAAAGCACAAGTCAGAGGTAAGAAGAGTCTTTCAGGGAGCCAGGACAGCCAATGTTAGTTGAGCAAAGTCTAGGGAGCTGAAGCACTTCTTGAAGGCAAGTTAAAGTCTTGCACAATGTTTTAGAAGTCTTTGTAGAAAATGAATTCACTGTAGGGCCACAAGCTGAAAGGCTTGTGAGGGGCAAAGCTTCAAGCAACTGTGCAAAAGCAACCAAGGCAAGTCTCAACTGAGAGCTAGCAAGGCTACACAAAAGGTCAGCAACCCCTTAGTTTACAGTACCTTAGGTCTGATGAAATTGGTTCCAGCTGGCTTCTGTTCCAGCTGTAGGTCTGCAGATCCTGTGTTTCTGGACGTCAGTCGTGGGGACAAGAGGGAGGACGTCTGGGGACTCCTGCACTATGAATTGAAGGTTGGCGGCAGCAATGGGCAAATTTCAGATCAGCTGCACTTTTCAGTTTCAGCTCCTCGCGTCTCAGCAAATAGCACCACAGTGGTGCGTCTCACTGGCACTTCGGTTCCAGCAGCAGAAGTACAGTCAGCTTTGAAAGGATGTCCAAACAAGTTCACTTTGGAGTTGATTGGTCCCACCAACTCAAGGGGAGAAGTCATCCTTGCAGGGCTTCTCTAGTTGAAGCGAATTCGGAGCGTCAGCACAGCAGCAGGGCTTCATCGGGCAAACCAACAGTCTATTAGTTACAGCCGGCATCTCTTCCAAGTTCTTCTTCGGATTCCTTCTTCCAGTGGTCGACTCTGCCTTCTAAGCCAAAAAGCCTTGCCTTTATGCAGGTTTCTGCCATTCATTCCAGCCTAGCAATCAATTAAAAAGGAGGGTGGCTGTCCTTGCCAGACAGCCAGCCGGCCAAACATCTTTGGGTGCATTCCTGTAACCAAGGGGATTAAGCACAGGGAGTTCTGGGAACCGCCCTCACTTCCTGCCCCTGCCAGATACTCTGGAGCCAGAGGCGGGCTTCACTCGTGAATCCTGCCAAAGACAAAACGAACAAAGGGACCAAACCTGGTTTGGCGCGCAGAGAATCTTTAGAAGGACCTTTACAATGACAAATGGCGAAAAAGAAGACGGGCTATTTTGACAAAATGGGCACCCATGGGTGCTGTATTGCAGCTGCAAACGCAGCCCGTGGTAGGAAACAGTAGTTGTCCAAGAGAAAGATATTTAAACCTTTGGGAAATCTGAAAGACTTCCCGGTGCCACTGCACTGAAGGTGCGGTGTGCCACAATGTAAAAAGATGATGCTTATGGAGTTTGTCAGACTCCAAAAACCAAAAGAAACACACAGTTTAAATCAGAGAAAAATACATGAGAGAGTGGGGAAAAGTGTTTGGGACTCTAAGGTAGTGGGGAATTAGCACATTTCTGAGAATTCTCCCTAACATGTGGTTGTTCCTACAGGCCATTGACACAACTAATAAACCGTATTTTGCAATACATGCCAATACTAAAGCATGCTGATCAATCTGGGTTTAATTCCTGGATGGCCAACCCAGCAAAATATCTGCAGACTATTTGCCACAATGCCCATGCTTGAACCACAGGGGGAACGCCGCAGCTGTACTACTAGAAAAAGCTTCAGACACTGTGAAAAGGGAGTATATATCAGAAGTTCTATGTAAGTTTGGCTTTTGCACAATAATTGTGAGATGGAGAACGCTATAAAATATGCTGCAGTAAACTCAAATAATTACAAATAATGACATAGCATGTTACATTTCCCTAAAGCGTGGCTCTATGCAAGGTTGCCTACAATCGCCACTACTATTATTTGCACTTGCAATAGAGCCACTGGCCCTACTGATCAAACAAACAAATTTACAGGGGATTGGTGGTTAAGGGTCAGAAAACGATATCATTGTATGCCGATATCTTACTGTACACAACAGTCCCAAGCGAAAACCTTGAGCCAATTATGTCGCAGATGGGGACATTTGACGAGCATGCTTATGTATAAACTGGAGCAAATCTGTTCTTGGCTAGAATTCGGATGCCTTTCAACCACTAACAGATGACCTGGGAATTAGGTGGGTTATAGAAAGTGTAAAATACATGAAAATAGAAACTGCAGCCAACCCAAGGGCATTATTTGAATTAAATGATGAAACCACTTATGAAATATGTTAAGGCAGGGGACCCAAGGTGGATAACGCCACCTCTAACTATGGCAGGCAGAATTGTAAGAACAATTCTGCTACTACCCAAGTTTCCATACTTTTTCCAGGCCAATGTTATAAACTGGACATGTCTTCAAAGAATTAGAGAGCCACGTAACCCGATTAGTTTGGGCATGTAAAACACCAAGAATACAACAGAGGATAATGACAAGGGAGAGCTGGAGATACCTTGCTTTAAAGTATTACTGGGTTGCACAGGCGCATTTCGCAATGTACTGGTTCAATAAAGATCCATATTTCCCACATAGGACGATGGAACAACTGTATGCTATTCCTGTAGCCGAACAGCGGTTATAAAGTCAGGCCAAAAACTGCCAAAGGTATCCAATCCGATAGAAATGCAGTTGGTGGATGTAGGAAACGATAGGCAGAGAAGTTGGAGACCACACCATTCTTACCCCAGTTACATATCTGGAATACCAAAGTGTTCCAAGAGGCAGCTGAGATGGATGTACAGAAATTCTGGCTTAACATAGAAATTATACGATGGGAACAGTAATATAACACAGAGGGGTCAAAACAATACAAGAAATAGCTAAGGGCTGATCAATTTGCCAAATATTTAGATGCCAATATCACAGACTTTGTGCAACGATAAGACCGCCAGAAACTTAGCTGGTGGCTATGCCTGGCAATTTGGTTAAAGTGGTCTCAAACTTACACAAAGAAATGTAGGTTTGCCAACCTGCGGGGCGGTAAACAAGGCTTTTCATAGATGGTGGCAAGACCTACAAGTAGAGCTCACGGAAAAGCAGTGGTCAAATACTAATGCTGACTTGCAAAATTTCAATAAACTTCTGATTCTGCTTGATACACCACAAACATCTGCACCGTACCCTTTGGGTGCACTACAACAACCTCGAGCTCCTGGCAATAGGAACCCAACCTTTGGTATAAGTCTGTAATTTACAGGTTGGTAGTGTGGTTGAGCAGCCAGGCTTATCTCAAGAGGGCTCATTGTGAGCAGTAGGGTAGTTGCAGTGATTCACAGTGACAATTGGTCAATTAAACTTACACTCAAGGTTTTTTGATTAAAAAATATTAATTGATTTAACAGTCAGTCTGAATAAGCCTCCTTCAGACGGGGCAAAATAATAGTAACACACAAATGCACTCCAAAATACACTATCCGTTTCTCTAAATCAGCAAATATCCATTGGGGATGGCACACAGACACGTCCTACACCCTCAGGTGACTTAAATAGCTAGGACACTGTGGACATTAATATATTACTGGTACATTCAGAGCAATACTGAGATGAGTGGCAAAGAAAAGGGTTATTGGAATAATACAAGTTATCACACAAATATTCTGAAGCAGGTAAGTACTTTTTGAACCCCCCACCCCCGAAGCAAAGTAAGTTAACCCCTTCCTAGAAGGAAGACAAAAACACAAAGTCAGAGGGAACAAGAGTCATTCGGAGAGATGGGCCAGCAGCCAAAGTCAATTGGGCAAATGTCTAGGTGAGCTAAAGCACTTCTTGCAGGTAAGTAAAAGTATTGCACAATGTTTTAGAAGTCTTTGTAGAAAAGAATAATCCAGGTAGGGCCACAAGCGGTTAGGCTTGGAGGTGTAGAAGATGCAAGCAACTCTACAGAAGCAACCCAAGACAAGTCTCAACTGAGAACAAGAGGTAAGTTCTCTTAGACTGTACAGTACCTTTGTTTAGAAGAAATGGTTCCAGTTGGCTTCTGTTCCTGTGCAGATCTGCAGATCCTGTTGTTCCTGGGCCTGAGTCGTGGGGACAAGAGGGAGGACTTCTGGGGATTCCTGCACTGCAATGGGACGATCAGTGAAGGCAACCGGCAATCTTCAAATCAGTGGCACTTCAGTGTTTTAGCTTCTCGCGTCTATAGCAAATTCTGCGGTTCTCAGATACCACTTTGGTCTTTCCTCACATCTGGGGTCCAGCACTCTTGCGGTGGCTCAGGCTTGGGCAGTACTGCTTCCTGGGAATCTGGATGTTCTTCCAGCAGCTCTGGTCCGACTTAAAAGTGATGCACTCCGAATCTGGTGTTCCTCTCCCTAGCACTTCAGTTCCTGCAGCAGCAAGGAAGTACAGCCAGCTCCGAGAGGATGTCCAGACGAGTTCACTTTGGAGTTGATTGGTCCCACCAACTCAAGGGGAGAAATCGTCCTTGCAGCTTTGGAGCAGCAGGGCTTTACCGGGCAAACAAACGGTCCAGGAGTTGCAGCAGGCGTCTCTTCCAAGTTCTTCTTCGGATTCCTTCGTCCACTGGTCGACTCTGCCTTCCAAGCCAAAAAGCCTCACCTTTTATGCAGGTTTCTCCCTTTCAATCCAGCCTAGCTGCCAGTCAAACAGCAGGGTGGCTGCCCTTTCCGGACATCCAGCTGGCCAATCACCTTTGGGTGCATTCCTGTAACCAAGGGGATTAAGCACAGGGAATTTCGGACACCTCGCTCACTTCCTGCCCCTGCCAGACACTCTGGTCAGAGGAGGGCTTCACTCGTGAATCCTGCCAAAGACAAAACGAACAAAGGGACCTGTCAGATCGTTAGTCAGGGCTATGCAGCCCGCCCACATCGTTGTGTGGGCAGACCGCCGTTGTGGTCTTAGTTCCCGGCAAGGGAAGTGACGTTGGGCTAGGGAGGGGGCGGGACATGGAAAAGGCAGTTGTTCCTGTTGTAAGGGATTAAAGAGGTCGCACTGTTCCCCGGCTCCCGTGTGACTTATTACGCGGTTCGGGGACCCGCGTAAAACCCCACATTTGGCGACGAGGGGTACGCTGTACCCACTCGCAACCCCGGGGACCCGCAGGCGAGCGGGTGCTGCGCATCGGCGCAACGCCGCCACTCTGGCCAGGAGCACCGCGGAGGTCCGCGGTCGAGCGGCGTGGCGCGTCGGCGCACCTCCCGTAAACAAGAACCCGCCGGAGAGGCCGCAGACACGAGCGGCTGCAGCGGTCGAAGCTGCGGGGGAGCGGCTACATTTGCGCCTGCAAAGGCGAACGCGGGCCCGCAGGCAAACGGCCAGGGTCCCGCCCCCCCCCCACATCAACCCGCGATCGGCGGGCGGCCCAGAGTCGGCCCCAAGGCCCAAGAAATAAGGCCAAATACAAGCACCTGTCCAGGGAGGACCCGAGACGGCCAGTAGGTCCAGGAAACAAGGCCAAGCACACGCACCAGCCCGTGAGGGGCACAAGGACAAGCCATAGCCAGTGAAGAGGCTGCTCACCGCCTACACCTGCTGCGGGCTGCCACATTGCACAACACAAAGTGGCACAGAGGTGCCTGGTGTCCACCTCCGTCGCACCGGACATGTCGGCCCCAGCGAGCCCCATAGCCTCCTCGTTGGACGGATCTGGAGCCGCGAATGATGGCAATCAACAGGCACCAACGTCAGGTACCGCCGCTCATAATTTACCACTACCGGGCCCCTTTGATGTGAGAGACACATCCAACCTAGGACCCAGATGGGTCATATGGCTCAGGGATTTCAAATTCTACACGGGGGCAATAGGTCTGACAGACAATGCGATGCTAAAAAACACCCTCTTCATGACAGTAGGCCCCGCTGTCAGGGACATCGCAGGCGAACTGATGAACGTAGACACTGTCACATATGCGGAACTACATGGGAAGCTATCAGAATATTTCACGCCCCATACAAACATTGACTACGAGCGCCACGTCTTTCACACCACGAGACAGGAGAAAGGAGAGTCCCTCGACAACTTCGTGATGCACCTACGCATCAAGCTAAAGTACTGTGAGTTCCATAGGTACTCTAATGACGAGGCGCTAAGATCTCAAGTCATAGCAGGCTGCATCTCACAGCCATTCAGGAAACAGCTTCTCCAGAAACAAAGGTCCCTGGAGGAAATCCTTGCACTTGCCAGGATGGAAGCAGCAGTTGAGTCGCAACTCGACAGTCTAGGCAAAGTCACCATTCAACACCCGCCACCGACTGCGGAGACCATTAATAAACTGTACACCGCGCCCTCACAGAGTGGGAAAGGAACAGACGCCACGTGCTACAGATGCGGATTTGAGTATCCGCACGCAGGTGACTGCCCTGCGGTAGGACAAAAGTGCGCCGCATGTGGCGGAATGGACCACTAAAGAGCCGTCTGCAAAAATCCACCGGGACAGGGACCCAGCAGAACGAGACAACAAGAGAGAAGGAGGAGCTCGCGATATAGCCCACCAGCAGGCAGAGGAGATGAAGACCAGCCGGGACCCAGGAGAGAAGAAAAACCACGAAGGGGCGCCTACGCCAGAGACGACAGAAGGCCTTCGGACGGATCAAGGAGATCGCAAAGAAGACGGTTCGTCCGGTACATTGAGATGAGATCCCATCAGGCAGTGAATCCCAGTCATCAGAGGATGATCAACGGAAAAAAGGGTACGTGTGGGCTCTCAACAACGCCACAGCCACCCAGCACAGTCCGACGCTCCTGCTCCAAGTCAACAACACACCGTTAGAATTCCTCATAGAGAAGGACCTTTCCACAAAGAAATGTGGGAAAAAAAAAAGACCATGGCCATATTGAAAAAAAATGGCACCCTTGGGTGCTTTACTGCAGATGCGAGCGCAGCCCACAGTAAAAGCTCACCACAGTAGTTAAACCTAAACCACTGCCACCAGCCATTCATCGTAGAAAGGGTAACAAAAATGTTACATGAGAAACTAGACAAAGGGGATACAAAGTAACCCCTCCAGCACCCTATTGTAAGATAGTGTGTGCTGGGTCGATGTTGGGGCAAATTCTCAAAAATGTGCCAATTCCCTCTACCTTAGAGACCCCCAGCACAACTTTGCTGGATTTTGAGGACTTGATTTTTTTTTAACCTGGGAGAGAGTGAAACCCCTTTTCCTACTCTCTCATGTATTGTATGTGATGTTATACACAGTGCTTCTTTGTGGTTATGGAGTCTAACCAACTCCATAGGCATCTTTTACAATTGTGTCACAAAGCACCTTCAGTGCATACCTTCTCTGGGATCAACTACTGTTTCCTAGAACAGTGGAGTGAAATTGACTTCACTTACCCTGTAAATTTGTAGACCCAGCACACCCTATCTTACAGTAGAGTGCTGGAGGGGTTACTTAGTATCACCTTTGTCTAGTTACTCATGTAACAGTCAAATGATACCCTTTCCTCTCAGAATGTCTGGTGGCAGTGGTTTTACAATGAACTACCATGTTTTACCCTGACCGCGAACTATAGCTGCTCCGGTAACGTTAAATCGCGGGAGCCATGTTTTTCAAGTTGCCGTGTGAGCCTCCTTTATTAAAACAGGTCCCGGTCTTCTTTTTTCGCCATTTATTTGTGGAAAGGTCCCTTGGGTTTCTCTGTGCGCGCCAAACCAGGTTTGGTCTCTTTGTTCATTCGCCTTTGGCGGTCTTCAGGAGTGAAACCCGCCTCTGGTTCCAGAGTGTCTGGGGTAGGCAGGAAGTGAGGGAGGTGCCTGAAACTCCCTCTGCTTAGTCTCCTAGGAGTGGGAGAGAACTGAATAAAAGGAGAGTCTCTTGGCTTGGAAGGTAGAGTTGACCACTGGACGAAGGAACCGAAGAAGAGCTTGAAGAGGACGGCTGCTGCAACTTCTGGGCCATTGGTTTGCCCAGTGATTTATTGCAGGGGAATGTCTCTGTGGCCTCTAGTTGCCTGGGACCTGCTCTTCCGTTCTGTTTCTCTCTCGGTTCACTCTCAGTAGCTTCCTCTTCTTTCCAAGCGCTCTCAGTTTCCCTTCTAGCAACTGGACCGTTGATCGTCTCTTCAGCTTTGTGGCATCAGTATTGTTATGCAGGCAGCCTGCTGTTAGGGAGATTTATCATTTGTATGCTTCATCCCCTGTCCTAGTGAGACCCGCAGCACTTTATGCTGGACTACTGGACATTTTTCTTTCAATCCTGAATGAGTGGAGCCTTTTTCCTCAAATTCATTCTTGTGGGCTCTATCTTTTGGAACTCTATTCTTTGTATTCTAGCTGTACTATGGAGTCTGTCTGCTCCATAGCTCATAAAGGCATCTGTTTTTACTACTGCAGCACACAGCTCCTTATGGGCAGTGTTGCTGGGGACCCTTAAGGACCTCCTTTAAGATTCTATTTCTATAACCTCAAGTAACTACAGTTATTAAAGATAGAGGGATAATTAGTATCTCCCCACCGTCAGTGGAGGGCCAAAGGGATACCTAGTATCCTCCTTATCTTTATAGTCACATAGACAATCAGCTAGTTGTGGCTGGTGGCAGTGGACGTGTTCTACCAACTGTTGTGTATTTGTTATACTGCATGCTATGTCCATTCTTTTTTCGCCATTACTAGCAAAGTTCTTTGTTAGCCCTTCTTCTACCATTCTGGGAGGGGGAGGTCTGTGTGTGTGTGTGTTATGTCTTTGGCGGGAAACAGTAGGTATCCCCACCTAGACTCCAGAGAGTCTGGGCAGGCAGGAAGTAGGGGAGGAGTTTTCCAGCCCTCTGTCTTTTGTCTGCCAGAGTGCATGAATAGGTGCAGCTCACAGCGGGGGTCTGGCTGTCCCATTGGAAGGCCAAATGCCCCTTTCTGTAAAATGCTGAGAGAGATTGCAGAGGAGTGTGTGCTGGAACTGTATAAAAGGTGAGGCTTCTGGAGTGAAAAGCAAGTCGACCACTGGAAACAGAAGTAACTGAAGAAGACGACCAGAGACGCCTGCAGAGCCTTTGCAATGCTGTGAAGCGACCACTGCGTGGAAAGACCGAATCCGTCCAAATCTTTGCTGGACCCGTAAGGACACTCCAGAGATCTGGTCCAACTTGCCCAGACCCCCTAACCAGAGTGTGGCACAGCAGGACGCAAAGAAGATTCACTGGACGATCCGTGTCCTTTGTTGGTGCTGCAGAAAAGGCACCAAAACCACAAAGTGAACCAAGAAATTGCTGAAAGCCGTGCCACAGGTCCTCCCTTGAGGCTGCTGCTGAGAGATCCAGTTCATTGTCCTGCTTTCAGTCACCAGACCAAGGAATCCGGAGGTCGGGTCCAGAGCTGCAACATTGCGGAGCGTCCAGCACAAACATTTTCTTCTAAACCTAAGTTACGGTGGGGGGAAAAAGGTATTGCTTACCTAATTCAAAGAAGTCGCTCCAGAGCGTTTGAGTGCATGTAGAGGTGTCCAGGGTAACCCCCTCTTACCTCCGACCTAAGCCGCTGCTTGTGTCCCCTACTCGAGTCCTTTTTAAGGTCTCTTGTTAGTTGTTAACTTGCTGCTTCAATAAGACACTGGATGAAATCCACAGGAGCTCTTCATTATTTGCTGCTTGTCAAGACTTCAAGTCCTTTCCGAACTGCCTTTAGCTAGGGTTGTGTTTTTGGACTTGAGACTTACCAGGCAAAGAAACCACCTCTAGAAACTTGAATTAAGCTTATGTTGCACAAAGTTCCCATTTTCCTCCCTTTAAGTGACTTTACTATATGTGTTTGCACAGTAAATGTACTACTGTATAAACCGTTGAAAACCACATGAGTGCGCAATAATCGATTATATGATAACATTGTCCTTTCCCATTCTAACATGGCTACAAATGTAACCGCAAACAAACACAAAAGTGAAAGTGCCCTTTGAAGTGTGTTATCAAGTAATCCTAAGTGTTCTGGTATAAACATCTGAGGTATTTAAGGTGATTCTGGTGTAAATATAATAAATATATACTTTTTATAACTATATGTGTAAGTGCTTCTTTGTTGTGCCTGTCTAGCTAAGATTCGGTGTACTTCGCTACAGCTCTCATCTTCCTCTTAAGATACGCCTGACTGCTCTGGCACTCTACCAAGGTACTGAGCTAGTATAGACTGATACTAAGAGTTGGGGATCTACAAACAACTGGGATAGTTTACTAAAGTCTTACTGCCAGTAGGACTTTGGGAAAACTCGCCTAAGACCTGCCCACCATGACGCTCTCATGGTCACGCCACTGCTGGGCATTGGCTTCCCATTTCCCTGGCTTCTCAGGATCTGCAGCTGCCAGCTCTCTAGCATTTGCGTTGCGTGTTCATAGCAGTTCTGAACGTCGCAGGCTCTGCAGCTCTCTCTAGCTCCGCCTCCTTCAGGTATTACGCTTCCAGGAGGCCTTTCCTGCCTGCAAACACGTTCCTCTCGATCTCCTTCGTTCGGCGTGTACTCCTTCAACCTCCTTGTCACAGTTAATTGGAGGTTTTTCTTTAAATGGATAGATTCCCTCTCTTGCTAATGATGGTACAAGTTAGATTTCTCTCCAGCCAAATCTTGGAATTTAATATGGTTTTGCACATTGGATAGTCCTATATATGCCATCATGGGGAATGGCAGAGGGAGTTCCCTCAGCAGAACGGGAGTCCTGGTCCCCTAAGGGAGATTCTCTCCCAGTGAGGTCCCACTTGCCCAATCCCCTAAGGAGGGTGTTGCGAAGTGGGCTCACCTCCCTAGCCTCAAAGGGGGAGGCACCCACTTGGGAAGAAAGGGACGAAGTTGCTCAATTCGTCACACTACCAAGAAAGGTGATAAACTACTTAGTCTACATGTTAATACTTTTCCTTTTAAATGTTCTAACATTTGCTTTTATTCATTTTGTTATACACACATAATAGGGCTGCTTAACATTTTTGCACTTTAGTAAACCTAATGTATGTTATGTATTCATAGTATACATGTGCAAATAAAGTTGAACTACCTGAGATAAGAGGAACAACTGTCTTAGATGTGGAGATGGGCTGACTATTTCCACTTAGCATGGGCATGTAGGGCAGTAATGGAATATTGGCAGGAAATCAGCAAATGCCTTGGGGAGATATTAAAAGTTGAAGTACCCTAGAACGTCATAAGTTGCCTAATGGGACTGTATTTGAATGTCCAGTCATTAAATACTGAATTTGTGAGATTGGCACCGATTTTAGCCAAGCGCAGGCTTTAAATGAATGGTTGAGCAAATAAGCGCCTAGAAAAAGCAAATGTTTAGTATATGATGAATATTAATGATCTAGAACGTGGTGTTTGCAATATGTAGAACATGAAATGTAGAGTTCCGGATATATGGGCAACATTTAGGGGCTACATGAACTCAAACACTAGAGATGAATTTACTGAGAGATGTGAATATAATGAACATTACATATATGGGACCATACATAAGAGAGATTGCTGACCTGCATATTTATGCACACTATATAATATACCATAGGCAAAAACTATGAACCACCATGACATGTTGAGGTGGGTTGTTGGAATTTTAAGTTGATGTTGGAACAATCAAATTAAGTGTAATGGAAAATGTGCTCCAAATGTGTTGGTCTTTGTTATCCATGAAATCAAGCTTGAAATAAACATTGTATCGAAAATTAAGAGTGAATAAAAATGGGTTTTAAAAAACATTTATTAATCACTTCAAGACTTCTTTGTAACCCAACCAGTGTGTCGACCATAAGAACCAGATTGTCAGCCATTTTATACGTACAGCACAGATTAAGGGAAGCCGCTAATACTGCTCATGATGGTGTCTAAATCAGCCATGTAGAGGTCAACCTGGAGGGGAGCAATTCCTCATCCCTGTTTAAGCCCTTGTGTCGTTGAAATGGGTCTGGTAAAAGCCCCTCCTCTTCCAGGGGTTCGAATGTCGAAGTAAGCAATCAGTCTGTAGTTTCTGGGATGAGCCCTGCATCGCATTCTTTCTTGTAGAATGGAATTAGGATGCTCAGTCCAAACTTGCTCCTTTTTCTCATCATGAGGATCGTCTGTCGCTGCCTGTTCATGGTGACCACTGATGCAATCCGCCTTTGGCATGTTGTAGAGGTCCCCCAAGAACGCCAGCTCTGTGGAGGTCTTCCCATCATGCCAAAGGTATCCAGCATTCAGAACAGTTTCCTGAGAGATTGCAACCACAGACTATATGGATCGCGTCACACAACCTGACCTCTGCACCCTGCAGCCCCTAGACTTCTTTCGACCAAACAGCCTAGAAGTGAAAAGAACCCATATGACAGTTCCTTGCAGTAAAACAAAGAACAGCAACAAACCAAATGGTTAGGGGTCCCAGAACAAACACTCCATGAAAGTCATGTTGCTCCTGTTCAGGGAGCAAGTTGCTAACAATGTGGTTAAAAGGCTACACCGGTGTGCAGCCAAAAACAAAGCTGCCACTATTATGTGACTAACACTCCAGGTGTGAGAAGATTCACCCTGGAACTGAATGGGGCACTTTGGCGGTGCCCTTGCCTGGTATCCATATGGAATCATGGCAGCACACCAAAACACAGCTGTAGCTATGAGAGAGACTAAACAGAAAAGGCAAATTGTGATTATAAAAAGCCAGCAAAAAGTTTAGGGAACCAACAGTTGGCAAAATAAGAGCCCAAGGGGACTCTCTAACCCAACAAATGCATGTCGTACATTTTTCAAAAAGGTACAACCACAATTTGTGAGCATGTGGTCATGGAGGTGCTCTAGTGCTCTTGAATATATTTTATGGTTTATAGAATAGGTGGGATCAGTGTATACAAATATTCATACTGCCATTATTTTAAGGTTACTGAGAAAACCAACATTTCATTACACCAAAGTTATAGGCTGCCTTGTTAAAGGCACCATTACCAAACTTACAGAAGTAAAACATTTGAAGTGGAGAGGTGTTTCGGTTGCTCTTGCGTTTCCTGCATCTCTTGCCTTCTGGCTGCAGGTGGGCTTCCCTGTGCCTCCGTGCCCATCAAGATACTCCTGGAGAGAAACAAAGAAGATGCTAGTCATGAGTCCAAATAAAACATTTGTTTTCGTTTGCAGTTTCATTTATTGGGGTTTCTGTGGCATTGAGGTCTGTTAGGGAGATTAGTGTACACTCCTCAGGTGAGGGCTGTGTAGGTATAACAGTGGCAGCATCTCCCAAAAGGAAAGACCAGATTCTCCAAAGGTAGCTGTAGCACAGCAGTCAGGCTTAGCTTCACAAAGGTACAATTACTTGCAATAGTCACCACAAAAGTATACAACAGACCGTTATATTGAAAAATATGAACTATTTACAAGGTAACACAAAATATTCATGATCAGAAAAATAAGTATTCAAGTTGAACACCACATATAGCAGAAACAAGTGTAGATAAAAACACAATAATGGCCTGTTAAGGCCCAACTTACTATTTACCCTAAAATGTATTCCCAATTCCTGATGGCAGACGCATTACATATAAACTTCTATGTGCAAGTTAGAGTAGACCCCCCCCACAATATTACATATAGTAATTATATTTATAATCATGTTCACGATGCATGTTTACCACACAAAACTTAAGTACAGGTTTCCTATTACACTCTTAATACAAGTAGGATACATATTACATATGCACATCATACAGTTATCGAATGCAACAAAAGTTCTCCTGGGGGAAAAAACCAGCAATTTATGATCATACAACTAATCAATAAGGTACGCATGTAAATTATAGTGTACCTACATATGCCTTCATAGTACATAAAGCAGAGGACAATTCCTCAATGTAGCAAATTAAACAAAAAAAAAATATCGAACATGTGCACCATGAAAATAAAAGATTACAAAATTACAACAAAGGTTTATCAAAATAAATACTTGCATGAACATGCAGTGTTGAAACACATCAAATTAGCACCACATATAATATTTCCAATGATCAGCATATAGAAATATATATACACCCAAGACAAATATCACATTTAAGGCAACAGTTATGTGTGCTAAACAATGCATAATGGCAATACATGCACCTGAATGTGTGTTTGCAACGGAGATGTTAGGGAGAATGTTCATTTCTGTGCTAATTCCCTTTAACCTTAGAGACCCCCAGCTCTTTTGCTTGACTTGGGGCTTGTGATTATTTCCTCCTGAGCGAGTGGGACCTTTTTCTCACTCTCATATATTTTCCTGACTAGGACTTTTGCATTTTCACTGTTTTATGGAGTCTGACAAACTCCATAGGCATCTGCTTTTTGCATGGTGACACACAGCACCTTAGGTGCAGTGCCACTAAGAAGTCCCTTGGACTTCTCTTAATGTTTAATTACATTTTTTTGGGTGAACTACAGTTCCCAAGAATAGTAAGATGATCCATGTCTTGCTTACCTTTCTCTTTGTGGGACCAGCACACATCACCCTATGTGGAGTGCTGGGGGGTTACTTAGTAATTCCCTATCCCACTTCTCATGTGACATTGTTTGTTACACTAACATACTTTAAATGGCTGGTGGCAGTGGTTTACATTTTACTACCAGTGTGCATCTTTACAGCAGGCTGAATCCTCGGCTGCAGTACAGCACCCATGGGTGACCATTTTACCAAGATGGCCCCGGTCTTCGTTTTGTCGCAATTCTCAGTTTGTTAGTTTCTCCTGGGCTTTTAATCTGTTAGTTGAAACCGTTTTGAGCCCTTTGCACGTTTTGCTTTTGGCAGGCCTTCAGCCCTGAAGCCCACCCAGGCTCCAGTGTGTCTGAAAAGGCAGGAAGTGAGGGAGGGTCCCGAAACTTCCCTGTCCTTTGTCTCTAGGTGTGCCCGAGTGAAACCAGTCCTGATGGGCCGGACAGCCACCCTGTGTGATTGACAGCATAGGCTGTGAATGAATGGGAAATTGCATAAAAAGCGAGGTTTTTGGGTCTAGAGGCAGAGTCGACCACTGGAAAGGTACATCCGGAAAAGAAAAAGTGACGAGACTCCAGCAGCACCCTCCTGGACAGCAAAGTGCCCGGTGAAGCCCTGCAGCTGTGCTGACCCCGTTTTAATATCGACTTGGAAGATTCGTACAGGACGACTTCCTCCCTTGGGCTGGTAGGACCAACAGGCCTCAAGCCAAGCTTCCATTTGGCGCAACCCCCGACTTGCTGTGCCTCACCAGAGCTGCAGAAGCCCAATGCCAGGGGTCCTGTGACCATTGACAAGTGCATGGTCTTGCAAAGTCTGAATCTGTCCAAATCTTCGTGGGCATCCAGAGGACCCTATGGAAGCAGGAAATCTTGATCCAGAGTCCCCTCACCAGAGTCCAGGAGCGAGGGAGCAAGCTTCTTCCAACCAGAGTTTTCATTCTTCATTGACGCCAAGGAAAAGGCGCAAAAAACACTGAAGTGCCGATGAAACAAAGGAAATATTTTGCGGGGGAGTCCCTCTCCTGAGTACTACCGCAGAAGCCCGCTAGACGTCCTCCCTTTCCATCAGCATGACCAAGGTCCAGGAACAAGGATCTGGCAAGCTGTAGCAAGGAGGAATCCAGCTATAACATCTGTCTTCGAATCACAGGTACTCTGAGCTTGGGGTTTTCACCTTTTAGCCATAAATTGTGCTTCTTGTCTTGCAAGGTACTTTTTGGAGTTGATCTCAACTCACCTGAACTGGCCTAACAGCTTGTGCTCCCTACAAAGTAGCTCACTTGAGTTACAGTGATTTCTTCTGAACTTACTAACTTTGTCAAGACTTTATCTAAGAAGTGCATCAGAACCATCGACTTTGTCCATTGACTTTGGCTGTCCTAGCTCCCTAAAGGCACTCCTCTGAACCTACTGGCTTGGGCGTACTTGTTCCCTCATATGTTTTAATTGTGGACACTATTATTGCTGGGATAAGAGTTTACCTGCCTCCCTTTAGGAGATTGTAATGGTTTTAAAAACTGTTGAAAATATGTTCTACTTCTTTTTCTAATCTTTCCTTCCTTTAACAACTCAATAACTGAATTGGTCTCTGAAATAATTTCAATGCTGACCTTTACTGAAGTCACTCCCTGTGCTGGAACATGTGTTAGTATAAGGAAAGTCTTAACCAACTTTTATTGTCTTTTAAAAACTGAAACCTAACTTTGAATGTTACTAGCAGATAACGTTTTTTAAAGAATGCTTATTTAAACCTTGTGTATATTATAAATAAATATTTATATATAACTTTAAGTGTGTAAGTGTTACTTGGCTACTTGTACTTACTGATTTCAATTGTACAGCTCACATTACCCCTCTTAAGATAAGCCTGGCTGCTCAGTCACACTATCAACTTGTGTAGTACATGCCTATATTAAAAGGTGGGTTACCTATTACCAAGCAGATATGTCTTGTGTGGTCCTCACCAGTTGGACTGCACTAACTCTTACCTAATAGTAGATTAGCCTTGGACCAACTGTCCACACCTTTGAGTCGGTGAACAAATATACGGCCAACTAGCCTTCGCATATACGCCTAATTGTTTCAGTTTATGAGGGAAGGAACAAGTTACTTACCTGTAACTGTTGTTCTCCAGCATGTGTCTGGCATGGATTCACATGCTCATGAATATTCCCCGTCGTCAGGTTGGGAATCCTCGGTAAAGAAAAATAAGTATCAGTTTCGTTTCTGATCTGTCTTTCGTAGTAGTAACCAATCACTGATCTCTGCGTCATACTGACCACAGCCAATGACTGCCATCTCCCTAAGCCCCGCCTCTGGCAGCCATCTTCAGATTTGGTAGCACGTGAAGTGGCAGTATGACCAAGTGAAGAGCCGCAGAGGGGTAGGCAGGAGGGTTCGCATGTGAATCCATGCCAGACCCATGCTGGAGAACAACAGTTACAGGTAAGTAACTTGTTCCTTCTCCAGCATGGGGTCGGGCATGGATTCACATGCTCATGAATAAAAGAATACATAGCAGTACACACATGCACAACCACGGGAGGTGGCAAAGGCTCAACATTAAGCATCACATCCAAAACTCAACATTAAGCAATTCTTACCTCCTCACCAGGCTCACCTTACGCGAACAGGTTGCGCAGCACTGCTTGGCCGACCCTGGACTCCTCCCTGGAATCCCGATCGACGCAGTAGAATTTTGTGAAGGTGTGCGTCAACCTCCACGTAGCAGCTCTGCAGATGTCCAGCAAGGGCACACCAGATAGGAACGCCGTGGTAGCTGCGATCGCTCTGGTGGAATGGGCTCTCGGACGGCCAGGCAGCGGTCGGTTTGCCAACCGATGACAGTACATGATACAGCCGGAGAGCCATCTGGAAATGGAAGCCTTCGAGAGAGCCTTCCCCTGATTGACAGGTCCAAAGTTCACAAAAAGTTGTGACGTCTTCCGAAAACTCTTCGTGCGGTCCACGTAGAACTTCAGCGCTCTAGCCACATCCAGCGAGTGCAAAGTCCTTTCAGCCGGCGATGAAGGCGACGGGAAGAAAACAGGCAACACCAAGGGTTCGTTGAGGTGGAAGTCCGACGGCACCTTGGGCATGAAGGAGGGGTACGTCCTGAGCACTACCCTCGTGTCATGAAAAGTCAAGTACGGGGGCTTGCAGGAAAGGACCTGGATCTCTCCCACCCGTCGTGCGGAGGTGATGGCCACAAGAAACGCTCTTTTCCATGACAAGAACTTCAACGGAGCTGAGTGCAGAGGCTCGAACGGAGGTCCCATGAGCTTGGTCAGCACCACGTTGAGCTCCCACGCCGGGGCCTTCACTGGCGGGAACGATCTGAACAGTCCCTTCCCGTGGTTCTGGTGTATCGGGAGATCGCAGCAAGATGAATCTTGATGGAAGCGTGCGCCAGTCCAGCCTTGGCCAGCGTTAGCAGGTACGGCAGTACTTGAGGAGCCGTAATCCGTAGAGGGTTAATCTTCTGTGCGTGGCACCAGACAGAGAACCTCTTCCACTTGTGTCTGTAGCATTTAAGAGTTGAGGACGCCCTGGCCTTTGCAAGAACCTCTCTGCAGTTGGCCGGTATGTCGTAACCTCCAAACTCTAACGCTGCAGGAGCCAGGCCTGCAAGTTCAGCGACTTTGGGTCGTGATGGAGGATGGTGCCTCCTTCCCTGGAGAGAAGATCCTCGTCCACTGGCAGCTTGATTGACGGGGACGCTGACAAGTCCAGAAGGTCCGGGAACCATATCTGCCTCGGCCACGCAGGTGCGACGAGGATCATCCTGCACCGTGACCTCTTGAGCTGGTTGATGAACCGGATCAGCAGCGGCAATGGAGGGAACGCATATAGGAACAGGCCCTCCCAGGGGAACAAGAAAGCATCGCCCATGCTCCTCGGCTGGGGAAACCTGCTGGCGAACCTCCGGCACTTGGAGTTCGTCGCCGTCGCGAACAGATCGATCTGGGGTGTGCCCCACCGTCGGAAGAGGCAGTCCACTAGATCCTGTCGTAGTTCCCACTCGTGGCACGAGCGCAGCTCTCTGCTGAGCGAGTCGGCGATGGTGTTTTTTATTCCTGCCAGATGAAACGGCACCAGAAACATCCCTTGGGCGACGGCCCAATGCCACAGATCCTGCGCCTCCTTGGACAGGGCTGGGGATCTGGTACCGCCCTGCTTCCTGATGTAGAACATGCTGGTGGTGTTGTCGGTAAAGATCCTCACCACCTTGCCCTTGAGGGACGGAAGAAAGGACCCGAGGGCACAAAACACTGCACGGAGTTCCAGGACGTTGATATGGAGGGACTTCTCCGTCGGCAGCCAAAGGGCCCTCGCGTGCAGATTTGCAGTGTGCGCTCCCCACCCTTCCAGGGAGGCATCCGTGGTCACTGTCTTCTGGTGGCCCGGGGTCTGGAAGTCCATGCCCGCCGTCAGATGCGCGCGGGTGCCCCACCACCGGATCGCTCATCGGAATCTCTCGTCTAGTGAGATCCTGTCCTCAAAGCTGCCCGTCGTCTGGAGCCAGTGAGCGTCCAGGAACTCCTATAACGGGCGCATCCAAAGCCTGCACAGGCGGATGAGATAAATGCAAGAAGACATCATTCGGAGGAAGGACTTGATGGACCTCACCCTGGCCGCGTCCGCAACCAGCATCCGCTGCACCTTGCCCAAGATGGCCCTCGTCCTTTCCTCCGACGGAGAGGCCAGAAGCGCCACTGTGTCGAGTTTCGCTCCCAGAAACAGTGCGTCTTGCGCGGGCACCAGGTGGGACTTGGCGTAGTTTATGGAGAATCCCAGGTCTGTGAGTAGTTGGACGGTCCTCGCTGTGTGCTCCGCGGCAAGTTCCTTTGTCTTTGCTCGGATGAGCCAGTCGTCCAGGTAGACGTGGATCCCCTCCAGGCGCAGCCGCGCCGCCACCGGTGCGAGGCACTTGGTGAACACCCTGGATGCTGACCTCAATCCGAAGGGGAGGGCTCTGAACTGGTAGTGAAGCCCTTGGACCACGAATCTGAGAAACTTTCGGTGTCCCTTTAGGATGGGGATATGGAAGTAGGCATCCTCCAAATCCAACGACGACAGGAAATCGCCCTCCTCCAGCTGACCCAGGACATGCTGGAGGGTGACCATCCGGAACTTCTGTGCCTTGATGAATTTGTTCAGTCGTCGTAAGTCCAGGATGGGACGCCATCCTCCTGTCTTCTTCACGAGGAAGTATCTTCAGTAAACTCCGGAGCCCCGAAGCCTCTTTGGGACGAGCTTGATGGCGCCTTTCTTGAGCATCGCCTTTACCTCCAAGAGAAGTTGAGGGATGTGATGTTCCTTCCTGGCCATGGGGGGGACGCGCGGGCACTTCTTTAGGAACTCGAGCGCGTGACCCTGGCCCAGGGCGTCCAGCACCCAACTGTCGGTGGAGATGGACTCCCACACGCTGACGAAGTACGCCAGCCGGCCTCCCACCGGGATGCTTCGGTGGGGGCCCGACCCCACAGCCGGTTCAGTCCTGCTTCGACGAGGCTTTGCCGCCTTGTCCCCCCTGGCGACGACGGCAGGGTCCGCCCGACTTGCCTCGTCCCCTGTAGGCTTCCTGTGACGACGAACGGGCTGCTTCACGGTAGGTGGAATATCCGCCGCCGGAACCTTTGGAGGCACCCTGCTTGCCTCCGGCGCTCCGAAAGGGCGGCCGTCGTTGCTGGAGAACACCAAGAGCCCGGGCCGTCTCCGTGTCCGTCTTGATGGCTTGTAGGGAATCGTCCACTGTTTTCCCAAACAGGTTGCTCCTGTCGAATGGCATGTTCAAAACTCTGGTCTGCACGTCCTGCCAGAAGTCCGTTGCCTTGAGCCATCCACGCCGTCTAAGGCACACGCCGTTGCCCAACTGGCGAAAACCAGTGTCCGCGATGTCCGTCGCTATCGTAATGGCGTGGTCCGACGCCACTTCTCCTTCCTGCAAGATCTCTAGGGCCTCCGCCCTCTTGTCATCCGGTAGGAAGTCAAGCAGGGGGGCGATCTTGTACCACAACTCCCTGTCGTAGCGGGCTACGATGGCTAAGGCGTTTGCAGCCTTAATCGTCGTCGCTGCCGATGAGATGACTCTGCGTCCCATCGTGTCCAATTTCTTTCCCTCGCCGTCCGGTGGGGAGGTCGACGTAGAGGCCGAAGCCCCCCCCGCTTTCTTCCTGGTCTTCGCGGAGACGACCGAGTCCGTGGTCGGCTGTGCACGAAGGCACAAGGGGGCCGCGTCCGGGACCCGGTACTTCGTCTCGTACCGATCCCTTCTCGCAGGTGTTGTGGATGGGTTCTTGAGGAGGGCGATACCCTCATCCCAGATATCGTCCAGTAGAGGTACAGCGAGGACCATCTTCCTCTTGGTATCGCGCAGTTGATAAAGGAAACCTTCCTTCTTCTCTTCCGGGCAGAACTGGAAAAGCTTGGATGCCCTGGCGATCATGGCATGAAACGATCCAATCTCGTCGGGCGGGGAGGCCCGGGGAGGAGGTGACGACGGAAGATCCTCATCGTAAACCTCGTTGTCTGTACCCGTCGCGGCCGTGTCCGTCCCCGTATCATCCCCACGGGTCGTGGACGGGGAGGAGGGCTGAGCAGGGCGCGATGGTTGAAAAGGGGGTGGAGGATGAATCCTCCTTCTCTTAGGAGGAGGGCTCCCAGAAGGGCCTGGCTCTGGGTCCCCCGTCGGGAGCGTTTCCTCCGTTGGTGGTAACAGCAATCTCGTCCTTATCTCCGAGCAGAAGGACTGTATAGCCAACAAAATGGCCGCCGGGTTGTCTTGCGGCACTGGTTGAGGGGATTCCGACGGGCGGTCAGGAGCCTCGTCGGCACCTTCGACGTTCTCCTCCTCTCCTACGTCGGGATCCCTCCCGACGGGCTGGTCTTCTTCCACGCCAATGCCGTGGCTTAAGACTTCCATCAGCTCCTCTTCAGAGGTTGAGGCCGAATCCACGACGGCCTCCTGCCCCCCCTTTTTCTTCTCCATCAGCGGTTTCACGGGGGTCCTGTCGATGGGCTTGAAAGAGGACTCCCTCCGCGGTGGCAGGGAGACTCTGAGCCCTGAAGTCACCTCCACTGGTGTAGCCTCCCAGGCTGAGCCAGGGCCGCCGCGACTGTCTCAATAGAGGCCTTGGCAGGGTGGATCAAGGCTTTCACCACCTTAGGTGCGCTCACCGCCTTCTCCTTGGGAGGAGGGTCACTGCCTCGCTCTCCCTCCGATGGGGCCTTCGAGCTCGACCGGGGTCTCTCCAGGAGCTTCGCAGGGTGCTCGGTCTTCCTCTTACCCGAGCCAGAGCGTTGGCTCGTGGTTGATGGCGCCGGGGAGGATGCGCCCTGCCTGGCAGCCGTAGAGCCCGACCGTTCGGTGCTCCCGGTGCCAGCGGACTCGCGGTGCTTGGCCTTCTGTTGGACCCCTGTCGGGGCGCCCTCAAAGGTCTTAGAAGACCGCTCGGACTTCTTCTTCATCTTCTCGCCTGACAGGCTTTTACCTTCCAGCCAGTTGGCGAGACACAGATGGCGGTCCTTCATGGTCCGCTCCGACATATTGCCGCAAAACGCACAGTCCTTCTCCACGTGCGTCTTGTCCTCATGCAGGCAGTAGAGGCAAAGGGAGTGTTCGTCCTCCTTAAAGACATTCTGAAGCTGGCATCCAGGGCAGGCCCTGAACAGCTTTCCGGGTGTCGAGCTTCCCTTCGCCTGGGCTATGACCGAGATGGGCCTGAGAAACTTCTGGAGTCCTCCAAAAGCGTGGCTCGACGAAATCTTCACCCTTGAGGGGCGTAGAGGAATCCAACACGGTCCCCGTTGATCGGATAAAGAAACGGTGACACTTGAGGCTCTTTTGACCGAAAAAAGAGAGAATTTTCCTATGAAAAAGCGCGAAAACGCACTACAGCTCGAGAGCAATAGCACGAGGATCCCAACACATGAATGTGCGGTAAAAATCTGAAGATGGCTGCCAGAGGCGGGGCTTAGGGAGATGGCAGTCATTGGCTGTGGTCAGTATGACGCAGAGATCAGTGATTGGTTACTACTACCAAAGACAGATCAGAAACGAAACTTATACTGATTTTTCTTTACCGAGGATTCCCAGCCTGACGACGGGGAATATTCATGAGCATGTGAATCCATGCCAGACCCCATGCCGGAGAAACACTACGATCTATGATCAGCGTTATGTGGACTTGGAATGATTGGCTCGCAGCTCGTCTTCGCAATGGGATCCTTTCCCCAAGCTACAGTAAAGGCTGTGGGAGATTGAGTGAAATGTAAACAAAAAAGGTAATAGTCTTGCACTGGTGCCTATTCGCGAAATATTATACACAATACTTCAAAAAATACTTTATTGTTCTATAGAAACATATCAAAATTTCATAAAACTGTGTACACATTTATACGTATAATTACACATTTTAAGAAGTGTCCACACTTTTAAAACTCATACGTAAAACATGAGATCCTACAATCTAAAACATCAACATTTTCTAGAACTGACATCAACATCAGAAGTACACTGAGCTATACGTCTCAATTTTTGCAAACCTGATCTTATTTCACTTTTCTACCCAGAGATTGAGTGAAGAATGGTCTGCTATATATTGAATGCAAACCGATTGTCTAAAAGTTATTCGGCAGAACATTGAGGTTCAAAGTAGAAGAATGCTACCCCATCGACTGATGAATCATTGCAGACTTTTAGTTTTATGTCTAACAACTTCTGGTATTAATGTGTATTTAGTGAAGGTTGGACGGTATATTGTCTGAACACTTCTCTATTGTACAATTGTCTAAGTGCAAGTTTTTTTTAAATAATTCTGACATAAAATGTGCGAAATGATGCTCCCTGAATATTGAGACTTATGCTCAAAATAAATGTAAAATAAATATATTATTGTACAGAATAATGTAATGTTCCGTACTAGATGCTGTTAGGCAAAGTTTGAATGCAGTACCCTCTGTGAACACTACAAACAATTATGACTACAGGTATAGGCAACCCAACCTTTGCTATAAGTTTGTACTACACAGTTATGGTAGCGTGTTGAGCAGCCAGGCTTATCTCGAGAGGGGAAACGTGAGCTGCAGTGGAGTTACACAAAGATTCACAGTTACAGGTATTCAAATAAACTCTTACACTCAAGGTTTCTTGTATGAACAATTAATAATTTACTTATCAGTCAGTTATAAAGCCTTCTTCAGAAGAGAGCAAATAGAATAGTAATACACAAATATACTTCTATACTGTACACTCTGAGTTTCTGAATCGGACAAGGCCCTTTTGGGATGGCCCACAGACGCAACCTGCACCCACAGGTGATTTCAGTAACAAAGGTGCTGGGGACATGGAACAAGTTACTTACCTGTAACTGTTGTTCTCCAGCATGGGACTGGCATGGATTCACATGCTCATGAATATTCCCCGTCGTCGGGCCGGGAATCCTCGGTACAGAAAAAAAAAATCAGTATCAGTTTCGTTTCTGATCTGTCTTTCTTAGTAGTGACCAATAACTGGTCTCTGGGTCATACTTCCCCCAGCCAATGACTGCCCTCTCCCTAAGCCCCGCCTCTGGCAGCCATCCTCAGATTTGGTAGCACATAAAGCGGCAGTATGACCAAGTGAAGAGCCGCAGAGGGGTAGGCGGGAGGATTCACATGTGAATCCATGCCAGTCCCATGCTGGAGAACAACAGTTACAGGTAAGTAACTTGTTCCTTCTCCAGCATGGGGCCAGGCATGGATTCACATGCTCATGAATAAGAGAATACATAGCAGTACACACATGCACAACCACGGGAGGTGGCAACAGGCTCAACATTAAGCATCTCTTACCTCCTCACCAGGCTCACCTTAGGCAAACAGGTTGCGCGCAGCACTGCTTGGCCGACCCTGGACTCCTCCCTGGAGTCCCGATCGACGCAGTAGAATCTTGTGAAGGTGTGCGTCGACCTCCACGTAGCAGCCATGCAGATGTCCAGCAGGTGCACACCAGACAGGAACGCTGTGGTTGCAGCGATCGCTCTGGTCGAATGGGCTCTCGGACGGCCGGGCAGCGGTCGGTTCGCCAACCGGTGACAGTGCATGATGCAGCCGGAGAGCCATCTGGAAATGGAAGTCTTCGAGAGAGCCTTCCCTTGATTCACAGTCCCAAAGTTCACAAACAGCTGTGACGTCTTCCGAAAACTTTTCGTGCGGTCCACGTAGAACTACAGCGCTCTAGCTACATCCAGCAAGTGCAAAGTCCTCTCGGCCGGCGACAAAGGCGACGGGAAGAAAACTGGCAACACCAAGGGCTCGTTGAGGTGAAAGTCCGACGGCACCTTGGGCATAAAGGAGGGGTGCGCCCTCAGCACCACCCTTGTGTCATGAAAAGTCAAGTATGGAGGCTTGCAAGATAGGGCTTGGATCTCTCCCACTCGTCGTGCGGAGGAAAGCTGTCTTCCATGACAGGAACTTCAGAGGCGCCGAATGCATAGGCTCGAATGGGGCCCCCATGAGCCTGGTCAGCACCACATTAAGCTCCCACGCCGGGGCAGGAGCCTTCACCGGCGGAAATGATCGGAATAGTCCCTTCATGAATTCTTTCACCAGGCTATGAGACCACAAGGACGCCCGTCCCGTAGTTCTGGTATATCGGGAGATTGCAGCCAGATGTATTTTGATGGAGGCGTGAGCCAGTCCAGCTTTGGCCAGCGACAGTAGGTACGGCAGTACTTGAGGGGCCGTAATCCGCAGAGGGTTAACTTTCTGTGCACGGCACCAGACAGAGAACCTCTTCCATTTATGTCCGTAGCACTCGAGAGTTGAGGACGCCCTGGCCTTTGCAAGAACCTCTCTGCAGTCGGCCGGGATGTCGTACCCTCCATACTCTAGTGCTGCAGGAGCCAGGCCTGCAAGTTCAGCGACTCCGGGTTGTGGTGAAGAATGGCGCCTCCTTATCTGGAGAGAAGGTCTGCGTCCGTCGGCAGCTTGACTGGTGTGGACGTTGACAAGTCCAGAAGGTCCGGGAACCAGATCTGTCTCGGCCACGTCGGCGCGACGAGGATCATCCTGCACCGGGACCTCTTGAGCTGGTTGATGAGCCGGAGCAGCAAGGGCAGAGGAGGGAATGCATAAAGAAATAGGCCGTCCCAGGGGAACGAGAAAGCATCGCCCATGCTCCTCGGCTGGGGGAACCTGCTGGCGAACCTCCGGCACTTGGAATTTGTCACTGTCGCGAAGAGATCGATTTCGGGTTCGCCCCATCGTAGGAAGAGTCGATCCACCTGATCCTGGCGTAGTTCCCACTCGTGGCACGAGCGCAGCTCCCTGCTGAGTGAGTCGGCGATCGTGTTTTTTTTCCTGCCAGATGAAGAGGCACCAGAAACATCCGTTGGGCTTCCTTGGATAGGGCCGGGGACCTGGTTCTGCCCTGCTTCCAGATGTAGAACATCGTGGTGGTGTTGTCGGTGAAGATCCTCACCACCTTGCCCTTGAGGGACGGGAGAAAGGACCCGAGGGCCCAGAACACTGCGCGGAGCTCCAAAATGTTGATGTTGAGTGACTTCAACTCCGAGCTTGGCTCCCAGAAACAGGGCGAATTGCGAGGGAACCAGGTGGGATTTTGGAAAGTTGGAGAATCCCAGGTCCGTGAGCAGCTGGATGGTCTTTGCAGTGTGCTCCACGGCGAGCTCCCTCGTCCTTGCCCGGATGAGCCAGTCGTCCAGGTAGGGTTAGACGTGGATCCCCTGTAGGCGCAGCCGCGCCGCCACCGGTGCGAGGCACTTGGTGAACACCCTGGGTGCAGACTTCAATCCGAACGGGAGGGCCTTGAACTGGTAGTGCCGCCCTTGGACCACGAACCTGAGGAACTTTCGGTGTCTTTTTAGAATGGGGATGTGCAAGTACGCATCCTCCAAGTCCAACGATGACAGGAAAGCGCCCTCCTCCAGCTGTCCCAGCACGTGCTGGAGGGTGACCATGCGGAACTTCTGCGCCTTGATGTACTTGTTCAGTCGTAGGTCCAGGATGGGGCGCCATCCTCCCGTCTTCTTTCTTATGAGGAAGTACCTTGAGTAAACTCCGGAGCCCCGAAGCCTCTTTGGGACAAGCTCGATGGCACCCTTCTTGAGTATAGCCCTTACTTCCAACAGTAGTTGAGGGACGTGATTTTCCTTCCTGGCCACGGGTGGAACACGAGGGCACTTCTTCTGAAACTCGAGGGCGTGCCCTTGGGCCAGGGTGTCCAGCACCCAACGGTCGGTGGAGATGGACTCCCACACGCTGACGAACTTCGCAAGCCAGCCTCCCACCGGGGTGCTTCGGCGGGGGCTCGACCCCACGGTCGGTTCAATCTTGTTTGGAGGCCGCCTTGCCTCCTTGACCTCCGTCGACGACGGGCACCACCTGGCTTGCCGCGTCCCCTGTAGGCTTCGTGGGACGAAGATCTTGCCGCTTGGCAGTACGTGGAGGAGCCACTGCCGGATCCCTTGGAGGCACCTAGTCTGCCTCCGGAGCTCCGAAAGGACGGCCGTCGTTGTTGGAGCACTCCCAGTGCCCGGGCAGTCTCTGTGTCTGTCTTGATGGCCTGAAGGGACTCATCAACCGCCTTCCCAAACAGGTTATTCCCGTCGAAGGGCATGTCCAAAACGTTGGCTTGTACGTCCTGGCGGAAATCCGTGGCCTTGAGCCATCCTCGTTGTCTCAAGCAAACGCTGTTGCCCAACTGACGGAAACCAGTGTCGGCGATGTCCGTTACCACCGTGATGGTGTGGTCCGAAGCAATCTCACCCTCCTGTAGGATTTCAAGGCCTCAGCCCTTTTGGCGTCCGGAAGGAAGTCTAACAGAGGGGCGATTTTGAACCACAACTCCCTGTCGTAGCGGGCTACGATAGTCAGGGCGTTGGCCACCTTGATAGTCGTCGCTGCGGATGAGATGATCCGTCGTCCCATCGTGTCCAACTACCTGCCCTCGCCGTCCGGCGGGGAAGTTGATGTCGAGGCCGATGCCCCCCCAGCTTTCTTCTTTGCCGCCGCAGAGACGACAGAATTTGGGGTAGGTTGTGCCCGAAGGCACAAGGGGGCAGCGTCAGGGACCCGGTACTTCTTCTCGTACCGGTCCCTCTTTGCCGGCGCCGTGGCAGGGTTCTTGAGGAGGGCGAGCCCCTCATCCCAGATGTCATCAAGAAGCGGTACGGCGAGGACCGTCTTCCTTTTAGGCTTGCGCCGTTGGTAAAGGAACCCTATTTTCTTCTTCTCTTCTGGGCAGAGCTGGAAAAGCTTGGATGCCCTAGAAATCATGGCATGAAAGGATCCAATCTCGTCGGGCGGGGACGCCCGAGCAGGGGGCGACGGGGGACACGTCCCGTCGTCGCCTCCGTCATCATCTGTACCTGTCGTAGCCGTGTCCGTGCCTGTATCATCCCCGTGGGTAGTAGACCGGGCGGAAGGCAGAGCAGGCCGCAGAGGTGGGAGAGGTGCAGGTCTTGGAACTTCTGGAATCCTCCAAAAGCGTAACTCGACGAAAACTTCACCCTTGAGGGGCGTAGAAAACTCCAAAACGGATCCCCGTTGATCGGATGTAGAAACAGTGGAGCTTGAGGCTCTATTTAACCGAAAAATGAGAAAAAACTCCTGAAAAAGCGCGAAAACGCAGCAAAAGCTCCAGAGCTATAGCACGAGGACTCCCAACACTTGAATGTGCGGTAAAAATCTGAGGATGGCTGCCAGAGGCAGGGCCTAGGGAGAGGGCAGTCATTGGCTGGGGGACGGGGAATATTCATGAGCATGTGAATCCATGCCAGACCCCATGCTGGAGAATAATACCTTACTGTTGGCATTCAGAATACTCTTTAAAAAAGTAAGTAAAAGGCAAAGGTTATTAGAACACAAGAAATTACAAAGAGTCATAAGCAGGGCAAATACTTTCAGATATCACTTAGAAGAGTCATTCAATTCAATAGGCTATGCCAAGGTCAATAGGCCAAAGTCTTTTTTATAGGATGCAGTACTTCAGGTAAGTAAATGGAAAAGTCTTTGCACAAGTTCTTAGAAGTCTTTGATAAAAAGAAGAACCAAATGTAGGGTCACAAGCTGATTAGACTTGCGAGTTGCAGAAGTTACAAGCACTTCCACAGTAAGAGTTAAGTTCTCTTAGGCTGGTTTTATAGTACCTTGAAGACTGAAGACTTCTGCTCCTGTGCAGCTCTGCAGGTCTCACTGCGACATCGTCGGGACAAGAGGGAGGACGTCGGGGGACTCCTGCACTGTACTGGCACCGTCAAAGCTGGCAACCGGAAAACTTTACTTTCAGTGGCTGTTTCGCGTTTCAGCTCCTTGCCGTACAGCAAATAGCAATAAGCGCAGTTCCTGGCTGTCAAGGTGGACTTTCCTCCCATCTGAGGTCCCGCACTCGATTGAGGGAGGGGGGAGGTGGGGGGGGGGTCGGGGTGGTTCAGGCTTGGTCAGTCCTACTTCGTGGGAGTCCGGAGGATCTTCCAAAAGCTTAAGGTCAGCTTAAAAGCAACACACACAATCTGGTGTCCCTCTCCCTGGTTCTATGGCTTCCTGCACCAACTCTGAGCAAATTCAACAAGCTCTGAGATGGGTGTCCAGGTGGCTTACTTGGGAGTTGATTGGTGCCACCAACTCAAAGGGAGAAGTCGCCCTTGCAGGGGCTTCTCTATCGATGCGAACCTGGCGATTCGGACCTGCAGCAGGGATTCACTGGGAAAACCAACGGTCCAGGAGTTGCAGCAGCCGTCCTCTTCAAGCTCTTCTTCGGTTCCTTCGTCCAGTGGTCGACTTTGCCTTCCAAGCCAAAAGACTCGCCTTTTACTCAGTTCTCTCCCATTCATTCCAGCCTAGCTGTCACTCACCCAGCAGGGTGGCTGTCCTTGCCGGACAGTCAGCCAGCCTATACCAGAGTGCATTTGGGTCTCCAAGCAGACTAAGCACGGGTACCTCCCTCACTTCCTGCCTACCCCAGACACACTGGAGCCAGAGGCGGGTTTCACTCCTGAAGCCCGCCAAAGGCGAATGAGCAAAGAGACCAAACCTGATTTGGCGCTCAGAGAAAACCTCTAGCAGGACCTTTCCACAAAGACATGGCAAAAAAAGAAGACCGGGCACCATTTTATCAAGGCTGGGTGGACGCCATTTTGAAAAACATGGCTCCCGCGGTTAACATTACCGGGTCCATGAACAGGCGCGGTAAATGCAAACCTTGGTAGTTCAAAACAAAACCACTGCCACCAGGCTTTTCAATGAGGAAAGGGTAACATAAAAAATATTACAGGACCCTTTGGACACAGGGGATACCAAGTAACGCCTCCAGCACTCCATTGTAAGATAGGGTGTGCTGGGTCTAGCAAGTACAACGGTAAGTAAAGCCAATTTCACTTTACAGTTCTGGGAAACAGTAGTTTATCCCAGAGAAGGTATTTAAACCTTGGGAAATCTAAAAGACTTCCCTGTGCCACTGCACTGTAGGCGCTGTGTGACAATTGTAAAAGATGAAGCCTATGGAGTTGGTTAGACTCCATAACCAAAAAGAAAAACAGTGTATTAAATCACATTAAAATACATGAGAGAGTGGAGAAAAGGGTCTCACTCTCTCCGGGTTAAAAAAATCAAGTCTTCAAAATCCAGCAAAGTTGCTGGGGGTGCTAAGGTGGAGGGAGTTAGCACATTTTTGAGAATTCGCCCTAACAGATGCCAGTAACAAATAAATTGATTTCATATGAAATAACTGCTAAATAAGTCTTAGTTACTTACCTGTAACTGTATTTCTCCAGCCTTGGTATCTTTCATAGATTCACATGCTGGAATATTCGCTGTCGTCAGACCGGGAATCCTCAGTGATTTAAATAATAACATTTTTAAAATATATACATTATTTCCATAGAAATATGACTGTAGAATGCCCATTAAGGTCTATGAGCCATTCACTTGTGTAGTCCCTCCATCTCACTTTGGTCCTTTATGGCCCTAAGCAATGAGGTGGCAGGGTTTAAGCTCCACCCCAGTCAGCCATCTTCAGATTTGGAACCGTAGAGACTAAAGTATGATGGATGCTGAGCGTAGGAGCTGCCTCTAGGGGAGGCGGGTGGGCGCATGTGAATCTATGAAAAGATACCAATGCTGGAGAAATACAGTTACAGGTAAGTAAGACTTCTCCAGCATTAGATCTTTCATAGATTCACATGCTTGAATAGAATACCAAGCAGTTAAAACATGCCCACATCATATATACATAGATATGCAGAAAACTTCTGCAAGCCTTTGCCATACAGCAACACCAAGGTTACATACCCAGCGAAAAGCGGGAGGAAGGCTGATCCTACCTTATGCAAAGAGGTGGTGGAGCACTGCCTGGCCAACTGCAGATTCTTTGTTGGCATCTTCCGTCAGGCAGTAATGCTTGGCGAACGTGTGCAGAGTGCTCCAGGTAGAAAATGTCCTTCAATGCTACCCATGCATGAAACGCCACTGAAGCTGCTCTCCCTCTGGTGGAGTGTACCGAAGAAAGCCTGGCGAGGGAGGTCGCCTTTAGACTGGTGACAGTGGGTGATATATTGAGAAACCCAACGTGCCAAACTTTGTTTTGAAATATGTTGACCGTGAGTGCAGCCAGGGAAAGCAATGAACAATCTGTTGGAGGAGCAGAACTCCTTAGTTCTCCAAGTAAAACTTTAGAACCCTCGCCACATCTAGTGTCTGCAAAGTTCTTCCTGCATCCGAGGTGTGATTCTGGAAGAAAGTTGGGAGGATAATGCGTTCCGTGAAAGTAATCTCCGACAAAACCTTGGGAAGGAATTTCGGATGAGTTCTCAGAATGACAGTCTTTATGGAACAAGGTAAAAGGAGGTTCTGATGATAAAGCTTGTAACTCACTGATCCTCCTGACAGATGTGATGGCTATCAAGAAAGCCGTTTTCCAAGATAAGAATTTTATGTCACATCTATGAATAGGCTCGTAAGGTGATTCCATTAGAGCTGTTAGTACCGTGTTTAGGCTCCATGATGGGACCGATGTTGGCCTAGGTAGGTGGGTAAGTACGCACCAGCCCTTTCAGGAAAATCTTAACAGCTGATTGAGTGAGCAATGACTGTTTATCTGGATTTGTTGAATATGCGCTATAGCCGATAGATCAACCTTGATAGAGGATATAGATAATCCTGCTTTGGCAAAGTACAGTAAGTAAGGTAGCGCTTGTTCGACCGATGCTGTGAGTGGGTTCACTGATGATGTTTCGCACCACTTGGAGAAACAAGTCCATTTCAGGATACAGGTGATCCGAGTAGAAGGAGCCCTAGATGCCTTGATAATATCCCAGCAATATGCAGGGAGATCCATATTCATTAATTTTCGCTGCTCGGGAACCAGGCCTTGAGAGATAGGCTTGCTGGATTGTGGTGGAGTACCTTGCAGTTCTGTTGTGTCAAAAGCTCCTGGTGAGCTTTGAGATGAATCAGGGGCCAACGGGAGAGGCGTTGTAGGGTTGAGTACCAGATCTGCCGGGCCCAATCCAGCGCCATCACGATCATTGAATAATTCTGTTCCTTCAGTCTGCGTAGCACTCTCGCTATGAGAGGGATGGGGGGGAAAAGCAAAGAAATGTCCCTGCCCAATCCACCGAGAACACATCTCCTATTGACTGATGCTCTGGGTACCTGGACGCGATTACGTGGTATTTCTTGTTGGCTTTTGTGGCGAAGAGGTCGATCTGTTGATGACCCCATTTGGAAAATATTTGTTGGACTTCTTTTTCGTCTTGTTCCCACTCGTGAGATGTTGTGAACTCTCTGCTTAGTTTGTCCGCTAGGATGCTGTCCACTCCAGGAAGATGTTCCACTTTGATTTGGACTCTGTGGTGCAATGCCCATGCCCTTTTGCAGTTGAGCTTCTTGCGACAAGATCTGACTTGGTGCCTCCTTGTTTGTTCGCGTAATGCATGGAGGTCGTATTGTCTGTCTGGATGGTCGTCACCTGTCCGGCGAATACCGGGAGGAAGGCTTTCAGCACCCATCGTATTGCCCCGAGCTCTAGGACATTGATGTGCTGTTTTGATTCTTGATTGGACCATGTACCCTTCGTTTGGAGGTCCTTTACGTGAGCCCCCCAGCCCGACAGAGATGCATCTGTCCTGAGGAGAAGGGTAGATGTTGGTGCCCGAAAAGGCATTCCCTGTAACAGGTTTTGAGGTGTATTCCACCATCGAAGTGTCTTGTGTAATGACTCCGTTAGTTGGACAGTATCCGCCCATGAAGCGAGTGCTTGTTTCCATTGGAGGTCCAGGGCCTCCTGGATTGGTCTCATGCACAGTCGGCAATTTGGTATGAGAAATATACATGAGGACATCATGCCCAGGAGAGATTTGAAAGAGCGTACCATGGTTGCCACTGTCTAGGAACCATGAGGTCAAGTGGAGAATAGCTGCTACTCTGTATGCCGATGGTCTTAACCTGGGGATGCTGGTGTCTAAATCTGCACCCAGGAAGAGAACTGTCTTGCTGGGCACTGGGCAGGATTTTGTCTTGTTTATTGAAAAACCTAACACTTTTAAGAGGTGCATTGTTCTCAAAACTGACATAAGCGTATGAGTTTGTATGAGTTTGCCCTTATCAACCAGTCGTCCAAATATGGGAAGACTTCTGTTCCTGTTCTGAGTTTTGCCGCTACCAGTGCAGGACACTTGGTAAAAACTCTTGGTGCTGACTTTAGGCCGAAAGTGAACACAGAATTTGAAGTGCAACTCCCTGATTGTGAACTTGAGGAACTGCCTGTGGGCAGGATGAATGGGAATGTAGAGGTAGGTGTCTTCCAGATCTAAAGTGGCCAGGAAGTCGTGCCGGTTTAGCCAAGGTAAGACGCTTTGCAGGGATATCATCTTGAATTTCATGCGCTTGATTAACTTGTTGAGCGCTCTTAGTCCAGTATAGGTCTCCACTGACCGTTTTTCTTTTTGATCAGAAAGAAACGGGAGTAGAAGCCTCTTCCCTTCTGTTGGTCTTGGACTGGTCCGATAGCTGCTTTTTGAAGCAGTTTGTGGATTTTGGACATGACATTTCTTAAAAGATGTACCTTGCGAGGAGTGGGAGCAATGGATGGAGGTTGATCCAGAAATTCTATGGTTTGACCCTTGCGTATCACCTGTAAAACCCACTTGTCCGATGTTATTGACTGCCAACGTTGGAGAAATCGGCCCACTCTCCCCCCCCCACCCATAGGGGTGTGACGGTGATGAGAAAGACATTATCTGTCAATTTTGCTTGCTCTGGGTCTTGCTCTGTGTAGAGCCACGCCTTCCCCTCTGGGAGTACCTGCTAGAGGATTGGTGGTATCTGTTGTCCTGGAAGGCGTTTTCCTGCGTTTTTGGCCATAGGAGGGATTTTCTTACGAAATAAGTCTTGCCCATCGAAGGGCAGGTCTAATACTTGTGTTTGGACCTCCGGTCTGAGGTTTGTAGCTTTCAACCAGGCTTGTCTACTCGTACAGTAATGTGAGCCATTAGCCTGAAACCTGATTCCACCATGTCCACTGCTGCATCATTCATATGATCTGAGGTAGCTTCCCAGTCTGCTAAGATTGTTCTGGCTTCTTCCTGGAGATCCGCTGGTAAATGTTTGGTTAGTTTAGACATACGTAGCCATAGCTCGCAGTCAAAACGCGCTGTCATGGCTAGTGCATTGCCCGCTATGATGGCGAGAGAGGCCGACAAGGATACCTTCCTGCCCATGGCCTCTAACTTGCGACCTTCCTTGTCGGGAGGTGCTGATGAGGGCGATGAAGGATTGGGCAATTTTGTTTTGGCTGCCACCGTGATGACAGAATCAGGCTTAGTATGTCCCATTAGACAAAGTGGCACTGTGTCAGGTGCTTTGCATTTCTTTTCAGGTCTTGAAAAGAAAACAGGACTAGATAAAGGTGTAGCCAATATCTTAGATCCAGAATCCCATATGTTATCAAGAAGAGGGATGGTAGTGACTGTCCTTCTACGTTTGCCCCTGTGCTCATAAAGCACTGACTTTCTCTTCAGATGTGACTTGTAACTTGAATAAGTCCGCAGCTTTGCAGATAATGGTATGAATAGATACCAAATCGTCCGGTGGTGAAGAATCTCCTAGGTTTTTCAACTATGTAATCATCCCATTCGCTATGAGCGTCAGGCTCATGTGTAATCTCCCCTTCCTTGGGTTAGAAAAATCTCTGAACGGATCCTCCTGCCAGTCCGAGACAAATGCGGTTGAAGGTACAATTATAGGATCTCAAACAAGTGATCTTGGCCTAGGCGATCTTGGAGATGGGAACCTTGTCGGTGAAGCACTGAGCATCCTGCTCCTGGATCTGCGTGGAGGCTCAGGTGAATGTGCCCTTTTATGTGGCCTGCTCCAGGAAGGAGACTCTAGGTGTGCTATGTCGAGGCGAGATGTTCCTCTGTGGAGGTGTTGCCTCGGTAAGGATGACATCTTTTCCATTTGACGTCTGTTGAATTCTTCAATGATCCTTTGCATTGACTCGATGAGAGCTGGATCGTGAGGTTGGGCGGGTTCCTCCATAGTAGGTTGCCAGGGAGGACTGTGTTCCTTGGGAGTGAGAACGGGTTGCTCAGCAACGAATTCTGTGTCTGAAAACTCCTCCTGAAGAATGATATCTGGGAGATCTGATGTCTCTCTTAAAGTAGTGCTTCTATTGGGTCATGAGTCTCTAGTGTAGGAGGCACCGTTTTTTCATTGGATGGTGCAACAGTGGCATCTGTGGCAGTTTTGGGTTTTGTTTTCTCCGTGGATGAAAGAATTGACGGTGTCTTCGACGGCGTCGTAAGCTTCGTCCGCTGTGGTTTCTTGGACGAGGACTTCATCAACGTTTGACTGTGTTTATCCGTTGACGGGATCTTTGTGGACGAGAGATTTGTGGACGAGTGATGGGACTCCTTCGTCGACTAATGTTTCATGGAGGATGATGGGCCTCTATCGCTATAGCCGCTCATAGATGGCTTATCAGTTGACGATTGCCACCCCCCCTGGGTTTTTTGAAAAAAACTCCTTACCTTTGGAGGTGTTTTTTTCCATCAGGATGCCGTTTCTTGTGATCTCCAGTGCCCAAAGGGGGTATGTCTACCTAACTCTTACTCTTATGAGAGGGAGAGACACTCCTTTTCACTGAAGAGGCCCTTCTCTTTCAAGTTTGCCTCTCAGATGGTTTAGTACAATGTACAGGAGCTGTCTTGGCAGATTCTTCATCAGAAGATAAACCTTTGGCATGTCTGTCCTGCAGGGTTTTGTTGGAGAAAGTCCTGCAAATGTCACATTTATTGATATCATGAGGATACAGGCAGTAGATGCATTGCTCATGAGGACACTTCATGTAGACTAGTTTTTTCATGCACCTCGTGCAGTCCCTGAACAGGGAAGGCTTTTTGGCAGTTGGAAGTTCAGCCATGATATGAAGAGGATTTCATTCGACGAATTTTAGGTGAGAGAAAGTGTTTTTTCTGAGTCCAGAAACACAGAGCAGAAAGAGCTTTATCAGGAGATCGCAAAAAGATATATTTTGAGAAACAAATATATCTAACAGTAGAAAGATTTTGAAAAGCTCAGAGAGCTGGAGGATTCCCTCTGTCGGTTAGACTGCGGTGAAAAATCTGAAGATGGCTGACTGGGGCGGAGTTTAAACCCTGCCATCTCATTGGTTAGGGCCATAAAGGACCAAAGTGAGGTGGACGGACAACACAATTGAATGGCTCATAGACCTTAATGGGCAATCTACAGTCCTATTTCTATGGAAATAATGTATATATTTTAAATTTTTAATAATTATTTAAATCACTGAGGATTCCTGGTCTGAGGACGGGGAATATAAAAGCATCTGAATCTATGAAAGATCCAATTCTGGAGAAATGCCTGAACTCATATTCCTGGTAGGAACCCCTTCGCTGTGCAATATCTGTAGGGCCACAGGGTTTAAAACCTCAGCCTTCCACTAGGAACCAAACTCCTTATTCCCATGACCCCATCTTCAGCTGAGGCTAAGATGACTGAACCACATTGAAGTCCCCATACTGGTAACCCAGAGGAGGTTCAAATAACTGACCAGAAGTTAGATCTTTCTGCCAATTCCAAAGAAAAGGCCCCTAGCAGAATACCATTAGGGAGGCCTTTAAATAAGAGCTATCTTTAGAGACAGCACTCTTATTTCAGGAGCTGTGAGTTTAAACTCACCTCCTTCATTGGATCAAATCAGAGTGTCCCAAGGGCAACCTCTAGGCCTGAAAAACTGACCAAACCCCAGAGGAAGAATAAGGTTTAAGTTACTAACCTGTAAGTATTGCTCTCCAGCATGGTCTGGCATGGATTCACCTGCTCATGAATATTCCGTCAGACTGGGAATTCTCGGTAAAAGAAAAAACAGTTTCACTTTAAAACTTTTTCTCCTCTAAACCAATCGCTGTCCTCTGGGTCATACGGCCCCCGTCCAATGACAGTCCTCTCCAAAAGCCCCTCCTCTGACAGCCATCTTCAGATTTGGCTGACCAAGAATTGAATTTAATTGAAATTTTATTTCTATTGCGCTCATACACAAGTGTTTCAGAGCGCGACAAGGGATGGGGAAACAGGGGAGAACAAAAACAACAATCTTATAGGCCCAGTGACATTGAGAACGCGCAAGTGCATGGGAGAGTGGGAGGGGGAAAAGTGCATGAAGGGGGGGGAAAAAGCAGAGTGCGGAGCAAGGACAAACAGATGAATAATAATTAATATATAATAAAGGCAACAGACAATGGTAGTGCAGCAAGCAAGTGACAAGTGCTGGGTTTAAGGCAGCAGACTGGGTAGGTCTGATAAGTGCAGGAAAAAAAAGGAGGGAGCTGTATGGGTAAAGACGCAGGCACCAGTGCAAGGGGTGGCCCGTAGGCAGTGCAGGAGGGTGAGCAGGTGCCTGGGCCCGGAGGACAGAGGGTGGCCAGGTGCACGGTGCCAAGGGAGAACAGAATCAGCATGGGAGAGGGGGGCGGGTGAAGGCAGAAGCAAAGAGGAAGGTCTTGAGGTGCTTCTAGAACCGGAGATGGTTCTCCTCAAGTTTTAGAGTGGCAGGGAGGCTGTTCCAGAGGGAGGCCCCCGGCGAAGACAGATCTACCGCCAGATTGTTTCTTAGAAAAATGACTGACCCCGAGGGATTTAGAGGTAGAAGAGCGGAGAGCTCAAGAGGGGAGGTATTTGCAGAGGGATAGCTGAAGGTATGTTGGACCCAGGCCCCAGAAAACCTTGTGGGCAATGCAGAGGGTTTTGAATTTAATCCTTACATCCAGTGGGAGCCAATGGAGAGATTTCCGAGCTGGAGAGATACAATCCCAGGGCTTGAGGCCAATGACAAGTCTTGCAGTCCTGTTCTGGATAAGTTGCAAAGGGCAGACAGTAGAAGCAGGTAGATTTAGAAAGAGGCTGTTGCAATAGTCCAACCGGGGAGTTTGGAAGCTGAGGTTGGAAGCAGTCTGTGGCAGTCTGCTCTCTATCTTTACTGTGCTGTGCTAGTGGGAGCACCCACTCTACAAAACCCACCTCAGTCCGCGGAGCGGACGCAGAGTTTGGAAGCTGAGGTTGGAAGCAGTCTGTGGCAGTCTGTGGAGGCACGGGGAGCGGAGGCTTCCCTTGACCTCCCCTGACTTCCTGGACACCTTCCGGGACCCCATGGAGGAGACGGGGCGGTCCTGCGAAGCAGTCGATCGAGCTGCGAGGACTCAGTGTTGGACCTGAGGAGCCCTTTGAAAAAACCTACTTGCCAACAGCGTCCAGGCCCTACGCCCTCCACAACAGTGGCGATACCACAGGAATTTCAAGGTAGGAGCCTGCGGGACCCTAAATGTTCAAATATGACTCTTAATGCTGAGAACACTCGTTTGAGGGTGTTGGCCCCCTCCCAATTATCTCCCCCGCAAAAACAATGGGAGTTTCTTGACAAAGAGAAACAATCCGATTCCCCCACCTGTGGACAAGTACCCCCATGCCTCCATGCACCCGCCGCGATAGTGAAACATTGTGCGGCTTACCTGTCGGATAGGGTTGCGGAGGAAGAGGGGGCTCAATGTGGAGCTTTGGACGAGTCTGTGGCGTCGCAGCCCTCGCGTCTCCGTCTGGGCGGAGAAGCGGAGGGGAAGCCCACAGGAGAGGGAGTAGAGGAGGCGGCGGGAAGTGAAAGGGACACAGACATGGAAGCCCCGGAGAAGGACACGAGGGAGAGGTGTTCGCGCTGAGGGAGAGGCTAGCGAAACACTGTGCGGACGCCGGACGGAGAGACGTCATCCGGCCCGCCTCGGGTGTTACAGCAGACTCGCCGGCGAACGAGAGTCGAGCAGGAAGGGAGGAGCACGGGGAAGCCTTCCAGGGAGAGCAACGGACCCAAATTGCGAATGTGAGCACAAACTCCCGAATCGACATCGTCAGAGATCCATTCGCCGAGGTCATGTTCTGACCTGAAGAGTCCGGAAACGGACGACAGCGGATGAATTGTTTTTAGAAGAAAGTGTGAACACAGGGGAGATTTCAGTAACGGAAACACTGACTGAAGAATCGAGGGAGGACGCGGGTGACAGTCACGCCCAAAACCACGCTCCCCCACCTACATGTAATGAGGGAAAAAAAACAACAGACGACTCGAAGAGTACAAATACAATTACCATTTGCAACAAACCTGTCTCAGAAATAAATACTCAACAACAAGAGCCATATAAGAAGGACTCAGTAAACAAAGAAAAGGAGGTCCTTTTAAGTGACAATAATTCAGAAAATATTGGTTCCCCGCAAGTACATAATGTACCCCACGAGAGTGAGGAGGGTACAATACCAAGGAAACCGCTATCAAACAACACTTCAAAAAAATCAGTTAAAAAACAAAGAGGCAGCAAATCAAAATCATCAATTGAGAAGGGGAAACCATCTCAGGAAAACACCTTAGGGACACAACCTAAAAGAACGGTGAGGAAAGCCAAATTCAGATTAAAAGCAAACAAGCACTCTGTAAACTCAGTAGCCAGATTTTTCAAAAAAACATCGATGGAATCATATGGCCAAAGGGAGGAACTATCAGATGCTGAGTTACTGGAGGGAGATATTTCCCAAATAAGAGACAGTACACAAGAGCCACGGTTCGTATGGTCAGGGATGAGAACAGCCTCCCCTCGAGCTGCCTTAAAACCAGGAATTCGATACTTCAAAGATCCAGAATTTCAGGGGGTGTCGCCTGGCATGAACCTGCCACCCCAAAATAACATACAAATTGAGAAAACACATGAAGATCTGAGTGATTGTTCTACCGTGAAACAGAAACTACCGGCTAAAGGGAGCTCCTGTACATCTAAGGGAGTCATCGCACTCAACAGTATTAACGAGATCGACCAACACACACCGAAGGAGCCCAGTGTGGGGATAATAGACGAAATTGCCCTGAGGGAAAGTGAGATCCTCATAAGGGATCCACCACAGGAGATCCCAGCTGCCGAAAAGGTCGTTTCAACTTCAATGAAAGACAAAATCATACCTCAAGTGAGAATTAACCCAAGGGATCTGTCACCGGATGGTGTATCGGGGTGGAAAAATCAAGATAACATTTTAGAAAAAACAACAACTACAGAAGAGGAATTCCAAAGGGAAAAATCTGTAAGGGCTAACGATTTTGGCCATAGTTCCACGCCAGGTCCTTACACAAGATCCCCCCCACAAAATAGAAGATCTTTGAACTGGACAGAGAACAAGGAGAACAGTACACCAATGCGAAATAGAAGATCCTCAACGGTGACCACCGACAACGAGAAGGAACAACAAAAACACCCGACATTCTTGCTATGATGTCAGCAATAAATATCGCAATGAACCCATTCTGCAAATTGTATGAGTCCATACATGATACTCTAAAGGACCAATTAACCTTGGTAGCAATGCTCCACACGAAAATGATCTATGTTGAAGGTTTTATTAAGGTTATGGAATTAAGGGGGGGAAACCCCATGCTCCCAATAACGTAACAAACAGAGATTCGGGCCAACAAACTAACATAGAAATGTTGAGGTCTAACCAGGAAAATAACTCAATCACTACTCAGATTGAGGCCACACTAAAAGAAGTCAGAAACTAACCGGATCGAGAGCCAGGAGACCAGTCGGGTGAACTAGAAATGACAAAAGAGAGCGACATCCCCCGTCAAAATCCCAGAGAAGAACTCAAGAAAGTCCCCCAAACTAAAGTACGAAACCAACAAGGGGGAAAACTGAAGGGACCAATTAAGAAACAGCCTTTAAACGGGTGTGTCGTTTTGACCTTGGAAAAAGATGGGCTAAGTACAACATCGGCAGAGGACGTAGGAACAAGAGAGCCTCAAACTGCGAGTCAAAACATTCTAAATTACAAACAAGGGAACAACCAACATACCTGCTTTTGGAAAATGGAAAAACAAACGTAAACAAAGCTGGACAAAGGGTAGTTACGTTAGAAAGAAAGCAAGTTCACACCAAGACAACAAAAGAAGTTTGTAATCCCCAGGAAATAAAAACGCAGTCAAATGAACAAATGAAAAAGCAATCAGTGTTTTTTCGCGAAGTAGAACTCCTAACTGGGGAAAAACCAGTTCAAGTCGCACCGTCAACTGTATGCCAACAGGACACTGAAGACCACGAAGAAAGCATTGACATTATGGACTTGTCGGTTTACTCCGACGAAAGCGGGGACATAGACCCCCAGTCTAGAGATGCACCAATTGGAAGGTGGGATAATAGAACGTGAAGTTAAAAATGGCGAAATGGTAGAAAGACAAAACAGCCCCTTTCTCGCCCTAGAAGAACGGTGTGAAAAAGTTGCTGGGGTTCAAGCGGCCAGCGTAAGGGATATAACGCCAACGAGAGAAAGAAATAAAAAAGGATCCCCATTCAGAGAGAAAGAATGCAATTCAAGGGATAGGAATCATAGAAGCAGGTCACGAAGTCCAAAAAGAACCTCGAAAAACCAGACCCAGGAGGAAGTTAAATCTGTTAACAAGCTAAAGACAGAATATACTCGAAAAAGAAATCAAAGAGACTCTAGTCTTGAGAGAAAATTAAGAAAAAAGAAATAACTCAGAAAACGAGAGAGGTTTATATTCCATACAGCAAAAACATTGGAAGTGAAAGGTCCTTCAAACTGGAACGTGTGGGTGACTCACGAGATAAATTGATATTGAACAGGAAGAACACACTGGCCCTCATGAAATGTATACCAAATCTGAGACAGATCAATTCCGGTGATATCAGATTTGTGGAATTCAGTACGTCGGGTAAAAGACGGTCTATTTACACATTCCATCTCCAATAATTAGGGCCATGATAACAGCGTAACAGGAAAGTTTCCAAATATTGGGATACGATCTGTGCGAGTACCACTCAAGAAATAAACACCCGGACCATGAAAACAACAAACAGGAAACACAAGAAAGCACACAATCTAAACTGGAGAAAGTGCGGGCACGCTCAAAAGGCCCCTTATGGAGATCCAAGGAAAGGGCGACACAGAAAGATGCTAAGCTCTCGAAACCATTACAGCTCGACACAGAGGAGAAGACGACCCAAAGAGGAAACCGAACAATTGCAGAAACAGTGAAAACTCCTTATTTGGACCCTTTAAATAATGGAAGATTCCCCAAGGGCCCCTCTCGGAGCCGGACAATAACATTTTCACAAGAAGATCTACCAAGGGAAAACGGATCAACAGCAACGAACACCCCTTAGGATGAAGAAGAAGGTGTGGTCGCGAGATGGTCGTGGATCTCGAAAGCACTAAGTAAGAAGAGTTAGCCATCCAGAGAAGTTAGGGAGTCCACAGACCAAGTGCTGGGAGGAGGGACGCAAGATGAGACGGATACCATTGTAATGGGAAGTTGGAACACCAGAGGCTTCAGCCACCTCCTGGCAGAAAGTGACGTCAATCTTGGGGAGTTTGATATCTTATGTCTCCAAGAGACATGGCTAACTCACAAACCCTTTTTGGAGGGATACGAAACCTTCCTAGCCCCAGCAACCTTTTCCGGCAAGGGTCGACCAGCGTCAGGTTTAATGACAACCATTAGATCTGGTGTGGGAATCCAACATATAAAAACAGAAGTCTCTAATGCCCACTTCCAAGTATCCGTTTTAAGATGGACAAAAACATCGGCAGACACCAACAATCAAAATCGCAAAATACGAAATAATTGTCTTGATAAATACCTACTGGAATCCTGCGGCAATTAAGAACGAAGACTTTCTGAAAACAGGGAACAGCATATTAGAAAAAATACACTTAGAATGGGCCCCGAAATGTATTATTCTTTGTGGGGACCTTAACGCAGTCTGCCCTAAAAATAAAATTGTTAAGGGAACTATGAAAAAAATTCCCCTAAACATGGTCCGAGGCCACCTATGGAAGGGGGTGATGTCAACATGGGACCGCCACAGTTTAGAAACAACGATGCTTAGTGATGGCCCAGCAATTCCGATGTGGGAAACAAACAACCAGAAGGCAAACTTAGATCAAATATTTGTCTCTAATGAAATGCTGACGATTATGGTCGATTTCGATGTGGTAAAAACATCTAATAGTGATCACAATTTATTAAAGGCAAAATGGACACATAAGGACTCTCAGGCCAACAATGACTGCTGAGATTGAGGAGTGCAAAGGAGGCACAAGACTAAGAATGTCAGCGAAGGCATTGGAAGAACTACCTACATATACTGCCATATGCAAATTAAATCGACAAAGTGGATCGACAATAGAAAAAGACAACATTGATTATCGTCCATTATTAAAAACCTATGAAAAAAAAATAAAAAGTGTGGCCTAACCGTGATATAAAAAACCATATACACGAATTTAACAAATGCATTGTGGAGGAGAGAAAAAAATTAAGAAAACTTAAACGTCTGGCAAGAAAAATAAATACCCCTGAGATGAAGAACCAAGTAAAAGTTGCGGAAAGGTCTTATAAAAGCTGGTTATGGCTTCAGAGAGCAACAATTGCCCAGGCAGACGCTGCCGCAATGCTGTCGACGATATGTAGCAGGAAATCAAGAGATTTTTGGACTTTGATAAGAACAACTTCGGGGACCCGAGCTAACGCAATAAATAATTTTGTCGGAGAAGAGGCCTGGATGAAACATTTCAGTAATTTATTCCAGAAAGTTGGATGGCAAAACAAAACATCATCAGCTCTCTCAAAGATCTCCTGGGCGACAACATGGGTGCGGGACGACATCATGAGAAAACTGGTCCGTTTAAACAACTCGAGGTCCCCGGGCCCAGACGGCATCACAAACGCCGACTTAAAAGAAAATGAAGAATGGGTGGAATTTATCCATGAAGTAATAAAGAATTGTACACTCCATAGATCCATACCGACCTTATGGACAACAGCAATTATCGTGCCGATAGAGATAGAGAGGCCCTAGAGAGGAACCTAAGAACTATCGCCCAATAGCTCTCCTAGATGTTGTTGGAAAAATCTTTGGCTCACTACTCCTGTAAAACTTTCAAAACTGGGCAAGAACCTTCGGCAATGAAGATCCACTTCAATCTGGGTTTGTGAAGGATGCAGGGACAGCTTTAAACATCTTGCTGTTAAGCATCTTAAAAAGTAAGATCCACGAAGGAAGCCCAAAAATCCATCTGGCATTTGTTGACCTGGTCCAGGCTTTCGACCAGATCAACCGGGAAATCCTATGGGAAATACCAATCACAAAAAGCTGCCCGGAAGGGATCCTGGAACCCATTAGAGCTCTTCATCAAAACACTTCTATTAGAATACGTCTAAACCAAGCAGGGCGCCTTTCAGAACAAATCACCACGGCTAGAGGAGTAAAGCAAGGGTGCCCTCTTGCCCCGACGCTATTCATACGTAGGAAGGACAGACGTACCCTCAGTACAACCCTATCCTTGTGGAACACAGTAAAGGGTGGATTAGATGAAAGTGCCTGCAATTCACTCACTCTGCGAGCGGATGTCACCGCAACCAAGAAAACCGTCTTGAAAGACAACAGTCTCAAAGGACAAGAGTGCAATGGTTCAAATGAAACACATTAGTGAGGCCTTTTAGAAATTCGGATATCAATGAAATCTTAAAATAACATTCTTCAGACGAGCGCTTAAAGATGGACAGCGGCACCAGGTAACCTTTAATGGTACCCACTTGAAGGCCCAAAGAAAGCAAGAAAGACAGAACCATGGGAATGGAACACCGAAAAGGATCGACATTGTGTCCTCTGCATCAGTCGCAAAACTTACGCCAATGGCAACGGTAGAGGGATTTGGTTGCTGGCCGCAAGCAACACCTCCATCACGTCATCCGGGAGGTCCCAATTCTTATATCTCAACCTTTCAGATACCAAGCGTGAAGGTTGAGCGTCTTGATTTCTAGATGGGGATAGGGAGAGGGAGCGGGACAGAGATCCTCTCGGTAGGGAAGCCTGCGTGGAGGGCAGATTGACGTTTCTAGAAGGTCCGGAACCCACGCTCTCCTGGCCCAATTCGGAGCAATGAGGATCATGTGGGATCCGAACCTCTGCAACCTCCTGATCACTTGAGGAATGAAGTGGGAATGACCAATCCATGACAAACGCGTCTCCTAAGGCTCCTCTCAGAGGAAATTCCCGTGAGCAGAATCTCTCGCACTTCCGGTTGGCACTGGTCATGAAGAGATCCACTTGTGGGGTTCCCCAAAGGGCGAAGATCTCCAGAAGGACTTCCTGAGCCAACTCCCACTCATGAGAGACTGTGCTCTGACTGCTCAGAGTGTCCGCTGCCACATTCTCCACTCTGGCTAGATGTACTGCCGAGAGTGATATTCCCTGCTGGATTGCCCAGAACCAGAGCTGCATCGCCTCTCTGCACAACGGGAGTGACCCTACCCCCGCATTTTGTTGAGGTAATGCATGGCCAATGTGGTGTCCGTCATGATCAGGACAGTCTTCCCCGGTACAGACGGCAGACAAGCCTTCAGGGACAGCCTGATGGCCCTCAGCTCTAACAGGTTGATGTGGAGTTTGGACTCTGATGAAGACCAATGACCGCTGGCAGTCAGATCGCGGCATGAGGTCCCCATCCTGTGTGGGAAGCGTCAGTCACTACTGTCACCTCTGGCCATGGTTGCCAAATAGGCTCCCCCTTCATCAGGTTCACATAGTTGGTCCACCACAGAAGATCCTGCGAGACCAAGAGTGGAATCTGAACGGGATCCGACATCTTGCCTGAGAATTGTGACCACTGCATCTTGAGGAGCGATTGCAGGGATCTCATCCTCAGCCTGACCTCTGGCACCAGAAAAATGTAGGGAGCCATGAGGCCGAACAACCTTAAGAATTCGAAAGCCGGGAGATGCTGGGCATGTTGAAATTTGTCCACCATCTGCACAATGTGATAAGCCCTCACCTTGGGAGGCGAGCACTTCCCCAAGGACGTGTCCAACATAGCCCTGATGTACTGGAACTGTTGGGAAGGTGTCAGATGAGACTTCTTGAAATTGAGGGACAAGCTAGCTTGTGGAGGCAGCGGCAGGTGAGACTGAGATGTTCCATTGCTTGCTAGGGAGAATGCGCAGGGATCAGCCAGTCGTCCAGATACAGGTAGACGTGAATCCCCCCCATGCCCCCCGACTGAGATAAGCAGCCACCACCACCATTAGCTTGGTGAAGACCCTCGGGCGAAGGTAAATCCGAATGGCAGGACCCAAAACTGAAAGTGTGAGCTGCCAGCCGCAAAGCTCAGATACTTCCTGTGCTTTGGAAGAATCGGCACATGAAAGTAAGCATCCTGTAGGTCCAGAGACACCAACCAATCCTGAAGTTGAAGGGCCTGGAGGATCTGAGAAAGAGTGACCATCTTGAACTTGTCCTTCCGGAGGAGTTTGTTCAACAAATGCAAATCCCTCGTCTTTCTTTGGAATCAAAAAATATGGGGAATACCATCCCTCGTTCCTCTCCGCTACAGGCACCAGCTCTATAGCACCTTTCTCCAGCAGGGTCAAGATTTCCTGCACAAGGAGCGGACCCGGAAGCATCAAAGAAACAGTCCCCTGTGGATTGTTGTGAGGCCGCTTTAGGAAGGGGAGGCAGTAGCCGTGGGCTATTGCATCCAGAACCCACGCATATGAAGTAATAGCTTGCCATTCTTCGAGATGCTGAGACAGTCTGTCCCCACCCGGCGAACAATGGAACATGACCTCAGTTGTTTTGGAGCGGGTGCAGCAGCGGCGGAAAGCAAAGAGGCAACTGCCTGAGCGGCCTTGGCACCTCCATTTCCCCAGCCACCACGGGTACTTTTACGTTGACCCATTTGACTGGCGGCTCCTCCCATCCTACCAAAAGAGGAGTATTAATGAAAGGAACCTCCCCTCCACTGCTGTGCCCTAGGACGAAATGGTAGAGGTTAACGCACAGCTGCGCTCAAAGATTTAGCCGCAGCTTTTGAGGTCTGCAACCTCTCAAGGCTCTCGTCAGCCTTGCTGCCAAACAAATGAGCGCCATCAAAGGGCATGTTCAGAAGATGGGCTTGTACATCCGGAGCAAAATCCAACTTGCACAGCCACTCAAATCTGCGTATACACAAAACGGTGCTTGCAACTATGGACCGACTGAAGGGATTCACACATGACATCCTTGCCATCTTGGACGAGAGCAAGGAACCCATCCCTTTCTTCCCCCTCAGGAATATGCTCAGCCACTGGAGAGAAACAATTCCACAGAGTGTGTGAAAATCTTGCTAAGGCACAAGTGGAGTTGGCCGACTTCAGCGCCATACTCCCCGCAGAAAACACCTTGCGTGCCCAACCATCGAAGCGTTTTTCGTCCCTATCAGGAGGGATGGTAAGGTACGCCGCCTGCCTCGAGGTGACCCTGGCCGCCTGAACCACCAAACTCGGGAGTGGGGTGAGAAGAAAGGTAGCTGGGGTCGCTACTGGAAGGGTAGTACTTTTTAGTCAACTGCTTGTTAACCGCTGGAAGAGATTCCGGTGTCTGCCAAGCAGCCGCCACCCTTTTCTGCAATGTTAAATGAAAAGGCAACACTGGTTCAGAGGACGGACCGTGATCCAAAATATCCGTTAAGTCATCCTGAATAAATGCTTCCGGAGGACTAGACCAACCAAGATACTCTGTGACCCTAGCCATGAGTCTCCTATAAGAGGACTCAGCATGAGCCCCAAGCTAAGGCCTGCCAAATTCCACCTCCGGAGAAGTGTTCAAGCCACTGGCATCATGAAGAGATTGACGTAACTCTTCCAAATGACTGTCCCCGTAAAAGACAGGAGCCCCACCAGGCTCAAGAGGGTCAAATTCCAAATCGGACCTCTCCTCATAGATATTAACCAGAGGAAGAAATAGCTCCTGCCTCGGAACAGAAGACGGTCTGGAATCCTTAACAGGCCTCACAGACTTGGAACCTTCCTTGGAGTATCCACAGTACCAGGGACCTCCATCGGCAAATTCCGGCCAAAAGGGAACAAGGGCACCGACGGCTTCAGCGTCGACATAGACGCTGAGGGCTGGTCTGAAGGCAAAGCTTTGACATCCGTATCTGACAGACACAGCGCCGACCTCGAGCCGTTACCAGATTTCTGCGCTTCCACCCGGGAAGAAGACCGAGATCTGGATGCAGCACGTCTCTGGCGATCAACCTGAACCTTGTCCGAATGGGACCTCGAAGGTTCCCGATGAGTATCGCGCCAAGGACCTGAGCCCAAAGGCGCACAAGCCACGGACCGAGACCGTTCCCTGCCGGCTTCTTCCGAAGGCTAGTGGGACAAGCCACTTTCCTTGCGGCGCCATGCTCCGAGGAGGACAGGGAAGGAGATCAGTGACGGCACTTCCTGGAATGCCGAGACGAGGACGACGAATGGTGGGGACCAATCCGGGACCGAGATCCCCGGGACTACTCCGACGAGGGGAAGTCACCCCTCAAATAGTCGGTGGACATCCCCTTAGCAACTTTACGGGACTTACTGGGTTTAGAACCCCTACCTACCTGTAACTTCCCCTTTCTTTCCTGCAAGGCCTTAGCAGTCAGCGACTGGCATTTCGAAAAGTCGTCAGTGTCATGACTCTCGCCCAGACACCACAAACAAATGTGTTGCGGGTCCCTAATCGATATCTTAGACTTGCAGTCCCAGCAAGTCTTAAAGCCAGACAGCGGAGTCGGAGGGGTCGAAGAAGAAGACATATTCACGCAGAATACACAAGGTGACCGAGTTCTCGAAGCAAACATTTTTGCGGCAAAAACAGAACTGAGGCTATGGGTGGTGTGCGTCCTATTTATAACATCCGGTGACGTAGCCCTCGACGGAGGCCTTCGAGGGACATCGACCCGGCGCAATCGACACAGGACGCCCTCTGCCGAAAAATGTCCAAATTAACACAGCTGTGGACATCACATGTCAAAGATGTTGACTACATTGGAGGACACAATCCATTCGAAGAGGATGCACGAGGAAGTGTTTACGAGGAGAGGGGAAGGATCCTCAGGCAAAGAAGCGGTTGCAAAAATCGGCAAGGGCCAGAGCAAGGGTATCAATGTGGTCCTTGATAGTTTGAGGAACAGGGATGAACCTGTTTTGACAAGGCTTTCATAGATCGGACTTGTCTAGCGACCTTATCAGGGGAGAAAAGAGGAAAGGATGAGAAGGATCATGGGGGGATGGCTGAAGGAGGGTCAGCAAGTACAGACGGAGAGGGGAAGAGGAGAAGGAGTGGAGGAGAGGGTAGACAGGATGTCCTAGGTTTTTGAGATAAAGTGAGAGGCAAGGGCATTGCAAAGTGCCTGGGAGGAAAGAGGAGGGATAGAGACTGCACAAGGGTTGGCCAGCTCAATGCAGATTGAAGAAGAGCCGCAGCGGGGCTGGAGGGAGGGTTTGCATATGAATCCATGACAGACCCATGCTGGAGAACAATAGTTACAGGTAAGTAACTTAAACCTTCTCCAGCATGGGGTCTGGCATGGATTCACATGCTCATGAATAACGAATACATAGCAGTACAACATTACACAACCACGGGAGGTGGCAAGGCTCAACAGAAGCAATTAACTCATACCTCTGGGACAGACTCACCTCAAGCGAACAGGTTAGGTAGCACTGCTTGACCGACTCTCGACTCCTCACTGAAATCCCCGTCGACGCAGTAGAACTTTGTGATGGTGTGCATGGACCTCCACGTAGCAGCCTTGCAGATGTCCAGCAGGGGCACACCAGACAGGTACACCGTCATTGCAGCGATCGCTCTGGTGGAGTGGGCTGTCGAACAGCAGTCGGTTCGCCAACCGATGACAGTGCGTGATGCAGCCGGAGAGCCACCTTGAAATGGAAGCCTTGGACAAGGCCTTCCCATGGTCACATGACCAAAGTTGACAAACAGTTGTGAAGTCTTCCGAAAACTCTGTGTGCGGGTCACGTAGAACTTTAGGGCACGAGCAACGTTCAGCAAGTGTAAGGCCCTTTGTGCCAGCCACAAAGGTTTCTGGAAGAAAACAGGTAACACCAAAGGCTCGTTGAGGTGGAATTCTGACAGAATCATCAGCATGAAAGAGGGATGCGTATGCAGTACAACCCTAGATTTGTGGAAAGGCAGGTACGATTGCTTGTATGATAGGGCCTGGATCTCACCTGAATGTCTGGCAAGGGTTATGGCCACAAGGAAAGCCGTCTTCCATGAGAGAAACTTGAGTGGGGCAAGATAGATAGGCTCAAAGGGAGCCCCCATCCATGAGCCTCGTCAGAACAACGTTGAGTTCCCATGCTGGGGCAGGAGTCTTCAAAGGCGGGAAAGATCAGAAAATTCCTTTGAGAAACTTCCTGACGAGTCTGTGGGACCAGAGGGAGGATCTGGGGACCTGGTGTAGTGGGAGATTGCTGCCAGATGCACCTTCATGGAGGCATGCAAACCGGCCTTTGCCAAGGATAGCAAGTATGGAAGGATCTGTGGAGCCATGGCCCTATAGGGGTAATCTTCTGCGACTGGCACCACATAGCAAAACGCTTCCACTTATGGCCGTAGCACTTTAAGGTCGACAACGCCCTGGCCTTGGCGAGGACCTCCCTGGAGTCCGCTGGCAACTCATAACCTCCAAACTCTAAGGCTGCAGGAGCCAAGCCTTCAGATTCAGCGATCATGGGTTGTGATGAAGGATTGCACCTCCCCCTATGGAGAGAAGATCCGGAACCACCAGCAATTTGACTGGAGGTGCCGCTGACAGGCTGAGTAGGTCCGGGTTTCAAATTTGCCTCGGCCACGCTGGGACGTTGAGTATCATCTTACATTGGCACTGTGAGTGTGTTCATGACTCGTAGCAGGAGAGGGAATGGGGGGTAGGGGGAATGCATACAGAAACCTTCCTTCCCACAGGAAGGAGTACGCGTTCCGAAGCTCCTCGGCTTTTGGAACCTGCTGGCGAACCAGGCATTTGGAGTTCGCTACCGTCGCAAACAGATCGATCGGAGGTCTGCCCCATTCGGCAAACAGGCGGCCCCACCTGATCCTGACGAAGCTCCCACTCATGACAGGAGTGGAGTTCCCTGCTGCAAGCATCTGCCATGGTGTTCTTGACTCCTGCTTGGTGAAGAGTAATATCCCCTGTCTGACAGCCCAGTGCCACAAGTCCTGGGCCTCCTTGGAGAGCACTGGGGATCGAGTGCCCCCCTACTTCCTGATGTAGAACATGGTGGTGGTGTTGTCCGTGAAGATTCTCACCACCTTGTCTTTCAGAGACGGTAGGAACGACTTGTGGGCCTAAAACACTGCCCATAGAACCAGGATGTTGATATGGAGATCACTCTCCTCCGGCAGCCAAAGGCATGCAGACGTCTGGTGTGCACTCCCCAACCTTCCAGGGAGGCGTCCGTGGTCTCCTGGTATGGGGTTTTTGAAATCCCATGCCTTGGGCGATGTGAGGGCAGACTCCCCCTCCCCCCCCCACCACTCCATCGCCTGTCGGAACTCCTCGTTGAAAGGGATCTTGTCCGTGAAACATACAGACACCTGTAATCAATGGGTATCCAGGAATTCTTGTAGGGGTCGCATCTGCAATCTGCCGAGGCGGACCCGGTAGATGCAGGATGAAATCATGCGCAGTAAGGAACAAGTTACTTACCTGTAACTGTTGTTCTCCAGCATGGGTCTGGCATGGATTCACTTGCTCATGAATATTCCCCGTCGTCAGGCTGGGAATCCTCGGTAAAGAAAAAATCAGTATCAGTTTCGTTTCTGATCTGTCTTTCTTAGTAGTAACCAATCACTGGTCTCTGGGTCATACTGCCCCCAGCCAATGACTGCCCTCGCCCTAAGCCCCCGCCCCTGGCAGCCATGTTCAGATTTGGTAGCACGTAAAGTGGCAGTATGACCAAGTGAAGAGCCGCAGAGGGAAAGGAGGGAGGGTTCGCATGTGAATCCATGCCAGACCCATGCTGGAGGACAACAGTTACAGGTAAGTAACTTGTTCCTTCTCCAGCATGGGGTCAGATGTCCAGCAGGGGCACACCAGACAAGAACGCTGTGGTAGCAGCGATCGCTCTGGTCGAATGGGCTCTCGGACGGCCAGGCAACGGTCGGTTTGCCAACCGGGGACAGTGCATGATGCAGCCGGAGAGCCATCTGGAAATGGAAGCCTTCGAGAGAGCCTTCCCTTGGTTCACAGGTCCAAAGTTCACAAACAGCTGTGATGTCTTCCGAAAACTCTTTGTTCGGTCCACGTAGAACTTCAGCGCTCTAGCTACATCCAGCGAGTGCAAAGTCCTCTCGGCCGGCGACAAAGGCGACGTGAAAAAGACTGGTAACACCAAGGGCTCGTTGAGATGGAAGTCCGACGGCACCTTGGGCATGAAAGAGGGGTGTGTCCTCAGAACCACCCTCGTCTCGTGGAAAGTCAAGTATGGAGGCTTGCAGGAAAGGGCCTGAATCTCTCCCACGCGTCATGCAGAGGTGATGGCCACAAGGAACGCTGTCTTCCACGACAGGAACTTCAACGGAGCCGAATGCAAAGGCTCGAATGGCGGGCCCATGAGCCTGGTCAGCACCACGTTGAGCTCCCACGCCGGGGCTGGAGTCTTCACCGGCGGGAACGATCGGAACAGTCCTTTCATAAACTCTTTCACCAGGCGATGAGACCACAGGGACGACCGTCCTGCAGTTCTGGTGTATCGGGAAATCGCTGCCAGATGTATCTTGATGGAAGCGTGAGCTAGTCTAGCTTTGGCCAGCGACGGTAAGTACGGTAGCACTTGAGGGGCTGTAATCCATAGAGGGTTAATCTTCTGTGCACGGCACCAGACAGAGAACCTCTTCCACTTGTGTCCGTAGCACTTGAGAGTTGAGGACGCCCTGGCCTTTGCAAGAACCTCTCTGCAGTCAGCCGGGATATCGTACCCTCCAAACTCTAGTGCTGCAGGAGCCAGGCCTGCAAGTTCAGCGACTCTGGGTCGTGAAGAAGAATGGCGCCTCCTCCTCTGGAGAGAAGATCTGCGTCCGTCGACAGTTTGACTGGTGGGGACGCTGACAAGTCCAGAAGGTCCGGGAACCAGATCTGTCTCGGCCACCTCGGTGCGACGAGGATCATCCTGCACCGGGACCTCTTGAGTTGGTTGATGAGCCTGAGCAGCAACAGCGGGAATGCATACAGGAACAGGCCGTAACAGGGGAACGAGAAAGCATCAGCCATGATCCTCGGCTGGGGGAACCTGCTGGCGAACCTCTGGCACTTTGAGTCTGTCGCAAACAGGTCCGTTTGGGGCTTGCCCCATCGCCGGAAGAGTTGATCCACTTGATCCTGGCGTAGTTCCCACTCGTGGCACAAGCGCAGTTCCCTGCTGAGTGAGTCGGCGATGGTGTTTTTTATCCCTGCTAGATGAAAAGGCACCAGAAACATCCCCTGGGCAATGGCCCAGTGCCACAGATCCTGGGCTTCCTTGGACAGAGCTGGGGATCTGGTTCATCCCTGCTTCCAGATGTAGAACATTGTGGTGGTGTTGTCGGTGAAGATCCTCACCACCTTGCCCTTGAGGGATGGGAGGAATGATCTGAGGGCCCAGAACACTGCTCGGAGCTCCAGTATGTTGATGTGGAGCGGCTTCTCCTCCGGGAGCCACAGGCCTCTCGCGTGAAGATCTCCCGTGTGCGCTCCCCACCCCCTTGTAGCAATCTTTAGAAAGGGAGGCCTGGCGGACACGGTACCTTAAAGTGGTGAGAATACTCCAGCGGAGGCAGTTGTTCCTGGCAGCGGATGCAAGTCGGTGCTTCGTCTGGGGGAAGAGAGGATCTCATCGGGGAGGAAGACAGGAGTCCATTGCACTGCCAGGGAAGAAACCAGCCGCAGAGTTCTCAGTTAAAAGGAGCAGTCCTTTTATTCGCGGTTCAGTGGTAAGTGGCTATCCGGTTGCCGGGGTACTTGGCATGGGCAATACGACCACAAGACGTCCTGGGATGCGAGGAAAAGAAGGTAAACTGGTTGTGCCCACCAGTCAGGGGAAGATGACTCTCCAGCTGGGAGATCTTCTCTGTCGTCGGGAAGTGGTGAGTCGGTTCCGCAGGGCTCCACCGCTAGTAGCAGGTCGGCTCAGCTTCTCCCTCGTCGGATTCTCAGGTCCTGTGGCGACTTCTGAAGTTCCAGTCCCAAAAGCCCTGCTTTTATGCAGCACACCCCCATTCACTCAGCCTAGCTGTCAATCAAACATGCTAAGTGGTTGGGCCAATCACACAAGAGTACGACTTGAGTTACCAAGGTAACTCAGTCCAGGGTGCCTAAACCCCCTCCCTCACCCCCTGTGGTACCCAGACAGAGTGGCACCACTTTTGGAGGCTTCTGTGGAGAAGCCCGCCAAAAAGTGGAACAAAGGGCTCGACTTGGGTTGGAGTCACAGAAGAGAACACAAACGCCATTTTAGAATCGAGTTCTGGCAAAAAATACCAACCGGCGAATTAATATTTAATAAATAAACCAGCGGTATGTTCGAGGCTATGAGAATTAAATAATTAAAGTTGGTAGCCTCGAACAATGGGAAAATCCCATATAGAGATATATTCGCGGTCGAATATAAATATTAGTATCCACTGCCACCAGCCAAAACTCGATCAGGGGTGACGGAGACGTGCCCCCTCGACTAACAGACCCCGGGGCAATCGAATTCCCCCAACCAGTACGTCCACAATATGATGGTTTGTACTGGTTTCTGTTCATAATTTGGGACTAGTAAAGCCAATGGTGACTTTACATGCCCTGGGAGACAGTAGTCAGTCCCAGGGTATGGAGTCTATGGTGGGGTGTCACTATGACACCCCTGTGTCACTGCACTGAGGGTGCTGCGTAACACACATAGTAAAAACATGAGACCCTATGGAGTAAAAGACCCCATTGCCCATAAAACACAACAGTCAAAGGAACCCCTCAAATCATGTCCAAGAGTGTGAAGAAAAGAGACTCACTCTTGGCAGGAGAAAAAAATACAAACTCCAGAAATCCAGCAAAGCTGCTGGGGGACTCACTAGGTTAGGAAATTCAGCCTAAACAGAGAATCCTCCCTAACATCGCCTTCCTCCAGCTGGCCCAGCACGTGCTGGAGGGTGAACATCCGGAACTTCTGTGCCTTGATGTATTTGTTTAGCCGATGCAAGTCCAGGATGGGACGCCAACTTCCTGTCGAGGAAGTATCTTGAGTATACTCTGGAGCCTTGAAGCCTCTTTGGGACGAGCTCGATGGCTCCTTTCTGGAGCATCGCCCTTACCTCTAACAGCAGTTGAGGGACGTGGTTTTCCTTCCTGGCCATGGGTGGAATTCGGGGGCACTTCTTTAGAAATTCCGGAGTTTGCCCGTGGGCCAGGGCATCCAGCACCCAACGGTCGGTGGAGATGGACTCCCACACGCTGACGAACTGTCAGCCGACCTCCCACCGGTGTGCTTCGGTGGGGGCCCAACGCGACAGCCTGTTCAGTCTTGCTTGGAAGCAGCCTTGCCGCCTTGGCCTCCCTGGCGACGAAGGCGAGATCCACCTGACTTGCCTCGTCCCCTGTAGGCTTCTTGCGACGAGGAGCGGGCCGCCTGATGTAGGTCAAGGAGCCACCACCGAATCCTTTGGCGGCACCTTGCTTTCCTCCGGAGTTCCGAAAGGGTGGCTGCCGTTGCTGCAGAACTCCCATGGCCTGAGCCGTCTCCGTGTCGGTCTTGATGGCCTGCAGCGACTCGTCCAGTCTTTCCAAATAGATTGTTCCCGTCCAAGGGCATGTCCAAAACCTTGGCTTGCACATCCTGGCGGAAATCCATCGCCTTGAGCCACCCCCGCCGTCGAAGGCAAATGCCGTTGCCCAACTAGCTGAAACCGGTGTCGGCAATGGCAATGTCACCCTCCTGTAGGATCGCCAGGGCCTCTGCCCTCTTGTCGTCCGGAAGTCCAACAGGGGGGCGATCTTGTACCACAATCCCCTGTCGTAGCGGGCCACAATCGCTAGGGCATTGGCCGCCTTAATCGTCGTTGCTGCCGACGAGATGACTCGTCCCACGGCGTCCAGCTGCTTTCCCTCGCGGTCCGGTGGGGAAGTTGAGGATGAAGCCAATGCCCCCCCCTGCTTTCTTCTTGGCCGCTGCTGAGACGACCGAATCCGGGGTCGGCTGCGCCCTAAGGCACAACGGGGCGGCGTCGGGGACCCGGTACTTCTCGTACCGGTCCCTCTTGACGGGTGTCGTGGACGGGTTCTTGAGGAGGGCAAGTCCCTCGTCCCAGATGTCATCCAGCAACGGCACCGCGAGGACCGTCTTCCTCTTGGCCTCGCGCCATTGGTAGAGGAAGCCTTCCTTCTCCTCAGGGCAGAGCTGAAAAAGCTTGGATGCCCTGGCAATCATGGCGTGGAAGGAGCCAATCTCGTCGGGCGGGGACGCCCGAGGAATCGTAGACGGGAGGCCAGTCCCGTCGTCATCCGTCCCCGTCATGGCCGTGTCCATTCCTGTGTCGTCCCTCGGGATCGGGGAAGGCGACAAAGGCTGAGAAGGCTGTGAGGGCTGAAGGGGCACTGGATGAATTCTCCTCCTCTTGTTCGGAGGGCTTCCCGACGTACCCGGTACAGCTGGGTCGTCTGTCGGGGGTAGGGGCAGTCTCGGCCTTATCTCCGTGCATAAGGCTTGGATTGCCGTCAAAATGGCTGCCAAGTTGTTCTGAGGCCCAGGTTGCGACGGGCGTGCCGGGAGCGACGGTTGTTCCTCCACGGGAACCTCGTCGTTGTTGCCACCCTCGCTCTCGTGGTCCCCCTCCTCAGGATTCCTTCCGTGGGTCTGGGCCTCTTCCAAATTCTCGGTCAGTCAGTTCCTCCTCGGAGGTTGTGTCCGTAACGGCCACCGCCCCCCACCCTCTTTTTCCGCCAGGGTCTTCACAGGGGTCTTCTCGATGGGCTTAAAAGAGGATTCCCTCCGCGGCGGCAGGGAAACTCTGGACCCCGAGGTCACCCCCACTAGGATAGCATCCACAGGCTTTGCCAGGGGCGCAGCGACTCCCTCGATAGAGGCCTTAGCCTGGTGAATCAAGGCCTTCACCACCTTGGGCGCGCTTGAGGCCTTCACCTTAGGGGGAGGGTCACTGCCCCGCTCCCCCTCGGCCGGTTCCTTCGAGATCGATCTGGGACCCTTCAGAAGCTTAGCCGGGTTCTCGGATTTTCTCTTCCCCGAGCCAGAGCTTTGGCTCGCAGTTGATGGCGTCGGTGAAGGTGCGCCCTGCCTGGCAGCCGAGGAGCCCGACCGTTCGGCGCTCCCGGTGCCCGCGGACTCATGGTGCTAAATAATAACTAGGACACTGGACATGAATATATCACTGGTACATTTAGAGCAATACTGAGATTGGTGTCAGAGAAAGGTTATCAGAATAAAACAAGAGATCACACAAATATTCTGAAGCAGGTAAGTACTTTTGAAAGCCCCATAATGCAAAGTAAGTTAACCCTTTCCTGGAAGAAAGGTAAAACGCACAGTCAGAGGGGAGAAAAGTCGTTCAGGGAGCCAGGCCAAACAATGTCAATTGGGCAAAAGTCTAGGTGAGCTGAAGCACTTTTTGCAGGTAAGTAAAAGAATTGCACAATGTTTTAGAAGTCTTTGTAGAAAAGTAGAATCAATGTAGGGCCACAAGCTGATAAGCTTGTGAGGTGTAGAAAATGCTAGCAATTCTACAGAAGCAACCAAGACAAGTATCAACTGAGAACAAGTAAGGCTACACAACAAGAGGTACGTTCTCTTAGACTGTACAGTACCTTTGGTTAAAAGAACTGGTTCCAGCTGGCTTCTGTTCCTGAGCAGCTCTGCAGATCCTGTTGTTCCTGTGCCTCGGTCGTGGGGACAAGAGGGAGGACTTCTGGGGACTCATGCACTGCAATGGGACGGTCAGCAGCAGCAAAGGACAAACTTGATTTCAGCTGCACTTTGCAGTTTCAACTCCTCGCGTCTCAGCAAATAGCACCACCACGCTTCTCGGCTACCACTTCAGACTTTCCTTGCATCTGGGGTCCAGCACTCTGTTGAGGTGGCTCAGGCTTGGTGAGTCCTGCTTCCTGTGAGTTCCAGAGGATCTTCCAGGCTTAAAAGTGATGCACTCCAATCTGGTTTTCATCTCCCTGGCACTTCGGTACCTGCAGCAGCAAGGAAGTACAACCAGCTCCTAGAGGATGTCCAGACGAGTTCACTTTGGAGTTGATTGATCCCACCAACTCAAGGGGAGAAGTCGTCCTTGCCGGGCTTCTCTAGTCGAGACGAATTCAGAGCTTCAGCACACTAGAGCTGAAGCGCAATATCATTATCAGCAGGGCTTCACCGGGCCACTCAATGGTCCAGGAGTTGCAGCAGGCGTCTCTTCCAATTTCTTCTTCGGATTCCTTCATCCAGTGGTCGACTCTGCCTTCCAAGCCAAAAAGCTTCACCTTTTATGCAGGTTTTCCCCATTCATTCCAGCCTAGCCCTCAATCACACTGCAGGCTGGCGGTCCTTGCCGGACAGCCAGCCGGCCAATCACCTTTGGGTGCATTCCTGTAACCAAGGGGATTAAGCACAGGGAGTTTCGAGCACCTACCTCACTTCCTGCCCCTGCCAGACACTCTGGAGACAGAGGCAGGCTTCACTCGTGAATCCCGCCAAAGACAAAAAGAACAAAGGGACCAGACCTGGTTTGGTGCGCAGAGTAAATCTCAAGGACCTTTACAAAAAGAAATGGTGAAAAAAGATGATCGGGGCCATTTTTGACAAAATGGGCACCCATGGGTGCTTCACTGCAGCTGCGTACGCAGCCCGCGTAAACAACATACAACGGTAGTTAAAAGTAAACCACTGCCACAAGCCATTAATTGTAGAAAGGGTAATATAAAAATGTTACATGAGAAAGGGGATACTAAGTAAGCCTTCCAGCACCCTATCATAAGATAGTGTGTGCTAAGTCTAGAAAGTTACAAATGTAAGAAAAATCAATTTCACTTCACTGCTCTTGGAAACAGTAGTTTATCCAAGAGAAGGTATTTAAAGCTTTGGGAAATCCAAAAGACTTCCCTGTGGCACTGCGCTGAAGGTGCTGTGTGCCACAATGTAAAAAGATGATGCCTATGGAGTGTGTCAAACTCCAAAACCAAAAGAAACCGTTCAATTTACAGAAAAACACGAAAGAGTGGGAAAAAGGTCTCGTTCTCTCCAGGTTGAAAATCAAAAGTCCTAAAGTCCAGCAAAGGTGAGGGGGGTTTCTAGGGTAGAGAGGAATTAGCAAATTTCTGAGATTTCTCCCTAACATGAGGTCTTTCTTGGGTTTTACTCTGGGCGTTGAACCAGGTTTGAGCCCTTTGTTCAGTTTGCCTTTGTCGAGTTTCAACCCTGAGGCATGCCTCTGGCTCCAGTGTGTCTGGAAAGGCAGGATGTGAGGGAGGTTCCCAAAACTCCCCTGTCCTTTGTCTCTAGGAGTGCCGGAATGCAACCAGTCCCGATTGGCTGGCTGGCTGTCTGTCTGTCTTTTCTATCGTAAACGTCTGAAGTATTCCAAATTGTTCTGGTGTAAATATAAGGAACAAGTTACTTACCTGTAACTGTTGTTCTCCAGCATGTGTCTTGCATGGATTCACATGCTCATGAATATTCCCCAGTCGTCAGGCTGGGAATCCTCGGTAAAGAAAAATCAGTATCAGTTTCGTTTCTGATCTGTCTTTCGTAGTAGTAACCAATCACTGATCTCTGCATCATACTGACCACAGCCAATGACTGCCATCTCCCTAAGCCCCGCCTCTGGCAGCCATCTTCAGATTTGGTAGCACGTGAAGTGGCAGTATGACCAAGTGAAGAGCCGCAGAGGGGTAGGCGGGAGGGTTTGCATGTGAATCCATGCCAGACCCATGCTGGAGAACAACAGTTACAGGTAAGTAACTTGTTCCTTCTCCAGCATGGGGTCTGGCATGGATTCACATGCTCATGAATAAAAGAATACATAGCAGTACACACATGCACAACCACGGGAGGTGGCAAAGGCTCAACATTAAGCATTACATCCAAAACTCAACATTAAGCAATTCTTACCTCCTCACCAGGGTCACCTTAGGCGAACAGGTTGCGCAGCACTGCTTGGCCGACCCTGGACTCCTCCCTGGAATCCCGGTCGACGCAGTAGAATTTCCTGAAGGTGTGCGTCGACCTCCACGTAGCAGCCCTGTAGATGTCCAGCAAGGGCACACCAGATAGGAACGCCGTGGTAGCTGCGATCGCTCTGGTGGAATGGGCTCTCGGACGGCCAGGCAGCGGTCGGTTTGCCAACCGATGACAGTACATGATACAGCCCGAGAGCCATCTGGAAATGGAAGCCTTCCAGAGAGCCTTCCCCTGATTGACAGGTCCAAAGTTCACAAAAAGTTGTGACGTCTTCCGATCTTCCGAAAACTCTTTGTGCGGTCCAAGTAGAACTTCAGCGCTCTAGCCACATCCAGCGAGTGCAAAGTCCTTTCAGCCGGCGACGAAGGCGACGGGAAGAAAACAGGCAACACCAAGGGTTCGTTGAGGTGGAAGTCCGACGGCACCTTGGGCATGAAGGAGGGGTGCGTCCTGAGCACTACCCTCGTGTCATGAAAAGTCAAGTACGGGGGGGCTTGCAGGAAAGGGCCTGGATCTCTCCCACCCGTCGTGCGGAGGTGATGGCCACAAGAAACGCTGTTTTCCACGACAAGAACTTCAACTGAGCTGAGTGCAGAGGCTCGAACGGAGGTCCCATGAGCTTGGTCAGCACCACGTTGAGCTCCCAAGCCGGGGCCGGAGCCTTCACCGGCGGGAACGGTCTGAACAGTCCCTTCATGAATTCTTTCATCAGATGATGAGACCACAAAGACGTCCGTCCCGTGGTTCTGGTGTATCGGGAGATCGCAGCAAGATGAATCTTGATGGAAGCGTGCGCCAGTCCAGCCTTGGCCAGCGTCAGCAGGTACGGCAGTACTTGAGGAGCCGTAATCCGTAGAGGGTTAATCTTCTGTGCGTGGCACCAGACAGAGAACCTCTTCCATTTGTGTCCGTAGCATTTAAGAGTTGAGGACGCCCTGGCCTTTGCAAGAACCTCTCTGCAGTCGGCCGGTATGTCGTATCCTCCAAACTCTAACGCTGCAGGAGCCAGGCCTGCAAGTTCAGCGACTTCGGGTCGTGATGGAGGATGGCGCCTCCTTCCCTGGAGAGAAGATCCGCGTCCACTGGCAGCTTGATTGACAGGGACGCTGACAAGTCCAGAAGGTCCGGAACCATATCTGCCTCAGCCACGCAGGTGCGACGAGGATCATCCTGCACAGTGACCTCTTGAGCTGGTTGATGAGCCGGATCAGCAGCGGCAATGGAGGGAACGCATATAGGAACAGGCCCTCCCAGGGGAACGAGAAAGCATCGCCCATGCTCCTCGGCTGGGGAAACCTGCTGGCGAACCTCCGGCACTTGGAGTTCGTCGCCGTCGCGAACAGATCGATCTGGGGTGTGCCCCACAGAGGCGGTCCACTAGATCCTGTCGTAGTTCCCACTCGTGACACGAGCGCAGCTCTCTGCTGAGCGAGTCGGCGATGGTGTTTTATATTCCTGCCAGATGAAACGGCACCAGAAATATCCCTTGGGCGACGGCCCAATGCCACAGATCCTGCGCCTCTTTGGACAGGGCTGGGGATCTGGTACCGCCCTGCTTCCTGATGTAGAACATGGTGGTGGTGTTGTTGTCGGTGAAGATCCTCACCACCTTGCCCTTGAGGGACGGAAGAAAGGACCTGAGGGCCCAAAACACTGCACAGAGTTCCAGGACGTTGATATGGAGGGACTTCTCCGTGGGTAGCCAAAGGCCCCTCGCTTGCAGATTTTCAGTGTGCGCTCCCCACCCTTCTAGGGAGGAATCCGTGGTCACTGTCTTCTGGTGGCCCGGGGTCTGGAAGTCCATGCCCGCCGTCAGATGCGTGCGGGTGCCCCACCACCGGATCGTTTGTCGGAAACTCTTGTCGAGTGTGATCCTGTCCTCGAAGCTGCCCGTCGTCTGGATCCAGCGAGCGTCCAGGCACTCCTGTAATGGGCGCATCCGAAGCCTGCACAGGCGGATGAGATAAATGCAAGAAGACATCATTCCGAGGAGGGATTTGATGGACCTCACCCTGGCCGCGTCCGCAACCAGCATCCGCTGCACCTTGCCCAAGATGGCCCTCGTCCTTTCCTCCGATGGAGGCCAGAAGCGCCACTGTGTCGAGTTTCGCTTCCAGAAACAGTGCGTCTTGCGCGGGCACCAGGTGGGACTTGGCGTAGTTTATGGAGAATCCCAGGTCCGTGAGTAGTTGGACGGTCCTCGCCGTGTGCTCTGCGGCAAGCACCTTTGTCTTTGCTCGGATGAGCCAGTCGTCCAGGTAGGAGTAGACGTGGATCCAATTCCAGGCGCAGCCGCACCGCCACCGGTGCGAGGCACTTGGTGAACACCCTGGGTGCCGACCTCAATCCGAAGGGAAGGGCTCTGAACTGGTAGTGACGCCCTTGGACCACGAATCTGAGAAACTTTCGGTGTCCCTTTAGGATGGGGATATGGAAGTAGGCATCCTCCAAATCCAACGACGACAGGAAATTGCCCTCCTCCAGCTGACCCAGGACATGCTGGAGGGTGACCATCCGGAACTTCTGTGCCTTGATGAATTTGTTCAGTCGTCGTAGGTCCAGGATGGGACACCATCCTCCTGTCTTCTTCTTCACGAGGAAGTATCTTGAGTAAACTCCGGAGCCCGAAGCCTCTTTGGGACGAGCTCGATGGCGCCTTTCTTGAGCATCGCCTTCACCTCCAAGAGAAGTTGAGGGACGTGATATTCCTTCCTGGTCAAGGGGGGCGGGGGGGAACGCGCGGGCACTTCTTTAGAAACTCGAGCGCGTGACCCTGGGCCAGGGCGTCCAGCACCCAACGGTCAGTGGAGATGGACTCCCACACCCTGACGAAGTTCGCCAGCCGGCCTCCCACCGGGATGCTTCGGTGGGGGCCCGACCCCACGGCCGGTTCAGTCCTGCTTCGTCGAGGCTTTGCCGCCTTGTCCTCCATGGCGACGACGGCGGGGTCCGCCCGACTTGCCTCGTCCCCTGTAGGCCTCCTGTGACGATGAACGGGCCGCTTGACGGTAGGTGGAATATCCGCCGCCGGAACCTTTGGAGGCACCCTGCTTGCCTCCGGCGCTCCGAAAGGGCGGCCGCCGTTGCTGGAGAACACCATGAGCCCGGGCCGTCTCCGTGTCCGTCTTGATGACTTGTAGGGAATCGTCCACTGTTTTCCCAAACAGGTTGCTCCCGTCGAATGGCATGTCCAAAACTCTGGTCTGTACGTCCTGCCGGAAGTCCGTTGCCTTGAGCCATCCACGCCGTCTAAGGCACACGCCGTTGCCCAGCTGGCGAAAACCAGTGTCCGCGATGTCCGTCGCTATCGTAATGGCGTGGTCCGACGCCACTTCTCCTTCCTGCAAGATCTCTAGGGCCTCCGCCCTCTTGTCATCCGGTAGGAAGTCCAGCAGGGGGGCGATCTTGTACCACAACTCCCTGTCGTAGCGGGCTACGATGGCTAAGGCGTTGGCAGCCTTAATCGTCGTCGCTGCCGATGAGATGACTGTGTCCCATTGTGTCCAATTTCTTTCCCTCGCCGTCCGGTGGGGAGGTTGACTTAGAGGCCAAAGCCCCCCCGCTTTCTTCCTGGCCGCCGCGGAGACGACCGAGTCCGGGGTCGGCTGTGCCCGAAGGCACAAGGGGGCCGCGTCCGGGACCCGGTACTTCTTCTCGTTCCGATCCCTTCTCGCAGGCGTTGTGGGTGGGTTCTTGAGGAGGGCGAGACCCTCATCCCAGATATTGTCCAGCAGAGGTACAGCGAGGACCGTCTTCCTCTTGGTCTCGCGCCGTTGATAAGGAAACCTTCCTTCTTCTCTTCCGGGCAGAGCTGGAAAAGCTCGGATGCCCTGGCGATCGTGGCATGAAACGATCCAATCTCGTCGGGCGGGGAAGCCCGGGGAGGAGGTGACGATGGAAGATCCTTGTCGTAAACCTCGTCGTCTGTACCCGTCGCGGCCGTGTCCGTCCCCGTATCATCCCCACGGGTCGTGGACGGGGAGGAGGGCTGAGCAGGGCGCGATGGTTGAAAAGGAGGTGGGGGATGAATCCTTCTCTTAGGAGGAGGGCTCCCAGAAGGGCCTGGCTCCGGGTCCCCCGTCGGGAGCGGTTCCTCCGTTGGTGGTAGTAACGGCAATCTCGTCCTTATCTCCGAGCATAAGGACTGTATAGCCAACAAAATGGCCGCCAAGTTGTCTTGCGGCACTGGTTGAGGGGATTCCGACGCGCGGTCAGGAGCCTCGTTGGCACCCTCGACGTTCTCGTCGTCTCCTACGTCGGGATCCCTCCCGACGGGCTGGTCTTCTTCCACGCCAATGCCGTGGCTTAAGACTTCGATCAGCTCCTCTTCAGAGGTTGAGGCCGAATCCACGACGACCTCCTGCCCCCCTTTTTCTTCTCCGGAGGTTTCACGGGGGTCCTGTCGATGGGCTTGAAAGAGGACTCCCTCCGCGGAGGCAGGGAGACTCTGAGCCCCGAAGTCGCCTCCACTGGTGTAGCCTCCACAGGCCGAGCCAGGGCCGCCGCGACTGTATCGATAGAGGGTGGATCAAGGCTTTCACCACCTTAGGTGCGCTCACCGCCTTCTCCTTGGTGGGAGGGTCACCGCCTCGCTCCCCCTCCGATGGGGCCTTCGAGCTCGACCGGGGTCTCTCCAGGAGCTTCGCCGGGTGCTCGGCCTTCCTCTTACCCGAGCCAGAGCGTTGGCTTGTGGTTGATGGCGCCGGGGAGGATGAGCCCTGCCTGGCAACCGTAGAGCCCGACCGTTCGGCGCTCCCGGTGCCAGCGGACTTGTGGTGCTTGGCCTTCTGTTGGGCCCCCGTCGCCGAGGCGCCCTCAAAGGTCTTAGAAGACCGCTCGGACGACGACTTCTTCTTCTCGCCTGACGGGCTCTTACCTTCCAGCCAGTTGGCGAGATGCAGATGGCGGTCCTTCATGGTCCGCTCCGACATATTGCCGCAAAACCCACAGTCCTTCTCCACGTGCGTCTTGTCCTCATGCAGGCAGTAGAGGCAAAGGGAGTGTTCGTCCTCCTTAAAGACATTCTGAAGCTGGCATCCAGGGCAGACCCTGAACAGCTTTCCGGGCGTCGAGCTTCCCTTCTCCTGGGCCATGTCTGAGATGGGCCTGAGAAACTTCTGAAGTCCTCCAAAAGCGTGGCTCGACTAAATCTTCACCCTTGAGGGGCGTAGAGGAATCCAACACGGGTCCCAGTTGATCGGATAAAGAAACGGTAGAGCTTGAGGCTCTTTTGACCGAAAAAAAAGAGAATTTTCCTATGAAAAAGCGCGAAAACGCACTACAGCTCGAGAGCAATAGCACAAGGATCCCAACACATGAACGTGCGGTAAAAATCTGAAGATGGCTGCCAGAGGCGGGGCTTAGGGAGATGGCAGTCATTGGCTGTGGTCAGTATGACGCAGAGATCAGTGATTGGTTACTACTACGAAAGACAGATCCGAAACGGATACTGATTTTTCTTTACCGAGGATTCCCAGCCTGACGGGGAATATTCATGAGCATGTGAATCCATGCCAGACCCCATGCTGGAGAATAAATATATATCTTTTAAATAAATATATGTGTAAGCCCTTCTTTGCTGGGCCTGTCTAAGATTCAGTGCACTTACCTACAGCTCACATCTTCCTCTTAAGATAAGCCCGACTGCTATGCCACACTAACAAGGTCCTGAGGTAGTACAGACCGATACTTAGGGGCCCATTCACAGAGAGTTTTCCAATGGGGCTTTGCCATTATAAAACGCTTCTGTGAATTAGGTTCTAAGAGTTGGGGATCTACAAACCAATGGGATAGCTTACTCAAGTCTTGTTGCAGTAGGACTTTAGGAAACCTCCCCTAACAGGAGACTACTCTGAAACTTTAGAACCTTCGACTGAGGACCCTATTAAAAATCCTAGTTTAGGTACAGGGGAGAGAAAACTCCCCATAGATCTCTTAAAACAAATCCCTGCCTTTTAAAAGAAAAGGAACCTATCCAAAAAAATGTTGTAGCCTGCAGAGTACTAGAATGAACCATAAAAGATTAGATCAGTAACCCAGACTAAAACTGCTGATGAACTTGTCAGTGGATGTTTTTTGTTTTTACAATATATTTTTATTGATTTCGGTACAACAAAGGACCAGGTCCTTCTCAAAACATGAACAAAACATTGCCCCCTCAAAACACCCCACCCCACCACCACCCGAAGTTCACTATGGGTGTCTCTGCACTTTGCGATATCTCCTTCTGCCCTTTAATTGAACATGTCCAGAATCCTTGTTTTGTGCGGGCACCATTGTTCCATGTAGTTGGTTTGAAGAAAGTTCAAGGCTGTGCCCCAGTCCATTCTAAATTTGTGATGTTCCCCTTGGATGTTGTATGTTGTGTGTCCAGTCGATTACTGTGGGTGGGTGTTTCCATTTCCATTTTTGAGCTATTTTCAGCCATGCACCTATCAATAAAACCATAAAGTTGTGTTTCTGTGTCTTGGTGAGATGTTTGTCCTGTGGATCCCAGAGCCCGCAAAACCACACTCTCCCCTCCTCCCCCCACAAACGCCCGACGTCTTGGAACATTGTCTGCATTTGGGTCTTTAAGTTTGTCCAAAATAGCTTTAAGACCGGGCAGTCCCACCAAATGTCACCAGTCTTCCTCCCCTTCGCATTCCCTCCAGCATTTATTTGGGGTTTCTGGTGTATAGCGCCATTGTTAGAGAACTTTCATCCACATTTCCCTAGCCTGAATAGCCCTCGTGAGCTTGGGGAGGATCCCCCAAATGTATTCCCAGCGTTCCCTTGTGAGTGTGCCTTTTAGTGTTCTCTCCCATCTTTTTATGTATGGCCATTTAACTTCTTCCCATTGGGTGTTTATAAACTTATAGGTGTTGAGACAAACTTTTTTTGTACCCTTGTGTGTCATAATGTATGTTTCAAATGGGGTCAGCTCCCTCGTTGCCGCCTTTTTGATCTTTTTGATCCGTGGGGTGCTCAGCCAGTGGAGTAGTTGTTCATATTTGTATCTGTCGTTGGTGTTCAGGCTGAGCTGTGTTATGCAATCCACAAATTATTTTATCGGTTGCGCCTGATACATGTACCCAACCATCTTACATCCCGCCTCTTCCCATTTCTAGAATTTGGCTTTCTCCATTCCCGGCGGGAATTCCGGGTTTTTAAATAGGGGCATAAAGGGGGCTGGGTCTTTGGTTAGTGTTCCTTTCTGTGTGGCTTTATCCCAAATAGATAATGTCGTTTTCATAATCGCGCTGATTTGTAAATATGGGTGTCTATTTTTTTCCTAGCCAGAGGAGGCGTCGGGGGGGGGGGGGTATTGTTGACACCCCTCTGTCTTGGGAATCCCACATTTTCTGTGACCCATCTGCTATCCATTCTTTCAACACCCATAATTGGGCGGCTTCATAGTATTTTCTGAAATGTGGAAGGGCGCAGCCTCCTTCTTTCCTCGGTGCTGCCAGAACAGCTGTGGATAGTCTAGGGGCCTTTTTCCTGCCATGTATATGCTGATATTTTTGTCAGGGATTTAAAAAAGGAAGGGGGGGACTCGAATCGGTAAGGCCTGGAACAGATACTGGAGTCTAGGTAAGATGGTCATCTTTACCGCTGTTATCCGGCCCCACCATGATGTTGCTAATTGGTTCAATCTCGTTACAGCCTGCTTGATTTTATCTAGCAGTTGGGGGTCATTTTGGCCGTATAGTTCGTCTATCCTTCCGGTTAGGTTAATCCCTAGGTATTTAACCCAGTTTTCGCCACCTTCAAATGTATCGTCGATGCCACGGATTGGATATGTGTTCTATTCCCTGCTAATATCAAAATTTCTGATTTTTGTCTATTGATTTTCAATCCTGAGAGTGCTCCGTACATCTCTATCTGCTGCATTAGGATCGGGAGATACTTCTCTGGGTCGCACATGGCCACTAGCATGTCGTCCGCATACGCGTCGATTTTATTAAGAGTGTCCTGCCATATCATTGGCTTTTATTTCTAGTATGTCTCTTTTTTTTGCCAATAGGGGTTGCAAAAATATTGCATATAGGAGGGGCGATAGCGGGCATCCCTGCTTGGTCCCTCTCTCAATCTGGACTTTCTTGGACAACCCTCCGTTCACTGCTACTCGTATGCTTGGGGAATTATAGTTGGACCGGATCAGATCTATGAAGGTTTCCCCCCCAAGCCCATCATTCGCAGTATATGGAAGAGAAGGGACCACTCGACGCTGTCAAACGCTTTTTCTGCATCGACAGCCAGAACCACTGCAGGGGTCTGTTATATCCCTATTTTTTCCATCAGGTTGATTACTGTCCTGTTGTAATCGTGAGTTTGTGTGATGCCGGAAATGCATCTGAGGGACAGGGCCTCTGAATCCTTGTCCTTTTTCTGTTTTTACCGTGTGTTCTGTCATGTTTTCTGCCCAGGAGTCCATGAGGGACTCCTGGCAGTGCAGCTCTCTTTTGGTTTGGTGAACAGACCCATGGGATACCCTTATGGCACCCATGGGTAGGGGTACAACCCTGTGCCCCTAGTGTATGTTTTTGGGCACCTGTGGGTGGCCCACAGAGCAGGGTATGGGCTGGTGGCAGCTCCATGCTGAATTTGACAGGTGCTCTGGGTGTCCTCCATTTTGGGATACCCAGGCCCTGCCATTGGAATCAGTTGATTCCTGATAGGAAACAAGATGGCCCCTGTGGCCTCTTGCTTTCTATTGCCTGTTATCTTGTTTTTCCCAAAGTCCTGGGAAGCCCTGACTCTGTCCCTTCCCCCTGACTGGCTGTTGGGTGGAAGTTCCATATATGGTGTTGTTGTAAAGGCCCAGCTAGACTGACTGGAGCCTTCCCAGTGACTGTATGTTATGGGTACCTCCTGTGGGTGGGACCTGGGTGAATGGAGTGTGTGACCAATATACACTCCTTGTTGTGGTTGTCTGGTTTCTGGCATGAGAGACAAAGACTGAGACAGCCCTGCCCGAAACTGGCCTGAATGCAGTGTGTAGTGTTGAATGGCTGGGTACTTGTCCCAATCCACATTCCTTGTTGTGAGTGTCTGAAAGGGAGGAGTGTGGCCTGAATGCACTGTGTGCCTGATTGGCTGACTGACTGCATGAATGCCCTTCTGTGTGATTGGCTGCTGTGTGTGTGCCAGCAGTGTGGATGAGAGACAGAATAGTATATCTGGGGACCTCTCACCACTGGAAATTGTTCAGAAGCATTCAGAAGCTGAGTCTCCACTCAAGAGTAACTGGATTTGCTGATCCTCGACGTCCAGCTGGAAGAAGAAGACTTGCTGTGGCATTTGCTTCGACGGAACTGAAGGTTGTCGAAATCGTCGAGGACTGACCCGAGAGAGGACCTGGTAAGGCGCCCTCTTCCCGTGCTCCGAGGGACCATCGAGCACCGCTGAATCTTCGCCGAAGCGCCCTGGAAGTCAGACCCTCGAAAGGCTGCCGACCCGAGACGGGACCGCCGAGGAGATCGAAGTGAAGCACCCGGACATCGACGCTGTCGAAGTCCATTGCCGTCGACCAGGGTTCGCAGGTCTGTGTAACCGCTGGAGGCCCGTCGAAGTTGTGTTGCCCAGCCGTGGGAACCACTTGACGCCGTGCCGCCGACGACCGGAGCCGTCCGCTCCTTGCCTAAGAACGTTTCAATCGAAGGACTCCCTCGACCGCATCGTCGACCGCTTATCCTGCCGGAGAAAGTCGAGGACGACCAACGCGCCGAGGAGAAACCTGCCGGTGGGTTTCCCGCCACCCAACGACCTCAAAGACTCGGACGACCCGACGCCCTTGCTGGGCTTCCGTCTCTACAATCTTTGCGGTCCAGAACTATTGTCATCGAGGTGCCCCGCACACCTCCGCCCTGCAGGACGCCGACGCCCCGACGCCGACGAGCACCGCTCGGACGAAGCTGCCGCCTCTTTGACATCGTTCTACCTCGTTTGTCGACGGACGTTCGACGCCCCGTGCCTCCCGCTTGAAAGGGAAGGCATTCAAGAAGGGCCGTCGATTCCCCGTCGCCGAACCCCGAGGTCTTCGACGTTTCTCTACGCCTCTCGACGATCCGTGACTCCTGCTTAAAAGGGGGTCATTCAAGAAGGATCTGTCGACGCCTCTTCGAAGAACTCGACTCCACCAGGTACATTGGGGGGGTAAAAACATTGTAGGAGAGAATAAGACTGTTGAACAATATATGGACTGGGCTTGTGTCATATCCCTTTATTTTACAGGTTGCCCAGGTGGGGGGATCTCCACACAGAACTGTGTCCAGTAGCTAGGGCCAGTATTCTGCCTATTGTTTCAACCATCTTTTATCTCTCCTCTCTCTATTGCTGGTTTCCTTCTTATTGATCTGTGTGCCATTTTAACAGTATTGTGAATGCACTTTAATGAGGTCTAATATTAGTGGTACCACTTTAGAATTGTAGATATTTACCATTGCTGATTTTCCTGAGCACAAAGTGCGTTATTGTGATAAGTGTACATAACCCTTGAATATTAATTATATAAAGACTGTGTTTTCAGTAATACAGTGTGTGGACATTCCTTTGTGGGGGCTTGGGGATACCCTGTACTTAAGAACCAGCCTGCATCACCTCCTGAGAAGCTAGGCCTTGATTGCTCGTCCATCGCTACCGTAATCGAGAATCTTGGCTGGGGTCTTCTGTGCCTCTCCTCTACCATATAGAGAGCGGAAGTACAGACCCCCCCACCGGTCTTGACAAGCTGGTGGCAGCGGTGGGATGCTTATGGTTTTAAGACTCAGTGTATAACCGTGCCACTTACAAAATATCCGCACTTTATTAGATTAAGGTTTGGGTGTGTACCAAATAACTGCATTACAGGCAATGGAGCCCATTGCAAATGGTAAATTGACTCGGATGAGCTTAGAGGCTCTCCAGAGTGCTTGTGAAGCCAGGGAGTTGGACTTTGTGGATAAGTCTAGGGCTGAGCTGATAGCTGCCCTGGTGGACTACCAGACTGATGGTGAAACCCTTGATGAAGGGGGGGATGCAACCAGTGAGGACTCTGCCCCTGGGGTTGTCGCTGAATCTGTTTCTGGGAATGCCACCATTCCTGCTGCCTCTGTTCCAAACCCCAGCAATTCCATGGAACTTGAGTTATTAAGGATGAAATTGGCCTTTGAATATCGCAAGTTGGAAATAGAAGCTGAGCTTAAGAAAGAGGAGCTGGCACAGCAAGTGGAACTCAAGAATAGGGATCTTGCGCTCAAAGACAAGGACACTGAATGTCAGAGAATCCAGCTAGAGAGAGCTAGAGTGGAGACTTCAGCTAGACCAATTGAGAGTGGCAGGTCCCCAGCCACCAAGTTTATGAAAGATTTGGTTGGTGTGTTTGTGGAGGGTTCAGATATCCTCCAATGGATTGAAGCGTTTGAAATGGCTTGTGCAATTCATGATGTAGATAAAAGAGATTGGGCTAAGTGTTTGTTAAGCAGAGTGCCTCAAACTGGATATGACTGTATTCTGAAGCTGAGTGTGGAAGAAAGGGGTCAGTATGAGTGTATGAAGTCTGCTTTGATTGCCAAGTTTGGCAAGACACCTGCCCAATACCTTAAAAGGTTCAGGGAATTTAAGAAAAGAGAGAATGTGTCTTGGGTTGACTGGGTGAGTACTGCGCACATGAACATGATGGGGTGGATTGATGGATACAAGGTGAAAACTTTTGTTGAGTTGTCCCACCTCTTGTTTTTTGAGCATTTTTCTGAAGCCTGTTCACCAGAGCTGCGTCAGTATGTGGCTGACCAGAACATTTTGGACCCCTTTAAGCTGGCTAGGTTGGCTGACAAGTGGGTCTCCCACCGGGTGTCCCCTAAGGACTCCAGTGGGAAGGACAAGGACAAAGAAAAGGGGGCCTCTCAGAAAGCTGAGGAGTCCCAAAAGCAGTCACAGTCGGGTAAACCAAAACCTTCCTCTCCTAAGACCCAAAAATCTAGTGGGGATAAGTCCTCTGTGGGTGGGAATAAGAGTAGTGGTCCACCTGCTGCAAAGCAGGCTCCCAGTGGTTCCAGTACCGTACCCCGCACTCCTGGCACTTGTTGGGATTGTGGGGCTCTGGATCACAAAAGGGGTGACCCCAAGTGTAAAGGTAAGGCACTTGGAGTACAGGCTGTCAGCCTGACCTACCCTTACCCCGTGTCTGAGGTGGAGGCCACTGTCCTCCCCTCCTCTACAGGAATCACATTTGGTGCTCCAGTAGAGATTTCCTTAGTGTCCCTTGGGGCCTGGGACCAGTACGCAGAAGTACTGGCGACTATCCCACAGAACACCCGTAGATTTTTGAGAAGTGTCCTCTTGAATGGCCAGCCTTCTACTGGTTTGAGAGACACTGGGGCAAGCATGACAGTGGTGGACAGGACCCTGCTCAAGCCAGAGGACTATGAAGGTGCTCCTCTGCAAACCACCAGGTTAGCTGGTGGGCCTCCCAAATTATCGCCTGTAGCCCTAGTCACACTCATGATTGGAGACAAGACAGCAAAGCTTCCTGTCCTGGTTCAGGACAATGTCCCTGCTAACATTCTGTTAGGAAATGATCTAGTAGAGTTGGGGTTGATCTCGGATGGTCTTCCCATGACTGCTGCTGCAGTCACTAGGTCACAGGTGACACCGGGTCTGGCTGTGAGTCAGGTATCCGAGCCAAAGGCGAGGCCTAAGGCAAGAAGAAGGAAGACCAAGAAGGCCACCTCTGTGGAGGGAACACCTTCTCTTCCTGCTGTTCCGACAGCACCCAATGGGATCCATGCTCCGGACGGGCTGGGTCCAGCGGAAAACCCAAACTCAACTCCTGTGGGAGAAGAGACAGAAGACTCTCCTGTGGGAGAGGTTCTCAACCCGGAGGATCATCCCGACCTTCAATGCTTGTTAGCTGAAGGGGGACCCTCCCGGGCAGACTTCTGTAAGGGACAGAGAGAGTGCCACTCTCTCGAGGGCCTGAGGAAACAGGCCCTGTCCCAGGCACAAGGTGAAGTGCCTAGGACATTCAAGATTTATTGGGAGGGTGAGCTCCTTGTTAGTGAGCCCACTAAGCCCGAACCTGGTGCCCGCAAGAGGTTGGTGGTACCCCAGGTTTACAGGCCCTTCCTACTGCAGTTGGCGCATGAGGTGCCCTTGGCTGGTCATCTTGGGACCAAGAAGACTAAGCAGAGGCTCTCTGCCCATTTCTACTGGCCACGGATGGGAGTAGAGGTGGAGTCCCACTGCAGGACCTGCCCAACTTGTCAGTTGTCTGGCAAGACTGGAGGCAGGGTCATTGCCCCACTGCAGCCATTACCAGTGGTTGGCACACCATTTGAGAGGGTGGGCATCGACATCGTCGGTCCCCTTGACCCTCCCACTTCAGGTGGACATCGGTTCATCCTGGTCTTGGTAGATCATGCCACCAGGTACCCTGAGGCAATACCCCTTCGGACTGTTACTGCCAAGGTGGTTGCCAGGGCTCTCCTGGGCATTTTCACCCGTGTTGGATTCCCCAAGGAGGTTGTCTCTGACCGAGGATCCAACTTCATGTCTAGTTACATGAAAACCATGTGGAAAGAGTGCGGGGTAACCTACAAGTTCTCCACCTCTTACCACCCCCAGACCAATGGTCTGGTTGAGAGATTTAACAAAACTCTCAAGGGCATGCTAGGTGCTTTGGAAGAGCCCCTAAGGAGGAAATGGGATCTCCTCCTGCCATGCCTGCTGTTTGCTTACAGAGAGGTACCTCAAGAGGGTGTTGGTTTCAGCCCCTTTGAGTTACTCTTTGGACATCCCGTGAGGGGGCCCCTCGCCTTGATCCGAGAAGGCTTGGAAGCCACCCCTCCAGGTCCCGCCAAGCAAGTGGGGGACTATGTGTTAGGCCTCAGGCGGAGGATGACACAAATGATGGGTCAGGCAACAGCAAATCTCAAGGCCAGCCAGGAATTGAATAAGTACTGGCATGACCTGAAAGCTTCGCAAGTGGATTGGACTCCGGGACAGGAAATCCTTGTGATGGAGCCTACCAAGCCTAGAGCTTTGGCAGACAAGTGGACTGGACCCTTCAGGATCATCTCCAAGATGGGCGAAGTCAATTATCTGGTGGACATGGGAGCCTCTGGGGTAGCCCCCCAGGTATTCCATGTCAACAGGCTCAAGCCTTTCCACAGGCGAGCAGAGGTCTCATGTCTCTTGCTAGCTTCAGGGCAAGAAGAGGATGAGAGTGAGCCCCTTCCTGATTTGCTGCATAGCAACCCTCAGGATGGCTCAGTGGAGGGAGTACAACTCTCTCCCGATTTGACAACAGAGCAGCAGAGGGCCTGCCGGGCTTTGCTCCAGCAGTATGCCCCTCTGTTTTCACTGACACCGGGCCTTACACCGTGGTGTAAGCACGAAATTGACACTGGTGACAGTGTGCCTGTCAAAAGCAGGAGCTATCGTATGTCAGATACCGTCAAAAACCACATCCAGGCTGAGGTCGCCAAGATGTTGGATCTGGGTGTTATTGAACCCTCCACCAGTCCCTGGTCCAGTCCAGTGGTCCTTGTCCCCAAGGCAAGTTCCCCGGCGGGTACCAAGGATTGGAGGTTCTGTGTGGACTACCGAGGAGTCAATGCCGTCACCAAAACTGACGCGCACCCATTGCCCAGGGCTGATGAGCTCGTGGACACTATAGGTGCTGCCAAATTTGTGAGCACCTTTGACCTTACCTCAGGCTATTGGCAAATAGCTCTGACGGACCATGCCAAGGAAAAGACGGCATTCTCCACACCTGAGGGACTCTACCAGTTTAGGGTCATGCCCTTTGGGTTGAAGAATGCCCCTGCCACCTTCCAGAGATTGGTCAACCATGCGCTCAGTGGGCTGGAAGCCTTTTGTGTGGCTTACTTAGACGACATTGCCGTCTACAGTTCCACCTGGGAAGAGCATTTGACACATCTGGATAAGGTGTTGCAGGCCTTGAAAAGGGCTAACCTCACTATCAAGGCCACCAAGTGCCAGATAGCTCAGGGGAAAGTTACCTATCTTGGTCATGAGGTAGGAGGGGGTCAAATCCAACCTCTCTCCAGTAAAGTACAGGACGTACAGAACTGGGAGACTCCCACTACTCAAACCCAGGTGAGAGCCTTTTTGGGCCTCACTGGGTACTATCGCAATTTCATGGCAGACTATGGAACCATAGCTGCACCCCTGACAGCTCTAACTTCACCCAAACAGCCTAGGAAGGTTAATTGGACTGAAGACTGTCAGAGGGCCTTTGATGGCTTGAAAGAAAGTCTGTGTAGGGCACCTGTGTTGAGTGCGCCTGACTACAGCCGACCCTTTATCGTCCAGACGGATGCCTGCGACACCGGAATTGGAGCTGTCTTGTCCCAGTTAGATGACAAAGGGAGAGAACATCCTATCATATTCATCAGTAGACAACTCAAGGGTAGAGAACTTAGGTGGGCTACTGTTGAAAAGGAATGTTTTAGTATAGTTTGGAGCCTTAGGCGTTTTAGGCCCTACCTTACGGGGTCCACCTTCAAGGTCCAAACAGATCATAAGCCCCTGAAGTGGCTTATGCAGATGAAGGGTGAGAATCCGAAATTGCTCAGGTGGTCGATTAGCCTACAAGGGCTAGACTTCACCATAGAGCACAGACCAGGGAAGAGTCACGATAATGCAGATGGCCTTTCCAGAAGGTATGTTGACCGTCTGGATGAGGGTGTCTATCCCGTGGGAGATTAGGCACCCTCCACCTCAGTCTGGGGGGGGCGACTGTGATGCCGGAAATGCATCTGAGGGACAGGGCCTCTGAATCCTTGTCCTTTTTCTGTTTTTACCGTGTGTTCTGTCATGTTTTCTGCCCAGGAGTCCATGAGGGACTCCTGGCAGTGCAGCTCTCTTTTGGTTTGGTGAACAGACCCATGGGATACCCTTATGGCACCCATGGGTAGGGGTACAACCCTGTGCCCCTAGTGTATGTTTTTGGGCACCTGTGGGTGGCCCACAGAGCAGGGTATGGGCTGGTGGCAGCTCCATGCTGAATTTGACAGGTGCTCTGGGTGTCCTCCATTTTGGGATACCCAGGCCCTGCCATTGGAATCAGTTGATTCCTGATAGGAAACAAGATGGCCCCTGTGGCCTCTTGCTTTCTATTGCCTGTTATCTTGTTTTTCCCAAAGTCCTGGGAAGCCCTGACTCTGTCCCTTCCCCCTGACTGGCTGTTGGGTGGAAGTTCCATATATGGTGTTGTTGTAAAGGCCCAGCTAGACTGACTGGAGCCTTCCCAGTGACTGTATGTTATGGGTACCTCCTGTGGGTGGGACCTGGGTGAATGGAGTGTGTGACCAATATACACTCCTTGTTGTGGTTGTCTGGTTTCTGGCATGAGAGACAAAGACTGAGACAGCCCTGCCCGAAACTGGCCTGAATGCAGTGTGTAGTGTTGAATGGCTGGGTACTTGTCCCAATCCACATTCCTTGTTGTGAGTGTCTGAAAGGGAGGAGTGTGGCCTGAATGCACTGTGTGCCTGATTGGCTGACTGACTGCATGAATGCCCTTCTGTGTGATTGGCTGCTGTGTGTGTGCCAGCAGTGTGGATGAGAGACAGAATAGTATATCTGGGGACCTCTCACCACTGGAAATTGTTCAGAAGCATTCAGAAGCTGAGTCTCCACTCAAGAGTAACTGGATTTGCTGATCCTCGACGTCCAGCTGGAAGAAGAAGACTTGCTGTGGCATTTGCTTCGACGGAACTGAAGGTTGTCGAAATCGTCGAGGACTGACCCGAGAGAGGACCTGGTAAGGCGCCCTCTTCCCGTGCTCCGAGGGACCATCGAGCACCGCTGAATCTTCGCCGAAGCGCCCTGGAAGTCAGACCCTCGAAAGGCTGCCGACCCGAGACGGGACCGCCGAGGAGATCGAAGTGAAGCACCCGGACATCGACGCTGTCGAAGTCCATTGCCGTCGACCAGGGTTCGCAGGTCTGTGTAACCGCTGGAGGCCCGTCGAAGTTGTGTTGCCCAGCCGTGGGAACCACTTGACGCCGTGCCGCCGACGACCGGAGCCGTCCGCTCCTTGCCTAAGAACGTTTCAATCGAAGGACTCCCTCGACCGCATCGTCGACCGCTTATCCTGCCGGAGAAAGTCGAGGACGACCAACGCGCCGAGGAGAAACCTGCCGGTGGGTTTCCCGCCACCCAACGACCTCAAAGACTCGGACGACCCGACGCCCTTGCTGGGCTTCCGTCTCTACAATCTTTGCGGTCCAGAACTATTGTCATCGAGGTGCCCCGCACACCTCCGCCCTGCAGGACGCCGACGCCCCGACGCCGACGAGCACCGCTCGGACGAAGCTGCCGCCTCTTTGACATCGTTCTACCTCGTTTGTCGACGGACGTTCGACGCCCCGTGCCTCCCGCTTGAAAGGGAAGGCATTCAAGAAGGGCCGTCGATTCCCCGTCGCCGAACCCCGAGGTCTTCGACGTTTCTCTACGCCTCTCGACGATCCGTGACTCCTGCTTAAAAGGGGGTCATTCAAGAAGGATCTGTCGACGCCTCTTCGAAGAACTCGACTCCACCAGGTACATTGGGGGGGTAAAAACATTGTAGGAGAGAATAAGACTGTTGAACAATATATGGACTGGGCTTGTGTCATATCCCTTTATTTTACAGGTTGCCCAGGTGGGGGGATCTCCACACAGAACTGTGTCCAGTAGCTAGGGCCAGTATTCTGCCTATTGTTTCAACCATCTTTTATCTCTCCTCTCTCTATTGCTGGTTTCCTTCTTATTGATCTGTGTGCCATTTTAACAGTATTGTGAATGCACTTTAATGAGGTCTAATATTAGTGGTACCACTTTAGAATTGTAGATATTTACCATTGCTGATTTTCCTGAGCACAAAGTGCGTTATTGTGATAAGTGTACATAACCCTTGAATATTAATTATATAAAGACTGTGTTTTCAGTAATACAGTGTGTGGACATTCCTTTGTGGGGGCTTGGGGATACCCTGTACTTAAGAACCAGCCTGCATCACCTCCTGAGAAGCTAGGCCTTGATTGCTCGTCCATCGCTACCGTAATCGAGAATCTTGGCTGGGGTCTTCTGTGCCTCTCCTCTACCATATAGAGAGCGGAAGTACAGACCCCCCCACCGGTCTTGACAGTTTGTCTGTTCGGGACGAACCCAGATTGGTCCTGGTGGATCAACTTCGGGAGGACTTGTGCGAGTCTGTGCGCTAGGATTTGAGTGTATAGCTTTGCGTCCAAGATAATTGGCGCTATCAGGCGGTATGAACTTGGTAGTTGCAGATCCTTCCCCTGCTTGTGAAAGACCAACACTTTTGCCTCGTTCATAGACTGGGTAATGTTACCCCTACCTTTAAATGTATTAAATAATTCAGTGAGGATTGGGGCTAGTATGTCCCTGTATGTCTTATAAAAATGAACGGTGTAGCCGTCCGGGCCCGGAGCTTTGTTCCTAGGGAGGACCCGGATCGACCTGCTCACCTTTTCCACTGTGATCTCCCGATCTAGTTGTTGCTGTTCCTCTTCCCATATTACTGGAAGGAGGACCCGGGTTAGATATGCCATTAGTAGCACCTCATCATGGTGATCCAAGGAGTAAAAGTTCTGATAAAAGTGTTTGAAAATGACCCCAATAGCCGCTGTTTGTGTCTTCGTTTGCCCTTTGTCATCTGTTAGTGCCTTTACTGCCCGTTTCTGCTTTTTTTTCTTTTAGTTGCCTGGCCAGGAGTTTGTCAGCTCTATTTGCTTTTATATAATACCAATGTTTCAAATGTAACAGGTCCTTCTCCGCTTTCTTGGTGCGAAGGGTTTCCAGCTGCCTTTGAACATGTCTTAAGGCTTTTAGTAGTTTAGGTGATTGTTTCTGTAGCAATTCACCCTGAATCGCGTTTATTTTCACCTCTGGCTCTTTTTCCCATTGAGGGTTTTGTTTCTCTATCTCTGCTTTAAGAGCTATGAGATGTCCCCTAGTCACTGCCTTAAAGGATTCCCATAGTGGGTTTCCCTGGATGTCTCTGGGAGGTTATTGCATGCAAAACATTCTGTTATATGTTCTTTGAGAGTATTCCCCAAGACTGGATCCCGGATTAAATCCCCTGGGAGTCTCCATTTCCAGAGCCCTGACTGTCCGAGTGCCAGCGAGATGTCTGCCAACAGTGGGGCATGGCCCGAGAGCGGAATTGAGCCTATCTCTGATTGTTGCCTCTTCCCCAGAAGCCGTGACGATACCCAGAGATAATCTATTCGTGACATGGTGTTGTGAACATGAACGTGTGAACAGTATGTGAAGCCTTTTTGAGTTCCGTTCATGTTCCGCCAAACATCTTCCAATGCTAAGTTGCTCATTTTACGTCGTAGGGATTTTGAAGGGGTTCCCTGGCCCTGCTGTCTGTGTTCCGATCTGTCTAATCTAGGGTCCCAGGCAATATTAAAATGCCATCCCAGCACAATCTCCCCCATAGAAAAGTGCTCCAATTTGTCTAATGCATCTTTGAGGAATCCTTCTTGACCTGTGTTAGGGGCATATAGTGCTGCCAGCGTAAGGGGGTATCCTTCTATTTTCACGTTTACAAACCGGTATCTCCCCTGCTTGTCTGCTACTGTGTTTAGTATCTCTGCATTTAGGGATTCTCGAATGGCGATCATAAACCCTGCTTTTTTCTCTTGTGCATTTGTCTATGGTATTTGGTTGTACCCTTTCAGTCACACCTTTCTTCTATCCTGAGCTTTTATATGTGTTTCCTGGATCATCATAATGTCATATTTCCCCCCGTCGTATGAAATGCTCCACTTTCTTCCTCTTAACTGGGGAGTTCAGCCCACTGACCATGTATGTTAGAATTTTAATCCCCATCCCATCTTGGGTGATTGAGTTCCTGTGTGCATTCCTAGTTTGAAGGTTGAGTGTGTGTGTGTTCTCTTCTGGTCACCCCCCCCCAAACTCTGCATCCCCCAACTTGCAAGTCTTCCCTTCCCCCATCCCCCCGGAAGTGCCATGAGGAGGGCTCTGGTTCCTATGATCACTGGCGTGTGGCCGTCCGCGCCATGCCATCTGTAACCTCAGGGATAACTTTCTGGGTGTCCTAAACCCTCTGGATTCCAATAGACGCCCCAAATCCCCCCCCCCCGCCGGCACCTGAGTTAGTGTGGAAGGCTCCCTCCTTGTATAGCCTCTGATGTTCGGGATGGAGGCTCCGGCCAGCATGCCATTTCATCTTCTAAGTGTGTTCTAAGCGTGGTCACTGACACTTTATTTTATTTTCTTCGACGGGCGCCATGCCTTCCCTAACTTTCATTTTCCACTCCCATGGTACTCTCCTTGAAGCCATTCTACCTCCGTTCCTTTCTTGTTGGTCTGCTTCTCACACCTGTATTCCCATTAGCTGAATGCCTTCTTCACAGGTCGTTATTCTTCGTTGCTTCCCTTCTCACGCGAATAGCAATCTGAATGGGAATGTCCATTTATACCTAATTTGTTTAGCTGCGAGTTGTCTTACTACTGGACCCATCTCTCGGGGTTTCTGTAATGTCGACTGTGCTAGGTCTTGGTATCATTGGATGTCCTCTCCATTCATGCGGATATGGTCCATTGTCCTCGCCTACACAAGATGGGTTCCTTTTGGGAGTAGGCAGTTACCGCCAGCAGGACATGGCGGGGTCGGGCTCCTGGTTCTACTGATCCCCTTGTGCCCACTCAGTGTATCCTATTGGTACTATTGGTACTTCCTCATCCTCCCCAGACCTAATAAGTCCTTGAAAACTTGTTGCACAGCCTCTTTTAAGTCTTTATCTTCTACTGATTCCACCATATTTTTTATCCTTATGTTTGATCTTCTAGAATGGTTTTCTAGGTCCTCACATTGTAATTCGAGGTTATGGGTTAACCATACTAAGTGTTCCTGGGTCTCTGCGCCTTGTTGGGCTTCTTCCTCTATATTTTGCAGTACTTTCTCCAAGGTGTCCGTTCTCTCTCCCAGGTTTGTCACTTCCATTCTTAGCTCTTGTACCGCTGTTTTTATTTCAGTTTTCATGGTCTCGAATTGGGTCTGCATTGTGGACATGAACTGTGCCTGAAATTCTCCAAACCACGCCTTCATGTCCTCTCTTGTCGCCATCTCTGCTCTGGATGGGTCTGTGTCTATTTTGGTGTCTTGGTCGGTCTGCCCCCCAGAGTTGTGGCAGTTTCTGCTCTTGCCCCCCTTGAGGTGTCTGTTGGGTGGATTGCGTTGGTCTTCCCCTGGACTTTGACATAGGTACTCCTGTTCGTCCGTCCGTTTGTGAAGTTGTTTCCGCCATCCCTGGCTGGACGCGTTCTAACCGTGTGGGACCGCGTTATGGCGGGGAATCCTTTCTGTGTCCAGCTGTGCCTCACCCCGGGTTCTTTGCGTAGGAGTGAGTTTCGAGTCTGTTGTGTTTGTTAATCCCATGCCTTCCAACACCTTGTGTCCTCTTCTTGGTTTTGGGGCTTCTGCTGTGTCCTTTGCTGTGTTGTTGAGACCTCTATTGCTGCGTCCCTCGCCTGCTGCGGCAAACCGGTTCTTGGCCCGCTTTTGAGATCTGCTGTCTGTAGGACTCCCACCTACTAAGCTCGATTGCATCCGAGTTGTTGGTTTCCTGCTGTAATGCGTTTGGTGGGGTCCCTATTTATATGCCTCTTCTCCAAGTTGGCCTGTCGTGCGGCCTCGCTTATGTCTCTTCTCTGGGTTAGCCTGTGTTGTGGCCTCCCCATACACTGCTCCGCTCTTGCGTTTCGAGTTTATTTCGGCCTTGATCAGAGTGCTGGCCTATGCGTGTCCTGTGTCCGGAGGCCTGTAAATCTGGCAGGGGTGGGGGTGGGGGGTGGGGGGGGTGGGGACTGCTCCTCTTAGCGCTTACGGTCAGGTCTGCGGAATGGAGGCTTCGTCGCAGCGTTATTTCCCAAGCCTAAATCTGGGCTCTCTGAGGTTATCCTACTACCCAGCGTCACTGCTGCCCTTCACTGGGATGGTTTCTCTGTCTAGCCGAGTTCCGGAATTCTCTTCAGTTGCCTCCCGCTCGTGGCATGGGGGTGATTTTAGTGCCCCCCGTCGGTGTATCTGCCCTCTTTTGCACGTGGGGGAGTGGAGACCAGTCTCTGTGCCTGTGGCGGCCTGTCGCGTGGTGCCGCACCATGCGGCTCTGGCTAGGGGTCCTCCCTCCCCTGCGTGATGTGTCTTGGCTCGCGCCTTCCTCTTCTCCCCGTCCGGGCCTCTCCCCTGGGTTGCGTACCTTATGTTAATCGGGACCTTGATGTACTGTCCCTCTCTTCCTGCTGGTGCCCGGATCCTATGGGCTCTCGCCTCCTTGGTGCCTGTGAGGACGTTGGTGAGGCATGTGTCTCGTCGGCTTCAGGCTCCCGGGTGGTGCTCCTTCCATGGGCTCCAGCCCGCATCTTTGCTCTCCACTTAGCGGGAGATCTTCCTGCTGCTTCAATTGCGTCTGCGCCTCCGCGTATCACTTCCTCGCGGGGCTGTCTTGGGTGTTGCCAGTTGTCTCCTGGCCACGTCCTCCCTCCTGCAGCTATGCCTGGCTTCGGATTGCCTTCCTTGTTGAGCATACCTGGCCTGCGGAGGGGCTGCTGCGTTCCCAAGTCGGTCAGTGTTCACCGCGTAAGATTCCCCATCCGAGGCTCCGAGCTGTTCGATCGGGGATGTTGCTGGTCTGCGAGTCCTCCAATTAATTCCGGCTTGAAAAGGTGCAAGGAATCTGCTTTTTTGATTTCTTTATTGTTGCAGCCCGGGAGGGGGTGAGCGGAGCCGCGCTCAGGCACGTCTTCCCGTCTCCGCCACCATCTTGGAATCCCAACTTGCCAGTAGATTTAAGCGACTGGAACAAGTTTCATCCAGGAGTAGATCAAATCCTCCTGTCACCTAGTCCGGGGTGGTTAGGTTTTTGTGCAATATTCTCCCCACTTGTGACTTTTGCCAGACCCATTTTCCCCCACTCACTCAGTCTTTTACTCCATTCACTGGGAACCTTTTTCAACCCTTTTGATTGTATCCTTTTGGAGAAATGCATTCCTCCATCTTTTAAGGCATCTGCAATTTATTATTGCAGCACCCAGCACTTTCTGTGCAGCTTTGCTGGGAGCTCTTTGAGTTGTCCTGTTTATTTTCCTTCTGATAACTACTGTTCAAGGATAGGGGGATACTTGTTATCCTGCTTAACTTTTATTTTGTGAAATCAGCACACCCCACCTTATGTGGAGTGCTGAGGGGACACAATGTATCCCTTTTTCCCAATTCTACTGTAACTTTTTAGTTACAGTGATAAGTTCGTCTGAGCGGCTGGTGGCAATGGATGTTTTCTACCGAAAGCTGCAGTGAGGGAGGCATGGGTCACCATTGTGCAAAAATTGTGCCAGTCTTTTTCCACCAACTCTTGAGGACTTGTCCTTTCGTGAGCCTTCTTCTGCCATCCTGGACAGGGGAGGTCTTGGTATTTCTTTTGTCTTTGGCGGGCTTCCTTGCGAAATCCTACCAAGGCTTTGAGTGCCTGAAAGGACAGGAAGTGGGGGAGGGGTTAGACACTCCCCTCGTCTGTGTCCTGCAGTATGGCTGCCTGGATCCAGTTTAAACTGGGAGGCTGGCTGCCCTTCTGAACAAGCCAGCCCTCAGATTTGCAGTAATATCGGCAAACTCTTAATGAGCACCATAGTCTCTCAGTACTGATAGCCTTAGAGAAGGAACAAGTTACTTACCTGTAACTGTTGTTCTCCAGCATGGGTCTGGCATGGATTCACATGCTCATGAATATTCCCCGTCGTCAGGCTGGGAATCCTCGGTAAAGAAAAAACCAGTATCAGTTTCGTTTCTGATCTGTCTTTCGTAGTAATAACCAATCACTGGTCTCTGCGTCATACTGACCACAGCCAATGACTGCCCTCTACCTAAGCACCGCCTCTGGCAGCCATCTTCAGATTTGGAAGCACGTGAAGTGGCAGTATGACCAAGTGAAGAGCCGCAGAGGGGTAGGCGGGAGGGTTCGCATGTGAATCCATGCCAGACCCATGCTGGAGAACAACAGTTACAGGTAAGTAACTTGTTCCTTCTCCAGCATGGGGTCTGGCATGGATTCACATGCTCATGAATAAAGAATACATAGCAGTACACACATGCACAACCACGGGAGGTGGCAAAGGCTCAACATTAAGCATCACATCAACTCAACATTAAGCATCTTACCTCCTCACCAGGCTCACCTCAGGCGAACAGGTTGCGCAGCACTGCTTGGCCGACCCTGGACTCCTCCCTGGAATCCCGATCGACGCAGTAGAACTTCGTGAAGGTGTGCGTCGACCTCCACGTAGCAGCCCTGCATATGTCCAGCAGGGGCACACCAGAAAGGAACGCCGTGGTAGCTGCGATCGCTCTGGTGGAATGGGCTCTCGGACGGCCGGGCAGAGGTCGGTTTGCCAACCGATGACAGTACATGATACAGCCGGAGAGCCATCTGGAAATGGAAGCCTTCGAGAGAGCCTTCCCCTGATTGACAGGTCCAAAGTTCACAAAGAGTTGTGACGTCTTCCGAAAACACTTCGTGCGGTCCACGTAGAACTTCAGCGCTCTAGCTACATCCAGCGAGTGCAAAGTCCTCTCAGCCGGCGACGAAGGCGACGGAAAGAATACAGGCAACACCAAGGGTTCGTTGAGATGGAAGTCCGACGGTACCTTGGGCATGAAGGAGGGGTGCGTCCTGAGCACTACCCTCGTGTCGTGGAAAGTCAAGTACGGGGCCTTGCAGGAAAGGGCCTGGATCTCTCCCACTCGTCGTGCGGAGGTGATGGCCACAAGAAAAGCAGTTTTCCACGATAGAAACTTCAACGGAGCCGAGTGCAGAGGCTCGAACGGAGGTCCCATGAGCTTGGTCAGCACTACGTTGAGCTCCCACGCCGGGGCCGGAGCCTTCACCGGCGGAAACGATCTGAACAGTCCCTTCATGAACTCTTTCACCAGGCGATGAGACCACAAGGACGTCCGTCCCGTGGTTCTGGTGTATCGGGAGATCGCAGCAAGATGAATCTTGATGGACGCGTGTGCCAGGCCAGCTTTGGCCAGCGTCAGCAGGTACGGCAGTACTTGGGGAGCCGTAATCCGTAGAGGGTTAATCTTCTGTGCGTGGCACCAGACAGAGAACCTCTTCCATTTGTGTCCGTAGCATTTAAGAGTCGAGGACGCCCTGGCCTTTGCAAGAATCTCTCTGCAGTCGGCCGGTATGTCGTATCCTCCAAACTCTAGCGCTGCAGGAGCCAGGCCTGCAAGTTCAGCGACTTCGGGTCGTGGTGGAGGATGGCGCCTCCTTCCCTGGAGAGTAGATCCGCGTCCGCCGGCAGTTTGATCGGCGGGGACGCTGACAAGTCCAGAAGGTCCGGGAACCATATCTGCCTCGGCCACGAGGGTGCGACGAGGATCATCCTGCACCGTGACCTCTTGAGCAGGTTGACTAGCCGGATTAGCAGAGGTAAGGGAGGGAACGCGTAGAGGAACAGGCCCTCCCAGGGGAACGAGAAAGCATCGCCCATGCTCCTCGTCTGGGGAAACCTGCTGGCGAACCTCCGGCACTTGGTGTTCGTTGCCGTCGCGAACAAGTCGATCTGGGGTGTGCCCCACCGTCGGAAGAGACGATCCACCAGATCCTGCCGTAGTTCCCACTCGTGGCACGAGCGCAGCTCCCTGCTGAGTGAGTCGGCGATGGTGTTTTTTATCCCTGCCAGATGAAACGGCACCAGAAAAATCCTTTGGGCGACGGCCCAATGCCACAGGTCCTGCGCCTCCTTGGACAGCGCTGGGGACCTGGTTCCGCCCTGTTTCCTGATGTAAAACATGGTGGTGGTGTTGTCGGTGAAGATCCTCACCACCTTGCCCTTGAGGGACGGAAGGAAAGACCTGAGAGCCCAAAACACTGCACGGAGCTCCAGGACGTTGATATGCAGGGACTTCTCCGTCGGGAGCCAAAGGCCTCTTGCATGCAGATTTTCGGTGTGCGCTCCCCACCCTTCCAGGGAGGCATCCGTAGTCACCGTCTCCTGGTGGGCTGGGGTCTGGAAGTCCATGCCCGCCGTCAGATGCGCGCGGGTGCCCCACCACCGTATCGCTCGTCGGAAGTTCTCGTCGAGCTTGATCCTTTCCTCGAAGCTGCCCGTCGTCTGGATCCAGCGCGCATCCAGGAATTCTTGCAACGGGCGCATCCGGAGCCTGCACATGGGAATGAGGTAAATGCAGGAAGACATCATCCCGAGGAGGGACTTGATGGACCTCACTTTGGCCGCGTCGGCCACCAACATCCGTTGCACCTTGCCCAAGATGGTCCTGGTCCTCTCCTCCGACGGGGAGGCCAGAAGGGACACTGTGTCGAGCCTCGCTCCGAGAAACAGTGTGACTTGCGCGGGCACCAGGTGGGATTTGGCGTAGTTCACGAAGAATCCCAGGTCCGTGAGGAGTTGGACGGTCCTTGCCGTGTGAACCACGGCGAGTTCCCTCGTCTTGGCGCGGATGAGCCAGTCGTCCAGGTAGGGGTAGACGTGGATCCCCTCGCGGCGCAGCTGCGCCGCCACCGGTGCGAGGCACTTGGTGAATACCCTGGGTGCCGACCGTAGTCCGAAGGGGAGGGCTCTGAACTGGTAATGACGCCCTTGGACCACAAACCTGAGGAATTTTCGGTGCCCCTTTAGGATGGGAATGTGGAAGTAGGCATCCTCCAAATCCAACGACGATAGGAAATCCCCTTCCTCCAGCTGGCCCAGGACGTGCTGGAGGGTGACCATCCGGAACTTCTGCGCCTTGATGAACTTGTTCAGACGTCGGAGGTCTAGGATGGGGCGCCATCCTCCCGTCTTCTTCTTCACGAGGAAGTATCTCGAGTAAACTCCGGAGCCCCGAAGCCTCTTTGGGACGATTTCGATGGCGCCCTTTCTGAGCATCGCCTTTACCTCCAGGAGAAGTTGAGGGACGTGAAGTTCTTTCCTGGCCACGGGGGGGACACGCGGGCACCTTCTTTGAAACTCGAGCGCGTGGCCCCGGGCCAGGGCGTCCAGAACCCAACGGTCGGTGGAGATGGACTCCCACACGCTGACGAAGCCCGCCAGCCGGCCTCCCACCGGGGTGCTCCGGTGGGGGCCCGACCCCACAGCCGGTTCAATCCTGCTTGGACGCGGCCTTGCCGCCTTGACCTCCTGGGCGACGACGGCGGGGTCCGCTAGACTTGCCTCGTCCTCTGTAGGCCTCTTGCGACGACGAGCGGGCCGCTTGACGGTAGGAAGCGAAACCGCCGCCGGAACCTCTGGAGGCGCCCTTGCCTCCGCTGCTCCGAAAGGGCGTCCGACGTTGCTGCAGAACTCTGAGGGCCCGGGCCGTCTCAGTATCCGCCTTGATGGCCTGAAGGGAATCGTCCACTGTCTTCCCAAACAGGTTGTTCCCGTCGAAGGGCATGTCCAGGACTCTGGTCTGGACGTCCTGCCGGAAATCCGTAGCTTTGAGCCATCCCGGACGTCGAAGGCAAACGCCGTTGCCCAGCTGGCGGAACCCAGTGTCGGCGATGTCCGTCGCCACGGTGATGGCGTGGTCAGAGGCCACCTCACCTTCCTGCAGGATCTCCAGGGCCTCCGCCCTCTTGTCGTCCGGCAGAAAATCCAGCAGGGGAGCTATCTTGTACCAGAGCTCCCTGTCGTAGCGAGCCACGATAGCCAAGGCGTTGGCCGCTTTAATCGTCGTCGCTGCCGACGAGATGACTCTACGTCCCATAGCATCCAATTTCTTTCCCTCGCCGTCCGGCGGGGAAGTCGATGTGGAGGCCGCACCCCCCCCCGCTTTCTTCCTGGCTGCCGCGGAGACGACGGAATCCGGGGTAAGCTGGCGTCGTGGAAGGGTTCTTGAGGAGGGAAAGGCCCTCATCCCAAATGTCGTCCAACAGAGGCACTGCGAGGACCGTCTTCCTCTTGGCCTCGCGCCGCTGATAAAGGAAGCCTTCCTTTTTCTTCTCCTCAGGGCAGAGTTGGAAAAGCTCGGAAGCCCTGGAGATCATGGAGTGGAAAGATCCGATCTCGTCGGGCGGAGAAGCGGAGAAGCCCTGGCGGGAGGCGACGACGGAATATCCTCGTCGTATGCCTCGTCGTCCGTACCCGTCGCTGCCGAGTCAGTCCCCGTATCATCCCCTCGGGTGGACGGGGGAGAGGGCTGGACGGGGCGCGACGGTTGAAAAGGAGGTGGTGGATGGATCCTTCTTTTCTTGGTAGGGGGAACACCAGAAGGTCCCGGTTCTGGGTCCCCCGACGGGAAAGGTTCTTCCGTCGGTAACGGTAGTCTCGTCCTTATCTCGGAGCATAAGGACTGTATGGCCAACAAAATGGCCGCCGAGTTGTCTTGCGGCGCTGGCAGAGGGGAATCCGACGGGCGAGCAGGGGCCCCGTCGGTATCCTCGACGATGTCGTCGTCGTCGTCACCTGCGTCGGGGTCCATTCCGACGGGCTGGCCTTCTTCCACGCCTAGGCCGTGGCTTAAGACCTCGATCAGCTCCTCTTCTGAGGTTGAGGCCGAATCTACGACGACGCCCTGCCCCCCCTTCTTCCCCACGGGGGGTTTCACGGGGGTCCTATCGATGGGCACAAAAGAAGACTCCCTCCGAGGAGGCAGGGAGATTCTGGGCCCCGAGGTCGCCACCACTGGCGCAGCCTCCACAGGCTGAGCCAGGGCCGCCGCGACCGTTTCGATAGAGGGCTTGGTCGGATGGATCAAGGCCTTCACCACCTTAGGTGCGCTCACCGCCTTATCCTTGAGGGAGGGGGCACTGCCACGCTCCTCCTCTGCCTTAGAGCTCGACCGGGGCCTCTCCAGGAGTTTCGCCGGGTGCTCGGCCTTCCTCTTACCCGACCCAGAGCGTTGGCTCGTGGTTGATGGTGCCGGGGAGGGTGCGCCCTGCCTGGCGCCTGTAGAGCCCGACCGTTCGGCGCTCCCGGTGCCAGCGGACTCGCGGTGCTTAGCCTTATGTTGGGCCCCCGTCGCCGGGGCGCCCTCAAAGGTCTTAGAAGACCGCTCGGGTTTCTTCTTCTTCTCGCCAGACGGGCTCTTACCCTCCAGCCAGTTGGCGAGACGTTGATGGCGGTCCTTCATGGTCCGTTCCGACATGTTGCCGCAAAACGCACAGTCCTTCTCCACGTGCGTCTTGTCCTCATGAAGGCAGTAAAGGCAGAAAGAGTGTTCGTCCTCCTTAAAGACGTTCTGCAGCTGGCATCCAGGGCAGACCCTGAACAGCTTTCCGGGCGTCGAGCTTCCCTTCTCGTGGGTCATCTCCGAGACCGGGCCTGAGAAGCTTCTGGAGTCCTCCGAAGTGTAGCTCGACGAAATCTTCACCCTTGAGGGGCGCAGACGAATCCGACACGGGTCCCCGTTGATCGGATGTAGGATCGGTGGAGCTTGAGGCTCTTTTGACCGAAAGAAATCGAGTTTTTGTGAAAAAACGCGAAAAAATAGCACTAACGCTCGAGAGCAATAGCACGAGGATCCCAACACATGAACGTGCGGTAAAAATCTGAAGATGGCTGCCAGAGGCGGTGCTTAGGTAGAGGGCAGTCATTGGCTGTGGTCAGTATGACGCAGAGACCAGTGATTGGTTATTACTACGAAAGACAGATCAGAAACGAAACTGATACTGGTTTTTTCTTTACCGAGGATTCCCAGCCTGACGACGGGGAATATTCATGAGCATGTGAATCCATGCCAGACCCCATGCTGGAGAACAGTCATTTTCCCAATAAGAATGTGAAGAAAAGGCAAGGGAAGCAAAGCAGAAGGCTTTACTTATCTCAAAAAAGTCAGGACAGGGTTCAAAACAACCAAAAAGAAAAAGTGTGCCCTATAGACATTGTTAGGTATGTTTTTCTCAAGTCCAACAAGACATCTCTTTATACGAGGGATCCAACTCTTAATATAGGCCTGTACTACACAAGTCGGTAGAGTTGGGGTGTGGTTTTCCCCTTTAGACTTCTAGAGGTAAGTGGACATGGGTGGTGGAGGCTCGTCCCCCGCCCGCCCTAGGGTTAGAGATGGTATGGTTAGGAGGTTATGGGTCCCTCCCTGGCCATCTAGAGGGGAGTCCTTACCTACCATGGTATTCCTTTGTAAACTAGCAGTGTCTGGACATGAGTGGTAGGTGCGTCCTCCCCGTCCCTCCCTCCAGTTAGGGATGATTAAGTTAGGGATTATGGGTCTCTTCCTGTGCTTCCTGTTCCTAGCTGAGTTTTTCCTAGTAGTTCCCTTCTGATTCTGGAGTGAAGAGCCAAGTTTTGAGTAGATTTCTGTTTTCCAGGTGATCCTTGCTTTGCGTATGTTTTTTGGTAGGCAATGCCAGGTTTTTGCTGCCATGTGCGAGAAAGATGATCTTCCGAGATTTTCTTTTATTGTATGTTTTTGGTTGTAGGCGAATGTCATAGCTTGATCTGAGTGGTCTTGCTGGATGGTAGATAGTTTGTTCTTATTTAGGAACTCTGCTCCTTGGACGTGGATTGCTCTGTGTGTTATTGGTAGCCAGTGTAGTATTTTAAGCAGTGGAGTAATGTGCTCTCTTTGTAGTAGTTTGAGGAGCAGTCTGGCCATTGCGTTTTGGATACGCTGAAGTTTCTTTAATAGGCGTTCTGGCATTCCTAGGTATAGGCTGTTGGCGTAGTCTACTCTGGACAGGAGTGCGATGATGGCAAGTGTTTTGTGGGTGAAGGAGAGGAATGGTAGGATCCTTTTTCCCGTAAGCTGGAGGAAGAAACATTTCTTGATTATATTGTTTATGTGTGGCTCAAGTGTTAGTTTGTTGTCCATCAGGAGTCCAAGGTTCTTTACTGTCATTGACTGTGTCAGTGCTGTTCCTAGTTCTGTCGGTGTTGACCGATGCTGCCCGATTATATGCAGCATGCATCGGTATGTCCACGCTTCCGTGCCTATAGGAACCTTGGTTCGGACCCTCTGCGGCAAAGCCCTCGCAGGACAAGGCTGCAGTGTTGAGCGATGCAGTTGCGCAGGAGATGCTGGCCGATTTTACGCAGCACGCATCGCTACGTCTACGCTTCCGTGCCTATAAAAACCTAGGTTAGGACCCTCTGCGGCAAAGCCCTCGCAGGCAAGCCAGCTGTGTTGAGCGATGTAGGTGTTTGGCGGCAATGGTGTAGTGGTGCAGATTCTGACTGCGGACGACCACACCCTCCTGTCTGCGGACACAAGGTAAGAAAATGCAGGGAGAGTTAGCTTTGCTACACTCTAATCAACTCCCTCTGACCCGTGTCGTTTTCTACCACTTGCATATGCGTTGCCCCCTGCGCTCGCATGCTCTCTTGCACCTTGGCTGTGTGTGCTCCCTCGCAACTTGCCCACATGCATTCACTTGCTTCGATTGCCGCGTGCGCTCCTACGCATCGTAGGCCATGTGCGCTCCCCGCATTCTCAGGCCGCATGCGTCCCTTCGCAACTTGGCCGCGCACACTCCCCTGCTTCTCCGGCCGCATGCACACCCTCAGATTTTGGAAATACATTGCCTGCATTCTTTACTCCTAGGTTCCTGTTGTGTATTGTGCCTTGTTAATGGTATTGACTGTTTGTTCCTCACGGCTTTGAGATTGTGTTGCTCTTTACGGTGATGACACTGCTGTTCTCTACGGTTTTGGCATTACATTGCTTGTATTCTTCACTTCTAGGTTCACTGTTGTGCTCTCTGCTTTGCCGTTGGTTTTTATTGCATCTGCATTCTTTACTTCTAGGTTCCTTGTTTTGTTCTGTGCTTGGCTATTTCTGAATTGCATCCGATTGTTTTGCTCTGTGCTTTGCTTTTGTCTCTGAATTGAATCTGATTTCGCAGGTCCGTTCTTGTTCTTTGTTGTATTCCCTCCCTTTCGTGTCCCCCCTCTTGTGCATACCTCCTGTCTGCCCCCCTGCGCTACCGCCCCTCTCCCCTGCCTGGGCTCCCCCACACCCTCCTTTCCTCCCTGCACCCTCTAGGGTGCTCTCCTTCGCACCCATCTTCTCCAATTGCTTTTCTATTGCCTATCCTTTTCCTCTCACTAGGTCTGGCAGGAAGAAGCTCAAAAGGGACATCCTGGTCTCCAACTCAGGCCTCCCTATCGCCGGTACCTACACCAGTGCTTCCTTCAGACAGACCCTTACCGACATCCTCTGTCATTCCCTCTCCAGGTCTATGGACCGCCTCCATATGGTTTCTGTTCTCTCTCTCCTTTCTCCTCTTTTCCCATTAATGGTGGCACCAGGTGGGAGGCCCTCCTGGCCCCCTTCCACTCCTCTAAAACCATCAATAATGTCTACTTGAATGGCACAGTCTTGGTACAGGGCCCTCAGGCCAATCTCCTCCTTTTTGATAGATGCTTCTCGCGCCTTATCAATTTCCTTTCCTCTGCGGCTAGTCCTTCTTAGCCCTCCCTTTCCCCTTTGCCGCCTCTTTCCTCAGCCACCTCTCCGGTACCCCTTTCTGCTTCTCTGGCCACCGTGTTGCCTCCTTCCTCCACCACCCTTCTGGCATGCTCTTCTTCCTCTACGACTACCATGCCTTCTCCTTCCTTCCTCCTCTGCCCATCCTCAGGCACCTCCAACACTTCTGCAGTGTGTACCTCTGGCCTGTACACCTCCACAGAAGTCCTTCATATGTGGCAACCTGCTCCACATCGATACTCTCACTCGGCTGTCAAACATTCCTCCAACATCTGCCGTCTCCTGGAAGCGCTTGATTGGGATGCACTCTGTCTCACTGACACTTGGTTCACGGCCAGGTCTGTCACGAGTTTTGACACTCTCCATCCTGATGGCTACAAGATCCTCTCCATACCCAGAACCAACCATCCCGATGGGTGTTTAGCCTTCATTTTCCCAGAGTGGATCCCTGCTTCTATCATTACAATCCAGGACGACTACTTCAAATGCCTGGTCTGCAGGCTCTATCCTGGCCTCTCTCTCTCACTGTGGCCACTATCTACAGGCCACCTGCCCAGGGTGCCCTCCACGTCTCTGAGTGGGATGACCTCTCCTCCTCCCTCCTTGCCTCCACCGCTCAGACCTGAACATCCACCTGGATGCTACTAGAGTGTCTCTCCCTCTCCTCTGCCTGCCTCTCCCCCCCTCTCTCTCCTCCCCCTCTCTCTCCTACCCATCTCTCCCCTCTGGCCCAACTCACTCTGCAGGGCACACCCTGGATGTTCTGATCTCCTCAGACCTCCACTCCTCTAACCCTCTCACCACTACTCACTCCTGGAGTGACCACTTCCTCCTTTACTCCCACCTCTCTCCACCCCACAGGTTAAGCCAACTCCAGCACTGCCACCTACTTTCTCTGTCATCCGACCCATGAAGCCTGTGTCAGTTGAGGCTTTCGACGCCACTGTCTCTCCTCCTCCTTCACCTTTGGCTGACTCTCACCCTGACACAGCCCTCTCTCATCTTTCTATCTCTAACACTCTGGATGTCCTTGCCCCTGTCACGAGGATCCGCTTGAAAACCAAGACCAACGCTTGGTATGATTCCGACCTTGCCACCCTTAAACGCAAGTGTAGGGCGGCCGAGAGGAAGTGGAGGGCATCAGGCGCACCCCTTGACAAACTGGCCTGCCGCCTTCTCCAAAGGCAGTACAGACTCTGTCCTCTCTAAGAAGAGAGCCTACACCCAAGCCCGCATCTCTGCGGCATCTAACAAGTAGCCCAAACTTTTCAAAATCTGCAAGGAGATTTTCACCACTAAAACTCAGGACATCCTGTTCACCTTCTCTTCTTCGACCTCTTCCTCCTCTACGACTCCTGGCCCGTCTGCAGCCGTCTCTCCTCCTTTCCCTTGTTCACCCCTAACAATGCTTCTAGACAGGCCTGATCTATGAAAGTCTTGTCAAAGCAGGTTCTCTCCTGCTCATTCAGAACCATCAAGGACCACATCGACACCTTTGCTCCAGCCTTGGCCAATTCCTGCAATCACTGCTTTGCCACAAGAACCATCCCCTCCCCCTCCCAATCCCCCTCAAGGAATCCCTTGTGCATGCCCTTCTTAAGATGCCCTCTGCAGATCCTTCCTCTCCGGCTAACTATCGCCCGATCTCCATCACTCCCTTCCTGGCCAAACTCCTGGAAAAGCTGGCCATATCCCAGCTTAATCTGCACACTGAATCTGTTGGTTGTCTCCACAACCACCAGTCTGGCTTTAGAACTGCCAAAAGTACAGACACTGCTTCCCTGAACAACCGTGAAGACCTGCTCTCTAATCTTGACTTTAATCTTCCTTCTGTCCTCATTTTCCTTGATCTATCCTCTGCTTTTGATACGGTCAACCATGCCATCCTGCTCAATCTCCTCCATGATAACCTGGGTATCACTGATCAGGCCCTGGCCTGGTTGACTATTTTCTCACCAACCTTCCCTCTCAGGTCCAACTGGGGTCTTTCCTCTCTTCGGTCTCCCTCTGTACTTGTGGTGTTCCCTAGGGGTCTAACCTTTCTCCCTGACTTTTTAACCACTACCTGGCACCTCTGGTGTACACCCAGCTCTCCTTCATGCTCCCCTCAGCCACCTCTGCTCCTTCTCTCATACCAGACTGTCTGGTCACAATTCAGGACTAGTATGCCGTCAATGATCTCTGCCTTAATGCCAGTAAGACTGAGATCCTCCTCATCTGTACACCAGCTCCCTCCTTTCCTCTCTCTGGTCGCCCACTCTGGGCCCTCTTCCAGCTCCTTCCTGTGAGGCTAAGAACCGTGTTGTCATCTTCACCTCCAACCTCTCCTTCTCTCCTCACAACTCTGACGTCTCTAAGAAGTCAAACTACCAGTCGCACCTCCTTAGAGGTATTCGTCCTTTTCTCGCTTTCCCCTAGAAGCTCACCATCTCCAGAGCTCTGGTCCTCTCTAGGCTGGTCTACTGCAACAGCCTCTTTCTAAATCTGCCTGCCACCACTCTTCGACCTTTACAACTTATCCATAACAGGACTGCGAGACGTGTCCTTGGCCTCAAGCCCAGGGATCGTATCCCTCCAACTCTGAAATCTCTTAATTGACTCCCTGTGGCTGGAAGGATCAAGTTCAAGACAGTTTGCATCGTCCACAAGGCTTTCTGGTGGCAGGAACCGCACCTCCAACTTCCTCTTCCTAAATATCTTCCATTCCAAGCTCTCCGCTCATCCACCTCCAAATCTCTGAGGGTCAGACGCTTCTCCAATCAGAGAGTGAGGGGTAGATCTCTCTCCTTGGCTGGGGTCTCCCTATGGAACAGCCTCCCTGCATCTCTCAAACATGAGCATAACCAGCTCTAGTTCAGGAAGCAACACAAGACCTTCCTTTTCACTTCTGCTTTCTCTCCCCTGGAGATGTCCCTGACTTCTATGCGCACTGGTCACCTGGCTACCCTCTGAACTCGGGCCCAGGCTCCTGCATGTCCAGTTGCTCTTGCACTGCCTCCGCGCTCCCCAGTACTTAAAGTTTGTACATGTAACCCTACAGTCCCAACTCATGCGCTTACAAGCCACCCGCTGGCTGCACTTATTCCTTCCCCTTGGCCCTTCTCCCCTTCCCCACACTTGCGATCTGTTTGATACAAGGCCGAGTAAGATCATTATTTTGTCCTCCCTCGTTTCCCCCTCCTTGTCTTGTCGCGCCTATAAACACTTGTGTACATGTGTGTTATAAATGCCATATCAACGCCATATGCCGTATGGTGTTGCAACAGGGAGGGTAATTGTCAACTTCAGGTGGACAAGATGGTGCTTGCCTGTGATTGAAGATTTTCAATATAGCATTAAATACCACTTTCGGGGGAGGGCAGGGCTGCTAATAAGCTCAATCAGAAGCCAGGTAGGCCCAAGCCCATCATTTCAGCCTGTTAACCCATGAAAGCGTTATTTATCACCATTAGTACTCAGTCACACTGATACTTTTTTGTATGGCCTTTTGCACTTTAAAGAGGGGAGGCGGTTATTACTGTTGCCCTCTCTCTCCATTTCCCCCTTTGAACTTGCAGTGAACAGGGAAAAGAGGGTGGACAGACCCCTGAGGGCAAGTGAGGAATGCAGGGTGAGCTGCGCTTTCATTGAACAGGGTAATTTAAATACCAGGCTGTGCTACAAGTGTCAGTTTATTATTTTATGCCTTGTACACTAATACATTTACTCTCCAAATACATATAGTAAAGTCACTTAAAGGGAGGAAAATAGTTAGTGTAACGTTAGCCTGGTTCAAGGTTCGAGAGGGCTTCTTCGCCCAGTAAGTCTTTTAAGTCCCAAAACGCAACCCTAGCTAAAGGCAGTTCGGAGAGGGCTCAAAGTCTTTACAAGCAGTAGAATACGAAGAGTTCCTTAGGATTTCTTTCAGTCTCTAGTGTTATAGAAGCAGCAAGGTAATAACTAACAAGGGACACCTTGTAAAGGACTTGATGAAGGGATCCTGGACACCTCCCGGGGCACTCCAATGCTATGGAGCGACTTTAGGAATCAGATAAGCAATACCTTTTCCCCACAGTACCTTAGGTTAGAAGAAAATGTTCATGCTGGATGCTCCACAGTGTTGCAGCTCTGGACCAGACCTCTGGATTCCTTGGTCTGATGTCCGAAGGCAGGACAATGGACGGGGTCTCTCAGCAGCAGTCTCGAGGGCGGACGTGGGGCACGACTTTCAGCAACTTCTTGGTTCATTATGCAGTTTCAGCGCTTTTTCTGCAGCACCAACAAAGTATACAGATCACCTGGTCAATCTTATTCGTTTCCTGCAGTCCCACACTCTGATGAGGTCATCTGGGCGAGTTGGATCGGATCTCTGGAGTGTCCTTACAGGTTAAGAAAAGATTTGGATGGATTCAGCCTTTCCACAACAATGCACTCGAAATAGGCAGCAGGTCTCCTGGTATTGGGGTTCTGCAGCTCTGGAAGCTCCTAGGACCTCGGGAGACGGCTCGATTCAAAGTTAGTCTTGGGACTGGTTGTTCCCATCAGCCAAAGGGAAGGCGTCTGTGTCATCTTCTTCGATTACTTCAGCTTCCAGTGGTCGACTTGCTTTTCACTCCAGAAGCATTTACAGGAAGGGGTGTTTGGATGTCCAATCAGGACAGCCAGACCCCCCTGTGGGAGCTGGACCTATTCAGGCACTATGGCAGACAAAGACAGGCTGGTGGAAGACGCCTCCCCCACTTGATGCCTGCCCAGACATAATGAACCCAAGGGTTCCCGCCAAAGGCAAAACACACACACCGACATCTCCATCCCAGAATGGTAGAATAAGGGCTAACAAAGAACAACCATGCTATTAATGGTGAAAAAAGAAGGGCGGCCCCAAATTGGTACCTGGATGCCCCTATTGTGCACTACCGAGGCTATGGTCATAGCCTGCGGTATAAATGCTTCAGAATAGTTGGTAGAACAAGTCCACTGCCACCAGCCATAACTAGGAGATGTCTAGGTGACTAAAAAGTCACAGGAGCAGAGAGAGAGTGGATACCAGGTATCTCTTTGGCGCTCCACTGAAGGTGGTATGTGCCAATCTCTCAGACGAGTTTTGGGGGCTACACTAAGTATCTCCCTATCCTTAAGAACTGTAATTATTTGAGGATATAGAATAAGGAATTTTAAAGGAGGACCCAAGGGTCCCCAGCAACACTGCCCATAAGGAGCTGTGTGCAGCAATAGTAAAACACAGATGCCATTAAGAGCTTTGGAGCAGACATACTCCATAGTACAGGTAGATTATAAAGAACAGAGTTCCAAAAGACAAAACCCACGAGAATGAATGAGTGGAAAAAGACACCACAAATTTAGGATTGAATGAAAAAGGTTCAGAAGTGCAGCAGAAAGTGATGGGGGTCTCACTAGAGGGGATGAAGCATAAGAATGATAAATCTCCCTAAAAACCATTATTTCTGTTTTGTCTGGGTTGATTTTGAGGCTGTTTGTTTACATCCAGCCGTAGAGTTCTTTTAGGCAGTCTTCCAGCATTGTGTTTTCTTCATGTGTGGGATCTGTGGGTCATCAGCGAAGTTGTAGCATGTAAGGGTGCGTCTTTTAATGTGTTTGATTAGTGGAGTCAGGTATATGTTGAAGAGCAGTGGAGATAGGGAGGATCCTTGTGGTACGCCACATGTGGATTCTTGTGGAGTACATTTCAAAGGTTTGATCCAGACGGTTTCTGTTCTTTTAGGAAATATTTAATCCAGTGTAAGGCTAAATTGGTGATTCCCATTGCTTCCAATCTCCTGATGAGGATTTCATGTTTGGGTTGGCTTTGTCAAATGCTGCAGAGAGATCCAGAAGTATTAGAGGTACGCTTGTGTCTGAATCTGCATTAGCCTTCAGATCGCACCTGTTAGGCAAGAATTGATGTAGCAACCCTGTGGAAGACTAGACTACACAACCCTTGTCCTCTTGGTATTAGGTAACCCACCCATTGGTATAGGCCTGTACTACACAAGTTGGTAGAGTGACTGAGCAGCCAGGCTTATATCAAGAGGTGTAAATGTGAGCTGTAGAACTGTAGCAATGAAATCCACAAATACAAGTATCCAAATAACACTTACACCCAAGGTTTCTAGTAAAATAATTTTTTATCTAATCAACGGTCAGTTTTAAATAAGCATTCTTTAAAAAGGGCAATATATGTAGCAATCAAATGCACTTTAAAATACTTTCTCAGAATCAACACAAAGCAAGTATATACTCTTTAGAGATACTTCATACACACGTCTTACACCCTGAGGTGACTTCACTAACTAGGACAGTAATGGCATTTATATATCACTTGGTTGGTAGAAAGGAAAGGTTAAAGGAAGGAAAAGTGTTACACGGGTTCTTAGAGCATGTGAGCACTTTAAATCTTCCAATGAAGTCTAGATAAAAACCTTTCCCAGCAAATATTAGTTTAAAACCAACATATCACCTATGAGGGACAGTAGGAATCAAAGTCAAATGGAATAGAAGAGTCTGCAGGGAGCCAGGACAGCCAAAGTCAATTGGAGCAAAGTCTATGGAGCTGATGCACTTCTTAGATAACAAAAGTCTTGCACAAAGTTTGAGAGTTTGTTGAAGTAAAATCACTGTAGGGTCACAAGCTGTTACACTTGTGAAAGTTAAGAGCTGAAAAACGCAGCCACTGCAAATCTAAACTGAGGAGAGCAAGCTACAGACACTGAGGTAAGTAACCCAAGTCAGAACAGTACCTTTGGTTAGAAGAAGAGGGTCCAGCTGGCTCCTGTCTGGTTGCAGCAATGCAGATCTTGTGTTCCTGGGCCTCAGTAGTGGGGACAAGAGGGAGGACGTCTGGGGACTCATGCAGCAGCAATTCGATGGTCAGCGGCAGCTACGGGCTCTTTTCGGATCAGCGGCACTTCGCGGTTTCAACAATCGGTAAATTGCACCACTGCAGATCTTGGACACCAGTTGGGCTTCATTCACTCTTCGAGTCCTGCACTCTGGTGAGGTGACTCGAGCTTTGGTCGTCCTGCTTCTGGAGGGTCCTCAGGAGACTCCTGGAGCTTTTGGCCAGCTAACAGACGTTGCACTAGACTACGGATTTCTTGCCCCTAGGCACTCGGTTCCTGCAGCAGCAAAGAAGTACAGCCAGTTGGGGAAGGTCTCCCAGCAAAGTTCGTCTCGGGTTAGTTGGTCCCACTAACCCAAGGGAAGAAGTCGTCCCTGCCAGAGCTTCTCTTGTCGATTAGAAAAAGGAGTTTCAGCACAGCAGCAGGGCTTCAAGGGGCAGTTCAACGGTCCAGGAGGATGCAGCAAGTTCATTGGGATTTCCATCCCAGTGGTCGACTGTCTCCAGTCCCAAAACCCTCACCTTTTAAGCAGCCTAGCTGTCACTCACACGGCAGGGTGGCTGTCCTGCATGGATAGCCAGCCAGCCAATCAGGACTGGGTGCATTCAGGTAACCAAGGAGACTAAGGACAGGGGAGTTTCGGGCACCTCCCTGAATTCCTGCCCTTCTTGCCCTTCCAGACACACTGGAGCCAGAGGCAGGTTTCAGCACAGAAGCCCGCCAAAGGCAAAACAAACAAAGAGCTTAAACCTGGTTTGGCGTGCAGAGAAAAACCCAAGAAAGACCTCACAGACAGGAAATGGTGAAAAAAGAAGACCGGGCCCATTTTGACAAAATGGTCACCCATGGGTGCTACACTACAGGTGAGGGTTCAGCCTGTGGCAGAAAAGCACAATGTAAGGCTGGAACTTGGAATCTTTTCACTGAAATCTGTGGTATTAAAAAAGAGGGCAGAATTGTTTATTAAAATCTGCAATGTTTCCACTAACCCCCTTCTGGCTTGTATTGAGGAGGATATAAAGGGAAACAAACAATTTAAACTAACAGCGTATTTAGTTTCACTGTTTAAAGCCATAGGCTGGACTCCGAAATGGGATGACGATTATGAATACCTGAAATTCCAACTAGGTAAATATCTGAATGTTTGGGACTGGGAAAACTATTACGCACATCTTGAGCGTCTAAAGAGTTATAGATTTGTTACATACATATTTTATACTTTCATAAAGGCCCAAAAATATCTTAATCTATGCCTCTCAGAAAAGCTAAGGCGATTTATGTTATTACGTATTAATCATTTACCACCGTTCGCAATAACAGGTCCTGAGCAATCATTGCCCAAAACAGAGCATTACTGTCGTATTTGTAAAATTCAGTCTGAACCAGAAACGGCTAAACACACATTAACGTTGTGTACTAAGCTGGGTCTTGTTACTATTAAACATAATAGATATGTTCACAACTTGGATTAAATCAAGGAGGATGGTTTTTTAATTTTTTATTTTATACGGTTTATACAAACCTTTAAAATCTTTTACATACACATCGACAAAACAAAACAACATAAAACAAACATCATTATTCAGTGATCCACATGTCACTCCCGTCGTCCTTCTCCCTCCATCGTCCGGATGACCCAACCCTCCTTTTAGCCATTGCTCAATCAACACCGACCAGATTTAGTCGCTCTTCAATTATTTTTAAAAAGTGAGTCAGAGGAATTAACAATTTGGAGTCGATTCCATTTCAACATGTGGCCCCACCAGTCATCCGCACCCAAGGAGGGATGGTTGACGCTCCACCAGATGCTTCAATGATTCCGGTTCCCTTGTGCAAAATCCATAAGGTTCATGTTCTTGTTGCCTTTCCACATTTGTAATCGCTCTTTAGTTCTAAATAAGTTCATGCGGAATAACATGAAGCGTCTACGTGCCTCTGGATCTGGGAAAAGGCTGATGTAACGTTGTGCCTTGTTAAATGCACAAGCTTCAGCTAGAACGTCTATCAGTTTCGCTACGGCTCTTTGGGCACAGGTTCGCTCCCAATCTATACACCAGATTTTTATTTTAGCAGCGTTCGGGTTTTCGTGTAGTGTGAGGATCTTGATGTCGAATTCAGTTAGTAAGCTTTCGCATCTTTGCATCCACATAGCCACTAAATTCTGACCTTTATCCGATGCACTGTGGAGGAGTTCAAACTGCAGAATGTTTTCTTGTGCTCTGGTCTTTCGAAACAAGGATAACAGGTTCCAAGTGATTCTAGCCTGAAGTGAAATGAGGGAAAGTTCATATCTGATGCATGCAGTCTTCGTTCTTCTACGAAGTCCCAAAACATTCGTCCAGAATTGATTCTCAGGTGAGGACCAGAGTTCGTGTGTACAGCCCAGTGCATTTTCGGCCCCGTAGATCAATACTGGGATGACCTTTTGTTGATAAAACAACCTTAGTGGTTTGAGAGAGAACTTCCCAAATTTCTTTTTCATAATAACAGTTTGGCTGGATAGTTGAACACATTTCCCCTTGGTGTCGGCTATCCAGGGACCATCATTGATGCAGGAGCTTAATGTCATTCCCAAGTATTTCACCCTTTGTGAGGTCCTCAATGGAGTTCCACTGAGGGTCCATCTGAACTTTTTGGCCGTTTTCGAGGAACCTCCTTTCAAGTTCTTAAATGTTAGAATTTCACTTTTGTTCGAGTTGATTAACAGCCGATTCTCGCTTACATACTTCTGAACGGCATCTAGTTTTCTTTGTAAGCCGATAGGCGTTAAATCCATCACAACGAGATCATCGGCGTAAAGAAGCCAGCTTATGTGTGATCCGTTTATTTTCAGTGGGAATTAACTTACCGCATCTATCGGGATGCCAATGTCCGATATAAACAAGCTGAAAATGGCTGCAGCAAGCGGGCAGCCTTGCTTTACACCGTTCCCTGTAGGTACTGCCGTTGACAACGTTCCAACTTGATCCAAGCGTATTGATCGATGTTTCCGTATGTAGTTCTTGGACCGCGGATACAAGGTCTCCCGGACAGCCCCACCGCCACAGTTTTGCCCACAAAAGGACACGATCAACAGTGTCAAAAGCGCTCGAGAAGTCTATAAACGCTAAGTATACTGCAGTATTTGTTTTTATGGCCTCCATTTTTGCCAAGTTTAATAATAATAAATTTAAAGAGCAGCCAACTTGTTTGACGAAACCTGCCTGTCTGGCATCAACGTGAACGGTGTCTGATGCCCATTGAACCAACTTTTGTTGAAGGGTGGTGGCATAAACTTTGCCCAGGACATCTAGCAAAGCCACCGGTTGATAGGTTTTCGGATCTGACCTGTCCCCTTTTTTAAAAATCAGCACAATAATCGCCGTTTTCCATGATTTGGGAGAGTTGCCTAGATTGTTTATTCTTTCGAATAGTGCAATGCATATCTCAGCCCAAATCTCGGGATGTTGTTTTATAGTGTAGTTCGTTAGGCCATCCGGGCGGGAGCTCTTGAATTATTGGCCCTCTTTATTATGTCCACGATCTCATCTTTACAGTATGTGAGACTTCTGGGTGGGAATGTTGGCTTTATCTCATCACCCGCAAATTTAGTCCCTCTGTAAAGGTCCTCAAAATGGGGCGTCCATGCTGTTTCAGTCACCAGACACGTTTGCAGCGATTTTTGCGGGGTCTGCATGTTATTTGCGATCCTCCAAAACTCTTATATTTTTGTTCTTTAGGATGGATAACATTATCTCGGCATCATTTTGCAAAGTCATGTGTATGTGGGCCTTCAGCCAGTTCTTGCATGACTGCTTGGCTGCTTTGGTTTGCGACTTTCTAGTATTCGAGTCTGATAATTGAGCCTGTCGAATGACCTGTCGCATCTTCCGTTTCCGTTTCTGAATTTCGGGATCAAACCAATGTTTTCGAACCGAATTTAACTTTTTCAGTCCAATGTTCTTAGTCTTGAATTGGAAGAAAAACTGGTCGTATTCCAGTTCAGTACTGTCCTGACAATAAGCTGTTGACAGTTGGTTGACCTCTTGTTCTCCAAGACACAATCGTACGCTGTTTGCTACTGCCGAGATAGTGTGTTACCATATCGAGGATCCATGTTATGATTGCTGTTTGTTTGCTTCTTGATATCAAAGGATTTTATTCTGGCATGCAGATCAGTTGATACAAAGACATAGTCGATTATTGATGCAGAATCAGCACGCTGCCATGTTGATGCAGGTGTCATGTCCCCAATCGTGTTTCCGTTCAGCATTTGAAGTTGTCTAATTTCCATTTCTTCAAGCCAATCATTGGCAATCGCCTTTTTGTCTTCAGTTGCCAGTTTAAAGAGATAAACATTCAAAGCCTCGCATATCAGGATGTTTGCCCTAGCCTTCCCTTCAAGGAGATAATCCAGAATTTCAGAAATTTTCTCCATAAATTCACATTTGCCTACTTTCTGATGGTTCCAGTACACATTTAGAAGTGTTACTTCGTCATTGGTCTCACCATCCATGTTCTGTTTTATGATAGTCGTTTCTTGAATAAACGGAGAATGGTTATGGGACTTTGAGATTCTAAAGCCCTGTTTACCAGTGTCAGCAGCTCCGCCATCGGTCGCGGTTTCGCCAGTTTTATTGCTGGGTTCACGGCCACTTCGAAGTTGCTGACTAGTGGCATTTCAGTTAGCCATGTCTCCTGCAGACAAGCGATCGCTAGTCCCTCTAGCCAATTTGTGTTGAAGAGATGTGTAAAACCTTGCGTGTTCCAAGAGGCCACTAAACACTCATTTAAAATGGACTTATCCTGGCATTATTGTCAATCTTTTGTGTTGAGTGTAGCGGCAAGCCAACCCTAATCACCATTTTCCTTGCTTGTGTTAATACAATTGTGCGTTTCAGCTACAGGCAAATTGAGACCCTTGATTTCCACTTATGGTGATTCTAATTTCCGTTTTAAGTGCTTCAGGTACACACACGTCATTCGTCGTCTTGGGATTAGAGTTTCGATCCTCTATCCTATTGCCTTCGCGTGTTAAATTCAACCACTGGCTGCCTGCCTTCGGCCTTGCTTCAATCATTTTAGTTTGTGAGCACTCTTTTGTTCAAGGAGCGCAACACAGTGCTCTGGTGCAGGCAGCTTAATGCCTCGTCGTTATCTCGTGAGTTCGATACGTAATGGCTCAGACTGAGAGAATCCCACATATAGACTTCGAATCCCAATGAAAATAGCGCAACGTCTGCCTCGATGATTGTATTCGCTATCAGTGAAGAACAAACATGAAGAATTACTTTGTCATTCCGATTTTCATTAGGGAATTCGACAATTTTTAGATCTTTAGACGTGATGGCATGTAAACTGGGAATCAAGTTAAATAACTTAGTGATGTTTGCGTGATTTAGGATCAGCTTGTCCTTCGAGTCGATCCTCTTGATCATCGCCTTATTACCTTGTTCCATTTCGTTCTCTTTTCGCCTTGCCTCTATGTATACCCTTGGGAGTTCACTTGTGGGACCGAGTGAGCGATATTTAAAGGTTCCTTTGTTTTTCTGTTACGGTTCTGCCCACATCCCCCTCGGCTCTTCTATTGTCTTCGATGTTTAATTTCTCTTTGCAAATCGTGGTGGTTTGGGGGTCCTCTCTTTCGCTCATTTGTGCTTCTTTTAATCTGTTACATAAGTTAATCCTTTTTTCGTACAGAGTCACAAACGGCGGACTTCTCAAAATGTTGTGGTCCACTTCTGGGTTTGCTGGTTCATTAACAAGGTTTAAGGACTTGGTTCTCTTGAGAGACAAAAAAATCTGTAAGAGAACAGAGTTTACCCCTATTGGTTGGATTGAAGAAACCTAGGGGTAGCTGATCTGATCGATTGACTGGCACTCAGAAAAATTGCGACCACTGGTGGTCTTTTTCTCTCTCTCTTGTTTCTGTCACGAGCATTTTGCTTTTTTATTGTATGTGATTTGATCATGTTTTAATGAAGATTGAATAAAATTGATGTGTTTTTTAAGTACTCTGTAGACTTAAGGATTATTGTTGGTCAGTATTTAGTTGACCCTGTTTCTTTATATATGGTCATTAACAAGCTGACATGTTCTCGAGGTCTTTAGGACCGCGATCTGAGGAGTTGCGGCCAGATCCGAGTCCTGAACCCTCAGACCTACAACTGTGGAGGGTTCTTTCTCGGTTTCTACTGGGCGATCGTTAAATGAACTCTCTTGTGAGTCCCCAATGGTTTTTAGAGAGCCATTATCTGGTTCTCTTATGACCTCAACTTCCTCCACGTCGTCGTATGTAAACGTAGTCAGGAACATCAACCAGCGATTTAACAGCCTCCTTCCCTGGTTGGAGAGAGACCACTTCCCTAGACTGCTCTGGTCTTTGGCTGTTTTCTTTCAATTTGGATAAATCTTTCGTCACTATCTGAACGAAGTTAAGGTTTCCAAAAATGTTCTTGCTCCCGTGTTTTTATTAGTTCTTTTGGTCAATAAGTTCTTTGGTTTTTTGACCATCTTTATGGATTTTGTTTTGGATTCACCTGAGTTCTTACAATTTACTGGAGTACCTCCGAAAATCGAGAATACATTTAGCTTCTCTGCGCCCTTGCTAACCGCTAGCACGTTTTCTTCCTTACCGGTTTGAGGCGCTAAATTTGAAGCTGAAGTTGGAGGCCTTTGGTCGACGAAGCCCAACTGCCTCTTACAGGCCCTCGCCTGTTCGAAGGCAGTATTAAAGGAAACGTCAACAATTTTTTCACACTCAAATGAAGTGTTTACTTCCAGTCCTCGTGGACTTAACACGGCCTCAACTAGATTCAGGTGTGCTTGACTAACTTGAAGCAGGTCTTTACCGTTGGTAAGATCTATCACGTGTGTCTGGGCAGCTGAAACCCACCCCTCCGACTCGTGGGGTACCTTCTTCATTATGGTTGGAGTTGCGTCGCTACTCATTCCAGCGTTCAATTGCTTTGTTTCAGTGCACACAGTTGGCGGTAATGTTGTACTTCTTCGTTGTATATTGCTGCTGTTTGGATTATTGTCACAGTGTGATCCTATACGAGTTAGACCTTCGTATTTAAATAAAGCTAAAGCTTCTCGGGCGACCTCCGCCAAGAGTTTTTTGTCCAAGGAATCATTTCTCTTTTGCTCACATGAAGCTTTGAGTGAGGTGTCCAGGCCTTTTAACCCTTCCTTGATGTTACAAGAAGATTGGTTGCAAATTTGATCCAAATGAGCAACTTTTGTGTTCAATAGGGCCATCAAGGTTATGGAGTCCTTCATTGAGTCATTCAGGTTTTCATAAAGCTTCATGAACGGGGTCATGGAAATCGCAAGCGAAGATATTATAATGGCTTGTAGATCTACTTTTAGGCCAACGTCGCAGCCCTCAATATTCCTGGCCTTGGAGTTCCGCTGCTTCACTTTCTTTTGCTTAGAAAGTCTTCCCCTCCTTATTTTTGGAAAGGGGCGTTCCATAAAGGACGAATCAGACAGGTCACAATTGTCTGATGAATTCATACAACTACTGGGTTGTGAATTTTGCATGGTCAGTGGCATTATCTCTGGTTGAAGCCGTTTCACATTAATAGCTCTCTTCTGTGAGTTCATTTGATTAAATGACGAGTCCTGTGGGGGGGGGACTCGCTAATCCTATCAATAGGCGCACATAAAGCCTGCTTTGCACGTTTGTATTGAACATTTGCCCAAATGTCCTCATTTGGCTCCATTAATTGAGTGTTCTGCCGTTTTAGAGCTACTTTCTGCATTTGTGGTGGTTCATCCTGCAAACTGTTGCACTTTTTCAGTTTGCTGTTACATATTTTGTTCATTGCAATCATGTTATGCAGTATATTATTTACTACATCTATGGAGTCACGGCGCTAATCGCTTCTTGGACCCGCCAACTCCTCTGTTACTGGTATTCTTCCTTGCCAGGCCATTGTACTGGGGTCATTAGGTAGTCCTGTCGAGGTGCAGAATACCTCATCATGAGGCTCCCCCGGGGCGGGCCCAATGAAGAAAACCTCAGGTCTTGCCTGTGGACTAGGAACCAGAGGACCAGCAGCTGGTCCATCGCACAGGGACCTGCCCCCCCTCTCGGCTGCCCGCAGTGCCTCTCTGACGAGCTCTGCGTCTCCAGCCGAGGCGTTCTCTAACTCGGGAGGCAGGGCCCTCCCTCCCGAGCATGGTGACATACATCCTTCACAAACCAAATGGTGCGCAAGCCCGTCAGCGGGTGCGCCGCATGCACGCACGCACTGTCATCCGTGTGCAACCCCGCTCAAGGACCTCTGTCGGCTCCTGCTCCCTCGCCTCCTGCAGCCACAGGAGCTACAGCAGGTCGCCCCGAGGGGATCGGACACCGAACAACTCCGCCCGCTTCTAGCGCCGGCCCCTGCACACCCAGCACCGTGCTCGCACAATCGCGAACCGGTGACACCCCGGGTAAGTAATCACGAAGGTTGGACTCATTGTCATCAGAGTGGGAAGAGCTCTGTCGGGGGCCCCTCTCGCCCGTATCATCACCATCCCCAAGACTACAGTCCGAGTTGTGTGAAGCGTGACTCAGAGTTTGGTCACAACTAATGTTATACACATTAGGGATGGACGTTGAAATCTTTTCCGTTCCGACATTCTCTTCACAACTTGACATTGATTGGTCATGCAAAGCGTCTGTACGCACCCCGGTTGCAATATGGGCGTATTGATAATTTGTATTTATTGCTAATGTTGATGTTAGTGTTGTAGCCACCCACACAAGGTTCTTCAGTCGTAGATGTACAAGAATAAAATCGACTTACTTTCCTTGCGCGAGGCGGATTTACAGTATTGCAGGCACCAGTTTCTTCCTTACCACGTTTCTTCTGTGCACGTGTTCTTGAAACGGGGGTGGCCATTAGTTATCTGCGCTGGCGTCACTCGCCACAGCCTAACAGCAGTTTGTCCAAGCCCTTTCTCCATAGGGCCTACGCCACAAGGGCGCTAGAGGCGGCCTTTTAAGGTCAGCTGGTCTGCAGGTCTTGTTCCCTTAAAGGCACACGCACCTTTCCTGTAGACTCTCCTTGAGCACAGAGTGGTTCTCCTCTCCACTTCACTCGCCACAGCCTAACAGTTTGTCCAAGCCCTTTCTCCACAGTTTTAGCACTTATGTTTAAATACTCTCAATGCCAGTCTCCATTTGTCACTGTATAGAGTCTGGCTAGATGCTGATAAAATCCTAAATAATACAGCGAATTTATTTATTTATAGCCATTCAACTGGACATTTTAGTAATACTAATGTTGTATCTGTTAATAGTGTCATTAATTTCGTCTATTTGTCCTAGAACGGGGCATTGTGTTTGGCTTAATAAGAAACAAAGTATGTACATTACATTCAGAGTTGCAGATGAATTCATTTGAAATTTGTTTATCTATTGTCTCAATTGGATTCAATTTAATTTGGTTTTATGTATGGATTTTATTATTAACTGATCTGTTTTTTATTGTCTTGTTTTCTCTTTAAGACAATATGTACATATGAATTTATTTGTAAAGTTTTTGTATATACAAATATATCACATTAAACAAATAAATAAAATAAATAAAAACCATGGTATGAAAACTAAAACACTGTCTCCAGCCATTTAAAGTCGTGAGGGTAACATAAAAATGTTTACATGAGAAAGTAGGAAAAGGGCTACTAAGTAACCCCCCCAGCACTACACATAAGATGGGGTGTGATGGACCTACAAAGAGAAAAAGGTAAGGAAAGTCAATTTCACTTTACTATTCTTGTAATTTACCCAAGAAAAGGTATTTAAACCTTAAGAGAAATCTAAAGGATTTCTCTGTGACACTGCACTGAAGGTGCTGTGTGTCACCATACAAAAAAGTAGATGCCTATGGAGTTTGTCAGACTCCAAAAATAAAAACACAATCCAAATCAGGTCAAAAACGCATGAGAGAGTGAGAAAAAGGGCTCACTCACTCCAGGGTTAAAATTAAAAAGTGCAAAGTCTAACCAGCCTTTTTTTGGCGCGCTCCTGACAGTATTTTATTCCAAAGTTAGTGAGAAAAAGAAAGAAAAGGCTGCAACGTGGGCTATCTCAGACTGGCCCAAGTCTTAATACTTGGAAAAAATACAAAGTCCTTGGTTGCATTTTTGCTTAAAGAATGCAATAGAATACTTTGTTGTGTTTCTTCAATTTTGTTTATTTTTAGTATATTGTGTCAAAAAAATGAAGAAAAAATTATGGTATAAAGAAATCAGGTAAGGTACATTGCTTTGACAATCTAGTTCAGAATCACTGGTTGTCCATATTTATAATTCATAATTCCAAATCAATTCGATTCCACCGGATTTAATGAAAATTTGTAGCATGTACCTTGGTTTTGAGACAATCTAGTTAAGATTCACTGTTTGCCGATGCTCATTGTTGTTTCAAAATCTGATTTAGTTTCTCAGGGTCTCTAAAGGTCTGTTGCATGTACCTTGCACCGAGTTGCTAAGGAATATTGCGTGTTCCCTCAAGATGTGTTTCCCTGCTCTGTGTTGCAAGCGGTTCCTCAGGAGGTAAGTTGTCAACAGTATTACTCAGTCAGAGAATATATTATCAATATATGCTCAAATTTGATAAGAAGTTTTGATAAACTCTTGATAAAGCTTCTTATATTGGATAACAATTCAAATAGCCCCTTGCATAAGTATGGGTGAATTGCAACTTGTTGCAAACATATGAAAATGTGTAATGAACTCATGGGAGTTCAGTCAGAGGATAACAGGGCTTAGCTCTTGGTCTCCTTTTCTAAATTCCTGGTAGTGAGACACTGTGTGTCTATAAGGTAAAGGAATAGCTCAAGGTAATCCTGTTAAGGAGAATGAGTCTGCTTGGGACTGAAGTCCAGAAAAGAGTTGGGGTCTCTAAGGTTGAAGGGAATTGGCACAGAATTTAGAATTCGCCCTAATAATCCCAGATTGAGAGCATTGACGTTTCCGTTCCTCTCATCGGTTTGAAGGCTACTTGTGCCTGGTCCAGCAGTAGGTTTTCTTCTATGTATTCTTGTGTTATTCTGTATACATAGGTTGAGTAGTTTCGCTTGGTAGGGGGATGTTTGAGATGGGTCTTTAGTTGGAGAGGTCTTCCACGTTGCCTGCTGTGTCCTTGAAAAGCAACTTGATGTATGCTGATTTGAGTGATCGCTGTACTTTCCCTGTTTAAAGTGATTGGTTGAAAAGGTTTCAGTAGTATTCCATAGGTGTTACTTGTGCGAGGATGGGTTTATGTCTGGGGGCAGGGGTACATGGTGGAGCCTGCTTTGTTGCGATTTCTTACCAGCTTGACGGATGTCTCAGCTGCTATTTGGAGAAAGCTTTGGAGTTTGTTCTGGCGATCCTCATCCTGTATGATTTGGTGGATGGTGCAGATTTGGTTTTTGAAATGGTCTGCAAGGTTGTTGCACAATTTCAGCGAGGACATCAGTGTGTTGTTGCAGCCAGGGGCGCTTCTCGTTTTGTTTATGATAAACAGTTCTTTTTGATTGTGGGCGGCTTTGATGATTCGGTTGTCGTAGTATTTCCTTTTGGCCTTTTGGATTTCCTTTTTGTACGAATGGATTTTTCATTGGAATTGGAATTTCTCCACCAGGTCGTATTTTTTTTCCCATTCTAGTTTAAGCTTCCCGTTTTTCCTTTTTATGGTGCTGATTAGCAGGTTAAACCATTTTGATATTGCTCATTTGCACAATGGGGTGAAAGGTTTTTCCTTGGAGATCTCGTCGATTGTTTTGGCGATCCAGTTGTGAAGTAGTTCTGTTTTTATGTCAAGGTCAGCTTTGTGCAGGGTCGTTGTCGGTGGTTTGTTGATTTCCAGTTCTACTAAATTGTTAGCTTTGATTGTCCTCCAGTTTCTTTTCATGATAGTGAGTTTGTCGGGTTGTTTGGCTGTTGTCGTGTGTAATTTGATCACGAAAGGGACGAGGAGGTGATTGCTCCAGAGGATCTATATTAGTGGCGTTGCAGTGATGGGGTTTTTGTTGGCGAAGATTGCGTTTAGCTTATGTCCCGCCATAGCAGTGGCTCCTTCGACTAGCTGATGTAGTTTCATTGTCTTCAATTGTTTGGCTAGTGATTTTTGGGAGTTAGCAGTTTCTTATTCAAACCAGATGTTTAGGTCTCCTAGGATTATCAGGTGTTCCTGCTCGATGGCTAGGATGGTAATGGCTTAAGTGAAGGCATCTACGAAGGTTGCATCGTATGTCGGTGGTCTGTAATCCAGAACAAATTTGAGGTTTGTTTTGGGGTTTGCGGTTAGGTGAAGGATTAGGAATTTGCAGTTTTTGATGCTTAGTTGTTCATATGTTTCCATTTTCAGGTGTTCCTTGTATGCTACAGCCAGTCCTGTCCTCTTTTGTTTTTCCTGTTTGTCTGCGAGAACTTGATGTTGTTAGGGAGGCAGTTATGGAGTGCGACTTAGCAGTGGTCGTCTAGCCATGTTTCGGTTATGAATAAAATGTTGATACCCCCGTCACACCGGAGGTCATAAATCGCTGTGGCATGTTTGGACATTGATCCTGTGTTGATTAGGTTACAATGGATTTTTTCGACGTGGTTATGTTTATTGTTTTTTAATCCTTGTTTTGTCTTGTGGTTGTTGTGTTCGAGTGCCTCAGTGTTGCTGTCACAAATTGATTGGTGCTCCGTGGAGTCTGCTTCGTCGTTGAAACGGTCTGTTAGATTGATTATTGGGTTGGTGAATTCTTCTACTTCTTCATAATCTATGTTTTAATTTGGTTGCTGATAGTGCCCTTGTATTTTTAGTGATATAATGAGTGAGGGCGTCGATTTGAATCCTCTCTTTTCTCGGATCTGCTCTTCTTTTCCTGCAAAGATCCGATAGGTTCTCGGCATGCCTTGACATGACGGTGGCGTTGAGGTGCAGAGGCAGTTGCGAGGTATGGTGTTCAATATAGGGCATTTTTCTTTTCTCATGATGTTTGTTCTGTTGGCTGTAGTGTTTGTAGGGGTGTCTTCTGCATTCGTGGCGTTTCTACTGGAAGAGGATGTGGATCAGTTTGGATTGTTCCTTGTTCTGTGTTTCTTTGGCAGCGTCCAGAACTGTGTCGGGGCATCTTGTGGTCCTAGGTGGTAGGATGGTTTGGAGTTTGGGTTACAGGGGCTGTAGCCAGCCTGTAGGACCTTTTGTGGTTTGGATTGTGTTGAGTCTTGTCCTCTTGCGTTGTGCTTGCTGGAATAGCAGGATACACACTGTGGCCTTCAGTCTTTGTACGTTGGTTATAATCCGGATGTGGTTGTAGATAGGCTGGGGTCTCTGCGTGTGAATGAGTATAGAGATATTGGAGGGGTTCCAGGCTTGGGTTGCTCTAGGGTGCGGGTAATTTGCTCAGGGTTTCAGGGGTAGCTGTCCAAGTAGGGGCTTGGGTTTTGGCGTTTCCCTTTCCCGTGGGTGGAGGGTCTAAGCGGCTGGTGTGTGGATACTAAGCGTTGGAAAGAGGGTAGCGCAGTAGATTTCTCTGTTGGTTGTAGGAGGTAGACAACCTGACCCAGGTTCGTAGTTAATTGGGTATTGACCTAGCTTATAGTTAGTTTATTTCAGTGGATAGCTGGGTGTTCCTGGATGGTGAGAGAAGGTCTAGGTTTCACAAAATGGCAGACCTGAGACAAACATGCCTAAATTTGAGATTCATATATAGTGGGAGAAAAGGCCTAAGTTTCAACCTAGGTTTCACAATACAACAGGCATTTAAATGAGTTTGGATTCACACTGGATTTCCTAGAGGGTTTCACAAGTGTGTGTGGTATGTGCAATTATTTCAAGTGCTGGTGGTTTAGGATGAGGTGAACATTAACGTAGCTATTAGTACCAGTAACTGTGCATACCTTGTCCGCTGATGGCTGTCTGGTCCTCGTCTGGCACATGTGGACACTGTCGGAGGCTGCTTCTGCTGGTTGCAGGTGGAATGCCTTGGCAACCACCCAGATGAGTAGAGGTGGGAACAGGGAAACACGCTGGCTACTGCTTGGGGAATAGGCAGAACTTTCCACTGCAACCGGGGTACTGGGTGCCAGGCACTGCACTCCTGTTCCTGGAGCTCAGCGTTGAGTTGAGTCCTGGCAGTGGGGGCAGAGTGGCTTGCTTAGTGTTATATATGTGACTAAGGGGTTAGGTGGCAGTTTTGGTTGTTATTGTTAGTGGGTGGCTGCCTGCTTCCTTCGATGACACCGGCAGACACTTTCTGGGGGTGCCTCTTGTGGGCTGCCCTTTGCCTTGGCCCTTAGCCGTAGGGCACACACAGAATAATACAATTTAGGCACGAAAGTACTTACCTCAAGTTCGGAAGCTAAAGCTGGAACCCATTCATTCACTCCCATGGAGTGGTCAATGACCTGGGGGTTGGCTGTCCTTGAGGACAGCCAGCTGCCCAGTTAGAACTGGTTTCAGCCAGGCACACCTACAGACAAAGGACAGTGAAGTCTCTGGACACTCCCTCACTTCCTTCCTTCCCAGACACACTGGAGCCTGGGCGGGATTCAGGGCTGAAGCCTGCCAATGGCAAAATTCACCAAGGACTCAAGTCTATTAAAAACGACAGAAGAACCCAGAAGGAACTGAAATGAAAAATGTTGTAAAAAGCAGCAGGGGCCATTTTGAGAAAATGGTCACCAATGGGTGCTGTACTGCAGCTGCGAAATCAGCCTGCTAGTGGCCTGCACAAAAGCTAGTAAAAATGAACCACTGTCACCAACCACTTAAGCTTAGTGTAAAAAATAGTTACATGATGAGTGGGAGAAGGAGTTACAATGTAACCCCCAGCACCCCACATAAGGTGGTGTGTGCTGGACCGACAAAAGAAAAGATAAGCACGGTAAGAGTTATCTTACTACTCTTGGGAACTGTAGTTCTCACAAGAGAATGAAATTAAACATTAAAGAGAAGTCCAAGGGACTCCGCAGTGACACTGCACAGAGGGTGCTCAGTGTCAAAGTAAAAAGCAGATGCCTGTATTAATCATATGGAGTTTCCCAGATTCCATGAAACGGTAAGAACAGAAATACCAGTCAGAGAAAAAGAATGAGTGGTAAAAAGTGCCACTCACTCAGGAGATTAAAGTAAAAAAAAAGTCCAGAGTCCAGCAAAAGGGGTCTCAAGTTAAAAAGAATTAGCACAGAAACTGAAAATTATCCCTAAACATCTATTGGGGAGGTAGCTGGGGGGTGGGGGGGGGGCGGGGGGGTGCAATTGTGGGTGCTAAAATAAAATCTTTCCCGACTATAACAATCATAGTTGTGTTCTCATTTTATTTCCCAAATGTATATTAACATTCACCATACATTCTTTTCTTGGACCTTCTCCAAACATGCAGTCGCCCATTTGTGCACATGTAAGGCCTACATATCTTCACTCTAGAAGAAAATCATTTTTTGCCAAAACACATTTGGTCCTCAAAATGCCCTATATTTGCTATAAGAATTTGACGACAGTCTTGCAATGTTACACTCTAGTTTCAAAATGTTGAATTGGTGTTTCTCTGCTTACTGCAATCTTGTCTCTAAGTGAGACCCGCCTACTCAAGAAGAACATTTATGAGCGCTGTTCAGTATCAAGGGAGTACACAGAAACGTACACAGAAACACACACATTAACGATCATGCAGCCTCTTAATTCATTGATATCTTTGGGGAGAAAACCTTTGAAGGAGTTTGGGGTGCATGCCTGACCCCATCCAGAGCTCTGTTTGTGCCTTTTGAAGGCCGAGGGGGTACATGAAGAATTACCTAGTTGCAGCATCCTGGACATTGGTGTTCTTGTCTCCAGACATGCTGTCCTCTCTGGTGACCTGAAAGAAAAAACATCCAGTAGTTATTCAGTAATCACGTGTTTAACATTGAAAAATGCAAGATAAAGGGCAATACATATTTTTGACAAAACGCAGAGTGTCCAAAAAAGGACAACTTCACCTCTTGCAGTTGTAAAGAACTCATGGTGGCAATAGTAAAGACAGACACAAGTGATCACAGTTCAAGGGTGTTCATTAAACGGTATGTAGGTTGGATAAACGCCTAATTTAAACCTAGGATGGGAGCAAGCGTCAACCATCAAATAAAATAAAAATAAGGCAGTCCTATTGGCGTGGTGTCAAAAAGAAAAAGGGGCCTATACTAAGAATCCCATTGCCAAACCTTACAACTACTACAAAAAGGGTGTGGGATGGTTTTCAAGAAAATAAGTAGTGTTCCAAATAATGTCAGGATGCAGTAGATTGGTCTCCCTTCCCCAAGTTTTGAGCACAGGTTAAAGTGGGATCTTGGAGCACAGTACACACTCGAGGTTCCCCAGCACGAGGCGACAGTTTTGTTCCAGTTTATCAGGAGCCTGATGGCCAAGTCTCATTTCACTTGAAAGTCTCTTGCCTTCGAGGGCCTGATGTATTCAATCAACAAAACAAAAGTTTCTTCAACAAATGAAAGTTTGTTTCCTGCTTTCACTTAGGGTGAGGATTCTTCATCCATGGGTCCCCCTCTTCCGGGTGATGAACCCTTTTCCGATCGATATCAGGGCCTCAGTGGATGTGTCTCCTGGTTACTAGGGCCCGTTACATTTTGAAATAACCAAAACAAAGTCTGGTTCTAGGGACTTCTCGGGTGATGGATTCACCCCAGGGTCCCCCTCTTCTGGGCGCAGACCCCTGAGTGCTTTCAGCATCCCTCCACCGGGTTCACTCTGGCTTTTCTCGGGTGATGGTTTCACCCCTGGATCTCCCTCATTCGGGCTCGGACCCTTCCTAAATGCCAATGTCTTTTTATTTTATTTTTTTTACTTTTATTTTTGTTGGCAGAGGCATATAGCATACACATACATCAGAGTGACTAATGAGTACAATACATGTTTTAAGGAATGCATTGGTAGCAAAATACAGTGATATAACAGGTGAAAAGCAAGGTATCGCGGTGAGACAAAGTGCAACAGTGCTTTAATTAGAGTTCAGGGAGAACCCCCTTACAGAGGAAGTCTCATCCAGGCTATGGAGGTAGCTGTTGAACGAAGTCCAAATGTTCTTGGGGCGAGAGCGAGCTGGAATCAAACCAATGTACCTCTTCACAATTACGGGACCAGGTGAGTAGGTTTAGCCACTTCTGGAATGAGGGGGGAGAGGGACTCTTCCAATTCTGTAGGACACATTTCTTGGCTACGATGCAGCCCACATTTAAGAATTTAGCCATTTGTTGGGCCACCTCAACCTGCCACACCCCAAACAGAACACCCAGCGGGTCTGGATCAATAACAGTGTTACTGATTACGATAGTGTCTCCATGATCTTGCCCCAGAATTCAGCCAGCCTCGGACATTCCCAGAACATGTGTAAGTGACCAGCGCCCTCTGTACCACAACGAGGGCAGGGTTGCAGGGTGGTTCGTGCAAATCTGGAAATCATGCGCGGGGTATAGTACAATCTGTTTAACAGTTTATATTGTATGGTTCGGTAGCAGGAGTTGAGGGAGACTGTTAGTGTGTGAGCACATTTTCCCCCATCAGCGGTCGGTGAGCTCCACCTCCAACTCAGCCGCCCAGTCATCCCGGGCCCAGGGGGTTGGATCGGGGCACCCATCTGCATGAGCTTGTACAGTGAAGAGACCACCCCGCGGGCACCGCCCGAGTTAGCAATATAAGTAATCTCTGGGGAGTCCAGGGGTTCGTTAGGGAAACCAGGCCAGGCCTTTCGGAAGGCGGTGCGAAGTCTATAGAATTGCAGATATTCCAATGCTGAACCAGAGTGGCCCGGCCTCCATCTCTGTGGAGTTATAAACTGCCCTTCTGGGTAGAAGACTGTTAGAGTGAGGTACCCCAGGGCCTCCCAATGTCGTGCGAGGGCTGTGTCATGTGTGGGTTCCAGCCCGGGAAATCGCCAAGCGTGGAGCCACTTGTCCACCAGGATTTTGCAGTATGAAATGGCAAATTTTGCAGCACAAACCTTTATTTATTGCAGCATTTTTGTGGGACATTTTGTATTAACTGGAGGGTGTAAGATTGCCACATTGCAGGAAATGGACAGAGTGCAAGGCTACAAGAGAGCCAGGGGATCATTATTATTTATCTTTTGTATTAATTTAATAGGAAGAGTCCTAGATGTCGCTGGCTTGGCAGTACAGTGTTTAATTTGGCTACATTTTTGGTTCAATGTGCATGCCTATTTAATAGTATTAACTAAATTGATCATCATCAGTTGTAATGCTGAAAATATTCCCCTTCTATGTTCTCCAATCCCCCAAACACCCACACACCTCTCTCACCAACACACATCACACATCTCACCAACTCCCCATCACAACTTGCATTCCTGAACCTCTCAATCTGTCATACAAATACTCATGTGCTATTTCACTGTCAAGTCACAATTTGCACTGCCCGTCCCCTGCCACACTCCAAATCACACTCCCAACTCACACCTTACACTCATTTCCTCCCCCAATATAGTCCTTCATTCTTTTGTGCTGCTTCTGCATCTTACATCCTTTCTATCGCACTCTTCCCTCAACCTTTTTCCCCAATCAGCAGCTCACTGCCTCTTTCCGGCCAACCACTTCCTCTCCGGCTCACTGACCACACGCTCCCTCTACTTTCTGTACCTCTGCTCGCTCTCAGATTTCGGGCCCACCGCATCACTGCTTCCTCTGCTCTCTTGTGCACCGCTTCCTCCTCTGACCCACTGCTCTCGTGCCTATCACTTCACATCTACCCATCAATCTCCCGCTCTCTCCTTTCCCTCATAGTGTAACCATTTTTTTTTTTTAAAATGTAGATTTTGACCCAGATCCTCAAAAAATTGGGCATTTAAAAATGGAGGCAAGGATATGCTATTTTTAGACAACCCATTTTTGGAAATGAGCAGGTCACCTTATTGTCAAAGGTGACAAGCGTATTGCCACAGGCTTGAGCTGTAGCACAAATTGTGCACTGGCCAGCTGCCTTGAATGGTGTTCTGGGTTGTTTGACCGAAGTGTTATTATTTGTGGCGGAATTGACCGTAGCCCATTTCACCGCAAATTGATTTGCACTTCAGCCAAACAACCCAAAATGTACTTTTCACCACCACTCCCTCCCCTACTTCACTGCTTCATCACTGCCGCTTCCTCTGCATTGTCAGATCCGTCCCTCTAACGCGGGTCGGATCCGACTCTGCAGGGTCCCTTTTTCGTTATTTTCTTTTTTTTCTGTCCCCGCTTCCAATTTTAAGGAAGTGGGGGAACACCTGTTACGCTCACCTGGCTCCCACAGGGGCGTCGGTCAGATCCGGACGGCTGCGGTCTCCACCAACGTGATGCGTAGTGCAGCGATGACTGACTGAACTGGCCCTCCTAATCTTGTCTGCGTGACCCGTAGAAGTATTCTCCTGCAAGTGGAGAGATGGATTTAGCCACCCGTGAATTTAAGTGATGGCACCCCCCACAGTCCTCCCAACTAATCACCTCCGAAGTGCCCTCTCAGCAATTTCACCTTATATTCTTGAAAGATGAGCTCTCCATCCTGCATGGATTGCAGGGGCGCGTTGATGCCAGTTACTTCACTGGTTTGAAGGCGTGGGAGAGTTCCGGAGAGTATGAGTCTGAAGTTCCTGGCTAGGTCCAGTAAGTATCAAGTTCATAGAGTTCAATATGTCCGATGTTTCACTCGTCCCCCCTTCCTTCCTTGTCCTGCAGCTGAGATCGTGAGAAGATGCCTTCATGGCAGCTGGTGGCGCTCAGGTAAGAGTCTGTATTACCCGACGCTGTCCGGTAAATGTTGCATGTGTTTAACATGTTGTTTTCTCTCTCTTTGCAGGTGCGGCACATGAAGATGTGGAGAGTTATAGAATAACGCCTCCGGTGGTAAATAAGGCAAGTCTATGGTGATAAGTTATATTTATTGGTTTTCTCGGCTCACCTTGTTGTTTTCTTTTGTCCCTCAGGTGCCGGAGTTCGGCGAAGAAATGATGGAGGCAGCGCCGAATCGAAAGATGCTGCGAGGACTGGTGAGTATGGCGCAGCGCTGCAGCTGGAGATGCGACGCGTACAGAAATTATGTTCTTTCCAGGTCCGGAGGCGAGATGGATCCGGAATCAGGTGAGGAATTCGAAAATAGTTCGTTTTCTAACCTTGTCCTTTTCTATCCTCCGTTTTAGGAGCTCAAGATTCGAGGCGGGCGTGGTAGAAGACTGGATGCAGACTGCAGGCACGGTGAGCATTACGCTGCTGGATGCATAATAACGCGAAGCGTGTGCTGTTGTTCGGGTGTGATTTAAATAGCCTCCAATGTAGTTCCAGGTAAGAAGTTCCCTAGAACCACGCCCGAGTAAAAAATAGCCCCTGTAATAAAATAGTCCCATCCAGGCCTCACGTTGGCTTGGACTCACTAGCAGCATGGCCTGCATCAGGTAAGTAAAGTCTACAAGCCTGGTGCCTATGGCGCCAGGACTGATTTCTATGATGAGCCTGGCGCCTAAGGCGCCAGGACTGAACCCAAACAGCCCCCAGCCGGGGCTGTTGGGGTTTTAATAAGTATCTGGATGCCTGCTCCTGGAGCTGATGGGCTTGGTCCTGATGCCCGGGGACCAAGCCCATCAGCAACCCCCTAACCCAAATAATACTGAACTTGGGGAGCGGGTGACACCCCCGCAACACATGTTCGGTATTTATAAAAATCGATCGAATAGTACTGTACAAAATAGGTCAAATTGTACCATTCGATCGATTTTTTCATCAAAATGGGTAGTACCTTGAATAGAATCGCTCTCCCGACAGTGTTCTGCAAGCTCCCATCGCCTTTCACAGGGACAAACTCTTCAGGGGCCCGCCACTATAAAATGCGACCCAAAAAATGCATTTTTATCCTGTTTGAGGAACAGAAATGCAAGCGACACAGCAGTGGTTCAGACCTTAAAAGAAATGCATGATAGGGTCAGGGAAGGCCCTGTCATGCAGTGGGACCCCCACATCCCGTGCACGTAGGTTGCCTACAATTTCTGCACATTTAAAAGTGCATCTTGCTTGGAAACGACTGATGCGATTTTAAATTAGCAGAAACGCCACTTTATTTGATCAAAGAGGTGAAAAGGGCCCTCTGAATGGGCGCACATATAAAATGGCCCATTCATGTGTCCCTTGTGGATTGGGCTGCTCTTTTTTTGGGCGCAATGGATGAGATATGTTGGCACATTTCATTTCTTGTGAAAAAAAAAAAGTTGAGAACCTGGCACCCCGAGTAATTTTTTTTTTAAACAGTAATTTTAGAAGATTAATTTTTTTAAATTTTTGTAAACATTTTTTTAAAGGTGCTGTTTTTGCACAAAACGTCAGTTTTCGCGGCATTTTGCGGGATCGCAAAATCGCTATAAGCTGGAGGGTCTGAGCCTAATAGCCTCTCTATACAAAACTTGAACCTAGAAGTGCCTCTAATAGCGCGCCTTGCCTGAATTTAGAAGTGTACCTAATAGCATGCCCTGTTTTAATCTATAAGTGTCCTTAATATCTGCTCTGTGCAAAATTGTATTTTGGTTGCCGAAATATCCTTTCTGTGCAAAGTTTGAATTGAGAAGTGTGCCCGACATCCCCTCTGTGCAAAGCTGAATTTAGAAGGGTGCCCAATATCCTCTCTGTATAAAGGTTGATTTTAGAAATGGACATAACATCACATTTGGCATCACTTTGCCAAAGATGAATTTGGTTACCTAATATCAGCTGTGTACAAAATTGAATTTGGTTACCTAATATCCTCCCTGTGCAAAGTTGAACTAAGAAGTCTGCCTAATACCCTCCCTGTGGAAGGTTGAATTTAGAAGTGTGCCTAATAGCCTGGCCTAGCTGACTCTAGAAGTATGCCTCATATCCTCTCTGTGTAAAAATTGATTTTGGTTACCTAACATCCCCCCCTGTGCAAAGTTGAACTTAGAAGTGTGCCTTATATCCTTGCTGTGAAAAGTAGAATTAAGAAGTGTGCCCAATATGCTCTCTGTGAAAAGTTGAACTAAGAAGAGTGCCTAATATCCTCCCTGTGGACAGTTGAATTAAGAAGTGTGCCCAATATGCTTTCTGTGAAAAGTTGAAGAAATGTGCCTAATATATTCCCTTGGAAAGTTGAATTTGGTTACCCAATATCCTCCCTGTGCAAAGTTGAACTAAGAAGTGTGCCTAATAGCCTCTCTGTGCAAAGTTGAACTTAGAAATGTGCCCATTATCTTCTCTGTACAACGTTGTATTCAGAAGTGTGCCCAATACACTCCCTGTAGAAAGTTGAATTTTGAAGTGTGCATAATATACTCTCTGCAAAGTTTAATTTAGAAATGTGCCTAATAACCTGGCCTGGTTGACTTTGAAGTGTGCCTACATCCTCTCTGTGAAAAATGGAATCTGGTTACCCAATATCGTCTCTGTGCAAAACTGAACTTCGAAGTGTTCCTAATTTCCTCCCTGTGCAAATCTGAACTCAGAAGCGTGCCTAATAGCCTGCCCTGGTTGAATTTAGAAGTGTGCCTAATTGCGTGCCCTGGCTGATCTTAGAAGTATACCTATTAATTTTAACCCAGAAACCTTCAATAATATCAGTTACTTACCATGAGTGCACCGATCCACAGAGGACTAGCAGAAACGACCCCCGTGCACCGACCCCCCCCCTCCAGCCAACCCTTCCGCCTATCCAAACCTTCCCAAATCATCCCAGCCTCCACCACATCCCCCACCATACCCCTTTCCAAACAACAAGCCAGAGGGGCACGATGGCGAGCCAACCACCCTAAGACCACTGCTCCCCTGATCCTCTCCACCGAACAGCTTGCTAGGAGCATACCCACTCGCCTCAATAGCCTCACTGGCACCCCCTGCCCAGCAATCATGCACCACACGCTTTTCCCATCAACCCCCACCATCATCCCACACCGACCACTCTCCTTCCCCTCCTTTAAAACTGCACGCAGAGCCCTAGCAAGAACCGAAGCCTCATCCCTCTCCCCTTATAACCCCCCTACCCTCTCACACACACCAGTCGCAACAAAGATACTAAAGAGGAAACGTACCTGGTCCCCCTCAATCTCACAGCACTCATCGCCTCCCCTGTCTCGACCCACCACCTCATCCCCCCGCTCACCACACTCCCCCCACGCCTCACCTTAACTAAAACCCCTCGCCCTCTGTTAGGCAGAAACCTGTGCAGTTCCCTTAGGGACCACTGCAAAAGATTTAAGACTACAGGTGTTGGCAGTAAACCCACTTGGTAGCAGTCTTTACCAACCAGATTTACCTGGTAGCTGTGGCTGAGCAGTCAGACTTCCCTCAAGGGAGTTAGGCAGTATGCAAAGTATACTCAATAGGCACTCAGATACCATAATACAAGCAAACACTGACCAGAGCTTTGTTATCAAAGTATATAATTATTTATTTAAAAACACACAGTTGAAACACTCCAGCACTCTTATTGTAAAATATTCTAAACACAGTTACTATTATGAAATATACACCCCTTTTTCCCTATTAGAAAATCACAGTAAAACACCACTTATTTTCATACAGAGGTGAGCGCTTAACTAGATTGCACTCTAATAAGTTTGTGAAAAAGGGAGGGAAAAAAGACAGAATAGGAAGAGGCACACCACTCTACGATTCCAGAACACTGTTAGCAAGGCAGAGAGCAAAAAGTCACTGGTGAGTCAAAGTCCAAAGGCTGGGCCCACTCTTAGAGAGAGCAGAGCACAAATGCACCCAAGATCACGCAGTTACACTAGGCTAAGAAAGTCTTGCAGAGGGTTCAGAAAAGCGTTCGGAGAGATTTAGAAAAGTTTAGCCAAGGTGTCCCAGGCTAACCCGGGTTCGAAAGCCGGGTGCTAAATCTACCCCATACAGTCGGTAGCAAGGGAAGCCAGGCGGGACACGGTACCTTAAGTGGGAAGGATCCTCCAGCGGTGGCAGTTCTTTGTAGTGGGTGCAAGTTGCGTCGTCGTCCAGGGGAAGAGAAGATCTCGACTTGGAGGAAAGATGAAGGTCGTTGCACTACCAGGGCAGAAACCAGCCGCAGAGTTTTCCGGTTAAAGGTTGTACCTTTGTCTCGCAGTCGTGGTAAAACGTGGTATCCCGGTTGCCGGGGTGCTTGGCACGGGCAAGGCGGCCACGAGATACGTCGGGAAAGCGAAAAGACAGTGAAACTGGTTATCCCTACCAGTCAAAGGAAGAAGACACTCCGGCGGGAGATCTCCTCTGTCGTTGGGAAAAGTGGTGAGGCAGTCCAGCAGGGCTCCACCGGTGGTGGTGTCGTGGCAGGTCGGCTCAGCTTCTCCCTCGTCGGATTCTTAGGTCCTGTGGCGACTTCTGAAGTTCCAGTCCCCAAAGCCCTGCTTTTATGCAGCAAACCCCCATTCACTCAGCCTAGCTGTCACTCAAACATGCCGGCCGGCTCACCACTTGGGCCAATCAGGACGGAGTGCGACTTGAGTTGCCTAGGCAACTCAGTCCAGGGTGCCTAAATTCCCCTCCACCCCTTCTAAGTACCCCAGACACAGTGGCACCACTTTGGAGGGCTTCTGTGGAGAAGCCCGCCAAAAAGTGGAACAAAGGGCTCGACTTGGGTTGGAGTCACAGAAGAGAACACAAACGCCATTTTAGAATCAAGTTTTGGCAAAAAATACCAACCGGAGAATTAATATTAATTAAATAAACCGGCGGTATGTTCGAGGCTACCGTAAATAGTAGCCTAAAACAATGGGAAATCCCATAGGAAAATATTCGCGGTTGAATATAAAAAGTAGTATCCACTGCCACCAGCCAAAACTCGATCAGGGGGGACGGAGACGTGCCCCCTCGACTAACAGACCCTGGGGCAATCGAATTGCCCCAGCCAGTACGTCCACAATATGATGGTTTGTACTGGTTCTGTTCAGAATTTAACACTAGTAAAGTCAATGGTGACTTTACATGCCCTGGGAGACAATAGTCAGTCCCACGGTATGGAGTCTATACTGGGGGGTCACTATGACACCCCTGTGTCCCTGCACTGAGGGTGCTGTGTAACACATCACAAAAACACATGAAGCCCTATGGAGTAAAAGACCCCATAGCCCATTAAACACTTCTAGATTCAAAGAAACACACTCAAATCATGCCCAAGAGTGAGGGTAAAGATAGTCTCACTCTTGGCAGGAGAAAAAAATAAACCCCAAAAATCCAGCAAAGCTGCTGGGGGACTCACTAGGTTAGGAAATTCAGCCTAAACAGAGAATTCTCCCTAACACCCTTGACTTCTCACCGACCACAACTGAAACTCTTACCCACACACACCCCACCTCCAAATCCCCCGGGCCAAACCCAATCATCCCAACACACACGTCCAACCACTCCCACCCGAAACCCACCAACTCTACTGCTCGCCCACTCTTCCCATCGGCCATCACCCACCCCTCCCCTTTCGCTCTCCAGTCTCCACCCTCTCCCACCCCACCCTCCATCTCTGCAGCTCTGACATCAACCTCTTCTACCAAAGTGAATTACATCCTATTTAATGCTCGATCCGTAGCAAAAAAACAGACAGCATCTTTAACCTCCTTGCCTCTGACAAACCAGACCTGGACTTCATCACCGAAATCTGGTTCTCTGACGACTTCGCCCCTATCGCCAATGATACCCCCCCTCCCCCCTGACTACTCCCTCATACCATTGAACCGTCCGTCTGGAGGAGGAGGAATAGCTTTCGCCTTCAAGTCTCACTTCCACGCCTCAATCAATCATCGACAAGGAACCAGTTACTTACCTGTAACTGTTGTTCTCCAGCATGGGTCTGGCATGGATTCACATGCTCATGAATATTCCCCGTGGTCAGGCCGGGAATCCTCGGTATAGAAAAAAATCAGTATCAGTTTAGTTTCTGATCTGTCTTTCTTAGTAGTAACCAATCACTGGTCTCTGGGTCATACTGCCCCCAGCCAATGACTGCCCTCTCCCTAAGCCCCGCCTCCGGCAGTCATCCTCAGATTTGGTAGCACGTAAAGTGGCAGTATGACCAAGTGAAGAGCCGCAGAGGGGTAGGCGGGAGGGTTTGCATGTGAATCCATGCCAGACCCTTGCTGGAGAACAACAGTTACAGGTAAGTAACTTGTTCCTTCTCCAGCATGGGGTCTGGCATGGATTCACATGCTCATGAATAAGAGAATACATATCAGTACACACATGCACAACCACGGGAGGTGGCAACAGGCTCAACATTAAGCAATACAACATCTCAACATTAAGCAACTCTTACCTCCTCACAAGGCTCACCTTAGGCGAACAGGTTGCGCAGCACTGCTTCGCCGACCCTGGACTCCTCCCTGGATTCCTGATCGACGCAGTAGAATCCTGTGAAGGTGTGCGTCGACCTCCACGTCGCAGCCCTGCAGATGTCCAGCAGGGGCACACCAGACAGGAACGCTGTGGTAGCAGCGATCGCTCTGGTCGAATGGGCTCTCGGACGGCCAAGCAGGTGTCGGTTTGCCAACCAGTGACAGTGCATGATGCAGCCGGAGAGCCATCTGGAAACGGGAGCCTTCGAGAGAGCCTTCCCTTGATTCACAGTCCCAAAGTTCACAAACAGCTGTGACGTCTTCCAAAAACTCTGTGCGGTCCACGTAGAACTTCAGCGCTCTAGCTACATCCAGCGAGTGCAAAGTCCTCTCAGCCGGCGACGAAGGCAACGGGAAGAAAACTGGCAACACCAAGGGCTCGTTGAGGTGGAAGTCCGACGGCACCTTGGGCATAAAAGGATGGGTGTCCCCTCAGCACCACCCTTGTGTCATGAAAAGTCAAGTATGGAGGCTTGCAAGATAGGGCCTGGATCTCTCCCACTCGTCGTGCGGAGGTGATGGCCACGAGGAAAGCAGTCTTCCATGACAGGAACTTCAAAGGCACCAAATGCATAGGCTCGAATGGGGCCCCCATGAGCTTGGTCAGCACCACATTAAGCTCCCACGCCGGGGCAGGAGCCTTCACCGACGGGAATGATCGGAATAGTCCCTTCATGAATTCTTTCACCAGGCGATGAGACCACAAGGACGCCCGTCCCATCGTCCTGGTATATCGGGAGATCGCAGCCAGATGTATTTTGATGGAGGCGTGAGCCAGTCCAGCTTTGGCCAGCGACAGTAGGTACGGCAGTACTTGAGGGGCCGTAATCCACAGCGGGTTAATCTTCTGTCCACGGCACCAAACAGAGAACCTCTTCCATTTATGTCCGTAGCACTTGAGAGTTGAGGACGCCCTGGCCTTTGCAAGAACCTCTCTGCAGTCGGCCGGGATGTCATACCCTCCAAACTCTAGTGCTGCAGGAGCCAGGCCTGCAAGTTCAGCGACTCCGGGTTGTGATGAAGAATGGCGCCTCCTTCTCTGGAGAGAAGGTCTGCGTCGGTCGGCAGCTTGACTGGTGGGGACGTTGACAAGTCCAGAAGGTCTGGGAACCAGATCTGTCTCGGCCACGCCGGTGCGACGAGGATCATCCTGCACAGGGGACCTCTTGAGCTGGTTGATGAGCCGGAGCAGCAACGGCAGCAGAGGGAATGCATAAAGAAATAGGCCGTCCCAGGGGAACGAGAAAGCATCGCCCATGCTCCTCGGCTGGGGGAACCTGCTGGCGAACCTCCGGCACTTGGAATTCGTCGCTGTCGCGAAGAGATCGATTTGGGGTTCGCCCCATCGTCGGAAGAGTCGATCCACTTGATCCTGGCGTAGTTCCCACTCGTGGCACGAGCGCAGCTCCCTGCTGAGTGAGTCGGCGATCGTGTTTTTTATTCCTGCCAGATGAAGAGGCACCAGAAACATCCCTTGGGCGACGGCCCAATGCCACAGATCCTGGGCCTCCTTGGATAGGGCCGGGGACCTGGTTCCGCCCTGCTTCCGGATGTAGAACATCGTGGTGGTGTTGTCGGTGAAGATCCTCACCACCTTGCCCTTGAGGGACGGAAGAAAAGACCTGAGGGCCCAGAACACCGCGCGGAGCTCCAAGATGTTGATGTGGAGAGACTTCTCCGGGAGCCAAAGGCCTCTCGCGTGAAGATCTCCGGAGTGTGCTCCCCAACCTTCCAGGGAGGCGTCCGTCGTCACCTGGTGAGCTGGGGACTGAAAATCCGTGCCCGCCGACAGATGGGAGCGGGTACCCAACCACTGGATCGCCTGACGGAATGTCTCGTTGAGAGGGATCCTGTCCTCGAAGCTGCCCGTCGACTGGATCCAGCGGGCGTCGAGGAACTCTTGTAAGGGTCTCATCTGAAGCTTGCAAAGGCGCACCAGATAAATGCAGGAGGACATCATCCCGAGGAGGGACTTGATAGATCTTACCCTGGCCATGTCCGTGGCCAGCAGACGCTGCACCTTGCCCAGAATGGTCCTGGTCCTTTCCTCCGACGGTGATGCCAGCCGCGCCACTGTGTCGAGCTTGGCTCCCAGAAACAAGGCGACTTGCGACGGAAGCAGGTGGGATTTTGGAAAGTTGATGGAGAACCCCAGGTCCGTGAGCAGCTGGACGGTCTTCGCAGTGTGCTCCACGGCGAGCTCCCTTGTCCTTGCCCGGATGAGCCAGTCGTCCAGGTAGGGGTAGACGTGGATCCCCTGTAGGCGCAGCCGCGCCATCACCGGTGCGAGGCACTTGGTGAATACCCTGGGTGCCGACTTCAATCCAAACGGGAGGGCCTTGAACTGGTAGTGCCGCCCTTGGACCACGAACCTGAGGAACTTTCGGTGTCTTTTTAGAATGGGGATGTGGAAGTACGCATCCTCCAAGTCCAACGACGACAGGAAATTGCCCTCCTCCAGCTGTCTCAGCACATGCTGGAGGGTGACCATATGGAACTTCTGTGCCTTGATGTACTTGTTCAGTCGTCGTAGGTCCAGGATGGGGCGCCATCCTCCTGTCTTCTTCTTTACGAGGAAGTACCTTGAGTAAACTCCGGAGCCCCGAAGCCTCTTTGGGACGAGCTCGATGGCGCCTTTGAGCATCGCCCTTACTTCCAACAGTAGTTGAGGGACGTGATTTTCCTTCCTGGCCACGGGTGGAACGCGAGGGCACTTCTTCTGAAACTCGAGGGCGTGCCCTTGGGCCAGGGCGTCCAGCACCCAACGGTCGGTGGAGATGGACTCCCACACGCTGACGAACATCGCCAGCCGGCCTCCCATCGGGGCGCTTCGGCGGGGGCCCGACCCCACGGTCGGTTCAATCTTGTTTGGAGGCCGCCTTGCCTCCTTGACCTCCTTGTCGACGACGATGGGCACCACCTGATTTGCCGCGTCCCCTGTAGGCTTCCTGGGACGAAGATCTTGCCGCTTGGTGGTAAGTGGAGGAGCCACTGCCGGATCCCTCGGAGGCACCTTGTCTGCCTCCGGAGCTCCGAAAGGACGGCTGTCGTTGTTGGAGTACTCCCAGTGCCCGGGCAGTCTCTGTGTCTGTCTTGATGGCCTGAAGGGACTCATCAACCGCCTTCCCAAACAGGTTGTTCCTGTCGAAGGGCATGTCCAAAACCTTGGTTTGTACGTCCTGGCGGAAATCCGTGGCCTTGAGCCATCTTCGTTGTCTCAAGAAAAACGCTGTTGCCCAACTGACGGAAACCGGTGTCGGCGATGTCCGTTGCCACCGTGATGGCGTGGTCCGAAGCAATCTCCCCCTCCTGTAGGATTTCAAGGGCCTCAGCCCTTTTCGCGTTCGGAAGGAAGTCTAACAGAGGGGCGATTTTGAACCACAACTCCCTGTCGTAGCGGGCTATGATAGCCAGGGCGTTGGCCGCCTTGATAGTCGTCGCTGCAGATGAGATGATCCGTCGTCCCATCGTGTCCAAGTTCCTGCCCTCGCCGTTCGGCGGGGAAGTTGATGTCGAGGCCGATGCCCTCTCCCCCCCAGCTTTCTTTGCCGCCGCCGAGACGACCGAATCCGGGGAAGGTTGTGCCCGAAGGCACAAGGGGGCAGCATCGGGGACCCAGCACTTCTTCTCGTACCGGTCCCTCTTTGCTGGCGCCGTGGCAGGGTTCTTGAGGAGGGCGAGCCCCTCATCCCAGATGTCATCAAGAAGCAGTACAGCGAGGACCGTCTTCCTTTTAGCCTCGAGCCGTTGGTAAAGGAACCCTTCTTTCTTCTTTTCTTCTGGGCAGAGCTGAAAAAGCTTGGATGCCCTGGAAATCATGGCATGAAAGGATCCAATCTCGTCGGGCGGGGACGCCCGAGCAGGGGGCGACGGGGGACACGTCCCGTCGTCGCCTCTGTCGTCATCTGTACCTGTCGTAGCCATGTCCGTGCCTGTGTCATCCCCGTGGGCAGTAGACTGGGGGGAAGGCAGAGCAGGCCGCAGAGGTGGGAGAGGTGGCGTAGGATGCGTCGTCCTCCTCTTATGCGGTGGACTCTCTGAAGGTCCTGGCTCCGGTTCCCCCGTCGGGTCTGGCTCAGGTACCTCCGTCGGGGGAAGGGGCAACCTTGTCCTTATCTCCGAGCATAAGGACTGAATTGTTGACAAAATGGCCGCCGAGGTGTCCTGCGGCACCGGAAACGATGGGCGCGAGGGCTCTTGAGGAGCCTTGTCGGCGAGCCTTGTCGGCGACACCGTCGCTCTCGTCGTCGCCCTCGTCGGGATCCCTCCCGATGGGCTGGGCCTCTTCCACGACTTCGATGAGCTCTTCTTCAGAGGTCGTGTCCGTATCCACGATGGCCAACAGCCCCTCCCCCACCTTTTCCAACGAGGACTTCATGGGGGTCGTCTCAATGGGCCTGAAAGACGACTCCGTCCGCGGTGGCAGGGAAACTCTGGGTCCTGAGGGCGCCTCCACTGGTGTAGCCTCCACAGGCTGAGCCAGGGCCGCGGCGACATCCTCAATCAATGTCTTAGCAGGGTGAATTAAGGCCACCGTCACCTTCTGGACGCCTGGGGCCTTCACCTTGGGGGGAGGGTCCGAGCCTCGCTCCCCCTCTGCCGGAATCTTCGAGATCGACCGGGGCCTCTCCAGAAGCTTCGCCGGGTTCTCGGCCTTCCTCTTACCCGAGCCAGAGTGTTGGCTCGTGGTTGATGGCGCCAGGGAGGATGCGCCTTGCCTGGCAGCCAAGGAGTCCGACCGTTCGGCGCTCCCGGTGCCCGCAGTGCTTAGCCTTTTGTTGGGCCCCCGTTGCCGGGGCACCCTCACAGGACTTAGAAGACCGCTCGGACTTCTTTTTTTTCTTCTCGCCTGACGGGCTCTTCCCTTCCAGCCAGTTGGCGAGACGGAGGTGGCGATCCTTCATGGTCCGCTCCGACATGTTCCCACAAAACGCACAGTCCTTCTCCTTGTGCGTCTTGTCCTCATGGAGACAGAGGCATACCGAATGCTCGTCCTCCTTGAAAACATTCTGAAGCTGGCATCCAGGGCAGGTCCTGAACAGCTTCCCGGGCGTCGAGCTTCCTTTCTCCTGGGCCATGTCCGGGTTAGGCCTCGGAACTTCTGGAATCCTCCAAAAGCGTAACTCGACGAAATCTTCACCCTTGAGGGGCGTAGAAAACTCCGAAACAGATCCCCGTTGATCGGATGTAGAAACGGTGGAGCTTGAGGCCCTATTTAACCGAAAAATGAGAAAAACCTCCTGAAAAAGCGTGAAAACGCAGCAAAAGCTCGAGAGCTACAGCACGAGGACTCCCAACACTTGAACGTGCGGTAAAAATCTGAGGATGGCTGCCGGAGGCGGGGCTTAGGGAGAGGGCAGTCATTGGCTGGGGGCAGTATGACCCAGAGACCAGCGATTGGTTACTACTAAGAAAGACAGATCAGAAACGAAACGGATACTGATTTTTTTCTATACAGAGGATTCCCAGCCTGACGACGGGGAATATTCATGAGCATGAGAATCCATGCCAGACCCCATGCTGGAGAACCAACCTTCCATTCCTTCCTGCGAGTCACTCCTCGTTAAACTATCCCTTTCCCCTTCGTCCTCGCACAGCTTCCTAATAATCTACAGACCCCCTGGCTACGATCTCAAACAACCTCTGTGACTCTATTGCCATCCTCCAACTAAACCATCCTAACCACACCCTTCTAGGTGATTTCAACATATGGCTGGACATTCCTACCAACCCTATGACACACTCGCTGGTTAACTGCCTAGATGCAATTAACCTCCAACCCCACACAAAGGGCCCGACTCAATATAAAGGACACACTCTTGATGCCATCTTCAGCTCCCACAACCTGATACAGCGAAACCCCCCCCCCCCCCCATCCCTATCATCTGGTCCGATCATTTCATTGTTTCTTTCACCATTCGCTCACCCAACCCGCTTCCCGTACCCGAACCTGAACCTCTGAATCTGCGCAAATGCTGGAAGAAACTAATAATCGTTCCGGACCTAGCCGAGGCACTCCTCCAGTCTCCCCCGCCTACCTCCTTACTCAATCAATTAACCCCCAACGCCTTTCACTCATGGCTCAACACGGCACTAATGCGGCTCACACCCTCTTGTAAACCATCTGCCCGCCGTGGCATCTTTCCTAGATGGGTCACACCGGAGTTGAAGACCAGTAAACAACTATATAAATGCCTAGAACGCAAATGGCGGAAGGACAAAACTTCCCTGAGCAGATCCACCTTAGCCCGGCACCTTCATCAATACATGGCCGAAATCCGAAAAGCAAAAAAAGCCCACTACAACTCCTGAATCCTAAACTGTAAAAACCCCAGTAAAGAACTTCACAAAATCATCACTGAATTCACCAAACCTTCATGCATCACCACCGCCGCAACCGCCTCACAATCTCTGTGCGACTCACTCTCTCTCCACTTTTACACTACAGCTCTCGAAAGAACAAACGCTTTAACCAACAAACTAGCTCTTACACCTACCAGGCAACCCACCCTCCTTACCAGCCAACCCACCGCCTGTGACCACTACCCAACCAACGTTCGACTCCTTTAGTCCAATATCTGCCGACCAATTTCTCAAACTTCTCTCTGCCCGCAAACCATCCGGCTCTCCGCTTGACCCTTGCCCGGCCACAACCCTCAAAGAAATCGAGAACCATCATAAATGACTCCCTTTCCTCAGGAATTTTTCCCGATGCATTCAAAACAGTTCATGTCAAACCTCTAATAAAAAAAAACTTCCCTCGACCCCCTTGAGCCTAAAAACTACCGCCCCATCTTTAACACCAGTTTCCTTGCCAAACTCATCGACCGAACTGCCTACTCCGAACTAAATGCATTTGTCAAAGCCAATAATCTCCTAGACCCCGCTCAATCAGGTTTCAGAGCCCGACACGGAACTGAAACCACCCTAACCTCAATCTGGGATGACTTAAAAAACACAGCAGACTCTGCGGGTTGTGCCACATTAATCCTCCTTGATCTATCCGCCGCTTTCAACACAATCAATCACTCAATCCTTCTTTACCGCCTCCACTCCCTAGGAATTCATGGAACCGCCCTCAAATGGATAGCATCCTTCCTCAAAAACAGGAATCAAATAACCCTACTCTCAACGTATTCCTCCCAACCCCGACCAGTCGACACCGGAGTTCCACAAGGAGCATGCCTATCAGCCTTCCTGTTCAATCTCTACATGGCCACCCTCCCACGAATAATTCGCATCCACAACATCCTGTGCTACAACTACGCCGATGACACTCAGCTAATTCTGAAACTCCTGAACTCAAACCCCAACTGCCGACATGATCTCGCTTCCTGCCTCCTCGACATAGAGCTCTGGATGACCACAAACCACCTCTTGCTAAACCCCCAAAACCGAAATCATGGTATGTGGCAACACCAAACTTCTTCCACACCCACTACCCTGGCCATCTGCCATGGGCAACTCATCGACCCTCTCTAAATCAGTAAAAAACCTTGGATGCGTCCTAAATTCTGACCCCAACACTCTCGCGCCAAGTCAACAACGTCTCAAAGTCCTGCCACTACCACCTTAAAACTCTTAAGCGCATTTTTCCATACCTCTCCTTTCCAAACAGACCCTCTGCTGTCCAATCAATTGTTTTATCAAGAATGGCCTATGCTAACCCCCTCTACCTTGGAGTCCACGCATTCCAACTGACTAAACTACAAAGAGACAAACCGCCGGAGCCAAACTGCTACTAGCGCTTGGCCCGATAGACCAAATTTCCCCAGCCCTCAAAAATCTGCACTGGATTCCGGTCGACCGAAGGGTGACTTTCAAAACCTTATGCATTTCTCACTGAGCACTGCACAAAACCAGACCACAATATCTTCAAGACAAAATAAAACCCTATCACCCTGCACCTACTCTAAGATCTAGCACAGCAGGCCTCCTAGTCATGCCAAAAACAAACTCAGTCAGGTTAGGCGGGTCATCATTCTCAGCCTGGGCCCCCACGCTGTGGAACGCACTCCCGCCCCACATCCGACTCACTGAAGACCTTATGTCTTTCTGCAAATTGCTGAAAATGTGGCTTTTCCACCAAAACCACCCCAAACTCAATCTAACTCAAACTGGATAACAGCATCTCAAAGACGTTGCCAAAATACTTGATCATAAATATCAATGCAGTATCACGATTCCGAGCAAGAAATCGTAAACTAATAACCTCTACTGATTAGCTAAAAAGGACAAACAAAATAGATTGAGTAAAAACTATCATACCTGTAAAGTAAATAAAAAGAATAAGTTGTATGAAGACAGTTATGCGGCTGAAATTAATGAAATAAACAAATGTAATGGAGAAAAGGATCAATGTGGACGTGAGGAATAAAGTGGATAACAACTTGTCAACTAACCCAAATGACTAGATTTAATTAACATTAAAACAAATATCAACACAACATCATGAACCAAGTGAGAAATCAAAAACCAATAACCTCTAATGTAATGACACACAGAATGGAATGAATAAACCAGATCAAAGCAATGAAACAGTTAAAAAAAAAAAAAACTACAAAAAATGGAAAGATACATTCTGGAGAGAGATCAGTGCAGAGACAGATGGCATGGATTCTGAGAGTGCATGGTATGAATGGAAAGTAGAAAATAGATGATTTGAATAGATGAACGGGTGTAGGGCATGGGACTGATCGAGAACTCGAAACTAATTGAATGCGTACGACAAGTGACATGGACTGAACCGATAATGTAGGATTAATGAACGAAGTGAATGGAGTGGATGAAGTAGGTGGAGTGGATGAGTGCATTGAACGCTGCGCTGTGCAGATGAGTGTGTAGAGCGGATGAAGTAGGTGGGGCGGATGAGTGCATTGAACGCTGCGCTGTGCCAATGAGTGCGCGCAGAGCCAATGAGTGCGCGCAGAGCCAATGAGTGCGCGCAGAGCCAATGAGTGCGCGCAGAGCCAATGAGTGCGCGCAGAGCCAATGAGTGCCTAAGAACAGACCATTTCCTAGAGCGGATGAGTGTGTAGTCCGGATGAGCGCGTAGTGCGGATGGCCGATACGAATGGCTTTGAGCGCCTGAAAAGGTCATAAACGCGTAGAACATGGAACGAGTACATGGAATGAATGGCGTACATGGAACCTTTGGAGTGAGCGTGACTGCAAGCACCTAAGATAAACCACCTTATCACATCTCCATGCTTACTCTCTTCCTTACACCACCACTCATCTAGAACACAGCGATACTATGACACCATTCGGTATAGCTGTTGTCATACCATCATTCTGCCTCATACTTCCCATCACCCTATCAAAACACTGCTGGTTACACACCTTCCAGCCTAGGCGTTCTCCTCAGGCCTAACGCAGCCAGTATCGGTCTGGATAACAACCTGTCAGAACGAACACATACTATTGATCTCTCAAGCATCACACCTACCGCTAAGAAGCAGCTATCGCACGAATACCACACCAGCTGCACACAACTGATGCTCACATGTGCCTTTTGACTCCCTCTCTCTACTGACTTGAACTTCGGCTCCCGAGGGCGTTCAACCTACCAGCGCTTTCAGACCATACCAATGGTACATAAGGCGCTATGTAAATGCAAAATAACATAACATAACTTGTAGTATGGCTGCTGTTAGGCACCTGCTTTGAATATTTGACCCCAAGTGTGCACAGTTGTCCCAACCGGGTCAATAGGTGAATCCGGTACATATTTCCGGAGTAGTATTAATGACATTATGTTGGTGTCTTTTGCCGCCAGTATTTCCAGCTTAACATGAGGGCGAGGGGGGTACCAGTAGGAGGTGAATTGCGCTTGTGCCGCGAGCCAGTACCGCAGCAGGTCGGGGCGGTGAATCGTCCTGTCACACGGGAGTGTCATGTCGGACCGTTTTTTGCGCACCACGCCCGAGTGCCATAAGAACTGTGCGCACATTTTGTGCAGTCTTGTAAAATATTTCTTCCCTGGCCAGACGGGGACATTACTGAATATATACAGCAGCTTAGGGAGCAGTATCATCTTGACAAGTGAGAGTCTCGCGGCAAGAGACAGTGAAGGGAGCGCCATCGCGTCATTTTAGCTTCAGCCCGCTGTGCCGCTGCCAGGTAGTTGTCTGTTAGTAATATGTCTCTATATAGGGAAACCTGTGCCCCCAGGTATTTAATCCCATTGGGCGACCAGCGGAGTGGATACTCAGTGGTAGGTTGCTGGGTGGAGCTGGTGAGGGGGAAGAGTTCAGATTTGGTGTAATTGATAGTGAAACCAGAGTGTGTGCCTATACGAGTGATGTGGCGCAGGATTGGATCCAGGTGGAGGGCGGGGTCTCTGATGAATAATAGAGCGAGATGATCTCGGGGGTCTCTCAGCCGTATCCCCCTGCATGAATGGCGCGCTCTGATGTGGTCGGCCATAGGTTCAATTGCCAGGGCAAAAAGAATCAAGGGAAATGTCGGGTGCCCCTGAAGAGTGGGATCAGGCCCGATGTTAAGGAGTTAACCTGAATTCTAGCCACAGGGGAATTACAGTAGCTTAATATATCTGATCATGTTAGGCCCAACAACCACGGTCTCCAGTACTAGCCACATGTATTTCCAGGACACCATATCGAAGGCCTTCTGGGCGTCGAGCGTGACCGCAATGGCACCGATGCCCTGATCAATCCGTGCCATGACATTGAGCAGTCTTCTGATGTTGCGAGAGGTGGATCGCCCAGGTACAAATCCCGATTGGTTGTCATGGACCATGTATGTCATGACTGGAAGGAAGCGGTTAGCTATTACTTTGGCATAGATTTATGTGTCCAGGTTCATTAGCGAGAGGGGCCTGTAGGATCCGCACTCATCGCTGGCTTTACCGGGTTTGAGAAGCACCGTTATGACGGCCTCGTGTAGTGTCAGGGGAAGGGTCATGAGTCGGAGCAACTCGTCCCATACCTCAAGTAGTTTAGGGGCCAGTATGGCTATGTGTTCTTGGTAAAATTCTGCTGTACGTCTGTCGGGGCCCGGTGCCTTACCCTTAGGGAGACTAGATATGGCCTCGACTATTTCATCTAGTAGGATTGGGGAATCTAGTAGGTCTCTGGTTGCGGGTGAAATGCACGTCCAGGGTATTTGCTAGAGGAGATCCCTCATATGGGATTCACTATGTTCGGGGGTTGGGAGTATAATTCAGTGTGAAGACTTCCAGGATCTGCTGATCAGACCATTGTACCACTCCTCGGCCATCCTTGACACAAGCGATCAGAGTTTGGCCCCACTCTCCCCTAGTCAGAGAAGCCAGTGTTTTGCCGGGTCTATCACCCTCTCCATACTTCCGCGCAGCTTGTGGACGGCTAAAGTATTGGACCTCCCTCGTAGCATGTTTATTAAACGATTGGAGTTCTTCACTGATTAGGGAGAGGGTGGCAGGGTCAACCCATGTTGGATGTGCCCACTCCAGCTCACGTAATCTGGCCTCTGAGCAGGCGAGGGCTGTTCTTATAGTCTTGAGTACTCCCGCCTCCCTAGATATGGACATCCCCCTGATAAAGGCCTTGAAGGCTTCCCATCGGACCCCCATGGTAGTGGACTGGGGTGTGTTATGCTCAAAGTAGGACTGGATGTCTGACAGGATGTCTGCTTTGAACACAATATTCTGCCGCACAGCAGACTTGAATCGCCATGTGTTAATGGTAGGGAAAGGTACTCCCTGTTCCAGGGATAGCGTGATTGGGGCATGGTCCGATAAGGTGCGTTCAAGTATTTGTTTCCACCACCCTACCCAGCAGATCGCTTGACAGCAGGAACATGTCAATTCTGGAGGAACTGTCATGCACTGAGGATTAATGGGTGTATTCCCATGTTTGTGGATGTAGTGTCCTCCATACATCTCGGATGTCTAGTGTCTCGCTGTGTGCCAGTAGTCTGCGCGCTGCACTAGACAATAGTCTGGGAGCTGTACCTGTTCTGTCCAGCGCAGTATTTAGTATGAAATTCATGTCCCCTCCCCAAATGATCTGCACCACTACAAATCCCAGCAATATGGCTGCAACCTGGTCCACAAAATGGGGGGAAGTCTACATTGGGGCCATAAGTGTTCACCAAGAGGTACTCTATTAGCAATTGCACAGTGCAATATAATATATCTACCTTCCGGGTCAATATAGCTCTTGTGGAGCACGAATTTGAGTGATTTGTGAATCATTGTTAATACCCTTGTAGCCCGAGTGGAGTATGAGGTAGAATACCTGTTGGGTCCCCAGGATGGCGCCATGCACTTTGTCAAGGAGCCCGTAGAGTGTGTTTGCTGCAAGAGTAGTATTTTGCATCTATATCTATTAGCGTAGGCCATGATCTTGCGGGCCTTAGTGTAATTACTCAAGCCACGTACGTTCCAGGACATCACTGTGGTGGGCATTCTAGGTGTTTAGGGTACATCCCAACACTTGTCGTAGCAAGTGTGTACCGCGGGGGTCATCGCTATGCGGGCACCCCGATGACATTTGGTCTGCAAGTCTGCCTCTGCCTTTTCCAATAACATTCCTCAAACCGGTCCCCCCCTCACTCCCCCACCACCCCTTCCAGGTAGGTAGTGTACCCCCCACCCCTCTCCCTTCAGAACCAAAACACCCCATAAACTAGGGGTCAGCAGGCGGGTCACAACATGGGTCCGCCTCTCTAATGGCCCAACCGGGGCCAGTACCCAACATCAAATTAACAAGACTGAACATTGCAATCGCAGTGTGGTGTGCTGTTGCCGTGTGGTGGCCACTTGGACAAATGCAAATGAAATGAAGTAACAAGCGGTACATTAGGCATTAGTACGCATAGTGATCACGCCTGACCCACATAACCTGAGGCATGTTAAGAGAGGTCTGATCAGGAGGCAGGATTCCCCGCATACAAGTAGTCAATACTCAGGCTTGTAGGTACAAGCAATTGAGCCACAAATGCAAGTATGAGCCAGTAATGGCAGGAAGGTTACGCATGGCGGGAAGCCACCTATAGCCACTGGTGGTGTGCTTGCCAAGTGTGGTCGTCTCAGGTGATAAATGCGTACATGTAGTTGAGCCAGTAGGGTTGCATTACCAACAGCACATGGAAGAACAAGCAGTAGTGAACAGATTACTGAGACTCGAGGTGGCTGGGGCTCAGTCATCAACCATGGGGTCTCCATTTGGATTCTGAAGTGGTATCTGGGCCTCTATAAATTTGACAGCCTCTTCCAGAATGGTGAAAAAGTAAAATTTTTCCTTAAAGGTTATCTTGAGCCGGGCCGGGAAAATTGCATAAGGGACGTTGCGCTCACGTAGCAGTTTCTTGACTCCCAGGAACTGACGTCTCTCCTATTGCACCCCGACAGAGAAGTCAGGGAATATACAGATGGTATGCGAGTCAAGGCGCAGGTCGCCTTTCTCATGCGACAGGTGAAGGATGAGGTTCCTATCTCTGTAGTTGAGAATTCTAGCGATGATGGGCCTGGGGAAGTCTCCTGGTTTGGGGCGCAGTGATAGGGCACGATGAGCTCGCTCGACTGTGAAGTACGGGGACGAGCAGGGTCACCGAGTAGGTTCTTAAGTAGATTCTCGACTGCCATTCCCATGCGCCCCTTGAGGGCATTTTCGGGGACCCCAACAATACATAGGTTGTTCCTGCGCGAGCGGGACTCAAGGTCATCACACTTCGCTTTCACCGTTTTCATACCTCGGGTCAGGGTGGCCACCGCGCCCTGCAAAGTGTGCAACTCGTCTTCATTCGCCCCGATTCTGTTTTCCGCTTCGGCGATCCTGGCCCCTGCCTGGTCAACCCGTGACTTAAGGGATGCAACATAGGCATTAATATCGTCCAATTTCTCGTGAAACGAGGCAAAATTCTTGGCCATTGATTCCATCATTGCAGTGAGGTCGGGGGCCGGCACACCGGAGGGAGGCTCGGGTTCGGGGTCCTCCTGGGCGGAAGTCGCGGCTCCCGGGTCCACCCGTGAGGTAGCCTTCGCAAACTTGTCCATGGCGCCCACTTTATTGGTCCCTTTGGATCTGTTGGACATTCCGAGTGTGGTGGGGGGTGTCCAAGCAGGCCAGGCCCGAACCAGCATGAAGGACAGGGGTGTAGCGCCAAGTTTTAGAGTCCAGTAGTCGCAGGCCTCTGTGGTGGAGGAGAAGTAGTGGTGGCTTGTGATACTGCAGATGTGTTCGGGGCTTAAGTGGTGACAAGGCTGCAATACGGACACAATTGGGTCAGCAGTCTGTACAGCCACCCAGCGTGGGAGATGCCAGGGCAGAGGAGAATTGCGTTATAGCGCTGCCAAGGTGATGTTGGCCGGAATGGGACAAGCGTGATGCCTATTAATATGTGACAGGCGAGTGCGTTGATGGGGTCAGCAGTTCCGCAACCACACGTAGGCTTCGGTTGTTCGTGGACCCTGTGGTCGGGTGTGGCAGGGTCGCTGGAGTAGTGTGGTGCCCACCAGGGAGGTGTGTATTGTCCAGGGAAAGGTGTGGCTGTTAGAAATCCAGAGGAAGAGTGGGCGAGCCAGATGGGGCCCGTGGCCCAGTCTATACAAGCAAGCCACAGTTTCTGCTGGGGCCCAGGGGTCAGGCGCGCCAGGGCCAGTAGCGCAGTCCGGTCAGCGGGGAAGGCACCCGCATATGGGGAGCAGCGTGCGGACGAGGGAATGTGGGGGAGTTCAATGGGGGTCCGCCTCTCCCACCCCAGCTCCTCACATGGTTCGCGGGCACAGGCCACCACCCGCGAGATATGACGCTGCGTCCAACGGATGTCAGCCTCCAATGTGTGTGGCCCAAGAGCCGCACAAGGTCACCAGGCATGGCCGGCCAGAGGTGATCCCAAAGAGCATGGAAGAGGGGCGGAGGCGGGCACCAGCACGGGCGCAGTCCCAGCCCTCCGGTGCAGTGCTACCAGATGGAAAAGACGCCGCGGCACTCGGGGAGGGGAGCACAGATGCAGCCGCTCGGCAAAGTCAAGTGTCCAGAACAGGCAGGCGTAGTCCCCACGCGCCGCCGATAAGCGACAACTTCCCGCAGAGGGGGCTCCCAGCCAGGCCTCCGGCAGTGCCTGGATCTGCCCTCGCAAACAGGCCCCAACTTGGAACAAGGCACGGCGGGTCTCCCAGTGCACGATTCCGGCTGTAATTAGGTCGGGACACGCAGAGTGATATCAGCAGTAATCTGGGTTGGTTCGGGGCAGAGGAAGTGATGCAGTCCGCCGATGAAGCCGGATTTGGGTCCACACCACATGGAGCTCCACAGCTAGGCGGCCATTTTCGGGCTGCTCAACAGCGCCCCCATGTCAATGTCTTTTTAAGCAGTTTATAGTGGACATCCCTCAGCCGGGTTCACGTTTGTCAGCACACTGTATCTTGGAACTTAAGACTTGCCCCTTTCTCGTCAGCATCCCTCGGTCGGGTTCACCCTTGACAACTTCACAATCAGAATTGTTTGCGGGATTCACTTCCCTTGCTTTGTCTCAGTTCTTAGGTCAAAGGCTTTCGACTGTACAGGGATTTTGCTTGACCTCCTGTATGACCACTTTGGCCTAACTTGGCAGCTCTCCTATGGCCTTCTGGTACCTGTCGTCTCATTCAAACAGGGATCGACCAGAGTGTCTCAAGTTAGCACCGACGTAGTTGCCAGTTCACTCTGCAGCTGGTTTCCCCTCAACACTTTTACAGTTCTTTGAACTTAGTTCAACTCGCCCCTTTGCGTCTTTCATTCACCACAGCCTGGATCTTATCGTCTCACCGGCTGTGATGAACCGCTTGGCTTTCCTTTGTAACTGGAGTCAAGGCCGGTACACAGTAGCAGGAGTTTCCCTCACTCCTGCTTATCAGCGTTGACACGCTCCATGTACCGTTGACAACTGCTGCAACACACTTGGGCTATTCTCCTCGGTCTTACGATTCACTCTGCAGAGGTTTCGCGGGTCTGTGTTTTAAAGGGCAAGGTCTTGTCCCTCCTTGTCAGCCTCTCGATATTCGCCGCCTTTCTCCTCCTTTTGAACTGCCAGGCCTGGATAGCTGTCTCGTCGTGCAGTCTGCCTTGCCCGTACTGTGCTCGAGTGCTCCACATTTTATCCCTGTGGGGAAGGGAAAGGGCAGTCAGGTGTGTGATTCTGATGAATTGCCTGACCCTTGTATTGGGAGATGTCAGGTAAACGGCTCTGGTGTTAGTCTGTTCTCTTGGTTTTGAATGTCCTATGTGGTAGGATGGGGAAAAGGTGTTGAAAGAAGAGGGATACCACGTCTCACCCGTCGCAGTCCCACTGACTGAAGAACCCCATCCAGGTGATCCTCCCTCACTGGTCCACCCCCAGGAACTAGATCCAATAGCGATGGCTGTGTCCTGGCAACCTGGATGACAGATCCCCAGCGTTTAGCCAGGAAGACACCTTCAGGTTTCTCACACAGTGCATTAACAAGTGAAAAGCGGACAACGCATTAATTAGTAAACTCTTTTAGGAGTGAGATAAGGGTGTTCCTTTCACATTTCACCTCAACTACCTAACCTTGGTAAAAATGTTTCATCAATGTTCTGCTCTATGTCAATAACGTCCCACCCTTCATAGTGTCATGGAAACACTGCCATTAAGACCAAAACGCAGACCAAGCATGGACAATATCCAACCATTTAACAACAAAAGAAACCTTTGTGAACAAAATCTGATTTTTAGTCCATACCAAGTCTTCTATTTCCATTTTGCATCACATTGTCTTAACATTGAAAACCGAGCACTGGCACTTTACAAAGGGTGCTTAAGTGGGTGCAAAAAGGGTGCAAGATCGGCCTAATATGAGATTTAAATCACTTTTTGTTAGGAAAGATTTTCAAATTTGTGATAAATCTTCCTGACCTGTGTCAACTCTAGGACATTTTGCTTGGACTTGGGGATTATTTCTCCTTGTCCCTAGGTGAGTGGGTATCTTTTTCCCCTCTCACCTAGCCATTTACTCTTTTTATGGGTGACCTTTTTTGCCTCTCCATAGTGTATGATTGGAGTAGTTTCCTATAACCTTTGGGCTTAGGCTGGGTTGCCCCTTTGGGCTTCCCTGTTAATTTCTCTTTAATGTACTTGGATAAACTACTGTTCCCAAGGGGTAAAGAGGGATTTTCATCACCCTTTACATTTTATATAGTGAGCCAGCACCCCCAAACTTACGTGGAGTGCTAGGGGGATACAAGGTATCCCCTTGCTTACTTACCTTTAGTATTTCTGCTACAATTGCAAGTTTACTTGAATGGCTGGTGGCAGCGGTTTTACCTTTGTGACTTTCTATTCTTATTACCTGCAGGCTGTTAAAATCAGTCTTGGTAATGCACAGAAGGGCAACCATTCTGCTAGAATAAGGGGGTTCCTTCTTTTTCGCCATTTTTAAGCATTGTTGTTTCTGAGGTCTTTCTCTGCCATTCTACGTGGAAAGACCTCAGTGAAAGTTTGGTCTTCCGCAGGAAATTACTCACTGTAGTGACCAACGTACTCCTAGCCCATAGTCCCCTTTCCTCCATACTTTATGGGTGTCCTTCGCTAGGGACAGGAGACATAACCCTTTTCACCAGAAAAAATAATCTCCCCTTTAAATTTAGGTGCGCGCATCCCTGGGAGCATGCGCTCCCCTGATACCGCCTACCGGCGCCACTCCTCAGTCCACTTTGACGTGTCGACAATATTACCATTGCCTAATAGACACTAGTTTTATTAGTGGGGAGGATGGTGGGACATATGGGGGAAAGGAAACCATGGACTAGGAGTATGTTAGTCACTACTGTGAGTAACTTATAATTACTCCTACCTCCCATCCCCTTTCCTCCATACTGTATGGGCGATTACAACTGAATGTAGCCCCAGGGTGGAGAGGTGACCCTCCTATGAAAATAAGTTCCTCAAAACTGCCTGACCAAATGCTGCATCCGACCTGGAGCTGGCATCCAAGCAGTAGTGCTTGCAGAAGGCCGGAGGCATAGCCCATGAACCCGCCTTGCTGATGACCTGCCAAGGGACATACCTCTGAAAGGCCACAGCCGTGGCCTTGGTTCTGATAGCGTGGGCGTGCATATTATCTGGAAGAGGTTTGTGCTGCCACTCATATGCCTCTTTGATGGCCGCACCCATCCATCTTGCTATGGAGGCCTTGGAAGCCTGATAGCTGGGCTTTGACCCACCTACGGTGACAGAGCATCCAATTTTCGGAAGATTTTAGTTCTGTCGAGGTAGAATTTTAGGGCTCGCCTAACATCAAGACAGTGCAGTACCCTCTGAGCCTCGTCCTTGGGGTCTGCAAAGAAAGTTGGTAGGACTATCTCTTCATTCCGATGAAAAGAGAAGACCACCTTAGGTAAAAATGCTGGGTGCGTTCCAAGCACCACCCTGTCCCTATGGAAACCAGTATACGGCTCTGAAGCCACCAGTGCCTGGATTTCACTGACCCTGCGTGCAGAGGTAAGACCCACCAACAGGGCTGCCTTAATGGTGACCAGCCTGATGTCTGCGGACGCCATTGGCTCAAATGATTCATGCGCTAGGGCGCCCAGGACAACATTAAGGTCCCATACGGGGTGTGGCTTTTTGATAGGTGGGTAGAGCCTGGTTTCTTTTAACCACCTGTTTGGAGGATGAAAACTCCTCCTCAGAGTTCCGGTAGGCTCTGATGGCCGCCAGATAGGTGGGGCATGTGTCCACCTGCACCCCAGAGTGAGCGAGGTGTGCAGAAAAGGATAGTACGTTGTCCAGTGTACAAGTCAGTGGATCGATCTCCTTAGAGGCCGCTCAGTGACAAAACCTGCCCCATTTGTTTTTGTAAATGCTCCTGGTAGCATTACTCCTTGCGCCCTTATACGATGCCAAGATTTGCCTGCGACAGATGCAGATGCCTTAGAATGACCTGTTCAGTAACCTGCTGCGAGGGCTATTTTCTTGGGTACCGGGTGGATGATCATGCCTCCCTGCTGAGATAGTAGGTGATCTGGGCCCAGCGGAAGGTTTATCAGGGGCTGCTCCGGCAGGCTGAGGAGTTCTGAGAACCAGGGCCTTGCTGGCCACTACGGAACTATGAAGGATAATCCATAGGTGTTTGGACTGCCATATCTTGCATACTACCCTGTGGACGAGGGGAGTGGGAGGGAAGGCATATGCGTGATGATTGTTCCACTGAATTTGCATTGCGTCGTCCTTGACCCCTCAGCCATTTCCCTGCCAGGACGCGTACTAGGGCACCTCCTGTTGTGCCAGGTGGCGAAGAGATCCATCTGAGGATGACCCCACCTGTTGAAAATCCCTTGAAGGACCCGGAGGTCCAGTTGCCACTTGTAGTTGTCTGCACCCAACCTGCTGAGCCTGTCCGTCTCTGGGTTGGACTCCCCCGGGAGGTGAATAGCTGTTGACTAGTTCCGCCTGGGAACCCCTCTCCTGATTCCAGGAGACATGCTGCCATAATGCCCAAGAGGTGTTGGTACCACCATGCCGAGGTCACTGCTCTGCGGAGAAAATGTGCTGTGGCCCGCTTGATGGCCGTGATCTTGTCCTCGGAGGGGAAGATCCTCACTGAGCTGGTATCCCAGATGAGTCCCAGGAAGGTCAGACTGCGTGGGTTCCAGCTGTGACTTCTTGAAGTTGATGGAAAATCCCAACTTGTGAAGTGTAAGCATAAGGGCGGAGGCTGTGTGGTGGACTGCCTCCGGAGACCCTGCCCTGACAAACCAGTTGTCTAGGTATGGATATACGTGGTGCCCCTGTGTCTTGAGGAGGGCGGCCACTGTGTTCAGTCTTGTAAAGACCCTGGGAGCCGAATTGAGGCCGAAGGGTAGAACCATGTATTGGAAGTGGAAGCCCATGATCCTGAACCTCAGGGGAGACTGATGGGGGCTGCCAGATTGGGACGTGCAAGCAAGCATCCTTCATATCCAGGAAGCACATCCATTCTCCCTTGCACAATGTCTCTGCTATAAGCGCCGGGGTAACCATCTTGAACTTTTGAAGAGGAAGGGAAAGGTTCAAGGTGTAAAGGTCCAACACAACTCAGGCCAGCCTGGTTGTTCTTGTGTATGGCAAAATTCCATGAAAAGAAGCCCAGACCCCGCTGGGAGGCTGGGACTTCTTCCACCGCCTGACTCTCTACGAGCGAGCAAATTTCCGCCAACAGATCTTTTGTACCAATCTGTGGGAACGAAGGGGAGGAGTGGGAGCGATTGGTAGCCGGTAGCCCATGGATACTACAGATAGGATCCAGGGGTCCGCGAACCTTGTGCGCCAGCATTGGTAGTGAAGGGCAAGCCTGCCCCCCAACGGAGACTTGTGGACCCGGATGGGCATGTCATGCCTTCTTTCCGTCTGAAGCCGAGGTAGAGGAGGGGGATATAAAGAAGCCCTTGCGCCCCGCTTTGTCTTGCTTGCGCTGGTGTTGGCTTGGGGACCTGTCCAGTTGTCTGGACCATCGTTCTTGGAAACCCCCGGAAACCACCGAAGGACTGACCCTTGTCTGACCGCTGGTGCATCCGAGTATACGCCTTAAAAGTGGACTTTGTGAGGATGGATAAGGATTTTGCAGTCTGGGAACTGTTTTTCTTCTTATCCAGTTCCTCATCTGTGGTGGAATGGAAGAGGTGCCCCCTTCAAAGGGAAGACCCAGTATGTGTTCCAGTACGTCCAGGTTGAACTTGGTTGCCCGAAGCCAGGTCGTCCTTTTCATGTGCGTAGCGATGCAGATGGCAAGGCCAGAGGTGTCGATGTGCGCCACGGTGGACTCCCATTTTGTCTAGGGTGACAATTTTGGCTTCGGCCAGCCCCGCCTTGAAGCATGTCGGCGATCTCCCGCCAAAGCCGCTGATTGACAGCTGCAAGCATAGTATCTACATTAGACTGACGCAGATGGAGGGAAGCGTTGGAGTACATTTTCTTCCCGTATGCTTCCAGGATCTTCTCCTTTCCCAGGAGTGCAGAGGCTGATGTCACCGAAGACAATTGCGGCTTGGAGTAAATAGAAGCTCCGGGAATCACAGAGGAATGTGTAGTTGAGGGTGTGTCGACAGAAAGAGGGGGTCGCCCTCTATCTGCCAGAGCTTGGTGTCAAGGCCCCTGTTGGTAAGCTGCGCCAAATGGGGTTGAAACCATCCCATTTTGGCCATTCTTTTGCATCTGACTTCTGCCAAGACCCCCGCCTCTGGTTGCTCCGCCTCGGGCTGAGGCGATCTCATATTCAACCAGGCCGGCCAGCTGCTTGTGGAAGGCCTTGGCCGACGACGGCGTGTCCGGGGCCTCGTCTTCATCCATGTCAACCAAAGTGTCCTGTTGATTAGGACCCGCAGGAAGAGTGCTAGGAGCCTGTGGCTGTGGCATACTGACATTAGCCGGTGTCTGAGGTGGCAGCTGTGGTGCTGGCATAGCGGGAATTGGCACAGGCAGCTTGGGCTGGAGCAGCAGCACCGGCGAGAGCATTGTCCTTGATCACATCCCTAAGGATGACACCCATCTGCGAAGAGACCTCATGATGGTCAAACTTTTCAAACAACCTGTCCTCGCAGGCCGGTGGAGTCGCAAGAGGCGCGGGTATGGGCATGGGGCACTGAGGTCTGGAAACACTCTGCCTTACTGTCTGCGGGGTATAACTGCCCTGTGATGAAGGGTATGCCGTGGGCCACTTGCCTGGTGAAGACCAGTCCCATTTGGAAACTCGGTCCCCTACCTGTTCCCTAAAGGGGGGTGGTGTTGGACGAGCCGCCATCTTGTCTGACCCAGCAGCCATCTTGTCAGGCTGCATGCCACGTGCCTGCGCCGTGGTGCTTGCGGCGATGGGTCCGCCATCTTCCAAGACTCTTGGCGGTGGAGGTTGAGGCCTACCCTGCACCTCAGGATGAGGCATGGAAGGCAGATTGCCCTTGGCTGTGTCGCCGGTAGTGCTGCGTACAGGTGCCCCCTCAGACATTTGTCCGGTATTCGGGGGTAGCCCCTCGGTGTAAACCCGGTAACAGCACCTTGCGGTCCCCCTATGCCTTCATCAGTCGAGTCATGCGACACCTCAGCCTGACGGCCGGTAGCTGTAGCAGCCTCGGTACAAGAACCTGAAAGGTCCCTCCCGCTCGTTCGCTTCCTGGGAAAGGAGTCGCCTTTGCAGGGTGCGGATGAGAACAGTGCCCCTACCTTGGGCTTGGTCTTGTGCTTGACAAATTCCTTCGTTTTCTGGAGGTGACCTGCCAAAGAGCTCCCTCCACCGAACTAACCTGCTCTTCAGAGCGCGAGATGAAAGCGTGTTGCACGCGGTACAGCCCTCCCAGCTATGGTCGGGGCCAAGGCAGCAGAGACAGAGTGCGTGGGGGTCAGACGTAGGGAAGAGCCCCTCGCAGGCTGGACATCTGCTGAAGCCTGCCGACATGCGCCAGGGAGGAGCGTGGCACCAGAGGACAGAGTATCTGATTGAAGACAAGATGACGACAAAAAGACACTTATCTGGGGAAGAGCGTGTGGAATTACTAGGCCGGAGGCCTAACCCAGGAGCGCTGGTGAAAGCGGTCCATTCCCGTCGACGTGGAAAAGAGGACCGAGGAGTGGCGCCAGTGGGCGGAGTCAGGGGAGCGCATGCTCACAGGGCCGTGACCCAGCGCGCATCTAAATTTAAAGGGGAAGACGCCCATACAGTATGGAGGAAAGGGGACGGGACGTAGGAGTATCCTTTGTATTCCCCGCCCAGGCTCCAGAGTGTTTGAGAAGGCAAGAAGCGAGGGAGGAGTCCAAAACTCTGCAGCCCTTTGTTTTCCACCTTGCCTGAATGGAACCACATCCCTGTTGGGGGTAGGCTGCCCTGATTGGACAGCCAGACCACTCCTTTATGTAAACTGCAGGGAGAGATTGCAGAAGTTGTGCTGTAGTTCTTGAAAAATATGCCAGACCTGGAAGCGGCAGACTAGTCAACCAATGGAGCTGAAACCGAAGAGGAAAATGAAGAAGACATTATCGATTTCCAGCGACTGTAGAGCCCGCTGTGTAACCACAGCCTGATGCAACCCCTCCTTCCAATTGACCTGGGAGTCCCGAATGCGACAACTCCTACCCAGAAGCTGGTGAGTTCCACTAGTCTCAAGAAAACCTACATTTTGAGCCATCCCACAACGTGCTCTGACCTTGCTGGGCTGCAATTCCCCAACATCCTGGGACCTCGTGCCATTGTGTGGTGCATGGTCTTCCGAAGATCGGCTCCATCTGAAACGTTGGTGGATGCCTGCTGGACCTCCAGAGACACGATCCGAATCCCTAAAGTCCCCTCAACAGAGTGCAGGATCGAGAGAGTGAAGAGAATCCGACAGGCGATATTCGTTCTTCATCTGGCTGCTGTAAAAAGGTGCCAAATCCACAGCCACGAGAAACCGCTAAGAAGCCTTTGCTGGAAGCCTCCTCTGACAACTGCTGCTGCATGTTCCCATCCAGTGTCCAGTTCTTTCATCTCCAGATCCAGGTCTTCTAAAAAGTAATGTGTTGGTACTGTTTTAGTATTCTAACCCCTCGTAGGACAAAGCCATGGTGTTGTGCGACGCAGGTGTTTGGCGGTGATGGGGTAGCGGCGCAGAGTGCGAGCATGCAGCCCAGCACACAACCAGCAGCAACCGAAAAAAAGTAATAAAGGTGCGGGAAGTGGAAGCAGCCACTACTGAACTCCATTAAACTTCCCAGCCTTTGCATGTACTTCCAGCTAACTGTCGGACTTAACGTACTCCGACTCTGCATGACCCAAGGCTGTACCCTTAGCGGTTAGCCGTACTTCGTGTTTTGTGCCCTTCTCTCGGTCCCCTTCAATTGCAGTCACTGTTGTTCTGTAATCTGTGTCCCATTAGGCTCTCTCCCACTCTCTAGGTCCCCAGCCATCCGTGTTACTGTTGTTCTGTGAACTGTCACATTAGGCTCATTCCCACTCTAGGTCCCCAGCCATCTGTGTTACCGCTATACTGTGAACTGAGTCCAATTAGGCTCTCTCCCACTCTAGGTCCCCACCTAGCTGGGGGTACTGTTTCTACTGTTGTGTGTCACCTGTCTGCTCCTATTAGGGAGAATTTGCAAAATGTGCTAATTCCCCTTTACCTTAGAGACCACCAGCTCTTTTGCTGAACTTTGGGACTCGGTACTTTTTAATTATGTTTGTTTGCTGTGTTTATTTCTTTTGGTTATGGAGTTTTTGACAACTCCATATGCATCATCTTTTCATGTGTGTCACATAGCACCCTCAGTGCAGTGACACAGGGAAGCCTTTTTCTGGCTGTCCCAAGGTTTAAATACCTTCTCTGGGATAAACTACTGTTTCCCAGAGAATGTAAAGTTAAATTGACTTTACTAGTCTTTTTAAATTCCTAGACCCAGCACACTATCTTACAATAGAGTGCTTGAGGGGTTACCTAGTATCCCCTATGTCTAGAAACTCATGTAGCAGTCAAATGCTACCCTTTCCTCTCGAAATGGCTGGTGGCAGTGGTTTTACAACAAACTACCATGATTTATCCTGACCGCAAACACCGGTTGCGTTAAATCACAGGAGCCATGTTTTTCCAAATGGCGTCTGAGACCCCTTTGTTTAAACAGGTCCCGGTCTTCTATTTTCGCTATTTCTTTGTGGAAAGGTCCTTCTAGGGTTTTTGTCTGCGCGCCAAACCAGGCTTGGTCCTTTTGTTCCTACGACTTTGGCGAGCTTCAGGACTGAAGCCCGCCTCTGGCGCCCGAGTGTCTGGGGTGGGCAGGAAGTGATGGAGGTGCCTGAAACACACTGTGCTTAGTCTCCTAGGAGACCCAAATGCACTCTGGCGTGATTGGCTGGCTGACTGACCGGCAAGAACAACCAGCAGGGTGGCTGAGTGGCAGCTAGGCTGGAATGAATGGGAGAAAACCGTTTATAAGGCGAGTCTCTTGGACTGAAAGGCAGAGTCGACCACTGGAACGAAAGAACCGAAGACTAGCTGGAAGAGGACGGCTGCTGCAACTACTGGACCGTTGGCTTGCCCGGTGGAGCCCTGCTGCAGGTCCAAATCGCCAAGTTCTCCTGGACAGAGAAGCCCTTCAAGGACGACTTCTTTCTTTGAGTTGGTAGGACCAACCAACTCTTAAGTCACCTGGATACCATTCTCAGAGCTGGTGAGGATTAACGAGGGGGAAGGACACCAGCTTGTGTGCTTGAAGAACAGCAATCGGAATCGAAGATTTGCCAGTTTTGCGACCAGTCACCGTGCAGTGCAGAAGCCCCAACGTCCTCCCTCTTGTCCCCACGACTTAGGCTCAGGAACAGCGAGATCTGCAGGAACAGCGAGATCTGCAGGAACAGCCAGGAACCAAAGTCTTCAGCTGCATCCTTTTCTTCTATACAAGGTACTGTGAAAACCGACCAAGAGAACTTACCTGTCACTGCGAAAGTGCGTACAACTTTGGCAACTTACAGGCCTAGTCAGCTTGTGACCCGACACATGAACCTTTCTTCCGTGAACTACTTCTGAGAACCATGGCAAAGACTTTTCCGTTTAAATACCAGAACTGTTTTTACCTATACAAGACACTAGCCCATTGACTTTGGCCTACCTATTGCATTGAATCAACTCCTCTGGTGAACTCAAAGTATTTGCACTGTCGAAGAGTAACTCTCTTATTTGTTTTATTAACCTATGCCTTTTTGCTCTCACTTCAAATGCTCTGAATGGGTTCTACGTTATTTCGCCGCAGTATTTTTCATCGCAGGTTTTTTAATCGCCGTTTTCTTTCTCGAAAAACTTGTTTTTTTAATTTTTTTTTTCTTATGGGGGGTTACCCCCCCAAACCCCCCTTTTTTACATTTTTTTATTCCCTTACACCCACAACCATACATTTAATGTTTTAACCCCCCCAAAAAATAAACAAAAAAACGATTCGTTTTTTTTTCGAAATAAAAACGGCAATGAAAAATACAGCGGTGAAATGCGTGTACGTGTATACCTCTGAATGCCATTTTTCTTCGACTTCAACGTAGTTTAACTGTCTCAGAACCTGATAGTGCAAAGTACTGTAGCATATTTACGTGTGATATTGATTGCCTCATTCTAGTGAATGTTTTCTAACTGACTGTGTAATAAATTAAGAATTGTTTTACCAAGAAACAATAAGTATAAGTGTCTATCTGAATACTTGTAATTATAGACCTCTGTGTAACACCCTTACAAGCTCACATTCACCCTTGAGATAAGCCTGGCTGCTCAGCTCTCTACCAAAAACTGTGTGGTACAGACTTCACCTTCCTCCTCCTCCTCCTCTGGCTACTATGCCACCTCCTGCTACCACCTCTGCCCACTCTCGCCCCCCCCCCTCTTCTGCTGGGTGTACCTCAAGCTTGTACCCCATCCCAGAAGTCTTAAATGTGGCAACCTGCTCCACGTCACTACTCTTAAATCTTGCTCTGCTGTCAAACACTACTCTGACATCTGCTACCTCCTCAAATAACTTGACCTGGATGTCCTCGCTCTCACCGTAACATGGTTCACGGCCAGCTATTTAACGTATCCCCTTAGCACACCACATAAGGTGGTGTGTGCCAATATCCTATAGTATAACGTTTAGAAGGTACACAAAGTATCCATCTATTAAGGAGGACTGTAGTTCTCAAGGATAGTGAAAGAATCTCAAAGGGGAACTCAAAGGGTTCCTAGCAACACTGCACATAGGGTGCTGTGTGCTGAAAAGGTTAAACACAATTGCCTTTAATCCCTGAAGTGCCAAGGACGAGATAGCTCGTCCTTTTTGGCACTTCATTTTGTGCGATCCCTGCAAAGGTCCCCCCTCACTGCCAGGGGGCTGGATTACCTTCAGTTTCACGTCGGCGTGAAGTAATTTTCACTGCAGCAGTCTTCACCTTTCTCCCCCTCGATCTCTGGCTGTATTTCAAGCCGGAGATCGAGGGAGGTGTCGTTGGAAAGGGGAGATTCTCCCCTTTCCAACGACACCCTGTGTGACAGCATTGTTGGGCGCGGAGAGGGCACAGAGCGCTCGATCTGCGCCCAGCAATGCCACTGGACCACCAGGGATAGGTTTGTGACGTGGGGGGTAGGGGAGCTGCTTACAGTAAGCCCCCCTGAAAGGGTGGTGGCCCTCCCCCTCCCACACCAAGTGGAAAGGGGGGGACCACCCCTTGTAGCCCTCCCTGGGGGCAGATCTATGCCCCCAGGCAGGTGTACATGAGGTGGCCCCCATCCGGGGTGTCGAAGCCAGCAAGGAAAACAGGGAACCCCATGCATTTCCCAAAAGAGGACATCCGTGGGAATCCACAGAGGTCTGACTTGCGCAAATCGGCCCAGAATCTACTACCCAAAACCCCCCGCAAAGTCCAAATTTGGGGTTAAAAAACACAATTTCCAGACATTTCACTCTGCTCACCCACCGAAACACGTTGCCAACAGATGTCATACCTTCCCGCGTTCCCACAGGTGTCCCAACGAAAACGGTACCTCACATGTGTGGGTTCACCAATCTAGCCGCAAAGGGAAAAGGCTCACCCACTAGTAACCACAAAAGGGTTTCGGGAGATAACATACAGATTTGGGACTAGGGTGTTCGAGCCTTCAAGGAAAACTGGGACCCCCATGCATTTCTGAAAAGAGGGCACCAGTGGGAATCCAGAGAGGTCCAATTTACGCAAAGCGGACCAGAATGTTTTACCCAGAACCCCAGACAAAGTGAAAAATGTGGGGTTTTTTCTGGCACATTTCAGACTTTGCCGGGGCTTCTGGGTAATACATTCTGGGCCGATTTGCACACGTCAGCCCTCTGCGGATTCCCACGTGTGTCCTCATTTCGGAAATGCATGGGGTTCCCTGTTTTCCATGGTGGCTTGGACACCCGAGGCCCATATCTGTATGGTGTGCCCGTCTGGAGAAAGTGAAATTCAGGTGTCAAAAAAGACTTGGGGTTACCTGTGTTTTAGGCTTTCCCCATGGCGCCCAGGTAGGTGCACCCACACATGTGTCGTACCGTTTGCATCGGGACACCTGTTGGAACGCGGGAAGGTATAACATTTGTTGTGTTTGTGTGGTTTTCATAACGTTTTGACCCATTTGCTGGTGCCCTTTGTTAGGGAGAATTCTCTGTTAAGGCTAATTTCCCAAACCTAGCGAGTCCCCCAGCAGCTTTGCTGGATCTTTGGGGTTTATTTTTTTTCTCCTGCTAAGAGTGAGACTCTTTCTCCCACTCTTAGGCACGATTTGAGATTGTCCTTTGACTATGTAATGTGTTTTATGGGCTATGGGGTCTTTTACTCCATAGGGCTTCATGTGTTTTTGGTAAGTGTGTTACACAGCACCCTCAGTGCAGTAACACAGGGGTGTCATAGTGACCCCCAAACAGACTCTATACCCTGGGACTGACTACTGTCTCCCAGGGCATGTAAAGTCACCATTGGCTTTACTAGTCTTAAATTGTGAACAGAACCAGTACAAACCATCATATTGTAGAAGTACTGGTAGGGGTAATTCGATTGCCCCTGGGCCTGTTTTCCAAGGGGGCACTGTCCAGTTCCCCCTTGTCGAGTTTCTGGCTGGTGGCAGTGGATACCACACGAAATATTCCACCGGAATATTTCCTATGAGATTTTCCCATTCATTTTAAACGCACCCCTTTTTGGTGCAATGTTAAAAATACTGCTGGGTTATTTATTTAATATTTATTCCCCGGTTGGGTCTTTTTGCCAGGACTCTGTTTTAAAACGGCGTTTGTGTTCACCTCTGAAACTCTAACCCAAGTCGAGCCCTTTGTTCCACTTTTTGGCGGGCTTCCCCACAGAAGCCCTCCAAATGGTGCCACTCTGTCTGTGGTCAACAGGATGTGTGGGAGGGGGATTAGGCACCCTGGACTGAGTTGCCTTGGCAACTCAAGTCGCACTGTGTGTGATTGGCCCAGTTGTGAGCCGCCCACCACTTAGCATGCTTGAGTGACAGCTAGGCTGATGAATGGGGGTTTTGCTGCATAAAAGCAGGGCTTTGGGGACTGGAACTTCAGAAGTCACCACAGGACCTAAAGAATCCGAAGAAGGGAGAAGCTGAGCCATCTACAACGACGACACCACCGGTGGAGCCCTGCTGTACGAAACTCACCACTTTCCTGACGACAGAGGAGAACTTCTTCCAGGAGAGTCTTCTTCCCCTTGAGCTGGTGGGACCAACCAGTTTGCCTTTTTCGCCTCCCTGGATCGTCTCGTGGTCGAATCGCCCGTGCCAAGCACCCCAGTGGCCGGATAGCCACGTTTCACCACTACCGCGAATAAAAGGGTAGTACCTTTTAACCGGGAAACTCTGCGGCTGGTTTCTTCCCTGGCAGTGCAACGACCTCCAGCTTTCCTCCACGTCGAGATCTTCTCTTCCCCTGATTAAGCTCCGACTTGCACCCGCTGCCAGGAACAACTGCCCCCGCTGGAGCTTTCTCACCATTTCAGGTACTGTGCCCCGCCTGGTCTCCCTTGCAACAGACTGTCCAAGGTGTCATGTAAATCCTTGACTCTCTATCCTGGGGTGACCTCGGACCTGTTAACATTACCTTTCCAACTTGATCCAACCTCTTTGGACTTTTCTGCAAAGACTTTGAGTGCATTTCCACTGTGTGATCTTGGGCACATTTGCTCTACGGTAGATCCTGCTTTTCTTGACTTGCTGTGGTTTCTTAAAAGTGTTGGTACCGTGTGTTTTTCCTATTCTTCCTTTTCTCTCCCTTTTTAAACAAATTATTGGAGTGCCATCTACGGTTACGCGCTCACCGATGTTTGGCTAAATAAGTGGCGTCTTAACCTAGACTTCTCAAATAATTAACTAGGGAGGTATATATATTTCTAGTGACTGTGTTTGAACTTGCTTGACATATTAGTGCCAGTGTATTTTTACAAGTGTGTTTTTAAATAAATAATTATATACTTTTATACCAAAGCTCTGGTCAGTGTTTGCTTGTGCTACTGTAGTTTTAGCCCTATTGTGTATACTCTATATACTGCCTAACTCTTCTTGAGAGAAGTCTGACTGCTCAGCCACAGCTACCAGGTAAATCTGGGTGGTACAGACTGCTACCAATTGGGTTTACTGCTAACACCTGTAGTCTTAGACTTTTTGCAGTGGTCCCTAAGGGAACTGCACAGGTTTCTGCCTAACACCCTTTGTCACAGAACCCTTTAATTTCCCAAATGTACCCTACATTTAGTCGCCGCTTTAGGCACCATACACTTTTGTAACCTGCACAGGTCACCTACCCTTGAAAAGGTGTCTGTGCTCTTTCAAAAAAAGTATGCATGCCGTTCCTCACAACATTGGTTTTCCTGATTTACACATGCTAAGTGTGTCTGTTCAGGCCGTAAGCATAAAACTCCTGTGTACCATGGCTCAGTGTTTGGCTTGTGGTATTGCTCGTTTTGTAAAACACTACAACAAATGTGTGCTCCTAACTGCAAGAGTCGGGGGAATGTAGCGGAGCATTGCTTTTCTCAAAATTCATGGAAGCCATTGCTGTACCAAGCCAACCATATCCACCACAAACCTTTTTTTCGGTCATTTTCCCGCTTTTCCCCCAATCTATGGCATTTTCCCCTACCTAGTTGTTGCCCGACCAACGCAAATCACCCCTTCCTAAACTTGGAATTTCGTCTACTTTTCAGAAATGTATGCCTTTCTGTCCTCCAATACGGCTTTCCTACCCTTTTCTTCCATCCCGTCCATGCATGTCCAATTGGCAAAAAAGGCCAAAATCGCCTACCTCTCACAAAACGGTTGATAACCACAGTTTCCATTCAACCTGTTCTTGAAAGGCAGGAAATTGGGGAATCAAGCACAGCAAACCATTTGTTCCTTGTTCTTACAAGGAAAAAAACACAGGCTTCTTTGTACATCATTCTATTGGCATTTTTTGAAAAAACCCTAAACTTTCGCACTTTTTGGTTATTTTCTCTCACCCCCCCTACAGCAACCTAGGATTCCTGGGTGGCGTTACGACCGCCTACATGTGGGAAAAAAAGGAGCCAAATTTGGCTGAGGTATCTCATGTAACAAAAAAGTTACAAGGCATTGAATGGCCACATAGCGAAATCACCAAAAAAGGCCTTGGCACTGGGGGGAAATACCCATGGCAGTTAAAGGGTTAAGAAATAGTAAAAGGGATGCAAAAGTGCCCCTGCAGCACCACACTAAAGGTGATATCTGCAGCACTAAGAATAAAAGGTGAAAAAGAAAGGGTGGGAGGGCATTCCTTGCACTGGAAGCCAGAGGGCCTGACCACAGCACTCCGAATAAGGGAAGCAGGAGCGTGAGGCCAAACTGCTTTACTCCAAGTGTGCAGGCAAAGAGCAGGTCTGATGGGGTGTGCCTTTGAAGACAATGGAGGAAAGTGTGAAAGAAACACTTTCCTAACATTCCCACCCATTTCACCACTGTCACGGATGGACTGTTGCCTCTACCCCATTTATTTGATATATTCATTCGTCATTTATATAGCGCCTATACACTTAAAAAGCATTTCAAAGCACTCCAATGCAGGGAGGGTGCAAACATTGACATTCTTTATGGGCATTGGAACATTCAGAATGGGCAAGTGCTATGCATTTAGAGGTACAACATAGAACATGCAAGAGCTATACATAAAGAAGTGGGGAGGGGGCCTGGTAGGGTAAGACGAACAGAGCAATAAGTGCATGAGGCATGCAGTAGGAGAGGAGGTGGGTGAGAGGGGTGGCAGGGAGAGGCACATTAGACACCAAAAATGAAAGCGGCTGAAGAGAAAGTAAAGAGAAATCAGAATTGGGAAAGCTGCCAACTCACAAATAAATCTGCAGGGGTGCATGAAGTTCTGGTGGGCCAGAAACGAGGGGTCACAGTCTGCCTCCCAAGTCCAGGAGACCTCATTATGATGTGCTGAGGGGCCGAAGAAGGGGGCCATCCAGTCCAGTCAGGTTGGTGTGGGGACTGGCTTTCGCCTGCCAGTTCACCATTGGCCAGGAAGAATGCCCTAGCAGAGAATCCGTAGCGAGCTGCCAGGACATCATGGCAACGCTCTCGAGTGGTGTGTTCCGGCCATCTTGGAGCAGGAAAGGCTTGATGTAAAATAATAACGAGACAAGAGCGCACCATGCGCTTTTCGATATTGATGACCAGAATATCCAGTAAGGAATCTGACGGTCGTCTGCCAGAGTGGAGGGGCAAATAACAAGCAAATCCGGAGCGCAATCATGCCCAAGTGGCTCACCTCTGAAAACAAATGCTCAGCGCTCTGCAGGCCTTCAGGAAAGCAATGTTGCTGCAGATTGAGAGAGTAGGACAGCCAGCGACCACCCAGCAGTGAGAAGAGCAGAGGCGTAGACAGGGTAGGGCCTGAGTGGGCAAGGCCCACCTAAAATCTGTAAATGCCCACGCAGCAGCACTGTGACTGCATTTACAGATTTCAATGTGGGTGCGGTGAGTCCAACTACCTTAGCTTCAGGCCCCGCTTATAAGAGAAACCTGACTACACCGCTGGAGAAGAGAGGGGGGAAAAAGGCCCTCATGTGGCCTAAATGCTATTTTCTCCTCTTCAGCAACCGCAACGGCCTGAACCCTCTTCTGGAGTCAATTCTTCAGTGACAGCACTTATTATGAAAGATCGTTTTTTGCAGCTTTCTCTCCTTTGACACCATTTGGATGCCCCGACATTTTGTTTTTTTTACTCCCGACTTGACTCTTTGAAGGCAAGTAAAGCTTTTTGCTTCACTTACCTTGCTTAGCATGTATGTTTTAGGGGGCACTAGTCAGTCTCTTAAGCTACCAGTGCACGGATGACAGTCCCTCTTTGGAAGATTCCTTGTGTTTATGCTGCAAACAACCTTTCAGTGAAGTGAGGCAGGGAGACTTTGTACCCCTTTTCCATTAAGTACAATTTATTACATGCATGATGTGTCCAGACAGGCTTGTGGCAGTAGATAAATCATTTTTTGCATAATGCATTTTTTGAGTACCATATACTCAAAATGGGTGTGTCACACGTTATTCACCCAATCTTTTTGCCATGTTGTCCTTTAGCCTTCTTCCTGCCCCCTCTGGTCAGGCAATACCATGTATGGAAAGTCCCTCGCCAGGGCAAAATGTCGACTTTCCTGGGCAAAGTAGAGCTGTGTGTACCTGCCCGGATCTGGGGGCTGGTGCTCTCGCGTCACAATCCACACTCTGGCCAGGGTTATGTCTGCCGATTGGCAAATGTGTTGTACGAGCATGTCCACAATTTGACAGTCCTTGCCGCTTTCAAAGATGCTGATCCTTTCCTTTGGTGTGCTGGGGGGCGACCCTGGCTCAAATGTAAGATAAAAGGACTCCTGAGCCATTTTTTAAATTGTTGTTGGAGCCTCGACCCCACTGAAGAGCTTCAGCCCACTGAAGACCAGAGGAGTGCTGCTTAAGAAATCTGGCATTACATCAGCCAAGTCCTGTTGCATTGGTGACTCTCTCAGCCATCTCCTGAAGACCCCAGACGTTACTTTAACCCTTGGGTTGGTGGGTGTTGGGGCAGACATGCCATTTTATGCCAAATCTCCCTCACCTGTGAGACCCCCATCTCTTTTTGCTGAACTTGTGGATTTCTTTTCTATGTTCCAGAGTGAGTGGGAACTTTTTATCCCACTCACCCTTTCTTTTACTCCGGCTACGGGAGTCATTTTTATGTCTCTCCATACTTTATTTTTGGAGTCATGCTTTCCTCCATCTTTTATAGGCATCTTTTGCTACAACCACCACACTGTGCAGTGTGGCTAGGAGCCCTTTGGGCTTCCCTTTTTATTTTCTCTTATTTTCCTTGAGTGAAATACAGTTCCCAAGGGTAGAGGGATACTTGTTATCCCTTTTACATTTTATATTGTGAAATCAGCACACCCCACCTTACGTGGAGTACTGAGGGGTTATACAGTATTCCCTTTCTCACTGTTCCTGTAAAATGTATCTAACATACAGACTTTTGTGTCATTTTAACCTGCGGGCTATACTCTCAACCCTGGCAATGGGGGTCACCATTGACCCAAAATGATGCCTGTATTCCTTTTTTGTCATTTCATGTGTGCTTGTTCTTTCTTGGTCTTCCTTCTGCTGTGCTGGGTAGGGAAGGTCCTAGCTTGACCTTTGTCTTCAGCTGGAATCCTTTGTGAAGCCCGCTGAGGCTCCAGAGTTTCAGTGAAGACAGGAAACAAGGGAGGAGTCTGAAACCCTGCAGTCCTTTTTCTTCTGGCATGAAGTTTGAATGTAGCACCAGTGCTGATTGGCTGGGTTTGTGGATAAATGTCTTGGATCCGGAGGCTGAAGACAAGTCGACCACTGGAGCTGAAACAGATGAGGAAGACGAGAAGACGCCTGTAGCTACTTCCAGCAGACGGAGATGCCTGCTGAGTGACCGCTGCTGTGCTGACCCTTTATTCCATGCGACAGTTGAGACCCGACAAGGAAGTCTCCTGCCCTTGGACTGGTGGTACCAATCGGTCATAAGAAGACCTGCATTTCGAGCCCTCCCACAACGAGCTGTGACCTTTCGTGACTACAAACCGCCAATACCCTGGGACCTTGAGGCGGAGTGCTGTGCATCGTCTTCCGAAGAAGAAATCTCTCTGCAACTTTGGTGACCTCCTGCTGGACCTCCAGGAGCAGGATTCCACTCCTTGAAGTCCCCTCACCAGAGAGCTGAACCGAGATAGCGAGGCAAACCTTTTCGGACGAGAAATGTTCTTCAGCTGGTGCCTTGAAAAGGCTGGCAAAATCACAGAGCCGCAAGAAGCAATGAAGAATCCTTTACTGAGAGTCTTTCCACTTGACTGCTGCTGTAAAATACCATTCAGTGTCCTTTCTTTTGTCTAAAGACCAAGAATCCAGTGACCAGGTCCTGTAGCTGCTGCATCGTGAGATTGTCCGCCCGCATCATCTTCACTGCTGAGTTACTGAGAGACTCAGGTAATACTTACCTAGAGTTGTTCTGTCGCTCCAGTGTGACTAGGGGGTAATTCGTATAGATGGGAGTTTGCCCTTCCATGTTCACCCAGGCCCAACGCTGGAACACATTCAGCGAGCCTTCTCCAAAATCCCTGAACCCTTTTACCAACATGAACTATTACTCAACTGCTTGTGCCTGCCTTTTTTCCTCCAATCTAACCCTGAAAAAGAATGAGAACTAGATAGGGAAGGACACTTAAAGCGTTGGCTCTGCGAGAAGATTTCCAAGTAACTTGCATTGGGGTTGCTTCTGTCCAAATGATCTGAAACCCTGTACTACAAAATTATTACTCAACTTAATATTGCAGTGCCCTTCTGAAAAGTAATTGCCAAGTTCTTACTTACCTTTGAATTTTATCTACTATTAAAAGTATATCCAAAGTTACTTGTGTTGCAAAGTACTTACTTGCTAAAGGTTGGTAGTGGAACTGTATTATTCATAAAACGGAATGAGTCACACTGTTTACTACAAAGTTATTACTTACCTTTGAATGGCATACTGCCATTCTAGAAAGTATAACAAAGTGGTTTTTACTTAGCTTGAATAGTGCCATTCTAAAAGTCTTTTATACTGTGGTTTACTTACCAGAAGTATTGTATTGGTTTTATATTGTGTCTACTGCTTATGATAGTACTTACTTTTCTAAAACATTCTCTTTACCTGTGTGTGTATATGGGATACATTACTCACCGTAATCGTATTTCTGATGCTTGTATCTGCTTAGATTCACATGCTGTGCATAGGCCGACATCTAGTGGAAGCTGCGGAGTATTACAGTTTGTTTTTCGAAACTCGAAAATGGGCGTCGACACAGGCGTGCCAGTAATACTATCCCTAGTGTGACGTCCACTGTACCCAAGATCCCTCACGCGTCTAGGATCCTCAGATTGTATTTTTTCTGACATGAGGAAGCATGAGGAGTAGCGTGAGTACAGATAATCCAAGCAGATAGACAGAAAGGTAAGACTACAAGTAATCATGCGCCTTCTCTCGGAGGGGAGGAAGGGTGGGTCGCATGTGAATCTAAGCAGATACAAGCATCAGAAATACGATTACGGTGAGTAATGTATCCCTTCTGAGGCTTGTGGAATCTGCTTAGATCACATGCTGTGCATAGATTAGCGAGCAGTACCAGAAGAAGGAGGTGGGATGTGAGAAGGGTCATGAGCAAACAGGTGTCTTAGAACCGCTTGTCCCACTTGTGTATCTGTCTTGGAATGAGTGTCAATGCAGTAATGCTGAGTAAAAGTGTGAATAGAGCTCCAAGTAGCTGCTTTGCAAATGGTGTCGAGGGGAACATTTGCAATGAAAGCCAGAGTGGCCCCAATGCCTCTAGTAGAGTGGGCCCTTGGCGTAAAAGGCAGAGTTCTTTCAGAAAGAGAGTAACACAGCTGTATACAGTTGATAATCCACTTCGAGATAGCGCCTTTAGAGACGCGATCTCCCTCTCTGCCTGTAGTTACGGAGACAAACAGTTGATCTGTTTTTCTTAGCGGTCTGGTTTTATTTATATAGTAGAGGACCGCCCTACGCACATCTAGGGTGTGTAGTTTCACCTGAGCCGAGCTTTGCGGGTTCTGGAAGAAAGCCGGAAGCTCGATGGACTGGTTTACATGGAACTTTGATATAAATTTAGGTGAGAACCTAGGGTGTGTGCGTAAAACCAGTTTGTCTTTGTGGATAGTAAAGAAAGGATCCTGCACTGACAGAGCCTGAATTTCACTGACCCTTCTTATAGAGGTAATGGCTACTAAGAAGGCCGTTTTATAAGTCAGGTGTTTGAGACTACTTTTATGCATGGGTTCGAAAGGGGGGCCCATGAGCTTAGCTAGCACCACATTAAGGTCCCATCCTGGCGGTGGGTTTGAAATAGGAGGGTGAAGTCTCTTTACTCCTTCCATGAAGGCTTTAACTACTGGTACTTTCCACCACAACACCTTGTTATGGGATGTGGTGTAAGCCGAGAGGGCTGCCAGGTGTACTTTCAGAGAGTTAAAAACCAATCCTGCATCGAGCAGGTGGAGCATGTATGTCACGACGTTGGAAGGAGTGCAATCAACAGGGTTGATTTGTTTATTCTGGCACCAAATAACGAATCTCTTCCACTTGTCAAAGTAACAGTGCCTTGTGTTTGGTTTCCTGGATTCTTTTAGGATGTCCATACACCTTTGTGGTAAATTGAGATGTCCAAACTCTATGACCTCAGGAGCCATGCTGCCAGGTTCATTGAGTTGGGTTGCTGGTGCACTGTTTGACCTTGTTGCTGGGACAGTAGGTTGTACCAGGCTGGAAGTTTGATGGGCTCGCACACCGCCATCCTGCGTAGGTGTGGAAACCATGGTTGTCTCGCCCACATGGGAGCAACTAGGATGAGCGTCATCGATTCCTTGTTCATCTTGTACACCACCTTCCTGATGAGAGGAGTTGGTGGAAAAGCGTACGCAAACATCCCTGACCAGTTCATCCACAGGGCGTTCCCTTGGGAGTCTGGCTGGGGGAACCTGGATGCAAATCCTGGGCATTGTTTGTTTCCGCTTGTGGCGAATAAGTCTATAGTGGGGAAACCCCACCGAGAGAAGAGATCTCCTACGATCTCTCTGTGAAGTACCCATTCGTGTTCTTCTGGGAGGGAGTCTCTGCTTAGAGCATCCGCTAGGGAATTGAGCTCCCCTGGAACATGTTGCGATGACAGGAAGATGTTCAGTCTGAGTGCCCATATCCAGATTTTCTGGGCTGTCGTGCTGTCCGTCAGGATCTGCACCGACAGGTTTAGTAGATGGGGCTCGAACGCCCGAAGCGCTCGGAATACTGCCAGAAGCTCTAGGAGGTTGATGTGGTTCTTGGCTACTGAGTGAGACCAGAGACCCTGAGCTGTGTGGTGGAGATGGTGAGCTCCCCACCAAGTCAGGCATGCATCTGTAGTCACCACTGCCTGTATTTCGGGATCGTAAAAGGGTTTTCCCCTTGCGAGATTCTCTCTTGTCCACCAGTGTAGGCTCTGTACAAGTGTTGGCGAAACGACCACTAGATCGTCCCACTGACCACTTGCCTGAGACCACTGTTTCGCCAACCATTCCTGCATGGGACGCATGCGCAGTCGCGTGTGGGGGACCAGGTAAATGCATGACGCCATCATGCCCAGTAACCGCATTGCTTTGCGTACCGTTATTTGTTGACCGGACTGATAATGTGGAATTTGCAGTAGTATATTCTGAATTCTCTCTTCCGAAGGGAAGGTCAACCCTTCCTGAGTATCTAGGATTGCTCCTAGGAACTGTTTTGAGGTGCTTGGCACCAGGCTTGACTTTGAATGTTTGTCCTGCAAATTCCTGGGGTTTCCCCCGTTATGAGCCAGTCGTCCAGATAAGGGTACACTGGGATTGCCTCCCTGCGTAGGTGTGCCGCTGCCACCGCCAGTACCTTGGTAAATACCCTTGGTGCTGAAGCTATCCCGAAGGGCAGTACCTTGAATTGGTAGTGGCGACTGTCCACCTTGAAGCGCAAGTACTTTCTGTGCGCCGGGAGCATGGAAATATGAAAATAAGCATCTTTCATATCCAAGGTTGCCATGTAATCCCCCTTTTTTAGGAGGGGGATTACCTCTTGTAGCGTGGTCATACGGAATTTTTGGGGCTTGACATACTTGTTGGCAGGCCGTAGGGTCCAATACTGGGCGCATTGTCAAATCTTTCTTTGGCACAAGGAAGTAAGTTGAATAGATACCCTTGTTTACCTGGTGTCCTGGGACGAGTTCTATCGCGTCCTTTTCTAGCAGAATGGCGATCTCCTCGAGAAGGATTTTCTGATGTTCTAGGGAGTGTACTTTTTGTCGTGGAGGATGGTTCCGGGGACGCTGCAGTAATTCGATACAATATCCTGTGGACACTATTGACAGCACCCATCTGTCTGAGGTGATCCCTTCCCAAGCCTGGGTGAAGTTGGAAACGCGTCCCCCTACTGGGGTTGCGTGAGAAGGGACCCTGAACTGAGCGTCACTGCTTTGGTGGAGGCGTGCCACCTCCCTTGTTGGGGCTGCCTCTGCCTCTCCCACGACCTCTTTTGTTACCCCTGCCGTAACTTTGGGTAGACTTCTGGCTGTTGTTCCACTGTGTACCCTGTCCCTGGGCATAGATGCCTCTTTGTGAATTTTGGCCGCGTGGGCGACGAAAATTACTGTTCCCCCTCTGGTTAGGGGGTTTGTTGGTTAGTTGGCCAAGGGATTTAAGTGTTTCGTATTCGTCCTTGGCGTTTTTCAGTGCGTCTTCGACCGCTTTCCCAAACAATAGATCGGGTTCCACCGGCTTGTCTATTAATGAAGCCTGAGTTTCTGTTTTGAACCCCGACTGCCGTAACCACGCATGTCTCTTGATAACAGTACCTTCTGCTATCAATCTCCCTGCGTTGTCCGCGGCGTCGAAAGTTGCTTTCAATATGCAACCAGACACGGCTCTCCCTTCTGCCGAGATCCGAGCCAATTGGCCCTTTAATGGTTCAGGAGCAGAGGCTATGAGTGCCGCGACCTCTTCCCATTGATGGCAGTTGTAGCTGGCCAACAGGGTGGTGGAGTTAGCAATCCTTGCTTGGTAGGCGGACGTTGAGGCTACCTTCCTACCAAACCCGTAAAGTTTCTTGCTCTCCTTGTCGGGAGGAGCTTCTGACGAAGATAAGGGTGTTCCAGCCCTCTTCCGAGTGTTGGTAACAACTAGGGAGTCTGGTTTAAGATGTCCTCTTATATAGAGAGGGTCAGACTGGGCTGCCCGGAAAAGTTTTTCGACCCTGGGGTTGACTGCTCTGGTGAGGTTTGGGTTCACCAGGGACGGATCTATTCTTCGTTGGATAGATTTAAGGATAGGGATGGTCTGAGCGACCGGCCTCCTCTCTCCCACCAACTCTTCTGCGAAGTCCCTTTCCTCCTGTACACCGTGGGTGTCGATGTGAAAATGTTCTGGCGCGCGAGCGAGAACCTCATTAAGGAGGGGCTGGTTATCGACTGGCGAGTCGGTAACTGGGGCTTCGTTCTCTACCGGGGAATCTACTCTGTAAATTTCCTGCTCATCTTCTCCCTCCCCCTGGTCCTCATCATCCGCATAGTATTCCGTCCCGGTTTGTTCCTCCATAATTCCAAACTCCTGGTCCCCCTCAGGGAAAGGCTCTCCTTGGTACCTGGGGTGAGGAGTAGAGTATGGAGTAGAGTAAGGCTGTACCTCGAAGGGTTCAGGTCCTTCGAACCGGGCCCTTTTACTTAGGGGGATGGGATCAGTGGAACCTGAGGGTGTGGCCCCCTGAGGGTCATACGAGAGGAAATACTCTGGATTCTTGTCGTAAAAATCAGCCAAGGAAGACATCCTTGACATGACCCTGTCTATGTCTTCGCTGGACCATTCTTTGGAGCAGGGGATGACTTTAGTAGGCAATTTAGGGGACTTATCAAGGGTACCCTTGCTGGAAGTTGATCTCTCAGTAGACTTGTATTTGTTTGTCTGCTTAGGGGGGAAGGATGGTCTTACAGGAGTGGAAGAATGTGCTTTCCGCTGTTTCCCCCCCTCCCCGTGCGTGGAAAAATGTTTTCCCTGTCCCTTGGAGGCCCCGGGGACTTTCGACGCCTGGCGTCGAGGATCGGGAGAGGTATCTGTGTCTTTCGAGCGTGAGGCCTCGCTGGTGATAACTGCGGGCTTCGTCTCTTGGAGCGCGGCCTGGGGGTGGAAGTCGTCTTCGTCTTCCAACGATCGAACTTCCATTAGTCTAGGGAGCGAGGCACTCTTGGCAAGAGTGGATGATTGCCTTGCGTCATGAGGCGATCTCGATCGAGAGCGCCCAGAGGACACCGAGTCGGACCGTTCTATCTGTACCTCTTTCCGAGAAGTCGACGTCGTCGAGGTTCGGTTGGACTTAGTGTGCGTAGGGTGTGTAGGGTGTGTAGGGTGTGTAGCGCTTGCGTCGCCGGGGGTCTTCCCCATAGCCGCCCTGCCGGACGACCTTCCGAGGTCGGGGACCTGCGCTCGGCTGTCTTTCGACGCCGTAATTCCCTCGCCGTCCGAAAGTACGGCGTCACTGCCATCGCTGAAGGCGCCCTCCGCTGCCATGGCCGCCTGCCTGGCGTGGTGGGCCCAACGCTTTGTCGAACGGTCCTTTAGTGTCTTAGGTTTAAACCTACTACACGCTCTGCAATTCGCTTCGGGGTGGTCCCTCGGCAAGCAGAGGTTGCACGTGGCGTGCCCGTCGACCCAAGGGTATTTGCGGTTGCACTTGGGGCAGAATTGGAAAGGGGTACTCTCCATACGCACCTTGAGGCAGCGGGCTGATAAGTGTAGGAAATATATAAGTGTATGTATATACCAAGAGTGAAGAGTATGTACCACCCCCCACTCTCCCTACTTGCAGGGCCGAGGCCAGCGGCCTACTAGGCCCGGTCCGAGGCCAGCGGCCTTCCGAGGCCCAGATCCGTCGTGCAGCAGCCGACGGTCGATGTCTTCTCCAGCCGTCGTCGAGGGTCGACGTTGGTGTGGGGAAGGATGTCAATAAAGAATAATACATTTCAATTATTAGCAAAAGTATGGCTAAGGCCAGGGGACTCCGCAAGATGCTTCCGACCAGTATGGCGGAAAAAAACAATCTGAGGATCCTAGACGCGTGAGGGATCTTGGGTACAGTGGACGTCACACTAGGGATAGTATTACTGGCACGCCTGTGTCGACGCCCATTTTCGAGTTTCGAAAAACAAACTGTAATACTCCGCAGCTTCCACTAGATGTCGGCCTATGCACAGCATGTGATCTAAGCAGATTCCACAAGCCTCAGAAATACATATATATGATACATTACTCACCGTAATTGTATTTCTGAGGCTTGTATCTGCTTAGATTCACATGTTGTGCATAGGACGACATCTAGTGGCAGCTGCAGAGTATTACAGTTTGTTTTTCGAAAATCGAAAATGGACGTCGACACAGGGTGTGCCAGTAATACTACCCCTTTTGTGACGTCCACTGTACCCATGATCCCACACGCGTGTAGGACTCTGATTGTATTTTTTCTGACATGAGGTAGCATGAGGAGTAGCACGAGTACAGATTATCCCAGCAGATAGATAGAAAGATAAGAATACAAGAATCCATGCGCCTTCTCTCAGAGGGGAGGAAGGGCGGGTGCATGTGAATCTAAGCAGATACAAGCATCAGAAATACTATTACTGTGAGTAATGTATCCCTTCTGGGGCTTGTGAAATCTGCTTAGATCACATGCTGTGCATAGATTAGCGAGCAGTGTTAGTAGAAGGAGGTGGGATGTGAGAAGGGTCATGAGCAAATAAATGTCTTAGAACCGCTTGTCCCAGTTGAGTATCTGTCTTGGAATGAGTGTCAATGCAGTAGTGCTGAGTAAAAGTGTGAATAGAGCTCCATATAGCCGCTTTGCAAATGGTGTCAAGGGGTACATTTGCAATGAAAGCCAGAGTGGCCCCAATGCCTCTTGTAGAGTGGGTTCTTGGTGTAAAAGGCAGAATCTTTTCAGAAAGGGAGTAACATAGCTGGATACAACTGACTATCCACTTTGAGATGGCACCTGTAGAGATGCAATCTCCTTCTCTGCCTGTAGCTACGGAGACAAACTGTTGGTCTGTTTTTCTTAGCAGCCTGATCTTGTCTACATAGTAGAGGACCGCTCTTCGCACATCTAGAGTGTGTAGTTTCAGCTCAGCAGAGCTTTTGGGTTCTTGGAAGAAGGCCGGAAGCTCAATGGACTGGTTAATGTGGAATTTAGAAATGAACTTCGGTGAGAACCTAGGGTGTGTTCGTAGAATCAGTTTATCCTTATGAACAGTTAAGAAAGGATCCTGCACTGACAGAGCCTGAATTTCACTGACCCTTCTTATGGATGTAATGGCTACTAAGAAGGCAGTTTTATAGGTCAGGTGTTTGAGACTGGCTTTATGCATGGGTTCAAAGGGTGGACCCATGAGTTTAGCAAGCACCACATTAAGGTCCCATCCAGGTGGTGAGTTTGAAATTGGAAGGTGGAGTCTCTTTACCCCTTCCATGAAGGCTTTAACCAAAAGGTACCTTCCACCACGAAACCTTGTTGTGGGAGGTGGTGTAGGCTGACAACGCTGCCAGGTGTACCTTGAGTGAGTTAAATACCAACCCTGCATCCAGTAGGTGGAGCATGTATGTGACAATATTGGAAGGAGTGCAATCAACCGGGTTGATTTGCTTATTCTGGCACCAGATAACAAATCATTTCCATTTATCATAGTAACAGTGCTCGTGTTAGGTTTCCTAGATTATTTTAGGATGTCCACACATCTCTGTGTTAAGTTGAGATGTCCAAACTCTGACTTCAGGAGCCATGCTGCCAGGTTCATTGAGCTGGGTTGAGGATGCACTGTTTGACCTTGGTGCTGGAACAGTAGGTTGTACCAGCACGGGAGTCCGATGGGTTCGCACACCGCTAGTCTGCGTATGTGTGGGAACCACGGTTGCCTCGCCCACATGGGAGCAACTAGGATGAGCGTCATCGATTCCCTGTGCATCTTGTTGACCACCTTCCTCATGAGAGGTGTTGGTGGAAAAGCGTAGGCAAACTTTCCTGACCAGTTCATCCACAGGGCGTTCCCCTTGGAGTCTGGTTGAGGGAACGTGGATGCAAATCATGGGTATTGCCTGTTTTCGCTTGTGGCGAATAGGTCTGTAGTGGGAAAACCCCACTGTGAGAAGATGTCTTCTACCACTTCTCCGAGTAGACACCATTCATGTTCTTCTGGGAGGGGGATCTCTGCTCAAAGCGTCCGCTAGCGAATTGAGATCCCCTGGAACATGTTGAGATGACAGGTAAATGTTCAGTCTGAGTGACCATATCCAAATTTTCTGGGCAAGCTTGGACAGATTTGGTGAACGAGTCCCTTCCTGTTTGTTTAGGTAAAACATTGCTGTTGTGCTGTCTGTCAGGACCTGCACTGACGGATTCAACAGGTGGGGCTCGAACGCTTGAAGTGCTCTGAATACTACCAGAAGCTCTTGCAGATTGATATGATTCTTGGCTACTGTGGGAGACTAGAGACCCTGAGCTGTGTGGTGAAGGAGGTGTGCTCCCCACCCTGACAGGGATGCATCTGTTGTGATTACAGCCTGTACTTCTGGATCGTAAAAGGGTTTCCCCTTTGACAGGTTCTCTCTTGTCCACCAGAGAAGACTTTGTACAAGTGTTGGCGAAACGACCACTAGATCGTCCCACTGACCATTTGCGTGAGACCATTGTTTCGCCAACCATTCTTGCATGGGTCGCAGGTGCGCGTGGTGGAACAGGTAAATACATGACACCATCATGCCTAGGAAACGCATTGCTTTGCGCACCCTTATCTGGCGACCGGGCTGGTAAAGAGGAATTTGCAGTAGTAGATTCCGAATTCTTTCCTCTGATGGAAAGGCCAACCCCTCTTGAGTGTTTAAAACAGCTCCTAGGAACTGTTTGGAGGTGCTTGGCACCAGACTTGATTTTTTCTCGTTTATGGAGAAACCCAATTCGAAGAGGTCAATCGTTCTTTGAATGTTTGATCTGCAAATTATTGGGGTCTCCCGCGTGATGAGCCAGTCATCCAGGTAAGGGTACACCAGGATTGCCTCCCTGCGCAGGTGTGCCGCCGCCACCACCTTGGTGAATACCCTTGGAGCCGAGGCTATACCGAAGGGCAGCACCTTGAACTGGTAGTGCTGACTGTCCACCTTGAAGCGCAAGAATCTTCTGTGCGCTGGGAACATTGAAATATGAAAATAGGCATCTTTCATGTCCAATGTTGCCATGTAATCCCCCTTTTTAGGAGGGGGATTACCTCTTGAGAGTAGTCATGCGAAACTTTTGGGGCTTGACATACTTGTTTGCAGGGCGTAAGTCTATTACTAGGCGCATTGTCAAATCTTTCTTTGGCTCAAGGAAGTAAGTTGAATAAATACCCTTGTTTACCTGGTTGCCCGGGACGAGTTCTATCGTGTACTTTGCTAGAAGATTGACAATCTCCTCGAGGAGGATCTTTTGGTGGTCCAAGGAATGTATCTTTTGACGTGGAGAGTGGTTTTGGGGACGCTTGAGCAGTTCTATGCAGTATCCTGCGGACACTGTGGACAGCACCCATCTGTCTGATGTGATCCCTTCCCAAGCTTGGGTGAAGTTGGAAATGCGTCCCCCTACTGGGGATGCGTGAGAAGGGACCCTGAGCGCAGCGTCACTGTTTTGCAGGAGGCGTGCCGCCTCTGCTGGGGCTCCCTCTACCTCTACCACGGCCCCTTTTGTTTCCTCTGCCGTAACTCTGGGTAGCCTGCTGGTTGTTACCCCATGATGTACCCTGCCGCTGTGTATAAATGGAGCCCCTTTGTGAATTTTTGCCGCGTGGGCGACGTAAATTACCACTCCCTCTTTGATTAGGGGGTTTGTTGGTCAACTGTCCCAGGGATTTCAGAGTATCATACTTGTCTTTGGCAGTTTTTAATGCGTCCTCAACCGCCTTGCCACATAAGAGATTCGGTTCCACCGGCATGTCAATTAGGGATGCTTGTGTCTCGTGTTTAAAAGCTGACTGTCTTAACAAAGCATGCCTCTTAATGACCGTTCTCTCTGCTATGAGCCTGCCCGCGTTATCTGCGGCATCAAAGGTTGCTTTAAGGATGCAACTGGACACGGCTCTCCCCTCCGACGCGACCTGGGCCAACTGACCCTTTAGTGGTTCCGGTGCAGAGTCGATGAGGGCAGCTACCTGCTCCCACTGGTGGCAATTGTAACTTGCCAGCAGAGTGGTGGTGTTGACAATCCTTGTCTGGTAAGCGGAAGTGGAGGCTACCTTCCTTCCCAACCCGTAAATTCTCTTGCTCTCCTTGTCTGGGGGGCCTCAGATGATGATGATCGAGGTGTCCCCGTCCTCTTTCTGGTGTTAGTAACTACCAAGGAGTCGGGCTTCAGTTGATCCCTTATGTAAAGTGGGTCTGACTGGGCGGCCCTGAAGAGTTTCTCGATTCTGGGGTTTACGGCCCTGGTGAGGTTAGGAGTAAGAAGGGAAGGATCAATTCTCTGTTGGATGGACTTGAGAATTGGAATGGCTTGGGCAATGGGTCTCTTCTCTCCCACTAGTTCTTCTGCAAAGTCCCTCTCCTCCTGTGCCCCTGAGTGTCTATGCGGAAGTGCTCTGCCGCTCTAGCCAAGACCTCATTTAGGAGGGGCTGGTTGTCTACTGGTGAGTCGGTAACCTGAGGTTCTTTGTGAACAGGAGAGTCTATCCTGTAGACTTCTGCGACGTCATCTCCCCCCCCCCCACTCTTGGCCCTCATCATCCCCATAATAGTCCACCCTAGTTTGGTCATCCAACATTACCGAGTCTGGATCCTCATCGTACTTTTGTGGATCCTCACCATACTGAGTGTAAGGCTGTTTGTAAAAAGGGTCTGAAATCAGTCCCCGAGTTGGAGTCTTAACCCAAGGTTTCTTAGTAGGGGGCTGAGGGTCCCTGGATCCTGAAGGAGTAGCACTGTCCGGGGTATAGGTGAGGAAGTGCTCTGGGTTCTTGGAGTAGAAGTCAGCTAGGGAGGACATTCTAGTCATTACCCTGTCTATATCTTCACTGGTCAATTTTTTTGAGCTGGGAATGACCATTTCCTGAGAGGGTTCCCCTTCTATTCCTTGTTTGGACCTAGGGGCCTGGACAGGGGTCTTGGATTTATGCTTATCTGAAGACTTTGAACTGTCCCTATGTGTCTGTGGTGCAGAAGAAAGGTGAGATGGTTTCTTCTGCTGTTTACCCCCTTCCCCAGAGTAGAAGAGTGTTTCCCTGATGTTTTCACCTTCTCTGAGCATTTCGACGCCTGGCGTCGAGATTTGGGGGTATTGTCTCTTTCCTTCGAGTGAGCACGTCGGGACTCGGAAGCAGCCACCGAACGGTCTGCCGGAGCCGACTTCTGGTGTGCAGCCTGGGGATGGAGATCGGATTGGTCTTCTGACGAACGTACCTCCGTGACTTTGGTGAGTGAGGCACCTTTGGCAACTGTGGACGGTTGCCTCGTGTCGTGCGGCTATCTTGACCGGGAATGCCCAGGACACTGATTCGGTGGACGCTCTCTTCGTGCCTCTTTCCGAGAACTCGACACGCGTGTCGAGTCTCGGTTGGACTTCGAGTGTTTAGATGTAGAAGTGGTGTGGGTAGCGCTCATGTCGCCAGGTGTGTTAACCATAACTGCCCTGCCGGACAATCTTCCGAGGTCGGGGACTTGCGCTTGGGCGTCTTTCGATACCTCTTTGCCCTCGCTGTCCGAAAGTACGGCGTTGCTGCCATCACTGAAGGCGCCCTCCACTTCCATGGCCTCGAGTTGCCTGGCGTGGTGGGCCCAACGTTTGGTTGAGCGGTCCTTTAGTGTTTTAGCCTTGAACCGGCTACACGCTCTGCAGTTCGCCTCTGGGTGATCCCTCGGCAAGCAGAGGTTACAGGTGGCGTGTTTGTCAACCCAAGGGTACTTGCGGTTGCACTTGGGGCAACATTTAAATGAGGTACCCTCCATACGCACCCTGTGGCATCGAGCTAGTGTGTGTAGGAAAAATAAGAGTGTATAGTATGTTTCCTCTCCCTACTTGCAGGGCCGAGGCCAGAGGCCTTCCGAGGCCCGGGCCGAGGCCAGAGGCCTTCCGAGGCCCGGGCCGAGGCCAGAGGCCGTCCGAGGCCCAGAGTCCGTTGTGCAGCTCTCGCGGGTTGTTTGTTCTTCGGACTGGCGTCGATCTTCAGACTTCGATATCTCGACGTGGGAGTGGAAGAACGGGGAAATTAATATGTTATTTAGCAAAATATGGCTGAAAGCCAGGGAACGCAGCGCAATGCTTCCGACAAGTATGGCGGAAAAAAACAATCTGAGGGTCCTACACGTGTGAGGGATCATGGGTACAGTGGACGTCACACTAAGGATAGTATTACTGGCACACCCTGTGTCGGCGCCCATTTTCGAGTTTAGAAAAACAAACTAATACTCCACAGCTTCCACTAGATGTCGGCCTATGCACAGCATGTGATCTAAGCAGATACCACAAGCCCCAGAAATATATTATAAACCATTATTTTTACATAAAGCGTGTAAGTGTTTCTTTTGACCATATGTATGCTACAAGTTATAATAGTCCCCCTCCTAAGATAAGCCTGGCTGCTCTGTCATAGCTACCTCTACATCGAGTGGTACAGACTTGTACCAGAAGAACAAGTTACTGTAACGTTCTTTCGATTGGCTGTTCCTCCCACGTATTCCTCATCTTAGATATATCCATACCTTTAGGTTTCGCCTCAGAAAACTTTTTCTCTCTCCAGCAGAGAGCGCTCCATTCGAGGCCGCGGCGTTGACGTCCCGCGGCAGCTTCCGTCGAACATAGACGTCATCCACTGTATAAGAGCCTCGAGAGCGCCCGTTGGCTTCAGTTCTGTTTTTTTGTATATTATAGTCCATGGATTTTGATTAGTTAATGGCATGCCTCTTTTGACCCAAGCTCTAAAAGAGTTTAGAGTGTAATCCACGTAAACTGTACTGTGGGGTTAGGTTGGGATGGTCGATGAGGAATACGTGGGAGGAACATCCAATCGAAAGAACGTTACAGTTGGTAACTTGTTCTTCGAATGAATTGTGTCCTCCCACGTATTCCTCATCTTAGACTGCCAAAGCAGTTTTGTATTGGAGGTGGGAGTACAGTATCTTTTTTAATCGTGTATAGAATGGAGTACAGATTTAGCAAACAGACCTCCTTGAGAAGAAGTCGAGTCAAGTGCATAATGTTTTATAAAGGTGTGCATGGATGACCATGTGGCTGCTGCACAAATATCTTGTACAGGGACACCCCTCTTTAGTGCTATTGAAGTTGCCATGTCCCTGGTTGAATGAGCTCTCAGTCACTCAGGTGGTTATTTTGCAGCCAATCTGTAACATTCTGTTATGGCTAAAATTATCATCTGGATAATGTTTGTTTAGTTACCGGAAGGCCCAGTTTACGTCCAGTGTATCCCACAAAAAGTTGATCACACTGACAAATTTTTGCCAATCTTGAGATGTAAAAACTAAGAGCTCTCCTGGGATCTAGTCTATGAAGCCGCTCCTCTTCCTTGCTTGCATGAGGAGGAGGGCAAAAAGTAGGTAAAGTTATTTTCTGTGAGATGAAAATCTGAAACAATTTTCGGCAAAAAAGAAGGTTTAACCTGTTCTTATAAAAGATGGTGTGAGGAGGACCACTCGAAAGCACCTGCAACTCACTTACCCTGCGGGCTGATGTCAATACTACTAGGAGTATTGTTTTCAAAGTAAGGAGCCTTAGAGGACAAGAATGTAAAGGCTCAAATAGAATACATGTGAGAAATTTTAGAACCAAGTTTAGATCCCACACTGGAACCTGGAAAGGTATTGGGGGAAAAACATTATTTAAACCTTTTAAGAATTGAATTATCAAGGGTATTTTAAAGTAAGATTCTTCTTCAGAAGAGCGCTTAAAAGATGGATAGCGCTGCTAAGTATCCCTTTACCATCCCAACCTGGAGTCCCAGATTGGGTAAATGTAACAGAAAAGATAAAATTGTGGGGATATTACATTGAAATGGGTCCACATTCTTTTCGCTGCATCAGTTACTGAACTTGTTCCAACGACACTGATACAGAAATTTGGTTGCTGGCCTTCTGGCCGAACGCAAAATCTCCATCACGTCATCCGGAAGATCCCAATCCTTGTATCTCAGCCTTTCAGAAGCCAATGCGTGAAGGTTGAGTGTGTTGACCTCCGGATGGAGAACATGACCTTCCTGTCGCGAGAGAAGATCCTCTCTTCTTGGAAGACGTATTGGAGGACAGATGGACATGTCCAGAATGTCCGGATACAACGTTCTCCTGGCCCAATCCGGGGCAATTAGGATCATGGTTTTCCCAAACTTTCACAACCTCCTGATTTCTTGAGGGATTACAGGGATTGGAGGAAACGCATACAGAAGTGGAAACTCCCATTCCACCACAAACGCGTCTCCTAGAGCTCCTCTCGGGGGAAATTCCCTTGAGCAGTACAGTTTGCACTTCCGATTGGCCCCGGTCACAAACAAATCCACTTGAGGGGTTCCAAAAGGGCGAAGATCTTTTGAATGACTTCCTGAGCTATCTCCCACTCGTGAGAGACTGTGCTCTGCCTGCTCAGAGCGTCCGCTGTTGTGTTTTGCTCTCCAGCTAGATGAATTGCTGATAGCGAGATCCCTTCTTGTATTGCCCAGAACCCGAGTTGCATCGCCTCTCTGCAAAGCGGTAGTGACCCCACTCCTCCTCTGTTGTTGAGGTAGTACATGGCCACTGTGTTGTCCGTCGTTATCAGAACATTCTTTCCCCGCACAGAGGGCATGAAGGCCTTCAGTGCAAGTCCAATTGCCCTCAACTCCAAAAGATTGATGTGTAGTTTGGACTCCGATGGAGACCAACGTCCGCTGATTGTCAGATCATTGATATGGGCTCCCCACCCTGTGAGTGAGGCGTCCGTCACTACTGTTATCTCCGGCCATGGCTGCCAAAAAGATTCTCCTCTGAGGATATGATGTCTGCAAGCCCACCATTGTAGGTCCTGTGCTACTTGGGCTGGGACCTGCAGCAGATCTGACATTTCCCCTAAGAAATGGGACCATTGAGTTCTGAGAGCCCATTGAAGAGATCTCATTCTCAACCTGACTTCTGGCACCAGAAAAATGCAGGATGCCATCAGACCGAGCAACCTGACAAAATCGAAGGCCGGAAGATGCCGGGCATTCTGGAATTTTGTTACCATCTGCAGAATGTGGTGAGCTCTCTCTTCGGGAAGCGAGGCTTTGCCCGAGCAGGTATCCAGGACTGCTCCTATAAACTCGAGTTTCTGTGATGGTATCACGTTTGACTTTTTTAAATTCAGAGACAAACCTAGTTTGTGAAGGAAGCGACAAGTCTTGGACAGATGATCCAGGGCTTGCTCTGGAGAACGTGCTCTGATCATTCAATCGTCCAGATAGGGGTAGACATGGATCCCCCCCCTCTCCTGAGACTCGCTGTCACCACCACCATCAACTTGGTGAAAACTCTTGGGGCGGAGGTTAACCCGAATGGCAGAACTCGAAACTGATAGTGAGAATTGCCAATCGCAAACCTCAGGTACTTTCTGTGCTTGAGATGGATTAGCACATGAAAGTAAGCATCCTGAAGGTCTAATAATACCAACCAATCCTGGATTTGGAGAGCCTGAAAGATCTGAGAAAGTGTGACCATCTTGAATTTGACCTTCCTTAGGAACTTGTTCAAGTTTCTCAAATCCAAGATGGGTCTCAGTCCTCTGTCCTTCTTTGGAATAAGAAAGTATGGGGAATACCAACCCTTGTTCCTCTCCGCTACAGGTACATGTTCTATTGCACCTTTCTGTAGCCGGGATAAAACTTCCTGCAACAGGAGCGGATCCGAGTGTTTGGCAGAGTTGTATTCTGGGGGGTGATTCTGAGGTTTCTTTAGAAAAGGAAGGCAGTAACCTTGGGATATTGTTTCCAGTGCCCAAGCATCTGAAGTCATGCCCCTCCATTCTTCTAGATGCTGTGAGATCCTGCATCCCACCGGGGTCTTGTGGGTCAAAACCTCAGACTGGTTTTGCGGCAGCTGCAGCAGCGGCTGAAGGTACAGATGCCATTGCTGGGGCTGATCTAGCACCTTTTCCTCGCCCCTGAGGACATTTTGACCTCTCTGATTGGCCTGCCCTCTTCCTCTTCCAATTGAGGAATATAGCAAAAAGGACGACCCCTCCAGGAAGATGAGCCTGTGTAGGGGCGTTGCTGAGGTTGTCTTATGGCGGCACAGAGATTTTTCTGCCGCTTCGGAGGTCTGTAGCTTCTCCAAACTTTCATCTGCCTTGCTACCAAACAACCTCGAGCCATCAAAGGGCATATTAAGAAGCCTGGATTGCACATCAGGAGCAAACCCAGACGCGAATCTACATAGCACTGTGCTAGTCACCATGGACCTGCTGATGCTGTCAGCTGTGTCCAACCCTGATTGAAGGCATTCTCCCGAAGCCTCCTTTCCATCCCTTATAATAGCTAGAAAGCCATCACGTTCTTCACCTCCCGGGACGTGTTCAGCTGCCGCTGACATGCAGTCCCCACAGGGAATGTGTGAACCTTGCCAAGATACAATTTACATTAGTAGACTTCAAAGCCATACTGCCATATGTGAAGATTTTCCTAGACCATGCATCCACCTTTTTATCGTCCCTATCTGAAGGGATTGTAGGGTATGCCGCATTCTTTGTGGACGTGGCTGCCTGTACTACCAAGCTTTCCGGATTTGGGTGTTTGCTGATGTATTCCGGATCAGATGTGCAAGGTCTATATTTTGCCACAAACTTCCCATTTACTGCCTGTAAGGCTTCAGGACGTTCCCATGCAGAACTAATCCTTCTTTGTAAGGCAATATGAAATGGTAGAATGGGGTCTTGTTGGGGTGTTCCAGATAATATATCCGTCATGTCATCATCTTGACAGACTGGTGAACTCCTACCCCACCCCATAAATTCTGTAACTCTGCTCATGAGTTTTCTATAACTCATATCAACCTGTTCTGATGGGTCTGGTTTGTCAAATTCATACTCTGGAGAAGTATCCAGGCAACTTGCTGTTTGTAAACATTCTTGCAGATCTTGAATTCTTGATTGAGTGTTAATTAACTCCACTGGGACAGATCTGGTGCCAAATTTAACAACAGCAGAGGTTACTTCCTCCTCTTCTGATCAATCTCCCTCATAGATGGATGACATGGTCCTGAAAAAATCATCTTGACTCTCAGGATGAAAAACCTTTTCAGGCAGTACAGGTCTTTCCCTTATTAAAGGTTTGGGCGTCGACGAAAGCGTTGATGGCACCGAAGTTTTAATCACCTCCTTTGACATCGAAGGAACTTTCGACGACCTTGATGTAATCGTCGAGGGAGCCGTGGAAACCGTCGAAGGAGCTTTCGTGGTTTGAGCGTGAACTCGACGTAGCTTTCTTCGAGGGAGTTGTCGACTCGAGGACCTTCGAAGTCTTCGACGTCGATGTCGACTTCGATGGCGTATGATCTTTCGACGCCATTTTGTTTCCCTCTGCCTTCGATTTATGCACCGAAGGATCTGTCTTACGAGGTGATCGAGAAGAATCTCTCGATGACTCTCTCGACGTCTTTTCATCGGCTTTCGTTGTTTTGGACCTTCCTCTGTCACTTTTCTTGTGAGCAGGAGCATGGTCTTCTTTAGCTATTTTTGAGGGGGTCTGGGCCGCGTTCTCAAAATGTTTTAGCATGGAAACTCAAAAAGCTTCCCATTTCCTCTGAGAGTCATGTTTAGATGGACATGTGATAACCTCTTCCGAAGACGTCGAAGAGGATGAGGGAGATCGATGTCGTCTCTTCTTAGCCTTTTTAGAAGATGAAGAAGAAGACGACTTCCTTCTACTCCTCGAATGATGTTTTTTAGGATATGACTTCGAAGACTTGTCCGAGTCTCTCTTTTTTAAAGTGGACTTCGATAAACCCTCCCACATCGCCAGTTTACCTCTGCGCTCTTTTAGGGCTTTGTGGGTCATCAACTGGCACGAACCACAGTCTTCCGTACGGTGGTCGGGACCGAGGCACCATAGACAATTATGTGGATCCATCAGGGACATCTCCTTTCCACATTTTAGGCATTTTTTAAAGCCTGTCTTCGGTGTGGAAGGGTTCAAAGACGACGACAGCTTTTTTTCACACAAAATACTGAAGCGCCGTTTAACTCTATCCGAAGCGAAGCTAACGGAAAAACGAAACTGAAGCCAACGGGCACGCTCAAGGCTTTTATACAGTGGATGACGTCGATGTTCGATGGATGCCGGCGAGGGACATCGACGCCGCGGCCTCGAATGAAGCGCCCTCTGCTGGAGAGAGAACATTTTTTCTGAGGCGAAATCTAAAGGTAAGGATATATCTAAGATGAGGAATATGTGGGAGGGCACAACCCATTCGAAGTTAGAGCTCTGTGCTGCCAAGTAGTGAGTCTTATAAAGTCCTTTGGGAGAAAAACTCCCCAACAGTGAAACCAACCAGCACAAACCTCTGCATGGCAAGCCTGCCCCCTGGAGCCTTCTGAATTGTTCCTGGACCCACCTGTGGGCTGGCGTACAGAGTCAAGGTCATCTGTGGTGCACTGGTCACAATCCAGAGTTTGGATTTGGAACTCTGTAGGCCTCCAGCTTTTGGCACAAGACCAATCCTGCTACTGCTCTCCATTCTGAAAAAAGGCCTTTGCGGAGCAGTTTATTTTTGTCCACCACGCAAGTCAAAGTCACCTGCTGCTGCTTGAGTAAAGTGATCTTAGCTACTGCTCACTTCCATTGTATCCTGGGTGGGGGGCAGGGGAGCTCTCTTTTTGTCATGGTCTGCATCTTGTAGTGTCTAGGTCATGCAGCTTCCAAGTCACAGGAACCCGCTCGTCGCAGTTCAGAACAGTTGCGTAGCCAGGCTCAATACTGAAAAAATGACCTGCGCCAGAGGACCCTCGACTTGCAACAACCTGACCAACAATACAATTAAGTGGGCCCAGCTAGCGGTGGTTTCTAGAGAAATCAGAGTAAGGGGGTGAGCCAGCATACCTTTTTCCACCACTCCTCCTGCAAAAGGGGTTGTGAGCCTACCTCTCACTTGCCTGGTCATGATCGGTGGAGTTCTGACCAAGGACTCCACCCCCCCGTATTCCTGCAGGCTTCCCCTAGTGGGGTGGGAATGGGAGAGAACCCTTACTCTCTAACTTGCCTACCTGTAAGGTAGCTGACCTACCAATTGGCTATGTCAAAACTTGTTTTCCTCACTTGAACTCCTGACTCCTTACCAAAGGTCTCTGCTTCGGATTTATGACTTTTGGACACTAGGACTGCCTAATTTAGCATGGAACGACTAAGTACGGGGGGCCTTATTCTACTAAGGCAAAGACAAATAGTTTCCAGTGCTTTACACATTGTACTAACCTGAATTTCAATAAACTTGTTATTACTTCTAAAAATCACACGCATCTTCAATTGCTTGAAAACTCTTTTTACTGGTTCCTAACTAAATACCCTAGAACTGTTTTAAAAGTAAAGTGTTGGTGATCCCCTTGGTGAATATTTGGTTCTATATTAAAATGTGCCCAGGAAAATGTGGTAATGTGAAAATTTAGTCAGCAAAAAGTTTTTTAAAAAAAATGTAGTTATTCAATACAAGCAATCTAAAGTGTGAAACTGTTGCTAGTAATAAGGTCGCTAAAAAAGCTTTTTTTAAATACACAAAAGTACAAGGTTGTAACTCTACCAATGATCCAAACCAATAAAAAAAATAAAAGTACTCAATCACCCTAACCCCATTCCTAAACCCTCCCCTACCTCCAATTACAACCCTTATTCTACCCTGAACTCTTACAGAATGCCAACCCTTGAGCGTGCTAAAGCATTTTATTTGCATGTTATCAAAACCAAATAAATAGAAAAATTAACAGTGAACCCATCATCAGCATGCCATAATGTACATAACCCTTACCCTAACCCAAACCCTTACTCTGATACTGATTTAGCCTTACCCTACGTTAGGACAGTTTTTTCTGAAGTCCAACTAAGGGCTTAGTAAAACCATTCAACTGAGGCAGTACAAGACTCCACTCTTAGTATAATAGTGTACCACTCGAGTACATGGCAGCGTAGGCAGAGCAGCCAGGCGTACCTTAGGAGGGAAACAGGGCAGTAGAATCTATCCAAGTGAAATTGTATTACAAATGATCCAAAGAAACACTGAAACACTTTGTATTGTAAAAATAAAGGGTTTATTTAAATACACGTAGGGCCAGATAAATCTAGGGGGTAAGTGAGTACTAACACATTATATGAAATCACAATTTAAAAACACAACACTATACTTGAAAGTACACAGATTAAGGTATATACCTTATTTGGAATACCTAACAGTAGTTCTATGAAAATCAAAACCTTCTCATACACATTCAGTATAGGTCAAGCCTATTCTTGGGGAGTAAAAACCAATGGTTACTTTTTACAATTACATTCAGTAATGCAAGGGCAGTAGACCCTTCCAGTTGTACAAGTACTCTCAGTAACAGATCACATAAGCAGTACACTGGACAAGATAGCTTTTGGGAGTAGTGGAACACTTATTCTAGGTGCAGTAAAACCTATAACTACTTTTGTAATAACCCACAGTTATACGAGGTGAGTAAAACTTAAGGATGTAATAGACAATTAGAGGTGCTTTTGAAATCAGAGAACCCCAGATTGAGGTAAGCAGTAACTCTTGTAACTTATTTTTGGATGGCACACAACAAACACAAGGTAAGTAAAACCCACATACTTTTTTAACCTCACAATGAAGGGGAAAGTAAAACCCAATGTCACTGAATGACTCAAAGTTATTCTAGGTAGGCAACAACCTAATGCAGACTTATTCTGGTCAGGCTAGCAGCAAGTCAGGGGAAACAAGACCCAGGTGGGGGACACTCATACAATTATCCTCAAAAGGACTAACCTGGTGATACCAACAGTTGGAGGACACTCATACAATTAACCTGCTGGAATAATCTGGTGAAAACAACACTTTTACAGGAGAGTAAAATACCTTCGCATCTACTTTCTATTAGACTGACAAAACAGTTGCTAAGGAAGAAAATATGTTAACCACACTTTTAAGAATAGTGCATCACACATTCAAGATCAGTAAGAACTTTTGTAACTGTTCACTCTTAGAATTACAGTTACCAACCAACTCTTTACAAGTAAGTAACTCTTAAACACGTATTTTTCTTTTCTAGGCCAAAGTCCCAATCCCTTGAAAGTCTTTTCCTTGTTCTTGGAGCATGAGTGTTCTCAGTGGCAGAAGGGGGGTCACTAGGACTAGTGACCAACAGGCAGTGTCAGAATAGGTTCTTTAGTAGCCAATGTCCGAGTTCCTTAGGAAAACTGGGCAAAAAGGTAAGTACTATACTTTAGAGTTAGAAGAGGGTCCAGGGACTTCGCAGAAGACACCATAGCAGGATTCTAGCAGTGGGACTCGGTGCACTGGATGAGAGGCCTCCCCATCACAGAAAACAACCCATAGCTACAGAGAAATCCTAACAGGCTTAAGGTAAGTACATACCCAAGCCAACACAGTACCTCAGCATTGAAGTAGATTTTGCAGCAGGAGAACTTCAGGGTCTGCAGCCAAATACCCGGTCAGTGGATCCCTTGACGTGGAGACTGAAAACAAAACGTCAGAAGGAACTTTGCATCAGGGATCGATGAAGAAGGCTCTAGGCAAGGTTTCCCTCATGGCTGAATGCTGTTCTGCGGATTTGGCACCTTTTCAAGGAGCACAGAAGAAGACAGAAAATCGCGGTTGAATTCTCGCCGTTACAAAGGTCCAGCAATCTTTTGAGGGGACTTTTCGGATTCGATTTGTGTCCCTGGAGATCCACCAGGATGCCCACGAAGTTTCAGCGAGATTCGGAAGACCGGGCGATGGTTTGAGGTCCCAGGGTATTGGGGTATGGCAACAACGCAAGGTCGCAGCAACGCTTGGGATGGCTCAAAATGCAGGTCTTCTTGACTCTGGGTCGGGGTCATCGCTTTCGGAGGCCCCTGGTCGATTGGAAGGAAGGGCTACAGCAGGCTCCGGTTACACAGCAGGCTCTCCTGTCACTGGAAATCATTTCAGCCGCTTCACCATCCTTCCTCTTCGGTTTTGGATACAGTGGTCGACTTTTCTTCAGCTTCCAGGTTCGCAGTATTTATCATTATATTCAAGCAAGGTGTAAGACAAAGGGCTGTGGAGTTTTGGACTTCTCCCTCACTTCCTACTCTCACAGACAGACAGGAGCCTGGGCGGGGAGTACAGGGACTCCCGCCAAAGATAAAAATCGCACAAAGGAATTTCCCGTCCTGAATGTCAGGGGAAGGAACAAGAACGGACAAGAAACACTAAAATGGTGAAAAAAGAAGACAGGGGCCATTTTGGTAAAATGAGCACCTTTAGGTGGCTTTACTGCAGATATGATCGCAGCCGCGGTAAAGGTGCATCAAATTAATAAAAGGTATCACTGCCACAAGCCATTAAAGGTAAGCTTATCCCTGTAACAGAATTGTTACAGTTTTAATGTGAAAGGGGATACATTGTATCTCCCCAGCACTCCACATAAGGTGGGGTCTGTTGGTTTCACCCAACAAAATGTAAAAGGGATCCAAAGATCCTTTCTACCCTTGGGAACTGTAGTTCTTTCAAGGTTAGCAATCCCTAGGGCATCCCAGCAACAACAGGCACTTATTGCCAATAAGTTGTTAAAGGGGATAACTTAAAGACACTATGGAGAGTGTTAAAAATGACACCCATAAAAAGAGTTAAAGATTATGTGAGTGTGGAAAAGGGTTCACATTCACTGAGGTATTAAGGAAAAACATCCCACTAGTAAAGCAAAAGGTTCTGGGGTTGAACCAGATCAGGAAGATTTACCAGTTCAGTGAAAATCTTACCTAACACCCTAATTGCAACTCTACCACTTACCCGAATGTTTTCTTTACCCTAACCATTAGGTTTATCCTAACCCCTATCCTACGCTAACAGCACCAGCCATCTCTAATCTCCCTATCCCTTTAACACTTACCCAAACCATCACTCTGTTAGCCCTAGCTGCACCATAACCCCCACCCTAACATTTATCCCGACACAATCTACTGTAACGACTAACTAAACCCCAACATCTTTACTCTAACCCTGATCCTTACCCCAAACCCCATCTATCCTAAACCAGGTAATAGCAAGCCCACTAAACCCTCCCTTAACCCTAACAATTACCCCAGCCGCACTACATTTTTGGCTACTTTCCAGCTGCTTTTATTGACTACTTTTTGCTTGCCAACTTTTTCACTGCAGAGGTATTTTCACCATGACTTTTTCACCGACTACATTATTGTCGCATACATTTTCACTGGATACCGAATATTTGTGCATTGGTTTCATTGAGTAGTACTATTTACCGATTATGTTAATTGCATAGTGTGTGTAAGGACTTAAGAGTATTTTTATAATGCCGTCTCATTTGAATGTTCTGTGCGTCTCATTGTGACCCTACACCCTCCATATCTCCTAAAGTATATGCCTTACTTGCTCAGCTTCTCCACTTTGACTGAATTTGCCTAGACTTGTGTGTCTTTTCCCTGTTCGCCATTATATGGTGGCCTCTCAGGACCCTCCTTCAGGTTCTGAAAATCCATCTTAACACAACTAGTTAACAATTGCATTATAAGTAAAGAAAACAAGCTGTTGAAATGACCTTACCTTGTGACTAGCCTCAACTTGCGCCTTTAAAATGTTGCTCTTTATGTCAGTGGGAAGACGCACAGATGTCACCACTGGACTCTCTATAGAATTATTCAGACACTTCTCAGTCAGCTTGCCTACATCTTCCTAAGAAAGAAAACCAATTTAGCTTCACTAGTGCTTCACTGCACCAGGGTTTAACGACATATGTACCAGCATTGTAAGAAAGGAAAGACAACATGAGTAATAAACTGCTTAATGGTGAAGCAACATACAATGGAGGTTAACACAGAGTTGACTACTTCAGAGGACTGCTAATCTGCTTCCTTTTCAATGGAAGCAGCCATAATGGGTGTTGGCTGTCGAATATAGCAGCTAGCACATTCCAACTTGGTTGTTTTAGTGATGCTGCAGCTCAACCTTTACAATCAAACAGGCATGCATTTGGTAATCTGAGCAAGTATGGTCAAGTGGGCTCAGCAAGAACATCAATGCCTCTGATACAAGAGAATGAATGAATGACATGAGGGAAAGGAACACAAACTGGAACAATTATGACAATGAGGATCACCAGGCATACTTCAGCAAATTCTAGTGATCTGATGAATAATTAAACAAAAAGGAGTCCAGAAAGTTATCCAACCGAAACAAACACTGTCCTTTTTCAAACAAAATGAGTTTCAGAGAAATGCAAAGATCTGGTGTGATTTTAATTGTATTTATGAAGTGTGCCTTGTCTGACATTATCACTTAGCAACTTTGCACCCACATTCTATGACAAATCCATCCCAGACCATCTAGTCTTCAGCAGAGTTCTGAAGACCTGAATTTTCCACCTGCAACAGCCGATGCTCTACACACCTGACCCAGTGCAAGGAGATCATATTGCACTTTATGAATGCAGTTATAGACGCATGTACCCGAATCGCAAGAGGTCCTTCTCAATGGCAAACATGAGAGGAGTTCACATCCCAGCATCTGGTAAGAAGAGCAATACGCAATTTGGGTGTCAAGTAGTCCAAGGCTTTAGGTTATGGTGTCCCAAAGATTTAATCAGTCAACTATATCATTAATAATGTCAGCATCTAACACTGAAGTCTCAGCCTGCAATGGTGAGGTCCTCCATCTGGCCATAGTCACTTGACAGTCAGTGTTGCAGAGTGGTCGCATTATGACCGCATAGTACATTAAGAAATACATTCTCCAGTCAATTTTACTTTCCTCATCAAAACGTCTCTACAAATGAAAACCAAACAAGCCTCAAAGATTTTGAATTTCCAGATTTAAACAAGCAATGGGTAGCGACATAAGATATTAAGTCCTCTTATCCAATGTTTCCCCAGCTTCCTTAGCACAAAAACCTTGAGGGTTCCACCCAGCTTACTCCTGAAAGTGTGCACCCTCACGCTTTCCACTCCACTGTTCCTTCCGAAGTTGAAAGTCTTAAAAATATCTTACAAGTATTTCTCACAGGCGGTGTGCATTGTTAATTCTACTGCCCTCTAAAACAGATAAACTCCAGCTTGTAATTTTTTCAGCTGCACACAGCATCCTCAACCGACCACGACATTATAAATAAAGCCCATCAAGCTATTCAACGGGCACCCGCCAGTGAGCATAAAGTAGGTCATCATGGTCCACAAAACCACAGACTACAAATGCCCATGCTAAATACAAATAAATGGCTTGCAACATTATCCCACCAACCTATCTACACATTGCAGGCCCCCTTGCTTCAGTTCATCTCACTTTACTGCTCATGCTCATTTTGCTCCTTTGGCCCACCCCTGGAATACTGTTCAACAAGTTTCTGAATCACCAACTTTTTTTGCCATTTGTAAACTCACAGGTTGCGTGAATATGCTTTCATTATGTGCCAAATTATCAGTGGAGAAGCTTCCTGTCTGCCAAAATGTACAAAATGTTTCCATCTTGCCAAGCGCGCCCTGAAGCTTCTTCTGGTAAAGCATTGTAAATATACAAAAACTTCAACAAATATGTTTTAACAGCATCGCACAATTTGATAAAGTGAGAAGATGACTACAAAGGAGGTGTACACTTCCACCCAAAAGACTTAATCACTAAACCCAATCGTCTCCCAGACAAACAGCAGTCACATGCTAGACAACATTTTTTAAACATAGGTACGCCATACAAATAAGTGTTAGAAAAAGCAGATATATTTAAGAAGTGAGGCCCAAAGCAATTACGTCCAAATTTTTTTTTAAATCAATTTGCACCACTGCCCAGGCTATTTCAGTGCACTTGGGAGTGGATTTATGTGGAAAAAGAGAAGGAGCCCAGATGATGTCACATTAGTTGCTTGCACAGCACTTTACACAACCGTCAAGCACACAATAATTCAATTTAGAGAGGAATTTATAAAAATACAGTTATATATTCTACGCCTTAAGACAGTAAAAAATGAAACAAGCAGGTAATATCGCACAACACTCAATAATAAATGCATTCAATGACTTACATCAGCAAAGGTGGTAAACTAGTTAAGCAAGTTGTGTCATATTTCAGATTGCACTACCCGGGTTCAATAACTACAAAGCATTGGCATGGAAGGATACAGATTTGTTCTCAATGTTATCCTATGGAGGACAGTAGGCGGCAAATGCTTTGAGGTTGCTCACACCACCAACCACCACCCCTCCCCCAATCAGCATGTCCCCAGATGACTGGAATTTTTTGGGGCTGCAGGGGTGGGCGGGTCGCTGGAGGTTGGATTTCCCATAGTTGGCAATGATGTGAGGTGCCCAAGAGCTGCCTGTGCAAGTATTTATCGAGTTGGGTCGAGGGGCAGAGTGCAAGCCTTGGCAATGGTGAATGCTTCACTGAAGCAGCCCTATTCAACACACTTCACAGGACAGGGGAAGGCTAGTTCCAGCAATGGCCACCGCACACAGACTGCAGCAGGACCCCATGAGGCCAGAAGGCTAGAATTCTGCAGAAAGGTGACCTACGATAAGCTGACAACCACCGAAGTTCTGGCTGGAAACGCAGAACGGTGACAGTTCTACCGAGGTAGCCCACTGGAGAGCTGGACAGTCAACCAGGTGGTCATGGGACACTTCCGAAGGGTCATAACGGCTGGATCCTCGATAAGGCGTTGAGACTAGTTGGTCCCACTGGTCCAAGGGCTGAAGCAACAACAAGGTTCTTCAGAGATCAGGCAGAGGAGCAGGGCTTTACAGGGCAGTCACTGGGGAGGAAGCTGGGCCACTGCAAAAGTCGTCCTCTGGTCATCTTCTCTTCTCCAAAGGATTCTTGGCTCCAACGTAGATCTGAAGAATGGCTGTAGAAGTCCTCTTATCCAAAATACAAGCTGGAAGCAAATCCAAGTCCATCAATGGTAAGGAACTGCACCATTCAAACAGTCAGTAGAGATACAATCAGGGACAACTACTGGTTTCACAACCGCCCCCAGTAGCAGACTTTCTGACACCAGTGATGTGGACTGGGACTAGACAGTCCTAGCCCCCTTTTTGGGCCACACACACAAAAACCTGTTGGCCCAGGGAAGCTTTTCCGGGTATGTGTATGACCTTAAAAGGGCTTTCCTGACCTAGCAGGACAGGTAGAAGGCCAAAGAACAAGTGAAAATCTTTTGGTGGTGCTGCCATTTTAGGACACTAGCCATGTTTGGTAGCTATACGCAGTAAGCACAAATGTGCATACCAAACATAATGTCAAAGGGAAAAATGTAACTGTTGCCATCCACTTGTCATTAGGCACATATAAAAGTAACCAAAAATTCCATGTGCAAAAAAGAAAGGGCGATACAAAAGTATCCCCCATTGCACTGCATTGTAAGATGCTGCATGCAATATAAAAATACAAGAATTTAAAAAGGGAAGGCAAACGTTTACCTGTAACTCCTGTTCTGCAGCACTGGTATCTTTCATAGATTCACATGTTATGAATATTCCCCGTCATCAGGATGGGAATCATCGGTTACCTTTTGATTCCCCTTGCTAGAGGCAAGAAGAACTTACATGTTATGGGTGGTTTTGGTCCCCACCAATGGGACCCTAAGTAGTCCTAGACTAGATCCTGCTCTTCCTCTACCACTGAGATTCTGACCCTGTGGTAATCAGCACCCAGGGGGCGTACGTGGTTTTACCACACAGGGTGGAAGGAGGGCGCATGTGAATCTATGAAAGATACCAATGCTAGAGAACAGGACTTGCCGGTAAGAAACATTCTCTTTCTCCAGCATTGGATCTTTCATAGATTCACATGCTATGAATAGTTTATGTAACAGTACACAGTAGATTGCGGTGTATAAAAGGTAAAGACCACCACAATTTCACTGAAACCTATAGGAACATACCTTATTGGAACAGGCGGCGTAGGACTGCACTCCCTGCTTGCACATCCTCTGCGAGCTGCTTCTCACTGAGCAGGTAGCTGCCTGGCAGAGGTTGCAGTCACTCTTGTGGATTGAGTATGCAGGGGTGCTTGGAGGGCTTCCCCACTGATATATGACAGAGTGCGATAGTAGGCGAGAAGAACAAGTTACTTACCATATCTGGTAACGTTCTTTCGATGGGATGTTCCTCTGACGTATTCCACATCTATGACAGGTAATGTCCGCAGCAGAGCTGCGGACATTACCTGTCATAGATGTAGAATGCATCGGAGGACACAATCCCCTCAAACCACCTCGCTATGCTTTGCTTGGACAGTGCATTGTATTTATTTTTTGGACCATATGCTAGGAAAAGCTGCACCGACTTCTGGAAGGACTGGGTCCGGTTAATGTAGTATTTTAACGCTTGCTTGACGTCGAGTGAATGAAACAGCACTTCCACCGGAGATGTTGGCTTGTTGAACACTGGTAAGGAGATCAAGTTCTTGTGGAAGTCTGTGGGGACTTTGGGAATGAAACGTTATTTCGTCATGAGAAGCACTTTGTATTTTTTAAAACTCAGGCAAGGCTGGTTAACTGCTTGAGCCTGCAGCTCAGATGCCCTCCTGGCTGATGTAATCGCCACCAGAAATGCTACCTTGCATGACAGATGTGTTAGTGATGTGGTGGCCATTGGCTCAAATGATTTCTTCATGAGCCCCGAGAGTATGGTATTAAAAGGCTCCATTCTGGCAGAGGTACTCTACCTTTCCTCTCTTTCCCCCAGAAGCTCACTGTCTCCCAAGCTCTGGTTGGATTATTGTAACAGCCTCTTTCTAAATCTACCTGCCTCTTCTCTCCGCTCTCTGCAACAAATCCAGAACAGGACTGCAAGAATTGTCCTTGGCCTCAAGCCCTGCGAGCGTATCTCTCCAGCTCTGAAATCTCTCCATTGGCTCCCAGTGGATGCAAGGATTAAATTTAAAACCCTCTGCATTGTCCACAAGGCTTTCTGGGTCCTGGGTCCAAAATATCTTCAGCTATCCCTCCGTAAATACGTCCCCTCTCGAGCTCTTCGCTCCTACTCCTCTAACTCCCTCAGGGTCAGTCGTTTTTCAAAGAAACGAGCTGAGGGTAGCTCTCCGTCTTCGGCTGGAGCCTCCCTCTGGAACAGCCTCTCTGCCTCTCTAAAACTGGAGGAAAACCATCTCAGGTTCCGGAAGCACCTCAAGACCTTCCTCTTTGCTTCTGCCTTCACCCCCCCCACTGTCCCCTGCTGATCTGCTCTCTTGGCACCTTGCATTGGGACACCCTCTGTCTCTGGTCCCAGGTTCCTGCTCATCCTGCCACCCTACCGCACTGCCTCCGGGCGGCCCCTTGCACTGGGGTTTGTATCTGTACCCATACAGCCCCCCCCCTTTTTTTCCCTCCTGCGCTTATGACCCCACCTGATCTGCTGCCTCAAACATAGCACTTGCCACTTGGCTGCACTACCACTTTGTGCCGATTTTATTATTTATTTATTTTAATTATTATTTATCCTGTTTCTCCTTTGCTCTGCATTTTCCACTTTCTCCCTCCCCTCCATGCACTTTTCCCCTCCCCCTCTCGCATGCACTTGCACATTCTCAATGTCACTGGGCCTAGTAAAATCGTTGTTTTGTTCTCCCCTGTTCCCTTCCCTTGCCGCCCTCTGAAACACCTGTGTATGAGCGCGATATAAATAAAATATCATATCATATAATATCCGTTTTACTGGAGGGAAGTTCCTAAACAGGCCTCTGAGGAAGTGCTTGATTAGCCTGCGGCCGAAGAGGGAGTGCCTTTATTCAGTCTAGTGTATCTAGATATGGCTGCCAAATGTACCCTTATGGAGATGTGGCCGAGGCCCTACTTGGCTAGCCAGAGTAGGTATGACAGTATGTCCTCGAGAGTCACCCGGAATGGGTTAAGCCTCTCCTGGTGTTCCCCATGCTAGGTTTCGCAACACTTGCAAAACTGCTTCCACTTCAAGCTGTAGGAGTTGTTAGCGGAGGAGGCCCTTGCCGCCGCCAGAACATCCCGGCACTCCTGCGATGTAGTCAGGCCTCAGAACTCCGCGAAGTAAGGAGCCACGCCGTCAGGCGAAGTGACTGCAGGTCGTGGTGTATGATTATCCCTCGGCCCTGGGTGATGAGGTCTGGGCGATCGCCCTGGAATGTTGGACCAGGTCAGAGTACCAAGTCTGGCAGAGCCAGTTTGCTGCGATGAGAATCACCTTGCAGGACACTGCTTGATCATCTGTATTGTCCTGCGCAGGATTGTGAATGGTGGGAACGCGTATGCGAAGAGGTAATCCCATGGAAAAGCAAACACGTTTACCATTGAGCCCCTTTGGGGTGTCCTGCTGCCTACCTGGCCCACTTTCTGTTGTGGACTGTTGAGTATAGGTCCACTGTTGGTTACCCCCAGTGCGGGAATAGTGACTGTGGGGTCGAGGAGTTTAGCTCCCATTCGTGGCTTTGTGACGCCGGCCTGCTGAGGCTGTCTGACGCCTGGTTCTTCACCCCTGGAAGAAGGAATGCTTGAATGCTGATACCGTGGGCAATGGCCCAATGCCAAGTCAGTTGGGCTTCCTTGGACAACATCTTGGAACCCTGCTTCTGCAGATAATACATTGTGGTGGTATTGTCTGTTAGGACTTTGACGGTCTGGCCTTTCAGTTTTGGGAGGAATGATCTGAGCGCCCACCGAATCACTCAGAGCTCGAGCACATTTATATGTAGGAACGTCTCCTGGGGTGTCCATAGCCCTCTGATGTGCAGTTGATCCACGTGTATGCCCCACCCTTGAAGAGAGGCACCAGCGTTTTGCTGGGTGTCGGGTGCTGAAAAGTCTTCCCTCTGTGGACATTGGCCTTGTTGGCCCACCACTGGAATGGCAATTACAGTCTGGGAGGGATCTGCACCTTGTTCCCCCGCCCCTCCACCCCATGACCAGGTTACCTGGGACTAGTTCGCCGCCAGGAATTCCTGCAGCGGCTTCATGTGGAGCCTGCAGTGTGGGATTTGGGGTATGCATGATGTCATTGTACCGAGCAGCTGCATGCAGTGGCACACTGTTTGTATTCTTGTAGGTGTGATGGTTTTTTGCAGTATTGCGAGGGCGTTAACCCTGTCATGTGAGGGACGCATTCTGGGTTCCCGGGTGGAGAATTCCGTTCCAAGGAATATAAGTTTCTTCGATGGCCATAAGAAGGATTTTTTTTTGTAATTGATGGCGAAGACTAATGCTTGGAGGAGACACTGTTGTCGCCATAGAGAGCTTCACTCCCACAGTGGATGGTGCGCGCACTAGTTAGTCTAAAGAGAGCTAGACATGATGACCCTGTTTGCAGAGCTTAGCTTCCAATGGCAAGAGGCACTTTGTAAAGGTGCAAGGAGCAGACTTTAGGCCGAACTGAAGCACTCTGAATTGGTAGTGCGACTTTCCGACCACGAACCGGAGCTACCTTAGATGGCCTGGATGGATGAGGACGTTAAAGTATGCATCCTGCAGATCCAGGGACGCAAGGTAGTCGTGGTGCTGCACTGCTTCTGTTACATGCTGTAGCGTGACCATGGTGAACATTTGGCGCTTGATGTACTTATTTAACCTCTGCAGGTCTAGAATGGGCCTCAATTTTACATCTCGTTTGCGGACGACAACGTACCAGGAGTATACCTTTCCACAGATGTTCCCGGGGACATTTTCCATGGCCCTTTTTGCAGCATGTGCTGCCCTTCTGCAAGGAGCACGGTCTGGGTGGTCTGGAGGCATGGGAGTAGGTGTTAGCTTGAATTACAGTAGATGCCCGTACACTACCACATCGAGCACCCATTTGTCTGTTATTTTTCTCCAGTTTCGGGCAAACCTGAAGATCGTTAAAACATAATGCATCACCTATGAGGGACATTAAGGATCAAAGTCAATGGGTTAGAAGAGTCTGCAAGGAGCCAGGACAACCAAAGTCAATTTGGAGCAAAGTCTATGGACCTGAGGCACTTCTTAGATAGCAAAAAGTCTTGCACAAAGCTAGAGAGTTTGTTGTAGAAAATCACTTTTGGCCCACAAGCTGTTATACTTGTGACAGAGTTAAAACCAACTCTACAAAGCAGCTACTGCAAGTCTCAACTGAGAAAAGCAAGCTACAGACAAAGAGGTAAGTACCACTTAGTCAGAACAGTACCTTAGGTTAGAAGAGGATCCAACTGGCTTCTGCCTGGGTGGCAGTGATGCAGATCCTGTGTTCCCGGGCCTCAGTCGTGGGGACAAGAGGGAGGACGTCTGGAGGACTCCTGCACAGCAGTTCAGAGGTCGGCAGCAACTACGGGCTCTTTTCAGATCAGCGGCACTTCACGGTTTCAGTGCTCGGTCAACAGAAGCACAGCAGTTCTTAGACACCGGTTGGGCTACCTTCACTCCTTGAGTCCAGCACTCGAGTGAGATGACTCAAGCTTGGGTCGTCCTGCTTCGGGAGGCTCCTCGGTATCTTCCTGGAGCTTTGACCGGCTTACAGACGTTGCACTAGTCTACGGATTTCTCGACCCCTAGCACTCGGTTCCAGCAGCAGCAAAGAAGTACAGCCAGTTGGGGAAGGTATTCCAGCAAAGTTCGTCTCGAGGTTAGCTGGTCCCACTAACCTAAAGGGAAGAAGTCGACCCTTCCAGAGCTTCTCTTGTCGATTAGGAAACAGAGTTTCAGCACAGCAGCAGGGCTTCAGCGGACAGTTCAACGGTCCAGGAGGATGCAGCAAGCTTCTCTTCATGATTCCTTCATCAGATGTTTCCTCCAGTGGTCGAATGTCTTCAGTTCAAGAAGCCTCGCCTTTTATGCAGGGTTCTCCCATTCATGCACAGCCTAGCTGTCACTCAAACAGTAGAGTGGTGGCTGTCCTGCAAGGACAGCCAGCCAGCCAGCCAGCCATTCAGGACTGGGTGCATTCAGGTAACCAAGGAGACAAAGATCAGAGGAGTTTCGGGCACCTCCCCGACTTCCTCCCCTTCCAGACACACTGGAGCCAGAGGCGGGTTTCAGCACGGAAGCCCGCCAAAGGCAAAATGAACAAAGGGTTTAAACATTGTTTGTCGTGCATAGTAAAACCCAAGACCAACCTCACAAACAAGAAATGGCAAAAAATAGAAGACCGGGGCCATTTTGACAAAATGGTCATCCATGGGTGCTATGCTGCAGCTGAGGATTCAGCCTGCAGTAGAAAAGCACAATGGTAGGAAAATTAAACCACTGCCACCAGCCATTTAAAGTCGGGAGTGTAACATAAAACATGTTACATGAGTAAGTAGGAAAAAGGGCTACTTAGTAATCCCTCAGCACTCCACAGAAAATGGTGTGTGCTGGACCTACAAAGAGAAAAGGTAAGTAAAGTCAATTTCACTTCACTATTCCTGGGAACGGTATTTCACCCAAGAAAAGGTATTTAAGAATTTAAGAGAAATCTATAGGATTTATCTGCGACACTGCACTGAAGGTGCTGTCCGTCACCATACAAAAAGTAGATGCCTAAGGAGTTTGTCGGACTCCAAAACCAAAGGAAATATTAATCCAGATCAGATCAAAACAAAACACGAGTGAGAAAAAGGGCTCACTCAATCCCAGGTTACAATTAAAAAAGTCCTCAAGTCCAGCAAAAGAGCTGGGGGTCGCCAAGGTTGTAGGGAATTAGCACAGAAATGAGAATTCTCCCCAACATTCTGTCGCACAGAAAACAGGGTCAGTACAGCAGTGGTCGCTTCACGGTGTTCTAAAGGGTCTGCAGGCGCCTCTGGTCATCTTCTTCGGTTACTTCAGCTTCCAGTGGTGGACTTGCTTTTCACTCCAGAAGCCTAACCTTTTATGCAGTTCCAGCACACACTACTCTGCAAACTCGCTCAGCATTTTACAGAAAGGGACCCCCTGTGGGAGCTGCAGCTATTCGGACACACTGGCAGACAAAGGACGGGGTGGGGGGGTGTAAAACTCCCCCACTTCCTGCCAGGCACTCTGGCGGCTAGGTGGTGATACCCAAGGGTTCCCGCCAAAGGCAAAACCCACACACACAGGCCTCCTCCTCCCAGAATGGCAGAAGGGCTGACAATGAAAAACCATGCTAGTAATGGTCAAAAAAAGAAGGAGAGTCCCAGTTGGTACTTGGGTGCCTTTAGTGTGGACATAGCCTGCAGTACCAAAAAATGCACATAAGTTGGTAGAACAAGTCCACTGTCAACAGCCATAACTAGGTGATTGTTAGGAAAAATTCTCAAAATGTGCTAATTCCTCTCTACCTTAGAGACCCCAGCTTTATTGCTGAACTTTGGGACTTTGTACTTTTTAATTCTGTTTGTTTTCTGTGTTTATTTCTTTTGGATATGGAGTTTTGTAAAACTCGATAGGCATCATCTTTTCATGTGCGTCATACAGCACCCTCAGTGCAGTGACACAGGGAAGCCTTTTAGGCTGTCCGAAGGTTTAAATACCTTCTCTGGAATAAACTACTGTTTCCCAGAGAATGTAAAGTTAAATTGACTTTACTAGTCTTTTTAAATTCCTAGACCCAGCACACACTATCTTACAATAGAGTGCTGGAGGGGTTACCTATAATCCCCTAGGTGTAGAAACTCATGTAGCAGTCAAATGCTACCCTTTCCTATCGAAATTGCTGGTGGCGGTGGTTTTACAACAAACTTTTTCGACCGTGAACACCAATAGCTAACAATCACAGGAGCCATGTTTTTCAAGATGGCGCCTGTGCCCCCTTTGTTTAAACAGGTCCCGGTCTTCTCTGTTCGCCATTTCTTTTTGGAAAGGTCCTTCGAGTGTTTGTCTCTGCGCGCCAAACTAGGTTTTGTCCCTTAGTTCCTACGCCTTTGGGTGGCTTCAGGACTGAAGACCGCCTCTGGCACCTGAGTGTCTCGGGTGGGAAGGCAGTGAGGGAGGTGCTCAAACTCTGGTGCTTAGTCTCCTAGGAGACCCAAATGCACTCTGGCGTGATTGGCGGGCTGGCTGGCTGGCTGGCAAGGACAGCCACCAGCTGGTTGAGTGGCAGCTAGGCTGGGATGAATGGGAGATAACTGTTTAAAAGGTGAGTCTCTTGGACTGGAAGTCAGTGTCGACCACTGGAACGAAAGAACCGAAGACTAGCTGGAAGAGGACGGCTGCTGCAACTACTGGACAGTTGGTTTGCCCAGTGGAGCCCTGCTGCAGGTCCGAATCGCCAAGGTCACCTTGACAGAGAAGCCCTTAAAGGACGACTTCTTCCTTGAGTTGGTAGGACCAATCAACTCGTAAGCCACCTGGATACCATTCTTGGAGCCGGTTAGGATTAACCAGGGGGAAGGACACCAGCTTGTGTGCTTTAAGAACAGCAACCGGAATCGAAGATTTGCCTATTTGCCAGCTTTGCGACCAGTCCCCGTGCAGTACAGGAGTCCCCATATGTCCTCCCTCTTGTCCCCACGACTGAGGCTCAGGAACAGCGAGACCTGCAGGAATGGAAGTCTTCAGCTACATCTTTTTCCTTCAATATAAGGTACTGTGAAAACCTGACCGAGAGAACTTACCTCTCAATGCGGAAGTGCGTACAGCTTTGGCAACTTGCAGGCCTAGTCAGCTTGTGACCCGACATACAAACCTTTCTTCCGTGAACAACTACTAAGAACCGTGGCAGACTTTTCCGTTTTAAATACCAGAACCGTTTTTACTGATACAAGACAATAGCCCATTGACTTTGGCCTACCTATTGCATTGAATCAACTCCTCGGGTGAACTCAAAGTATTTGCACTGTTTTAGAGTAACTGTAATATTGGTTTTATATTAACTTATGCCTTTTTTCTCCTACTTCCATGCTATTTTGCTCTCACTTCAAGGGAGCTCAACTGCTTAGTAATCAGTACTGTAGTATAATTTGTGTGTGATATTGGTTGCCTCATTTAGTGAATGCTTTATAAATGTTTGTGTAATTGATAAGTGTTTTTACCAAGAAACATTGAGTACAAGTGTCTATCTGAATACTTGTAATTATAGACCTCTGTGCAACACCCTTACAAGCTAACATTCCCTCTTGAGATAAGCCTGGCTGCTCAGCTCGCTACCAAAAACTGGGTGGTACAGACTTACACAAAAGATTGGTTATGCTTACAACTGCAGTCCTAGTTGTTGTATTGGTCCCAGAGGGTACTGCAAACAAACTTTGCCTAATAGTGATTGTCTATGTGACTAAAACGTCGCAGAGTAGAAAGAAGGGAGATACTAGGTATCACTTTGGCACACACCACTTTCAGTGCCAATCTCTCAGCCTATAGAATTTTGGGAGAGATACTAAGTGTATCCCCTGAGAACTGTAGTTACTTGGGGATATAAAAATATAATCCTAATGGAGGCCTCGGAGGGTCCCTAGCAACACTGCCCATAAGGAGCTGTGTGCTGCAGTAGTAAAACACAGATGCCTTTAAGAGCCATGGAGCAGACAGACTCCATAATATAGATAAAATACAAAGAATAGAGTGTCAAAAGACAGAGCATAAAAGAATGAATGCGTGGAAAAAGGCTCCACTCAATTAGGATTTAAAGAAAAAGATCCAGAAGTTCAGCAAAAAGTGCTGGGGGTATCACTAGGAGAGGGGTTGAAGCATACTAATGACAAATCTCCCAAGCACCCTGTTTGGCGAATACATGGATGTTCCGCTTGTTGCTCCCCTAAACTGACGAAAGGGCTGGCGGTTCTGTAAGGACATTAAGTATCTGACTGTATCTGTGTCAGTTTTGATAGTTTTAAGAGTTTTGTCTATTTTCGGAGCAAAAAGCTCGTCGCCCTCGAAGGGCATGTTCACTACTTTGTGGTGGACATCAGCTCGGAGGTCTGTGCATCAGAGCCATGCTTGCCCTCTTAGGACCGCCTCGTTTGCCACCTGATTAAATTTGGTTTCCGCCAGGTCCACTGCCATGTTAATCCCTAGGTTGGAGGCTTTTCCCCCTTCCTTTAGTATCGCCTTTGCTTCTTTTCGTTTTTCCTCCGTGAGATGTTCGAAAATTGGAGTCAATTTATGCCACATCTCTCTATCGTAACTGGCGATGATGGCCAGGGAGTTGGATGCTTTTATCGTTGTAGCAGTAATTGTCAGGAACTTTTTTCCAAAAGCGTTCTGCTTGCGCGCCTCATTGTCCGGTGGTATTGCGCACATCTGCTTGTCAGATTTTGCCCTTTGGGTCAACGCTGCTGAGACTACAGACTGAGGTGAAGGCTGAGAAATTCAGCACTTAAGTGCATTTTCTGGCACGTTGTACTACTTATCAACAGCAATTCCCAGCCCCCACATGCGGCCACAAACACATACTGCTGCTTTCCCCAGGAAATGGCTAATCATATATGGCAATTCGGGCAAGAATGCCAAACTACAAGATGCCCAAGTGCAGGCAAGAATTTCATGGCACAGCTATTTTAGGGTATAAGGTACTCTAAACGGCATTAAGCGGTAAAATGCACAAAACAAAAACGAAAACAGTAGAAAAGAATCTGCTGCCACCAGTCCATCCTCAACATCATGCAAGTAACCAGTAATGTTCCAAATAAACGTGTAGGGGCACAATGTGTCTCTATTGTACTTCACAGTAAAGTCAGGGGAAAACTAAACTGGATTTTACAAGAGAGAACAGAACAGTTATCCTACATAGATAGTCCTAGGAACTGATCAGTGCCCCCCAAACCAGATGAGCTTAGCAAGGCAACTGAAATAAAAAGTCAGAACAGTTTACAGACAATACCAAAAACTGGAGTGTAAGTTGTCACTTTGAGGCCTATGGAGGGGAAGCAGCAAAAAGAAAATCTTTCTCAACAATCAGAATGTGTTACAACACACAACTGCCTTATTTATGCAAGGGAGGATTTACATCGAGTCATGTAACCATGGTTCACAAGACATGTTAGCCTACAGTGGAGTTTTAACACGTGGCATGAAATAAACACATTTTCACATACCGCCTTACACATTTCTTATCTGCACATTATGTCAATATGTAAATGCCTAATAAACATTCTTTTTTTTTAACTGACAGGAATTTTTTGTACTACAACTAATGAACTAACAAAGCTTTTCGACTAATTAAACTTGGCAGTCGAGCTGCCTATGCTCTCCAGCACCGTCTTGCCGGACCAAGACACTGTGCTGTTTTATTAAGGCTCACTCACCATGATAAATGTGTTCTGAAATTTTTTTACCATTTGAAGGAGCAGAACGAGTTCCCACGCTACGAGCCGCATCTAATCACTGTTGTGCACACGTCAAGTGTGGGCCTAAAAGTGCCCAGAGAGGACGCTCTTGAACAATACCAACTGTGTCACGGTTCAGTCACTCTGAGAACAAACTAGGGGAACGATGGAGATTGTTGCACGCACACCAAGCAATCAAATTGCCCAATCTCTGAGGCAGTACCCCGTGGATACAAGGCACTAGAAAAAGGGAAGAATTCATACCATTGTCACTGAGAAGATCGAAGGCAATGGAATGCAGCCATGCCCTAAAGTGATGACAGGTTGGAGGAAGGACAGACTGGGCAGACATCATGGCATCAATTGCCTGCCATTGGTTGGTTTCTAAATGGTATACTTTAGAAGTGAAAACAAATCTGACCTCCATGGATGAGGTCCACGGGTCTGTGGGATTGCTGACAGAAGGGCATAGGATATATAATGCATTTATTTATTTGCATTTTTATTTATTTGCATTTTTAAAGCGCACAGCTTCCCACGGGCTACAAGAAGGTTTACTTAACACAGGAGAGTATCATGAAAGGCAGTGGACATGGTTACAGACATGGTTGACGGTACGAGGTTACATGGGACAGTGAGCTTTGTACAGCAGTATACAGAAATGATTTGCATTGCAGTAGAGTTCACTTAAACAAGGTGGTTTTCAGTGCTTTTCTAAAGGCACTGAGGGATGTTTCCGCTCTCAGTTTGGGTGGAAGGGAGTTCCATGCTTATGGCGCTAGGACTTTGAAGCTCAAGCTTCCAGCTTTAACTCTGTTGAAGTTAGGGACTAAACGTTGGTTTGCGTACAGGTCCCTTTTGGGCCTGATTGTTTGGACTGGTTGTATCCGATCAGTAAGGTAGCTGGGGGCAGATTGGGATATGAGAGACCGTTAAGGAAGTTTTCCTAAAGTCCTACTGATAGTAAGACTTTAGTAAGCTATCCCAGTGGTTTATAGAGCCCCAACTCTTAGTATCAGTCTGTACTAACTCAGGACCTTGGTAGAGTATCAGACCAGTAAGGCTCATCTTAAGAGGAAGATGTGAGCTGTAGGCAAGTACACTGAACCTAGTTAGACATGCATCATCAAAGAAACACTTACACTTATAATTTATATAAAATTATATATTTATTATATTTACATCAGAATGACTTTAAATACCTTATACGTTACACTAGAAGACTTCGGAATACTTTACAATATACTTCAAAGAACACTTTCACTTTTAGGCAGTTCGGAGAGGGCTCAAAGTCTTGACAAGCAGCAGAATAGGAAGAGTTCCTGTGTCTCTAGTGTTATAGAAGCAGAAAGTTAACTAACAAGGGAGACACTATAAAGGACTCAATGAGGAGACACAAGCAGCAGCTTGAGTCAGAGGTAAGAGGGGATTTCCATAGACACCTCTACATGCAGCCCAACGCTCTGCAGTGACTTTCTGGCATCAGGTAAGCAATACCCTTTTCCCCCACAGTACCTTCGATTAGAAGAAAATGTTCGTGCTGGATGCTCCGTGATATTGCAGCTCTGGACCCGACCTCCGGATTCCTTGGTCTGATGACTGTAGGCAGGACAATGGATGGGAGCTCTCGGAAGCAGTCTTGAGGAAGGACCTGAGACACGACTTTAAACAACCTCTTGGTTCACTTTGCGGTTGTGGCACCTTTTTGCAGCACCAAAGGACTCGGATCACCCGGTCAATCTTCTTTGCTTCCTGCAGTCCCACGCTCTGATGTGGGGGGTCTGGGCGAGTTGGTTCGGATCTCTGGAGTGTCCTTACGGGTTCAGCAAAGATTTGGACGGATTCGGCCTTTCCACTATTATGCACTCGAAATGGGCAGCAGGTCTCCTGGTATTGGGGTTCCGCAGCTCTGGAAACTCCTAGGACTTCGGGAGATGGCTCAATTCAAAGTTAGTCCTGGGACTGGTTGTTCCCACCAGCCAAAGGGAAGGAGCCCTCTTCGGAGCTACTCTGTCGCACAGAAAACAGGGTCAGGACAGCAGTGGCCACTTCACAGTGTTACAAAGGGTCAGCAGGCATGACTGGTCATCGTCGTCTTCAGTTACTTCAGCTTCTAGCGGTTGACTTGGTTGTCACTCCAGAAGCCTCACCTTTTATACAGTTCCAGGACACACTACTCAGCAAACTCTCAGCATTTTACAAAAAGGGTTGTTTGGCTGTCCAATCAGGACAGCCAGACCCCCTGTGGGAGCTGGTCTGCCTTCCCAGACACTTTGGAGCCAAGGTGGGGACATGCAAGGGATCCCGCCAAAGGCAAAACCCACACTGACCTCCCCGTCCCAGAATGGAAGAAGGGCTAACAAGGAACAACCAGGCTAGTAATGGCAAAAAAAGAAGCGAGGCCCCCAGGTTGGTACTTGGGTGCCCCTATTGTGCACTACCAAGGCTTTGGACATAGCCTGTGGTACAGACATTACACAATAGTTGGTAGAACGGGACCACTGCCACCAGCCGTAACTAGGAGATTACCTATGTGACTAAAGTCACAGGAGCAGAGAGCAGGGGGATTCTAGGTATCCTTTTGGCACTCCCTCTAATGTGGGGTGTGCCAGTCTCTCATGCTACAAAGGTTTGAGAGACATATTAAGAACTTTAGTTAATTTAGGATATAGAAAAAGAATCTTAAAGGAGGACCCGAAGGGTCGCCAGCAACACTGCCCATAAGGAGCGGTGTGCTGCAATAGAAAAATACGTATGCCTTTAAGAGCTATGGAGCAGACAGACGCCACAGTACAGGTAGAGTACAAAGGATAGAGTTCCAAAAGACAGCCCACAAGAATGAATGCATGGAAAAAGGCTCAACTCTTTCAGGATTTAAAGAAAAAGTTCCAGAAGTCCAGCAAAAAGTGCTGGGAGTCTCACTAGGAGCTGGGATGAAGCCTAAAAAGGAGATATCTCCCTAACACTCGCCGTCCCCAGACTAGGGACAGGAGGATCTAATGCGGTCCTGGATGGCTCTCTTGATGCATTTGTTCATACTTTCTGGAGAGACTATCAGCATTCTAATGTTGGGTACCTGACCTGTGCTCAATAGTGAAGTCAAAGATTTGTAGGCTTATGGACCACCTGAGCAATTTTGTTTTTTTTCCTTTCATCTGCATCAGCCACCTTAAGGGTTGGTGGTCAGTTTGAATCTTAAAAGTAGTTCCGGAGAAGGGGGCGCTGTTGCGCTCTACGAAGATGGCCGCCTGCTGATTAGCTCCGAGCCGCGAGGCGCTCCTTCAGCCGAAATCCTCCCGTTTGCCTTGGCGCTTCAACACGGAATTGACGGAGGGGGAAGCTGATGTGTCTGGGATCCTGTTAGCCTCGTCCCGTCCTCCTAACTCCATTTGCGGCGGAGCTGTTGGCCCCTGCGTGAGTGCCGGGAGCGGGTGCTTCCTTTGATCCCCCACAGGGCTCCGGGGGATCGCGGCCGTGTTCCGTGGCTTGCGGCCTTCCTTGGGGGGAGGGGCGTCCTTCCCGCCCTGCGCGCCCGCTCTCTACAGCCTTCGTGAGGAGCGGCTGACGGAATCCGAGAGCGTTTCGCTCCGCTGCCCCGTCCTAGGCGGCGTGCTGATTTTAAATCGAGCCCCCAGACCGTGGCTCCGAGCGGTGAGTGGGGCCCCTGATCCCCGCGGGACGTACCGCTTGGTTGGTGGCCCTGGACGGGGTGAAATCGCGCTTGGGGCACAGTGGTATCCCTCGCATGGTTTTGGACGCGGCGACTTGGCCATGTGACATTCGACACACTCCGCCTGCATCCTGATACTCTGTGGGGGGGGGCCGGTTTCTCCGGAGCCCATCTCCCGGCAAATCCCACCTTCCCTGGACCCATGGAAGCGGCGCGAAACTTTGCCCCCCCCCCCCACTTGCCTTGTGCTGCGCACTTTACTGGGCCTGTTCTGCTGTATGGAGGCATCACCGATTTGGCCCATACCCGCCTTATTGCTCTACTAATCTAATCACCTGTTCCATCTCATCCTCGGCCACGCCGCTCCCTGGGCCCATAGGAGCGACACGAGGCGGCGACTCCTTCCCGCTTACCTGATACTGTTCATGCTCTGTGCCGCTGAATGCTTTGACCCCTGAATCCACTGTACGGAGGCACCACTGATTTGGACCATACCCACCTTATTGTTTACTAGAGTGCTGACCACCTGGCTATCCCATCTCATCGCAATAGCTACGCGAGGCTCCTCTTGTTTCTCTTACTGGTTGCTGTCTCCTTGGCGCCTGTCTCCTCAGGTTCTCGGGGGAGTACGTGTGCTTCACTGACCACCACATACATCGGCTGCCCTGGCGACCCAACATAGATTGGTCTCCCCTACCTGAATTTGGAACACCGCATCTCGTTTGCCAGTCGGCTGTGGCCTCACGCGTACCTGGCGCTTTCTCTTGGCGTCCCCCTGTCCTCCGATCCACCGGACTTGTCTTCACCTTTTACTGTCACCATGTCAACGAGGATGGGAAAGAAGCAATCCTCTATCAACATGTTTGCGAAGCCTCCGGGTGGATCTGGCGCGGAGACACCTGTACAGGAACCATCCACTGCACAAGAACTGGAACCTTCCGAATCTCAGAAAATGATGGAATACATTCGTGAGGGGTTCACTGCGATCCATAGTAAACTAGACGACATGAATGGCACGATATCCTCCATTAAGGCACACATGGAGAGGACTGATGGTCGCGTGACTGAGGTTGAGTCACGTGTGAGCACCGCTGAAGACGGCCTGGGCTTCCTTCGGGCAGAGGTTTCCACACTATCCGCACGCGTAGCAGAGGTGGAGAAGAAAAATGAGGATCTGGAGTCTCGCTCAAGACGCAACAACCTCCGCATAATCGGGGTACCAGAGGATGGCATACAAGAACCCATGGAGGACTACGTGGAGAGCTTGCTACTTCGACTCCTTGATTCCCCAAAACTCTCCTCACAATTTGCAATCGAGAGAGCCCACCGTGCACTCACGGCGAAGCCTAGGCCTGGCGCTCCCCCTCGCCCGATTATAGCCAGGATCCTTAATTACCGCGACCGAGATGCCCTGCTCAGGGCGGCGAGAGTCAAGGGAGACCTCTTGTTGGGCGCGGCCAGAATCCATCTATACCCGGACTTCTCGATGGCGGTCCAGCGTGAGCGTAAATCCTTCCTGGCGGTGAAGAGGCGATTGCGCGAGCTTCAGGTTAAATACGCTATGCTTTACCCCGCCAAACTCCGGATCGAACACGCGAATCGAGTATACTTCTTCACGCTACCGGAGGAAGCCTCTAAGTTTATAGATGAACATTTCCCAGGCTGAACAATACTCACATCGATATCTTCCATTGCTTATGCCTTACTCCAGTGGTCCACACGCTGTACTTTTGTTCTACCACAACATGCTCTTATTGCGGGATAGCCACCATTGAGCCCTAACCCAGAACTGGGGCGGTCTCACGGCGTCCCGCCTTTCTGGTTGCGGCACTTCGTGGACTCCTGGGCCGGAGGGTTGCTGCACATTTCGTCCTGTTGACGTTATGATTGTGAATGTTTATGTCACTGTTTTTCAAGCGATGCATCTGTGGGTGTTGGGTTGTGATGCAGAGGGAACTGACTGCTGATCTGAGGGCGTCACTGACTTCACCGTCAATGAGTCCTAGCTATCCGCCACAGTACACCCATTGCCCGCTCGATTATCCTGAAACACTGTGGTAACCCCTAGTTACTGATATTTGGTCTGAACACATACACCATCCCATTCTAGCTGTTCGGATGGTTGCCCCATATTTTTTTTGCTATATTGGTCATTATTGATGGTCGTGCCTTCCCCCCCGCCCCCCCACCGCGGGTTCATCCCCGTATGGGACTTGCTCTCATTGCCAGGCATTAAGTTTATCCTCAAATTGCCTCAAGGTTCGGAGCATCGCCGCCAGGCCGACGTACAGGCCCCCCAGGCGTTGATGCCAGTGTTTTCGACTTTATTGGTTGTATGTGGGTTGTTCATCTCTCTGATTGGGGGAGGGATGTGGGAGGGGGTGGGGGGTAGGGGAGTTAATGTTAAAAAAGGCTTGGTAACTGCAGAAAAGGTAGAGTTCGGGGAACCAGGGTCTCTAGGCCATTGCAAGTCTGTCGGCAATGGGGCCCGCTTATGGGGAGCACTGTTCCATCCACCGGTGTATTTCTATGTCTGCTTTGAGTGCGTCGAGTGAGGAAACCCTTATATTCCTGAGTTGGAACGTGCGGGGGCTGGGGAACTTCAAGAAAATGAGATTGCTACAGCTCCAGGCTGAACGGCATGGGACTAAGATCCTGTTTCTCCAGGAGACACATGCGGTAACTGATCACTGTGAGAAGTTTGCTAAAACATGGGGACCACAGAGATACTATACTTCCTACTCCACACAAAGCCGCGGGGTTATGACCCTTATTCACAAGAGTATTAGATTCATCCCCATTGCCACGACAATAGACCCTCTGGGCAGATATGTCTTACTCCATGGCATCCTACAGAATAGGGAAGTGGTCCTACTAAATATCTACGGTCCCAACATCGATGATCCTGAATTTTTCACACATCTCACGTCCCTCCTAGATGGCTTCCCGCTGATACCTATTCTCTGGGGAGGCGATTTTAATACAATATTCGATGTGGATCTCGATAGATCTGGTTCTCGTCCCCGTCACCTCACTAGGGCTGCATATTCTACACTATCTTCACTCCCTCGCCTGGCCCTGTTTGACGCATGGAGGCTTCTCTACCCAGACTCCCGCACCTTTTCCTTCTATTCCTCGGTACATGATTCCTTCTCTCGGATTGATAGATGGCTAGTCTCTGACACACTCATAGGGCACATCTCAAGCTTGTCGATTCTCCCTAGGACCCTCTCCGATCATTCACCAGTAACTATTACCCTATACTGGGGCTCAGATCACGATCGTTCTAGACACTGGAGGATGAAACCACTCTCCCTCCTTGACCCGGTCTTCGGTTCGGAACTGGAATCGGCAATTGAGGAATTCTTTGAGATCAATACCGGCTCCGTCTCATCACAAGCCTCCCTCTGGGAAACTTTTAAAGCCTACATCAGAGGCATCGCCCTCTCTAAAGAAAATGGCATCCTTAGAACCATCCGAAGAGAAATTGCTGAGAGCGAGGCCACGCTATCCGTGCTGGAGGCCCAATATGCATCAAATCATACTCCTGATACTCTTGCATTGATCGGCACGGAGCTGGACACCTTCCGCGCTCTTGCGGACCGAGAGCAGAGGTTTCTTGACAACCCCGGGCTAGCGAGGAGATACGGTGAGGGTGAGCGCCCATCTCGTCTTCTGGCTAGGCTTCTTCGCCGTGAGTTTGGCGCTCCTCTCATTCCTGGCGTTGAGAGACCTGATGGATCCCTAGCTACTTCCCCCGGCGATATCAATTCAGAATTCCTCTCCTTCTATCAATCCCTTTATGCTAATGCGGATAATGCCACTATAGCAGAAATAGACGTCTTTCTGGACAAGCTCCCTCTGTCGGTTCTTTCCCCCGATACCATCGGTGCCCTTGAGAGTCCATTCACGCTCTCGGAACTCTCGGAGGCCATAGACTCCCTCTCATCTGGCAAATCCCCGGGATCGGACGGTATACCGGTTGAGTTCTATAAGCGCTACAAGTCTCTTCTACTTCCTCACCTGTTCGCGCTTTGGGAAGAATCGTTGGAGGTGGGCCAGCTCCCTCCTACGCTCCGCGAAGCCATCATAACTGTCCTGTTAAAACCTGGTAAATCCCCCACGCAATGCGGTTCTTACCGTCCACTCTCGCTAATCAATTGCGACGTCAAAATTTATGCTAAGCTACTCGCTTTACGTCTGGCCCCCTTCATGCAACATATCATTCATCCAGACCAGGCGGGGTTTATTCCGGGACGCTCTACCTCCCTGAATCTCAGGCGTCTCTTCAATATTATAAGCAGGGTGAGCCCGGACGTTCACGCTGTTGCCGCCACGCTCGATATGAAAAAAGCTTTTGATTCCGTCTCTTGGAGGTATCTTTGGCGGGTACTTAATAAATGTAAATTCGGCCCCACATTTCTCTCCTGGGTCAAGCTGCTATACTCAAGCCCCGTGGCCAGAGTCCGTACCGGGGACCGGTGCTCTTCCCTCTTCCAAATAGCTAGAGGTACTAGACAAGGTTGTCCCTTTTCACCATTAATCTTCGCTGTAGCGCTGGAGCCGTTCGCGGATATGCTTCGTCAATCTCATTCCCATAGAGGTCTACGCACTGCCGGGGTCTCAGATATAGTTTCCCTATATGCTGATGATGCTCTGCTCTTTATTCGCTCTCCTGAAATCAATCTTGCCCCAATCCTGGAGGATGTTGTTCTTTTTGGCCGTATGTCTGGTCTGACGGTAAACTGCGCTAAATCAACTCTCTTCCCGCTCACCCCCGTCACTCTCCCTCCTCCCGATACTCTTGGATTCACTTGGGCCCAAGCTGAGTTCACCTACTTGGGTATAGTGGTGTCGCGACATATCGATTTGGTTTTCGAGAAGAACTATCAAGCATACCTCACAAACCTCATGCAAAAAATTCAGGGGTGGGACAAACTCCCGGTTTCACTGGCAGGTAGGGTGGGAATACTAAAGATGGTGGTACTCCCCCAGCTATTGTATAGGTTTATTAATATCCCGCAATGGCCGGGTGCTGTGTTCTTTCAGACACTGACACGCACCCTCAATACTTTTCTCTGGCACTCTGGTGCAGTCCGCCTCAAGCTAGAGACCCTCGCTTCTCCGATGGAAATGGGTGGCTTCGGTGCACCCGACTTTCTCAAGTACTGGCTGGCAGCCCAGCTTCAACACATCGCACACTGGTTCAACACATCTGACCCCCCTCCCCATGTCAGATTAGAGAAGTTATCGGTTGGTGACCGAGACATCAGATCCCTGGTGATCGCACCTATGCCAATGGAATCGGGCTCATTAGACCCGTTGAGATGCACATCCCTGGCTTTATTCAAAACATGGCAATTACTGGGCACCACCCATCCCTTCCATGGTAACTTCCCGATCTGGAACTTTCTCCCGGAAATCCCGCAGGTCCCCCCATCGGTTGTTCGCACATGGGCTGAGGCAGGATTTGAATTGCTTCGAGACATATTTGTAGATGGTAATTTCACGGAATGGCCTGACCTTCCGCCGTCCCTCAGACAGCGTCCCTCAGTGTGGCTTCAATACTCATCCCTCCGTAGAGTCCTCAAACATAAGTATCCATGCTTCCCAGCTTTACCGCCGGATGAGCCGGCGATCACTGAACTGACCTCTCCTTTCCCTATGAGGGGGAAAACTTCCAGACTATACACCCTGGTACAATCCAGATCGCCCCCTTCTTTTTCTAAATTAAAGCTCGCCTGGGAGTCTGATCTCGGAGTGGAAATGACCGAAGACCGTTGGTCCCAAATGTGCTCACGTATCCAGAGGGTCTCCTTCAACTCCCGTTTCAAGTTAATTCAATTTAAACTACTCCACAGATACCATTACACCCCAATCAGACTGCACCGTATTTCTAATAGCCTCTCCCCTAGATGTCCTAGATGCGGCCACGACGGTGCTGACTACTTCCACATGATCTGGTCATGTCCCCGCCTTACCCAATTTTGGGACACTGTTTGCTCCACCATCTCATCTATTCTGGACCACCCTATTTCCCCTACCCCAATGAAATGCTTATTCCATGACTTTCCTGACCTGCACCGAGATTCTAGGAGACTGGCCGGCCTCTGCATGCTTCTGGCTGTGCGGGCAATACTTCTTTGTTGGCTCAGGCCTACCACCCCGACTCACGCACAGTGGCTCAGAGCAGTCACTTGGGCCTCCGATACTGAGGAATCATGGGCGGTACAACAGCCCACCTGCTCTAGACCCAGGAACATCTGGCTCAAGTTCCGAATATTTATGTCCCCCCCTGACACCGACTCGGGTCCTACATCCCCAGCAGACTCTTCTCGTCAATCCCCTGCAGCCCCTTGAACGGCCCTCCACCGGGTCTTGCGTAGTCCTGCTACTCTCCATTGCCCGCGGGGCGTGCCCCGCTACTTGCTATGTGATTATGTGATGGTTTAATTGTTTGATGTTATATGCTCGGTTTGTTGCTCGCCTGTTTCTGTGCTACCAAGCTGTAAAAAATAAAAGTTTAAAAAAAAAAAAGTAGTTCCGGAGAGGTATGGTCTGAATTTCCTCAGGGCCCACACAATAGAAAAACATTCACATTCAATGGTTGCCGACCTCGTTTCCTCATCTTTTAATTTTCTACTAATAACGCAGATGTGGTGCTCCCTGCCTTTGCTATCAAATTGGCCCAAGACTGCTCCGATCCCTGTTTTGGAAGGATCAGTTTAGACTAAGAAGGCCTGCGTGTAATCTGGGGCTCTCAGCACTGGTGCTTCACAGAGGGCACCTTTCATCCCCATGAAGGCTTTTTCACAGTCCCCTTTCCACTTGACCTTTTTATGGTACTTGGGAAAGGATATGGTATTCTGAGGAAAAGCTACGGTCCCATAGTTCTAAATTAAGTTCCTGTAATAACCAGTACGCCCTAGGAAGGCTCTTACTTGAGTATGAATAGTTGGATTCGCCCAGTCTTGTACAGACTATACTTTGCTGGCTAAGGGTTTAATCTCCCCTCCTCCTACCCCATGACCAAGGTAGACCACTTTACTCTGACCAACTTGGCATTTACTTTCTTTAATGGTCAGATTGGCCTGTTGAAAGACCTGCAACATATGTCCCAGGTGGTCAAGGTGTTCTGCCCAGGTAGGGCTGAACACTGCTATATCATCCAAGTATGCCCTGAGGAAGTTCTCCAACCTACTCAGAACATGGTTAAACATTCTCTGGAATGTGGAAGGTGCATTCTTTAAACCAAAGGGCATGACCTTAAACTGGTACACACTTTCTGGGGTTGAGAATGCTGTCTTTTCCTTGGACTGGTCAGTAATGGCAATCTGCCAATAACCACTTGTGAGGTCAAAAACACTGACGAATTCTGCCGAGCCCAGCTTATCCACCAGTTCATCTGTCCTTGGCAAGGGATGGGTCAGTCTTGGTAACTGCATTTAATGCCCTATAGTCCACACAGAATTTAAGTAATTTAGTCCCTGCTTTTGGTACTAACACAACTGGGCTAGCCCATGGATATGTGGAATGTTTAATCACTCCAAGGTCAAGCATCTTGTGACCTCTTATGTGACACCTCACATTATCTGACATCCTGTAGCCCCTGCTTTTAACAGGTACACTAACACCAGTGTCAATGTCATGTTGGCCCCACAGGGTCAAGCCTGGTGTAAGTGAGAACAGGGGGGCAAGGTGAGTTAACACAGCCTTGCGTTCCTGCTGTTGCTGCACTGTCAGATTAGTTGAGAGTGCTACACCTTCTACTGATCCATATGAAGGGTGTTCCCTTAGAATATCTGGGAGAGGCTCAATCTCCTCTTCTTGATCAGAGGCTAAGAGCAAAGCTCCCATCTCTGGTCTGTTAACATAGGCCTTCAGACAGTCGTTATGAAAGACACTAGGGGCCTCCTTGGGGTTGCCCAACTGAACCAAACAGTTGACTTTGCCAAGTTTTCCCACAACTTTGAAGGGTCCTGTCAATTTGTCCTGTAAAATCCTTTGTCTTACTGGGACCATGATGAGAACTTGTTGGTCTAAACTCCACCATGTTTGCCTTCTGGTCATGCCAATGCTGGACCAGAGCTTGACCAGCTTTCAAATTCTCAGTAGCCTCAGTCATCATTTTTGCCATTCTTAGTCTGAGGCCTAGCACATAGTCATCCTTACTGGCTTGAGGGAAGGAGCACTCCCCAAAACTTCCTTGATCAGGGCCAAAGTGCCTCCGAGAGGATGACCATAAAGTAACTCAAAGGGGCTAAAGCCCACTCCAGCTTGAGGAACTTTTCAATAGGCAAATAAAAGGCATGGCAGATGAAGGTCCCACTTTCTTCTAAGTGGTTCTTCCAAAGCTCCAATCATGCTCTTCATTGTTCTATTAAACCGCTCTACCAACCCATTTGTCTGTGAGTGGTAAGCAGTTGAGAACTTGTAGGCGACTCCACAGGTTTTCCACATGGCTTGCATGTAGTGGGACTTAAAATCTGACCCCCTGTCGCATACAACCTTCTTAGGAAATCCCACTCTGCTAAAAATACCAAGCAGGGTCTTAGCCACTATCTGAGCAGTAGTAGTTCTCATTGGAATAGCTTCTGGATAGCTGGTGGCATGGTCCACCAGAACCATTATAAATCGGTTGCCTGAAGATGTTGGACGGTCTAGGAGACCAACAATGTCAATCCCCACCCTCTCAAAAAGGAACTCCCACAACAGCGAAAGGCACTAAGAGCCCAACATTATTGGCACCACTCTTACCAGATAATTGGCAAGTGTGACAACTCCTACAGTGTTTTTCAATTTCTGCACTAATCTTGGGCCAGTAAAGTCGATGATATCCTCTCCATGGTCCTCAGAAAACTTGAGTGACCAGCCAGGGGGACTTCATATGCCAACTGTATGAATTTGGGTCTCAATTCTTGGAGTACCACCAGACTCCTGAGGTCCCATGGAATAGATTCCACAGCTCACTGTAGGAGTCCATCCTCCCAGTATAACCTATGCTTTCCATGGTCGTGCCCTTCTCTCTGGAAGGCTTCCTGCTGACACAGACCTTCTAAAGAGGGATCCTCTCTCTGTCCCCTACTGAAGTCTGTCCTGAAGGTCCCACCTTCTGCAAGCAAATCTGCAGCTCAGGATGGTCTCTTGGATCCCGATCTTCCATACAGGGTTGAATCTCCTCCTCTTCTGACTCAGAGTGTCTTCTGGCACCAACTTAGCCTCAACTCGTGGTGGGGTCACAGGTGTGACCTCTAGGTTTTCTGTAGGAACCTTTATCCTTGTGGAAGTTTAGGAGGTTTAGAGACTCTAGGTTTCCCCCTTAGTCTCTTTTGGAAATTCTCTCAAAGTTGCCTCTCTGGCTTTCCTTGTCAACTCCCTTCTCTTCTTAGAGGGGCGTTTGGGTGTGCTGGAGACTACACCTAAGGCCTTCTAATCATTGCCCAACATTACCCTTCCTGGTACTTCGGACTCAACATCTACAGGTATCTTTACAGTCATCTCATTACACTTAATGATAGCTGACAGTACTGGGCACAACGAAGTAAACGGTTACACCGATATAATCTAAAGGAAACATGTCAGCCTATACAAAAGTGTAACGCCCACCTGGTATCCACGGGACGTCACTCAGCCTGGTCTGACCTCTTACGACCTCGAACCCTTCCCTGGAGTCTACTCGACTGAAGACTGGGCCTAAAACACAGGATTGGTAGAGTTTAACTCCCTATTGTCTCTGTGTGCTTGAACCCCTTCTTCCCCGGGGTCCAAACCTTCCCTTTGATCCACAGCTCACCTTGTTTTCTTGGAAAGTGTGCTCTCCGTCCTGCTTTCAGTACAGGGGCGCGTTGATTGATGCGGGCTCGTAGCTGCCTAGTTACTTCACTGGCAAGAGTCCGACAGGTAAGTATAATGAGTCTTTTGAACAGTTCTCTAACTTCGTTCCTTTCCTTCCTTAGATGATGGCCGGGGTCCGGGGATGGCGACGTTCTGCTGAGATGATCAGCGCTAAAGGTGAGTGAGAGCACGATGCGCGATGCGACCCTTTCGTATTTGTATTGAACTGAATTCTTTTTCTGTGTCTTTTAGGTGCCGCAACGTTTTCAGCGTGGATGCCGGTTATGAAGAAGAAATGCGGTGAGTAAGCGCGGTATGCAGCGCCACTAGATGGTTCCACGCTAACCTGGAGTGTCTTTTCCCTCTTGCAAATGGATGAGAGGTTCCGGAGACAAAGTTCCCCCAGAGCGGCTGGGATTCAGGTAAGCGTTTGAAGCTCGTATAGTCTTTAAAAATAAGCGAAGATTTGCTGAATGCTTACTAATGCCTTTTTTCTGTTCTTTTCCCTTTTCCTAAGGAAGCAGTGTGCCGGGACGGGAATGACACCGCCGAAGATGCCCACAGAACAGAAGGAGCGATGAATGATGGGCAGAAGCGCCGCAAGGTAAGGCTGTTCCTAACAGTGTTCTTGTCCTTTCAGGAGCTGAGCGCAGAAGAAAGATGCAGGCCTACTGGAGACCGATCCGAACACAGTGATTGTCATGCTGCAGGTGCAGAAAACACAAAGCATGTTTCTCAGCCTGGGCGTGGCTTAAATAGTCTCTGGGTATCGCAGGTGTCTCTGGGCTGAACCACACCCAAAAGACTAGACTGCACATGCAGTTCTGGGAACCGAAATATGTGGGGGGCATCCATCTTGTCCCCATCAAAGCACTACAAGTCCAATCCCCAATGTTATCCTATGGGAGTGAGTGAGTCTGGTGCCACAAGCGCCAAGTCTGACTCCAAGTGGGTCTTTGGAGGGATGGAGAGGCCCTTGAGGGCCATGTAGGTGATCGTGGCCTGGCTCCAGCCTCACATTTTGGAGGGCTGGGGACATGAGGGGCAGGAATCATGACAAAAAGTTGCTCTGCAGTTAAAAAAGCTTCTAAAACAAAAAAAGGAAAAAGAAAAATACATAGCAAAAAAGAAAAAATCAGTAATATACAATCACAACATTCTCATGTTCGCTACTACTAGAAGTCTCGTTGCTCAACAGCCTCATCTAAAGTAAGTAGGCAGAATAAACAAAATAGCCAGGCATTCCATTTTCTAAGTTACTAACTCATAAGGGTGGCTTGCTGAGGAAGCCTTATAGGTTACTTATGTCATAAATCGTCCTCCACACATTGTCTCCTTGTTGTACAATCCCACATAATTCTGCGAATATTTTTTCTTGGAATTTCTTTAGAGCCAAAAGTATGCTCTCATTAGATGAATACTGTATCCTCCACCATAGAGATTGGGTCACAACCTCCATTATAGAGTGAACGTATGGTGCCAGGTAACTAATTCTCAAATTCAAAAAAGTCAGGCATTCTAATATTAGATGGTAGAGGGATTCCGTAGATGCCTGCCCACAAGCACGAACACCCACGTACATTTTGGGTCTGATCAGTTCCATTGTCGGAAGATCATTCAAACGAAATTTCAAATAGAGATCTCTGTTCGGATCAAGGGAATTTTAGCAGATAGGATCTTGGGAAATCCCCAGACAAACTCACCGGTAGATTATGTTTGAATAGTTGTAATCTTTTCAGATAGTCGGTATTCATGGCAATGGCGATCTTCTGTTTTGTGGCATAATCCGAGTCCAACTGGTCAAAAAAATTAGTTCTTGGAAGTTACACCGTTTCTGAAAATTTGGATGGAATGAGTTTGGGACAGCTCTATTTTGATAGTGGTCACAGAGATGGGATCCCAAAGTCGGAGTTTGAGTCAGTGATTTTACTCATTAAAGAAAGGAAACATTTCATATATTGGATCCACCATGATGTCAGGCCCAATCGAGCGTAATTGCACTTCTTAGACAGATTTAGGGAGGGCCAAAGACCGATTTACATATTTCCCCTTCTAATTTATCAAGAAATGTCCTTTTCTTAAATGGGATGTGCTCACATCCATATAATAAGATTGCAGTCACGTTCATTTTATACAGGTCAAACAAAGGAAGGAGGGAGTAGGTGCATAATTTCCTTTTCGTGACCTTTATTAGTGAAATACACAGACTTAACATCAACTCAATTTTATCATTTTGTGTTTTATACTGATTCTTAGAGGTGATTGGAAAGGCCAAGTAATTGATGGATGGGGCCTTGAATTAAGTTGTATGATTTAATTTCCATACATATGATTTAATTTTCCTTTGAATGGAAAAAAATCATTACTTGCGATTTTTGGGGATTAATTTCCAAATAGTTCGAGTACAGATATTTTTCAACTCCATCCAGGAGCCTTTGTAGGCAGGAAGGAGTGTAATCTACAAGAACCAGATCATCAGGGTATGCTATAATGTTGACCTTCAAGTCTTCCCATTTCAGAGCGTACCCCTTCTACTGATTGCTTAGTGCCCACATGTGCACCAAGTAGAGAATGACTAAAATTGGGGCCAGTACGCATCCCTGACATACTCATTTAGTTAATGGGATATCACTCGATAGATCGCCCTGCATATTCACTCTCACACAGAATTATCACTATATAAGAGCTGGATCATCGGCGGTGCGGGCGTGGCATGGAGCTCATGCTGTAAGGCTGCCTTTGCATCGAGCTGTGGCTTCCATCCGATGATCCTTCAAACAGCGTTTCTTATCCTGCTTTTCTATACCTAACTTGCAGAGACGGCTGCCACGCAAACTTTGCTAGCCGGATCGTGTGAACCTGGGCGTATTTGGGATCACGGACGAGCTGAAAGACCAGCCCGAAGTTGGATATGAGCCCTGAGGGAGAATGCACAAGATGGCGGCTTACGTGCGCAGCGCAACCCTGCAGACACTGCATTGTAGGAGGCCAGAGTAGCGAGTGGGCGAGACCTGTGGTCCGCGGGTATACGATACTCCGAAGAGCCTGCGAGGACTCCCTCTGGTGCCCTGCGTCATCCCAGACGCTTGCGAAGCCGCGACATGCACACTGTGGGCGCCTGCCTCGGCGCACTGCCCGGCGATCATCTAAGAGGACTGCCTGGGACCCAAGAGTGGTGATCGCGCCTGGCGGACCAGACTACTGGCGCGAGCGGAGACAGCGGGCTGAATCCGAGATCAGCGACCCAGCGGCAACACAGATAAGAGGCCTGGAAGGCGCAGGGGCCACGCTGGGAGGGCGGCATTAGCCCCGAGCCTGGCCGCTGAGGCAGAGTCCTGACAACATGCTCCCCCTTCCCCCTCCCTAGCGGAGGGCTCTAAGGCCTGAGGACCCATGTACATAGTGGCAGCCGAGATAGTTGTGCGGAGACACTGCGCCCCAACAGCCAGCCCACACTACCTAGCTAGCGAGTACTTGCGGGAGACGTGGGTAATCCTGTCGGGGTAACGGAAGACCCCATTAACAATTTTAGCACCAGCACAGGGGTTGCCTCCGCGTTACAAGCTGGGAGTAAGCTGTTGTGATCCGGAACGCAGCTCAGAGGCAAAACGGCAGGTGATAAGCCCTCTGCAGTGCGCACATATAAAGGAAACACCAACGACAGCATTTGTGGGAACAGGTACTTTTTCTCCTTGCTGGGAAGAACACGTATTGCACATATAAACACACAAGACAGACCCTCAGAACCTGCACAGGCTGAAAGTGCCCAACGTGTGAGGACTGAAGACCTCTGACAACAAATCACTACGGTTTGGCAACTCTTTACAGTGAGAGGCAACGCCAGCTCTCTGCACACGCTGGCATTTGGCTGGGTGGGTGCTTCCCGTGCTTAATGTCTCGCAAGGTATTCTTGCTATACTGGCAAGTAATATCCCCTGACAGGATCAAAGACGCATGCCCCAACCTGCAAATTATCAATATGAGAACCACTTAATGTGAAGCCCAGGCACAGACAGTATTCCTTTGGCCTTAGACTTTAAGGTGCGACCCATATCAAAGATATACCCCTGTCACAACGTAAAAGGGCTACAGGCACTGTTTTGGAAGAGATAGTACAAGGCCACAGGTGACAGACACCAACACACCCGGGTTCGCCCAATTCATAGAGGCATAAAGCTGCACCACGCTGACTGGTGATCTCGATACAAGACAGGGAGACTACAAGCAGTGACCCATTTAACGCACCATTGCAACACATCCGAGTTGAGACGGGCAACAACTGCCTAAGTAAGCAATATGCCCGCCACACAGACCAAACAGAAAGGCAATATAATGTACTCCTTCGTGTTACTCGGGGGAAACGCAGGCACTGACACAGCAGAGTGTGGCTCAGAAATAACCGACACAGACGCCCACTCAGACCCACAAGAAGACAATGTAGTAGTGGCGATTGAAGCCCTAAGAACCTCACTGGAACACAAAATAGATGAGGTTAAGAAAGATGTACAATTACTACGCCAAGACGTCTGTACTCTGGCAGAGCAAGTCTCGAAAACTGAACTAAAGGAAACCACTACAACCACTGCGGATCCAACTGTCAGGATGAAAACACTGAAAACTAAAAATCGCTTCCTTGAGCAAAGGGCTGAAGATGCGGAGGGCTGCTCCAGAAGAAATAATGTTAGGGTTCTTGGCATTCCAGAGAACACAGAGGGCAAGGACCCTATGGCCTATATTGAAAACCTGTTCCTGCAGGAGGTAGGCCCTGGCAAATTGTCACAAGCGTTTACTGTGGAAAGAGCGCATCGATCTCTCCAAAAGAAGCCCCCACCTGGTTTGCACCCTCGCACGATTCTCGCCAAAATACTGAATTTTCTTGACAGGGAGGTGCTGCTACGGTTCTCCCTGGATGGTTGAGAGATTAAGCGTGGTGGCTCAAAAGTAGCCATCTATCTGGAATATACACCCCTAGTACAACAGCAGCAAACCCGTCAGTTAAAGCAAGGCTCCGGAAGAAAAGACTAAACTACATGCTCACGTATCCCGCAAGATTAAAAGTGTTGTATGGTGGCAGATCACGGTTCTTTGAAACCCCGGACGCAGTAACGATGTGGCTAGAACATAATAATCTGGATACGCACGAAGACTCTAAACAACAAGGGACAAAGGCCACGACCAATTAGATGTAAGGGACATCTATCGACAACACAAACACTCGGCCATTGCACATGGAACTGCTACAACTGTTTTTACGACTTGACCCGAGACATGGATGAAGCCGTTGCAACAGCAGCTAATAAGCCGGAGCTGGAAGACCGGCCCACTGAGTTCCGATGGAGTCTCCCCCGATCCATGTGGACAACTGGCAGGTTGCTCCTGCTGGACTTCTTGAATGGAGCCAGCTTTGGAAAGCGAACACCGGCAGGCCCGAGCAGACCATAACTGTTGGGCACAGTTGGATCCCCATGTTCCAGGGATGGTTGTTGAAGTTTAATTTGATTTATCCAACCAAAGTAATGTTTAAAGCTACTTGTTCTTTACACCGTATAAGCATGAGAGAAAGCAAAGAAAAATGTTGTTTGAACAATGTACCAAATGGCTTGCAATTGCATACTCAGACACATTTAGGAACAGAGTGCACCATTGCTTGCTCTACATTGAACTACATTTGGACATATGGAACAGGTTAAAATTATCACATGGAATGTGAGAGGCCTAGGTATGTACATACACAGAAACAGGGTCAAGTCGAATCTTCAACGTAAGAGGATTTCAATAGCCCTCCTGCAGGATACCCACCTGACAAGTATGGAACAGGAGATCGTAGTTAAACACTGGGGAGGAGCGGTATACAGGGCCCCATACTCCAAGTATGCAAGGGGTGTCATCACATGGTTTCACTGCTCATTGCCGTTTCAGTTCCTTAGCTGTGATAGTGACACTGAAGGCTGACAAGTCATCCTTAAGGGATCCATAGGCAATGTGAGGGTAGTTATCGTCAATTCCTACTTTCCGAACCATGCTATACCCGCGCATATACAGGCACTGACAGCCCGGATGAACCCCCCCCATAGGGATGACTTCTTTATATGGGGCGGTGATTTCAATTGTGTGCGCGAAATACTGCAAAACAGGTCCATACCGCTCCGGTCCCAGTCCACCCCAGCGTCGGTGGCTCTCAATACTACTCTAATGGAACTAGCCTTAATAGATGTATGGCGTGCGATTCATCTGGGTTTTAGGGAATACTCCTATTACTCCTCTCCCCACGGTCTCCACACGAGGCTAGATTATATCAGTACTGAACACCTGCAGAATTTTACTAACGCTGAATACATGGCCTGCGTAATATTAGACCATTCCCCCCTCATTGTGCTGTGCATTTGCGCAGCCCCACGTACCCAGTTACCGACATGGCGCATGCCCACTAATGCACTGTTAGACCTGGCCTTTAGAGAACAGCTCAGGGAAACACTGGCACTTTTCCGCAATGAAACCATTTGCAGCGTAGACAGGTGGGGAACAGTCAGGGGGACCCTAAAGGTGGTCACTAGGGGAGAAATTATCACAGAGGCTGAGGGTGTTCAAAGACAATTAAAAGTGGAACTTGAAACCTTAGTTGCCTTGTTTCTAATACCCTTATTTTGCTTTCTGAGAGGTTCACGGGCGAACCATTACAGACGCCCGGCATGACCATCAAGCCACTTGGGAGCGCCTATCCAAGTTTGACTACACAGCCAGTACTGCCTGCACACAGATGGAAGGGGACAAGTCGGGGAGCGCCTTTTGCCGTATATTTTAGGCAAGAGTATCTTGAGGCGGGGATACGGATAGGAGACAACTCTCACCTACTCTCGTTGTACACCGACGATGTGTTGCTGTATCTGACCCAACCACGCCACAACCTTCCCTGGATACTTGACATATTAGATAACTTTTCAAAGTTCTCTGGGATTACATTCAATAAACAAAAATCATGTCTTTTCCCCTTAGCAGGGGTGAAGCACGCTAAACTAACCTAAACACTGAACTGGGGATTGAGGTGGGAAAATGATTCCTTTCGGTATTTGGGCAGAAGGGTAGCGCACGCACCAGCACAAACTCATTCTCTAAACACACAGAGCAGTAGAGGGAGTCAGAAGATCAATGATGTTTTGGTCACGACTGCCGCTCTTGCTTATGGGAAGGGTGGCCATCACAAAGATGATCATATTAACACGTTTGTTATATGGATTCACAAATGTCACGTATTATATCACGACCCCGTTCTTTCGGGATTCAGAGACCACATTAAGAACCTTTTTATGGGGCCCCAAGAGGCATTGAATGTACACGACGATACTGGCACTCCCCTTTGAGCAAGGCGGTATACAGTTAACAAAACTAGAATACTATCCGACGGCTCAGCTTCACTGCCAAATGGTTAGCAGATGAGGCCAACACAGAACACGCCCTGCTAGAAGCACTGACCCGTCCTGTGCGGTTGCCGGATGCTCTTTGGCACCCACCGAGCAGGCAGACACCCCACCCACTGTTACTGACCCTACGCAGGTAGGTCTGGCGGCGAACCATGAGAATCCTGAAACTTACACACCCATGTTCATCGCATAAAGCTATATTGGCTAATGCACAGTGGGACTCAAGAGTCGAAAGTAGTGCTATGCTGGGAAGTGGGAATTGCAATGTGTGGGGATATGTATGCGAGTGGCACGTACAGGGAATTTTCAGCCCTCACCCAAAAAGAAGGACCCCTGAAAGGGCAGTTTCTGAGATACATGCAGAGAACTAAATTTGCTAAAAGTGTTTGGCCGGATTGGCCAGCAGAACCCGAACCAAACATGCTCCTGTACGAATTGGGTGATGGATGGAGACCAGTATCAAGGGTGTACAAGGCCCTGGTCGAAAGCACAACCATTGACCAAACAAAGCTTAGGGCGTGTTGGGAAACAGATCTGGAGGTGGGTTGGGAGGGGGGGGGTTTCACGGATAAACAATGGATGTGGGCGCTTAGCCATGGTAAACACGTCTCACGCAACGCAAGGTTCAGACTCCTCCAGGTCAATGTCCTCCATCATAGATACTTGATACCGGCCAGGATTGCTAAATTCAGTAAAGAAGCGCCTTTCAACTGTCCTAGATGTTGACAGGCAGATGCCCACTTAATACACATGTTCTGGGAATGCCCCTGTACAAAGGTTTTGGTCCAGAATCAAACGCACCTGTGAAGATGCAGGGATCACCAGATATAAATGGACACCACAGGAATGCATATTGGGAATGTACACTAGGACTAGTAAACACACACATATCCCTAGGTTTATGGATCCAGCCTGCACACTGGGCAAAAGGTGTATAGCCCTGACTTGGAAATCAAGTAGGGGCCCACAGTACGAGATGTGGTTGAAAGAGATGCCAGGCTGGAGCACGGTTGAAACAACAGCATGGGGAAATGCCATATATGTGCATGGAGGGGAGGTGGGGCTCCTTTTTGAAGCATGGAAGACGTTGGTGAATACTGCGCTCTTCCCTTCCGATGACGAGCCACTATGAACTGATCTGGGTAGAGGGACACTTGTGCTAGTCCTCACTGCAAAGTTTGACAACTGCAAAATATGCCACACACCTTCCCCTCCTATACAGGCTGCTTCTTTAAATACTGATCTGTCTGCGAAGAACAGCATTACGGATGGAGAACAGTAGAATGTGTTATGCTAATAACATTGGTTGGTTTTTGGTTGGTTTGTTCCTCTATTTTTTCCTTCCACCCTTTTTTCCTTAATAATGGTCCCCCCTTTTTTCTCTTCTCTATTTTTTATGGCTCTGTGTTGCATCGACTGTTCAAGTTTATTGATCTGTGAGCTCACTACTGAATGTAAAAAGTATGCTCAATCACTGTATTTGAAAAATGCCAATAAATACATTAAACCATTTATATATAAGAGCTGGATCATCTTTAAGGGACCCTCACTGATTCCCCATTTGGCTAGTTTACACTAAACAGTGTGGGGGGACAATATTGTCAAAAGCAGCAGTTCGATCTAGGACTGATATGTATATATTTTGACCAAGGTTCCCACCAACATTAAAAGTGCAGGAAAGAAGAGCAATAGCATTTGACAATGTCCCCATTTCAAGCCGTTTGCAGTGGGCTCAGTAACCTATTACTTTCATCCCAATCTGTTTGGTCCTTCAGAACTAATTTAGCAAAGATTTTCAGAGAGGAGTCAATTAAGCAATAGGGTGATGGTCTGATGGATTTGAGCGACCGCCTCTTTTAAATATAGGTACTAAGGTGGATCTATGCCATGATTCCAGACAAGATGTACCTCCTGCTGTGTGTGAAAAGAGTCTGAACAGAATGTCGGACCATAATAAAGGGTCATCTTTAAATATTTGGTTAGATGTACTGTTAAGGATTCCAATCGGGCGTCATACACTGGACCAGGGCACTTGGTTTTAGCCTGGGATGTGGTGCTCAATAGGAGAACAAGTTAGTTACCTTATCTGTTAACGTTCTTTCGATGGGATGTTCCTCCGACGTATTCCACATGTATGACATGTAATGACCACAGCTGTGCTGCTTCGGACAATTTTTGGTAGAGGGCGTCCTGCGTCGATACGTTGTTCCTCGAGGGCCTCAGTCGATGGTACCTGATGTTATACATAGGACGCACGGCGCCCGTAGCCTCAGTTGTAGTTTTTTCCCCCAGAACGTGTGGCACCAATCTCCTTCCAGTATGACTACAGAAAGCCTTGTGGAAATGTAAGCTGTAATCGCATAAGAAATTCTGGAGAGGTTCAGGCTGGGAGGGTGCGATGTGGAATACGTCGGAGGAACATCCCATCGAAATAACGTTACCAGATAAGGTAAGTAACTTGTTCTTCGAGGGGATTGTGTCCTCTAACGTATTCCACATCTATGACAGACTCCCAAAGCAGTACCAATTTATGGAGGTGGGAAACAAATTTACAATTTTAGAATGCCGAATCAAATGGCTGAATAGAGAACTGCCTTACCAAAGGCCAAATCCTGTCCATGGATGGAATCCAAGGAATAGTGTCTCACAAAAGTATGGACAGAGGCCCATGTGGCTGCTTCACAAATGTTGCGAATAGGAACACCCCTCTCCAGAGTAGTGGAGGCAGCCACACCCATAGTAGAGTGAGCCCGTAAGCCTACCGGAGGGTCCTTTCCCGCCAAACGGTAACACTCAGAGATCGTCAAAATGATCCATCTGGACAAGGTCTGCTTGGAAACCGCCTGACCCAAGAGTCTTCCAGCATAACCAACTAAGAGCTGATCGTCCACTCTGACCCGGGACATCCGTGAGCGATAGAAACTCAAAGCTCTCCTAGGATCCAACCTATGGAGCCTCACCTCTTCCTTACCAGGATGTGGAGGAGAATAAAACACCGGAAGAGTTACCTTCTGGCTCAAATGGAATTCCGACACAACCTTTGGAAGAAAAGAAGGCTGCACCCGCAGGACAACCCTGTCCTTATGGAAAACAGTAAAGGGCGGCTTGGCGGAGAGTGCCTGCAACTCACTCTGCGTGCGGAAGTAACCGCAACCAAAAACACAGTTTTAAAATACAACAGTCTCAACGGACAAGAATGTAAGGGCTGAAATGGAGCTCCCATTAGGACCTTTAACACCAAATTCAAATCCCATGCCGGCACCTGGAAAGGCCACGGCGGAAAAACATTAGTTAGCTCTTTTAGAAACTGAGAAATCAAAGGAATCTTAAAATAAGAACATTCCTCAGATGAGCGCTTAAAAATGGACAGCGCCGTCAGGTAACCCTTAATGGTACCCACTTACAGGGTTTTTGTTGCGGGCTGTCTGGCCGAAAGCAACACCTCCATCACGTCTTCGGGGCGGTCCCAATCCTTATACCTCAACCTTTCAGATACCAAGCATGAAGGCTGAGAGACTTGACCTCTGGATGGAGAACACAACCCCCCCTCCCGTGAGAGCAGATCGTCTCGGTAGGGAAGATGGCATGGAGGGCAGATGGACAAGTCTAGAAGGTCCAGGAACCATGCTCTCCTGGCCCATGCCGGAGCAATGAGGATCATTCAGGAACCGAACCTCCGCAAAACTTGTGGAATGACGGTGACTGGAGGAAACTCGAACAGCAGTGGGAAGGATCACTCCACTACGAACGCGTCCCCCAAGGCTCCTCTTAGAGGAAATTCCAACGAGCAGAATCTCTCGCACTTCTGGTTGACACTGGTGAAGGAGAGATCCACTTGTGGGGTTCACCAAAGGACGAAGATCTCCAAAAGAACTTCCTGAGCCAGCTCTGGCCAGACGAACTGCTGAGATCGAAATTTCCTGCTGAATGGCCCAGAACCAGAGCTGCATCACCTCCCTGAACAGCGGGAGTGACCCTGCCCCCCTTTTTTTGTTAAGGTAGTGCATGGCCACGGTATTGTCCATCATAATCAGGACATTCTTCCCCCGCACAGACAGCAGAAAAGCCTTCAGGGCTAGCCTGACTGCCCGCAGCTCTAACAGATTGATGTGGAGTCTGGACTCCGACAGAGACCAACGGCCGCTGGCTGTCAACTCATTGGAATGAGCTCCCCAACCCGTGAGGGATACGTCCGTCATAATCGTCAACTCCAGCCAAGGTTGCCAAAATGGAGCTCCCTTCATCAGATTGCCTTCGACGGCCCATCACAGAAGATCCTGGGCGACCAAGGGCGGAATCTGAACGCGATCCGACATCCTGCCGGAGAACTGCGACCACTGCATCTTGAGAGCCTACTGCAGAGATCTCATCCACAGCCTGGCCTTGGCACCAGGAAAATGCAGGATGCCATGAGGTCGAGCAACTTCAAGAACTCGAACGCCGGGAGACTCTGGCCACATTGAAATTTGTCCACCATCTGCAGAATGTGATGAGCCCTCACCTGGGGAGGGCTAACACTACCCCAGGGATGTGTCGAGCATTGCTCTGATGTATTGGAGCCGCTGGGTAGGTGTCAAATGGGACTTCTTTAAATTGAGGGAGAAGCTCAGCTTGTGAAGGGAGGGGCAGGTGACGGACAGATGATCCAGGGCTTGCTCGGGAGAACGCGCTCTTACCAACCATTTGTCCAGGTAGGGGTAGACGTGAAGCCCCCCTTTCCTGAGATACGCTGCCACCACCACCGTCAGATTGGTGAAGACCATCGGAGCGGAGGTCAATCCGAACGGCAGGACCCAAAACTGAAAATGCGAGTCGCCAACTGTGAACCTCAGGTACTTCCTGTGCTTGGGATGAATCTGCACATGAAAGTAAGCATCCTTGAGGTCGAGAGACACCAACCAATCCTGAAGTTGAAGGGCCTGGAGGACTTCAGAAAGAGTGACCATCTTGAACTTGACCTTGACCTTCCTGAGGCGCTTGTTCAACCAACGCAAGTCCATGATGGGTCGCAATCCCCCGTCCTTTTTCGGGATCAAAAAATAAGGGGAATACCATCCCTTGTTCCTCTCCGCTACAGCCACCAGTTCTATGGCGCCTTTCTCCAGCAGGGCTAGGATTTCCTGCACAAGGAGCGGATCCGGACGCTTCAAAGAGAGCTTCCTCGGTGGATTGTCATGAGGCCTCGGCCGGAAGGGAAGACAGTAGCCGTGGGCTATGATCTCCAGAACCCACACATCTGAAGTAATGGCTCGCCATTCTCCAAGATTTATTTATTTATTTATATGTATATAGCGCGCAAGCAGCCCAGGGGCATTGAGGCACTGTTACTTGCAATAACTTAGTTACATGGTACAGGCATGATAGCGATTGTTGACACATTATGAATACTACAAGACATCATACTTTTGTTACAGATATTACATTTGATCATATATTACAACATACATGATAAGTATTTGTGCTGATGTGTCTGGCCTTATATGAAGAGGGTAGTTTTCAGAGTTTTTCAGAAGGTGGTGAGGGAGGCCTCATCTCGGATAGTGCTGCGCAAGTCTGCCCCCAACCTGCGAACCATGGGACATGGCCTCATGACTGAGCGGAAGCGGCAGTGCCTGAGGGCAAAGAGGCAACTGCCCGAGCGGCTTTGGCACCTCGAGTACTTTGCTTTCCATCTCTGGTACTCCTACGGTGGCCCCTTTGACTGGCAGCTCCTCTCGATCTACCAAAGGTAGAGTAGTACCGAAAGGAACCTCCCCTCCATTGCTGTCCCCTAGGACGAAAAGGCAGAGGTTGACGTACTGCAGCGCTCAAAGGCTTCACTGCAGCTTTGGAGGCCTGCAACCTCTCAAGGCTCTCGTCAGCTTTGCTGCCAAACAGATGGACACCATCAAAGGGCATGTTGCGAAGCCAGGATTGCACATCGGGAGCAACCCCCCCCCCTGCCACCCTCCGACTTGCACAACCACGCAAACCTGCGTATCACGGTGCTCGCAGCCATGGACCGGCTGACACAGTCTGCCGTGTCCAAACCCGACTGAACGGATTCACACATGGCATCCTTGCTGTCTTGCACGAGGGCTAGAAAACCATCCCGTTCTTCCCCTTCGGGAATATGCTCAGCCGCCAAAGATGTACAATTCCACAGAGTGTGAGTGAATCTCGCCAAGGCACAAACGGAGTTGCCTGCCTTCAAAGCCATACACCCAGATGAAAATACCTTCTTCGCCCAACCATCAAAGCGCTTATTGTCCCCATCAGGAGGGATGGTAGGGTACGCAGCCTGCTTCGGGGGGGCCATAGCCGCCTGCACCACCAAACTCTCCGGAGTAGGGTGTGTCGACAAGTAGCAGGGGTCACTACTGGCTGGGCGGTATTTTTGCAGAAGCGACTTATTAACTGCCGGGAGACTCTCCCGAGCAGTCCAAACCGCTGCCACCATTCTTTGCAAAGCCATGTGAAATGGCAACACCGGGTCATTGGGTGGACCTTGGTCCAGGATGTCCGTCAGATTATCCAGATCAAAATCAACAGGTGGAGCAGACCACACAAAGTATTCAGTCACCCTTGACATGAGACGCCTATAGGAGGATTCTGCATGCGTCCCAGGCTCAGGCCTGCCAAACTCCACCTCCAGAGAGGTGTCAAGACCACTGGCGTCATGCAAGGACTGACGTAGTTCCTCCTTCTGACTGTGCCCAGATAAAAGGTCATCAGGGACATCAGGAGGCCCAACCATCTCCTCAACAGACCATTCTTCCACCTCTGAAATATAATCCAAAGGTTGGAACAAATTCACTCTGGGAGGAGCAACAGAGTAGGGCTCAAAAACAGGCCTCACAGATTTACTGAGAGCCTTTCTCTGAGGTTCCACAGCCCTCCAGGGCACCTTTGGCAAATCCTCCAGAAACGGTTTCGAAGGCGCAGAGGGAATCGGCGCAGATGTCGACCGAGGTGCCAACGGCGTCAACAACTTCGAAGGCGGAGCCCCGAGAGTGTCCCTCAACGGGCACAGCGCTGATGGCGTCAACGCCTTCCTCGAAGGCTTTACAGGTTCCGACAGTCTCGATGGCGTTGAGGAACGGGACCTGGATCTGGCACGGCTACGGGGATCTTCCTTGTCCGATCGGGACCTTGGCGGTTCCCGGTGATCGTGTCGACCGCCCGAGCACAAAGGCGTACGAATGGTGGACCGAGCCTGTTCCTTGCCAGCTTCTTTCGAAGGCACGGACGAAACAGTGCCTTGCGAATCAAAAATCGCCATCATCTGCGGGCGGAATGCATCCCATTCGGCCGGCGACGAAGACTTGGTGGGACAAGTCAACAGTCTGGCAAAGTCCTCCTCCGATGAGGACGGGGAAGGCGACCGGTGACCGCGCTTCCTAGAATGCCTCGAAGAGGCAGAGGAATGGCGGGAACCACTCCGAGACCAAAACCTCCTGGACTTTCGCCGATGCAGAGAGTCGCCCCTCGAGTCATCGGTCGAAAGCCCAGCGGACTTCAATTTATGGGGCTTAGACAACCTACCTACCTTTAATTTCTTCTTCCGTTCTCGCAAGGCTTTAATCGTCAGGGACTGGCAATCATCGCATTCGTCGTGGCGTGGCTTTCTCCGAGGCACCATAGGCAGATGTCGTGCGGGTCTGTGATGGACATTTTCGAACCGCAGTCCCGACATTTTTTAAAGCCCGACTTCGGTATAGAAGACGACGAAGACGAAAACATTGCTGTCGAAGAGAAGAATCTAGCGCGCCGAGATTCCGAAGCAAACACGTTTGCGGAAAAGATGGAACTGAGGCTACGGGCGCTGTGCGTCCTATGTACAACATCCGGTGACTTCGACCATCGACGGAGGCCCTTGAGGAACAACGTATCGATGTCATCGACAGAGAACCCCCTCTGCCGAAAATTTGGCGAAGCAGCACAGCTGTGGTAATTACTGGTCAGATGTGGAATACGTCGGAGGACACAATCCCCTCGAAATGCTTTTTCTTTAATTTCAATTAATTCAAATTGAGCCGGTACCAGACTCGTCTCACACCCCCTTTTACAAATACCCCGGGTCACAATGGACCATGAACCAGGCTGGTTGGTGAAAATACAATATTTATTATTAAAATTCACAAAAATCACACACATTTTAATATTGGTCAGCAATCACCAATGGGGTGATAATGTCACTGCCCTCACCCAAAACCCCCTCTGGCAAACCCATTGGCCTGGTGGAGTCAGGACTCTGGCCTCTAGAGCCTGGCATCCTCTTCAAAAGCCCTCATGGGGCCAGTCCTGGCGCCTATGGCACCAGGCACATACACCATGAAAAACAATGTGCTTAGGAACTACTTTTTTGTATTGTCAGCCAACATGGAGGCATCCACATAGCTTGGTTCCTAAGAACCAAGCTATGTGGTCTAGTGTTTTGGGTGTGGTAGCCTAGGGACTACTTTACCTGGACTATTTTGTTGGGGCCATTTAAACCACACCCGAGCAAGACAATACGCTTTGCGTTACTTTGCAGCTTGCAACGTGATGCTCACCGTGTCCAGCTATTCTCTCGAACCTCGAAGAAGCAGAACCTGTAAGGAGACAAAAGCAACATCATTAGCAGCATCATCATCATCATCATCATCTTATCTGCAGTCTTCATCTTTAAACGCTCGCAGCTACTGAGAACAGCTTCCTCGAATCTGCACGCCTCCTGGACAGAACGACCTGAAAGAGGAAGATGGAGGCAACATTAAAGAAAGCAGTAGAGATATTTACAAATTACGAACTGCTCAAAAGGCTTACCGGCTGGTCGCCTCTCGGCTGGCACCACTCCGGACATTCCACTCGCGTTGAACACCGCAACCTACAAGGAAGGAAAACACAGGATAGCAAAGACAAGACTTCACAGCACTGCACATAGCACTTCCTTACCGCATCATAGGGCTCTTAATGCGCCATCATTTACCAGCGGGGCTCAACCAAGCCAGTTCGCCGCGCTGAAGCTCCGCATACCCAAGGGAGAAAAAAGAGACATTTTAAACAAAGAAAGGCATGCATGATAGCAACAAAACTAAAGAACAGCAATAAGACCTACCTGAACAATATCAAACGGGCCGGCGTCAGTGAAGTAACTGGACCGCACTCGCCCATGAAAGACAAAGCGCCCCTGCAAAGAAGGCAGGACGTAGAGCACGCCTAATTCTATCATAAGGTGAGAGAGGGCGCCAGAGGGACTGAAATCATACGGGGGTGGAGGGAGGATTCTTACCCCAGTCGGTCAGTCTTGAACACAGTCATCCTGTATTTTCAGGCAGAACTTTCCCCGAAGACCACATCAGGACAAAGCGGAGAAGCATACCAGCGAGTAACCCGGCTGGGTGGCGTCCCTGTGGATACCAGGTGAGCGTAACAGATAATTACAACAGAAATGGAAGCAATGCACTTGGTTAACCTCCTAGTAGAACATATCCAAAGCACGAATGAATAGGAGCACTTTTTGAATTAGGATAGATAGCACCCAAGTTAAGGGTTCCCCCTGCAATGTTCCCTCAACCCACAAATAATCGAATTCTGAGTGGATAGAAAGCAGCAGGTAGTCGGGCATAAGAGGCAGCAAACAGAATCAAAATCTGACCTTCCCTCACAAAATAAGAGGCAAAAACCCTTTGCAAAGGCCTAAAATGACACTTGGATTTTGAAAAATAATTAATTATATGTGTGTTAAATAATGATATACATATGTTTTATCACAGTATTAGGATGGTATCGCACTATCCACGATAAGTAAGGTATCCCAAAAGCATGTAGTTCACAAAACAGATTGAAATTGAAAACCCAGTGCAGCCGAATTCACACATGGAAAAGTTGCATTTTTTTGGTTTGCAGTTTTAAATGCAAAAAAGTTTTTTTTTTTTTTAAACTGGTGAAAAACACTGAATCGGAATGCAGTTTTTGGGCAGGGGGATAGATGCACAGCACAGGGACAATATAGAAGTCAAAGGAGGGCTATCGCTGGTGAATTGAGAGAGATTTGGAAGGTAGAATGAGGTTTGTTTTTAGGAAAATAGAGCAGTTAAAAAGAGAAAATTGGTTTTAAAAATGAAAGGCAAAGTTTACTCAAACTAATTTATTTAGACCATATTGTTGAAGAAAGCCACGGTACGTTCAAAGATTGATTCGCAACGTCAACCTTTTCCCGCCGTGTCTTAATCTATGTGGGAATTAATTTAAATTACTCCAAATATTACTAATGGGTTATAAGATGAGATGAAGGAAAGAATTGCGCTAACACTAGGAAACAAGAACTGTGCGCACAGAAAATTAGAACAGTCTATAAAAGTTATCAGGGTATAGATAGGATTGCTTAGAGAGTGGCACAATGGCAAAAGTCAAGATGGGGTAGACTATGTGTTATGAGATGGGGGATACTCACAGTCCGCTCTTAAATTGGGGTTTAGGAACAGTCAACTGGGTTCTGGACTCCAGGGCTCGGGTTACCAGGAAGCGGCGGACTCTCCTAGCAGAACAGCTGGGCCTGTCTGATCATCGGATCATCAGGACAGCTGGATGGCAGGGTTGCAGCGGGCATGCAATTAGTGGGCAAAAAGCCGGTCTGGTTTCAGGATGCTTCCCAAAAGAACACCACAGCTTTTCCCTTTCGTTATTGGGATTTTTTTAGTGGGATCTCTGGATTGAGGCCTGCTTTGGCCTTGCAGTGGGATCTGGAATCAGCTATGCTTTGGCTTTGCAGTGGGATCTGGAATCTGGCAAGATGAATATAGAAGATCAGGAACGATGGCGCAGGAAATTCAGGAACGAGTCCGTCTAGAGTTTTGTCAGCCACCCTTTTTATAGAGCATGGTGACATCATAGAATTATACGGCAGGGCAGGCTTAGCTAAGCACGCCTCTAAACAACTGGATAAGTTAGGGGAGATAGTTACCGCCTGCCTCCCAGCTGGTTGGGTTACAAGGGCATGATGTCAGATTTATTATGAGAGTTTTACAATGTCCAGAAAATCCCACAGTTACTTTAACGACAATTCAGTTTTGCCATAAATGGTACATTTGTACAGTTGGGGCCTGCTAACAAATTACATAAGCAGGTTACATATTTTATGCCGAACATGCCAGTCCAACTCTACAATTTATAAGACATTGTTTTGCCCTTCTACCAATTTTTAGTCATATTTAGTGTGAAATATGCAGCCTAAAATTCTATAACTTTACAAGTGTGTATGGATCATTAGGCATGTCAGTGTTGAATTTTACATTGGCATCATGTACACTTTCCGTGGAATAACCCATTCTCTGCCATCTCTGTTTCCTATATGGCAGTGAAGGCAGGCTACAACGTCTTGAATTAAAACTCACAAAATTACATTAAACTGAACTTTTTACATTCCTGCAAATTTCTGTTGCAGAAATAACTGGCAAAGTTTCTTAATAAAATAGTCTTTTGAAACAAATGGACAAACCCTTGTCATTCACTCCGACAATTTCTTTCTCTTCATCTACCTCCATCTGTCAACTTCATCCAAGTGTGGTGAGGGGTTGTCCCAGGTTGATTGAAGGTTTATGGCTGCTTCCACTTCACAGGTCGGTGTCCTGGGACTTCCATTACAAGAGGCTTCAGCCCAGACAAAAATCTGCCAAGGTAGCAATTATCACTTGTGTGTTCTAGCATCTACTGTGAGGGGCCTTCTGTTGCTGGCAACCCCCAAGCAGAAACCCGTTTGGGCTGATTTTCCCCAACTGCAACCAATGCAATTTAATACCTTATTTTATTTATTTTTTGTCACAAATCAAAATAAAGCCTGTTAAATAAGATCTCAAATGTATGTTTCAAAGAACAAAACCCCTTCACATTGCTAGATAAGGGCAGGGCCTTAGCCAACATACACTTTTAAACAAGTATTTTTCTTAGTTTGCAAAAGTACATTTTAAACGTGTGGTGGCTGCTGACATTCTTCTTGCAAATCTGTCTGTCTTCCCTCTGAATTCCGACATGGTTTTGTAGCCAGAGTTAGCTTCTGGTATGCAGCAATGGGTTAAAACACAGATGGACTGAAATTGGCATAGTGTAACGCTCACCTGGTATCCAAGGGGGGACGTCAATCAGCCTGTTCTGACCTCTTACGACCTCAAACCCTTCCCTGGAGTCTACTCGACTTGAGACTGGGCCTTGTTTTCTTGGAAAGTATGCTCTCCGTCCTGCTTTCAGCGCAGGGGCACGTTGATTGATGCAGGCTCGTTGCTGCCTAGTTACTTCACTGGCAAGAGTCCGACAGGAAAATATAATGAGTCTTTTGAACAGTTCTCTAACTTCGTTCCTTTCCTTCCTTAGAAGATGGCAGTCATCCGGGGATGGCGACGTGCTGCTGAGATGAGTACCGCTGAAGGTGTGTGAGAGCGCGATGCGACCCTTTCCGTATTTTTATTGAACTGAGTTCTTTTTCTGTGTATTTTAGGTGCCGTAACGTTTTCAGCGTGGATGCCGGTTATGAAGAAGAAATGCAGTGAGTAAGCGCGGTATGCGGCGCCTCTAGATGTTTCCACGCTAACCTGGAGTATCTTTTCCCTCTTGCAGATGGATGAGAAGTTCCGGAGACAGAGTTCCCCCAGAGCGGCTGGGATTCAGGTAAGTGTTTTAAGCTCGTACAGTCTTTAAAAATAAGCGAAGATTTGCTGAATGCTTACTAATGCCTTTTTTCTGTTCTTTTCCCTTTTCCTTAGGAAGCGGCGTGCCGGGATGGGAATGACACCGCCGAAGATGCCCGCAGAACAGAAGAAGCGATGAATGATGGGCAGAAGCGCTGCAAGGTAAGGCTGTTCCTAACAGTGTTCTTGTTCTTGCAGGAGCTGAGCGCAGAAGAAAGATGCAGGCCTACTGGAGACCGATCCGAACATGGTGAGTGTCACGCTGCAGGTGCAGAAACACAAAGCAGGTTTCTTAGCCTGGGTCTGGCTTAAATAGTCTCTGGGTATCCCAGGTGTCTCTGGGCTGAACCACGCCCAAAAGACTAGACTGCACATGCAGTTTGGGAACCGAAATATGTGGGGCATCCATCTTGTCCCCATCAATGCACTACAAGTCCAATCCCCAATGTTATCCTATGGGAGTGAGTGAGTCTGGTGCCACAAGCGCCAAGTCTGACTCCAAGTGGGTCTTTGGAGGGATGGAGGCGCCCTTGAGGGCCATGTAGGTGATCGTTGCCTGGCTCCAGCCTGACATCTTGGAGGGCTGGGAACATGAGGGGCAGGAATCATGACACATAGGCCCAGAAAGCCAGTGCCTTTTTGACACATGGATCCTTGACATTTGGTAGCCAAAAAGTAAAGTGTTTCCCGTGTAGCTGTAGTACAGCTTCTTTTGATTTCTCCAGATCTGAACAACAGCCTGTCATTCAGGAATACTGCTCTTGCCTGCGGGAACACAATGTGAAGGTGGATAAGCATGGCAATGTCTCATGAATAAAAGTATTGTGATGAGGAACAGAGGAAAAAGAGCATCAAAGCGGCATAATTTTTAAATGTAAATATTTCCCTTTTTCAATGGGAACTTTGGGCTTGCAGCAAAGCAGCGCTGCTTTTTCACTCCCCTTCCTTTGTACATATAAGAACACCCAGGCAGGCTTTCTCAGTGTGCCCCCTTGTTCCATCCTGCCCACTATGTGCTTGGCAAGATGGTGCAGCCATCTTTTTGAAGCTGAAAATGCAGTTTTGGTGTGAGGCAGTGGTCCTCACAGGAGCCAGCGCAGCCATTTTGCTGCTTCTGCTAAAGTGCAGCTTAGTTATGGAAGGGGGTACAGCTGAGTGGGTAAATATATCCCACAGTACGATCCGGACCACAAGCGCTCAAATTATTTATTTTAGCAATTGCCAATTGAATATCAAGTTGGTCAAATTGAAATTTCCATGCAACTGTCCTAGAATCATTTTTTGCGTAGTAGGTGAATACAATTTATTTAGACAGATACTCTGTCCAGACCCCTTCAGCAAGACTGTAGACTGTTTTGAGACCCCTCTGTGTTATTCAAAATACGCCAAATAGATTGAGTGTCCTTCTTAACAAGTTTTTAAAACATGTTTTGATTTTTCTCAATGTACAGTTGTAATTTGTGAGATCTTAACCAATAGGTATAGGCCAGTTATTTTTTTTACCCTGTTTTAATAATTGCCCCGTCTCTGGTACCAGATGTTAAAGCTTTCCTTGCAAGTCTTAAATCCTTTTTTTGGTCGTCAATTTCTTGATCAAAACTATTAGAATGGGAGGGTATGAAGGGACAGGTAATCTGTACATTGACTTCGGGTCTACGGCACCCTAATCTGTGCAAAACGTGGGGAAAGACCTTTGGCGTGCAAGAGCATTCTTGTTCCTATTCAGGACCGAGTGCCACCATTTCCCCAATTTCCAGACCACCTTATTCTTCCCTATAACTAATAAATTGGTGGGACCATCCGTTTCAACTATATTTCGGAAGTCAACTTTGAATGATCACTCCTCAGAGTCTGAATAATGTCCAGTGAATGGAACTTTTTCACACGGTTTCCAACAAACAGGTAGTCAATTGTGGAGGTCAACCCCATATTCTGACAAGTAAGCACTTTAGCCCATTTGCCATCACACATTAGGTTGGTTTGTAGGAGCCCGCATCTTAGAAAAAGGGAGGACCATGCTCTGCCATCTGAAACCCTTTTCCCCGAACTAAGTGGACGCAGAACTGAGGTGGTAGGCCCTTGCTCAAACAATTTTATCCTCACTCAGATTGCATTCACAACTGAAGTCACCCCCTACGATAACAGGGCTTGACGGCTATCTATTATACCATTTTATCAGAACCTTTTCAGCTTCATTTAGGACATCTTCTAACACTACTCGAATGAAATTTAAATAGATGTACAAAACATATCCAAGGTGGTTCTCAGCGCCATGATACCTTCGGGTGACCGTGCGCTTTACAAGAAGAGGTAAAATAACTGTTTCTTCAACTATCTCCGTAGCCAGCAGGGCTTCCGGTGAGCAGTTCCAGTTCTTTAAAGTACAATTTTGGATGTTCCTTATGGCTCTTAGGAGCCCTCCCATAGGCCTGCCCTGGTGGCATTTTATGGCCAGCTTGCAGTTGATAGCAAACCCATCAATCTCAGGTAAACGAGAGAGCCATGTTTCTTGTAATAACATGTCAAATTTACATAGCCCACGTGCTTGATCTACTTGCATGAAGGAGTTGTAGCCGCAGGTGCTTCAGCAGAGTAAGGAACAGCTAGAAACCTGGTTGAATGAGCGTGATTGCAGACAACGTTTTCTCAAGCCAATCCCGCCCTGATGCATGTCAGGCTCTGTCGGTATGCCAATGATGATCTTGGGGATTCCACCAAATCTTCCACCTTTTCTAAGTAATAACTTTCATAGCCCTTTGATAAAATGTCTTCTTGGTGATGATAAATGAAATTTGACACCAGTTTTGATGTTTTTTTATTTATTTATTGTGCCATAGTTAATTTTAAACTTTTAACACCGTTTTTACAAAAAAACAGCAACATATCTTCACATAATTTATCTAATGATCCTTTAAAAAATACAAGTGCCTGTCAATTTGTATACATTACAATCAAAATCTTTAAAATATCATGCTTCCGTTTCCTCATGACATTCAACAAGTCTCATGTTTGCCTCCTGTCATTGCCCAAGCTGCCGCCAAAAGTACTACACATCTTGCTCCAACAACCGCAGACCAAAATTGATCTCCTGAGATGACTAAGATGAGTTATTTTATTACCATAGCTTTTGAAATAACAGTCTTTAAGGGCCACACAATCCATCAACATATGTCTGCTGCTCTCGATTTCCGTTTAACATAATAGGCAGGTGCTGTCAGTGCGCTGGGATTTGTTCCAATTAGCACAGTATTCTATTGTGGGTAATATAGTAAACCTCAGATAGAGTTTGAAGCATTTTAGGTCTAAGGAGCATCATTTACTCAAATAACTTTTAAGTTTGAGGTTATCAATGTTTCTTATCCTATCCCATAATTTTGCCTTCATTTTAAGTTTCTTTTCGAAATTTGGGTCAGTTTCAATTGTTGTTATATCGAGGCCCAGTTCTTCAAAGTATATTTCACTAGTGCTGTTCCAAGTCCTGCAGAAAATCATTCTAATTTTCCATCTTATAATCCACTCCTATTAATTTAATTAGATGATTTGGATTTAAAAGTTGACAAACTTTCACCTATAATAGTACCCTTTGTGTTTGCCACGATGATCTTAATGACTTTACAACAAACTTTACAACAAACTCGAGCCTTAGAGCCTCAACCGTAATGGATTTCAGGAGATTCATAACTGACCGCAGTATTTTCCCTTCAAAACTGTCGAGCCATTTTCTTTGCCTGTACGGTAGTACTTCCAAAGCATACATGATTCCCGGTATTATTGCAGTACGGTATATTTCAATGAGTCCCTGTATGTTGTATCCTCCAAGGGGAATTACATAATGCCAAGTAGTTGGCCACTTTTTCCAGGTTTTGGCAGTTATATAGTTTTTATAATGCACTTCATTTCAGGTTTTACTCTAATAGGAAAGCAACACTCCAAACCAATCCAACATATAGGACATTTCCATGTACATGCTACTCGTTCTTACATCCACGTGTTACACATTACAGTCCTCCCCCCTCCCTCCCGGTTAACTCTAACACCCACTTTAATGCCACAAATTTAGTTTCTATGGTTTATCTCCTTCACTACTATCAGACATGTCGCCTTCACTAGGCTCGACATGGGAGCATCCCGACATTTTAGCCACCATTTGTCTCCAAACTATCAGGGGGCCCGCTTCCTCTTCCCCTCCCCTGCTGACTGGTTCGCACCATGCCACCGTCTCCGCTTTGGCCCATTTCAAGAGGTCATTCCACCACATCTCTAATCTAGGTCTCTGGGCGGCTTTCCAGCTCATAGCGATTCTCCTTTTAGCCAGGATGCAGGCCAGGTCTTTCAATTTGCTGATATGCTTAAGGTTACGTGGTCTAGTAAATACCCCCCAGCATGCATGCCCATACTGAATCTACCCTTAACTTGACCCCCTTCTGGGACAGGCGTAGTTTGACTTCCTCCCAGAATCTTCCCACCTCCGGGCACGCCCAAAGCATCCACCTACCCACACTTAAGGCATTTCTGTATCCCTGTACTTCCAAACTTAGCGATTTTGCTGGGGGTCAAGTATGCCCTGTGGGTAACATATAGCTGAATCTGCTGCAGCCTTGCATTCCGGGATACCTTCTTTTGGTATCTTTGGGCTCTTTCCCATTGCCCAGCCTGCATAGGTTCTCCCACCTCCTCCTCCCAGTTCTTCCTCAGCTGGAGCAGCTCCTTGCCCACTCTGGACGTCAATAACTCGTAAATTCGGGATATTTTGTGCCCGCCCTCTGAGATATTATACACCGTTTCAATCGTCATGTCGATTGTTCTGATAGTGCGGACTCTGGCCACTTTTCTCTCACTCGTTTAACGATTCTGATGTATGTGATGTGTTGTCCTATGTGTACACCGGTTTCCTCCATCAGCTCTTGGAAGTCTAGTACCTCCCCTTCTTGCCATATGTCACCCAGGGTCGCGAGGCCCACCGGTTCCCAAAATTTGTGGATCCCCTCATCATTTGTTCATCCTCTCTGCATATTGCGACAAGTGGTATTTGCGGGGAGCATAGGGTCGGGTTTCCCAATACCTGGCAGCTTTGCGCCAAGTGTTCCATCCTAATTCCAGCAATCTCGATCGTCCTCACATCTTTGATTTGGGTAGCCATATCAGTTCATTTAAAAAGAATGGGGAGCAGTCCCTACTTAGCAATCTGGCCTCTGCCGTTTCTAATTCCGACAACCATCTAGCCACATATTGGAGCTGCCCCGCTAAGTGGTACATCTCAAAATTTGGCAGGCTTATGCCCTTTTTATCATATGGGTTTTGCAATTTCCATAGTGCCACCCTCTTTCTAGTATTATGCCACATGAAGCCCGTAGCATAAGCTCTGGAGTTTCGTTAAAAAAAGCGTTTGGGGAGCATGTATGGGATATTAGTGAAGAAGTGTAACATCCTGGGCAGGACCACCATCTTAAGCGGAGCCGCCCTACCCACCATGACTAGGGGAAGTTTCGCCCAGAACCCCATGCTGTTCCCGATTCCTTCCACCGCACTCTCTATGTTGTGTTTATATTTGTCTGCAATCGTGTGGTATACATTAATCCCTAGTTATCCGATTGTCCTAGTCTGCCAGGGTATCTGCAGGATGGGTAGGTTCCCCTGTGGGACCCATCTGCATCTCCCCAGGGCAAACTGTTAGGGAGAATTCTCTGTAAGGCTAATTTCCCAAACCTAGCGAGTCCCCCAGCAGCTTTGCTGGATTTTTGGGGTTTATTTTTTTCTCTCCTGCTAAGAGTGAGATTCTTTTGCTCCCACGCTTAGACATGATTTGAGGTGTTCCTTTCACTTTCCATGTGTTTTATGGGCTATGGGGTCTTTTACTCCATAGGGTCTCATGGGTTTTTTATGTGGGTTACACAGCACCCTCCGTGCCGTAACCCAGGGGTGTTGTAGCGACCCCCCAACATAGACTCCATACCCTGGGACCGACTACTGTCTCCCAGGGCATGTAAAGTCACCATTGGCTTTACTAGTCCCAAATTATGAACAGAAACCAGTACAAACCATCATATTGTGGACGTACTGGTCGGGGCAATTAGATTGACCCGGGGTCTGTTGTTCGAGGGGGCACGTCTCCGTCCCCCCTGATCGAGTTTTGGCTGGTGGCAGTGGATACTACTTTTTATATTCGACCGCGAATATCTCTCTATGGGATTTTCCCATTGTTCGAGGCTACCAACTTTAATTATTTAATTCTTATAGCCTCGAACATACTGCCGGTTTATTTATTTAATATTAATTCACCGGTTGGTATTTTTTGCCAGAACTCGATTCTAAAATGGAGTTTGTGTTCTCTTCTGTGACTCCAACCCAAGTCGAGCCCTTTGTTCCACTTTTTGGCGGGCTTCTCCACAGAAGCCTCCAAAAGTGGTGCCACTCTGTCTGGGTACCACAGGGGGTGAGGGAGGGGGTTTAGGCACCCTGGACTGAGTTACCTTGGTAACTCAAGTCGTACTCTTGTGTGATTGGCCCAAGTGGTGAGCCGGCCGGCTCACCACTTAGCATGTTTGATTGACAGCTAGGCTGAGTGAATGGGGGTGTGCTACATAAAAGCAGGGCTTTGGGGACTGGAACTTCAGAAGTCGCCACAGGACCTAAGAATCCGAGGAGGGAGAAGCTGAGCCGACCTGCAACGACGACACCACCGGTGGAGCCCTGCTGAACCGTCTCACCACTTTTCCAGACAGAGGAGATCTCCAGTCCGGAGAGTCTTCTTCCTTTGACTGATGGGGATAACCAGTTTTGCCTTCTTTTCACCTTCCTGGAGCATCTCATGGCCGCCTTGCCCGCACCAAGCAACCCGGCAACCGGAATACCACGGTTTACCACTAAAGAGACGAGAAGGGTAGTGCCTTTTAACCAGCGAACTCCGCGGCTGGTTTCTTCCCTGGCAGTGCAACAACCTTCATCTTTCCTCCACGGCGAGACCTCTTCGTCCTCTGGACGAAACACTGACTTGCACCTGCTGCCAGGAACAACTGCCCCCGCTGGAGCTTCCGTCACACTTAAGGTACTGTGTCCCGCCTGGCTTCCCTTGCAACAGATCGTTCGGGGTGACAGTAAAGCCTCGACTTTCTAACCTGGGCTGGCCTGGGACAACCTAGCTAGCTTTTCCTGACTTTAATTTCATCCTTTTTGTGCGAACTATCTACAAGACTCTTTGGGCATAACCCCACTGTGTGAACCTGGATCCCTTCTGCTTGCTCTCTCCAAGAGTGGGCCTTGCAATTGACTTCCTTGCTCTCCAGTAGAACTCTGCCTACCCTGCCTTACTGTGGTTCTTTGTAAAAGTATTGAAACTTATGTGCTTCTTTAACTCTGCCTTTTTCCCTACCTTTCTTTACAACTTATTAGAGTGTCATCTTATGTTAAGCGCTCACCTCTGTCTGAAAATAAGTGGTGTTTCTCACTAAGACTTGTCTAATAAGTGAATAGGGTTGTATATATACGATAGCGACTGTGTGCTGAATTTACTTACCTCTTTTTTGCTAGTGTGATTTACAAGTGTGTTTTTAAATAAATAATTATATACTTTTACACCAAAGCTCTGGTCAGTGTTTGTTTGTACTACCGTGTCTCTGTACCTATTATGTATACTCTGCATACTGCCTAACTCTTCTTGAGGGAAGTCTGACTGCTCAGCCACAGCTACCAAGTGAATCTGTGTGGTACAGACTGCTACCAAGTGGGTTTACTGCCAAACACCTGTAGTCTTAAATCTTTTGCAGTGGTCCCTAAGGGAACTGCACAGGTTTCTGCCTAACACAAACATGCTTGACTTTTTGGGGTTTACTGCTATACCCGAAAGGGTTGCATAATGCTCGGTCACTTCCAGGACATACCGCTCAAGTAAACAAATTCTTCAAGATTTTACAACTTTTTCTCCTTGAGTTTCCTTCTTAGTGTTTTATTTTTATTTGTGCTTTTGCCAAAAATCTGTTTTTGGTTTCGATGTAAAACGGACAGCATATCTTCCCTTACACAATTTGTCAAATAGATGTAAGAATTGTATGTCCGTTGTTGAAATTGAATTAAGATCTGGTATTGTAGAAAGTAAGGACAGAATTCTGGACCTATTTAGCAGGATCAGACACTCTTCTTCAAATACGGTTTCAGAATTGATGCGGTTGGTAAGACCTGCGCAAAGCCTTTTTAAGTCTATTATGTCTGGCATTGCAGAGACCTGATGATCATGCAAGGCCGAAATAGCAGTCTCTCCTTTGGTTGACATTGAAGCTGGTTTGCATCACGAGGAGTGTTGTTGTCCCTCGAGCGGGCACTTCCGGTAGGTGCCTTCCATACATGGGGCTCCAGCCCGGACGCCGTGGTGTTAGAAATTTGGTCTGTAGAACCACATGTGTGCGTAACACTACGTCCCACTGACTCCTCGCTGGAGTGGTCATACATTCTTTTGGACTTTTTCCTGGTCACCTTGAACCAGGCGCGCTCCTTAACATTCTTTGGCACTGGAGCAGTTACTGGATCAGATGATTTAATGGATGGTAGTTTGGGCCCCTTAGGCACTTGGCTTTTGCAGAGCTGGAAAAGGTTTATTAAGAATTTCCTGGATTCATTACTCTTTCTCCAAGTAAAACCCTTTAAGTTCTTGGGTTTTTTAGTTGCCCTGGATGAGAGATCAGCTTGTATGGAGGGAGGTTCCACCAATGTCAAACTAGGAACGTTCTGAGAGGAGGGTGCGGATGGAGTCTGATTCATAGAACAGGGAGACGTAACCATGCCTCCGACCTCCCCAGGGGCCGTTATTTGATTTACAACAGATATTCGCTGATGGACCTTTAGGATGATTTAAATTCAAGGTCAACAACAATAAACTCACTTCAGTAAGAATTGTTGAATTAGCCCTCACCTCGAAGACTACAGTGTCATATACTCGATTGAAGAACAATGTTGAGTGCAGCCAATGAGGTCATACTCGCTTCGGTAAGGTCTTTCAGCAAGGAGAGAACGCCTTGAAAGGGGAATGATGTACGGATGATACTGTCACAGGTCTCATGAGCTGACTATCATGTGAGGAGGAATCAAGCAGGCTGCTAGAATACAATACATCAAAAAGGCCAGGTGAAGCGCTTGACCTATCAATTGCATGTCCGCATGGGTTTAATTCCCTTTGCAGGTACAAACCTTGTGTTGGAGGCAAGATACTCATTCTACGCTCTATGACACATAGAACCGGGCCTGAGATCTTGCAAATAGTGGCTTCAAATTAAAAATCTTGCTTTGATATAATGATCGGCCTATTTTGAACTGCTAGACTGTATGTTTTTGTAATCTGTGGCGGAAAGTAGGCTGTGATGTTAGACGTGTCACCATCTGGCATGGTATTGCTGGATTGTGGTGCATTGTTATTCGAGTCCTCTACTAACAGAGTTTTTACTCTGTAAGTTATACCGATTTTTGTGGCTCTTCATTCCCTTTACGTGATTTAAAAAAAAAACAGTTGGAATGCCAAGCTCTGTTGCATATACTGAGAGGGAAGCCATATGAGCATGCAACAGTAAGGAGGGTGGGGCGGGGCAGCCTCGTTCTCTACAGACCCTTACTTTAGGCAGGCAACCCACCCGTTTCTTAACCTCAGATTACTTAATGAAAGGTCAGAAAAGAGTTCAGCTGTACTCACGAACAGGAGCTGTGCGAGGAGTTAGACAAGCATAAGACCAGCGGCTCCCAGGTGTAATGTGTTGGGTCCTTTATTGATTGTCCACAAGGTAGTAGATTGTAGGAAGCAGTACAAAGCTGCGGAATTAAGGGGCCTATTCAGCAACTCTGGCAGGGGGTGAGAAAGTCCTCCCTCACTTCCTGCCTGCCCAGACACTCTAGAAGCCTAGGCGGAGACACCCAAGGGTTCCAGCCAAAGGCAAAACACAGAAACTGACCTCTTCCCCCCCTCAGAGAATGGTAGAATGGCCAACAGAGAACAACCACGCTAGTAATGGCGAAAAAAGAAGGGAGGTCCCAAGTTGGTACTTGGGTGCCCCTATTGTGCAGTACTGAGGCTATGGACAAAGCCTGCGGTAAACAAATTACACAATAGTTGGTTAAACACGTCCACTGCCACCAGTCATAACTAGGAGATTTGTCTATGTGACTAAAAAGTCACAGTAGCAGAGAGAAGGGGGATACTAGGTATCCCTTCAGCACTCCACCTAAGGTGGGGTGTGCCAATATTGCATGCTACTGAGTTTTGGGAGAGAAGAACTGTAGTTACTTCATGATATAGAAAAATTATCTTAAAAGAGGACACAAAAGGGTCCCCGCAACACTGCCCATATGGAGCTGTGTGCTGCTGCAATAGAAAAATAAAGATGCGTTTAAGAGCTATGGAGCAGACAGACTCCATGGTAGAGGTAGAATACAAAGAAAAGAGTTCCAAAAGACAGATCACTAGAATGAACGAGTGGAAAAAGGCTCCACTCATTCAAGATTTAAAGAAGAAGTCCAACAAAAAGTGCTGGGGGTCTCACTAGGAGGGAGGATTTAGCATTAAAATGATAAATCTCCCTAATACAGACAAACTTGAATTACATGGAGGACATTATCATGAGAGGGCAGCGAAAATGAAAATGGGCTAGAATAAATTTACCTCAATAATGCCTAATATGGGGAAAGAGGAATTCAAAAGGCAAAAGAGGTAATGAGGATGCAATTCACTGAGGGGTCAAGTGGGCAACAGTGTTTTGGAAATAAATGTCAGCAAGAATCACATTTTGGGACAGAACAGACAACATCATTTTAAAGAAGCATAGACATTACGTTTCATTGTCAATTTGTGGACGGAAATTACTTCTCAGTAGTTTACTTTGAAAAATCAATTTATTTTTATTGCGGGTGCCCCAATCCCTCTTTCCCATACACTGGTAGCCCAAGCCCCTCCCCACCCCTTTTAACCCCTTGACCCACTATATAATTCAAAGTGTTTTCGAAGTAATTACTTCAAAGTAATTACTGTCGGAAAAACCACGGGATACTAACATTACATCATCACTAATTAGAATGAGACCATACATTTGAGTGATGCTTTTGAGACTTGCAGTGGAATAAACTACACAGAGGCTGGCCCCTGCAGTGACCTTAAAATAGGTTTGGAAGGTGGGCTAAAAGAAGTAATTCAATAAGAGCCAGCGTGGTTGGGGTTAGGACAGCTATGCATAAGGTATGAGGTTGATTTGAGTGAGATTCTTGGGAATGGACGAGGCACTGAAAAAGACATTGGTGAAGCAGGAAAAGGCAGTGGGATGGGATCCATTTGTTCGGTTGATGCCAGGGAGAAGAAAGGAGGAGTAAAGCAATTAATAACATTTACCTGTTTGTTAACATTAATGTTTACATTCAACCGAGCTGCAATTTGGACTGCCTCCGATTCAAGATTCTTCAGCTTCACCACCGTGTCTTCGCACACTGCAACCAAGACCATAAAAAGATATTGATGCACCAGCTGTGACATTGGCTTACATTCCTACCAAGCATTGAAACTAGATTTTGAAAACAAATGAGCACTTCAGTGTTTCACTATTGTCCAGTTCTTGAATGAACCTCCTAAATGTGCGAGGACAAACTAGACTACACAATCATCAACTCTTCTCAATGCTCAAGCATGCAATTGTGTTGGTTGCAAAGGCGGTGTGGCACCGCTCCCAAAGAGCTTCTGGCTAAACTGCAGGCAAATCATGGATCCCACATCTGTGTATACAGCAGTAGTGGTATAGCAAACCTATGGCTTAAATAGTCCCATGTCTGTAGCAGGTGCTACTGTGGGTGCAGAAGCATACCTCACAAAATCTCTACTCACTTTTCAGCTAGATGCATTAATTCTGGCTAACATTGTATGTGGTTTGACCCCCATGCAAGATCCTTATATTGGACATGGAGATTTTCAGTGATTAAGTATTATCGAGAATTCCTTGGTCTATAGGAGGCCAGATGTACGAAGTTCTGTTACATGCTCTGAGATTATGCAAATACTTCTTTTTTGTAGTAAACATATGCTGCACACTGCTGGAATGGAGAACTCAGTCTCTACATTGCCTAATTCCTAATAGTTTATATAATCCACTTTATTTTGTATTGTTTAGTTCTGCGCCGAAAGCCCTGGAAGGTGCTGCAACCTATTTATCACCCATACTTTCCCTGCATCTCCAGCTGTGTCAGATTCCTGCATATACAACTTCAAGAGGCTTTTAGAATCATGTTGTTACTGGATAATACAACCGTCTATACGAAGATACAATTTCTTCAATTAGGGTATTTATTTAGCACAGACCTAGCTTCAGGAAGCAAAGTAACACTTTCATATCATTGGCGGGAGGGGGTTTAATACGACGAGAGCAGCAGTTTGCAAGGGATCAATACAAGAGAGTGGGGAGATAACAGGAGAGTGTGAGGGATGGCAATTTGGCAGCAAGGGATCTAAAGCAACCAGGGGAGAAACCAGGGGGAAAAGACCGCCCAGTTTCAGGTTAGGAGTGGAATGGAGGGTGTGTGGACCTAGGTGTTAGGAATGAGCCATTCCTTGAAGAGTACTGTGAACTACACTACCTTCCATTCTGGGGGTTAAGGGTTTAAGCCATTTCTGGCTGTTTATTAGTCGGTCCGAAGGTCATTTCATTGACAGTTGTTTTTTCAATTTTTTTTAAAAAGTTTTTTTTAAACTTAGATTTTATTTTTTTATTATGGGTGGTCACTCCCCAAACTACCCCTATTGATTTTACTATATTCCCTGAATCCCCCACCCCTTATATTCCTTTACCCCACCCCCAATATATTTTTTGATGGGTTTTTGAGAACATCTCTTGACAAATAAACATTAAAAAAATGGTACAATGTCCTTTCATCACGGGATGTTTTTTCGCAGGGTTTTTTACCACTGATTTTTTAATGAAAAGAAAACCTATTGACATTTTTGGGGGGTTACAAAAATATATATTTGGGGTGTGGGCGTTCAGGAATATATAAAAAAAAAAATAAAAGGGGATGGAGTTTGGGGTGGGTCCGCACCACAAATAAACAAAAATTAGTTTTTCCATTGAAAACATCTGCAGTAAAAAACCCTGCGAAAAAACATCCCACAATAAAATGACATAGAACCAAAAGAACAACTGTCGATGAACATTGTACCAGTCATAGCAAGTAGCTTTAGGAAGAATAAACCCTTAGCCTTTGGTAGCTCCGGTAGTTTGTCAATGGAATGGGCTCCACTGCAACCAACCTCATTGCCTCTGCTTCATCGTATTGCGTTTCACACCACTGTGAGCAGTGTGGTTTTTAAATTTGCCATCTGTGGTTTTGTACTAGCTGTTCCTAGTTGACCGGTAGGGACTGTCCAGAACAAGATCTTGTGGATGTAGCAGTCATTCTTCCTGGCCAACCATCAGCATTTTCTCAGGTCATAAAAACAGTTTGATTTGCTAGCTTGAAACAACTGGACCAAGGATTACCAGGGCATTAGATCAGAAGACTGACCTATGCGAGTCCTGACATTCGATTGCTCCTGGAATATTGCCAAATGAACGCAGACTCATGCCCCAGACTTCGGAACGGTCTTGGAGGCCTTTAAGGCCTTCATAAGAGGTTGCTGTATCTCCAGGGATGGAGAGGGTGGGGTGGGGCGTTCTCAAATCCTTGAGGGGGTCCCTTCGTAGCTTGCAGAAGGAAATTAAGAATCTGAAGCATAGACAGTGTCGGGTGAGAGATCCAGATTGAGAAATTGTTATCATGTAAGAGGCTTGAACACTTAGAGATGGCAAGCAGGGAAGATGCGTTTCTGGGGGACCCGATTCTAGCCACCAGATATGCAGAGGGCTGTAGGTTCGCAAGGACAGGGTCAGGAGGAAATATTAGAGGTCTCTGATGCTAATGGACGCCTAGTTCACGACACCGGTGAGATCAAAGGGGTTTTCTGAGACTATTATACCACACTATATTGGTCAAAATCAAATGTTTCTCCAGAAGAAATTAGGGCATCTCTGGATCGAGTCGCTCTGGCCTGGTTGGATCCCGCTCAGGCAGACTTGATGAATGCACCGCCAGCAGTTGATGAAATGTGCAAAGTCATTCGGGATCTCCCTAGTGGTAAAGCCCCCGGTCAAGATGGCATCTCTGCTGAATTCTACAAGGAGTACGCTGCTGTCCTTGCCCCACATCTCTGTCGGATGTTTGAAGCCTCTATGGCTGTGGGCCTACTCCCAGAATCCAGCAGAACAGCAGTGGTTACTCTTCTCCTAAAGCCGGACAAAGATCCAATCAGCTGCACGACTTATAGACCCCGGTCACTCAAACACTGATAATAAAATCCTGGCAAAAGTACTAGTTGACGGACTCCTCTCATATATGAGCGCCCTAGTCCTTCCCGATCAGGCAGGGTTCATCCTAGGCAGGACCAAACAATCTGGGGCGGCTGTTCTCACTGATGCATAACGTCAATGATGGCATACTGATAGTAGGAGCTGCCTTAGATGCAGAAAAGGACTTTGACTCTGTCGAGTGGACTTTCTTATTTGAAATCCTTTGTAGGACTGGTCTGGGGCTGCAGTATATACAATGAATCCGACTACTCTATACGGCGCTTCGGGCCGCGATACTGACAAACCAGCTAGTCTCCAAAAACATATTTCCTACTAGAAGTACAAGACAAGGGTGCCCACTCTCCCACATCCTCTTCGCTCCGACAGTCGAACCGCTGGCATGCGCCATCAGAGTTCCATGCACATAGAGGGGTGCAGATTCGCTCACATACATCAGTTATCAACAAAATTTGCAACCCCTACTGCAGGAAATAGCGTTGTTCGGGGGGTTTTCGGGACTGCAATTCAACTATTCCAAATCAGAAATTCTACCCATAACATCTATGGCACTCCCGACTGATGTTGGCACAGATTTCGGGTGGTGCCCGAGGGAATGAGGTATTTGGGCATAAGAGTCTCCACCTCTCCATCTATACTTTAAGGATAATAATCTTGCGGCCCTCGTACATCTTGAGCGCATGGTCGCCATTTGGATCTGCATCCCCCTAAAGCAAGTCGCATGTCTAGCATTGGCCAAGATGATAGTGGTCCCCAAGATGTCATATTTTTAATAATGTCCCACTGGTCCCCCTAACTGGTTCTGGAAACGTGCCCGATCTCTACTAACTAAGTTAATAGTTAATATGGCCAGGGGGACAGAGGAGGATCGCATTGGATACAATGACCCTACCTTTTAACACAGGAGGTCTGGACTACCCCGACCTATTTGATTACTATCTTGCCTCCCAGATACAATACGCTATATGGTGGTGGCACCCTACAGCTGACCTACCGCACACTAAACTGGAGAGGGCTACTGCCCATCCGGACAACTTAAAGGGTATGCGATGGGGGACTCCTAGACGCATCCCCAGGAAAGAGATCCAACATATTGCAATGCTCACCTTGTATCCACAGGGACGCCTCTCGACTGGTCTGGGATGCGTCTGGGTACACTGCACCTTTCCCGGGGTTTGTTCTGCCAGGAATCAGTTCTAGAAGACAGGAGGTGGATTTTAGCGACTTCTCCTTCCCTCCAGAGACCCACCTCCCTGCGAACCCCCTGCGTTTTCCCCTTGGGACTTCTCTCACCTTGATTTTCGGAATGTTGCGCTCTCCGTCCTGCCGTGCTGGGCAGGGGCGCGTCGTCGTTGGCTTGATCCGCCGAGTTACTTCACTGGCGAGAGCCTGGCGTCCAGACCGGCTGCGACCCCACTTTGTAGGTAAGTCTTTCGATTTTTTAGAGTAGTGTCTGTATTGATGGATGCTCCAATAACCTTCTCTTGTCTTGCAGGGGCTGATGGAGCGAGCCGAGGCTGAAGGCAGAGTTCGAGAAGGTAAGGAGGCGCAAGATGCGGCGCTGAAAGCTTCCTTGCAAGTTGGCTGACCTGTGCTGCTGTTCCTTGCAGGTCGCGGGAGGATTCCTGGAAGCAGTGATCGATTGGGACCAAACGCCGAGAAAGATGTCCGGAATGGCGGAGGCCTTCCAGGAAGCTGAGTAAGTAAGCTTACTTGAAGTCTGATTCTTGCCTCTATTTTTCCTAAGATGTAGCAGGACGACGAAGTCCATGAAGGCTCCGACTGGATGGAGGAGCTGGAGCTGAACAGGTAAGGGTGGCTGTGTTCTTTGGCTTATCTCGCCCGTGCAAGTCAGGATGCTGAACAGGACCCGGTGAACGTCACACTGCATGGGCAGAATAACGCGAAGCGCGTGTGTTAGGGAGATTTCTCTTATAAGGCTAATTTCCCAAACCTAGTGAGTCCCCCAGCAGCTTTGCTGGATTTTTGGGGTTTGTTTTTTTCTCATGCTAAGAGTGAGACTCTTTTTACTCCCACTCTTAGGCATGATTTGAGATATGTCTGACTATTTGTGTGATTTTGGGCTATGGGGTTTTCTTTTTACTCCATAGAGTATCATCTACTTTTTATGTGTGTGTTACACAGCACCCTCAGTGCAGTAACACAGGGGTGTCATAGTGACCCCCAACTATAGACTCCATACCCTGGGACTGACTACTGTCTCCCAGGGCATGTAAAGTCACCATTGACTTTACTAGTCCCAAATTGTGAACAGAACCAGTACAAACCATCATATTGTGAAAGTACTGGAAGGGGTTAATTATATTGCCCCTGGGTCTGTTTTCAAGGGGGCACTGTCCAGTCCCCCCTTGTCGAGTTTCTGGCTGGTGGCAGTGGTTACCACGCAAAATATTCCACCGGAATATTTTCTATGGGATTTTCCCATTGATTTTAAACACACCACTTTTTGGTGCAATGTTAAAGATACCGCCGGTTTATTTATTTAATATTAAATCAACGGTTGGGTCTTTTTGCCAGAATTCTTTTCTAAAATGGCGTTCGTGTCCGTCTCTGTAACTCTGACCAAGGTCGAGCCCTTTGTTCCACGTTTTGGCGGGCTTTTCCACAGAAGCCCTCCAAATGGTGGCACTGTCTCGGTTCCACAGAAGGGGTGGGGAATTGGCACCCTGAGCTGTGTTGCCTTAGCAACTCAAGTCGCACTCTGTTCTGATTGGGCCAGTGGTGAGCCGCCCGGCTCACCATTCACTTAGCATGTTTGAGTGACAACTAGGCTGTTGAATGGGGGTTCTTCTGCATAAAAGCAGGGCCTTTGGGACTGGAACTTCAGAAGTCGCCACAGGACCCAAGAATCCGAAGAGGGAAGAAGCTGAGCCATCTGCAACGACACCACCGGTGAAGCCCTGCTGCAACCACCTCACCACTTTCCCGACGACAAGAGAAGATCTTCTGCTGGACGAGTCTTCTTCCTCTCAGCTGGTGGGACCAACCAGTTCGCCCTTTTTCGCCTTCCAAAGACGTCTCTTGGTCGAATCGCCCGTGCCAAGCACCCCGGCGGCCGGATTGCCAAGCCTCACCACTTTGACCGCGAATAAAGGGAACACACCTTTTATCGACGAACTCTGCGGCTGGTTCCATCCCTGTGCAGTGCAGCGACTCCACGTTTCCTCCTCGACGAGAACTTCTCTTCCCCTGGCCGAAACAACGAACTGCAACCACTGCCAGGAACAACTGCCACCGCTGGAGAGTCCTCTCTGTTTAAGGTACTGTGTCCTGCCTAGCCTCCCTTTCTTCGGTTTGCCCAAGCTGACCCTTAAATCCTTGGCATTCCAACTGGGTTGGCCCCAGACCTAACATTACCTTCTTGAATCACCCCAACCTCTTTTGAACATTCTGCAAAGACTTTTAGTGCATTTTAAACCGTGTGATCCTGGGCACATTTCGCTTTGCTCCCTTTAAAGTGGGCCTGGCCTATGAACTTTGGCTCTACAGTATCTACTGCCTCTTATTCTCTTGCCGAGACCTCCTAAAGTGTTGGGACCCGTTTTATTTCTATGCTCTGTCTTTTTCTCTCCCTTTAGCTGAACTATTGGAGTGCCATCAGGTTATGCGCTCACATCCGTTTAACAAATCAAGGTGTTTTAATCCTGATTTGTCTAATAGTTAAGGGAGGCATGTATACTTTACCTGACTGCGTTTTAACTTGCTTTTGATTTAGAGTGCTAGTATATTGCCTAAAGTATGTTTTAAATAAATAATTATATACTTTTTATACAAAGCTCTAGTCAGTGTTTGTTTGCTCTACTGTGTTTTTAGCCCTATTGTGTATACTCTATATACTGCACTGCTCTTCTTGAGAGAAGTCTGACTGCTCAGCCACAGCTAACAGGTAAATCTGGCTGGTACAGACTGCTACCAATTGGGTTTCCTGCTTACTCCTGTAGTCTTAATCTTTTTGCAGTGTTCCCCATGGGAACTGCACAGGATTCTGCCTAACAGCGTGCCTCGGGTCGGGTGTGGTTTAAATACCCGGCAGGTATCCCAGGTGCCTTTGGGGCGGACCCCGCCCTGGATGCTAGGCTGTTTGTTGCAGTTCCCCGATGATCCTTCTGGGGGCATCCATGTTCTCCCATTGTCCATTGGAACCCATACTTGCCAAGTGAGCCTGATGTCAACGGTCCAAGGCAACTGCGACAGGCTGAAGTGGGCCTTTCTGGCCTTGTTTAAGTACTGTGGTGGGGGCCATGGCACCCGAGTCCCATGGTCTGGGGTTAAGGTCGTGACACATATTGACACCAACCGATGGGCATGGGATCAGGTCACCTCCAGCACCAGATGGGGAGTTGGGTATCATGCCGACTTGGCTTTGTATGCGGTTCATGGGCTCCCACTTACACAGGAGCAAATATTCAGAACGCACTTTGAGAAATTAGGGGTGATTTAGTTCACGGGGGTGAGTTTATTCGGTGGGAAGAGCTCAAAGATCGGGGCCTCTGGACCCCTGTTACAATGCTTCTATACTTTAGATTACGAGAGAACCTCTGTGGCATCTAGGACGGATTCCCCTGGGCGCCTCTCCTCTCACCCAGTTTGTGACTAACCCCCCCTGCAAAGAGTGGGGTGGTCTCAGCATTATGTAAGCTTGTAAAATCCATGCGACCTACATCCCCCAGATTGTTTAGGGCTAGATGGGACAGGGTATTCGATACAGCCCCCATGGCCGGTGATTTGTGAGATGACCCAAAAGATCTCTCATAATTCCATGTTACATTTGACACATTTTAAATGTATACATCAATCCCATTACTCCCCCGCCAGACTTCACAGATACTACCCTGAAAGACCCTCCATCTGTCCCAGATGTAATTTCGATCCTGTAGATTATATACACATGGTGTGGGAATGTCGTTTTATCCAAACTTTCTGGGAGGGGGTGTATGATACCATGGGTAACATGGTCCCGGATTGTCCACGTGATACCCCAATAGCTTGGCTGGTTGCTTTTTTCGATGTCCCGGGAAAAGCGGAGAGGAAACTCCTCGCCATGACATCAGTGGTTTCAAGAACATTGATAGCTAAAACGTGGAAGAGGGCTAGACCTCTCTCTCTCCAGGGGTGGATCCACACACTGAAAATCTGAACACCGAGAATCATCGTACAGGGACTCACATTTCCCCCCCCGGAACTAGATTCTTGGACTATTGGGCACCGTTTCGGTCATACCTCCTCAATACGGTCGATGCCTTATCAACTGCCACTACCCTGAGGCCACCTGCTAGTATTGACAATTTTTAAAGACGATACAACCTGTAACACATGTAGCATCTTACATGTCCCCCCAACTGACATTGGAACGCCTGTGGCAACCATACACCATTGTTTAGCATGAATCTGGGTTATCTATCGAAGGAATGTACACATCAATTAGAGGGAGTTGGAATAAGGGGAGGGGGGATTTTATTGTATTTAGGTATTATCAAAAACATGAATAAAAAGATTTTAAAAAAAGAAAAGAAAAGTGATACAGGAGAGGGTGTCTCAACCTTCCGGATGTTGCGAGCTTCTGGGTGACGCAAACCCGGTTTTTCTTTCTGGTCTAGATGCTTCCTTTTGAGGTGTTCAGGCACTTTTTGGACTATCCTCCGATCAGTGAACAACCACCACTGACCTTAATGCAGGCTAACACATCTGACAAAGGGGAGCCAAACCTCTTCAGGTTGGTAACATGGAAAGAGCAACAAGGCTTAACTCTAAGGTGGGGGCAGTGAGCGGACACAAAAGTACAAATAGCCCACACACATCTCTAGAAAATACACTACACTGATATGTTTTCCTTTTTGCAACTTTCCCACCATAGCTTTCTATGGAAGCCCATTCGTTGTGCTTGTTTTTTTTATCAGGACCTGACTTTTTGAAGGGAAGTAAAGCCTTCAGCTTGCCTTGTGCTCATTTTTTATGGATAAAGTGACTAGTCCTTCAGACTCTCAGTACAAGTAACTTTGCTTCTTGTAATGCTCCATTACACACAACACCATTGTGCCATGTGCAATGTAAACATAGAAGAGCAGCCTGTTGACAATAGAGGATGACTTCTGCAGTGGACCAGCATCCACTCCAGTAATTGGCCCAGTAACGCCCTGCTCCTCTGCCTAATGTCAGAAGACCAGCATCTGTGCTTCGGCTCTTGGACTAATGGGACAAACTAGTCGACAGGTTTCATGCCCCAAGAGCCTAAGTGTCCCTCAAGGACTGCCTGGTGCACTGGGCAGCTCCCTCATGGGCTACCTCATCAGAATAGTCGCCATTCTGCATTCAAGCCTGGAACTTTGGTGGTCGCCAGCTTGTACCACGAGTCACCACCTCCTGAAATTTCAGCTTCCTAGCATCAAGGGGCCCTTGTAAGGCTTATCTGTCTGTGTCTTGCAGGGACGTCCTGGAGACACTGTGATGCTGATCCCACCACTCCTGTCCCTACCATGGATGGCACTCGAATGGTGCACTGGAGTGATTGGGCCAAGAAGGATGGGTTTTGTGTGGGTGATAGTGTACCCTAGTGGATGTCGGCAACAGTGATGTGCGTTGTCACCTAGGATAGACAAGGACCCTGTTAGTTCTTTGAACCCGAAACCATTAGCTTCCCTCCCCAGCCACTCCCTGAATGCCCCAGGGGTTGTGACTCACCGTACTGCATGGGAGAGTAAGCCGGAAGCTGCCTCTGCCCAGTTCCTTCAGTAGGCTGACAATCCAGTCCTGCTGTGATGGGCTTCAAGGGCTTCTCCAGTTGTACATCACAAAAGACTGCCAACGGTTACTGCACCGTCGCCTGGATGACAAAGTTCTGCAATGTTTCCTTCAATGCCTAATACTGTTCTCTTGTTTCCTTCCTTAGGGTCCCGATGGCTTGAACCAGAAGGTGCTGCTAGTGTTCTATGCAGAGTTTGGTAAAGTGTCTATGTCGCAGTACACAGATGTGGCTAGGTTTCCCTGTTTTAGTTTTCCTTGTGTTTTCTTACAGACGACCAATTGCCGTTGCACTTCGCAACTATGTCCCTACTGCTTTGTCCAGGTTCTGGTGACTTGAGGCAGAGGCGTTTCAGGTAATGGAAGGTGGCAGCAAAGAGCGCACGAAGTGCTGTGGCTTCCGATGATGGCTGGAGCCGAGCACGTGCTGATGAGTGGGCTTGGCTTTTGTCGCCAAGTCCATTGAAGATGGCGCCATAATCTACCTGGAAATTCCATGTGTTGCGTTTTTGGCCCATTGCTTCCTGTTCCTGTGGTGTTCTACGCTTGCCTGCCCATAGCCTGTATCCACCCATGCACCCGGGTGGTCCAGTGGGGCACATAAGGGTGTGTGTTAGGAGCAGGCGTACCCAGTGAGGAGTCTAATGTGGCGTGACCCTGGATGCCGGATGAGGTGGAGCGTGCCCCCAAGAGACCCCATCATGACAACCGTCCTGCAGCTGCTTCTTTGACCACGACTGGAAGGATACCCGTCGTAACCTACAAATGGCCATTGTCCTTAATAGGCCTGCATCCCGAAAGTTTGCATTTCTTCATCAACTGGGCTTGCACCTTGCAGCTGCACCCGACCCGACGCAGCACTCTAACCTGCAACCCCATGACGCCTCTCACCCAAACAAAGGACAGAAGACCACGGTCCCTGCGTCCCCCGGATGGATTCCCTGTGTTGGGGAGAATTCTCAGAAATGTGCCAATTCCTCTCTACCTTAGAGACCTGCAGCACTTTTGCTGGACTCTAGGGCTTTTACATTTTTAACCTGGAGAAAGAGAGAGACCTTTTTCCCACTCATGTATTTTTCTGTGATTTGAACTCTGTTTCTTTTGGTTTTGGAGTCTGACAAACTCCATAGGCATCATCTTTTTGCATTGTGGCACACAGCACCTTCAGTGCAGAGCCACAGGGAAGTCTTTCAGATTTCCCAAAGGTTTACATACCTTCTCTTGGATAAACTACTGTTTCCAAGAACAGTGAAGTGAAGTGAAATTGACTTTACTTACATTTTTAACTTTCTAGACCCAACACACACTATCAGGGTGCTGGAAGGGTTACTTAGTATCCCTTTGTCTAGTTTCTCATGTAACACTTATGTTACCCTTTCTACAATTAATGTCTGGTGGCAGTGGTTTACTTTTAACTACCGTTGTGTGTTTTTACCGCAGGCTGCATTCGCAGCTGCAGTACAGCACCCATGGGTGCCCATTTTGTCAAAATGGCCCGGTCTTCTTTTTTCGCTATTTCTTGTTGTAAAGGTCCTTCTTGAGATTTACTCCGCGCGCCAAACCAAGTTTGGTCCCTTTGTTCGTTTGGCGGGATTCACGTGTGAAGCCCGCCTCTGGCTCCGAGTGTCTGGCAGGGGCAGGAAGTAAGGGAGGTGCCGAAATTCCCTGTGCTTAATCCCCTTGGTTACAGGAATGCACCTAAAGGTGATTTTCCGGCAAGGACAGCCACCCTGCTGTTTGACTGACAGCTAGGTTGGAATGAATGGGAGAAACCTGCATAAAAGGCAAGGCCATTTGGCTTGGAAGGCAGAGTCGACCACTGGACGAAGGAATCCAAAGAAGAACTTGAAAGACGCCTTCTGCAACTCCTGGACCGTTGGTTTGCCCGGTGAAGCCCTGCTGCTGTGCTGAAACTCCAAATTCGCCTCAACTAGAGAAGCCCTGCAAGGACGACTTCTCCCCTTGAGTTGGTGGGACCAATCAACTCCAAAGTGAACTCTTAAGGACATCCTCTCGGAGCTGGCTGTACTTCCTTGCTGCTGCAAGAACCGAAGTGCAAGGGAGAGGAACACCAGATTGGAGTGCATCACTTATAAGTCAGACCCGAGCTGCTGGAATATCCTCCGCAGTCCCAGGAAGTAGGACTGCCCAAGCCTGAGCCACCTCAACAGAGTGTTCGAACCCAGATGCGAGGAAAGTCCTAAGTGGTAGCCGAGAACCGCAGCGTTGCTATTTGCTGAGAAGCTGAAATCGCGAAGTGCCACCGATTTGAAGATTGAAGTTTGCTGACTGTCCCATTGCAGTGCAGGAGTCCCCAGAAGTCCTTCCTCTTGTCCCCACGACTGAGGCCCAGGAACAACAGGATCTGCAGAGCTGCACAGGAACAGAAGCCAGTTGGAACCATTTCTTGTAACCAAAGGTACTGTAAAATTAAAGGGACTTACCTCTTGTTGTGTAGCCTTACTTGTGATCAGTTGAGACTTGTCTTGGCTGCTCTGTAGAGTGCTTGCATCTTCCACTCTTCACATGCCCAACAGCTTGTGGCCCTACATTGATTCTTCTGTTCTACAAAGACTTCTAAAACATTGTGCAATACTTTTACTTACCTGCAAGAAGTGCTTCAGCTCACCTAGACATTTGCCCAATTGACATTGGCAGGCCTGACTCCCTGAATGACTTCTTCCCTCTGGCATTGTGCTTTACCTTTCCTTCCGAGGAAGGGGTTAACTTACTTTGCAATGGGGGGCTCAAAAGTACTTACCTGCTTCAGAATATTTGTGTGATCTTGTTTTATTCTGATAACCCTTTTCTTTGACACTCATAACAGTATTGCTCTAAATGTACCAGTGATATATTAATGTTCACACTGTCCTAGCTATTGAAGTCACCTGAGGGTGTAAGAAGTGTCTGTGTGCCATCCCCAATGGGTATTTGCTGATTTAGAGAAACTAACAGTATATTTTCTTGCGTATTTGGGTTTTACTATTATATTGCCTATTCTGAAGACGGCTTATTCAAACTGACTGTTAAATTAATAATTGTTTAATCAAGAAACCTTGAGGGTAAGTATTTGGATACTTGTCACTGTGCATCACTGTGTAAACCACCCTACTGCTCACACTGATCCCTCTTGAGATAAGCCTGGCTGTTCAACCACACTACCAACCTGTGTAGTACAGACCTATACCAAAGGTCGGGTTCATATTGCCAGGAGGTCAAGGTTGTTGTAGTGTACCCAAAGGGTACTGCATTAAATCTTGCCTAACACCCTGCGACCCCCAGATGGATCCACTGTGACCCCTGAAAATATCAGAATCAAGGGAGTTAGTAAGCAAACCTGTTCCTGTCCCATACCCACCGTCCACCATAGGATAACATTAGGTGCAAAGCCCCTTGCTGCCAAGCTCCCTCTTACCTTTGGCCATCGAACCTGGGTCAAGTATCCTATCCCTTGGGGTAGCCTTGGGCCTGGAAGAGAGAGGAACCTACCGGTCTTCTGACAAACTGTTATTCAACATTTTGAACTGTTTAAATCACCACCACAAGCCCAGTGCAGCTGTGATGAATCCGATGGAGTCATCAGGGATTTCCCGTTGGTGACCTCCTCCCATGTGATCACACAGAGGGGATGGATGAGGTGAGACAACCTCGAGCGAGATGTCAAAGCTTCATCAGGTGATGCATGGCATCCACCATTTATCCTTGAAGATAACCCTCCCATACCTAATAAACTCATGGACTATTGACACACATCTACTCGTCCTACCATGAAGCCCAAGACCTATAGGCCAACCTTCCAACTCTGGTCTGCCATCTGAAACTAATGAAAACCTCTTCTCCAGTTCCACCGATCAATCATCCAGTACTGACTTGCCATTGAAAACCATTAGGAATGTTCATTCAAGTTCTTTGTGCCAAATGTCAATGGTGGACTTCCTTTTCGAGAATTACCGAAATACTGGGACGAGGAAGAATGATCAAGCAATGCAGAGCAAAGGAGGCCACAAGCCCAGCAAGCGTTCTAGTTATAGCTTGTATACACCTGTGACTGCCAAATTTCAGAGCAGAAGCAGAGAGTTGATGTCTACTGCTGGCGGGAGAGAGCTGCGCCTCTCTGTGAGGATCAAGAGACTGAAAGGCTGAGACTGGTGTGGTGGAGGCAGGCGTATAACAAACCAAGGAGGAAGAAGCTGCTGTACAAGGAGGAAACGTGGCGGGAACACCACGAGCCGTCAAGAGATTCCAAGGCATTTGCAGGTACAAGAAAGCAGTGCCTCACTTACTTGAGTCTGAAACTAAGCAGACGGGCCAAGTGAAAGCCGCGAGAGGCAAGAAAGCCAAAAGGAAGCAGTTGTGAGAACGAAGCATATGAGAAACCTTCACCCGTTGACGGTGGGAGAAATCAGGAATGCCAACAAGATCCAGTTAGTCCACTGTGATGAATCCTATAGAGTCATCACTAATTCCCCAGTACAGACCTCCTGCCATGTGGCCAGGGGACGGCAGCTGCCACCTGATCCTGACCCTGACCCTGGGGGTGGTAATTTGAGGGAGGATCATGTGGGAGGAGACTAATGCCAGAGGAGGTGGTAATTCCACTGGAAGGGATGCAATATTCACCTCTGTCTCCTGAAGAAAACCCTATGACACCCAAACTTCTGATGGCACATGCCATTCTAGTAAAAATCCCCTTCCTACCTCCAGCATCCACCACACACGCATAACATCCCCTGTTTCTGGTGTTTTTCTAAATACAACTCCTAAACAACTGTATTTTAGAAATCCCACTTTACAGCCTTCAACTCCCATAAAACCTCAAGTATTGAGACGAGGAAGAAAGGGAGGAGTTGATGCAGACTGAGGGAACCCCAAAGTTGAATGTGCCGACCAATTGTTTAATTAAATCACAAGAGCGCAGGACATTTAAAAATGGCATCCGCACTCAAAGTGAAAGCAGACTGGGAAAGAGTCCTGCCGAAAGAAGCTGAGAGAACAGGCACATCTATACAGCAGCTCGCAAACGCGAGAATCGCATAGTGGCATGTCGAGAAGGAGAGACGCGGCAGGCACCTTTGGAGGACCATAGTGCTGGGAGCAGCAGAGGAGCTCCCACAGATACGGCCATGCCGAAAAACAGCATTCTCCAGTCCAGGTCACGGTGATAAGCCGTCGGGAAAGCGCAGAGCTGAAAGGAACGCTTGAGGAATATGTGCAGCACACAGGAGGCCGCCCCAGAGAGGAAGCTTCCTCGCAGGGACACGCCACGGGTCGGGAACGCTGCAAAGTACCGGTGCGTCTGCCCAGAGGCATTGGGGACCTCGGGGCGTACCGACAAGCATGTACACAAGTAAATGAGTTAAGAATATTTGAATACCGACCAGATAATGTGCCACGACAAAACTTGAACAAGTCCCCATGTATGAGATGTCAATGTGGGGAAAGTTGGAACAAGTATTAACTTAAGCCATCAAATGGAAACAGCATATTGATACAAGCGTGGCCTACTTAAAGGGCAGGAAAATTGAGGAGAAGTCCTGGTGAAAGAAGTACACCAAGCAGTTGACATTTGGGGGTGAGAGGGGTGGTGCATACCTAGCAGCAAAGTATATCAGGGTATCTGCAGGACCCCAGAGAAGGATTCCTGGCAGGTGAGTATACCAGGGGTACTAAGAAGGCCATAAAGAAACCCAGGCTACCAAATATACCAGGCATTTTGGAATTGAATACAACCTTTCTAACTGGGAACCTGGCAGGAAAGTACACCAGAGGATCTGAAGAACCCATAAAAGGATACCTGGCAGGGGAGTATACCAGGAGATTCCCCCAAAGATGTAAAAAGGAAGCCCTGGCCGCCAAATAGACAGGCACTTTGAAATTAACTAAGAACTTTAACATTGTGGGAAGATACCAGTATACCAGGGGATCTGAAGAGCCCACCAAAGGATTCCTGGCTGAGGAGTAAACCAGGAGGTCCATTTAAGTTGTAAAAAGGAAATGTACCCATGTTGCAAAATACCTGGCAGGGAAGTAAACCAGGGAATTTAGAAAGCACAGGATGTAGGTCTTGATGAGTAGAGGCACCAAGCAGTTGATGTTGTGAAATTGAATAAAGACTTTTTGGAACAAGATCCCTGGCAGGGGAGTACACCAGGAAATCTGAAGAGCTTGCAAGAGGATTTCTGATGAAGAAGCACATCATCAGGTAATTTGCCAAAGTATAGAAGAAGTTGCACAAACTTGTGGGGAATTTATCATCTGAATAAGAACTGTAACTCCAGTATAAAGAAACCAAGGATGAGCTGAACGTTATAACACCCTTTTGTGAATCCAATACAAGAATCCATGACATAGTTGAATGTTATGGAAAGTATTGTTTGCACAAGAACTTTCTGAACCTAATTTAAAGAGCAAAAGAAAGAGTTGGTTTGAAAGACTTTTGCCATCCTTCCTGAACATTAAAATGTTATTTGAAACAGACACTGGCCATTAAACCTAAAAAACCAGGGGAAGGGAACCACCCTCTGGATCCAAGGGTTTTTCCTTGGAAAATGCTTTTCTGTTGGATTTACTCATTTACTTTTGATTATGCACACTTGTGTTGCCAACTCTAAGTCAGAAACATTTCCTTAGACCCTTAGTTAATTTCTAGTGTGAGGGCCAGATTATAATGTTTTGGCTTAAGTTTGTTTCCTTCTCAGGGAAACACTCCTTAGGATAGAGATAGAGAGACGTTCAACCTATTTCTGTTTAATAAACAGGTCTGAAATTGAAAAAACAATACCTTTGTGTTTGCTTCTCATTTCTGACCACTCCCACAACCCAGAAACATCAGGGACACCGGGGTGTATTGGCAGCCACGTCAAATGAAAACAAGTGTAAATAAAGCAAGCAACCAAAAGAAAAAGAACAAAAGAATTTATTGTTAAAAGGGGACTTGAACTACAGGCAAAACAATTACAGTTATATGAATGTATACAGTGCAAGTACATGGGAAACCAGGACAGGATAATATATCAAGAAGATACATGATCAAAAAAAGCATATGTGCAACTCTAGGAGAGGTCAGAGAGCCAGTATAAACGGAAGGCCTTGCTGGAGAGTATACCAAGCAGTTACAAGAAAGGATTGTGTTAATTTATTTATGTATTTGTATTGCGCCAGAGCCTGCAGGCATCTAGGCACAGAAGAAAGGCAGCTTAGATGCTGAGAAAAAGAAGATTAAAGACACATTATTCAAATAAGGCGGTTTTCAGATACTTTCTGAATGTGTGAGGGTGTCTAATTGTGCGTAAAGTACTCTGAAGTTTGTTCTATGCCAGCGTAGCTTGAACCGGAAAAGAGCAACCATTTCCTCTAACTTGCTTATCAGGAATAAAGAGGTCCTGAGAACAAATATCAGGACTAGGGGAAGGATTGTGTTAATCAGAAGAAGAGGAGCAAAACCCTGGCAGAGAAGTATACCAGGTATCCTGAAAGAGACAAAAGTACAAAACCTGAGAGTTGTGTGTGTCAGTGTTGTTGCTGGCCAAGAAAGGCACAAGACATTTTTGTGAAAACACCAGAGAGTAAAGCGATCCAGGGGAAGGGAGGAACCCTCTGGAGCAAGGACCATTATTCTTGAACGTTTGTGTTTTAGCCATTTATTCTTACTTTGTGAACACTTTTCTAAACCACCCAGGGTAAAAAGATTACCCTCTTCACCTTACAGTGTGAGGGTCAGAACAGAATTTTGGACACCGGGCAAATTTGTTTTGGACATTCTGACAGACAGATCTTTAGTTTTTGGTTTAGGTAGGGAAATTCCTCCAAGAGCAGGGTCAGAGACATTTTGAAAAAACATGGAATTCCTATTGATAATAGGAACTTCCGTCCCCTGCACACCTCTTGATATTGGAATAAAGATCCAACCAAAATTTAAATAAATGTCACAATTTTTCACTAGTTTATGTTTTTAGAACAGCTAAATTCGTAAGTCAATTTTTTGTAATTCTTAATTAGAAAGCAAGTTTCAATATACATAGTGTACAAAAATTATTTTATCCATATGATATTTTTAGTGCTTATTTTTAAACCAAAATCAGAGTTCAATTCACTCAGGGTTACATAAAATACAAAACATTCTTAATATGGAGCTCTACGCATTTCGAGAGTGTGCCTCTCTTCTTCAGGAGCAATAACTATTTCATTAAACACAGTATTTCCTAATAATATTGATAATTCAACAATACTCTAAATATACATTTCATCAAATGATTTCTCTTCCAAACACAAAACAACAGTGTTTTTCTTTTCTTTAGGACTTCAAATGTCCATTTCGATGTGGAATGATGGAAGCGTCATCTTATGAGACAGTTCTCATATGTTCGGAAATAATAATAGTGATATGTGTATTAGATAATGGTTAGATCCAATCGTCACTATGGTGTTAGAAGGGCAAGTATCCTTGTTCCTACCTGTGTATTGTCGTCAAGGCCTGTGTGTTTCGAGATTCTGTAATACACTGTGTGTCGTCGTGTTTATCCACCGTAATGCCTAGTCAGCTTACATTCTATATAAGGTATAATAATATGCGTCAGGCTATAATAAAACGCTTTTCCAATTCTACAAGTTTAGATTCAAAAGTCAGTGTGTTACCTGTGTAATGCAGCAGTATTGGGTAATAGCGATGTTAACAGTCCCAGCACAGAAGTCGATTCCCGCTAGTTCTCGAAAAATCTACACGAAGAATAACGAGTGTAAGTGTTTTGAATGATCAACTAAGTATCAGTCATTTCTAGATACTGGTCCATCCACATTCTTACCTAGGTCAGTGATTTCCTCGCCTCAAAAGATATGTCCTACAGCCTTCTCGCGGGTAACCCGGTTCACTCGCTACCTATGGTCATTTAAAGTCATGTGACGTGAGATGTAATGTCATGTGACATCTCCGTCACGTGATGTCCTAGACTTCTGGGAGTTGTAGTACTCACGGACCTACAAAGACTTAAATGATTAAAATACATTTAATCTCTCACTTTGTTCCACACTTTGTCCCACACTAAAGCTTGTGTGGTTTAATCAACGCGGGTAGTATAAAACATCTAACTGTTGGGAATAATAATGTTCAACGAGTGGTGTCTCAACACATATTAATTGTTCGTACTGTTTTGTTGCAGTGATGTGCATAATATATGTAGGTTATTAAGCTCCAGACTGTCTTTCCATTATTCTGCATCATTTCACCTTGATTGTTACTTATACAACAATATGAAAACGAATATAAAGGCAGGTATAATAAACAAATATTGATAACAAGGGAAAATTCAAGGGAACATCAATCAACGTTTGCTAATCATATCACTATTTCGTTGTTGTTTTTCATAAAAATACATTCAGAGAATACTCTTCGTTCATGCCTCTAGGTTCTAAGGCATCTAATTTATGTACCCAGAACATTTCTCTACGGGATAGGATTTGTTGTAGGTTCCCTCCTCTGGCTGGTCGTGTAATGACTTCAAGAACAACAAATTTGAGTTGAGAAATTGTGTGTTTGTGATCTCTAAAATGTCTTGTAACCGGTGACTTCAGATTTCCTGTTCTTATGTTAGACTTATGTTCCGAGATACGGTCTTTCATCCGTCTCAGCGGCTGACCAACCTAATATTTGCCACATGGGCAAATTAGTCCATATATTACACATTTGTTCTCGCAGGTGGCAAAGTGTTGTAATTTGATCTTCTGACCTGTCTATGGATGTCTGATTATTGGACCTTTTTGGACATTGTTACACTGGCTACAGTTTAAACATGGAAATGTTCCTTTTTTTGATTTCAGCAATAACCGTTGTGTTGTACTTGTTCGCTCTGCCTTTACCAGTGAGTCCCGTAAATTTCTCCCTCTTGTATAGGCCATTAGCGGTGGTTTTGGGACCAGAGTACAGAGTTATGGGTCCAATCTAGTAATTTTCCAATTTTTATGTAATGTCCTTTTAATTTGTGTACTTTTGGTGGAGTATTGTGACAGGTAGATCAGTGGAGGATTATCCTTGTCTCGTTTAGTTTTTTGAATCAGAAGATCTGATCTGTTCTTTAATTGGCACTTCTCTTTAGCTTCTATTAGAAATATTTGTTTATTATACCTGCCTTTATATTCGTTTTCATATTGTTGTATAAGTAATAATCAAGGTGAAGTGATGCGGAATAATGGAGCTTAATAACCTACATATATTATGCACATCGCTGCAACAAAACAGTACGAACAATTAATGTGTTGAGACACCACTTGTTGAACATTATTATTCCCAAGAGTTAGATGTTTTATAATACCCGCGTTGATTAAACCACACAAGCTTTAGTGTGGGACAAAGTGAGAGATTAAATGTTTTAACCATTTAAGTCTTTGTAGGTCCGTGGGTACTACAACTCCCAGAAGTCTAGGACATCACGTGCGGAGATATGTCACATGACATTAAATCTCACGTCACATGACTTTAAATAACTATAGGTAGCGAGTGAGCCGGGTTACCCGCGAGAAGGCTGTAGGACATATCTTTTGAGGCGAGGAAATCACCGATATATTTTTTGAGGCGAGGAAATCACTGACATAGGTAAGAATGTGGATGGACCAGTATCTAAAAATGACTGATACTTAGTTGATCATTCAAAACACTTACACTCGTTATTCTTTGTGTAGATTTTTCGAGAACTAACGGGAATCGACTTCTGTGCTGGGACTGTTAACATCGCTATTACCCGATACTTCTGCATCACACAGGTAACACACTGACTTTTGAATCTAAACTTGTAGAATTTGAAAAGCGTTTTATTATAGCCTGACACATATTATTATACCTTATATAGAATGTAAGCCGACTAGGCATTACGGTGGATAAACACGACGACACACTGAGTATTACAGAATCTGGAAACACACAGGCCTTGACGACAATACACAGGTAGGAACAAGGATACTTACACTTCTAACACCATAGTGACGATTGGATCTAACCATTATCTAATACGCATATCACTATTATTATTTTCAGAACATATGAGAACTGTCTCATAAGATGACGCTTCCATCATTCCACATCTAAATGGACATTTGAAGTCCTAAAGAAAAGAAAAACACCATTTTGTGTTTGGAAGAGAAATCATTTGTTGAAGTTTATATTTAGAGTATTGTCGAATTATCAATATTATTAGGAAATACTGTGTTTAATGAAATAGAGTTTGCTCCTGAAGAAGAGAGGCACACTCTCGAAACGTGTAGAGCTCCATATCAAGAATGTTTTGTATTTTATGTAACCCTGAGTGAATTGAACTCTGATTTTGGTTTAAAAATAAGCACTAAAAATATATGGATAAAATAATTTTTGTACAACACTGTATATTGAAACTTGCTTTCTAATTAAGAATTACAAAAATTTGACTTACGAATTTAGCTGTTCTAAAAACAAACTAGTGAAAAATTATGACATTTATTTAAATTTTGGTTGGATCTTTATTCCAATATCAAGAGGTGTGCAGGGGACGGGAGTTCCTATTATCAATAGGAATCCCATGTTTTTTCATTATATTACTTACCTTTGATAACGAGGTTGTTGGTTTTCTCCCCCGCACCCCTAAAGAGTATTTAACGACTGAACAAACCATTGGAGCTTAGAATTTCTTTAACTTAGACTAACAATTTATTTATAATATAGGGTGTGCAATTTCTTTTTGCATTTTCAGAGATACATTTTCCCAGCCCCTTTTATTTTCAATAACATTCTTTAACCAACATCATGGCTAACTTGTGTCCGAGTTTCATTCCTGACTCCTCACACATCCCTGTAGAGAACACTTTCCCTGAAGAAACCTTGTAATGGAACCTTTGACTTTTGGGCACTAGGCCCCATACATCTTAGGGCTGGACTTCTTGGAAATTTTACTTGTGACTGGTTCTAATCATTTTACATACATCTGAGTACTTACTGGTTTCACCTGCTTAGTTACTGAGTGATATTAGTGAACTTACTGGGGTTGACGTACAGATTTGTGTTATACGGTTTTTTGTGATATTACTACCTGCCAGACTCATTGCTTCATGTGTTTTTTAGACTATATTTCTACACTCTGCACTGATGGACAAATGTGTTGTCATGATCTCTGCTTCCAAAATTGGGACCTTTTGGACCCAGTCCTGGCGCCAGTGGCACCAGGCTCATAAATATGCCCAGTCCCAGCGCTGGAAGCGCCGGGCTCATAATGCTTGGGTGGACTTACCTTCAGCAGACCATGCTGCTTACTTGCCTGCCAGTTGAGCCTCTGATCCTCTTCTGTTTGGAACTACTTTTCCTGTTGGGTGGGGCTGGAGCCACTCCCTAGATTCAGAACACTGGAACTCTTCTGGAAGGCAGGAACTCTTTTCTAACCAGGAACTCTTTTCTTACTTAGGCGTGGCTGTGGAAGGAGACACCTAAGCACTACAGGAGGCTATTTAAACCACACCCGGTGGATGAATCTTGCTTTGCGTTATTCTGCAACCTCTGCAGCAGAACGCTCATCGTGTCTTCTGCATCCGGTCCTGGGCCTAAGGAAAAAGGCTTACCATCCTGAATCCAGTCTTCAGCAACACCTATAAAGACAAGAAAGAACAGGTTAGCATTCCGGCATCTGAAAGGCAAAGGCTTACCATCCTGAATCCAGTCTTCAGCAACACCTATAAAGACAAGAAAGAACAGGTTAGCATTACGGCATCTGAAAGGCAAAGGCTTACCTACTCTTCGTGCGCTCCGGAGGTCTTCACACTGCATTCCGGCATCTGAAAGACAAAAGTTTACCAACTCTTCGCACGCTCCGGAGGCCTTCGGCGCTGCATCCCGCATCTGAAAGACAAAACAAGGTGCGTTTAAAGACATTGGGGAACTTTAATACTCACGTGCCATTACTCCTTTCCACATCTAATCCAGTGGGTATTCCGGCACCCTGCAGCCGCTCCGAACTCGTACCTGCAAAATAAAAAGACAGTTAGAGCGCATAGTGAAGCAGGCAACAAGCGCTTACTTACGTGCTTCCAGGCGCTTCTATTCATCACACGGGCTCCATCTTCAACTCACTTCAGCCCGTCATCCGCCATCGCCGGAACCCTGCAAAACAAAAGACATCATTACTAAAGACTTTAAAGACATTTGAATGACTCGAAACTTACCGTTCGTGCAGTAAACGACGGACAGCAGTCCTCTGAAGTCAAGAGGCCTGCGCTACCTATCCAGTGAAGAAACTGGTTACAGCACCCTGCCCCGAGGCAGATGGAGAGCTCGGCATTCACTTACCTAAGGTAAGAGCGTTAACCTTTGGGGGTCTACAGGAGAGGAGAAGAGGAAAGAGATAGGGACACCCCAATAACCCCAGTTCATTAACCCCATATTTTCTATCTGCAGACATCTTACTCTACACGTCAGGCATACAGTGCACAGAGGTCCAGCCCAAAGAGCCAACCGGGTGCTACACATCACCTTTGAAGATACGGTAGTCGCCCAGTCAAGACCGGCGCCTCTGCGAGAATCAGGTGAGCGTTACATGTGTAGGAGGCCAACCTAGCTTGTGAACACCGACAACTCTGGAAGCTGCAGCCAAAACAATCAAGGTAGCATGGAGAGTGGTCAAGGCGAAGTCATGGGAGTGAGCAAGCCTGGTAAAGGGCCCACAAGCCAAGTAATCAAGGATTATACTTAGATAGTTCTAAAAATACTATTTTTAATTATAGCCAAGCAAACACTATAAAATGACTATAGGCAAGTAATACTGTGACAACACTCATAATAAAATACATAAATACAGACCCTGTAGCAAGTGCAGTAAAATGACAATCCCTTTTAGTATTGTGGGGTTAGGGAAGGCAGTGGTTATTTGCAATGGCAGCCCACAATAATATAACCCTAACTTTAGAAACTCCAAGCCTAAGTTGACTGGGGTACTGCGCCCAAAAAGTTCAAAGTTTCCAGAGGTTTTAAGAGCTGGGAAAAAGTTAGGACTAGGGTCTTGTGGGTGGGATAACCGGTCCAAGAGTCAGAAGGACGTATGCTAGTGGACAGGCTTTCGGCAACAGAGGATAGCACAGGGGCAATGCGCTGGTCTTGGAAGCGAGATCACGCAGAGCAACAGAGTTTTGAATCCCGGATATGCGCTTAGAAACCGAACTCAGGTACGGTATGAGGCATGTTATAAAAAAAACAATTTAATTGAATAAAGCTCTGCCAAAGCCAAACGATTGTAAAACATTTCCAAAGTATTCAAAACTTTTACAGGTGGAGAAAGTGGGGCAAGTAGTATTGCTGTATTCCCACCCTCATCTCTGCCTCCCCTTGTACTGGCAGGTCGTCAGAGGACGGTTTGCCCGCTGTTGGTTCCGGTCCCCAGAGCCCAGGAGTCGCGGGTGCAAGAGATGTCCTGGTTAGATTCAGAAGCTGGTGTAACCTGTTCTGGTTGATGAATGCAACTCACACTGATGCAGCACTCCTCTAAGCACGGACCAGACGCGGGAAAGCCGGTTTTGATGAAGGCCACCAATGCACGGTGACACAAAGGGACACAGCTGTTGTGGGCAGAGTCTGCCTCCTATCTCCGGTCCAATCGAAGCTGGAATGCTGACATTTCGCAAAGAACAAGCAGAGGGTCACCAAAGTTCTGAGACAAAACACAAAACGATAACGCCTCTACCGTGGGACCCCAAACTTGAGCTGGTCAGTGCCCAGGATGGTTCCAGGAATGCCTCCGAAGACTCCTGATGGCTGGGAACCGCGCAGACATTGGGAATGGTTGGTCCCACCACTCAAAGGGTTGAAGTACCACCAAAAGGCCTCTAAAGATCACCAGCCAGACAGGGCTCCACCAGAACTGCAGCAAAGGTTGGTTGCCAGGCCTTCTTAGGACGGGTCCACAAGACTCCTGACTTCTTCACAGCTGGGCAGGATACTTGGCTTCTAGCAGGATCTCACCAGAACCTATGGGGCATGGATGGAGGACTCCTTATTCAGAAACTCAAGTGAGACCAACTTAGCCCACCCAATAGATCTGCCCCTCACACAGACACCAGCAGTGGTCCAATCAAGTCCACTGATGGTGGAACTCATGCATACTCTCGAGGCATACAGAAAACAGTTTGTGGATTGGGACCAGACAGTCACATCCCACTTCATGGTAACACACATGGCCTTGCACTAGCCTGTGAAACCCAAGTCTCTCCTGGGCCGTGCATGACCATAAAAGGAATTTGCTGACCTGGCAAGGCAGGAAGAAGGTCAACAGACAAAATGGTCAAAAGAACAAGCAAATTCTTTGTGGCACGTCCATGTACAGACACTACACTAGCCATAGTTAGTAGCTAAACACAGTAAACATAATTATAATTGTTATTTTATAACACGCTTAATTACGTTGACCAGTTTTTAAGCGGGAGACTGGGATTCGAACCTGTGTTGCTATGCGTTGGCTTGCTTCCAAGACAAACGCGTTGCCCCTGAGCTACCCTCCCAGCCCAACAAAAAGTTAGGCCAACAAAAAGTATTGCCCAAAACAAAATAGTCAAAATGCAACTGCTGCCACTAGCTTGTCTTTAGGTAAGTGTAAAGTAACCAAAAAAATCACTTTCAGTGTAGTCCAGGGTCATGCAAAAGAAACGCCTTTGCGCTACATTGTAAGATGCATAGTGCAAAGATAAAAAAAGATCCAAAAGATGCACTTCACTGGAAAGAGTCAGGACAGAGTACTAAAGCAAAACGTTTTGGGACCCATAGAAATGGAGGGAAAGTTGCTAAAAAGAGAAATCTTTCCTAACAGTGTTCTTAAAGGCCTAAATCAATAACTATTTTAATAACTCACTGTCTAAGCTGAATTAGTGTGTTCATCTGTGCGTACTCATTGGGGCCCCTGACAATGCTCACACTCTCACGAGACCAAGCCTGGACTGCTCTCCACACTACTTTTATTGGGTTTTGGCTAAACACTCCTTGTACACCGTAACTAGATGACCCTTCTAAAATAATCTGTCCACCAGGGTTAATTTTAGAAAGCCAGGCTAACATGATATAATTAATAACATTTATTTCTTTAAGTCACACAAAAATCGATCAGGTTAAAATAAGTTCTTAAACTCTATACATAGTATTGAAAATATACAAAGTATATTATAAAAATGACCATGAAAGGATTTTCTTGAACAGAGAAAGCAGGAAGGAGGTCAAAAGACAAAACGGCCAAAGAGCAAGCGAAAAACCTCTTGTTCACGTCCATGTTAGGACACTAGCCACAGTAAGCCAAATGGGATAAACACAAGAAGGCTAACAAAAAGTACAGTAAACTAGTGAAAAAATATCTGCTGCCACCAGTTTGTCTTTAGGCACATTTAAAAGTAACCATAGCATTCCCTGAGTGTAGTCTAAGGTGATGCAAAAGTATCCCCATTGTACTGCACCTGAAGATGCATTGTGCAATTTCAAAACGTTAACCAAACTAGATAACATGTCAAAAGAAAAAAGGAAACAGTTTCCCAGTACTGACAGTCTGAAGTACTAGTCAGTTTCCCCATAACAAGTGAGCAAAAGGCCAGTGTTACTGCAAAAAGTCAGGACATGGTGTAAAAACAAAAGCAACACGTTTGGGGGTCCATAGAATATGGAGGAAAAGTTGAGAAAATGTTCCTAACACCAACACAATTGCAGAAAACACTATGCATATAAAATGGTGAACTATGTCCCACTGACATGCAATAGCATTGGAACAGCAAGCAAACACATACATTATTTAGTAAATACAGGTAACTTGTGCAAACAAAAGACTATGGGCCTAATTGACAGAGAGCGCCTCCCAAATGGGGTTTCACCACTATAAAACGCTTCTGTGAATCAAGCTGTAAGCCCTTGAGCAATGAAAAAGGAAAAACTTGCATCAACTTTTTCAGCATGCATTGTGTCAGGCCAGTCATGAAAGACAAGCCTGCCCCAGTTAAATGAGTATGGACAGTTCTTACATATGGTAATTGCAAACTGCACCTTACAATCCCGCCAAGTTTACAAAGAGCACGTACCGCGGAGGTCCAGATATCAGTTAGGACATACCCAACAGAGTGCATGCCACCAGAAGTTCCATTATTTGGCTCTTGATGGGAACAGAGAAATCAAAGAGCCAGTCAGGCCTATGAACTGTGAAACACTAGAAACCTGGGGATGGCAGTAGCAAATAGCCTTTTAAATGCTTCACCCATCTCCAATGCCTGCCAACTCCCTCACCCCCAAGACAGTTTAATATACCATCTTTCTGTGTTAAACATGGCAGATTGCCTATAAAGCTACCTGTTAATCCTTGAAAGCAGACTGACTACCACAGTAAAAACATTTCATCACACCACATACCAACTGCTTGGCACAGCCAAAATCCTGTATTAGCAAATCTCTGGAAAGACCACTTCAATGAGCCCTTGAAAACTGACTTGTACACTAAATTGACTAGACGTTTTATAGCATTGCATACCCACCAGGCGACTTTCGTACCTGCTACATTGTTTCCTTCAACCACAGCTCCAGTTGTGCCAGAGTTATTAAAGCTAAAGCTGGCCTCTTCGGCGACTCCGACAGTGGCAGTGGTACCAGGCACCCCTAGGGTATCAGGGCAATTTTCCAGCAAGTCTTTGTTGCTAGGCATATCAGCAATCACTGGTTTGCTGCAAGAGGCATAAAGAGGATGATACAACATGCAAGGAAAACCAACAAACTTTCAGCAATGCTGCTTTCTTTTTTATAACCAAATCGGGAGTGCAAGGATTGCAAAGGTTTGCTGGAATTCGAAATTGTTGGGAAAATATTCCTTTTAATTTCGCTCAGGACTCGAGCAGCTAAAACATATAGCAGCTATGGACTGCTTAAGATAAATATTACGTGAAACCTTGCTTAAAATGGCACTCCAGAACAACAGAAAGCCAACCTATTTGTGGGCAAATATATGTTGGGCTTCATTTGCTGTTCATAAGACAACATGCTGATTGGCCCTGCTATTGTTGTAATATTCATTGATATAGAGACTACCTTCGGCAAATCGATTTCTTGTGCCTATTCTACAATACTTTACAACACCATCTACCCAAATGCTCCTTTCAGATACAACATAAAAACATCGGAAATTAAAAATCTCAGCCAAATATCAAAGTGAAGGGACTTACCTTCATAGATGTGGCTTCTAGGCAAGATCCCTGAAAAGTGAAATGCTAGCAAGGGGTGGTGTGATGTCCTAAAACTTTGGGTCACAGAACTAGTTAGAGCGGGGTTCAAAAAATGCGTTAGAATAATTCTAGGGCAGACACAAAATTGAGACAATAGGAAATCTACTGTACAGAATCTGGTGATCATGCAGCACTGTCTCAGGCAAAACCCTTAAGCACGCAAAGCAATCTGCTGGTACACGCACATTGCAAGGCAGACAGAGATGCACAAGAATGCACCAACAAGGAAATCCGAAGATTAGAGAATGTATTCAGTGGGAAAACTGTATAAAACTCTAAAGATGGAACACTTGTATTACCACGACCATTAAGAGATAGTAGTTCTTTTTCAGCACAGATTAATAAATCATGACAAAATGATTCAATAGGCAAATGTTTAAAGATCAGATGGAATAAGGTCCCATTTCTGAAATAGTTGCATGTTTGTTTGAACTCTGCAAAGAAACATGTGAACCAGTTCAAACAGTAAGAAACCTCACAAAAGAAAATGCACAGAATAAATAACATTAGGACTAGTTTTATTGCATTTCGCCCTCGGATTCACTCATAGTGGCAAAACTGTGGGTTGTGTGATAGGGAAAGTAGTGGGCAAACTATGGCTCATCTGCTAAACCTCTCTGCACACTTCCAAAATATTTTTGTTACATAGCCTCTTCACCAATCCAAATCTTAAAGGAATAACTTCTTGCTGAAAAAACAGGTAGACAAACCATCCATCTTTTTTCCTTCCTTCCACAAATTGTCTCTTTTACCCTGGACAACTGTTCTTGGCTGTGGCTCAGACTGCCTGTAGTTAAAGTTCCTACCTTTGTACATGATCTAGAGTTTTCAGATAGGCGCTTGGATCCTACTTCCATTGAACATCTCGGACTGAATTTTAGAGAAAGATATTTTTTTGTTAAGGTCCCACATATGGTTGTTTCCGATTACAAATCATTGCTCACAGAACACTCTCCCTAATTTCAGCCTCTGAAAAAACACTACTGTAAAATGCTTCTCCTGTCCTACACTTTCTCCAAATGACCTACTTGAACAGATTCACAGACCTTAAACAACTCCCTCGACTTTGGCTTCTCAACTGAAGAATTTAAGTTGCCATCTGAGTGTTGTATGTGTGTGTGTATGCATCTCTCTGAGAGAATAAGGATGTGAAGGTGAGGACAACAGGTTTTTAAAAAAAAATGTTTAGGCTTTACCTTTGTCAAAGAGAAGAGTCTTCAGACCCTTTTTGTACTGGAACAGCGATGGTATTGTCCTCAGCAGGATAGGCAGTGCGGTTAAAAGCACTTCAAAAGCTAAAAAGAACACCTTTGAATTTAGGATTACACTAAAAAGCTTTAATGTAAAAATTGGTGTATTATTCATACAAATACCAGAAAAGAATTTCACACTTTTGGTAAAAAAAAGAAATTCAGGTGCATCTGTACCAGCCACTAAAACTTAATAAAATATTGTTTAGCTCTTCAAGCGTAAAGTTCTTGAAAGAATAACTTGCTATATAGAGAAGATATATAAAACATCACAAATTAGAATGACAATGCATTACTTACCGTAAAAGCATTTCTGATGGTTATATCTGCTTAGATTCACATGCTGTGCATAGTCCGCCATCCAGTGGTCACTGCGGAGTATTGCATTTTGTTTTTCGTAGTCGAAAAGGGGATGTCGACAAGGCGTGTCTGTAACACTATCCCTATAGTGACATGCAGTGTACCCACAATCCCTCACGTGTCGAGGTCCCTCTGTTTGTATTTTTCTGCCCTGAGGGAGTCTTCTATACGTGAGTGAGTACACAAAATAGAGAGATGTAGTAGAAAGATGTCTATGTTCCTTCCATCCGAGCGGGGAGGAAGGGTGGGCGCATGTGAATCTAAGCAGATACAACCATCAGAAATGCTTTTACTGTAAGTAATGCATTGTCTTCTGATGTTTGTTAATCTGCTTAGAATCACATGCTGTGCATAGACTAGCGAGCAGTACCCAGAGTTGGAGGTGGGTTGTGAGAAGGAACAGTAGAGAAAAGATGTCTTAATACTGCTTGTCCCACCTGGGAATCAGATCTAGAGTGAGCATCTAGACAGTAGTGTTTTGTAAAGGTGTGTACACAACTCCAGGTTGCCGCTTTGCAAATGGACTCAAGGGGAACGTTTGCAATGAATGCTATGGATGCCCCAGTGCCTCGAGTAGAGTGTGCTCTTGGCTTGAAGGGTAGTTCTCTCTTAGCAAGAGAGAAACAGAGAGTGATGCATTGAAGAATCCATCTAGATATAGTGGACTTTGAGACTGCATCTCCTTCTCTTCCTGCTGCCAACGAGACAAAGAACTGATCAGTCTTTCTCAGTGGCCTAGTTCTTGCCATATAAAACATGACAGCTCTGCGCACATCAAGTGTATGCAGGCTTTTTTCTCCCAAATTGGAAGGGTTTTGAAAGAATATTGGTAGTTCTATTGACTAGTTGACATGGAATTTCGATATGAATTTCGGTGCAAACCTTGGGTGTGTGCGTAGAACCATCTTATCTTTGTGAACTGTTACGGTCTAGAATAGAAAGAGCCTGTAGTTCACTTACTCTCCTAATGGAGGTGATGGCTATTAGGAAAGCAGTCTTAAGGGTGAGGTCCTTAAGAGTTGCCTTGTGCATGGGTTCAAAGGGTGACCCCATGAGCCTGGTAAGTACCACATTAAGGTCCCAGCCAGGAGCTGGGTTTGCTATCGGAGGGTGTATTCTCTTTACCCCCTTCATGAAGGCTTTGATAACTGGGACTTTCCACCATGAACCCTTAAGTTGAGAGGTGGTGTATGCAGAAAGTGCCGCTAGATGGACTTTAATAGAATTGAACACTAGACCCGAGTCCAGTAAATGGGTCAGGTATATGACAATTTGTGTGGGAGAGCAGTGGACTGGGTTGATGCTATTACCTCTACACCAGATGACAAATCTCTTCCACTTGCTAGAATAGCAGTGGCAAGTGTTGGGTTTTCTAGCTTCTTTGAGAATGTCCATGCATCTCTGAGGGAGTCGTAAATGGCCAAATTCTATGACCTCAGGAGCCAGGCTGCTAAATTCATGTTCTGTGGGCATGTGTGTACTGTCTTGCCCTTGTCCTGTGACAGCAAGTTGTACGGGGCAGGGCAGTTTCACTGGTGGGGACAGGGACATCTCCATCAGGTGTGCAAACCATGATTGGCGGGCCCACATCGGGGCTATCAGTATCATGGTGACTGGTTCCTGGTGCATCTTGTGCACTATCTTGTTCAGCAGAGGAGTCGGGGGGTGGGGGGGGGGGAAGCGTAAACAAATTTCCCAGACCATGGTATCCAGAGACCGTTCCCCTTGGAGCGGTTCTGTGGGTATCTGGAGGCGTAATCTAGGCATTGTGAGTTCTCCAGAGTTACGAACAGGTCTATTTCTGGGAAGCCCCATTGTGTGAAGACGTCGAAGACGATGTCTTCGTGTAACCGCCATTCGTACTCTGAAAGGGAAGTCTCTGCTGAGTTCGTCTGATAGCAGATTGAGTTCCCCTGATACATGTTGTGACAATAGGAACATGTGTCTGAGAGCCCACTTTCAGATGTTCTGGGACAGCTTGGACAGTCCTGGAGAGTGAGTGCCCCCTTGCTTGTTGAGGTAGTACATGGCTGTGGTGCTGTCCATGAGGACCATCACTGTCTTCCCTTGTAGGTGTGTCTGGAAGGCTTTTAGTGCCTTGAACACCGCAAGTAGCTCTAATAAGTTTGTGTGTTTGGACGCTACGCTCAGAGTCCAGACTCTGTGAGCAGTCTGATGGGATAGGTGAGCCCCCCCCATCCTGTGAGGGATGCGTCTGTGGTTAGAGTGGCTTCCACTGCGGGGGTGGCAAATGGTTTCCCTATTACCAGGTTTTCCTTCGACCACCACCGTAGCGAGAGAACCAAGGCCTGCAAGACCACCACTAGATCGTCCCATTGTCCGCTGGCCTGACACCACTGGCTGTTGAGCCACTCTTGCATTGGGCGCAGGCGCGCGTGAGGTACCAAATAAATACACGACGCCATCATTCCTACAAAGCGCATTGCTTTGCGTACCGTCACCTCTCGACCGGCCACATATTGAGGGATCTGAAACCGCATATTTTGGACCCTCTCGTTGGAGGGGAAGACGTGGCCGTCCTTTGTTCGAATTAGAGCCCCTAGGAATTGTTTGATTTGGCTGAGGTCTAAGCTGGACTTCTTCTCGTTGATGTAGAAGCCTAGTTGGAACAAAAGGTCTACTGTCTTCTGGGTGTTTGAGAAGCATGTCTCGTAGGACTCGCCTGTTATGAGCCAATCGTCGAGGTACGGGTATACCGGTATGGACAACCTGCACAGGTGGGCCGCGGCCACTGCCAGTACCTTCGTGAATACCCTCGGTGCAGACGCTATGCCGAAGGGTAGCACTCTGAACTGGTAGTGTTTGCCCTCTATCATGAACCTGAGGTATTTTCTGTGCGCTGGCAACATCAAAATATGAAAGTATGCATCTTTCATGTCTAGTGTTGTCATGTAGTCCCCCTGAGATAGCAGGGGAATTACCTCCTGTAATGTTACCATTTGAAATTTTTGTGGTTTTACAAATTTGTTCACTGGGCGCAGATCTAGTACAGGGCGCATGGTTAGGTCCTTTTTGGGTACAAGGAAGTACACTGAATAAATACCTTCCATTACCTGAGATAGGGGCACGACCTCTATTGCTCCTTTCTGTAGCAGCTGTTCTACTTCTTGCAGGAGGATGACAAGGTGTTCTGGTGACAGGCGTCGTCCCCTTGGAGGTCTGTAGGTGGGGGACTGATTGAACTCTATACAGTACCCGTGGGCTACGGTTGACAATACCCACCGGTCTGATGTTATTCCCTCCCATGCTGAAAGGAACGATGTTATCCGGCCCCCAACCGGAGACGCATGGGAGGGGACCCGAACCTTCGGGTCATTTGGTGTTACTTGCCGGGGTGCCTCTGGGGCTGGAGCCTCGGCCTCTGCCCTTGCCACGGCGTTGTCCTCTTTGGTTATACTGGTACCCTGATTAGAGGGCCAGTTGCCCGCAGTGTAATGCTGTTGCTGCTGTTGGCGTTGGCCACGAAAAAAGCGCTTGTTCCCAAATCCCCGCCTGTTTGGAGGCTTTGAGATTTGGTCTAAGGTCTTTATGGTGTCGAATTATTTCTTCGCATTTTCCAGTGCATCGTCCACTGCCCTTCCAAAGAGATTTGACTCTTCTATTGGCTTTTTAATGAGTGACGCCTGCGTTTCTGCCTTGAAGCCGGAATTGCGAAGCCAGACATGACGCTTCAGCAGAATTCCCTGCACCAAAGAACGGCCAGCAGTTTCTGCCGCATCAAGAGTGTTCTTAATGATGCTCTGGTTGACCAGAGCTCCTTCTGTAACTGTAGCCAAGAAGTGTGTTCTTAGAGGTTCAGGGGCTTCTTCGATGTCCTGCTTAAGCTTTCCCCATTGAGCATCGGCATAGCTTGCTAACAATGTATTATTATTGGCAATCCTAATTGAAAACACTGCCGAGGCGGAAATTCTTTTGCCCAAGGCATAACATTTTTTCCCTTCTTTGTCTGGGGGTGCCTCGCTGGTTGACAGTGGAACCCCAGCCCTCTTCCTTGTGTTAGTAACCACTAAGGAGTCCGGGACTGAGTGACCCCTGATATATAATGGGTCTGACTGAGCGGGTGAGAACAATTTCTCGATTCTTGGATTGACCCAGCTTACCAGCGCGGGGGTGGACAGCGATGGGGTGAGTCGTCTCTTAACCGAGGCGAGGATAGGAATAGTTTGACTAGTGGGAGGTCTTTCCTTAATAATCCTTTCGACAAAATCACTATCTGGGGTAACCTCCCCAGTTTCAACTTCAAAATACGCTGCTGCCTTCCTCAGTAGCGCATTGAAGGTGGGCTGATTGTCTACTGGAGATGGGTTCCTGACCGGTGTGGTCTGAGGAGAAGAAATGTCTATAATGTCGGGTCTGTAGACCCTGATGGTGACTGCCAGGGCTGTGAGCCACCTTCACTTGGGTCCTCCTCGTAGCCCTCTTCACCTTCATGAAAACCTTCTTCCTCTTGTTGGTCTTCATTATACACAAACTCATCCTCTTCCTGGAAGTGAGAATCCTCTTCAGTGAGGTCGTAAGAGTCCATGTCTTCCTGTAGGGGGTTAAAGTGCTTTGTGTATTTAGCCCTTGGCCCTTCCTGGGGTACCTCCCTTGGCCTCTTGGGTGTCATATTTTCTGGGATAGCCATGAACCTGTCTAGCTTGTCCATACATGACTGGAACCTCTCTACAGTCCAGTAAGGTAGACCAGAGCGGTCTGGGAGTGAAAAGGGAGGTTCTTCTCCTTGCAGTTGCTTAGTTCTGTCCCATAGCATCGAAGATGGCGTCCCTTCGCCTTCTGAGAAACCTTCTCGCTGGCTAGGGTCTTCTGTCGACGGTGGGAGCTGTCCCAGCCTACCCTCCGGCATCCTCTGCGTTTCTTTGGCCTTGTGAGCGGTTATCGACATGATACCCGCCGTCCGTCTCTGGCCGTCTTTCGAAGCTATACGCGCAAGGCTTTCGGAGAGCAGCTTCTCCGTCGAGGGATCGCTCACCGTCGCTCTAGGCAGTGCAGAGTCTTTACTGGCGCCGTACGCACTCTTGCGAGGCGCGTTGCCTGAGGATTTGGGGTTAGCGCCCTTATTTACAGAAAGCCCAGTCGCGGAAGCGGTGGCAGGGAGGGCTTGCAACCCTTACGGTCGGCGGGAGGCGCCGGTGGACCCTGACGCCTCCGTTGACGCTATGGCTGCCTTCGTCTTCGAAAAATGCGTGCCGTGGGGTATGTGCTTATGTGTTTTCCTGTGTTCGTCCTCGTCGCTGGGGTGTTCATCCCCATAAGCGCGGCGTGAGCCGGGCTTGTCAGGGCCGGACGCCGAGGAGAGGGAACGCTCCTTCGAGAGGTCTACAACCTCCGTTGCGCAGGCCGTGTAATCACTTTCCTCGTCACATTCGGCGACGGCGGCAGCTGGCAAGGAGTGAGACCTAGACATCGCATAGGCTGGCCACCTTTTGACCCTGCGATCTTTTAAGGTTTTGGGTTTAAGTAATTTACAGGCTACACAGCCGGCCTCTTTGTGATCGAGGGGCAAGCAACAGTTACACCGTTTGTGCTTGTCCTTCCAGGTAAATTTTCCCTTGCAGCGCGGGCAAAACCTAAAGGGCGTCCTCTCCATAGCGGAGGGTATGAAATGTGATTACGACCTCGAAAGAGAGGGAGGGGAAAGAGAAAGGCATTCTTAGAGTGAAGCAAAGAAATGACCACACAACCTCACTCTCCCTACTGTATTAGGCCGGCGAGGCCAGGCCACGTGTTCGGCAGCGCCGAAGGATCTCCTCCGCTCGTCCCTCCGTCAAAGATCTTGCTCGGTGGAGAACAGCTTCTACGTCGAGGGAGGGATCTATGTGTATGGTTATAAATAAGAGAAAACGACCAAGGGTCGAGGAAATGATTTCGCAATGTCTCTCGAAGAGCTCCGCATAAAGGCGACCAATAACTGGGCGGAAAAAAACAATCTGAGGGACCTCGACGCGTGAGGGATTGTGGGTACACTGCACGTCACTATAGGGATAGTGTTACAGACACGCCTTGTCGGCATCCCCTTTTCGACTATGAAAAACAAAATGCAATACTCCGCAGTGACCACTGGATGTCGGACTATGCACAGCATGTGATTCTAAGCAGATTAACAAACATCAGAAATTACTTTACAAGTTTGGCAAATGAGAACTAAAGATATTTGACTCGGGTGCATCTATCTCTTGTCTTATCATGCAACTATACTTGGAATAGCCTTAAAGAATTTAATTAGCCCCTTTCGATAAACCATAAAATACACTTTTGGCAATGGCTTATGAAGGTTAAATGGACTTGTCTTGAGAGAGTGCTACCACATATATTTAGGAATACAAAGCATGTACTAGAAATAGTCAATGTGTATTTAAAAAGAAATTTCAGTTAGAGAATTAAAACTGGTCTGGCTGAAAAACGTGCGCCATAAAAACACACAACACAGGCTTTCTTTGACAGGAGGGCAGGGTCACTATCTGTTCGGGCTTGTGTGTGAACCCCCCCACCCCCTGCTGCCTAGGAGGTTGTGGCAGCACATGTTGACTTGCCACTACCAGGGTCTCCCCAGGGGTCCCTGGTGAAACATATGATGGGTACCGTTTATCCTGTTTCACACAATTCCTTTCCTGTCTGAACTCCACTCGATCCTGTTCAATGCAACTCTGGTAACACAAACGTCTGATCACTGGAATCCAATATGAAATATGGCTGCCAGGTGAGAGACACTGTACTGTTCCGTTATTGCAGGGCTACCGTTCCGCTAAGATGGCCAGCGGATAAACGGTACGCATCATGATATGTTCCACCAGAGACCCCTGGGGAGACACTGGTAGCGGCGAGTCCACATCGGCTGCCACAACCTTGCAGACAGCAAGGGGGAGGTTCGACACGAGCCCCAACACCATCTATGGTTCTACATGTGTTCTCGTAGAGGTTTCTAATGCTTTCTAGTGGGGGGTGGGACAAAAGAGTAGATGAGCTACACTATTACACGGATAAAGTCTTCACATTAAAGTTGCAGATGGAGAGCTAAACGACTGCTGGCACTGTGTCAGGATGATGGAAGAGCCAAAACTTAGTTTTAAGGAGATTTTCTTTTTTGTACATCTTTCCCCTATCTTCCTTTAGCCTCCCAGCACTACTGCTGGTCTCTTTATTTTTTCACTGACTTTGAAAGCAAACAGGACTCTCACTCACCAGCTGTATTCACCTCGTTTTGGGGACACTGAATTTTTATTTTGACTTCCCAGTTTTCAGAGACTTCTCCCCTTTGTTCTGCATCTGCGTTTTTCCTATGGCGGCAACCCAAACCTTACGTGGTGTGCTTGTAGGAGTAGTCATCTGTAGTTTATGTGTTTTTTTCACATTGCAGTAATCTTACATGGAGTAAGTAACATTTTTATTCCCCTTCATTGACTGGTGCCAGTTTCATTTTCTCCTTTTTTCCAAATGATCTATCTGGCATGATGCCTTTTTAGTCATGATAAGGCATTTAGGAGAACCAGATACTCAAAATGCCATCTCCTCATGTTTATAAGTCCTGTTCATGATGGCCTGTCCTTTATTAGCCATCCTACCTTGCCAGTAGGGAGAGGAACCTCTCTTCATGCATCTTGGCAAGCTTCTTGCAGAAAGTCTCTTCCTGTGTGAGAGAGTTGGCAGGAAGTTGGGTGGGGGGCTGGTCAGATTCTGAGATGCTGGCTGTCCACTAGTAGACTGCCACCATAAAGTCTGAATGTTATGAGCTCCCTTGTTGGAGGGATGGATAGTGTGAACCCCAGCCAGGATTCAGGATCAAATGCGGGGAGGTGGACCAAGAAAAACAAGTCGACCAATGGGGCTTAAGAGATTAGAAGGCAACCAAGGGACGGTAGAAGACTGCTGCAGGAACCAGCATTGGCTCAGCCAAACTCTCCCACTTGGTAAACATTGACCATTAGTTCAGCAGGGGAGACCTCAGAGGTGCTTCCTTCCATTTGACTTGTGGGAATAACCAGTGCGCTGTCCTGCTAGAGGTTTATCGCCTTTCCAGGGTCATTGGCACATACAGCTTTGCATTGCTCTGGAATCCCCAGATTCAGCTTTGCTCTGCTGCAAGGACTTTCTTCTGGTCTAATTGCTTGACTGCTTCAGGGCTCTGCAGTGATGCTGGAAACCTCCTGGCCTGACCTTCACCAAAAGAGGTGCCTGTCAGGAGCCTAAAGTATGACCGCCGAGCTGATGAGTGCCTCCTGACCCTGGACAGGTTCAATCCAAAAATGTGCATTGGTCAAGTCAACCTTGAGGGTTGTAACATCAATGTGTGACCGATCCAGGGTATTGCTCCACCCCCACCAACTGTCCAAAGTGTCCACGGGAACAGAAAGGCAACATGTGATCATCATCCTTGAACCCGATGACAGTGCAGCAAGTCTTCCTGCAGTGATATACTGTGGCCTAGGGTCATTTCTGCATTTCTGGGGGTTCAGGAGCCAGAGATGATATGATAGTTTATTTATATAGCGCCTATACAAAATGTGTTTCAAAGCCCTTCAAGGCAAGGGAGGGAACAAGGGAAAACACAATGACATTCTTATAGGCCATGAACAATAAGAATGTGAAATTAACTATCATACTCGGCCTGGCGACATTTCAGATAGTGTAAGAGCTAAGACATAGATCAGGAAGGGAGGGTGGAGACTGGGAAGGAAATGGAAACAGACAGGCGACTACCGTACTAGGCCCAACGACATTTCTGGTAGAGCCGGAGATTTAACAAAAGGTAAGAGAGGGGTGCCGAAAGGGAGTGGAGGAACAAAACAAGCGATTAAAGTACTAGGCCTGACGACATTTCAGATAGTGTCAGGGGGGAAACCATGTAGGGGAGGAGACAAACAAGGTTGCTATCATACTAGGTCAAGGACAATTCTGATAGAGTAAGTGCATAGAAGAAAGTAAGGGGAGGAGATGGGGAAAGGGAGAGGAGGAGAAAACAGAGTGAGCAGTGAAAAAGTGGAGGAGCAAGAGGGGAGAGCGAATACAATTGCAGAAGTCAGTAGTAACACATGATGTTGCAAGAGAACAGCAAATACAAGCCAGGAATGAAGATGAAAATGGGAACAGCATGATTCAGGGCCACCATGAGTACAAGATGCATAGGAAGTGCAGCATGAGAGTTGAGAGAAGGTGACGCACTGAGTCAATGAAGTCCATAAAAGTCAAATCCAAGCATTGGCAAAAGGCGTTGATGGTGACATCAGAATGTATCAGGACAGACTCCTGCAGTGGTAGGATATAGGGGGGGCGAAGAGGTCTGCATGGGGGAGGGAGGGGAAGTAGGGTAGAAGAATCAAGCAAAACAGGAAACACCTGTATGCGAGAAGGGGGGGGCACAACAGAACATCACAGAGCGAGTAAACACATGTTGTGCATGCAGTAAATCTCTTGAACCACCCCCTCCCAATTAGATCTGCATTGGGCGTAAGGTGCGGTTTACCTTTGTACTATCCGCGGCTTGCCCATGGTGATGGTGTCCAGGTAGCTGCTTCCTAGAACTCAACAACCCCCGGCTTAAGTCACCTTTTAAAGACTACCTTTTGCTCCAAACTAACTGGCTTTTGTCCTGAACTTCCTAGATGGGTGGTCTCTCCTAGACCACTCACCTGTGACTCTTGGGAACCTTCTGGTGTTTCCTAAAGACTTCCAGAGACTGCTGACTAGTGATGGACTTCTGTAAACTAGGTATATGGTGCTGGAGTGCCTTATAAGGTTCCCGTGGTAAAATGTCTCCAGGAAAATGTAGTCTTGTGAAAATGAGGTCAGCAAAAAAGTTGTTTTAACAATGTAGTCATTCAATACAAGCAATGCAAAGTGTGAAAATGTTGGCAGTAATAAGGGTCACCCAAAAAGCAATTTTTAAATACACAAAAGTACAACTGCAACTATGACCCAAACCTCTAATAAATCCTCTGCCACCCCAACTCCATTCCTAAACATACCCCTAATTCTACATTACAGCTCTGAATTCTTACAGAACCCTAACCATTCAGCACGCTACATTTCATTTACATATTACTCAATGCAAAATATATAAAAGATGAACAGTAAACCAACCAACCCCATCACCAGCTTGCCACAAATTACATAGCCCTTGCCCTAAACCAAACCCTTCCTGTAATACTGTTAGGTAGATTTTCATTTTGTATGCACACACTCTTCCCTCTGTGAGTCCCCCAGCACTTTTTGCTAGACTACTGGTTTTTGGTCTGTTCCCACATTCTGTTACCCTCTCTTTGGGATCCTTTTATATTTCTTTTGATATTTTTTTCTTGGAGTAATGCCTTCCTCCAAGTTTTATGGCATCTGTCTGACTTTTGTCATACACAGCACACACTGTAAAGTGTTGCTGCGATCCCCCTGGGCTTCGTTTTTTATTTTCAGTTTTCTTTGTGGGAAATCTTGTTCCCCCAAGGTAGGGGGATATATCCTACAAGGCAGGGGGATATATCCCATCATGCCTATCTTTTCTATTGTGAGATCAGCATACCCCACTTTACGTGTAGTGCTGAGGGGTTACACTGTATCGCCTTTATCACTGCTCCTGTAACTTTCTAGTGACAGTGACCAGCTAATCTGAATGGCTGGTGACAGTGGTCTTATTCTACCTACTTTTTTGCAATTATTACTCCCAGGCTGTACCCGCAGCCTCGGAAGTGCACTGAAGGGTCACCATTGACCCAAAATGGTGACAGTGTTCTTTTCTCGCCAATTGAAGATGGGGGGAGGTCCTGGTTTCACTTAGGTCTTCAGCGGGATCCCTTTGTGAAGCCCATCAAGGCGCCAGTGTGTCTGAAGACAGGAAACCGGGGAGAACTCTGAAATTCTGTTGGTCTTTCTCTTACTTTGCCGGCCTGGAACCAATTCCAACTGGGAGGCTTGCTGTCCTGAAAGTACAGCCACCACCAATGTATACATGCTGCATGGCTGCTGATTGGCTGGGTTCCTGGATAAGGGGCATGGGTCCTGGGTGAAGACAGAACTGACCACTTGAACTGAAGAACGGAGATGCACACAGCCACTTCGTTGACCAGAGATGCCTTCTGAATAATCACTCCTGTCCAACGCCTTCTTCCAAGCGTCAGGAGAGTCTCAAAAAGGCCTTGAAAAGGACTCGCTCTCTTTAGACAACATGAATTTCCCCAACTCTTAATCTACCCCAACGACGAACCAAAACCCAACATTTTTACTCCAACCCTAACCTTTACCCTAACCCCTATCAAACCGACTAAACCCTCCCTAACAATTACCCTAGCAGAACTACATTTTTGGCTTCTTTTCAGTTGCATTTATTGACTACTTTTTGCTTGCCAACTTTTTCACTGCAGAGGTATTTTCCCCATGACCTTTTCACTGACAACATTGTTGACTACACTTTCACTAGATACCCCTTAGGTTCTAGGAGCGCAAGGTTTATCTTCTGAGGCATTTAACAACACTCTATCTTAGTCAATGCATTCTACTGTTGGATAAGTGCTTGTGATACTGAAGTATTGTTCAACACATAGTGGTTTACCCAACTGTGGGCCATAGATGTAGTTTATTGTTTTTACTTACCTTTGACAAAATAAAGTGTGCCTTAGTGTAGTATTGTAATAACTTAGTGTAATTTTTCTACCTACCAATGTGGGTTTATTTACTATTTCAATAACACGTCAACTATACTACACAACGGTGACCTTTTCTTCCTTAGTTGACCCTTACTGCATGGTATATGCTACTTAAGTGAGTGGCAATGGAAAATAATTGTGGCTTGTCTTTCTTTTGCGAGTGGCAGATAAGACTTTTGCTCGACCCATCCTGCTTGCCTCCACTGCTTGACCCCTTATTGATTCCTATGAGCAGTTGCATATTGCTCGACCCCAGATGGTCGACATACAACAGTTCACCCTCCCTCCCAAAACCAAATTACTCAACTTCCCCGTCTGCACATTCGCCACTCCACCAATACCCTCTCTGCTCTCTTCCCCAGACTGGTCACCTCTTAACTCCACTTTCCTTCCACCCATAGCTCCACCCGTATTCCAACCACTATTGTGTTGCACCACCACTACCCTGCTATTTACACACACCCTATAAGACCACCTCCCCCACTACCCAACCTCACCCTCTTAGATCTATCCTAAAGATGAGGGATACCCCTACCCCAGTTACCCTCATCCCCTCTCCCGTTCCTCCCACTTCTACCACCTCCCCACCTAACATGCATAATACACCCCAGCATGCATTCACCCCTACCCTGCCCACCTTATTGTCCTCCTTGCCTTGTATGCCTAAAGTCCACGCTCGTCACTGAGTGGGCCACTATTTGGACTTGTCCAACTCTTTAAAAAGGTCTACCACTCCAGCTTGGAAACCACTTATTAACCAGCACTTCATCCAAGGAGCGGAGTGATGGGGAGGAGTTGCAGGGATGCGTGAGGGGATCAATTAAATAAACATGTCCTTCTTTTTAAAAAACAGTAACAAACTGACCCCTAGCATAGTCAGAACCTTTAATGTCCGGTTGCTCCCCGCAAGATTCTTATTTATCAGAAGAGGGAAGGGTTTCCAATCAGAGAATAATTGAAGTCTTGGAAGGTAGTTTTTATCAAATGGGGCATGAAAGTTCACAGTGCCCAAGTTTCACCATCCCATAGACCGCTAGGATTATTTTTTCTCTTAAAAAGGCTTTGAGCAACCACCCAGATAAGTGGTTTACCTGTATTTTATGCCCCAAAATTAAGCAAATACTTACAAACATTAAAATAAAAACTTACAGGAAGGAGCTTGCCCCTAGTAGTAACCTAAATTACTGTTCTCTGTGTTCAGACTAAAAATCAGTAAAGAAAGTCACAAAGAGGATCTCTACTGTTGGGTTATCTAATCTCAGGAGGGTCTAGAAGACAAAGCAGGACTGTATTGCAGCTGTTCACCTCTTCATCACAGCATCTTCATCAGGTGCTTGAAGATCTTCAGCCATAATGAAAACGTTGAAGGATAATGTAAACGGATCTATGTGATCACTGCGCCAACCATAATGTCGACTTTCAAAAAGCCAACTACAATTACGGCACAGCGCAGTAATCACATAGATCACTGTGCCTCGCATCACCCTACCCGCCTACCCCCTACCTTGATAGCGGCACACACAGAGGTGGGCCACCGTCTCTCCTCTATCCCTGCAGCATCAGTTCTCTCCCACTAAAATGGGTTCGGACTGGCATCGCAGGGTCCTTTTTTCGTTTTTTTTTTTTCTTTATTGTCCCCCGCTTTCATATAATGGAAGCAGGGGACACACCTGCAACCCTGACCCCAATTACACTGATTAAAGGGAGCAGGGGACACCCCCACTCCCCTTAGCGTAATGTGAGTCGCAGCTTTGGGACTGTACAAAGATGCAGTAATAGTACTGGTCGCAGTTTTAGGTGACATTTTAGTACTATCCCATGTAAACAGCTGCAGTTGATCTCCCAACTGGAGACAGCTTGAGCGTGGACAGCCAGCAGTCTGATATATTGCAAAAATATTTGACCACATGGTGCCCACCAATATGCATGCAACAAGGTACACGAGGGACAGGGGAGTCCTTTATCACTGTGAACTATAATTACTATTGATGACCATGCAGTACCAGAAATTCACAGCTAGCAACTCCCAGCCCATCAGAAGTCAATCTTAACAAACAGTTAACAGCATCACTGTCTGCACAAAACACCGGTTTAATTATTCAATGGGTAGCCAAACCTGCTCAAAAAGCTTCTACCCCATACAAAAGTGTTGCATTCTATCACAGACATTTTCACTATGATCTGTGAAATTTCAGCAGCCTACAACAAGGAGTGAACAAATGGATGACTAGTGTTAGTAAAAAGACTTTGCTTTATGCAACTTTCCTGCCATTGACATCAATGGAACCCCCAGCAGAACCCAGGCCTGACTTTTGGAGGCAAGTCAAGTTTTTGCTTTACTTCTCTTGCTCAAATGACCTCTTTTTGGGGGCACTGGTCATCCCCTATGGTTAGCTCTGCAGGGCAGAACCTGTCCCCTTGTCAGGTTCCTATGTAGCACACCCAACTGTACAGTGAAGAGCTGCAAGAGTACCATGTATGCTTTTTCCTATTATAACATTTGTATTGCTTTTTAAGATGTGCCCGGGATGGGCTGGTGATATCTGATACTATTCTTAGTTTTTTTTGTTTGATCATCGCATGTAGGTTTATGCTTTACAGCATAATGCCATTTATAGAAAGCACATTTGCAGGTGTTTGCTTGGAATTCATGGGCAAAGTGAAGGTGTTTACATCCTGGCTGAATATGGGGAGTCGGGCTGTCTTGTCCCAATACACATTCCAGCCATAGTAAGTCTATTGCTAAGCAGATGTGGGGAAGAGGCTGTTCCTTATTGGGCATCCAAAATGTAAACAGTTAAATTCTAATGTGCTTTGCTAATATTTCTTTTAAAAAAACGCATTCAATGTTTTGAAATGAAAACGACACTTGTCATACAGGCACACACCTCGTCATGTACCTCACCTCCCATTACCCCTTGAGAACACCCCCCGGGGCAAACATCTCTGCAATGTGGCAATCCCCTGCCCTTTCCGCCCCCACGCCCCACATCCCAAGCCTCCCTCCTCCTGCTCCCGTGTGTGCCCCCATTGGGTTGCAACAGCAATAACCTATTGACCCATCAAGGGGAACACAAGTCCTGGTTCAATTACAGTTTGTCCCACATCTCATGCCACACTGTGTAGCAAGTCACCATGCCCACCACCTACTGAAGTTGGGCACTCACATCCATTTCAGCTCTCACCCATTTACGCCAGCTCCTGTGTCAATCTCCCACTCTAGGGCCATCCTGTGCCTTTCAGACAAGCGTTCGACCTTGAGGTAAGCAACAGACCAACCATGGCTCTAGCCATACTCCTTCCTGCGCCTGCCCTTCCCCACAGGGATTAAACCTGAGCAGGCAGTGTTTAATCAAAGTTTGCACACATACCCAAACCAACTCAGAGCAGATGTCACCCCAGAAACCCACCACCCGCTCGCAACGCCATATGTGCAAGAGGGTTCCAACCTAATTTCTGGACCTCTAGCAAATTGGGTCCGCCTCTGCCGGCGTGATATACGCCTTTTGGGCTATTTTATACTGTATCCATTGAAATTTGGCGTTCCGAGACACTTTTCGTATGCTCAAGGACCCTTGCCCACTTGCAGTCAGTAAGTTGTTCCCCCATATCAGTTTCCCATTTGGTACGGAGCCCTGCTGCTGCGGTGTCACTGTTAGGCAGAAACCTGTGCAGTTCCCTTAGGGACCACTGCAAAAGGCTTAAAACTAAAGGTGTTGGCAGTATACCCAATTGTAGCAGTCTGTATCACCCAGATTTACCTGGTAGCTGTGGCTGAGCAGCCAGACATCTCAAGAAGAGTTAGACAGTATATAGAGTATACAAGATAGGTACCACAATACAGTAACACAAGCAAACACTGACCAGAGCTTTGGTATCAAGTATATAATTATGTATTTAAAGCAACACTTAGAAACACTCTAGCACTATTATTATAAGCAAGTTTAAAAACAGTCACTATTAATATATATACATCCCTTATTCCTTATTAGACAAGTCTTAACACCACTTATTTCCAGACAGGTGAGTGCTTAACTAAAGATGGCACTCCAATAAGTTTAAGAAAAAGGGAGGGAAAAGGCAGAAATTAGGAACAGCACACAACACAATACTTTAGAAGCACTCAGCAAGGCAGGAAAGTCAAAGTCTACTTGTGAGCAAAGTCGCTTGTGATGATCCGGGAAGGCGAAAAGGCGGGCAAACTGGTTATCCCCACCAGTCAAAGGAAGAAGACTCTTCGGGATGAAGATCTCCTCCGTCGTTGGAAGAAGTGGCGAGTCGGTTCAGCAGGGCTCCACCGGTGGTGTCGTCGTTGCAGGTCGGCTCAGCTTCTCCCTCTTTGGTCCTGTGGCGACGTCTGAGGTCCCAGTCCCCAAAACCCTGCTTATATGCAGAAAACCCCCATTCATCAGTCCTAGCTGTCACTTAAACATGCTAAGTGGGGAGCCGGGCGGCTCACCACTGGGCCAATCACACAGGGCCAATCACACAAGAGTGCGACTTGAGTTGCTGAGGCAACTCAGTCCAGGGTGCCTAAACCCCCTCCCACACCCCCTGTGGTACCCAGACAGAGTGGCACCACTTTTGGAGGCTTCTGTGGAGAAGCCCGCCAAAAAGTGGAACAAAGGGCTCGACTTGGGTTGGAGTCACAGAAGCGAACACAAACGCCATTTTGGAACCGAGTTCTGGCAAAAAATACCAACCGGTGAATTAATATTAAATAAATAAACCAGCGATATGTTTGAGGCTATGTTAAAAAGTATTAGTCTCGAACAATGGGAAAATCCCATAGGAATATATTCGCGGTTGAATATAAAAAGTAGTATCCACTGCCACCAGCCAAAACTCGCTCAGGGGGGACTGGACAGTGCCCCCTCGAACAACAGACCCAAGGGCAATCGAATTGCCCCTACCAGTACGCCCACAACATGATGGTTTGTACTGGTTCTGTTCACAATTTAGGACTAGTAAAGCCAATGGTGACTTTACATGCCCTGGGAGACAGTCAGTCCCAGGGTACGGAGTCTATGTTTGGGGGTCACTATGACACCCCGGTGTTATGGGGTGTAAGGCACATACCAAAAACACATGAAGCCCAATGGAGTAAAAGACCCCATAGCCCATTAAACACATTCCAAAGTCAAAGGATATATCAAATCATGTCTAAGAGTGGGAGAAAAAAAAGAGTCTCGCTCTTAGCAGGAGAAAGAAATAAACCCCAAAAATCCAGCAAAGCTGCTGGGGGACTCACTAGGTTTGGGAAATTAGCCTTAACAGAGAATTCTCCCGAACAGTCACATTCCTCCCAATTAGCTGCTTAAAGTTCTGATACAGACCCCACCCCCATCTACCAATTGTATAAGAGTTACGTTAAATCGCGTGAGTATGGTGGTTTCTACCCTCCCAGGCCTTCCTCACCCCCACCATCAGCATGGCGAACTCCAGGAAGTTCAGGTGGGCAAGGGAATTGATAACCCTACATTCGGCATACGTGACGGCCCTGTCTCACACACAAAGCATCAGCGTTTCTCCCCCCCCAAAACCCTGGTCACCCCAGATCTCTTCCAACCTCCACCCTCCTTAGCCTACTACAGCCCAGGGGAAGGAACAGGAAGGGAAAACGCTGTTGTCGCCCTCCACAATACCCTAATACACAAGGGTGAAAGAACCTTCCACAACTCCCAGTCCCGTTCCCCAAGAGACCCCAACAAACTGTACAGGGCCATCTCCATCTCTGTCCAGCTGGTGACTCGTTCCACATGAGGCAGGGTGAACCAGTCCACCATATGCCCAGTAGTACGCCCTGAAGACTGTCACCCTAATACCCCCTTTGCCTGCAGGCAGCTGCAACCTTGTCAGGGCAACCCTCAGTATCGCCTTTCCAAAGCAGCCAGTTTAGGATAGCATGGAAGGGTCAAAAACAGGCCGTACCAAACACCATAGGCATAACCTGGAACGCGTATAAGATTCAACAGCATGACCATTTTTGCCAAAGCCAGACGTCCCATCAGTGAAATGGGAAACTGGTTCCAAAACTTGGCAAGACCCTCAAATGCCCAACATTCTGGGAGTACATCCAATCCCAAATCACACTTATCCGAATGCCCAAATACTTGAACCCTACAGTCGTCGCCTACATCCCAAATTGATCCAAGTCCCCACTCAGTGGGCAACGCGTACACCGATTTAGCCTTTGACCACCAGCCCTGATAGCGGCCCAAACTCTTCCACCGCTGCCAACACCTGCCCCAGGTTGTCGTGGGGGTTCTGAACATACAGCAGGATATCATCTGCATACATAGATATGCAGTGCCTGTCCCTCTCAAGCTGCAGACCCAGACCCTCGTGCCGAAGCCTATACATTCTCACCAGGGGTTCCATCACTAGTGCAAATATAAGCAGGGACAGCAGACAACCTTGCCATGTGCCCCTACCTACTCTCCAAGCAGAAGAGATGACCTCCCATTCACCCATACCCTTGACAAACTGACATACAACATCTTGACCCACTTAATATATCCTGCATACCCAAGAGCGGCCAGTCGGTTCCTTGCTGCCCCGAGCTCCCCCTTCGCTTCGTGCAAGATCTCTGCCTGTGTCCGTCCCCTGGCCCGATCCTGGACTAGCTGGGCCACCTTAAGCTCAAGATCCCTCACTTCCTGGCTGAGTACCCTGATAATCCCCACCCTGGCTGACATGCACACCACCCTCAAAAAGATCTTTAACGCTTCCCACTCCGTGGACCTTCTTGCCGTTGATTCCTAATTCTCATTGTTAGGGAGAATTCTCATTCTATGGCTAATTTACCTTACCTAGTGAGTCCCTCAGCAGCTTTGCTGGATCTCTGGAGTTGTTTCTTTCCACTTGGTAAGAGCGTGAGCTTTTCCCCCATTCTTACTTGTATTTTGCTATGTGTTTTCACCTGTTTGTTTAAGATTGTGAGCTCTGGAGTACACCACTTCAGAAGCCCCCTTCTTTGTGTGTGTCACACAGCACCTTCAGTGCAGTGACACAGGGTTGTCATTCAGACTTCCCACTAACTCCATTTTCTGAGGTGACTACTGTCCCCCAGAAAAGAGTAAAGTTACCATTAACTTTACTTAGTCAAATTTAACCACAGATCCAGTACACACCGGTGTGCAGTCATAATGTCGACATCAATAATGTCGACAGTCAAAATGTCGACAAATTAATGTCGAAAAACAATAATGTCGACAAACAAAAATGTCGACATTATTCGATATTTTTTCGACATTAATTTAGTGTATGCATAAATACATAAATAAATATATATATGATGTGTTGAGTATGAGGGGTGGTTGGGGGGGTGTGGGGGGGTGGCAAGGGGGTGTTGGGTGAGGGGGGGTTGGGGGGGGGACCCCCCCATAGTAAATACAATTTTTTATTTATTTAATTATTGAATAAATAAATAAATAATTGGTATGTGTTGAGTATGAGGGGTGAAAGGGTGGTTGGGGGGGTGTGGGGGGGCGGCAGGGGGGTGTTGGGTGAGGGGGGGTTGGGGGGGGGACCCCCCCCCATAGTAAATGATCATTTTTAGGTTATTTATTTATTGAATAAATAAATAAATAAATAAATAATTGGTATGTGTTGAGTATGGGGGGTGAAAGGGTGGTTGGGGGGTGTGGGGGGGGTGGTGGCAGGGGGGTGTTGGGTGAGGTGTTGATAGTTTTAAGGGTTTATAGTCATAATGTTAAAAAAAAAAAATGTCGACTTTTTTTTTCGAAAAAATGACTTTTTCCATTATAAGTATAGGATGTCGACATTATTGTCTGTCGACATTTTTTTGTCGACATTTTTGTCTGTCGACATTTTTTTTTCGACATTATGACTATAAACCGAGGTTGACTGCTGCAACTACCCCGTACCGGTGAAGCCCTGCTGCAGTCCTGAACTATCTGCCCTTCAACGACTAAGAGGAGATCCAGTCCGGAGTCTTCTTCCCTTGAGCCTGGTGGGGATAACCAGCTCATCATCTTCAGCCAGAGGTCGCCTTTGTGGTTGAAATCGCTGCACACTGCTGTAGTGGTCCGGATAGCCACCTGAAGAACCTCTCCTGTTTTTAAGGAGCGCACCTTTTATTCATTGTCGCTGCTGGTGGCCTCATCCCTGTGTGGTGCGGACCCCCACATCTTCCTTTGTGCTGAAGCTGCAGGAAAGCGTGGGTCTGCGGGAAACCAACAGGAACAACTGCCGTGGCACCAGCTTCGTTCTTTGAGAAAGGTACTGTGTCCCGTTTGAGGAATTTTGGGTGAAATCCTTATTTCTCTACTTTAAGGCTTGTCCTTACTTTTCCCTCCTTCTTATAACTTTTGCTTCCGAACATTGACAATATCAAAGTACTCTAGGCAACGTTGAATCTCGAACTGTCCGACTGCGTGATCCTCGACAACAGGCACCCGGTGTCACTTGACTTTGGCTCCGGCCCCTTGACTCTTGAATTCCTGTCTATGTGTGTTCTTCGATTCTGTCTGCCTAACCAACATATTGCCTGTGATTTTTGCCCCCAACTCTCTCTGGGTATTTCGGGTGCTAAGTGTGTTTTTACCCCGGTAGCATTTCTTGCTGCAGATACGCGTTTATCTAGTAGACCGAACTGTCAAAAAGTGATCGCAATTGTATTCACGGTAACGTGTTCAGTTTCATAACATCGGTCCATTCAAACACAGGGTACTTACCTCGAATAATACTGTACAAAGTGAATTGGTTAGTTGTAGTATATTTTACGTGTGGTTGTTGTGTTAATAAAAGGTTTAAAAATAAATTGTACTTATATTTTTACCTGAAACCTTGAGTCAGTGTTTGCTTGAGTCACAGTAATTGTGGTCCCTTTGTGTAATCTCTGCTACTGCTCATTTACGCTTGAGATAAGCATGGCTGCTCCACTACTGCTACCACTTTAACATAGTAGTACAGGCTTGTACCAAAGGTCAAACTTGTATTGCCACCTTTAGTCTTAATTGTGTGTAGTGGTCCCTAAGGGCACTGCACAGGATTCTGCCTAACACTCATCCAGGAACTGCTGAATGTTACTCCGTAGGGATGCCCTAAACCCTCCATCCTCAAGCATCCGTGTGTCAAACCTCCACGTAGGAAAGGGCAGACGAACATCCCTATGCTCAACGTCAGCACTAGGGGGAGTGGTCCGACAGAGACCTATCCAAGTATTCCGCCCGGTCACCCATGCCACTCTCTCCTCCCCCACAAAGAATCTATTTGCGAGTAAGACCCGTGGACTGAGGAAAAAAAGTAAGAGTAGCTACGCACCTGCCCGTGGAGCACCCCCCAGGCATCTTTAAGGTGAAGGGAGCCCACTATCCTACCCAAGGCCTTAGTCGCCGTCCCCACCAGCCAAGCCACTGCATTAGCCACATCCAGCACACAATTGAAGTCCCCAAACCACAACGACTAGGTGTCCCAGTGACGTACCAGAATATCCTGCATGTCCGTGAAGAACTCCGCCTGTGCCACATTAGGAGCGTAGGTACCTAGCAGGAACATCAAGCTGCCCAAGAACTCCCCACAATCCCCACACATCACCCCTCTTTATCCACGAGGGTCCGGGATACCTTCACTGCGTCGGCATCCCAAATCTACACCAATACTCCTCTAGCGAAGGTGGTGAATCTAGTGCCGACTACCACCCCCTTCCACCTCCTATGCAGCCCCCGCAGTCCCTGGGCATCCAAGTGAATTTCCTGCAGTATCGCCACATCTATGCTGTGCCGAGTTAGATAAGATCAAATTTGCCCCTGCTTTACAACATTATTCAGCCCCCAGACATTCCAGCTAACCACCCTCAGCCTGGCCATAGCAACCATCTTCCAGCCATCAGTCCCCCACAGCCCTTATACCCCAAACCACCCCCTTCACTCCCGCATAGACAAGTGCCAACAACAAACTAACACCCCTGACTCCCCCCAGTCCACACACCCCAAAACCTGGCGCGAGCCTCATGAACCCCCCCCCCCACCAAGAGAGTCCCAACTGTTCTCAACTTGCAAGCACCCCCTGCCCCCGTTTCCCATCTATGACCGGCCAGCCAGTGAAAGGGATGAGGGCAGAGCACTACTGGTAGGGCCCCCCATCCAGTCAGGTGGACCGCTCCAAGTAACCACTACCCCTTAGCCCACAACAGCCCACCCCGCCCCAACAATACCTTAAGGCCATGTGCCCAATTCAAACCCTGCCCCCTGGCCCAAGCACAGAGCTCGCTGGAAAGAACAGTCCGGCGAGCGGCCGTTGGCAATACAAACACCCTACAATTAGCCGCCCACTCGCCCCAGCTAAGCAGCTAAGCAGCTTCACCCATTGTTCCCGGGCTCTTCCGGGTCCACCTCGGCCCTGCTTGCCTCCTCTGGCTCCCGGCCCGGTCCAATACGATCCTTCGCATCCCTCAGCTCTAATGTTTCACTCTGCACCCACAAACTTTCCCAGGGGGCGAGCCTCCCTACAGGCCCCCGGACGAATCAGACAAGGGCACCCTTCCTGCTCTGGAGGCCCCCGATCACCTCTGGCCAGAGGCAAATCTATTTCCATACTCGGAGTCCAGCCAGTCCTACACTTCCACCGGGGGCTGGAAAAAAAGGGCGGCCATCCACTAACACCTTCAACTTTGTGGGGAAAACAGCATGTACTTGAGGCCCAGGTCACAGAGCCGCCTCTGCACAGCATCGGAGGATTTACGCTGTCTTTTGACCTCTTGAGTGGGGGAACACCAGGATTCTCATGCCGCCCACTTTATATGATATTGATCACTGTGCATCCTTCAAAATTGCGTCCCGAACCCTGAAATTCAAAAGCTTGGCCAGAACTGCTTGTGGAGGGCACCAACAGGAGGCGGCCTGCCAAGGACCCTGTTCACCCTTTTTCGATGGTGAACCACAAGAGTCCTCTGATCTTCAGGATGTCAGTGAATAGGCGCTCGAGACAGCTCCATGCTAGGGCAGGATTCTGATGTTGCTTCGACTTGAGTGCCCTTCTGCGTCCTCCGCCTTAACCTCGAGAGCACTTGTGGCCGCAGCCAGTGCATCCACCCACACCTGCAACACAGTCACTGCATCTTCCACTTCACCAACCTGCTTATCTGCTTCGGTCACCCTCTCCCCCATCTTCCGGAAGTCCACCCTGACTAGCGTGATATCCATCACCACTGACTGGATCTTTCCCTCCAGTGATCATCTTGAATCCTGAATGGCCGCCAGCACCTGGTTCATCGACACTGCCTTCTCCGGAGGGCCCTGCTCCGGTCCATCCTCAGCCCCTTGCATTGTGGGCTTGGTCACTCTACTCTTACCACCTAAACAAAGATTCAACTTCTGCTGCCCCTTCACTATCTTACCGGCGGTCACTGTTGCAGCCTCCTCACTGCACCTCAGCCCCCCACTTGTGCGTCAAACAGGGCAACAGTACCCCCAGCCGGCTGCCCCCACTGCCTCACTCCAATCGTCTTCTTGGCATCTCCCCCCCCTCAGTCTCAGAGGTGCAGACACAACACAGCGTCCCACCAGCCTTCCCACCTCCTCCTGCTCAATCCACTGGGGTGGGGAGGGGCACTGTCCCCTAGCTCCTGCGCCCCACTGCGACACCCCTCGGTCAATGGCGTTAACCTTGAGCTTCTTGCAGGCCTGTCCCCAGCTTCAGCCAATCGTGGTTGCACTGCTGTGGGGTCCAGCAAGCAAGCCCCTCTGCCTCCAGCACAGCAAGGGAAAAAGTCCCGCGCGCACAGTTCCAAATATACACTGAAACCAGCAAATGTCTCTTCTTCAGGGGCAGACATCATGCTCCCCCTGCCTCCAATAGGGCCCAGACAGGTCGATCTCTGGCAGCTGTAAGGAAACCATGGTATCAACAGTAAGAAGGGGGGGTAGGACCAAGCCTGGTTTGCATATGATTTTTCCCAGTCTCCAATGCCTTGGCAGACTGAAAAACGATGGTCTGGAGGGTTGCCCAGAACTGTGCCTGTGGTTATGATTTATTCAAAACCTTCCAGCCATCACCTTTTCGTTTTGCTAAAGTCACCCCGAGTGGGACGGGTATGCCCAGACGTGGGTCCCGAGTCTGCTGGGCCTAGAGACCCAAGCTACTCCTCACTGATGACGCCCAATAATCTTGAAACATGTCTGGGGATGCTTGTGGTCTCATGCAGAAGGGATGTGACCTAGCAGTTCGGGGTGGACTGCCTCTATTGGAGTAGGACCAAGCCTGATTTGCATATGGTTTTTCCCCTTCTGTAATGGCTTGGCAGACTGAAAAACGATGGTCTGGAGGGTCGCCCAGAGCTGTGCCCGCATTTATGATTTATTCAAAACCTTCCAGCCATCACCTTTTCGTTTAGCTAAAATCAACAGTAAGACGACAGACACAAGTGATCACAGTTCAAGGGTGTTTACTGACTTAAGAAAAGGTATGATAAACACCTATCTAACCCTAATTCTACAGCTGGGAGAAAGCTACGACCATCAAAAAATAATAATGCAGTCCTAGTGGTGTTGTGTCAAAATAAAAGGGCCTATACTAACAAACCTATTGCCAATCCTTACCTCTAAATACAAATAGTGTGGGGATAATGTTTATGACAAAAGAAAGAAGTGTTCAAAAATGATATGTCAGGACGTTCAGGCCGTTGGCCTCCCTTCCCCAGGTTTTCAGCAAGGGACAAGGCAGTTCACTCTAGCCTAGCACAGTCTCTGGCTTTTTTGGCACAAGGATACAGTTCGATCATTAGCATCAGCACCTTATGTACGCAAGTCTCTTTGCATCTCAAAGTCTCTACTTTCAGAGGGCCAGATGCAACCAAATAAAACAAGTTCTTTTCCTCTTTGGATTTTCACAAGTATTCACTTTAGGTGATTCGCTATTTACCCAGATCCCCCTCAGTCTGGCTCAGATCTCTTTAGCACACAGTTTGTTCCATTTAGATCCCCCTCATTCGGGCTCAGATCCCTTTTCCACAATGTCCGCAGATTACTATTTTCAGGTGACTCACGGCCCACCCTGGATCGCCTCAGCCAGACTCAGATCACTTTTTAACACAATTAGTCTACCTCAGCTGGGCTCGGACCAATTTCAATCAAGTATCGAAGACTTTTTAATGTGCAAAGGATTTGGCTTGATCCGTTGCAGAACCACTTCGATTCACAATTTATTAAATATAAATGCAAGGCCTAGTTTTCATAAAGCAAAGTACACATTCAATGTTGCAAGCACTCCAAACCACAGATCCGCTTCAATAAACTCACTGGTGGGGTTAGGAGTCTCCCTTTATCGAGTCTGTTTGATGTTGGAGTCAAAAGCGGTTACCCTTTATCGCCTCAGCGCCTCCCCAACTCTGCCCTTCACACCCAGGAGGGCCCGCTGGTAATCTTGTAGCATTGCATGCTGTGGGATGTCTCAACCCACTCATCCGAGCCCTGCAACATCACTAGGCATTGCTGGCAGCAGAAACATCAGAATGGCCACTGGAAAGCATGCTGCTCGCCAGAAATCACCAGAAAATGCGCAGTGAAAACCTGAAAAATAGGCTGCCATCCACTTTTGCCTATCTTAGTGAGCACCGGAGACCACTGCTAAAACCCATCCTTTGGCTACTCACAGAGCAAAATCTCTGCCAAGGAATACAGAGCTGTCTCAAAAATCCGTTTTTATTTGGTGTCAAATTTGCTAAAATCATGGCTCACAAACCACCTAAAAAGATCCAACCTCCTTGTTGGGTGTTCCACATCATTATACTGCAACAAGCCACATAAATCCAATGTCAGAAAGAATCATGAGTTATTAGAACAAAATCCACTTTTAAAGATATTTGATGGAAAGACAGCTGTCAAAATGGGTGTAGTACCGTTACTCGCCTCCGTCAGGTGCTGGCGATTTATAATTCTGACAGGATAGCTGTGTTTCAGAAGTTAAATATGCCAAAGAAGAGAATTCCATCAAAATGCCATATAGAGTGCCACACAGTGATTTCATTGTTGAAAAAGACTTGATTTAAAGATATGTTGCTTATTGTGAGTTTATAAATGTATTTTATTTTACAAGGAACTATGTTGCAATTGACTAGAAGGTAATCTGATTTAGTTAAAACTTCAAGAGGCCTTCTGTTCATGGGAACCCTTCACACCTTATCCCTAGACAAAGAAGCATACTTCTGCCCTTGGCCAAGAGATTGACCAACTGGTGTGAACAGGAACTAGCCAAGGCACCCTGGCATGTTGCTCTCAGTCAAGACAATGGGGGCTTTGGGATGAATAGAATATGCTGATTTGGGTGTGGCTTGTCAACAACTGCTCTGGGAGAGACAGGACATGTGACCTCCGAGTCAGCCAGATTTAGGGGGAGAGACAAACCATTGTGGATTCAGGTAGCCCAGCAAATATATGTTTTATAAAATTGCGTATAACAAATTTGACCAAGCTGACAAAAATATAAAACTTTGGGATTTTTAAAATTAAAAATTCACCCACAATTTAAGACTAAGCTGGACACCGTGTGATGTTCTGGGACCAAACCCCGGAATTATTAATATCACAGCTGCAGTGTTTTTGCTATGAACATAAGAATTTACAGGAATGTGCCCAGAGAGGATGTGTATGTTTGTGTAAAATTTGGTGCAGAACCAATATTGGGAAACCCACCAAAAGCGCAAATAAATTGGCATTTCTGAACTAGAGCTCTTAGGAAGATCAGAGTTGGACAAGAATGTACCTTAAGTAATTTGTGATGTGTTTATGTATTATGAACAACTTGTGTATCTGGGAAATGTGTTTTTTGGGTAAAAATGATTTTCTCTGTAAAAGGAAAGGGGAGGGATTTCAGTTAAGCCATAAACATGACTTATTCTGACACGCTGATCTTTTCTCCAGTCAGGGGACAGAGAATCCTCTAACCTATCAAATCCTTAGGGAGTTCGGCATAGAGAATCAGCCTACCCACCCACTTTGGAAACACATAAAAAGACTGTTTAGGACAGATAAAAAATGCTCTTTTTTTCCACTACTCACCGATTCCTGCGAAGCACTCTGCCAGACCAGATCCAGACAGTATCCAGTCAGAGACTCCAGACTCCAGATCTAGATCCAGAGACCAGAACTCTAGAACCCAAACTCTAGAACCTTGAAGCAGAGAGGCCTAAGCCAAAAGCTGAACTCTTCTCAGCAGGCCTGTAGAATCTAGCAACCTGATTCTCACATTCAACAGCCGGGCTGAGCTGTTCTATTCTAGCCAAGAACCCTGTACTAGAACCAAGGTCCAGACCCAGAAAGCAGAGCTGTATCCAAGACCCGTCAGATCCAGTTCAAGAGGCCGCAGACGACCGCGCAGTGCTGAACGCAGAACCCAGAGGGCCTGAGACCTGTCTGGTGGCGAGAGTGAAGCCAAACCCCTTGACCAGATCTTTGACGAGGCCCATTCCATTCCAAAGATAGGAGCGAGTATCTAGTCTAGAACAGTCCATAACCTCTTAGTTTAAAGTAATCCTCTTCCAACCATTTTAACCTGTCCAGAACTGCATTATAGAATCTTGCGTCCATCCTATTGATTTCAAATCTGTAAAGCACATCTGTCATTTAATCTACCTTCACAAAAACATCCGTAACTTTTGAACCGCGTGTCCTAGACGCAAAATTTAACTGTCAATTTAAAGCTAAGATCCTGAGCTTTCCTCAAACCCAAAACGACATTCATTATAGTTTTTCCGTAATCGCGATTTACGCACACGAAAAAATTGCAGCGAATTGCAATTTGGCTCAATTTCATTTTCTGTAAAAATAGATGCTTCTTGCTTTCCACTGCTGAATTTTGTTTTCAATCTGATAATCATTCATGAATCATTGCTAGTGTTGACCCGAACCAATCCAAAGTAACTATCACTTATTCTGAATATCCTTTAGTGAATTAAAATCATTTTAGCATATTTTTCCATTCACTGCCATCACCTTCAAAAGTATTTTTGCCTGTTTTAAAATCATTCCTGTTTCTCTAAGCTTGCTGGTGGGAACTGGGATTGAACTGCATTATTGATTGTATTCCTGAAACCTGTGTGCCCTCATTTCGATCTCTTCATATTGCACAGGGGGAGGGTGGTGGGGGGGTGAGTAGTCACAGGGGAAAAAGTGACCATATTATCTTTTGATTGAAATCATATCAAGTTTATTTCTGTGTTGCATTCTTTCCCATTATTGCATTTCCTTGAACCATAAAAGTATTTGCTGCTATCTTATCCTTCCTATTCCTACTCCTAATTGATTAAAAAGAGTGTTAATTTTGTAATATTACCCATTGCTGATTACTGTTCATATTCATAAGCATGCTATTCAGATATTTTGTTCATAAAAGTGTGATATATATATTGTGTAATTCTTCAAATAAACCTTTTAATTTGCAAAACAAACCTACTTCTTGGCTCAGTGAGGTCAGGGGGATTCAAAGAGGGGCGTTATACAAGGGTTCATCATCCAGATTTAAATAACTTTGACATAAAAAATATATAAATAAGGGCTTCCATTGGACATCCCATCCTAAGCATTGACTTAGTTGGATTGCTGGATTGAAGTCACTTACAATGCAGTCTTTCTCCTTCTCTGCTGTGCCCTGCTTTCTAGGTGGTAGGTTTCTCTACAAAGGGCTTTTACTCTCCAGCCTCCTGGATTCAGCCCTCTGGTCCCTCGCTCTCCTTTGCCTCCTTTGCCTATGCCCTGGAAGTACAGCCTTCTCGCGTGCTCGGCCTCGCTCTTGACTCCTCAGAGGTCTCCCTCAGTCGGGCTCAGACTCCTCTTTCACAGTTTTCAAAATAAATGTTTTGGACTTCAAGTCCCATGCACTTCTGCATATTTTGCTCACACTTCATCAGCTCCCCAAAATGGTACTCACAGTTTGGGAGCATTAGTAGCAAAAAGGGGATCTTCTGCTTGAGGTCAGGGTCCTACCACCTGCCCATCAAAGGCCTGGGCTCGGTTACACAGCAGACTCTTCGGTTGCTGGAAATCACTACAGCCGTCATTTCTTCATCTTCTTTGGTTTCAGCTCCAGTGGTCTACTACCTCTTCAGCTTCCAGGATTGGACTTTTATGCACAAACTCAGCCAATCAAACAGACGTGCAACATTCAAATGTTGGGGGTTGCAGTCCTTTCAGGACAGTCAGCCTCCCAGTTTGAACTGTATTCTCGCAGGCAGGCCAGCAGACAAAGTGGTGCAAAGTTTTGAACTCCTCTCTCGCTTCCTGCCTTCAGAGACACTCTGGAGCCTGGGCGGGCTTGATTGAGGTCTCCCGCCGAAGATAAAAATCACACAAAGGACTTTCCCGCCCTGGAGTGCAGGGGAAAGACCAAGAAGGGTCAAGAATTACAAAAATGGCAAAAAAAAGATGAGGGTTTTTTTTGATAAAATGAGCACCCTTGGGTGCCTTTACCGCAGCTGTGAAAACAGCCTGTGGTAAAGGTGCACTGAATTTGTAAAAAGGTTCACTGCCACCAGCCATTAAAAGGTAAGCTTGTCCATGAACCAGAACTGTTACAGTGTTGGTGAGAAAGGGGATACATTGCATCTCCCCAGCACTCCACATAGCGTGGGGTGTGCTCGTTTTCACCTGACAAAATGTAGAAGGGATAGAAATATCTACTCTGCCCTTGGGAACTGTGGTTCTCACACGAATAGCCAGAGATAGTAAAAGCGGAGCCCAAAGGGCAACCCTGTAACAATAAAAAAGGTATATACCAAAAATTGTCAAAGAGGATAAAATTAAAAGGACAGTCTTAAAAATTACATCCATAAAAAGAGTGAAAGGATCTTTGAGTGTGGAAAAAGGTTCCCACTCATTGAGGCATAGGGAAAAAAATCCACCAGTAAAGCAAAACGCTCTGGGGTTTTCACAAGTGAGGTAGCATTAACAATAAGGTTAAAATCTTACCGAACACACACGAGTCCAAGGGAGGAAGTTGTCCGCTTCAGGGCTTCCCTATCGTACAGAAGTTGAGGCCGGGAAAGCAGTGGTTATTCATATGTCTCTGGTGGTTGCTGGAAGTGGCTGCGGACATCCTTCGGATCTTCAGTTTCAGTGTTCGACCCTCGCCTTTATGCAAGAAAACTAGCTGAAACCACCAATCACTAGACATGCATTCATTCAGACTTTGGGGGTAGGGGGAGCTGTCCAATGGGGACACCCAGCATCCCAGCACAAACTGGTTCCAGGCAGGTACACTGCAGGACAAATACCAGGGGAGTTTCGGTCACCACCCCCACTTCCTGTCCTTTCAGGCACTCGTAGAGCCTTGGCGGGCTTTTCCAACGGAAGCTGCCAAAGACAAAACACCCATCAAGACCTCCTCCATCCAGGCAGGAAGAAGTTTCAAGTAACAAATCATCATGATCAGGGCTTAGAAATGTACAGTCACCATTTTAGGTAAATGATGACGCCCCCCCCCCCCACCCACCCACTATCCCCCCGTGCCCATTATCACAGCTGCAAAGCAGCCTGTGGCAAAAGTCCACAAAAAGTTGTGCAAAAAGGTACACTGCCACCAGCCTGTCAGATGAACTTGTAACAGTAACTAAAAGTTACTGGAACAGCAAGAAAAGGGAGACAATGTTTCCCCTCAGCTCTCCACTGAAGGGGGGCCAAAAAATAACACCCTGCACTGGTAACATGTGTTAACACAGGTACAATTAAAAAGGGAAGCCCCAAGAGATCCCAGCAACACGGCACACAAAGCATTGGGGCTGCAATAATAAAATGTAGATGCCAGAAAAGGAAAGCATAACTCCATTAAAAAGTATCACAAAGAGATCAAAGGGGTTCCCATGGTTAAAGTAAAAGAGTGTAGAAAAAGGTTCCCACTCACTCCTGAGTATCAGTCAAAAAACCCAATAATCCAGCAAAAATGCTGCAGGACTCTCAAAGTGGGGGGAAATTTCACTCAAAAAGGATAGTCTTCCCAACACCTTTCCTTGGGAAAGCTGCTGCTTTCACGGTTAGAGGGGCAAATTATGTGTGATCCTGTATGTGGTGGCTGGGACTGTATGGGCCCAGAACACATCCAGGTGCCTGAATGTCTCTTGCTGGGCAGATGTTGTGGCCAGTGGTTATCCATGACTGGGCAGCCACTGCCTGATTGAATGGTGCAGATCTTTACCATTGGTTGGCTTGTGTGAGCTCGCAGTCCAAATCGTAGATAAAGGGATGGCCTCCTGCCACCATTCGGCAGATCGTTGCGGCAAAGACCGCTATGAAGAAGAGCAACCTGCCGACCACCCTTGTAGCTGGCCAGCATTGACTGCAGTGCGGGCATGTTTAAGCAGATACCAGGTCTGTTAAACTGGCTTCCATAGTTTCAAGTGAGCAACTTAATGGATTTTACCCTCCAACCTTCACTTACTATCCCTTCTAAGGTGTCTTACCCAAGTATGCGCTGATGCAATGCTTATCTAGGGTTAGGGGTGTGTCCCTGGACCAACTACCTCTCTCCTGTGCTACCTCGCAGCAGCTGTCGCCATTCTCAGTGCATCCTTGGAGGATCTTCAACTTGTACAACAACACGCCTGCTCCTGCATTTTCAGCCTTCTGGCATCAACAGAATATGTGCTGGGCCTGCTCCTTTGTTCATCCATTAAAGATCTCCTATCGCCGCCTGACCGTGGTGACTCTCGTTGCCACTGGTCTTAAACGTTCCCTGGAGGTGTCCTGAAGTGGTCTGCTCCACAGAAGTCTTCATCTTTTCTTTGTTTGTTCTATTGAAGGTGTCTGGAACTGATTCCCAAGCACCACGAGCAAGCAAAACTAAATCCTACGTCCGAATGTAACCTCTGCAACCGCAACCCCATGTCCTCCCTCGAAAAACACCAAGCACAGAAGATTGTCCCCAATGAAATCCAGAACCACAACGGTGGTCTCTGGAGAAATCAGTCAGGGCAGTAAGTTGAAATGAAATTATATTTTATTTATATCGTGCTCATACACAAGTGTTTCAAAGCGCGACCAGACAAATGGAGGGGGACAGGGGAGAACAAAAATAACGATCTTACTAGGCCCAGTGACATTTAGAACGCACAAATACATGGGAAAGGGAAAAGGGGGAAGTGCAGGGAAGGGGTAGAGCTGGAAAGTGCAGAACAGAGAACAGAATAAATAAGTAAAAATAAAAAAATTAAAAAGTAAAGGTGGTAGTGTAGTCAGCAAGTGTCAAGTGCTAGGTTATGCAGATAGGGTATGTCTGATGAGTGCAGAAGAGAAGTGGGTGGGGGTCTGTATGGGCACAGATACAGACCCCCAGTGCAAGGGGTGGCCCAGAGGCAGTGCAGGAGGGTGGCAGGGTGAGCAGGTACCTGGGCCCGAAGGACAGGGGGTGGCCAGGTGCATGGTGCCGAGAGAGAAAACGGATCAGAAGGGGCAAAGGCAGAAGTTAAATTGAAGGTCTTGAGGTGCTTCTGGAACCAGAGATGGTTCTCCTCAAGTTTCAAGGTGTCCGGGAGGCTGCTCTAAAGGGAGGCTCCAGCCAAAGACAGATCTACCCCCAGCTTGTTTCTTAGAAAAACTACTGACCCTGGGGGAGTTGGAAGTAGAGGAGCGAAGGGCTTGAGAGGGGAGGTATTTACAGAGGGATAGTTGAAGGTATTTTGGACCCTTAAGATATCTTTTTCTGTAACTCCTGTTCTCCAGAGGGTACATGGGTATAATGTCCTGTGCCTAAACTACTCTCTACTGACTTGTCAGTGGAGGCATGGTCAGGGATCCCTTCCTAAGCCTATCCTAGTGACTGGGATTGAGTGAATTTATTTAACTGAACTTTACCCAAATTTTTTATTCCTAATCGTAACCACTGCATTGTCAATCTCTTAAAAAACCTACCTGTATGTAACTTTGGAACAGATGACCTTTGTGCACAAGGCCCCAAATCATCTTAGGGTTGGACTTTATAAGAGCTAGGGAAGCGGTGAAAGAGTCTTATGCATCTGACTACTTACCTGTGTTACACTGGTTAGTAAATCAAATGCTTTCTTTTACCTCGTAAGGTGAATGTAAACATCTGTTTTATAGTGTTGTGACCATATTTGAATAGACGTTTTTACTTGCTTGGCCTAATAAATCATTGTATATTTTTGTACTTGCATGCCTAAGTGGAATGATTGGTGTTGTGTGGACTCATTGTAGCTCTAGACCACTCTCACTTCTCTTGAGACCAAGCCGTGCAGCTCTGCTACCCAATCATGATTGGGTTTTGGAAAATCTCTGTCTCCCTGTTCACCTTGATAGGGTGGCCTCCCGAAATCCTCCCCCAGGAAATCCACCTTAACACTTGCATACCTTTATCCAATTACCACGGGTTGCCTAGGGACTGTCCTGTTGATTTCTATGGCGAAATAATTTACAATTTGTTAAACACCTAAGAGAATGAAAGTTGTAAAAGTAGCCAACATTAGTTATTTCGTTGCTACCTATTTCCTAGTGTATGGAGTCCCACCTGGTCTAGTTTTGTAAGTCTAATGGTAAACTAACTTTCTCTGGGTATGGGTTACCTGCATTAACCTCTTCTCTCCCTCTGCTGTACACACTATTTGCAGATGTTACCTGTGGATTGACTATCGTAGTGTGTATTAGAGGAAGTCGGAAATAACTGCAGTTCATGTACTGGCAAATGTGATTCTAGAAGATTGTGTGAATGTGTTTTACTGATGTCTGAATCCCTTTTCTCCCCACCCCATAGTGTTATGATGAACTGAATTTACCACCAGGTATAGGTCAAACATTAGCTATAGGGCTGGGAGCGTACTGACCCAAGGCCCTAAACTGTGTTTCTGTTTTTACACATACACGTTTCACTGTATGTTGTGTTCTTGAGGATTTCTTTTTTTAAACGTACTCCATTACAGAATTACACTAAGAAACCAAAGAGGGTATATTGTCCAATATACGGGTTGTAATTTCTTGGGTTATCTATTGGGAGAAACTATATTGACCTACCAGCCTTCTGCTGTTCCCTGAATGAAGAAGACTGCTGTGCCATTGGTAAACCATAGTGTGATTTTGGCACATTCTCTGGTTGGAACCCAGTTTACCCTCAGGATAGATGTTCTCAGACCCCTCATCAAAACCGCTGTGGAAAAATAACCATAATAACCTTAACAGGCGGTAACAGATTTCAGCTTCTGATTAGGTTTTGTTCACCCTGGCAAGAGAGAATGTGACTTCTGTCCGGTCTCCATTGCTGTAGGGTGCTTACAGGTTTTGGAGTAGGCGAGTGCTTGTTCTCCTCTTCCTCCTCCCCCATATAATGATGTGTTGGAGGGATTACTTAGGTGGGTTTTCATCCTAGATTACGTTTTTCTAAAATTCAGAGTAAAGAAAGCAAGCGCCTTCCGCTTCTGAGGGAACATTTTAATTCCCTGTAACTGTTGGTCTCCAGCATTGGTCTGGCATGGATTCACATGCTCATGAATATTCCCCGTCGTCAGGCTGGGAATCTTCGGTAAAGAAAAAATCAGTATCAGTTTCGTTTCTGATCTGTCTTTCTTAGTAGTAGCCAATCACTGGTCTCTGGGTCATACTGCCCCCAGCCAATGACTGCCCTCTCCCTAAGCCCCTCCCCTGGCAGCCGTCCTCAGATTTAGTAGCACGTAAAGTGGCAGTATGACCAAGTGAAGAGCCGCACAGGGGTAGGCGGGAGGGTTCGCATGTGAATCCATGCCAGACCCATGCTGGAGAACAACAGTTACAGGTAAGTAACTTGTTCCTTCTCCAGCATGGGGTCTGGCATGGATTCACATGCTCATGAATAAAGAATATATAGCAGTAACACATGCACAACCACGGGAGGTGGCAAGGCTCAACATTAAGCATTACATAAACTCAACATTAAGCAACTCCTACCTCCTCACCAGGCCCACCTTCAGGCGAACAGGTTACGCAGCACTGCTTGGCCGACCCTGGACTCCTCCCTGGAATCCCAGTCGACGCAGTAGAATCTCATGAAGGTGTGCGTCGACTTCCACGTAGCAGCCCTGCAGATGTCCAGCAGGGGCACACCAAATAGGAACGCCGTAGTAGCAGCAATCGCTCTGGTCGAGTGGGCTCTCGGTCGGCCGGGCAACGGTCGGTTTGCCAACCAGTGACAGTACATGATGCAGCTGAAGAGCCATCTGGAAATGGAAGCCTTCGAGAGGGCCTTCCCTTGGTTCACAGGTCCAAAATTCACAAAAAGCTGTGATGTCTTCCGAAAACTCTGTGCGGTCCACGTAGAACTTCAGCGCTCTAGCTACATCCAGTGAGTGCAAAATCCTCTTGGCCGGCGACGAAGGCGACGGGAAGAAAACTGGCAATACCAAGGGCTTGTTGCGATGGAAGTCAGACGGCACCTTGGGCATGAAGGAGGGGTGCATTCTCAGCACCACCCTCGTATCATGAAAAGTCAAGTATGGAGACTTACAGGAGAGTGCCTGGATCTCCCTCACTTGTCGTGTGGAGGTGATGGCCACAAGAAACGCCGTTTTCCACGACAGGAACTTCAACGGTGCCGAATGCAGCGGCTCGAATGGCGGCCCCATGGGCCTGGACAGCACCATGTTGAGCTCCCACGCTGGGGCCAGAGCCTTCACCGGCGGGATTGACCGGAACAGTCCCTTCATAAACTCTTTCACCAGACGATGGGACCAGAGGGAAGATTGCCCCGAGATCCTGGAGTAGCGGGAGATCGCTGCTAGATGGATCTTGATGGAGGCGTGCGCCAGCCCCGCCTTGGCCAGCGACAGTAGGTACGGCAGTACCTGAGGGGCCGTAATCCGCAGAGGGTTAATCTTCTGTGTACGGCACAAGACAGAGAACCTCTTCCATTAATGTTCATAACATTTGAGAGTCGAGGGCGCCCTGGCCTTTGTAAGTACCTCCTAGCAGTCTGCCGGGATATATCGTACCCTCCAAACTCTAGCACTGCAGGAGCCAGGCCTGCAGGTTCAGCGACGCTGGGTCGTGATGGAGAATGGCGCCTCCTTCTCCGATTCGGAGATCCGCGTCCGTCGGCAGTTTGACTGGGGGGGCGCTGACATGTCCAGAAGATCCGGGAACCAGATCTGCCTCGGCCACGCCGGTGTGACGAGGATCATCCTGCACCGGGACCGTTTTAGTTGGGAGATGAGTCGCAGCAGAAACGGCAACGGAGGGAACGCATACAGGAACAGGCCATCCCAGGGGAACGAGACGGCATCGTCCATGCTCCCCTGCTGGCGAACCTCTGCCACTTGATGTTTGCCGCTGTCACGAACAGGTCGATCTGGGGTTTGCCCCATCGTCGGAATAGGAGATCCACTTGATCCTGCCGCAGCTTCCACTTGTGGCACGAGCGCAGCTCCCTGCTGAGTGCGTCGGCGATGGTGTTTTTTATTCCTGCCAGGTGGAAGGGTACCAGAAACATCCCTTGGGTTACTGCCCAATGCCACAGATCCTGGGCCTCCTTGGATAGAGCTGGGGATCTGGTGCCTCCCTGCTTCCGGATGTAAAACATCGTCATGGTGTTGTTGGTGAAGATCTTCACCACCTTGCCCTTGAGGGACGTAAGGAACGACCTGAGGGCCCAGAACTGTCATGATCTCTGCTTCCAAAAGGTCAGGGTTTTCCCAACTCCCTTGGAAGCAGATCCATAACCCAGGTTCCGAGTGCCAACCAGTCCCAATTGGGAACTTTTGGACCCAGTCCTGGCGCCAGTGGCACCAGGCTCATAAATATGCCCAGTCCCAGCGCTGGAAGCGCCGGGCTCATAATGCTTGGGTGGACTTACCTGCAGCAGACCATGCTGCTTACTTGCCTGCCAGTTGAGCCTCTGATCCTCTTCTGTTTGGAACTACTTTTCCTGTTGGGTGGGGCAGGAGCCACTCCCTAGATTCAGAACACTGGAACTCTTCTGGAAAGCAAGAACTCTTTTCTTACCTAGGCGTGGCTGTAGAAGGAGACACCTAAGCACTACAGGAGGCTATTTAAACCACACCCGATGGATGAATCTTGCTTTGCGTTATTCTGCATCCTCTGCAGCAGAACGCTCATCGTGTCTTCTGCATCTGATCCTGGGCCTAAGGAAAAAGGCTTACCATGCTGAATCCAGTCTTCAGCAACACCTATAAAGACAAGAAAGAACAGATTAGCATTACGGTCTTCAGTGACAGCTCTTCACTTACCTGGTCCATCGGCTGTCACCAACGCCTTGCGCTGCATTCCGGCATCTGAAAGACAAAAGCTTACCAACTCTTCGCACGCTCCGGAGGCCTTCGGCGCTGCATCCCGCATCTGAAAGACAAAACAAGGTGCGTTTAAAGACATTGGGGAACTTTAATACTCACGTGCCATTACTCCTTTCCACATCTAACCCAGTGGGTATTCCGGCACCCTGCAGCCGCTCCGAACTTGTACCTGCAAAATAAAAAGACAGTTAGAGCGCATCGTGAAGCAGGCAACAAGCGCTTACTTACGTGCTTCCAGGCGCTTCTATTCATCACACGGGCTCCATCTTCAACTCACTTCAGCCCGTCATCCGCCATCGCCGGAACCCTGCAAAACAAGAAACATCATTACTAAAGACTTTAAAGACATTAGAATTACTCGAAACTTACCGTTCGTGCAGTAAACGACGGACAGCAGTCCTCTGAAGTCAAGAGGCCTGCTCCCCTTATCCAGTGAAGAAACTGGTTACAGCACCCTGCCCCGAGGCAGATGGAGAGCACGGCGTTCACTTACCTAAGGTGAGAGCGTTAACCTTTGGGGTTCTACAGGAGAAGAGAAAGGGAAGAAGAGAGAGACATTCAATAACCCAGTTCCTTAATCCCATATTTTCTATCTGCAGACATCTTACCCTTCGAGTCAGACATACAGTGCACAGAGGTCCAGCCCAAAGAGCCAGCCGTGTGTTACACATCACCTTTGAAGATACGGTATACGCCCAGTCAAGACCGGCGCCTCTACGGGAATCAGGTGAGCGTTACAAGAACACGGCTCGGAGCTCCAGGACGTTGATGTGAAGTGACTTCTCCTCCGGCCGCCAAAGGCCTCTTTTGTGGAGATCTCCGGAATGAGCCCCCCATCCCTCCAGGGAGGCGTCCGTCGTCACCGTCTCCTGATGGGCCGGGGTCTAGAAGTCCATACCCGCCGTCAGATTTGCACGGGAGCCCCACCACCGAATCGCTTGCCGAAAGGTCTCGTTGAGTGAGATCCTGTCTTCGAAGCTGCCCGTCGCTAGCATCCAACGGGCGTCGAGGAGCTCCTGCAGCGGTCGCATCCGTAGTCTACAAAGGTGCACAAGGTAAATGCAGGAGGACATCATGCCGAGCAGGGACTTGACGGACCTCCCTTGGCCACGTTCATGGTCGACAGCCGTTGCACCTTGCCTAGGATGGCCTTCGTCCTCTCCTCCGACGGAGAAGCTAGTTGCGCCACTATGTCGAGCTTGGCTCCCAGGAACAGGACAACTTGCGACAGTACTAAGTGTGATTTCTTGAAGTTGATCGAAAATACAAGATCCGTGAGCAGTTGAACGGTCTTCCTTGTGTGTTCGACTGCGAGCTCCCTGGACTCTGCCCGGATGAGCCAGTCTTCCAGGTAAGGGTAGACATGGATCCCCCCCTGTAGGCACCGACGCGCCGCCACTGGTGCCAGGCACTTGGTGAACACCCTAGGCACCGACTTCAGTCCGAAGGGAAGGGCCTTGAACTGGTAGTGCCCTCCTTGGACTACGAATCGAAGAAATCCCTGTTGTTTTTTCAAGATGGGGATGTGAAGGTAGGCGTCCTCCAAGTCCAGCGACAATAGGAAGCTGCCCTCCTCCAGTTGTCCCAGGACGTGCTGGAGGGTAACCATCCGGAACTTCTGGGACCTGATGTACTTGTTTAGACGACGAAGGTCCAGGATGGGTCGCCAACCGCCGGTCTTTTTCTTTACGAGGAATTACCGAGAGTATACTCCGGAGCCTCTTTGGGACGAGTTTGATGGCGCCTTTCTTTAGCATAGCTCGTACCTCCAGTAGCAGTGGTGGGACGTGATTTTCCTTTCTGGCCACAGGTGGAAAGCAGGGAAATTTTCTTAGGAATTGCAATATGTGTCCGCGGGCCAGCGCATCCAGCAAGCAACGGTCGGCGGAGATGGACTCCCACACGCCGACGAAGTTCGCCAGCCGGCCTCCCAATGGGGTGCTCAGGTGGGGGCCTGACACTGCGGCCGGTTCAATCCTGCGTTGCGGCGGCCTTGCTGCCCTGGCCTCCTTGGCGACGAGATCCTCCTTGCTTGCTGCGTCCTCTGTAGGCCTCCTGCGATGAGGAGTGAGCCGCCTGGCGGTACGTCGAGGAGCTGCCGCCAAATCCCGTGGAGGCACCTTTCTTGCCTCCGGAACCCCGAAAGGGCGGCCGTCGTTGCTGGAGAACGCCTAAGGCATGAGCCGTCTCCATGTCAGCCTTGATGGCTTGCAGCGACTCGTCCACTGCCTTGCCAAACAGGTTGTTCCCGTCGAAGGGCATGTCCAGGACCCTGGTCTGCACGTCTTGATGGAAATCGTTTGCCTTGAGCCAACCTCGTCGGCAAAGGCAAACGCTGTCGCCCATCTGGCAGAAGCCGGTGTCTGCAATGTCCGTGGCCACCGTTATGGCGTGGTCCGATGCCACCTCTCCCTCCTGTAGAATCTCTAGGGCCTCAGCCCTCTTGTCCTCCGGGAGGAAATCCAGCAAGGGAACAATCTTAAATCATAGCTCCCTGTCGTAGCAGGCCACAATCGCGAGGGCTTTGCCGCTTTAATGGTAGTCGACGCCGACTAGCTGACTCGTCGTCGCATGGCGTCCAGTTTTTTTCCCTTCGATGTCCGGTGAAGATGTCGAAGTTGACACCGACGCCCCCGCCGCCTTCTTCTTGGCTGCCGCAGAGACAACCGAATCCGGGGTAGGCTGTGCCCTAAGACACATGGGGGCGAAATCCGGAACCCGGTACTTCTTCTCGTACAAGTCTCTCTTGGCAAGGGCTGTGGACGGATTCTTCAGGAGCAACAGCCCCTCGTCCCAGATGTTGTCGAGCAACGGAACCAAGAGGACCGTCTTCCTGTTGGCCTCCCGTCGTTGGTAGAGGAACCCTTCCTTCTTCTCTTCCACGGGGCAGAGCTGGAAGAGCTTGGATGCCCTGGCGATCATGGTATGGAACGAGCCAATCTCGTCGGGCTGGGAGGCCCGAGGAGGTGGTGATGGAAGGTCCATCCCGTCGTCACCACCGTCGTCATCCGTCCCCGTTGTGGCTGTCTCTGTACCTGTATAATCCCTCGTCTCCGGAGAAGGGGAAGAAGGCTGTGCAGGCCGAGAGGGCTAGAAAGGAGGGGGTGGATGAATTCTTCTCCGCTTAATTGGAGGGCCCCCCCGACGGTCCAGGCTCCGCTGGGTCGTCAGATAGTGGTAAGGGCAACCTTGTCCTTATCTCCGTACACAAGGCCTGGATTGCCATCAAGATTGCCCCTGAGTTGTCGTGAGGCCCAGGGACCGGTTGCGATGGGCGTGATGGTTGGGGAGTGGAATCCTCTGCCTCCACGTGTTCCTCGTCGCCACCGTCATCGCTTTGCTCATCCGCCTCTTTGGGATTCTTCCCGTGGGACCAGACCTCCTCGAACTCCTTTCCGGCCAGTTCCTCTTCAGAGGCTGTATCCATGTCCGTGATGGCCACCGTCCCCCGCCCCCCTTTTTCCCACCGGGGTTTTCAAAGGGGTCTTATTGATGGGCTGAAAGGAAGATTCCCTCTGCAGTGGCAGGGAAACTATAGGCCCCGAGGTCGCCTCCACTGGGGTAGCGTCCACAGGCTTCGCCAGGGATGCCACAAGTCCCTCGAATCAAGGCCTTCACAACCTTGGAGGCGCTTGAGGCCTTCACCTTGGGGGGTGAGGGTCACCGTCTCGCACCGCCTCGGCTGCCGTCGGGATCAACAGGAGCTTCTCCAGAAGTTTACCTGGGTTCTCCGACTTCCTCTTCCCTGAGCCAGGGCTCGTGGTTCATGGCGTCAGTGATATAGCACCCTGCCTGGCAGCTGAGGAGCCCGACCGTTCGGCGCTCCCGGTGCCCGCGGACAACGGTGCTTAGCCTTTTGTTGGGCCCCTGTCGTCGGAGCGCCCTCAAAGGACTTAGAAGACCGCTCAGACTTCTTTTTCTCACCCGCTGCTGGGCTCTTCCCCCTCCAGCCAGTTGGTGAGGCGGGCACGACGATCCCTCGTCTGCTCGGACATGTTCATGCAAAACGCACAGTCCTTCTCCACGTGCGTTTTATCTTCATGAAGGCAGTAGAGACATCGAGAATGTTCATCCTCCTGTAGTCCAAATCCAGGGCAGCTCCTGAAGAGCTTGGGTCCGGGTGTCGCGTTTCCTTTTTCCTGGGCCATGTCCAAGCGGATAGGCCGCAAAGATCTTCCGGAAGCCTCCGAGAAGAGAAACTCGACGAAAAATCGAGGGGCATAGAGAAAATCCGAAACGGGTCCCCTTTAATCGGAAGTAGAAACAGTGGAGCTTGAGGCTCGATTGACCGAGAAATTAGATCAAATCTTGTTGAAAATTTGCAAAATGCAGTAAAAGCTCAAGAGCTATAGCACGAGGACTCCCAAAGCTTGAACGTGTGGTAAAAATCTGAGGATGGCTGCCAGGGGAGGGGCTTAGGGAGAGGGCAGTCATTGGCTGGGGGCAGTATGACCCAGAGACCAGTGATTGATTACTACTAAGAAAGACAGATCAGAAACTAAACTGAAACTGATTTTTTCTTTACCGAGGATTCCCAGACTGACGACGGAGAATATTCATGAGCATGTGAATCCATGCCAGACCCCAAGCTGGAGAACTGTGTGAATCTGATGCTTTGGCAGCACATTCTTCTGCCCCTTTTACGATGCCTAAGCCTTCATCGACATCTGGCTCGGATTCTGATTGTGTGTCTAGAAGAATTTGATCAGGGGCTGATTAAGGTCTTAGATGGTAAATATTTGTGGTAGTAGTGACAAAACTTGCAAAATCCCCCCCACCCCACTCACCATTGATGGGGAAGTCACAAGCAGGAGCCGTTGACAATGTTCCACCAGTGATTATTCAAGATGGGATACCCAGTGACAGTGCACCCGTTGGCAGTTGATTCTTCACTAAATACTAATTCTCAGTAGGCTCTTCATGGACAAGGTGTTCACCAATGACGGATTCAGGGTCTGCCTTGTTCACAATTGCTAGGAGCCAGTCAACGGAACAACAAGCTTCAGTGTATAGACTATGGGAACCCATTGTCGACTGAGTGCAGACTAAAGCAAGTAAAGGAGTCAATGAGAGCCTTGCTGTAGACTGGTTTACTGAAGTCAATGACTTCACTCCCACCAACTAATCGGGTCACTGAATACATTGCGTCAGCCCTGTTGAAAAAGGCTTAGTCTCTGCCGGGGGACTATCTAAATCCAGGGTCATGTATACAACTTTAACCTTTGCACCCCAAACCCGGTTTGTTGAATGGCATCTCCTATTGGGCTGCAATATTGAATGGTTACTTTTCAAATCCCCTGGAAGGGCCCCAGTGAATTAATTAGAAGAACCCATTAATCCATTCACTTGGAGCTAACATTTTACAGATGCAGCACTTTTTAGGCACATGCTCAGAAAGGAGGGTGTAGAAGAACTACTTAAGTAATCTCTAATCAAGGACATCTATTTTGAGGAAGTTTCTAAAATGCTTAAACAAGGCTTTAGTTTTACCAAGCCTCAGCAACACCCACAATCAGATTCCCATTTGACCCCGGGGACGGGCGGACATAAGGGGTGACTGCCTCTTCCAATCCATTCCCAGCAACATAAGATAATTGTATTTGGTGAAGATGTTGGTGGCAGTGTCAAACAGCATACAACATGCTCGACAGTTAAACTGCAATCCATAAGAATAAATTAAACCCGTGTACTTCAAAGTGTGACTGGTCTTCATTTGATCAATACAGTGTAAACAGCAATTATATATTTACCACCTTTTAGGTTAAGACAACTACAGAAGGTTTACTCCACTATTAATTCCACCATTTCGTCCAAATGAAACAAGGATTACATAAAATGTCCTCTTCCTGAACACATGGCAGCAATAAGCCTCAATGACATTTGGAATGCTGGGAGAAATTAAGCAACATTTTCATTTCATTTGCAAACTTGGCAAGGCAAACTTTATTCAGGCAATCTATAAAGAAGGCCATATCCAACTTTTCAATATTGAAAGGCACATTTATATGTTCCATTAATGGTCTCCACGTATCATTGTCGTTATGCAGCTCTCCCACAAGGGACATATATGCACAAGTACATTCAAAGGCCCACATACCAGTCTACGCCTGGGTGTGAAAACACTGACAGTATACTTTGTGTAACCAACAGTAATAGTAATGTACTGAGAAATTCAAGAATATTACAATTTAAACACGAACAACCCATCAGAACATAAGTACCATTAACCATCATCCTGCCCTCACTGTGCTTGACCTTTTTAAATTACTGAAACTTCACAGGTATTGACGTTTTCCACATTCCCTGCGAGGTCCTACTACAAAGTGTACAATTGGCCCCGAATAGTTCTTGGTGATTGTACAGCCCAGACAGCAGCCACATTAACACAGCAGATCCTATTTAATCAGTTTCCGGTTTTAACGCATCAGAAGGCTGGCTGTTTAATCACTATATAGTGATTAAAGAGTATGCATGGCCTGTAAGAAGGTGGCCTCTGTTATTTGTATCACTGATGGTAGCAATATCTGTACCAATAGTAAAGAATTTGGATATCACCTCTCAGAGTATTCACACCAACGTTCTTAAAGCCTGGGACCTAAATAATGATGCCCTTGTAGAACAATGAGGGATTGGTTTGAGACATAAAAAACGAATCCAATAATTTAGGTTTGCCAATATAAAGAGTACAACTATTAACACGATTTTTTAAAATAATTAGTATGCAACAGTTTGAGCCCACTTCCATGCTGCCACACCCACAAAGGCAGTAGCCCAACAGTGGGAACAAAATGGTGTGTTCGGGAAAATATTGCAATTGGAAGTAGGCAAGTTGTATGGTAATGCACAGTACAAGTGTAACCACATTTGTTATGGAGCTGGTGCATGAAATTCATGGTGAAAAGGGAATGCTCATTTGAGGCAGAGGCCAGTATTTCTTCCCTGCACTCGAACAATTAAACAGCAGAAACATGGAGTTTCACCAACATTGTAGACACGTTTACAGAAAGAAATGCACAAAGGGTCTCCTCTCCAAGGATACAAACAAATACTGATGCAGAACTCATCTCTTAACGGACGCAGCTCAAGAGGCTGCATAAGAAGGGAGTCCTTTTACCAGGGTAGGACACGTTCTTGTTCCAGTCCCGAGGCTTGGTTTTGCAAACCCAAGCCTTTATAATGTATGGCTTAGACTGCAGCACAGCACTGTCTTTTGCTCCCAAAGAATTGGCATTAGAGATCAGTCACGGTTCTTTACAGAGTAATACCAAATTCATCATTCGGAAGTTCTGAATTCTTCATATTCCGGTCATGGACAAAATTAGTGCAGTTCCTGCTCTGAGCCAGTGAAGACGTTGGGGCCTCTGCGATTCTGGTGCTTCCACCATGTCGGCCAATGTTGTCTGCGCCAGGGGGCCTGGATCATTGGGAGGACAATTAGTATTCAGCAAAGGAAGTGAGTAAACAGCAACAGGAAGGAGAATAACAGAACAGATGGAGAAAACAAGATAGAAAAGGTCAGAAAGGTCAACTGTTGTTGGGAGATGCTAATAAAATGTGGGCTTCTTCTGAGAGGCAATTTGGCTAAATGCATTTGGATTATGTGTGCCTGACATATTTTCTAGATTACGCTGGCAACTAAGAATATGTATATTTATGTTTGAGATTGTCCTGTAATGCAGACACCTGAATATTCATAAATGTGGCTTCTGTTAAAGTTGATCCTGCTCTTAGTTTGGCAACGTAGTGGACCATTTTGTGCATTATGGATCTGCTGAAATTCTCTGCTCACGACAATGTGCAATGCTCTTTTTTTCGCTCCAGCCTCTGTCTGAAAGCCTTCAGTCACAGGATCTTCATAAAATGGCAACCCTCAATCCCAATAGAGAAAATTAATTCATATGTAAACGAAGTCGGGACATGGGGCACGCAGGTCTTTAATGGATACAGGCTCTATGCCATCTAGCCAATTCACATCTCACGCAAAGGAAACCTGCCAGAGGTCGAGACCTATACCAAGAAAAACATTTGCATCAGACCTCATTCTAAGAAGTATTAAGAATTGTAGGTCCTCCTTTCACCAGTTTCTTTGAGGACTACGTTTTCTGCTTTGTAAAATCTTTTTTGTGTTCTTTAGACTTGTGTGTGATGGTTCGACTCCTGGTTACTAATTTCTTACAGACCTTAAGACTTGGATCATAACTTTTGATTCCACCCACTGCCAACAATGAGGGCTCACAGAGTGCAGAGACAAAGAAAAAGGTCTGGCTTAGGGGTCCTGTGACATGTGAGTGGAGAAGGAAATCTGGGCTTACCCTCTGGGCCCCCACACAAAACGAGGGTATACAAACTGTGTCAAAACAAGTCCATTGCTTATTTTTTATTTATTTATTTTTTATTTATTTCTATAGCGCCAGAGCCCGCAGGCATCAGGGCGCATTACATAAGGACAAGGATAATAGGAAAGTGACGGGACAGCAGAGCCAGATTACTGGTCCTGAGTAGATTACTTTACATGGTCTTTAGCATTTATACAGGTCTTTTATTTGAACAACAGAGTCTTCAGTTATGGCATATGGCATACATACACTTCCTAAGGGCACGCAGAGGGTTAACGTGTGGATATCATCAGTACTCCACATAAGATTTTGAAGTGGAAGTATTTTACTCCCCATTTCTTAAAGTTGGGAATAAAATACATTTTATGGTGTAAAAATGTAAGTCCCATTCTCAATGGGAGTATTTTATAAACTAGTGAATATGTTTTCACTGGAAAACGCAAATATGTTTGTAATATTTATTTCTTTGCACCTAGACATTCGCGCTCATTAAAAGATACAGGTTACCCCTTAAGATTAGCCAGTAATCATGGCAGTTTCTTCCTTTGCTATTACGTGCAATACTGGTCCAAACAGATCAATGGAGCTGTGTGGGCTAAAGTAGGTGAAAAAGGTCCTATATGTCGGTTTCCTGTTTTTTGTTGGGAGTTTTTGCAAACCCTATGTTCCTTTTTTGGGAGTATTTGCCTATTTTTAGGGAGTAAGGGTAGCCGATAGACCCCTTTTATCTGTAGGGCTGGATACGTTACCAACCATGTTTCTATACATTTTTCATTAAACTAAAGTTTTTGCTTAGAGTCATGATGTTAGTCAATCTGTTACAAATAAAACCCTTCAAATACCTGTAAACGCACAGCACAGGTAAAGTGGAGGAGAAACCCAACAGCCCAAATGGGGTCAGTAATGTTGGCAGTTTGCAAGGGAAGTGAATTTATTTTCAGATTGTCAAAATGTTGTGCATGCTACCAATATCCTCACTCAGAAAGAGAACACTTCTAAGGAATGTGTGCTGCACACATCTTTGTAAATCACTGTAACATGAATGTACAGAGATGCTCCACTAAGTACTATTCCAATTTACTTTGCTAGCACAAACACGTAGCCAGTCATCTTAATGGAATAATAAAAATGCGTTTGCCTTGAACCTGCAACCAACCACTCTTTGCAGCGGTTATTTAAAAGGAGAATGGGTCTCCAGCAAGTCAACCCAGCAATTGTCCATAGCACTAATGGGTTTTGCTTAAAGAAAAAAAAATGCAGGTTCTGTTCTAATGTCAGCGGTAGGTCTTGATAGGGTAATCTAAACTTAAATTGCAGTATTGCCATTTCTATTTGGTTAAGTAGAGTTATTTCTGTGCAAGAGACAAAAAGGCAAACCTTTGCACAAGAACAAATTTGCATACTTCGACGACTACGTAATATTGCCATAATCAAGTGCAGAGAACTTTCAGTTTCAAAATGAACAGCTAAAGCCATTTGTGCTAAAGGAATTCCACTGCAATTACACTGAATACTAACAGGGAAATGAACCTTAAGGCTTAAACGTTTTTACAAAATTGAAACTTCTGCCAATTTTCTGGGCAAGCATTTTTCTTACTTGTGTTGTCTTTTGTTAGGCCATAGCTATTGTGAGACGGGTCTGTTAAAATGTAGTCAAAGACAGCTCAAGCCGCAGTTGTGTTCAGCTTGCACCTAATCCTTTCCTATGGGCACAATATTTGTCTGTGCAACATAACAGGCAGTCAAGCCTACAGTTACGAAGAAAAGAAGCTTTCATCGAGGACATGGTTGGCTGGAAATTTGTCAGAAGTCCAAACCTTAGTAGTAAGGAAAGGTTTTACTAAAATGTAAGTGTGCCCCTTCCAACACCTAGACTTTGCAACAGGACAGTAATACCAATAGGGCATGGATCGTTAACAAGTTTGTAGTTGAGAGGGTCTCCTCTATATTTTGCTAGATTTCTTTACTATAAAGTTTAAATTGAGTTCCTCAGTTACAGGCCCAACATGAAGGACATTCCTTCTTGGGGCTGAAAGACTTAGCAAAAGGGACAATTGTAAGAGGGATAAAGGTAGCAAACCTTCAAGACTTGTATATAGCCAGATGCAGGGTTAGAATCGGTACCACAACGCAACTTCCCTGACACTCTCCCGCGCCCACCACCATAGGTTGGTAATTATTTTGCTAATTTGTTAATTAAGAAATGAGGGAGGGCAGCAACGATGGGGCTAACAAAAATGTTATAGCAGTACAGCGGTTAACTCCTACACAATGCGCATACAGGGATTTCCTTTCCCTGCTTGTAACAAGACCAAGGCAGAGGATAACTCAGATCACCTAGTCGGATATAAAGAATTAACAATTAAATATTGTTTGGGAGACACTCATGAAGGATGGTCCCGTCTCCAATGAACATGGATCGCCTTCCTCACTCTGTTTATTAAAGCCACTGTGGTGGTTGGTTTCATCCTCATCCCCTTTTCTTGCCCTTGACAAATATACGTGGGAACCAAGCAGCAAAATCTCAACACATGATACGAATACTCCCCCTCCATGGAGGCAATAGCAGGTCTCATACAGAGTACGCTTCAGTGTAGGTGTTGCAGTTCCAGCTTATCTCCTTTGAATCTCATTTAGGAGCTCCTAATTAGAGAAAAAGAAGAGGGCCCGTTGATCTACTGTAACCTCTAATTGGCACCCAACACTTGTGTGCTGGGAACTATCAAGTGCTCACTCAGGGTCACCAAAAGAGGAGCCACTCTTCAGTGGCTGAATGAATTTCAAGCAATGTCTGGCCTTGGGCACAAACATTGGAAGAAGTGTTTAGTGCACACGTTTGCATTTGCCACCTATGAGACTATTGTTCCCCCAATGTGTGACATTCTTGATTTTCCATAAAGAAGGATCCACCTATCACTAGACAGCAGATTACATTGGGTGAAATATCAGCAGTGAAATTTGAATAACCTACTTGCATCGTAATCTCAGGAATAGCTGTTTGTGTTGTGTTTGGGAGGTGAAGTTCAGCGATGGGAAGGCAGGAACTACCACTCCCGTTTTGACTTTTGCCCTCTGTGCTCCTATACATAAAAATAGTTGGACCCTTTAGTCAGTTAGGTCTCAATAGCAACGCTTAGAACTGTGACTAAAGACTTTACCAATCGAATCTGAGGATGCTTCCCAACAGAGGAATTATTCAAGTCTAAGGGGCGGGTTAAGCCTCTGATTAAGAGGCAGACATAACTATGACCAGAGTAACCTCTCTCTATTATAGCACAACTTACTCCTCTACTTCCAGGGAGGGGATAATCTGTCCACAGCCACCTTGCTCAGCAGAATAGAGTAAAAGGACACATTGTTCCCCTTTCTAAGGTAGGCATCTTCTCTACAAATGGAAGACCATCAACAAATGGACCGGTGTCTCAAAAAAAGAAAAAGCTACCATCCCAAGTGGAATAAAGAACATTACTACTAAACTAGGGCTTGATAAAGAGCAACTCTTGTAAATACTCAGGTGCTAATTTAGTAATAATGAAACAAACCACACTACCAGAGACACTTGAATACCCATTTGAAAAGCTCCCCACAAATGACATTGCCTTATTAGTTTTAGGACCTTGCTACTTGCACCTAAACATTAGTTTGCCTAACTTAGTTAAAATTGGGTGGCCAGCACATAGGGCATGTAAACAGGTTTAGCTTCAGTCAAACATGTTATCCTAAGAATTGTAGAGAAGGTGTAGAGCTAATTACATTTGTTGAAATGTGTAGATTCTCAACGTCCCTTTGAGGAAAAGGCTTTTGTTGTGAGCATCTACACACAGAAAAGGTTGAGAACAGAGTGATGAGAGAGCAAACTATACAAAGAGTAGGGTTAGAAGGCCAGGGCAACAGGTTGCATAACATACATTCACAACACTTACAATGGGCTTGTGAAGCTAAATTCAATCAGGCTTGATTGAAGAACCTGATCATAAATATATCCATTAATTGCAGAGCTCCAGTTATAGAACTTTAATTCAAACTTGTTATACTGGAAGAATTAGGCTTGAAGCAAATCTGTTTTCTGCAATAATCCAAAAGGGGCTGTTGGAAAGACCCTTTGTACCACTGCTTCCTTCATTTCACCAGCATTGCATCAGGTGAAAAAAGTACAGGAGTTACATAGGATCAAGTTCTATAAATTGTTCCTTTGCAGCAAATCAAAGATTGAGAGTAATGAATATACACTACATTAGTTAAAGCAACCCATGCAATTGTGGCACCAACAGAGAAGCAATTATGTCATGCAATGAATGGAAGCATCCCAAACCAGTTGCAGTGCTGTTCTTTGCAATACTTGGAAACATTTGAGGCAATATTCAACTTCTGGGCATGAGCCATTGTACCAGCATTAGATGTGACATAACATGACATCACATTCTTTACATCCAGTACTCCCTCATATAGAGTTCACCCTCAGACAGCCCAGTTACATTGTCCTATCATAGCTGCAGCAGTTAGAAACTAAATTGCAGACTTGCTAATCGTATGGCACTGCCCTATCTCCGACGGGGAAGGGAGAGCAGAAATCATTGTTTGTGCTTGGTAGTGACTAGGACTGTTATACACCATCTCCCACCTGGACCCTGGCAGCAACTATGTTCCCCAATGCCCAAACAGCATGGTCACTGACCAGACGCTTGAATTATGTGCCGACATGTGGGTAGCCCTTCTCTCTAACCAAAGTCTTTTCAACATAGGTGGCGGTCTTATTGTAAACTAAATATTAAGCAAGAGCCACAGAGTCAATAGCTGCATGTCCTCACATGCGCTATTGACATGTATGGTACATGCGCACACACACAGTAATATTCCTACCTTCAGACATGAAATTGCTCACTCGCATGACAACACGTGCTACCAGCAGGAGTTACAACATGGACTCTGCAGTCTACTTTCATATAATTAATCCAAGCAAAAGACGCAACCAATCTTCGCAAATAACAATACCCATTTAATAAACAGGATTAGAGCTTAAACATGCCAAGTACTTGGTAGAAAAGACCTCAAAGAATCGTATTAGCCAATGCATGCAGAAATTAAGCCAATTAAGTCATCAAGTAATTTAGAGAAAGCACATCACTCAGGCGTTCCGTGCGCTGGCAAGTGCACATACCACTTTGATCAACAGACGCCCTTTTTGAAGACCAGTTTGCTCACTGGCACGATACAACCTTAAGCACTCCAGCGCAGCACACACGATTCATCAGCTTCAAACTCCCCTTGCTCTATTATTAACACAGTATTTCACTAGAGAGAAGGTTGGGGGAGATCTAATCAAACCAAGTTTCAAATGTTTAAGCACTACAAGAAGTTTCGAGAAATATTTAGGAATACTGTAAGCTTCTTGCAAACCTATAGAATTTAGTAATTTGATCTCATGGGGACAAGTAGCAATTAATTGTGCAATGTTTACTTGGAGCTTATGTACATTTTTCTTCAATCTCTAACAAAGACATTTAAATATTTGACTCTTCAATGGGTAAATAATCACTAATAAAACACCTAATGTGTCAAGCCAACAGCCAAATTGAACGAAAACTATAATCCACAAACAGCAAGGCAGACATACAGCTTTGTGCACACACACCCGAGGAAAAAAACAAAACCTGGCTTGAAATGAATTACTATACTTCGGTTTTTAATATCCACTGACAAAATACATCTGCAGCTGTTTGGAGATGCCTGGGCGATGGAGTGTTCAGGAGTTGAGAGCCAAGGAGGGAGAACCATTGCAGTAAGCAACCAGCACAAGTGGCCAGAGCGTAAATCGAGCACAAATCATCTTGACAAGGCAGAAAAGAAAAGGATTTTCACAAAGCACCTAAGCAAAAGGGGGCAACACATGCCCATGCAAATTTAGAAACTGAACTACCACCAAGAGATTCCATAACCTTAACAGATCCTGCAAGAGGGAGAGATACAGAGCATGGCCCCTTGATTGATTGATTTGGTGTTAAGAAAGAAAGCAGCACAGCATGAAATCAGTATTACTCTGAATTTTGTCAGGCGATCATAAAGCATAATTTACAGCTTATATGTGCACCTGAATATCAAGCATAAAAGTAATTGTAAATAAATACTGATTCGCTTGAGGCAAAGCAGCACACTGAATATAATGTTTTGCCAACAAACCATTTCTTGTCTTGATGGCTGGAGCCCGGACTCCTCTTCAAATGTTCTATTTGCACCAAAACGGGTGCTGATGGGAGGGCATTCACCATAGGCAGTGTGGGTTTTAAATTAAATGCCTAAGGAACAAAGAGAAAATATTTAAAGAACACATTTGATTATAACTCACTCAATTTATATCAATACATTTGGAAGACAGGGTATTTTCCAATGTTTGAGGGTATATAAACTTTTCTACACCTCAACTTCCACCTTTGCAGAACACCATATTTCTAAAATTGGGTTTATAAATGGAACACTCATTTGCAAAGCAGAAAACTGCGATTTACTACAAACAGCTTTGTTCATTGCCAGAGAAGAACAAGTTACTTTCTTACCTGTTAACGTTCTTTCGACGGGATGTTCCTCCGACGTATTCCTTATCTTTGATAATACGTTTCCAGTTTGCTGGCCTCGGAAATTTTTTCTGTAGAGGGAGCTGCGCGTCGACGTCCGCCGAGTCGATGTCCCTCGACGGCCACCGTATCGGAGCCGACGTCACCATGCCCATAAATAGACACACGCTGCGTCCGTTGCTCAGTTCCGTTTTGTAGTATAAGAAAAGACATGCCTGAATCGGTTAGTAACCTTGAAGGAGCGAAAGCTGCAACCACAAGGGAAGTTATCACTGCGGGGATGGATGGGAGGGTCGATAAGGAATCCGTCGGAGGAACATCCTGTCGAAAGAACGTTACCAGGTAACAAGTAACTTCTTCGAAGGGATTGTGTCCTCCGACGTATTCCTTATCTTTGATAGACTCCCAGAGCAGTGGTATGTAATTGGAGGGAGTGATAGTGTTATGTATCCCTTTAGGGATGGACCGAGTTTAATACGGCCTTGCCAAATCTGGTCTCTTGAGCAGTGGAGGAATCCAGATTGTAAAATTTTGTGAATGTATGTGCGGACGACCATGTGGCAGCCGCACATATGTCCCGGACCGGTACCCCTCTTCTGGAGAGCCGAAGAAGCTGCGATACCCCTGGTTGAATGAGCCCTGAGGTTTTGGGGTGGCTCTTTCCCTGCTAGTCTATAACATTCCAGGATGGCCAAGATAATCCACCTGGAGATGGGTTTTTTTGTTATGGGTAGTCCCAACTTGTGACCCGAGTATCCTACAAACAGCTGGTCTGCTTGCCTGATCCTAGCCATTCTGCTGATGTAAAAGCTGAGAGCTCACCTAGGGTCCAGCCTGTGTAACCTTTCCTCCTCTTTCCCCGGATGGGGAGGAGGGTAGAATGAAGGCAAGGTAATTTTCTGAGTAATATGGAATTCAGAAACCACCTTTGGGAGAAAATTAGGCTTCACCTGAAGGACAACCTTGTCCTTGTGGAAAATTGTATGTGAGGGTTTACAGGAGAGAGCTTGTAGCTCACTCACCCTCCTAGCAGATGTTAGTGCTACAAGTAGGACAGTTTTAAGTGTGAGAAATCTCAATACGCAAGAGTGAAGTGGCTCGAATGGAGTGCCCATTAGACTAAATTTAAGTCCCATAATGGAACCTGGAATGGTTTTGGAGGGTAAACATTAGTTAGACCCTTCAGAAATTGTACCACTAGAGGAATTTTGAAATACGATGGTTCCTCCGCAGTGCGCTTGAAGATAGAAAGCGCTGCGAGATAGCCTTTTACAGTGCCAACTTGAAGGCCTGAGTTTGCCAAGTAGAGTAGAAACGATAACACCGTTGGTGTACCACATGAAAAAGGGTCGATATTCTCTTCCCTACACCAGCTGCAAAACTTGTTCCAACGGCAGCAGTATAAAGACTTTGTTGCTGGTCTTCTGGCCGAAAGCAACACCTCCATGACGTCATCAGGGAGATCCCAATCCTTGTACCTCAACCTTTCAGAAGCCAAGCGTGAAGGTTGAGGGTTCTGGTGTCTGGATGGAGAACCGGACCTCCCTTCTGTGAGAGAAGATTCTCTTTGAGTGGAAGACGGATTGGAGGACAGATGGACATATCTAGAAGGTCCGGGTACCACGTTCTCCTGGCCCAGTCCGGGGCAATTAGGATCATGGTTTTCCGGAATCTTCTCAACCTCCTGATCATTTGAGGAATAACAGGGACTGGTGGAAACGCGTAGAGGAGTGGAAACTCCCAGTCCACTACGAACGCGTCTCCTAGAGCTCCTCTCGGGAGAAATTCCCTTGAACAGAACAGATTGCACTTCCTGTTGGTGCTTGTGGCGAACAGATCCACCTGAGGGGTTCCCCAAAGGGCGAAGATCCCTTGAAGGACTTCCTGAGCTAGCTCCTATTCGTGGGAGACTCTGCTCTGCCTGCTCAGAGCGTCCGCTGTCAAATTCTTCTCTCCGGCTAGGTGGACTGCCGATAGAAAGATTCCTTCCCGAATTGCCCAAAACCAGAGCTGCATTGCCTCTCTGCACAGTGGCAGTGATCCTACGCCTCCTCTTTTGTTGAGGTAGTGCATGGCCACCGTGTTGTCCGTCATTATCAGGACATTTCTCCCCTGTACTGATGGCAGGAAAGCTTTCAGCGCTAGTCTGATCGCTCTCAGCTCTAACAGGTTGATATGTAGTCTGGATTCCGATGGAGACCAATGACCGCTGATGGTCAAGTCGTTGGCATGGGCTCCCCACCCTGTGAGCGAGGCATCTGTGACTACTGTTATCTCCGGCCATGGTTGCCAAAACAGTTCTCCTTTCAAGATGTTCACTGAATAGGCCCACCATTGAAGGTCGTGGGTTACCTTGTCCGGAATCCAGAGGAGGTCTGACATTCTCCCTGAGAATTGTGACCACTGACTTCAGTGCCCACTGAAGAGATCTCATTCTCAGGCGAGCCTTTGGCACAAGGAAGATGCAGGATGCCATGAGGCCTAGCAAACTCAAAAAGTCGAAGGCTGGGAGACGCTGGGCATTCTGAAACTTGGTGACCATCTGTAGAATATCTTGAGCCCTCACCTCTGGTGGCAAGGCTTTTCCCAGGGAAGTGTCCAGGACCGCTCCAATGAACTGGAGTCTCTGAGATGGTATCATCTGTGACTTCTTTAAATTGAGGGAGAAGCCAAGTCTGTGAAGGAAGAGGCAGACATAATCTAGCTGGGTCCGGGCCTGTTCTGAAGATACGGCCCTGATCAGCCAATCGTCCAGGTAGGGATAGACGTGGATCCCTTCCCTCCTTACACTCGCCGCCACTACCGACATTAGCTTGGTGAAGACCCTCGGGGCGGAGGTCAGCCCAAATGGCAGAACTCGAAATTGATAATGAGAGTTGCCAATTGCGAACCTCAGGTATTTCCTGTGATTGAGATGGATTGGCACATGGAAATAAGCATCCTGAAGGTACAGAGATACCAGCCAGTCCTGGAGCTGGAGGGCCTGAAGGATCTGAGAGAGAGTTACCATCTTGAACTTGTCCTTCCTGAGGAACTTGTTCAATTCTCGTAAGTCCAGGATGGGTCTCAGTCCTCCGTCCTTCTTTGGTATGAGAAAGTAGGGGGGAGTACCAGCCCTTGTTCCTGCCCGCTACAGGTACCAGTTCTATGGCACCTTTCTCTAGCAGGTCCATAATTTCCTGCAAGAGGAGCGGATCTGGAACTTTTAGGGAGCTGTCCCCGGTGGATGACTCGGAGGGATGTGTAGAAAGGGTAGGCAGTAACCTTGGGCAACTGTCTCCAACGCCCAAGCACCTGACGTTATAGCCTGCTATTCCATCAGATGGTGAGTTAACCTGCCCCCTAAAGGTGTCTTGTGTGCGAAAGCCTCAGAGTGGTTTGGGGGCGGCTGATGCAGATGCCGATGGTAAAGTGGCACCTGCTGCTGCTGCGGTCTTAGTACCTTTGATCCGTCCACCTCGGGTGGATCTTCTTGGGCCTCTTTGAGCCAGCTGTCCTCTGCCTTTTCCGAATGCGGAATAATAGCGAAAGGACTTTCCTCTCCCAGAGGTTCGTGAGGGGCGAAAAGGAGTTTGGCGGATAGCAGCTTTTAAGGATTTTGCTGCTGCTTTAGAAGTCTAACTTTTCCAGACTGTCATCAGTCTTTTTTCTGAATAATGAAGAGCCGTCAAAGGGCATATTCAAAAGTCTGGCCTGTACATCTGGAGCAAAGCCAGACTTTCGCAACCACGCATGCCTGCGGATTGTTGTACTAGCCGCCATGGCCCTGCTGATACTGTCAGCGGAATCGATGCCAGTTTGAAGAGACTCGGACATGGCATCTTTGCCATCTTGAATGATGTTAAAGAAGGCTTCCTTCTCCTCTCCATCGGGTATGCAGTCAGCCGCTGATGAAGCACACTCCCATAACGTGTGACTGAACCTGGCGAGCGTACAGGTGGCGTTGATGGACTTCAACGCCATACTACAGGCAGAGAAGACTTTCTTGCCATAGAGTCGTACCTCTTGTCATCCCTGTCCTGTGGGACTGTAGGGTAAGCAGTCCTACTGCTGGATGAAGTTGCCGCTTGAACCACAAGGCTCTCTGGGGTCGGGTGTTTTGACAGGTATTCAGGGTCAGCAGCCGCTACCCTATTCTTTGTCGACAGTCTTTTATTGACTGCTGGGATGACTTCGGGAGTCTCCCAATTGGATGCAATTTTTCTTTGTAGGGCTGAATGGAAGGGGACCACCGGGTTCTCCTGTGGGCCTTTGTCCAATATATCCGTTAGGTCATCCTGTTGGAAAACAGGTGAAGGCGCAGACCAACCCATAAACTCAATTATTCTTGCCATCAGGGTTCTATATGGTGTTTCGGCATGTTCCCCTGGGTCTGGCTTTACAAATTCCACTTCTGGGGAAGTGTCAAGTCCACTGGCCTCATGAAGTGAGTCCTGTAGTTCCTTCAGCCTCCTTTCTTCAGAGGTGAAATCCTCTTCAATTGAAGAAAGACCAGGGTATTCTGATGTCTGAAATGGAGTAAAACCCATCTCTAGGGCCGAAGGAGCCAAACTTGTCGTTATTGGACGAGAAAATGTCGAAATTGTCGATGCCGATGTAACCGGCTTCGAAAGCGCCGAAAAAACTGGAAGGGGTCTCGAAGAACTCGAGAGGATCGGGATCCTACTCGAGGGCATCGAGGACGGTCTTGGCGTCGTGCCGGAGGCCCTTGAAAACACCGTAGGCTGTGGAGCCTTGGTCCTCTTTCATCCGCGTCGACGATGGCGTCGAGTCGATCGACCGATGCGTCGAGGAACCCTTCGACAACGGCGTCGATGGCGCCGACCCGTGCGTCGAAGGAACCTTCGATGACGGCGTCGAAGACGGTGCCTTCTTACCCGATGGCTCATGGCGCTCTCGGGTGGAATGTTTCGCCGGGTGCTGAGACTCGCGGCGTTTTGATTTTTTGGGTTTTTTACCCGGGGTATCACCCTCAGCTGTCTTCGAGGGGGTCGAGGCCGCGTTCTCGAAGACGCTTAACATTTTCTTTCTGAATTCCTCCCACTCAGCTTGAGAACTGTGTTTGGTGGGACAGGAAACTCTTTCTGGGGAAACCGAAGACGACGAGGAATGGGACCTTCGACGTCTCTTTTTTGAGTGTTTAGATCTCGACAAATGGTGGGAGCTGCTTCGAGATCTAGAATGGGAGTGTTTTCGACGGCGAGGAGACGAATGCCTCGACTCAGCCGACAAAACCTTCGAGGAGGATTTGGCTGACTTACCTCTCTCGAGCTTCCCCTTTCGCTCCTTCAGGGCTTTCCCCGTCATGGACATGCAGTCCTCACACTCCGAACAATGGTGCTCGGACCCCAAGCACCATAAACAGACACTGTGTGGATCCCTTATTGCCATTTTTTTACTGCAGTCTCGACATTTCTTGAAGCCGGATCGCGGCGTCGTCTGTTCTGATGAAGAAGCCATCGAGAACGATAAGGAATATTTGTCGAAATATATTTAGATAAACCTGACTGAACTGAGCAACGACGTTCGAGGCCCTACGAAGCGCGGAAAAACAGAACTGAGCAACGGACGCAGCGCGTGTCTATTTATGGGCATGGTGACGTCGGCGCCGATACCGTGGCCGTCGAGGGACATCGACTCGGCGGACGTCGACGCGCAGCGCCCTCTACAGAAAAAATTTCCGAGGCCAGCAAGTTGGAAACGTATTATCAAAGATAAGGAATACTTCGGAGGACACAATCCCTTCGAAAAGGGTGTTCTATATCCATACCATATTTCTACACAAACTCACTTCTGAACCCATACTTACCTTCCCCCTTCTTTCCAACGCCACATACCACATCCATTCAATATGGCTTTTAGGCTTAACCCAAACTCCTCCAACATACAGATCAGAACACAAAAATGTCTATCGAACACAACCAAGATGCACAGATGTGTCTCAGACTTGTCCTAAACAAGGAATTAGGACTGGATAATGTGGCCACAATACAAATTGTGATTTTTTTTTTATTTGCATACCCGAACATCCACATATGTACTAAAAGTAGGTGGACCAGATGTGCACTATTACACATTACATATTAGCTATGCTTAGACATGACAAAGTGGCAATTGTTGCTTATTAACAAAACAGAAATTCCTAACAGGCATCAATTCATGACTGTGGGGCTTGACATGTTCCAGTGTAAAGGGTTTCCCATAAGAAGGTAAAATGCAGAGTTGAACCATGCATATGTCTGAACTACCACAGGAGGCATCATGCAGCAGAGGACATAATGAAACACTAGAGCAAATTAACTAACTGGACTTACTTGCTGGGAGCCATTATTTTGAGTGACCACATTGTTCTGAACACTGTAGAAAAAAAAAACAAGAGGAGAGCCGTTACATCCCCCCACAGGCACACTGTTTACCCTTCAATGCTTCACTTCACAGTCATCCTAACTTTAACATTCACATTTTGCACTAACATGCTCGCTGACAAGTAAAAATGAATTGTAGACTCTTACTGTACTGAATACATTTTGTTAACAAATGGAGCGCTTCAATTAATAAGACTTGTGGGAGATAAAAGTGCCCTTGTCAAATCACCCGTTAGGGAGATTTATCATTTGTATGCGTCATTCCCTCGCCTAGTGAGACCCCCAGTACTTTTTGCTGGAATTCTGGACCTTTTTCTTTAATTTCTGAATGAGTGGAGCCTTTTTCCACTGATTCATACTCATGGGCTCTGTTCTCTGTGTTTTAACTTTACTATGGAGTCTACTTTCCCCCAGATCTCTTTCTCTTTTAAGGCATCTGTATTTTACTATTGTAGCACAGAGCTCCTTATGGGCAGTGTTGCTAGGAACCCTTTGGGTTCTCCTTTGAGATTCATTAGCCTTACTTACAACTCTTCTTAAGCATAGAGGAATACTTAGTATCCCTCCTAAAATGTTATATTGAGAGATTGGCACATACCACTGTTAGGGAGAATTTTCATTTCAGTGCTAAAATCCTCCCACCCTAGAGACCCTCAGCTCTGTTGCTGGACTTAGGACGTTTTAATTTTAACTCTTAAGTGAGTTGGACCTTTTTCTCACTCTCTCATGTGTTTTTTCCTGATTTGGATATGTTTTCATTGTTTTTGGAGTCTGAAACTCCACGGGCATCTGCTTTTTGTATGGTGACACACAGCACCTTCTGTGCAGTGTCACTGAGAAATCCTTTTCTCTTAAGGTTTAAATACCCTTTCTTGGGTGAACTACCATTCCCAAGAATAGTAAGATGAAATTGATCTTACTTACCTTCTCTCTTTGGTCCAGCACACACCATCTTATGTGGAATGCTGAGGGGTTACTTAGTAGCCCCTTCATCCTACTTTCTCATGTAAAATATTTTGTTACCCGCACTACTTTAAATGGCTGGTGGCAGTGGTTGAAATTGTACTACCATCGTGCCTTCTACCACAGGCTGAACCTCTCAGCTGCAATACAGCACCCATAGGTGTCCATTGTGTCAAAATGGCCCCATCTTTTTTTTTGCCATTTTCTGTTTGTGAATTCTTTCTTTGCGTTTACTCTGTGGATTAAGACAGATTTGAGCCCTTTGTGTGTTTTGCCTTTGGTGGGCCTCAGCCCTGAAGCCCGCCCCTGGCTCCAGTGTCTGGAAGGACAGGATGTGAGGAAGTGTCCCGAAACTCCCCGCTCCTCTGTCTCTAGTTGTGCCTGAACGGAACCAGTCCCGATTGGCCGGCTGGCTGTCCTGAAAGGACAACCACCCTGCTGTGTGATTGACAGCCTAGGCTGTGCATGAATGGGAAAACGTTCTTAAAAGGTGAAGGTTTTGGGACTACAGGCAGCGTCGACCACTGGAAGAAACATCAGACGAAGAAACCGTGAAGAGAAGCCTGCTGCAACCTCCATGACCTCGAAGTACCAGTGAAGCGCTGCTGCTGTGCCAACCTCCTTTTTGATATCGACAGAGAAGCTCCGGAATTTACGACTTCTTCCCTTGGGTTAGTGGGACCAACTAACCCCGAGACAAACTCCACTTTGATGCAATCCCCGACTTGCTGTGCCTCTCTGTTGCTGCAGAAGCCCAATGCCAAGGGACGGAGTGTCCATAACAGAGTGCAATGTCTGACGCGGAACGGATCCAGACAAAAGCTCCAGCAGCCTCCTAAAGACACCCCAAAAGCAGGAAATCACGATCCATAGTCCCCTCACCAGAGTCCAGGACTGAGGGAGCAAGGAAAGTCCAACTGGAGCTTTGTTCTGCATCAGTGCTGTTTGCGAAGCGCTGAAACCGCAAAGTGCCGCTGAATCGTAGCGAGCCCGTAGCTGCAGACGACCGTGGTGAGTACTGCCGCAGGAGCCGTCCAGACGTCCCATCTCTTGTCCGCATGACTGAGGCTCAGGAACCAGGTTCTACATAACTGTAAGAAGACTACATCCAGCTGGACCACTTTTCTTCTAACCAGAGGTACTGTTTGGTCTTGGGGGTACTTACCTTCTTGCCTTAAGTCGTGCTATCTCACTTGAGATTTGCACTTGCTTAACTTCCTGAGTTGATTTCAACTCCCCTGTGCACAGGTCTAACAGTGTGTAGGTCTTCAGTGATTTTCTAAACACTTTGACTTTGTGAAAGACTTTCTGTCTTGGCTCCCTAAAAACACTCTTCTAAATCCATTGACTTTGGTTGTGCTTGTCCCTCCTTAGGTTGTAGCTTGTTGAATATGGTTACTGCTGGGAAACGCTTACCTAGATTTCATTGGAGGATTTAGTTGTCCTCACCTTTTTAAGAAACTGTTCTAACCTTCTTATTTTCCTTAGCCCTTCCTTTCTGCAATCCCAGAGTCTACAAAGTATACATGAGTGATATACAAATAGTATCCTTGTAATTGAAGTCACTTCAGGGTGTAGGAGAAGTGTATTGAGCATATCCAAAGAGTATTCACCAGCTTTATTGATTCTGTAAAGTATGCCCAAAGTTTACTTGAACCATCACAAAGAATTGCCCTTTGAAAGGATGCTTATTTAAAACTGATGTTAAACAAATAAATAACCTTTTATAACTGAAACCTTGAGTGCAAGTGTTACTTGTAGGGACTGATTTCATCTGCACAGCTCTACAGCTTACATTTACCCCTCGTGATAGGCCTGGCTCCTCGGTCACACTACCAACTTGTGTACTACAGACCTATACCAAAAGGTGGGTTACCTAACACCAAGCAGATAAGTCTTGTGTAGTCTTACATAGTGTGACTGCACCAATTCTTACCTAAAAACCACCCTATGTGGAGTGCCAAGGGGATACCTAGTGTCCCCCTTCTCGCTGATCCTGTGACATTTTAGTCACAGACAACCTTCTAGTTATGGCTGGTGGCAGTGGATGTGTTCTAACAACTATTATGCTATTTTTTTTTAACCGCAGATTGCATTCACAGTCCCCGTTGTGCACAATAGGGTCAACTTGGTGGCTCCTTTCTTTTTCCACCATTTCTAGTGTGGTTGTTCTTTGTTAGCCCTTCTTCTACCATTCTGGCAGGTAGTGTGTTTTTTGCCTTTGGTGGGAACTCTTGGGTGTCCCTGCCTAGGCTTCAGTGCGTCTGGGAAGGAGGGAAGTGGGGGAGGAGTTTCTCACTCCCCTGCTCTTTGTCTGCCTGGGTGCCTGAGTGCCTGGGTGGAACCAGCTCCCACTGGGGGTCTGGCTGTCCCGATTGGATAGCCACCCACCCCTTTCTGTAAACTGCTGAGAAAGATTGCAGAGGAGTGTGTGCTGAAACTGAATAAAAGGCGAGGTCCCTCACATGAAAGGCACGTCAACCACTGGAAACTGAAGTAACCGAAGACGACAACCAGAGACGCTGGCAGAACCTTTACAACACTGATGAAACCACTGCTGTCCTGACCCCATTTTCTATGAGACAGAGGAACTTCGAAGATTACGACCCCTTCCCTTTGGCTGGTGGGACCAACCAGGCCTGAGACAAACTACAATCTGAACCATCTCCTGAGGTGCTTTGGCGCTCCATAGCTGAAAACTGCGACTACCAGGAGACCTCTGACCCAATCGTAGTGCATAGTCTTGCCAAGGCTGAACCGTCCAAGTCTTTACTGACCTCCAGGTGAACCTCCAGAGACACACTCCAACTCATCCAAGTCCTCACCAGAGTGCAGGACTCCATGAATCGAAGAAGATTGACCGGGCTAATCATGTCCTTTGTTGGTGCTGCAGAAAAGGCACTGAAACCGCAGACTGACCAGAGAAGCTGAAGAAATCCGTGCCAGAGGGCCTCCCTCGAAACTGCTACTGAGAAATCCTGATCAGAGTCCAGCCTTTCGTCACCAGACTAAATAATCCAGAGACCAGGTCCAGTGCTGCTATCCAGAGGAGAATCCAGCCATGAACCTTTCTTCTAACCTAAGGTACTGTGGGGAGAAAAGGTATTGCTTACCTTAATCCAAGAAGACAATCCAGAGCGTTGGGGTGCACGTAGATGTGTTCAGGGTGTCCACACTTGCCTCTGACCAAAGCTGCCAGCTTGTGTTCCTTTTGCGAGTCGTTTCACAGTGTCTCCACCGTTGGGTTATTCTTCTTGTATCCTTACCTAGAGACTGAAAGTATCCACAGGAACCTTTGCTGCTATGCTGCTTCGTGAGACTTTGAGCCCTCTCCAAGCTGACGTTTGCATATAGTTGGGGATCGAACATTAACAGTGTTTACCTGTGCTAAAATTGCCCCTAGAGCCTTAAGCCCTGCTGCTGTTTGACTAATGAACCGGTTTCCTTCCAAAAAGACTATTTTATTTATTTGAATTTATAAACTGTGCAGCGGCCCTGAGGCATTGTGGCGCTGTTACAGAGGTTTCACTGGAGTACAGATTTCATAGATAAACATTTGCATGTTGCATTACAGTGATACAGTGGTATGTCCCACAGTTACAGGGGAACTTCTTTAGGAACAGTCTAGTTGAAAAGCTTTGTTTTCAAGGCTTTTCTAAACACAGTGAAGGAGGTTTCTTTCCTGAGCTTGAGTGGCAACGCATTCCAGTTTTTTGGAGCTAACACTGAGAAACTGGCACCACCGGCTTGGACTCTCTTGAAGGTTAGGACTGAGAGCTAGTGTATTGGATGCGTTTAAATCGGTTTCCGGACACATTGTGTATTCGTTCTGACAGGTATTGAGGTGCCGACTGTGAGAGGCATCTGTGGGTGATGGAGAGCATCTTAAACAGTATGCACTCTTTGACTGGGAGCCAGTGAGCATCTCGTCTGGCCTGCGAGATATGCTCTCTCCTGGGTATGCCGAGTGCCGCTCCGAGAGCGTTATTTTGTGTAATTTGCTATTTATTGAGGTTTTTGGAAGAAATGCCAAGGAACAGGACATTGCAATAATCCAGTTTGGCTCCGATGGTAGCTCTGGCAATGTTCAAGTCGTTTTTAGCAGAAAGGTAGGGATTTACTGCATTGATGATTTTGGTAGTATGAGCTGCTGCTGATGAGATGGCACTAACTTGACGCTTCATTGATAAAGAGGAGTCGAGATACACTCCGAGTTTTGACTGCGGCAGAGGCCATGACGACGGCATCTTCAATGCTGAAGGAGCTGTATTGGCTATCTAATTTGTTCAGAATTTCCTTGGGACCAACCAGTAGGATTTCTGTTTTGTCCCCATTGAGGCATAGACGTTAGCTGCCATCCAGGCCTGGATGCATGCATGTGTCTCTGAGGGTGTTTAGGTCTTGTTCATAGGAACTGGAAAGGGGGAGAATTTGCGTGTCATCAGCATAGTTTGTGAAAGCGATGCCGTGCTTGTCTAGATCTATAAAGAGGGGTAGTGCAAAGAGATTGTAGAGGGGGGTGCATGAGCCCTGCGCGACTCCGCAGTTGGAGGATGGAGTGGCCGATGCTTGATTGGAGAAGACCCTCATGGCTCGGCCAGAAAGGATGTGATCCAGGCTGTGGCTTGCTGGGAAAAGTGAGCAGCCTCGGAAATGTGTCTACATAGGATCTTATGGTCGACCAAATCAAAGGCGGCTGAGAGATCCAAAAGATGAACTTTGTTCATAGTTTTGAGTAACCGATTTTTCAGATCTAGCAATGCCGACTCTGTGCCATGCCGTGGACGGAATCTAGATTGTCTTTTCCCCAAAATATTGTGCGATTCCAGATGAGACTGGATTTGCAGATGTGCAGCTCTATCTAGTATTTTTAACAAGAAAGGCATGGTGGGGATTGGCCTGTAATTGTTAGGGGAATCGGGATCAAGGGTAGGTTTTTTTTAACAAAGGTCGGACCCATGATTCCTTGAGGGATGTGAGGATGATGCCTGATGCAAAAGAGGTGTTGATAAACGCTGTGAGAAAAGGAGCTAGGGCGTCAGCACAGTCTTTGTTCAGGTTAGCTGGCCAGATGTCACGTTTACAGAGGGATGGCTTAATATGTCTCATGATCAGCAGGACTTATGATTCGGTTATGTCTTTGAAGGTAAAAGGTATTGGGTTTTCCTTAAGCGATGAGTCACATGGAGCTGGTCCAGGGACTGAAGGCCTAGCGTTGGAAACAGTAACTTTGTGCAGGGCATTGAGTTGAACCTTGATTTTTTCCTGAAGGGTGTGTATTTTATCTAGCATGGCATGTTGGATATTGTTGCACCAGGCCGTGACTTTCACTGTGCGTTGTGTGGTAGTTGTAGGTACGACATGTTCTTTGAATATTGCAAATAACTCTTGATTGAGATTTAGCATTTTCAATTCTGTGGTTGTATGAGGAGGCTATCTACTGAGATGGCCTTTTTGTATTGTTTGTCAATGGTTTTGTAGGCCTGTGGGGTGGAGTCAGAAGGGCAGGTTTGTCATTTGACAAGCGATGCACGTTTGATGGCTCTTAGGTCAAGTAGTTCTTGGGTGAACCAAGAATTGGGTGTTTGATGGTCTTAGCATCTATTGCTTCTTTGAGAGTGGTGTTGTAAAGTTCTACAAGCTTTGCAGGGTTGTTAGAAAATGGGTGTTTTAGCGCAGAGGCTTCTAGGTAAGGGTAGAATTATGTCTTTAGTGAGGAAGCGTTTAGCTCTAGCCATGGCTGCCGGCACTGGTGCGGTAGGTAGAGCTGTACCTCTGGATGGAAGGTGGAAGTGTAGGAGATGGTCAGTCCATGCTCATGGGGTGCTTGAACTGATGTCAGTCGCACAATTGTGGTCAGCTATCCAGTCCAGTATATGACCTTTGGTGTAAGTCGCGTTGGTGACTTTTTGGATAAAGCCCATTTCTTGAAGAGCTCTGGCAAAGGATTTGCCTTTCTTATCTTTCGGGTTGTCAAAGCTGAGATTGAAGTCCCCTAGAAGTATTACCCTAGTTTTTTTTTTTTTTAAGTTATCACCTAGGTGGTGTAGGATATTGCCTTGAAAGTCAAGGAGACGGCCATGGGATTGGGGGTGGGGGGTTTGGGTGGGTGCACGCTAAACGATGTGGAGGGTTATGGTGCCATTAGGTGTGAGAGATTTTAACTGATAGAGCATCAAAGTTTTCAGCTGTGGCAGATTTTGTCTGGAGTCGAGGGATTCCTTGACAATGAGGGCCGGCAGCTCCACCCTTTGTGGAGGTTGTCTTGATGGAATATGGGGTATCCTGGTGGGAGGGCTTGAACGATGGCTGGTCCAGAAGGCTCATGCAGCCAAGTGTCCGTGATGGCTAGCGCATCAAGATCTAATTCAGTAATTAGGTTATGAATCTCTGTGGAATGGGCTTGTATGAAGCATGTATTGATGAGCACATTGGATTTGACTAGTAGTGGGTTTGCTAGTTTTTCTATTTCTTGTGGCTTTTAGGTCACTTGTGTCCTTGTGGATTGTACAAGGTGTAGTTTGGTTGAGGGTGGGGGGGAGGTTGTGTGAGTTTTGCCACTTAAATATCTTTTGGGAGTGGCTGAGGTGTCCAAGGCGAGTTCCTAGCCGTTCGTTTCTGATGGGGAGTGGCATTGGGTGGGAGCCTGCGAGCATACTGGTAGCTCAACTGCGGTAGAGTTGAGGTAAGGCAATGGGAGCTATAGCAGGTGTAGTACCGAGTGGTACTAGTATGTGTTTGATCAGTGCAGGGAGGAAGAGTGTGGGTGGGATCATATCAGAGCAAGGGAGCTTAGGAGTCATACCGGTGAGCACGGTGGGCTTAAGTAAGTAAGCACCTTATAGGGGTGGTCAATTACACAATGCAGAAGAGGCAACTGGCAATGTGGTAGAGCGAATAGTGTTTTGGTGGGCTTGATTGCATCTGTGGCCTAGTGTTGGGAGTAGTTAAGACAATGTAACAATACGATTCTTGAAAATATACATTTCAGGAGTTGAATGCTAGGCAGGTAACATTAACAATGCAGTCAATTTTATCTTTTGTGGTTTTGCTAACTGAATAATACATTGACTGCACATCTTTGTCTGTGCACAAGTGCACATTTTTACTGATAATATATTTATACTTGTGTTTCTTTGATCTGCTTTACTAACTGGGTTCACTGTACTTACCTCCAGCTCACATCTGCCTCCTAAAATAAGCCTGACTGCTCTGCCAGTCTACCAATGTTCCATGAGTAGTACAGACTGATACCAAGAGTTGGGGACATGTATATCATTGGGATAGTTTTACGAAGTCTTACCTTAATTGGACTTTCGGAAAACTCCCCTAACAACCTGAAGCAACAAAATCAATGAAAAATGTCAACATTATTTATTCCATGTAACAATTTCCCAAATCAACCATGGGGTGGATTTTTGGAAGCCAATCTAACATGGTGAAAAGGAAAGACACTGAAGTCTAGCCATCCCCAATCAAAGTAGGTAGCAGAGCAGTAAGGGTTAGACTTGGGGGGGTTGCAAGAGTGGTCTAGGTCTACAATGAGTTCACACAGACCACCACCAATAATTCCACTTAGATTGGTAAGAACAAACAAAGCATTATTTATTTTATATATTTTTTTTTTACTTGAATTTTTAATTAAAAAGACATTTTTAATTTTTACAAGGGTTTTCCCAACTTAGAGAATCCCGAAGCGAAAAACGAGTGCTTCCGAGTCCGGATTCCTTTCCTCACAGTCTCTTTTCTTGTTTGGTTTTTAAGCGATGCAGATGCCTCCCTCTTTGCCTTTGAGCTTTAGTCTCCTGATTTCAGTGACTCTCTCGCTGAACCTAGCTGGTTTATCAATCTAAAGGCTGCTTCTAAAGGCTGCTTCTATTAGTTTCACCAATGTCAAGGACCAACGTGTTGTCTCTCCTGAGTTTAGCCTGTTCCACAAAACCTCTTCCTCTAAAGCATTATATATTAGGTCTTTAAAATACAAAGCAAACCAAGTTAAACCTTTCGGGTAGGTTTACCATGCGATTGGATGCCAGTGGCTGTGACTCAGAATTCAAAAAGTTAAGGCAAGTTCAGGTAAGTAACACTCAATCACACTACACTAGGATAGGACTAGGAGAGGATACCTCACCAGAACATCACTGATCGAAGTCAGGAAAAAGAGATAAGGACAGTATTTTACACCCATGTAAGCCTATGGAGGATAGGGAGGAAATTAAACTCAGATTTCTCCAGAGACCACAGCCAAGGTTCCGGATTCCACTGAGGACACAACCAGAGTATGGTCCAGTGGCAGGAAGCCCAGAGGTTGCAGGTGCAACAGAAACAGAATGCATTTCTCTGAAGCCTTTCAAAAAAGAAACTGCACACAGTGATACAAGGAATGGTTCATTTCCATTCAGCTTCTGCTGTGTTGTTGCTCATGGAGCAAACGAAGCACTGAGCATATTTATTTTCCTAGCATTTTAGGATTGTAACATTACTAAGATGGAAAATTAAGTTGGAATTGAGAATTCATATTTTGTAACAAATTATGTTTTTTCCCCCAGTGAAAGCAAAGCAGTATTGCACAATTGTATTTTTCAGAGTTCCTGTGCTGTGTGTATAATCATGTGAAGGCAGATCATTTTTACACATATAATTTCATTTACACTCTAATTATAAAAACTGCGTAAAATAATGACTATCCACAATCTAGTTTACATCCATTCAACTTTTTTTTTAATTTAATTTTTTTATTATTTTAAAGAACACATCAAACATAACCAACATTTAGGACATTTCCGTTGTTACACGTCTTGTGTTACATTCACATTCTGCGCTTTACAGTCCTCCCCCCCTCCCCTCAACTTGAGCCCATAATTCGATGCCTTAAGGAACGTTGCTTAGGGTTGATCGTCATTATTGTTTCCGGGTATGTCATCTTCACTGGATTCAGCCTCGGAAGTCCCGACATCCTGGCTATCATTTGCCTCCATGCCATCAGGGGCCCTGTTTCCCCCTCCCTCCCCCGCTGACCGCCTCATGCCATAGTCTCCGCCTCTGCCCATTTTAAGAGGTCGTTCCACCACACCTCTAGCCTAGGTCTATGGGCTGCTTTCCAGCTCATGGCTACTCTCCGTTTGGCTAGTATATACGCCAGGTCTTTCAGTTTGCTAATATGTTTTAAATTACGTGGTCTGGCAAATCCCCCCAGCATGCATGCCCACGCTGATTCCACCTCCAGCTTGATCCCCTTTGGGCCAGGCGTTGTTTGACCGACTCCCAAAACCTACCCACCTCCGGACACGTGAATCATCCCGGCATCCACCGCCCTGCATTTGGGGCATTTCTGTGTCCCTGTGTTTCCAAACCTGGCGATTTTGCTTCGGGTCATTTATGCCCTGTGGGTGATGTACAGCTGGATCTGCTGCAGCCGCGCATTCCGGGACACTTTCTTGTAGTACCTCTGGGCTCTCTCCCACTGCCCATACTGCATAGGTTCTCACACCTCCTCCCACTCCCGCCTCAGCTGGAGCAGCTCCTTGCCTACTCTGGACATCAATAGTTCATATATCCGGGATATTTCGTGCCTGCCCTCCGAGATGTCATACATCGTTTCAATGACTGCATCGGGTTGTGCTGTTAGTACTGCTGCGGGCCACATCTTTCTTATTCGTTTAATCAATCTGGTATATGTTATGTGTTGTTCTGGGTGTACCCCGGTGTCTTCCATTATCTCTTGAAAATCTAGTGCCTCCCCTTCCTGCCATATGTCCCTGAGCGTCACCAGGCCCATTGGTTGCCAGAATTTCCGGATCCCCTTTATCATTTGCGTGTCCTCGCTAAATAGTGCTACCAGGGGTATCTGCGAGGAGCACGGGGTCGGGTTTCCCAACACCTGGCACTCCTTGTGCCATACTTTCCAGCCTAATTCCAGCAATCCCGCTCGTCCCTGCATCTGTGGTTCAGGTAGCCATATGAGCTCCCTTAGGAAGTATGGGGTACATTCTTTACCTAGCAATCTTGATTCTGCTGTCTCTTCTCCTGATAGCCATCTAGCCACGTACTAGAGCTGCCCTGCCAGGTGATCTATCTCGAAATTCGGCAGGTTTATGCCACCCCCTATCATACGGGTTCTGCAGCTTCAATCGGGCCACCCTGTTTCTAGAGTTATGCCATATGAAGTCCCTGCATAGGCTCTGGAGCTTCATGAAAAAACGCTTGGGGAGCATACATGGAATATTCATGAAAAAGTGTAATAGTCTGGGCAGAACCACCATCTTGAGCAAGGCCGCCCTGGCCACCATGGCCAGGGGCAGTTTCGCCCAAAACCCCATGCTATTATTTATGCCCTCCACAGCCTTCTCCATGTTATTTTTATATTCATCTGCGCCCTATGGTATATATCAATCCCAAGGTATCTAAATGTCTTAGGCTGCCAGGGTATTTGAAAGACGGCCAGGTCCCTCAAAGGGGTCCCTCTACATCTCCCCAAAGGAAACCTGCTGGATTTTTTGGGGTTTACCGCTATGCCCGAGAGGGCTGCGTAATGTTTCATCACTTCAAGGACGTACTGCAAATTTTCTTCTGGGTAGCACAAGTATAACATATCATCAGCATATAGTGATATCAAGTGTGGTCCCCCCCTTCGTATAGATGCCTATCTCTTCATATTGTTGTCTGAGGCAGATCGCTAGTGGTTCCAGCACTAGTATATATAGCATGGGGGACCAGGGGCAACCCTGCCTTGTGCCTCTACTAAGTTGCCACTTGTCAGATATAATTGCGCCTGTTTTGACCTTGGCTACTGGAGAGCTGTATACCATCTTCACCCACCTCAGGTACCCAGGACCTATCCCATATTCTTTTAGGGCTTCGATCAACCAAGGCCACCTCAAAGAGTCGAAGGCTTTTATTGCATCCAGCGAAACTATTGCCATTTCGCCGAGCTCGCCCTCCGCCTGTACTATTATGTGGTGGAGTCTCCTATGGTTATCGGTGATGTTCCTTCCAGGGACATATCCGGTTTGATCGGGATGCATGAGTTTATTGATGACCCTTTTCAGCCTATTTGCCAGCACTGCCGTAAGGATTTTGCTGTCCTGGTTTAACATTGATAGGGGTCGATATGACCCGCAGCCTGTGCTTGGTTTACCGGGCTTCAAAAGCGGGATAATCATCGCTTCCCTCAGGGAATTCCAGGAGCCTTCCCTTTTCGAATGCTTCGTTTAGCATGGCCAGCAATGGGGAGGATGGGGGGGTGGGGTACTTCCTGCCTATAGGTTTGGGGCTTCAAGGTTTTCCCTTTCCTCCCCATTCAGTTTAGGCAGCCCTATGTCTTCTAATGTTTCCAGGATATCCCTCTCTGCTACCTCCCCTGTATCTTCATAGAGGCGTTTATAGAATCTAAGGAACCCCTCGTTCACTCCCTCCTGGGTATTCCAGATATGCCCTTCTTCCCCCCTTATCTCTCCGATTACCGTCCTCGGTGTCTCGTTTTTATATAGCCATGCCAGCAGCCTCCCGTTTTGTCTCCCCCTGCGTGTTGTTTTTCAATATATTTCTTATTATTTAATTTGCATAATCGTTCCCAGAACTCCCTGTTGGCTTGCTGTAATTGGCTCACTTGTTCGGCATTCTCCTGTGAGGTGCCCTCTTTCTGCATCATTGCTTCTAATTTCTTCTCTGACTCTTGCAGTTCTCGCTCTATTCCTCCTTGGAGCCCACTAGATTTGGATATGCCCGTACCTCTTAACACCACTTTAAAAGCCTCCCACAGGGTTTCTTCTGACTTCACACTCCCTGTATTAGTGTCAAAATACTCAATGATTTCCTCCCTTAAGTCCTCCCGGAATGCCGAGTCCCGTAGGGCTTCAGCTCTAAGTCTCCAAGTGGGAATTCTCGCTCTATGGGGCTGGTGTCTCCATTTCACTACCAAGGGGAGTGGTCTGATAGCGTTCTCGCCTTGTATTCCGATCCCACCATTTCGCCCACGAGGTTGGAGGCTGCAAATATATAGTCCAGTCTTGTGTATAGATTATGGGGAGCTGCATAATGCAAGTAGTGCCCATCATTCGGGTGTTGTCTCCAGATATCTTCCAGCCCAAAGTCATTCAACAAGGCCTGTAAGGTTTTTGCGGCGGGGTGGGCTTTTCTAGTTTCGTACCGGACCTATCTATTTTGGGAGCTAGCGCGCAGTTAAAGTCCCCCTCCACATGATCGCCCCTCCCAGAAGGGGGGCAACTTTGCCATATAAGGTCCTAAAGTAGGCTACTGTGTCCTGATTAGGGGCATAGGTGTTTATAATGCTCAGTTCTCTATTTTCCAGCAACCCTCAGATTACTACCATCCTCCCGTCTGGCTTCGCTGTGGCTTGGAGCATCTTAAACAGCACATGGGGTGCTACCCAGATGACCACCCCCCTGGCATAAGCTGAGTTTGTCACTCCTACGGTGGTACCTCTCCATTTCACATCCATTCAACCTTGTAGTCAATGGGGTAAATTAATATAAATGGTCAGTGGCAGCAGAGTCTTTGCTCGAGGGTAATGAAGTGCAAGCGCTGTTCAAAAACAAACACATGAAATGATTGAAATAGAAACTCAGCAAAAACTGTCCCTGTGATAATCCAGATAGGTATTTAACTTTATTTAGCGCTTCATACATGGTTCGTCCAACATCTAGGCACTGTGATTATTATACCTCAGTCGATACTCAGTTAACCAACCTCTGAAGGATGTTGGCCAATAAAATAGCTCAGCCGGTTGAGCACTCGTTGCTGCAATATGTGCGTGATATGTAGGTTGCAGGTTTGAATCCCGGCAAGGCCAACTCAGCCTTTCAAGGTCGATAAAGGAGTACCGACTTCGGTTTGGTAAGAACTGTGATAAATATGTTCTATGTACAGCGCTTTGCCAAAAGAGCTATTTAAATGACCATTTGACCATGAGATTAAATATAGAATTCAGCATGGAGTCCTTGCCTCTCTGCACTGTTCTATCATAACATTAGCATACTATTAGGTAGTAATAGCTCCAGCAAAATGAGGACTTACATTAAACATCAAAAGACAATTCTGCTATCGAACCTCAAAACGCACAACACAATTCATGCTTGCTTTACTATGTAATTGGCTAGGTTTTTGTGTTTTCAACATTTAAATATATACAGAAGAGATCAAATGGCCAGACTGTAGAGAAATAATGAAAGGTGCATTCTGTCACAATGCAGAAAGCTGCCGCATAGTAACAATTTCCATACAGTTTTTCCACACGTAGGCTGGATGTCACATACATTTTACTTTCTTGTAAAGGAGAAAAGTCATTTTTACTCTCTTAAAACCACATTTACTCTCAAAGTTTTAAAATAGGGAACAAAAATACTCGCACCTCAATCTTATCTGGAGCACTGAGTAGAATATATATCAAAATATGAAATATAGAACTGTAACGCATCCGCATCAGGAGCCTTTTGGTATGGAAGCTATGTACAAAATTCCCAAACGAAGAAGAAAAACTTTCTATTTGTAGAGATGTGGATTGCCAATTTCAAAAGTGTAACCAGCAGCTTGAGTCACTACTACTCACATGATACATTCTATAAGCATTTTCCCAGATGTCACATTTGTTCACCGTTTTATATTTTGTATAACTAATGTATCGTGTGAATTAAGCCATTCCAGTCATTTCTATAATCCAACCTTATTAAATGTCGGCCATATAGATTCTTTCTGTAGAATTAGAGCTTAAAGTGAGAATAGTGGGAAGACTGAGTCCCCTCTAATTCCCCACCACCACCACAAAACAAACAAGTTCCGAAGGCTCTCCAAGAAATTGTGACTGTTGAAATCAATGATACGGACGTGTGTGGGGTAAGGTGAACTTTTGATGAATGCATTTTATTACAAGTGTAAGTATAATGCCATCTTAAGGAATTGGGGAATTTAAGCTCACCCTCAAAACCAGTTTGACACATTTCTGAAAGATTCAGAGCACTTGTAAGTAATGAATGTGTTACATTACGTGTTAATCACTCAGGAGGAATTCGAATTTGTGGAATGCTTACTCTAAAATTCTATCTACACCCACCATTGCCACATCATATGTTGATTTCTTCTTCCACTCTTGTAAGAAGATAACCCTCCTATGTGTCAAGATATGAAGAATATCCTACAGCAGCATTAGGGCGTCAGGTTTTGGTGAGCTTGGATGCCACTACTGTATACACTTCCACTCAGGAGGATGGCATAGAGGTCATGAGAGACTCCCTGCACTAGCATTCTGCACCACATTGCAAGGATGTTAAGCCGGTAAGATAGGCACATATCACAGAGCGCTCGCTGCTGTGATATGTGTGATCTGCAGGTCGCAGGTTGGAACCCTGACCAGGCCAAATCAGCCTTCATCCTTCCAAAGTCGATAAAGGAGTACCAACTTAGGTTGGATAATTGTATGTAAATATGATCTATGCACAGCGCTTTGGAAAAAGGGCTATACAAATTAAAACATTAAATACCAAAACATTATGTTGAATTTTCAAATAAGAGTGCATATTGCTAGCTGTCTCCGTCCTGTGCATGACCTTTGTCTGTCGCACCTCTGGGTTTTATGGTGCGCTATATAAATAAATAAAGTAAAAGTAAAGTACATTATTAAAGTCATCCATTTCATTCTCCATATGAAACTGTTAACAGAAAGCCTTTTCCAACAATTGAGGGGAAATTGCTATGGGGACTAAAAATGTCCCCCAACGCCGACCACACTGTGGGCTTCTTTGCAGAAGTTTATGGCTTAACAGAAGTCTCAGAATTCCACTGCTGGATCTTGAGTTGTCATTGATGCATCCATGATATTTTGATGTGATCTAGAGACGTTTGAAACCTATTGAGTTTTGCCAAGACTTAGAATGGAAGTGCAATGAATATACAAATATGAATGAATACATGTTTAACTATGGTGCATTCCCTTTCAGAGATTATGCATGGCGATGAAAAAAGCAGCAATGGGATAATGGCTACAATGTACTAAAAACCCTGTTCTGTCATCCTCCAGACAGGATCATCAATATATAGTGGTCCAGTCTGTGCTGTACACAATTGCAGCTGTTAGAAAATTCTTGAGTCTGACTTGGATACAATAAAATTATAACCCTACTAGCCTAAGTACCCAGCTTTGCCCTAGGAAGTCCATTCTCAGATTTATTTCATATTCCACCGAAAAAGATAAACCAATACTGTTGTTTGCCACAAAGGTAAAACGCAATATGACATGCATTACTTACCGTAATAGCATTTCTGTAGGATTTGCTTAGATTCACATGCTGTGCATATGGTCCAACATCCAGTGGTAACCGCCGAGCATTGCATCTGGTCTTTCGGGGACCGAAAGGTGACGTCGGAATAGACGTGTCTGTAACACTATCCCTATTATGACGTGTAGTGAACCCAAAATCCCTCACATGCCGAAGTCCCTCTGATTGTATTTTTTCTGCCATGAGAGAGCCCAAGGTTATTGTGAGTGAGTACATAAAGAGAGAAAGTAGTAAGACGTCTATGTTCCTTCCACCCTGAGCGGGAAGGTAGTGAGGGCGCATGTGAATCTAAGCAGATACAATCATCAGAAAGGCTATTACGGTAAGTAATGCATGTCTTCTGATGCTGGTTAATCTGCTTAGAATCACATACTGTGCATAGACTAGCGAGCAGTACCCCGAGTTGGAGGTGGGTTGTGAGAAGGAACAGTAGAGAAAAGATGTCTTAGTACTGCTTGTCCCACCTGAGAATCAGACCTAGAATGAGTGTCTAGGCAATAGTGTTTTGTAAAGGTGTGTACAGAACTCCAGGTTGCCGCTTTGCAAATGGACTCTAGGGGAATATTTACAATTAATGCTATGGACGCCCCAGTGCCCCGAGTAGAATGTGCTCTAGGCTTGAAGGGCAGTTCTCTCTTAGCAAGAGTGTAAAAGTGTGATGCATTTGACAATCCACCTTGAGATAGCTGATTTGGAGACAGGATCCCCTCTCTACCAGCTGCCACTGAAACGAAAAATGTGTTTGTTTTCCTCAGTGGTTTTGTCCTTTCCAGGTAGAACATGACTGCCCTGCACACATCTAGTGTGTGTAGGCTTCTTTCTGCCATGCTAGTGGGATTCTGGAAAAAGGTAGGTAGTTCAATCGATTGGTTCACATGGAACTTGGAGATAAATATAGGCGCGAATCTGGGATGAGTGCGCAGAACTACCTTATCCCTGTCGATTGTAACAAAGGGGTCTAGAACAGAAAGGGCCTGTAGCTCGCTAACCCTTCTGATGGAAGTGATAGCCACTAGAAAGGCCGTCAGGTCTTTTAGACTTGCTTTATGCATTGGCTCAAAGGGAGATCCCATGAGCCTGGTTAAAACCACTTTAGATCCCATCCAGGAGCTGGGTGAGAAATGGGAGGATACATCCTCTTAACCCCTTCCATAAAGGGCTTAATCACTGGTCTCTTCCACTACAACACCTTTTGTTGTGATGTGTTGTAGGCTGAAAGAGCAGCCAGATGAACCTTTAGGGAATTGAAGACCAACCCTGTGTCCAAAAAATGGGTTAGGTACAGCACAATGTGTGTGGGTGAGCAATCAATGGGATTGATGCCCTTGGTATTAAACCAGATGATAAACCGTTTTCATTTGCTGGCATAGCAATAACGGGTGTTAGGTTTTCTAGCTTCCCTGCGTATGTCCATGCACTTCGGAGTTTGCTGTAGGTGCCCAAACTCTATGACCTCAGGAGCCAGGCTGCTAAGGTCAGAGTTTGTGGGCATGGGTGTAGGGTCTCCCCCTGTCCCGAGATATGTTGTACGGGCAGGGTAGTTTTACTGGAGGCGAGAGGAACATTTCCATTAGATGAGCGAACTAGGGTTGGCGGGCCCTCATGGAGACCACCAGTATCATGGTAACTGGTTCCTGGTGCATCTTGTGCACCATCTTGTTGAGAAGGGGAGTCGGGGGAGGGGTGGAAGCATAGACAAATTTCCCTGACCCTGTTATCCAGAGACCGTTCCCCTTGGAGCGGTTCTGGGTACCTGGAGGCGTAGTCTTGGCATTGGGCGTTCTCCTGAGTTGCGAACAGGTCGATCTCTGGGAAGCACCATTCTGCGAAGACTTTGGACACAATGTATTCGTGCAGACGCCATTCGTATTCTATGGGTAGAGGGAAATCTCTGCTGAGCACGTCTGCCAGAAGATGGAGTTCCCTTGGAACATCTTGGGACAACAGAAACATCTTGTGTTTGAGAGCCCATATCCAAATGTTTTGAACAGCTTGGATAGCCCCTGAAAGTGAGTGCCACCCTGTTTGTTCAGGTAATACACGGCTGTAGTGCTGTCTGTTAGAATCAGCACTGTCTTCCCTTGTAGCTGCATCTGAAAGGCCTTTAATGCGTTGAACACCGCTAATAGCTCCAGTAAATGGATATGGTTGGACGCTACTTGTGGGGACCACACTCCATGTGCTGTCTGCTGAAGCAGGTGAGCCCCTCCCACCACGTGAGAGATGCGTCTGTCGTGAGAGTGGCTTCCACTGCATCGGTGGTGAAGGTTTTCCCCTTCAAGAGGTTTTCCCTTGACCACCACTGCAGAGAGAAACCAAGGGCTGGCGAGACAACTACCAGATCTTTCCATTGTCCGCTGGCCAGACACCACTGGCTGTTGAGCCACTCTTGCATGGCACGCATGGGCAGCCGCACGAGAGGAACCAAGTATATGCATGACGCCATCATTCCGAGCAAACGCATGGCTTTGCGCACCGTCACCTCCCGACTGGCTATATATTGAGGGATCTGAAAAAGCACGTTCTGAACCCTCTCGTTGGAGGGGAAGACGAGGCCGTCTTTCGTCCGTTTAGCTCCCAGAAATGGTTTTATTCGACTGGGGACTAGACTGGAATTTTTCATATTGATAGAGAACCCCAGACTGAACAGAAGGTCGACAGTCTTTTGGGTGTTAAAAAAAAAACATGTGTAGTACGAGTCCCCTGTTATGAGCCAGTCGTCGAGGTAAGGGTAAACCGGGACAGATAGTCTGCACAGGTGTGCTGCTGCTACTGCCAGGACCTTCGTAAACACCCTTGGCGCTGAGGCGATGCCGAAGGGGAGCACTTTGAACTTATAGTGCTTGTCCTCCATCATGAACCTTAGATTTTTCCTGTGCGCTGGCAATATTGAAATATGAAAGTATGCATCTTTCATGTCCAATGTTGCCATGTAGTCCCCATGTTTCAACAGTGGGATCCCCTCCTGTAGCGTTACCATGCAAAACGTTTGAGGTTTTATGAATATGTTCGCTGGGTGCAGGCCTAGAACAGGGCGCATGGTGAGGTCCTTTTTGGGTACAAGGAAGTACACTGAATAAATACCCTTGTTTACCTGAAGAATAGGGACGGCTTCTATTGCGTCCTTTCCCAGCAGCGCTTCCACCTCTTGATTCAGGATCTCCAGATGGTCCGGTGAGAGGCACCATGAGCGCAGTGGTCTGAATTGTGGAGGTCGGGCGAATTCCATGCAGTACCCGTGGGCAACCGTCTTTATGACCCACTGGTCTGAAGTTATCCCCTCCTATGCCGTGAGGAAAGATGTTAAGCACCCCCCCGACCGGGGTGACATGGGAGGGGACCTGGATCTGATGGTCATTTCTGACCAGAGGCTGCGGCTCCTCTAGGATTGGGGCCTCTACCTCTGGCTTTGCCACGTCGCTGACCCCTTGGTGGGTAGTATGCAGGGCTTCCTGATGTTTGTCCAGCATTGAAGTTTCCTGTGCTATAGTTCTGACTTGCACGGGACTGCCCTTGAAAGGACTGACGAGAATTACCTCCCCTTTGGGGGAAAGGTTTTGGAGTAATCTGTTGCAGGGACTTAAGAGTCTCATGCTCTTTTTTGGCCGTTTCCAGGGCCTCATCGACCGCCTTTCCGAAGAGGTTAGTTTCTTCAATGGGTTTGTTGATGAGTATGGCCTGTGTCTCAGGCTTGAACCCTGAGTTATGAAGCCAAGCGTGCCGCTTAAGTAAAGTGCGCTGGGCCAGAGACCTGCCTACTGTCTCAGCAGTGTCCACAGTGTTCTTTATTACATTCTGGTTTACTTGCCTGCCTTCGGTCACAATGGCGAGAAGCCTGGACCCGACGGGTTCTGGGACCTCCTGCAGACCCTCCTGTACTAGATTCCATTGAGTGTCTGTATAACTCGCCAGCAGCGTAGTGTTATTCTCTATGCGTGTGGTATATGCAGCAGCTGAGGTAATCTGCTTACCTAAGGCATACAACCTCTTGGATTCTTTATCAAGGGGTACTCCTGCCCGTTTTCGGGTGATAGTCACTACCAGGGAGTCGGGGGTGGCATGCCCTTTAATGTATTGAGGGTCCGAAGGAGCTGGCCGAAATTACTTTTCTACTCTTGGGTTCACTGCCCGGGTCTGAGCTGGCGATACCAGGGAGGGGGCCAAAATTCTTTTAACAGAATTAAGGAGGGGAATAGCCTGGCTTGAGGGGGGTTTCTCCTTGAAAATGTCTTCTACAAAGTCCTGCTCGGGTACTGCTTCTGGAGTAGTGATTTGGAAGTGATCTGCTGCCTTCCTTAACATGGCATTGAAGGCCATTTGGTCGTCTACAGGCGAGGCCTGGCGAGCCGTGGTGGACGGAGGAGAATCCAGGCACAGAACATCAGCGCCCTGATCTTGTTGGGGGAGCGTCCATGGGTCCGTCCCCACTTGCTGGGTTTCTTCACAATTGTCAGTGGCATCCACTTGGTCCTCATTGTAGCCCTACAGGAAGGAAGGGTCTTCTTCACTGTAAATGTCCTGATAAGTGTCCATCTGGACGATGTCTTCATGATGGACAGGGACCAAGGGCTGATCTTCTTGGAAACATGAAGCCGAATTAAGATTATGTTCTCCACAAGATCTTTTCAGGGAAGGATGTTCAGAAAATTTTATAATTTTTCCAAGCCGATCCATGCATCCTTCAAATTTCTCCCTTATCCACTTAGAAGAACCCGAAGTGCCTACGGGTGGAAAAACATTGTCTTCCGTCGCTTGACGCCGAAATCTGTCACTCAGGGTGTTGGATAGAGGCTCCTGACTGTTCTCTTAGATCTTGCGAGAATCGGGTCACCATGGCGTATTTATAGATTTGTCCGCCGCCTGCCCCATGTTTTTCGACTGAATAGGTATCGGCCCAACCGCCGAAGTAATTCTTGAGATACTGTGTTCAGTCATCGCCGAATCGGCGTCAGTTAGTGAGTCCGAAGGTCTATCGATATATTTTTCACCTTTAGGACTAGTCATAGATTTTGGGCCTAGCGGGCCTTTAGGGACCGTCGGAGGGTCGAAATTCTGCGCTTTGACATGTAAACCTGATTTAGGGGTAACGCCCTTATTTGTTTTGGAATGCCCAGTCGCAAAACACTGTTGCGGATGTGGGGAAGGCTGTTCAGCTTAACGATCCGAGGAATCCGCCGAAATTTTCAACGGCCCCGTTGGCGCTTTCACCTTTTTCCGACGTACCCATCGAAATAGGTGGAGAGGTTATGAGTTTAGTGTAATGCGTTCTTTGTACGCCCCTGTCGCCGGGTGTTGTCCCTGAAGCAAGACTAGTGTCAGGCCTTGAAGGGTCGGGGACAGGCGTGGCGGACCTAGAAGTGTCCGCCTCGAGGTCTACCACATCCGCAACGGATGTTTGGTCATCGGAGGTGCCCCTGTCACTTTCGGCGGGTGTGGCGGGGGGGGAAAAGGGTTCCACCCACGACATACCATATGCGTCCCACCACTTTACACAGCCCTCCTTAAGAGTTTTTAGCCGACAGAGTTTACAAGCCGCACACCACTTCTCGTTGTGATCTAAGGGGAGACAGGAGTTGCACGTCCTGTGCTTGTCCTTCCACGGGTATCTGACCCTACACTTAGGGCAGAACCTATATGGAGTCCTTTCCATAGTGAAAGGTGTAAACAAAGATGACCAGACCTAGAGCGTAAAGAGGGGGAAATAGGAAAGACAGATATGGCCTCACTCCCTAGTGTGAAGGCCGGCCAGAAGGCCGGGCCACGTGGATGCTTCAGCTGCCGGATCTTAGGCACCGAAATCCACCGCCGTAGACAAATCCCCTGCAGTCTTCGTCGAAGTTGTTCCTGCCGTCGAAGTGACTTAATGGGGGAATACCGACAGGTCTGTTTAAGATAAACAATGTCTCTTATGTAAGAGCTCTGCTATAGGGCGACCAGTTATCTGGTTGGAAAAAAACTATCTGAGGGACCTCGGCACGTGAGGGATTTTGGGTACACTATACGTCACGATAGGGATAGAGTTGCAGACACGCCTATGCCGACGTCCCCTTTCGGTCCCCGAAAGACAAGATGCAATACTCTGCGGTTAACACTGGAAGTCGGACCGTATGCAGAGCATGTGATTCTAAGTAGATTAACAAGCATCAGAAATGTTAATTTCACTAATTAATTGAAAACCAAATGTTCATTTATCTCAGATTTAAATTCTCACATGAAAATCATATTTGTATGCTTACTCTGATTATTTGCAGTGTTTGCAGTGGTGGCCAGTTTTGCTGCTAAACACACACAGTGTAAGCATACAAACATGATATTCATGTGAGAATTTGATTTGGAGGCAAATACAAATTTGGTGTTCAATTAATTAATGAAATTAACATGAATTGGTTTTATTGCAAAACAAATCAATGAAAAGAGACACTCACTCTTCTAAAAAAAAAATTAGAAAAAAAACAAAACAAAAAAAGAACGCAAGACCAGTTCAGCACAGACAGCGCGATGAGCACTTTCTAAATGTGACCTGTAGATGGCGCGCAGAACACCACAAAACAATGCCGAAAAATAAAAATAAGTTATTAATTACCTCAAAAATGGGATAACCTATCGAGCTAGAAATAGTTGCATTAATTCGGCAATGAAATAAGGAATATCCCATGCAAAATTCATAACGCCAGAACTCACCGTTCATGAGGAGTTCCGTCCGCAAGATCAACGCCACATACAAACCCACAAACATATGACAATGCATTACTTACCGTAAAAGCATTTCTGATGGTCGTATCTGCTTAGATTCACATGCTGTGCATAGTCCGATATCCAGTGGTCACTGCGGAGTGTTGCATTTTGTTTTCCGTAGTCGAAAAGGGGACGTCGACAAGGCGTGTCTGTAACACTATCCCTATAGTGACGTACAGTGTACCCACAACCCCTCACGCGTCGAGGTCCCTCTGTTTGTATTTTTTCTGCCCTGAGGGAGCCTTCTATACGTGAGTGAGTACAGAAAAGAGAGAGATGTAGAAAGAAGTCTATGTTCCTTCCATCCGAGCGGGGAGGAAGGGTGGGCGCATGTGAATCTAAGCAGATACAACCATCAGAAATGCTTTTACTTTAAGTAATGCATTGTCTTCTGATGTTTGTTAATCTGCTTAGAATCACATGCTGTGCATAGACTAGCGAGCAGTACCCAGAGTTGGAGGTGGGTTGTGAGAAGGAACAGTAGAGAAAAGATGTCTTAATACTGCTTGTCCCACCTGGGAATCAGATCTAGAGTGAGCATCTAGACAGTAGTGTTTTGTAAAGGTGTGTACAGAACTCCAGGTTGCCGCTTTGCAAATGGACTCAAGGGGAACGTTTGCAATGAATGCTGTGGATGCCCCAGTGCCTCGAGTAGTGTGCTCTTGGCTTGAAGGGTAGTTCTCTCTTAGCAAGAGTGTAACAGAGAGTGATGCATTGAACAATCCATCTAGATATAGTGGACTTTGAGACTGCATCTCCTTCTCTTCCTGCTGCCACCGAGACAAAGAACTGATCAGTCTTTCTCAGTGGCCTAGTTCTTTCCATATAAAACATGACAGCTCTGCGCACATCGAGTGTATGCACGCTCTTTTCTCCCAAATTGGAAGGGTTTTGAAAGAACGTTGGTAGTTCTATTGACTGGTTGACAAGGAATTTCAATATGAATTTCGGTGCAAACCTTGGGTGTGCGCGTAGAACCACCTTATCTTTGTGAACTGTTACGAAGGGGTCTAGAATAGAAAGAGCCTGTAGTTCACTTACTCTCCTAATGGAGGTAATAGCTATTAGGAAAGCAGTCTTAAGAGTGAGGTCCTTAAGAGTTGCCTTGTGCATGGGTTCAAAGGGTGAGCCCATGAGCCTGGTAAGTACCACATTAAGGTCCCGCCGGGAGCTGGGTTTGCTATCAGAGGGTGTATTCTCTTTACCCCCTCCATTAAGGCTTTGATAACTGGGACTTTCCACCATGACACCTTAAGTTGAGAGGTGGTGTATGCAGAGAGTGCCGCTAGATGGACTTTAATAGAATTGAACACTAGACCTGAGTCCAGTGAATGGGTCAGGTAAAGGACAATGTGTGGGAGAGCAGTGGACTGGGTTGATGCTCTTACCTCTACACCAGATGACAAATCTCTTCCACTTGCTAGAATAGCAGTGGCGAGTGTCGGGTTTTCTAGCTTCTCTGAGAATGTCCATGCATCTCTGAGGGAGTTGTAAATGGCCAAATTCTATGACCACAGGAGCCAGGCTGCTAAGTTCATGTTACTGGTGGGGACAGGGACATCTCCATCAGGTGCGCAAACCATGGTTGGCGGGCCCACATCGGGGCTATCAGTATCATGGTGACTGGTTCCTGGTGCATCCTGTACACTATCTTGTTCAGCAGAGGAGTCGGTGAGGAAAAGCGTAAACAAATTTCCCTGACCATGGTATCCAGAGACCGTTCCCCTTGGAGCGGTTCTGTGGGTATCTGGATGCGTAATCTAGGCATTGTGAGTTCTCCAGAGTTGCGAACAGGTCTATTTCTGGGAAGCCCCATTGTGTGAAGACGTCGAAGACGATGTCTTCGTGTAACCGCCATTCGTACTCTGAGGGCAGAGGGAAGTCTCTGCTGAGTTCGTCTGCTAGCAGATTGAGTTTCCCTGGAACATGTTGTGACAATAGGAACATGTGTCCGAGAGCCCACTTCCAGATGTTCTGGGACAGCTTGGACAGTCCTGGAGAGAGTGCCCCCTTGCTTGTGGAGGTAGTACATGGCTGTGGTGCTGTCCGTGAGGACCATCACTGTCTTCCCTTGTAGGTGTGTCTGGAAGGCTTTTAGTGCCTTGAACATCACAAGTTACTCTAATAAGTTTATGTGCTTGGAAGCTACGCTCGGATTCCAAACTCTGTGAGCAGTCTGATGGGATAAGTGAGCCCCCCATCCTGTGAGGGATGCGTCTGTGGTTAGAGTGGCTTCCACTGCGGGGGTGGCAACTGGTTTCCCTATTACCCGGTTTCCCTTCGACCACCACCGTAGCGAGAGAACCAAGGCCTGCGAGACCACCACTAGATCGTCCCGTTGTCCGCTGGCCTGACACCACTGGCTGTTGAGCCACTCTTGCATTGGGCGAATGCGCAGGCGCGCATGAGGTACCAAATAAATACATGACGCCATCATTCCTAGCAAGCGCATTGCTTTGCGTACCGTCACCTCTCGACCGGCCACATATTGAGGGATCTGAAACAGCATATTTTGGACCCTCTCGTTGGAGGGGAAGACGTGGCCGTCCTTTGTTCGAATTAGAGCCCATAGGAATTGTTTGATTTGGCTGGGGTCTAAGCTGGACTTTTTCTCGTTGATGGAGAAGCCCAGTTGGAACAAAAGGTCTACTGTCTTCTGGGTGTTTGAGAAGCAGGTCTTGTAGGACTCCCCTGTTATGAGCCAATCGTCGAGGTAAGGGTATACCGGTATGGACAACCTGCGCAGGTGGGCCGCTGCCACTGCCAGTACCTTCGTGAATACCCTCGGTGCAGACGCTATGCCGAAGGGTAGCACTCTGAACTGGTAGTGTTTGCCCTCTATCATGAACCTAAGGTATTTTCTGTGCGCTGGCAACATCAAAATATGAAAGTATGCATCTTTCATGTCTAGTGTTGTCATGTAGTCCCCCTGAGATGGCAGGGGAATTACCTCCTGTAAAGTTACCATACGAAATTTTTGTGGTTTTACAAATTTGTTCGCTGGGTGCAGATCTAGTACAGGGCGCACGGTTAGGTCCTTTTTGGGTACAATGAAGTACACTGAATAAATACCTTCCATTACCTGAGATAGGGGCACGACCTCCATTGCTCCTTTCTGTAGCAGCTGTTCTACTTCTTGCAGGAGGATGACGAGGTGTTCTGGTGACAGGCGTCGTCCCCTTGGAGGTCTGTAGGTGGGGGAATCGATTGAACTCTATACAGTACCCGTTGGCTACGGTTTACAATACCCACCGGTCTGATGTTATTCCCTCCCATGCTGATAAGAACAATGTTATCCGGCCCCCAACCGGAGACGCATGGGAGGGGACCCGAACCTTCGGGTCATTTGGTGTTACTTGCCGGGGTGCCTCTGAGGCTGGAGCCCCGGCCTCTGCCCTTGCCACGGCGTTGTCCTCTTTGGTTATACTGGATACCGGTACCCTGATTAGAGGGCCAGTTGCCCGCAGTGTAATACTGTTGCTGCTGCTGCTGTTGGCGTTGGCCACGAAAAAAAAGCGCTTGTTCCCAAATCCCCGCCTGTTTGGAGGCTTTGAGATTTGGTCTTTATGGTGCCAAATTCTTTCTTCGCATTTTCCAGTGCGTCGTCCACTGCCCTTCCAAAGAGATTTGACTCTTCTATTGGCTTATTAATGAGTGACGCCTGCGTTTCTGCCTTGAAACCGGAATTGCGAAGCCAGACGCGACGCTTCAGCAGAATTCCCTGCACCAAAGAACGGCCAGCAGTTTCTGCCGCATCAAGAGTGTTCTTAATGATGCTCTGGTTGACCAGAGCTCCTTCTGTAACTGTAGCCAATAAGCGAGTTCTTAGAGGTTTAGGGTTTCTTCGATGTCCTGCTTAAGCTTTCCCCATTGAGCATAGCTTGCCAACAATGTATTATTATTGGCAATCCTAATTGAAAACGCAGCGGAGGCGGAAATTCTTTTGTCCAAGGCATAAAGCTTTTTCCCCTTCTTTATCTGGGGGTGCCTCGCTGGTTGACAGTGGAATCCCAGCCCTCTTCCTTGTGTTAGTCATCACTAAGGAGTCCGGGACTGAGTGACCCCTGATATATAATGGGTCTGACAGAGGGTGAGAACAATTTCTCGATTCTTGGATTGACCCCTCTTACCAGCGCGGGGTGGACAGCGATGGGGTGAGTCGTCTCTTAACCGAGGCGAGGATAGTTATAGTTTGACTAGTGGGAGGTTTTTCTTTAATAATCCTTTCGACGAAATCAGTATCTGGGGTGACCTCCCCAGTTTCAACTTCAAAATGCACTGCTGCCTTCCTCAGTAACGCATTGAAGGTGGGCTGATCGTCTACTGGAGAGGGGTTCCTGACCGGTGTGGTCTGAGGAGAAGAAATGTCTATAATGTCGGGGTCTGTAGAACCTGATGGCGACTGCCAGGGCTTCGAGCCACCTTCACCTGGGTCCTCCTCGTAGCTCTCCTCACCTATGTTAGTGTCATCATGAAAACCTTCTTCTTCTTGTTGGTCTTCATTATTCACAAACTCATCCTCTACCTGGAAGTGAGAGTCCTCTTCAGTGATGTCGTAAGAGTTCATGTCTTCCTGTAGGGGGTTAAAGAGCTTCGGGTATTTAGCCCATGGCCCCTCCTGGAGTACCTCCCTTGGCCTCTTGGGTGTCCTATTTTCTGGGATGGCCATGAACCTGTCTAGCTTGTCCATACATGACTGCAACCTCTCTACAGTCCAGTAAGGTAGGCCAGAGCGGTCTGGGAGTGAAAAGGGAGTTTCCTCTCCCTGTCGTTACTTATTTCTGTCCCTTTGCGTCGAAGATAGGGTCCCTTCGCCTTCTGAGAAACCTCCTCACTGGCTAGGGTCTTCTGTAGACAGTGAGAGCTGTCCCAGCCTACCCTCCGGCGTCCTCGGCGTGTCTTTGGCCTTGTGAGCGGTTTTCGTTGTGTCACCCGCCGTCTGTCTCTGGCAGTCTTTAGAAGCTATACGCGCGAGGCTTTCGGCGATCAGCTTCTCCGTCGAGGGATCGCTCTCCGTCGCGCTAGGCAGTGCCGAGTCTTTACTGGCAACGTACGCACTCTTGCGAGGCATGTCGCCTGAGGATTTGGGGTTAGCGCCCTTATCTACAGAAAGCCTAGTGGCGGAAGCGGTGGCGGGGAGGGCTTGCGACCCTTACGGTCGGCGGAAGACGCCGGAGGACCCGAGGCCTCCGTTGACGCTATGGCTGCCTTCATCTTCGATGAATGCGTGCCTTGGGGTATGTGTTTATGTGTTTTTCTGTGTGCGTCCTTGTCGCTGGGGTGTTCATCCCCATAAGCGGGGTGTGAGCCGGGCTTGTCGGGGCCGGGGACGGACGACGAGGAGTGGGAACGCTCCTTCGAGAGGTCTACAACCTCCGTTGCGGAGGCCGTGTAATCACTGTCCTCATCACATTTGGCGGCAGCTGGCAAGAAGTCAGACCTAGACATCGCATAGGCTGCCCACCTTTTGACCCTGCAGTCCTTTAAAGTTTTGGGTTTAATTAACTTACAGGCCGCACAGCCGTCCTCCTTGTGATCGAGGGGCAAGCAACGGTTACACCGTTTGTGCTTGTCCTTCCAGGTAAACTTGCCCTTGCAACGCGGGCAAAACCTAAAGGGCGTCCATAGCTGAGGGCATGAAATGTGATTACGACCTCGAAAGAGAGGAAGGGGAAAGAGAAAGACATTCTCAGAGTGAAACAAAGAAATGCCCAACAACCCCACTCTCCCTACTGTGTTAGGCCGGCGAGGCCAGGCCACGTGTTCGGCAGCGCCGAAGGATCTCCTCCGCTCGTCCCTCCGTCGAAGATCTTGCTCGTCAGAGAACAGCTAAGCAGCTACGTCGAGGGAGGGATCTATGTGTTAGTTAATAATAATAAACGACCAAGGGCCGAGGAAATGATTTCGCAATGTCTCTCGAGGAGCACCGCATAAAGGCGACCAGTAACTGGGCGGAAAAAAACAATCTGAGGGATCTCGACGCGTGTGGGGTTGTGGGTACACTGCACATCGCTATAGGGATAGTGTTACAGACACACTATGTCGACGTCCCCTTTTTGACTACGAAAAACAAAATGCAATACTCCGCAGTGACCACTGGATGTCGGACTATGCACAGCATGTGATTCTAAGCAGATTAACAAACATCAGAAATATATATATATATGATCCATTACTCACCGTAATCGTATTTCTGATGCTTGAATCTGCTTAGATTCACATGCTATGCATAGGCCTATATCTAATGGTAGCCGCAGAGTATTACATTTTTTGTTTCCGAAACTCAAAGAGGGGCGTTGATGGGGCGTGCCAGTAATCACCCTGTTTTATTCACCATTTCATCTGATCACCTCTGGCTGCATGAAACGGTGAGAATATAGCAGTGTTTTCACTAATACTGTTGCCGTGACACCCTACGACGATCTATGCGAGAGACGTGCCTTTGTTTCTGATATAACGGCATTGTCCCGAAATGGTCGGTGCAACGCGTCCCGAAAGCAAGGCTGCTCAGGGTTGCTAAGCAACCACTAAGCTATTTCAACCAATAAGATCCACCGCCAGGCGGAAGCCGGCGTCGGACAAAGGCCAGGAAAAAGGCCCTGTTTGCCACAGGGAGCAAGTACTATTTCAGTTGAGGGCTCTTCTCTTTCTTGCTATTGCACCTCCTGTCCAACTTCAAATATATAGTATACTGACCTAACGTCCCCTAACTCCCTCTGGAGTCTCTCTAACTGTATCATATGATACCAGAGGCCAGCGGTCACAGAGCGCATATACGTTTACAACATGCCTCCGAGTTACGCTGTGATTGTCGAACAATCGCCTAACCTCTATTCGTACCTCTGATCTATTGGGAATTCCCCTGAACACTTACGGCACCCAGCGTTGTTATCCCAGTGCTGTTCTCAACGACGTGAGCTGGCCGATTACTAAGAACTCCCAACCTATGACCTTCAGCCTGGCAGCCACTAAACCTCCTTCAGAGGACAGAGACTTTGATTGTCCTAATCTGACACGGATCTCATATTGAATTCATTGTATTGTATGCATGCCCTGCCTTCTTGCTGTCTTATACACTGACTAGTCTTGGTGTCATTATATATCTGACCATGTCTTCATTACTATCCCACTACCCGAGTCTTACCTTGTATTACATGCTCTGGAATGTACTGACTCCTCCTATTACAACAGCGCTAATATCATTGCCTATTACATGTACCGAACATAGTGAGATTTACGCCAATTTATGTATGGATGTTACCCTTAGCGTATCATGATCATCTCTAGTTAATGTGCTACTGCTTCTAATCGTTTCTTAGTCTTGTCAGTTAGCTCTGTACTTTAGCACGCCATGCAGCACTATACCTAGCACATTGAGAATCTGTTGTGCTTTCCTGACATCTTTATTACTAGTAGCTCACAATAAGTTGTGTTGTAAGGTGCACATCCCCTCTATATTTGACAGCTTTTGATACCATCAAACACTCCCATCGTGCCTCCATGGTTGTTACTGCAACACCACTGTCTCTTCCTCGTGTCACTATTATATTAAATACCACCTACCACTGGTAGTGCAACTGAGTACTGCTGTTGGTTACCTGAATAACCACAGTGCTATAGTCAACAAATGTGGCACACTACTACTAGCATTATGTACGTAGCCAACGGTCTGCTGTTGAAACTATTGTATGCCTCACTGGCGGTAGGTTTACAAGTGAATGTACTAGCCCTATACCATATTGACTATCACAATAACTCTATGAATAACAAGGACGCTATTGCCCCACATATTCATCCCGAACACCCTAATGACATGGGTTCAGACCACTCGCCACCACATAACTTAAAGACCCACCTCCCTACTAGTATAACTAATTTACCTTGCTCTCCAACAGCCAGAAATTCTAGCCTTCGGGCTAGACTACTCAGACTCCATGAACAAATACCCTTACCAAAATTAATCCCACTATTAGAGGGAACAACATTGATACCACAACTCCTCACAGAAACAAAAAATCTGCCTTACCTACCACTTCAGATTCACTCTTCAAAATATGCCAGCATAAACCCCATGTTTTGACCAAAGCTTTCAACCACCCTAATACCAAGGGAGCCTTAATCAACGTCAGATCCTTGGGGGCGCACGCCACAGAAATAGCAGATCTGATCACAGCTAACAATCTTGACTTTCTTGCTATAGCAGAGTCATGGCTTCACGCCGCTGCAGGCTCTGCCCTCCTACTTGCCTGTACCTGATCACTATGATATTATAAGAGCAGTCAGAACCGACTCTAGAGGTGGAGGCCTTGCTTTCATTGCCAAATCTGACCTAGCCATGAGAATAGCCCCTTCACCTGCAGTTAATTCTTGAGAACTACTCATAGTCAAAATACCTATCTCCAACTCTGGCACCTTAACAATACACTTAATATATATACCACCAGATCTGAGATTGATTTGTCCGATAATACCAAACTGTCCTCTCAAATTCTCCCGATAGGAGACTTCAATTTAGGTTTTAATGATCCTAAAGACCTCTTTGCTCCAACAATTTCTAATGTACTAATAGAACTGGGGCTCACACAGAGTGTCCCAGGCTACCCATGACAAAGGGAGAACCCTTGACTGGGTGGCAGACTGCAACTGCGCAGCATCATCACATCTATCACCCCCCAGTACTGGACAGATCATTTCCTGCTCTCCTTTACCCTCTCAGCGAATAGATCCAACTCCAAGCTCAACCTAATAGCACCTCCCCACCCTACGAGGAACAAAAAGAACATAACTGTTGATAAGCTTATTCCACTCATCACACCCACTCTGCCTAACACAACCAGTCCAGATAACTCTGTAGATGCCTATAACACTAAAATGACCAAAGCATTAAATGCCAACGTTCCACTTAAAATGCGGAAAAGTAAACCTAAAGCACATCTTAACTCAAGATTCACCCCTCAGCTAAAATCCTTGGGAACTGAAAAAAGAAAACTTGAAACCTTGTGGAGACTCCTTCGCACGGAGGAAAACAAAACCAACTTTATCAACCGAACTGCCCTATATAAAAAGGAAATAATTTGCACCAAACAGGAAACCTATAATGAGAGGATTAACCAAGCTAAAGTACTAAGGAACGGTTTACCATTCTAAGGGAAATGGAAACACCTATAACTCAGACGAGTGTCTGAAGGACAAACTTTGGTGTACGAATGTCCAGAACGCCTTAGTGAGCAAAATCTCTCTCCTCCAGAGTAAGATTGCAAATAAAAAAGCTAACCTACCGAACAAAGATAAGCATGGCACAGCCACAGCTTCCTCCAGTGAAACTACACATTCTTTTCTCACAAGTCTCCACCTACGAGGTAGAAAATCATTTCCTCCCTTTAACCATCAGTGTGTCAAGGAGATAGCTGCCCTGCACAAATAATTAAAGACGTCACTGGAGATTTGGTGCCATTTCTTACTAAATTAACGCCTCATTCACATCTGGCACTGTCCCTAGTAACGTAAAGGAATCTTGGGTTTTACCCCTCCTGAAAAAACAATCACTGGGCCCTTCAATCCCCATTAACTACAGGCCGATCACTACAGTACCATTTTTACTCAAGAACCTGAACAAAGTTGCTTACATCCAAATACAGGAAACACCTCGAGACCAACCAACTCCTTGGAGCCCGCCAATCGGGTTTTAGACCACGTCACAGTACAGAGACTGCACTAAGGTCTAAAAACACAGATCGACGAACTTAAAGACAAAGGAAAAACAGCTTTTCTGCTACTCCTTGATCTTTCTGCCGCCTTCGATCTGGTGGATCACCAAGTACTCTGTAAAAACTTTGCCTCGGCAGCGTACTTTTTACAAGACACCATCACCTGGATTAAATCCTTCTTGAACAACAGGACTATGAGAGTCTTCTCTCCACTAGCCGCTGCTGATCCAATCCCGATAACCTGTGGTGTGCCACAAGGTTCCTGTGTCTCTACTACAATGCATAATATATTCACAAAGCCATTGTTCAATGACTTAGACCATCTGGGTGTCACCTACACTAACTATGCAGATGACACCCAGATCCTCATAACTCTCACACAAGACTATGACAAAGATCTGGCCTTAGTGAATAAAATATACCTCACACGGTCTATGCCTGAATGATGACAAGACCGAGCTAATTCTCGGAACCACAGCCAACCTCAACAAATTGAACTCGAACTATACCTCCTTCAACATCGATGGTAACACCATTAAAGTGGTAAAAGAAGTAAAAACTTTAGGCTTTTACCTCGACTCTGCTTTCACATTCAATAAACAAGTCAATTCAATGGCATCCTCTACAGCTTACACTTGTAAGCTGATTAGGGCCTGTAAACCATTCCTGTCTAAAGAAAGTTGTACAATCCTAGCTAGAGCATTTATCAGGATTATTGCAATGCCTCGTACTCGGGGGCGAGCAAATACATCACTAATAAAATCCAAACCCTGCAAAACACCTCTCTTAGAGCGGCCCAATGCATACCAAGGAGCGAACACATTTCACACCTGAGGAGACCGAACAAATGGCTCTCCTCGAAGGACAAAATTATGATTAAAACCCTCTCACTAACGCATAAATGCCATAATCAAGAAGCCCCATCTACCTTTCTGAGAAAATCGTTAAAGAATCCACATCATGACCTACTTGATCAGTCAACTCATCATGTCTAACTGTGCCTAGATTTAAACTAAAAAAAAGCAGGGGGTAGTGGTTTCCCTGTTCTGGCAGCACAAGCTTGGAACACTCTTCCTCCCTCATTGAGAGCTAAACAACCTTTCTACATGTTCAGGCGTAACACTATAAACTGGCTTGTTACAAAGGACACAATTGGATAGCTCTAGCCCTGTACATACAAGAACATCTGACTTCTTTACTCCGCTGAGTGACCCTTGCCTGACTACCAGTGTATTTCTATTTTGCACCTGTACTGTATGTATATTTTTGTTCTAGTCTGACTACCAATGTACTCTGTTCTGTACTTGCACTTTATGTATACAATTCCTTGCCTTTTTGTATAATCCATGGTATCTACCGTATTTTGTATCCACCATAACTAAGCTGAAAGTACAGTTGTAACATTCTGTGAAAGGCACCCAGATACCTTTGGGTGGGGTGCTCTATACAAATAAACAAACAATACTATCCCTAATGTGATGTCCACTGTACCCATGGTCCTTCACATGTCGAGGTTCCTCAGATTGTTTTGTTTCTGACATGAGGTAGCATGAAGTGTAACGTGAATACAGATGTAATAAAGCTCATAAGAGTAGATAAGCCAGAAAACATCTATGCACCTTCTACTCCACGGGGGAGGAAGGGTGGGAGGCAAGTGACTCAACAGATACAAGCATCAGAAATACAATCACAGCGAGTAATGTATCCCTTCTGAGGCTTGTGGATCTGCTTAGATCACATGCTATGCATTGATTAGTGAGCAGTGGCTGGAGAAGGTTTTGGGGTTGTGAGAAGGTACAGCGGTAGATAGATGTGTTAGCACTGCTTGTCCCACCTGCAAATCTGCTTTAGAATGTGTGTCAATGCAGTAGTACTGAGTAAAAGTATGTATAGAGCTCCATGTAGCTGCTTTGCAAATGGCATCCAGCGGGACGTTTGCAATAAAGGCCAAGGTAGCTACTGTACCCCTGGTAGAGTAAGCTCTTGGCGTGAAAGGCAGTGTTGATTGATGGAGTAGCAGAGCTGTATGCATTTCACTATCCATTTGGAGATGCCGTTTTTTTTAAACGTGATCACCTTCCGTGCCAGGTGCCATGGAGACAAACAGTTGGTCTGTTTTCCGTAGCAGTTTTGCTTTGTTTATATAGTAATGAACGGCCTTCTTTACATCTAGTGTATTGAGGTTTTTCTCAGCTGAGCTTGAAGGGGTTTGAAAGAAAGCAGGTAGTTCGATGGACTGGTCGACATGGAACTTAGATATGAATTTAGGTGAAAACCTAGGGTGTGTTCTTAATACTGTTAAGGATTTAAATCAGGCAATACACCCTGGTATCAGCCTAGTATGCAGTGCACAAATGAAAGACTTATTTTATTATGTCTATAGGTTCAATATTCTGATTGATATACCACTCATATCACACCCCTCCTCAAAATACCCTCAGGTCACAATGGACCAGGAATCAGGCTGGTTGGTAAAGATAATATTTATTTATTTAAAATTCAAATCAAACATATGTTTTAATATATGGAGCAGCAATCACCAATGTGGTGACAATACAAATAGGTAGGTATGTAAGGCAGGTAGATTCACTTTTAGCAACACAGAATCTAAAACAGAGAAAAGAACAGTTTTGACTTGTTTCAAAGATAGCGCTTGAGTTAAGATTTCGCCCACCAAAATTCCTTAACCAACAAATAAGCAATTCTAAACAGATGTGAGTAAGCAGCAGGTTTTCAGGAATAAAGAACAGTGAACAGAATTTAAATACCACCTTCCCTCCCCAAACCAGAGAGAAAAACGGGTTGGAAATCTTACACTTTTAAAATGACATTCGAAAATGGCTTAACAAAACAATGAAAAGTGTGCAAAAATACTTGTATCAATATAAAATCTGTTTTATCTGGGGATGTAGCTACAGGTCTTATGTATAAGTCAGAGTTGAAAATAAGTCTCTAGCTAGCTATTAAATTGAGGGAGTTATGCAATGTTGAAATAGGTGTTTTTAGGAAAATAGAGCAGAGAAAAACAGAAAATCGGTTTTAAAATGACAGATTAATTTTACTTAAACTAGATTTAATGCCTACAAAAAAGAGAATGCCACCCGTGAATCTCCACAGTTACACGGCCGTTGTAACCCTTCACGTGGAGGATACCCCGTTTTCTTTATGTAAATTACTTTATTTAATCAAAATCACTAATGGCTTATGTTCGAGTAAAACAAAAATGAAGAGAAAATCCGCGCTAACACTAGGAATCACAGACAGGGTTGCAAGAATGGTTGTGACAATATTATAGGTTCTTAAGGTAAAGATAGGATGGTTGAGAGATTGGGATAGGACAAGGCAAGGAAAGATATGCTATGGTTTACAATCATTCCTATTAATACTTACAGTCCACTTTAAATTAAGATTTTACACCGTCAAGGGTTCCGGTCATCACACATATCGTGTCTAATTAAGGACAGCAGGGCACATCTGGCGGAATAGGGTCAGCTGGGCGGTACTGGTCACCTAGACGGCACTGGACTGGAGACTGCACTGGACTGCGCTGGTTACTGGAGACCGGAGATCAGTGGGATGGCGAGTTTGTAGCAGGCAAGCATTTAGTGGTAGCAAGCAAGACTGGATCAAAAAGCTTCCCTAAGTTTTTGGGATGGCCTCAGAATTTGGGCCTAGCTGAAAAGGAGTTCAGCAATGCAGAGGCCTCGGCTTTGCAAAGAAATCTGGAATCCGGAACAAAGATGGAGAATTCAGGAACAGGGTGCCACGCAGAAAATCAGGATGAAGTCAGGAATCAGATTTTCTTGTGTGCTGCGAGGTTCCCTTATTTATCATGCCAAATGACATCACTAAAGTTTATGGTAGGGGCAGTCTTACAACCCACACCCACAATGCTATGATTGGGCAAGAGCATAGTTTCTGCCTTGCTTTTCGCTGATTGGATGACAGAAAAAGGATGTCATGTTTATGAGATGATTTTTACAATGACTAGAACCTCCCCTAGCCACTGGAACTAACTTTCCCACAAATACATATTTATGTAGTTAAGAAAATCAGATGCACATGTTACTTATCTATTGGGTCACATTTCAATCCAACTCCCAAGTCTGTGGGACCTGGTTTAGTCTTTCTGTTGAATGAAAGGTTTGGCCTAACATTTCCCAGTTCTGTACATATATGCGCAATTAGCCCTAGAATATGTGTACACAATGTTATGTTTGCAACATTAATACTTTCTGCGCAATTGGTTATTCTTTGTAACTTCTGTTCCTTACGTAGTAAGAAACTCTACCAAGTTTTCAAATTAATAGCATAAATTCAGATTTAGATGTATGCACTTTCACATTCGTTCTCATTCTTGCTGCCAAATTAAATGTCTTGAGGTTCAGTGGCAAAATAAGCATTCTAACCAAAAAGTCACATGTCAGTTTTTTTTTTCTTTTTCCCAAGTGTAAGCAAATGTCAAATCCTTTGAATATGAATGAGGGACCTCTGCCTTGAGAGTGAAGCTTCCTGCCCCTCCCACTGGAAGGGTGAGTGTCCAAGCCTGCTATTGTCTTCGCCTGGAACAAAGACGAATGTCTAATGAAGTCCCTTTGTCATGAGTATCCAAGGCCTCCTAGCAGCAATTAGCCTTTCCTGTGCCAGCAGTGGAGGTGTCAACCTTTCTCCGGGCTAAGAACTGTCAGAGCAGGTTTTTATTTTATATAGTTGATTAACCCAGACTTTTTACATTTTAAATCTTTCCTTTAAACATATCAAATTAAAACAGTTTATAGGTGGATTTTTAACATTAGCAAATCCTTTGACATTCTTAAATAATTAAGCCTTTACACAAGAATATACTTTAAAAACAGGCGATTTTGCTCTTCATTCATGAAAAAGCACATTAAACTTATTTCTTTAAATCCGGTTTTCATCTGTAGCAAATACAAATTTTCGTCAGCGCTAGTTCTTCCCTTGAGTGCTGGAATTGTTTGCAGCATGACTAAATGTATCCAGCATTTTTTATAGTCTTTCTCTGGACAGCTGTTTCTTGATATTTGTTACAAAGAAATAGCTGCGTTTCCCAAACAAAGATTCCTGGGTTGCTTTTTCAAAGATACATTTTGTAGGAGCTGTCATTCCAATGAGGCCCGGTTCCTCTGAGCCACAATGGATGATCCTGAGCATTTCAGGGCCTTTTAATCTCAATGATTAATTAGAAATGAATGGATTTGGCACCAAAACAGCACTTTTTTAAATGACATTTTCCTAATCTTAAAAGGCATTTTCGGGTTTTCAGCACAATGATGCTGTTTCATTCACTTTGCTCCATGTTGACGGTGGCAGAGCCCACTGGCATGCTCCTGCAATGAGGACTCTGTTTTCACCCCACCTGAACTGTGTGTGGCAGGGTGTGCAGCCTTTTTCTGGTTGTGACACAAACGCAGTTTTTTTATTTTTTAAACTTTGGTTTTATTAGCATTTTCTTATTGTAACATACCGGGCAAAAAAAGAATAATACATGTAATGCAATTGACTGGCCCGTTCAACCCCTTATCCCGCCCCTCCCTCTACCCCCCGCCCCAACACTTGCCCACCCCTCCAATCCTACAAAAACTTCAGTCTTGTGAGATATTAATTGCTCTCTTTGAATCCTGCACTTAGGAGATGATGTGGTAGGTGACCAATTTATTGCCGGCTGAGTGAAAGTTGCCATCCTCCGGGTTGTGGGCATTCAGTACAGGTCCCACTCAGCTCCGATCCTCCTCTCCACGAGCATGGGGGAGTGTTTTGCCTCAGTGGACGTCCCATCCCCAGGACTGCTGCACTCCACTCCAGTTTGCCAGGAACGAGCCCAAATCGTTGTTCACCGTTGGTGTGAGTTTGTCCATCAAGAACATGTTTGTTACTTTTTTCAGCCATTTCTCCTTGGAGGGGATTTCCGGGCTCTTCCACTTCTGAGCCAGGGCCACCCTCCCTGCCCGCAACATTGTCTCCGTCATCCTTGGATATCTATGTATTTCCAAGTCCTCCGGGGGAAGACCCAGCAGCATCGACAAAGAATCCTGGGGGAGAGGCTCATCTGAAACCTCTGCAATCCAGGCTCGAACCCTTCCCCAGAAGTCTTGGACTTTTGGACAAAGCCACCACATGTGTTTCCTGGATCCCCTCTGGCCACACCCCCTCAGGCACATTGGAGATACGCCCGAGAACATTTTGGACAGTCTCACTGGGTCCCCATGCCACCCCTGTAATATCCTGAAATTATGCACCATGTCCGCAGTGACTAAATTCCCATGGAAGGCGATTTTGAAAATCCTTGACCAGGCGTCTTCCGAAATGACTTCCCCTGCCAAATCATCCCAAAATGAGCGGAAACTACGTCTCCCGGGGAGGTTAATGGGGTTTAAAATTTTGTATATGCTCGATACCACGCCCTTTCTCGAGGTCGCCGTGTCTAGAAACTTTTCAAAGGGAGTCAACTGCCTCCTCAAATTCTGGCCCCATGCTTGATCACCCAATATGCTCTTGAGACGGAGGTATTCAAAAATGGTAAGGGACCCTTGGCCAAGTGCGTCTCTCAGATCGTCATAGGCTAAGAATTCTCCCTCCCTGAACATCTGCCCTGCCCATTCCATCCACAAGTCTGACCAAATCTGCGAGTTCCAGAACCCTCTATTGCCCAGGTTGAGGAGAAGACCCCAAAGGGAGGAGATCGGGGACGGCCATGAGGTAAGATAAGCTGTCTGTGGGCCCTCCTTCCAGATTTCCCAGAGAACTCCCAGGGTCGGGTGGGCTCTTAATTTTCCCAGGATAGATTTGCAAAGGGCCCACAGGAGATCCCTAACCTTCAGGGGGTGGGTGTCCATGTCCTCTAGGTATGACCAGTACGTCCTCATCCCTTCTTTCGTGTGTTCTAAAAGGACCCTCAGCTGAGCAGCTCGGAAGTAAAGGTGGAAATCAGGAAGCCCGAACCCCCCCTCCTCCCTCGGCAGTGTCAGAGTCGCCCTCCCCGTCCTCGGGTTCTTCCCCTGCCATATGAATTCTCGGACTGCGTGCTGTAGGTTCCTGAAGGTCTGCTCAGGGACGATGGTGGGAAGCGCTGTGAACAGGTACAGAAGCCTTGGTAAGACATTCATCTTGACCACTGTCATCCGGCCATACCACGACAGGATCATCTTGCCCCATCTCCGCAGGTCCGATGTGATCCCTGCCATTATCGGGTCATAATTGGTGGGGGCTAGTTTAGACAGGTCCCTAGTAAGCAGGACTCCCAGGTATCGTATGGAGGCCTTTCCCACTGCAATCCCCTCAAACCTGTCCAACGGGTCTAACTCAGGGTCTCGTTCTTTCATTGGGAGCAGGACTGATTTTGTTGTGTTGATTTTTAGACCGGAGAAGCGGGCGTACGTGGCCACCAGGGATAAGAAGGGGGGTAGCGAGGTGGCTGGACTCACCATATAGGCCAAAATATAGTCTGCGAATAGGGATAGTTTGAATTTCATTTCGCCTCTGCTGATTCCCCTGGTACCCGGATGTGCTCTAATCGCTATGGCAAGTGGTTCCATCGTGAGGACGTTTATCAAAGGGGAGAGGGGGCAGCCCTGCCTGGTCCCCTTCGAGAGAGGGAAGGACCCGGACAACATTCCGTTCACTTGGACCCTTGCCGTGGGGGCTCTATAGAAGTACACCGTAAAACCGTCCTCCCCCGGGGAGGTCCCCACCTTCATCCCGCTAAGTACCTTGTCTATCTCCTCCTCGGTGACCGGAACCTCCAACATCTCTCTCGTAAGGGCCGGACCTTGAATGGAACCCAGGAAGTCCTCTATTAGAGTATCTCCCTCATCATATTCTGAAGTGTACAAATTTTCATAGTAATGGCGGAAGGCCTCCCCTATGTGGGGAGAGTCGTAACCTATTGTCCCCCGAGCATCTTTCACCGCCTTCACCATTCTGCTACTTTGGACCTCCCTCAACTTCCAGGCTAGGATGCCGTCTGCCTTATCCCCCTTGTCTTAATATTTTTGTTTCACCATCTGGAGGTTTCTCTCCGTTTTGTGCAGGAGGAGGTCCTTCAGTTGGAGTCTATAGTCCTCCAGGGCGGAGACCCGGTCGCGCTCAAGCGTCCGATCCGGAGCCCCACATGGTTGGAGTTGGGCTATCTTTTCCCTTAGGGTCTTTTCCCGGGCCTCCCTTTCCCTTTTCTTCTGGGCCCCTATTTTGATGAGAACCCCTCGCAGGGTCGCCTTGAAGGCATCCCACAGTATATGTATGCCCACCTCCCCATTATCATTCAGCTCAAAGAACTCTGTTATGGCATCTAGGCACTTCCTGCGAGAGGACCTCGTCTTTCAGTAGGGCGTCATTACATTTCCAGCGTCCTCTGCACTCCGTTTGCCAACCCTCTGCAATAGTAATCCGGACCATATCGTGGTCCGTCCAGGGGACCGAGTCAATTCTATAGCCCAAGGTGTATGGGCGAAGTGTCTCGTCCACCAGGATATAATCGATTCTGGAGAATGAGGTGTGTATGGCTGAGTAATACATGTACGAGGGGGCATCAGGGCTAGGGGACGGGATGGCGTCTACCAGGCCCAGCTCTGCGTTAACCCTCTGGAAGTTGCGCGCCATGGCCTCGTCCGCAGGCCTAATGATTGGAGGACCCATGCGCTTTCTATCAGAGGACGGGTCTAGACCATATTAAAGTCTCCCCCCACCACTACCTTGCCTCGCACAAAGAGTTTAAGCCTGTCCCTTAATTCCTCCCAGAACTGAGCTTGACCCTCGTTGGGGCCATATACGGCTGCAAGAGTTAAGGGGCGCCTTGTAGTGAACCCCTCACCAGCAGGTAGCGGCCTCCTGCTCAAAGCCTACGCCCCTCACTAGTAAGATAGCCACTTCCCTCTTCTTCGATCTGTGCGATGCACAGAGCATCTCGCCTATTCCTCCTCCCCTCATCTTGGGTTCCTTCCCCCGAGCCCAGTGTGTCTCCTGTAAGAAAAGCAGGTCTAGTTTGGCCCTTCTGAACTCTCTACTAACTAGGGATCTCTTTGTGGGTGTGTTCAGTCCTCGCACATTCAAGGTACCCACCCCTAGGGCCGGCAGACCATCAGCCATAGTCTGTGCAACTTTCCTGTTCGGTCACCCACATCCTGTTGAATCTCCCATCTCGCTTCTTTAGTCTCACATTTTGATTACTTGGATACCCCCTTCCGCCCTCCTGAGGGGCCCTAAAACAAACCCCCAATGCCCCCCTCTGCCTAAAGACCCAACCCCTGCCAACGTGAAACTACCCCCCTCCCCTCTACCCGGCGTCCAGCCAGTTAGTTCCGCCATTGCTGGCATTTGGCCGGACCACCAGCCTGCCCCCCTTAGCCAGGCACGAAGTACAATGCTCATCTCCTTGAGCCTCCCTTACCCCCCCGGCTTCGTCCCGTCAGGTGCCCACACTATAATTGCTGTTCAGCGGGAGACTGTCCTCGCTGGGACATCATCAATCTCCAGTCCTTCCTCGCAGCTAGTCGGGATTCCCCCGCCGTCAGCCCTCCAAGTCCATATGCTCTCTTTCTTATGCCGGCGGTGGAGTATTCAGTTTTTTGTATTTCCCCGGGGCGGTTCTCCTTCTCCTGGTGCCCGACTGACCTGGGCCCCCCCCCCTGTCCATTGCTTCTGGGCCGATTGGGCCCCTTCGGGTTTTGGGATCCACCACATAATCCCGTATAGCCCCTTTTATATCCTCTTCAGTAACCAGCATTGTCTGTTGGCCCATATATTCGAAAGTCAGGGAGAAAGGATACCCCCACCTGTAGCGTACCCCCTTCTCCTTGAGTAGCTGCGTTAGGGGGCGGCACATTCTGCGCTTTGCCAGGGTGTAAGCGGAGAGGTCCTGGAAAATGGTGATCTGAGCGTTGTTGTAGGTTATCGCCCCCGCCTTCCTCGCTTCATCCAGGTCCTTGGCCTTTTCCGTGTAGTAGTGAAACCGGGCAAGGACAGACCGGGGTCTCCCCGCCTTGCCTCCTGCTCTATGCACCCGGTCAAATGTTGGTTCTGTGGTCATCTCCTCCGCAAATAGAAGGTAATAATGTCTCTCACAACTCGGGTCAAGTCTCTTTCTGTCTCCCCCTCCGTTTCCGGAATCCCAAAAAATCTTAGATTGTTCCTCCTCTCCCTATTTTCATAATCGTCCATCTGCCTGGCTCTCTCCTCGTCCCTTTTCTCCAGGGCCGCGAGCCTCAGGTCTATTTGGACTTCGTGGGCTGTTGACGAGGACTGGCTGGATTCCACTTGTAGGAGCCTATCCTCCACTTTGTCCACTCTCTGGTCCATCTTTTCGAACTTCTGGGCAATGTCTGAGTGCATTTCCCTAATTTCCTGTAGAATGGAGGCGAAGCCCCTTTCCTTCGCTGTCGTGGATTCCGTCGTGGTCCCCGGGTGAGCCATGCCACCGGAACCAGAGAAGTTGCTACTGGGTCTCGCCGTCTCCTTGTACCAGAATGCTTGTAGGGTCTCCAGCCAGTTCATGCACTCCTACGCAGTCCCCTCTGTGGGGTCTTCCGCTGGCCAAGAGCTCCGGGGGGTTTCTCCGGGATGACCTCCAGGCGGGCACACACTCCTCCTGTACCGGGTGGGGGCCTCACACCTGGGCCTCTCCTCATCTCGATGTAGCCTCGTGGGGCGGGGAGGCCGCCGGTGCCGCTCTCACACCTCCGTCCGGTTTAACTGTCCTCCCCCGGGTAGGGGGGGGCGGCAGGTGGGCACACACCCCGGGGATCGCCCCGGGTGCCACCACCTGTTTGGGCGGAGGTCGTCCCTTTATCAAGGCCCCCGGGATCGCGGGATTCTTCAGTGGGGGGGGGGAAGACGCAGTCCTGCCTCCTCGGTGTGGTCACAGGCCTGAGAGCACTGTTCAGGGCTTGAATGGGCCTATACTGCTGGGGGGGGATCCACTGTGGAGGGGGGTGGGTAAGCTGTGGCCGCGGTTGCTGCGTGCTCAGCCGCGGGGATCGTTGCTCCCAGGCGTGCCTCCCCTTCCCCGTGTATGGCTCCAGGGGAAGTTGGAGTCCGATGCCACCGTCTCTACGCTCCGGGGCAGGGTTCGGGGCCATCCGCCCACGCCTCCCACCAGGCCGGCCCCACCGGGGGACGGGGGGGGGAGAGAGTGCTCCGTCCCCGAGGGGGAGGCAATGAGGGCCCAGATCCTCGTTCGGGGCGAGGCTGTCGGGGAGGGCTGTCGCTGGCAGGGGGGCGGGCCCAATGGATGAGCGCCTCACCCCTGCGGGCCGCTTCCTCTGTCTGTCCGCCGAAGTCTGGTGGGAGTGGGCCCGGCTGGCGAGCCCCCCTCTCGTTGCAGGCCGCTTCTGCCTCTTGTGACCCGTTGCGGTCCGGATCCACTTGCTGGGCCCGCCCGCCTCAGCAAGTCGCTCCTTTACCAGTCTCCGCCACCCCACAGTGAGGCCAGGGTCCCCAGCGGGGCTCTCTGCGTCAGCGGGCCGTTGCTGTTTCCTGGTCGCTCAGGCGAGCTTTCCCTCGCGGCCGCTGCTCAGTCGCGGCTCGTTCTCCAGTCTCCCGGGGGCCTCGGACTTCGTTCTTTCGAGCAGGAGTGCCCTGGGGGCGGAGGGGGCACCGATGTCAAGCTGCCCTGCGGTTCCACCTGGGAGGTCTGGGGGGGGCTCAATCCCCTAGGCGCCGAGGCAGCCATTACCTCTGCGCCCCCTGGTGGCCTCCACAAACGCAGTTTTAAAGATTTTAGCACGCACAGGAGTCAGCGCGATCATTTTGGGCTGTGTCCTTCACCATTGCAGTACCGTGATGTAGTGAGGCACATTGGAATGGGTCAAAATATCCCACAGTACCAACTCGTCTTTTTGGATAACAAAGAAAGGGTCTTGCACTGACAGAGCTTGTAGTTCACCGACTCTTCTAATGGAGGTGATGGCCACCAGAAAAGCCGTTTTATATGTAAGGTGTTTGAGGCTGGACTTGTGTGCATAAGCTCAAAGGGAGCCCTATGAGCTTTGAGAGTACCACATTTAGATCGCACCCTGGAGTTGGGATTGAAATGGGCGGGGGGGTGGGTAAATTCCTTTTTACTCCTTCCATGAATGCCTTAATGACAGGGACTTGTCACCAGGACACCTTGCTTTGCGAAGTGGTGTATGCGGGTAGAGCCGCAAGGTGAACCTTGATGGAGTTGAATCCTAGACCGGAGTCTAGTAAGTGGAGCATGTAATGATGAATATGTGATGGCGTACACATTTGATCGTGTTTAAATTTGACTACCACTATATTACAAATCTTTTCCATTTGTTAAAATAACAGTGTCTGGGGTATGGTTTGCGTGCCTCCTTGAGGATTTCCATACACCTTTGAGGTAGTTTTAAATTGCCAAACTCTGACTTCAGGAGCCAAGCTTCCAAGTTCATGGATTGAGGATGTGGGTGTTGGGTGAGCATGTTGTAGGGGCATGGGAGTTTGAATGGATCACTTATCTCCAGTTTGCACAGATGCGGAAACCAAGTTTGCCTCGCTCACATAGGAGCGACCAGGATTAGCGTCACTTGTTCCTGGTGCATTTTGTTCACTATCCTGCTCAGTAGCGGTGTTAGGGGGGGGAAAAGCATAGGCAAATTTCCCTGACCAGTTCATCCACAAGGCGTTCACCTTGGATCCAGGATGGAGAAACCTGGATGCGAAGTCTGGGCATTGTGTGTTTTGGCTTGTGGGAAACACGTCTAAGGGAGGATAGCCCCAGAGGGAGAAAATATTGTCCGAGATGTTTCTGATGAGCTGCCACTCAATCTCTTCGGATAGAGAATCTCAGCTTAATGAGTCTGCCAGAGAACGGAGTTCCCCTGGAACGTGTTGCAACACTAGGAACATGTTCTGCTTGAGTCCCCACTTCCAAATTATTTGTGCTGGCCTGGACAGACTTGGAGAGTGTGTGTGCCACCCTGCTTGTTTATGTAAAACATGGCAGTGGTGCTGTCCGTGAGGATTTGTACTGTTTGGCCTGACAAATGCACTTGGAAAGCTTTTAGGGTTTTGAGCACTACTAATAGCTCTAAAAGGTTTATGTGATTCTGGGCTGTGATATGGGTCTACAGGCTATGCGCTGTGTGGTGAAGGTAATGGGCTCCCCACCCGGTGAGAGATGCGTCTGTAGTGGCAATCGCTTGCGCTGTAGGGATGTGAAAAGGTTTTCCCTTTAAAAGATTATCCTCTGTCCACCAGCATAGCGCTTGAACTAGGGTTAGCGAAATAACCACCAAATCGTCCCACTGACCGCTTGCATGAGACCACTGTTTCGCTAACCATTCTTGCATTGGGCACATGCGCAACCGTGCCTGCGGGACCAGGTAAATGCATGAAGCCATCATCCCGAGCAAGCGCATTGCTTTGCGTATGGTTATTTGGCGACCGGCTAGATACTGAGGTATTTGCAGCAGTATGTTTTGCACTCTTTCGTTTGATGGAAAGACTAGACCCTCTTCTGTCTTTATGACCGCTCCTAGGAACTGTTTTGTCTTGCTTGGAACTACACTTTTTTCGTTGATTGAGAATCCCAATTGGAACAGAAGATGGATTGTTCTCTGGGTATTTTTCTTGCAAATTTGGGGGATTCCCGTTATCAGCCAGTCGTCCAGTTAAAGGTGCACTGGGATTGATTCTCTGCGTAGGTGTGCTGCCACTACCACTAATACCTTGGTGAATACCCTGGAAGCAGAGGCTATGGCGAAGGGTAGCACCTTGAATTGGCAGTGGTGGTTCACTATTTTGAAGTGCAGGAATCTTCTGTGCGCTGGGAACATTGAAATATGAAAGTATGCATCTTTCATGTCCAAGGTTGCCATGTAGTCCCCCTGTTTTAGCAGTGGGACTATTTCCTGTAGCGTTGTCATGCAGAATTTCTGTGGCTTGACATAGGTGTTCGCAGAGCGCAGGTCTAGGATAGGGCACATTGTTAGGTCTTTTTTCAGCACAAGGAAGTACACTGAATAAATACCCTTGTTTACCTGGTTTGCCGGGACGATTTCTATGGCGTCTTTTAGTAGCAGTGCTTTGACTTCTTTTAACAGGATGCGTTGTTCTTTCTGTGTAGTTTATCTTTGTCTTGGTGGGTGGTTGGCTGTTTGCAATAGCTCTATGCAATAGCCTTGTGCCACAGTGGAAAGTACCCATTTGTCCCACATGATCCCCTCTCATGCGTGGGTAAAGTGAGAAATACGACCTCCTACTGGAGAGGCATGGGAGAACCTGTAGCGGTTGGTCATTGCTTAAGAGGGATGTAGCCCCCTCTCCAGGAGGAGGATCTGTCCCTACTTCTGGACCTTCTTTGACCCCTTTGAAAATTCTGTTGGGAGGACTGCCCTTGTGAAGAACCCCAGGACGAACTCTGCCCACGCTGGTTGTAATTGGAGGACCGCTGGGAGTTCTGCCCTCAAATATACACTGGTTTAGAGCCTCCTCTCTGCCCAAAAGGTTTGTTAGTGAGTTGTCGCAGGTATTTGAGGGTGTCGTAGTCCTCCTTCGTACTTTTTAGTGCGTCCTCGAACGCTTTTCCAAATAAGGCATTGGGCTTGATGGGCATGTTTAAAAGGGTAGCCTGGGTCTCCAATTTGAAACCCGATTGACAAAGCCATCCATGGCCTTTGACGAGTGTAACTTCTGCCACAATTTGCCCCGCTTTGTCTGCTGTGTCCAAGTTATTTTTAAGAATGCAGCTTGCTACTTGTCTCCCTTCAGCAACAGTGTGTAAGAGCTGTGTCTTTAGGGGTTCTGGAACCGAGTCTATTTCTTGTGCGACCTCGTCCCACTTGTGGCAATGATAGCTGGATAATAGAATAGTGTTGTTAGCTATTCTTTTTTTATAGGCAGCCGAGGAAGAGACTTTCCTGCCCAGGGTGTACATTTTCTTACTCTCCTTGTCAGGAGGGGCTTCAGTAGAGGCTAGGGGTGTTCCTGCTCCCTTTCCTGGGCTGGTGACTACCAGAGAGTTGGGCTTTAGCTACCCCCTAATGTAGAACGTGGTCAGATGGGGCTGGTCTGAACATTTTTTTCAATGCGTGGGTTGAATGACCTTGTCAGATTGGGGGCAAGTAGAGAAGGTTGAATACGCCTCCAGACAGATTGAAGCAGAAGGATGAACTGTGATGCAGATCTCTTATCCACAAGGATGTCTTCTACAAAGTCTATATCCACTTGAGCTTCCTGGGTATCTATCTTAAAGTGTTCTGAAGCCTTTAAGAGCAGGTCATTGTACTGCAGCTAGTTGACCACCAGGGAATCAGTTGGTAGGTATGGTCTGGGGATTGGATGATGTATACCTCATCATCATAGTAGTGGTCTAAGTCCCCTGTGTCCCCTTGGTCTTCTGGGTCTGTAAATGAGCCAGGGTCTTGTGACCTTGTGTCCTAATATGTGCCCTGGCCTACGTCTTGATATGACGAGGTAGTGTACAGACAAGCTCTTTTAGGGTCAGGCTGTTTGCTAGCTGCTCTGTCCTTGAAGGTTGGTGAGTTGATATAGCTGTTGATCAAAGAAATGTACAAAACTAGACATTCTCCTCATGACCCCAACAAACTATTCTGGGGTCCATTGGGGGGAGCTTGGCAACACTGAGGGAGCAAGTGTGGGTAGAGGCTCTGGAGCAGGAAGCCGTTTGTGATGCATTGCCCCTGAAAGTGATGCATTGCCCCTGAAAGGGTGTCCTCAGGGGTAGAATAATCCCTTCTCTTGAAACCTTGTGATTTTGATGCTTGGGGCGTTGAAGATTTAGTTTTTTGTGACGTTCCGGCCTTCAGTAGGGGGGCTTGGACGTGTTTTTTAATTAAGTCGCTCATTTTAGAGCTTTTTGCAGGGGCTGTCTATGCATGGTCGCCAGAACCCAAGGACTTTCCAGATTTGGATGCAGTGTTGGAAATTGACTCTGCCATCCTTTTTCTCGCCCCGTTATGTATGTGGTGATCGTGACTGCAATGGGCCAGACAGGGAATGTTCGGACCTTCCCTTCAACACCACGCATGGCTTATCAGTCGTTGACATGGTCAACTGTCGGCCATGGGAGATGTGCTTGGTGCAGCGTTTAATGGAGGGGCTTGAGCCACCGGGTGTCGTCTCCGTAACAGAACCGCCAGCCTGCCTGTTGGAGTCGGGGGCTTGCAGGGCAGAATCCATTGGATCCCGATCGCCCTCACTTAGGACACCGACGCTGCTATCGATGGAGGCTCCCTCAACATCCATGGTGGCCTCGGCCTGCATGGCATGGTGGGCCCAGAGTTTAGTCTTTTGTTCCTTTAACGTTTTTGGCCTAAACAGTTTGCAATATTTGCCTTTGCACGGTTTTTCGGCGTGGTCCCTAAGGAGGCAGAGGTTATACACTCTGTGTGAATGCTTCCAGGGAAATGTCCTGATAAAGGAAGGATAGAATTTAAAAGGAGTATTTTTTCATATTTTATAAAGGTGGCAGCCTGGCGGAATACAAGGAAGTATAGGGGAATATGCATTCTCTAAGTGACATGGAATATTAACCTCCCCCTCTCTGCCTACTGTACAGGGCCGAGGACCATTGGGGCCTAAATAGGACGCAGACAAAGTTCGTCAAGAAGGGAGTCATCGTTGACGACGGATTGACTTGTCCTCGAAAGCCGTTGCCGGAGATCTTGCGGTGTATGGTTGTTGAAAGGAAAGAAAGTCGAACTTTAAACTAAAGTAATGGAGTCAGCCAAGAAGGAACTCTGCAATATGTGTCAGACTACGATAGCGGAATAAAACAATCCGAGGGACCTCGACGTGTGAAGAAGCATGGGTACAGTGGATGTCACACTAGGTATAGTACTAGGTATAGTATTACAGGCACACCCTGTTGACCTCCATTTTATTCTGCGGATACGACTGGATGTTGGCCTATGCATAACATGTGATCTAAGCAGATCCACAAGCCTCAAATATAGATACACTGACTTGCCCCACCCTACCTATTGGCCCATCTCACTGTCTACGATGATCCTTGGCTCACCTCCTTGTCACCACCTCTCGTGTGTGCCCCTTGCGCTTCCCCTCATTTCTGCTCTTCTACTCACTCTTACTCTGGAATGCTCTTCCTCCAATGCTCCGCACTACTCCAACTCCATCTCGATTTAAATCCAACCTTCTAGCCCTCCTCCTTTGTGCAGAACCAATAGCATAGTTTTCTAAGCCACTACATCTCCCTGTTCTAAAAGAAAGTAGATGTAAAGGTATTTTACTCTCCTGTGATTAGGTTGTGCCTCTTTACAAAAGTAATGTGTTGGTTTCACCAGATTATTCCTGTAGGGTAATTGTAGGAGTGTCCTCCAACTGTTGGTATCACCAGGTTAGTCCGGTTAGGATAACTGTATGAGTGTCCCCCAACTGGGTCTTGCTTCCCCTGACTTGATGCTAGCCTGTCCTTAAGTCTACATTAGGTTGTTGCCTACCTAGAATAATTATTCAGTAAAGTGTGACATTGGGTTTTACTTTCCCCTTCATTTTGAAGTTAAAGTGGGTTTTACTTACCTTGTGTTAGCTGTGTGCCATCCAAAACAAGTCACCAGAGTTATTGCTTACCTCAATATGGGGTTCCCGGATTTCCAAAGCATCTGTAATTGCATATTACATCCTTAGGTTTTACTCACCTGGTATAACTGTGTGTTATGACAAAAGTAGTTATAGGTTTTACTGCACCTAGAATAAGTGTTTCACTATTCACCAAAAGTATATTGTCCAGTTGATTGTTTGTGATTTGTTCCAAGAGTCATTGTACAACTGGAAGGGCCTACTGTCCTTGCATTACCAAAAGTAATCTAAAAGTAACCATTGGTCTTTTACTCCCAAAGAATAGGCTTGACCTATACTAAATGTCTATAACAAGGTTTTGACTTCCCTAGAACTACTGCTAGGTGTTCCAAATAAGGTCTATACTTGGGTCTGTGTACTTTCAAGTATAGTGTTGTATTTTATATTGTGATTTCATATAATGTGTTAGTACTTACTTAACCCCTAGATTTATCTGGGCCTACCTGTATTTAAATAAATCCTTTATTTTTACAATACATAGTGTTTCAGTGTTTCTTTGGATCATTTGTATTACAATTTTCACTTGTACTGTATCTACTGCCCTCTCTCCCTCCTAAGATGAGCCTGGCTGCTCTGTCTACGCTACCCCGAACTCAGGATGTACAGCCTTATACTAAGAGTGGAGTCTTGTACTGCCTCAGTAGAATGGTTTTACTAAGCCCTTACTTGGACTTCAGAAAAACTGTCATAACACAGGCTCTCCGGGCACTGGAAATCATCTCAGTCGTGTTTCTTTCATCTTCCAGTTGGTGGGGTATGCCAGAGGTCTGGGGGTTACTACAAGCTCACACATTCAGCTCCCAAGTGCCCAACAACCCTGCCCACAGAACAAATGGAGGACTCAGCCAAGTGCAAGTTAGAACTGTCGCTTATTACAAAAACCGACAGGGATAATGCATGACATTCAGAAATTCTGCAGTAACCATTCCCAAACCTTTGTCTCCCCGTTTTGATACAGAATTCCGTCACAATCTGGGCCCTCCCCCAAAAACCTATCACACGTCCTCATTGGGTGCTCGGAGTGGTATACCCTATAGATTGCCCTTATACATCCTACTCAATTGGTCCTTCCATATCAGGTGGCTGGTCTGCTCCTTTCCCATGAAACTATCTTTACATTGTTGCAGGATTACCATTGGCCCATGCCCCCTGCCATCCACCCCTGGATTTCTGTTCCCCGATTGATTGGAACAGGTCTCCCCAGGCCTGGGACCCAGTTTGGTTCTCAGCCCTCTGTGCACCTCTTCATGGTGATGTGAATGACTGTGCGCCCAATGTATCTGATAGCAATACCACCTTTGCCTGTGATAGTGCTCTCCATGTCGCAATGTTGTTCACATGTTCATGTTTCACTTCATGTCTGTCGCTGGGAACGGAACATCTTCCCACCGCGGATGAATAACCATTATCTAGCTCGGCCACGTCACATGGTTAAGGACCACAACATCGAGCTCTTCTGGTCTGCAATTATGAGGATTTATTCTGTTTGTCTGCAGATGGCCCTTTGTCGTCTTCAGTTTGGAATGCGCTGCTTGTCTCTGACCTTGGATGTCAGCCCTGGCATTCCTGCTTTGTGCAGCCTGGTTCTGCCTTTGTCTCGTCTCTTGTCCTGCAGTTTTCATTATACCTATGCTATGATTTTTGCACACTAATATTGCACTATATTTCCCATTGGTTAGTTATATTTGGTCCTGCCAGGCTCCTTATATGATCCTGGAGTTCCATAGAGTGAGTTGCCATAAGCATCTGCAAGCTTGCCCTAACATCTCTTTGTTGCCTTGCATTCAGCGTTTCTGCATTTGGCTGAATAAGTTAAATAAAAGCTTTTAAAAGCATGTATAGATATCTGCCCTCTATCTACAGAACTGTGTAATCATGTTTGAGTACACGAGTGTGTGTGTTTGTGCATGGTTGCAAGTGTACTTCATGGCTAACGTGGCTATGTCGTGGTGTCACCAATGACGTCAGCATAGTGGTTTCTCAGCATTTTAGTCAACATCATCCATCATGGCATTTGGGTCTATGACCACTGTTGAAGCACCTGTATCCATAAAGACATTCACTGGATAAGGTTTGAATGGCTGACTGAGGGAGAACTTCTCTGCATACTTGTCAGTCACTGGTGCTCCTGCGGCTGTCCGAATAATGAGTGACATTGTGCATTCTTGACTCTTCAGGCCGTCATGTTCATGGGGTTGAGGAGAGGCATTCTTGGGACCCTCTGTTCAGTCCTCTTCGGATTTGGTTCCAGTGGTCGACTTGTCAGCAGCTTCCAGGTTTGGAGTTTTTAATCAGGAACTACAGCACAACCTCTGCATTCTCTCCCTGCATTTTACAAAAAGGGGCGGTCTGGCTGTTCAAACAGGACAGCCAGCCCCCCAATGGAAGATGTTCCCTTTCAGGCAAGGTGGAAGACAAAAGACTGCAGAGTTTTGGACGCCGCCCTCGCTTCCTGCCTTTCCAGACACTCTAGAGCCTGGGCCAGGAATCCCCAGGATTCCTGCTGAAGACAAAACAGCCACGAAAGGCTTTCCTGCCTAGAATGGCAAGGGAAGACCTTAGAAACAGCATGCACACAAGAAATGGCAAATAAAGAAGGAGCCCACCATTTTAGAAATATGGCGGCCCTTCTGTGTATTACCGAGGCTGAATTAACAGCCTGGGAGTAATAAAGACAGTCAAAAAGGTAAAACCACTGCCACCAGCCATTCATGTAAAACTCACAATTGTCACAAAATGTTACCAGGTAAGTAAGAAAGGGGTTACATTGTATCCCCCCCAGAACTCCACATAAGGTGGGGTGTGCTGGCTCACTATATAAAATATAAAGGGGGAGGAAAATCCTGCTTTACTACTTGGGAGCTGTAGTTCACCGAAGTACATGAAAGAGAAATTAACAGGGAAGGTCATAGAGGCAAGCGAGCCTAAAACCACAAGTTGTAGGAAAATATAACTTCAACCATACACTATGGAGAGACATAAAAAGGTCACCCATAAAAAGAGTAAAAGACTAGGTGAGAGGGGCTCAGATTCCCCTTTACCTAGAGACAAGGTAAAATAGTTACCTAGTCAAAGCAAACATTTCTGGGGTTGACACAGGTCAGGAAGATTTATCATAGATGTGAAAATCTTACCCAACACCATCCATAGTTTCTATGGACCCCCCCCCCCTCCCCTGCACCACCCATTACTTTTGCTCTGTTTTAAATCCAGTCCTGACTTTTTGAAGGGAAGTAAAGCTTTCAGCTTCACTTCACTTCACTTCACTTCACCTCATTGTTGTGGGGAAACAGATCAATCCTTCACACTATCTATACTGGGAAACAGTTTCCCTTTGGAATTCTTGTACTTCTTAACATTGCACACAGAATCTGACAATGCAGTGCAATGGGGATATCTTTTGTATTACCCTAGCTTTTTGGTTACTTAAATATATGCGTTGAGACAAGCTGGTGGTAGCACGCACATTTTAACCTTTCTTGCAATATTGTTGGTGTGCACATTCATGTTTACCGAATATGGCTACTAAACGTGACTCGTGCCACAGGGGAAGAGAGGTGTGTGTGTGTGTGTCCATGTCCCATTCCACATCTGTGGTGCCAGAGAGTCTAGGAGTATGAGCATGAGTGAAACCAGTAGTTGTCCCCGATTGTGCCATTACTGGCTGTTTGAATGTCGCAGATCCTTGTTATTGGTGACCTGGGACTTACCTCCACCCTGAATTGTGGATGAGAAGAGGACTTCTGTCACAATTTATTAAGATCAGTATTGGAACCAACAATCCCTCATACCCGAACAGCCGAATGAAGACCCGAAGAAGACTCCTGAAGAGGCCTGGCATCACTTCCTGCATCTGGCCCAGTGAAACCCATTTGGCGAACCCGATTTCCAGAGCCCCAAACGGTGCTTCAGCCTTTTGACCTGTGGGACCAACTAGTCTTGATGTGTTAGAGGATCCAGCCATCCCGAGCCTTCGGAAGTGTCCTTGGTCCACCCGGTGAACTGGCCAGCTCCCTCGTGGGCTACCTCGCGAGAACTAATCTTTCCACATTTGCACCCGGAACTTTGGTATTAGCTAGCCTGTGGTACACAAATCGCCTTCCCACCCAATTTCAGCATCCCAGCATTAATGACTCCTGTCCTAGAGAAACCTATTGAACCGTGACTGTTGCTGCAGGAGTGCTGAATCCGTCGCAGGAACTCACCTTTCCTCATCCTGTGAAGTGTCCTGAAGAGACCTGCAGTGGTGCATCTGGCTTATCTTAATTGCCACGGGTTGCATTTGGAACCAACCAGAAGAATAGATCCTGGGCACATCTCACCGCAACCACCAGCAGCAGGAAATCCAACAACCAGCAACCCACAGTCGACTCATGAAGTAATCTGGGAAAATAGGAGTAAGGGGGGTAGGTAAACACAAAGCATTTGTCCCACCCTGTCCTATATAGGATAATGTTGGGAACCAGTCCCTTTGTATCCTAGTCTTCCATTCCACTGACATTTGGTCGTCGAACCTGGGTAGTATTTCCTGAAAGATCAGAACACAATGTAGGTACCTAGTAACCTTGTTAAAACAATCACCAAAACAAATAAAATCGAACTTCCCTACAGAGACTACATTCAGAGGAGAAGCATCGTGGATCCTGCGACTCTTTGGGGACAAGGCCCAATTCTTCTTAGGGACCATAATAGCATTTCTGATGATTGTATCTGCTTAGATTCACATGCTGTGCACATAGTCCAACATCCAGTGGTACCTGCAGAGTATGCATCTCGTCTTTCGAAATTCAAAAGGGGACCTCGACATGGGCGTGCCTGTAACACTATCCCCAACGTGACGTGTAGTGTAGTGTACCCAAAATCCCTCACGTGCCGAGGTCCCTCCAATTGTATTTATTCTGCCGTGAGGGAGCCTAATGACTATCGTGAGTGAGTACATAAGAGAGACAGTAGGAAGACATCTATGTTCCTTCAACCCGAGCGGGGAGCAAGGGTGGGCGCACTGAACTGTAATGAAAGGGTCTAGAACTGAACGGGCCAGTAGTTCACTAACTCTCCTTATAGAAGTGATAGCCACTAGGAAGGCTGTCTTATAGGTAAGATCCTAGAGGTGGTTAAGAAGATCGACCAAAGAGATCATGTCACTGAGGCAAGGAGGAGCCTGCATTTGTTACCCATTCATTCACATTCTTTTTCGTATCCTTACTATTACGCATAAATGAATTCAGGGAAAAATGCTGCTATACCTGCGAGAACTTCTAGCCCACAAAACTCAAACTAGACTACTTAGATCTAGCCAGCAGAATCATTTGGCTATTCCAAGATGCAGAATGCGAAAGTCGCCAATGCTGCTTTCTATGCTATCGCACCGAAAGCTTGGAATGAACTCCCCCTAGAAATACGGTGCATTGAGTCCCTTGATATTTTCAAAGGGAAACTCAAGACCTACTTATTTGCTTAGCTACTGCAAGAATGCCTCTTCTTCTCTTGCACATCCGTTAATTGTTGTCTGTCTTGTTGCGCCCTTAAGCCCAAGGGTCAATGGGCGCGCAATATAAATTTAATAAAGTAAAGTTGAGACTTGCCTTATGCATAGGCTCAAAAGGAGACCCCATAAGCCTAGTCAATACCATATTTATGTCCCATCCGCAAGCCGGGTTAGAAATGGTGGGTGGGGCGCGAATCCTTTTAACTCCTTCCATGAAAGCCTTAATAACTGGTATTTTCCACAACACCTTCTGTTGTGACGTAGTGTAGGTTGAGAGGGCAGCTAAGTGAACCTTCAGGGAATTAAAAAACAGGCCTAAATCTAGTAGGTGAGTCAGGTACAATACAATGTGAGTAGGAGAGCAGTCAATGGCACTGGCGCCCTTGGAATTGCACCAGATAAAGCGCTTCCATTTACTGGAGTAGCAATATCAGGTGTTAGGTTTTCTCGCCTCCCTAAGTATGTCCATGCATCTCTGAGGGAGTTGTAGGTGCCCCAAACTCTTGGACCTCAGGAGCCAGGCCGCTAAGTTCAGGGTTTTTTGGGTATGGGTGAAGGGTCGTCCCTTGTCCTGAGATAACATGTTGTATGGGCAAGGCAGTTTTGTTGGAGGAGATAGGGACATCTCCATCAGATGAGAACCAGGGTTGGCGGGCCCACATGGGAGACACCAATATCATGGTGACTGGTGCATCTTATGCACAATCTTGTTGAGTAGGGGAGTCGGGGAAAAGCGTAAAAAAAGTTCCCTGACCATGCAATCCAGAGTCCGTTCCCCTTGGATTGGTTCTGGGGGTACCTGGAGGCTTAATCTTGGCATTGAGCGTTCTCCAGAGTTGCGAACAAGTCGATCTCTGGGAAGCCCCGTTGTGCGAAAATGTTGGAAATGAGGTCTTCCTGTAGTCGCCATTCATAGTATACAGGCAGTGGGAAATCTCTGAGCACGTCCGCCAGAAGATTGAGTTCCCCTGGAACGTGTTGGGACAACAGGAACATCCTGTGTTTGAGAGCCCATTTCCAAACGTTCTGGGACAACTTGCATAGCCCTGGGGAGTGTGTGCCCCCTGCTTGTTCAAGTAGTACATGGCAGTGGTGCTGTCTGTGAGGTTCAGGACTGTCTTCCTCTGTAACCTTGTCTGAAAGGCTTTCAGTGCTTTGAATAGAGCCAACAGCTCCAACAGATTTATGTGGTTGAATGCTACTTCTGGTGACAACACTCCGTGTGCCATCTGCTGAAGCAGGTACGCCCCCACCCCGTGAGAGATGCATCCGTCGAAAGAGTGGCTTCTACTGTAGGGGTGGTGAAGGCTTTCCCCTTCAAGAGTTGTTCCCTCGACCACCACTGCAGAGAGAGAACGAGGGCTGGCGAGACAACTACCAGATCTTCCCATTGTCCGCTGGCCTGACACCACTGGCTGTTGAGCCACTCTTGCATGGGACATGCGCAGACGCGCCTGAGGAACTAAGTAAATGCAGGACGCCATCATTCCAAACAGTCGCATGGCTTTATGTACAGTCACTTCTTGACCGGCTACATTCTGAATGATCTGAAACAGGATGTTTTGAACCCTCTCGCTGGAGGAGAAGACGAGGCAGTCTTCTGTCCGAATTAGAGCCCCTAGAAACTGTTTGACTTGACTGAGGTCTAGGCTGGATTTCTTCTCGTTGATGGAAAATCCCAGGCTGAATAAGAGGTCCATCGTCTTTTGAGTGTTCAACAGACATGTTCCGTAGGAATCCCCTGTTATGAGCCAGTCGTCGAGGTAAGGGTAAACCCGAACAGATTCTCTGCGCAGGTGCGCTGCTGCCACTGCCAGTACCTTTGTAATCACCCTTGGCGCTCAGGCAATGCCGAAAGGGAGTACTTTGAACTAATAGTGCTTGTCCTCTATCATGAACCTTCAGTATTTTCTGTGCGCCGGCAACATTGAAATATGAAAGTATGCAGCTTTCATTTCCAATGTTGCCATGTAATCCCCGTTTCAGCAGAGGGATTACCTCCCGCAACGGGACCATATAAAACTTTAGAGGCTCGACAAATTTGTTTTCTGGGCGCAAGTCTAGCACAGAGCGCATGGCGAGATCCTTTTTGGGTACAAGGATGTACACTTAATAAATACCCTTGTTTACCTGTAGAAGAGGGACAACTTCTCTGGCGCCTTTTCCTGCAGGATCTCGACCTCTTGCAGCAGGATGCGTAGGTGTTCCGGTGTCAAGTGTCTTGATTTTGGCGGTCTGTATTGAGGTGGTCGGCAAAATTCTATACAGTACCTGTGGGCAACGGTCTTGAGCACCCACAGGTCTGTTATCCCCTCTTACGCATGAAGAAATGATGTCAGACGTCCCCCGACCGGGAGGCATGGGAGTGGACCCGGATCTGAGGGTCATTTCTGACCTGAGGCCGGGGAGCCTCTGGGGGTGGAATTCCAGTCCCTACCCTTTCCACTGCGTTGTCCTCTAGGCGGATATGTGGTGGTGGTATTAGATCCTTGTACTGAAGACCAGTTGTTTCCTGAACCATACTGGTTTTGAGGGGAGCGAGATTGCACACGACAGGAACGAGAACCACCCCCTCTCTGTTGTGAAGGTCTTAGGGTAATCTTTTTGGCTGTCTCAAGTGCTTCGTCCACGGCCTTGCCGAACAAGTTGATTTCCTAAACGGGCTTGTTTATTAAGGCTACTTGGGTTTCAGGCTTAAACCCGGAGTTCCTCAACCAGATGTGCCGTTTTAGTAGGGTACCCTAGGCCAAGGTCCTTCCCGCTTTTTCAGCAGCGTCTAAAGTGTTCTTAAGAATGTTGTGGTTCACCTGCTTGCCTTCCGATATAATCGCGAGAAGCCTATCCCGCATGGGTTCAGGGACCTCTTGAAGGCCCACTTACATCTGAGTAGCTAGCCAACAAAGTGGTGTTTTTGGCTATTCTGGTGGAGAATGCAGCAGCAGTTGTAACCCTTTTTTCCCAGTCCATACAACTTTGTGGATTCTTTATCAGGCGGGAGTCGGTAGGAGAATGCAAAAACAACTTCGACCCTGGGATTAACCATCCTGGTCTGAGCTTGTGTTAAGAATTAAGGCACCAGACGTCTCTTGATGGAGTTCAGTAACGGAATGGCCTGACTGGCAGGAGGCTTTTCCTTCAGTATGTCTTCTACAAAATCCAAATCCGGCACAGCCTCCTGGGTGGCGATTTGGAAATGTTCAACCTCCTTCTTTAAGATGGCGTTAAACACCATCTGATCATCCACAGTTGAGGCCCGACGGACTGGAGAGGTAGGAGGGAAATCCATACGCAGAGCGTCAGGGTCCGGAGTAGGAGTAGGAGTAGGGGACGCCCAGGGTGGATTATCAACCGGATGGCTGTCTTCCCAACCCCCCCCCCATGGGATCAGCAGGATCATCAATACGGTGCCCAAAGTGATCATCCTCTTGTATGTAAGGATTTATAGGAACTTCGTCATCATTAAGGTATTAAACCGTCTCTTCAGGAGGATCCTCAAAGGTCCTCTGAAACTTGGCCATAAGTATATAAGGAGGCTCCTCACAAGGCCTCTTGGGAGCAAACCTCTCTGAGAATTCAACAAAAGTCTGTTCATGCACCCCTCAAGCTTGTCTCTGGTCCATGATGATGAACCAGAGTCGTCCAGTAAAGGAAAGGGATCTTCCCCTCTAGAACGTCGAGATTTTTCTCCTAAAGACTTGGATAAAGACAAAGGGCTCTCAGAGTACTCTGTTCGAGGCGTTGTGACATGCCTCTAGGCTCTTAACGCTGTTACGTCTGTTTCAACTGTTCGTTTTGTTTGACCGCTGAAGCAATCCTCGTGATACTATTAGCTGATGCTCGGGGTTACAGGGTGGTGCAACGTTTGAGCCAGTGGCTGCGCAGAGGATTTCAGTGCCACCGCTGTCGTGAGGAGGGCTGCAGATTGTAAAGATCAGCGGGCACCGCCGAAGAATCAGACGTGCCTGTTGGCGCTTTGGATCTCTTCGACTAGACCACCGAAGCAGAACCATGGGTTGTGTGCTTAGTGTGGGAATCGGGTGCGTCCCTGTCGCCGGGATGTATTGTCCCCATAGGAGGACTGCCGTTGTGCCTATCGGGGCTGGGGACGGACGCTGCGGATTGAGAACTCTCTGCTGTTAGGTCAATGGCCTCCGATCTGGAGCCTTGGGTCATCGCTAATCCCACCGTCACACTCTGATGCTGTGGCGGCGGGTGAATTACTTTTTACCTGCGACATACCGTAGGTCGCCTACCGCTTCAAACATTGCTCCTTAATAGTCTTGGGACGTAGCGGTATAAAGGCTGCACAGGACGCCTCGTTGGTGTCGAGGGGAAGACAACTATTGCACCAACGGTGCTGGTCTTTAATTGATATTTTCCCTTACAGTAAGCACAAAATCTAAATGGAGTCCTGTCCATAGGGCAGGTTTGTGATAGCGATGACAAACCCAAGGGAATAAAGAAGGGAAAAGGAAAAACATTCTTGAAAATAATATGACCACCCCAACCCCTACTCTTCCTACTGTGAAGGCCGGCCAGAAGGCCTGGCCACGTGGTCTGTAGTACCGACCGGATCAACAGCCATCGAAATTCCGTCGTCAGCAGTCTTCGGCAGTGGCACTTGAATCAACAGCCGAAAGGAGTGACAATGAGGATAAACGACCGAAGGTCGAGAAATAGAACAATAACGCAATGTTTTATGAAGAGCTCCGTATTAGGGCGAACAGATAGCTAGGCGGAAAAAACAATCTGAGGAACCTCAACGTGTGAGGGATTTTGGGTACACTACACGTCACGTTAGGGATAGGGTTACAGGCACGCCCATGTCGACGTCCCCTTTCGATTCTCGAAAGACAAGATGCAATACTCCGTGGATCCCACTGGATGTCGCACTATATGCAAAGCATGTGATTCTAAGCAGATTAACAAGCAGCAGAAAGATGTTTATAAGGTGATATCACCTGCTAGTTTTATTTCTTAGTGTGTGTAAAAGACCTAGAATAAATATTGTATTTTCATACATATCTGCCTAAACTTAATTATTGTCTGCTTCACTGTGTGGACTCATTGTGGACCCCCGACTCCACTCTCACACTCCTGAGAATAGTCTTGACTAGTCTCCATGTTCACCTTGATTGGGTTTTCGACTAACCTCTCAAGAGTTCCCTGTTCACAATAACTAGGGTGGCCTCCTTAAATCTGAGGAGGCCGGATTCTAGAAATCCATCTTAAGAGATGTGTTGGTCATCGAGGACTTCGTAGACAGTCACCAACTAATCTTAAGGAGGCCTGGATCACGCCCCTGCTCAAGAAAGCTAATCTTGATCCCCTCTTGGCTAAAAACTATCGTCCTATCACCAACGTTCCCTTCCTTCTGAAGGTCATGGACCGAGTTGCCCATCTTCTTGGGCCTCGTCAGTCTGTTTATCGTGCCTGTCACGGCGCTGAAACGGCCATGTTGGATTTAAAATCAAATATTGGATCCATCATCGATCAGGGTCATCTGGCACTCCTGATGTTGTTGGATCTCTCTGCGGCGTTCGACTTTTTCGACCACACGCTACTGGCATCTAGGCTACAATCACATGTTGGTTGCTCAAATCTCTCCACACAATGGCTAGTCTCCTTTCTTGGTCCTCATAATGCTTGCGTCGTCATCCAAAGTGCCTCCTCTATACCCTCCTTGCTCACACGTGGTGCCCCCAGGGTTCCTCCCTATTCCCCACTTTGTTCAACATCTATATTCTCCCCCTGCTTCGCATGCTCGACGATCTGGGTGTCTTTTATACCAACTACGCTGACAACACCCAGGTCGTCCTTGAATTGTCTGGCTCCTACCCCACAGACTCCAAGGCCATCTCGGCCATCTACTCTGCCATCCATTCATGGATGAGTACGAACTTCATGGCTCTGAATGCCGATAAAACTGAGCTTCTCATTGCAGGTTCAAGTCACATGTTAAAAAATCTGTAAGGAATATGACTCATTTGCCATTGCCAATGTATCTATTCCAGTGGCACGTAGCGTAAAGACTCTTGGCGTCACCATTGATGCCGAGCTCTCAATGCGCCAACATGTTGCTAAAACCAGGGCATCTTGTTGCTGGATTAACAAGCAACTCTGCAATGCATCCTTTTCTCTCTGCCAGCAATATGTCTCTTTTAGCATCTGCCCTTGTTAACTCCAGGTTAGACTACTGCACTAGTCTCCTAGCATGTACGTCTACTGCCAATATCATTGCTCTCCAGACAACTCAAAACGGTGCAGTCCGAGCTGTGCTTGGTTTGGCAAGGCACTCTTCCATCACTGATGCCAGGAAGAAATTGCACTGGCTGCCTATCAAGCATAGGGTATCCTTTAAGATACTCACTCTCACCTTCAAATGTTTGATTGGTTCTGCACCCATCTATCTTACCCAGTGCATTCATCGCTACGTCCCTGGCTGTTCACTCAGGTCCACCAAGCAGCCGTCCTCACTCAGCCACGTTTTCGCTCAGTCACGTTTGGCAAAACTATCTTCAGTGTCTCAGCCCCTACTCTCTGGAACGCTCTTCCCCTTCACCTTAAGAGCTCCTCCTCACTAATTCAGTTCAAGAAAAACCTCAAGACCCATCTTTTCAATGCTTCTTAACTCTCCATTACATAGTTTCCTCCTGAGATGTCCGCCTTTCAACTGCCTTGTTTAGTCTTGTCTCACTTGTTTTCTGTGCGCCGTGAGGCCTTCGGGCGATTTGGCGCGTTATCAAGAATAAAAATAAATAAAAATAAATAAATATGGACCTCTTGGAAGAGAAAACTCTCTGGGTCCCTGCTGGTATGCAGTCCAGCACAGTTCCTCACTGAAGCTCTGGCTACAGCAGACACCGAAGCCACAGTGCCTTTATCGTGTGAAGCCACAAGTCCCTTGCACCTTTCTATAAGAGACTTATTGGAAAATGACTAGCAAAGCTGATGTGTGTGTGGGCGTCTGCGCGGGCGTCTGTGTTGTCACGGGTCCCCAATTGGACCACTGCTGGCTGTTTGAATGGTTCAGATCCTTACCATTGGTGGGCTTGGACTTGCTTGTAGCCAAGATTTAGGATAATTGGGGGGACTCCTGGAGCCGTTTCTTCAGATCAACGTTTGAGTACAGTGAAGCCCTGCTGGACTACCTAATCTGCAAAGGCCCAGAGCGGTGCTTCAACCCTCGGACTGGTGGGTGCAACCAGTCTCGACGCATTTGTTATATAGGTTTTTATTAAGTCCAGCTATGGGTAGGCTTTATAAGACTTCTCTAAGTTTCAGGGCCCCAACTTTTAAAATAGACCTGCACTACCAACGGGTGGTATAGTGGCAGAGCAGCCAGGCTCATTTTAGGAGGGGGAATGTGAGCTGTAAATCAATACAATACATACTATTGGATTAACTCAGCAATACTTTGTTGTAGGTAGATTAAGGATGGAGGAGACCAATTTAGCAAGTAAGCAACACAGAGACTCGCTGTCACCACCGCCATCAACTTGGTGAAAACTCTTGGGGCGGAGGTTAACCCGAATGGCAGAACTCGAAACTGATAGTGAGAATTGCCAATCGCAAACCTCAGGTACTTTCTGTGCTTGAGATGGATTGGCAGATGAAAGTAAGCATCCTGAAGGTCTAATGATGCCAAACAATCCTGGATTTGGAGATCCTGAAAGATCTGAGAAAGTGTGACTATCTTGAATTTGTCCTTCCTTAGGAACTTGTTCAAGTTTCTCAAATCCAAGATGTGTCTCAGTCCTCCGTCCTTCTTTGGAATAAGAAAGTATGGGGAATACCAACCCTTGTTCCTCTCCGCTACAGGTACATGTTCTATTGCACCTTTCTGTAGTAGGGATAAAACTTCCTGCAACAGGAGCGGATCAGGATGTTTGGCAGAGTTGTATTCTGGAGGGTGATTGAGGTTTCTTTAGAAACGGAAGGCAGTAACCTTGGGATACTGTTTCCAGTGCCCAAGCATCTGAAGTTATGCCCCGCCATTCTTCTAGATGCTGTGAGATCCTGCCTCCCACCGGGGTCTTGTGGGTCAAAACCTCAGACTGGTTTTCCGGCAGCTGCAGCAGCGGCTGAAGGTACAGATGCAGTTGCTGGGGATGATCTAGCACCTTTTCATCGCCCCCAAGGACATTTTCTTTGACCTCTCTGATCGGCCTGCCCTCTTCCTCTTCCAATTGAGGAATAATAGCGAAAAGGACGACCCCTCCAGGAAGATGAGCCTGTGTAGGGGCATGGCTGAGGTTGTCTTATGGCGGCACTGAGAGATTTTGCTGCCGATTTGGAGGTCTGTAGCTTCCCCAGACTCATCTGCCTTGCTACCGAACAACCTCGAGCCATCAAAGGGCATATTAAGAAGCCTGGATTGCGCATCAGGAGCAAACCCAGACTTTCTTAGCCACGCAAATCTACGTAGCACTGTGCTAGTCGCCATGCACCTGCTGATACTGTCAGCTGTGCCCAAACCTGATTAAAGGCATTCTCCTGAAGCCTCCTTTCCATCCCTTATAATAGCTAGAAAGCCATCACGTTCTTCACCTTCCGGGATGTGTTCAACTGCCGCTAACATGCAGTCCCACAGGGAATATGTGAACCTTGCTAAGGTACAAGTTACATTAGTAGACTTCAAAGCCATACTGCCAGATGTGAAGATTTTCCTAGACCATGCATCCACTTTTTTATCGTCCCTATCTGGAGGGATTGTAGGGTATGCCGCATTCTTTGTGGACGTGGCTGCCTGTACTACCAAATTTCCGGAGTTGGGTGTTTGCTGAGGTATTCCGGATCAGATGTGCAAGGTCTATATTTTTGCTACAAACGTTCTATTTACTGCCCCTATGGCTTCAGGACGTTCCCATTCAGAACTAACCCTTCTTTGTAAGGCAATATGAAATGGTAGACTGGGGTCTTGTTGGGGTGTTCCAGATAATATATCCGTCATGTCATCATCTTGACAGACTGGTGAACTCCTACTCCACCCAATAAATTCTGTAAATCTGCTCATGAGTTTTCTATAACTCATATCAACCTGTTCTGATGGGTCTGGTTTGTCAAATTCATACTCTGGAGAAGTATCCAGGCCATTTGCTGTTTGCAAACATTCTTGCAGATCTTGAATTCTTGATTGAGGGTTAGTTAACTCCTCTGGGACAGATCTTGTGCCAAATTTAACACCAGCAGAGGCGATTTCCTCCTCTTCCGATGAATCTCCCTCTTAGATGGATGACATGGTCCTGAAAAACTCATGTCGACTCTCAGGTTGAAAAACCTTTTCAGGCAGTACAGGTCTTTCCCTTATTAAAGGTTTGGGAGTCGACAAAAGCGTCGATGGCGCTGAAGTTTTAATCACCTCCTTCGACATCGTCGAAGGAACTTCGATGACCTTGATGTAATCGTCGAGGGAGCCGTGGAAACCGTCGAAGGAGCTTTCGAGCGTGAACTCGACGTAGCTTCCTTCGAGGGAGTTGTCGACTCGAGGACCTTCGAACTCTTCGACGACGTTGATGTCGACTTCGATGGCGTATGATCTTTCGACGGCATTTTGTTTCCCTCTGCCTTCGGTGCCTCTGCACCGAAGGATCTGTCTTACGAGGTGATCGAGAAGAATCTCTCGATGACTCTCGACGTCTTTTTATCGGCTTTCCTTGTTTTGGACCTTCCTCTGTCACTTTTCTTGTGAGCAGGAGCATGGTCTTCTTTAGCTATTTTTGAGGGGGTCTGGGCCGCGTTCTCAATTTTTTAGCATGGAAACTCGAAAAGCTTCCCATTTTCTCGGAGAGTCATGTTTAGATGGACATGTGATAACCTCTTCCGAAGATGTCGAAGAGGATAAGGGAGATCGATGTTGTATCTTCTTAGCCTTTTTAGAAGACGAAGAAGACTTCCTCAATCTACTCCTCGAATTATGTTTTTTAGGATATGACTTTGAAGACTTGTCCGAGTCTCTCTTTTTTAAAGTGGACTTCGATAAACCCTCCCCCATCGCCAGTTTACCTCTACGCTCTTTTAGGGCTTTGTGGGTCATCGACTGGCACGAACCACAGTCTTCCGTACAGTGGTCGGGACCGAGGCACCATAGATAATTCTTATGTGGATCCGTCAGGGACATCTTCTTTCCACATTTCAGGCATTTTTTAAAGCCTGTCTTCAGTGTGGAAGGGTTCGAAGACAACAACATAGCTTTTTTTTTCACACAAAATACTGAAGCGCCGTTTAACTCGATCCGAAGCGAAGCTAACATAAAAACGGAACTGAAGCCAACGGGCGAGCTCGAGGCTCTTGTACAGTGGATGACGTCGGTGTTCAACGGATGCCGCCGAGGGACATTGACGCCGCGGCCTTGAGTGGAGCGCCCACTGCTGGAGAGAGAAAACATTTTCCGAGGCGAAATCTAAAGGTAAGGATATTTCTAAGATGAGGAATACGTGGGAGGACACAATCCATTCTAAAAGTGTTACAGTGTAACCCCTGAAGACCCCATATAAGGTGGTGTGTGCTGATCCCACAAAAGTAAATGTAAGCAAGATAAAAAAAAGTATCCTATTACCCTTGAGAACAAATGTTCTCAGTGGAAAATAGAATAAAATAAAAAGGGAAACCAAAGGGACTAAAAAGCAACACTGCACATAGGGTGTGCTGCATGCTGCAAAAATCAATTCCAGGTGCCTGTAGAAAAATACATGGAGTTAGGCATGACTCAATTGAAGAAAAAAATAAACCAAAAAAGTAGTGAAACAGGGTTCCCATGTCAGGGGAAAAAGTATGAGTAAGTGGCAAAAGGTTCAACTCAGTTAAGAGAAAAGATCAAAAAAATCCCAGAGTCCAGCAAACAGTGCTTTGGGTCTACGGTTGAAAGAAATTGGCACAGACTGGTCGATCCCTCTAGTAAATCAAGATGATCCGGTCCTCCATGATTTTCAAGCTTTTCAGCTCAGTATGGAAAAACTGTTCGCAAGACATTCACAGGGGCAGGCCTTGGACAATGAGCTTCTTTCGTTGCGACAAGGTAATCAAGACCTTTTGGCTTATATTGCGTCTTTCAACAGACTGATAGTGGAAACTCAATGGCCTGAGGACAAAAGGATTACGCTGTTTTATAGAGGTCTACGTGGAGAGCTCAAAGATGTGTTAGCCCAAGTAGTGAATCCCCCACAAGATTGTTCGGACTACATAGACTTAGTCGTTCAAATAAATCACAGACTGCAGAAGAGGAAGGCCGATCGTTCCAAGTTTGATGCTCGAATATTTTCCAAACCGCCGACTCCTTCCAAAGGAGTAGACTCCGGGGAACCCATGCAAATAGGGGGCTTGAAAGGTCCTCTAACACAAAAGGAGCGGGAAAGGAGAAAACAGTTGCAATTATGCCTCTATTGCGGAAACTCAGGGCACTTTCTTCGAGACTGTCCGGTGAAACCTGCCAAGAAGGCAGTAGGAGCTGCAGTTACCAAAGTTACAAACTCTGAGCAGGGAAACGACCTCGCCCGACAAGAATAGAGGTCCTCTTGCCGAGCGTGAAAACCAGTTCCGTGACCTCGCATTTCGTGATACCTATGGTCCTCATTAGCCCTGATAATCCGGATCGATTACATGCAATTGAAGCTTACGTCGACAGCGGTGCCATCGGCAATTATGTGGATCATGAAATGGTTTTGAGGATGAATCTAACTCTTTGTCCCAAGGCTGTAAAGGACGTCATTACTACAGTGGATGGAACGGAGATAGCCTCCGGACCAGTAACGCATACCACTCAAGAAGTGACGCTAGTAAGTCAAGATGGACACCATGAGAAGATCGTGTTCGATGTGATCAAGGCTCCTCAGTTTCAGATTATTCTAGGAATACCTTGGTTAGAGAAACACAATCCTCTGATCGATTGGCGAGCAAGAACGGTCCAGTTTCCAGAATGTGTCTCTACTTGTCACCCTCCACCTGGTGTTGCACTGGCAGCAATTTCTTCAGACTCCCCAGTTACCTCCCGAATACCAAGATGTTTTCCGGAAGGATCAGGCTAACTCTCTACCTCCTCATAGGTCTTATGACTGCCAGATAGACCTGATACCTGGATCTACTCCTCCTTGTAGTAGAATTTATGCCCTCACCGAGCCTGAGAACCTTCACCTTCGACAATACCTGGATCAATACCTGGCAAATGGGTTTATTCGTCCTTCCAAGTCACCTGCTTCTTCAGCTTTGTTCTTCGTTCCAAAAAAGGAAGGAGACCTTAGAACTTGTATAGATTATCGCTCCCTGAACCAGATCACCGTCAAGAATAGATATCCATTACCTTTGATCCCTGAACTCCTGGACCAAGTCAGAAAAGCATGCATATATACAAAGCTGGATCTTAGAGGAGCCTACCACTTGGTACGAGTAAAAGAGGGCGATGAATGGAAGACTGCCTTCCGCACCAAATATGGGCTATTTGAATATCAGGTCATGCCCTTCGGACTTTGCAATGCCCCGGCCGCCTTTCAATATTTTATGAACGATGTCCTCAGAGAGCTCATAGATGTGTGTGTTGTTGTTTACATTGACGACATCCTCGTTTATTCTTCATCGGAATCTGAACATCGGAAACGCGTGAAAATGGTCCTCGAAAGATTGCGTCAACACAAACTTTTCGCTAAGTTGGAAAAATGTGTTTTCAACGTGACTGAAGTTGAATTCTTGGGATTCATATTATCACCTAGCGGAGTGCGTATGGATTCAAAGAAGGTCGATGCAGTTCTCAAATGGCCATCACCATCCTCCGTAAAAGCTGTGCAAAGCATGTTAGGCTTCGCTAACTTTTACCGCAGGTTTATCCCCGAATTTTCTCGAATAGTCCAGCCCATCACTGCCTTGTTAAAGAAAAACAAACGTTTTGAATGGTCTACCGAGGCGGAAAAAGCTTTCCAGGATTTGAAGACTAAATTCATCTCTGCACCAATCTTAAAACACCCTCGCCCCGAACTCCCCTACATCGTGGAAACTGATGCTTCAAGCCTTGCCATGGGGGCAGTTCTATCACAAAAGGACCCGGTAACCAATCAGTTGCATCCCGTGGCATTTTGGTCCCGCAAATTCTCGCCTCCTGAAATCAATTACACGATTACTGACAAGGAACTTCTGGCTATCAAGTCTGCCTTTAAGGCTTGGCGGCATTATCTGCTGGGGGCCCGACACACCGTTACTGTGATTACGGATCACCGAAACCTGCAATATTTGAAAACCGCAAAAGCCCAATCCTCTAGACAACTCCGTTGGACATTATTCTTTGCCGAGTTTGACTTCATAATTACCTATCGACCTGGTACAAAAAACGGTAAAGCTGATGCCCTTTCTTGGATGGGAGTGGAAGAACACTTGATCAACCCTAAACCTGTACCAATCATTCCCGAACAAAGAATTCTGGGTGTAATCGCCACACAATCCATAGAGGAAGTTAAGGATAAAGCCAGGCAACTTGTAACTCCAGCAGACATACAGAATTGGCATCTGCAGGGAAAGGACTTTGCAGTAAAGGACAACTTATTGTATTTCCAAGAACGATTATACCTGCCCAGCACAGATTTACAGAAAAAAGTAATCTCTTGTTATCACGATTCTTTAATGGAAGGACATCCCGGTATGGCCAAGACCTCAGAAAAGATCAAGCGCTACTTCTGGTGGCCGTCTTGGAAAAAAGATATCAGAGACTTTATAATGTCCTGTGGAGTATGCGCCCAAAACAAGAGTCAAAAGGAAAGACCAGCAGGCCTCTTACGCCCTATTGACATCCCACCTCGCCCTTGGCATACGCTTTCTATGGACTTCATCACCGATCTACCTCCATGCTCCGGATACAATACATTCTAGTAATCGTGGACTTATTCTCCAAGATGGCGCATTTCATTCCGCTCAAAGGCTTGCCAACAGCAGCAACTCTGGCCCGAGAATTTCTCGAAAACATCGTCCGACTGCACGGTTTTCGTTCGGTTCTAATTTCGGATCGAGGTAGTCAATTTATTTCTCATTTTTGGCGAAGTTGCTGTCGGTCGGCTCAAATTGATGTGAGACTATCGACCAGTCACCACCCTCAGACCGACGGACAAACCGAGAGGACCAATCAAACTCTGGAACAGTATTTACACTGCATGCTGCAACAAACTGAAAAAACTTGGAAAGACATCCTTTGGATAGCCGAATATGCCTACAATAACTCTGTCCATTCGGGAACTGGGAAAACCCCGTTTTTTCTTTTATACGGCAGTCACCCTCGAACCTCGGAGTTGGATCCCCTCCAAGATCTTGAAACACCAGCAGTAGACTACCTGCATTCTACAATCACCCAAGCCTTTAAGGAAGCTGTTTCTCACCTTCAAAGGGCTAAAGAACAATACAAGAAAGGAGCAGATCAACATCGGAAGGAAGCCCCTCAATATCAAGTAGGGGATAAAGTCTGGTTATCCACCAAATATCTACCTCTAAAAGGGCCACGCACATTCAACCCAAGATACCTTGGTCCCTATTCCATCACTACCATAGTAAACCCAGTAGCGGTCAAGTTGGACTTGCCCCCGAACATGAAGATACATCCGGTCTTCCACGTCTCTCTATTAAAAGCCGTGCAACCTCAAACCCGACTAACTAAATCTCCAAAACCCATCCTAGTTGATGGAGAACTCGAGTTTGAAGTCAAAAGCATTCTGGACTCCAAGATCTCCAAATCTAAACTATTTTACCTAATTGACTGGAAAGGCTACGGCCCCCAAGAGAGATCCTGGGAACCTGCTGAATATGTCCACGCTCCTCGCCTAATCAAAAGATTTCATCGAACATTTCCTGAGAAGCCAAAACCCCCGGAGAAGCCCGGTTTGGGAGGGGCCTTGAGGGGGGGTACTGTCATGATCTCTGCTTCCAAAAGGTCAGGGTTTTCCCAACTCCCTTGGAAGCAGATCCATAACCCAGGTTCCGAGTGCCAACCAGTCCCAATTGGGACCTTTTGGACCCAGTCCTGGCGCCAGTGGCACCAGGCTCATAAATATGCCCAGTCCCAGCGCTGGAAGCGCCGGGCTCATAATGCTTGGGTGGACTTACCTGCAGCAGACCATGCTGCTTACTTGCCTGCCAGTTGAGCCTCTGATCCTCTTCTGTTTGGAACTACTTTTCCTGTTGGGTGGGGCAGGAGCCACTCCCTAGGTTCAGAACACTGGAACTCTTCTGGAAAGCAGCAACTCTTTTCTTACCTAGGCGTGGCTGTGGAAGGAGACACCTAAGCACTACAGGAGGCTATTTAAACCACACCCGATGGATGAATCTTGCTTTGCGTTATTCTGCATCCTCTGCAGCAGAACGCTCATCGTGTCTTCTGCATCTGATCCTGGGCCTAAGGAAAAAGGCTTACCATCCTGAATCCAGTCTTCAGCAACACCTATAAAGACAAGAAAGAACAGGTTAGCATTACGGTCTTCAGTGACAGCGCTTCACTTACCTGGTCCACCGGCTGTCACCAACGCCTCGCGCTGCATTCCGGCATCTGAAAGACAAAGGCTTACCTACTCTTCGTGCGCTCCGGAGGTCTTCGCACTGCATTCCGGCATCTGAAAGACAAAAGCTTACCAACTCTTCGCACGCTCCGGAGGCCTTCGGCGCTGCATCCCGCATCTGAAAGACAAAACAAGGTGCGTTTAAAGACATTGGGGAACTTTAATACTCACGTGCCATTACTCCTTTCCACATCTAACCCAGTGAGTATTCCGGCACCCTGCAGCCGCTCCGAACTTGTACCTGCAAAATAAAAAGACAGTTAGAGCGCATCGTGAAGCAGGCAACAAGCGCTTACTTACGAGCTTCCAGGCGCTTCTATTCATCACACGGGCTCCATCTTCAACTCACTTCAGCCCGTCATCCGCAATCGCCGGAACCCTGCAAAACAAGAGACATCATTACTAAAGACTTTTAAAGACATTAGAATTACTCGAAACTTACCGTTCGTGCAGTAAACGACGGACAGCAGTCCTCTGAAGTCAAGAGGCCTGCTCCCCTTATCCAGTGAAGAAACTGTTTACAGCACCCTGCCCCGAGGCAGATGGAGAGCACGGCGTTCACTTACCTAAGACATCTTACCCTTCGAGTCAGACATACAGTGCACAGAGGTCCAGCCCAAAGAGCCAGCCGTGTGTTACACATCACCTTTGAAGATACGGTATACGCCCAGTCAAGACCGCCGCCTCTACGGGAATCAGGTGAGCGTTACACCAGGATTCGGCGAAGATGGAGTGGAAGCTGCGCCGACCTGTGAAGAGGAATAGTAACCCCGAAGGTAAAATCAGGTAAGTCTATGGGGGGGGGTAACTAATATTCCTCTGTGTATTCTCTTGGCTCACCTTACTGTTCTTGTCTTCTCCTTAGGTGCCAGATTGCGGCAGGAACATGTAGGAGGATGCGGTGAATGTGAAGATGCTGCGAAGGCCGGTGAGTTCAGCGCGGCGCTGCAGCAGGCGAGGCGACGCGCATAAAATAACTTCTTTCTTCCAGCTCGAAGGCGCGATGGATCGGGAATTCAGGTAAAGATCAAAGGTATTGCTCTTGTTCTAACCTTTTCTCCTTCTTTCTCCCTTTTTCTAGGTGCTCCAAACTCGAGGCGGGCGTGGCAGAAGACTGGATACAGACTTGCAGGCACGGTGAGCGTTACGTTGCTGGATGCAGAATAACGCGAAGCGTGTGCTGCTCTTCGGGCGTGGTTTAAATAGCCACCAAAGTAGTCCCAGGTAAGTATTCCTCCCCAGCCCCACCCGAGTAAAAAAAAATAGTCCCTAGGTAAAGTAGTCCCTTCCAAGCCTCTTTTTGGCTTGGAGCTCTTGCAGCATGGTCTGCATCAGGTAAGTTTGCAGTATGGTCTGCATCAGGTACGTTTTAATCTACGAGCCTGGCGCCCATGGCGCCAGGACCGACTCTCCATATGAGCCTGGCACCATAGAAGCCAGGACTGCACCCAAATAGCCCCTAGCAGGGGTTGTTGGGCTTGCTTGGGATAACTTGATGCCTGCTTCCGGGGTTGCTGGACTTGGTCTGGGTCCCTGGGGGTAGGCATCATGACACTCACCTAGATTTTTGCCTAATTGACTTTGGCCTAGCCTGGCCTGGTTCCCTGAATGACTCTTCTTCCTTCTGTTATTGTGTTTGGTCTTCCTTCCAGGAAGGGGTCAACTAACTTTGCATTGGGATATTTACAAACGTACTTACCTGCTTTGAGAATATTTGTGAGATCTCGTTTTGTCCTAATAACCTTTCTCTTTGACAAACTCTTAAATCTGACAGTATATGCCAACAGTAGTATATTAATGTCCACAGTGTCCTTGTTACTAATGTCACCTGAGGGTGTAGGAAGTGTCTGTGTGCCATCCCAAAAGGGTACTTACTGATTTAGGAATATTAAGAGTGTCTATGTTGTAGTGTATTTGTGTGTTACTATTATATTGCCCCTGCTGAAGAAGGCTTACTCCAACTGACTGTTAAATAAATTAATTGTTTAATCAAGAAACCTTGTGTGTAAGAGTTTATTTGAATACTTGTCACTGAATCTCTGTGCGACTCCCCTACAGGTCACATTGACCCCTCTTGAGATAAGCCTGGCTGCTCAATCACGCTACCAACCTGTGTAGTACAGACTTATACCAAAGGTTGGGTTCCTATTGCCAGGAAGTCAGGGTTGTTGTAGTGCACTCAAAGGGTACTGCATGCAATTTTGCATAACAACCCCTAAAATAAAGGAAAAAAAGGAGAAAAAAAAACCTTAGCTCATGGGTTGTGGCCAGCGCAATGTGGAGCTTTATTTTTGGAGTGGCTGGCTTTCTTGTTCAGGCATCTTAAAAAAAAACAGGTGTAACACTTTGAGCAATGATACTAAATAAGTAAGAATAGGAATAAGCAACAAGTTACTTACCTGTAACTGTTGTTCTCCAACACGGGTCTGACATGGATTCACATGCTCATGAAAATTCCCCGGTCAGGCTGGGAAACCTCAGTAAAGAAAAAAGCAGTTTCAGTTTAACTTCTGAACTGTCTTTCTCCTAACAAACAATCACTGGTCTCTGGGTCATACTGCCCCCAGCCAATGACTGCCCTATACCTAAGCTTCTCCTCTGGCAGCCATCTTCAGATTTGGTAACACGTAAAGTGGCAGTAGGACCAAGAGACGAGCCACAGAGGGGTTTTCGGGAGGGTTCGAGACCCTTGCTGGAGAACAACAGTTACAGGTAAGTAACTTGCCCCTTCTCCAGCATGGGGTCTGGCATGGATTCACAGGCTCATGAATAAAGAATTAATAGCAGTACACATGCACAACCATGGGAGGTGGCAAGGCTGAACATTAAAGCATCTCTTACCTCCTTACCAGGCTAACCTTCAATCGAACAGGTTGCGCAGCGCTGCTTGGCCGCTTGGCCGACGCTGGACTCCTCCCTGGAATCCCTGTCAACGCAGTAGAACTTCGTGAAGGCGTGTGTTGACCTCCACGTAGCAGCCCTGCAGATGTCAAGCAGGGGCCCACCAGACAAACACCGTTATTGCAGCGATCGCTCTGGTGGAGTGGGCTGTCGGACAGCCAGGCAAAGGTCAATTTGCCAATCGGTGACAATGTTTGATGCAGCCGTAGAGCCACCTGGAAATTGAAGCCTGGGAGAGGGCCTTGCCATGGTTCACAGGGCCAAAGGTCACAAAAAGTTGCGACGTCTTCCGGAAACTCTTCGTGCGGCCCACATAGAACTTGAGCGCTCTAGCCACATCCAGCGAGTGTAAAGTCCTCTCAGTTGGCGACGAAGGCGTTGGGAAGAATACAGGTATCAAGGGCTTGTTAGGGAGAATTCTCTTATAAGGCAAATTTCCCAAACCTAGTGAGTCCCCCAGCAGCTTTGCTGGATTTTTGGGGTTTGTTTTTTTCTCCTGCTAAGAGTGAGACTCTTTCTCCCACTCAGGCATGATTTGAGGTATGTCTTTGACTTATTGTGTGCTTATGGGCTATGGGGTCTTTTTACTCCATAGGGTATCATCTGTTTTAGTGTATGTGTTACACAGCACTCTCAGTGCAGTAACACAGGGGTGTCATAGTGACCCCCCCCAAAAATAGACTCCATACCCTGGGACTGACTACTGTCTTCCAGGGCATGTAAAGTCACCATTGGCTTTACTAGTCCAAAATTGTAAACAGAACCAGTACAAAACATCATATTGTGGAAGTACTGGAAGGTGTTAATTAGATTGCCCCTGGGTCTGTTTCCAAGGGGGTACTGTCCAGTCCCCCCCCTTGTCGAGTTTCTGGCTGTTGGCAGTGGTTACCACGCAAAATATTCCACCGGAATATTTCCTATGGGATTTTCCCATTGATTTTAAACGCACCACTATTTGGTGCAATGTTAAAGATACCGCTGGTTTATTTATTTAAAATAAAATCACTGTTGGGTCTTTTCGCCAGAACTCTTTTCTAAAATGGCGTTTGTGTCCGTCTCTGTAACTCCAACCAAGGTCGGGCCCTTTGTTCCACTTTTTGGTGAGCTTCCCCACAGAAGCCCTACAACTGGAGCCACTCGGTCTGGGTGGGGGAATTGGCACCCTGGACTGCGTTGCCTTAGCAACCCAAGCCGCACTCTGTTCTGATTGGCCCAGTGGTGAGCCACCCGGCTCATCACTTAGCATGTATGAGTGACAGCTAGGCTGTTGAATGGGGGGTTTTCTGCATAAAAGCAGGGCTTTTGGGACTGGAACTTCAGAAGTCGCCACATGACCTAACAAATCCGAAGAGGGGAGAAGCTGAGCCATCTGCAACGGCGACACCACTAGTGGAGCCCTGCTGCAACGACCTAACCACTTTCCCCGACGACAAGAGAAGATCTGCTGAAAGAGTCTTCTTCCTCTGAGCTGGTGGGATCAACCAGTTCGCCATTCACCTTCCAGGACGTCTCTTGGTCGAATCGCCAGTGCCAAGCACCCGGCGGCCGGATAGCCAAGCTTCATCACTGTGACCGCGAATAAAAGTAACGCACCTTTTTACCGAACGACCTCCGTGGCTGGTCTCTTCCCTGGGCAGTGCAGCGACTCCAAGTTTCCTCCTCGACGAGATCTTCTCTTCCCCTGGTCGAAAGCACAAACTGCACCCGCTGCCAGGAACCACTGCCACCGCTGGAGCTTCCTCAACTTTAAAGGTACCGTGTTCCACCTGACCTCCCTTTCTACGGTTTGCTAAAGGTGACCCTTAAATCCTTGGCTTTCCAACTGGGTTGGCCCCCAGACCTTCTAACTTTACCTTCTGAATCAACCCAACCTCTTTTGAACATTTTTACAAAGACTTGAATGCATTTCTAAACTGTGTAATCTTGGGCACATTTCACCTTGCTCCATTTAAAGTAGGCCTGGCCAATGAACTTTGGCTCTACAGTAGACTCTGCCTTCACTAACTTTTTTTGGTCTTAGAAAAGTGTTGGGAACTGTTTTATTTTCATGACTTGCCTTTTTCTCTCCCTTTGACTTAATTATTGGAGTGCCATCTAAATTACACGCTCGCATCCGTTTTTAAAAATAGTGGCGTTTTGACTTAGACTTGTCTAATAATTCTTAAGGGAGGTGTGTATACTTTTCTGATTGTGTTTGAACTTGCTTTGATTTATAGTGCTAGTGTATTTCCTTAAGTGTGTTAAATAATTCTATATTTTTGATACAGAGCTCTGGTCAGTGTTTGCTTGCTCTACTGTATTTTCAGCCCTATTGCGTATCCTCTGTATGCTGCCCTACTCTTCTTGAGAGAAGTCTGACTGCTCAGCCACAGCTACCAGGTAAATCTGGGTGGTACAGACTGCTACCAATTGGGTTTACTGCTTACTCCTGTAGTCTTAATCTTCTTGGAGTGGTCCCCAAGGGAACTGCACAGGATTCTGCCTAACACTTGTTTAGATGAAAGTCCGACGGCACCTTGTGCATGAAGGAGGGGTGCGTCCGTAGCACTACCCTTGTCTCGTGGAATGTCAAATAAGGTGGTTTACAAGAGAGGGCCTGGATCTCTCCCACTCGTCGTGCAGATGCGATGGCCACAAGGAAAGCTTGTTTCCACGATAAAAATTTCAGTGGCGCCGAATGCATAGGCTAGACCGCCTCTGCCCTTGTGGTCAGGAAGGAAGTCCAGCAGGGGGGCAATCTTGAACCAAAGCTCCCTGTCGCAATGCGCCACAAAGGGGAGGGCGCTAGCGACCTTGGTCATCGCTGCCGAAGTGATGACTTCATCCCATAGCATCCAACTTCTTCCCCTCACCATCCGGGGGGAGGAGGCGCCCAAAAATTTCTTCTTGGCCGCGCCAAAACCACAGAGTCCGGAGACGGCTGGGACTGTAAGCACTTTGGCTCAGAGTCCGGCACCCTGTATTTCTTCTCATAACGGTCCCTCTTCGCCGAAGCCGATGAAGGGTTCTTCATGAGGGACAACCCCTCGTCCCAAATGTCATCCAAGAGCGGGATCGAAAGCATTGTCTTTCTCTTCGCCTCTCGGACAAGCTGGAATAGCTCCGAGGCCCTGGAGATCATGACGTGGAACAAGCCCATCTCGTCGGGCGGTGAAGATCTGGCAGGCAGAGACAGGAGATTCCCCAATCTGCCGTTGTCTGTGCCAGTGCCGTCGTCGCCATGTCCCGTCGATCTGTCTCATCATGTGGGGGTTGGGGTACCCAAGGGTGGAAAGGAGGAGGGGGTGAACTCTCCTCCTCTTGGATGGTGGTTCCTCCAAGGGTCCTGGCACCGCAAGTCAGTGGGGCCGCCGGCGCAAGAGGCATCCTCGTCTGGATCTCAGAGCATAGGGTATGCAGAGCAGTGAGAATGTCCACCGAGATATCCTGAGGTGGTTGCTGAGGTGGCGGTGGAAACAGAGGTGAGGGCGTTTGCGGTTTAGGCTGGTCCTCCAAGCCCTCAACGCCCTGTTGTTCCTCGTCGTCACCTTTGTCGTCGCCCTCGACGGGATCCTTCCCGCAGGGCCTGCCCTCGACGAATCGTTCCTTCTGGAAGGTCTGGAGGTTGGTAAACTCCTTCTCTGAGGCTATATCCGTGCCCTGGAGGGCTACCATACCCCCACACCTCTCTGCGACAAAGGGAGACCGTTTTGGTGAAATGATAGGCATCTTCTCTGGTGTCTTTTCGATGAGTTGAAAAGAAGACTCCCTCTTGACAGGCAGGGATACTCTTGCCTTCGAGGTTGTGCCCTGCGGATCCGCCTCGGCGGCCTTTGCGAGGGACGCCACCACTTCTTCAATTGAAGGTTGGGCCTTCATCAGATGTACCTGGGCCTTCACAGTCGAGTCGGAGGCCTTCACCTTAGGGGGAGGGTCTGATCCCTGCTCCCACTTGGCCTTCTCTGTAGGGCCTGTCTGGGTCTTCTCCAAGAGCTTGCCTGGATAGTCCGACTTCCTCTTCTTTGAAGATCCTGAGCGTTGGGTCGTGGTCGAAGGCGCTGTACTCGGCCTGGCCGCCGCAGAGCCCGTCGCAACAGCACTCCCGGTGGCAGTGGACTTGCAGTGCTTCGCCTTATGTTGGGACCCCGCGGAAGGGGCACCCTCAAAGGTCTTAGAAGACCACTCAACTTTCTTCTTCTGGGTAGGGGAGGCTGTGATGCTATAAATGCATCGGAGGGACAGGGCCTCCGTATCCTTGTCCTTCACTGCCTTTTTATCGTGTGTTCTGTCATATTTTCCGCGCAGGAGTTCATGTGGGACTCCTGGCGGTGCAGCTCTCTCTCTTTTGGTTTGGTGAACAGACCGTGGGATACCCTTACGGTACCCATGGGTGGGGGTACAACCCTGTGCCCCTAGTTTATGTTTTTGGGCACCTGTGGGTGGCCCGCAGAGCAGGGTATGGGCTGGTGGCAGCTCCATGCTGTATTTGACAGGTGCGCTGAGTATCCTCCATTTTGGGACACCCAGGCCCTGCCATTGGAATCAGTTGATTCCTGATGGAAAACAAGATGGCCCCTGTGGCCTCTTGCTTTCTATTGCCTATTACCTTGTTTTCCCAAAGTCCTGGGAAGCCCGAACTCTGTCCCTTCCCCCTGACTGGCTGTTGGGTGGAAGTTCCATGTATGGTGTTGTTGTGAAGTCCAGTCCAGACTGACTGGAGCCTTCCCAGTGACTGTATGTTGTGGGTACGCCCTGTGGGTGGGACCTGGGTGAATGGAGTGTTTGACCAATATGCACTTCTTGTTGTGGCTGTCTGGTTTCTGGTATGAGAGACAAAGACTGAGACAGCCCTGCCCGAAACTGGCCTGAATGCAGTGCATATTGTTGAATGGCTGGTTACTTGTCCCAATCCCACATTCCTTGTTGTGAGTGTCTGAGAGGGAGGAGGATGGCCTGAATGCACTGTGTGCCCGATTGGCTGACTGACTGCATGAATACCCTTCTGTATGATTGGCTGCTGAGAATGACCCAGCAGTGTGGATGAGAGACAAAATAGTATATCTGGGGACCTCTCACCACTGGAAATTTTTCAGAAGCTGTGTCTACACTTGAAGAGTAACTGGAACTGCTGATCCTCGACGCCCAGCTGGAAGACGAAGACTTGCTGTTGCATTTGCTTCAACCTGATCTGAAAGCTGCCGAACTCGTCAAGGACTGATCCGGGAGCAGACCTGGTAAGGCACCCTCTTCCCGTGCTCCGAGGGACCATTGAGCACCGCTAACCTTCGCCAAAGCTCCCTGGAAGTCAGACCCTCGAGACGGGACCGCTGATGAGAACGAAGCAAAGCACCCGGACTTCGCCGCTGTCGAAGTCTATTGCCGTCGACCAGGGTACGCAGGTTTGTGTAACCGCTGGAGGCCCGTCGAAGTTGTGTTGCCCAGCCGTGGGGACCACTTACACCATGCCGCCGACCGGAGCCGCCCGCTCCTTTGCCTAAGAACATTTCAATCCAAAGACTCCCTTGCCCGCAACGTCGAACGCTTTGTCCCATCGGAGAAAGTCGAGGACGACCAACGCACCGAGGAGAATCCGCCAGTGGGTTTCCCGCCACCTGAAGGTCACAAAGACTTTGACGACTCGACGCCCTTGTTGGGCCACAGTTCTTCTGGAACTCGTTGCGGTCCTGAACAATCCGTCGCCGAGGTGCCCCACACATCTCATCCTCGCAGGACGTCGCTGACGAGCACCGCCTGGATCGACATCGGGGTCTCGGCACCCTTGAACTTCTCATCGCCGCCGTCGACAAGTTCACCACCTTTGACGTCTCTCGACGATCCGTGGCTCCTGCTTTAAAGGGAGTCACTCAAGAAGGATTCTTTGACGCGTCTTCGAAGAACTCTACTCCACCAGGTACATGGGGGGGGGATTAAACCTTAATAGGAGGAAATAAGGCTATTGAACAATATATGGACTGGGCTTGTGCTATCTATCTTTATTTTCCAGGTTGCCCAGGTGTGGGGGGGGGGGATCTCCACACAGAACTGTACCTAGTGGTAGGGGCCAGTATTCTGCCTACCGTTTCAACCATCTTGCTTTCCTTCCTATCTCTAGTGCTGGTTTTGCGTTATTGATCTATGTGACATTTTAACCGTACAGTTGATTCACTTTAATGAGATTCGATAATATTGGTGGTACCACTTTAGAATTGTATATATTTATCATTGTTGATTTCCGAGTACAAAGTGCGTTATTGTGATCGTGTACATACCTTTGAATATTAATTATATATAAAGACGGTTTTCAGTAATACAGTGTGTGGACATTCCTTTGTGGGGGTTCGGGGACTACAATGTACTTAAGAACCAGCCTGCATCACCTCCTGGGAAGCTAGGCCTTGATGGCTCGACTACGTTACCAATAATAGAGAATCTTGGCTGGGGTCCGCTGTGCCTCTCCTCTACCATATAGAGAGCGGAAGTACAGACACCCCCGTCCAGTCTTTAGAGAGGCATGCTGCCGGGACTCACCCAGAGCAGGGGCCTTGGCCTGCAGCCACTCGTTGAGACGCCAGCACCCATCGGTCAGCTTGCGGGGAACCATCTCCTAACAAAACGCACAGTCATACTCCACATGAGTCGGGTCCGAGTGTAGGCAGTAAAGGTACAGGGAATGTCTGTCTCCGAAAGACATTCCGTAGGTTGCAGCCGGGGCAAACCTTTAAAAGAGGTGCTGAGTCCTTCTTCTCGTCCGCCATGTACACGCGGCTTATGCCTTGAAGAAGCTTCTGGAATCCTCCAAGAAGAAACTCGACGAAATTCACCCTTGAGGGGCACTGAAGAATCCAAAAATGGGTCCACGTTAAGGCGCTTCAATGGAGCTTGAGGGTAGAACAAAACTCTTAGAAAATCGCAAAAAAGCTCGAGAGCTATAGCACGAGGACTCCCAACACTTGAACATGCAGTAAAAATGTGAAGATGGCTGCCAGAGGAGGGGCCTAGGTAGAGGGCAGTATGACCCAGAGACCAGTGATCGGTTGTGAGAAGAAAGACAGTTCAGAAGTGAAACTGAAACTGATTTTTTCTTTACTGAGGATTCCCAGCCTGACAACAGGGAATATTCATGAGAATGTGAATCCATGCCAGACCCCATGTTGGAGAAAAAATAGTCTTTCTGGAATTATATGCAATAATTGCTAGACTCATTAAAGGTTTATTTCAGGCACGCCTGATGGGGTGAGTCACTAATTTAGTCTGTTCTTAAACACCTCAACCCAGCTTTTCATCCTTCCGAGGTCGATAAATGAGTACCAACACAGGTTGTGCGATATTGAATGTTTGTAAGTTCTATATAAAGTGCTTAAGTGCAAGTGCTATATAAGAACACATTATCATTTGGCCTTGGACACGGCTGCTTGCATTCAAAGTAATTTGGTAATATGGGCCTATACACCATGATATTAACAATACATATGGTGATCCATTCTTGTATGAAATGTATATCATGTTATAGTGATATTGTAACCATATTTTTAGTAGTGTAATTGCTATGTGATGCCACTTCCTGTTTTGTCAATGGGTGAAAGGTTGTGTTCCATCGCTTCCCATGATGCCACCGGGGTGGGGGGTCAAATGACATCCCTTCTGGTGATGTCAGAGGTCAAAGGTCATGTGATGTCACTTCCGCTACCCATGCATTTTGGTGAAATGACGTCCCTGCTCGCCATTCCACGTTCATCGGCAGAACTTCGCTGGTCGCCAGGGTGTACCACATGTCACCTTCCTGCCAAGTTTCAGCTTCCCAGTATCAAGGGATCCTATTCTGGAAGGTCTTCAACTGCGAATGGAAAGACACCTGCCGTCATCCATGTGGGGTAGCTGTCGTCGGCAGCCGTCACTGGAACTCGCCTTCCTCCATCTGGTGAAGTGTCCTTAAGATGTCTGCAACGTTGCCTTCTGCATTTCTTCTTTGAAAAGGGTTACACACTGCTCCTGGAACCAACCGCTCATGGGCATCTTCTATTGGATCCAACGGCTGGAAAACCTACTTCCAGCAACTCAGTCAGTAGAGAAAATCAGAGTCAGGGGGACAGTAATTGCAATGCATTCACCTCCTCCTGTTTTCCTTAGAATAAACTTTACTTATTCCTTTCCATCGCTTTTTGATAGTTTAATCTAAAAGCTGTATCTAAAGAATAGTACAATAATGTAACTGATCTGCAATATTGTTGAAGTATCTTCTGGAACATGTTCACCACCATCTGTCCCCTCTCCTAAGAAACAGCGTTGTGACTATTGGGCACAAGGCCCCACACATAATAGGGATTGGACTTATAAAGTGAGGGCATAATTCTTGTGAACTGGTTTCATTCTACTGCATGACTACTTATCTTCTGTTAGTTGACTAAGTTATTGTATTCATTCCTATCAACCGAAAGGTGACTGTATATATGTTTGATAAAAGAGTATTGGGATATTACGACCTGCTTTATTCATTTTCCTAGTGTGTTTTTGGGCCTATAATAGAGAATTGTGTACTTGTCCAAATTGAATTATTGTGTGCTTGTTCGGTAGATTTATCATTTTGATCCCCTCTCCTAGTGAGACCCCCAGCACTTTTTGATGGACCTCTGGAACTTTATCTGAAATCCTGAATCAGTGGAGCCTTGTTCCACTCATTCATTCTTATAGGCTTGGTCTTTTGGAACTGCATTGTTTTGTTGAATATTTTTATTGCATTTTTAAAACAGCAAACAACAACAAACTGGGCAATATTATACAGCATATTATCCTCGAATCCATACTTCAACTCTGTCTTACACTACTTAACCCCACCCAACCAAGCCTATGCTACATATCCCATTATAAAATCACAGTCACATCGCATCCACATCTCTCAGTGCAGACTCTACAGCCTCCTCTTCAGTTCTATTCATAAACAATGTCACAATTAGTGCTATCCACCGTTGGATAACCACTCCCACTTTGGCCTCTTGTTCCCCTTAGTGCCTTCTCCCACACCCATGTCTCTGCTGTAACCCATTTCGCCAACTCCCTCCACCATCTAGCTATGCACAGCTCCTTAGTATCTTTCCACCTCATGGCTATGTTACGTTTAGCCATCAAGTACATCAAGTGTTTGATTGTATTCAACGGTTTGCGTTTCACATTCCTCTTATCAGCCCAGTATAAAAGCTTCTGGCGTCTGGATATCTAGCTCTTTGCCTACCTGGTCAGTCTTATGCGCCACCCCCCCTCCAGAACCCTTGTACTATCGGGCATCCCCAAAACATTTATTAGCCAAGCGTCGTCCTCCCTGCATCTGTGGCATTCCTGTCTGTTTGCCCCTTTCAACGTTGCAATGACAGCAGGAGTAAGGTATTCTCTTTGTGTTATATACAGTTCTATTAGCTGTAGCCTGGCATTTATAGAGACCTTCTTATGGTACAATGTTACCTCTTTCCACTCTCGATCTTCAAATATCTTCCCCAATTCCCTCTCCCATTTCTCCTTGGATTTCCATTCTGCTCGCGAAGTTTGGTCCAATATTTCATAGATCCTTGAAATGGCATGTCCACCGCCTGCTACGTTAAGCAGGGTCTCCATTTCATCACTACCTGTGGTCTCTTCATCACTGTTTGGCTATCTGTCTCGCAATACCTTCATCACAGTGTTATACAACAGAAATTTGCCTGTGTGTATGCCTGTGGCTTCTTGCAATTCAACAAACGTCATCCACCCTCTGTCATTCCGCAGATCTCCCACCGTGGCCACACCACACTCTTCCCATCTTGATCGCACCATTGCCCTACTGCCTGGTTGCCCATCTAGAATTGCCGCTGGCAGGATTTGTGGCGAAAGCAGGTCCTCTAGCCCCATAATTCTGCAGGCCCTTCTCCAAACTCGTATGCCCAATGTCACCAAATACGGATAACCAGGTTCCCCGGTGGGGATCCAAAGGAGGTCCCTTCTTTTTAGAACCGGCTGCAGCAACGCCGTTTCTGCCGTGGGATCATCTGCCATCCATTGTACAACATATTGCAGCTGGCACGCCAGAAAGTAGAACTCGAAATTTGGTACCTTTAGCCCTCCTCCCTTTTCATACGATTGTTGCAGCTTTCTCCGGACCACCCTATTCCTCCCCTCTTGCCATAGGAACCCCCTACATTGTCTTTCTAAATCCCGAAAGAACTGCCTCGGTATGTTATATGGGACGTTCCCGAAGCAATGCATGAGTCTCGGCAGTGCCACCATTTTTAGCAGCGTCACTCTATCCATTACTGACAGGGGTAGCTTACTCCAGAACTCCATAGATTTCACCAATCTGTCTGGCTCGCACTGTGTTATATTCATGTTCTCTTTTAGGGTCATGATAAATGTTGACTCCCAAGTATCTAAATGAGTTCTTGCTCCAAAGTAAAGGAAGGACTGGCAAGTCCTCCTCAGCCACCTTTGCCATTACAGCCACTGGGAACAAGCATGACTTACTCTTCTTTATTTTGATTCCTGTTAGTCTACTATTTATTCAGTACCTCCAGGATATTTGGCAAATTGGTCACCGGATTGCACAGATACAACACGTAATCCACATACATGGACACTACATGCCTCACCCCGCCTATGTCTATACCCGCATCTCGGTATTCCTGCTACAAATACGCTGCCATAGGCTCATACGCTATGATTTATAGCATTGGGGACAGTGGGCACCCCTGCCTTGTGCCTCTATACAGTTGCCATGCATCAGAGTATGTGCTCCACGTCCGGACTCTGGCCATTGGCTTGGTACATATCAGCTGAACCCATTTCATGTATTGTTGCCCAATCCCCATCTTGATCATTGTGACGTAGAACCAATCCCAGCGTACTGTATCAAATGCCTTAGTCGCATCTAAGGAGGTCACTACACATTCTGTAGCGTGATCTTCTGTACTATAGATCATTTGGTGCAGTCTCCTAAGGTTCTCCGAGATGTTCCTCCCTGGTACATACCCAGAATATTCTGGGTGGATCAGCACGTGTATTACCTTGCAAAGTCTATTTGCTAAAATAGCTGTAAGGGTCTTGCTGTCTTGGTTCAGCAGTTAGGATCCACACAGTCCGTGCTTATTTTATCTGGTTGGAGAAGCAGAACCATCAGGGCTTCCCTCAGGCTTCCTGGCAGTATATTATCTGTATTCACTTCGCTGTACATCTTGGTCATCAACGGCACCAGTGCATCCACGTAGGCTTTATAGAATTCACTGGGGAGCCCATCCGTCCCAAGCGCTTTCCCTGTTGGCAGTGTCTTAATGGTGGCCACAACCTCCTCTGGAGTTATGGGGTGCCTAAAGCGACTCAGCCATAACCGGGGTAAGGTTATGAGTTCCAGGACATCCGGTATGCCTTCCACCTCACTTTCTAGGGGATTCGCATAGAGTGCTTTGTAATATTCAGAGGACACCTTGTTTACACCCATTTGCGGGTTCACCTCTGAGGTTTCTGTTCCGAATAGAGCATATGGGTGATCTAGTATCATTCCATCTGTACAGCCAGGCTAGCATTCTCCCAGGTGTATCCCCTTGTGCATGGCTCCTTTCCAGGTATTTCACATAATTTAACTTCCCCAACCTGTCCCATTGTGTTCGTCTGTGTGTTCTTTGTTGACTTTAGCCTCTCTTTCCAATGCCCTCAACTTCCCTTCTATCGTCTCAAGATCATTGACAATGACTTTCTGCACACCTCCCGATTCCACTTTTATTACTCCTCTGATTACTACTTTGTACGCCTCGCAGACTGTTCTTACCTTCTGCACACTCCCATCATTTATTGCAATATACTCTGCTGTGCTCTTCCTGATACGCTCAGCGAATGCTTTATCCAACAGTGATTCACTCATCAACTTCCATGTGGGTGTGGGCGGTCTCGGAGCAGACACTCGCCAGCGCGCCACGAGTGGAGAGTGGTCAGGCAGGACCGTGGCTAAGTATTCTAATTCCGAGAATTCATTTTCATGTTCCTCACCAGTGAGCAAATAATCTATTCTTGTGTATACTTTATGTGGGGCCGAATAAGGAACAAGTTACCTGTAACTGTTGATCTCCAGCATGGGTCTGGCATGGATTCACATGCTCATGAATATTCCCCGTCGTCGGGCCGGGAATCCTCGGTAAAGAAAAAATCAGTATCAGTTTCGTTTCTGATCTGTCTTTCTTAGTAGTAACCAATCACTGATCTCTGGGTCATACTGACCCCAGCCAATGACTGCCCTCTACCTAAGCCCCTCCCCTGGCAGCCATCCTCAGATTTGGTAGCACGTAAAGTGACAGTATGACCAAGTGAAGAGCCGCAGAGGGGAAGGAGGCAGGGATATCATGTGAATCCATGCCAGACCCATGCTGGAGAACAACAGTTACAGGTAAGTAACTTGTTCCTTCTCCAGCATGGGGTCTGGCATGGATTCACATGCTCATGAATATAAGAATGCATAGCAATATACACATGCACAACCACGGGAGGTGGCAACAGGCTAAACATTAAGCAATACAACAACTCAACATTAAGCATCTCTTACCTCCTCACCAGGCTCACCTTAAGCGAACAGGTTGCGCAGCACTGCTTGGCCGACCCTGGACCCCTCCCTGGAGTCCCGATCGACGCAGTAGAATCTTGTGAAGGTGTGCGTCGACCTCCACGTAGCAGCCCTGCAGATGTCCAGCAGGGGCACACCAGACAGGAACGCTGTGGTAGCAGCAATCGCTCTGGTCGAATGGGCTCTCGGACGGCCGGGCAGCGGTCGGTTTGCCAACCGGTGACAATGCATGATGCAGCCGGAGAGCCATCTGGAAATGGAAGCCTTCGAGAGATCCTTCCCTTGATTCACAAGTCCAAAGTTCACAAACCGCTGTGATGTCTTCCGAAAACTGTTCGTGCGGTCCACATAGAAGAAAACTGGCAACACCAAGGGCTCGTTGAGGTGGAAGTCCGACGGCACCTTGGGCATAAAGGAGGGGTGCTTTCTCAGCACCACCCTCATGTCGTGAAAAATCAAGTATGGAGGCTTGCAAGATAGGGCCTGGATCTCTTCCACTCATCGTGCGGAGGTGATGGCCACGAGAAATGCTGTCTTCTACGACAGGAACTTCAACGGCGCCGAATGCATAGGCTCGAATGGGGCCCCCCCATGAGCCTGGTCAGCACCACGTTGAGCTCCCACGCCGGAACAATCAAAATAGCCCCTTCAACAATTCCTTCACCAGGTGATGAGACCACAAGGACGCCTGTAGTTCTGGTGTATCGGGAGATGGCAGCCAGATGCATCTTGATGGAGGCGTGAGCCAGTCCAGCTTTGGCCAGCGACAGTAGGTACGGCAATACTTGAGGGGCTGTAATCCGCAGAGGGTTAATCTTCTATGCACGGCACCAGACAGAGAACCTCTTCCACTTATGTACATAGCATTTGAGAGTTGAGTACGCCCTGGCTTTTGCAAGAACCTTTCTGCAGTCAGCCGGGATATCGTATCCTCCAAACTCTAGTGCTGCAGGAGCCAAGCCTGCAAGTTCAGCGACTCCGGGTCGTGATGAAGAATGGCGCCTCCTTCTCTGGAGAGAAGATCTGCGTCCGTCGCCAGCTTGATAGGTGGGGACGCTGACAAGTCCAGAAGTTCCGGGGACCAGATCTGTCTCGGCCACGCCGGTGCGACGAGGATCATCCTGCACCTGGACCTCTTGAGCTGGTTGATGAGACGGAGCCGCAACGGCAACAGAGAGAACGCGTACAAGAACAGGCCGTCCCAAGGGAACGAGAAAGCATCACCCATGCTCCTCGGTTGTGCGAACCTGCTGGCGAACCTCTGGCACTTCGAGTCCGTCGCCGTCGCGAACAGGTCGATCTGGGGTTTGCCCCACCGTTGAAAGAGCCGATCCGCCTGGTCCTGGCGTAGTTCCCACTCGTGGCACGAGCGCAGCTCCCTGCTGAGTGAGTCAGCGATGGTGTTTTTTATTCCTGCCAGGTGGAAGAGAACCAGAAACATCCCCTGGGCGACGGCCCAGTGCCACAGATCCTGGGCATCCTTGGATAGGGCTGGGGATCTGGCGCCTCCTTGCTTCCAGATGTAGAACATAGTGGTGGTGTCGTCGGTGAAGATCCTCACCACTTTGTCCTTGAGGGACGGAAGTAACGATTTGGGCGCCCAGAACACGGCTCGTAGCTCCAGGATGTTGATGTGGAGAGACCTCTCCTCCGGGAGCCAGAGGCCTCTTGCGTGGAGATCTCCGGTGTGGGCCCCCCATCCCTCCAGGGAGGCGTCCATCGTTACCGTCTCCTGATACGCCGGGGCCTGAAAGTCCATGCCTGCCGTGAGGTGCGCACGGGCACCCCATCATAGAATCGCCCGACGGAACTCTTCGTCGAGCGGGATCCTGTCTTCGAAGCTGCCCGCCGCTAGAATCCAGCGGGCGTCGAGGAACTCTTGTAGTGGACGCATCCGAAGTCTGCAAAGGGGCACAAGGTAGATGCATGAGGACATCATCCCGAGGAGGGACTTGATGGACCTCACTCTGGCCACATCCGTGGCTAACAGGCGCTGCACCTTGCCCAAAATGGCCTTCGTCCTTTCCTCCGACGGAGATGCCAATCGCTTCACTGTATCGAGCTTCGCTCCCAGAAACAGTGCCACCTGCGACGGGACCAGATGGAATTTGGGGTAGTTGATGGCGAATCCCAGCTCCGTGAGCAGGCGGACGGTCCTCACTGTGTGTTCAACAGCGAGTTCTCTTGACCTTGCACGGATTAGCCAGTCGTCCAGGAAGGGGTAGACGTGGATCCCTTGCAGGCGCAGCCATGCCGCCACAGGTGCGAGGCACTCGGTGAACATCCTGGGTGACGACTTTAATCCGAACGGCAGGGCTCTGAATTGGTAGTGACGCCCCTGGACTACGAATCTGAGGAACTCTGTGTCCTTTTAGAATGGGGATGTGGAAGTAAGCATCCTCCAGGTCCAGTGACGATAGGAAGTCGCCCTCCTCCAGCTGTCCCAGCACGTGCTGGAGGGTGACCATCCTGAATTTCTGTGCCTTGATGTACTTGTTTAACCGACACAGGTCCAGGATGGGGCGGCAACCGCCTGTCTTCTTTCTGATGAGGAGTATCTCGAGTATACTCCGGAGCCTCTTGGGGACGAGCTCGATGGCACCGTTCTTGAGCATCGACCCTGACCAACAGCAGTTGAGGGACGTGATTCTCCTTCCTGGCCACGGGAGGAATTCGAGGACACTTCTTTTGGATGTCCAGCACCCAACGGTCGGTGGAGATGGACTCCCACATGCTGATGAACTTCGTCAGCCGGTCTCCCACCGGGGTGCTTCGGTGGGGGCCCGACGCTATGGCCGGTTCAGTCCTGCTTGGAAGAGGCTTTGCCGCCTTGGCCTCCTTGCCGACGGCGGCGAGACCCTCCTTGCTTGCCGCGGCCTCTGTAGGCCTCCTGGGACGAGGAGCGGGCCGCCTGGCAGTAAGCAGAAGAGCCACCGCTGGATCCCTTGGAGGCTCCCTGTTTGACTCCAGAGCTCCGAAAGGGCCGTCGTTGCTGAAGCACTCCTAGGGCTCAGGCTGTTTCCGTGTCTGTCTTGATGGCCTGGAGGGACTCAATCACCGTCTTTCCAAACAGGTTGTTGCCGTCGAACGGCATGTCCAACACTCTGGTCTGGACGTCCTAGCGAAAGTCTGTTGCCTTGAGCCATCCTCGTCGTCTGAGGCAAACCCCGTTGCCCAGTTGGCGAAATCCGGTATCGGCAATGTCCATTGCCACCGTTATGGCGTGATCCGACGCCACCTCACCTTCCTGCAGAATCTGTAGGGCCTCCGCCCTCTTGTCGTCCGGTAGGAAGTCTAGCAGAGGAGCTATCTTGAACCAAAGCTCCATGTCGTAACGGACCACAATCGCGAAGGCATTGGCCGCCTTAATCGTTGTTGCCGCCATCATCCCATGGAGTCCAACTTCTTGCCCTCGCTGTCCGGCGGGAAAGTGGAAGTTGAAGCCGCCGCACCCGCTGCTTTCTTCTTGGCCGGTGTCGAGACGACAGAGTCCGGTGTGGGCTGGGCCCTGAGGCACAAGGGGGCGGCATCGGGGACCCAGTACTTCTTCTCATACCTATCCCTCTTGGCAGGTGTCGTGGAAGGGTTCTTGAGGATAGCCAGCCCCTCGTCCCAGATGTAGTCGAGCAACGGCACTGCGAGGACCGTCTTTCTCTTGGCCTCTCGTCGTTGGTAAAGAAAACCTTCCTTTTTCTGTTCCTCGGGGCAGAGCTGGAAGAGCTCGGATGCCCTGGCTATCATGGCATGAAAAAAGCCAATTTCGTCGGGCGGAGAGGCCCGAGGGGGGTGGGGGGGGGCAGGGTGATGACGGGATGTCCGTTGTATCATCGCCACCGTTGTCGTCCGTCCCCGTCACTGTATCCATCGCCGTATCCTCCCGAGGGTCCGGCGAGGGGGATGAGGGGTCCACATGCCTCGCAGGCACGAAGGGCGGAGCGGGGTGGACTCTCCTTCGCTTGTTCAGAGGGCTTCCCGACGGTCCTGGTTCTGGATCCTCAGTCGGGGTCCGTGGTAACCTTGTCCTCATCTCCGCACATAAGGATTGTATCGCTAACAAAATGGCCGCCGAGCTATCCTGGGGCTCGGGTAATGGCTGCGATGGACGGGATGGCTGCTCCACTGGGCCCTAGTCGTCGCCATCGTTGCTATATTCGATCACATCAGCGGGAACCTTCCCCTGGGATCGAACCTTCTCGAACCTCTCGTTGAGGCCTATGAACCTCTCGCTGAGGCCTTTCACGGTTTCCACCGGATCCTCCTCGGAGGCTGAATCCGAGTCCGTAATGGCCACTCCCCCCCCCTCTTTTTCCGCCAGGGTCTTCACGGGGGTCTTAACGATGGTCTGGAAAGAGGATTCCCTCTGCAGTGGCAGGGAAACTCTGGGCCGCGAGGCCACCTCCAATGGCGTAGCCTCTGCCGGCTTCGCCAGGGCCGCTGCGACAACCTTGGTTGGATCAAGGCCCTCACTACCTTAGGTGCGTCCTGGACCTTCGCTTTGGGGGGAGGGTCATCGCCTCGCTCCCCCTCGACTCCCTTCGAGATCGACCGGGGCCTCTCCAGAAGCTTACCCGGGTTCTCGGACTTCCTCTTCCCCGAACCAGAGCGCTGGCTCGTGGTGAATCGTGCCAGGGAAGTCGCGCCCTGCCTGGCAGCCGAGGAGCCTGACCTTTCGGCGCCCCCGCTGCCCGCAGACTCACGGTGCTTGGCCTTCTGTTGGGCCCCCGTCACCGGGGCGCCCTCACAGGATTTAGAAGACCTCTCAAACTTTTTCTTCGCCTTCTCACCTGCTGTGCCCTTCTCCAGCCAGGTGGCGAGGCGGGAACGACTATCTTGCTTGGTCCATTCCGACAGGTTCTTGCAGAATGCACAGTCCTTCTCCACGTGCGTCTTGTCCTCATGAAGGCAGTAGAGACATCTCGAATGCTCTTCCCCCTTGAAAACATTTTGCAATCCGCATCCTGGGCAGCTCTTGTTCGGGCGTTGAGCTTCCCTTGTCCTGGGCCATGTCCGTTGAGGTAGGCCACAGATCTTCTGGATTCCTCCAAGAAGCATAACTCGACGAAAACTTCACCCTTGAGGGGCGTAGAAGAATTCCGAAACGGGTCCCCGTTATCGGAAGTAGAAACGGTGGAGCTTGAGGATCGATTAACCGAAAAAATGAGAAAAATCTCCTGAAAAAGCGTGAAAACGCAGTAAAAGCTCGAGAGCTAAAGCACGAGGACTCCCAACACTTGAACGTGCGGTAAAAATCTGAGGATGGCTGCCAGGGGAGGGGCTTAGGTAGAGGGCAGTCATTGACTGGGGGCAGTATGACCCAGAGATCAGCGATTGGTTACTACTAAGAAAGAGAGCAGAAACGAAACTGATACTGATTTTTTTCTTTACCAAGGATTCCCGGCCTGACGACGGGGAATATTCATGAGCATGTGAATCCATGCCAGACCCCATGCTGGAGAATTTGAGTATTCTCTTTCTTCCCCGTTTGTTACCCACCATAGATCTCGTAGTTGGAAGTGCTTCAAGAGCGAGTTTAACAACTTGGCCGGTGGAGACATCAGTTTGTATTTCTCGTCTGATCTGTGCACGTTTGGGTCCAGTGTACAATTAAGATCCCCTCAATCTTCCTTCCCTGTAGGGTCCCAACCGTGCATACAATGATCTGAAAAACACAGTTGCATCATGGTTTGGGGCATAAGTGTTTACAATACAAACCTCCCAGTTTCCCATCACCCAGTGTAACATTACCAACCCTCATTGTCTGACCTTACTGTCAACACTTTGAATGTTATAGCGGGGTTCACCCAAATGAGCCCCCCCCTCTCGCATACGTTCAGTGTGTGGAGCACACCTTCACCCCTCCCCACGCCACTGCCAGGTTCTTCTGTTTTTGTGCATCTAAGTGGGTTTCCTGTAACAATGGTATCCCTACTTTATTCCTTTTAATAAACATGTTCACTCTGCTCCGTTTCACAGTTATTAAGCCCTCTGACATTCCACATCATGATTCTAACAGTAGCAGCCATTATCGTACGATGTCTCGGGTATCAATGAGGCCGCCAGCCAGTCACCAGCCTCAATAGGAGTTTGATGCAGCGTGTGATCATGTATGCTAGGCTCTTCTCCCTTCCTCTGCCTCCCCAACCCCATTCCAATTAAACTATAAACCTAACTTGTCCAGCAACGCTAAGCATGCTAGGACTATCCCGCTTCCGCTCCATTCAACCTGGTCTCTAGACCAGTCTCCTGGTGCCCTACGGGCGGGCCCTGTACTGGGTTTCGGCAACTCTCCATTTTGCTCCCACAACCTTGAAACCTATCGTATAGCTTCTGTATTACTTTCAACTCCTATGCCGTCTAGCCTGAGCCCACCTTCGCACAGGTATACACATTTGTTAATTCTCAGTACTGGTGTAGCAGTCCACTCTGAGAGCTCTCGTTCTTGCCTAGGTACGTTGGTCCTGTTCCACAGTTTCTGGTATTTGAGCACTGTCCATCCACTCCTGCGCTTCTGTTGGGGTCTCGAAGAATAGGACTTTGCCATTATAGATCACCTTTAGTTTCACTGGATATAGTAGCATGTATTTTAGGCCCGCCTTCCTGAGCCTGGCTTTCGTCATGATGTATAGGGCCCTCCTTTTCTGAACTTGAAAGGTGTATTCAGGGTATACCGAGATCTTTGCTGATGCCCTTTAGATCGTGCCTCCCGACCTAGAGAAGGCCAAGATCTTCTCTCGGCCCCTATAGTTCAACACCTTAGCTATCACAAGTCTTGGTGGCAGTCTGATCAGGGAATGATGTGCTCTTTCAATCGTAAACCCTTGCGTGAGGTCTCTCGCCCCTATCTCTTGGAGCAACATGTTTTCAATACAAGTGGTTGGATCCGACCCTTCAGATCCTTCATGCAGCCCCACGATTCTGATGTTTCTAAGTGCCCGACCTTCTGCCTCCTCTGATCGGTCTTCTAGTAGCTTGACCTTCTGTAGGAGGATGTTTATGTCCTTGGTCATTCTTGTCCTTACTTCCATGTTTTCTTTGACTTGCTCTTCCAGCTTCCCAGCGCGCACTGCTATGGCACAGACATCTTGCCATAACAGACCTACGTCTATGCCCACAGCATCTATCTTGACTTCCAACATGGCTTGTAGCGCTGCGATGGCCTCAAGGATCCGTTGATTCCCAACATCCGCCATGTCCGCTGGCATGGGGAGGGGGTAGTTTGGTTACCTGTTCCTTCTCTTTGTCCCCACTTCCTCCTTCCTGGCGACTGGGTGGGACTTCTGTAAAGGTTTCCCGTGTGGATTGCTCGTGCTTAGTCTTATTACTCTTGGTCGCCATTGTGTATTGCTTGTTTTACGGTGTCCCCTGCGCACACCTGTTCCCAAGAGGTTGCTCTCTTCCTGCAGCTGCCAGTTCTCGGTCTCTTATGGTACGTCGGGGTCAGAGTATTAGCTTCCTGAGTGGCCCCAACTTGTCGTTTTAGAGCGTGCCGAGTCTAATCGTTCAGGGCCGCTTCTGTATAGGTTCCTGTCCAGTTCCACCTTGCCACGTGCGTTGGTTTTGAGTATCTTTGGAACCTCGGGCCAACACTGTATGTGACCTCCCTTCCTGACCTGTGGCTCTTTTGCTGCAAGCTATCAGGCCTCTCAGATATTCAGCGTGGTCTCCCCACCTGCCGGTGATGTTGGTCTCTGCTGTCCCCCCTTATTTCTTTTTTGCATGCAGGTTCAGTTAGGTTAAGGTGCACAACAACATCAGCAACTAAATCATTTATTTACCGGTCATTTATATAAGCCTTCTTTAGAAAGGAGCAATATTCTAGAAACACAAATACCTTCAAAATACAGACTCTTAGAGCTTAAATCAGAGCTTAAATCAGTAAGCACCCATTTGGGATGCCACACCCAATCATTGTAGGGCCACAAGCTGTTAGACTTGTGAAGAGTAGAAACAAATCTACAACAAGAGGTAAGTTCTTAGACTTTACAGTACTTTTAGTTAGAAGAAAATGGTGCAGATGACTTCTGTTCCTGTGCAGATCTGCAGATCCTGGTATTTCTGGGCCTCAGTCGTGGGGACAAGAGGGAAGACTTCTGGGGACTCCTGCACTGCAATGGGACAGTTAGCGACAGCAACCAGCAATCTTCAAACAAGTGGCAATTCAGTGTTTCAGCTCCTTGCGTCTAACGCAAACAGCATCACCGCAATTCCTGGCTGTTGAGATGGGCTTTCCTTGCATCTGGGGTCCAGCACTCTAAGGTGGCTTAGGTTCGGTCAGTCCTGCTTCCAGGGAGTCCGGAGGATCTTCCTGGAGCTCTTGGCCAGCTTAAAAGCAACGCACACAATCTGGTGTTCCTCTCCCTGGCGTTTCGGTTCCAGCAGCAACTCTGTGGAAATTCAACCAGCTTCGAAACGGATGTCCAGGTGGCTTACTTTGGAGTGGATTGGTCCCACAAACACAAAGGGAGACGTCCGCTTTGCAAGGGCTTCTCTGTTAATATGAATTTGGAGTTTCAGCACAGCAGCAGGGCTTCACCGGGCAAACCAACGGTCCAGGAGTTGCAGCAGGCGTCTCTTCCAAGTTCTCTTCGTATTCCTTCGTCCAGTGGTCGACTGCCTTCCAAGCCAAAAAGCCTCACCTTTTATGTTATGTTATGTTAGTTGGCATTTATTAAGCGCTCTATATATCATTGGCATGACCTCAAAGCGCTGGTAGGTTGAACGCCCTTGGGAACCGTAGTTCTGGTCAGTAGATAGAGATAGTGTCATAGGGTGTGTGGGTGCACCAGATATGCGTGCAGCTGATGTAATTGCCTGGTGGTAGCTGCATCCTAGCGATAGGTGTGGTGCTGGAGATACAAGTTGGATGTGTGCAGTCTTGTGGGTAGACGCCCAGACAGGGCTCTGGCTGCGTTAGGCCTGAAGGACGCATATGTGAGCGACTAGGCCGGAATGTGCTCGGCTAGCTGCGTTTTATTAGGGTGATGAGGAGTTCATCGGGTAGTATTCGTATGTGAACGGCTAGGCCGAATTAATCAGGGGTATAGATGTGTTCTAGTTGAATGATGGTGTATAGTAGAGAGTGACCGTAGTGATTGTGATATGATCATCTTTAAAACCCCTGAGACCAGGCACATGAACAGGATAGCGGGAACATAGCGACACATGGACAGGGGGCTAGGGGGAAAGGATATATATATAGCAACAACATGGTAACAGGAAGGCAAGGTATACAGTGATACACGAGTTAACATTTACATTCATATTTCTATCCAGATGCGACTCAGATTAAAGTTTACTGCTCCACCCAAGTGTGGGACATGCCTACATTCGCATCTGCTTACAAAACCGACTCAGGCCAACGCTCACATTCCTGTCAGGGTCTGGCGCAGGCTAATGTTCACAGTTCAACTGGCCGTTTCACCAGTTTCACCCGTTCCATTTGTTCCATCCACCCCATCCTTTTATTCTATCCACTCTATCCATTCCATCCATCCATCCACCCCATCCATTTATTCTATCCACTCTATCCATTCCATCCATTTTATTCATTACATCAATGCCATCCAATCCATCTATCTCATCTATTCCATCAGCTCTATCCATCCCATCCATTACACCAATTCCATCCATTTCATCCATTACACCAATTCCACCCACCTCGATGCACTCCATCCATTCGATCCACTCCATCCATTCGATCCATCTACTCCATCCATTCGATCCATCTACTCCATCCATTTGATCCACTCGCAGGTTTCTCCCATTCATTCCAGCCTGGCTGTCAATCACCCAGCAGGGTGGCTGTCCTTGCCGGACAGCCAGCCGGCCAATCGCCTAGGAGTGCATTCCTGTCTCCTAGGAGACTAAGCACAGGGAGTTTCGGGCACCTCCCTCACTTCCTGCCCCCACCAGACACCATGTAGCCAGAGGCGGGCTTCACTCGTGAATCCCGCCAAAGACAAAATGAACAAAGGGACCAAACCTGACTTGGTGTACAGAGTAAATCTCAAGAAGGACCTTTCCACAAAGAAATGGCGAAAAAAGACCGGGCCATTTTGACAAGAATGGCACCCAATGGTGCTTTGCTGCAGCTGCGAACGCAGCCCGCGGTAAAGACACACCATGGTAGTAAAAAGTAAACCACTGCCACCAGCCATTCATTGAGGAAAGGGTAACAAAAATGTTACATGAGAAGCTGGACAAAGGGGATACTATGTAACCCCTCCAGCACCCTATTGTAAGATAGTGTGCGCTGTGTCTAGAAATGTACAATGGTAAGTAAAGTCAATTTAACTTTACTGCTCTTGGAAACAGTAGTTATCGAAGAGAAAGGTATTTAAAACTTTGGGGAAATCTGAAAGACTTCCCAGTGCCACTGCACTGAATGTGCTGTGTGACACAATGTAAAAAGATGCCTATGGAGTTTGTCAGACTCCAAAACCAAAAGAAAAGCAGAGTAAAAATCACATTAAAATACGAGAGAGTGGGAAAAAGGATCTCTCTCTCTCCAGGTAAAAATGAAAAAAGTCCTATAGTCCATTAAAAGAGCTGCGGGTGTCTAAGGTAGAGACGAATTAGCACATTACTGAGAATTCTCCCCAACAGGTTCCTTGAGCCAGGGTAGAGGGAAGCCTGAAGACTGCCTGGCCTGTTAGATTGGCCCTCCCACTTACTGCATCACCTTTAAGTTTCTCCTTCTTCCGGGCAGTTCAAAGGCTTCCAGTTCACTTCTGCCTCCGTGCAATCATGGTGACTGCTGTCCCCTACCCAGGGTCTGCAATTCTGGGTGTTCCACACCCAGCCTTCACTTTAGTTATGGCGTCGTGTGGGAGTCTATTCCCTGGGAGCCTTCTCGTGTGTCTTGCCTCTGTTGCTTTCGTAGTGACCCATCTCCTCTGGTGTCTAATCTTATGACTGTGGGTTTATCTTCCGTTCTCTCAGTCTGAAACTTTGGTTTGATGGGGGAAGGTCCCCTACTCCACAGTGTGTTGTCCCTTCTGGAACCAGTGTCAGTGTGCACAGTCCACTGCAGTGTTATTTGTAATTGCTATGCTGGGTGTCTGTTTGGGGCCTATGGGTGCCCCTCTTGCTAGGAACGTCTTTGCTCACAGTCTATCATGGCCTCCATCTGCCCTCTCTGTTCGTTATATTCCTCGCTCTCTAACCAGAGTCCAGACATGCCTTCACGACCCAATGCTTCCCAGGGGTGGATTCCTTCTACGCCTTCAGGTGGAGTTAGCAAGATTGCGATTTGCGCTGACCCCCCCCCCCCACTCCTTACCGCTTTCTCCGGTGTGTCCCAGCATCCTTTCTCATCTCTGCACAGCCCTCTCCTTCTCTGCTGTCGCCTCAGTCACTTCCAGGGGGGACACTTGTCTTCTCCCTCACCCCACAGCTTGACTCCTCAAGTCTGATGGCAGCGGTGTACTTCTTGTCCCCATCAGACAGGAAAAACCGCCTGGTCCTGTCTGTCCGACTGCTTCGGGGGCGCTTCCTTGTCCACCTGCTCTCGTCGCAGCGCAGCTCGTGCTGTTGCTTCCACAGTTTGGCAACTCTGTACTTCGGCCCGCAGGTTCCTTTGTCCTCTGCACTGTGCCGTGTACTGCCACCTGCCTCTTTCCACACTGTAAATGCACTCTGAGTTCGTTTCTCACCCTAGTCGGGACTTCCGGTCGGTCGCCTCTCTTCCTTAGCCCGGGACCCAACTTCTCCTTTACAGCAGCGGTCACCGACCCTCTTCTCCCTCCTCGCTCCGCCATCTTCTTTACTAAATCGTGCATCTCTGCACTTCGACTATACGGTGCAACTCAGATCGGGTGATGCTTCCAGGCTTTTCTCCCGGCCCACTACTTCTCAGATGCTTCTTGCCATTGTTCACGTATTTTTGGCTGTTTCACGCTTGTTAGGGATGTTAAACAGAGCTTCTCTGTAGGATCGACAGGAGCTCCAAGTTAGTGCGTCCACTTCACATGGCTGTTAGCCACGCCCCCCTGGAACTCTATTGTTTGTATTATAACTGTCCTATGGAGTCTATTTTACTCCATAACTCTTAAAAGGCACCTGTATTTTACTATTGCAGCACACAGCTCCTTATGGGCAGTGCTGCTGGGGACCCCTAGGGCCCTCTAAGATTCTTCATCCGAGAGTAACTACAGTTCATAAGGATAGAGATACTCTCTCTCCAAAAACTAAATAGTCAGATATTGGCACACACCACCTTATGTGGAGTGTCAAAGGAATACCTAGTATCCCCCTTCTCTCTGCTCCTGTGACTTTTTAGTCACATGGACAATCTCCTAGTTATGGCTAGTGGCAGTGGATGTGTTCTACCAACGATTGTGTAATTTTTCTACGGCAGGATATGTCCATAGCCCCGGTAGTGCACAACAGGGGCGCCCAAGTACCAACTTGGGCCTACCTTCTTTTTTCACCATTACTAGCGTGGTTGTTCTTTGTTAGCCCTTCTACCATTTTGGGAGGGGGAGGCCTGTTTGTGTGCTCTGCCTTTGGCAGGAACCCTTAGGTATCCCCGCCTAGGCTCCTGAGTGTCTGGGCAGGCAGGAAGTGGGGGAGGAGTTTCCCACCCCCCTGTCCTTTGTCTGCAAGAGTGCCTGAATGGGACCAGCCAGACTGGGGATCTGGCTGTCCTGACTGGACAGCCAAACGCCCCTCTCCGTCAACTGCTGAGGAAGATTGCAGAGGAGTGAGTGTTGGAACTGTATAAAAGGTGTGGCTCCTGGTGTGAAAAGCAAGACGACCACTGGAAACTGAACTAAGCTAAGAAGACAACCGAGACGCCTGCAACCCCTTTGCAACACCATGAAGCGAAAACTGCAGTCCTATCCAATTTTTTGAGTGACAACCAGTCCCAAGATTAACTTTGTTTTGAGCCATCTCCCAAGGTCCTTTGAGTTTCCAGAGCTGCGGAACCCCAATAACAGGAGACCTGTTGCCCATTTCAAGTGCATCATCATGGAACGCCCGAATCCGTTCAAATCTTTGCTGAACTGTAAGGCCACTCCAGAAATCAGATCCATCTCGCCCAGACGCCCTCACCATAATGTGGGACTGCAGGAAGCGAAGAAGACTGACCGGGCAATCCATGTCCTTACTTGGTGCTGCAGAAAAGGCACCAAAACCGCAGGGTGACCCAAGAAGTTGCTGAAAATCGTGCAACAGGTCCTCCCACGACACTGCTGCTGAGAGATCCAGTCCATTGTCCTGCCTTCAGTCATCAGACCAAGGAATCCAGAGGTCGGGTACAGAGCTGCAACATCATGTAGCATCCAGCACGAACATTTTCTTCTAACCTAAGGTCCTGTGGGGAAGAATTTATTGCTTATCCGATTCCAAGAAGTCGTTTCCAAGCGGCATGTAGCATTGTCCATGGCAACCCCCCTCTTACCTCCGACTCAAGCCGCTGCTTGTGTCCCCTTTGCAAGTCTGTTTTAAGGTCTCCCTTGTTCGTTCTTAACTTGCTGCTTCAATAACGCTAGACACTGGAAGAAATCCACAGGAACACTTCATTATTCGCTGCTTGTCTAGACTTCAAGTCCTTTCCAAACTGCCTTTAGCTAGGGTTACGTTTTGGGACTTAAAAGAATGACTAGGCAAAGAAATCGTCTCTAGAACCTTGAACTAAGCTCATGCTACACTAACTATTTTCGGCCCTTTAAGTGACTTTACTATGTGTTTGCAGAATAAATGTATTACCGTATAAACCGCTGAAAACCGCATGAGTGCACACTAACCGATAATACAATAACATTGTCTTTTCCCATTCTAACATTGCTACAAATGTAACCGTGAACAAACACAAAAGTGAAAGTGCCCTTTATAACTATGCGTGTAAGTGCTTCTTCGTTGTGCCCATCTAGCTAAGATTCAGTGTACTTACCTACAGCTCATATATTACTCTTAAGATGAGCCAGCCTGCTCTGCCACTCTTCAAAGGTCCTGAGCTAGTACAGACTGATAGTAAGATTTGGGGATCTATAAACCACTGGGATAGTTTACTAAAGTCTTACTGCCAGTAAGACTTTGGGAAAACCCCCCTAACATCCGTGTCATTTGTCTCATTTGGTTGGCCTCTTTGCACAAAAACACAAAACAGCACTAACGTGCAGGCAACATCTGTTCATTTATGTATTCGATTTATGTTGATTACTACTTTTTCTGATTACAATCAGCTATATTGAAGACAGCAGCACATTATTTTATCCCAGCATGGAAAACCAACTGAAGCACATGCACATTACACATCTTCATTCTTTGAAGTGTTCACGTGTGTGCTTTACAAAAAGCCTAATTAATAAATACCTTGCCACGTCTGGTCTTGCTGTATGTGCTGCAAAAAAGAAAAAACACATTAAAATGTCACTTAATCGCTTTGGCTTCTAACAAATCACTGCATCAAGAAGTGGAGGCACTGCCTTTAAAATAGAAACATTTTAATAAATAAATATACTAAATGTACAAATGGTTATTGTTTTATAAGCAAGTTGGGATGATGCATATCACTTCTAATCGCTTATGCCATGAACAAGTGATGTCACAATTGCTGCAGCATAGCCAGAGGAGCTGGGATCGCATCTTATTGTGAGAGACCACAGACCCAAATAATTGCATTGTGCAACACAAAACCCCCTGTAGTACAACAAGACACCAATTTCAGGTCAGCACTTTAAAGGAGAACACCAGGAATCAAATGCAAATAAAGCGTCAAATTCTGGTATGGAACACTACCTTTCATTTGCAGTGTCCTCCGGGAATACCGCTTACTGGGTCTTCTTTCAAATGTGGCCGACCGCCTGGTTTTACTGGACTTCGTGGTCTGATATTCTGTTTTACCACTAATTATAAAAGGAAAAGGAAAGCTGATCAGTACACAAAAAACAAAGATTTGCATGAAATGCAAGGCATCATTCCCTCGAATTGGGAATGACCTATAGTAGTGATTGCAGCTTGAAGAAATGTACTCGCAAGACAAACTTAAGACATTACCTATACTCTTCACAAAAGTGTTCACAAACAGTCACTCAAAGGTCTTTTCTAAAGAGATTACAAAAATCAATTGGGAGCATATGCAGAGAGAAAATCTATTGGGGCTTCTGCATTTACCGAAGTTATCCAGAGAATCTGGAAGTGAGAACTATTCATGATACCACAGTATTTTTAATTGTTCTGTTCGCATCCAGTCATAAACCGATTGGGTGTCCCCACATGGGAATGAATCTAACATTATTTAAGATTCAGAATGAATCTGTTTCTCTATAGGTCAGTCTGAGACATTAGTGGTGTCTGTTTTCAAATGTTATTATGCCCATAACAAGTATTAAGCATCAAAAATGTAATAAGAACATGTAATATTAACGTCTCAAAGACAACTTGGGTGTACAAATATTACTGCTCATAGTGTTTTCAAGCCCCGCTTTGGACATACAATACTGACTTGTATACAATGAGAACTATGGATACAACTCAATATGCATAAAGAACAACATGAACCACTGATTTAGAAACAAGAAACAAACATTAACGAATGATTACACATAAAAAGTGAATTCTGAATATTCCTAATCTAGTGCCCTTAGTGTTTATACTCTCAGCTATTTACAATTATATATATATATTTTTTTTTTCCAGTCAAAAAACTTTGTTAAATGGTCGTTATGGTTAAGTTGCGCTACTAAAAACCTATGAAATTCTGTGAAAAAACTTTGTCTAAGGGACGTTATGGTTCCAAGTAAAACCGAAAAACCCTTGAAATTCGCCAGTTATGGTAAGCTAAGCAACCATAACTTGCGCCACCACCGTGCACTGCTAAGACTAACACCCAGGACATCAAAGATGACATCACAAATGTCATTGATGACATCACTGATGACATCACATGTGTATGTAATTTTCATGAAATTTGTGTACAAGAGATTCTTATTATAATCTTGAGAAACAATTGTCAAGGATCATTGCAATAAATATACCCTAATTAGTGCATTGAACGATGCATTGATATAAATAGCATTCTATTATGAGGTTCTATCTAGTATACTAAGCTACTCATACAGAAACATAACATTGTGTGCAGCGTACAAGATGAAGATATAATATTCGTAATGTTAATATGTTGAATAATGAAATGATAATTGTTTTCTTAATAGATTTTTGTGTACTGTGAAATATGTAATAAGTAGCTAAAAAAACACATGTATTACATAATTGCATTACTATAGATAAAACACAAAGACACAAGAACACATACCAATATGGGTATATACAGGGAAAGTGAAGTTAGCAAAAAAGCACAAGTAGTAGCAGAAACAATTCATAACTTAACTGATTATTTTCATGCAAATAAATTATTGCTCTGTTTCAAAGCTGCTGTTTACCCTATGTATATGTATCACTTGATGTGATTGGACCCTAAGGAAAGTAGTGAGAGTACAAAGTATACAAATAGGACCATATACAGGAAAAGTACAGCCATAAAAAACAGAACAGAACTATCAGAAAGTGCTCATAAGTCTATTGATTATCTTTATGCACAAAAAGAATTGTTGTCTTTCAAGTTTGTGTCTACCCGTGTATATATGTTTCATATGATGTGACTGGACTCTAAGGGAATTACTGTAAGAACCTACTTGAAGGATATGTCTACAAATAAAATAAAATGTTTAGTTTAAAACTGTTTAAATGTTTAGAAAACCATGTGGCCTAGATATGTCAGCAAAAGAAAAAAAGAGTGAGCCAGACATGTGATGTCATCAGTGATGTCATCAATGACATTTGTGATGTCATCTTTGGTGTCCTGGGTGTTAGTCTTAGCAGTGCACGGTGGTGGCGCGAGTTATGGTTAGCTTACCATAACTGGCAAATTTCAAGGGTTTTTCGGTTTTACTTGGAACCATAACGTCCCTTTAACAAAGTTTTTTCACTGAATTTCATAGGTTTTTATTAGTGCAACGTCACCATAACATCCTTTTCAATAGATGAAGACCACTAGCATCTAAGGTCCTCAAAGTGGGAACCCCGGGTGGTAAAACAAAAAAAAAAGATTTTCCTTCCTACACCGGGACGCCTGTAGGAAGGAAAATCTTTTACCAAGATGGCCACCATGGAAAGGGAAGGCGAGGTGTATAAAGAGAAAACAACAGGGCATGAGCGGGGGGTGAGAGGGAGAACAGGGCACAAACAGGGCATGAGCAGGGGGTGGGGGAAAAGGAAGGAAACACGGGGCATGAGCGGGGTGGGGGGAACACGAGAGAGACACGGGGCATGAGCAGCGGGTAGGGGGGAACAGGGGAGACACGACGGGGTATGAGCAGGGGGGTGGGGAGGAACACGAGGGAGACATGGGGCATGAGCGGGGGGTGGGGAGGAACACGAGGGAGACACGGGGCATGAGCGGGGGTGGGGGGAACAGGGGAGACACGGGGCATGAGCGGGGGTGGGGGAAACGGGACACACACGGGGCATGAGCAGGGGTGGGGGGAAACAGGGCACACGGGGCATGAGCAGGGGTGGGGGAAACAGGGCACACGGGGCATGAGCGGGGGTGGGGGAAACAGGGCACACGGGCATGAGCGGGGGTGGGGGAAACAGGGCACACGGGGCATGAGCGGGGGTGGGGGAAACAGGGCACACGGGGCATGAGCGGGGGTGGGGGAAACAGGGCACACGGGGCATGAGCGGGGTGGGGGGAACAGGGCACACGGGGCATGAGCGAGGGGTGGGGGGAACACGAGAGAGACACAGGGCATGAGCAGCGGGTGGGGGGTAACACGAGGGAGACATGGGGCATGAGCGGGGGGTGGGGGTTAACACAAGGGAGACACGTGGCATGAGCGGGGGGTGGGGGTAACAGGGGAGACAGGTCATGAGCAGGGGTGGGGGAACAGGGCACACTGGGCATGAGCGGGGGTTGGGGGGAACAGGGGAGACACACGGGGCATGAGTGGGGGGTGGGGGGTAACAGGGGAGAGACACGGGGCATGAGCAGGGCTGGGGGAAGGAGGGAGACACGGGGCATGAGCGGGGGGTGGGGGGAAGGGGAGAGACGCACGGGGCATGAGCGGGGATGGGGGGAAGGGGAGAGAGACACGGGGCATGAGCGGGGGGTGAGGAGGAAGGGGAGAGACACGGGGCATGAGCGGGGGGAAGGGGAGAGAGACACGGGGCATGAGCCGGGGGTGGGGGAAAGGGAGAGACACACGGGGCGTGGGCGGGGGGAGGGGAGAGACACTGGGCATGAGCGGGGAGTGGGAGAAGGGGAGAGAGACACGGGGCATGAGCAGGGGTAGGGGAGAGACATGGGGCATGAGTGGAAGGGGAGAGACGGCGCATGAGCGGGGGTGGGGGAAAGGAGGGAGACACGGGGCATGAGCAAGGGGTGGGGGGAAGAGGAGAGACGCACGGGGCATGAGCGGGGTGTGGGAGGGAAGGGAGAGACACACGGGGCATGGGCGGGGGGAGGGGAGAGACACGGGGCATGAGCGGGGGAAAGGAGGGAGTGGGGCATGAGCGGGGAGTGGGAGAAGGGGAGAGACACGGGGCATGAGCGGGGGTGGGGGGAAGGGGAGAGAGACACGGGGCATGAGCGGGGGTGGGGGGAAGGCGAGAGACACGGGGCATGAGTGGGGGTGGGGGGAAGGCGAGAGACACGGGGCATGAGCGGGGTGGGGGAAGGGGAGACACGGGGCATGAGCGGGGGGAAGGGGAGACACGGGGCATGAGCGGGGGGTGGGGGAAGGGGAGAGAGGGCATGAGCAGGGGGTGGGGGGAAGGGGAGAGGGCATGAGCGGGGGTGGGGGGAAAGGAGGGAGACACAGGGCATGAGCAGGGGGTGAGGGAAGGGGAGAGAGACACGGGGCATGAGCGGGGGTGGGGGGAAGGGGAGAGAGACACGGGGCATGAGCGGGGGGTGGGGGGAACAGTAGGGAGACACAGGGCATGAGCGGGGGTAGGGGGAAGGGGAGAGACAGGCATGAGCAGGGGGTCGGGGGGGAAGGGGAGACACGGGGCATGAGCGTGGGGTGGGGGCAAGGGAAGAGACACTGGGCATGAGCAGGGGGTGGAATGGGAGAGACAGGGCATGAGCGGGGGGGGGAGAGACACGGGACATGAGCGGGGGTGGGGGAAAGGAGGGAGAAACGGGGCATGAGCAGGGGGTGGGGGTAAGGAGGGAGACACGGGGCATGAGCAGGGGGTGGGGGAAAGGAGGGAGACACGGGGCATGAGCAGGGGGTGGGGGAAAGGAGGGAGACACGGGGCATGAGCAGGGGGTGGGGGAAAGGAGGGAGACACGGGGCAGGGGGTGGGGGAAGGGGAGACAGGGCATGAGCGGGGGGTGGGGGGTAACACAAGGGAGACAGGGGGCATGAGCGGGGGTGGGGGTAACACAAGGGAGACAGGGGGCATGAGCGGGGTGGGGGGTAACAGGGGAGACAGGGCATGGGTGGGGGGGTAACACAAGGGAGACACGGGGCATGAGCGGGGGTGGGGGTAACACGAGGGAGACACGGGGTATGAGCGGGGGTGGGGGGGTAACACGAGGGAGACACGGGGCATGAGCTGGGGGTGGGGGGGTAACACAAGGGAGACACGGGGCATGAGCGGGGGTGGGTGGGAAGTGGAGAGAGACACGGGGCATGAGCGGGGGGTGGGGGGAACAGTAGGGAGACATGGGGCATGAGCTGGGGGTGGGGGGGTAACAAGGGAGACACGGGGCATGAGCGGGGGTGGGTGGGAAGTGGAGAGACACGGGACATGAGCGGGGGGAAGGGGAGAGACACGGGGTGGGGGAAGGGGAGAGAGACACGGGGCATGAGCGGGGGGTGGGGGGAAGGGGAGAGACACGGGGCATGAGCAGGGGGAAGGGGAGAGACGGGGCATGAGCGGGGGTGGGGGGAAGGGGTGAGACATGGGGCATGAGCAGGGGGTGGGGGGAGGGGAGAGACACAGGGCATGAGCAGGGGGTGGGGGAAGGGGAGACACACGGGGAATGAGCAGGGGGTGGGGGGGAAGGGGAGAGACGCGGGGCATTAGCAGGGGGTGGGGGAGGGGAGAGACACGGGGCATTAGCGGGGGGTGGGGGGAAAGGAGGGAGACACGGGCATGAGCGGGGGGGAAGGGGAGAGACACGGGGCATGAGCGGGGGGTGGGGAGAGACACGGGGCATGAGCGGGGTGGGGGAAAGGAGGGAGATACGGGGCATGAGCGGGGGTGGGGGAAGGGGAGAGACGCACGGGGCATGAGCGGGGGGTGGGAGGGAAGGGATAGACACACGGGGCGGGGGGTGGGCGGGACGGGATAGACACACGGGGCGGGGGGAGGGGAGAGACACGGGGCATGAGCGGGGGAAAGGAGGGAGTGGGGCATGAGCGGGGAGTGGGAGAAGGGGAGAGAGACACGGGGCATGAGCGGGGGTGGGGGGAAGGGGAGAGAGACATGGGGCATGAGCGGGGGTGGGGGGAAGGCGAGAGACACGGGGCATGAGTGGGGGTGGGGGGAAGGCGAGAGACACGGGGCATGAGCGGGGGGTGGGGGGAAGGGGAGAGGGCATGAGCGGGGGGTGGGGGGAAGGGGAGAGGGCATGAGCGGGGGGTGGGGGGAAGGGGAGAGGGCATGAGTGGGGGTGGGGGGAAGGGGAGAGAGACACGGGGCATGAGCAGGGGGTGGGGGGAACAGTAGGGAGACAGGGCATGAGCGGGGGTAGGGGGAAGGGGAGAGGGACAGGCATGAGCAGGGGGTGGAATGGGAGAGACAGGGCATGAGCGGAAGGTGAGGGGGAGGGGAGACACGGGACATGAGCGGGGGTGGGGGAAAGGAGGGAGACACGGGCATGAGCGGGGGGAAGGGGAGAGACACGGGGCATGAGCGTGGGGTGGGGGGGAAGGGGAAACACACGGGGCATGAGCGGGGATGGGCGGAAGGGGAGGGAGACACGGGGCATGAGCAGGGGAGGGGGGAAAGGAGGGAGACACACGGGCATGAGCGGGGGTGGGGGAAGGGGAGAGAGACACGGGGCATGAGCGGGGGGTGGGGAAGGGGAGAGAGACACGGGGCATGAGCGGGGGTGGGGGAAGGGGAGAGACATGGGGCATGAGCGGGGGGTGGGGGTGAAGGGGAGAGAGACACGGGACATGAGCGGGGGAAGGGGGGAACAGTAGGGAGATACGGGGCATGAGCGGGGGTTGGGGGAAGGGGAGAGACATGGGGCATGAGCGGGGGTGGGGGGAAGGGGAGAGACACGGGGCATGAGCGGGGGTGGGGGGAAGGGGAGAGACACGGTGGGTGGGGGGAAAGGAGGGAGACAGGGCATGAGCGGGGTGGGGGAAAGGAGGGAGACATGGGGCATGAGCGGAGGGTGGGGGTGAAGGGGAGAGACACATGGGGCATGAGGGGAAGGGGAGAGAGACACGGGGCATGAGCGGGGGATGGGGGAAGGGGAAGACACGGGGCACGAGCGGGGGATGGGGGAAGGGGAGAGAGACACGGGGCATGAGCGGGGGGAAGGGGGAGACACGGGGAATGAGCGGGGGATGGGGAAGGGGAGACACACGGGGCAGGGGGTGGGGTGAGGGGAGACACGGGGCAGGGGGTGGGGGGAGCGGAGACACGGGGCATGAGCGGGGGAAAGGAGGGAGACACGGGCATGAGCGGGGGTGGGGGAAGGGGAGAGACACGGGGCATGAGCGGGGGGAGGGGCGAGACACGGGGCATGAGCGGGGGTGGGGGTAACAAGGGAGACACGGGGCATGAGCGGGAGGTGGAGGGTAACACAAGGGAGACACGGGGCATGAGCGGGAGGTGGAGGGTAACACAAGGGAGACACGGGGCATGAGCGGGGGTGGGAGGTAACAGGGGAGACACAGGGCATGAGCGGGGGGTGGGGGGAGGGGAGAGACATGGGGCATGAGCGGGGGTGGGGGAAGGAGAGAGACACGGCAGGAGTGGGGGGTGAGGGGAAAGGAGGGAGACAGGGCATGAGCGGGGGGTGGGGGAAGGGGATAGACACGGGGCATGAGCGGGGGTGGGGGAAGGGGAGAGACACACGGGGCATGAGCGTGGGGTGAGGGGAAGGGGGGAGACACGGGGCATGAGCGCGGGGTGGGGGAAGGGGAGATAGACAGGGCATGAGCGGGGTGGGGGAAAGGAAGAGACAGGGCATTAGCGGGGGTGGGGGGGAAGGGGAGAGAGACACGGTGGGGGGGAAGGAGGGAGACAGGGCATGAGCGGGGGGTGGGGTAAGGGGATAGACACGGGGTATGAGCGGGGGGTGGGGGGGTAACACGAGGGAGACACGGGGCATGAGCTGGGGGTGGGGGGGTAACACAAGGGAGACACGGGGCATGAGCGGGGGTGGGTGGGAAGTGGAGAGAGACACGGGGCATGAGCGGGGGGTGGGGGGAACAGTAGGGGGGCATGAGCTGGGGGTGGGGGGGTAACACGGGGCATGAGCGGGGGTGGGTGGGAAGTGGAGAGACACGGGACATGAGCGGGGGGAAGGGGAGAGACACGGGGTGGGGTGGGGGAAGGGGAGAGAGACACGGGGCATGAGCGGGGGGTGGGGGGAAGGGGAGAGACACGGGGCATGAGCAGGGGGAAGTGGAGAGACGGGGCATGAGCGGGGGTGGGGGGAAGGGGTGAGACATGGGGCATGAGCAGGGGGTGGGGGGAGGGGAGAGACACAGGGCATGAGCAGGGGGTGGGGGAAGGGGAGAGACACGGGGAATGAGCGGGGGTGGGGGGGAAGGGGAGAGACGCGGGGCATTTGCAGGGGGTGGGGGAGGGGAGAGACACGGGGCATTAGCGGGGGTGGGGGGAAAGGAGGGAGACACGGGCATGAGCGGTGGGAAGGGGAGAGACGGGGCATGAGCGGGGGGTGGGGAGAGACACGGGGCATGAGCGGGGTGGGGGAAAGGAGGGAGATACGGGGCATGAGCGGGGGTGGGGGAAGGGGAGAGACGCACGGGGCATGAGCGGGGGGTGGGAGGGAAGGGATAGACACACGGGGCGGGGGGTGGGCGGGAAGGGATAGACACACGGGGCGGGGGAGAGACACGGGGCATGAGCGGGGGAAAGGAGGGAGTGGGGCATGAGCGGGGAGTGGGAGAAGGGGAGAGAGACACGGGGCATGAGCGGGGGTGGGGGGAAGGGGAGAGAGACATGGGGCATGAGCGGGGGTGGGGGGAAGGGGAGAGAGACATGGGGCATGAGTGGGGGTGGGGGGAAGGCGAGAGACACGGGGCATGAGCGGGGGTGGGGGGAAGGGGAGAGGGCATGAGCGGGGGGTGGGGGGAAGGGGAGAGGGCATGAGTGGGGGTGGGGGAAGGGGAGAGAGACACGGGGCATGAGCAGGGGGTGGGGGGAACAGTAGGGAGACAGGGCATGAGCGGGGGTAGGGGGAAGGGGAGAGGGACAGGCATGAGCAGGGGGTCGGGGGGAAGGGGAGAGACACGGGGCATGAGCGGGGGGTGGGGGGAAGGGAAGAGACACTGGGCATGAGCAGGGGGTGGAATGGGAGAGACAGGGCATGAGCGGGGGGTGAGGGGGAGGGGAGAGACACGGGACATGAGCGGGGGTGGGGGAAAGGAGGGAGACACGGGCATGAGCGGGGGGAAGGGGAGAGACACGGGGCATGAGCGTGGGGTGGGGGAAGGGGAAACACACGGGGCATGAGCGGGGGTGGGGGGAAGGGGAGAGACACGGGGCTTGAGCGGGGCGGAAGGGGAGGGAGACACGGGGCATGAGCAGGGGAGGGGGGAAAGGAGGGAGACACACGGGCATGAGCGGGGGGTGGGGGAAGGGGAGAGAGACACGGGGCATGAGCGGGGGGTGGGGAAGGGGAGAGAGACACGGGGCATGAGCGGGGGTGGGGGAAGGGGAGAGACATGGGGCATGAGCGGGGGGTGGGGGAAGGGGAGAGAGACACGGGACATGAGCGGGGGAAGGGGGGGAACAGTAGGGAGATACGGGGCATGAGCGGGGGGTGGGGGGAAGGGGAGAGACACGGGGCATGAGCGGGGGTGGGGGAAGGGGAGAGACACGGGGCATGAGCGGAGGGTGGGGGTGAAGGGGAGAGACACATGGGGCATGAGCAGGTGGTGGGGGAAGGGGAGAGAGACACGGGGCATGAGCGGGGGATGGGGGAAGGGGGAGACACGGGGAATGAGCGGGGGATGGGGAAGGGGAGACACACGGGGCAGGGGGTGGGGGGAGGGGAGACACGGGGCAGGGGGTGGGGGAGGGGAGACACGGGGCATGAGCGGGGGAAAGGAGGGAGACACGGGCATGAGCGGGGGTGGGGGAAGGGGAGAGACACGGGGCATGAGCGGGGGGAGGGGCGAGACACGGGGCATGAGCGGGGGTGGGGATAACAAGGGAGACACGGGGCATGAGCGGGAGGTGGAGGGTAACACAAGGGAGACACGGGGCATGAGCGGGGGGTGGGGGGAGAGACATGGGGCATGAGCGGGGGTGGGGGAAGGAGAGAGACACGGCAGGAGTGGGGGGTGAGGGGAAGGGAAGAGACACTGGGCATGAGCAGGGGGTGGAATGGGAGAGACAGGGCATGAGCGGGGGGTGAGGGGGAGGGGAGAGACACGGGACATGAGCGGGGGTGGGGGAAAGGAGGGAGACACGGGCATGAGCGGGGGGAAGGGGAGAGACACGGGGCATGAGCGTGGGGTGGGGGAAGGGGAAACACACGGGGCATGAGCGGGGGTGGGGGGAAGGGGAGAGACACGGGGCTTGAGCGGGGCGGAAGGGGAGGGAGACACGGGGCATGAGCAGGGGAGGGGGGAAAGGAGGGAGACACACGGGCATGAGCGGGGGGTGGGGGAAGGGGAGAGAGACACGGGGCATGAGCGGGGGGTGGGGAAGGGGAGAGAGACACGGGGCATGAGCGGGGGTGGGGGAAGGGGAGAGACATGGGGCATGAGCGGGGGGTGGGGGAAGGGGAGAGAGACACGGGACATGAGCGGGGGAAGGGGGGGAACAGTAGGGAGATACGGGGCATGAGCGGGGGGTGGGGGGAAGGGGAGAGACACGGGGCATGAGCGGGGGTGGGGGAAGGGGAGAGACACGGGGCATGAGCGGAGGGTGGGGGTGAAGGGGAGAGACACATGGGGCATGAGCAGGTGGTGGGGGAAGGGGAGAGAGACACGGGGCATGAGCGGGGGATGGGGGAAGGGGGAGACACGGGGAATGAGCGGGGGATGGGGAAGGGGAGACACACGGGGCAGGGGGTGGGGGGAGGGGAGACACGGGGCAGGGGGTGGGGGAGGGGAGACACGGGGCATGAGCGGGGGAAAGGAGGGAGACACGGGCATGAGCGGGGGTGGGGGAAGGGGAGAGACACGGGGCATGAGCGGGGGGAGGGGCGAGACACGGGGCATGAGCGGGGGTGGGGATAACAAGGGAGACACGGGGCATGAGCGGGAGGTGGAGGGTAACACAAGGGAGACACGGGGCATGAGCGGGGGGTGGGGGGAGAGACATGGGGCATGAGCGGGGGTGGGGGAAGGAGAGAGACACGGCAGGAGTGGGGGGTGAGGGGAAAGGAGGGAGACACAGGGCATGAGCGGGGGTGGGGGAAGGGGATAGACACGGGGCATGAGCGGGGGTGGGGGAAGGGGAGAGACACACGGGGCATGAGCGTGGGGTAGGGGGAAGGGGGGAGACACGGGCATGAGCGCGGGGTGGGGGAAGGGGAGATAGACAGGGCATGAGCGGAGTGGGGGGGAAGGGAAGAGACAGGGCATTAGCGGGGGTGGGGAGGAAGGGGAGAGAGACGGTGGGGGGGAAGGAGGGAGACAGGGCATGAGCGGGGGGTGGGGGAAGGGGAGAGACACGGGGCATGAGCGGGGGGTGGGGGAAGGGGAGAGACACGGGGCACGAGCGGGGGTGGGGGAAGGGGAGAGAGACACGGGGCACGAGCGGGGGGTGGGAGGGTAGGAAGGAGACACGAGACATGAGGGGGGATACGGGAAAGAGAAACGGAGCATGAGCGGGGGGTGGGAGGAACAAGAGAGACACGAGGGCCTGTGCCTCACCGCCTTTTCGTGGCCGACGCAGCCCACATCTACACTGTGCAGGCAGCAGATCTTGCTCCGATAAACAAAGATGGCGGTCGTCTCTGAAAATAGACGCACTGCACGCTTCACGGCAGCCAATAGAAAAGCACGTCAGATGTCCGCGGACATCACGCAAGCTGCTTGCCCAATCAACGTCCTGTCCGCGGAGCGAACAGGGAAGTGTGTCCGCGGAGCGAACAGGGAAGTGTGTCCGCGGAGCGAACAAAGATATCACTAATTTTTTCTGACCTACTTTTTGGTCATTTAAAAAAGAAACTACTGGACAGATTTTCACCAAATTTGCAAAAGCACGCTTTCGGGACCAAGCTGCTGCTCCTGGTCCAAATTTGGTGAAAATCCATCCAGAGGTTTGGGCTGTAGGCACGAGCAAATTTTTTTTCCCATTCAGTCTATGGGGAAAAAAAAGTTTTGGGACCCCCCTATAACTTTGCCCCCCCCCCCCCCCCATCCCCCCCGGACGAATCCTCACCAAACTTTGCAATGTAACACACACACACACACACACACACACTTTCTACTTAGCTGATGCAATTTATCAGTGTTGGGTGGCCCTCTGTTATCCAAATGGCAAAGTGCACCTCTGTGTGCCCTCCCACTTAAACAACAGCGATCATTTTAACAAACAGAACGAGCACAGTTCTATGCAGTTATCTCCACCTTCCACTATTGCAAACATGCGTAATAGTTTCAAGTTACTTCTTTCCACCCCACTACCCTTCACACAGGGCGCAGAGGTTCAAGTGTTACTTCGGTAAGGAGACTTGGCCCAGTCCAGTTAGCAACTATCAACGTCCAGTTGAACAAGCACTACCCTGTACTCCACAGCTTCGTCACACTGACACAACGTAAACACCAACTCTCCCTGCAAGCCTGTCCCGACCAGTATCTTCAAGCCGGCCCAGGGCTCATCGGAACGTTTAAAGTTGTCAATTTTGTATGTATACTCTTATGGTCCTCCAGTGCCCCAAAGAACACAAAGATCTACGATGAGAGGCTTACCTAGTAAGGTAAAAATTCTTGCACAATGTTTTTAGAAATCTTTGTAAAATGAAATTACTGTAGGGCCACAAGCTGGGAGGCTTGTGAGGGGCAGAGCGGCAAGCAACTCTATAAAAGCAACAGAGACAAGTCTCAACTGAGAACTAGCAAGGCTACACAAGAGGTAAGTCCCCTTAGTTTTACAGTACCTTTGGTTTGAAGAAATTGGTTCCAGCTGGCTTCTGTTCCTGTGTAGGTCTGCAGATCATGTTCATGGGACACAGTCGTGGGGACAAGAGGGAGGACATCTGGGGACTCCTGTACTATGAATTGAAGGTCAGCTGCAGCAATGGGCAAACTTCAGGTCCGAGGCACAGTTTCAGCTCCTCGTGACTCTCGCAAACAGCACCACTGCGGTTCTCGGATACCTTTATGGACTTTCTTCCAAGTTGTTCTTCGGATTCCTTCGTCCAGTGGTCGACTCTGCCTTCCAAGCAAAAGCCCTGCCTTTTATGCAGGTTTCTCCCATTCATTTGCAGACTAGCTGGCATTCACAGATTAGGGTGGCTGTCCTCCAAGGAGCCAATCACCTTTGGGTGCATTCCTGTAACCAAGGGGATTAAGAACATGGAGTTTCGGGCAACTCCCTCGCTTCCTGCCCTGCCAGACACGCTGGAACCAAAGGCAGGCTTAACCAGTGAATCCTGCCAAAGACCAAAAGAACAAAGGCACCAAAATGGCTTGGCGCGCAGAGTAAATCTCAAGCAGGACCTTTCCAACAAGAAATGGCGAAAAAAGAAGACCATGGCCATTTTGATAAAATGGGCACCCATGGGTGCTTTAATGGAGCTGCAATTGCAGCCCCGCAGTAGAAACACACATTGGTAGGAAAAAGTAAACCACTGCCACCAGCCATTAATTGTAGAAAGGGTAAAATAAAAACTTTACATGTGAAACTAGACACTAAGTAACCCCTCCAGCACCCTATTTTGAGATTGTGTGTGCTGGGTCTAGAAAGTTACAAAATGTAAGTAAAGCCAATTGCACTTCACTGCTCTTGGAAACAGTAGTTTCACCAAGAGAAGGTATTTACACCTTTGGGAAATCTAAGAGACTTCCCTGTGCCACTGCACTGAAGGTGCTGTGTGTCACAATGTAAAGATGATGCCCATGGAGGTTGTCAGATTCCAAAGTCAAAAAGAAACCGTTCAAACCACAGAAAAATACGAGAGAGGGGGTGGGGTGTCTCACTCTTTCCAGGTTAGGAATTAAAAGTCCTAAAGTCCATCAAAAAGAGCTTGGGGTCTGTAAGGTAGAAGGGAATTAGCACACTTCTGAGAATTCTCCCTAACATCAGGTTATTGCCACAATGCACCAGTATATCACTAGTCCTAGATTTACCGCGGCCTGGCACCATCAAGATATGGACAGCCAGAAACCAACGACTTGCTTCACTATCCTTCCTCATTACGACTTTCCCAACCACAAACCCACCGTAACACTAAGAGAAACTAAGCACTCGCCCTGCCCCAGCCATCCTAGGTCATTAGTACCTCAAATCGCCACCTTCAAATTCACATATATCCTAAACCGACCCTGCCCACTGGTCACACGAAACCTCAGACTAAGGTCTCGACTAGCCACAGGCTGGCAACTGCCGCCAACCACAAAGCAATCGACCACCTGGAAAAATAAACACTTACTCAAGAGCCACCCGTCCCAACACTGGGAGAGTTCATCAATCACCCTTACCAATCGCCCATTGCAACTTGAAGGACACCACCTTTAACCTATCGGCCACTAGGGGTAACCAGATTGATACCACACCGAACTCTACCGATACCACTAATGAATTAAATACCTCTGCCCCAAGTCTCCCAAAGTCCAACAACAACACTTAATTTCTACCAAAACCCACTACATCAGCAGCTTCTATAACCTTAAACACCTCAAGCCAACTAGCTTTGGCACATTCACTAAGCACCGAAATCATGCCACTATAGACCGTGCCAATTTGGAAGTATCTACGATCAAGGGCGCACTTAACGCAAGATCGCTCCAGGCACATGCGCTAGATGTTGCTAACCTTAGCACCACAAACAATTTTGACTGCCTAGCCATCAACAAAACTTGGCTCCACGAAGCAGCTGGCCCAGCACTCTCATTGGCCATCCCCGAAAGTTACACTATCTTCATAAATGACAGGTCTCCAAGGGAGGAGGAGTAGCATTTATTGCGAAGAACCAACTCCTCATAAGAGAAATACCTAACCAATTGTTCCATTCAGGGGAACAACTTTCCATCAGACTGTCATTAACCGTCTTGCTTACCTTGGCCATCCACCTTATATATAGACCCCCAGGTCCAGCACTCGCCTTAGAGGAAGATGTTGCACAACTCCTCTCATTGAACACCAAGCCATGTTCTCAAATCATACCGCTGGGAGATCTAAATCTGGGTCTCAATGACCCTGCCAATGACAATGCCCTTGCCCTAGCCAACACTATTGCAGCGCTAGGCTTCTTTCACCGCATCAATAACCCTACACATATTAAAGGCAGAACTCTGGCTGGCTGGCAGATCTTAACTGCAACACTAAGATCCTCTCAAACACCCCATGTCTATGGTCCGACCATCCCGTCATCTCCTTCATCATCCCGAAGAACACTCTCACAGACACCGCCTCTACCCAAGCACCAGCCGTCCTTACTAGAAATACACACAACATCAAAGCAGAGAAACGACTACCCCTGATGCACCCTATTCCTGAATACATGGACAATTCTAGCAATGAGCTATCTACTATGATAGAGGAAAACCGAAACCCTCCTAGCTGCCATTGACAAAGTAGCTCCAATGAGCATGCGCAAAGCCAAACCACTAGCCCACCTATACTCTTGGTACACCCCAAACCTCAAAACCATGCGCAGTACTATGAACAGCTGAGACGAACTGGAAAAAAATACCCCATTGAATCCAACAAAAAATTTCTTTACTGTTGCTTCCCAAAACTACAAACATGCCATCCTCCAAACCAAAAGCTCCACCTATGAGAGAATGACCAAAGCCAACTCTGGCACTAAGGAGCGGTTCTCTAATTCTACAAGAAATAAAAACACAAGTACCACTGCAAGAATCTTGTCTCAAAGACACGGCCCGGTGCAGTGCAGGTTGAATAGGACACCTGACCAAACCCCTCAAATTCCTAAACACACCCCCAGAATTCCAATACACAATTTGAATTCGCTCAATTCCCAACATCAGAAGTATCGGAAATTATCACAAGTCTCAAACCATCTAGGTGCCAAGGCAACATTTGCCCAGCCTCGCTCATTAAAGACTGCAACTGAATTAACTTTCATGACATCACTAATCAATGCCTCATTTGAAACAAGCACTGTCGCATCTAACCTCAAAGATGCGTGGGTCCTCCCACTGCTCAAGAAACCAACGATAGACCCCGATATTCCCACACACTACTGCCCTATAAGAACAGTGCCTTTCCTCCTCAAAATATTGGACCGTGCAGCTTATCTGCAAATCCAAATCCACCTGGAAACCAACAACCTCCTAGGCCTTCACCAATTAGGCTTCTGGCCAGGACATGGAACGGAATCGGCCCTATTGGATCTAAAAATTCAAATGGATGATATTAAAGACAATGGCAACTTAGTACTCCTCCTGTTACTAGACCTCTCAGCAGCCTTTGATTTAGTCAACCACAATATACTCTGTAACCATCTTGCTTCGATGGCCAACTTCTCAACTAAAGCCATACACTGGATACAGTCCTTCCTAACCGATAGAACTATAAGGGTCTTTGCACCTACCGCAGCAGCAGTGCCAGTCCCAGTCCCAGTCCCAGTCTCCTGGGGAGTTCCACAAGGATCTTGTGTTTCCCCTACACTTTACAATATCTTCAAAATGTGTGCACAGTGCATTGTGAGAAATGTGAAGGTGTCTCCCTAGCTAGTCCCCAGGAATCACTCATACAGGTGGCCAGGACACAGCCATCGCTATTGGATCCAGTTCCTGGGGGTGGACCAGTGAGGGAGGATCATCTGGAGGGGGGGGTCCTTGGGGAGTGGGGACACCGACGGGTGAGGTGCGATATCCCCCTGCTTTCAACACCTTTTCCACATCCTACCACGAAGGATATTCAAAAATAATACCCCCCCCCCACTTTTCCGACACTTTCGCACAACAGTAAAGACAACGGACTAACACCAGAGCTGTTTATCTGACATGGCCCAATACCAGGGTCAAGCAATTGACCAGAACCACACACACCTGATGGCCCTTTCCCTTCCCCTTCCCCACAGGAAAAAAAGGTGGAGCACGAGAGCACAGTACGAGCAAGGCAGACCGCACAATGTGCGAGCTAACAGCACAGCAGTTCAAGAGGAGAAAGATGGCGCAGACCGACAGGGTGACAAGGAGAGAAGCGACCTTTCCCTTTCCGACCAAGGCCTGTAAAACCTCCGCAGGGGGAATTGTAAGTCTGCAAACAATAGCCAGCGTGTGTTGCAGCAGATATCTACGGTACAGGGGACCCTCCTGTGCTGATAACCAAGCTTGGGAGCGACGCAGGTCTCTAGGATACCAACCTTGACTTAAAGAAGAAAGCCAAGCAGCTATCACAGCCGGTGAGTCAAGGGAAGAGCCGATAAGAAACCAAACTGTGTTGAACGATCAATAGCCAACGGCTAATTTGAACTTTTGAAATGCGTAAAGATACAATTGACAAGAGAGGGAGGAAAACCAGCAACAGAGGGGTCCGGCACCACGTGGGTGCTCAGACAGAAAACTCTGGCCGATTACCCGATGGAAGAAACTACCACAACCAGAAGCCCTTGGGAAAAGGCGAGAAGAGGTCAAAGTGGTCATAAGGGGGTCTTGTAAAAATCTTCTGTACCGTCGAAAATCTTTGACCGGCAGAGGGTTGTGAAAGAAAGGGAAATTAATTCTGCATGGGGAAAACTAGTACATAAACTGTTGCTAAAAGTTGGCAAGAGTAAACCCACCGGAGGGAGGCTAATGTCTGAAAGGGGCCCGAGCCCGGAAGAGGGAGATCCGGGGTCGAAAGTTATCATCCGAAGTTCATTGAAAAAGGAACTGTTTAGTCAACTTGTTGAATACGATTTTGTGAAGGGTCTACACCCGGAAAAGTGAGAACCAGGGGGGAAGCCATCACCAGAAGTATACGTGGAACTGAACTTTGTGTGCGTTTGTTGGATACACCAGGCTTCGAAGGCAAGAGACTTTTTATTGAAAAGAGACATCGAAGAACCTGAGAGCTGATACGGAACTGCCGGCTCGTGCTGGGAAAGCTCGAGCGTGTACTCAGGAGATCCACTTTGTCCCACGTTGAAAACGTGGGGAAGGGAGACCCCTGGCAATCACATCCTGACTTATTATTTGTGCCTTATTTTTCATTTGCTGGTCGACGCTTGCTCCCATCTTAAATTTAGGTTAGGCATTTTTCCACCCTACAATAATTTTTCAAGAAACATACTTGAACTGTGATCACTTGTGTCTGTCTTTACTGTTGCCACCATGAATCTCTTAAAGCATGCATATACAAATGAACGGCTAGGACACCTTTTTGTTATAATAGATCTGCTAAACCCCAGGTTCTAACCTAGAGGGGCTTTTCCCTTATGTTACAATGGTACAGTGGTTATTAACTCTAATATCCTAAACTTATTTACCAAAATCATCTCTCTGGCTGTAGATTAACTCTTAGCCTTAACAGTTGTATCTTGGTCTTATAATGCGGGTGTCTTCTTCGTTACGGTAATTCTTATTTAATTAGTAATGTTTTGGAGCATGTCTTTTTAGTCATATTATTCAGGCGTCCCATGTATTTGTTTAATCTTCATCTTACGTTAACTTTCCTTAGGATTTTGTTTAAGTTTTGTTAAGTCATATTAATGATAAATCTTCCTGACCTGGGTCAACCCCAGAACTATTTGCTCGACTGGTAGATTATTTTTCTTTATACCTCAGTGAGTGGGAATCTTTTTCCTCGCTCACAGTCTTTTACTCTTTTTATGGGTGTCATTTTTAAGACTCTCGATATTGTCTTTTAAAAGTTATCCTCTGACAACTGATTGGCAATAAATGCCTATTGTTGCTGGGTTAGCCCGGGGGATCCCCTTTTAATTTTCTCTGGCTAACCTTGTGAGAACTAGAGTTCCCAATGGTAGAAAGAATCTTTAGATCCCTTTTACAATTTATTAGCGCCGAGACCAGCACCTCCACCCCCACACCTTATGTGGAGTGCTGGGGAGATACCGAGTATCCCCTTTCTCATTTTAAAATGTAATATTTATGTTACAAGGACAAACTTGCCTTTAATAGCTGGTGCCAGTAAACCTTTTTCATGAATTCGGTGCACCTTTACCGTGGGCTGTTGGCACAGCCCCGGTAAAGGCACCCATGGATGCTCATTTTACCAAAATGGCCCAGTCTTCTTTTTTTGTGATTTTAGGGTTTCTTGTCCTTTCTTGTTCCTTCTCCTGACATCAAGGGTGGGAAATTCCTTTGTGTGATGTCTATCTCTGGTGGGAATCCTGTGGATTCCCGCCCAGGCTCCAGAATGTCTGAAGGCAGGAAGCGAGGGAGGAGTCCAAAACTCTGCAGCCCTTTGTCTTCCAGCCTGGCTGCGAGAATCCAGTTCAAATTGGAAGGCTGGCATTAATGAAAGGATTGCCAACCCCACTCCCCCGAACCGCCCCCCCGACCCCCCCAAGTCTGAATGTTGCACAGCTGTTCGATTGGCTGGGTTCCTGCATAAAAGTCTGATCTTGGAAGCTAAAGAGGTACCACTGGAACCAAAACCAAAGAGGAAGATTAAGAATTTGTGGCTGAAATGTTTTCCAGCGACCTGAGAACCTGCTGTGTTCCTTCATTCCAATAGACCTGGGGATCCCGAAACAGACAACCTCGACCCAGAGCCTGGTAAGACCCACTAGACTCTAGAAGGCCTGCATTTTGAGCCATCACATGTCGTGCTGCGACCTTGCAGGGCTGCAATACCCTGGGACCTCGAGCCATCTGGCGTGCACAGTCTTCGGAATTCCGAATCTCACTGAAACTTCGTGGGCATCCTGCTGGATCTCCAGAGGCATGATTTAGGTCTGAAAAGTCCCCTCTCCAGAGTGCTGGACCTGGCAAACAACGAGAATCCAACAAGCGATCTTCCATCTTCTTCTGTGCTCCTGGACAGGCGCTCAATCCACAGAGCCGCATCCAGCCATGAGGAAACTCTTGCCTGGAGCCTTCTCCTGTGACCTCTGCTGCAGATGTCCTTCCAAAGTCTTGTCTTTCGTCTTCTTGATAAAGGAATCCATCAACCGGGTTTTTGGCTGCAGATCTTGAAATCTTCCTGCTGCAACTCTTCTTCTGTTATGTCATGTTTATGCTTATAACGCCCCGGAGGCATCAGGGTGCACGCATAACACTAGAGAAGAACCGCAAACACAGATAAGAACACAAGTACCCAAAGGGCTACACAAAATGAGAGTGTTCGTGCAGGAACCAAACAATGGGTGGAGGCGGGTTTTCTATTTCAATAAAAGGGTCTTGAGCCTATTTCGGAAGGTTATAAGGCTCTTCTCGATGCGCATCTCGGCTCGGAGGTCATTCCAAGCAAGGGACGCTATGACCGGAAAAGAGCGACCTATGCCCCGGCTTCTCTTTATCCTTGGGCAGCCAAGACAATTGGTGTTTGATCTGGTTAGTCTACCCTGTATTTGACTAATAAGGCAATTCTTCAGATAAGTTGGGGCGAGCCCATAAAGGCGTTCATGTGTCAGGGTCAGAATCTTGAAGGTAATCCTCGAAGCAACAGGTAGCCCGTGAAGTTCCCTCCTGGCCGAGGCTATGTGCTCCCATTTAGAGAAGCCTTTTATAATACGGACCGCATTGTTTTGAAAAACATGGAGTTTCTGTATGCAGTTTTTGCTGGCTCCCCTAAGCAAGGCATTACAATCAATGTGGGGCATTATTCTGGCTCTGACCAAGGTCTTGCAGTTTTTACTGGTAAAATATGGTTTAACCAACCTAAGAATCCTTAGGGGGTACTGGGATCCACTATCACTCCCAAAGTCTTGACCTGGTCTAAGGCCCTAATGGAATTGCAATCAATGTTAAATTCTGCATATCCCAGCCCCAATTTCGATCCCGCTTGGGAAGATCCAAAAACCAACATCTCAGTCTTTCCGCTATTGAGGCATAGCCAGTGTTGAGTCATCGAATCCTTGATTTTCGATAGATATTCTGTAAGGTTTGAATCTTCACTGTAGTTTCCACTCAGTTCTACCAACAACTGAGTGTCGTCAGCAGTGTTATTAAATTTCACCCCTGCTTTATCCAAGCTATTGCACAGAGGGCGTACATAGATATTAAAGAATGGAGGGGATACAGAAGCTCCCTGTGGCACTCGGCACGTGGACAGTAATTGCCCTGAGAAAGCTTGGCCCCAACACACTCTTGACATTCTATCTGACAGGAAGGACTTCAACCATTTCACGGCTGATGGAGAGCAATGACCTACTGAGGACAGTGCGGATAAACGTTTCTTGTGGTCCAGGAGGTCAAAAGCCGCAGATAGGTCGAGAAGCATCAATATTCCTGCCTTGCTCTTGTCCATACAATTCATCATCTGGCTCTAAAGATCAAGTAGCGTGCTTTCCGTGTCATAGTGCTCTCTGAAGCCAGATTGTTTGGAGTGAAGGATATTGGCCTCTTCGAGATATTTTTGTAGCTACAGAGTAGCTAATCGACTCACGACTTTCAAGAGGAAGGTCACATTCGTAATAGGTCTGTCTGTAGTTATTAAAATGTTTGGGGTCTAAACCTGCCTTCTTCAATAATGGGGATACTACAGCTTTCTTAACCTCTTTAGGAATCATGCAGTGTCGGAAAGTGTTAGGGAGAATTCTCATTTTATGGCTAATTACCCTTACCTATAGAGTCCTCCAGCAGCTTTGCTGGATTTGAAGGTTTTTTTTTTCTTCTCCTGCTAAGAGTGAGACTCTTTCCCACTCTTAGGCATTTTTGCTATGTGTGTTCTAGGCTATTTTTGTGTTTAATGTCTATGGGATTTTCTGAAACCCATAGGAACAATCTTTATTCACATGTGTTACACAGCACCCTCAGTGCAGCGACACAGTGGTGTCGTAGTGACCCCGAAACAGACTCCATAACCTGGGACTGACTACTGTCTCCCAGGGCATGTAAAGTCCCAATTGACTTTACTAGTCAAATTCTATGAACTAAACCAGTACAACCCATCTTACTATGGAGGTACTAGAAAGGGTTAATAGTTTTTCCCTCATGTTCATTTTCGAGAGGGTACCGTACAGTCCCTCTCTCAAAAGTTTCTGGCTGGTGGCAGTGGTTACTACCATAAATATTCGACCGCAAATATTTCCCTATGGGATTTCCCCATTGTTCGAGGCTACCACTTTTTCTGACAGCCTCTAACATACCGCCTGTGCATTTTAATATTAACTTGACTCCGGTAGGTTTTATTTGCAGAACTTTAATATAACTTATTTCTCGTGTCTTTCTCTAAACTCCTAACCCAGGTCGGGGATCCTTTGTTCGTCCTTTTGGCGGGCTTCTGCCAAGAAGCCCTTCTTTCTGCGCCACTAAGTCTGGGGTGGGTCCATTGTGTGGGAGGGGGAGTAGGACCCCTGGACAGGGTTGCCTCCGCAACCCATGTCGCACTCTATCCTGATGGGCTGGAGGGTCTCCCGCCAAGATGAGCACTCCAATGTGTGAGTGACAGCTAGGCTGTATGAATGGGGATCTTTTTGCATAAAAGCAGGGTCCTGAGGACTGGAAGAGCAAGACGTCGCCACTGGAACTAAGAAGCCGAAGAGGAGAGAAGCCAAAGACATCTGCAACGACTGAACCACCGGCGAAGCCCTGCTGCAGCGTCTCACCACTTTTCTCCACACGACGAGAGAAGGTCTTCATCTGCAAGAGCCTCCTTCCCTTGAGCTGGTGGGGCCAACCAGTTTGCCAATTGCCTTCCGGGACCTGCTTTGGTCAAATCTCCCGTACCCTGTACTCGGAGGCTGGATAGCCAGGCACCAGTCCACCCGGACCGCGATTTAAAGGAGCGTACCTTTTATTCATCCGGCAGCACCCCGGCTGGTTTCATCCCTGGGTAGTGCAGTAACTCGAACCTTTCTACACAACAAGAGCCTCTCTTCCTCTGCTGGATCACCCGAACTGCAGGAACTACCACCACCACAGGAGCCACTTCTTCATTTAAAAGGTTCATTGTTCCGCCAGGCTGCCCTTTCTTCGCAGTAGCACTAAAGGTGTTTTAAATCCTTTACCTACCTGTTGGGTTGGCCGCCCCTCTCTCTTAACATTGTTTATCAACTTCTGCATCCACCTTTTCAAAATTGTTAACCAAAGACTTGACTGCAGATACAAGAACATTTTGCTCCTGGGCCCTTGCCCTGTACCACTGACTGGCACAGGCCTACTGACTCTGGCTACATTTGTTAGAACTGCCTTCTTTAGATTGATTCTCAACTACAACTGTGTTGGTGCACCTACTTCTTATAACTACTCTTCCCTTCCCCTTTCTAAACCTTGTGAAATGCCATTTTGCTCAGTTTTAATTTAAGTATTGCCTATACTGAGGCACTGTCTTGCTTAAACTGGTTCACAAACGTATGGGAAGTGTTGCTAAGGTGTGTAAGAAACTATTTCTATATTACTTGTGCTTTCCCTCCCTTGTGAGGAATTGGTAGACTATCACTTGTGTGTGGTTTTCACTGTGCCGTTTTGCTCAGTTTTCACTTGGTCTACAATTTAACTTGGGAGTGTGTATATTTTTCCTTTGACTCAATGTAACTTGCTTGATGACTGTGATAAATGTGTTTTACTAGAAGTGTATAAAAAAAAAGATATATCTACTGTTTAATACAAAGCTTTGGTCAGTGTTTCCTTGTGCCATAGTTGGTTTTCTCTCAGCTTATTAAATTAAAACAGGAAAAACGATTAACAGAGCGTAAATGTAACAAAGCCCAGACGGATGAATATAAAACTCTCTGGAAAAATATTGAACAGGAGTATAGGGAAAACATTTGTACTGCTAAAAAAACCAATAAATGCTTATCTAGTATGGAACACATGTCAGATCTTGATCCGCCAGACTTGCTGGCTGTAAAATATGACTGCCATGAGCGATATATTGGGCAGGATTTCATTTTAAAGGTGAAGCAGTCCTCACAGGTTGTGGATGCCTGGAAGAAATGAATTTCCTCGCTAGCAATAAGTGCTACGCCACCTCCAGTACCGGTTTCACTATATTGCCCAAAAAAGGAGAAACTTCTGGGTGTGGCTGCCTCAATGATGGGGCCACTGGTATCCTTAAGACAAGTTTCAGTTAAGGCTTGAATGTCTATCATTATCCAGGATAAAATCATGGATATCAAAAGCTGATTTCTCCAGTTGCCTAGTGTTCAATAGAGCAGCCGTAAAAACGTGCCTGTTAAGCAATATAGGTTACATCGAAATCCACTTGTGTTTTGGCGAACAAGGGTCTTCTAATAGTATCATGGGAGTATCGCGCAACGGCTCATCAGTGGGGGCAGAGTAAGTATCTGTTTACCCACTTGACTCTCCACTAACATCCCGTCATTGTTAAGTATAGCTTCTTTCATTGAATAAAGAGGTTATTTATTTTGTCTTTATTTGGTTCTCTCAGAAAATAGTGTAAAAACCAAGAAGCAGATAGGGCTTAAAGTAATATAGGAAGAGGTCAAGATGTTTCCTGCAGCGTCTGGAAACCTTTAGATGGTATTCTACGAATAATATATGGAAGGCAGAGTGTACCATGGCAGGGAAACAAGTTATAAGTTCCTCTCCTTGCAGCAGCAGGAGACAATAGTGCAATTAACACTCAAGTCCAGAGAAGAAAGTCATCCGTCAACCGGCAGCAATGTCAGCATGAATTAGCACAGACTGGCTAGACCAGGCTTGTCCAACCTTTCTGAATGTGGGGCCGAAGCATTAACTTTTTGTCACCCAGTGGGCCGGCGAGCCAAAAGTCAACAACCTGACCCAAAGCAGTATATTAAAAAGCGATATTGTGTGACCTTTGACACAATAGCATCACAGGCAGCGATAGCCATGCAGTCCCAAAGATAGCTTTTGGTGTCATGGGCAGTGATCAAAGGTTAGTTGCTTGTGATTTCTTTCATTGTCTATGTGTTAATATTTTTCTGAAATAGTGGGGGCGACCGAGCGTGGCGAGGGAGCTATAAGGTTCTAGGGAGGGTTTGGGGTGGTCCCCTCCACCCCCCAAGAATTTTTTCAAATATGAGGTTGAAATGGTGCATTTTACAGCAGAAAAGGTGACCAAAAAGCCATAACTTTACAATCAGTTCTAAAGGGGAACATGAAAATTCCAGGTCACCAACAGCAGAAAAGAACATTTTACAACACATTTTAATGATCAATGTGTCCACAGTGTAAGACAGCACTGTCACTGATGTAACACATTGTCATGCTGGTTGTACCCAAAATATGCCTCTGTAGAAACATGTCTATGCTGGCTGTTCCCAATTTAGGCCAGCATTGTCCTGTACAAAGCATGATTGATGCTGCCTGAGCATTTGTAGTGTGCCCAATACATATGGTAGCGTATCTCTGTAATACACATTACTTCTGTGGTGATGAAAGAAGCATAATTAAATTCAACAGATAAAATGTGGAAAAGCGATCACCCAAAGGTGAACCTAATTGAAGAAACGCAATGTAGCACAATCTTAAAGTATGCAACCTAGCAGGCCTAGTGCACACTTTACCTTTTCTTTCACCAATAAATCGGGGGGAGAGCGCGAACGCAGTCCCACACTACCAGAAATAATGCAGTTGTGTATCCCGCATTTGGGAACATAGCAGGGGTCAGCAAATCCGATGTGCAATGAGTAAGCCTCACCCTGGGAGATCTGCCCTTGAGATCAGATTCTCCCCTGCCAGCTAAGTATGAGTTGCATGCAAGAGGGCAGGAGTTGGGTCAGTTCTGGGAAGCCCCGCTAAGCGAGTGAGAAGGCAGGCCCTGACCCAGCCCCAACCCCCCCACCCCCTGGAAGCTCCGAGCGTCTGCAGAGCTGCCTGTCGCACGTGTTGGGGGAAGCTCCAGCAGGCAGAGCCCAGCAGAAGAGCAAATTGTAGCGCAGTTCCTTTCTCTCATCAGGCCCTGCTCGGCCCAAGATTTGTATAAATAGCAGGATGTCTCGAGCAGGCCTGTTGCAGTCTGCCCACTGGCCTGTCGACCCCACACGGGCCCATGGACTTCCTGAGCGGAGCTGCTCAGCGCTGGCCTCATTGACACCATCATAATCATTCTGGACCTCGACGCTCCACCACCCCTGAATCTCAGAGTTCTGCTCAATGACAATGCTGAAGCTTTGACATCTTTGCCGTAACCATATGCCGTGTTGTGTCAGCCGAGCCTGCACAGCGCCAAAGGCAAGTATTCCGTTGTCCGGGCCCAGTGGTCACGGAGTCTTCCAGTGCCATCCACTTGGCACAGCCTACTGTTCCCAGCGTTTTCTACCCGAAAATCAGCACCACTGCCAAACAGAAGTGCATCATTGGGGCCCATTGCTGCTGCTCTCCGACTTGACCCCAGCCCAGCGCAAAGGCACCCATGCTTCTGATCTGATGTTGAAAAGCCTGGCTCTGCTGAGATCCGAAAGACAAGAACTAAGGTATTTTGGGAACATAGTACTATTGTTTTTTGTGTTGCAACTGTATCAGCTCACACCTCTCCTGAAGGGTATAGGCTGCCCTCAGACTGCACTACCAAAAGAGTGAAAATAAGTTATACCTGTTGGGCTTGCCCGTTTCACTTATGATTGGGATCACTGCTGCATGGATATTAAGCGCGTTATAAATAACCTATCAGATCATAGATCACAGATCAAAATCATAAGCAACTTCCAGAAACCTTGGCAGGGAGTCCACTGAGACCCATTTGCAGGTTGCAGTGTGTTATTGGGGCACTACTAGGGTAACATTGTGCTGTACATGTGGTATTCACCATGCTTTGATACCCCACTGGCCACATCTATAATGTCCAATGTACTTGGTATAATGCATGGACATTTTCATCAATCCGCACTGTGCTTAGAGGTAAACGTAACTGAGATCCCACTGTTCTTTGTCTCGAGACGAGGAAAAGAAGCACTGCAAAGGTTAAGTTTCTAGGCTGATAAAGGTTGATCTTCGGTGACATTCGCAATTCAAAAGAACGATTTTTGGGGCAGACAGGCTGTGTCGCCGCAAACCCTGCTAAACATATGTCCAGAGATGACAAACCTTGAAAGTAACTCCGCACAATGGCCCTCTGAGCAGCGGCCCACGGCTAATCGGGGGTTCAGGAATCCGCTGTGCTGCCCACGCCGAGAGGAACTCCCGCACAGCACCTGTCCACATAATCCTTCGCCTGGGCCAGCACTCTCTTCTCCTCACCTCGCCACCTCCTCCCTTCATCTCGGCTCGCCTTTTGACCCTCGGAGCACCATGCAAGAGAGGAACGGGCATGTCTGGGCTGGAGCCCGTTCCTCTCTTGCATGGTGGGTCCTACTTGCCTGAAATGGGATATTTAAATGCAAAGTAATTGCTACTATATTAATCCCATTGTTCATAGTTTGTGGGAGTACTGGGCAATTGTATGGACCCGCGCTCACTGAAAATGAATGGTATTCCCGGGGTAACCCTCACTATGCCGATACAAATTAGTCTCTCCTTCCTCCATCATCAAGTCCCAAGATCTTCGTGACAAATTTATTTCTGCAATGTTTGTCGGATATCGACAAACATTGCATAAATTAACGCTTCGTGGCTGAGGACTGTAACTACCTCTGTTGACCCCATGGGATCACCAGAGGAAGTTACAGTTTTGCGCACAGGCACATTTAAAAAAAATAAAAAAACAAAAAACTATTTTTTTTTTTTACTCAAGAGTTGTCCAACATACGGCCTCACGGGCCACATAAAATGGCTTGGCGGGCCGCATTGTGGCCCGCGGGCCGTATGTTGGACAACCTTGGGCTAGACCCTGACGCTCCGGCGCTGATGTACCGGATAGTGGCCTAAATAAGCTTGCAAACTACAATCCTGATTGGAGTTGTAGTTTTTGGCATATTTAGCGTTTTCAGAAGACTCGAAACACGATTTCACAGATACATGGCGCAAGAATCAGTAAAATGGGCACTAAGTGCCAAGTAAGGTGCAGGTGCAGAGACACAAAATTAATGCAAGTTTATGATGCAGTTAAAGTAAAAACACACAAGGTGGCAAAAAAGTTTTAAAAGTAAGTAATTCAGCTAAAATACAGATGGCTAAAGCAATTCTAAAAATAGATTAAAAAGTGAATAATGCTAAAACACGGAAAAGTACAGTTAGAGCTGGGAACTAATTTATCCTGACACGATCAACATGGCTGAATAAGCTTATAATAGGGGCAGTAGCAGCAAGGAGGTGAGCTGATAGAGGCACCAATTGATAGAAACTGTGAGATACTGTGTTGACTAGGGTATTTTACCCACCTTAAGCCTTTGTGATTTCTGTATAGCTTTGTGGAGTTTTCTGTGATTGGAAGGCCACTCATCCAGTTCAATCAAGCCCACTGCGGAATCCTATTAGGGTGTCTTCTCTGATGTCCCTGGACCATAAACTAACTTTAAAGTGAAATACTTATTTGTTTGAAAAGTCTTCCTCTGGAACTCTGACTTTGCCTGCAACTGAACCCTATCTCAACCTGCCTACAGCTGGCACCTAGACCACCTGGGTTCCTCTATTGCCTCTGAGTGAACTCATGCTATAGAATCAGGGATGGACCGGATAAGAAAAGGATAACAAGTGCTCAAACGTTACATACTTGTAAAAGAAGTTGTTTGGTAATTGTAACTCAGAGTGCATAGTTACCAAAGTTCTTACCTTGAATGTGTGTTGCACTATTCTGAAAAGCATATCTAAAGGTTAAGTTACTCACCTGTGAATTGGTTGTGCCTCTTCTCCAAAAGTAATGCTGTTGATTTCACTTTACGATTCCTGTTAGGATAGATGTAGGAGTGCCCCCAATTGGGTCTTGCTTCCCCCGACTTGCTGTTGGCCTGTCCAGAATAAGTCTGCATAAGGTTATACTCACCTTTAAGTTGCAGATAGCCACTTTAAAACGTTTATAGGTTTTATTTACCTTGTGTTAGCTGTGCGCCACCCTAAAACAAGTTAAGGGTTATTGCTTAACTCAATCTGTGTCGCACTGATCTGACAAGCAACTGTAATAGTAGATTACAACGTTAGGTGTTACCTGCCTAGAATAGCTGTGTGCCATTCCTGAAAAGTGTTCCTTTAGGTGTAGTGGTCCTTGGGTTGCCTGGAGCATCCACAATTAGTATAAAGAGTTTTTGCCTATCTTAGACCGCGTTCCACCGTGCTGAAAAGCAACTGCATTTGTATGTATATTACACCAAAAAGGTCTTACTCAACTAGTATAACTGTGTTCTCACAAAAGTAGTAGAGGTATATACTGTTCTTGAATCTGTGTTACACTACTCAGAAAAGTATATTTGCAAGTTGGTTGACTATGATTTTCTTGTTGAGTGTCACTGCATAACTGACAGTGTTCTACTACCCTTGTACTACTTTAAAGTAATGTGAAAGTAACTTATGGTTTTACTCCCCAAGAAGGAACAAGTTACTTACCTGTAACTGTTGTTCTCCAGCATGGGTCTGGCATGGATTCACATGCTCATGAATATTCCCCGTCGTCAGGCCGGGAATCCTCGGTATAGAAAAAATCAGTATCAGTTTCGTTTCTGATCTGTCTTTCTCAGTAGTAACCAATCACTGGTCTCTGGGTCATACTGCCCCCAGCCAATGACTGCCCTCTCCCTAAGCCCCGCCCCTGGCAGCCATCCTCAGATTTGGTAGCACGTGAAGTGGCAGTATGAACAAGTGAAGAGCCGCAGAGTGGTAGAAGGGAGGGTTCGCATGTGAATCCATGCCAGACCCATGCTGGAGAACAGTTACAGGTAAGTAACTTGTTCCTTCTCCAGCATGGGGTCTGGCATGGATTCACATGCTCATGAATATAAGAATACATAGCAGTATACACATGCACAACCACGGGAGGTGGCACAAGGCTCAATATCAAGCAATACAACAACTCAACATTAAGCAACTCTTACCTCCTCACCAGGCTCACCTTAGGCGAACAGGTTGCGCAGCACTGCCTGGCCGACTCTGGACTCCTCCCTGGTATCCCGGTCGACGCAGTAGAATCTCGTGAAGGTGTGCGTCGACCTCCACGTGGCAGCCCTGCAGATGTCGAGCAGGGGCACACCAGACAGGAACGCCGTAGTAGCAGCAATCGCTCTGGTCGAATGGGCCCTCAGACGGCCTGGCAACGGTCGGTTTGCCAACCGGTGACAGTGCATGATGCAGCCGGAGAGCCATCTGGAAATGGAAGTCTTCGAGAGAGCCTTCCCTTGATTCACAGGTCCAAAGTTCACAAACAGCTGTGATGTCTTCCGAAAACTCTTCGTGCGGTCCACGTAGAACTTCAGCGCTCTAGCTACATCCAGCGAGTGCAGAGTCCTCTCAGCCGGCGACGAAGGTGACGGGAAGAAAACTGGTAACACCAAGGGCTCGTTGAGGTGGAAGTCCAACGGCACCTTGGGCATGAAAGAGGGGTGCGTCCTCAGCACCACCCTCATGTCGTGAAAAGTCAAGTATGGAGGCTTGCAAGACATGGCCTGGATCTCTACCACTCGTCGTGCAGAGGTGATGGCCACGAGGAATGCGGTCTTCCACGACAGAAACTTCAACGGCACTGAATGCATAGGCTCGAATGGGGCCCCCATGAGCCTAGTTAGCAACACGTTGAGCTCCCACGCCGGGGCAGGGGCCTTCACGGGCGGGAATGATCGGAACAGTCCTTTCATAAATTCCTTCACCAGACGATGAGACCACAAGGACGCCCGTCCTGTAGTTCTGGTGTAACGTGAGACGGCAGCCAGATGTACCTTGATGGAAGCGTGAGATAGGCCAGCCTTGGCCAAAGACAGTAGGTACGGCAATACTTGAGGGGCCGTAATCCACAGAGGGTTAATCTTCTGTGCACGGCACCAGACAGAGAACCTCTTCCATTTGTGTCCGTAGCACTTAAGAGTTGAGGATGCCCTGGCCTTTGCAAGAACCTCTCTGCAGTCGGCCGGGATGTCGTATCCTCCAAACTCTAGTGCTGCAGGAGCCAGGCCTGCAAGTTCAGCGACTCAGGTTCGTGATGAAGAATGGCGCCTCCTTCTCTGGAGAGACGATCCGCGTCCGTCGGCAGCTTGACTGGTGTGGACGCTGACAAGTCCAGAAGGTCCGGGAACTAGATCTGCCTCGGCCACACCGGTGCAACGAGGATCATCCTGCACCGGGACCTCTTGAGCTGGTTGACGAGCCGGAGCAGCAACGGCGGGAATGCATAAAGGAACAGGCCGTCCCAGGGGAACGAGAAAGCATCGGCCATGCTCCTCGGTTGGGGAAACCTGCTGGCGAACCTCCAGCACTTGGAGTTTGCCGCCGTCGCGAAGAGATCGATCTGGGGTTCGCCCCATCGTCGGAAGAGTCGGTCCACTTGATCCTGGCGCAGTTTCCACTCGTGGCACGAGCGCAGCTCCCTGCTGAGTGAGTCGGTGATGGCGTTTTTTATCCCTGCCAGATGAAAAGGTACCAGAAACATCCCTTGGGCGACGGCCCAATGCCACAGATTCTGGGCTTCCTTGGATAGGGCAGGGGATCTGGTTCCGCCCTGCTTCCGAATGTAAAACATCGTGGTGGTGTTGTCGGTGAAGATCCTCACCACCTTGCCCTTGAGGGACGCAAGGAAGGACCTGAGGGCCCAGAACACTGCACGGAGCTCCAAGATGTTGATGTGGAGAGTCTTCTCCTCCGAGCACCAAAGGCCTCTCGCGTGGAGACCCCCGGTGTGCGCACCCCAACCTTCCAGGGAGGCATCCGTCGTCACCGTCACCTGGTGGGCCGGGGCTAGGAAACCTGTTCCCGCTGCCAGATGAGCGCAGACACTCCACCATCGTATCGCCTGACGGAACGCTTCGTCGAGCGGGATCCTGTCCTCGAAGCTGCCCGTCGTCTGGATCCAGTGGGCGTCGAGGAATTGTTGCAAGGGCCGCATCCGAACTCTGCAGTGGGGCACCAGATAAATGCAGGACGACATCATTCCGAGGAGGGACTTGATAGACCTCACTCTGGCCACGTCCGTGGCCAGTAGACGTTGCACCTTTCCTAGGATGGTCCTTATCCTTTCCTCCGACGGAGAGGCCTGCCGCGCCACTGTCTAGCTGTGCTCCCAGAAACAGGGCGACTTGCGACGGGACCAGGTGGGATTTCGGAAAGTTGATGGAGAACCCCAGGTCCGTGAGCAGCTGGACGGACTTCGCAGTGTGTTCCACGGCGAGCTCCCTTGTCCTTGCCCATATGAGCCAGTCGTCCAGGTAGGGGTAGACGTGGATCCCCTGCAGGCGTGGCCGCGCCGCCACCGGTGCTAGGCACTTGGTGAACACCCTGGGCGCCGATTTTAATCCGAACGGGACGGCCTTGAACTGGTAGTGCCGCCCTTTGACCACGAACCTGAGGGACTTTCGGTGTCTTTTTAGAATGGGGATGTGGAAGTACGCATCCTCCAAGTCAGACGACGACAGGAAATCGCCCTCCTCCAGCTGTCCCAGCACGTGCTGGAGGGTGACCATCCGGAACTTCTGTGCCTTGATGTATTTGTTTAGTCGTCGCAGGTCCAGGATGGGACGCCATCCTCCCGTCTTCTTCTTCACGAGGAAGTATCTTGAGTAAACTCCGGAGCCCCGAAGCCTCTTCGGGACGAGCTCGATGGCACCTTTCCTGAGCATCGCCCGTACTTCCAACAGCAGTTGAGGGACGTGATTTTCCTTCCTGGCCACGGGAGGAATGCGGGGGCACCTCTTCTGGAACTCGAGGGCGTGCCCCAGGGCCAGGGCATCCAGCACCCAACGGTCGGTGGAGATGGACTCCCACACGCCGACGAACTTCGTCAGCCGGCCTCCCACCGGGGTGCTTCGGCGGGGGCCCGACCCAACGGACGGTTCAATCTTGCTTGGAGGCCGCTTGCCTCCTTGACCACCTTGGCGACGATGGCGGGATCCACCTGACTTGCCGCGTCCCCTGTAGGCCTCCTGCGACAAAGACCTTGCCGCTTGACGGTAAGTAGAGGAGCTGCTGCCGGCTCCCTTGGAGGCACCCGGTCTGCCTCCGGAGCTCCGAAAGGACGGCCGTCGCTGTTGGAGCACACCCAGTGCACGGGCCGTCTCCGTGTCCGTCTTGATCGCCTGAAGGGATTCTCCAACCGCCTTGCCAAAAAGGTTGTTTCCATCGAAGGGCATGCCCAAAACCTTGGTCTGAACTTCCTGGCGGAAATTCGTCGCCTTGAGCCATCCTCGTCGTCTCAGGCAAACGCCGTTGCCCAACTGACGGAAACCGGTGTCGGCGATGTCCGTAGCCACCGTAATGGCGTGGTCCGAGGCAATCTCACCTTCCTGCAAGATTTCCAGGGCCTCAGCCCTCTTGGCATCCAGAAGGAAGTCCAACAGAGGGGCGATCTTGAACCACAATTCCCTGTCGTAGCAGGCGACGATGGCCAGGGCGTTGGCTTCCTTGATGGTCGTCGCTGCAGATGAGATGACCCGTCGTCCCATCGCATCCAGCTTCCTACCCTCGCTGTCCGGAGGGGAGGTTGAAGTCGAGGCCGATGCGCCCCCCCCCCCCTGCTTTCTTTTTGACCGCCGCCGAAACGACCGAGTCCGGCATAGGTTGTGCCCTAAGGCACAAGGGGGCAGCGTTGGGTACCCGGTACTTCTTCTCGTACCGGTCCCTCTTCGCAGGAGCCGTGGCAGGGTTCTTGAGGAGGGCGAGCCCCTCATCCCAGATGTCATCAAGAAGCGGTACGGCGAGGACCGTCTTCCTTTTAGCCTTGCGCCGCTGGTAAAGGAACCCCTCCTTTTCCTCGGGGCAGAGCTGGAAGAGCTCGGATGCCCTGGAGATCATTGCATGGAAGGATCCAATCTCGTCGGGCGGGGACGCCCGGGCAGGGGGGCGACGGGGGGCACGTCCCGTCGTCGCCTCCGTCGTCATCCGTACCCGTCGTAGTCATGTCCATGCCTGTATCATCCCCGTGGGTAGTGGACCGGGGGGAAGGCAGAGAAGGCCGCAGAGGCGGGAGAGGAGGCCTAGGATGCTGCGTCCTCCTCTTAAGAGGTGGGCTCCCCGAAGGTCCTGGCTCCGGTTCCTCCGTCGGGTCTGGCTCAGGCACCCCCGTCGGGGGAAGGGGCAACCTAGTCCTCATCTCCGAGCATAAGGACTGGATGGCTGACAAAATGGCCGCCGAGGTGTCCTGCGGCGCCGGAAACGACGGGAGCGAGGGCTCTTGAGGAGCCTCGTCTGCGTCACCGTCGCCCTCGTCGGGATCCCTCCCGATGGGCTGGGCCTCCTCCACGACTTGGATGAGCTCCTCTTCAGAGGTCGTGTCCTTATCCACGACGGCCACCACCCCTTCCCCCCCCCTTTCCAACGAGGACTTTGTGGGGGTCTTCTGGATGGGCCTGAAAGACTACTCCCTCCGCGGTGGCAGGGAGACTCTGGTACTTGAGGGCGCCTCCACTGGCGTAGCCTCCACAGGCTCAGCCAGGGCCGCGGCGCCATCCTCAATCGAGGTTTTAGCAGGGTGAATTAAGGCCAACGTCACCTTCTGTACGCCTGGGGCCTTCACCTTGGGGGGAGGGTCCGAGCCTCGCTCCCCCTCTGCCGGAATCTTCGAGATCGACCGGGCCCTCTCCAGAAGCTTCGCCGGGTTCTCAGAGTTCCTCTTACCCGAGCCAGAGCGTTGGCTCGTGGTTGATGGCGCCGGGGAGGGTGCGCCCTGCCTGGCAGCCAAGGAGCCCGACCGTTCGGCGCTCCCGGTGCCCGCGGACTCGCTGTGCTTAGCCTTTTGTTGGGCCCCCGTCGCCGTAGCACCCTCACAGGACTTAGAAGACCGCTCGAACTTCTTCTTCTCGCCTGGCAGGCTCTTACCTTCCAGCCAGTTGGCGAGACGGAGGTGGCGGTCCTTCATGGTCCGCTCCGACATGTTCCCACAAAACGCGCAGTCCTTTTCCTTGTACGTCTTGTCCTCATGGAGACAGTAGAGGCATAACGAATGCTCGTCCTCCTTGAAAACGTTCTGAAGCTGGCATCCAGGGCAGGTCCTGTATAGCTTCCCGGGCGTCGAGCTCCCTTTCTCCTGGGCCATGACCGGGGTAGGCCTCGGAACTTCTGGAATCCTCCAAAAGCGTAACTCGATGAAATCTTCACCCTTGAGGGGCGTAGAAACTCCGAAACGGATCCCCGTTGATCGGAAGTAGAAACGGTGGAGCTTGAGGCTCTATTTAACCGAAAAAATGAGAAAATCTCCTGAAAAAGTGTGAAAACGCAGCAAAAGCTCGAGAGCTAAGCACGAGGACTCCCAACACTTGAACGTGCGGTAAAAATCTGAGGATGGCTGCCAGGGGCGGGGCTTAGGGAGAGGGCAGTCATTGGCTGGGGGCAGTATGACCCAGAGACCAGTGATTGGTTACTACTGAGAAAGACAGATCAGAAATGAAACTGATACGGATTTCTTCTATACCGAGGATTCCCGGCCTGACGACGGGAATATTCATGAGCATGTGAATCCATGCCAGACCCCATGCTGGAGAATAGGTGTGCCCTATACTGAATGTGAATACAAAGGTCTGACTTACGTAGAAATACTATTAGGTGTTCAAAATAAGGTATGTGCTTTGATCTGTGTAGTTAAAGCATTGTGTTGTGTTCTTATAATGTGTTTATATGCTTTATGATAGTACTTACTTAGCCAATAATTTCTTGCATATAAAATAACCCTTTATTTTTAAAAAACGTAGTGTGCCAGTGTATACAATGCACTACCTAATGGCCCGACCAGTGAGATTGCAGGCAACTTGAAATCCATATTGGAAATGGAGAACAATGGATGGATCAATGACAAGACAAGAATGGATCAATGACAAGACAAGAATGTTTCTCACAAAACGTTCTCCTAAAACACCACACTTCTATCTTCTGCCAAAGATTCATAAATCCATGACTCAAACTCCCGGACGACCAATAGTGGCCGACACTAACAGTATACTTCAACCTCTAGGTATATACATTGACACCATACTGCAACCTGTCATTCAGAAATATCCAACGTACATCAAGGACACTACAGACTTTTTCAATAGACTCAACAACATACAGATAAGGCAGTGCAATGGCTTCTATTACAAGAAGTAGGAGCTTCCAAAGAATGGATCATGGTGCTATTAGAATTTATCTCACAAAATGCCTACTTTCAATGTAACAATACATATTTACAAACAAGCAGTGGCGCCATCAGTGCCACTATAGACCCAGCCTATGAAAATGCATTCATGCTGAAATTCAAAGCAGATCATATCATCAGACATCCGATCTGGCACAGATTCATCCGATATTGGGGAAGATACATGGATGACATCTTTTGGATCTGAAGTGACGTAAGAGAGACACTAGATGCATTCTCATTTATCTTAACATGATAGACAGGAGAATACAGTTTACATACGAGATTGGTAACCCGCCAATTTATTTTTTAGATGTCCTAACCGCTCCCAACGCACAAAGCTTTGACACCAATGTGTACCACAAACCTTCAGAACGAAACAATCTCTTGCACAGGATGAGTTACCACCCTCCGGCAACTATCAGGAGTTTGCCGTACAGCCAGCAACTATGTATAAAAAGAATCAAACAAAATGATGGAAAAATTTAAAGAAAGAGGTTATAAAGTAGATGAACTCAGAATAGCTACCAATAAAGCTGCAACTAAAGAGCAATCATCTCTTTTGAAACCAACAAACAGTAATACTGAGCCTATTAATCCGCTAGTATGTGTAAGTACAGCGTAAAAACATCAAGGATTAAAAAAAAAACATACTAAAACATTGTCATTTATTGTCATGTGACAAGCTACAAGAATTATTTAAAGATAAACAGATTATTGCTTTCCAACGCGGCAGTAATTTAAGAGCTCTCCTCTCTTTGACTCTACACGCATGATCATGTGACAACAGATCCTAGGTGAGAAGTATAATTTCCTGTTGAAATTGTGAGACCCTTTCTAAACATTGTTTATTTGGTATTGTTATTGTAAAACCCACCCTGAAGGACCACGGTCCAAAATGCATCAGCGGTAGAGCCTTCTGCTTAAACCATATGGAAAACAAACTCAAATAAAATAAGTGACTTTTGCATTTTTACAAACATTTGGTTTAATTATTTGTTGAGATGAACAGACCCATCCAGGATATAGTGATCACTTAAGTAGGATATACAGTAGTTTTCACTACAATATTTGGCGACCTCTGGTCTGGTGAACCTTTCACCAGACACTCCTTTTGCTCTTGGTTTCGCATCCCGATGTGGTGTACATCGGGTCTCAGAGGATCGCCATTCACCTTACAGGTACCTTCATCAAAGTAATGTCATTTTAGGGACTCAGTGGTGCCCAAATACCCCCCTGCCCCCCTCTGTTTCTTACCAGTGTTGCTTTGGACCATAGGTATAATAAAAATTCTTTGTACTGATTCTGAAGCCCTCTCTCCCACCGAAGATCAGCCTGGCTGCTCGGTCTATGCTATCATGAACTCAGGTGGTACAGCCTTATACTAAAAGTGGAGTGTATTGTACTGTCCAAGTTGAATGCTTTTACTAAGCCCTTAGTCTTACTTCAGAAAAACTGTCCTAACAAGTTTACCTCTGGATTCTTCCACGATGGCAGCGCTCCGAATGTTCCTGCAACACGTGGAGTGCCGCCATCCTGAAAGAACCCAGAGCAATCGGAAAAGCATTAGAAGTATTAAGGTAAGCTTGTCAAGAAAAGGCTCGGGGACAGGGGCCCAAGATGGTCCATGATATTCCCGCCGAAGGGTAGAGCACAATGGGCGTGTTCTATTCTTTAATTCTCCAGAGGGGGCGAACAGCTTCCTGGAATCCTTACCACGGACTCCCAGACGTGTGTGATGCGTTGCTGAATAGGGGTCCGCTCCCTTAAGGGGTGATGACTGAGTCGGGCAGGTGCTGAGAATTGGGTGCATACTGTCTGTGTGAGGTGACAAAGGCGGCCACATGATTACAGAGGGCAGCGGTGTGGTTGGGGCTTGGTAGGGTTCCTCATGCATTTGCAAATAAGAGTAGATGTTGGGGAAGTGGGGGATAACTGGCAGATTGGGGTTGCCGGTGGGGGTTGCAGGATGGTGGTGGGGTTGGCAGGGTTGTTTGGAGTTATGGGTTTGGTCATTAGTTCACCAGTCTGGCTACATGAGACCCTTGATATACGGGGTGTTCTGGTCACAGGTAGTGGGAAATGTTGGAATGTGCTGTGTTAGTGTAGACCCTAATGATTAAAGGGATGCCATTTATGTTGGAATTTCCGAGGTTTGTGCTGCCCGTCGATAACTTGCATAGTGCTATTGTACTTGAAACAGAATGTGGATGTTGCCTTCTTACAAGAGTCCCACCTCTCCCCTGCGGGGGGGAGCCCCAAATAGATAAAGCATTTCGATGGCACAGGTATTTTTCATCCGATTCCAGCTTCTCTAGAGGTGTGTGCATACTTTGTTGGGTGTCCTGACCCACGTTTGAGCTATCATGCTGCAACATTTGGTGCTGTGGGCTTAGAAAATCCAAGATGGCCAAAAAGCCCACATGTGCGCCAGAATCCAGGAGAACCACGCAGTTTGTGCGTACACCAAAATGGCTGCCTAACTTGCCACCCACCAGTGCGAGCATGATGGGCCAGGGTGCCATGAGTGGAATGGGTGCCAAAGGTAAAACAGCAGCGCCTGTTAGCTCAAAAACGCTTTAAAATTACCTTTGGTTTCTCTGAATGCCAGCTCAAAATGCCTATTTTCAAACATTGCAACACATCCAAAAATCTCACTGAACACCAGCGGACATCTGGCAGAATGAAGTATGTGTGCATACAAAATCTGGGAAGATAAAGAGCCCAAAACAATGTTCATAACAAAACTGGCTGAGCTATGCATGTCAGCAGCCTAACTGAAACTGGATTAAAACCACCAAAATCGAAATGTTTAAATTAACTGAGTGACCTACTTTTGAGTGTCACATAGTTTGGAACTGTTAAAATGTCATAGTTTTGAACTTAGAATCAGCATTCTAGCTGCATATGTAAAAATTGTATTGACTTAAACTGGGGAACAAAAAGTGACATTTTACCTGAAACCTGGCTTAAGGAAACTGGAATTCTGCCAGACAGCTACCCCCGACAGGAGTGGGGGCTTGCCCAACAAATGCATTCCCAGGCCTAGCTGCATTCTGTTGCTCCTGCCAAAAGGAGGTCACACACTCTCTGATTGAATTACCAGGGGATTGCAAGAAACTAAACAAAGGGCCCAGGCAGATGGTTTATTGGAGTGGTCGTAAATGGCTTCCTTTTGAACAAAGCCCTTCCTTGACTCAGGCAGATGGTTTATAGGGGAGGTCGTAAAGTGGCTTCCTCTTGGCAGAAACGGGGAGGGGCAGCCCCCTCTGAGGACAGGCTGAGCTTAAAGAAAGTGGGCAAACTGGTTTCTCAACCATGTGACCTGGGAAGACACACCCCTGTTGGCCAGAATATGATTTTAAGAAAGATGTATAACTCATGGTGCGGACTTGTCAAAATTATCTAAATGATACCATAATTCTTGTGATTTTTCTGCCCACATTTTAAGAGGTTTTAGGACCCGGTGGTATGATCTGGGAGTTTACGAGCGGAAAAGAGGTTGTTACTCTAAATGTATGCAGGTTAAAAATCTGACACTTCCTTATCTAAATGCCCACATGCCTTGCACACAATTGTATACATTTGGAGAAAAATCCGATATGGGGAAAGCTATTAAAAAGCGCAAAATGTTGCCATTTCTGAATGCAAGCCCCCAGGAAGAGCAGAGTTTGAACAGAGTATACCTCATGTGATATGTGATGGGTGCATGTAATTTTAAACAACTGTATCTGTGCAATATGTATTTGGGTAAAATATAGATTTATGTGCAATTTGACAGGGGAGTGTCCTTTCTGCAGGCCATAAAACAGCATCACCATGACTCACATTTCCTTTCCCCTATCAAGGAAGAGAGAAAAGCTTGACCAATGATCAGTTGAGAGAGGGGCTGGCTTAGTGATGCTGCGCACACACCCACTTTCAAAAGACATAAAAAGAGCCACTGGAAGCTAGAGAGGACATTCAAATCCAGTTGCTGCGGGGCGTTTTGCCGGACCACACAACATCCAGAAGATACCAGTTCCAGACTGACTCCAGCTACATACTCCAGAACCTAGAACTTATACTTTAGAACCTAAATCAGAGGCCTAAAACCACAAGCTGAGTTCTCTGCAGCAGGCCTCAAATCACTGCAAGCAACTCACAGCCGGGTGAGCTGCTTGAATCCCTTGCCAAGAACTTTTGCTAGGACCAGTGCAAAGATCCAGGAGCCGTGCAGAGACCGCTGTATCCGGACAGACCAGACCAGACCGTGCAGAACTGCAGACCCAGAGACCAGATCGCTGTGAAGTGCCGCTAGCCTGATTGATCAGATCCGTGACGAGACCCAGTCCTTCCAAATGTATTGTGAGTACAGCTAGGACGGGGCAAAACCAAATCTCTTAGTTTAAAGTAATATAATTCAATCTATTTAACCTAAGTAGAACTGCCTCCTAACTGTCACCTGTCATTTGTAAAGCTGCACCACTGTTATTTGTCAATTCTGCAGCTGCAAAGCTGTCACCTGTCATTTTGAGTTTACTTTAAATCCGAAAAACGACCTTTACAAAATCGTTCATATCTCTGGAACCGTTTGGGCTACGAACTTGGTTTAACTTTCCTCTGAAGGCTTAGAGCCAACAAGCCTAGAACCAACTTCCTACTCCTTATACTTTTTCCGCAATCACGATTCACGCACTCGTGAATTTTACCGCGATTTGGTTAAAAATCCAGCCACGTGTAACCATCAGCAGTCATTTCTTTCCTTGCTAAAAATTTGTTTGCCTCTTAATCACCATCTCTGAATCATTGCTAAAGTGAGCCTGAATTCATCCCAAGTATCTCTCACCCTGAACCTCCTAAAGGGAATTAAAAGCATTTTCAGCATATTTCTCACTTCATTGCCACCACATTCAAAGCACTTGGGCCTGTGTTTTAAAGCTCATACCGGTTTTCTCTAAGCTTGCTGGGGGGGAACTGAATTTCGTATTGTATTTGATTGCATTCCTGAGAACTGTGTGCTCCTCTTTCCATCTACTTCCATGTCTTACATTGCATAGGGGAGGGGGGTGAAGTGCCAGAGAAAAAGTGATTATATTATCTTTTGCTAAAATCATCTCAAGTATTTCTGTACTGCCTTTTATTCCTCATTGCTTTTCTCTTGAAATCATAAAAGTATTTTTGCTACTTGATCCATCCTATACTAACTCCTCATTGATTATAAAGAAGTGTGCTAGTGTCAGATTACCCATTGTTGATTAACATTATATTTATAAGGGCGATATTGATTATTAATTTATTATAAAAGCGAGGTATCTATATTTTGTCTTATTTCTCAAATAAACCTTTTAAACTTGCAAAACAGAACTACTTCTTGGCTCAGTGGGGTCAGGGGGATTCTAAGAGAGGGGTGTTATATAGGGGTAGTCATCCAGAACTCATGAACTGGACATAAAGATATATCAATAAGGGTTTCCATTCAGTATCCCAGACTAGGCATTGACTTAGCTGTAGTGTTGAATTGAATCTTCTTACAACTTATTAATGATTCTGTGGGGTTTCAATTTGTTGACAAGAAGAAAGATGAGGGTAGGGCACTACTTGTCATTGGGGTGTTGCAGGGGCAGTTGGTAACTCAATTACTAGGGCCAAACTACTGACAAGTTGGTTTCCTTGGAGTGGCTTGAGATGCAATTATCAAGACTCAACCCTGGTCTTCTACTATGGTCCGGAAATTTCAATGAGGTGCTGGACCCGACGCTAGATAGATCATAGGGGGTGCATAGATCACTCACGCAGACCACTCAGAAGCTGTAAGGGATGTGTATGACCTGGTAGCTGAGGGACTTTTGGAGGGTGCAACACAATGTTATGTCTACAGGTGCATCAGTCGGCCTCCCATTATTTCCTGACCTCCGTTGACACTATGGGGTGAGTGGGGGGAATGTGAGCTACTGGCCCGCACGCTGTCTGACCATGTGCCAGTAAGGAATATGGGGATCCCATGGAAGGTGTCTAGCAGACCGGTATGGGCCTTCAACAATGGAGGTCTATCGGAAATGTGTTTCGCAAAGCAATTTCAGATGTGGTCTCTAATTTCTGCTAACGAGAATTCTGTCAAGTCAAAGGCAGTGCTGTGGGAGGCATTAAGTGTGTTGTGGAGTGCTTATCGAAAGAGGTGGGCATACTGCACACAATTAAGAAACTAGCAGACAGTGAGGGTAAAATATGACAGATGCAGGCGGACCCGGATCATGGAGTGGGGTATAGTGCAGAGGGTACAACTACGAGTAGAGTTGGACAAGTTTCAGGAGCCTGGTATAGGGAAGTTCAGTTTCTGCAGAGGCAATCTGCAGTAAGGGGAGCACCCAGGTAGGCACTTGGCTACGGCAGCCAGGACTGAGTCCGCTAGGGAGTTTTATGTAAGGTTATACTCTCCGCACAGCGAGCGCAGCAGCCAGGATTAGACTGGTTCCTTGATCAGATTGTAATATACTGGTTTGGGGCTGAGGAAAGGGAGATGCTGAATAGTCCCATTGCGGAGGAGGTGCACCGAGCAATCAAGTCCCTATTATACACCTCTCCAGTTGCTCGAACTTTAGTTAATGGTCAACTTATCAGGCCAGTGTTTATGGGGAGGGGTCTGAGGCATGGGTGCCCTCTATCTCCCCACTTGTTTGCCATTACCATAGAACCACTGCCTGAATTAATCAGGGATAGGCACTTACACAGGCAGCCTACGTTTGTATACTCAGCAGTATGTGGTATCAAATTATGCCAACGATATAGTACTATATGTGACGAACCCAGAGTCCAACTTGGTCCCTATAGTGTTGGATGTCCTGGATTTTATTAAGCTGTCGGGGCGAAGACGAGTAAATATCTGTTTATGTTTACAGAACAACCCAGAAATTTCCTGACGGGCTGGGATTCCAATGGCACATGGAAAGTAAACAGTATCTTGGGGTTGAGGTTGCCCGTTCCTCAGATGTTCTTTATCGGAAAAACTATGCGAGGGTGTTAAAACAGGCTAGGGCAGCAACAGAGAGGCGGATGAGACTACTTCTGTCTCTTTATGGAAGAAAATCCATGATTAAGATGATTTTGTTGCCAAGGTTCTTATACATCTTTCTGAATGTGCCCCTACCAGGGTCTAAAACATTTTTCAAGCAAGTACAAGATGTATTGTCTCGGTTTATTTGGACTGGAAAACAACCCAGGGACCGGTGGGAGACTGACCACGCCTCTCGAGGGGGAGGACTAGCCCTACAAGATATGGAATCATATTACAACTCGGCACAAGCATCATTTGTTGTACTGGTTCTCCCCAGGCACTGATAGACGGCATGTGCAAATAGAGAGCTTTGACGGCCCCCTTTCTGATTCGGGCTAGGATACTGCCCCGTGGAACAGGACGAGACGTCGGAACATGGTGGAACTAACTTGTAGGACATGGGTGCGCATCGGAAAAAAAAGGAGAACTGAGCTGCTGTACTCAGTCTCCCAGTGGTGCATATACCGGGGATCCCGTTGACAAGTGAGAAAGGGTATGTTCAGTGCATGGCTAGACTGAACATCACTCAGTTTCAGGACATGTTCCCTCTGGGGCAATTCATTTCCATCGAAGAATTCAAGAGGGGAAGTGGCTCCGCTCTGGATCCGTTCTTGTACTTGCATATCTGGGGCTTCTTGCAGTGGCCCCAATACTTCATGGGCTAATAACAGCTGAGAGTACAGGAAGGTTTGTATCTAGTTTATACACAAAAATTATGGATGCCAGGATGGGATGGATGGATGGATATGGCATGTGCCAAATGGGGAAAAAAAAAAAATCGCAGAGTCAGCCTATCACTAACGAAATATGGTTGTAATGTTGCATGCAAACCAGAAGGGTGGCGATTTATAGCCGATATAAATGCATACACTTCAAGTTCATCCATCAGTTGTATTAAACTCAAGCAGCCTTGCATGGATTCTACCTGGAAATCCCTGATGAATTCAAGAGATACTCGCAGACTGATTGTTCATTTAGCGTGGAGCTGCCCACAAATCATGGGGTTTTGGAACACAGTTTTCCCAGTTGTGTCTGAGATAATTGGGGAGCATGTTGAGTCTTCCCAACTGATGGCTCTCATGGGGTATACTGGGTGTGTTGCTAGTCACGTGTTGGGGTTATTGCGGATACTAGTAAGGAGGAGTGTGGCTATGTCATGGGGTAGAGGGAAGTACCTGATGTATAACAATGGGAGAAGTGTGCGCCGCTTTCTAATGACATGGAAACCGAATAAGATGCTGTGATACATCCGTTTGCCAGGCCCAAAGATATCTGTGGGCCGTACAAACTTTATTTGATTTCTCAAGCACAGATGGAGCCTTTGTAACAGATTCCCCAATAGGGGGCTTGGAGAGGTTGCTGTATTCTTGGTACTTGATGCTGGACTGAGGAGGCTGGAACTGCACTTGTATTGGATGTATATACTGGGGTGGTGGCAGGAGGCCGACTGGTACTGAGGTTCTGCGTCCGTTAGGGGGAGGAGGCAACACCTCTTATAAGCTATGGCATTCTGGATTTTGCAGGCCTGGGAGCATGGAGGCTTTTTATGGCATCTGGAATATCTGGGTGTGGATCAGCAACCTGAGCTTATGGCATGGGCAGACACCATTTGGAGTGTAAGACAATGTAGACAATGGTGGCCGAGAAGCAGTCAGTTGATTGATATTGTTGATGCCATAAGTTGCTGTTGGAAAAACAGTAAAATAAAAGTTTAAAAAAAAAATAAAAAGTTGAGTAGCAGAGCACTAAGGCAATAGACTCAGGAAAGTTTGAGTGGTCTGCAGCTACAATGAGACACACAGAGCACTCCATTAATTTAAATTACACAGAAGATTTACAGAAATATAAGAACATTTGGTCTTTGAATACACTCAAAGCAATGCAAACCGTAAGTATTGACAAAAAAGTATTGTACACATTCACTATTAGGAGTTCTGCTAACCGAACACCAACTCTTTGCCAACTATTGAATAACGGTTTCTAAAAGGTAATGTTAAGAGCTACACTTTGAACAACAGTGTGTTAGAGCAAGTGAGAAAAAGATCGAACAGCAATTTAGAACCAATTGGAGACATGTAAGTAAATTGCTAGAAATTAGTAGCACACCCACAAATAAACCCAAAACAAGGTGTCTAACTCTTAAGAAGTCTAACTCTGATAAAACATTGGGGGCCTAGCGCCCAAATGTCACCAGATCCAAAAAATATAATTTGCAGGAGGGTTTACTATGTGATTCATGAACAAGAGAGGCCAAAGTGGAGTAAATCATGTTCCAAAAATGGACTAAAATGCAAGTAAAGTTCTTACAAGTTTCTCTCCTAAGCTCACCACTTCAGAGGAAGCCCAGAGGGGGATGCTTGGTCAGACCACCAGAGATCTTAGTCAGGAAAGTGAGAGGAGGTTGGGACTTAACTCCCATACAATCCTTTGGTGGGGGGGGGGGGGGGGGGATTAAGAATATCTATGCAAACCGACACAGCTCAACACCTTACTTAGATTTCTCCAGCAACCACTTAAAGGGTTCACGAATCCGCTGGGCGCACTTACCCTTACTTCTAGTGGGTGTCCGGTCTAGGGAGGTCCAGGGGCCACGGGTGCAGAGGTCACTTTCTGGAGCAGGATTCAGTCTGGCTAGTCAGCAGCTCCAGACTCTTGAGAGAATGTTCTAGAGACTGGACACCTTTAACATGACAAGATGCAGACTTCCATGGGTCAAACAAGCACAGGAGACCTCCAGGACTCCAAGAATGGTCACGTGGCAACAGGCGATATTCAGTGCGTACAAAGGAGTGGGCCCTGCACAGCTTCTCTTTGGTCAGAAAGACTGAAACTGAAGCAGCAGGTGCCTTGTTACATAGGTTGAAGTTCCACGAAGTTCCAAAGATTAACTGGAATGGGAACCAGGGCAGCGAGAGCTGGTCAGTCGACTGGGTGGTACAGGGACACTTCCAAAGGTTCAGCAGGCACAGATCCTCAAGCAGGAGTTGGGACAGGTTGTTCCTACCAGTACAGTGGTGTAAGCACGAACAAGAGCCTTCTTCAAATCAGGAGAGAGGAGCAGGGCTTCACTGGGACTTGGCCGAGGCAATGCTGGTCAGCTGCAAATGGGGTCACCAGTGGGCTGCACTTCTTCGTAGGTGTCTTGGCTAAAATGATGATCTGTCAAATGGTTGCCGGAGTCGTCCTTTGATCCAGGTATTTGATATCATGGACCTCAACCGCACCAATGGTAAGGATCTACACCAAAGTGCCAGGGAATTTCCAATCATGGGTAAACACATCAGTACAAACACTTATCTTTGCATACTTGGGGAAGGTTGTTGAGGTATGCATTTTAAAGCAACAGTGAAGCTCGTTACCTGTCGACTACAAATCATACACACCTCCAGGATGGGGTGAGTGTAGCATTTTATTATTCTATGGACATATATTTACATTTGGTCAGCAATGTTTTATAATCGATGGAATATACCTGTCTTTTACAGTGACCATTTATCCCACAGGTCACAGATGTATTAATTTTCCAGACGCTAATGATTCTTAGTCTGGAGTATTACACTAATCTTCAACTTCACACACATTTAACTAGGCGAGTTTCATGATTCAATGTTAAGTGGAATTTGGGTTCCATGTGATCATTTCGCTTTTTGTAGGTCGCCCCAAAAAAAAGGCCTATTTTTTACAACCGATTTTGGGCGGCCTACAAAAAGCAAAAACCCACATTGCCTCACCCTCCACCCGCACCCTCCCCCAGATCCCACCCCACCCACCACCATCTCACACTGCCCGAAAATAAACAAACCCACACACGCAAACACTTCTGTTCACTGTTGTGGCCGCTTCTTGGTCCTGGTGTGCCAGTCAGCTCCTGCGTGCACTCGTGTGCATCGCAGGGGCTGGCAGTTCGATTTAGAAAGATCGCTCTGTGCAGTCACAGAGCGGTCTTTCTAAAAATAAATGTTTTCAATTCGGTTTTTGTAAAAAGGTCTAGTCACATAATACCGGAATTTGAGGATTTTTACATGATGTAAAAGGACACGCAAGCAGACAGTTTAAATGCCTTTATGGATACATTCGATCTATAGGAGGAGAACACGTTATTTGTTATCACGAGACAGTGGAGATGCATAACCTTGATATCCCGATCTCGGAAGAAACTATGTGAGCCATTGGATTGAAAGAGGTGAGAATTCACTCTTGCTACATACTTCTAGATTTTCTGAAATTACTGGAATCATATTTTGAGTGCATTAGAGTTAGTTATTCTGTAATCTTATAATTAGGGATGGATCGACTCGCGTTTGAATTTCTAAATCGTAGAACACTGGTAACATTAGCACCATGGAATTGAAAAGGTACACGTTTCAAAATAATGATGTTCAAAATTGAGATTGTAATATGTACTATGACAGCTTGTTCTTGAAAATGTGCAACAAAAACACTTTACATTCTGTCTATTGTTTTAAAGAATTTGGGTGAACGTATCTACATAAGATTCTTTTCTTGATTATTTGTAGAAATATGAACCAGTCAAGATCCCGGATGAAGAGTTGAAAGCTCGAAATGCGTTGGGTCACACCAATAAATACTGGTTATCTTCTGTGAGCATATATTGCTGAAATACATTGAAATTTAACGCATCTACAAAATATAACTAAGTTGTTGCTGAATAATGGTAGTAGCATCGCAATTACTTGATTTTTTTACTTTATGTTAAATCCTTGGCTGATTTTCAGCCAGCGAAAGTGTGCTTGGGATGGGTTTTCTCTATTTTTGGAACTAGTCTTTCATAATTGTCAGCCCACGTGCCAGGACTGTTTTTTCTTCCTTGCACCTTAAACAATTGAACACTTTACCTCTACCCTAACTGAAAGTTTTTCAAGCTTGAATAATTACACTTGGGTGTGCAGTGTGTATTTGTTTTGGACGCTATGTGGACTGGGCCCAAACAGATCCAGCCCCCAGATCTGGCCCCACAGACTGCCACTATGCCCAAGGAAGCAAGAATTTTGTGCAGTAAAGGGCTTTCCATACACGGCAATTCGAGACCAGAGAGGGCTGGAAGAAGGCACTTAGGGGAGTTTTCCTAAAGTCCTACTGATAGTAAGACTAAGTAAGCTATCCCAGTTGTTTGTAGATCCCCAACTCTTAGTATCAGTTTGTACTAGCTCAGAACCTTGGTAGAGTGGCAGAGCAGTCAGGCTTATTTTAAGAGGAATATGTGAGCTGTAGGTAAGTACACTGTATCTTAGCTAGACAAGCACAACAAAGAAGCACTTACACTTCTAATTATATAAAAAGTATATAATTATTATATTTACACCAGAATCACTTTAAATACTACAGACGTTTACATTCGAACACTTAGGAATACTTGATAATACACTTCAAAGGGTACTTTCACCTTCGTGTTTGTTTGCAGTTACATCTGTAGCAATGTTAGAAAGGGAAAAGACAATGGGCCTCATTACGACCCTAGCGGTCGGGAAATAACGGTAGTGGTAAAACCGCTGCCACCGTTCTTTCCGGACCGGCTGATTAAGAATCCTGCAGGCGGGTGGTGTCACTCCCATCAGGTCTGACCTGGTGGGTTTTAACACCACCCGCCTGAAGGCGGACATGGAAACACCAGCTCTGTCAAAGACTGAACCAGTGTTTCCATGGTCCCCATCCCCATGGAGCCTTATGGGAATGGGGACTTACAGAATTCTGCTTCCGGAATTCCCGGGTCACCGGGCTCGTAATGCCCCGGTTAATTCCGGGAATCACGGAGAGGGAATGGTAATACGAGTCCGGCGGTAACCTGCAGGTTTTTCCGGCTTGGTTACCGCCGGCCTCGTAATGAGGCCCAATGTCATCGTACAAACGGTTATTGCGCACTCATGCGGTATATAAGGTAATACATTTACTCTGCAAACACATATAGTAAAGTCACTTAAAGGGAGGAAAATGGTTAGTTAGTGTAGCATGAGCTTAGTTCAAGGTTCTAGAGACGGTTTCCTCGCCTAGTAAGTCTAAGTCAAAAAAGTCAACAGTAGCTAAAGGCAGTTTGGAGAGGGCTTGAAGTCTTGACAATCAGTGAATACTGAAGAGTCCCTGTGAATTTATTCCAGTGTGTAGATTTATTGAAACAGGCAAGTTAGCAACCAACAAAGGAGAACTTTAAAACAGACTTGAGAAGGGGACACAAGCAGCGGCTTGGGTCAGAGGTAAGGTGGGGTTTCCCTGGACCCCTTTACGTGCACTCCAATGCTCTGGAGCGACTTCTTGGAATCAGGTAAGCAATTCCCCACAGTACCTTAGGTTAGAAGAAAATGTTTGTGCTGGATGCTCCACAATGTTGCAGCTCTGGACCCGACCTCTGGTTTCCTTGGTCTGGTGACTGAAAGCAGGACAATGGACAGGACCCGTCAGCAGCAGTATCGAGGGAGGACCTGTGACACGACTTTCAGCAACTTCTTGGTTCACAATGCGGTTTTGGTGCCTATTCTACAGCACCAACATAGGACACGGATCGCCCAGTCAATCTTCTTTGCTACTTGCAGTCCCACACTGAGGGGGTCTGGGCAAGTTGGATCAGGTCTCTGGAGGGTCCTTATGGGTTCTGCAAAGATTTGGACAGATTCGGCCTTTCCACGACGATGCACTCGAAATGGGCAGCAGGTCTCCTGGTGTTGGGGTTCCACAGCTCTGGAAGCCCCTATGACCTCGGGAGATGGCTTGTTTCAAAGTTAGTCTTAGGACTGGTTGTTCCCACCACTCAAAGGGAAGGAGTCCTCCTCTTGGGAGCTCCTCTGTCGTACAGAAAACGGGGTCAGAACCGCCGTGATCGCTTCACAGTGTTGCATAGGGTCTGCAGGCGTCACTGGTCATCATCTTCGGTTACTTCTGTTTCCAGTGGTCGACTTGCTTTTCACTCCAGAAGCCTCACCTTTTATACAATTCAAGCACACACTCCTCTGCAATCTCTCTCAGCATTTTACAGAAAGGGGCATTTGGCTGTCCAATCCGGACAGCCAGATACCCCTGTGGGAGCTGGACCTATTCAGGCACTCTGGCAGACAAAGGACAGCAGGGTGGAAAACTCCTCGCCTACTTGCTGCCTGCCCAGACACTCTGGAGCAGAGGCAGGAATACCTACTGGTTCCCACCAAAGGCTAAACACATACACTGACCTCCCCTTCCCAGAATAGTAGAGGAAGGGCTAACAAAGAACAACCACGCTAGTAATGGTGAAAAAAGTAGGGGCCCCAAGTTGGTACTTGGGTGCCCCTATTGTGCACTACCAAGGCTATGGACATAGCCTGCGCTATAAACAAATACACAATAGTTGGTAGAACACGTCCACTGCCATAACTAAGAGATTGTCTATGTGATTAAAAGGTCACAGGAGCAGAGAAAAGGGGGATACTAGATATCCCTTTGGCAGACCACTGAAGGTGGTGTGCACCAATCTCTCAGACTACAAAGTTTTGGGAGAGATACTAAGTATCACTCTATTCTTAATAACTGCAATTACTTGAGGATATAGAAAAGGAGTCTTAAAGGAGGGCCCTAAGGGTACCTAGCAACACTGCCCATAAGGAGCCGTGTGCTGCAGTAGTAAGATGCTGTTAAAAGTTATGAAGCAGACAAGACTCCATAGTACAGGTAGAATACAAAGAATAGAGTTCCAAAAGACAGAGTCCACAAGAATGAAGGAGAGGAAAAAGGCTCCGCTCATTCAGGATTGAAAGAAAAAGGTCCAAAAGCCCAGCAAAAAGTGGAGAAGAAACATACAAATGATAAATCTCCTTAAAGGCTGAGGCACAATATGGGTAGAAGACAGAAGAGCTGCTGGGTCTAATTGCATGGTGCTGCTAAATAGGCATCTTCTAGCTTTGGTGCAAGAGACAGTGACCATCCTCTCTTCATCGCTGTGACCTCCCCAACCTGCAGCCGTTGTCCCTCACTACAAGGAAAAACCTGCTGGAACCTGAAGTCCACCCACATTAGGAGGACAACTTAATATTGCTCTTGACTATCTGCTGACCCTGCCCGGATTCCCCACAACATCTACTGCTCATGAGTGGTTCTCCTGTGCAGTGGAATCTGAAATCATGCCATCTTCACCTTTCGCTATGGTCTTGCCACAAGCCTGACCTAACCACTGGGACCCGCCTTGAACCAGCAACATGGGTGCCCTTTGTAGCTGAATTGACAGTGAGCCATGTTGGCTCCAGAGATTCTCCATCACCCGAGGTCTTTGTTCGCTTTATTAGGAGGGGTGGGGCTCAGATTGCTTATATTCCTTTAACCACGCCATCACCATTGAAATACATTGTGCATAAAACCATCTCTATGAAAGTAGCTTCTTTCCTGGCCAAAAATGGTTAAGAGTCTGGAGTCCTTATTTTCACTTAGGCAGTGCTTAATTCGTGTGGGCGATTGCCGGGGCAGACCACTGGGACATATTTGAGTACCAGCACATACTTCCGCAGACTCAGTTTGTTTAAGATGCTGTGTTTTAGCATCTTTATTTTTTTACTGTCAATCGTAGTAACTCAACAAGCAACAACGTGTGCACAAGCCACATGTGTCTGCATCCCTGACCGGCTCATTGTTACTCATGAACCTGATAAGCTAGTTCAATGCTTCTGTGACAGCAATCCACTATCATGAATAACAATGAACTAGAAGGGGAACCAGCAGGGTGGTGTGGGCAACTCTGCCTTTTATTGCTGCTCAGGCATGTGCAGCAGAAATACGAGGGTCAATTTACTAGTTCAGTGTGCATGAATATACATGTGCCAGTGGAATGGTTGGCACATGGCATGGACAGCAGTTCCTTTGCAGGTGAGGGAGGGTCACTCAGCATGGAGATCAAGGCAATTACCCTTTTTCTTGCAGGCAGAAGGAGGTGTGTGGATACACAGGATTTAGAAGGGTTTGCCAACCTATGGTTAGCAAGGCTTCCACAACCCCAGTTGAGCTGAACCACTCAAGTAGAATAAACCAAAACCGCAAAGCTGAATTAAGGAGGAAGAGTGCACTTGTGTAAAGCAGGTAATACTTTACAGAAATGATGAACAGAAAAACCCACACAGATAGTACTTCAGTACTGCTGTAAGGCACATTTTAAATATTCAAAGGTAAATATGACTCAGAGCTGGGTAATCCACTATAGGTTACACTATATTATCACAAGACATCGTTAAACAATTAAATGCATTGGCTAAAGCAGAGAGGGAGCCATTACAACCAATCAGAACATAGGCATTACACTTAAAAGGCACTCAGCCAAATAAACTTCAGATGTCCATCCCTAGATAACACAGTCTCTCTGGAAGTATTTTAGGTGTTCCACTGAGGTTCCTGAGAATCACAGAAGCCCAAGAGATGCCACTTAGGTAGAGTGTCCAGGACAAACATGGCAGTTAGTGTAGGGCAAACGGTGGTGGCAGAAAGCCGTCTTAAGTCGGCCTAGAGATATGGGAAGTAGCGACCACCAGTGGTGTAAAAGGGGATGACCTCCAGAAGTACTGACCTTGACACCACCACCTTGAAAAGCGCCACGGTAAGCAAGGCCTATTTACACTTTTCATGTGATTGGTGTTACTCATAGGCTGTTGCTGGATGTGAATGTTAGTATATTGAAATATGATTATATATATTCTATTAAGGGCAGATGTTTACATGTGTTGCGGTGTCCAGTCATAATATTGAATAAAAAATTTCGAATGTCAAAAAAGACAATTCAAAAATGTCGAAAATAAAAATGTCGAATGATTATTTTTTTTTTCGATATTTTTTTTTTGGCTCTAGTTTATATAAAAAAAATAAATCGGTAAAAAAAAAGGGGGGACCTCCCCCATTTCGAAAAAAAAACCTCACAAAATAAATTCGACATTTTTTTCGACTTTTTGATTTCGAAATTATGTCTATAAACCACGTGTTGCATCTAAATTGCTGAAATTGCTCCGTGACCATCACGCTTGCATTTTGACAAAGTTTGGAAGGCATTCTGCCTAACTTTGAAACCGGGGTTCAGCAATTAGTTCACTTGAACTAGATTTCCCACGTCTCCTGAGGCGCTAATACTCCGTCGGTGCCGTGCAGATGCTGGTGTGTGAGCAAGGCCGGTTTTCGCCGGTTCTTGTACGGGCTCCGAGCTCTTCCCAGAAGGTAAGTGAACTTGGCATTAGATATTTCTTTTTTTTATAACACTGTTTATTGAGTTTTACACAACTAAACAAAATAAACATAAGTATTTGAATAAGAGAAAGAGCATAATAATAAAAGGCAGCAGGGTCAGAAGGTGCATCAAACATATCAGAAATTATAAGCGTTTTGGTTGCTCCGATTCTCACAGGCAAGAGACGGAAAGGAAGGAGTGGGGGGGGGTTGGGAGGGAAAGGGCAGGGTTAAGGGAGGGGGAAGGGTCAGGCCTCAATACACGTCCAACCATTTCTCCCATATTTTCTGGAACTTTTTGGGGCAGCCTCTGACTTTGTAGATGCGATGTTCTATGGATGCTCATCTGCTTACTTCATTGATCCACCGGTTCAGGCATATTGTCTCTGCCGAACCCTAAGTTGCAGCCACCAGCCTTTTCCCAGCTCCTAGTGCCACCGCTAGGAATGGTTTTTCGTGTTTGGTGAAGTCCACCTCTCCCCAGATCCCTAACAGTATCATTTTGGGGTCCATTGGAATTCCGTATTGCGCTGGAGATCTCCATAGTGCATTTGTCCCAGAAGGATTGTAACACGTCGCAGTCCCAAACCATGTGAAAGAAGGTGCCCTTTTCCCGCTTACATCGAAGACATGTCTCATCCCTGATCCTCCCTCATACCAATTTGGCTAGAGCTGTCCGAGGATGATAGGAGCGTTGGAGTTGTATCACCCTCAACTTAGCATTAATGCCTTTATCTCGGGGAAACATCAATGCGTCCACCCAGTCCTCTGATTCCAGTCTGCCTAGGTTCCTTTCCCATTTTTCTTTTAGCCTAGTAAATTCCTTGGTCCCAAAAGAGTTAAGGGCTTGGTAAGCGTAGAGGTGACCTTGGAGGGGACATGCTCCGGAAAATCGTTGGTTTCCAGGGGGGTGCAGAGGGGTACAGCAGCTATGTCCGGGAACTGAGTTTATAGCATGAGCAAGCTGTGCATGTCTAAATCGGTCTATGGGCCGCAAACCAAATTTTTCAATCAGGATTTCAAACTCTAGTAATTGCCCGCTTTGATTATGTGTGCTATTAGGTGTATTCCTCGCCTTTCCCAGTTCCTAAAACAACCCATTCTCTGTATTTCTGGGAGGTGCGCATTGTAACATAGGGTTGGGCTAGTGTTGGCTTAGTTCCCCAGCCAATATGTTTATGTGTCTCCTTCCAAGTGTGGCGGATATGTAGTGACATTCTTGGTATTCCCGACACTCTCCCATTATCAACATATAGAGCCTGCAGGGGTGAGATGGGGTGCATAGCTGATATCTCTATGCGGATATGTGGAAGTGTGATGTCACCATGTAGCTATTCATTTACCACCCCAGTTTGTGCTGCTAAGTAGTACGTGCGGATGAATGGCAGGGCAGTCCGATGCCTCCCTCCCATACTGAGCGCTGCAATGTTGCAAGAGCGATTCGGAGAGGTTTCCCTCCCCAAAGCAGTGTGAGTAGATTCCTATCTATGAATGTAAAGGTTTCAAAGGGGATGGGGAGTAGAGCATTTTGTAAGACGTACAGGAGTCTTGGAAGTGTCATCTTCAACAATGCAGCCCTACCCATGAATGATAGTGGGAGAGACTGCCAGTGAGAGATGTCCCTATTGAATCTATCTAATACAGGTTGTAGATTAAGCTGGAGGAATGTATCCAGAGTTGGAACAATACGTATACCCAAATATGTAAAGCCCAAATGGAAACATGGTACGGACAAGGCTCAGGGATTACAGCATCACCTCCCTGAATCGGGAAGTACACGTTTTTTTGATTGCTGCAAAGTTTTGGTATTCTCTAAGAGTTTGGGAGACAATCGTGCAAGAGATCACAGGGTTACTAAGGATTATGAGGAGATCGTCTGCATATAGCGAAAGCTGATCTTCTCCACCTCCCGGCCAGGTGAATCCAGACCAGTTTGTATCCATTCTGAGTTTGATTGCTAGTGGTTCGATAGGGGGTAGGAATAATAGGCGGGAAAAGGGGAAGCCTTGCCTGGTCCCGCGGCCCACTGGGAATAGTCTGGATGACCTTACATTCACTCTCACAGTTGCTTCTGGAGATTCATAGAGAAGCTGAACACAGGAGATGAAACCTTGCCCAAAATTAATTCGTCTCACGATATCCCACAGGGCCTCCCACCCGACCGAGTTGAATGCTTTTTGGAAATCGACCGCTAGCAAGGCTAGCGGGTGCGATAACTCTGGGGCCCGGTCTAAAGCAAGTTGGATTCTGCGTAGATTTATGTGGGTGGACTCGTTGGGCATGAATCTGCACTGATCCGGGTGAACGAGGGATGCGATCACCCCGCGCAGTCTATTGGCGAATATCCGTGCAAGGATTTTTGTCTCTCCATTAATCAGCGATATGGGCTTATAAGAGGCGCATTGTTCCGTAGTGTTTCACTGGTTTAGGAATGACCACTATGCACGTTATTCTGAGGTCCAGGGGGAGTGCGCCCTGTTCCTTGCTCCCAAGAAAAATGCAGCGCATCTGTCCTGTTAATGCGCCACCTAGGCGTTTCCAAGTTTACTGGTCTTCCCAGTTTGGAGCTGTGCTAAAGCGTCTTCAACCCCGTTTTCTGTGATCTCGGAGTCAAGTTGATCGGTCTGTTGCATAAAGAGTCGCGGGATCTCTATCTGGTCAAGAAAATTGGATTGGGCGGGCCTGGGGCCCTCTACAGGCAGGGAGTAGAGTTGTTCGTAATAGGTGTAGAAGGCCTCCGCTATAACAGAGTCCACCGTCAATAGCTCTCCATCGATTGTATGGCACGCACATGCCCCTTGTCCCCCTTGTCCTGTTCTCGCCTCTCCAACCAGGCCAGAGTCTTACCTGCCTCTTGTGCCATTATGAAGGCCTCTTGTGAGGTCTGAGTTCCCTGCATAAGGAGTTGTTCCTGAGACTCGGACACTTGTCTTTCTGCATTCACAATCTTCTGGGTGTGGTGTTTGCGGTAAGCCAACACCAGAGAGATAGCTTCCCCTCGAACAACTGTTTTTTATGCCTCCCACATCATAATCGGGCAGTCCAGGGAACCTTCGTTCATATCAAATATTCCGTGGTCTTATTCTCGAGTCCTTCAGCAATCTCAGGCAACCCCAAGTAATATGTATTCAGGCGCCAGGTGACATCCGGTCTGTGGCATGTGCTCTTTAAAGATAAAGAAGGAGGAGTGATTCGAGAGTCCCCTCGCCAAGAACTCGGGAGATTTGAGCCTGTGGGACATATTCCGAGGGATGAAGACATAGTCGATTCTCGAAAGTGTCTTATGTGCATTGGAGTAAAACGAGAACCCGGTGTCGGTGGCGTGTAGTGTCCTCCAAGTGTCAGAAAATCCCATTGTTTCGGCAAAAGTGTATAGAGTAGTCGGAGTGCCCCGGGTCCCCTGTGTGATCTGTCCCTGGCGACCTCTATGACTAGATTTTATTTCTTAATACTTCTCTGGAGGACATATTATGCACTCCTCCACAAAGAAATCAAAGACAACCCTGATTGTAGAAAAGGAACAAGTTACTTACCTGTAACTGTCGTTCTCCAGCATTGGTCTGGCATGGATTCACATGCTCATGAATATTCCCCGTTGTCAGGCCGGGAATCCTCAGTAAAGAAAAAATCAGTATCAGTTTCGTTTCTGATCTATCTTTCTTAGTAGTAACCAATCACAGATCTCTGGGTCATACTGCCCCCAGCCAATGACTGCCCTCTACCTAAGCCCCTCTCCTGGCAGCCATCCTCATATTTTTACCGCACGTTCAAGTGTTGGGAGTCCTCGTGCTTTAGCTCTCGAGCTTTTACTGCATTTTCGCGCTTTTTCAGGAGATTTGGGGACCCGTTTCGGAATTCTTCTACGCCCCTCAAGGGTGAAGTTTCCGTTAAGTTACGCTTCTTGGAGGATTACAGAAGATCTGTGGCCTACCTCAACGGACATGGCCCAGGACAAGGGAAGCTCGACGCCCGGATCCACGCTGTTGAGGAGCTGCCCAGGATGCGGATTGCAAAATGTTTTCAAGGAGGACGAGCATTCGAGATGTCTCTACTGCCTTCATGAGGACAAGACGCACGTGGAGAAGGACTGTGCGTTCTGCAAGAACCTGTCGGAACCTGTCCGGTGATGTAAACTGCAGATCTAGTGGTGTTGGATAATTATGGTGCCAATGAGGGGTGTTCCATTCAAATTACGGCAGTGGTTCATTCTCCTGTGCATGCCCATAATCATCCAAACAACAAACAAAAAAAGAAGAATGCAAATAAGGGTAAAAAGACCAAATAATCAGCCTAACAGCAAACATAAATCGGCTAATGCTGCCAAGAAACATGTAGATCAGATTTCATTGGTTGATACTATAATTGATCTCAATGTTCAAGATACTGTATGTACATCTATGTAAGAAGAACCAGCTGCTCTTGGGGTTCTCACAAATCGGGGTTTTGATGACAAACATGGCAATGAAGATCGAGGGAAATCTGCTTCAATTATGGTAGACCAACTTCCTAGTCCAATCTTACAGCGCCATAGGATTGTTCCAGATATTGGCTGCCAAGTACTCCCTGGCAATTGTATACAACTTAGATCTGGCATAGATTTGGGTCAGAGAGAGCCGGATTGAAGATCTGGGTAAAGGTGCTCAAGCTAACAGTTATCGAACTTGAACCCAACCAATATCAGGGGTAACAATTTGTCTTTGCCCATAGTCCATGCAGGGGTATCCACTCCTGCTGTGTTGATAGGTACGGACAACACTGTTGCAGCACTGCTTTCTACAGTGGGGATAGGGTTGGGGATGAATGTGCAGCCATTACCGGTGTGTTCTACAACTGCCCAATGACTTATCCTCTAGGAAACACTGAGCAGTTGACAGGGTGTGCATCTTTGTAGCAACATGAGCCAAGTCGGATTGTGTCATGTCTACATCACATAGTCTTATTGGGTGGGAGGTTAACCAACAGAAACACGGCTTCAATATGTTAAATAGGTCTAGTGTACTAGAGCCATTTGCACAAATTCCCACTTTAAGCTCTCTTCAATAAGGGGATATTTAATTAATTTCCTTCTCGGTTAATGTTAATAACCGAATGGTCTCATTTTTTCTCAGATATAGTATCCAATCTGGTGTGGGATCAGAGAGCTATATTTCATTCTCTTGGATGCGATATATGTCAACTTGAGTACAATGAAATGGCTAAAATATTTCTATTCCCCCCCCTGAAGCTGTCCGGATGCCTTCATCTATTCCTGAGGGAATTGCCTTACGTGTGCTGGCCACGATGTAATCTGAACTATCTACATCTAATAGTACTAAAGAAAATCAAGACTGGACTTGGATTGAGGCTGCAATTAAGACTTTTGTGGCATTCAATGCAAGAATGACACAATCCTAGCATAGGCAATATAAGGGTATTTTCTTGGAACGTATGTGGGATGGGCAACCGCGGGCTTGCCTGAATGTGCTTGATTTGTGTGAATTTAATGATTTCTTTCTTCAAGAAACTATGTGTTTGGGCAGTTTTGACTTTAATTCAATCTTTTCTTGTCCAGCTACTTCCATAGGGAAAGTGCGACCCGGTGGGGGGGCATGGATATTGCTATCGATATTAACCTCCTTGCTTGTTCCACGCTGTGGTATGTCTGTGAAGGTATTTTGGCTGTGCATGTGTGCTTCCTGTTCAGCATTGGAGATGTCCTGCTGGTTAATGTATACTGGAACCCTGCAAAATATCCCATTCATGACTTTATAGATATACTGAATGGTATGTTTGATTGGTGGCTATCAGAGGGATATCAGCATGCCATGATCATAGGTGGGAACATTGATGCTTAATGTGCAGAAGGTGAAATCCTTAATGTAAAAACCAGTATACCTCATGGTTCTAACAATCTTACGCGTGGACTAGTTTTGGACTTATTTATGACCTCTTGGCATCTCTTGCAAATAGAGGCCACTTCGATGTCTGGTACACCTCTTTATGCTTGGCACAGGGACTCTTGCACTTCCTGAATTGGCTTTTTTTGTATCGTCTTATTAAATCTAGATGTACTGACCTGAGGTTTTTTTATCCTGGGAGATGTGACCCTCTGAATATACATTTTATGATGATGGCATCCTCAGAGACAGGCTGGTCTGCCCATGTCAATTCCTATAAAACTCACTAGAAATGGACTATCATGTAGATGGGACAGTAAGATCTATGGCCGGTTCCTGAGATATTTGATGTACACCCATCATTGAGGGGTGAGGAATCTACTGGTGATGATACTTCGATGACTATGGGTATTGGACCTCTCAACAGATGCATTCTAGAGGGCATTAGAATGGGTTTGAGTGGCAGGAGAGCCCTTATTCCGGCCCTACATACTATCAATTTGACTATAGAATCAGGGACTCGGATTCAAAAGACAGGCTATTAAGCAACTGAGGGGCTTGTGACTCGCCAACTGTGAATTTCAAAAACGTAGAAAATCGGAGCCCCAAAGACATAGGCATTTCGTTAAAGCCCATAAATATGACCTTTATCTGAAAGACAATCAGTTCATGAAGATCCTTCTTCAATCTGATATTAGATAATTTTGGTCATATGTAAATAAAATTCATGATTCTGCTCATAAATCCAGGGTGGATGCTATTCAAGAAAGTATATGGGTCTATTTCTACTCCAAAAGACTTGGCAATCTCCCCCCTTTGGCTGCCCGATATCCTAATGTCTTTGATAAACCTGTGTTGGATGAGCCTTTCCCATGAGGCATAGAGGACATTGTCTGAGCAATAGATAGACTCAAACCTTCTAGGGCACCAGGACCAGATGGTCTCCCGCTGTTTGTAATGAAAAAGGATCCGGCTTCCTGGGCCTTTTTTCTCGAACCCTACTTTGACTAAATCATGTTACAAACAGGGGTCCTTTATCCTGGAATGTGCCCATCATTATTCCTATCATTATTCCTATCTATGAAAAAGGCAATGGCTTGGAGCCTGGGAACTATAGGCCCATTGCACTGATTCCACCAGTAAAGTGTTTTCAATTTTGCTCTTAAGGTTAACATCTCCCTGAGCAAACACAATATTCTTTTACGCTTTCAGGTGGGGTTTTGACAGGAAATTGGCTCATCCCTCAATGCTATGGCGCTGAAACATTTAGTGCAGAAAGTGAAAGGTACTCAGGGGATGGAAATATATGTGGTCTCCCTTGATCCATCTTCGGCTTTTGATTGTGTGGTGTGTGAATGTTTGTGGGATAAACTTCTTAGGTTTAAGGTTCATCTGAAGCTTGTCCAGCTCATTGCATTGCTTCATCAAGATACCATGCTACGAGTTCGACTCAGTAGGGATGGAGCTGTAGCAAGGAAAATATTGGTCAAGGTGGGGCTCAAGCAGGGTTGTACCCTGGCACCAACCCTTTTCAATACATATCTGTATGATATTGAGGAGCTCTGGCGCGCCTATGATCCGATTCGCGTTAGGTTGGGTCATCTTAACATCCATTGGCTGACCTTCGCGGATGACTCATTTTTGACAGGACTGCGCGGTCCTCCAACAGAAGTTAAATATCTTCTAGGAGTACGCCACGAGAAAGAACTTCGTGGCCAATGGCGATAAATCCAATGTGGTGATATTCTCTAGTGGAGAAAAGTCTATGTCACTGGGTTTGGAAATGGTTAAGAGGGTGACCTCTATTCGCTACCTGGGATATAACTTGACCTACACCGCATCCATTAAGATGTGGAAAGATACAATGAAGGCCAAACTGACGCCTAGGAGGTCCCATATGAAGCGGACTGTAAGGAAAGTGTGTGGTTTCTCCCTTTTACCAGTGATCAAATACTATCTGGGGAAGGTAGAACCAGTCCTGTTGTATGGGCTAGATATGGCATCTGTTGATTTGGGGCCCTGGCTGGACACTATGCAAGGGATCTTGTGGAAGAATGTATTGGGACTGGCATCATCTATTCCTAACTCAATGATTCGCCATTAATTAAATCCTGTCTCTTCATGCCAGACAACAGTGGATACAACTATTGGTCTACTCCAAGTTCTTGAGGTCTCCTGCTAATTCGCTCTTTTTTGACTTGTACCACATGTTGCCTCAGTCAATCTGTTTAGGACTCACATGTGTGATCTATTGGTGCAAATTGGATCGTCATATATGGAACTCATGGCTAACCCCGACAATGTAAAATCTAAATTATTCCAGGATGACTAGAGGCCGACTATTGAGTCCTTGTCCCTATACTCTTTATCAAGAATATGCCAAGTTTCCTCGAAGGAGGGGGGACTTGCCTATATATCTTCATTGCTTTCCTTGTCACAAGATCAGAGAGGTTTTCCTACGTTTTGGGTTAAATCAATTTCACACAAGAGAGAACAAGGCATTGAAATGTGTCCAACCGGGAAGCTGGTCCTTCAGTGGAATGTCTTTTTTGCAAATGCTATTGAAAGTCTTAAGCACTGGATTCTAGATTGCAGAGCTTTAAGCTCCACTAGATTGATTGCCTTTGAATAGCTTCTCCACTGAATATTCCAAAGAATTGTTCTGGTCTCAACTGATGTGGGGCATGAACCGATCACAGATTATTGCACTTGCTTGTTTTATTTTTTTATTTTTTTAAATTATTATTACAATTTTTTTAAAATGGTATAGTTTTTAATTGCTAAATCTTGTGTATTTCTTTACTCTGATTACTGTATGTATGTATTGTGCAAATATGTATTTTTTCTGTACGAATTTGTGGAAGGATTTCTGTAAACCATACAACAATAAAAACAAATATAAAAATAAAAAAGTAATCGGAAAGTATTAATTTAAAAAATCAAGTATGGAGAGTCATAGAAATAACACCCACAAAGAGTTAAAAAAAGGGGGGGTGGGATTTTCCCTCTCAAACCTAGAAAAAAGAAATCCACAAGTCCAGCAAAAAGTGCTCAGGGTCTCACAGGTGAGGGAGATTTGGCATACAAATGAAAATCTAACCCAAGAGCCCCTTCCACCCCCCACCACCTTCCATTTCTCCCGTCTCTGCCCATTCATTACCTTCTGTTTCCAATCCTTCCTTTACTGCCTTTTCTCCTCTCACAGATATTGATACTGCTCAGTTTCTCTCTGGTGGTCATCCAACTACTACTCCCTCTGATTCTATTTCCTCCGTATTAATTCCTATAGTGTATCCTAATATTCTAATTTACCTTACTACTCTTTAATCTCTCTTCTTCGCTTTTTTCTGCACTTTAACAAGCTACTGTAATTCCCATAAAAAATAATTCCTCACTGGATCAGTCTTTGTCTAACTTTCGCCCTATTTCGTTACTACCTTTTCCTTCTAAACTATAAGAGAATTGTCTACTCTCAAATTCCGACCTTTCTTCATCTTTCTCTCATTCCTCCTCTACAATCTGGGTTCAGGCCTGGTCACTCTACCGAGACTGCTCTGTTGCTGGTCTCAGACTCTCTGCTCAACGCTCGGCATAATAAACTCTCCTCTATTCTTAGTCTTATTCTTTTAGATCATTCTGCTGCTTTTGACATGGTTGTTCATCCCACTCTCCTCATCATCATCGGTTTATTTCAGAATAACACCGGATATTTCATAAAAACAACACAAACTAACAAGATCACATAGAAACATTGGCACACAGGCTAAAAATCCATATATTTCGAACACGGATATCCAGATCGTGCTAACAAAGATTTCATTAGATGCTTTCTGGAGTACAGTACGCACCCCAAGAAGGACAGAAGTGAACACCCAACATGGGGTAACTCCATCCACAACAAATAGATCAGTGCAGGGCGATACTGGGCACACACCACCTCCCGTAACAATAGTGTAAGTATTTGCCCTCTCAATCTTGTATATGCCAGCAGAAAAACAGTAGATAGGGCAGGTCCTCTCGGGTGCAATGCTGAGAGGGCCTGCCCGATCTTCTGTTTTTCTGCCGGCATATACAAGATTGAGAGGGCAAATACTTACACCATTGTTACGGAAAGTGGGTTGTGCCCAATATCGGGTGGCATATATTCAAATTTCAGCATGTTTAAAAGAACATGTGATTTTAAACAAATGGCAGTCAGGTTTTAGACATGGGCATGGTACTGAAATGGCATTATTTGATTTGAAATCCAGACTACTTCAGTTTCTGGATAAGCAGCAAGCTGTTGGACCGGTCTGCAGCTTCTGATTTGGTTGACCATGCATTGTTGGTCGCCAGATTGAAGGAAGTGGCTCATTTCTCAGACAAAGCCACACTCTGGATTGGTTCATTTTTTAGCAATTTATGGTGCAGAGTTTGTAGCAAGGAAGCAGAGGCCCAACATGGTCGAATCGACTATGGCGTGCCTAGGAGGCTTCGTTTATCCCCTTTACTATTTAATATTTTTACGGTCCCTTTTTTAAAGAAAATATTGTTTTTTATCAATTATGCCAATGACGCGCAAAATGTCATCCCCTTAACAGGGATTCATGCGAAGGATGAAACATTTGTGATTAAAGTGTATGAACTTACTCAAACCTCGATGGTGGGCAATGGTCTGGCTCTTAATAAAGAGAAAACGGAGCAGATGGTGGTCAGCACTGAAAATAAAATACGGATGGAGATAGAGTACAGATTACCAGCAATTTTCAGTGGCTGGCTAAAACATCAAGACATAAAAAAAGGTCAAAACGCCTGGTGTCCATTTGGACCATAATCTTAATATGCGGGCTCAAGTCAGTAGTTTCATTACTTCTACGGCGTATTATATTAAATTGCTGGCGCAATTGCGTCTCTACATCTCACGTGTAAACTGAGACAGTAGGTAGGGCGATTGTGGGCTCTAAAATACATTACTGCGGTAGCCTACTTGTGGGCATAACTAAATCAGACCGCACACGACTGCAAATCACACAGAATAGTGTATTAAAGGTCATTCTGGGTCTCAAGAGGAGAGATCATGTCTCTATTGCAAGACAAAGTTTGCACTGGCTACTCATTGAAGATAGTATGCAATTTCATCTACTATTGATGACCCAAAAGTGCTTAATTTAAGCCCACTGTACTTGTGTGAAGCAGTGCGTCTGAAATGAAGCGTCAGGTCTCTTAGGTCTAACAATACCATTAAGTTTGAAACACTGGCATGTAAATTGACGCAGGTTTTGAAAGGTGCGTTCTTTTCGGCAGCACCAAAGGCTTGGAATGCATTGCCCCCAGACCTACGAGCCCTGTCATCAACTACAATTTTAAGAAAAAGACTGAAGACCTTACTGTTTAGATAAAGGGCTAAACTGTCTGAGGGTAGCAATACGCCAGGGTCTAGAGTGCTATGGGTCCATATTTTGTACTGTTCTAATGTTTGTTTTTTATGTTTTCTCTGTTTGTCATCTGCACCCTTAAGCTCAAGGTTCACTAATGCACATTACAAATGTATGAAAGTAAAGTAAAAAGACACAAGCAAAACATACCCTTGTTATAGGTATCTGCTGAGAAGGGGTCTCCCACTCTACTACCCACACTTTCATCCTTGGGCATTACAGGTTCTCCTCTCAACTGGTTTACGTCCCATCTCTCTGACTATAGCTATTCTGTTTCTTGGGTGGGTAAAATCTCTCCACCCTATACTCTTCTTTATGTCAGTCCTTGGGCCTCTTATTTTCTCTTTACTATTTCTCTCTTCACTAATCGCTTCATTCATTCTGTCCTGCCACTTCTATGTGGACGATTCTCAAATCTTTCTCCTTTGCAGAGTTTAATGATGCTCTTCACTCCAATGTTTGTTCGTCTTTGTGCTGTCCAAACTTGGAAGATCACTCACTTTCTTCACTTGAATTGCTGCAAAACTGAAGTTCTTTGTTTTCCTCCTTCATCCTCAACTCGCCTCATTTCCTTCCCTTTCCCCCATCAAGCTTCCCTTTTCAACCTCAACTCGTCATCTTAGAGTTGTTTTTGATTCTTCTCCCTCCTATTCTTCCCACATTTCGCTCACTACCTGGAATTGTCGTTTTATCCTCCAATCTCAGTCATGCTTGGCCTTTTCTGTCTTTTTAAGCCACTTAGCTTGTTTTCAACCCTTATTTTCTCTTACATTGATTATTGTTCTTCTCTGTTGATTGGGCTGCCGGCTACTCGTCTTGCTCCTATTCGTTCTATCAATAATTCTGCCATTTGTGTACTTTTCTAACTATCCTCTCGCTCTTCCATTTCTGCTGCTCTTTCTTCTGCTGCTATCCTGTCCTTTGAGTCTCATCTTCCCTTTTTCTATTGTTTTCAAATGTCTTCACGGCCTTGCCCCTCCTTATCTTGCTTCTCTAGTTTCCCTCTACATTCCAGCCAGATCTCTTTAATCTGAATCCAAAATCTACTGGTTGCTCCCAAACCCCCCCCATGCCTCACCCCGTTTCTGCTCTTCTCTTCTGTACCCCCTTAATTGGAATTCCCTTCCTCTTGTAATTCGTTCCTCTTCTTCTACTACTACTCCTTCCCTTCTGGTCTAAAAACATCTCCTATCCCGATCCTCATCTTCATGACTTGCTTATCTCATTGCTCATTTATGATTGTACCGTTATTATTTTAATTGTTGTACTGGTGTTTTGGTGAAAGCATTATATAAATCAGAATAAACGAAATGGATTTGGATGGCTGATATGGCTCATAACCTACTGACCTGTATCGGAACCGGGAGCCTAGACGAATGAATCCTGAACCAACCATGCTTTTCTGTACTGGCCCACGGAGCCGGAAGAAGGCGTGATGCTCAACAGCACACTTCCATAAGTGCTTGCATGCTTTGGGGTGCTCCATCCTGAAGACAAAAGTGTGTTCCTGCTCCTTACCCTTAAATAGGTGAAATCAAATATAAATAATTGAAATTACCGATTTGAAGAAACTATTTTAAACAATTAGGCAGTTCATGCAGATTACAGAAATCAACACCATTTTCTAATGCTTTTATTGAGAAAGCGCATAGTGCAAATCAGATTTCAGCAAAGCCTGGAACGTAAGCACAAGCTGAAAGGATTCATTTACAGCAAATCATCAAAATATTTGTTACACACCACTTTTGTATAAGCAAGGCCCACTAACCCAATGACACCCTTGTTCCAAGCATGGCAAAACAGCTTTTATACAAAGTTGCCAAGACGCTTTGGCCTTCTGGCAAAAATAAACATAGCACCATGAAAAAATGCATACCACAATGTATAGAAAGTGTCCGCTGCATCACTCTTCAAATAAATCACAGATGCAGTGTAGAATTAACCGGGTCCCTCCATTGTACTTCATAGGAAGAGGCCTGTTGGGACAGATTCGCACAACCCTACATTCAAATGGTGAAGGAAATGTCTTACAGCTAGGCAGCATATTTGCGCAAGAATTCCATAGCTCACCTAGTGGTGGCAATGATTTGAGTAGTCAAAGTGAACTCTTGGGATGGGGGAGCATGGCAGTCCAACAGCATTCAATAAAGGAAATTCCACACAAAAACTTAAAACAAATACTTCAGAGAGGAGGCGTTGCAATGGTGCCCAACATGACTGCTTAATAAGGCAGCTCCATCAGCCCCAGGGAGCCGCTGAGGAAGTGTGGCGGTCTGACGGCCCCTGATGGAACAGAAAGGCAAGCATGTGCCGCTGAAGGGAAGCAGCGCCGCCAGCTCCGCTTGCGATCCCCGGGAAGCCCAATCCCAAGTAAGGTCGAGCCTGTCGTCTGGGCCGCATGGCGGTAAAGAGCGGCCTATGAGGCGAGAGCCCTGAGCAGACGTAGAGGCGCTGCTGGACAGGTGCGTGTGAGAAGTGGTGGGTGTGCGGCTCCGTCAGCAGCATGGTGACTTCCGGGGAGCCCACCTCCTGGTCAGGATTGGTGTTTTCCCAGGCATCGCAAGGGTGGTTGTGGTGTGCCCAGTCGGGCTTTGCAGGACCGCAGAGTACATGGAGAGAAGCAGGCCTGGAGATCATCCCACGTGGTGTGGATTAGTTGGAGCTGTGTTGGGCACCGGGGGTACCTCTGCCCGGTCTGTGGGGTGGAGCAGACACCCAGAGAAGAAGTGGGGTGGGCTTGCAAGCCTGCAGTTGAAGGGAGGAAGCCAGCGGGAGGCTCTGCAGGAGCGCAGGAAGCCTACTCTGGAAGCATAGATGCGAAAGGCCCACAGGGGGGTGAGGCATGGATGGTGATCACTCTAGAGGAGTGAAGGCGAGAAAGTGGTGAGCTGCTGCGAGTGTCGACTGGTGGGACAGATTTTCAATACTGTGGCCTGATGGACAGATATATAGAAGGCCAACCTATATTGTGACTGGGACAACTCTGGGAGCTGTAGCCAAAGCAGTTCAAGGTAGCTACGCGAGTGGTCTAGGCTAAGTTTTAAGAGGTGGTGAGCTTGTAAGGGGTCCACAATGAGTACACACAGTGCAGCAGTCAAGGATTAAACTTAGACAGGTATACAAATACGTATTTACTTAGGACTAACATGTAATATCAGACAATACAAAATATTAGATACATATATACAATTACTGGTGTAGGGAAAAATACAAATCAAACCCCTGAAAAGAAAGGTACAGAGTATTTGCACTACAAGTCCACAGAGAATCAGAAGTCCAACACTTGGTTGTCTGGGGCCTTGTGCCCAAAAGTTCAGCAAACATTCATACAGTTCTTTGAAGCGGGAAAAAATGAAGGTAGGGTATCTGGGTCCAGTGAACAGTTCCAAGAGTCTGTGGATGAGTTATACTAGCTAGAAAACGTGTTCCCAACTTTCGGAGTGCTGGTGTGAACAAGCTATGGCAAAGCCAAAGTATTAGAAAGGTTTTGTAAAAGTTAGCAAACTTTTAAAAAGGGGTTTAGGAGGTAGATAAGTATCGCTATAACTCACCCCATGTACTCAGATTCTTCACAAGACTTGGTGGGTCGGTTGAAGGTCTGCGTTTGCTTTTCCCGCCATTAGCCTCAGCCCTTGATCCGCAGGTTCGAGCAGATCTCAGGTCGGTGTGTGATGCCCGTGGAAGGACTTTCAGTGGAGGAATGCAGCAACACAATGCAGGGCCCCTCTCAGGACAGGAATGGACGCAGCTAAGCAATTTCGGACAACAGCCACTGATGCACAGCTACGCAAAGGGACTCACTTGTCGCGGTCAGACTTTCCCTCCTATCTCGGGTCCCCTAGATGCTAGGACCATGAATTTTCACAGAGGTAAGAAGTGTTGCACCAGCTGAGGATTCCCCAAGTTCCAGGCCTCAACTCGGAACGGCAGCACGGTAGCCCAAACTCAGAGCTGGTCAGCCACAGGGCGGTCCCGGGGCACTTCCAAAGGCTCTTCTTTGAAGAAGTCCGAGCTGACGTCGAGAATTTCCTGACAAAGCCCGGCTAATAGTTCAGCTCAGAATCGATCAAGAAGAGGCTGGTATGAAAGCAAATATGGAGCTTTAACTCTGAATGCACATCTCACCCCAAACCCTGTGAACAGCAGCTGCCAAACATTTCATGTATACATGCATACAGTTGGATGTAGAGATTCCCCCCAAGATCCAAATCCTTCACGAATGAGGGTCTCTGCCATTACATTCAATGATGGTATGAGTGACTAACGAAGAGGAAGCCTTAACTGCTGCTAGATTTGCAGCCTTGGTCAGTGTGTTGTTCCCTTGACTTTGTGAGACCAACCAAATCACCTCCTCTAACTTCTACTTAACCTCAAACAGCCTGCCAAGTTTGAGCTTACCTGGAACCCAAGACAGACTATTACATAGAGCTATGAGTGTGTTAGGACAGTTTTTCTAAAGTCCAACTACGATTTTCATAAAACCATGCATTTGAGGCAGTACATAAGCTCCAATCTTAGTAGAAGGTTGTACCACCTGAGAATGAGGTAGCATGGACAGAGCAGCCAAGCTTGTCGTAGACGGGAGAGATGGCTCTAGCTTTGTACAAAGAAATTGTAGCATACATATGGTCCAAAGAAACACTGAAATACTATGCATCGTAAATATAAATGGTTTATTTAAATACAAGTCGGCCAAGATGAATCTTGGGTAAATAAGTACAATCACATTATATATAAACACAATTATAAAAACCAAGACAATACTTAAGTGATACAAGCCAAAGTATAACCTTTTAAGAATAGCAATCAGCAGTTCAAGGTTAGGTAAACATAATACATTCAGAATGCAATCGGCTATTCTTGGGGAGTAAAGCCAGGTTATATATACTTTTTGAATACAGTCAGTAATTCAAAGATAGTAGACCCGGCCAGTCATGCAGTGACAATCAGTTAAGAAATCACTTCGTAAACCAACCCTGTTACCAGGAAACTTTTCTGAATAGTGGAACACCAATTCATTGAACAGAATTAACCTATAACTACATTTAGGATAACCCCCGGTTATACCAGGTGAGTAAGACCTAATGTTGTAATAAACTATTACACATGCTTTTCAGATCAGTGAAACCCATATTACAGAAAGCAATAACTCTTTACACTATTTTCAGATTGCACGAAGCAGACCAAGGTCAGCTAAATCCACAGTACACTTATGAAGAATGCCACACAGCTGTTCAAGATAGGTAAGACCCAAGGCAGGCTTATTCTAGACAGGCTCAACAGCAGGTCAGGGGAATACCGTAATCGTATTTCTGATGCTCGTATCTGCTTAGATTCACAGTGTGCATAGGCCGACATCTAGTGGAAGCTGCAGAGTATTACAGTTTGTTTTTCGAAACTTGAAAATGGGCGTCAACACAGGGCATGCCAGTAATACTATCCCTAGTGTGACGTCCACTGTACCCATGATCCGTCACACGTGTAGGATCCTCAGATTGTATTTTTTCCTGACATGAGGTAGCATGAGGAGTAGCGCGAGTACAGATTATCCAAGCAGATAGATAAGACTACAAGCATCCATGCGCCTTCTCTCAGAGGGGAGGAAAGGCGGGCGCATGTGAATCTAAGCAGATACAAGCATCAGAAATATGATTACGGTGAGTAATGTATCCCTTCTGAAGCTTGTGGAATCTGCTTAGATCACATGCTGTGCATAGATTAGCAGGCAGTGTTAGAAGAAGGAGGAGGAGGAGGTGGGATGTGAGAAGGGTCATGAGCGAACAGATGTCTTAGAACCGCTTGTCCCACTTGAGTATCTGTCTTGGAATGAGTGTCAATGCAGTAGTGCTGAGTAAAAGTGTGAATAGAGCTCCATGTAGCTGCTTTGCAAATGGTGTCAAGGGCTACATTTGCAATGAAAGCCAGAGTGGCCCCAGTGCCTCTTGTAGAGTGGGCTCTTGGCGTAAATGGCAGAGTTTTCTCAGAAAGGGAGTAGCACAACTGGATACAGTTTACTATCCATTTTGAGATGGCACCTTTAGAGACGCGATCTCCCTCTCTGCCTGTAGCTACGGAGACGAACAGTTGGTCTGTCATTCCCAGCGATCTGGTCTTGTCTGCATAGTAGAGGACCGCTCTTCGCACATCTAGCGTGTGTAGTTTCACCTCAGCAGAGCTTTTGGGTTCTTGGAAGAAGGCCGGTATCTCAATGGACTGGTTAACGTGGAATTTTGAAATGAATTTAGGTGAGAACCTAGGATGAGTTTGTAGAACCAGTTTATCCTTATGAACAGTAAAGAAAGAAACCTGCACTGACATCCTGAATTTCACTGACCCTTCTTATGGATGTAATGGCTACTAAGCAGGCAGTTTTATAGGTGAGGTGTTTGAGACTGGCTTTGTGCATGGGTTCAAAGGGGGGGGCATGAGTTTAACAAGCACCACATTAAGGTCCCATCCTTGTGGTGGGTTCGAAATTGGAGGGTGGAGACTCTTTACCCCTTCCATGAATGCTTTAACCACTGGTACCTTCCATCACAACATCATGTTATGGGAAGTGGTGTAGGCTGATAACGCTGCTAGGTGTACCTTGAGTGAATTAAATAGCAACCCTGCGTCGAGCAGGTGAGCATGTAGGCGACAATATTGTAAGGAGTACAACCAACTGGGTTGATGTGTCTATTCTAGCACCAAATAACAAATCTCTTCCATTTATCAAAGTAACAGTGTCTTGTGCTTGGCTTCCTGGATTCCTTTAGGATATCCATGCATCTCTGTGGTAGATTGAGATGGCGAAATTATGACTTCAGGAGCCATGCAGCCAAGTTCATCGAACTGAGCTGAGGGTGCACTGTTTGTCCTTGGTGCTGGGATAGTAGGTTGTGCCAGCACGGGAGTTTGATGGGTTCGCACACTGCCAGTCTGTGCAAGTGCGGGAACCACGGTTGTCTCGGCCACATGGGAGCAACTAGGATGAGCGTCGTCGATTCTCTGTGCATCTTGTTGACCAACTTCCTCATCAGAGGAGTGGGTGGAAAAGCGTAGGCAAACATCCCTGACCAGTTCATCCATAGGGCGTTCCCCTTGGAGCCTGGTTGGGGGAACCTGGAAGCAAAGTCTGAGCATTGTCTGTTTTCGCTTGTGGCGAATAGATCTAAAGTGGGGAAACCCCATTGTGAGAAGAGGTCTCCTACGACTTCTTCGTGTAGACACCATTCGTGTTCTTCTGGGAGGGGATCTCTGCTCAAGCCGTCCGCTAGTGAATTGAGATCCCCTGTAACATGCTGAGATGACAGGTAAATGTCCCGTCTGAGTGCCCATTTCCAAATTTTCCCGGCAAGCTTGGACAGATTTGGCGAACGAGTCCCTCGCTGTTTGTTTATGTAAAACATAGCTGTCGTGCTGTCTGTTAGGATCTGCACTGACAGGTTAAACAGGTGGGGTTCGAACGCGTGAAGCGCTCTGAAGACTGCCAGAAGCTCTAGCAGATTTATGTGATTCTTGGCCACTGTGTGAGACCAGAGACCCTGAGCTGTGTGGTGAAGGAGGTGTGCTCCCCACCCTGACAGGGGCGCGTCTGTAGTAACTACAGCCTGTATCTCCGGGTCGTAAAAGGTTTTCCCCTTTGTCAGGTTCTCTCTTGTCCAGCAGTGAAGACTTTGTACTAGTGTTGGTGAAACGACCACTAGATCGTCCCACTGACCACTTGCCTGAGACCACTGTTTCGCCAACCATTCCTGCATGGGTCGCAGGCGCGCATGGGGAACCAGGTAAATACAGGACGCCATCATGCCTAGCAAACATCGCTTTGCGCACCCTTATCTGGCGACCGGACTGATATTGAGGAATTTGCAGTAGTAAGATCCAAATTCTTTCCTCTGATGGAAAGGCCAACCCCTCTTGGGTGTTTAGGATAGCTCCTAGGAACTGTTTGGAGGTGGTTGGCACCAGGCTTGATTTTTTATCGTTGACTGAGAAACCCAATTCAAAGAGGAGGTTGATCGTTCTTTGGATGTTGAATCTGCAAATTACTGGGGTCTCCCCGTGATGAGCCAGTCGTCCAGGTAAGGGTACACTGGGATAGCCTCCCTGCGTAGGTGTGCTGCCACCAACGCCAGTACCTTGGTGAATACCCTTGGAGCCGATGCTATACCGAAGGGCAGCACCTTGAACTGGTAATGGTCACTGTCCACCTTGAAGCGCAAGAATCTTCTGTGCACTGGGAACATGGAAATATGAAAATAGGCATCTTTCATGTCCAATGTTGCCATGCAATCTCCCTTTTTTAGGAGGTAGATTACCTCTTGGAGCGTAGTCATGCGAAAGGGCGCAAGTCTAATATTGGGCGCATCGTTAAAACTTTTTTTGGTACAAGGGAGTAAGTTGAATAAATACCCTTGTTTACCTGGTTGCCCGGGATGAGTTCTATCGCGTCCTTTGCGAAAAGATTGACTATTTCCTTGAGGAGGATCTTCTGGTGGTCCAGGGAGTGAATTTTTTGTCGTGGAGGGTGGTTGCGGGGGTGCTCCAGAAGTTCGATGCAGTATCCTGCGGACACTGTGGACAGCACCCATCTGTCGATGTGAACCTTTCCCTTGCTTGATTGAAGTTGGAAATGCGCCCCCCTAATGGGGATGCGTGGGACGGGACCCTGAGCGGATCGTCACCGTTTTCCGGGAGGCGTCCCTCCTCTGGCTGGGCTGCCTCTACCTCTACCACGGCTCCTTTTATTACCTCTGCCATAACTCTGGGTAGTCTGTTGGTTGCCACCCCACGATGTACCCTGCCCCTGTGCGTGATTGGAGCCCCTCTGGGAATTTTGGCCGCGTGAGCGACGAAAATTACTATTCCCTCTTTGGTTTGTGGGCTTATTAGTCAATTGTCCCAGGGATTTAAGGGTATCGTACTAGTCTTTGGCAGTTTTGAGTGCCTCCTCAACTGCTTTGCCAAACAAGACATTCGGTTCCACCGGCATGTTGATAAGGGTAGCTTGGGTCTCGGGCTTAAACCCAGATTGTCTAAGCCAAGCGTGCCTCTTAATGACGGTGCTCTCTGCTATGAGCCGGCCTGCATTATCTGCAGCGTCAAAGGTCGTCTTTAGAATGCATCCGGACACGGCTCTACCCTCCGACGCGATCTGGGCTAAATGGCCCTTTAGTGGTTCCGGTGCGGAGTCAATGAGGGCAGCTACCTGCTCTCACTGGTGGCAATTATAGCTTGCCAGCCGAGGGGTGGTGTTGGCGATTCTTGCTTGGTAAGCGGAAGTTGAGGCCACCTTGCTTCCTAACCCATAAATTCTCTTGCTCTCCTTGTCTGGGGGAGCTTCAGATGCTGACAGAGGTGTCCCTGCCCTTTCCCTGGTGTTAGTGACTACTAGCGAGTCGGGTTTGAGTTGACCTCTTATGTAAAGTGGGTCTGATTGGGCGGCTCTGAACATTTTCTCAATTCTGGGGTTTACAGCCCTGGTGAGATTAGGGGTGAGGGGGGGGAAGTATCACTTCTGCGTTGTATGGACTTCAGAATTGGAATTGCTTGGGCAATGGGTTTCTTGTCCCCCATGATCTCCTCTGCAAAGACCCTCTCCTCTTGTGCCCCTTGAGTATCTATTTGGAAGTGCTCTGCAGCTCTAGCTAAAACCTCATTTAGAAGGGGCTGGTTATCTACTGGGGAGTCAATAACCTGTGGTTCATTACGAACAGGAGAGTCTATATTGTAGACTTCTGCCTCTTCTTCCTCCTCCTCAACTTGGCCCTCGTCATCACCATAATAATCGGCTCCTGTTTGGTCGTCCAACATTTCTATGTCTGGATCCTCACCATACTGTTGGTAAGGTTGGATGTAGTAAGGGTCTGAAATCAGGCCCCGAGTTGGAGTCTCAAACTGAGGTCTCTTATTAGGAAGCTGGGGGTTCAAGGATCCTGAAGGAGTAGAGTTGTCAGGGGCACTTTGATGACTAAGAAAATAATCCGGTTTTTTTCCGTAGAAATCAGCCATAAAAGACATTTTTCTCATCACCCTGTCAATGTCCTCAGAGCTCCATTCCTTGGAGCTGGGGATGACACCCTCCTGCTGAGGTTTCTCTCCTATTCCCATATCTTTTAGAGTGGGAGGGATAACTTTAGGTTTAGTGACAGGGCCAGGGGTCTTAGAAGTATCCTTATCTGAAGACTTGTGAATGTCCTTGTGTACCTGGGGTGCAGAAGTAGTGTGATGACTTTCTGCTGTTTTTCCCCTTCCCCTTGAGTAGAAGTGTTTTCCTGATGTTTTCACCTTCTCTACACTTTGACGCCTGGTGTCGAGATTCGGGGGTGTGTAGGGTACTCCGAGTCTTTCGAGTGTGCACGTTGACTTTCAGATGCAGACGCCGAACGGGCTGCCGGAGTCGACTCTAAGTGTGCAGGCTTGGGGGTGCGGGTCGGACTCGTCATCTGACGACCATAGCTCTGTGTCCTTGGGGAGCGAGGCACTTTTTGCAACTGTGGACGATTGCCTTGTGTTGTGAGGCGATCTCGACCTGGAACGCCCAGAGGACACCGATTCCGTGGACCGCTCTCTATGTGCCTCTTTTTTCCGAGAACAAGACACGCGTGTCGAGTCCCGGTTGGGATTAGTGTGTTTAGGTGTAGTAGTTAGAGTAGCGCTCGTGTCGCCGGGTTTGGTCCCCATAACTGCCCTGCCGGACAATCCTCTGAGGTCGGGGACTAGCGCTTGGGTGTCTTTCGACGCCCCTGTGCCCTCGCCGTCCGAAAAGACGGCGTAGCTGCCATCAATGAAGGACCCACCGCTTCCATGGCCTCGAGCTGCCTGGCGTGGTTGGCCCAACGTTTAGTGGAGCGGTCCTTTATTGTTTTAGCCTTAAAAAGGCTACACGCTCTGCAGTTAGCTTTGGGGTGGTCCCTAGGCAAACAGAGATTACAGGTGGCATGTTTGTCAACCAAAGGGTACTTGTGGTTGCACTTGGGGCAAAATTTAAATTGAGTACTCTCCATATGTCACCTTATGGCAGCGGGCTAGTGTATGTAGGAAATATTAGCAAGTGCGAGTATGTTTCCACCCCCCACTCTCCCTACTTGCAGGCTCCATCGTGCAGTCTCGACGGTTGTTTGTTCTTCGGACCAGCGTCGATCTTCGGATCTCGACGTGAGAGTGAAAGAACGGGGAAATATATACGATTTTTGCAAAATGGCTGAAACCAGGGAACTCCGGACAATGCTTCCAACAAGTATGGTGGAAAAAAACAATCTGAGGATCCTACACGCGCGAGGGATCATGGGTACATTGGACGTCACACTAGGGATAGGATTACTGGCTGCCCTGTGTTGAGGCCCATTTTCGAGTTTCGAAATCAAACTGTAATACTCCGCAGCTTCCACTAGATGTCGGCCTTTGCACAGCTTGTGATCTAAGCAGATTCGACAATCCTCAGAAACACTTATATTCTGAAAGAAATAGCTAGGTAAAGCCAGCATTCGTTTCGGAAAGAGGGGGACCCAATTCACATGCGAGTAATATAACCATATATATACTTTTAAGAAGGGCAGAACACATTCAAAGTAAGAACTCTTCTAACTGCTCTTATTTCAAAAGGGACAATTACCAACCAACTCTTTTACAAGTAAGTAACTTTTTAACGCTTACGTTTCAGGGCAAAAGGCCCAAACCTTATAAGTCTTTCCCTAATCTAGTGGCCAACACAGGTCAGGATAGGATAGGCACAGATGTAGGACAATGATGTCAGAGTTCCTATGGAAGCCTCTTCAAAACAAGTAAGTAGTTCACTTTAGAGTTAGTTAGGGTCCAGGGACTTCAGAGAAGACACCCTAGAGGGATTCCAGCATTGGTCCTGGGCGAACTGGATGAGAGGACTCCCAATCACATGAATCACCCCCAAAGCTTCTGAGGAATCACACAAGTCTTAAGGTAAGTAATACCCCAGCCAACACAGTACCTCAGCACAGAACAACTGTTTGCAGCAGGACGTCTTCAAGATCTGCAACCAAAAACCTGGTCCTTGAATTCCTTGTTGTGGTGACTGAAGAAAGGACACTGGAAGGGAATTTCCAGCAAGGATCAATGGGGAAGGCTCCAGGCAAGGTTTCTTCATGGATGGATGCAGCTCTGTGGTTTTGGCGCTCTTTTCTGGAGACAAGAGAAGAATGAATATCGCAGTTGGATTCTTGTCGCTTGGGGAGTAAGGATAGCTCAGGGACAACGCGTTAGTCTTGGAAGCAAGACAACGCAGCGCAACTCAGGTTCGAATCCCGATCCCAAGCTTAGAAACTACTCATTGATATTAAGCGTGTTATAAAAGAACAATTATAATCTGGTCCAGCACTCAGGTGAGGGGACTTCAAGGCCTCAAATCAAGTCTCTGGAGGTCCAGTAGCATGCCCGTTTCAGCAAGATTTAGGAAGACCGTGGCTCGAGGTATTGGGGTATTGTGGCCTGCAAGGCTGCAGCGAGACGAGGGATGGCTTGAAATGCAGATCTTGAGTCAAGTGGATCTCATCAGGCTCTGGGTCGTGGTTTTCGGGACTCCCCCCAGGTCGATTGAAGGAAGGGTAACAGCAGGCTCCGGTTACACAGCAAGATCTCCAGTCGTAAATCGCTACAGCCGTCGTTTCTTCATCTTCCTCTTTGGTTTCAGCTCCAGTGGTCAACTTGTCAGCAGCTTGCATGTTTGGAGTATTTAACTGCAACTACAGCAAAACGCCTGCATTCTCTCCCTGCATTTTACAGCAAGGGGCGGTCTGGCTGTCCAATCAGGACAGCCAGATAACCCCTGAACCCAACTGGGAGTTGGTTCCTTTCAGGCAAGTTGGAAGACAAAGGGCTGCAGAGTTTTGGACTCCTCCAATGCCTCCTGCCTTCTCAGACATTTTGGAGCCTGGGTGGGGAATCTAAAGGATTCTCACCAAAGACAAAACTTCCACGGAGGTCGTTCCTGTCTAGAATGGCAGGAAAAGATCTCAGAAGGAGAAATTACTTACCGTAATGTCCTTTCTATGGATTCCTCTCCCGCAGATTCCTCATCAGATAGATATTGCTTCCAGCTCCGCTTCTTCGGAACATATTCGACAAGGGTCGTAGTGGACCTCGACCCGGCCGTCGATCCATCTTGCTCAGTGTCTGCTCGTCGGCTCCGGATGTGACGTCAGGCATCGTATAAACACCGCCCTGCCACAACACGCATCAGCTGTACAAGCCACATCCAGACTATAGTACTTAGCAAAAGGTATGAAGGGATGAAGGGATGACCATGTCGCAGTGCGACAAATCTCCCGGACAGGGACTCCCCTCTGCAAAGCTGTTGATGCTGAGAGACCTCTTGTCGAATGGGCCCCCGATACCTGCTGGTAATTCCTTCCAAGCGACTGGTAGCATTCAACTATGCAGAAAATTATCCAGCGGGATAAAGTCTTCTTAGTTATGGGCAGGCCCTTACGGGCTAAGGCAAAGACCATGAAGAGCTGGTCAGCTCTCCTGAAATCAGATGTCCGCGCAATAAAATAACACCCTCTTTGGGTCTATGCGATGTAACCGTTCCTCCTGCTTAGAAGGGTACGAAGGAGGGTAGAAGACCAGAAGGTTGATGGATTGGGACAGGTGAAATTCTGAGACAACCTTGGGGAGGAAGCCAGGCCTTACCCTGAGTGAAAAACTTTATCCTGGAAAAAACGCAGGAAGGGTCGCTTACAGCATAAGGCCTGCAGTTCACTCACCCGCCTCACGGATGTAATAGCCACCAAGAAGGCCGTTTTCAAAGAGAGACGCCGTAAGGGACAAGAGTGCATAGGCTCAAAGGGAGCCGCCATCAGAAATGTCAGAACCAGATTACAATCCCAATTCGGGACAAGAAAAGGGAGTTGGCGGAAACATATTTATAAGGCCTTTCAGGAATTGTGCCATTACAGGATCGTAAAAAAAATTAGCCTTGATCCAGGTATCTTTTAAACACAGACAAGGCTGCCAAATATCCTTTGATGGTGGTGACCGGAAGGCCTTCTGAGGCCAGCGACAGAAGGAACACCATCACTGCAGTGAGGGGGGCAAGAGATGGGGTATATCTCGCATTCCCTGCACCACGCCTCAAATCTTCTCCATCTGCACGCATACAAAGATCTTGTAGACGGTCTGCGTGCAACACCTCAAGTACTTCGGAGAGATCCCAGTCATCATATCTCATCCTCTCAAGAGCCACGCATGTAGGTTGAGGGATTCTGCGGTCGGATGGAGTATCCGACCTTCCGACTGGGTTAGGAGACCTTGATGCCGAGGGAACCGGTGAGGCAGACAGATGGACAGATCCAAGAGGTCGGAGTACCACGTTCTCCTAGCCCAGTACGGGGCGATCAAGATCGCTCGAAACCTCTTCAACCTCTGTAGAACCCATGCAATGACGGGAATCGGAGGGAACGCTTAAAGGAGATGGAAGGTCCGGTTTATAGTCATAATGTCGAAAAAAAAATGTAGAAGACAATAATGTCGAAAACCTATACATATAATGAAAAGTCAATTTTTAGAAAAAAAAATGTCAATTAGCACTATCAATAAATAAACAAGAAGAGTATCATTTACTAGGGCCCACCCCCCCCCAACCCTTCTCACCCAACACCCCCCGGCCACCACCCCACCTCCCCACCACCCTCTCACTCCTCATACTCAACACATTTTAATTATATATATATTTTTTTGTGTGAAAAATTTGAAAAAATTTAGAAAAAATGCGACATTGTTTTTCGACATTGTTTTCTAAAAAAACATTTTGACATATTGACTTTCTACATTATTGCTTTCTACATTATGACTGACCACCGGAAGGTCCAATCCACCAGAAACGCATCCCCCAGTGCACTGTTCGCTGGTGATTCCCTAAAGCAAAACTGTTCACATTTCCCTTTGGCCTCCTTTGCAAACAGATCCACTGCTGGGTTACCCCAGAGAGCAAAGATCTCCTCTACAACTTCCTAGCACACTTCCCACTCGTGCGAGACCGTGCTCCGCCTGCTCGGAGCATCCGCCAAGTTGTTCTCTGTGCCCCACAGATGAACTGCCGAGACTGAGATCCTGTTCTCCAGCAACCAGAACCAATGCATTTTTGCATCCATGCAGAGGGGGCGGGAGTGCACACCACCTTGCTTGTTGAGTGCATTGACACTGTGTTGTCTGTCAGAACGAGGACATGTTTCCCCTGCAGAGGCGGGGTGAATGCTTTCAGGGCAAGCCTGATCGCTCGAAACTCCAGCCTGTTGATATGCCACCTGGCTTCCGTCACCGACGATGGGCCGCTAACCTGCAAATCCTCGCAGTATCGCCCCCAACCCTTCAGACACATCCGTGACTACTCGGGCCTGAGGCCAAGAGGCCAGAAGGGTTCCCCACTAAGACTGTTGCGGTCCACCCTCCAGGACAGGTCGTGGACCACTGATGCGGACACCCTGAGGAGATCCGAGAGAGAGACGAGGTACTGAGGCCACTGATTCCGTCAGTAGCCCTTGCAGAGATATCATGCCCAACCTGGCCTCTGGCACTAGAAAAACGCAGGAGGCCATGAGGCCTAGGAGGCAGAGGAAGGAAGTTGCTGGTAGAGTGGCATGGTTGCAGAACAAGTCGACCATTTGTGTCAAGCCGACTACTCTCTCCTTGGGAGGGGTGGCCTTCCCCCACTCGGGTGTCTAGGACTGCTCCGATGAACTGGAGCCTCTGAACTGGTGTCATGTGGGACTTCCTTAAATGTATGGAAAAGCCCAGCTTGTGCAGCAGCAAGCAGGTGTCCTCTAAATAGGACAAGACCTGCACTACAGACTTACCTCGTATCAGCTAGTCGTGCAGATCTGGAAATATGTGGACCCCAGATCTCCTGAGGTGAGCAGCAACTACCGCCACGAGCTTGGTGAAGACCCTTGGGGCAGAGGTTAGACCAAAGGGAAGCACCTTGAACTGACAGTGCATATCTGCTATGGTGAACCATAGGGACGTCCTGTGCTTCTGATGGCTTGGCATATGGAAATAAGCGTCCCGTTGTTCTATCGACACCAGACAGTCCCGCAGTTCGAGAGCATGGAGAACCCCTCTCAATGTCAGCATCCTGAATTTGTCTTTCCTCAATAACTTGTTCAAGGCCCTTGGGGTCCAGAATGGGACGGAGTCCTCCTCCCTTCTTGAGTACCAGGAAAAACCAGGAAGACCAACCTGATCCCCTCAGCTCGGGAGGTACCTTTTCCACAGCACCCTTCAACAACAGGGCTCTTAGTTCTTCCTGGAGTTCCTGTCCCGGTTGGATTGGGTGTGGGGATTGGTCTGTACAGTGTTTTTCTTACAAATGGAAGATAATGAACCCACTGAATGAGCTGAAGAGCCCAGGCATCAGAAGTAATTCCCTGCAACTGGAGCAAATGCTCAGTTGATCCTCCTCCAACCGGTCCACTGTGAGAGGGGAAAATCAAAGCAGCTTCGGAGGCTGGGGTGCCCCCACCGCTGATGCTGCCTGTGGACCTCTAGAAGCCCCTCTGCCTCTTCCGGAGTGCGACAAACGCTTCTGCCCTTGCCTGGCCAGTGGGAGCTGCACACTCCTGCCATAAAGAGCATATCTCCTGTAGCCCTGTGCCCTAGAGGCGAAGCTAAAAGCAGGTTTGGCTAGCTGCACAGCTAGCCCTAAGTACTTCGCACCAAAGGGCATGTGCAGAAGCCTGACTTGGACATTAGGCGAAAAACTAGGAGGTTTTTAAATAGGCGTGTCTTCTTAGTGTTATGGCTGATGCCATAGATCGGCCCACACAGTCGCCCGTTCACAGCGACGGTCTGGCCACCTCCACTAGCTGTAGGAAGCCGTTGCACATTTCTCCTTCTGGGACATACTGAGCAGCATTTTCCACTGCTGTCCATAGACCAAAGGAGAACTTGGCAAAACTGCTTGCCTGATTTGTAGCTTTTAGGGTCATGCTACCTGAAGGGACTGCTTTCTTTGCTAAGGCATCTACTTTCTTTTTGCTTCCCTTTCGGGAGGAAGAGTGGACATGGAAGATGCAGGTTTTGAAGAGACACTAGCAGCCGGCCTGTATTTCCCATAAATGGTGGAGCTGACGGGAGGAATGGAACAAGGGTTTTGACGCATAATTGTTAAAGGATTGGCAAGCAATAGCAGGGTTTCAAGGCATATTATGTTCTGTGGTGTGGCCTTCAGCTAAAATGTTAGTAAGGTCATAACCTTGTACAGGCACCACTGATGAATGTAATCCCAGGGTGTCAACCCTTTCTGCTAAACACCTGTTTTAGAAGTATTATGAAGATAGGGCTGGGATTGCTGAAATTCAAGAACTGGAGAAGTGTCCAGACCACTGGCATCCTGGAGGCCGTGAGCCAGTTGCAAAAGCCGATTCGGGTCATCAAAATAATCAACCCCTCCTAAACCCAAGCAAATAGGGTCGACATCCCCCTGATTATCAGCGTCATTACCGCCGAAGATACCTGTCATAGTATCGAAAAATTCGGACCAGGGTTTTGGGGCGAATGTTTTCTCGACAACCGTCGAGGATTTGTCTCTCGGCACCGATATGGTGGATGTCGATATGGTGGATGTCGGTGTCAATCGAGACGCCCGTCTCTTCGCTGTGGAATGATTTATCGGCACCAACATTGTCAGTACCGGGGCACTAGAGGGGTTGGGTATAACCTAGCTCTGTTCTTGGCTCCAAATCCGGCTGCGTGTAGGGGTTAGCCGTGCCGACGGCAGCATGTTTTTTTTTTAACATTAAGCATGGAGAATTTGAAATCCTCCCACTCTTGGCAGGTGGTAGGCCCAGCCGACGGCTTGCCTTTATCTGTCCAGATGGTGGCGATGATGCCTTTTCTTCTTTCGGGATGAGGAAGAGTGGCTCCTCCAGTGGGACCGTTTCTTCTTCTGCCCATCTTCTTTCTCGGGGGTGTGCCAGTGATTTTGAGGGCGGTCGACCAAGAGCGAGTTTTGCAGCTCTATTGCGTAGGGACACAATTCATGTGGGTCAGTGATGGACACCTTGGTGCCACAATCGGAACACTGCTTGAAACCCCATATTTGAGCGACCAACATCTCTCATCGAGGATTGAAAAAAAGTATGTTTTCTGACGAAAACATCGAGTGAGTCTTTGTTCCCAAGCAGCTTGTTGGCACGCGGAAAAAAGGAACTGAGGTTGTTGCGTAGTGACATGGTATTTATACAGCGCCTGATATGTCCAGAGCCAACGACCAGACGCAGAGCAAGACGGATCGATGGTCAGGTGAAAGTCCACTACGCCCCCTTTTCGAAAATGTTCCAAAGCAGTAGAGCTGGAGGGAATATCCATCAGATGTTGAATCTGGGGGAGAAAGGGAATCCATTGAAACAGCAAGCACACAGGAAAGGGCGAAAAAAAGCCTACCATTTTAGCAAAATGGTGGCCCTTCTGTGCATTACCGAGGCTGTATTAACAGCCTGCGAGTAATAGTGACTAAAGGTCATAAATGTAGTTACACTGCAACCAGACATGCGAGTAAAATTGCGATTGTAACAAAATGTTATCTAAGTAAGAAAGGGGATACATTGTATCCCCACAGCACTCCATGCAAATGAAATCCCTCTTTACTACTTCGGAACTGTAGTTCACCCATGAATAAGAAAGACATTAACAAGAAACCCCAAAAAGGGCAACCCAGCCTAAGTCCAAAAGTTGTAGGAAACTAACTTAAACCATACACTATGGAGAGGCATAAAAAGGTCACCCGTAAAAAGAGTAAAAGACTAGGTGAGGGGAAAACTATTCCTGTTCAAATATGGACAAGGTAAAATTGTTACCAAGTCCCAAAATAATTCTCTGAAGTTGGCACAGGTCAAGAGGATTTATCATAAATATGAAAATCTTACCGAACAGAGAGCACCGGTAAGACTGGACAGAACATGTCTGGAATTACTACGTTACTGGATTACAATTTTGTTAAGAGTTTTGTAAAGAGAAAATGTTGGTACCTTACAAGTTACTTTTGGCTGTACTATTGCTGTACCTATGCCGTAATGTCCCATCTCCGGAATTCTCTATACCAAAGTGCTCAATACCTTAGACTGGAACTGAAAACTCTCCAGCAATCACATACTCTCTTTACATCTTTCTTCAAGTGTTAGCAGCCAACCAGCTGCCTACAGTGTTGAGGGCCTGCAACGTTGCAGAGGCCACCAATGGAATCCCGATAACTTAAAGCAGTTGTCCACCATTAACCAGAGACCATCAGATGGCTGAACAATGACAATACATATTCGAAAGTAACAGATCTTTATGACCACAAGAACCTAATAGGCTAATATAGGCATTTGTTTAACTTTTGAACAACTGCAGCATGAAAACTAGTATCCCATACAACCTATGAGCTGCAAGCTTTCAATTCCAAATTTAGAATTAACATTCCGGTCTGAGGGAAAACTGGTCCTGAGACTTGGCTAAAGCCAAAATGCTTGAACTTTGGACACTCCAAACCAGTCTAAGTAAATATCTTGAGTCACATGCCAACGACCCTGCGAGAACCAGAGACTACTCATTCACCACAACAGACTCTTCTAAATGGTATGACATGGATTACTTACCGTAAAAGCATTTCTGATGGTTGTATCTGCTTAGATTCACATGCTGTGCATAGTCCGACATCCAGTGGTCACTGCGAAGTATTGCATCTTGTTTTTCGAAAGTCGAAAAGGGGACGTCGACATGGGCGTGTCTGTAATACTATCCCTATAGTGACGTGTAGTGTACCCAAAATCCCTCACCCGTCGAGGTCCCTCTGTATTTTTTCTGCCATGAGGGAGCCTTATGACTACGTGAGTGAGTACAGAAAAGAGAGAAAGTAATAAGGCGTCTATGTTCCTTCCATCCGAGCGGGGAGGAAGGGTAGGGGCATGTGAATCTAAGCAGATACAACCATCAGAAATGCTTTTACGGTAAGTAATGCAGGTCTTCTGATGTTTGTTAATCTGCTTAGAATCACATGCTGTGCATAGACTTTCAAGCAGTACCCGGAGTTGGAGGTGGGTTGTGAGAAGGAACAGTAGAGAAAAGATGTCTTAGTACTGCTTGTCCCACCTGGGAATCAGATCTAGAATGGGCATCTAGACAATAGTGTTTTGTAAAGGCGTGTACAGAACTCCAGGATGCCTTCTTGCAAATGGACTCAAGGGGAACATTTGCAATGAATGCTATGGATGCTCCAGTGCCTCAAGTAGAATGTGCTCTTGGCTTGAAGGGCAGTTCTCTCTTACCAAGAGTGTAACAGAGAGTGATGCATTGGACAATCCATCTAGATATAGTGGATTTGGAAACTGCATCTCCTTCTCTTCCTGCCGCCAACGAGACAAAGAACTGATTCATCTTTCTCAGTGGTCTAGTTCTTTCCATATAAAACATGACCGCCGTGCGCACATCAAGTGTGTGCAGGCATTTTTCTCCCAAGTTAGATGGGTTTTGAAAGAACGTTGGTAGTTCTATAGACTGGTTGACATGGAATTTTGAAATTAATTTCGGTGCAAACCTAGGGTGCGTGCATAGAACCACCTTATGTTTGTGAACTGTTACAAAGGGATCTAGTATAGAGAGCACTTGTAGTTCACTCACTCTCCTAATGGAGGTGATAGCTATTAAGAAAGCAGTTTTTTTAAGAGTGAGATTCCTAAGGTTTGCTTTGTGCATGGGTTCGAAGGGGAGCCCATTAGCCTGGTTAGTACAACATTCGGGTCCCATCCGGGAGCTGGGTTAGATATAGGAGGGTGAATTCTTTTCACTCCCTCCATAAAGGCTTTAATAACTGGAACTTTCCACCATGACACTTTATGTTGAGACGTAGTGTATGCAGAAAGTGGGGCTAGGTGAACTTTAATAGAATTAAAGACTAATCCTGAGTCTAACAAATGAGTGAGGTATAGAACAATTTGTGTGGGAGAGCAGTCAACGGGGCTAATGCTCTTAGCCCTACACCAGATGACGAACTGTTTTCACTTGCTAGAGTAGCAGTAACGAGTGTTCGGTTTCCTTGCCTCTGAGAATGTCCATGCATTTCTGTGGGAGTTGCAAATGTCCAAATTCTATGACCTAAGGAGCCAGGCTGCCAAGTTCAGGGTCTGTGGGCATGGGTGCAGCGTTCTGCCCCTGTCCTGTGACAGCATGTTGTACGGGCAGGGTAGTTTCACCGGAGGAGACAGTGAAATCTCCATCAGGTGAGCGAACCAGGATTGCCGGGCCCACATGGGCGCCACCAGTATCATGGTAACTGGTTCATGGTGCATCTTGTGCACTATCTTGTTGATAAGGGGAGTGAGGGGGAAAAGCGTAGACAAATTTCCCTGACCATGTTATCCAGAGACCGTTCCCTTCGGAGCGGTTCTGGGGGTACCTGGAGGCGTAATCTTGGCAAGGAACAAGTTACTTACCTGTAACTGTTGTTCTCCAGCATGGGTCTGGCATGGATTCACATGCTCATGAATATTCCCCGTCGTCAGGCTGGGAATCCTCGGTAAAGAAAAAACCAGTATCAGTTTCGTTTCTGATCTGTCTTTCGTAGTAATAACCAATCACTGGTCTCTGCGTTATACTGACCACAGCCAATGACTGCCCTCTACCTAAGCACCGCCTCTGGCAGCCATCTTCAGATTTGGAAGCACGTGAAGTGGCAGTATGACCAAGTGAAGAGCCGCAGAGGGGTAGGCGGGAGGGTTCGCATGTGAATCCATGCCAGACCCATGCTGGAGAACAACAGTTACAGGTAAGTAACTTGTTCCTTCTCCAGCATGGGGTCTGGCATGGATTCACATGCTCATGAATAAAGAATACATAGCAGTACACACATGCACAACCACGGGAGGTGGCAAAGGCTCAACATTAAGCATTACATCAAACTCAACATTAAGCACCTTACCTCCTCACCAGGCTCACCTCAGGCGAACAGGTTGCGCAGCACTGCTTGGCCGACCCTGGACTCCTCCCTGGAATCCCGATCGACGCAGTAGAATTTCGTGAAGGTGTGCGTCGACCTCCACGTAGCAGCCCTGCATATGTCCAGCAGGGGCACACCAGAAAGGAACGCCGTGGTAGCTGCGATCGCTCTGGTGGAATGGGCTCTCGGACGGCCAGGCAGCGGTCGGTTTGCCAACCGATGACAGTACATGATACAGCCGGAGAGCCATCTGGAAATGGAAGCCTTCGAGAGAGCCTTCCCCTGATTGACAGGTCCAAAGTTCACAAAGAGTTGTGACGTCTTCCGAAAACACTTCGTGCGGTCCACGTAGAACTTCAGCGCTCTAGCCACATCCAGCGAGTGCAAAGTCCTCTCAGCCGGCGACAAAGGCGACGGGAAGAACACAGGCAACACCAAGGGTTCGTTGAGATGGAAGTCCGACGGTACCTTGGGCATGAAGGAGGGGTGCGTCCTGAGCACTACCCTCGTGTCGTGAAAAGTCAAGTACGGGGCCTTGCAGGAAAGGGCCTGGATCTCTCCCACCCGTCGTGCGGAGGTGATGGCCACAAGAAACGCTGTTTTCCACGACAGAAACTTCAATGGGGCCGAGTGCAGAGGCTCGAACGGAGGTCCCATGAGCTTGGTCAGCACCACGTTGAGCTCCCACGCCGGGGCCGGAGCCTTCACCGGCGGGAACGATCTGAACAGCCCCTTCATGAACTCCTTCACCAGACGATGAGACCACAAGGACGTCCGGCCCGTGGTTCTGGTGTATCGGGAGATCGCAGCAAGATGAATCTTGATGGACGCGTGTGCCAGTCCAGCTTTGGCCAGCGTCAGCAGGTACGGCAGTACCTGGGGAGCCGTAATCCGTAGAGGGTTAATCTTCTGTGCGTGGCACCAGACAGAGAACCTCTTCCATTTGTGTCCGTAGCATTTAAGAGTCGAGGACGCTCTGGCCTTTGCAAGAACCTCTCTGCAGTCGGCCGGTATGTCGTATCCTCCAAACTCTAGCGCTGCAGGAGCCAGGCCTGCAAGTTCAGCGATTTCGGGTCGTGGTTGACGAGCCGGATTAGCAGTGGCAAAGGAGGGAACGCGTAGAGGAACAGGCCCTCCCAGGGGAACGAGAAAGCATCGCCCATGCTCCTCGCCTGGGGAAACCTGCTGGCGAACCTCCGGCACTTGGAGTTCGTCGCCGTCGCGAACAGGTCGATCTGGGGTGTGCCTCACCGTCGGAAGAGGCGATCCACTAGATCCTGCCGTAGTTCCCACTCGTGGCACGAGCGCAGCTCCCTGCTGAGTGAGTCTGCGATGGTGTTTTTTTATCCCTGCCAGATGAAACGGCACCAGAAACATCCTTGGGCGACGGCCCAATGCCACAGGTCCTGCGCCTCCTTGGACAGTGCTGGGGACCTGGTTCCGCCCTGTTTCCTGATGTAAAACATGGTGGTGGTGTTGTCGGTGAAGATCCTCACCACCTTGCCCTTGAGGGACGGAAGGAAGGACCTGAGGGCCCAGAACACTGCACGGAGCTCCAGGACGTTGATATGGAGGGACTTCTCCGTCGGGAGCCAAAGGCCTCTCGCGTGCAGATTTTCGGTGTGCGCTCCCCACCCTTCCAGGGAGGCATCCGTGGTCACTGTCTCCTGGTGGTCTGGGGTCTGGAAGTCCATGCCCGCCGTCAGATGCGCGCGGATTCCCCACCACCGGACCGCTCGGCGGAAACTCTCGTCGAGTGTGATCCTCTCCTCGAAGCCGCCCGTCGTTTGGATCCAGCGCGCGTCCAGGAACTCCTGCAACGGGCGCATCCGGAGCCTGCACATGGGAATGAGGTAGATGCAAGAAGACATCATTCCGAGGAGGGACTTGATGGACCTCACCTTGGCCGCGTCGGAAACCAACATCCGCTGTACCCTGCCCAGGATGGACCTGGTCCTTTCCTCCGACGGGGAGGCCAGAAGGGACACTGTGTCGAGCTTCGCTCCCAGAAACAGTGCGTTTTGCGCGGGTACCAGGTGGGACTTGGCATAGTTCACGGAGAATCCCAGGTCCGTGGGAAGTTGGACGGTCCTTGCCGTGTGATCCACGGCGAGCTCCCTCGTCTTGGCTCGGATGAGCCAGTCGTCCAGGTAGGGGTAGACGTGGATCCCCTCGCGACGCAGCTGCGCCGCCACCGGTGCAAGGCACTTGGTGAATACCCTGGGTGCCGACCGTAGTCCGAAGGGGAGGGCTTTGAACTGGTAGTGACGCCCTTGGACCACAAACCTGAGGAATTTTCGGTGCCCCTTTAGGATGGGAATATGGAAGTAGGCATCCTCCAAATCCAACGACGACAGGAAGTCTCCTTCCTCCAGCTGACCCAGGACGTGCTGGAGGGTGACCATCCGGAACTTTTGCGCCTTGATGAACTTGTTCAGACGTCGCAGGTCCAGGATGGGGCGCCATCCCCCCGTCTTCTTCTTCACGAGGAAGTATCTCGAGTAAACTCCGGAGCCCCGAAGCCTCTTTGGGACGAGTTCGATGGCGCCCTTCCTGAGCATCGCCTTTACCTCCAGGAGAAGTTGAGGGACGTGAAGTTCTTTCCCGGCCACGGGGGGGACGCGCGGACACCTTCTTTGAAACTCGAGCGCGTGGCCCCGGGCCAAGGCGTTCAGCACCCAACGGTCGGTGGAGATGGACTCCCACACGCTGACGAAGCTCGCCAGCCGGCCTCCCACCGGGGTGCTTCGGTGGGGGCCCGACCCCACGGCCGCTTCAATCCTGCTTCGACGAGGCTTTGCTGCCTTGACCTCCTTGGCGACGACGGCGGGGTCCGCCAGACTTGCCTCGTCCTCTGTAGGCCTCCTGAGCCGACGAGCGGGCCGCTTGACGGTAGGTGGAGAAACCGCCGCCGGAACTTTTGGAGGCGCCCTTGCCTCCGCTGCTCCGAAAGGGCGTCCATCGTCGTTGCAGAACTCCAAGGGCCCGGGCCGTCTCAGTGTCCGCTTTAATGGCCTGAAGGGAATCGTCCACTGTTTTCCCAAACACGTTGTTCCCATCGAAGGGCATGTCCAGGACTCTGGTCTGAACGTCTTGACGGAAGTCCATAGCCTTGAGCCATCCACGCCGCCTAAGGCAAACGCCGTTGCCCAACTGGCGGAACCCAGTGTCGGCGATGTCCGTCGCAACGGTAATGGCGTGGTCCGAAGCCACCTCACCTTCCTGCAGGATCTCCAGGGCCTCTGCTCTCTTGTCGTCCGGCAAGAAGTCCAGCAGGGGAGCCAGTTTGTACCAGAGCTCCCTGTCGTAGCGGGCCACGATAGCCAAGGCGTTGGCCGCTTTAATCGTCGTCGCCGCAGACGAGATGACTCTGCGTCCCATAGCGTCCAATTTCTTTCCCTCGCCGTCCGGTGGGGAAGTCGATGTGGAGGCCGCACACCCCCCCGCTTTTTTCCTGGCCGCCGCGGAGACGACGGAGTCCGGGGTAGGCTGCGCCCGGAGGCACAGGGGGGCCGTGTCCGGGACCCGGTACTTCTTCTCGTACCGGTCTCTTCTAGCTGGCGTCGTGGAAGGGTTCTTGAGGAGGGTGAGGCCCTCATCCCAAATGTCGTCCAATAGAGGCACTGAGAGGACCGTCTTCCTCTTGGCCTCGCGCCGCTGATAAAGGAATCCTTCCTTCTTCTTCTCCTCAGGGCAGAGTTGGAAAAGCTCGGATGCCCTGGTGATCATGGAGTGGAACGATCCAATCTCGTCGGGCGGAGAAGCCCTGGTGGGAGGCGACGACGGTACATCCTCATCGTATACCTCGTCGTCCATACCCGTCGCTGCCGTGTCAGTCCCCGTATCATCCCCTCGGGTGGACGGGGAGGAGGGCTGGAAGGGGCGCGACGGCTGAAAAGGAGGCGGAGGGTGGATCCTTCTTTTCTTGGTAGGGGGAACACCAGAAGGTCCCGGTTCTGGGTCCCCCGACGGGAGAGGTTCCGTCGGCAACGGTAGTCTCGTCCTTATCTCTGAGCATAAGGACTGTATAGCCAACAAAATGGCCGCCGAGTTGTCTCGCGGCGCCGGCAGAGGGGAATCCGACGGGCGATCAGGGGCCCCGTCGGTACCCTCGACGATGTCGTCGTCACCTGCGTCGGGATCCATCCCGACGGGCCGGTCTTCTTCCACGCCGAGGCCGTGGCTTAAGACTTCGACCAGCTCCTCCTCCGAGGTTGAGGCCGAATCTAGGACGACGCCCTGCCCCCCCCTTTTTCTTCCCCACGGGGGATTTCACGGGGGTCCTATCGATGGGCACAAAAAAGGACTCCCTCCGAGGTGGCAGGGAGACTCTGAGCCCCGAGGTCGCCACCACTGGTGTAGCCTCCACAGGCTGAGCCAGGGCCGCCGCGACAGTTTCGATAGAGGGCTTGGCCGGATGGATTAAGGCCTTCACCACCTTAGGTGCGCTCACCGCCTTATCCTTGAAGGGGGGGGGACACTGCCTCGCTCCCCCTCCACCTTCGAGCTCGACCGGGGCCTCTCCAGGAGCTTCGCCGGGTGCTCGGCCTTCCTCTTACCCGACCCAGAGCGTTGGCTCGTGGTTGATGGTGCCGGGGAGGGTGCGCCCTGCCTGGCGCCCGTAGAGCCCGACCGTTCGGCGCTCCCGGTGCCAGCGGACTCGCGGTGCTTGGCCTTATGTTGGACCCCCGTCGCCGGGGCGTCCTCAAAGGTCTTAGAAGACCGCTCGGCTTTCTTCCTCTTCTTCTCGCCGGACGGGCTCTTCCCTTCCAGCCAGTTGGCGAGACGTTGATGGCGGTCCTTCATGGTCCGCTCCGACATGTTGCCGCAAAACGCACAGTCCTTCTCCACATGCGTCTTGTCCTCATGTAGGCAGTAAAGACAAAAAGAGTGTTCGTCCTCCTTGAAGACGTTCTGCAGCTGGCATCCAGGGCAGACCCTGAACAGCTTTCCGGGCGTCGAGCTCCCCTTCTCCTGGGCCATGACCGGGCCTGAGAAACTTCTGGAGTCCTCCAAAAGCGTAGCTCGACGTAATCTTCACCCTTGAGGGGCGCAGACGAATCTGACACGGGTCCCCGTTGATCGGATGGAGAATCGGTGGAGCTTGAGGCTCTTTTGACCGAAAAAACGTGAAAAAAATAGCACTAACGCTCGAGAGCAATAGCACGAGGATCCCAACACATGAATGTGCGGTAAAAATCTGAAGATGGCTGCCAGAGGCGGTGCTTAGGTAGAGGGCAGTCATTGGCTGTGGTCAGTATGACGCAGAGACCAGTGATTGGTTATTACTACGAAAGACAGATCAGAAACGAAACTGATACTGGTTTTTTCTTTACCGAGGATTCCCAGCCTGACGACGGGGAATATTCATGAGCATGTGAATCCATGCCAGACCCCATGCTGGAGAATGGGTGTTCTCCAGAGTTACGAACAGATCTCTCTCTGGGAAGCCCCATTCTGCGAAAACGTTGGAGACAATGTCTTCTTGTAATCGCCATTCGTACTCAGCGGGCAGAAGGAAGTCTCTGCTGAGTTCGTCTGCCAGAAGATTGAGTTCCCCTGGTACATGTTGGGATAACAGGACCATGTGTTTGAGAGCCCACTTGCAGATGTTCTGGGACAGCTTGGACAGTCCTGAAGGGTGAGTGCCCCCTTGCTTGTTTAGGTAGTACATGGCTGTGGTGCTGTCTGTGAGGACCAGCACCGTTTTCCCTTGTAGGTGTGTTTGGAAAGGCTTCAGTACCTTGAAGACCGCCAGCAGTTCCAGCAAGTTTATGTGTTTGGACGCCACACTGAGTCCAAACTCTGTGTGCAGTCTGATGGGATAGGTGAGCCCCCCCATCCTGTGAGGGATGCGTCTGTGGTTAAAGTGGCTTCCACTGCGGGGGTGGCGAATGGTTTACCCCAACACAAGGTTTTCCTTCGACCACCATCGCAGCGAGAGAACCAAGGCCTGCGATACCACCACTAGATCGTCCCATTTCAGGCGCGCGTGAGGTACCAAATAAATACATGACGCCATCATTCCTAGCAATCGCATGGCTTTGCGTACCGTCACCTCTCGACCGGCTACATATTGAGGGATCTGAAACAGCATATTTTGGACCCTCTCGTTGGAGGGGAAGCCGAGGCCGTCCTTTGTTCGAATTAGAGCCCCTAGGAATTGCTTGACTTGGCTGGGGTCTAGACTGGACGACTTCTCGTTGATGGAGAAGCCCAGGCGGAACAAAAGGTCTATAGTCTTTTGGGTATTTGAGAAGCATGTTTCGTAAGAATCCCCTGTTATGAGCCAGTCGTCGAGGTAAGGGTAGACAGGGATGACCAACCTGCGCAGGTGGGCCGCTGCCACTACCTTCGTGAATACCCCTGGCACTGAAGCTATGCCCAAGGGTAGCACTTTGAACTGATAGTGTTTGCCGTCTTTCATGAACCCGAGGTATTTTCTGTGCGCTGGCAACATTGAAATATGAAAGTATGCATCTTTCATGTCCAGTGTTGCCATGCAATCCCCCTGTGTGAGCAGGGGAATTACCTCCTGCAAAGTCACCATATGAAATTTTTGAGGTTTTACGAATTTGTTCGCTGGGCGAAGATCTAGTACAGGGAGCATGGTTAAATTCTTTTTGGGTACGAGGAAGTACACCGAATAAATACCCTCCTTTACCTGTGATAGAGTAACAACCTCTATTGCTCCTTTTTCCAGTAGTAGTTTGACTTCCTGAAGAAGGATGGCGAGGTGTTCCGTTGATAGGCGTCTTCCTCTTGGGGGTCTGAATGTCAGGGACCGACTGAATTCGATGCAGTAACAGTGGGTTGTAGTTGACAGTACCCAGCGGTCTGTGGTAATTCCCTCCCATGCTTGTAGGAATGATGTTAACCAGCCCCCGACCGGAGATGCATGGGAGGGGACCCGAACCTTCGGGTCATTTGGGGTTGGTAGCCGGGGAACCTCTGGGAGTGGGGCCCCAACCTCTTCCCTTGCCACGACGTTGTCCTCTCTGAGCATATTGTCCACTGGTTCCCTGAGTGGCCTGCTGAGGAGTATTGTTGTTGGTTTTGTCGTTGGTCACGAAAAAAGTGCCTGTTGCCGTAACCTCGCTTATTAGGAGGTCTTGTGTTCTGGTCCAGAGTCTTTAGGGTTTCAAATTCCTTCTTAGCTGTCTCCAGTACGTCGTCAACCACCTTACCGAACAAGTTTGAGTCTTCGAGGGGTTTGTTGATGAGGGACGCCTGGGTTTCTGGCTTGAAACCTGAGTCAAACATGACACTTAACAAGTACCCCCTGGACTAGTAACCGGCCAGCCGTCTCCGCAGCATCTAGCGTGTTCCTAATGATGCTCTGGTTTACCCGAGTACCTTCTGCCACAATGGCTAACTAATGGGTTCGTAAGGGCTCAGGAGCTTCTTGTAGGCCTTCTCGTAACATTCCCCATTGGGCATCAGCATAGCTTGCCAGCAAAGTATTGTTGGCAATCCGTGTGGAGAAAGCCGCTGAGGATGTAATCCTTTTTCTCAAGGCATAAAGCTTCTTCCTCTCCTTGTCTGGGGGTGCTTCGCTAGTAGATAGCGGGAACCCCGCCCTTTTCCTCGTGGTGGTTACTACCAAAGAATCGGGTATGGAGTGACCCCTAATATATAGTGGATCTGACGCTGAGGGGCTAAAAAGCTTCTCAATTGTTGGGTTGACACCTCTAACCAATGCAGGTATGGATAAAGATGGAACGAGGCGTCTTTTGACAGAGGCAAGAAGGGGTATGGCCTGACTAATAGGTGGTTTTTCCTTAATTATTTTCTCCACAAAGTCTACTTCTGGAGTAATTTCCCCTGTGTCAATTTCAAAATGTGCTGCCGCCTTGCGTAGCAGTGCATTGAAAGTGGGCTGGTCATCCACAGGTGACGGGTTTCTGACCGGTGTGGTCTGGGGAGATGATAGATCTAAAACGTCAGGGTCTGTTGACGCCCCTGGAGACTGCCAGGGCTGCGATCCACCTATGTCTGGGTCTACTTCAAAGTCCCTTCCACCTATATCTGGGTCTTCTTCGAAGCCCCCTACAGGGTCTTGCAGATCCTCAGTATTTAGGAACTCTTCATCTTTGTGAAAATGTGGGTCCTCTTCAGTGAGGTCACATGTATGAATTTCCTCTTCAACTGGGTCCAAGAGTCTTGGATATTTGGCCCTAGGATCTTCATGGAGCATCTCTCTGGCCTTTTGGGTGTAACGTGTTCAGGGGTGGACATAAACCTATCTAGTTAGTCCATACACGATTGAAATCTTTCCATAGTCCACTGGGATAACCCTCAACGGTCTAGTGGCGGAAAGGTGTGCTCCTCCGCCTCTAGGTGTCGAGATCTCTCCCATGGCGTGGAGGACATACCCCCTTCGCCCTCTGAGAAACCTTCTTGTGGGCACCGACACTGGGGATGTAACTTTAGGTCTTCCCTTCGACAGAGGGGCGGGGGGGAGGTTTGGGGAGAGTTTCCGGCGTACCTTCCGTAGGTTTCGCCATCTCTCTGGCCTTGTGAGCGGATGTCGGCGTATCTTTCGCCGTCCTTCTGCGAGTTCATTGGAGACTATTCGAGCCAAGCTTTCGACGACTAGTTTGTCCGTCGAGGGCTGGTCATGAACGGTTTTCAGCAGTGCCGGAACCTTTTCGCCGACGGTCGCACTCTTGGTGTTTCGTCTGACGTTTTGGTGGTAGCGCCCTTAGTTGCGGACGGCCCCGTCGCTAGTCGCTCATGCGGCTGCGGGGAGGGCTGGCGACCCTTACGGTCGGCGGAGGCTGCTGGTACATTCGCCGTCTCCGTTGACGCTGGGGCCTTCTTCGACTTAGTCGAGGAAGGGCTGTGGGTTGTGTGTTTAGTTTTTACTTTTTCATGTGCGTCGGCGTTGCTGGGGTGTACATCCCCATAAGTAGGTCGTGAGCCGAACTTCTTGGGGCCGGGGACAGACGCGGAGGAGCGGGAGCGCTCCTTAGAGAGGTCGACAACCTCCGATATGGAGGTAGAGTTATCACTGTCCCCCTCGTCACATTCGGCGGGGTCGTCGGGGTCGTCGGGTGAGGAATCAGCCTTTGACATAGCGTAGGCTGCCCACCTCTGGACCTTCAAAGTTTTTGGGCTAAGGAGTTTACAGGCCGCACAGCCGGCCTCGTTGTGGTCGAGGGGTAAGCAGCGGTTACACCGCTTATGCTTATCCTTCCACGTGAATTTGCCGTTACGAGGGCAAAATCTAAAAGGAGTCCTCTCCATAGCTGAGGATGTAATAATAATAAGTGATAACGACCCCGAAGGAAAGGGTGGGGAGAGAAAGGCATTCTAGAAGAAAACAAATGTCCACAACAACCCCCACTCTCCCTACGGTGGTGGCCGGCGAAGCCAGGCCACGTGTTCGGCAGCGCCGATAGGATCGCCTCTGTCGAATCCGCCGGTGAAAATCTTGACTCAGCAAGGAAGTTGCTAGCCGTCGAAAAAGGGCTGAAGGCGTTTGGATTAACGATAATTGACAAAAAACAACCAAGGGTCGAATAAATGGTAATGGCAATGTCTCTTACGAGCTACGCATAAGTGCAACCAATATTCTTAGCGGAAAAAAACAATCTGAGGGACCTCGACGCGTGAGGGATTTTGGGTGCACAACACTTCACTATAGGGATAGTATTACAGACACGCCTATGTCGACGTCCCCTTTTCGACTTTCGAAAAACAAGATGCAATACTCCGCAGTACCACAGCATGTGATTCAAAGCAGATTAACAATCAGAAATGTACCTACTAAGTGTAGACAAAGCTCTTTACTGATCTGGAACAGTAGATCAAGAACATATATAACTGTAACCTTGTGTGGATAATCCTTTATTCCAGCCAATAAGTAATTTGACTTTATTTCTATCACCACATATCCCTCTGAATGAATGTGCCTTGGCTGCACGCCAACAGCGACACTAGGTGAGCTGAGGGCAATTCTGAACCGCAAGTTTGCTCTGATTTGGATGACAATCTTGGGGCTTGAACAGATGCCTCAGGAGATTCCGCATGGCAACACATGTTGTAACAGGACAATGGACATCAGAGTTAAGTTATATGAAAGCAAATAAACGGCACATAAGTTTCATTTTCACGCCCACAGAGTGGAAAATCATGCTCTAGTGAATGTGCAAAAGAGGCAACTCTTCATAGCATAAGTCAAATCTCCACATCAACCCCCCAGCACCCTAAACCATTGGCCAACCCAATAAGTAGAGAGGCTCTCACCCACCTGCTCGTCATCCTCCACTACGACCAGCGTCAGTTTGCTCTTTTTGAAGTCCAGACGTGTTATTTTTGGCCTTAATTACAAAAGAAAGCATAGCCAATGTGCAGTTCAGCAAATAGAATTTGTGCAAAAAGGTTAAATGATGGATGATGTAAACAGGCATGGCAGTATACAAAGCACAGAATTGCATTAGAACCGCAAGAATCTTCATCAAAACAGATTCCACACTACATCACATGCATAGCTAGAAATTAATGTGGTAACAGCAATCTTCAAACAATGCATTACTATCTGCATACAGGAGTGTAAACCAGTCAAAGGTCCAGCCACTAGTCATTTGAAATACTTCCTATGTGTGATTTTATAGCACAGCCAAAAGCAATCATGTGTAACAATGTAGGCCATGACTGGACTGAGGCTATCAACCAAGTATTTGGTGTTCTCCAGAAGGTTAGATGGGTGGGGTGGTTAGTGGACTTCACACCAATTTGTGATAACCCAGAGAAAAGCCGGTGTAGGATCAGAAATAGGCTCTTTAGCACATGTTTGATAAGCATTACAATTGTGGTGTGGAAGCTTGACTGGTCTGCTCAGTATGAAATTACTCTCCATTTACTTATGTGACAACTCAGGACATAATTTTAAGTGGGAGATTGCTTCAATTGAAGCTCAACAAAGGGTGTGGATAGAGCGTTTACAGTCAAAATGTGCATTTTGGCGATTGCACTGTCGTTGTGCGGCCATTCATATAGTACAATTATTTCATTTGCACCATTCTAGGAGAGCAACTCAACAGATAAGGAATAAATAGAGCTCTACTTTAGGATTTTTAGTAACAGTATTTTAATATACATTTTAAAGTAAAAAGAGACATCAAAAACTGTTGCGTGAGGCTTGTGGTATTAGGCCTTTAATTTGAAATAAATTGACCAAATTGTATTTTGTGGGATAGAAGCTGGTCAAATTCTTCACTTGACTGTTTCAGAATTGTGCTTGGAAATAAAATCAAAAACATTGAATGAATACAGTGTAATTTAAGTTGAAAGAAGAACTCATTCGTAATTATACTTACTAATGTTTAATAAATACAATGTACAGTTCTTATACTTGGACAGCACACATTTTGAAAGTATTGTTAAATATGTTGTATTGGCATATGGCATATGTTAGATAGCAGTGGGGGTAATTCCAACTCCCCCATGGTCTACTCATTTAATGGTTTTTTAAAAACAAATCGGTTTATTAAGTTCTTCAAACATATAACAAGCACAGTAATGAAACAACCCCCTCCTCTGCGCACCCTCCCCATTTCAGCCCAGTCCCTGCATACGCAGTCTTGGAGTCCCAACCCCACCCCCCCATGCCTCTGCATCGCCTGTAAGTGCCTGCCACACTAGCTAATGCTCCCTTCCCCGTATAGTTCCTTGAGCCCACTTGTTGTCTGGCTCTGTCCTACCTCAAGGAGGAAGGTCATTGAGAGGGGGAGGAACAAGTTACTTACCTGTAACTGTTGTTCTCCAGCATGGGTCTGGCATGGATTCTCATGCTCATGAATATTCCCAGTCAGGCCGGGTATCCTCGGTATAGGAAAAAATCAGTTTCAGTTTAGTTTCTGATCTGTCTTTCTTAGTAGTAACCAATCACTGGTCTCTGGGTCATACTGCCCCCAGCCAATGACTGCCCTCTCCCTAAGCCCCGCCTCCGGCAGCCATCCTCAGATTTGGTAGCACGTAAAGTGGCAGTATGACCAAGTGAAGAGCCGCAGAGGGGTAGGCAGGAGGGTTTGCATGTGAATCCATGCTAGACCCATGCTGGAGAACAACAGTTACAGGTAAGTAACTTGTTCCTTCTCCAGCATGGGGTCTGGCAGGGATTCACATGCTCATGAATATAAGAATACATAGCAGTATACACATGCACAACCACGGGAGGTGGCAACAGGCTCAACACAAAAAACTCAACATTAAGCATCTCTTACCTCCTCACCAGGCTCACCTTAAGCGAACAGGTTGCGCAGCACTGCTTGACCGACCCTGGACTCCTCCATGGAGTCCCGATCGACGCAGTAGAATCTCGTGAAGGTGTGTGTCGACATCCACATCGCAGCCCTGCAGATATCGAGCAGGGGCACACCAGATAGGAATGCCGTGGTAGCAGCGATCGCTCTGGTCGAGTGGGCTCTCGGACGGCCGGGCAGCGGTCGGGTTGCCAACCGGGGACAGTGCATGATGCAGCCGGAGAGCCATCTGGAAATGGAAGCCTTCGAGAGAGCCTTCCCTTGATTCACAGGTCCAAAGTTTACAAACAGCTGTGATGTCTTCCGAAACCTCTTTGTGCGGTCCACGTAGAATTTCAGCGCTCTAGCTACGTCCAGCGAGTGCAGAGTCCTCTCAGCCGGCGACGAAGGCGACGGGAAGAAAACTGGCAACACCAAGGGATCGTTGAGGTGGAAGTCCGACGGCACCTTGGGCATGAAGGAGGGGTGCGTCCTCAGCACCACCCTTGTGTCGTGAAAAGTCGAGTATGGTGGCTTGCAAGATAGAGCCTGGATATCTCCCACTCGTCGTGCGGAGGTGATGGCCACGAGAAATGTGGTCTTCCACGACAGAAACTTCAACGGTGCCGAATGCATAGGCTCAAATGGGGGCCCCCATGAGCCTGGTCAGCACTACGTTGCACTCCCAGGCCGGGCAGGGGCCTTCACCGACAGGAATGATCGGAACAATCCTTTCATAAATTCCTTCACCAGCCGATGAGACCACAAGGACGCCCGTCCTGTAGTTCTGGTGTATCGTGAGATGGCGGCCAGATGTATCTTGATGGAAGCGTGAGCTAGTCCAGCCTTGGCCAATGACAGTAGGTACGGCAATACTTGAGGGGCCGTAATCCGCAGAGGGTTAATCTTCTGTGCACAGCACCAGACAGAGAACCTCTTCCATTTATGTCCGTAGCACTTGAGAGTTGAGGACCACCTGGCCTTTGCAAGAACCTCTCTGCAGTCGGCTAGGATGTCGTACCCTCCAAACTCTAGTGCTGCAGGAGCCAGGCCTGCAAGTTTAGCGACTCTGGGTTGTGATGAAGAATGGCGCCTCCTTCTCTGGAGAGAAGATCCGCGTCCGTCGGCAGCTTAACTGGTGTGGACGCTGACAAGTCCAGAAGGTCCGGGAACCAGATCTGTCTCGGCCAAGCCGGTGTGACGAGGATCATCCTGCACCGGGACCTCTTGAGCTGGTTGATGAGCCGGAGCAGCAACGGCAACGGAGGGAACGCATAAAGAAATAGGCCGTCCCACGGGACTGAGAAAGCATCGCCCATGCTCCTCGGCTGGGCTGGGGGAACCTGCTGGCAAACCTCCGGCGTAGATCCTGGCGTAGTTCCCACTCGTGGCACGAGCGCAGCTCTCTGCTGAGTGAGTCGGCGATGGTGTGTTATATTCCTGCCAGATGAAAAGACATCAGAAACATCCCTTGGGCGACAGCCCAATGCCACAGATCCTGGGCTTCCTTGGATAGGGCAGGGGATCTGGTTCCGCCCTGCTTCCGGATGTTCAAATCCCATGTCGGAACCACAAACTGGCATAGGGGAAACTTATTGCACAATTCCTGTAGAAACTGCATAACTTTGGGGATGGTGAATAAAGAGCTGTGATCAGTGGGTCCCTTAAACACCGAAATGGCCAGGTAAACCTGGATAGTGCAATCTGCAGACCTGATCGAGCCAAAGAAGAAAATCCAGGACAGAGTTCATGATATAGGGTTCACATTCTTTTCCTGCACAAAATGGAGAATTTACACTATATTCAAGCATAACCTGAATTAGTGGAGGGCCTCTAGGCTTTAAAGGCATATCCAGGACATTATACGTCAAGTCACACTCCTTGTATTTCAGCCTCTCGGTAGCCAGGCATGAAGGATCAGACTGCTGTGGTTCAGGTGGAGGACCGACTCCCGCCCTGCTCCCCTCCAACAGAGCATACATCCACTCCTCAGAAGGTGCCAGGGAGGGCAGATGGATATGTCCAACAACTTTGTGTACCACATTCTCCAGCCTCAGTCTATAGTGATCCATAGCGATCAAGATCGACGTGGTGCCAAACAGGCGCAAGTGCCTGAGAATCAGCAGAATGATGGGGATCTGCAGGAATACCAAGGTTGAACATACACTCAGCCGTCAATGAGTCCCGCGGTACCACAAACCCCCCAAGCCCCAAGACCTCCCTGATGAGGAAATTCCCTGTGGAAGAATAACTTGCACTTCCTGTTCACATCTGAAGCGAAGAAATCCACTTGAGAAGTCCCCAAGAGCGAGAAAATCTCTTCCAGAACATCCTGGCAGTGCTCTCGCATGAGGAGCCAGGAATGAGACGCAGACACAGAGGACTCCTAGTTTTGGCTATACACTTTTATTCAAAATCAAAAGTGTTGGGAGAAATGCCTTACTACCATATTTTAGGAGGCATTTCCCTACCTCAACCAAAAACTAAGGGGCCTGTCCGTTGTCAAGATGTCCAAAGTAAAAATACGCCCAGTGTCCGAAATCTTATTCTGGCCATCACACTCTAAAAATTAACTCTAGGGTGCAAAGGATATTCTATATGGATCTCAAGGTGCACAAATGTCCAAATTCAACTAAAAGATATAACTCGAATCAAAGTGGATAATTTTCACAGTCCCAGGGAATGGCTCCCTTCCCCAGGTTACTTTTTGCAGGCTTGTTCAAAACAAAAACAATCATGTTTCAAATAGTTAACAAGATCCTAGGGCATGTGACCTCCTAAGGATTCTCTTACAATTTAACACACTTGATTTGGCCTGGTATACTCCCCTGCCAGGACTTACAGTCGTTTACACATTTTCTCCTAACAGGACTTCCATGCAATAATTCTCTTCACCTGGTGTACTCGCCAGCCAAGACTCATTTCATATTTTATATATAAAATATGAAATTAAAGTCTTGGCATATATATAGGGATTTTGCCAATCTCTCAAGTTAGTTCACCTTTACTTGGTTTTCTCCCTCTGTCCCTTTAAGATGCAGGTTCAGTGACCCATTTGTGGAATAATTTATGGGTCTTTTAGCTTTTTCACATACTTCACTTTGCTTACAGATAGCTACTTCGAAGCAGCACACATTTTCAGGCAACCCGGTAAACCTCTCTGCTTCCCTGGGCTTACCAGGTGCTCCAAGTGTCTCTCGCACCCCTCTGCTTCTGTTTTCTTCAGATAGTGGGTTTGGCGTGTGACTGGTCATCCGCTGTGCCGCTGCTGTGCCAGTCTTCAGTTTCTGCTGCCTTTCTTGCTCGGGCAGCGCATCCTTTGCACTCAGTTACTTCTCCTAGCTTCGGTAGCATTTCCTGTGCGTCTTCTCCCCCAACGTTATGGCGGTGCTTGTGCAGGTAACCCTGCAGCTCAGCCTCTGCAGCTCTCTCCCATTGCTGTCAGCTGCATATCCCCAGTGAGGGAGCCTCCAACTTCTCTCTGGCACACTGCTGGTGCCCAGGGGTTCACACCCTTTTTGGGGGCCAGACCGGTTCTGGGGTTCCTCCAGTAGTACACACTTCTCCATGAGGTGTGAGGGTGAAAGGGTTCCCCTTTCTCGCCACTGGAACGGCAGTACAAGACCCCTTCTGCAACAAACTAATCCTGCAGCCAGGTCCTCCAGGGAGGGCCTCTCTCACACTTCCTGAGTATTTCCTTGCTTTTATACTGGCTCTGGTCAATAGGTTTTGGAGAAAGACTAGACTGCCGACAGTGGTTCTTGCTAGGAGTGATCATCATTCCTCCATACCTCTTCCGCGTCACGGTACTGTTCTTATAACTCCTATGTGAGTAATTGGAGGATCTTTCTCATCACAGTGCTGCATGTATTTCACCTGCCCTGCTGGCAAATCGAATTTAGCCTTGTCTAATGCTGTTTTTTTTTCAGCTGCATTGCTAAAATCCGAGTTTAGATGTGCCTAGTTGCTGTGTGGGTCCCACTAGCTGTTGTCCTTCCCTCTGTCTCCCTCTCCTTTGTGCTCCCCCTCCTCACCCTACCCGTTTCCTCTGAGTGCATCAGTGCTTGAGACGCGTGTAATTCCCCCCCCCATCCATTGCATCACTAAATCTGGCCGGAAGAAACCCAGGACTTCCTATTGCAGACACCTATGTAACGGCTTCCGCCAAGAGACCATCACTGACATCCTCTTCTTCGTTAACTCACCTGATCTATGGACTCGCTACATGGTTAGCTTTCTCTCTCCTATCGCCTCTTCTCCCATTAATGGTGGCAGTCGCTGGGAGGTTCTCCTCAACTTCTTTACCATTTCCAGAGTCGTGATGGTTTATCTCAATGGCAGTCCCCAACTCAACCTTCTTCTCTTCGAAAGGCTCCTACCTCCCTTGCCTCTCTAACCTCACCTCTTCCTCCGGCCAGGCTCCCTTGCCTTCTCTGTGCCTTCCTCCTCCTCTGTACAGGTGCCACCGTCCTGCCTTACTGCCAAGGCTCCCTTGCCGGCCTTCGCTCCTTTGCCATCCTCCACTCTCCCCCTGGCCCTCTTGCCACCCGTTGGGGGTGGGGGGGAACCACTATCCCCTGTGCCCCACCTGTGAAAGTCCTTCAAAGATGGCAAGCTGCTCCACATTGCCACCCTCAACACCCGCTCTGCCTTCAAACACTCGTCTGACATCTGCAACCTCATCAAACTCATGGATCTTGATGTGCTCGCCATCTCGGAGACCTGGTTCAACGATCGCTCCATCACAAGCTTTCACACACTCCTCCCTGAAGGCTACACAATCCTCTCTGTATCCAGACCTAAGAGGACAGGTGGGGAGTGGCACTTATCTTCCCAGAAGGGATACCCGTGTCCATCATCCCCACTCAGAGCTACTCCTCCTTAGAGTGCCTAGCCTGCAGACTCTCACTATTCCCAAAATCTTCTCTCACTATGGCCACATTATATCGGCCACCAGGTCTGCCCACTCTTTTCCTCTCTGAATGGGCCGACCTGGCCTCGTCTCTACTTTCCTCCTCTCAACTCCTGTTGGGCGATCTTAACATCCATCTGGACTCTCCCGACTCGTCGGGTCCTTTCCGCTACCTTTGCGACTCTCTCGCCCTTTCTATCCTTCCATCTCGCCCCACACACACCGCGGGCCACACCTTGGAAGTTCTCATCTCTACTGACATCCCTCTCTCTATCCCTGTCACTACTTCCCTTTCCTGGACTTACCACTCCCTTGTCTCAACACATCTGAAGCTCTCCTCTCCTCTTGCAGTAGTACATACAGCGCAGAAGCTTGGCTTCAAAGTCACCAGACCCATGAAAAAAGTGACAGTGGTAGCTTTTGCCTCCTCCTACTCTCCTCCACCCATTTCTCCGGCTGACTCCCACCCTGACAGAGCCCTCGCTAACCTCAATCTCTCCATCACCAACACTCTTGACATTCTTGCCCCCGTCATGAGGGTCCAACTGGAGCCTTCCAAAAAGTGCAACTCTTGGTACAATGCCAACCTGGCTGCCCTTAAACACAAGTGTAGGGCAGCTGAGCGGAAATGGACTGTCAGTCGAACCATCTGACAAACTGGCCTGCCGCCTCCTTCAAAGGCATTATCGACTTTCCATCCGCACCAAGAAAAGAGTCTTTATTCAAGCATGCATATCTGCGGCCTCGATTAACATGGCCAAACCTTTCAAAGTCTGCAAAGAACTGGCCAATCCTGAGGCAGCCTCTTCTGTCCCACCCACCCAGGACCTTCGGCCCTGGGTGCACACTTCACCACACAAACTCGACATCCTTTCCAAACCACAGCATACACCAACACTGGAGCCTGCCTTTTCCCCCTCTCCTCTTACCCTCTCTCTTCTCTTTCGCCCATCCCACTGGATGAGGTCCAATCTATGAAGGCCTCATCCAAACAGGTGGACCCCTGCCCCTGCAAAACCACCAAAGACAATATCGGCTCTGTCGCCCCGGCCTTGGCTGATCTCTGCAATCCTCATTTTCCTCTGGAGCTTTCCCAACTGCCCTGAAGCACTCCCTTGTGCACCCTCTGCTAAAAAAAAAAAACCTCTGCCGACCCCTCAATTCAGGCAAACTAACGCCCTATCTCCATCACTCCTTTCTTGGGCAAACTTCTGGAAAATCGGGCCATCTCTCAGCGGACCCTCCACACCAAACCTATTGGTTCCTTCCACCACCACCATCATCATCATCATCATCAGCTTTAGAGCACCCAGAGGCACGGAGACTGCTCGTCTGAACACCTGTGAAGACCTGCTCTCAAATCTTGACACCAACATCCCCTCTAGCCTCATTCTCCTTGACTACTCCTGTGCCTTCGACACGGTTAACCACGACATCCTGATGGCACATCTCTGACACCCTGGGAATTACAGGTCAGGCTCTGGCATGGTCAACCTCCTTCCTCTTCGACCGCCCATCCTAGGTGGAAATCTGAGCCTTTCACTCGACTATTACTCTCTCAACCTGTGGCATTCACCAGGGATCTAACCTATCCCCCTGGTTCTTCAAAGTATATATGGCTGCCCTAGCCAGTCCGATCGCCACTTTCACCTCCAACTTCCAGGGCTACCCGGATGACACCCAACTATCTTTCAGGCCTCCTCCTCGTTCATATCCGACCGACTGTCCGCTATTCAGTCTTGGTGTGCTGCAAACGACCTCTGCCTCAACACCACTAAGACTGAGATTGTTTGCATTTGGACCCCTGCTCCCGCTTTCCCACTTTCCCTCTGGCCGGCCTCCCTTGGCCCTGCACTTGCAATCACCTGCGAAGCAAGAAACCTTGGGGTCATCTTCGACTCCACTCTCTTCTTCTCCTCTCACATTTCAGACATCACTAAAAAGTCAAACTATCAGCTACACCTGCTCAGAGATCCTCTACCTTTTCTCACTTTCCTCCAGAGGCTCTGTGTCTCCAGAGCCCTGGTTCTCTCCAGGCTGGACTACTGCAACAGCCTCATTCTGAACCTCCCTTCTGCTCTGCGCCCTCTGCAACTCATCCAGGACAGAACCGCGAGACAAATCCTTGGTCTCAAGCCCAGAGACTGCATCTCTCTGGCACTGAATTCCCTTCACTGACTCCCCGTGGTGGCAATGACCAAATTCAAGACCCTTTCCATTGTTCACACGGCTTTCTGGGGCCTGGGACCTACCTACCTACCTACCTGCAACGCTGTCTACCTAATGTCCCTCATGAGACCTCCGTTCATCTACCTCCAACCTTCTGCGAGTGAGCCGGTTATCCAAGCAGGGATTTGGAGGGAGATCCTTATCCTCAGCAATTGCCTCCCTCTGGAATAACCTCCCTGCCAGCCTCCATCTTGAGCCAGATCTCCTTAAATTCTGGAAACTCCTCAAGACTTTCCTCTTCTCTTCCTTCTCGCTCCCTCTACCCTGCTAACTTAGTTCTCATCTTTTTCCCTCTCTCCCTCCTTCTCCGTACAGCATGCTAACTGGCAGCGAGGTGTACCTCAGAGTCTTACTGGTACCCGGTACACCCGCCAGTCCTCCCTCGCACTTGCCTCAGGGCCCCACACCCTACCCCACTCTATGCACTTGAGAAACTAACCCAAGAGAGTGGCTCTCTCTGCACTTACCCCCGTCTCAACTGACCGGGTGCATTTAATCCTTCCCCCTCCCTGTGACCCTCCGTGCACTTGCTCGATCCGTACGCAATGCGCCGAAGATCGTATGTCTGTTCTTCCTTGTCTTCACCTCTTATTTGAATTTTCTAAAACTGCAGAATCACCGTCAGGCCCATTTGCTGTCCCCCAATCTGTTAAATATACTTTTTAGGCACTTACTCTGCGCCTGTGCAGACTATTATCGTCTCAGAAATTCAAGGGCTCTGTGCTACTGCTTCCCCCCCCCCCCATCTCCCCACCCTCCTTGAGCTCTTTGAAACACTTGCCTGTGTATAGGCGCTATATAACTAAACAATACCATACCAATACCACTACTGGGAAAGGGATCTTCAGTTAGGGGACTCCTAGTCTTCCTCTTGCCAGTACTGTTTAGGGGAATGGTAAAATAAGTACCACTTATGAGCCTATTAGGGAAAGGGTTGTTCCCAGAGTTGTAGGAAGGGGTTTAGGGTGCCTCAAATGGTGGGGACACCGCGTTCCATCTAGCGAGCCCACTTTACTCCCAAGAGGGTCATCTTCCCACCCACCCCAATATTGTCCTCCTTCAGGCAGCAACCCCCAGGGTTGGGATCAGGTAGCTGCTGCCCTTCCCTGGCTACATGGGGAGAGACTTTTCCCAGAGAGAAAATGGTGACATCGCTAGATTCAGAGGTCAAAGTCTGTCTGGCTCAAGGCATCCGCAGTGACATTCTCTTTCCTGGCAAGATAAGCAGCCATCAGACGTTGTTCTCCAGGGCCCAGAACCAGAGTCGCATTGATTCTCTGCAAAGCGCCAAAGACCCTACAACACTTAGTGTTGAAGTAGAGCATGGTCACTGGGCTGTCTGTAAAGATCAGCATCCATTTTCCTTTACATTGAGGGTAGGAAGGTGACTAGGGCCAGCATGATCGCCCTTAGCTCCAGCAAAATGTTGCGCTCGTGAGACTGTGAAAGTCCACAGTCCGCTCACAGTTCGGTCAGACAGGTGAGTGCTCCAACCTGTCAGGGACACATCCGTGACCATCGTCACTTGAGGCAAAGGTTGAAGAAACAACCCACCTTTCAGCAGGTTGACCTTCGGGGACCACATTGCAAGGTCTTGAGCCACTCGACTCAATACCTGCAGAAGATCAGTCATGTGTCCCTGAAACTGCGGCCATTGATAAGACATGTAATATCTGAGAGATGTTCGCCACCGAGACCTCGAGCGTGAAGGCTTCCTGATGTGTCCTAGACCATTCCGATAATTCAAAGGGACAGGGACGGCAAACATGGGACTTTTCGAAATTCAGGGAAAAGCCCAAGCTGGGCAGCAAGCTGCACACGTGGAACAAAATGTGTTGACGGGTGCAGGGGAAAAAAGCACAGACAAGCCATATACAAGCCATATAAACATATTCTGCTATTAAATACATATTCATGTTTGGAGTGCTCTGGCTACAAATCATTAACACTTTACCTTTAAACAGTTGACACAATCTTAGCAACTGCAGTGTAGCAAGACAAGTGAACACAGCTAAGTAAGATCCAAATTAGAGAACTAATATGTAAGAAACAACCTACACCACCTTATAAAAATAAGGCACTACACTTTAAAATGCCTTCTCTAGCTAAAAAGATGGGGCACATTGCCTTTAGAGTCACAAGTCCCTAGTCCCACTGTAGCTCTTTTCAGAAGTCTAGGAGCCTTAAAAGGAGTCCGAGGAAGTGCTGGCAAAGCCAACAGACAATTGCAAGGCTCTCAAAGTTGAAGAACAATGAACGTGTAAAGTTCTTGGGAGGTCCTCTTCCCAATCCAGCCACATTAGAGAAAACCCAGGGGATAATCCTCGACCAGAACTCCAGTGAACATGGACGGGCAAGGGACAGGCAGGGCAAGGACATTACGCACCTTAGTCCCTATGTAGGTGGGTGGCAGAAACAAGTATGTTTACTAATCCCGTTTGCCCAGATTCACTAAGGGGCCAACTTTAGAAACTCTGTAAAATTGCAGCGCCCATGTGCTTTGTCTTGGTTTTGTTGAAGGAGGTCTAGGGGGTAATGGCTGCAGAGGTCGCTTTTAGCATCTGGATTTAGGTCCAGGTAGTCTGTTTCTGTTGCTCTGGTGAGACAGTTTCTGCAACTGGATAGCTGGGCTACCCTGGCTCAATGGACCTTTAGGATAGTCTTTCTAAAGTTCACAAAAAGGACTTTTTGAAACTATTCTATTTGGCAATACAGAGCTCCAACTTTTAGTATAAGCCTATACTAATCAATGGCAGAGCAGCAAGGCATTTCATAGGAGGGAGAGCGGGCTGTAGGGAGGTACAAAGAACTTACAGCATACGTAGGCTCAAAGAAACCATTACACCCTTAGAGTTATGTACAAATAATGGTTTATCATATATTTATGAACATACAGTTAAAGAAGTTTCTTTAGAGAGGTAAACACCATTACAGTTGGCAAACACAATATAAAACCAATGCGATATTTCTTGTAAGTAAACCACAGTGTAAAAGACTTCTGGAATGGCAGGATGCAATACAAGTTAAGTAAAACCACTGTTAAAGTAAACTTTTGCGGTTCTACTGTTTCAGGAATAACATGGAGGTACAAGACCAATACATGCAGGTAAACATTTTGCAGAGCTTGTTATTACTTTTTAGAATAGTGCTAACAATTCAGAGGTAAGTACTAACTTTGTAGTACAACTATGTATCCTATTCTGTTTCAGGAATAATAGTTAAACTAACTTTAGTAGCAAGTGAATACAATACTTGTTAATTACTTTTTAGAATAGTGACAATTCAAATGTAAGTAAGAACCTTGTTACAGTATGTTTCAGATCCTTATGATGGAAAGAACACAAAAACAAGGTAAGTTACTAAACCATCTTTTCACAGAGCTTAGGCTACAAGAGTCCTATCTAGTCTGAGTCTCTTTCAGGGTCAGAGTAGGGGTCAAAAAGACAGGCACAAGCTGTAGAAAAGTCCAGAGTTCCTGTGGAAATCTTCTGGAGCAAGTAACAGTTCTTGTGGGCAAAAGGGTTAATGGACTTCGTAGAAGGCTCTCCCTGCATGCGTTCCAGTATTAGGCCTGGGTGACCGTGTATGGGTGGACTCCCAAACACAAATTATCCCCCTAGCCAGACTGGAGCGACCGATTGGCTATAGGTAAGTATTACCTCAAGTTCACAGTACCTTAGGAGTGATGAAGCTGGATGCAGTCACACAGTAGCAGCTGTAGACCTGATCATCTGTTCCTTGGTCGTGGAGATGAAAGTAAGGACTCTGGGTGGGATTTCACAGCAACAGTTTTAGAGAGGGGACTCCCAGCAAAGGATTCTTCATGCTCCAACGCGCATCTGTGGTTTTGGTGCCTTTTCAGAGACCCCGATGAAGAGCGGTTCTCGTCCAATCGATTCACCTCGCTTGCTCGGTACTGCACTCTGGTGATGGGACTTTAATGAGTGTGATCTTGCTTCCAGAGGTCAAGCAGGAGTCCACCAAAGTTACAGTAAAATTTGTTCTACGGAAGACGATGCACTGCAGGATGTTCACATGTCCCATGGTATTGGCGGTTTGGAGCCTAGGAAGGTCGCAGCACGTTGTGAGAAGGCTAACATTGCAGGTTGTCTTGGAACTGATTATGCCCACCAGTCCATGCGAGGATTTCATCCTCTTCGTAGCTTCCCCGTCGATTCAAAAACCGGTTCAGGTCAGTAACGGTCACTTCAGCAGGCTTCACCGGTCACTGGAAGGGGCTGCAAGCATCTCTGGTCGTCTTCATCTAAGGTTCTTCTGTTCCAGTGGTCAACTTGCCTTCAGCTTCAGGATTCAGGCCATTTATCCAGAAACCCAGCGAATCAGCACTCATGCTACATTCAAACTTGGGGGGGTGGCTGTCCTTTTAGGACAGCCAGCCACCCAGTTGGAACTGGTTCCAGGCAGGCATGCCAGAAGACAAAGGGTTGCAGTTTCAGACTCCTCCCTCATTTCCTGTCTTCAGACACTCCGGAGCCATGGCAGGCTTCCCACCAAAGACAAACGTCAAACCAGGACCTCCCCCACCCAGCACAGCAGAAGGACCAAGAAATGCCGATAAAAAGAATACAGCCACCATTTTGGGTCAATTACCGGGGCTGTGAACATAGCCTGCGGGTAAAAATTGTACAGTTGAACACATCCAGTGCCACCAGGAATTCCAGTATTCTTGTCACTAACCCCTCAGGACTCCACATAATATAGGGTGTGCTTATCTCACAACAGAAAAATGTAGAATGGTTAAAAAGTATCCATCTACCTTTGGGAACATGTGTTCTCACAAGGAAAATTAAATAAAATACAAAGGGAAGGCCAAAGGGCTCCCAGTAGCACTGCACACAAGGTGCTGTGTGCAACAAAACTAAATTACAGATGCCTTATAAAATATGGAGGAAAACATGACTCTGTAAAATGAAGCACTAGAGTAATGTACAATGGTTCCAATATACAGAGTTAAAATGAGTGAGTGGGGAAAAGGGCTCCCACTCAATCAAGAGACAGATCAAAAAACCTAGACATGCAGCAAAAGTGCCGGGGGTGTCACGGGTGAAGGAGATTAGGCATAGAAATGAAAAATTTACCCAACAAGGACCAACACGTTGACTACCATGAATAATCCCCATGTCACGATGCAGGTGCAGATCGCGATGACCACTCCAAAGAAATGGCAGAAGGTGACCCTCCTGGTGGAAACAAAAGCTGCTTCTGCAACATCCTTCTACATGCTGGAGAGTTGCAATTGCAGGAGGTTGGGGTTTCTTACTTCACAAGTCTAAAGTCTGCTGCAGAGGTTCAAGGCCCAAATCAGGAGGGGCGGCAGGGGGGACTAATGCATTGCGGTAACGGAGGATGGGTCCGGAACACCTCTGAAGGCTTCTTAAGGGAAGGATACTCGAGCAGGGGTTGAGTCTGGTTGTTCCCACCAGTCCAGGGGTTGATGCCCAGATGAAGGCCTTCTGCAGATCAGCAAAGGAGCAGGGCTTCGCCAGGATGGTGTCTTCAGCAAGATGCTCCTCTTTGTTAGGGTCTTTGCTCCAACAAGGATCTCTTGAATGACAGCAAAATTCCTTTTATCCAGGATTCGAGCTGGAATCGCCCTCAAGCCCTCCAATGGTAAGTTTCTGCACTATTCAAACTGCAAGTGTTTATCCAATCCTCTGGCAACCACATCTGCCCAGCAACACACACTTTGGCCTCGATGTAGACTGGGATCAGACAGTCCCAGCCCCCACATCCAGCCACAAACAAACAGCTGCTTTGCCATGGAAAGCTGAAGGCTGTCTCACTCGGTGGGCGGTCTTTTCCATCATCATTCATCTTTGTCCTCGAGAAAGGGGAGTCCTCGCTTTAGAGACTCACTGAAAGCTGCACCACAGGTGTCAGGATTTCTGCCCCTTATGTCCCCAGCCCTCCAGGATGTCAGGCTGGAGCCAGGCCACGATCGCCTACATGGCCCTCAAGGGCCTCTCCATCCCTCCAAAGACCCACTTGGAGTCAGACTTGGCACTTGTGGCACCAGACTCACTCACTCCCATAGGATAACATTGGGGATTAGACTTGTAGTGCATTGATGGGGACAAGATGGATGCACCCACATATTTCGGTTCCCAGAACTGCATGTGCAGTCTAGTCTTTTGGGTGTGGTTGAGCCCAGACACACCTGGGACACCCAGAGACTATGTAAGCCACGCCCAGGCTGAGAAACATGCTTGTGTTTTCTGCACCTGCAGCGTGACACTCACCGTGTTCGGATCTGTCTCCAGTAGGCCTGCATCTTTCTTCTGCGCTCAGCTCCTGCAAGAACAAGAACACTGTTAGGAACAGCCTTACCTTGCGGCGCTGCTTCTGCCCATCATTCATCGCTTCTTCTGTTCTGCGGGCATCTTCGGCGGTGTCATACCCATCCCGGCACGCCGCTTCCCAAGGAAAAGGCAAAAGAACAGAAAAAAGGCATTAGTAAGCATTCAGCACATTTACGCTTATTTTTAAAGACTGTACGAGCTTCAAACGCTTACCTGAATCCCAGCTGCCCTGGGGGAACTCCGTCTCCGGAACCTCTCATCCATCTGCAAGAGGGAAAAGACACTCCAGGTTAGCGTGGAAACATCTAGAGGCGCCGCATACCGTGCTTACTCACTGCATTTCTTCTTCATAACCGGCATCCACGCTGAAACCGTTGCGGCACCTAAAAGACACAGAAAAAGAACTCAGTTCAATACAAATACGAAAGGGTTGCATCGCGCTCTCACTCACCTTCAGCGCTACTCATCTCAGCAGCATGTCGCCATCCCCGGACGCCGGCCATCATCTAAGGAAGAAAAGGGATGAAGTTAGAGAACTGTTTAAAAGACTCATACTTACCTGTCGGACTCTTACCAGTGAAGTAACTAGGCAGCAACGAGCCCGCATCAATCAATGCGCACCTGCGCTGAAAGCAGGACGGAGAGCACACTTTCCAAGAAAACAAGCTGAGCTGTGGATCAAAGGGAAGGGTTGGACCCCGGGGAAGAAGGGGTTCAAGCACACAGAGACAATAGGGAGTTAAACTCTACCAATCCTGTGTTTCAGGCCCAGTCTCCAGTCAAGTAGACTCCAGGGAAGGGTTTGAGGTCGTACGAGGTCAGAACAGGCTGAGTGACGTCCCTGTGGATACCAGGTGAGCGTTACAACAGGTTGCGTTTCCCACCCAATCCTCAACCCTGGCGAAAGGTTCTGCATGAAAATACTAGACCTATTCACCAAGGCCCCTGTGCAGATTGCTTCAGCCTCGGCTCCAGTGGCTTCTTTAAAACCCACCACGTCAACACGCACTGGCAAAGAACCCTGTGGGCTCGGGCCTGAACCCCCATTGTGACGAGGTCTCCTGGTGCTGACAGGCCTGCCTTCGGATGTTGAGGCCTCGGCACTGGTTCTGCCCTAGTCTGTCATCAGTGCCAGAGCCCCTATAGAGCCAGAGTCCCTCTTCCAATGAGGAAATGTATTGACAATAATTAGCCAGATTTATGAGGATGGCAAAATAGCCGTTGGGGGTGAATCCATTGGCTACAGAGAAGAAAGACTTCCCTGAGGAATGTTTACAGGGATGGTGAAGACATCCAGGCCCTGGCCTTGTAACTTCAGGAGGCCAGCTGTCTGGATACCTCTTTCCAGTTGGTTATCATTCTAGATTCGACTCTGGGCAGACCCCCCGGCATCCTTCCAGAGGTTGATGACCAAGGTTGCTGACACACTGGTATTATCAGCTCTGTCCAGAGCGAAGGTCCAGTTTGAATAAGGAAGCCTTGCTACCATTCAACATAGCTGTGGAAGCTCTGGTTCTAGGTGGTGTGGGAAAGGTCTGCCTCTACACACACAGTCGACGATGATGTGGCAAGAAAGCATAGTCACGCCCCATGGGATCGGGCCCTTTTTCCTATCCATGCTTCCCATGAGACTTTGGTGGTTCAGGATTTGACTACCTATTTGAAGACATCCAGCTTTCCTTCTCTGGACACATGGGGTAAGAGGTTTGCCTTGGGTAGCTTCGTGCTCTGAGCAATGAATGCCTTCTGTGCTCTGGCAAAGTTGTTTCGGCCTTTGGTCCTTAATAGACCAACGTGGCAGAACACATCCCGGAGGGATATATGAGAGTGGGTTTTCTTGCTTTAGTACAGGATCATAGGGAGGCTTCCCACCAGCTATTACTTTTGGGTCTTGACAGCTGAGTGTGTGGGGTGCTCCATGGCCACAAGTGTGTTGGTTCGCTGTCACTTATGGATGAGAGCATGAGGATTTGCATGGGATGTACATTCAAAGCTACTAGATATTCCCTTTGGGCAGAACCTATAGGGGCCAACACTAACGACGCCCTACAAAGTTTCCAGTCCTCCAAGGCGACGACAAAGTCTTTGTGTTTGCTGGTGCAGCATTCCTCTGCGCCATCTGCCAGGGGTCAGTGTGTTTGCCCCTCTGCCCCCTACACTCCATGGTAGAGGGCAGGTGGCCCCTGGGAGACTGCTGGGCAGACACTTCCTGAGAGGAAGAGGCAGAGGGTATGCCCAGAGGTGGAATAGCAGCGGTCACTAGTCCCCTGTGGGAGGGAGGATTTCTTCGTTTAGTGCTGATTGGTCTTGAACTACAGCCGCTTGGACCCTACAGATCGTTCAGTGGAGTAACTCTCTCCCTTTTAATAAGCATCCTCTATCTTGCTCTTTCTTACACCACCACCTTCCTTGGACCCCGCTTCTCTCAAAGAGTGCCATGGAACAGGTTCTGCGCTCAGAACAAGGCAAGGGGTGGAACTTTACATATTATCTGGCTCCGAAGAAAGACTGGGGCTTGCACCCAATTCTATGAGGCGTCTGACTTGGTATCACCCCATTACTGCCCAGTCAATCAATTCACATGTTTTTTTAAAAGAAATAATGCGAAAATGTACATTGTGTAGGGCAGGGGTTGGGTAAGATGTGTTGGCGAGGAGTTCTCGCCCTGCATCTATTTTCTCATTTTATTATAACAAATTCAATCTCTTCTCATTCACAGTGAGGAATGCTGTATTTTCACGTAAATCTGTCTGAATTTGTACCTGCACAAGGACAAATTCCAGATGGTAACTCTAGCCCAGATCCTCCAAGCCTTTGATCGGCAGGACTCTTCAGTGTTGCTGGACCTGCAGAATGCCTGCTTCTATGTGCCCGTTCATCAGACGCACAGGATGTACCTGAGATTCATTGTGGGCCAACCTCACTACCAGTTCAAAGTCCTACCCTTTTGGCCCGTCTTATGCACCCAGGGTTATTACTCGCCTCCGGGAGGAAATCATGTCTTTGCCTAATTGGATGAATGTTTAGCAGAATATGTTTAGTGTTGATACTTATCTTTGGTTTTAAATTGCTACGAGTTTGACCAAAGCATACATAATTGTATTTCATACATTTTGCCTAAATGGTATTAGGAGTGCTCTGCGTGTCGGCTTAACTGAATCACTCCCACACTCTAGATCTAAGCCTTGCTGTTCAGGCACACTACTCAGATAGAGATTGGTTAAACAGTGTCTTTCCCTGTTCACGAGAATAGAGTGGCCTCCAAGAATCGGTCCACAGGGCTGCTCATGAAAATCCATTTGAACTGTTGCTTAACTGTTCTAATTCTTGAAATTATTTCCTACCCTCTAAGACTTTGTTTCATCCTGTGTAGTTCCATTCATTTTAATATTACACCAATGGGGTCCAAACATCACGAGTAGTGTTGTAGACCTTTGGGATTTTTAGCATATTTTCCTGACCTAAATGTTTGTTTTCTTTTTCTCCAATGCCCTACCTAAATGTGTTATGTGCAGACCACCAGGTTTAGGGCCTTCCACATATTAAAGACACAACGCAACTCTAGGACACTGTACGGAATTGTGCAGGCCCATAGGGAGTTTACCTGCTGGTTAGGTTTTATGGTTTCTTCAGCCTTCCCACCCCCTCTTATTTTAGGTTTGGCATCTACCTCCGGCAGCGGGCCCACATAAACATTGGGGTTAGGGGCCGTCCTTTTATAGCCATTAGTGTTTTTATAACATACATGGTATCATTTTAATAGTGTGCATTTTTTCATTTCTAAGTACGTATTTAACCTTACATGATGAATTTCAGTATTATCCATGTAGTGTGTTTTTGAAGATAAGCATGTGAAAAACTGTACCTTTGTGTCAGCCTACTATCCACAGAGACGCCGTTATCGCACAACCAGCGGGTTGACTTATCACTTAGAGACAAACATGTCTGTGGCACTCAACGCTCGAGTCAAGACATACAACAGATTGGGTCCCTACACATAGCGGACCTAAAGAATCGGAGCGTTCCGCTATGCGTTGGGACCCATTTTTTCAGAAAGTTTATTCATTTTTTACTTTGCTATGTTGGGCATTTTCAACCGCCGAAGCTCCGTGGAGCAATGAACACCTTTAGCGGCAGGCTCGCTGTCACCTAGCAAAAGCGCTGCCACCTTTAGGAATTGTAAAGCTTCTGAATAAGTCCGCTTAGGTTTCGCCAGAACAACCTCCAAGATGGAGGTTAGAAGGACACACTAGATGGGTACCTTCTGTGCATGCATTTGCACGTTGCAATAGACCAAATACAGAGCTGACTTAACAGGCTCAGAACTCTGACGCACATACCATCCCGAACTGCGCGGAGCAAAACAGAACTACTAGTAGGTAAGGACACAGGTGTTTGACAGGACAAGCGAGGGAGGCTTCTTGTTAGGCCCGCTGTAGATTTCCTGCCTGCACTGCAGAGCGAACAAATTTGCATTATTGAAATACAGAAAGTAATGTTTATTACCACCCTCCACCAGACCTAATGCAGTGCATTTATTGGACACGGTTCATCTGGATTACTAAGAAGTCCATTGTCAATTAAGCAAATCTGCCCCCCACGCCCCTGCAACCCCACTCCGCCCTCACCCAGAGGGTTGTTTTACTGCCTGGGGGCTACACATTGGGGTAAGAACCCTTCCAATACATTTGGGGGTCATGGCACACTAGGTCTATAAGACACTGTGGATAATAACCAGTACAGACCAATGTCTCTACTTCCCCTTCCTCCTCTCCCCCCCCCCCTCCTCGTCATCCCACCCTGTCCCTTTTTTTCCAACAGGTGCAGCCCCTGCCTCCCAGCAAGCAGTTCCGCCTGGTGCAAATTTCAACACCACAGGCCCTGACGAAAGTGGGCCACTTACACCACTGAAACCAGTCGGCCAATGTTTTTGGAATGTTTCCACTAACCTGGGGATCTCCCCACCCCCAAGTGTTGTGTGCATAAAACCTAGCACCCAAGTTTTGTGAAGTTTGTTTTATTACTTTTAATTGGATTTGAGTTCAATAAGCAGGGGAATTAAAAGCAATCAGGTCTCCTGCTTGAACTTTAACACTCTGGGGCACAGCGTGAAGTGTCCGGACGTGTTTTTGGTTTTTGTCTCCATTAGCGATAAGACAAGCCTCTCTCTGTCCCCTCACCCTAGATAGGCGACTCACCAACATCATCTAGGGACACTCATCCCCCACCCTCAGAGTCACTGAGACAGTGCAAGAAAGGAGTGAAGACGGGGGGAGACCCCGTGGTGAGGCGACCTCCGCAGGGGAGTGGAGGGAAAACAATAGAATCATCCGAATCGGGTCGCTCCCTTTGTAACCCGCCTGCAAGAACTGAGCAGACTGGGGCCGCATCGCGGAGCTGCAATACAATTCTAACGCCCTAACAGAATGGCAAACGGGCAGACCTTATAGACGGGCGAAGGTAACTGCTTGATAACGCCTGTGGGGAGCTCCAGCCGCGCTACAGAAGCGGCAACAAGGCGGGGGAGACAGCACATGAAGGATGATTGCACTGGACAAGTCGGATGCTACACCGTGGACGATACACTTGACCAGCCGGTAAACAGAGCCTGGAGGAGCTGCGGTGGATGAGCATAAGTGCAAAAAAGACATCCCGTGGTGAGGGCCCCTCACAAGGGACAGGAGATACACACCTTGGCTCCCAACTAGCTCTGCCGGAGCATTCCAGGGCATCACTAGAACCCCTAGTGCCCTAGATTCCATGCTTGTACACCCCCCCCACTCCTCCGACTCACTCTAAAAGAAGAAAACTTTGCTGACTGGAAGCCTTTCGGACCAACACTTACCTTTTCTACCTACCTGGGCATCAAATCATCGCCTCTGGGGTGGGTGTAGGTGGGACTGCAACTCCTGAGGAGACGCAACAAACCCAAAAACTATGGTAAAAGACATGCCCCACAAAGGGGGGGGCACAGCACAAAATGGACTGGTATACGAGTACCCCAGAGAAGGCCTCTGGGGCTGGAGACAACTTGGGACAAGACGGAGCAAATGGGAGTGCTGGCCATATACCGTCACTTACGGACATCATGGCTGCCATCACAGAATCCAGGACATCAATTGAGACTAAAATAGATGACCTAGCCTCCGAAGTCACCTTTTTGCGGCAAGATCTGCGTAATCTGACATCCCGGGTGGGGGAAACGGAGTAACGCATATCAGACAGCGAAGACACAAAGTGAATGGAAGAAGGCCTGGAACTAATGGCACAAAAGCTTACCACCCTCGAGACTCGCACAGAAGACAGCGAAGGCAGATCCCGCCGGAACAACTTGCGTATACTCTGCCTCCCAGAAAAGCAAGATGGACAGTCTATGGAGCTCTTCTTGGAAAGCTGGCACTCGGATCTTATGGCACCCAAAAAGCTCTTGAACTTTTTCTCCATTGAGCGGGCACATAGACCCTACCAGCAGGTCAAAACCCGGTGCCCCTCTCCGGACAGTGATTGCCCGACATGAATTATAGAGACCGGGACACACTTCACATGGCAAGGGCAACAGGCCCGATCACGTATAATGGCAACCGCATTGGTTTCTAACCAGACTACACAAGGGTAGTGCAAAAGTCCCGCCAATCTTACGACTCAATGAAGAAAAAACTATCATCCCTTGGCATCAAGTATGCGCTGTTTTTTCCGGCTACTCTCAAGCTTTACCACAACAACACGGTCCACGTGTTCCACAACCCGAGTGAGGTCTGGGACTGGCTAGAAACGCAGGTTCTCTCTGGCCCACAACTTGGAATGCTGAGGGACCGTACACCTCGAAGAAACACTGGCGGAGGGAGCCCGACTCAATCAGAGACCCTGTCGCCATGCAAGGACAACAAGAATGGGGGAATCCCCAAGACCAGCTGAAAACATGAGAGGTATTGATGCACGGCGAGACCAGAGCGGGGCCTTGATAACTATAATGGAGTGCCACCCCCCGAACCCCCCCATTCCCCTAAAAAAAAAGTCTTCAATCGCCCAGTTCTTTGAATCCTAAGACTGGCAGCCCTGCCCTGACTGGAGACAGAGATTTGGATTAGCTCCCGGGGATTAACCCGAATATGTTCTCACAAGTTCAGAGTTCCATGAGTTTGGGCGACAGGTACTTCTAGTTGAGGGAAGTGCAGGGTGGGGGGAGTTTATGGGGCACAGTTGGTAAGACTGGGGGAAGAGGATGCAGGGTTGTGCACTACAAAAGGCTGTTAAAAACTTAGCTTCCACTCGGACCACAAGCAGGGGGAGAAACCCATGATTAGGGGTTCTGGGATGTTAATTGTTCAGGGTTTACGTTGAGTGGTCACATGGCAGCAGCAAGGTCAGAAATGAACGACCAAGACACAGGCGGTAGGAACGTAGGGAGACCGGGGTTGGACGGGCCACTCATGGGGATGGGAAGATTAAGTTTCACGATACCCATACGCCCCCCCCAATCAAAATACGACACCATATTTCAGAACCTTGTGTACTAACTTAAGCATGTGTATGGGGTCTGCAGTGATTTTGGGGGGGGACTTTAACTGTGTATTAAATCCTAGGGTGGACAGATCAGACGGGAACATTGATAGACCTGCCCCAGCTGCTAAAGCTTTACAAACATTATTAGATGACTTCGGTCTGGAAGATGTGTGGAGGATGAAACACCCCGAAGATAGGCAATACTCGCACTATTCCGCCCCGCAGCAGTTACATACGAGGCTGGACTATGTCTTTGCCACGTCAGAGGTAATTACAGAGAGTATACAGGTGGAATACAAAGCGAGGGTCCTTTCGGATCACTCGCCCCTGATCCTCGAATGGCAATACTGCCCCCAAGAGCAAGGATTCTGACATGGCGCCTCCGGGCCGAAGCACTCAGAGGTCCCTTTTTCAGGGAGGACATGAGGGAGGAGATTATAACCTATTTCGAGATGAACACTGGTAGTGTGGACTCGGCGGCAGGTACATTATGAGAGGCCTTCAAGGTTTTGATGAGGTGCATGGCCATTACTAAATCTAAAGGCCTACAAGGTGGGATCCTGGCTGACCTACAAGAAACAGAAGGGGAACTGGAAAAGGCATTGAGAGGGGGAACTAACACGGAGGGAGATATGGAGCTGATACTTAAACTGCAGCAGAAATGCACGGAGCACTGAGAAAGGCTGTGTAACCTCAACTATAAAAAATATATAGAGACAGCATGCGGGAGGGGATAAAACAGGAAGGCTTTTGGTATGGTTGTACAAGAACGAAACCCGCAGACCCCGATTAGAACAATAACAAGGGAAGATGGCAGTGTAGTTGATAGCCAAGAGGGAGTCAATCAAGAGTTTGTGGATTATTATAGGTTACTATATGGGGATGAAGGGGGAAATTATCATGGGACGATTATAGAAACACTGGAGGACATAGGATTGCCAAAGATAAGCGCTGAGGAAAGAGAGGATTTGGACGCACCGATTACTTTGGAGGAGTTAGCAGTGGTGGTGAGGCATCTGCCCACTAGTAAGACCCCAGGGGCTGACGGGTTCCCAAGTGAATTCTATAAAGTATATAAAGAAGAAGTGCTTCGCCCAATGTTAGAAATGCTAAATGAAGCGTTTGAGCTGGGACGGCTGCCGGAGTCACTCAGAGAAGCGATTATAATACGGCTTCCTAAGCCCAATAAGCCTGACCATAGCTGTGGTTCCTACAGAACTTTGTCGATGTTGAACCAAGACAGCAAGATATTAACAGCTGTCTTAGCAAACAGACTGCGAAGAGTTATTGGCAAACTAATTCACCCCGATCAGACAGGCTATGTCCCGAACAGGAATATAACTCATAATCATAGACGTCTCCAACGAGTTGTTGAACTGGGGAATGAGGACAAGTGTGAAATGGCTATTGTGTCCTTAGACGCAGTAAAGGCTTTTGATTCGGTCAAGTGGCCATGGCTGCTAGCGGCCCTGGCAGGCTATGGAATGGGGCCTGGATATATACAGTGGGCAAAGATGTTATATAGTGAACCATTGGCCAGAGTTAGAACAGGAACTGTGATATCTGAAAGATGGCAACTTCATAGAGGCACCAGACAGGGATGCCCATGGTCTCCAATGCTCTATATATTGGCCCTGGAACCGCTAGCAAAATACCCAAGACAATTTTTTTTTTTTAAATTTTATTCAAACCAAACAACAATACAAACAAACCCAACACGCAGTGTAGTTTACAACAATTCCATTAAACACCATTTGTATTTACATTTTGCCAGTGCTCCCCAAGTCCCACCCTCCATTACGAGCCTATTTGTACTTCGCGTTCAACATCTGCTACATGTGGCCGGGTCTCACTATCCTCGGATTCCCTCGGGTCCGACAGAGATCCGAACAGTTCCGCTATTAATAATTGCCATGCTATCAAGGTACCCACTTCTTCCTCCCCACTCATGCTGCTCGCCTCCTGCCATACTACCGTTCCGCCTCTGCCCATTTCTGTAATTCCTTCCACCATACCTCCACCCGTGGCTTGTGGCACTTCTTCCATCCCATGGTGATCCTCTGTTTTGCTAACACGTATGCCAAGTTTCTCAGTTTCTCAACATGTTTAAGTTTCCGTGATCTGGGGAACCCTCCCAGCAAGCAGGCCCAGGCCGTATCTATGACAAGAGTGACCCCTTTTGTCGCTAATTTTTGTGCCACTTCACCCCTAAAACATTCGATTACTGGGCATGACCAAAACATATGTGTCATGTCAGCGTTTTCCATGTCGCACTTAAGGCACGCCTGTCGCCCAGCGTTTCGGAACTTGGATATCCTCAGAGGGGTCATGCATGCTCTATGCGTTATGTACAGCTGTATTTGTTTAAGTCTGGCGTTTGACACTTTTGTGATATCCCAGGGCGCGTTCCTACATCTCATCTCCCATTGGGGCCCCCACCTCCTCCTCCTTCTCCCAATCAAGTCTCAAATGTGTCAATTCCTTCCCCACCTTGGTCATCACCATCTCATACAATCTAGAAATCTCATGCCCCCTTCCGATATGTCCTATATTGCCCACACAGTAGCATCTGGTTCCTCTGCCAACACTGTTTCAGGCCACGTTTTCCGAATTTTCTGAACCATCCTATGGTATGTAACATATTGGCCAGTATGTAATCCCACCTCCTCCCCAAGTTCTTCGAAATCTCTAATGGTCCCTTCTTGCCAGATGTCCCCTAACGTTACCAGCCCCACCGATTCCCAGTAGGTTCTGATAATCACCCTCAGCTGCTTGTCCCCTCCTGCTAAAGCGACCAGAGGTACTTGCGGGGAGCACGGGAATGGGTCCTCCGTCATCAGACACGCTCAACGCCACATTTTCCACCCCAACATCATCATCCTAGGGCGCTCCTTCATATCTGTCTCGGGCAACCATATCATTTCCCTTAAGTAAAATGGGGTACAAACCCGCCCAAACAACCTATGTTCAGGGGTCACTTCGTCGGAGAGCCAATTGGCCACATATTGTAATTGACTTGCTATATAGTAGACCTCAAAATTGGGCAGCTTGATACCCCCCTTTTCATAGAAGTTCTGCAACTTACATAGCGCTACTCTGTTCCGGGTACCATGCCATAGGATGTCCCTGCACACACCATTCAGTTTAGCGAAGAACTTCTTGGGTATCATATGTGGGATATTACTAAAATAATGTAAAAGCCTAGGTAGGGCCACCATCTTAAGCATTGCCCCCCCGTCCCATCATAGCTAGGGGCAACTTCTCCCAAAACTTCATGCATTTCTGGATTTTCTCAACAGCTACCTCGGTGTTGTGCTTATGTTCCTCTTCTGCGGTGTGATACACATCTATGCCAAGGTAACCAAAAAAACAATCACCCATGGTATCTGTAACACCGGCAACCTTTCCTCCGGGGTCCCCTTATAGCTACCTAGCGGGAATATAGTAGATTTTTGAGGATTTACCGCTATGCCAGACAACCCCGCGTATTTCTCCATCACTTCAAGGATATATTGAAGATTCTCTTCCGGGTATTTCAAGTATAGTAATAAATCATCCGCATATAAGGATATTAGATGCGCTCCTCCCCAACCTCAATCCCTATCGTATCATATTGTTGCCTGAGGTATATCGCTAGGGGCTCCAGGGCTAGGATGTAAAGCATCGGGGACCAGGGGCACCCCTGCCTGGTACCTCTACTAAGCTGCCATCTCTCAGATATCACTGATCCCGTTCGAATTCTGGCTAACGGCTCACTGTATAGCATTTTCGCCCACCTGATATAACCTGGCCCTACTCCGTAACCTCCCAGGGCCGCCAGCAGCCATGGCTACTCAACAGAGTCAAAAGCTTTTACTGCGTCTAGGGATACAATCGCCATTTCGCCTTCATTTCTATCTGCCCATTCGATCACACGGTGGAGTCTCCTATGATTATGGGTTATATTCCTATTCGGGACATAGCCCGTTTGATCCGGGTGGATTAGTTTACTAATTACTCTCTGCAATCTGTTTGCCAGGACAGCCGTCAGTATCTTGCTGTCCAGGTTCAGCATCGACAAAGGCCTGTAGGAGCTACAGCTATACCCCGGTTTGTTGGGTTTAGGGAGCGGTATTATGATCGCTTCTCTGAGTGACTCCGGCAACCTTCCCATCTCAAACGCTTCGTTAAGCATGTCTAGCATTGGGGGAAGCACTTCTTCTCTATATACTTTGTAAAATTCGCTAGGGAACCCGTCTGCTCCTGGGGTCTTACTGGTGGGCAACTGTCTCACAACCTCCTCCACTTCCTCCAGGGTAATTGGTGCATCAAGCTCTTCTCTCTCCTCATCACTTATTTTAGGTAGTCCTATATCTTCTAGTGTTTCGGTTATCTCCTCTTGACTACTCCCCTCCTTGTCCCCGTATAGAACCCTATAATAATCAGCAAATTCCTTGTTGACTCCTTCTTGAGTGTCTACTACATCGCCATCTTCTCTAGTTATTGTCCTAATCGGGGGTCTAGGGGCCTCACTCTTGTACAGCCACGCTAAAAGCCTACCCGTTTTATCTCCTCCCGCGTGCTGTCTTTAAACATACTTTATATAACTGAGGTTACAGAGACTTTCCCAGTGTTCCGCACATTGCTGTTGTAGTTTAGTACTAGCTCAGTGTCCACACTGCCACTTTCTAATGTTCTTTCTAGTTCATCTTCAACTCTTTGTAGGTCAGCCAGAACCCCACCTTGCAGGCCCTTTGACTTAGCTATGGCTCCCCCCGCATCACCACCTTAAAAGCTTCCCATAGTGTACCCGCCGAGTCAACACAAAGTATTTGTTTAAAAATAGTTAATGATCTCATCTCTTATGTCCTCACGAAAGACCGGATCTTTGAGTGCCACCGCTCGGAGGCGCCATGTAGGAATCCGCGCCCTCGGGGGTCAGTATTGCCACCCGAGGACCAGGGGCGAGTGATCTGAGAGGACCCTCGCCTTGTATTCTATTTGAGTGCTCTCTGCCATTACATCCGGCGTGGCAAAAACATAGTCCAATCTTGTGTGTAGCTGCTGCGGGGCAGAATAATGCGAATATTGCCTATCATTGGGATGTTTTGTTCTCCATACATCTACCAAGCCAAAGTCATCTAGTAACACCTGCAATGCTTTGGCCGCTGGGGTGGGCCTGTCAATCCTGCCATCAGATCTATCCACCTTGGGGTTCATTACACAATTGAAATCCCTGCCCCAAATAACCGCGCTTCCCACACACATACTAAGGTTGATGCACAGAGTCCTGAAGTATGCCGCCGTGTTCTGGTTGGGGGCGTACGTATTCACAATGCATACCTCTTTATTCTCCAACAGCCCTCTCAATATAACCATCCTCCCGTCAGTCTCAGCCACTTCCTGTAGTAGCTGAAACGGGACATGAGGCGCCACCCAGACAAGCACTCCCCTAGCGTAAGCAGAGTACGACGAACCCACCACAATCCCTTTCCATTTTTCCCCCCAGCTAGCTCCAGCTTCTCCCGCATCAAATGAGTCTCCTGTATCAATGCAACATCTATCTTATGCCTTTTCAAATACAGCATGACCTTATTCCTGTTCATATAACTGTTAAGTCACCTGACATTCCACGTCACTATCCTGAGATCTCCCATAGCGCTCCGATATCTTCCTCCCTCATTTCCAACCGAACCCTCCCGGTCATACTATGCAGATACAACCCTTCAGCTCTTCCATGTAGGCTCATGTTTAAACTTAAACTCCCCAAAACTATGTACACCCCAAACTTCCCACCTCCCTTGTCTCCCCCCACCCAACGCTTCTCCAAAAACGCCCCCTTCAACTGTTGCCCAGCTCCATCCCTGGATCTCAGGCACCCCCACATCTAGCCCCGTCCAGCACAAACTTATGCTCAGGGCTCAGTAGGGTAAAGTCGCCCTAATGGCCACTTAACTATTAGTATTTCGGGGGTGGGTTGCTTCCATCCTATTGCTCCTATTTCCAAATGTATTAAGCATTGTGTTAACCCTATGCAGCTTCCAATTACAATTTACCTACTATATTCCAGTCCATGACGGGCACAAGGCCCAAATGCTATCCAGTGATCAACCAGTCTCGCTTCCCGGTATATTCCGGTACCCCAAATGTCCGTGGCACCAGTTTGTCAGCCGTCCTGTTCCTGCCGGTCACGGTCCACTTCTTGTTCCGGGCAGCCTTGCAGATCCAGCCACGTTCCCACCTCCTCGGGAGTGTCAAAAAAAGAGCGCTCTGCTCTTATGTAGCACCTTCAGCTTTGCCGGGTACAGGAGAATGTACTTGATGCCTGCTGCTCACAGCTTCCTCTTGACGGCCACGTAGCTGTATCTCAGTCTTTGCACCAGCATCGTATAATCCGGGTATGCTGTAATGTTGTCGGATGCTTTCTGTGTTGTCCCACCTTTACGAAAATATTCCAGGATCTTCTCCCTATCTCTATAGTTCAAGATCCTCGAGATGATAGGTCTCGGCGGAGCCCCAGGTCGTGGTTTCCTCATTAAGGCTCGGTGCGCCCGCTCCACCGTGCATCCCTGCGAAAGCTTATCTGCTCCTATTTCTTGTAGGATCATGTTTTCCACGTAGTTTGTAGGGTCTTGGCCCTCCTCCCCCTCCGGCAGGCCGACCACCCCTATGTTATTTCTCCTCACTCTTCCCTCCGCTTCTTCCACCCGATTTTCGAGGTTAGCAACCTGCTGTTTGAGCACATGAACTTCCTTTGCATTATTTGTGCTGACATCAGTATTGGTCTTCACGGCACTCTCCAGCCCACTTGTTCTCTCTGCCAGCCCCCTGACATCTTACCGTAACAGGGTAAGTACAGTCCCGACCGCATCTATTTTGCCCTCCAGGGCTGTCTGTAAGTCCGCCATTGCCGCGCCCCACTTGGTGCTCAGCTCCGATATAGCCTCCAGGATTTGATGCTTATCTCCTTTCTGGGGCTTCTTCAGCAGTAGTCGCGGATGCGCTCCGCTCCGATGTTGTGGGGGTCCTCTTGCGCTTTCGCGAAGACCTCCATTCTGGGTTGTTTGGTCTTGGTTCTCAGACTTTTCACCGACATGATGCAACCTTGCCCACGTGTCTGGCTCCGGCCCGGTGCCGCTTAGTTGTTGTTCGAGTCGTTGGGGTCTCTGTATATCAGCCTACACCAATTGTTACACATGAAGTTGTTATTCGGGTGGATTGTAACTTTCCGCGTCACAATTACCTCTCAGTGTCTGTGCCCGTTATCAGCAGGGTGTTGTCTTCTGCGTCTTCGATGCTTCTTACTGGTCTCTGCACCTATCAACGGCCGATGGTACATACAAGATGCATATACTCATTTGCTCATCCACTCCTCGGTGCGGCTTTGGGATGGAATCCCTGGTTGCTCGACGCTTCCAACCTATTGTGGGAACGCTGTCATTCTTCTTGTCCGTTTCGTGTATACATCGTCCTGGTCTAGTGGGAGCGCCAAGGACATGCCGCCTATCTCATGGCCCGGTGGCCCAATGCTATGTACATCCTCTTGGGCTATTCGTGAGCTTCTCTCCGGTAGTCGGCCACTCACTGTTGCATCCGCCGCTGCACGCCTGCAGTCCATTCACTGCCCGCCTGGCACCCAATTTCAAGTGCCGCCGGGGGTCCCTTTGTGTTGGCAAGCCGCCATCTTAGTATCAATTGCGCCGCTCCCGGATCAGGACACAAAGTGGCCTAATTCCATCTGCTGTGTCCACTTTCTCCCGCCGATATGCTCATCTGCTGCCTGAAGTATTCACACAGATACAGTATCTTTTTTCCGCTGGAATCAGCCATCAACACATGCGTTTTGCTTCGAATCAATAAGTCGGATCATGGAGCTCCAAGGAATCGCAGCCTACTCCATGGCTGCTTGGCCACGCCTTAGACAACAATACGATACTATAGGCATCGCGGTGGGTGGGAAACGACATTTGATCTCTTAATATGCAGATTATTTGCTACTGTATTTGAGGCACCCATAGGAAAATCTCCAGTACATTCTGGAAGTGATGGAAAAATATGCGGCGTTATCTGGTATAACAGTGAACCCTCAAAAATCTAGCATTTTCCCATTAGGTGGTTATAAGGGATCTCTGTGGGACAGTTACCGGTGTTACAAATACCATGGGTAGTGAGTACTTTCCGTTATCTGGGGATAGATGTATATCATACAGTCGAAGAGGAACACAGGCACAACACGGAGATAGCCATTAATAAAATAGAGAATTGTATGAAATTCTAGGTGAAGTTGCCCCTAGCAATGATGAGACGGGGGGCAATGCTAAAGATGGTGGTTTTGCCTAGGCTCCTGCACTATTTTGGGAACATACCATACTGGATACCCAAAAAGTTTTTCACTAAATTGAACAGTATGTGTAGGGATTTCCTGTGGCATGGCACGCGGAATAGAGTGGCACTATGGAAGTTGCAGAACTTTTATGAAAAAGGGGGGATAAAACTGCCTCATTTTGAGGTTTATTATGTGGCAAGCCAACTGCAGTATGTCGCCAATGGCCCTCAGATGAAATGACCCCTGAATCCAGGTTGTTTGGACATGATTGTGCTCCATTTTACTTATGAGAGATGAACTGGCTGCCTGAGACAGAATTGGAAGGGCGTCCCAGTATGATGATGCTGGGGTGGAAGATGTGGCGCCGGGCATGCCGGATGATGGAGAACCCATTCCCGTGCTCCCCGCAGTTACCACTAGTTGCACTGGAAGGGGGAGGTAAGCAGCTGAGGATGATAATCAGGAATCACTGGGAATCAGTTGGGCTAGTGACTATGGGTGATATTTGGCGAGAGGGTACCATTGTAGATTTTGGAGCATTGGGGGAAGAAATGGGATTACACACGGGCCAATATATTACGTATCACAGAATGGTGCAGAGGGTCTGAACGTGGCCCGAAACGGTACTGGAAGAAGAACCAGATGCTATCATAGATACAATATATGACATAGCTGACGGGGGGGCACAAGATCTCTAGATTGTACGAGATGATGATGTCTAAGGTTGGGAAGTATCTAACGCAATTAAGGCTGGACTGGGAAGCGGAGGTAGGGGCCCCGATAGAGGACGGATGTGGGAACGAGCCCTGGGGTACCATAAGAAGGTGTCAAGAAATGCGAGATTAAAACAGATACAATTGTATATTACGCACAGAGCATATATGACACCCAGAGGATATCTAGGTTTGCAAATGCAGGATGACAAGCATTCCCCAAATGCGACGAAGAAAAGGCTGGCATGGTGCACATGCTTTGGTCATGCCCGGTTATTGAGAGATTCTGGGGTGAAGTAGCACAGACACTGGCGGAGAAAGGGGTCATGATTATTATAGATACAGTCTGGGCCTGCTTGCTGGGGGGGGGGGGGGTTCGCCAGATCGCAGATACTTAAGCATGTTAGTAAATTGAAACACCTAGAATACATGCTTGCAAAAAGGAGGATTGCTATGGGATGGAAGACGTGTCACAGACCACTGGTGGAGGTTTGGTGGAAATGGGCAGAAGCAGAAACCATGGTATGGCAAGAGGCGAGCAATGTAGGGGGAGAGGAGTGGGTGGAAACCCTGATGGCCTGGAAATCATTAATAGCGGAATTGTGCGGATCGATACAAGATCTGATAGAACTTACGGAAAGGGAGCCCCTGCCATGTGATGCAGAAGCAGAATGCGGGAAGGAATAGGCTCGTAATGGGGGGTGGGATAAAGGGAACAGTGACCGAAATTAAGCAAAGTATAAATGTGCTGTTGATATATGCACTGTTTGTTTGGTTTGTATTGTTTTTGTTTGAATAAATCAATAACATTGATTTAAAAAAAAAAAAGTTTCACGATATACCCTCCAGACCCTACAAGACATCACACAAATATAGATGGCACGTGATGGGCAGATATCTCTAATGACATGGAACGTCAATGGGCTAAGCTCTAGCATAAAACAAAGGCTGGTGCTTCAATTTCTCAACCGTCATTCCCCCGACATTGCCCTCCTCACGGAAACCCCTTCAGTTGGTACAGATTGTGGTTTCTTTAAGAGGTCCAACTACCCACAAGCATACCATGCTGGATTCTCAAGAGGGGCCAGGGGCACGATGGTTCTCAATTCATAAGCGGGTACCATTCCAATTGAGAAAGGTGCGTGCCGATCCCTGATGCCGATTTGTGGTGTTGCTCAGCGACATGTGGGGAGAAAGCTGGGGCCTTACTGCAGCCCACGCCCCTCCTCCACTCACAATGGAGCTCCTGAATGAGTTACATGCAGTATTGCTTACGGAACAGGCAGACTCGTGGGTCCTGGGAGAGGACTTTAATGAAGTGATGGAGATTGGCAGGGACAGGTCACATAGTGGCAATAGGAAACGGGACACAGCAACCAAACTAGACACCTTTGTGGAGGCATTGGGGATGGTGGATACTTGGAGGGCACTGCATGCAACAGACGCTGGGTTTTCATTTTACTCCAACGCACACATATCGCTCTCGGGGATATATGGGATACATTACTCACCGTAATCGTATTTCTGATGCTTGTATCTGCTTAGATTCACATGCTGTGCATAGGCCGACATCTAGTGGAAGCTGCGGAGTATTACAGTTTGTTTTTCGAAACTCGAAAATGGGCGTCGACACAGGCGTGCCAGTAATACTATCCCTAGTGTGACGTCCACTGTACCCAAGATCCCTCACGCGTCTAGGATCCTCAGATTGTATTTTTTCTGACATGAGGAAGCATGAGGAGTAGCGTGAGTACAGATAATCCAAGCAGATAGACAGAAAGGTAAGACTACAAGCAATCATGCGCCTTCTCTCGGAGGGGAGGAAGGGTGGGTCGCATGTGAATCTAAGCAGATACAAGCATCAGAAATACGATTACGGTGAGTAATGTATCCCTTCTGAGGCTTGTGGAATATGCTTAGATCACATGCTGTGCATAGATTAGCGAGCAGTACCAGAAGAAGGAAGTGGGATGTGAGAAGGGTCATGAGCAAACAGGTGTCTTAGAACCGCTTGTCCCACTTGTGTATCTGTCTTGGAATGAGTGTCAATGCAGTAATGCTGAGTAAAAGTGTGAATAGAGCTCCAAGTAGCTGCTTTGCAAATGGTGTCGAGGGGAACATTTGCAATGAAAGCCAGAGTGGCCCCAATGCCTCTAGTAGAGTGGGCCCTTGGCGTAAAAGGCAGAGTTCTTTCAGAAAGAGAGTAACACAGCTGTATACAGTTGATAATCCACTTCGAGATAGCGCCTTTAGAGACGCGATCTCCCTCTCTGCATGTAGCTACGGAGACAAACAGTTGATCTGTTTTCCTTAGCGGTCTGGTTTTATTTACATAGTAGAGGACCGCCCTACGCACATCTAAGGTGTGTAGTTTCACCTCAGCCGAGCTTTGCGGGTCCTGGAAGAAAGCCGGAAGCTCGATGGACTGGTTTACATGGAACTTTGATATAAATTTAGGTGAGAACCTAGGGTGTGTGCGTAAAACCAGTTTGTCCTTGTGGATAGTAAAGAAAGGATCCTGCACTGACAGAGCCTGAATTTCACTGACCCTTCTTATAGAGGTAATGGCTACTAAGAAGGCCGTTTTATAAGTCAGGTGTTTGAGACTACTTTTATGCATGGGTTCGAACGGGGGGCCCATGAGCTTAGCTAGCACCACATTAAGGTCCCATCCTGGCGGTGGGTTTGAAATAGGAGGGTGAAGTCTCTTTACTCCTTCCATGAAGGCTTTAACTACTGGTACCTTCCACCACGACACCTTGTTATGGGATGTGGTGTAAGCCGAGAGGGCTGCCAGGTGTACTTTCAGAGAGTTAAAAACCAATCCTGCATCCAGCAGGTGGAGCATGTATGTCACGACGTTGGGAGTGCAATCAACAGGGTTGATTTGTTTATTCTGGCACCAAATAACAAATCTTTTCCACTTGTCAAAGTAACAGTGCCTTGTGTTTGGTTTCCTGGATTCTTTTAGGATGTCCATACACCTCTGTGGTAGATTGAGATGTCCAAACTCTATGACTTCAGGAGCCATGCTGCCAGGTTCATTGAGTTGAGTTGCTGGTGCACTGTTTGACCTTGTTGCTGGGACAGAAGGTTGTACCAGGCTGGAAGTTTGATGGGCTCGCACACCGCCATTCTGCGTAGGTGTGGAAACCATGGTTGTCTCGCCCACATGGGAGCAACTAGGATGAGTGTCATCGATTCCTTGTTCATCTTGTACACCACCTTCCTGATGAGAGGAGTTGGTGGAAAAGCGTACACAAACATCCCTGACCAGTTCATCCACAGGGCGTTCCCTTGGGAGTCTGGCTGGGGGAACCTGGATGCAAATCCTGGGCATTGTTTGTTTTCGCTTGTGGCGAATAAGTCTATAGTGGGGAAACCCCACCGAGAGAAGAGATCTTCTACGATCTCTCTGTGAAGTACCCATTCGTGTTCTTCTGGGAGGGAGTCTCTGCTTAGAGCATCCGCTAGGGAATTGAGCTCCCCTGGAACATGTTGCGATGACAGGAAGATGTTCCGTCTGAGTGCCCATATCCAGATTTTTTGGGCAAGCTTGGACAGATTTGGCGAGCGAGTCCCTCCTTGCTTGTTCAGATAGAACATGGCTGTCGTGCTGTCCGTCCGGATCTGCACCGACAGGTTTAGTAGATGGGGCTCGAACGCCCGAAGCGCTCGGAATACTGCCAGAAGCTCTAGGAGGTTGATGTGGTTCTTGGCTACTGAGTGAGACCAGAGACCCTGAGCTGTGTGGTGGAGATGGTGAGCTCCCCACCCAGTCAGGCATGCATCTGTAGTCACCACTGCCTGTATTTCGGGATCGTAAAAGGGTTTTCCCCTTGCGAGATTCTCTCTTGTCCACCAGTGTAGGCTCTGTACCAGTGTTGGCGAAACGACCACTAGATCGTCCCACTGACCACTTGCCTGAGACCACTGTTTTGCCAACCATTCCTGCATGGGACGCATGCGCAGTCGCGCGTGGGGGACCAGGTAAATGCATGACGCCATCATGCCCAGTAACCGCATTGCTTTGCATACCGTTATTTGTTGACCGGACTGATAATGTGGAATTTGCAGTAGTATATTCCGAATTCTCTCTTCCGAAGGGAAGGTCAACCCTTCCTGAGTATCTAGGATTGCTCCTAGGAACTGTTTTGAGGTGCTTGGCACCAGGCTTGACTTCTTCTCGTTGATTGAGAAGCCTAATTCGTGGAGGAGGTCGATAGTCCTTTGAATGTTTGTCCTGCAAATTCCTGGGGTTTCCCCCCCGTTATGAGCCAGTCGTCCAGATAAGGGTACACTGGGATTGCCTCCCTGCGTAGGTGTGCCGCTGCCACCGCCAGTACCTGGGTAAATACCCTTGGTGCTGAAGCTATCCCGAAGGGCAGTACCTTGAATTGGTAGTGGCGACTGTCCACCTTGAAGCGCAAGTACTTTCTGTGCGCCGGGAGCATGGAAATATGAAAATAAGCATCTTTCATATCCAAGGTTGCCATGTAATCCCCCTTTTTTAGGAGGGGGATTACCTCTTGTAGCGTGGTCATACGGAATTTTTGGGGCTTGACATACTTGTTGGCAGGCCGTAGGTCCAATACTGGGCGCATTGTCAAATCTTTCTTTGGCACAAGGAAGTAGGTTGAATAGATACCCTTGTTTACCTGGTGTCCTGGGACGAGTTCTATCGCGTCCTTTTCTAGCAGAATGGCGATCTCCTCGAGAAGGATTTTCTGATGTTCTAGGGAGTGTACTTTTTGTCGTGGAGGATGGTTCCGGGGACGCTGCAGTAATTCTATACAATATCCTGAGGACACTTGACAGCACCCATCTGTCTGAGGTGATCCCTTCCCAAGCCTGGGTGAAGTTGGAAATGCGTCCCCCTACTGGGGTTGCGTGAGAAGGGACCCTGAACTGAGCGTCACTGCTTTGGTGGAGGCGTGCCACCTCCCTTGTTGGGGCTGCCTCTCCCACGACCTCTTTTGTTACCCCTGCCGTAACTTTGGGTAGACTGCTGGCTGTTGTTCCACTGTGTACCCTGTCCCTGGGCATAGTTGCCTCTTTGTGAATTTTGGCCGCGTGGGCGACGAAAATTACTGTTCCCCCTCTGGTTAGGGGGTTTGTTGGTTAGTTGGCCAAGGGATTTAAGTGTTTCGTATTCGTCCTTGGCGTTTTTCAGTGCGTCTTCGACCGCTTTCCCAAACAATAGATCGGGTTCCACCGGCTTGTCTATTAAAGAAGCCTGAGTTTCTGTTTTGAACCCCGACTGCCGTAACCACGCATGTCTCTTGATAACAGTACCCTCTGCTATCAATCTTCCTGCGTTGTCCGCGGCGTCGAAAGTTGCTTTCAATATGCAACCAGACACGGCTCTCCCTTCTGCTGAGATCCGAGCCAATTGGCCCTTTAAGGGTTCCGGAGCAGAGGCTATGAGTGCCGCGACCTCTTCCCATTGATGGCAGTTGTAGCTGGCCAACAGGGTGGTGGAGTTAGCAATCCTTTCTTGGTAGGCGGACGTTGAGGCTACCTTTCTGCCAAAGCCGTAAAGTTTCTTGCTCTCCTTGTCGGGAGGAGCTTCTGACGAAGATAAGGGTGTTCCAGCCCTCTTCCGAGTGTTGGTAACCACTAGGGAGTCTGGTTTAAGATGTCCTCTTATATAGAGAGGGTCAGATTGGGCTGCCCGGAAAGGTTTTTCGACCCTGGGGTTGACTGCTCTGGTGAGGTTTGGGTTCACCAGGGACGGATCTATTCTTCGTTGGATGGATTTAAGGATAGGGATGGTCTGAGCGACCGGCCTCCTCTCTCCTACCAACTCTTCTGCAAAGTCCCTTTCCTCCTGTACACCGTGGGTGTCGATGTGAAAATGTTCTGCCGCGCGAGCGAGAACCTCATTAAGGAGGGGCTGGTTATCGACTGGCGAGTCGGTAACTGGGGCTTCGTTCTCTACCGGGGAATCTACTCTGTAAATTTCCTGCTCATCTTCTCCCTCCTCCTGGTCCTCCTCATCCGCATAGTATTCCGTCCCGGTTTGTTCCTCCATAATTTCAAACTCCTGGTCCCCCTCAGGGAAAGGCTCTCCTTGGTACCTGGGGTGTGGAGTAGAGTATGGAGTAGAGTAAGGCTGTACCTCGAAGGGTTCAGGTCTTTCGAACCGGGCCCTTTTACTTAGGGGGATGGGATCAGTGGAACCTGAGGGTGTGGCTCCCTGAGGGTCATACGAGAGGAAATGCTCTGGATTCTTGTCGTAAAAATCAGCCAAGGAAGACATCCTTGACATGACCCTGTCTATGTCTTCGCTGGACCATTCTTTGGAACAGGGGATGACTTTAGTAGGCAGTTTAGGGGACTTATCAAGGGTACCCTTGCTGGATGTTGATCTCTCAGTAGACTTGTATTTGTTTGTCTGCTTAGGGGGGGAAGGATGGTCTTACAGGAGTGGAAGAATGTGCTTTCCGCTGTTTCCCCCCCTCCCCGTGCGTGGAAAAATGTTTTCCCTGTCCCTTGGAGGCCCCGGAGACTTTCGACGCCTGTCGTCGAGGATCGGGAGAGGTATCTGTGTCTTTCGAGCGTGGGGCCTCGCTGGTGTTAACTGCGGCCTCCGTCTCTTGGAGCGCGGCCTGGGGGTGAAAGTCGTCTTCGTCCTCCGACGATCGAACTTCCATTAGTCTAGGGAGCGAGGCATTCTTGGCAAGAGTGGATGATTGCCTTGCGTCATGAGGCGATCTCGATCGAGAGCGCCCAGAGGACACCGAGTGGGACCGTTCTATTTGTGCCTCTTTCCGAGAAGTCGACGTCGTCGAGGTTTGGTTGGACTTAGTGTGCTTAGTGTGTGTAGGGTGTGTAGCGCTTGCGTCGCCGGGGGTCTTCCCCATAGCCGCCCTGCCGGACGATCTTCCAAGGTCGGGGACCTGCGCTCGGCTGTCTTTCGACGCCGTAATGCCCTCGCCGTCCGAAAGTACGGCGTCGCTGCCATCGCTGAAGGCGCCCTCCGCTGCCATGGCCGCCTGCCTGGCGTGGTGGGCCCAACGCTTTGTCGAACGGTCCTTGAGTGTCTTAGGTTTAAACCTACTACACGCTCTGCAGTTCGCTTCGGGGTGGTCCCTCGGCAAGCAGAGATTGCACGTGGCGTGCCTGTCGACCCAAGGGTATTTGCGGTTGCACTTGGGGCAGAATTGGAAAGGGGTACCCTCCATACGCACCTTGAGGCAGCGGGCTGATAAGTGTAGGAAATATATAAGTGTATCTATATACCAAGAGTGAAGAGTATGTACCACCCCCCACTCTCCCTACTTGCAGGGCCGAGGCCAGCGGCCTACTAGGCCCAGGCCGAGGCCAGCGGCCTTCCGAGGCCCAGATCCGTCGTGCAGCAGCCGACGGTCGATGTCTTCTCCAGCCGTCGTCGAGGGTCGACGTTGGGGTGGGGAAGGATGTCAATAAAGAATATTAAATTTCAATTATTAGTAAAAGTATGGCTAAGGCCAGGGGACTCCGCAAGATGCTTCCGACCAGTATGGCGGAAAAAAACAATCTGAGGATCCTAGACGCTTGAGGGATCTTGGGTACAGTGGACGTCACACTAGGGATAGTATTACTGGCACGCCTGTGTCGACGCCCATTCTCGAGTTTCGAAAAACAAACTGTAATACTCTGCAGCTTCCACTAGATGTCGGCCTATGCACAGCATGTGATCTAAGCAGATTCCACAAGCCTCAGAAATATATATATGTTTTAGTCCCCCGGAGTATGTCCCACCAGCTGCTGTCCGCTGTGTTCCTTGCAAGAGGGGTATCGGACCACTCCCCCCTGCTGATAACACTAAAAACCAGACAAAACAAATCAGATGCTGCTTGGCATTTGAACACATACTACCTGGGAATAACTGAGATAGCAGAGGGCCTCTCTCAGGAGACCACAGAATACTTTGATCTGAATGAGGGGTCAGTGGACTTTCCAATTACGTTGTGGGAAGCCTACAAGACAGTCCTCGGGTGGAGGCGGGGGGGAGCAGCATTTCCTTATAGTTAGCTCACTGCAGGCAACATACTCGGGAGATCACTGAGGCCGAAAGATAGGTCACTAAAAAGGAAGAACAGCTTCTGGAATTGGGCCCCAGGCCTCACGAGGCCCTAGTGACGGCACAAGAGGTTTTAAGAAATATTGCCTTAGACAACACACAAGCTGCCCACGGGTCGATCCAGAGTCAAATATATGAAACGGGGGACAAAGCGGACAAGACTCTGGCTTGCTAGAAAGATGCAAAAGAAGAAAGGGCAAGTACGGGCCATTCTATCGGATGAAGGGGAACTTAACTGCGGACCCCGACATTACAGAGGCTTTTGCTGCCTTTTATGAACAACTCTATCCACCCCCATCAAGGGAGTCCGAGACAGGCAGCCTGAAATTCTTAGATTCAATTAAACTTCCTTGTCTCCCCGAACAGGCGAGGGATCTCAAGACCGAGATCACAGAGGAGGAAGTTCAAACCGCTCTGGCGCAGCTCCAACCAGGGCAAACTCCCGGGCAAACTCCCGGGCACACCGGCTTCCCGGTAGAAACCTGGAGGTGACCGGGGGAGTGGGGGGGTTTGGGGGTATGCAATAACTGGACACATACACTGCGTGTTCCTGCGAAGCAAGGAACAGGGACAACTTCCCTTGGACATGCATGGTGAAACCCCTGGAACATTGCGCCTCCTACAGTCCTACTTCACTGATAAACAGAGAAGTGAAAATTCTTGCACAAATCCTAGCTAACAGGTTGCTAAGGGTGATAGAATCCCTTGTCCACCCGGACCAGGGTGGATTTACGCCCGGCAGATCCGCCCGTATGAACTTACGTAGGGTCCAGTTCGCTATTGATCGTGCCCCTGCAATCTCGGACCCACTGGCACTCCTGGCGGTGGATTTCGAGAAAGCGCTTGACTCGGTGGGGTGGGATGCCCTGTGGGAAATTATGGGATTTGGGCACATGTTCACATTCTGGGTTAAACTTCTCTATGACTCCCCCAAGGTGGTTGTGAGGGTAAATGGCAGGTCCTCCAAGGCGTTCCTAATGGGCAGTGGAACTAGACAGGGCTGCCCCTTTCCCCTCCCTATTGTTCCTCCTGGCTATTGAACCGCTGGCAATTAGACTTCGAATGGATAGGAACTGGGCTGGGTTCTCATGGCATTGGGTAAAGGAAGATAGAGTCTCTTTGTACGCAGATTATCTTCTTATCTATCTAAGCAATCCAACGATCTCCTGCCCGATAGTGTCCCATGTTCTTTTAGAATACCAAAACTTTGGTGGGCTCCAAGTAAAACAAAAAACAGTCTACTTCCCACTCCAGGGAGGAGAGGCTGCTATTCCCTAACAGTGTCCGTACTCAGTTTCGATCCTGGGCTTCAACTATCTGGGTATAAGCATCAGTCCAGCCCTAGACTACTTCCTCCAACTCAATCTACAGCCAGTGATTGACAGATTTGCAGCCAATGTTTCTCATTGGCAGTCTCTCCCCCTATCACTAATGGGCAAACCTGCATTGTTTAAAATGATGACACTCCAGAGACTTTTATATGTCCTTCTGAACGCCCCACTCCCCATCCCCCACACAACCTTTGTAGCAATAGATAGCATCCTCCAGGGATTGCTTTGGGGAGGGAAGCAACCCAGAGTTGCCCTCGCGACACTGCAACGCTCGGTGTGGGAGGAAGGCATTGGATTGCCATGTCACCGCACCTATTACTGGGCTGCGCAAACAGTGGGGTGGATGGGGGTGAACGAATGGATACACAGAGACCCTGTGCTCCCACACATCGGGTGGAAGATAGTACAAGCTCTGTGAAAATGCATCTATTCTGCATTATTCTGTGTTAGCCTAAGCGCACACATTGAAGGTCACCCTTCAGACTCCATTTTGGTTTCTTTGCTCACTTGCTGGGTTTTCATGTCGCATGCAGAAAATGATTGCAGCCTGATGGGCTGGTGAACGTGTTCCTACAAAGGAATGCTTAACCTAATGGAATTTACCGGCTTCGAGCCTTCAACATGCAGGCACGGACAGAGAAAGGGCACCCTATGTGTCTCCCTGTCTCCTGCTCTCCAAAGCTAACTGCGCAACCAATGTTTAGGAAACATGATGTACCATGCACATTCTAGGAAGGGAAAGATAATTAAACTACCGAGCCGAAATGCAAAGTGCCCTTTTCGTACAAGAAAAACACAGATAAAGATAGGCCAGGAACATCTGCTTGCACTGGGAACAGAGTGACCTCATTTCTCTGACAACAGTAAATTGTACAGACATGACGTAGATCGAGGATCCATGTGTTGCCATGGATAATGCCCATGTTACGCAGGTCGTAAACCATCTGTAATTGCAACAACCGATGCCGCTCTGAACTGTATAAAGAGGATAATTTCTCTACGCAGACGTAGCTGAAACCGAGACCGCTAGAAGCGAGAGAAAACTCTTGTTATATATTTGTTTTCGCGACTGGTGTTCTTCATTTATCTGCAGTAACTCATTTTTGGGACTTACAGCTCAGCCACCCCTCTCCAGATATTGTACGATGACAGCACAAGGATGGTGGGGATGTCGAGAATGACACTGCATATCCGCCGGGTTTAGAGTGAGGCCCATCAACACATTGAGTGGAAAGCGAGACCAACACTGGCCCAACCTCTGTGGCATAACAAACTCCTTCCCGAAATCCAGAAAATGGGGCAGTTCACGAACTGGGAGAGACCAGGCATACGCACACTTGCAGACACAGTGCAGGATGGACACCTCCTAGATTTCGAGTCTTTGAAGTGTGTTACAACCTATGGACTACTACAGGCATATACAACTTATTCCCACTATATACGCCCAATTACTTCATCTGGTCGAAGTTGCCAACTGTTCCCCTATGGAGACTAATGTTCTCCCAGAGCGCATCCTGACCAAGGTCACCTCCACGCTCTATCAGGTCCTCAACCCCTTAGGACCCGAGACCTGGCTAAGCTAAGAAAGAAATGGGACAGGGACCTGGGCCCATTGGAAACTGAAGAATGGGTGAAAGCACTGACGTTTCCTCGAGAGATAGGTATTGATGCAAAGTTACGATTGATCCAGTTAAAAATATTACACCAATCGTACTGCTCTCGAACAGCGATGGCGCAAAGGGGGTGGTGGACAAAGGGGAATGTCTCCGATGTAGAAGTGCAGAGGGCACCTTCTTCCACATGGTCTGGTATTACAATGTGCTACAGGGCTTTTGGGCGAAATGCATTAGCAAGATCTCCAAGGTTTGGGGGTCCCCGGTTCCACGGGACCCGTAACTGATACTACTGGGAATCTGGGGGAGGTTGATTTTACTAAATATGAAAAGGCATTCCTGGCGGTGGCATTGGGCGCAGGGAAGCAGCAAATGGCCGCAACTTGGGGCTCAGCTGAAAACGGAGTATAGACCTATGGTCCAACAAGGTGAACAGAAGTGCATCCCTAGAGAGACGAATCTATAAGGCTAGAGGATGCGCCACGAAATTCCAGAAAGTCTGGGGGAAATGGGAGGGTTCTTGATAATCCCCCAAAGGAGGAGGCCCGGGAACCCCACGATCTTCCACAACGGGTCAGATACCCACACCCGAGAGACTGACCCCTGGTCAGCCTGAGATACCCATGTGCTGCCGGGACATAACTCATGGTTAATACTGCTGATTGTAGATCATGTGACCTTGTTGGTTGTTTCATGCGGTTATGTACTCATAAATAAAATTAATAAACAGTTATAAAAAATCAAATAGGGTGTCACTAACCAGAAAAACAGTCCAATCTTTGTCTCTCCTTCGAAAACGAGGACGCCAGTTGGAGTCAGACCGAGGTGGTAATCATTCCCATCCCTGGCCTAGAGAAAAAGGACATTAATATATTATTTAAATCAAGAGTGTGTCACTCCTTAAAACAACAAACCAATTCAAATCAAGCTTTAAGGGAAGTATTTTGCAAGCCTGCAGCACACTGAGACAGTGATGTAGCATATTATGTTGTACATGTAAACCTTACTACCATAGCCCGTTTCCTAATGCTGAAAAAGCCATCAATGGGCCATAAACTACTTGCATAGCGGTCAAGTTTCCCCGATTCCATGCTTGACACCTTATGCCATTCCTGGATTTTCCATCGCATACTGGGAGTTGTATGCCCATACCAGGAAAATGCAAACCTACAAGTCCCAGCATGCAACGGTGAACATCAGGACTGGCTTGAGGTGCCATGCAAGGAACTGAGAATCTTGGCAGCTGTGTATTTGCTGCCAGGATCTACTGTTCTGCTTGGGTGGTCTCTTTTTCAAAAGTAAAGGCCATAGTTGGCCAGCTCCCAGATTAATCTAAATACTGAATCTGTTGGTTACATCCATGACCACCAGTCTAGCTTCAGAGCTTCCAGAAGCATGGAAACTGCTCTCCTGAACACCCTTGAAGACTTGCTCTCCAATCTGGACTCCAATCTCCCTTCTGTCCTCATTCTTCTAGATTTATCCTCTGCCTTTTACATGGTCAACCATGCCATCCTGCTCAATCGCCTGCGCGACAACCTTGGTATTACTGATCAGGCCCTTGCCTGGTTGACCTCCTTTCTCACCGACCACCTGGGGCCTTTCCTCTCTTCTATCCCTCTCGCTACTTGTGGTGTTCCCCAGGGGTCTTACCTCTCTCCCTGGGTCTTCAACCACTGGCCCCTCTTGCCACCGCATCACTATTTTCTGCTCCAATTTTCAATTATGCAAATTACACCCAGCTCTCTTTCAGGCTGCCCTCAGCCACATCTGCTGCTTCTCTCATACCAGACTGCGTGGCTGCAATTCAGGAATGGTGTGCCACCAATGATCTCTGCCTTAATGCCAGTAGGACCGAGATGTGCGTCTCTGTCTCTCTCTCAACTCCACCCTTTCCTTCTCTCCACACATCTCTGACATCTCTAAGAAGTCAAACTATCAGCTGCATCTCCTCAGGAGGTATTCCTCCTTTTCTCACTCTTTCCCCCAGAAGCTCACTGTCTCCAGAGCGCTGGTCCTCTTCCTGCCTCTACTCTTAGACCTTTAGAACTTATCCAGAACAAGACTGTGAGACTTGTCCTTGGCCTCAAGCCCAGGGATCGCATCTCTCCAGCTGTGAAATCTCTTCACTGGCTCCCCGTGGCCTCAAGGATCAAGTTCAAGACCCTATGCACTGTCCACAAGGCTTTCTGGGGCCTGGGACCGCTCTACCTCCAACTTTCTCTTCCAAAACATCTTCCTTCTCGAGCTCTCCGCTCATCCACCTCCAACTCTGAGGGTCAGATGCTTCTCCAAGCAGAGAGTTGGGAGCAGATATCTCTCCTCGGCTGGGGCCTCCCACTGGAACAGCCTCCCTGCCCCTGTCAAACTTGAGCAGAACCAGCTCCCCTGTTCCAGAAGCAACTCAAGACCTTCCTTTTGGCTTCTGCTTTTTATCTTCCTCTCCCCTGCTGATGCACCCAACTGCTCCGCACACTGTTCACCCTCTGAACTCTGACTAAGGTTCCTGCATGCCCAGTTGCCCTTGCACTACCTGCACGCTCTCCAGCGCTAAAGGATCTGTATCTGCAACCCTACAGTCCCTTCTCTCTGCACTTATGAGCCACCCACTGGCTGCACTTGCGAGTTAACTGCACTTCCCCCTTCCACTCTCCCCCCCCCGGGAACTTCTACCCTTCCCTCTTCCCCGCAAATGCGCAATCTGAATGACACAAGGCCTAGTAAGATTGTTATTTTGCCCTCCCTTTGTTTCTCCCTCCTTATCTTGTCTCACCTAGAAACACTTGTGTACAGGCGCGTTATAAATGCCATATCACACACTGTGCAAGGGGGTTGCACCTTTTGAACATGCTGTCCCATTTGTGGGGAGTCAGGTTTACAGGCTACAGAGTAGCATTATTAGTGCTGTATGTCACAAGTCTACCCTGGCAATCAGAGCTGGAACCTCTATGGCAGGCCATCAAGTGAGCAATTGCACACTGAGACGAATATTCACCAAGGTAGGATTCTGCAGGCCTCTTATTCAAAATCCTGAAGTTCAAACTTACCTTCACCACATGCATGTCTACCCCATACATTTCAAGCCACTTGGCTTTGTTTAAGTAATTTGTTTCGGCTTCTTCAGGCATCTGTCCTCTGAAAAACAGAAACCCCCTCCATGTTAAATCGTTGAAACAAAACTAGAGGGATTACAAAAATAAAAACAAAGATTCAGATGTTAGTAACCAGCTAAATACTTCCCATCATACTACTCTTGGTTTATCCATTGGCAGAAAAACTTTAAATGGATTTTACTGTGGAAGTAATGAGGAACAAAGTTGGGTTTACTGGTCTCTCCCGCCTAAATCTTTAGGATATTTAATCGTAATTTGTGCATTTTTGTTAGGGAGATTGATCTTCAGCCCTGTGGTCAAGCTCTTTAGGTGCATCTTCCTGAGTTTGGTACCGTTAGTGATTCCCTCAAGCGCACCAGGCTCTCCAGGAGGTAGTCGTGACAGCAACTAAGAGTTAAGCAAGGGTCTACTCTCAGGAAGTGAAGTGAGTTAGCAGAACCAGTGCACATTTCATTTTATAAGCATATAATCGTCACATACAAAAAAAAAAAATCACCAAACTTGTAGGTAAGAAAACATTGTAAAACAAAAGATACTACAATTTTGTAGGTAAGTTGAAACAGTTTTGATAAAAATTCTTTGAGAGTTCGGACCATCGTTGAAAATGAAATGCAGATAAAAGGTATGTATACAATTGGGGCAGTCTTGGGCGAAGAGTCAGGAAAACATTACACTCGGACCAAAATAAGCAGTTATGCAACAGAGGCAGTAGCTGTGCATGTTGGTCGGCAGCCACCTTATGGTGCAGCAGCAAGACAATGATGAAGGGAGAACCCCAAGAGACTCAGAAAGAATGATCATTGAACATTGAGAGGTAGGGGGTCCAAATGAAAGGAGCAGAAAGCTGCAGTCGTCTGTACTCAAAGAAGGGTTCCCCTGTTGTCCTCTGGTACAGGATTTGGCTTCTGAGGATGGGTCAGGTTAGGGAGGCCAAGGCAGAAAGAGTACTGAAGAAAAGTTGAAGTCACTCAGAAGAGGAGGTAGCCCGTGAAGAAAAACTCAGGTGAGTTGGGAGGTGTGGTTGCAGAAATAAAGGCAGCACATGCACCTGGAACATTCAGTCGTGGAAGATGGAACCAAATGGCTTGCCAGACATCCAGAGATTAATAATCTCTTGTCAATTTGGCACATTCTTTAGAGTCCTGGCAGTGAAGGGACACCCATACCTGGATCCAGCAATGAGGGCATGGTCAGGTGCTTCATGGAGAGGAGGCCTTTAAGCGGAGCTGTGATCCAGTTGTCCCAACCACATCAGGAGGAAGGAGTGCCACTGTGGGTTCTTCCTAGTCATCCTGGAGCAGGAGAGCTTTGCCATCAGAGTCTGCAAAGTGTCAAAGTATGCTAGTGCAGAGCTTTGGTCCTTCTGGGAGCAGTAGGCCTTCCGGAGTGCAGGTACAGAGTTCCAGTAGTAGACAAGTTGCAAGGGCAAGGGAGTGTGCTTTTATCCGCCTCTAGAGGCGGAGAGTGAAAACAGCACCCAATAACACCCCATTCAGAAGGGCAATCGGTCAACAGCAGACCATTCCTTCCAAGCACATCCATGCATTCTGGAAGTATCCCTAACAGAAAGAAACAAATCCACACTGTTTCAGACGTGCATCTGCATTAGCCAAGCATAATGGCTTTCAGGCTTAAAACAGCACTCGGTCCTGTGATACAAGCATCTAGTAGCCCAAGATGGCCATTTCCTCACACACAATAGGGACAATGAAGTTGTGTGAACCCCCCCCCAGGTCCTCAAAGGAAAACAAAGAACTTACATTTTGGTACATAGATGAGGGGTCAAAAAGGACCAGGAGAGGTAAAAATGTATTACACCCAGTGGAAGCATAATACACAAAAAGCCTATGCACATGACTAACAGAGGGCGCTCTCAGACACTATGGGGTAGCACTGCCTTAGACATCAAAAGGCCTCTGAAGGCAGAGAACACAAAAGCACAGCAACACACTCAGTCAGCGTTGGGGAGAATTTTGCACAACCCTTGGTGAGGGCTACGTAATCATATAACCTAATGTTGAACAGGGTCTCACCCAAAAGGAAAGACCAGACTACAATGGTAGCTGAAATAGAGCAGTCAGGCTCAACGTTGGGAGGAAAGAATGTTGGCTGGGAGATCAAATTAATGTCAACAGACACCACAAACCTATACACCACACTAGTATACTGAAAATGTGACATGCATTACTTACTGTAATTGTATTTCTGATGCTGGTATCCGTTTAGATGCACATGCTTTGCATAGGTTGACATCTAGTGGTAGGTGCAGAGTATTGCATGGCTTGTTTTCGAAGTTCGAAAAGGGTCGCTGACTGGGCGTGTTCGTAATACTATCCCTTGTGTGATTTACTGTACCCATGGTCCTCCATTCGTCTGGTCCATCAGATTGTTTTGTTTCTGACATAAGGGAGCATGAAGTGTATGCATGTGTACAGGTGAGTGAGGAAAGGTGCAAGTTGTATATGTGCCTTAAACCTCAAAAGGGCAGGAAGGGTGGGCACACACCAATCTAAGCAGATACAAGCATAAGAAATATGATTACGGTGAGTAATGTATGTCTTCTGAGGCTTGTGGATCTGCTTAGAATCACATGCTTTGCAGAGACTAGCGAGTAGCGGAACAGTGGACGTTTAGGAATAAAACATCCACTCCAGACACTCACCTCTCCCATCACTATGCTCACTCTCTACTCTATACCAACACACAATAGAGCGCAGCTACACCCCTCGATCAATTTTGGCCTAGCTGCTCACATACAAATAATACTCAATGAAATACCCCACGAAACAGCAGCCTAGCTGCACACAAGCATCCCACACAGGCCAAAGGCCACCAGAATGCAGTCTCGGACACCAACCTCCAGACTACACACATTCAACTGATATCTCAATACCACCACACCTAATGTTACGATGCAGCTACCATCAGGCAATCACATCAGTTGCTCACATACTGAGTGCACCCAAGCACTCTAGGATACCCTACTCTCTCGACTGACCTGGACTATGGTCCCCAAGGCCATTCAACCCAGAAGGGCTTTGAGGTCATACCAATGATATATAGAACGCTATATAAATGCCAAATAACATAACAGTAGTACCTGGAGAAGGTGGTGGGTTGTTTGAAGGAACAGCAGCAAAATGATGTCTCAAAACTGCTTGACACACTTGTGAGTCACCTTTTGAATGAGTATGTAAGCAGAAGTGTTAAAGCTCCAAGAAACTTTTAATTGACTGGGAACGAGACTTGATTTTTCTCGATTGAGAATCCTAATTGGAACAGTAGATTGATAGGTTCTTGGGTGTTCCAAAGATACACCTATGGTGTCTCCTGTTATTAGCCAGTCGTCTAGATAAGGGTACACTGGAATTGACTGTCTGCGCAGGTGGACTGCCACCACTGCGAGTACTTTTGTGAATACCAGTGTCACTTACGCTATGCCGAAGGGAAGCACTTTGAATTGGTATGGAGTTAGTACTACTTTGAACCTTAGGTATTTTCTGTGCGCTGGCTACATTGAAATATTAAAGTAAGCATCTTTCATGTCCAATGTTGCCATGTAATGCCCTTGCTCCAGAAGTGGAATTACTTCCTGCAGTGTTGTCATCCTGAATTTTTCCAGCTTGACATATGTGTCTGCAGGACACAGGTCTAACACGGGGTGCATGGTTAAATCCTTTTGGGGACAAGGAAGTAAATCTGAATAAATACCCTCATTTACCTCTAGAAATGGAACCAGCTCTATGGCTCCTTACACCAACAATGTTAATATCTATGCTTGTAGACTTAACTGATGCTCTCGCAACATTTTCCTTGATCTTGGCGGATGGTGGAGAGTTCTTTGGAGGAATTCTATTGAATACCCTTTGGTTACTGTTATATGATAAGTCATTTATAATGAGCCTGTACACGTTTCTAGGTCCAATAAGTCAAGGGAGGGTACACAGGGAGGACAAGACAACAATTTTACTAGGCCTTGTGTCATTCAGATCGTGCAAATGAGGAACGCAAAGTACAGGGGAAGGGCGGGAAATCCATGGGGGGAGTGCAATTAGAGCAGCATTTCTCAGAGTAAGTGCAAAACCACTTGTCTGATGTTATACTCCCCTACGCCCCCCATGCGTGGAGGTGAGGAAGAGCGATACAATCCACTACTGAAGAAGCATGGGAGGGGACCTGCACTTATAAGTCATTCGCTGGAGTGGGCAGCAAAGCCTCTATTGGTTGTACTCCTGCCCCGACCTTTGCCTTGTCGGAACTCTCGATGTTGGGAGGTTTGAAAGGTGGAATACGGTCCCTTTTCATTTAAAGTGTCCACAAAATCTGTGTGCTCTACAGTTTCTTGGGTTTGGATCTTAAAATGATCTGGTGTTTTTGGAAGTAGGTCATTGAACAGAAGCTGGTTGTCAAGAGGGGATGTGTGTCCAGGTTCGGTAGTATTGTCCACAGATGGTAAAATAGATACATCTGCGTGATCTGGGTCATGTAGGTCATAACTGGTAGGGTCATTAGGGTCATCATACCAGTTTCCCTGGTCATCACCCTGGCATAGATTATCATATACTGGTCTATGGAACTGTGAAGGAGCGCTTGGAAAGAGGAACGTTATTTTCTTCCTGCCACTTACTACAGCAGCACTGCGAGCTGTGTGTGCTCTTGCTGCTCACCGCATCGCTTCCTGGAGGAGGCGGGTACTGTTGCGGTCACGTGACATCACGTGACATTCATCTCCGGCATTAATTCCAGGCATAGCCGCCCGTGTGGTGTGTTTTATGGAACTGTGAAGGAGCGCTTGGAAAGAGGAACGTTATTTTCTTCCTGCCACTTACTACAGCAGCACTGCGAGCTGTGTGTGCTCTTGCTGCTCACCGCATCGCTTCCTGGAGGAGGCGGGTACTGTTGCGGTCACGTGACATCACGTGACATTCATCTCCGGCATTAATTCCAGGCATAGCCGCCCGTGTGGTGTGTTTTATGGAACTGTGAAGGAGCGCTTGGAAAGAGGAACGTTATTTTCTTCCTGCCACTTACTACAGCAGCACTGCGAGCTGTGTGTGCTCTTGCTGCTCACCGCATCGCTTCCTGGAGGAGGCGGGTACTGTTGCGGTCACGTGACATCACGTGACATTCATCTCCGGCATTAATTCCAGGCATAACCGCCCTTGTGGCGCTAAGCCCTGGAGGCAGTAAGGGCTGGAGCCGCTGTTTTGCTGTTTGGCTGGGACCTGGGCAACTGGCATGTGTTAAGTGTTTGAGAAGTTTTGTTGTTTGTTAGCATACATTGTAAAATTGGTAGCTCAACCAAGAAGGCTGTCATATTTCGCTTTTTAACTCCCTGATTTAATATCAGGTAAGGTGCTTTATTTTTAAGTGCATATTTTGTAATAATTATTTTAAAATTTGGCGCACCTTCTTATCACAATGGCTAATGGCCTGCGAAGTGGACGTTGCACTGAGGCAATAACTAACATCCTAACATCTTCCAGTATTGACTCCATGATATGTAAAGGTCGAACCTCATATTGTGAAGCACCATTAATGGATAGGGTAGACGAAAATATTTCTATCGTTCCTGAGGCTTGTTTAGACATTGGCAACCGCTCTACTCATGCAGTTCAAGTGCATGCTACTTCCTCTGTTTGTACATATGTTCCTACTAATGTTGAGGAAAATGAGTTTGTAGATGTAAATATGAGCGATAGTATGATTCGATTAGATTCCTGTACCCCTACTAAAGTGCAGTTTAGCACCACCTTGCAGAAGATGGCTGCATTAAATGCACAAGTTAACCAAACTATTAGTATGATGACTCCATTAGTATTCGGTACAACTAACTTGGGTCTCATAGGAAATACTAATAGGAGCAATCTTACTAAAATAGATGATGATGCAACAGATGAGGTACCAATTGGAACAATCCCACGCACACTTTTATTCTCGCCTGTTAAATCTAATACTTCTAATAAATCACCAATTGACGATTTTGGAGTAGATATGAATAGTGCGCGTGGGGCTGAAAACCAATCCCCAACCCCTCTACCGGTGATTACCAAAATTCTAGATCTCCTCGATAAGGGTCATGAGCTTACTCATCTTGAATTAAAAGAAATTAAAGCCATTTTACATTATTTGTGCTCCAAAATGGATAAAATTGAGGGGTTTATCACTGCAGTTGAGACCCTAAGATCCATCCAATCTGAAATTAGTGGATTAGGTCATAGTAACGATGAGGCAAGGGGGCACGACATATGTGTAAATAGTTTGAAACAGTGCAATCAGATCGCACTAACTGATTCTATGAAATGTAAGTGCGACAATGATTTTAAAGAAATCAAGGCATCAGTCGATGCACTGCATTTCACTATCACAACTCACTTTTCCAAAATGGAACCTTTAACGCAGTCCCCTGATAGTCCATCCGCTTTAATTGAAGAAATGGAATTACAAAATAAAACAGAGACTGAACATTACGCTATAGATGAACCCCTCACTTTTATGTCACGTCGAGTTAAAAAAAATCACCTGCGAGTTGTTAAGAGATACGCTAAGCGTAGGAAAGATGCACTGTCCCACAAGAAAGATGGACGTGGAAAGGATAACTATCCTGTTTCTAGTACAGATTTAATCGATGAAGAACATATTGACGTAGAACAACTGTCCAAAGAAAGCCAAGCTGCTCTTACTCCTGTTATCAATTTATCGGAGGTAGCAAGTCAAAATGGTATAATTACCAAGGCACTAATTATGGGTGCTGCTCCTCCCTTAACTGATAATCTTAAGTCTGGCACTATTCATTCAGTAAAGAGTCCATCTGAGGAAATTACGAATTCAAAACCTCTGATTAAATCAAAATTATGCGAAAGGTCTTTAAAGGTGTTGGAAAATCAGGACAATGGATGTGTTACAACTTTAACTGAACCTATTATTGGCTCCGTAGTAAAAAGCAACTTAAGGGACTTTTTCCCGACTATAGGGAGATGTCGTACGATGAAAAATAACATTATTCACCGGGGCTCTCAGGGTAGCGATAATTCGATTTCACTAATCAAGAAAACCTATAGTGAAGCATGTTCGAGGAATACGACTATCGAACCCTTTGTGGACATTATTTCCAAACAGCCCAAAAATAAATCCGTAGTTGCTGTAAATGGTATTGGTAAAATGGGGAAGGTCGAAGTAGATGAAATAACTAATATCATTGAAGAGGAGGAGAACATGACTAAGTCGCCAATGGTACGGGGAAAAAATCTACATTGGTTGAGGCATTGGCCATGTGTCATAAAGAAAGTTCTAAGTCTAGTGGCTTCGATCAAATTGGAGCAATTGGTAATGTAATGACTCCAAACTGTATATCTATTCATGGCCCTGCGCAAAGCAGATCACTACCACAAAATATGAATACCAATCCTTTCCTGTATAAAAATGACAAATCCTCTGTAGTTCTGAGTAAAACCTCCTATGTGGATAATCCGAACATAAACAACTATAGTAAGATCTCACTTAAACAACCTAATAATCTATCAATCAATACTGATGTGGAAGTAGTAACTCCATCTGTCTCAGTGTTGATTCCAGATAGGTCCTTGCAGTCAAATGAGATAAAGGAATATATTATAGGATTTGAAGGTAATGCTGCAGCACTGGTTGATAAACGTATTAATCGTTCATTTATCTTCTCCATTTTCTCAAAAATACCTCAATTGAGAATGGTGAAATCTAATGATATCACTAGAGTCTCCCTGGCAAGAATCAATAACTTCAGGGCTCTATGTTATCTCACTTCTGAGGCAGTAATGAAATGTATTTGGTTCAATCGGGAGGAAATAAAAAGAGAAGGTTTGGTTTTACTTACCTTCGGATCTGAGGACGATGCTGCTCTTTTCTTAGATCCACCAAAGGTGCTTGATGGAAATTGTACTGATCTGGTATTGCCCAATGTTAAAACTACCATGAGCTCAGAACTTGATTTGGCTGAGATTTTGAAAGCTGTAGCTCAAACAAATGGCCTTCCTTGGCTGGAACCTTTGCTTTTGGCCATTTTGTCCTCTAAAACTACCTTATTACCTATAAAATCAGTTCCATAGCTATCGAATCACAAAGAACTTAAAATCATATCTTGGAATTCATGTGGTTTTGTGAATTTAATAAACTGGCATCTTAACGTTATTGATGTTGAAGGACCCATGATAATCATAATCCAAGAGACGATGAAAACTGAACCTTTACTTATCCCTGGGTACATTACTTTTAACTCATTAGCCAAGAAACATTTATTAGGCCGCCCATCCGGGGGCTTATCGATTGCAATAAATACCTCACTTATAGTTCAATCTAATGTATTTTGGACTTCTCTGAGTTTATTAGGGGTTCATCTTGACATACCCTCAATTAGATATTCATCATTAATAGTCATTTCACTATATTGGAATCCTGCCAATTTAACTATCGATGAGATGCTGGACGATCTTGAAGCATGTTTAGAATTTTCCGCTAGTATGTATCAGAAGTACGAGATCATTCTTGGTGGTGATTTTAACTGTGACTGTAGAAATGCGACTGAAAATAGCCTACCTAAATCCATAACCTTAGCAGGCATTAGAGGAGCTAAGTTCAGAGAACTCCTAACTGACTGGGATATGGATCTTTTGGTGACACATGATATGAAATCCAAAATTACATGGGAAAGAGGAGTCAAAAACTCAATGATAGATTTTATCTTTGTATCTCGCAATCTTATAGCTTACATGGCTCCATTAGTAATAGATCCTATACTGTTTGGTGACCAAGCTCAACTTATAACATCATTGAAATTGAAATGTCACTCGTTAGGAGCAAATTATTCACTAACAGCAGTAGAAATTGATCGCCCACAGCATTCAATCAGGTGGAACAAGGGCCTGTGCGATCAGATTGTCAAACATATATCGCGAGAAACATTGCGAGTTAATCAATACGGTGTTGATTTAAGAATAAAACTATCTGATAAGGAGTACTCCAAAATAATTGACACCGTATTGCTTAAATTTTGCAAAAAACGCAGTAGTGCGAAACATATTCATGTTTATGATCAGAAATGTAAATTGTTGAAAAGGGAAAAAAATAAAGCCCTTAGACAACTGAAATTTAACGAATTGAGTATTGAAAGAATCAGGGAAAGGCGGAATCAAATCATGTCTCAGTATAAACAAAATTTAAGGTTTGCCCGGATCTCAAGACATAACGAGGAGAATTGTACTCTAATTCGTGCCATTACATTGTATGATACTCGAGTAATATGGCGTACTTTAAAAGCCAACTCTAAAAATGCTGTGTTACCTATGCCGAATTGCATTTCTGATCAGACATGGCAGATGTATATAACTGCCAAATACCAATTGCCTGATAAGTTTTATTCTCTTCCTGACATATTGCTAGACCTTACTAAGATCCCTCGGTTTAATTGGAGTACTAGTGATATAATTTGGGCGATTTCGAGGTTGTCGTACTCTAAGGCTCCAGGACCGGATGGGCTCCCCCCTTGTCTTTATAAAGCAGATCCTGTTATGTGGGCAGAAATTATAAGTATTAAATTTGAAACCATCTTCAATTCTGGGGAAATTCCACCATCTTGGTTAACTGCAAATATAGTCCCCATATTCAAGAGGGGTGACCCTTCCCGCCCTGAAAACTATCGCCCGATTTCCCTAATCGATACTGAGGCTAAAATCTTTGCGATTTTACTTCTTTACGACTTGGAGAGAATCATTGATATTTAGAATAAAGACCCTTGGTCTCAAACGGGTTTCAGAAAGAATATGAGTACTATTTTAAACGCATTTATCCTTGCGCATGTTATTGCGGGTGCAAAAAATAAGAATACGAATCCAGTATATATTGCAATGATTGACATGAGTGCGGCCTTTGATAATGTTGTCCGCAACCTGCTGTGGATGAAAATGTTGGCCTTTGGAATTCCAAATGACATAATGTATTGGATTATGAAACTACACACCAAAACAACTTATAGAATAAAAATATCACAGGAGGGAGGTACTACAGCTCCAATAGGAACAGCATTGGGTTTGAAACAGGGCTGCAACCTTGCAGCAACCCTGTTCAATTTATATATGGCGGATCTGGATAAGAACTGGGAAAAAATGAACATGTTTTCTGTGAAGGTTGGGAGCATATCTCTGCAATGGATTGCCTTCGCAGATGATATTATCTTGTTTGACCCTACTCCTGCAGGTTTACAAATGAAATTAACTCTCTTTGAGGAATTTGCAAAGGATCACAACTTGACTCCTAACCCGGCAAAGACTGCCATTATGAAATTTGGAGTAAAGCAGAAAAAGGGCAGATTTAGATGGCATATTATGGATAGTCAGATATTTTGCATTAACAATGCTATTTATTTGGGGTATCATCTTTCTGATCAGAACTCCATCAAAGCATGGACAGATATTATTAAATGCAAAACCAGACCACTCCTCTCACAAATGAAAAAGATTTATACCCGTTTTTGCAAATTTTCTTTAACTCCGCTAATTGAATTTATGTCCTTGAAAACTGAGTGTGTCATTCTTTATGCGCTGGATATTTGTTTGTGTGATATGTCTAATATGTTGGATTGTTTACAAGGCTCACTTTTAAAAGCAGCAATGTTTTTGCCAATGTCCATTCCGAATGCCATCATCCGACATGAATTGGGGTTGGTTGCATTATCGTTTAGATGGAAATGGAGACAGTTATCTCACTTTTCCAAAATGAATTATCCACCGATTAATTCATTATATATGGACTTGAATAAGATGTTGGGTATCCACTGTCCTATTTCCTTTTATAACCATCAACTAAAAATGCAACAACTTTTAAGTGAAGTCAACATCACAGTGAATGATGTTTATCTCCGCCCTGGTTATGCTAAAAAAAAACTCTTTGAATTAGATTGGTGTGCAACTATTGATCGGATTAGGACATATAATTCTTATGAAGAATATGGTGCCTATGTTAAGCAGCGCATTCCCCGCTATGCACATATCACTTTATTTCCCTGTGAAATTACCAGGAAGGCGTATATTCGATTTAGATTTAATCTCTATCATACGAGAGATAGAATTAAGAATTGGCAAACAAATGCCATCACATTTGCTGCGGGATGCAGATTCGATGAATGCAGCGAACCATATGAAACATTGAAGCATCTCGTACTCTATTGTCCGCATTTTAAAAAAATGCGCACAGCAAGACTCATGAAATTTGTTGATATAGAGTTTGAAGATTGCCTTGAGTTTTTATGGTCTCATTTGATGCAAGGAGCTCACAATCGCCTAATTTTTGAACTAGTAAGCTTCTGTAAGCATATAGAAAAGGAACTTATTTTGAGTGGAGTATGAAATGCTTAGATGGTAAACTGTTTAGTCTATCTTCTTTTGCACCTGCACTTTAAATTGTATTTTAGAGTATTGTGTATTGATGTAATTTTATATGTTTCAAAACCTTTTTTACATGGATTTAATATGTTTGTTTTGCAAAGGTTCTACTCGAATTTATTCCTGTAATTGAACTAAATGCAAATAAAAAAAATAAAAAAAAAAAAAAAAAACATACTGGTCTTCATAGATGTCTTGTTCTTGATAATAGCTTTGATAATCCTGGAATAAGCCTTGAGACTGCTTATTGACTTCAATGACACCAGGTCTTGGGGATGGTTTTAAGTTGCTTACCTGCAACTATTGTTCTACAGCATGAGTCTGGCATGGATTCACATGCTCATGAATATTCCCTGCCGTCAGGTTGGGAATCCTCTGTAAAAGAAAAAATTGTTTCACTTTCACTTTATAACTGCATTTCTCCTCTAAACCAATCACTGTCCTCTGGGACATACTGCCCCAATCCAATGACAGTCCTCTCCCCAAGCCCCTCCTCTGTCAGTCATCTTCAAATTTGGTATACACCTATAGTGGCAGTATGACCAAGAAGAGCCGCAGCTGGGCCGGAGGGAGGGTTCACATGTAGATCCATGCCAGACCCATGCTGGAGAACAATAGTTACAGGTAAGTAACAAACCTTCTCCAGCATAGAGTCTGGTTTGGATGTACATGATCATGAATAACGAATACACAGCAGTACACAGCACACAACCATGGGTGGTGGCAAGGCTCAACAGAAGCAATTAACACCTACCCCTGGAACAGGCTCACCTCAAGCAAACAGATTGTGTAGCACTGCTTGGCCGATTCTGGACTCCTCCCCGGAATCCCAGTTGATGCAGTAGAATTTCACGAAGGTATGCGTGGCACTGAACGTCGCAGCCCTGCAAATGTCCAGCAGGGGCACAACAGAAAGTAACGCTGTTGTTGCAGCGATCGCTCTGATGGAGTGGGCTCTCGGACAGTCCGGCGGGGGCCATTTCGCCAGCCGATGATCGTGCATGATGCAGCCGAAGAGCCATCTTCAGATGGAGGCCTTGGACAAGGCCTTCCCATGGTTCAACATTTTAGAAGTCTTCCCAAAGCTCTTCATGCGTGACCTATATAGGTTCAGAGCACGAGCAACGTCATGCAGGGCCCTCTCTGCCGGCAACAAAAGTTTTGGGAAGAAAACAGGCAAAACCAAAGGCTCGTTGAGGTGGCATTTTGAAAGAACCTTCAACATGAAAGAGGTGTGTGTATACAGTACCACCCTCGACTCATGGAAAGTCGGATCCGGTTGCTTACCAGATAGGGCCTGGATCTCACCCAGACATCTGTCAGAAGTGATAGCCACGAAGAAAGCAGTTTTCCACGAGAGAAACTTGAGCCGGCCCGATGCATAGGTTCGAAAGGTGTCCCCATGAGCCTTGTTAGAACCACAAGTTCCCATGTAGGGATGGGATCCTTCACTGGCAGGAAAGATTAGAAAAGCCCTTTGAGGAATTCCTTGACTAGGGTGTGGGACCACAGTGAGGATCTTCCCGGATCCCGGGTGTAGCGAGAGATGGCCTCCAGGTGTACCTTGATGGATGCGTGAGCCAGCCCAACTCTTGCCAAGGACAGTAAGTATGGAAGGATCTGTGGAGCCGTGACCCTCAGAGGGGTAATCCTCTGACCGGCTCAACGTAGCAAAACGCGTGCACTTATGACCATAGCACTTTAGAGTTGACGATGCCCTGGCCTTGGCGAGGACTTCCTTGCAGTCCGCTGTGGCTCATAACCTCCAAACTGTAAGGCTGCAGGAGCCATGCCTTCAGGTTCAGTGATCCTGGGTCGTGACGAGGGATAGCTCATTCCTCTCTGGTGAGCAAATCCAGAAGTACCGGCAACTTGACTGGCGGTTACGCCGACAGGCTGAGCAGGTCCGAATACCAGAGATGTCTCGGACACGCAGGGGCGATGAGTATCATCTTGCAAAGACGCTGTCCGAGTGGGTTGATAACACGTAGCAGGAGAGGAAACTGCGGAAAATCGCACAGAAACAGGCCTTCCCACAGGAAGGAGAACACGACCCCCAAGCTCTTTGGTTTATGAAATGTGCTGACAAACATCTGGCATTTAGAGTTCGCTGCAGTGGTGAAATAACAGTTTCTCATCATAGTGACTACCTTACTCCTAGTCCATAGTCCCCTTTCCTCAATACTTTTGGACATTCCGTCCATCGAAACGGGACCGGAGCACTTTTGAAGCATCAAATATAACCTTTTTGTCCTATTTCTATGCGGGGGCCCCCACACATTGCAGTGGCCCCACCTTCCTGGGCTCCGTCATGCGCATCGCCCTTCATTCCTTTTCTATCGCCGAAGTCGAAGGACCATTAGCAAAATAGAGGATACTTTTTTTTAGAGGGGACAGGCGGGCGTATGGAGGAAACGGGACTATGGACTAGGAGTAAGGAAGTCACTACGGTGAGCAACTTTGTTATAGTCCTACATCCCTGTCCCCTTTCCTTCATACTTTTGGGAGATTCCCAAGCACTGACCAGAGAAAACGGGAGGATGGACATTTTCAATACTGGAATAGGTTCTTAAGAACTGCCTGGCCGAACTGGGCATCAGCCCACTTCAAGACAATCGTGTCTGCAAAAAGCTGAGGGAGCAGCCCATAGCATCATTGGCTATGCACTCCCAAGGAACATATTTCTAGAAGGCAAAAGCAGCCGCTTTGCTACGGTGCAAATGCGCATGAAAGTCCCTTGGGGGCTGGAGGCCTTGAATTGTATAAGCTTCCGAGATGCATGAAGCGATCCAGTGTGAGATAGGCGCTTTTAAAGCCGGGTTCCCTTTTGGGTCACCGAAAGTAACAGAGTTGTGAAGAATTTCTGAGTCACTTGTTCTGTTGAGGTAAAACTTCAGCGCTCATCTGACATTTAGGTTATGCAGAACCCTCTCTTCATCCGAGACAGGGTTCGGAAAGAAAATCTGTTAGGATATCGATTGATTTATGTGGAACAGACCATTTTTGGATGGAAAGAAAGAGTGAGAAGCACATTATCCATGTGGAAAGTTAAGAACGGATATTCGACAAAGAGAGCTTGAAGCTCACGTATTCTACTCAGAGATGTTACCGCAATCAAGAAGGCCACTTCCAAGAAAGAAACTTGAGCTTGGTAGTGGCCATTGGTTCAAATGGCTTATGATCCAGATCCCATTTAGGGTGAGGAGCCCTGCCCGGCGGAAAGAGGTGAAGACCACCTGCGAAATGCCTCTATTACTGGGTTTTCCAGAGAAAAAGAGCAACTGTCTGTAGACAGATGAGCAGCAATGGCCGATAGATATGTTCTGCATGATAAGACTTGGATGCCAAAGGCTGCAAGGTCTGATATAAAGGACAAGACACAGTCAATAGAAGCCTGCAGAGGATCTAGGTGTTTAGCTAGACACCAATTACAAAAATGAAGCCATTTACTTTTGTACTGAGCACTTGTAGAAAGCTTGTGTGCCGCCTGTATTATGCACATATCCTCGGAAAGGTTAAACCGCACTAAGAACTTGAACACTGGTACCAGGCCGCCAAGCTGAAGGATTGTGGGGAGGGATGCCACACCTGGTAATTGCTCTGGTGGAGAAGGTCGGGAATCTGCAGCAACCTGATCGAGTTGCATATTGATAGGTGCTGCAGCTCTGAAAAACCAGAACCTGGCTGGCCACCAAGGAGCTTTGAAGAGTAGAGTGCAGTTGGAGGCACTCCTGTGCTCCCAGAGCAACAGATGAATCAACGGAAAAGGCAGGAAGGCATAAGCCTTCATGTTGTCCCAAGGAATCTCGAGGGCATCCCCCAAGGCAGATGCTCAGTAACCGTCCCTGGAAGCATAGAATGGTAGGTTCCTGTTGGTTGCAGTCGCAGAGAGGTCCACCATTGAAGAACCCCATTGCTGGAAAAGCTTGCTAAGAACATTGCTGTTCATTTCTCACTCTTAATTCGCCACAGACTGGCGGCTCAGGGAGTCTGCCGCAACACTGATCTGACCCGGAATGTGCACGGACTGTAGCCAGACGGTGTGCTGGACTGCCCAATTCCAAATCTGGATAGCTAAATCCACCAGAGGCAGAGCCCTGGTGCCCGCCTGCTTGTTGATGTACAACATAGCTACAGAATTGTCCACGCAAATCTGCACCACTCTGTTATAACAAAGGGCTTGAAAGCTTTCAATGCCACAAAAACTGCAAGGAGTTATATGTAGTTGATAAGACTTTCTGTCCTGGGGCATCCATAGATCGTGCACATCGAGGTGACCCAACGTCGCTCCCCACCCTAGGAGGGAGGAGTCTGCAGTAACCGTAATCTATGGGAAGGGCTCCTGGAAGGAGGTCCCAACTGAAAGGTTGCTGGAGGTTGAGGCACCACTGAAGATCCGCCGTCATGAAGGAGGTTATCGGAATCATTTTGGAATCCAGGTCCACGGCTTGGGACCAGCAGCTCCGAAGCGTTAGCTGTGCGCACCTCATTTACAGTCTCTCAAGTGCTAGGGTTAAAACGCATGAAGCCATCAGGCCGAGGAGTCTCAGGAACCACCAGGCCGACATGTGGGAGGAGTTAAGGAAAAGAGGCACGCGGCTATTCTGTCTTCCGAAAGGAAAACTGTCGCAGACCGTATCCAAACGGAAACCTAGAAAACTCAAGTCTTTAGCAACTGTCAGACTATTTCCACCAGTTCTTCGACAGCCCCAATTGGAACAGGAGCTGGAGGAATGACTGAAGATTGGCTGTTAGAGACCGTGGACAAAGACTCTGCAGAAGCCAATCGTCCAAATATGGAAAGGTAATGGACTCCCGTGCAGTGTGAGGAATGCTGTGATATTTGCCATCATCTTCATGAAGACACGCAGTGCCGAGCTGAGAGCAAACAGCAGCACTCGATATTGGAAGTGTTCCGTTCCCACGGAAAACCGAAGGTATATCTGATGTGGGCCCCAGATCAGGATATGCATGTAATCGTCCTGAAGATCTACAACACTGAGCCAATCACCCTTCCAGAGAGAGGACCTTATCTGGATGGGTGTGATCATTTGAGTTTCTCTTAGGGTAGGAAAAGATTGAAGTTGGAGAGGTTGAGGATATTGCGCAGGCCAGCCTGGGTGGGTTTGGGCACTGTAAACAGACTGGAATAATAGCGCTCCCCTTTCTATCGCAAGGGAACAGGTTCCAATGCTCTGAGGTTCAGAGGTTTTTGTACATCGGCTCTGAGGGACGGAGACCCAGTCTGCTGAAGAGGAGGGTGAAACGCTGGGGTATGAGGGAGGGGCAAGCGGAAGCCCGATCAGGAGATGGACAAAACCCATCATTCTTCTGTGATGGTCTGCCACGCCTCCAGATGAGACAATACAAGGCCTCCCACCGGAGTCTCATGTGACCGATGGAAAACATAATTTGTATGGTTTGTCAGTGGCGAGAGCACCTGTTGCCAAAGAGGAGGCTGATGACTGAGAGAAAAACCGGCCACTTTGCCGTTGCTGCTTGCGACGAGGTGCACCAGAGGAAACTTCTGCCCGGCGTGCTCGATGCTCCTGGAACACTGGGGTTTTGCAAGGACTGACAAAGATTTTGCTGTTTGTGTGCTTGCCTTTGTTTTATTGAGTTCCTCGTCAGTGGCAGAGTGGAACAGCTCTTTATCTTCGAAGGGAAGGTCGAGTCCTGAGCCTCCTTTGAGAACTTTGTAGTGTACAACCACGCTTGTCGGGAGAGGTCTACCCCAACCATAAGGCCCCGAGCAGAAGTCTCTACATGATGGGCTGCGCCCTCAAGCAGCTCCTGAGCAAGAAATCTGGCATTGGATAGGCCCTCTTTAAAATCTTCCAGGCTGTCCTAAGGGATACATTCCTGGAATTCTAAAAGTTCCTTCCACAGCTTGGAATTTGCCGCTGCAAGGATTACTTCGGCATTCACCTGGCGCAGCTGAAGCCAGAATTGGAAAATATGTTTTCCCCAATGGTGTCAAGAAGATTGTCTTCTTTGGACAGGACCTGAGAGGCAGCCGTGGAGGATGTTGAGGATGGTTGATGGCAGCGTAGCTGCTGCCACCACTGTTGATGAGGGGAGTAGACATGCAGACAAAAGGTATGCATGTCTTCTGACGAGTGCAGCTTGTAGCGAGCGTCAATTTTCCTATTCACATGCTGCCCAGAATGAGGTTTTTCCCCAGACCTTGCAGGCTTCAACAAGCACATCTTTTTGAAGGAAAAGGCCTGTGCGCTCCTGTGTCTTAAGAGTTATTGCTCCTGAAAGTACTCCTTGTGGAGCCGGAGGCCCGGGTATTGGAATATCCAGCAACGTCATCATATCCACGACCCAGTCATGAAAGGCTCCGACAGAGTGAGGCAGGTTTTCACTATCCTGGTCCGCTTGGTCCTAGTCAGTTGTGTAGGGAACAGCGCAGCACGTGGTACCTCAGATGCTCAGGGACGTCATTTAGGGGTCGCACCTGCGAACCCCGAGGTCTCCCTTGATACCCCTCTGGTCTCCCATAATACCAATAAAAAAAGAAAGGAAAAAATGAACTTAAAAAAATAAAACATTGTTTTAATTAAATTGAGGCTCCTGGGCTGTGGCCAGCAGCATGTGGCTCTTTGTTTCTGGAGTGGATGGTTTTCTGATAGCTACAGCTGTTAAGATAGCTCGGTGGGTTAAGCACTCGCTGCTGCAATGTGTGTGTGATCTGCAGTTTGCAGGGTCGACTCCCGGCAAGGTCAACTCAGTCCTTTCATCCTGCTGAGGTTGATAAATGAGTACCAACACAGGTTGGGTAATATTGCATGTAAATTTGTTCTATATAAAGAACGTAAGTGCTATATAATAACACATCATTATCGTTTGGCCTTGGACGTCTGCTTGCATTCACAGTAATTTGGTAATATGGGCCTATACGCGCTGATATTAATGATGCATATGGTGATCCATTCTTGTATAAATGTATATCACTTTACAGTGATATCGTAACCATATTTTTTGTAACGTACTTAGAAACAATGCTATGTGATGCTACTTCCTGTTTTGTCAAGGGGTGAAAAGTTGTGCCCCATTGATTCCCGTGATGTCACTTTGGGTTGGGGTCTGGCATCAGAGGTCAAGGGCTGTGTGATGTAAGTTTAGAAACTACCCTACCAAAGCATAGAAAGTATATTACATATTGGCCGAAAGCCAATCGCATCATGAGCCGTACATCGCCAATAGAGAATCATCAACATAACCATAGAGTGTCCATTTTTTGCTGTAATAATTGCCATTTGCTTTCCCTTCTGTTCAACGCTTTGCAAAATGTATTTTTCCATAAGCTCATGCACATAGCAAGGCCATGGTTTACACGTTCAGAGACTGGCCCAGACAGAAATGCCAAACAGTACAGAAATACATTGTTTCTCTCCCTCACAAGTCCTTGAAGGCGAGCAGCGAGGCATTTAATCAGCGGCCCAGGTGCCAGACTGTCTTGCTGAAGCTGTAGAAACAGGCTGTTAAAGCATGAATTATACTTTCCTAGCGGCCCCCCTTTTGGGGCTCTCCTTAGATCAAGCTGACCCCTAGTTCACGAATAGAAACCAGTAGATAACACGCTTTGGAATGTGTTTCTCCTGCAAACACAGTATCCTTGCTGAACAAGTGCCTTGTGTTCTTCATAACAAAGAACTATGTCTGCCTATTGCAAATTGCAACAGATGCTAAAACTAGTATTATAGATTGAGTAAGAAACGTGTCATAATTGTCAATCACCGAACCCTAGCTCAAGAAGATACATTATGGGTGGTTTTGATGTGTCATAAAGAGATTGTACGATTGTCTTTTTATATATATGATGCTGTTGTAGAATGTTCGCTCTCTTGCGTCTCACGAGGTCTGGGTGACAAACGTTGCGAGACGTTAGAGCCAGTCGGCCGACTGAGAATATTTGCTTTGCAATAAACCCTAGTACTTGGAAATCAAACCTTGTGTCTGTCGTATCACTTAGTGTATGGCGATTGTGCCTCGTTTCCATACGCAAGGGTCTTCAGGGCCTAGCAAAGACTGGCGCCCAAACAGGGACCCTCCCCCTTTTGCTCCATCGTGTACGCTGAATTTGAAGAAGGCGAAAACGAATCTAGGACGAGGCCGTCGAGCCGTGATCGAAAGGTGTTCGGGGCACCCCTGTAAGAGTGATGAGACTCCTTTGCAGATCTGTACACAGCCGATCCCTGATCGACGAGCAGCGGCCAGAGAGCATCGAGACGAGGGACCCGAAACGAGGCAGATTGAGCCAGTTACGCAGTCACAACAATTCTTGGTTGCGTCTGTATACTGACTAATTGCGTCTCGAGGGACGAATTGATTGATCAGGTGAGTCGTGCACCGATTCTTTATAGCCCTGATATTGGTTGAGAGTTGCTCTTGCAAGATCAAACGCCCAGGGTAAGGTACGAATAAGATCAACATGCCTGGGAAATTGTCTTCCTGTCTAGTGGGATTTTTCCACTGCGGTAGACAATCTTTGGAGACTGGCCAGGCTGCACCACCCATAGGGTCACCAGCATTTGAAATGTATGTAAAATATGGGATAGGGGCGATAATGTTTAATGAGATTTGGCATAGGCAGACCAGGCATGTAGAAGGCTTGCAGTGGCCGAAAGATGGCACTTTTGAGATGGCACCTATAGAGCACTTAGAATAATACTGCTGCACAAGAAAGCACGCCCCGTGACATTTGACGTCATAAGAGACTGGAGGAAGGAAGCTAATCTCTGTTTAAGAAGTAGGGAGAAAAACGCACAGACACAAATCAAACAGAAAAAGTGCTAGAACTAGAAGAGCTTAACTGGACGGAGGATATCAGGAAAGGGGATAGGAGTATCCAATTAGGCATACAAAAAGTATATCCCGAACAAGAATTGTATGCATCAGACGAACTGATAGATAAAATTCTAAACAAACAGAGAAAAGAGTGCTCTCAAAGTAATGTTGACACAATTGCACCAATACACATTGCTCCACCTCAGTTGCCACGCCCCATTCCCGTTGTTCCAACTGCACCATTTCCCCCTCCACCGACAGAGCAGGAATAAGCAGCTGCAGAAAGAGGTAGTTCTAGGGAGGTGGGGCCTGCACAAAGAGGAAGCACCAGAGTAACTCGTAGTACGGTTAGCAGGGAAAGAAGAAAAGAACTGAAAGAATGGGCAGAAACGTATATTGATGGCAATGACGAGGGATCCACGATGAGTGCAATGTAGGACTACAGGAAGCTTGGTGAACAGGTATTGTTGGAATGCATGGGGGACTATCTTATAGATAGCTGGAAGAAATTGACTGGTATGTTGGCATCGCAGAAGTTACGGGATCTAAATGCTTTTTCGCATTTGAGAGAAGGTGCGGCAGAAATAAAAGCACGTAGACAGGCTGTTTGAGTTTAAGAATGAGCTAGATGAACTGCATGCAGAGGTGAAAAGAGGGAAACAGGTTATCCCATATGTCAAGCAGCAATTTTTTCCGCTGTCCAAACCTATTAGTGAAGAGATGAAAATATATACGCGAGAGGCGATTAGATGGATTACGGATGCTAGCATTTCTCTGATGGAGGTGCACGATACGTTTGATCAGTATACAGTAGAAATGCAGAGGAAAGCATTGCAGGTAATGGTTGAGTATTTACAAGATGAAAGTTTTGCAAAGAAGTATTGTTGTCCCCCCCGATTTAATGACCATATACAAAAGAGCGTTTTCACCTGAAACTGAAAGTCTGCCCTCTCTCTCGATTTAGCTATAGTGCTTAATAAGCAAACCAATGAGTAAACGCCCAGCTCAATATTGCCCATGAGAGAAGTGCCTCCCACCTTTGTGCCAAAAGTAGAGATTGCTGCCGCAAATGGAAATCTACCGCAGGTAATAGAAGCCCATTATACAGCACAGTTTGTGCATGTCCCTTTTTCCAGACAAGAGGTGAATAATATAAAACCATCCCAGATTTGAGAAAGAATCTGGCGGGGTTTTATAAAGAGATTGAGTCCTATTTAAAATCGTCCGTTTTCACAATGAGTGATATTGACCTATTTCCTGTAATTCTCCCAATAGACCTATGGAAACAAATTAGAAATGTAGATGATGCTGATATTTTGGGTGGGACATGGGAACATCTGATTAAAGAGGATACAGATAGGAAAGCTGGCAAAAAACCATTGCCGGTTTTATTAGCATTACCAGCTCGCATAGTTCAGAAATTAAAAATACTAGTTCCTGAAAGAAGAATTGTCTGGGATAAATGAACGGCATGTGTGCAAGGTAAAGATGAATTGGCAACTGACTATTTCAATAGATTTGAAAAAGTATTTGCAGATTTTAGTGGCCAATATTTGAGCACAGAAACCCGGAAGAGATTATTTGTTGACAAATATGTGAGAGGGTTGCTACCGAAAATTCAAAATGTAATAATGACATCAGAAAGTGCTTGGCAAGCAAAATCACAGAGTGAGGTATTAAACATGGCACAATACTATGAGGATAGAGTAAATACAGAGAAAGAGAAAGAAACGAGGGATAGAGTGAATCTAACAACGAGAGTATTAATGCAGCAGGTAGCGAATACCAACAGGGGCGGAGGTAATGCACAAGGAAGAGGGAATTTTTCCAACATGCACTGAGGTCCAATTGGACTGAATCAATGTGCATACTGTAGAGAAGAAGGTCATTGGCGAGCACAGTGCCCACATTTGCAGAATAGAAATGGAAATGCCCCGAGAAGGCAAAATAGAGGTCGCCCGGGAACACAAGGACAAAATAGGAACTCAAGAATGCCGCAAAATCAGAATCACCAGGGAAATAGCAACCCAAATCAGAACCAAAATCAGCAACAGCAGAATGGTGCAGGAGAAGGACACGTTTTTGACACTCGGTCCAATTCATACTACTCTGGCGACTTTACATCTGATGATGTATTGTTCAACTAGGGCAGCCCAAGACAGGGGTCAGAACCAGTGTCTATTCCCGTCGACCAGAAAGGGCCCTACATAGAAATGAAGGTCGGGAATAGAGAGCATACTTTTCTAGTGGACACAGGTGCGCAAAAGTGCTCAATAGACCATCACTTGGTTCCAAAAATACCACTATCAGGGCAAAAGAATGTTTCAGTAGGGTTCGCAGGTACGCCAGTAATTAGCCCAGTATCACAGTCAGTACCTATAACACTAGGCCCATTCACTGAATCTTGCCCATTTCTTTTGACACAAAATTGCGGCGAAAATTTACTGGGTTTAAATTTGTTAAAAAAATTGAGTGCGGTTATTCATTGTTCCCCTGATGGAGTGTATTTAACAATGGCACCACAAAAATGTGTCACAATTTGTGTCTAAACCATTACCAAGCAAATTAAGTAGTGTGCCAATTTGTATATGGGCGATGAATGACAATGATGTTGGTTGTTTGAACTTAGAACCAGTGAAAATCATTTTGAAGGAGGGCGTTACATAGCCACGTATTCCACAGTATAAAATTTCGGCGGAAGGCGAAAAAGCGTTAAAGTGTATTGTTTCTGATTTCATTAAACGGAACGTGATTGAAGAGATAACTGATAGTACTTGCAAATAATCCAATTCTTCCAGTTTACAAGAAAGGAGGGAATGAAATACCATATTGTTTCATAATTGATTTGCATGGATTGAATAAAGTAGTTGATCCTCAATTCCCATTGGTCCCAGATGTCACTACCATTCTAACTATGATACCAGCATCTGCATCGTATTTTAGTGTTGCAAATCTGAAGAATGCATTTTTCAGCATTCCGGTACATACAGATAGCGATAGCAGATACTTATTTGCTTTTACATTAGGACGTTCTTTCACATTCACATTAGGAGGACGTTCTTTCACATTCACACAAATTTCACAAGGTTACACTGAGAGCCCGAGTATTTATAGCAGAGCGTTAAAAGAACTAGACACGCTGAAGCTACCAACAGGTTGTGTACTATTGCAATATATTGATGACCTTTTAATTGCTGCAGACACAGAAGACATTTGCAAAAAGAGTACTGCAAAATTGTTGACACATTTGGCAGAACATGGACATAAAGCTTCACTAAAAAAGTTCCAGTATTGTCGAAAGGAGGTGGCCTAGTTGGGCTACCTACTTTCAAAAGAGGGAAGGAGACTGACACCAGAAAGAATAAAGAGCATATCTGGTATGCCTATGCCAAAGACACAGAAGGAAGTCAGAGCTATAATAGGCATGGCTTCATATTGTAGGCAGTGGATTGCTAACTTTTCCATGATTGTGAAACCGAGGGTGGCATTAACAAAGAAGGATGTTGCATTGCCTTTGCCATGGAATGTGGAATGTCAGGATGCATTTGATCGGCTCAAAATTGCGTTATGCTCAGCTCCAGTTTTGGGCACACCACATTATGAAAAGGATTTTAAGTTATTTGTGCATGATAACAATGGTTGTGCTTTGGCTGTCTTGACCGAGGAACAAGGAGGGAGAAATAGACCATGCGGTTATTTTTCTTCCGCGCTGGATCCTGTTGCATGCACTTTGCTGCGCTGTTTGCGAGTTGTTGCTGCGGCTGCCGCGTCTGTAAAACAAACTGAGGGAATGGTTTTGGGTCACGCCTTAACCTTAATGGTGCCCCACACGGTAGACGTTCTTTTAAATAGAAAGCAGACGCAACACCTCACATCAGCTAGACTGACGATATACGAAATTGTCCTGTTTGCACCGCATATTCAAATTTTGAGATGTTGCGCTTTGAATCCTGCAGAATTAATGCCCTCTCCCAATGAAAGAACGGGTGAAAGAGAATCACCACCCCATGATTGTATAATGGTTACTGAACAAGAAACGAAAGGGAGAATTTATCTAACAGATACCTCACAGAAAGAGCCAGATGGAGAACTGTTTTGTGACGGTTCTTGTTTCAAATTACCCGAGTGTACTTCAACTGCTGCATATGCCATTGCGACACTAAAGAGTATTTATTGTAGAGAGAAAAAGAATCCCATACAATTCAGCACAGGCTGCAGAGATAATAGCATTGACCAGAGCATGTGAACTTTCTGAAAACCTAAATGTAAACATATATACTGACAGTCAGTACACATTTGGGGTGGTACACAATTTTGGTCGACTCTGGGCTGAGAGGGGTTTTCTAACATCACATGGAACTAAGATTCAACATGGTTCTTTGATATCAAGATAGTTGTCTGCACTGGCGCGTCCTAAGTGATTAGCAATAATGAAATGCCAAGCGCATAAGAAAGTAACATGTAACGTTGGAAAAGGGAACGCATTTGCAGACAAGATTGCAAAACAAACTGCCACTGATCCACACACGAAAATGTTCATTGAGAAATCAGAAGAAGTACCCTGTATGATAGAAAATGGGGTTGCCACAGTTAAGGAGATGTAAGCAGAAGCAACTGCAGATGAAATAAAAGCTTGAGCTGAGGGTCCAGCAGAATTAGACAGAGGGTTGCTGGGTAGACAAAGAAAGTAAAAAATGCATGCTGCCCAACTCCCATCTAACCACAATGGTCATTGTGGCCCACAGTCCCACACACATGTGCTAGGAAAATGATTCAGCATTTAAACACAGTATGGCAGAATCTACACATTAGAAAAAATGCTGAACGAGTGGTTCAGAATTGTATGACATGTCAGCAAAACAACACTGGAAAAGGAACAACTACCCCAGTAGGTAGTTTTGCCTCCCCCTCTATGCCATTTGAAGTGGTACATTTTGATTTCATAGAGATGGAAAGATGCCAGAATTTGAAGTACGTCCTTGTAGAAGTCTGTGCATTCAGTAAATGGGTGGAAGCATACCCGCTTAAAGACTGCACAGCAATGAGCACAGCAAAAGTGATGCTGAAGGAGTACTTTTCCAGATTTGGCCTGCCACTTTTAATATGGTCAGATAACGGCCCGCATTTGGTTGCCGCCGTGATATTACAGATCTGTGCAGGCCTCCCGATTGATAAACTATTCCATTCGGCCAGACACCCGATGAGTGCCGGTCTTGTTGAGCGCCAAAACGGTATATTGAAGAATACGATTAGCAAAATTTGTTCAGGGAGTCAGTTAAGTGGCCTGATGCGCTGCCCTTAGCTTTGTTATGCATGCGCACGTCTGTGCAGGCAAGGACTGGACTCTCCCCTTACGAAATCGTAATGGGGAGACCTGCAAATGTTTGGAGCGGCCCTCAGCCTAGGCACTTGAGAGAAATTGAATATCCTTTGCTCAGCACTTATTGTAACGTGTTAACTCAAACTACATTTGATTCATCAGCAAGTGCAGGAGGCTCTTCCTGTCCGATACACTGGCCCGGGGCATTGTCTGCCGCCAGGAGAGTGGATTCTGGTGAAAAACTTTGAAAGAAAATCTTCGCTTGCACCTTGTTGGAAGGGCCCCTACCAGATCCTCCTGGCAACACAGACTGCAGTCCGAGTGGATGGTCAAAAGGCATGGATTCATGCCACCCACACGAAAAGAATTCCATTCTTGTTGAAAGAGCTGCTTGATCCAGACGACAAACACCTGCCCTTGGCTCGAAAGACACCATCGCCAGTTATCTGCCACAAATACTGCGTAAGCCTGAGAAAGAGCCTGAAAAGATTGCCACAAAGGAGAAAGGGCTAGAGGTGCCCCAACTTTGCCCAGCTGAACCTGCATCATTGCGGGCTGACATCAAGCCTGCTTCATCACTTATTGCATCACAGGCTGACAATGAGCCTGCCTCTGAAAGTGGATCTGCATTATTCCTAGATCACACAGTACCTGGAGCAATAAGGTACAACCTACGTTCTCAAAATAGAAAGTGATCTCATCTACATGTTTCGTTTTGCCTCATTTCCCAACACGGATGAATTGGGAATTGGAGGCCTAGGGAAGTGCAGCGCGAGAGCTGTGCCAATCTGCATCGGCATGAAAGCTCTGAACGTGGCTTCCCGGTGCTATCTTTGAGAAAAAAAAACGACTGGCCTTTGTTGATCACCCCGTGTGAACAAGCGGGGCGCATATGTACAGACACAAGTGATGCTTGCTCCAACGTTTTGGAGCATTGTGCAGAGCCACAATAAGCTTGCTATTTCTTTATAGAGCAGGCTAACAAGAACTGGCCTGGACGCTTTACAGCAGCCCTCGTTTAATCAGCAAAGAAATTATTTGCGACAAACTTTGCCAAGAAGAATTGCAGACAATGCCCATACTTACGTTTCCTCCTGCACCAACGCTGATGACGTAATAGATATAGAGACTATAAAAATGTCTATAAGGATTTGCTGTAGAAAATTCATGCTAATGATTATAACACTGCTTTGCATTCTGAGTACACCGATCCCAGTCTTATGGTACCTAGAGAGCTTCCATCTATTAAGTTTTCTTTTGCCTGCTACCAATGCACCTGCCACAGACAATCCAGTCTATGTACTCTCTTACACTCTCCCTCCACTAGAAGAGAGACAGAAGAGGGTATGATAACATGTTGCTTTTGATCATGAATATGACTCACTCTATCCTGAATAAAACAAATTGCTGGGTTTGCTGCCATTTACCCCAACATGGCGGGAAAGGAATGGGTTGGTATGTACAGCCATTACCCCTTAATAAGGCATGTTATGCATCACTAAGTGCACTATTTTATGGGAAGTGGAATAAGAGTGATACGGGTCAATTGGATGTAACAAACATAGATGAGTTCGAAAAAGTGGTAATGGAACCCGTAGGTTGTTCCATATTTAACAGAGCAATAGTAATAAAACCAGTGGTTTCATGATCCATCGATCACGCCCCTTCTGGTCTTCCTGGTCCCTGGCACGTTGGGGGTTACTCGCTGTAGTACACCCAACATGGCCGTATACACGGAACGCGGTCTATCGACCTTTACGTCCTATGCAGCACGTTCTATAAATTAGCCACTCCCCTGCGGTTCCGCGCGTCTCAACGCTACCGATAGCTGTGGCCTGACGTGCTCTGTAGTTCGTTCTCCTGAACTGTGTTGCTTCCTGGTTCCCGGACCTTCCTCCTTCTCCTTTCCTACTACCTTCCTTGACCCTGTCTCTTCCGCGTTCCGCGCAGACCGCCTCCGTGTGCTGCCTCCATTCCAAGCTTCCTGGAGTTTCCTAGATCCCGGACAAAGAAGCTGAACGAATCCTGGAATCCGAAGACGGCCGAGCGGGCTTGTACAAGACCCGAACTGCTCGAAAGAAAACCCTGACAAAGGACTCTGCAAAACAGAGAAAACAGGTGAGAAAAGGGGAAACTGTGACAAGTGGTAAGACCCGTAGATAGACTTTATGTGCCCTATAAATCATCTGTAATCACTTTTCACATGAATCCAATAGGGAAAAAGGACGCTGTGCCCCCCCTCCTATACTATTAATTACAATCCATGCACTGTCCCGTTTTGCTTACGAAAGAAAGGTTCCTATTCCATAGGGACATTTACTAGATGCATGAATATTGCAGTACTTGAGAAGGAAGAAGAACCAATATATGTAGGTGATCCAGTTTATTTTATGTGTGGAGAAAAAGCGTATACCTGGTTGCATAGAAATTGGGTAGGAACATGTTATTTAGGAATCCTTTTTCCTGGTGTATTCCTTTCCCGAACGTCAGACATAGCAAAATTATCTAGATCTAGGCCCCAACAGGATGACACAGAATTAATTGCAGAAGACATAGCAAAATTATTTATCCCATTCTGGGGACAAGCCATAAACTCCTGGAATATACAAAGGTTGTCCAGAATATTAGAAAAAACGATAAATGGAACGACAGACATATTGTATAATATGACCCTAGAAGAAAAGGCAGTTAGATTAATGACACTTCAAAATAGAATGGCTCTTGATATAATTTTGGCCGACCGTGGAGGTGTTTGCAAAATCGTGGGGTCAGCGTGCTGCGTATTTGTAAGCAACTCCTCCCCCCACGATTTTTGAGGCAATAAAGAAACTGCACATTCTGAGTTCAGACATCCATACACCAACAGGCGGTTGGGAGCTGAATATAAGTTCATGGTTTTGGGATTTACTGCGCTCATGGGGATGGAAAGTAATTGCAATTCTAGTAATATTACTTGAAACCCTCATGACATGTTGTTGCATTCACTGCCTGCCCATCCTATGTTCCGAGATAACAAATGAGTCTGTGCACATGGTATCAGAAAAAAACTTCCAAATTGGATACGAATAGAGACCACGAAATAGAAACAAAGAAAGAATTCATGTCAATTAATATTGATGACGATTACAGTAGCATGCATAGCTCAGAACTAGATACGTGGTCAGATGAAGATGCGATGTATGGATGATGCTCTTGGCTTACGGTCAAAAGGAGGGTTTGTAAGTTTAGAAACTACCCTACCAAAGCATAGAAAGTATATTATGTTGTGCGAAAGCCAATTGCATCATGAGCCCTACATCGCCAAAAAGAATAGTCAACATAACCATAGAGCATCCATTTTGTGCTGTAATATCCACCATTTGCTTTCCTTTCCCTTCTGTTCAACGCTTTGCAAAATGTATTTTTCCATAAGCTCATGCACAGAGCAAGGCCATGGTTTAGACTTTGAGAGACTGGCCCAGACAAAAATGCCAAACAGTACAGAAATCCATTGTTTCTCTCCCTCACAGTCCTTGAAGGCGAGCAGCGAGGCATTTAATCAGCGGCCCAGGTGCCGGGCGGTCTCGCTGAAGCTGTAGAAACAGGCCATTAAAGCATGAATTATACTTTCCTAGCGGCCCCCCTTTTGGGGCTCTCCTTAGATCAAGCTGACCCCTAGTTCACGAATAGAAACCAGTAGATAACACGCTTTGGAATGTGTCTCTCCTACGAACACAGTATCCTCGCTGAACAAGTGCCTTGTGTTCTTCATAACAAAGAACCATGTCTGCTTATTGCAAATGGCAACTGTTGCTAAAACGAGTATTATAGATTGAGTAAGAAACGTGTCATATTTGTCATAATTGTCAATCACCGAACCCTAGCTCAAGAAGATACATTATGGGCAGTTTTGATGTGTCACAAAGAGATTGTATGAATATATATATATGGGATACATTACTCACGTAATCGTATTTCTGATGCTTGTATCTGCTTAGATTCACATGCTGTGCATAGGCCGACATCTAGTGGAAGCTGCGGAGTATTACAGTTTGTTTTTCGAAAATCGAAAAAGGGCGTCGACACAGGGCGTGCCAGTAATACTATCCCTAGTGTGACGTCCACTGTACCCATGATCCCTCACGCGTCTAGGATCCCCAGATTGTGTTTTTCCTGACATGAGGTAGCATGAGGAGTAGCGTGAGTACAGATAGTCCAAGCAGATAGACAGAAAGGTAAGACTACAAGCAACCATGCGCCTTCTCTCGGAGGGGAGGAAGGGTGGGTCGCATGTGAATCTAAGCAGATACAAGCATCAGAAATACGATTACGGTGAGTAATGTATCCCTTCTGAGGATTGTGGAATCTGCTTAGATCACATGCTGTGCATAGATTAGCGAGCAGTACCAGAAGAAGGAGGTGGGATGTGAGAAGGGTCATGAGCAAACAGGTGTCTTAGAACCGCTTGTCCCACTTGTGTATCTGTCTTGGAATGAGTGTCAATGCAGTAATGCTGAGTAAAAGTGTGAATAGAGCTCCAAGTAGCTACTTTGCAAATGGTGTCGAGGGGAACATTTGCAATGAAAGCCAGAGTGGCCCCAATGCCTCTAGTAGAGTGGGCCCTTGGTGTAAACGGCAGAGTCTTTTTAGAAAGAGAGTAACACAGCTGTATACAGTTGATAATCCACTTAGAGATAGCGCCCTTAGAGACGCGATCCCCCTCTCTGCCTGTAGCTACGGAGACAAACAGTTGATCTGTTTTCCTTAGCGGTCTGGTTTTATTTACATAGTATAAGACCGCCCTACGCACATCTAGGGTGTGTAGTTTCACCTCAGCCGAGCTTTGTGGGTTTTGGAAGAAAGCCGGAAGCTCGATGGACTGGTTTACATGGAACTTGAATATGAATTTTGGTGAGAACCTAGGGTGTGTGCGTAAAACCAGTTTGTCCTTGTGGATAGTAAAGAAAGGATCTTGCACTGACAGAGCCTGAATTTCACTGACCCTTCTTATGGAGGTAATGGCTACTAAGAAGGCCGTTTTATAAGTCAGGTGTTTGAGACTACTTTTATGCATGGGTTCGAAGGGGGGCCCCATGAGCTTAGCTAGCACCACGTTGAGGTCCCATCCTGGCGGTGGGTTCGAAATAGGAGGGTGAAGTCTCTTTACTCCTTCCATGAAGGCTTTAACCACTGGTACTTTCCACCACGAGACCCTGTTATGGGATGTGGTGTAAGCCGAGAGGGCTGCCAGGTGTACTTTCAGAGAGTTAAAAACCAACCCTGCATCCAGCAGGTGGAGCATGTATGTTACAACGTTGGAAGGAGTGCAATCAACCGGGTTGATTTGTTTATTCTGGCACCAGATAACGAATCTTTTCCACTTGTCAAAGTAACAGTGTCTTGTATTTGGTTTCCTGGACTCTTTTAGAATGTCCATACACCTCTGTGGTAATTTGAGATGTCCAAACTCTGACTTCAGGAGCCATGCTGCTAGGTTCATAGAGTTGGGTTCCTGATGCAGTGTTTGACCTTGTTGCTGGGACAGAAGTTTGTACCAGGCTGGGAGTCTGATGGGCTCGCACACCGCCATCCTGCGTAGGTGTGGAAACCATGGTTGTCTCGCCCACATGGGAGCAACTAGGATGAGCGTCATTGATTCCTTGTTCATCTTGTACACCACCTTCCTGATGAGAGGAGTTGGTGGAAAAGCGTACGCAAACATCCCTGACCAGTTCATCCACAGGGCATTCCCCTGGGAGTCCGTTTGGGGGAACCTGGATGCAAATCCTGGGCATTGTTTGTTTTCGCTTGTGGCGAATAGGTCTATAGTGGGGAAACCCCACTGAGAGAAGAGATCTTCTACTACGTCTCTGTGAAGGACCCATTCGTGTTCTTCTGGGAGGGGGTCTCTGCTTAGAGCATCCGCTAGGGAATTGAGCTCCCCTGGAACATGTTGCGATGACAGGAAGATGTTCCGTCTGAGTGCCCATATCCATATTTTCTGGGCAAGCTTGGACAGATTTGGCGAACGAGTCCCTCCTTGCTTGTTCAGATAGAACATGGCTGTGGTGCTGTCCGTCCTGATCTGCACCGACAAGTTCAGTAGATGGGGCTCGAACGCCTGCAGCGCTCGGAATACTGCCAGAAGCTCTAGCAGATTGATGTGGTTCTTGGCTACTGAGTGAGACCAGAGACCCTGAGCTGTGTGGTGGAGATGGTGAGCTCCCCACCCAGTCAGGCATGCATCTGTAGTAACCACTGCCTGTACTTCGGGATCGTAAAAGGGTTTCCCCTTTGCGATATTCTCTCTTGTCCACCAGTGTAGGCTCTGTACGAGTGTTGGCGAAACGACCACTAGATCGTCCCACTGACCACTTGCCTGAGACCAATGTTTCGCCAACCATTCCTGCATGGGACGCATGCGCAGACGCGCGTGGGGGACCAGGTAAATGCATGACGCCATCATGCCCAGTAACCGCATAGCTTTGCGTACTGTTATCTGTTGACCTGACTGATAATGCGGAATTTGCAGAAGTATATTCCGAATTCTTTCTTCCGAAGGGAAGGTCAATTCTCTCTGAGTATCTAGGATAGCTCCTAGAAACTGTTTTGAGGTGCTTGGCACCAGACTTGACTTCTTCTCGTTGATAGAGAAGCCTAATTCGTGGAGGAGGTCGATAGTCCTCTGAATGTTTGATCTGCAGATTCCTGGGGTTTCCCCCGTTATGAGCCAGTCGTCTAGATAAGGGTACACTGGGATTGCCTCCCTGCGTAGGTGTGCAGCTGCCACCGCCAGTACCTTGGTGAATACCCTTGGTGCTGAAGCTATCCCGAAGGGCAGTACCTTGAATTGGTAGTGGCGACTGTCCACCTTGAAGCGCAAGTATTTTCTGTGCGCCGGGAGCATAGAAATATGAAAATAGGCATCTTTCATATCCAAGGTTGCCATGTAATCCCCCTTTTTTAGGAGTGGGATTACCTCTTGTAGCGTGGTCATACGGAATTTTTGGGGCTTGACATACTTGTTGGCAGGTCGTAAGTCCAATACTGGGCGCATTGTTAAATCTTTCTTTGGCACAAGGAAGTAAGTTGAATAGATACCCTTGTTTACCTGGTGTCCTGGGACGAGTTCTATCGCGTCCTTTAGGAGCAGATTGTAGATTTCCTCGAGGAGGATCTTTTGATGTTCTAAAGAGTGGACTTTTTGTCTTGGAGGGTGGTTTCGGGGACGTTGCAGTAGTTCTATACAGTACCCCTTGGATACCGTCGACAGCACCCATCTGTCGGATGTTATCCCTTCCCATGCCTGGGTGAAGCTGGATATTCGTCCCCCTACTGGGGTTGCATGGGAAGGTACCCTGAAATGAGCGTCACTGCTTTGGTGGAGGCGTGCCGCCTCCTTTACTGGGGCTGCCTCTGCCTCTACCACGTCCTCTTCTACTAGCCCCACCATACCGCTGGGTAGACTGTTGTGAATTGGTGTTCCACTGTGTACCCTGGGTGTGGGAATAGCTATTTCCTCTATTGGAATTTTGGCCGCGGGGGCGGCGAAAATTGCCGTTCCCTCTTTGGTTAGGTGGTTTTGTAGTTAACTGGCCAAGGGATTTGAGGGTGTCGAATTCCTCCTTAGCGTTTTTTAGTGCGTCCTCGACTGCCTTTCCAAACAGGAGATCACTTACCACTGGTTTGTCTAAGAGTGCAGCTTGTGTTTCTGCTCTGAATCCCGACTGCCTCAACCAAGCATGTCTTTTGATGACAGTCCCCTCTGCTATAATTCTACCCGCATTGTCTGCGGCGTCTAAAGTTGCTTTTAAAATGCAGCCTGAGACGTTTCTTCCCTCTGCACAAATGCGAGATAGCTGGCTCTTAAGGGGTTCGGGAGCGGAATTTATTAGTGCTGCCACTTCTTCCCACTGATGGCAGTTGTAGCTGGCCAACAGTGTGGTGGAATTTGCGATTCTGGTTTGGTAGGCTGCCGTGGAAGCTACTTTTCTACCAAAACCATAGAATTTCTTACTTTCCTTGTCGGGGGGAGCCTCCGAGGAAGATAATGGGGTTCCAGCTCTCTTGCGGGTGTTAGTTACGACTAGAGAGTCTGGCTTAAGTTGGCCTCTAATATATAGAGGGTCCGACTGGGCTGCTTTAAACAGCTTCTCTACTCTCGGGTTTACAGGTCTTGTCAGGTTTGGGTTGACAAGGGATGGTGCTATTCTGCGTTGAATAGATTTCAGGATGGGAATGGTCTGGGCTACTGTCTTCCTTTCCCCTATTAGTTCCTCCGCGAAGTCCCTCTCTTCTTGGACACCTTGTGTGTCTATGTGGAAGTGGTTAGCTGCCCGAGAGAGCAGTTCATTCAGGAGGGGCTGATTATCTATTGGGGAATCAGACACTGGGGCTTCCCTTTCGACTGGTGAGTCCATTCTGAAAATATCTGGGCTATTTTCTGGCTCATCCTCGTCTTCGTCCTCCCCGTAATAATCTGACACTGCGAGATCTTCTGGTGTCTCAAAATCCTGGCCCTCTATAAGGGAAGAGTCTCCTTGGCCTGTAGGGAAAAGGCAAGAATAGGGTTGGACCTCGAAGGGGTCTGAAGCCTTTACTGGTGTCTCGACCCGGGGCCTTTTATTTGAAGGGATAGGGTCCCTTGAACCTGAGGGAGAAGATTCCTGAGGGTTTAAAGCTAGTAGTTGGTCAGGGTGTCTTTCGAAGAAATTTGCTAAGGAGGACATCCTTGACATTACTCTGTCAATGTCCTCGCATGACCAGAGTTTTGAGCTTGGGGTGACCTTGCTGGAACTCTCTATGGACTGTCCCTGAGAAGACTTGGACGGGGAAGTCAGTTCTATTGTTGTGGGGGATTGCAAGGGTTGTTTCCTTTGTTGCTTACCCCCTTCCCCGTGGGTGGAAGTGTGTTTACCTTTTCCCTTATCTTTCGACGCCTGGCGTCGAGGATCGGAGGTGGAATCCCAGTGTTTCGACCTAGGCTTCGAAACTGGGCCCTCCTCACTCCCAAGTGATGTACCCTTTCCCTGGGGTGCAGGCTGGGGATGGAAGCCGTGTTCGTCTCCGGACGAGTGATCTTCCGTGATGTTAATGGGCAAGGCACTATGTGCAAGTGTTGAGGCTTGCCTGACGTCGTGCGGCGACCTCGACCGTGACCGCCCAGAGGACGTCCTTTCGGACCGCTCCTTCTGTGCCTCTTTCCGAGGTTTCGACGACGTCGAATCTCGGGTGGGTTTTTTGTGTTTAGCGTGTGTATGTGTAACGCTCTTGTCGCCGGGGGACTTCCCCATAGTCGCCGGGACGGACGACCTTCCGAGGCCGGGGACGTGCGTTAGGCTGTCTTTCGACGCCTTGGTGCCCTCGCCGTCCGAAAGTCCGGGGTCGCTGCCGTCGCTGAAGGTACCCTCCGCCTCCATAGCTGCTAGCTTGGCGTGGTGGGCCCAACGCTTGGTGGAGCGGTCCTTAAGAGTCTTTGTCTTAAACCTGCTACAGGCCCTGCAACCCGCCTCGGGGTGGTCTCTGGGCAGGCAAAGGTTGCACGTAGCGTGCTTATCTACCCAAGGGTATTTCTTATTACACTTGGGGCAAAACTGAAAGGGCGTACCCTCCATACGCGCCTGTGGGCAGCGGGCAAGTGTGTGTAGGTAAGAAGGTGTCTATAACCGAGTGTGGAAGTGTACCACCCCCCACTCTCCCTACTTGTAGGGCCGAGGCCAGCGGCCCAGGCCCGAGCCGAGGCGGAAGCCTCAAGGCCCAATCCGTCGGGTTTCGACGTTGATCTCCTCCCCGGTTCGGCGTCGAGATGCTGGTCGACGTAAGGGTGACAAAATGGGGCAAATTAGAATTAGTTTTAAGTGTAAATATGGCAAAGCCAGGGAACTCCGATGAAGTGCTTCCGACCAGAATGGCGGAAAAAAACAATCTGGGGATCCTAGACGCGTGAGGGATCATGGGTACAGTGGACGTCACACTAGGGATAGTATTACTGGCACGCCCTGTGTCGACGCCCTTTTTCGATTTTCGAAAAACAAACTAATACTCCGCAGCTTCCACTAGATGTCGGCCTATGCACAGCATGTGATCTAAGCAGATTCCACAAGCCTCAGAAATATATATATGACAATGCATTACTTACCGTAAAAGCATTTCTGATGGTTGTATCTGCTTAGATTCACATGCTGTGCATAGGTCCGACATCCAGTGGTCACTGCGGAGTATTGCATTTTGTTTTTCGGAGTGGAAAAGGGGGCGTCGACAAGGCGTGTCTGTAACACTATCCCTATAGTGACGTGCATTGTACCCACAATCCCTCACGCGTCGAGGTCCCTCTGTTTGTATTTTTCTGCCCTGAGGGAGCCTTCTATACGTGAGTGAGTACAGAAAAGAGAGAAATATAGGAAAGGATGTCTCTGTTCCTTCCATCCGAGCGGCGAGGAAGGGTGGGCGCATGTGAATCTAAGCAGATACAACCATCAGAAATGCTTTTACGGTAAGTAATGCATTGTCTTCTGATGTTTGTTAATCTGCTTAGAATCACATGCTGTGCATAGACTAGCGAGCAGTACCCGGAGTTGGCGGTGGGTTATGAGAAGGAACAGTAGAGAAAAGATGTCTTAATACTGCCTGTCCCACCTGGGAGTCAGATCTAGAGTGTGCATCTAGACAGTAGTGTTTTGTAAAGGTGTGCACAGAACTCCAGGTAGCCGCTTTGCAGATGGACTCAAGGGGAACATTTGCAATGAATGCTATGGAAGCCCCAGTGCCTCGAGTGGAATGTGCTCTTGGCTTGAAGGGTAGTTCTCTCTTAGCAAGAGTGTAACAGAGAGTGATGCATTGTACAATCCATCTAGATATAGTGGACTTAGAGACTGCATCTCCTTCTCTTCCTGCTGCCACCGAGACAAAGAACTGATTAGTCTTTCTCAGTGTTCTGGTTCTTTCCATGTAGAACATGACAGCTCTGCGTACATCTAGTGTATGCAGACTTTTTTCTCCCAAGCTGGAAGGGTTTTGAAAGAACGTTGGTAGTTCTATAGACTGGTTACATGAAATTTCGAGATGAATTTTGGTGCAAACCTTGGGTGTGTGCGAACAACCACCTTATCCTTGTGAACTGTTACGAAGGGGTCTAGTACAGAAAGAGCCTGTAGTTCACTTACTCTCCTAATGGAGGTGATAGCTATTAGGAAAGCAGTCTTAAGAGTGAGGTTTTTAAGAGTTGCCTTGTGCATGGGTTCGAAAGGAGTGCCCATGAGTCTAGAAAGTACCACGTTTAAGTTCCATCCGGGAGCTGGGTTAGCTATCGGGGGGTGTATTCTCTTTACCCCTTCCATGAAGGCCTTGATAACTGGTATCTTCCACCACGACACTTTAAGTTGGGAAGTGGTGTATGCAGAAAGTGCCGCTAGGTGGACTTTAATGGAATTAAACACTAGACCTGAATCCAGTAAATGGGTCAAGTACAGAATAATGTTAGTGGCAGAGCAGTCAACCGGGTTGATGTTCTTACTTCTACACCAGATGACAAATCTTTTCCACTTGCTAGAATAGCAGTGGCGAGTATTAGGTTTTCTGGCTTCCCTGAGGATGTCCATACATCTTTGAGGGAGATGTAAATGTCCAAATTCTATGATCTCAGGAGCCAGGCTGCTAAGTTCATGGTCTGAGGGCATGGATGCAGTGTCCTGCCCTTGTCTTGTGACAGCATGTTGTACGGGCAGGGAAGTTTCATTGGGGGAGATAGGGACATCTCCATTAAGTGAGCGAACCATGGCTGCCGGGCCCACATTGGGGCCACTAGTATCATGGTAACCTGCTCTTGGTGCATGTTGTGCACCACTTTGTTGAGGAGGGGAGTCGGGGGGGAAAGGCGTAAACAAATTTCCCTGACCATTGCATCGACAGACCGTTCCCCTTGGACTGGTTTTGGGGGTACCTGGAGGCGTAACTTTGGCATTGTGAGTTCTCCAGGGTTGCGAACAGGTCTATTTCCGGGAAACCCCATTGCGTGAAGACGTCTAAGACGATGTCTTCGTGCAATTGCCATTCGTACTCTTTGGGCAGGGGGAAGTCTCTGCTGAGTTTGTCTGCTAGCAGATTGAGTTCCCCTGGTACATGTTGTGATAGTAGGAACATGTTGTGTTTGAGAGCCCACTTCCATATATTCTGGGACAGCCTGGACAGTCCTGGAGAGTGAGTGCCCCCTTGCTTGTTGAGGTAGTACATGGCTGTGGTGCTGTCTGTGAGGACCATCACTGTCTTTCCTTGTAAGTGTTCCTGAAAGGCTTTCAGTGCTTTGAACACCGCTAGTAGTTCCAGCAGGTTTATATGCTTGGATGCTAAACTCGGAGTCCACACTCCGTGAGCAGTCTGATGGGATAGGTGAGCCCCCCATCCTGTAAGGGATGCGTCTGTGGTTAGAGTGGCTTCCACTGCGGGTGTGGCAAAAGTCTTCCCTAATAACAGGTTTTCCTTTGTCCACCACCATAGCGAGAGAACCAAGGCCTGCGAGACCACCACTAGATCGTCCCATTGTCCGCTGGCCTGACACCACTGGCTGTAAAGCCACTCTTGCATTGGGTGCATGCGCAAGCGCGCGTGAGGTACCAAATAAATACATGACGCCATCATCCCTAGCAAGCGCATTGCTTTGCGTACCGTCACCTCTCGACCCGCCACATAACAGGGGATCTGAAACAGCATGTTTTGGACCCTCTCGTTGGAGGGGAAGACGAGGCCGTCCCTTGTTCGAATTAGAGCCCCTAGGAATTGTTTGATTTGGCTGGGGTCTAAGCTGGACTTCTTTTCGTTGATGGAGAAGCCCAGTTGGGACAAAAGGTCTACGGTCTTTTGGGTATTGGAGAAGCATGTTTCGTAAGAATCCCCTGTTATTAGCCAGTCGTCGAGGTAAGGGTATACCGGGATGGATAACCTGCGCAGGTGGGCCGCTGCCACTGCCAGTACTTTCGTAAATACCCTTGGTGCAGATGCTATCCCGAAGGGTAGTACTCTGAACTGGTAGTGCTTGTTCTCTTTCTTGAACCTGAGGTATTTTCTGTGCGCTGGCAACATTAAAATATGAAAGTATGCATCTTTCATGTCTAGTGTTGTCATGTAATCCCCCTGTGATAACAGTGGGATTACTTCCTGCAAGGTCACCATACGAAACCTTTGGGGTTTGACAAACTTGTTCGCTGGACGCAGATCTAATACAGGGCGCATGGTTAAATCCTTTTTGGGTACAAGGAAGTACACTGAATAAATACCTTCTGTTACCTGAGATAGGGGGACAGCCCCTATAGCTTCTTTTTTCAGTAGCTCTTCTACTTCTTGAAGAAGAATAGTGAGGTGTTCCGGTGTCATGCGTCGGTTCCGTGGGGGTCTGTATTTCGGGGAACCGTTGAATTTGATGCAGTATCCGTGGGCTATGGTGGATAATACCCAGCGGTCTGACGTTATTCCCTCCCATGCTGAAAGGAACGATGTTAGCCGGCCCCCGACCGGTGATGCATGGGAGGGGACACGAATCTTCGGGTCATTTGTTGGTATTGGGCGTGGGGCCTTTGGGACTGGAGCCGCGCCCTCTTCCTTTGCCACGACGTTGGCCTCTTTGACTGAACTGGGTGCTTTGGTTAGAGGGCCAGTTGGTAGCAGAGTAAAATTGCTGTTGGCTTTGTTGCTGGCGTTGGCCAAGAAAGGAGCGTCTATTGCCATAGCTGCGTCTGTTAGGTGGCCTAGAAATTTGGTCAAGAGTCTTGATGGTATCAAACTCCTTCTTCGCATGTTCTAGGGCCTCATCAACTGCTTTTCCAAACAGATGTGTTTGTTCTATGGGTTTATTTATCAGGGAAGCCTGTGTTTCCGGCTTAAAACCTGAATTGCGCAACCAGACATGGCGTTTGAGAAGTATTCCCTGAACCAGGGAACGGCCAGCTGTCTCTGCGGCATCTAAGGAGTTCTTTACGATGCCCTGGTTTACAAGAGTTCCCTCTGATATTATAGCTAGCAGGCGTGAACGCAGGGGTTCTGGTGCGTCCTCTGCTTCGCTGCGCAGCTTGCTCCACTGTGCATCTGCGTAGCTAGCTAGTAGGGAATTGTTATTTGCAATCCTGGTTGAGAAGGCGGCGGAGGTCGTGATGCTCTTCCCAAGTGCATAGAGCTTCTTGCCCTCTTTGTCAGGTGGTGCCTCACTAGTAGATAGTGGTACCCCCGCTCTTTTTCTTGTATTAGTCACTACAAGGGAGTCTGGAATAGAATGTCCCCTGATGTACAAAGGGTCAGAGGACGAAGGGCTGAAGAGCTTTTCTATCCGAGGGTTGACCCCTCTGACTAAGGCCGGATTGGAAAGGGAAGGAGTTATTCTTCTCCTTATAGAAGCCAGGAGCAGAATAGACTGACTGACCGGGGCTTTTTCTTTAATAACTCTTTCTACAAAGTCTATGTCCGGAAGAGTCTCCCCTGTGTCTATTTCAAAATGTGCTGCTGCCTTGCGCAACAGTGCATTAAGTGAAGGTTGGTCATCTATGGGGGAGGTGTTTCCAATAGTCCTTGGGAGGAGAAGGCTGAAAGAGATCGATGGGCTCTTTCAATTGTGAAGCCTTGCGAAGGTTTCTCTTCCCCTGTACCAAGAGGTTCTCTACATAGTTCGTGGGTTCTGATCCTTCGATGCCCTCCGGCAGGCCCAAAAGTCTGATGCTATTCCGGCGTGCCCGCCCTTTGGTCTCCTCAGCTCTATCCTACAGGTTCTTCACTCTTTGCTGCAGCACAGCCACATCTTTTAGGAGTTGTGTTTTAGCCTCAGTATTTTCTCAGACCTGGGTTTCCAGTGCTTCAGTCCTGCAGGCTAAGGAGCGAACGTCCTGTCGCAGTAGGCCCACATCTATGGCCACGGCGTCAATTTTATTCTCCATTGTTGTTTGAAACATCTTGATGGCTTCTAGGATCTGAGAGTTGCTTGGTTCAGCTGTTGCTTCAGGGGGGGTGGGGGGGTGTCAGGCAGCGCCGCTGCAGCTTTCTTGTTTGTAGTTTCAGGTCCTTTGGCCCATCCGGGAGTGTAGGTTTCCATGGTGGTCTGGCACTGTTTGGCTCTCACCCCCTTCAAGGACATCACAGTAAGGCTGTCGAGGCTTCAGCTGTACCAGGTGTTGCCTTGCGTTGGCAGTGAGGGTAGCGTTATTGCGGGGTGATGCAGACTCTTGTGCCCGCTGCTGATGCCCCCACTATAGCAGCACTACGTAGTGTGTCTTAAGTGTGCTTGATCCAGGCCGGTGGCAAGGACCCGTTATATAGGCACTACGGTCCCTTCTGTGTGCATTTATTATTGTCTGCCTTTGCTTTATGTTGTTTCAGGGATTAGGCTCGTGCAGAGTGGCTCTTATCTTCCACTGGGGCTTGTTCCGAGGCCCTGAAACCTGGGGACCAGTCCAAATGGGCGGGCCGCTTGCTGGCGACCCGGGCAGGCCATTCAGTTAGCAACGTCTGTTCGTGCCGTGCCCCTCCTTTGTACCCTGCGCTTGTCCCACGTCGCCGGTCACAGTGTGTCTAAGCTGTGTTGGGGGGGATGGGTGGCGTTCAGGCAGCAGGCCCCTGGTGTGCGGCTGGTACACAGGGCTCACTCTCCCGCTGCTCACCTATTACAGTTCTTGCCGGCCTCGCCTCTCCAGCACCTCCTCCATTCCCCTTCTCGGGGCAGGTCCCCTGCAGCGGCTCTGCCATCTCAGGGCTCGCTCATTCCTCTGGGGGCCCAGCTCGTGGCAGTCAGGGTGCAGCGCCGCCTTCTCCTCCTCTTCTCCAAGCTTCCCAGGTGAAGCTTCTCCCGCCGGGATCCGCAGCCGGTCGGGGTCTCTGGGTGAGCCACTCTTGCACACAGATCAGAGCAGTGCGCACGTTCCCCTCAGTTTTTGTCTCAGCTCAGGGGTCTCCGATCCACTTCACAAGTATTGGGCTCAAACCGCAGCTCGGTGTCGGCCCTCGCAATATTACGCAAGTTAGTTCATGGCAGTCGCCATTTTCAGCACGGCTCCGTGGTGTCGCTCCTCGCGGTGTCTTGGTCGCGGCGGGGTACTCTCGATCACAAAACTCAGAACGGAGCGTCCTGATGGTGTGGGGCAACAGGAACATCTTGTGTTTGAGAGCCCATATCCAAATGTTTTGAGACAACTTGGATAGCCCTGGAGAGTGTGCCCCCTTGTTTGTTCAGGTAGTACATGGCTGTGGTGCTGTCTGTCAAGATCAGCACTGTCTTCCCCTGTAACTGTCTGAAAGGCTTTCAGTGCTATCAATACAGCTAATCGCGTTAACAGATTTATGTGGTTGGATGCTACTTGTGGGGAACACACGCCGTGCGTCGTCTACTGAAGCAGGTGAGGTCCCCACCCTGTGAGAGATGCGCCTGTCGTGAGAGTGGCTTCTACTGCGGGGGTGGTGAAGGTTTTGCCCTTCAAGAGGTTTTCCCCAAGAACACCACTGCAGAGAGAGAAAGAGGGCTGGCGAGACAACTACCAGATCTTCCCATTGTCCGCTGGCCTAGCACCCCACTGGCTGTTGAGCCACTCTTGCATGGGATGCAGACGCGCGTGAGGAACTAAGTAAACACAAGACTCCATCATTGCTAACAGTCGCATGGCCTTGCGTACCGACACTTCCCGACTGGCTACATACTTAGGGATCTGAAACAGAATGTTCTGAACCCTCTCGTTGGAGGGGAAGACCAGGCCGTCTTTTGACCGAATCAGAGCCCCTAGAAACTGTTTGACTTGACTGGGGTCCAAGCTGGATTTCATCTTGTTGACGGAGAATCCCAGACTGAATAAGAGGTCTATTGTCTACTGCGTGTTCAATAGGCATGTTCCGTAGGACTCACCTGTTATGAGCCAGTCGTCGAGGTAAGGGTAAACCGGGATGGATAGTCTGCGCAGGTGCGCTGCCGCTACTGCCAGTACCTTCGTAAACACCCTTGGTGCCGAGGCAATGCCGAAGGGGAATACTTTGAACTGATAGTGCTTGTCCTCTATCATGAACCTTAGGTATTTTCTGTGCGCTGGCAACATTGAAATATGAAAGTATGTATCTTTCATGTCCAGTGTTGTCATGTAATCCCCGTTTCAACAGTGGGATTACTTCCTATAAAGTGACCATACAAAACTTTTGAGGTTTGACAAACTTGTTCACTGGCTGCAAGTCTGGCACAGGGCGCATGGTGAGATCCTTTTTGGGTACTAAATACACTGAATAAATACCCTCGTTTACCTGTAGAATAGGGGCGACTCCTATGGCGCCCTTTCCTAGAAGGATCTCCACCTCTTGCAGTAGGATACGCAGGTGTTCTGGAGTCAGGTGTCTTGATTTTGGCGGTCTGAATTGAGGTGGTCCGCAAAATTCTATGCAGTACCCGTGGGCAACCATCTTAAGTACCCACTGGTCTGTAGTATCCCCTCCCATGCAGTAAGGAAAGATGTTATACGCACCCCCCACCCCCGCCCGGGCTGGCGTGGGAGGGGACCTGGATCCGAAGGTAATTTCTGACCAGAGGCCAGGGCGCCTCTGGGGGTGGAACCTCGACCTCTACCCTTTCCACGTCGATGTCCTCTGGGTGGATAGGTGGTGGAGGTATTAGACCCTTGTCCAGAATTCCAGTTCGTCCCTGCACCATACTGGTTTTGGGGAAAACGAGATTGCCTGCGAAAGGACCGGCGAGATCCGCTCCCTCTCTGAGGAGAGGGTTTCTGGGTAATCTGTTGAAGGGAAGCGAGTGTCTCATGCTCTTTCTTGGCTGTTTCAAGTGCTTCGCCCACTACCTTGCCAAACAAGTTGGTTTCCTCAACGGGTTTGTTAATTTAGGCTGCCTGGGTCTCTGGCTTGAACCCGGAGTTCCTCAGCCAGGCATGTCGCTTGAGCAGGGTACCTTGTGCCAAGGTTCTTCCCGCTGTCTCAGCGGCATCTAGAGTGTTTTTAAGCACATTCCGATTGACCTGCTTGCCTTCCGATTGGATGGCGAGCAACTTATCCTGCATAGGTTCTGGTACTTCAAGGCCTTCTTGCAGCAGGTTCCAGTGGACGTCTGCATAGCTGGCCAATAGCGTGGTGTTATTGGCTATTCTGGTGGAGAAAACAGCAGCAGTTGTGACCTTCTTCCCCAGTGCATACAGTCTTTTGGACCATCGGGTGGTGCCTCTCCTGTAGACAGGGGGAAATTAGCCTGTTTCCTAGTAGTGGTAGTGGTAACTACTAAAGAATCTGGAGTGGCATGGCCCTTGATGTAGGCAGGGTTGGTCGGAGAAGGACGAAACAACTTCTCCACTCTAGGGTTCACGGCCCGGATTTGAGCTGGCGTCAACAATGAAGGTGCCAATCTCCTCTTGATAGAGTTCAATAAAGGAATGGCCTGACTGGCCGGAGGTCTTTTCTTGAGTATGTCCTCCACAAAAATCAGAGGCCTCTTGGTGTAAACGCCATTTGATCATCCACAGGGGAGACATGGCAGATGGGAGTGGGGGGGGGAATCCATGCCAGGGCATCAGGGGCTGGGGGACGTCCAATGTTGAGCATCAACCTGGAGGCTGTCTTCCCAATTGTCCATAGAATCTGCCTGGTCATCCATATTGATGATATATATGATATATGGCATTTATAATGCGCCTATACACAGGTGTTTCAAGGCGCGAAGGATCATTGTTATCGTCCCCAAAGGGGGCATCCTCATCCTGCACATACGTGTCTATAAGGAAGTCATTATCAGTGAGGTCAGAGGTATATTCCTCATGTGGCTCCTCCAAGGTCCTTTTAAACTTGGACACAGGTGTAAAAGGAAGGTCTTCCTGAGGTCTCTTGGGAGCAAACTTTTCAGAATAATAGACATTCCTCTAATCTGTCCATACACCCCTCAAACTTCTCCCTGGTCCATGGGGATCAACCAAAGGAGTCCAGGGGAGGAAAGGGTTCATCTTCTCTGGGACGTCGAGATTTGTCCCCTATTGTGCTACATAAAGGCACAGGACTCTCAACGTAGTCCTTGCGGGTAACGGGGTGCAGTGGTGCGTCCTTCGGCGCGTCTCTAGGCCGCTCCTTGTGTTTCACCGCCTCTTTTGACCGTTCTTTCAGTTTAACTGCTGAGGCAATCCTTGCGATGCTCTCGCCAATGCTCAGGGAAATGGGGTGATCTGCTGGGTGGACCGGAGGCCTTCAGCGGCATCTGCGCATACTCCTGGAGTGTCTCGACGGCCGTGTGTGTTTTAGTGCTAGCGCCCTTTACTTTAGATTGCCCATTCGCAGGCCACGGCTGCAGTGCGGGGAAGGCATAAAGATAAGCCGATCCCGAAGTTTAACGGGTCTGTTGTTGCATTTGGTACGCTTCGACAGTACCACCAAAGCAGAACCTTGGGTTGTGCGTTTAGTGTTTAAATCATGTGCGCCCGTGTGGCTGGGTTTTTCCCCATAGCATGACTCGCGTCGTACCGGTTGGGGTTGGGCGCTGCATACCGAGAACCGTCCGTAAGGTCAATGGCGTGCGAAATGGAGGCCTGGTCATCGCGAGTCCCCCCCCCATTACTTTCGGCAGTCGCAGCAGCCTTAGAAAAACATTTGGCCTGCAACATGCCGTAGGCCGCCGACCACTTTAGACAGAGCTCTTTAATCGTATTGGAGCGCAGGAGTTTACAAGCCTCACAAGACGCCTTGTGGTCGAGGGGAAGACAGTTGTTGCACCAAGGGTGCTCGTCTTTCCACAGATATTTGGGCCTACAAGAGGGGCAAAATCTAAATGACGTCTTGTCCATAGCGCAAGACAGGTACAGCGATAACAAAACCCAGAGAGCAAAGAGGGGGGAAAAGGAAAGGCATACTTGTAAAGAATATGGCCAACCCAACCCCACTCTCCCTACTGAACAGGCCGGCCAGAAGGCCTTGCCACGTGTACGGCAGCGCCGGCCGGATCTACAGGCGTTGAAAGTCTGCAGCAGTCTTCCGCGGTGCACGGGATACAACTGTCAAAGTGACTTAAAGGGAATAACGACCAAAGTCAATAATTATGACAATAACACTATCTCTATACAAGAGCTCTGCATTAGGGAGACCAGTGATCTGGGCAGAAAAAAACAATCTGAGGGACCTCGACGCGCGAGGGATTTTGAGTACACTACACATCATGTTAGGGATAGTGTTACGGACACGCCTATCGTGGTGTCCCCTTTCGATCCTCGAAAGACAAGGTGCAATACTCTGCGGTTAGCACTGGATGTCGGACCATGTGCACAGCATGTGATTCTAAACAGATTAACAAGCATCAGAACTGTAGTTCTCACAAGGTTAGCCAGAGAAAGTTAAAAGGGGAGCCCGAAGGGCAACCCAGAAACAATAGGCAGTAAAAGTTGTCAAAGAGGATACAATTAAAGAGACACTATGGAGAGTCTTTAAAATGACACCCATAAAAAGAGTAAAACACTGTGGAAAAAGGTTCCCACCCACTGAGGTACAGGGAAAAATAATCTACCAGTCCAGCAAAATGTTCTGGGGTTGACACAGATCGGGAAGATTTCTCATTGCTTTGAAAATCTTACCTAACAATTCCCACAAAAGAAAATTACTAATTGGGCCAGAAGTCCCTAAACACTCCTCATTTTGCCCATTTGTTTCTTTTCAGGAGAAGATGGATAAAACATGTAACCAGCTCCCTATTAGTATAGATACAGACAGGCTTCTGAGTAAACTCTATTGGCCTGGTTTTGTGAATACTAGTAAAAATAACACATGGGCTTCTAACCGTACTTCAGTGTCAGGTAGCTTAAAGGGTAGGGGGTGGATATTCCGACTCCTGTGGGTCTCCCGAGGCAGGAAATGGAGGTCCAAGGAGCACAAAGGGATGAAGTGGGTAGAGGAAAAACCCTTCAGTATCCTGATGTGTGCTAGGAGTACTGATATAAGGGAAAGGTTAAACAATAGGGAACACCTGCTATCCAACTTATCACCTATGAATTACAAGGTGGGAATAACTTATCCTGGGAAGAATGTTCCGGTATGCATGAACAGAAACAACATTCCATTGATATTCTGTGAAATTCTTAGCTTAAGAGCGCCGTCATCTCCCGATATCGACAGTTGAATTTCCGGACAAATTGACTTCAAAAAGGGCTGTGTGTTTGTAGCGTTACAGTGTGGCTTGATGTTGTTCTAGGTACTTTTCTCTTATCAAAGGGGGAGGAAGCTGTTCGGAGTGCTGCCGGGGGCTAGAGTAGCAGGAGCAGGAGGCTGGCGGCATTCTGCTGGAGACAATCTACTATCAGTCTGAGTGCTGCCCAGGGGCCCAGAAGCAACAGGAGCTGGATGCGGTTTGTTGGCCAAGCAACCGCTGCATTGCCAGGTCGCACGCCTCTTTAACTTCTTGGAGTGGGGGGGTGGGGGGGTGGCGGGGTGCATAAAAAGGGCACCTTGCAACCAGCTTTGCAACTAGGGTGAGAATTACTGACCCCCGCTGTGGTGGCCTGTTGTCCCTTTAGCACTTACTTCATATTAATCTCTAGATCTAATCTTTACACATAAATCCCACTCTACAAGCACGGTGAGTGCATTTGGAATCTATAGAAGTGAGTCTTTCTCTGTCTTCCACAACTGTGGTGCCTGGATTAATACATAGGAAAGATACTTGGTACAACATGCATAAGTTCCCTTTTCACAACATTTTACTTGCGTTGCGAGTGTGGTGACTATTGGCCCTTTTGCTGTGACTTAGTTTCGAAGCTAGCACAGTTCCGGAGTAGTCTGGGAGCCGTGTGACTGGACACAGTTCGGCACTCGACTGATCTAACTGAAAGGTAACTGCCTAACAGGGTGTCATTGGGTTGCTGCGAGGTGGCACGCTGGCATATAGTTCAAACCTCTTGGGCAGACTTCTGCAGTTGGATTAATCAGCCCATGGGTTTGTGGCATTTAATTCGGGTCCACTTTGGGCCACTGGTTCTTCTATAAAGGTTAGTCAAGGAGAATCAAAATCAAACAGTACTAGACCACGACGTAAACAAGCGCTGACGTAATGCCCAGTACGCTACAGGCAACAAGCAACCTGTTTGATTATTCCGTTTATTGGAAAGAATGGTGCCATCATTGCGCATAAAACAATTGAAGCAGAAAGAGGAGGCTCCCATACATAATGCTTGGATTGCAGCGGCATCTGAAATCAGCAGAGCAACCCATAAATAATGTGCCATGACAAACGCAGGTTTTATTATGCCAAAACCTACTAAGCAATCGAAAATCACCTTTTGCCAACCAGTGGAGGTGGATGCAAATGACCCCAATTTAAAATGTCACAATAAGTTGCCGGAAAAAAATGTACTTCCCCAATCATAGATGTGAGGGTAAGTGGGGAGCAACTCACACCTACTGAGTCTTTGCAAACCACTAAAGCTACTAAGGAATGTGGGTTTATTGGTGAGAACTTCTCTACGCAGCAGAATTAGTCCATCGTCTTGAAGAATCTTTTTTGCGACTCTGCAGGCATATGGGAGATATAATAAGCAATGCAGACTCTCCTGTCACTACAGTTCTATCTGGCCCAAGGAATGAGGACCATATCTACACACAGGAGGGGGTTTGCATACAGCCTGGTGTGTCGTCATATATAGATCAAGGCGCACCCATGGAATATTTTACACCAAAGAATAAACAATCTAGAAGATCATCGAATATCTGGCCCGATGTAGATTCTTTCCGGCTTCCATATCGGCCATTCATTTATTATTAGAATCCTTACTATGCATTTATGATAGATTTAGGACTTGGTGAAGGCAATGCAGGGAAAATTGCCATGGTGGAGTACAAAATGTAAAAAGTGCTGGATCTTTTGATAAGTGGAGGTGGTAAAATAGCCAATAGGGCTACAGGAGGACCGAGAATTGTCTCCCGTTTGTAATCCTCCTAATGCTCTGAGAACTATTGTGTTTGCATCACCACTGAGTCAAACACTAACAGCCCAACCCATTTGCTTGATTATCAAACTAGATTAAGCATATCTCCATTGATGTTTCAGTCCCCAGTGGAGGAGAGTGCTACTGTAATCGATATTCCAACTTCACCGCAGGCCTGTGCAAATTAGAAAAACAAAACTAGGAAAAGCCAATGCCAGTTAAATTTTTTTTTAAATGTGCCAGCCCTCAATTCCAACAAACGTAAATCATTGTTGACATTTCTGCTGTTTTTACCTGTTGAGGAAGTGATCATTGACTTGAATACTGACTAACCTCCTTATCAGGGCCAGAAATGGAGAGGGGAAAGCTAGCCTCAGAGACTTGTGTTCTGCCGAACAATCAAACTATAATTATCACTAATTTGAGGCAAACTAAAGACCCAGTCTGTGATCCTGTATGTCACTTTTGAGATCTAGTTATCAGCTACAACGTTCCAGCCCCAAAATTAAGTCATCAAGAACTTGGGACATTCATTTAGTGCCAACTATAAATGTAGCTTCTGTGGCCCAACAGCCAGAGAGAACGTCAACGATGGAATTGAAATCAAATCTTGATTCATCTACATCAATGGGCCCCTCGTCCTCCCAGTGTGGTCCAACATGTAGCATAAATGGACAAGTTACGGTCATCATTGGCTGGGAAAACCTGATACAGGAAAATGAACTCGGCAGAAATTTCTGAAAATGTTTCATCTGACACCATCGTTGAGACTAATACATTCAGGAGACATTGATTTTGTAACCCTAACTGATCATGGACCAAATTGATTGATTAGCTATTTTTATTCACCTCTTATAGCTCGATTGTCTTGGATGAACAGTCAACTGAGATCTAGGGGTTACACTCCATCCCTCGTCTACTGAAGAAGAGATTAAAACCTTATCAAACTAGATTAAGCAGATCTCCATTCTTAAGCATATCTATAGCAGTGGACATCCTCAACGGTTATTTCCCCCATCCAAACACTTTCCATTATTACACATTCAAGTAACGCGTTGGCAGTGTCCCAGGATTGGGCTTGGTTGGAGGGGGTCATTAAAATGTTTATGAGCATGAGAGGTGCCAATTCATGCCCCTAAGACCTGTTCTTTCAATTTCCCTCTGGAAGACGTGTGGCCAGGCAAACCTTTTATCTTTTTTATTCTTTTAAAAAGAAGATCATTATGATTCAGGAAACTATGGCACTTCAGAACTTGGACATAGAGGGATACAACGTTCTAACCAACCCAGCCATTAGAGGAGCCATAGGTCGTCCCAGTGCGGGTTTGACCATTGCCCTGGACTTAAATTTTGCTGCCAGGGCCCGCCTTATTTCATCGCTAACGTCCTACTGGCAGTCGGTTTGGTTATTGAGCCAGACAACATGGAAATCCTTTAATTTAACCTCTTTTGGAATCCATCTACCTCTTTAATTGTTATCTTACAAAACGCTTTAGGCGTGTTAATAGTAGATTGGTTGGAACAGGGTATCCCCTCATTCCATAATAATAGGCAGGGACTTTAATTCAAACTGCACAGAGCGTGCCAGGTTAAATGAACACTCGGTTGTTCCTCTACCAACTTCTTCTCGTAATGTGTTGAGAAGAATAGAGTAGGACTCATTTATGTCTGGTTGGGATCTGTCCCTTGTCCAACTGAAAGAGGTTGAGGAAAATACAAACCACTTTACGTGGCATATGGGGCTCGGCCAGTCATGGATCGACCATGTATACGCTTCAGATGAGCCAACACGATTTTTGTGGTCCGCTCCAGCTATATGATCCAGCAGTGGGGGAGCCACATAATTGAGTACTTCCTGGTTCACCTTGTATCAGGGCTCTGGGATTTGAATCTTGAGACGACTATGCTAATTCCTGACCGAGGGGGCCAACGGTCGGATGGAACGACTATACTTGTCGGAAATTTAACAGAATAATGCAGACTACTATTTCAACCCATACTCTGAGTACTAATGGTATGTTTGTTCCCCTATTGTCATTGGAGATGCTTCAATTGGCAATTCGCCATTGCCTAAGTAAGTTATTTAATAAGGGAAGGATGTTACAAGGACCCCCATAAGTATACTTTTGACATACGTATAGCAAAGGCCAAAACTACTAAAAGAGCTGGACTCTTGTGAAATGGGTCTCTTTTCTACAGCGTTTATGACTTGCAAACGGCATTATACAGAACCAAAAAATGTTGTTAATATTTTGAAAATGGAAATGCACACAAAGGAAAATCAGATCTTGACGCATTTAATAGTCAAGGAGACAGTGGGTTTTTGGGCCAGGATTAATAATAAACTGGGTAATGTGAGCCCCCAAATGGCATGTTCTGTTCTAGAAGAGACCTGGCTGGAGCATTTCACAAATAAATATTCTTATCCGGCAGGATTTACTCCTGGAGACAGAGCCTCAAAGGGGGCTATAGCTCAAGTGGACTGCCCCATGGAAGAGGACATTCTTTGGGCGATATCAAGAGCGAAGGCCTCTAGGGCCCCCGGTCCGGATGATCTGGCCCCTGTTACTATCAAAAGCGTGCCAGACCCGTTGCTTCCTCTTTTGAAGGCTTTATTTACCAACATATATCAGATGCATGTTATTCCCCCCACCCCCCACATGGAGGGAGTCCATACTTATTCCAATCTCTAACAAAGGTGAATGAAGTAAACCAAAAGATTATAGGCCTATAGGTGTCACTTCTCCGTTCCAAGTGGGCTTTAGACATTACAGGGGGACAGCATTGAACACAACTATTTTGGCACACTTACATGCCTCCTTAAGGAAGGATTTAAACAAATAGAGTTTGGCAGTCTATGGCAGTGGGGTGAACGTTATCCCCTGCTTGTGAGTCTGCTTTCAGTGTTTCCTCCGAGGAGGAGCTGCCTTCATTAACTCCTTGCCGTCGTGGAGTGCCCACAGAGTTCGGCAGCAGAGTTTGGTATTCTACAGCAGTCTCCGGCAATCAGGCGCAAACCCGAGGAGGAGGGCCGCTGACTGAGAAGTCAGCACCTGCGAGGAGATGACAACGGCCTGGAACATTGGAGCCCGTTGAAACAACTTCACTTTAACATTAAACCTACAAACTCAGACAAGAGAGGCAAGAACTCTGAAGAGAAAAACTTCCTTTTGATTGAACAACACCCCCAGCAGCCCTCTGATCCAACAGCCCCCATACAAAACATTGATAGCCAACTGTGCCCCCCTGATTCAGAATCAGCTCAAAATCTCCCCCAACACGTTCCAGATATAGTACCATCGAGCCTGTCGAGTGTGGTGGGGGCTCCCCCTATCGGGCCTGAAAGAACATGGGAGGAGGGGAGGAGGGTTGTGGGTGGAGAGAAGTTGCTTGCAAGCCCTCTGACGGTGAAAGGGAAGCTGAGTGAGAATGTCTCTTGTGAGGAAGTCGAGGAGGCTGTTGGGGAGAATCAGGATAAGGCGTCAGGAATCACGCCCCCTGTAAATTCAAACCTTGACCTAAGTGCTTTACGAATGATGCATGATGACTCACCAGTGGGGGAGAGAGGACGTGCCTGCCACTCAGCCTCTGACGATTATTGATCTCGAGGCTGGAAGCACAACGAGAAATCCTAGACATATCGAGTTCCATTTTGAAACATGGCAATCCCCTTTTGCCAGCTCGATCAACTTGCGAAGCGCCTAAACTGAATAAAGTGTTAGGCATGGAGTGTGCTCTATTGAATAAAGAGCAAAGGGAATCGCAAAAGGAGCCCAAAATCACCATTGAAATTGACATTCATTCGACACCTATAGTAGAGTGTCTGTATTGTCCAACAATAACTGCCAAGAAAAGGAAAGAAAAGGAAAGAAAAACAGATGCACTGGATGTTAGCAGGAATACATCCGGGAGCGAAGAATGTGACTCATGCATAGATTTGTCCGATCTCATCGGAGAAATAAATAACCCCATGAACTCAACTGATTTAGATGGCTCCCACTTAAATCTAAGAATAAAAAGTCAACAAGGAATAGAGCCAAATAAGATCCAACCAAAGAGAATCAAAAACATGAAACCCCCAAAAAAGAACGAGAAAACCCAAGGGCATCTTCCTATAATTCTACAAAAAAAAATGGGGGGTCTCAGAAAACATCTGTAAAAGACGATAAAACTAAAGGGACATAAGAAAATCAATGTGTCACATTTCTTTCACAAAAAGCAACCTTATCTACAGATAACTTTGCAAGAGTTATCAGTTGCAGAAATGTTTTAGGGAGCAGAACCAGGGCTAATTCCTGAACGATGACCTTTTCATGGTCGGGCATTGCCTCAGAAAGAAATAATCAGAATAGTGGAGTAGTCGTACCTGCCCAGCTAACAAAAATTACCAATGGGGAAACATCTCCCGTTAATTTGGGAACGGACGACTGCAACAACAAGCTCCAGGAGAACGATAGGATGATACCCCCGCAAACAAACAAACAAAACTGATACCGCAAGAATTTGCCACGATCAGTAACATCAATATCTACTAATGAAATGAATGAGTCTTACAAAAGTGAATCACCCCTCTTGGCGCCTAGCACCGAAAAACCTATGGATGAAAACAAAACCGCTGAAGAAGAACAACGGTGGGGTGAACAACTGGAATATATTGAGGAAAGTTTAGAAATACCAAATGAAAAAAACAACTCTGTCAATCAACATACAAATCAAGTAAAAGAATACAGACAGTCAGAGCAACCTCAGAGCCTAGAAAAAAAGCTAATTGAAAACCAGGATGTAGAGTATAGATCATCTCCCATAATCCCAAATAGGGGAAAATCCACATGGCTGTCAGAACGCAACGAAAAGCAGACACCATCAAAAAAACGGACATGATGCTAATTATGTCAACGATAACTATTGCTCTAGCACCCTTTATGAAGCTATACGATTCTCTAAATGACACAATGAAGGACCATACATCATTACTAGCAATGATGTATACAAAGCTGACCTTTCTGGAGGGGTATATCAACGCATCAGAAAAAGTGAAAGAGCCAATAGAAAGAACAGTGATGGAAAATAAAACGAATTCTAAGCCACAAATGGAATTCAGAGATAAAAGTACGGAAGCAACAAAAAGTGTAACCACATGCAGCACAACAGTAAGATGTCTTAGTGGAAAAACATACTCCTTTCCAGGCAGTAGGGGATCCAGAAAGTAAGAAAAGATCAAAGATTCAGAAACAAACCACCCTGTGCAAATGCAAGGAAGACACCAGGGGGTAGGCCAGAGTCAAATGAGAGAAAAGGAAAGCCTAAGCGCCAAACAAAATGAAAAAAAACTATTTAAAACTGCTGTGTTGTTCTGGAGTTGAAATCTCACAACCATGGCATCTCTCAAAAAAATAACAGTCTGGGTCAAGCGGACATACACATTATAGGCATAGAATAAGTCTATCCTGTGTTCTCACAACCAAAGGGGTTAAGACCGGCAGGAGGGAGACATGTAACGTTTGGAAGAGAAAAACTCAAGCCACCATCCATACAGGCAATCGAAGGAGTAACGGTTTGAGAAAAAAAAATCTACTGTCTTACCTCAAAAATCCGCTCTTAAAGGACTTTTCCAAAAGACATCTATGACAGGACAGGGCCTTCAGTTGCAGGGTCGTCCAATGAATAACCATATAGTGATTAACGAGTCTCCAGATAGTAAAGATCCAATGAATCTTTCTCAGCACTATAGAGGATTCAGAATCGGACCCCTGCGTGCAAGAACCGGTTAACATACAGATCCACCAAGGAAGTAGACTAGACTAAGATATAGTTGAAACTCCTGAGATTTCCCCACCGTTTATGACTCTGGCAAAAAAGTGTGAAGAAATTGAGAAGAATCGTTCTTCGAAGCCGCAGATTGTGAAACCAACTGAGAGGTCTAGAGTATCCGATGTAAGGAAATTTCAGACTCCGCTTACAGAGAAAAAACGATCACCCTCAGGACGTCATCCTGATCATCAGAACTACAGAAGAACAAAATCCCCCTGGGGTAGGGAGGATTATGACTCAAAATTGAGGAAAACCAATAATAACGACAGATAATCGACGCCCATGGAATGAAAATAGGAGATCCCTGCCGAAAGACATCACAAGAAGGAAGGAAAGAGTTCTATATAAGGAAAAAATAACGACTGAGAGAAACGTCCTACTTGAAACTATAGAGAGAATAAATCAGCTGGACAGAAAAAACAATGATGCTAGGTCAGTGCATTGCGACTCATAAGAACAGACAGCAAAATTGTTGAATTTGGTGTCAAAGGGAAATTAGACAGTGGGCCTCATTACACGGAAGGCGGTAAGGGTTAACGGTCACCGGTAATGGTACCGGTGACCGTTAACCCTTACCGCCTTACTACGAGGTCCCTTTGCGGGTTGGTACTTTTAACGCCTCCTTTTTAGCAGGCGTTAAAAACCAACCCGCAAAGGGACCAGGGTGCTAATTACGGTACCGCAATTTGCGGTACCGTAATTAGCACCTTCCCCATTCCCATTATGCCCTATGGGGCAAAAAATGGGAATGGGGAAGGGCAATGGGGGAAGGGGGAATTACCGCCCCGCCAACCTTGGAATAGGGCGGTAATTCCCCTTTACTCCAAGGCGGTGCCAGTATTTCATCGGCATGGACCAAGGTGCTAAAAGCGCCTTGGTCCACCACCTTCCGTGTAATGAGGCCCAGTGTCTACCTTGGGAGGATAGCTCAGTGGCAACGTGCTCGCCTTGGAAGCAAAACCACAGGGAGCAACACAGGTTCGATCCCCGGGTCCGCGCTTAGAAACCTCTGGGTATTAAGCGAGTTATAAATAATCTATCATATCATATATATCGTATCATGTCTCCTCCCAATAGTTTGATCATTGATAGCACAAGCCTCAGAAAACCTGTTGACGTTAGGCTACGATCTCATGGAATACCAGGACCTCACTCGGAAGTCATTGGAGAGATTGTGATAGAATTTATGCAGAAACATTTCACAACTCTCCTGAAAGATCACAACGAAAAAGAGAATCATCTGAAAGGGAGAAGAAGCGACATGAAGAAAGGAAATCGAAAGAAGAGAAGAGTGTTCCCAATGAGGAACTGATTGTGGGGAAAAAGAAGGATTTCACAGAAAGAACTTCACCACAGAATCCACAAAGAGGATTCACAATTGACATTAGAAACGGAATATGCGAGAATATTCAAAGATTCGGCTAATGTGGGGTATATACCTAAGGGCCCCTTGGCGAAATTAACAATAACATTTTCTTCCGATGAAATCTCAAGAGTAGAAGCAGAAACACTTGATCATCATCCTGAACAACCTAACAAAAAAAAGCACATGGAGGTTGGAAGAAGTGGATCAGGCTAACAGAAGTTAGCAAACCCAGGGGATAGTATGGCCCCTGGAGGATTCCATCGATAACAAGGCGCAACAATCTTTTTTTAAATTTGGATCTTGGAACACCAGAGGCTATGCACACTTGCTACTAACAAGTGAATTACACTTGGGTGACTACAATGTACTTTGTTTCCAAGAAACATGGTTAAGGGATACACCACAAATGGATGGGTATGAAACCGGCTCGCCCCAGCAACTAATGGACCCTCGGGCCGTCCATATTCAGGTCTGCTAACAATGATTAGTGGGAAAAAGGAACTTCATGTCGTACAAATACTAGAATCAAACCTATTTTTCCAAGTTTTACTCCTGAATTGCATGGGTGAATATCAACCAACATCTCAAACTAAGGGAGAAACTGTAATCATAATTAACACTTACTGAAATCTGTTGGTGGCGAGTGATGATCAGTTCTTAAATCAAGCAAGTAACATCTTGGATAAGTTAGCTGCAGAGAACCAGCTAAAATACTTGATAATATGTGGAGATCTGAACCTATCATGCCCAAAATACAACGGGCAAACACAGAAGTGACATCTAAATGAAACCCATTAAAGAGGGGAATCAAATGGGCTAAACTAAATGAAGGCTAGAGACCTTCACAATCTCCATCTTTTGAGAAACGATGAAGAATTTATTCCAACTTGGGAAAAGGATGGCCTTTCAGCTACCTTACACCACATCTTCGTTACACAAGAGTTTCTCCCGCAACTCCGTAAATTTAAAGTCAGACGCACTAAAAACAGTGATCATAATTTTCTTGAGTTCACATGGCATTCATATCTTGAAACAAGGAAAAAAATGATAGCAGAAATTACAGAATCCAACGGGAGAATTAAACTAAGACTCAACGCAGTAGAGATTAGAAACTTAACTGTGAAATACACAAAGCCAGATTCTGGAGACGAATATAGAGTACGAGCGTACCTGATAATATATCGAAATACAACCAGTAAATCAGCTAAAAACCAAAATGGAACAAATCATACGTATGACAAGAAACTGGTTGAAGAGAGAAAGAAAGTACAAAAAGCAAAGCGCCTAGCAAACAAAACAAAAAACAACAAAGATCTAGAAACAGCGACAGCAGTGAAAAAAATCGTATAAGATTTGGCTAAGATCTTACAGAGCACACCTGTATCAAGCAGAACAAATGCTAAGTCTGATGGATGGGCGTAAACCGAGAGAATTTTGGACGTTGATAAAATCATCCACAGAGGCTATATCCAACATACTTCATAATTACGTGGGCGAAGAAAGACGGATAAAACACTTCACAACACTCTTTAAAAACCCTGGCGAGGAGGCATCTGAGGAGTTGGAACAACAGGAGCGCGTCTGGGAACTACCCTGTGACAAAACTAGTATTGCAGCAAAAATATGGAAACTAAACAGCTCGAGGGCACCAGCACCGCATGGGCTAACTAATGCCCATCTGAAGCAAGCTCCGGAGGATTGGCCATTATTTATCGATGCAGTAATTAAAAACATTAATAGAACAAAAACAATACCGTCTAACTGAAAGAAATCTATTGTAGTCCTGATATAAAAGAATAGGCCGAGAGAAAATCCAAAGAACTATAGACCAATAGCTCTTTTGGATATTATTGGAAAGATCTATGGGGCCATTTTACAAGATCTTTTTGAAATTTGGACCAATGAGAAAGGTGCTAACAACCCCTTCCAGTCAGGGTTTGTGAACAATGCTGGGACCCTGGAAAATATCCAACTGATTAACATCTTAAAAAGGCAGGACAAAGGAAGGTAAACCCAAAATCTACATGGCCTTCATTGACCTGGTTCAGGCCTTTGACCAGGTCAACCGGGTGCTACTATGGGGAAAACTAAGAGTACAAGACTGTCGGAGAAATATCCTGGAACAAATCCAGGCATTACATACCGATACATCAATGCCAATAAGAAGGAACCAACAAGGAACTCTTTCTGAGCCCAGTCAAACATCAAGAGGGGTCAAACAAGGGTGCCTGTTAGCCCCCCCCCACTCTCTTCAATGCCTACTTATGGGACTTTAGAGACACTGAAAAGGCAGTGAGATCATTCCCTCCATCTATGGGAGACTGATATCCCGCCTCCTATATGCAGACAATCTAATTCTTTTAGATCAAACACCAATAGGTCTGCAACGTCAATTGGACAACCTGAGTTTCTAGATCAGAAAAAATAATTTAGAAATGAACACAACAAAAACAAAGATAATGACTTTTCAAAAAGCATCTAGGTCCCACAACAATTTTATTTGGCACCTACAGGGTGTCAAAATTCAGACGGTAAATGAGTTTAAATACCTGGGAGTTATCATGAGTAACAACCCCACTGAAGTAAATATACAAATATGTTTACTGAACAAAGTAAAGAAAATTGACGAGTCAAGCAAAACAATGGAGAGAAAATTCTGTCGATTTTCGTTGAGTCCAATTCTCCAATTTTAAATCGGACAAAGGTAATCCCTTCGCTAAGCTACGCAGTGGAGCGGAAGCTTTCTTAAAGATCCCAGAAAATATATGGCAAAAACTTGAAAGCTATTGTTGGAGACATCTTCTGGTCCTACCAGCATCCACGCTGATGACTCTGATTAGGAGAGAACTGTGTATTCTGTCATTAAAAGCCATCGTTGACAAAAAAAAAGGCTGTTACTATTCAGAAAAATAATCTTACCGGAGTGCACAAATATCTTCAAAATGATCAATAAGGAGATATTTAATCCAAATACCACAACTATGAAAGTCTGGACGGAAAGATTCAGCAAACTCTGGAAGAAGGAACAAGTTACTTACCTGTAACTGTTCTCCAGCATGGGTCTGGCATGGATTCACATGCTCATGAATATTCCCTGTCAGGCCGGGAATCCTCGGTATAGAAAAAAATCAATATCAGTTTCGTTTCTGATCTGTCTTTCTTAGTAGTAACCAATCACTGGTCTCTGGGTCATACTGCCCCCAGCCAATGACTGCCCTCTCCCTAAGCCCCGCCTCCGGCAGTCATCCTCAGATTTGGTAGCACGTAACGTGGCAGTATGACCAAGTGAAGAGCCGCAGAGGGGAAGGAGGGAGGGTTCGCATGTGAATCCATGCCAGACCCATGCTGGAGAACAACAGTTACAGGTAAGTAACTTGTTCCTTCTCCAGCATGGGGTCTGGCATGGATTCACATGCTCGTGAATATAAGAATACATAGCAGTATACACATGCACAACCACGGGAGGTGGCAACAGGCTCAACATTAAGCAATACAAAAAACTTAACATTAAGCATCTCCTACCTCCTCACCAGGCTCACCTTAAGCGAACAGGTTGCGCAGCACTGCTTGGCCGACCCTGGACTCCTCCCTGCAGACCCGATCGACGCAGTAGAATCTCGTGAAGGTGTGCGTCGACCTCCACGTCGCAGCCCTGCATATGTCGAGCAGGGGCACACCAGATAGGAACGCCGTGGTAGCAGCGATCGCTCTGGTTGAGTGGGCTCTCGGACGGCCGGGCAGCGGTCGGTTTGCCAACCGGTGACAGTGCATGATGCAGCCGGAGAGCCATCTGGAACTGGAAGCCTTCGAGAGAGCCTTCGCTTGATTCACAGGTCCAAAGTTCGCAAACAGCTGTGAGGTCTTCCGAAAACTCTTCGTGCGGTCCACGTAGAACTTCAGCGCTCTAGCTACGTCCAGGGTGTGCAGAGTCCTCTCAGCCGGCAACGAAGGCGACGGGAAGAAAACTGGAAACACCGAGGGTTCGTTGAGGTGGAAGTCCGACGGCACCTTGGGCATGAAGGAGGGGTGCGTCCTTGACCAAAGTCAAGTATGGTGGCTTGCAAGATGGGGCCTGGATCTCCCACTCGTCGAGCAGGGGTGATGGCCACGAGAAATGCTGTCTTTCACGACAGAAACTTCAACGGTGCTGAATGCATAGGCTCAAATGGGCCCCCATAAACCTGGTCAGCACTACGTTGAGCTCCCACACCGGGGCAGGGGCCTTCACCGGCGGGAATGATCGGAACAATCCTTTCATAAATTCCTTCACCAGCTGATGAGACAACAAGGACGCCCGTCCTGTAGTTCTGGTGTATCGGGAGATGGCGGTCAGATTTATCTTGATGGAAGCGTGAGCTAGTTCAGCCTTGGCCAATGACAGTAGGTACAGCAATACTGGAGGGGCCGTAATCCACAGAGGGTTAATCATCTGTGCACGGCACCAGACAGAGAACCTCTTCCATTTATGTCCGTAGCACTTGAGAGTTGGACGCCCTGGCCTTTGCAAGAACCTCTCTGCAGTCGGCTGGGATGTCGTACCCTCCAAACTCTAGTGCTGCAGGAGCCAGGCCTACGAGTTCAGCGACTCTGGGTTGTGATGAAGAATGGCGCCTCCTTCTCTGGAGAGAAGATCCGCGTCCGTCGGGAGCTTGACTGGTGTGGACGCTGACAAGTCCAGAAGGTCCGGGAACCAGATCTGTCTCGGCCACGCTGGTGCAACGAGGATCATCCTGCACCGGACCTCTTGAGCTGGTTGATGAGCTGGAGCAGCAACGGCAACGGAGGGAACGCATAAAGAAATAGGCCGTCCCAGGGGAACGAGAAAGCATCGCCCATGCTCCTCGGCTGGGGGAACCTGCTGGCGAACCTCCGGCACTTGGAATTCGTCGCCGTCGCGAAGAGATCGATCTGGGGTTCGCCCCATCGTCGGAAGAGTCGATCCACTTGATCCTGGCGTAGTTCCCACTCGTGGCACGAGCGCAGCTCTCTGCTGAGTGAGTCGGCGATGGCGTTTTTTATTCCTGCCAGATGAAAAGGCACCAGAAACATCCCTTGGGTGACGGCACAATGCCACAGATCCTGGGCTTCCTAGGAAATAGCAGGGGATCTGGTTCCGCCCTGCTTCCGGATGTAGGACATCGTGGTGGTGTTGTCGGTGAAGATCCTCACCACCTTGCCCTTGAGGGACGGAAAAAAAGACCTGAGGACCCAGAACACTGCGCGGAGCTCCAAGATGTTGATGTGGAGCGACTTCTCCTCCGGGAGCCAAAGGCCTCTCGCGTGAACATCTCCTGAGTGCGCTCCCCAACCTTCCAGGAAGGCATCCGTCGTCACCATCACCTGGTGAGCTGGGGTCTGAAAGTCTGTGCCCGCCGACAGATGAAAGCGGGTACCCCACCACCGGATCGCCTGACGGAACGTCTCGTTGAGTGGGATCCTGTCCTCGAAGCTGCCTGTCGACTGGACCCAGCGGGCGTCGAGGAACTCTCGTAAGGGACGCATCCGAAGTCTGCAAAGGCGCACCAGATAAATGCAGGAGGACATCATCCCGAGGAGGGACTTGATAGATCTTACCCTGGCCATGTCCGTAGCCAGCAGACGCTGCACCTTGCCCAGGATGGTCCTGGTCCTTTCCTCCGACGGCGAGGCCAGCCGCGCCACTATGTCGAGCTTGGCTCCCAGAAACAGGGCGACTTGCGACGGGACCAGGTGGGATTTTGGAAAGTTGATGGAGAACCCCAGGTCTGTGAGCAGCTGGACGGTCTCCGCAGTGTGCTCCACGGTGAGCTCCCTTGTCCTTGCCTGGATGAGCCAGTCGTCCAGGTAGGGGTAGACGTGGATCCCCTGCAGGCACAGCCGCGCCGCCACCGGTGCAAGGCACTTGGTGAACACCCTGGGTGCCGACTTCAATCCGAACGGGAGGGCCTTGAACTGGTAGTGCCGCCCTTGGACCACGAACCTGAGGGACTTTCGGTGTCTTTTTAGAATGGGGATGTGGAAGTACGCATCCTCCAAGTCCGACGACGACAGGAAATCGCCCTCCTCCAGCTGTCCCAGCACGTGCTGGAGGATGACCATCCGGAACTTCTGTGCCTTGATGTACTTGTTCAGTCGTCGCAGGTCCAGGATGGGACGCCATCATCCTGTCTTCTTCTTTACGAGGAAGTACCTTGAGTAAACTCTGGAGCCCTGAAGCCTCTTTGGGACAAGCTAAATGGCACCTTTCTTGAGCATCGCCCTTACTTCCAACAGTAGTTGAGGGACGTGATTTTCCTTCCTGGCCACGGGTGGAAGGCGAGGGCACTTCTTCTGGAACTCGAGGGCGTGCCCTTGGGCCAGGGCGTCCAGCACCCAACGGTCGGTGGAGATGGACTCCCACACGCTGACGAACCTCGTCAGCCGGCCTCCCACCGCGGTGCTTCGGAGGGGGCCCGACCCCACGGTCGCTTCAATCTTGTTTGGAGGTCGCCTTGCCTCCTTGTTCTCCCTGTCGACGACGACAGGCACCACCTGACTTGCTGCATCCCCTGTAGGCCTCTTGAGACGAAGATCTTGCCGCTTGGTGGTACGTCGAGGAGCCACTGCCGGATCCCTTGGAGGCACCTTGTCTGCTTCCAGCGCTCCGAAAGGACGGCCGTCTTTGTTGGAGCACTCCCATTGCCCGGGCAGTCTCTGTGTCTGTCTTGATAGCCTGAAGGGACTCATCAACCGCCTTCCCAAACAGGTTGTTCCCGTCGAAGGGCATGTCCAAAACCTTGGTTTGTACGTCCTGTCGGAAATCCGTCGCCTTGAGCCATCCTCGTCGTCTCAGGCAAACGCTGTTGCCCAACTGACGGAAACCGGTGTAGGCGATGTCCGTTGCCACCGTGATGGCGTGGTCCGAAGCAATCTCAGTCTCCTGTCGTCGCTGCGGATGAGATGACCCGTCACCCCTCGTGTCCAGCTTCCTGCCCTCGCCGTCCGGCGTGGAAGTTGATGTCGAGGCCGATGCCTCACCAGCTTTCTTCTTTGCTGCCGCCGATAGGACCAAATCAAGGGTAGGTTGCGCCCGAAGGCACAAGGGGGCAGCGTCGGGGACCCAGTACTTCTTCTCGTACCGGTCCCTCTTTGAAGGCGCCGTGGCAGGGATCTTGAGGAGGGAGAGCCCCTCATCCCAGATGTCATCAAGAAGTGGTACGGCGAGGACCGTCTTCCTTTTAGCCTCGCGCCGCTGATAAAGGAACCCTTCCTTTTTCTTCTCTTCGGGGCAGAGCTGGAAGAGCTCGGATGCCCTGGAAATCATGGCTTGGAAGGATCCAATCTCGTCGGGCGGGGACGCCCGAGCAGGGGGCGACGGGGGACACGTCCCATCATCGCCTCCGTCGTCATCTGCACCCGTCGTAGCCGTGTCCGTGCCTGTATCATCCCCAAGGGTAGTTGACCGGGGGAAGGCAGAGCAGGCCGCAGAGGTGGGAGAGGTGGCGGAGGATGCGTGCGTCCTCTTCTTATGCGGTGGACTTTCCCAAGGTCCCGGCTCCGGTTCCCCCGTCGGGTCTGGCTCAGGTACCTCCGTCGGGGGGAGAGGCAACCTTGTCCTCATCTCCGAGCATAAGGACTGAATCGCTGACAAAATGGCCGCCGAAGTGTCCTGCGGCACCGGAAACGACAGGCGCGAGGGCTCTTGAGGAACCTCGTCGGCGACACCGTCGCTCTCGTCGTCGCCCTCGTCGGGATCCCTCCCGATGGGCTGGGCCTCCTCCACTACTTCGATGAGCTCTTCTTCAGAGATCGTGTCTGTATCCACGATGGCCACCTGCCCCTCCCCCTCCTTTTCCAACGGGGACTTCGTGGGGGTCTTCTCGATGGGCCTGAAAGACGACTCCCTCCGCAGTGGCAGGGAGACTCTGGATCCTGAGGTCGCCTCCATTGGCGTAGCCTCCACAGGCTGAGCCAGGGCCGCTGCGACATCCTCAATCGAGGTCCTAGCACGGTGAATTAAGGCCATCGTCACCTTCTGCACGCCTGGGACCTTCACCTTGGGGGGAGGGTCCGAGCCTCGCTCCCCCTCTGCCGGAATCTTCGAGATCGACCGGGGCATCTCCAGAAGCTTCGCCGGGTTCTCGGACTTCCTCTTACCCGAGCCAGAGCGTTGGCTCGTGGTTGATTGCGCCGGGGAGGATGCGCCCTGCCTGGCAGCCAAGGAGCCCGACCGTTCGGCGCTCCCGGTGCCCGCGGAGCTTGGCCTTTTGTTGGGCCCCCGTCCCCGGGGCGCCCTCACAGGACTTAGAAGACCGCTCAGACTTCTTCTTCTCGCCTGACGGGCTCTTCCCTTCCAGCCAGTTGGCGAGACAGAGGTGGCAATCCTTCATGGTCCGCTCTGACATGTTCCCACAAAACGCACAGTCCTTTTCCACGTGCGTCTTGTCCTCACGGAGACAGTAGAGGCATAACGAATGCTCATCCTCCTTGAACACATTCTGAAGCTGGCATCCAGGGCAGGCACTCAACAGCTTCCCGGGCGTCGAGCTTCCTTTCTCCTGGGCCATGTCCGGGGTAGGCCTCGGAACTTCTGGAATCCTCCAAAAGCGTAACTCGACGAAATCTTCACCCTTGAGGGGTGTAGAAAACTCCGAAACGGGTCCCCATTGATCGGATGTAGAAACGGTGGAGCTTGAGGCTCTATTTAACCGAAAAATTAGAAAAATCTCCTGAAAAAGCGTGAAAACGCAGCAAAAGCTAGAGAGCTACAGCATGAGGACTCCCAACACTTGAACGTGTGGTAAAAATCTGAGGATGGCTGCCGGAGGCGGGGCTTAGGGAGAGGGCAGTCATTGGATGGGGGCAGTATGACCCAGAGACCAGTGATTGGTTACTACTAAGAAAGACAGATCAGAAACAAAACTGATACTGATTTTTTCTATACCGAGGATTCCCGGCCTGACGACGGGGAATATTCATGAGCATGTGAATCCATGCCAGACCCCATGCTGGAGAAATAGAATCTACAGAAGATTAACGAAAAACCAACCCGGCCAAAGTACCAACAAAACTGGAAGATTTGGATTGGATAAAAACCTTGGAGAAAGCAGCCGATTACAAATTAATAACCCATCTACCATCAGCTAGCAATTGAATGATACAAGATCGTATCTGAAATTCCCTAATAAGAAAGTATGACATACCTTTATGAGAGCCTGTCTCAACATTTTGCCAACAAATGAGATAAGGGCATTAGAGGAATCTCAAATAGCAATCCGTGCCATTTCTGCGAGATGGTAGATCAGAAGGAAACAGTCAGACATATACTCTTAGATTGTATGGGTCTTGCGAAAGAAAGAATGTTTCATATGGCCCATCTTCTTTTAAAGACCATCATCTCTATGTAGAAGAAGAATGGTGGAATCGCCTGATTGAGGGAGAGAGACCAAGAGAGGTTATTGCAGTAACAATTCCTTCATCACATTGACCTCTCCGAAGCATCCACAGATATGGGAGGATAGTGCTGCAGTGAGACCAACTCCTTACGCCATAGATGCATGAACTGATGATGGGGAAAACAATTAACACACAGACTACTGAAGCCTTGGGTCTTTGCTGATTTACTTTTGCTTTCCTCTCTGGACTTTTGTCTATCAAATGGCCTTCTTCATCCCACCCTCTTTTTGCCCCCCCTCCTGTGACTCCTTTTTTGATTTTGGAAATGAAAAGGATATGCAGAATGAGGAACTTGCTTTCGAATTGTAAAAAAATGTGCAAGCAATATATGTGGCATCCATTGATCTAACTAGTGCCTTTGCTCGGGTTGAACCATATACCGTATGGATTAAGCTATTGGACTTGCATGTGCCTCTTATACTAGTTGAGCTGATCAATCGAATGCACTCTGGCACGACCATTAAGGTGAGGCTGTCCTGGGAAGGTTTTATGTCTAAACTCATAATTACACCGGTGGGACTCAAACAGGGATGTGTTTTGGCCCTTGTCCTTTTTAATACTTATGTTAGCAACATCAATCTTCTCTGGGAGAACAAACATTTTCCCAGCAAAACTGGGTCATTTGAAGTTAAACTGGCTTGCCTTCGCTGATGACCTGGTCTTTCTTTGATTAGACAATCATCGGTCTTCAGCTCACCCTATTTTTTTTCAATATGCTTCTTCTAATAACTTACTGGTCCATGAGGAGAAAACTAAAATGGTCATTTTATTCCACTAGGAAAAGGCCCAGGACCATGTACAAGGAAATTGGCGAACAAAAGATTGATAGAGTGGCCTCCATGAGAGACTTGGTATACTATCTGACAAATGCTAATTCGTTGGCTGGATGGAAACAATATTTGAGAGACGAGGTCTGGACTTTAGTTTCCCAGATGAAGAGGCTATGTGGCCAGTTATGTAAATATATTATTTTACTACTATTAAAATGTTACTCGGCCAAAATCTAACCGATCCTGCTGTACATGAAACAGGGCCACATATGGAAGCAAACTTTGGGTCTATCCTCAGCTGTCCCCAATTCCATCCTCAGACACTAATTGGGGCCAATTCCTCTACAAGCAAGATTTTTGTGGAGACAACTGTCTTGCTATGCTGAGGTATCTCCTCCACCAAATTCGTTGTACATTGAACTGAGGAAAATGATGGAGGATGGATCCGTAGCGACCATTAACGCCTTTAAGATCAAAATAGCAAATCTTCTAGACCATAGCAACTCAGGTGATGAAGAACTGGTGTTACGTTCTGCTTGTACCAAGCGGAATCTATTCAGACATGACTGACAGAACACAAATAATAAAAAATAATTTCCAGTTGGACAGAGTAAAAACAGACAGGTGTATTTTACACTTTGGCTCACGGCTAGTTAAAGAGTTGGTTCTTTCGGAAGCTAAGAAACTGAGCCAATTGGGTTTTAGCATTGACCACTGGGAAGATCAAAAGATGCAGCAGAAGGGGAAGACTGGACACTGCGGCCTCTTTGTCACTATGAACGTCAAAGGTATGCGGATTCACAAGGTTGCAGACCAGTTAGATAATCGAAATGCAGTGCAAGTGGACTGGCCTAGAGTTACATCAACTTTGTGGGAAAAGAGAAGACCATGACCGGCATATGTACCGTAATATCTCTGGTAGTTCGGAACGACGGAACCTCATCTTGTGGAACCCACGAGGGAATGTACGTTTGTGCTGTAATGTCGAAGTCATTCTCCTGCAGGAGACTTGGTTAACATCACATCCTGTGACTAACGGTTACCAAGTATTTTCTCAATCTGCAAAACCTACTTCATCCAGCTGCAGGTTTGATAACCGCTATTAGTTCTGGCCAGGAATTAACTGCTGTGGAGGTTTTAAATCTCCTGTTTGGGACATTGCCCATAGAACTATGTAGGCAAGGAGACCTAGCTTTCTTTGTGCTAATAAATAATTATTGGCACTGGGGAATTAGGGATCTGGACGAGTTCTTACAAATTATCATCAAATGCAAAGTTACATGGCAGTGTAACAAAAATAGGGTCCATGACCAACTGGCTGGCTAATTAAATGCTGCGCGTCTCCACCATGACACACAGGATGAAATTTGGGATGTAACCCCAGACAGAGCGACTTTACACTTTAAGGTGCAAGCTGACAGGAAGTGGTGTGCAGCCTTCTCCTCTGTGGGATTGAGGATGCTTAATGGTAGGGTAAAGGGAGACAAGACTTGCTTGCCTTCGTGGATGTTAGGCAAGATTTGGAGCAGTACCCTTTGGGTGCACTACAACAACCTTGTCCTCCTGGCAATAGGGACCCAACCTTTGGTATATGTTTCAACTACACAGGTTGGTAGTGTGGCTGAGCAGCCAGCCTCATCTCAGGAGGGGTCTAAGTGAGCAGTAGGGTGGTTACACAGATTTACAGTCACAAGTATCCAAATAAACACTTACACTCAAGATTTCTTGACTAAACCATTATTAATTCAGTCAGTTTGAATAAGCCTTCTTCAGAAGGGGCAATATAAAAGTAACACAAATACACTCCAAAATACACACTCATAGTTTCTCTAAATCAGCAAATACCCATTGGGGATGGCACAGAGGCACTTCCTACACCCTCAGGTGACTTAAATAGCTAGGACACTGTGGACATTAATATATCACTGTTGCATTTAGAGGAATACGTAAGCATGTCAAAGAAAAGGGGTTATAGCATATAACAAGAGATCACACAATTATTCTGAAGCAGTTAATACTTTTGAAAACCTAATGCAAAGTAAATTACCGCCTACCCAGAACGAAAGGTAAAACACAATGTCAGAGGAAAGAAGAGTCATTCAGGGAGCCAGGCCAGCCAATGTCAATTGGGCAAAGGTCTAGGTGAGCCAAAGCACTTCTTGTAGTTAAGTAAAAGATTTGCACAATGTTTCAGAAGTCTTTGTAGAAAAAGTAGAATCAATATAGGGCCACAAGCTGGGAGGCTTGTGAGAAGTATAAAATGCAAGCAACTCTAATGAAGCAACCAAGACAAGTCCCAGCTGAGATCAAGTAAGGCTACAACAACAAGAGGTAAGTCCTCTCAAACTTCACAGTACCTTCGGTTAGAAGAAATGGGTCCAGCTGGCTTCCGTTTCTGAGCAGCTCTGCAGATCCTTTTGCTCCTGGGCCTCAGTCGTGGGGACAAGAGGGAGGACGTCTGGGGACTCCTGCACTGCAATGGGACGGTCAGCAGCAGAAAAGGAAACTTCAATTCAGCAGCACTTCGTGGTTTCAGCTCCTCGTGTCTCAGCAAATGGCACCACCGCGGTCTAACTGATACCACTCTGGACTTTCCTCACATCTGGGATCCAGCTCTCTGTTGAGGTGTCTCAGGCTTGGTCAGTCCTGCTTCAAGGGAGTCCAGGGGATCTTCCTTCAGCACAGGTCCATCTTAAAAGTGATGCACTCCAATCTGGTGTTCCTCTCCCTGACACTTTGGTTCCTGCAGCAGCAAGGAAGTACAGCCAGCTCCGATAGGATGTCCAAACGAGTTCACTTTGGAGTTCATTGGTACCACCAACTCAAGGGAAGAATTCGTTCTTGCAGGGCTTCTATAGTCGAAATGAATTCGGAGCTTCAGCACAGCAGCAGGGCTTCAGCAGGCAAACCAACGGTCCATGAGTTGCAGCAGGTGTCTCTTCCAAGTTGTTCTTCGGATTCCTTCGTCCAGTGGTCGACTCCAAGCCAAAAGACCTCACCTTTTATGCAGGTTTCTCCCATTCATTCCAGCCTAGCTGTCAATGACACAGCAGGGTGGCTGTCCTCCAAGAAAAGCCCGCCAGCCAATCACCATATGGTGCATTCCTGTAATCGAGATTAAGCACAGGGAGTTTCGGGCAACTCCCTCACTTCCTGCCCCTCTAGACATGCTGGGGCCAAAGCCAAATTGAACAAAGGGACCAAACCTGGTTTGGTGCACAGTAAATCTCAAGGAGGACCTTTCCAAGAAGAAATGGCGAAAAAAGACCAGGGCCATTTTGACAAAATGGGCACCCATGGGTGCCTTACTGCAGCTGCAAACACAGCCTGCAGTAAAAACACACAATGGTAGTAATAAGTAAACCACTGCCACCAGCAACTAATTGTAGAAAGGGTAACATAAAATTGTTACATGAGAAACTAGACAAAGGGGGATAGTAACCCCTCCAGCACCCTATTGTAAGATAGTGTGTGCTGGGTCTAGAAAGTTACAAATGTAAGTAAAGTCAATTTCACTTCACTGCTCTTGGAAACAGTAATTTCACCAAGAGAAGGTATTTAAACCTTTGGGAAATCTAAGAGACTTCCCTCTGCCACTGCCATGAAGGTGATGTGTGACACAATGTAAAGATGATGCCTATGAAGTTTTACAGACTCCAAAACCAAAAAGAAACACAAAGTTCTAATCACAGAAAAACATACATGGGGAAAAAGGGTCTCACTCTCTTCAGGTTAAAAATGTAAAGTCCCAGAGTCCAGCAAAAGTTACTTACCTGTAACTGTTGTTCTCCAGCATGGGTCTGGCATGGATTCACATGCTCATGAATATTCCCCGTCGTCAGGCTGGGAATCCTCGGTAAAGAAAAAATCTGTATCAGTTTCGTTTCTGATCTGTCTTTCGTAGTAGTAACCAATCACTGATCTCTGCGTCATACTGACCACAGCCAATGACTGCCCTCTACCTAAGCCCCGCCTCTGGCAGCCATCCTCAGATTTGGTAGCACACCAAGTGGCAGTATGACCAAGTGAAGAGCCGCAGAGGGGTAGGTGGGAGGGTTCGCATGTGAATCCATGCCAGACCCATGCTGGAGAACAACAGTTACAGGTAAGTAACTTGTTCCTTCTCCAGCATGGGGTCTGGCATGGATTCACATGCTAATGAATAGAAGACTACATAGCAGTATACACATGCACAACCACGGGAGGTGGCAACAGGCTCATCATTAAGCAATACCACAACTCAACATTAAGCATCTCTTACCTCCTCACCAGGCTCACCTTAAGCGAAGAGGTTGCGCAGCACTGCTTGGCCGACCCTGGACTCCTCCCACGAGTCCCGATTGACACAGTAGAATCTTGTGAAAGTGTGCGTCGACCTCCACATAGCAGCCCTGCAGATGTCCAGCAGGTAGCAGCGATCGCTCTGGTCGAATGGGCTCTCGGACGGCCAGGCAGCGGTCGGTTTGCCAACCGGTGACAATGCATGATGCAGCCGGAGAGCGATCTGGAAATGGAAGTCTTTGAGAGAGCCTTCCCTTGATTCACAGACCCAAAGTTCAAGAATAGCTGTGGCGTCTTCCGAAAACTCTTTGTGCGGTCCACGTAGAACTTCAGCGCTCTAGCTACATCCAGCGAGTGCAAAGTCCTCTCGGCCGGCGTCGTAGGCGACGGGAAGAAAACTGGTAGCACCAAGGGCTCGTTAAGGTGGAAGTCCGACGGCACCTTGGGCATGAAGGAGGGGTGCGTCCTAAGCACTACTCTTGTGTCATGAAAAGTCAAGTATGGAGGCTTGCAAGATAGGGCCTGAATCTCTCCCACTCATCGTGCAGAGGTGATGGCCACGAGGAACGCTGTCTTCCATGACAGGAACTTCAAAGGCGCCAATCGCATAGGCTCGAATGGGGCTCCCATGAGCCTGGTCAGCACCACATTAAGTTCCCACGCCGGGGTAGGCGCCTTCACCGGCGGGAATGATCGGAATAGTCCCTTCATAAATTCCTTTACCAGGCAATGAGACCACAAGGACGCCCGTCCTGTAGTCCTGGTATATCGAGAGATGGCAGCCAGATGTATTTTTATGGAGGCGTGAGCCAGTCCAGCTTTGGCCAGCGACAGTAAGTATGGCAGCACTTGAGGGGCCGTAATCCGCAGAGGGTTAATCTTCTGTGCACGGCACCAGACAGAGAACCTCTGCCATTTATGACAGTAACACTTGAGAGTGGAGGACGCCCTGGCTTTTGCAAGAACCTCTCTGCAATCAGCTGGGATATCGTACCCTCCAAACTCTAGCGCTGCAGGTGCCAGGCCTGCAAGTTCAGCGACTGTGGGTCGTGGTGTAGAATGGCGCCTCCTTCTCTGGAGAGAAGATCCACGTCCGCCGGCAGCCTGACTGGCGGGGACGTTGACAAGTCCAGAAGGTCCGGGAACCAGACCTGCCTCGGCCACGCCGGTGCGGCGAGGATCATCCTGCACCTGGACTTCTTGAGCTGGCTGATGAGGCGGAGCTGCAACGGCAATGGAGGGAACGCGTATAGAAACAGGCCGTCCCAAGGGAACGAGAAAGCATCGCCCATGCGCTCCTCGGCTGTGGGAACCTGCTGGCGAACCTCTGGCACTTGGAGTTCGTCGCCGTCGCGAACAGGTCGATCTGGGGTTTGCCCCATCGTTGGAAGAGTCGATCCACTTGATCCTGGCGCAGTTCCCACTCGTGACACGAGCGCAGCTCCCTGCTGAGTGAGTCGCGATGGTGTTTTTTATTCCTGCCAGGTGGCAGGGAACCAGAAACATCCCCTGGGCGACGGCCCAGTGCCACATATCCTGGGCCTCCTTGGATAGGGCTGGGGATCTGGTTTCCCCCTGCTTCCGTATGTAGAATATCGTAGTGGTGTGGTCGGTGAAGATCCTCACCACTTCGTCCTTGAGGGACGGGAGGAACGACTTGAGCGCCCAGAACACTGTACGGAGCTCCAAGATGTTGATGTGAAGAGACCTCTCCTCCGGGAGCCAAAGGCCTCTTGCGTGGAGATCTCCGGTGTGGGCCCCCAACCCTCCAGAGAGGCGTCCGTAGTCACCGTCTCCTGAAATGCCGGGGTTTGAAGTCCGTGCCCTTCGTGAGGTGAGCCCAGGTGCCCCACCATAGGATCGCCCGACGGAACTCTTCGTCAAGGGGGATCCTGTCCTCGACGCAGCCCCCCGCCTGAAACCAGCGGGCGTCGAGGAACTCCTGTAGCGGACGCATCCGAAGTCTGCAAAGGGGCACAAGGTAGATGCATGAGGACATCATCCCGAAACGGGACTTGATGGACATCACCCTGGCCACGTCCGTGGCTAACAGTCGCCGTACCTTGCCCAGGATGGTTTTGGTCCTCTCCTCTGCAGGGGAGGCCAATTGCTCCACTGTATCGAGCTTCGCCGACAAAAACAGTGCTACTTGCGATGTAACCAGGTGGGATTTGGGGTAGATGGAGAACCCCAGCTCCGTGAGCAACCGGACGGTCCTCGACGTATGATCGACGGCGAGTTCCTTTGACCTTGCCCGGATTAGCCAGTCGTCCAGGTAGGGGCAGACGTGGATCCCCTGCAGGCGCAGCCGCGCCGCCACTGGTGCCAGGCACTTGGTGAAAACCCTGGGTGCCGACTTTAATCCGAACGGTAGGGCTCTGAATTGGTAGTGGCGTCCTTGAACCACGAACCTGAGGCACTTCCTGTACCTTTTAAGAATGGGGATGTGGAAGTAAGCATGTCCCAGTACGTGCTGGAGGGTGACCATCCTGAATTTCTGCGCCTTGGTGTATTTGTTCAACCGACGCAGGTCTAGAATGGGGCGCCAACCGCCTGTCTTCTTCCTGATGAGGAAGTACCTTGAGTACACTCCGGAGCCCCGGAGCCTCCTGGGGACGAGCTTGATGGCACCTTTCTTGAGCATCGCCTTTACCTCCAACAGCAGTTGAGGGACGTGATTCTCCTTCCTGACCACGGGAGGAATGCGAGGGCACTTCTTTAGGAATTCCACCGAGTGCCCTTTGGCCAGGGTATCCAACACCCAACGATCGGTGGAGATGGACTCCCACACCCTAACGACCTTCGTCAGTCGGCCTCCCACTGGGGTGCTTCGGTGGGGGCCCGACCACCCGGCCGGGTCAGTCTTGCTTGGAAGCGGCCTTGCCGCCTTGGCCTCTTTGGCGACGACGGCAGGAACCCCCTTGCTTGCCGCGACCTCTGTAGGTCTCCTAGGAAGAGGAGTGGGCCGCCTGGCGGTAGGTGGAGGAGCCACCGCTGGATCCTTTGGAGGCACCTTGTCTGCCGCCAGAGCTCCGAAAGGGCCGTCGCTGCTGAATCACCCCAAGGGCCCGGGCCGTCTCCGAGTCAGTCTTGATGGCCTGTAGAGACTCATCCACCGCCTTACCAAAGAGGTTGTTGCCATCGAACGGCATGTCCAACACTCTGGTCTGGACGTCCTGGCGAATGTCTGTCGCCTTGAGCCATCCTCGTCGTCGGAGGCAAGCTCCGTTGCCCAGTTGGCGAAATCCGGTATCGGCAATGTCTGTTGCCACCGGAATGGCGTGATCCGACGCCACCTCGCCTTCCTGCAGAATTTCTAGGGCCTCCACCCTTTTGTCAGGCAGGAAATCTAGCAGGGGAGCTATCTTGAACCAGAGCTCCCTGTCGTAGCGGGCCACGATCGCCAAGGCATTGGCCGCCTTAATCGTCTTAAGATGACTTGTCGTCCCATAGAGTCCAACTTCTTACCCTCGCTGTCCGGTGGGGAAGTGGAAGTTGAGGCCGCCGCGCCCGCTGCCTTCTTCTTAGCCGCTGCCGAGATGACCGAGTCTGGTGTGGGCTGGGCCCTGAGGCACAAGGGGGCGGCATCAGGGACTCGGTACTTCTTCTAGTACCTGTCCCACTTAGCGGGTGTCGTGGCAGGGTTCTTGAGGACAGCAAGCCCCTCGTCCCAGATGTCGAATAAAGGCACCGCAAGGACCGTCTTCCTCTTAGCCTCTCGTCGTTGGTACAGAAACCCCTCCTTTTTCTGTTCTTCAGGGCAGAGCTGGAAGAGCTCAGATGCCCTGGTTATCATGGCGTGGAAAGAGCCAACCTCGTTGGCTGGGGATGCCTGCGGGGGGGGTTGGGGGGGGGGGGGGGCGACGACGGGATGTCTACTGTGTCTTCGCCGCCGTCATTGTCCGTCGCCGTATCCTCTTGCGGCAAGGGGGATGAGGGGTCCACCGGTCTCGCAGGCACGAAGGGCGTAGCGGAGTGGACTCTCCTCTGCTTGTTCGGAGGGCTTCCCGACGGGCCTGGTTCTGGCTCCTCCGTCAGGGTGTGGGGTAATCTCGTCCTTATCTCGGTACATAAGGATTGGATTGCCAACTAAATGGCCGCCGAGCTATCCTGGGGCTCGGGCAATGGCTGCGACGGACGGGATGGCCGCTCCAGTGGGCCCTGTTCTTCGTCCTCGTCGCCATCCTCGATCACGTCAGCAGGGACCGTCCCCTGGGATCGAACCTTCTCAAACCTCTCGTTGAGGTTTATGAACCTCTCGTTGAGGCCTATGGACCTTTCGTTGAGGCCCCTCTCGGTCTCCACCAGTTCCTCCTCAGAGGCTGATTCCGAGTCTGTAACGGCCACCGCCCCCCCCCTCTTTTCAGCCGGGGGCTTCACGGGGGTCTTCGCAATGGGCTGGAAAGAGGATTCCCTCCGCGGCAGCAGGGATACTCTGGGCCCAGAGGCCGTTTCCAATGGCGTAGTCTCAGCCGGCTCTGCCAGGGTCGCAGAGACCACTTCGGTAGAGGCCTTAGCAGGGTGGATCAAGGCCCTCACCACCTTAGGTGCGTCCTGGGCCTTCGCCTTGGGGGGGAGGGTCAACGCCTCGCTTCCCCTTCGAGATCGACCGGGTGCGCTCCAGCGGTCTACCCGGGTTCTCGGACTTCCTCTTCCCCGATCCAGAGCGCTGGCTCGTGGTCGAACGTGCCGGGGAAGTAGCGCCCTGCTTGGCAACCGAAGAGCCCGACCTTTCAGCGCTCCCGGAGCCCGCAGACTCGCGGTGCTTGGCCTTCTGTTGGGCCCCCGACGCCGGGGCACCCTCAAAGGACTTAGAAGCCCGCTCAGACTTCTTCGCCTTCTCACTTGCTGTGCCCTTCTCCAGCCAGGTGACGAGGCGGGAACGACGATCTTGTTTGGTCCGTTCAGAAAGGTCCTTGCAGGACGCACAGTCCTTCTCCACGTGCGTCTTGTCCCCATGGAGGCAGTAGAGACATTGGGAATGCTCGTCCTCCTTGAAAACATTATATAATCCGCATTCAGGGCAGTTCCTGAACAGCTTGGATCCGGACGTCGAACTCCCTTTGTACTGGGCCATGTCCTTGATGTAGGCCGCAGATCTTCCGGAATCCTCCGAGAAGTGTAAACTCGACGAAAACTTCACCCTTGAGGGGCGTAGAAGAATTCCGAAACGGGTCCCCATTATCGGAAGTAGAAACGGTGGAGCTTGAGGCTCGATTAAACCGAAAAAATGAGAAATTCTCCTGAAAAAAACATGAACTCAGTAAAAAAAAAAAAACTCGAGAGCTAAACACGACGACTCCCAACACCTGAGCGTGCGGTAAAATCTGAGGATGGCTGCCAGAGGCGGGGCTTAGGGAGAGGGCAGTCATTGGCTGGGGGCAGTATGACCCAGAGATCAGTGATTGGTTACTATTAAGAAAGACAGATCAGAAACGAAACTGACACTGATTTTTTTCTTTACTGAGGATTCCCAGCCTGACGACGGGGAATATTCATGAGCATGTGAATCCATGCCAGACCCCATGCTGGAGAAATTAGTGATTTTCAACATGGACAATTTAGATACCTGTATAGCCGGCATGGTGATTAAGGTCATAGGGGGAGAAAAGTTGAGAGTGCGAAGGCGGGGAAAAATACATCTGCATGTTTTTGTTGTAGCCAGAAAAAGGGAATTGAGCAAGGTCATCAGAGAAATTAAAAACTCTAGTTTCTCCATTGAAATGAAAGCAATAAAATGCAAGAAAATAAAACAAAATTACAAGAATTTCTGTAAAAGTCATCGCATGCACAACTGAGTATCGTCTGCGTTTTGGTGGATGGCTATATTGGGATCTTTGAGGAGAGTGCCCAGAAGCTCAATTTAAAAGTTAAAAAGGATGTGAGAGCAAGGAGCCTTGGGGAACTCCGCAGGACCTGGAGTCATTTAGAACGCAACAAGTTCATCTTGACATCCTGGTGTCTGCCTGAGAGGTAGGAGGTAAGACAATTCAGGACAGTGCCAGGGAATCCTATCCTGTCAGCAAGGATGAACAGAAGGTTACGGTGGTCAACTGTGCCCAAAGGAGCTGAGCGGTCGAGGAGGCATGTATCACCCTTGTCCATGATTTGGAGAGCATCGTCCACCACCTGGATGGTGGCTGTCTTGATGCTACACTTTGGGCGGAACCATGACTGAGTCATTTAGGAGTTGGAGTTGTTTGATTCTGGCGAGTAGTTGTGTAGCAACTACTTTTTCCAAGATTTTGCCAATAAACGGGAGGGTCATAATGGGGCTGTAGCTGGCCAGGTCATCTGGATCTATTTTTTTTTTTTCAAATGAGGTCATATGATACCAGTATTAAGGTTGTCTGGGAACAATCCTTCTGCGAGGAAGTATTTGAAGAAAAGGAAGTACCTTCTCTGCGTGTATCGAAAAATCCATTGTGGAGTGTTGAGGAGAGAGAGAGACCAGAGGGGAAATGAGGTAGAGACTGGAAAGCAATAAAGAATGAGGCAGCCAAATGGGCCAGAGAAGATAGGGCAGGTTAAGACGTTTAGCTATGTGATCCTAGCTTGGTGGAGGAGCATTATCGAACAAGAAAGAAGTGAGGACTACCTAAACCCCAAAGATGTAGAGACCAATTTATCACCAGGAAGATACGGCCTACAGTAGAGAGAGGACGATTGGGGACCATGGTCCTGAGGAGATTGTCGATTTGTTTTTCTATCTTCCATTTATTTCTCACCAATTTACATCAGATGAAGCCAATCTTCATTTTCTGTGTGCACAAATATAAACCCTTCGAAAATAAATCCTCGGCTTCAAGTAGTGTCTCCTCTCAGTCTCATCTCTCTGAGTCTGGCCCACAAGGGCACCCCTGCTGTGGAAGTTAACTATACCTAATATGTACACGAAGAGGGGGGAGGGAGGAGACTTACAGCCAAGCGATGGACAAGAAAAGAGAGCTGGGCGCTATAATCCTAAAACAGAGAACCAGGCTATATCCCTGGACCTAAATACTAGATTCAGGAATCAGAAAGCAGTATTCCTTTACTTAGGCCCTTGAAACCCCATCTGACCATTTGGACTTTAATCTTACTTTTAGTTTGTTGCCCCCTAGGATTTATAGGCCTTATCCGCACTCACCCTGATAAAGTGTGCCCTGTTGAGCCTTTGTCACAGTACGTACCTGAATTCCTTCCACTTCTCCAGGATGGCCTGCTCCATATCTTCTGTCTGGTCAGGCACAAACCGGAATTCAGACACAAAATCAGGAGGATGTTCAGCAGGTTCAAAGTCACCTATCTCAGCTGTACAAGAGAAGAAAATTACACAAATGTTAACACATTTGGGGTAGAATTGTAGTGTACAGCAACTTCACCAGTATGAAGTATCCTACATATTTCAGTTATACACATCTGAAGAAGAAGAACAAGTTACTCTCTTACCTGGTAATGTTCTTTCGATGGGATGGTCCGACGACGTATTCTATATCTATGACAGTAATCGCCACAGCTGTGCTGCTTTGGAAAATTTTCGGCGTCTACGTCCTGCGTCAATGAAGTCGATACGCCGCCCTCGAGGACCTCCTCCGACGGCCGACGTCACTGGATGTTATAAGTAGGATGCACGACGCCCATAGCCTCAGTAGTAGTTTATTCCCCAGAACGTGTGGCACCAGTCTTCTGCCAGTCTGACCACACAAAGCCTTGCGGAAACGTAAGCTGCAATCGCATAAGAAATTCTGTAGCGGGGAAGGAAGGGAGGGAGCGATATGGAATACGTCAACGGACCATCCCATCGAAAGAAGGTTACCAGGTAAGAGTAACTTGTTCTTCGAGGGGATTGGGTCCTCCGACGTATTCCATATCTATGACACTCCCAAAGCAGTACCAATGCAAGGAGGTGGGAAAATAATTTCGAAGATATTTAGAATGCCCAATCAAATTGCAGAGCAAAGGACCCCCTTGCCAAAGGCCAGATCCTGCCCACAGATGTTGCGAATAGGAACACCCCTCTGTAGGGCAGTAGAGGCAGCCATACCCCTGGTAGAATGGGCCTGCAAGCCGACCGGTGGGTCCTTACCCGCCAAGCGGTAACATTCGGAAATAGCCAGAATAATCCAGCGAGACAAAGTCTGCTTAGTCAGAGCTTGTCCCAAACGCTTTTGAGCGTAACAAATGAAGAGTTGATCGTCCACTCTGACCTGGGACATGCGTGAAATATAAAAGCTTAAAGCTCTCCTAAGATAAAGCCTTTGGAGCCCCTCCTCTTCCTTACCAGGATGTGGAGGAGGATAAAATGCCGGAAGAACAACCTTCTGGCCTAAATGAGATTCCGACACCACCTTCGGAAGAAAGGAAAGACGAACTCTAAGCAGATCGTCTCAGTAGGAAAGACGACGTGGAGGGCAGATGGACAAGTCGAGAAGGTCCGGGTACCACGTCCTCCAGGCCCATGCCGGAGCAATGAGGCTCATCCGGGAACCAAACCTTTGTAACCTCTGCAGCACTTGCGGGGTGACGGGACTGGAGGAAACGCAAACAGCAGTGGGAATGACCACTCCACCATGAACACGTCTCCTAAGGCTCCTCTTGCAGGAAATTCCCGCGAGCAGAACCTTTCGCACTTCCGGTTGACACTGGAGGCGAAGAGATCCACTTGAGGGGTCCCCCAAAGGGCAAAGATCTCCAGGAGAATCTCCTGAGCCAACTCCCACTCGTGAGAGATCGCACTCTGCCTGCTCAGAGCGTCCGCCGTCTCGTTTTTGTCTCCGGCCAGATGAACTGCCGAGATCGAAACTTCCTGCTGGATTGCCCAGAACCAGAGCTTCATCACCTCCCTGCACAGAGGAAGTGACCCTGCCCCCCCCCCCTTTTTGTTGAGGTATTGCATGGCCACTGTGTTGTCAGTCCGGATCAGGACATTCTTTCCTAGCACAGTCGGCAGAAAAGCCTTCAGGGCAAACCTGACGGCCCTCAGCTCCAACAGATTGATATGGAGTCTGGACTCCGACGGAGACCAACGACTGCTGTCAACTCGTTGGCATGAGCTCCCCATCCCGTGAGGGATGCGTCCGTCACGATCGTCACCTCCGGCCAGGGTAGCCAAAAAGGAGCCCCTTCATCAGATTGCCTTTGACGGCCCACCACAGAAGGTCTTGGGCGACCGAGGACGGCACCTGAACAGGGTCCGACATCCTGCCGGAAGACTGAGACCACTGGAGCTTGAGTGCCCATTGCAGAGATCTCATCCGCAACCTGGCCTCTGGCACCAGAAGAATGTAGGATGCCATGAGGCCGAGCAATCTCAAGAACTCGAACACTGGGAGACTCTGGGCAAACTGAAACGTGTGCACCATCTGCTGAATGTGATAAGCCCTCACCTGGGGAGGAAAACACTGTCCCAGGGACGTGTCGAGCACTACTCCGATGTACTGGAGCCTGAGTTGGCATCAAATGGGACTTCACGTTGAGGGAGAAGCCCAGCTTGTGGAGGGAGTGGCAGGTGACGGACAGATGATCCAGGACTTGCCTGGGAGAGCGTGCCCTGATCAACCAATCGTCCAGGTAGGGGTAGATGTGAATCCCCCTTTCCTGAGATGCGCTGCCACCACTACCATGAGCTTGGTGAAGACCCTCGGGCGGAAGTCAATCCGAACGGCAGGACCCGAAACTGAAAGTGCGAGTCGCCAACCGCGAACCTCAGGTACTTCTTGAGCTTTGGATGGATTGGCACATGAAAATAAGCATCCTTGAGGTCGAGAGACACCAACCAGTCCTGAAGTTGAAGGGCCTGAAGGACTTGAGAGAGAGAGAGAGTAACCATCTTGAACTTGTCCTTCCTGAGGAGTTTGTTCAAACAGCGCAAGTCCATGATGGGTCTCAATCCACTGTCTTTTTTCCAAATTAAAAAATAAGGGGAATACCATCCTTTGTTCCTCTCCGCTACAGGCACCAGTTCTATGGCGCCTTTCTCCAGCAGGGATTGAATTTCCTGCGCAAGGAGCGGATCCGGACTCGTCAAAGAGAAATTCCCTGGTGGATTGTCGTGAGGCCTCTGCCGGAAAGGAAGACGGTAGCCGTGGGCTATGATCTCCAGAACTCACACATCTGAAGTAATGGCACGCCACTCTACAAGATGCTGTGCCAGCCTTCCCCCAACCGGCGAACCATGGGACATGGTCTCATGACTGAGCTGAAGCGGCTGCGGCGTTGCCTGAGGGCAAAGAGGCAACTGCCCGAGCGGCCTTGGCACCTCGAGTACCTTGTTTTCCACCTCTGGCACTCCTAGTGGCCCCTTTGACTGGCAGCTCCTCTCGCTTTACCAAAGGAGGAGTAATAACGAAAGGAACCTCCCCTCCATTGCTGTCCCCTAGGACAAAAAGGCGAAGGTTGGCGAACTGCAGCGCCCAACAACTTCGCTGCAGCTTTGGAGGTCTGCAACCTCTCAAGGCTCTCGTCAGCCTTGCTGCCAAAAAGATGTTCACCATCAAAGGGCATGTTGAGGAGCCGGGCCTGCACATCAGGAGCAAACCCCGACTTCCGCAACCACGCAAACCTGCGTATTACGGTGCTCGCTGCCATGGACCGGCTGACGCAATCTGCCATGTCCAAACCCGACTGAACGGCCTCACACATTGCCATCCTGGACCACGGCAAGAAAACCATCCTGTTCATCCCCTTCGGGAATATATTCAGCCGCTAAGGAAACAGTTCCACAGAGTGTGCGTGAAACGTGATAAGGCACATATGGAGTTGGCCACCTGAAGAGCCATACCCCCTGAAGAAAACACTTTCTTCGCCCAACCATCAAAACGCTTGTCGCCCCTACCAGGAGGGATGGTAGGATACGACTCCTGCTTTGCTGGGGCCGTAGCCGCCTGCACCACCAAACTCTCCGGAGTGGGGTGCTTGGTCAAGTAGCAGGGGTCGCTACTGGCTGGGCGGTATTTTCGTGGCAAAGACTTGCCCACTTCTGGGTGACTCTCCGGAGCAGTCCAAGCCGCTGCCACACTCCTCTGTAGAGCCATATGGAACGGCAGTACCGGGTCAGTTGGTGGACCTTGGTCGAGGATATCCGTGAGGTCACCCTGAAGAAAATCCCCTGGGGGAGCAGACCATCCCAAGTACTCAGTGACCCTAGACATAAGGTGCCGGTACGAGGAGTCGGCATGGGTGCCAGGCTCAGGCCTACAAAACTCCACCTCCGGAGAGGTGTCCAGACCACTGGCGTCGTGCAGGGACTGACGCAGGTCCTCAATCTGGCTATGGCCCGAGAGAATCTCATCTGGCACCGTATCAGGAACCATGCCATCATCAGAGCCCTCATCCACCTCCGAAATGTACTGAAGATGGCGGAAAGTGGGCACAGAATGGGGAACAAAGCCACGCTTGACCTTGGCCAGAGCCATGCTAGGGGGTTCCACCGTGCCCCGAGGTACCCCCTTCGAAAAACAGCCTCGAAAGGCGTCGACTAACGCGGCGCCGACAGCATCGACACAGGCCTCGAAGGCAGAGCCCCAAGCATTTCCCTCGACATCCTGGGCGCTGATGGCGTCGATGACTTCTTAGGAGGCAGAGCCTCGAGAGAGTCCCTCGACGACCTCGGCGCCACAGGCGTCGAAGTCTTCCTCGAAGACAGCACAGGCTCACATGGTCTCAAGCGCGTCGAGGACCGGGACCTGGAACAGGCATGACGAGAACGATTCCCCTTGTCCGAGCGGGACCTTTCCCACGAATCGTGCCGACCACCCGAGCCCGAAGGCGTACGAGCGGTGTCTCTTGACCGATCACGACCGACCCCACTCGGAGGCACGGACGGACCAGTGCCCTGCGATTCGAGAATGGCTAGCATTTTCTTACCGAAGGAAGCCCATTCCTCCAGCGTCGCATGCTTGGTGGGATAAGCGACCCACCGACGGGCGGAGTCCTCGGATGAGGACGGGGAAGGCAACCGATGACTGCGCTTCCGGGAGTGCCTCGAAGAGGCAGAGGAATGTCAGGACCCGCTCCAGGACCGAGACCTACTGCACTTCCGACGACGATGCAGAGAGTTGCCCCTCGAATCATCCGTCAAAACCCCCGCGGACCTCGACTTCCGGGGCTTGGACACCTTACCGACCGACAGTTTCTTCTTGCGCTCCCGCAAGGCTTTGGACGTAAGCGACTGGCAGTCGACACAATCATCCGTGTCATGGGCCTCCCCGAGGCACCAGAGGCAGGCGTTGTGCGAGTCAGTCACCGACATCTTGGACCCGCAGTCCAAAGAAGCGGTAGACATCACGAAGGATAACTTCACAAACTAACAGGTTCGAAGAACCGATAAAGAACAGAAATTCCAAAGAGTCGAGGCACGCCGAGATCTCCGAAGCGAACACATTCGGAGAAAAAACGGAACCGAGGCTACGGGCGTTGTGCGTCCTACTTATAACATCCAGTGACGTCGGCCGTCAGAGGAGGTCCTCGAGGGCGGTGTATCGACGTCATCGACGCAGGACGCAGACACCGAAAATGTTCCGAAGCAGCACAGCTGTGGTGATTACTGTCATAGATATGGAATACGTCGGAGGACCCAATCCCCTCGAAAACCCAAACACTGTAGAGGTATAAATGGACAAACAAAATAACCAATGTGCAGAATGTGGTAGTTTAAAAAAAAAAAGAAAAGATGAGACCGCTAGGGGGCGCGGAAGATGGTGGACATGTGAAGCTCGCACTCCATCGTCCTCCGTTGGGCCTAAAGAGCATACTACGCTCTGGCAGGGGGTTCTATGACGGTTAAAACCACTTGCGGAGCCCAACATGTGCAAATTCCCCGAAGCATGTGACACCCGTGGTGGTCCGCTGTGGCCTTCACAATGGAGGATAGACAGAAAGACCTTCATGGGGAGCCTGAGGGCCCGTGCGAACAGGTGAACCCAGGTTCGCTATGTCCCGGAGGGGTGACCTGACGACCACTGGGGCGGGCCCCCCATAAGCCTCCTGGAGCGAAGCAGACCGCAGGCAGAACGACATCGGAATAAGGTGGAGCGCCCCAGACAGCTCGGAAGACGGGGAGACAGAACCCTCACCGTACGAAATCAGCACACTCAAGGAGCGGGACACGCAGTCGTGGTGTCCGCCAGCGCAGGGCATTGGAGCAATCCCGGAGCGGTCACCCCAGGGAGATAGCGTGCAGGGCCCGTGGCAGTCGGCCCCAGTGCGCCCCCCCCCCTCCTCTGAGGTTCCGAACCCCGGACTGGAGAGTCGAACGCCTGTGGACTCCTGCAGCCTGCAGAAGTGGCCCACAAACGGCAGGGACAGGTACGGAGAGGGGGGAGGCCAGACCCAGGAGACCTGCCCAGACTCCAACAGCACTCAGGCCCCGTCGCCCTCAGAAGCGGGCCCCGGATTGGAGCCCTGTCCATAGGAGAGAGTTCCGTGACACCACGCTGGGAAGTGTAGGCAGGCGCGGATGAACCCGGGACCGGGAGAGCATTGCGACATCCTTAGTACCATAGCACTCACGTGGGGACCAGAGTGCCAACACCCCGCGAGGGCGTTGCTCCTGCAGAGCCCAGTCCCAGAGAACTGTGTGACGCACGGCCAACAGACTTGATAATCCATCCAACGCAGCTCCAAAAGACATCACCCCACATGAGGCAAGGCATACGACCCCCCCTGGGGCGCAGTCACAGCTTGACTGGAGGGAAAGCCCATAGCAGCCGAAAAGAGGGAGGGTGGTGGCGTTAGGGAGAATTCTCTGTTAAGGCTAATTTCCCAAATGTAGTGAGTTCCCCAGCAGCTTTGCTGGATTTTTGAGATTTATTTTTTTCTCCTGCTAAGAGTGAGACTCTTTTTCTCCCACTCTTATACACGATTTGAGATATCCTTTGACTTTGTGATGTGATTTATGGGCTATGGGGTCTTTTACTCCTTAGGTTTTCATGTGGTTTTTGGTATGTGTGTTACACAGCACCCTCCGTGCAGTAACACAGGGGTGTCATAGTGACCCCCAAACATAGACTCCATACCCTGGGACTGACTACTGTCTCCCAGGGCATGTAAAGTCACCATTGACTTTACTAGTCTTAAATTGGGAACAGAACCAGTACACACCATCATATTGTGGAAGTACTGGTAGGGGTAATTAGATTGCCCATGGGTCTGTTTTTCGAGGGGGCACTGTGCAGTCCCCCCTGGCCGAGTTTCTGGCTGGTGGCAGTGGTTACCACGCGGAATATTCCTTAAGAATATTTACTATGGTATTTTCCCATTCATTTTAAACGCACCACTTTTTGGTGCAATGTTAAAGATACTGCCGGTTTATTTATTTAATATTTATTCCCCGGTTGGGTCTTTTCGCCAGGGCTCGGTTTTAAAATGGCGTTTGTGTTCTCCTCTGTAACTCCAACCCAAGTTGAGCCCTTTGTTGCACTTTTTGGTGGGCTTCTACACAGAAGCCTCCAAAAGTGGTGCCACTCTGTCTGGGTATACAGGATGTGTGGGAGGGGGGTTTAGGCACCCTGGACTGAGTTGCCTCGGCAACTCAAGTCGCACTCTTGTGTGATTGGCCCAGTGGCGAGCCGCCCCGCTCACCACTTAGCATGTTTGAGTGACAGCTAGGACTGATGAATGGGGGTTTTCTGCATAAAAGCAGGGCTTTGGGGACTGGGACTTCAGACGTCGCCACAGGACCAAAGAATCCGAAGAGGGAGAAGCTGAGCCGACCTGCAACGACGACACCACCGGTGGAGCCCTGCTGAACCGACTCGCCACTTCTTCCAACGACAGATCTTCATCCCGAAGAGTCTTCTTCCTTTGACTGGTGGGGATAACCAGTTCTCCCGGCTTTTCGCCTTCCCGGATCATCTCGTGGCCGCCTTGCCTGTGCCAAGCACCCCGGCAACCGGGATACCACGTTTTACCACTACCGCAAATAAAAGGGTAGTACCTTTTAACCGGAGAACTCCGCGGCTGGTTTCTTCCCTGGCAGCGCAACGACCTTCAGCTTTCCTCCACATCGAGATCTTCTCTTCCTCTGGAAGACGCCACGACTTGCATCCACCGCCAGGAACAACTGCCCCCGCTGGAGGATTCTCTCCACTTTCAAGGTACTGTGTCCGCCTGGCCTCCCTCGCAACTGTCTGTGTGGGGTGTCTCGTAAATCCTCATCTTATCACTTGGGTTGGCCCTAGGCTGGCTAACTGAACTTTTCTGAGCTGAACGGATTCCTTTTTAAACTCTCTGCAAGTCTTTCCAAGCCTTTTAAACTGTGTGATCTTGGGGGCATTGGTGTTCTACTCTCTCCAAGAGGGAGCCTGACCTCTGAACTTTTTGCTCACCAGTAGACTGACTTTCCTGCCTTGCTGAGTGCTTCTAAAGTATTGTGTTGTGTGCTGTTCCTAATTTCTGCCTTTTCCCTCCCTTTTTCTTAACATATTGGAGTGCCATCTTTAGTTAAGCGATCACCTCTGTCTGGAAATAAGTAGTGTTAACTAAGACTTGTCTAATAAGGAATAAGGGATGTATATATATTAATAGTGACTGTTTTTGAACTTGCTTACAATAATAGTGCTAGAGTGTTTCTAAGTGTGTCTTTAAATACATAATTATATACTTGATACCAAAGCTCTGGTCAGTGTTTGCTTGTGCTACTGTATTTTGGTATCTATCTTGTATACTCTATATACTGTCTAACTCTTCTTGAGAGAAGTCTGGCTGCTCAGCCACAGCTACCAGGTAAATCTGGGTGGTACAGACTGCTACCAATTGGGTTTACTGGCAACACCTGTAGTCTTAAGCCTTTTGCAATGGTCCCTAAGGGAACTGTACAGGTTTCTGCCTAACAGGTGGAATAACGGAAGGCGCACCCCCATACCCAAGGGGTTACAGGAACACCCTACAGCTGTACAAGGCCCAATTCCAATATATACCCCAAGAGCGCCCAGGCTACTAGAGGCGGGGGGGTCCCCTCAGAGGACTTTGTTTGGGCCCCTCAAATTTCCATGCACGAGGAAAACGGCACAAAGGAGGAGAGGGAACACTGGACTGAGGGCAACACATCCTGGACCAGACTTTGGGATAAACGGAGAACATTAAACAGTGAACCTGGCACAGTTGCCTACAGCCCCCCCAGCGCGCCGAACACCCACTCAGGCGCTCCTATCACTGCAGCAATTCAGAGGGTACCCCAAGAGCACAGAGTGTCACACCAGGCGAACACAGTCAATGTCGGCCGGAGATGGCCCATCTATCCCTGCACTTACAAGAGAAGACAAAAGCCGGTCAAGTGGCACAGCGAGTAGAACGCTCGCTTTGACATCAGTGCAGAGCCTGCGAACGCAGGTTCGAATCCCGGCAGCGCCAAACTCAGCGTTTCATCCTTCCGAGGTCGATAAATGAGCACCACACACCGTGGGTAATAATAAGCAGCGCTCAGATACCTAAGGGTTCGTAGTGCTATATAAATGCCAAATTATTATTATTTTATTTTAAGGATATTCTTCAAGAAATGAAAGCAATCAGGACTGCTACACAAGCTTCAATATGTGGACACGCTCAAAGAGAAAATGGAAGGAATGGAAAATAACCACCTGCAGACGGACCTCCTGGACATGAAGTATGAGGTGAGACTGACCAACCTCGAAATGAGAGAGGAGACATGTTGTTAAAGATAGATGATCTTGAAAATGGAGAACATTGTAACAACCTCTGTATCCTTGGGGCTACGCACCAGAAAGGGGAAACAGCGATGGAGGTTGGAAGGAAAGTCCAAGGGCTGATCAACCAACTGTTTACCCTGGAGGGGGGCAGCAAAGAGGTCCAGCTGGAGAGGGCCCATAGAGGCGGAGGTGGTAGAGGCGGAAGTCCGAGATCCATAGTGGTGCGCTTCCTCCGCTATAGAGAAAAGATGGAGGCGCTGGAGAAGGCGAAGAGATTGGAGAGCTTCAACTTTGAGGGAGACAGTTTACCAAGACCTCTCGACCCTGACCCTTGCCCGTCGCAGGGACTGTCCCCTCACTCAGTGGCTTACTGGACAGGAGACCAGATACAGGTGGTCATACCCTTTTGCCCTGTCCTTCGAGAGAAATGGAGTGGACTACCGGCTGACGAGCGGAAAGGAAGCTCTCCAGGTCCTCAAGGGAGAGGGGGTCCCTCTTAATGGAGGGAAGGGAGATAGCCAGCCCCCACGATTCTTCCAGAGCACTTGAAGGCCCCAGAGTCGTCATAAAGAAGATGAAGGGGAAGAGGAAGTTCAAGAAACCGAACACTCCGACACGTGGAGGGGGAATGGATTCGAAAAACTTGATGGAACGACACAAAGTTTCACTCAGTTATGATGCGCAAAGTTGGACCCCTGGCAGGTGGAAAGATGGGGACAGTGAGAACAACAGAGGACCACCGCTTCACGACCCGCAGTCCCGAATGGAGGGGATCAGGGGGGAGAGGGGCGGGAGGGGAGGGAAAGGGAAGCATGAATGGGACATTGCACGGATCAGGGATAAAGCAGAACAAGACGGGGCACACCAAGGCGGGAGATGTTGTGATCAACCAGGTGCTCCGTAATGGCTACTCCTGAGAAAGATGGCCGGGTCGAATCACTCGGGGTGAGGACTCTGAACGTGAAGGGCCTCAATTCGCCCACAAAACGCTCCTTGCTGGGTAGAGAGATGTGAAATGCAGACCTGGATGTCCTCTTTGTCCAGGAAACTAGGCTGGTGGCTGGGGAGGAGAGACGTATCCCGGGTCCCCACAATGGCCAGTCGTTCGGGGCATCTGGCCCCTCTAAGAAGGGGGGAGTCAGGATTTTGATTCATAGAAAACATAGGCTCCCTGAACTGTCAGTATGGGACAGAACGGATGGAAGGGCACTGGTGGTCTCTGGGAACATAGTCAATACCAGGATAACCCTCTCTACTGCCCGAACAAAGGACAGATGCAATTCTTGAAGGAGGCACTGAGGGAGATCCTAGACAGGGTGGAGGGGTTCCTTGTGTTGGGAGGACACTTTAATAAGTTGGCCGACAGGGGAATGGACCATAGTGGGGTGCTGAACACCCCCGGGCGATAGGGAGGGACAGGCGAACCAGGATTTCGCCGACTTCATGTGGGACCAGGGGTTTGTGGACATCTGGAGGGATACCTACTCGACAACACAGGGATGCACCTTCCACTCGGCAGCTCATGGTTCCAACACCAGAATAGATTACCTCTTCATGGAGCAGCATCAAACCACTATAGTACACAAATCTGAGATCCGCCCCATCAGTTGGACGGACCATGACCTAGTGGTGGTAGACAATGTCGGGGCTTAAATCCAGGGAGTCCCTGTGGCGCTGCAACGACTTGCTTTTGAAAGATGCAGTCTTTGAGGGGAAGGGAGAGGCCTTTAAGGAATACTTCTCCCTTAATGACATGGGAGAGGTGGATGGTGTGGATGGATGGTGTGGGACGCAGCTAAAGCAACCTGGCGGGGCACCCTGATGAGGGAAGGTGCGGCAAAGAAAAGAATTAGGACCCTTATGCCCAGAACTTAAGGGGGAGATACGCCGTCTGTAGAGGGCTGAAGGAAAGGGGGAGGAAAAGGGACAGGGAGACCGCTAGAAGCGACACAAGCTAAAAGAGATAGAGATGGGGAAGGTAGTCTCCAGCCTCCAGTACTTGAGACAACAATACGACGAGAGAGGAGACAAGGCGAACGCAATGCTAGCAGCCAGTAAACCCAGGGTAGGTTATGAGATACTCACACCCCCGAAGGAAAAGGGTGGAGTTGGCCTCCCTGATTTACAAGCATATTACAGGGCTGCACAACTCCGGGCCCTAACTCCCCCATTTTAGGGAGGACAAGGATAAGCAATGGGTCCATCTTGAAAATCACCACCTGTCCCTAGTTATGGTTGGTAAATGGTTCTGGGTCCCCATCAACAAGCTCCCGGGGTGACTTAGGCAACACCCCTATCTGAGGACCATGTGGGAGGCACTAGCGGGAGGGAGTAGAATGGGAAAAATTACCACCTGGCCCTCACCGATGAGCCATATCTGGGCGCCAACAGTTAGAGATGCAATCCCAACAATAGGGCAATACCAGGCCTGGTTTGAGGCAGGCCTCGCTAGGATTGGCCAGCTGATACAGGGCGACGAGTTCATAGGTATCCAGGACCTCGAGGAGACGCTGGGGATCGGTACATTATCTCCCCTTCTCTACTTCAGACTGAAAGGGATATTTAGGTCCACAAAGTTGAAACCCCTGATTCGGCGAGACCTCACTCCAGGATTTTCGCGACCGGACACACACAATGACATGAGGGGGATAATCTCAGTACTCTATAGGGCACTACTAGAACCTAGGGGGGAGGCAACTGGAAGTCTCAGAGCGAAATGGGAGCGGTACCTGGGCCTGGACATGAGTGATGGACTATGGGCTCAGATTTGGCGGAGAGCCTTATGGACCTTGATTACCTGCCCATACAAGATGCATGCCGTGAAACTTACACAGATGGCAGTACAAACCGGTGTCCGGTGTACCTGGTTGACCCCCACTGCTGGCATGGATGTGGGGAAAGAGCCAACTATTGGCACATGTGGTGGTCCTGCCATAAGGTGCAGGTGTACTGGACGGAGGTGTTAGGATGGATTAGAGAAGCGGGGGGGGGTCGTACAACTTGGATCTTAGTACTCTTTGGCCTAGAGGAAAGAGATGAAAAATGGATAAAGCTCCTGCCATTGGCTCACTTCTTGCCCCTAGCGGCGAGGGCCCGTCGGGCCAGACAATGGAAGAGAACGCATCTCCCCTTGTTGGGTGAATGGGTAGGGACTGCCAAAGATATATATCCCATGGAAAGAATCACAGCTGCGATCCAAGGCAACAGTACACCTGTGGAATCTGAAAGGTCCCAATTTCACAACGTCTTTTGTACCACAGGATCTCAAAAGTAGGGTAACGATAGATACACAGACCCGGCCTCATCAGACATTCAATCTAGACTCTGAAGTCATACACGGAGTAAGTCAGAGACCACTTGAGACTAACAAGCCCCGGCATGGCCTCACGCTGTTAAGCAACAGGAGCTTCCCGATCTGCCCGTCCCTTGACGGCTCGTTCAACAAAGGGGGCAAGGGGGATTGGAGGGGGTTGTTTACTTAAGGAGCCCTAAAATGTTTAATTGTAGGGGTATGTTTCCCCATATTGTTTGCTAACCAGCTTCCTGTTTTTCACTAAATGCCAATACAAATTAATTTAAAATACAAAAAGAAAAGAGACAAAGAAAATTCAGCAACCTCCCCGCATATCATCTCTAGTACAGGATGAACAATGTATTCTTGCTCAATTAATTGTACAGAATATTTTAAAGTAACGTGCACAGCCTGAACTTTTAGAATGGAATGAAAGAGGTCCAATCCAAGTTCCTTTATACTTTGGTGCAAACTCAGTTTAAACATACCAGCGCTTTGAGATCATACCAATGATACATAAGGCGCTAGATAAATGCAAAGTAACATAACATACAAGCATTTGCTATTTTCGCATGACCCATGCAAGTGAGATGGCATTAAAGAAATGCCTTACAATTCCACCAACAAACATACATTCACACCTGGGGAAGGATGCTGAGCCCACCAGGTGGCTGAAAAAGCAGGCATGCACTGCTAGTGTACACCCGTGTTTTCCCAGCAATCCAATGCCCTTCCCCTGGTGCCACCATCTGGATTGTGGATTGTACGGAGGCAACAACAATCCGCTACCACAGCTTTCTGCTCCAGTCATGGCACTCTGTCCCATCCTCGGCCACCACAGAAATAGAAAAGGTACCGTCCTTTCTCAATTTACTATGGTGCGACTTTTTTTTTTTTACTGGAGGTTGGACTCAAACAGTATGCACAGAGCCAATCTCCATGAACATTTCTTTAAAAATATTTGCACCTCGGACTGAGCCCTGGGGTAAAAGTAACCATCACCTCCTTACTGGAAGGTGTTACCAGCCCAGTAACCCCCCCCACCCCCCCAAACTCCCACCGGGAGTGATTGCTACATTCCTCAACTTCAGAGAATTCTGGTAACAAATTCTGATTAAGATAAAATGCACTGGGATGCGTGCAAGAATATACTTCTCAGAAATTACTTTAAAAAATGTTAACCACATTCAACTATCATTTTATACTTAATATTTTTCCCAATAGCATCTACTACAGAGATGTCCTCTCACTGTGTTGCATAATATAGCACTGAAGACTTGAGACTCTTATCAGGGTTCACCAACAGATCTTTACTTCTTTCAAAACACATGAAGGGTTGGAAAGTTTAATAAGCATTCTTAAAAGAAGGGGACGGAGAGGAGAACTGACCAGGTGCAGGGAATGTTCGTAAAACGTCTGTCAATCATCAGGTCATGGTCAAGATGGGTTTATCCTGAGATTACTCAAGTTATTCACAGGTCATGGTCTTTGCTCCTGAGGCACCTCGACTTCATTTCTCAGGGCCTTTAATCAAGTACAGTTTTCTTACAGGTCTATCAATCAACAGGACGTGCCCAGGGCCAAACTTCCGGAAACTAGGTTAGGAGTAACAGTTCTTAACTGTCCTTGAATATCCAGCACCTCTGTGACTGGTGCTTTCATACATTGGCCCGCCTGGGCAGGCTGTAATAAGACTTTTTTCCTCATTTTCTGGGATATATTTTCACCATGTCATCATAGCCTCTTCCCCCTCCAGTCTCCCCCCCATCAAAGGGCAATCTCTGATTTTGGTCTCGACACTGTTGCAGTGTGTTCACCCCTCAGAATTCTTAGACCACAGGGCTCAGTTTCCTCTCAAGTTTCTCACCCCAGGCTCAAACCTTCATGCTAGCGGCAGGTCTTAGGATCGAGAGTCTCTACATCAACAGACTTGGGTTTGCAACAAAGCCCACCAGCTCAGTATTATGGCTCCCGGCTAAACTGTTTCTCTTACTGCTCCTTTCCTCTCTCCCTCTCTCCTCCCTTTGTCATGTGGGCCAGTGTTCTTTAACATCATTAGTCTTGCTGCTCCCACCAGATCCATATTATGGCTCCTGGCTGGCTTCTCTCTCTCGCTCTCTCTCTCTCTCTCTCTCTCTCTCTCTGATAATTGGACTTCAACCCTGCTGGGGATGCCCGTCAGCACTTCGCGCCCCTTCTCTCTTGGTTCAGCCAATACCGGATCTTATTTTATAACCTCAACCTCTGCCTCTTTGGCCATGATGGTATTGGCCCTTGTCCCCAGCTTCTCTTTCTCTTCTTTGTGTTCACCTGGTCAATTCTTCTCCATCTCCTTTCCCCACCAATCTTTCCTTCTTCCTCCAATCTTGTGATGTTACCTCCTACCTGCCGTACATCCCTACTGGCAGAGGAACGTTTTGGCAGGGGCATGTCTTCCATCTCCAAACTCCCCTGACAAGAACTGAAGAGGCCTTTATAGCTCGTAGATCAGAGTCCTGCTCCCCGATTGTCAGGGGTAGTCAGATAATCGGTTGTGAACTGACTGGGCATGATGCTTTGTATTTCAGCTTTCAAGGGGGAGGGTTTAAACAGAGGTGGTTCTCTTGGCTACATGGCATGCAGCTGGGAAGTATGTTGGAGAGATCCCATCTCTGCTCAGTGGTCTGCCTTTTACATGCAGGGGCTTTTACATTTGGGAATTTTGACAGACTGATGCATATTGCTTTCCCGTTATCTAGGGTAATTTCAAATTGGTTTACATAATCTATGATGGGGAAAAAGGGTTGTACAAGGGACTATTCTGAATCGAAGTAGGGAGAGTTCAACTACCTTGTTCTGGCTGTTCTAATGGGGAAAACATGGATACTTTACTAATAATGGAGAGTTATGTGTGTTCCCATTTTCTGACAGTCTTAATGGAAATGGGTTTCCCTGGACGTTTTGAGTACCCCATTGTGCATATTCCTTTTACTGCCCCAGTTTAGAAAACTCTGAATCCATTTCAGGTTATCAATCAGAGGGAACATGGCATTTTGGAAGATGTAGTTACAAACATCTGTGTTTCAGGGGATCTTGTGGAACTAGGGATTTGAAGGTCAGTTTTCCTGGCAGGGTTCTGCTTCCCACCTTACCAGAGTGGCCTTCATTCCCTGTACCCCGAAATGGACTTTTCGGTGCAAATAACGATGTTGATATTTATTAAACTGTGGAGGGAGTTCTAAATGAATGTTGCTACCCTACATCTGGACCCTGGGGGAATCCCAATTTAATCATCTTGAGAGGTTGCATAACTTTGCAGGTAGGTACCCCTTACCCCCAGAAACTACAATAGGTCTTTCCATCTGTCACAATTGTTAACCTGGAAAGTCCAAATGTGGAATGATCATTCTCGATTCATCTCCTTAACAAAGTAGCAGAATTGGAGGGGACTCAGTAAGGTAAGGAAATGAGAAACAGAGGAGACATGAGGGTTGAGCAAAAGGGTGGTGTGAGTTTAGACCAGACACGTAGAGTCTAAAACTTTATCATACTGGGGGTTTGGAACAAAAGGGTAAGGTTGACTCTTTGGGAGGGAAAGAAGGAGGAGAGTAAGCATTCTCCCTTCTCACTACCCTCCTTCAGTCCAATTAGAGTAATCCTTTAAAATATTTGTTTCATTTTTACATATTTAAACCAACTTTGTTGGATCACCGGGGTGTGTGAGAGTTGGGATCGAAGGATAGAATGGTCCATCATTTAGAAGGCGGCGGAGTGATCTAGCATGACCAATAGGGACAGATGGCCTTGGTCAGAGTGATGTAGTTGATCATCCCAAACGAAAAACAAGGCAGTTTCAGTACCATGTTTGGGGCAGAAAACCTGATTGGAGGGTGTGGGGTATATGGTTGTCCTAAATAAAGAGTGCGAGTTACAATCTGCTCTATGATTTGCCCACCCCCAGGTAGGGCCGTTATAAGGCAGTAGTTGTGAAGGACAGTAGGATCATGTTGAGGTTTTTTTATTATTATTTTTTTGGAGGGAAGAGCTCATTTGAGCATGTCAGGAAAAAACATTCCTTTAGAGAAAGGTTTATGAGTTGTAAAGGTGTTGATGGAGACAGACAGAAGGGTGACATAATTGGGATTGAAGACTTATTTTGGAAATGAACAAAAGGTCCTTAATAACTCCAACTTCTGTTTCCCTGCCTCAAAACTAATAGTAAAAGAGAGTTTGTAAGAATGTTCGTCAGAGTAAATTCAATTGTCTTGTGTCATAACCTACTTCTCTCCCTTACACTACAACCAACTAAAAAAGGTACTAACAAACTTCTTGCATCAAGGAGAGTGGCTCCTTTTCTCCTTCGTTTGGAATGATGTTTAGGAAAATGTTCCTTCAAAACAAAAAGCACCAGAGGAATGCCTCCCTTCCTCTGGTTTGCAGGTTTCCTCAAACAGTCTTTGCAAAATGGTCTCCCCAGGAGAATTTCTCCCTTCTCCTGGTGGGGTTTTGCACAACTTCCAATAAAAGCAAGGGGAAAGACTCCCTTCCCCTGGCTGTTTCACATCAAGTCCTGGTGTCAGGACCAGGAGAATGTCTCCCTGCTCTTGTTCTGCTTTTGGCACAGTTCAACACAACTTCTGCTTCGTTACCAGGGGAATAACTGCCTTGTCCTGGTATTAATTGCTTAAAAGAAATAAAATACAAAAAAGAAATTAAAAAAAAGATTACTTGACACAATCTTTCCTCAGTGCTTTCAGGTTGATCCACACTTTGCTCATTTTTCTTGCTTCAACAAGGTCCCAAACCTTCTTAGGATCTCTGATCCTTTTCTCGTGACCAGTGGTGTTTATTTCCACCACTATCGGGAGGAATGTTTCCTCTGTGTTTTACTGTCTTTCTGTTTGGGTACCAGACCCTTATGTGGCCAGTGGTGTCTTCTTCTCACTGCCACGGTGGACAAGGTCCCAGAACTTTTCCCTGGTGGCCAGTGTGCTAGGCCCTGAAGACCCTCGCGTATGGAAACAAGGCACAATCACCATACACTGAGTGATACGACAGACACAAGGATCGATTTTCAAGTACTAGGGTTTATTGCAAAGCAAATATTCTCAGTCGGCCGAAAGGATCTAACGTCTCAACGTGTGATCACCCAGAGCTCGTGAGAAGCAAGAGCGCGAACATTCTAAAACAGTATCATATATATGAAAAGACAATCATACAATCTTTGTGACACATCAAAACCGCCCATGATGTATCTTCTGGAGCTAGGGTTCGATAATCGACAATTATGACAAAAATGACACATCATGACACGTTTCTTTCTTAATCTCTATTACTTGGTTTAGCAACAGTTGCAATTTGCAGTAAGCAGACATAGTTCTTTGTTATGAAGAACACAAAGCACTTGTTTAGCGAGGAAGCTGTGTTCGTAGGAGAAACACATTCCAAAGCATGTTATCTTCTGGTTTCTATTCGTGAACTAGGAGTCAGTCTGATCTAAAGAGGGCCCCGAAATGGGGGCCGCTAGGAAAGTATAATTCATGCTTTAACGGCCTGTTTCTACAGTTTCAGTGAGAGCGGCTGGCACCTGGCTTGGTGATTAAATGCCTCTCTGCTCGCCTTCAAGGACTTGTGAGGGAGGAAAACAATGTATTTCTGTACTGTTTGGCATTTCTGTCTGGGCCGGTCTCTCAACATGTAACTTGTGGCCTTGCTTCATGTATGAGCAGAAGGAAATGAATACATTTTGCGAAGCCTTTGAACAGAAAGGAAGCAAATGGCGGACCTAGGGGACAAAATGGACGCTCTATGGTTATGCTGACGATTCTGTATTGGCAATGTAGGGCATATGATGCAATTGGTTTTCGGCCAACATAATATACCATCTTTGCTTTGATAGGGTAATTTCTCGACTCACAAGTAGACTTCTTTCTGCCACGGTCTGGAGGGCGATTCCCTCTGGTACTAGCTTGGTGCTGGTTTGTGTCCGAGAACCTTATTTTGCTTGGCGCCAACCATTTGCGTTTCTCCCTCTGATGCTATGCCCACTTGGCTCACTCTCCTGCCAAGTACTGCCACAGAGGAGATTACATGTATTGTTTTTTTCACTTAACGTGCATTCATTCTCCAACTTTATACCCCTACCGGTTCCCGCATTGTACCAGTTACCTTCTCTGGCTTTATGACACTCTACCGGTTCTTCCTGGGGTTTTGCTTCAATTGTGAGCATTGCACATCCTCTCGTCGGTTCTTGCTCCTCGCATCTTGTCCTCGTTCTCTGGGTCAGTGCTGTTGCAGGACTGCACGTCCACCTTCCAAAGGTCGCAGCACAGTTTCTCAGCCTCCAGTCACGTTCTCAACCAGCTTCACACCACCGGGCAAAGGATTCTTGCTGTCTGCTTCCCGTTGCCAGTGGATGCCCGTTTTCAGCTTCTGTAGAGCGTTCTCCAAGTCTCCTTTGGTTTTACCGGGCTGGGCCGTCTCCTGTGCTGCTCTCCTTTTCGGCTTACCCGCGTCCAGGACTGTTCTCACTTTCACCGAGTTCTTTGTTTATTTTGTATGTTGCTTAAGTGAACACTCCCCCCCCCCCCCCCCCCCGTAGAGCACTGGAACATTTCCTCCGGTTCCATGGGTCACTCTTCATGGCTCCTTGGGGCCACCTCTTCTCAGTACTTGCCTTGGGGTTAATCTTTATCTCTCAGATCTTCTTCCCAGTTGGGGAAACTAACTTGATGTTACAATAGAATACCTGATGTTTGTGTCGGAAGCGGCTGTTTTTTCCCTTTCCCTTCCGTCCTTGACAGTGCGGCTTGACACACTAAACGTTACGGACGTTAGACGTTACTTGGGCCTTTCCTCTAAGCATTTTGGTGCTAGATACGGGCTCGGCTAAGCACGGGACGGTAGTACGGCAGGATCAGGCTCCGTCTCCATTCCCGATCCCGACCCCCGATTCCCGGTACACTTTCCAGCACCTGCGACATCCGCGAGGGGCACCAATGACAAGCGACGGTGCAGAGCAGAGCGATGCCGTTTTGGGAGTCTGCCTTGTGCCCTTGGGTAAGCAGAATTCGAAAAGTAGTGAGCAGAAGTGTGTATGTGCCTGCCTGTTTGGCAAATTACGTGGTTTAGATACAGCGCAGTGCACTGCACACACATAGCTCAAAAAACACAGCTCAGCATACAGCTTGGCACACCTAGGCAAACCTACTTAGAGGAAGCATTCAGAAGCATTTTAGGACGGCGACGGCGACTGCGGGGGGGCGGGGGGGTGAGAACTGCGGGTCCTCTGACCTTTGACTCACCAGCTTCGCCCGCTGCACGACTCCTAAATTTTTTTATTTTTTTAAAATCTCACGTGCCTCACCTCAAACTCACCTTTGGATGACTGAGCTTTATTTTTGTTGACATTTTCCTCTCGTCAGCGGTCTGAGGAGTGGTTGTGGTTGACAAGATATTGATAAGTCATTTAACAAGGCCCCCTAGTCTTTACCCCCTAGTCTTACACACGCTCTGGACACGCATGGAGGACGACTTGGACCATGTTACTGCCATGTTCGAATCCTTCTCCGAGGATAATCTCACTGTGTTGGGGGAGGGTGGGGGGTGCATCACAGCCAACGCCACTGCTAATATAGAGGTTGTAGGTAGCATGCCCCAAACCTCTCAACCCCCCCCCACCGACAGTCCTCAAGGGGCCCCCAGTTTGGAATGCACTCAGCCACGAAAACACCCTCCAAAAGGAAGGGAGCGCACACTTGAAAGAAACATCAGAGGCAGCAATGGAGGTACCAATCGACATCGACCTGACAGTATCTCTATGCGAGGAAAAGAGCGATACTGGGCATGAACCAACGGCAGACAACATCGGCCACAACATGGGGGAGGCTAAAACACCAGCAAACCTCAACATTAGTAAGAGCAATTCTACATTTTCCCTAGTTGAAGGGGCGACAGAAAATCACAAAGCAGGAGAGGCTGCCAAACCACGTCAAGACATCCAGGAGGATCACAGGAGAGCGATATTAACCCCCTCATATACATTTGGCACAAATGCGAAATACCAACCACAAAACCACTTGGCCCAAGATACCCAGGGAACTGCTTGGTGACTCCAGGGAATCACACCTATCCTGTTGAAAGGGAACCAGCGTTTCCATTATTACAGGAAAGACGATAAACAAGGATGGGACTGGGGCCACGCTAAAAGCACCTTGAATACTAAGGACAATGGTTTAATGCCCACAGAGAGATGTGGAAAGGGCAGAGAACCCTTGTCCTGCCTGGCTCACGGGACTAAAAGCAGTTTGCCAGAAACACTCCTTTCAGCTGTTCCGGACAAAGAATCAGACTCAAGGGCTCAGCTTGCTACTGGATGTTCTGGTGGCCTGCCGGCTCCTGCTCTGGGGCTGAAGGAACGAGTGACCTTGGATCCTAGTGCAAAACAAAGTGCCTTAGTAGGCGCAAAAATGGCAAAAACACAGCGGTCAACACTTTTCTCAATACCAACAAAGACCGTCCCTGCAAGTAAACGACAAAGGACTGATCTGGACAGAGAAACACCTCATATCCTCGATGAGGACCTACTGATGGACTTAATAGCTTCTCATGTCGAGCAAAGTAAAGACAAGTCGAACAGCCAAAATGCAATTGATCCCAAATTAATAGCAGCCTTTTCTCCAACGATGGCTCCTTTTACGAAGCTGATTGAAACCCAAAACGACAAGTTAAGAGACCAAACCACACTGATTGCAATGTTGCACAGTAAAATGATCTTTGTAGAAGGATTTATTACAGCCATCCAAACCAAAATGGATAAAAATGAGGAACAAACTACTAACATCTTGAAGAGCATTCTGGAGCCCGTAATCCGAGACAAAGAAGATCAGAAAGATTCTTTTCACTTAAACACCCACAAGACCCGTTGGGAGGAGAGTCCTTGATCACGGATGGCCTCAACAAGAATTGGCCTTGGGAAGGAGAAACTGAGAACTCTAACAAACTAGGTAAAACCTATGCAACTGTATCGACACTTACAGATCTAATGCCCCCTGTAACTATAGTTACTGCAGACAACGAGGCTAAAGGAACAAGTCAAACTTTAATTCAATCTAGTCAACCTATGCCTGAAGAGATTCAAAACACTGATGGTTGCCCCGGTGGAAAAAAACAAAAAAACAACAAATGAACTCCACTCGCCCCCGAAGATCTTCAACATCTTCGACAAACTGGGTGAGGGCGATAAAGGGTTAGTTAAAAAGACGGAATCCCCAGAGTCGAAGAGACTAGCTTTCCGGAAAAAACTTGAGCAAGCAAAAAAAGCACTGACAAAAAAAGACATCGGCTAAGACGCAGCCAGCTACACCACAAACTGATGTGAGAAAAACGGGGGGGGGGGGGGGGGGTAACGGCAGTGCCCATTAAGAAGGGGACAAAATTAAACGCAAGTACTGCTATCCGAAACATTCAGAGACCCGAAATTCCACAGATGTTTGTTAGAGGGTCAAAGAAGCATACTGCAAACGAAAGTGTAATAGAGATCTTAGATATGGACGGCCAAAAAACTAACACATTTACCTAATGATCAAGGACAGCATGATGACAGCAATGCAGACTTACTAAACTTGTCTACTTACTCTGATGATTCAGAGTCAATATGCTCAAATGGGGCAGACACTAAGAGAACGGAGAACCTGACTCTAAATTCTCTGACGAGGAGGATGGAGAACAGGCTGAGGAACTGGAAGAGGAATTGAAGCAAAGTAATAAACAAGGACTCACCATGAAGAAGACTCTAAAGGTCAGATTCTCTAAAGACTGTAGAATCATTGAAACAGCCAACTTAACAGATCAAAAATCTTCAAGTGTTAGTGGTCAGTCAAACGTGAATCAAGACAAAACGATTAGAGATGACCCTGACCCAGAGCTATTGGCAATAGAAGAGTACAAAATCTGGAAGAAGAATAGATACGGCAACCGGGAAAGGAGGAGGCGCCGCAAAGATCGACTGAAAGATCTGTCAGACAAGAAAAAGACAGTATCAGAATAACTAGGATGGTCGACACTTGCGATAATAGGTTTCCCCCGTGTCCTAGATTGGTCAAGAACTGTGACAACAGGTCTCCCTCTTGTTTTTTGTTAGAAAGGGTCTTTAACATCAAAGACAATTTGACCCTCAGAACCAACATTATGAGACTCATTGGGTCAATTGAGGAATTCTGGAAATTCAATTAACAGGATGTCCCTCGATTGTATTTTCTTGAAGAAAAGCGCCTAGACAGAGCTCTGATCTACATATCGGATCGCAGAACTAAAGACACCTTCATTAAAGAAGGCCATAGACTTCTCACTATGGGCTTCTGGTTAAAAGAAATAGAAACATCGTCTCCCATATCATCCTCTAATTCTGAAGAGGATCAACACCATCCTACTAAATCGGCCTACGTGGAGTCTACAAGCCTGAGAGGCAGGGAGGCTTGTCCTGAAGAACTACCAAGCAAAAAGCAAGCAATAGGAGACAGACAAGCTCCACGATGGGTAGGACTAGAAGATCGGGGAAGCAAACTGCTATCGTCTAAACAGCCCAGAGCGACATGCCTGGGTAGCCCAAGAGAAGGTTGGAGCTGGCTAGCGGGCACACTGGCTAAGAAGTCATAACGCCAAAAGCCCTCAGAAACGGTCCTCTTCCAGACGTTGACCATCTGCTCCTGGAACACCAGGGGATTTACACATTTATTTGGGGAAGGGGAACTCGTAATTGAGAAATATGACATACTGTGCCTCCAGGAGACTTGGCTGAAAGAGGAACAATCTCTGGAAGGATACGAAGTATTCCTGAACCCTGCTGTCAAAGGGAACTTCGGGTGACCCATGGCAGGACTGATTACAGCATGTAAAAGAACAAATGGTTGGACCAAGCTTTGCGCACAGAACCCTATGCAACTGATTCAGTTTGTGTTGCTGTCAAAATGTTATAGTCAACACACTCGCCACCTCTTGATATGTAACATCTTCTGGAACCCTGCATCAGCACTTGCAGTTAATCTCCAAGAAGCTAGATCCATCTATAACAACATTGATGTCTTGGTATGTGGGGATTTGAACATGGAATGTTTTGACTCTAGGAATGAATTGATATTTAACCCATCAAGAGTTGCCACTTCGAAGATACTAAGGGGTATAAGTTGGAGAGAAGATCTACAAAAAAGGAACAAACTTGATGAATGGTAACATAAGGGGTGACATCCCACCGAAAGCGACCTGGAAAAGAGGTGCCCACACTAAGATCTTAGACTACATTTTCGCGTCAGAGACTATCTGCCCTAAATCTTTTCCTGATAAACAAATTGAAATGCAGGGCAAAAGGAACTAAGCAAATTAAGACCTATATTGCCTCTATAGACTTGGCCCATGCATTCGACTCAATAAACAGGAATACTTTATGGGGAAAACTGTCAAAATGGGGTTGTCCGATCGACTTGAAGGAAGCCCTGGAACTCCTGCACTCTGGAACACCACCAAGAATACGCTTGGATAGAGCAGGAACTCTGTCGAGCGAAATTGAAACATCAGCAGGTATAAAACAGGGCTGCACACTGGCACCGGCTATATTTAACCTCTACATATCTGACATCGAGGAGGCTTTCGAAGATGTGAGGTGCTTCTGCCCTAGGATCGCAGGCATTCCAGTAGGAAGATTACTCTACGCTGATGACCTCCTAATCATGGACCAAACTGAAGTGGGTCTGCAGAGACAGCTGAATGCTTTGTCTAAATACGTGTGTGATAATTCACTAACCATCAATCCTAAGAAATCCAAAATTATGGTTATAGGAGAAGCAAATAGAACACACAGAATGAAAAGACGATGGAGTCTCCAAGGGGTTAAAATACCGGAGGTTACATCCATGCAGTACTTAGGGCTAACAGTGAACACTAGCATGGTAGACTCAAACGGGGCAGTGGCCGTGAAGTCCAAAGCTAAGAATCTAGCAACCCAGGCTAGAATAATCAACCGCAAGTATGGCAAATTTACCCTACTACCCATCATTAACTTCTACAAATTGAAGGTGACTCCCATTTAGACGTATGGCTCTGAAACGCAGCTACAACTTGCAGGCTCCCTTTGGAAGCAGGTTGAGGGACCATTTTGGCGACGAGTTCTGAATATGCCAAGCTCCCTACCGGTAGAAGTGATCAGGAGAGAAATGGGAATGGTGTCACTGTACACCATTATGGTCTGGAGATCACTGTCAATGTTGAAGAAATGTTCACAATCACCAGGTGACGGAGGGTACGAAGTCCTACAAAAAGCAATCTCCTTAAACAGCGAGAAGTCTCTAACTGAACGGAGATCTACATGTGTGGAGATACTAAATAGTCTAGGACTGAGTGAAGAGCTTCTACTGAAAAATCCCAACCATGTCAAGAAGAAACTTTACGATCAGGACTGGATAGACACAGGTGAATGTATTCGGAGCATGAAAAGTGGTGGAGGGATAACGAAAGACGCTAGGAAACGAGGCCAAGTTTCAAGATACTTGACAAAGTTTCCCTCTCCAACTCTCAGACAAGACTTTGAGGTTCCGTTTTAACCTGTTCCTTACAAAAGAAGTTCTTGAGAGACGCAAAGTAGCCTCAATGAGAAATTACATGTGTTGGCTCTGTAAGGGTACGCTTGAAACCCTAGAGCATTTAACAACTGAATGCGAGTCACTGAAGAACTTAACATACTTGGGACACTTGTTTCAGAATTCAACACCACCTCCCAACTCACTTTGGGTCAGCTTGTGTCAAGTGAGGAGAAATACAGAGATTCTAGCCCTGATGGTGGAAGAAGACGAAAAGAAGAGCTTTACTGAGATGAGAGGAACATATTGATGAAGACTGGAGCGCCTTCTGAGTCTTGGGAAAGGATCTGGGGTCCTACTTATTACTTTTTTTTTTTTAATTTTAATGAGAGTTTATATACTTCTTCCCAGTAATTTTATGAAAGTTAGATTTTTTTTTTTAGTAAATAGCATAAAAAAGTTTAAATGTAAACTATAAACATGCTAATAAAAAAAAAGTTACAATAGAACATGGATGTGTCAGTCGGGGGTGGGGGGTAACAGGTTTTGGGCAGGTATGAGTTTCGGTGTTGTGTCGCCTATCACCCAGGTGGTGGTGCTCATCCGCAGTAGGGGAGTCCTTCCCACGAGTTCCTCCCCAATTAAACCACCACAAGGGGAAATATTGGGTAGTGGACTCACCTTCCTAGCCTCATGAGAAGGAACTCCCTCCCTGGGGAGAAGTGACAACAGCTAGTGAATCGTCACAGAATTCAATGACAATTAGCAAGGACCGGAACCCTTGGTTTGAGCCACTAGCGCTGGAAGAAGGTAATTTTGGAAACAAGTAGGTTTGGGCATGGAAACTAGTGGAAGATGTCATCCTTTGTAAGTTCTTCAAAAGCAAAGGGGCACAGGGGGGCATTTGGTGGATAAATCAGTAAGCTCATCCGACAACACCCAATTTAATACATTTCTGTGAACCATATTGATCTTGAGGAAAATATTAAATTCATTGACCAGGTCGGTTGAGTTTGCTGGCTAATACTGGGAGGGTGGATGAATGTGTTAATAGAAAAAAAGTTTAACAGGCCTTCTGAAGGCCAAAAAATTAGTGTGTGTAAGAAATAACTAAGTTATTAGTTTACCAATCAAGTAAGAAACAAGGAAGAGAGGAAGCGAGGTCTGTTGAGCTTATATCCAAGAGGGCTTTTTTTCAAGTGGGTTGCATTAGGTAGGAGAGTATGTCTCATTTTAATATGAGGGATGGATTTTAGCATAAAGTGTCCATCAAAATGATCGCTCCAGGATACCGAAAGTGTGGGATTAATGGACAGAGCTAAGTTACGGGCAAATATTACATCAAGGAAGTGTCATCCAGTTTGTGAGCTGGAGGCAACACAATGGTTGGGACACCCAGATTGGCTCTTATGTGCGTCAGACCTACCTGAAAGCTCCTCTACTTCGTGTCAGTAGATGGGAGAATCCCACTGACCGCCAGAGGCGGGTCAAGGACCCATACCCAAGAGAAATAAGGCCAGGGTCAGGAACCCTAACCAAGAGAATACTACGAGTTGTCATCTTCCTCGTGGCAGTACTTGGCAGTATAGTGTACCAAGTAGGGAGAGTCCAAAAAGAGAAACCCGGGTCGAGGACCCAAATCCAGAAATACAAGTCATCTGCCTCGTGGCAGTACTTGGCAGTATAGTGTACCAAGTAGGGAGAGTCCAAAAAGAGAAACCCGGGTCGAGGACCCAAATCCAGAGATACAAGTCATCTTCCTCATGGTAGTACTTGGCAGGTTAGTGAACCAGGTCTGCAGAGTCAAAGAAGAACTTGGGCCTGGGACCCAACCACAGTTGGAAATGTATATGGCATTGAACAGATGAGGCACTGGAGTATCGAGGGGAAGGGAGTGATTCCCCCTGGGTCTAATATGATTGGCATGTTGTAACGAGAAGCATCAGGAGGGAGTCATCTTCCCGATATTAAGGGCAGAAGTATGAACAAGCTTCCAGCCAATGTAAGGGAGTCATTCCCCGGGTGAACATGGTTTCACTTTGCTGTGTTAAGAATACGCAAACCATTCCAAAATGGCCGCCGGACTCTAGAGACGCACTCCTTGAGTCCTCCGTACAGGAAGGGGCAGAAAGGTGTAAAACGCATCCAAAATCATAGGGGAGAAGCCTTCTCCAACTGTCCCCTGGTGGTTTGACCAATTCATCCAGGAAAATCTAAAAGAACGACTGGTCCCCACCAAACGGATCCACACGCAAGATGCGGGCAAAATACGCTGAAGCCGTGTAGCGCGGCCCTGAGGTGTAGGAGGAACCCGGACCGTGACAGTGACGATGCAGAGCCCGTTCAGCGCTGAACATCTTGAGGGGTATGAGCAGGGAGCGATCGAGAAACACTCTGGCCGGGGCAGCAGCTACGAAGAGCGCCCAGCAGGTCCAGAACAACCCAGCCAGCAGAGGGGCAGAGTAGACCGGGACAGTATTTGGCTACTGGGTCGAACGTCCCTGACAGAAAAGAAAGACCTAGGGTCCCGGAGAGACGTCCGCCAGCCGAGAACCGACCCACGGTCCAGTGGGGGAAGACCTGGAGGGATATCGTCCTGACCCGCTCCTTCGATCATGAGAGCCCTCGCGGGTTATAATACGCAGCAGACTCTGGGCTGTCTGGGATTACCGCCACCCAGAGGCCGGGATTGGGAGGGCAGGGAGCAGAGCGTACCCCGGATCCATTGGAGGAGTGAGCCAGGATCCTCGAGGCCCTGCCAGAACAAGAAACAAGTGGGCAATTGGGAGAGACTGCTCTCAGTGCAAGTGAAATGCTGAGGGACAAAATTACGGCCCGAATATCATCTCTAACACTTCAGAAATCCCCCCAATCATTGTGGACAATAGCCCGGACACACCGGAGTGGCGGGGAGAGGTGCGCCCCAGGACGGGTTGGGGCACACATTCGCACCCCCTCGGGGAGCCCCTGAAAGACCTCTGGGGCTCTTGTCCGGTCCACGGAAGTCAGTGGGCACAAGTGAAACAGAATCGTGAGCCTAACACCCCCCTGCAGATACTGTGTGAGTTAGGGGCGTGAGAGTTAGGGGCGTGAGAGTCAGTGCCAGTCCTAGTGAGGAGTACATCCTTGGATACTCCCCCATCCATTGGCAAGGAACGCAGCTGGAGGGGAGCCCAAAATTCCCCAGACTTTCAGGAGAGAGCGATAGAACCCTCCAACAGGCCAGAGCACCAGCAGCGAGGAAAGAGGGAGTGGAAGCCAATGCATGGAGTTGAGTTGACCCGGAGTTGAGTTCATACGGTGATCCCGACCAAGCCTGGCCCCAGAGGGAAACTTGGGACGGGGGTGGAGGTGGAAAGCCAACTCTGAATCCAGGGGGCTGCATGGACAGAGGATGACCCTTGTTGTGACGCACTCAGAAGCTCTGCACTACCATTACACCACAGTGACCACAAAGGCCCATTGAGTCCAGCTACAGCCAAGAAAAGAGGGTCAGTGGACAATCCACAGCAAAAAGCAAATCACTTGAGTCCCACGCATCTACCCAGGACAATAGTGCATAACCTAAGTACCGGAGGGTTCAGACCATAAAGTGAAGAGCGGTGTGTGGGGGGAGAAGTGAGATCCAGCAATTAGCATGCAATTCCTTCGGCAGAAGAGCGGAAGCCCCCGTCTACCAGTAGATGCACAAAGATCCCCCCTTCACAGTGACCATGCATAGTATGATCTCGATACCGGGGACCAAAACAAGAAACGCCCACCCAAGAACCAGGACGCAGGCAAAGGGTGAAGAACGTCAGCTCGAAAGGTGCTGGGGTGCAAAACAGCAGCTTGCTCCCCCCTAACCCCTGTCCCCAGAAGGTCTTCCTACAGTATACCGCTCTCCGTCCCCGTACAAAATGACCTCGGATAAAGAGGAACTTCTAAGATGCCTGAAGGGCATGGAAGCCAGACTAAAACATGTTCCAAAACCAATTGGAGCTGAAGGATGACTTGAAATCCTCACTACAAGGGGTCAGAAAAGAAATGAATGACCTGGGGGATACAGTGGATGTGGTGGAAAATGGACCATCATGTATGGCATAAGAATTAAAGCAAAACAACATCTTGTTGGACCAGGTAGCCAGGGCCACGAACAATCTAGAACTCCAAGCCGAGGACCTGGAAAACAGATCTCAAACGTCCAATATAAGAGTCAAAGGCATCCTGGAGACACTTCTAGATAAAGACTTGCGAGACACCATGCAACAATGCTTTAGCAGCATTCTGAACAATAAACCCCCCCAGAGGTTTGAGTTTGACAGGATTCATAGAGTGGGCCCCAAAAGGAATGAGCCGGGGGCAAGACCCAGAGATGTTGTAATTGCAATGACATCCTATGGCTTAAAAGAAGACATCCCGAGAGCCGCGCATACTCACAAAGAGCCTACGATCAACGGAGGCTGTATACAGTTGTACCAAGACCTGGCACTAGTCACTCTCCATAAGAGGAGGCTCATGCACACGGTCACGAAAGCCCTACAAGCGAAAAAAATTACGTACAGATGGAACTACCCATTCGGCCTCACCTTCTACTGGGAGGGGAAACAAAGGAGAATCAGCACATGCGAGGGAGGCCACTCGCTGCTACAAATAGAGGAGCGTAGCCAAGTGGAAAGTAGCCCAAATAACAGTGCACCCAACCGCCAGACCAATCCATGGCAATGGTAGACAGAAAGGAAAAGGAGAGTGAACAGAGAAAAGAAATTGGCTGGCCCATTCAAATACCACGAGAGAGGGCCCCTGAAGAACAAACAAAATATGGCAGTCACTGGAATGGAAGAATTCTGCACGGAGGTAGGAAAACAGTACATTTTGGAATCTGGTTCGGGATAGATACCGATCCCGGTATGTGAACAAAAAGGGTGCGAAAGTGGTCCATGATCTGAAAGGGTCATGGGGGTATTGTCAGTCCAGAAAATCTAGACATCCATGGGTGGAAGGAAATGCAGGATTATTGATTGGCCGAGGACCAACCGCCTCATTCAAAGTGTTAAGAATACATGCTCATTAGTTATTAAGTAGCTATTGGCCCAGCTAGAGTGCGGCCATTTTAAGATGACTAGAATCGCCATTTTATTTTCTCTCTGTTCTCTTTAACGTTGCCTCTTTGCCTCATGTAAAACTGCTTTGCTGTAGATATTATTTCGCTTCAATGGTCCAAGGCTACGAAAACATGTTGAAACATTATACTGGAGAGCCAGACAGAAATGCCCGATTCCCTCCCTCATATATCCTTGAAGACAGGGAGCAAGGCATTTAATCAGTACATAAATGCCAGCGAGTCTCTTGAAAGAATAGCAATGGACGAAACTAGCATTTAAAGAGTTGAATTATGTTCTTCTTTACGGCCCCCCTTCCTAAGCCCAGTGAGGCCCTGGATAGCGGGCTGACCTCCAGAGCGAGAATCGAAACTTGGAGATTGGGAGGCCTGGTATGCGCCAGTCTCCTACGCATTTCCCTATGAGAAACAAAAACGCTGTGTTCTCACAAACAAAGAATGATGTCAGTAAAACTGGAGATTGCAATCTGTTACTAAATATGGTGGTCTAAGGTGTCATATTTGTCACATCAATCATCGCCTCCAATTCAAAGGGAAATGAATTGGGGGCAGCATCAAATGTGTCATACTGTGTCATTGCTGATTGTAAGGTGCTCCTTTTGTATATATGTAACTGATGTACGTCGCTTGCTTGCTTGCGTCCCCTGAGGTCTGTTTAGACACACGTTGCGGGGCGTGAGACCACTTGGCCAATTGGGACTATTTTGTATTGCAATAAACCCTAGATTTTGGGAACGGAACCTCGTGTTTGGCGTATGTATTCGTGTGTGGTGACTTTGCCTCGTTTCCACATTCGAGGGTCCCTCAGGGGCCCCTTCAAGATGGCGCCCGAATAGGGACCCTCCCCCACTTGTTCCATCGTGTACGTTGTGACATAAGGAAGGCGACAAGACGGCGAGGACAGGGGCGATTGAGCCGGGATCCAGAGGTGTACGGGGCGCCCCTGCGAAAGCGATGAGACTCCTTTGCCGATCTGCGCACCGCTGATCCCTGATAAACGCCCCTGGCCAGCGAACAAGGAGGCGAGGGTCCCGAAAACGAGGCAGAGCCGAGATACGCAGACATGTCGTCATTGGTTGCGTCAGTATACGGACGAATTGTGTCTTGAAGAAGACAAATTGACTGATCAGGTGAGTCGTGCCCCGATTCGTAAGTAATCCTGATATTGTTTGAGAGTTGATTTTGCAAAATCAAACACCCAGAGTAAGTTTGATTAGCCAAGGGTAAGGTTAAAACATGCCTGGGGTATTGTCTACCTTAGCGGGACTTTTCCGCTGTGGTGAACAATCTTTGGAAACTGGCCAGGAAGCACCTCCGGGAGGAACGCCGGCTTATGAGATGTACATAAAGTATGGTATGGGAGGGATAATGTTGTGTGAGACTTGGCATAAGCAAACCAGAAAACAGGCAGACCTCAGTGGCCGAGCTATGGGAGTTTTGAGATGGGACGTATAGATAACCTGGAAAAGGTGTTGATAAGTAAAGGAGTACGCCCTGGGGCACTAGACATCCTTAGGGACTGGAGGAGGGAAGCGATGCTCAGATTTAGAAGTAGAGAGAAGCATGCGCGCAGGCATAAGTCAAAGACGGAGAAAGCTGAGGAGAAGGAAGAAGAGGAGTGGAGTAATAGCTTGCGAAAGGCAAGACGGCGCGATTAATTAAACATAGAAAAAATATATCCACAAAGAGAGCTACACAGGTCAGACGAATTAATAAACAAAATTTTGACTGAAACAAAGCAGGGTCCGAGGAGTGGAACCAAACAGAATACGTCAGTAGCGATCGCTCAAACCTCTCCCGTTGCTCATCCCCTCCCAACGCCAGCACAGCCACATGCTGAATCAGACATTGTACTGTCCACCAGTCAGCCAGCCCCGAGTGTTTTGCAACTACCACAACCCCAACAGACATATCCCTCTCTCACTGCCTCCTCCCCACCTTCCGATCAAGAAGATGCCACTGTTCCGACCGCCTCTCTCATGAGTGGAATCGAGCAGAATGAATGTATGAGAGTAACTCGCAGCGCGATCAGCAAGGAGAGAAAGCGCGAGCTGCAAGAACAGGCGGAAATGTATATAGACGACAATGATGAGGCATCCACGCTAGCGTCGCTGTAGGACTTCAGAAGGAACAATGAAATGCAGGTATTGTTGGAAGGCATGGGGGAATATTTGTCAAGACAATGGAAAAAGTTAATTAGAAAGTTACCACCGCAACGACTGTTGGATTTGAATGCATTAGCCCGTTGTAGAGGAAGGAATGAGGAGATAGAAGAGCATGTGAAGCGACTGTTTGAGATAAAGAATGAACTGGATGAAGAATATTCTGAAGTGTTGGCCACACCGGGGAATAGGAGAAAGAATATTGAGAGGGGTAGACAGCAGCGATTCTCGTCGCCAGCAGCGCAAACTAGTGCGGAGCTGAAGGCGTGCATGCAGGAGGCACAAAAATGGATTTCAGATCCCAGTATTCCCATAATGGAAATACATGGAATATTTGATGAATACACTTTAGCAATGAAGAGGAGAGCATTACAAACAATGGTAGAATATTTGACAGCTAAAGATAGAAACGAAAAAAAGGTGAGTCCCCTGAAGTATTGGCGGTGTATAAGAGCGATGGAACGGGGGACAGGAGAAATAGCCTTATCCCTCGACCTGGGAATATTGTTACATAAGAGGGAAGGGGGAGGATTAGTGAGTGAGGCCTTCCCCATGAGAGAAGTGCCCCCTACTTTTGTACCGAAGGTAGAGACTCCCGCAGTAGGCGATACGCCTGCTGTGGTAATCCCCGCGCATTACGCAGCTCGATTTATGCATGTTCCCTTCTCTAGACAGGAAGTGAATAATATAAAACAGACAATCCCCGACAAACGAAAAAAACATCGGGTTTTTATAAAGAAGTAGAGTCTTTATTGAAATCAGCAGTGCTCACAATGAGTGATATAGATTTAATATTCCCCGTGATTTTGCCAGCAGATATGGAAACAAATAAGAAAGGAGGATGATGAGATGGCCTATGGCGCCACGTGGGCGAATGTAATACTAATTATATATATATATATATATATATATATATATATATATATATATATATATATATATATATATATATATATATATATATATATATATATATATATATATATATATATATATATATATACACGCACTACCGGCACAAATAATATATAAGTTATATAAATTAAAAGAATGGTCCCGGAGAAAAGAATTCAATGGGACAAGATGACAGCGTGTGTGCAAGGAAAAGATGAGGTGGCCACAGATTATTTTAACAGATTTGAGGAAGTGTTTACAGATTTTAGTGGACTGGATGTGAGTACAGAAGCAGGGAAAAGGTTATTTGTGGATAAATGTGTGAGGGGATTAATACTTCCAATTCAAAATTTGATAATGACATCAGAAAGTGCTAGGAGAAGTATTACACATGGCTCAATATTATGAAAACAGGGTAAATACTGAAAAGGAAAGAGAAGCAAAGGATAGCGCAAACTTGAAAACGCGGGTATTACTTCAGCATGTAGCAGGACACAACAGGGGAAGAGGAAATACACAGAACAGGGGAAATTCGAATACATATGGAGGGCCTTTGGGATTAAACCAATGTCCATATTGCAGGGAGGAAGGACACTGGCGGGCACAATGTCTGCACTTACAAAATAGAGGCGGTTATGGTCAGAGAAGGCCTCAGAGGCCACGGGGAACAAATGGTCATAGCAGAAATAATATGCAGCAGCATCAGAATGATCGAGGGAATGGAGCACAAAATCAAGGCCAGGCCCCGAATCAAAATCAGAGTCAAAATCAGCAGGGTGCAGAAATGGGAAATAGAGGGCAAGGGGGGTGGGGGGGCATTTCTGACACACAGACCGGTGCATACTGTAACAACAGTGGTGATTACACATTGGATGATGTATTGTTACCCCAATAGGACAGCCCAGGACAGGGGTCGGAACCAGTGTCTATTCCCGTGAATCAGAAAGGACGCTACGTAGCGATGAAGATCGGGAATGAAGAGCTTAGATTCCTTGTAGATACGAGGGCACAGAAGTGCTCGATAGATCATCACTTGGTTCCAAGGCATACCTCTGTCAGGGCGACAAAATATTTCAGTAGGGTTCGCAGGTACCCCAGTAATAAACCCAGAGTCTAAACCAGTAGCAGTGACAATAGGGCCTCTGACCGTATGCACTTTACTGAGATCTGATAACATTAGTGGTACCACTTTAGAACTGTATATATTTACCATTGTTGATTTCTGAGTACAAAAGTGAGTTATCACGATAGTGTACATCACTTCGAATATTAATTATATAAAGACTGTTTTAACCGATACAGTGTGTGGACATTCCTTTTTGGGTGCTTGGGGTCTACACTGTACTTAAGAACCAGCCTGCATCACCTCCCAAGAAGCTAGGCCTTGATTGCTCGTCCATTGCTACCGCAATAGAGAATCTTGGCAGAGGTCCTCTGTGCCGATCCTCTACCAAATAGAGAGCGAAGTACAAACCCCCCCCCCTCCGGTCTTTACAACGACAACACAAAATGAATCCTGAATATTCCCCAGACGGCTGGAGACGATGTGGGAGAGAGGGTGGATATGTTCCACATGTGGTGGACATGTCCAAAAGCAACGACCTACTGGAAGGAAGTACTAGCGCACATCAAGGATATAACTGGTAGAGAATTACCACCATCGCCCAAAATAATCCTACTAGAAGCAGTGGCAGAGGGGTCTTATGCAGCAACAGGCCACACGGCCTCCCTAATTACGCACCTACTGTCAGCTTCAAGATTGACGCTGGCACAACGTTGGAAGACGAAAGAGGGACCAACAATGCCATGGTGGTAGGTCAAAGTCTGGGAGGTCATGGCAATGGAGAATGTAACCGCCATAAAAGCAACGAAATACCAGAAATTCTTGTCCATTTGGTCCCCCTTTCAGGACTTTGTTGGGGAAAGAGAAGCCCATTTCTACAAACCACAGAACCTTAAGAACGTTCATGTCTGCTGACAGCCAGGAATACAAAGGAAGCAAGACTCCCATATGGGGAAGGACTAGAGGAAGTGAGAAAAGACTGAGGCCTAAAAGAAAGGGGTGGGAGTAAAAGACCTAGAATAAAGAATAAAACTTGTGGGTTTCAGTTGTTCAGCGATAGACAACAAGGTTAAAATCTGAGTTCATATTGCTATTAGTTATACTATGTCGTACTTGTTGAATGTAAAATACTTTTGCCACCGAATGAAAAATAAAACTGTAAAAAATAAAATGTAAACAAAAAATCTACATCATATGATGGGGATCTATTAGACACCATTGATAAGGCGAGAATGATAAAGGCTTCTGGGATAAGCTTCCTCAGATTTTTCGCCTTCTAATACAATCTTGGGTTTGTATTGACACGTTTAAAAGGGGCATGGAGACCTCATTCAAAAGATATTAAATAATCTGTCCAACGATACGGCGCAGTAGTAAGCAAAGAGATGTCACGATTGTGAGAGCACCCAATCAAGGGTGTTGCCTTCTCTATGGGTAGATGAGGAAATGTGCTGAAAGAAACCCAGAGCGTCAAGTACTAAACCCAATGCCATAGCCTAGTGATCTAGTTCATTATATGGCCAAAGATTGCGATCACCATGGACCTATCATATGTGTAGTGGTTTTCAGTGAATCGCTCAGCAAGGTGAGCAATTGTACCTCCAACAGAAATATCTTGTGGTGGTTTATGCAATGCTACGAAGTTGATCGTAGTGTTGCAATCAATGCACAACTTAACGAACATGCAGAGTTCCAAAATGCCAGTAGTAGTAACATGCATGTTCAAAGCGCCTTTAAAAATAATGGCAACACCCCCTCCTCTAGATACCTTACAATCTGCTCTAAGGATCCTAAAGCCCCTTTGGTGTGGCTAACTGAGCTGCATGGTTGGCAGTGTCATTAAGCCACATCTCAGTTATACAGAGGATATCTAGATCTAAGGTACAAGGTCTGAAATTTCCATTGCATGGGAAGCAAAGGATCTAGTATTAAGGAAAGCAACTTCCAAAGCATTCAAGTTATGGCGAAAGAACAAATTACTTTCTTACCTGGTAACGTTCTTTCGATGGGATGTTCCGACAACGTATTCCACATCTATGAAAGGTAATCACCACAGCTGTGCTGCTCGGGAAAATGTTCGGCAACTGCGTCGATGACGTCGATACGCTGTCCTCGATGGCCTCCATCGAGCTGACGTCACTGGATGTTAAAGTAGGACGCACGACGACCGTAGCCGGAGATGTAGTTTTTTTTCCCCCAGAACGTGTGGCACCAATCTTCTGCCAGAATGACTACAGAAAGCCTTGCGGAAACGGAAGCTGCAATCACTTAAGAAATTCTGTAGAGGGGCAGGTAGGGAGGGAGCGATATGGAATACGTTATCCCATCGAAAGAAGAACGTTACCAGGTAAGAAAGTAACTTGTTCTTCGAGGGGGATTGGGTCCTCCAACGTATTCCATATCTATGACAAACTCCCAAAGCAGAACCAAGCAAGGAGGTGGGAAAAGAATTTAGAACACAAATTTAAAAAGCCCAATCAAATTGCGGAATATAGGAGTGCCTTGCCAAAGGCCAGATCCTGCCCTCTGATGGAATATAGGGAGTAGTGCCGTACGAAAGTATGTACTGAAGCCCAGGTGGCTGCATCACAGATGTGACGAATAGGAACACCCCTCTGCAGGGCAGTAGACGCAGCCACTCCCCCTGGTAGAATGGGCCCGCAAGCCAGCCAGAGGGTCCTTACCCGCCAAGCGGTAACACTCGGAGATAGCTAAAATAATCCCACAAGACAAAGTCTGTTTCGTCACATCTCGTCCCAAACGCTTTCCAGCGTAACCAATGAAAAGTTGATCGTCCACTCTGACCCGGGACATGCGCGAAATATAAAAGCTCAACGCTCTCCTAGGATCAAGCCTATGGAGCCTCTCCAGAATGTGGAGGAGGATAGAACGCCGTAAGAACAACCTTCTGGCTCAAATGAAATTCCGAAACCACCTTCGGAATAAAAGGACGAACTCTAAGGACAACCCTGTCCTTATGAAACACAGTGAAGGGTGGCTTAACTGAAAGTGCCTGTAACTCACTCACTCTGCGAGCGGAAGTAACCGCAACCAAAAACACAGTTTTCAAAGTTAACAGCCTCAAAGGGCAAGAATGTAAAGGCCCAAACGGAGCACCCATAAGAAACTTAAGAACAAGGTTCAAATCCCAACCAGGCACCAGAAAAGGTGACGGAGGGAACACATTAGTGAGCCCTTTCAAAAGCTGAGAAATTAAAGGAATCTTAAAATAGGAACATTCTTCAGACGAGCGCTTAAAGATGGACAGCGCCACCAGGTAACCTTTAATGGTCCCCACATGCAATCCCCTGTGGGCCAAGGAAAGCAAAAAAAAGACAGAACCATGGGAATGTCACATTCAAAAGGATCCACATTCTTAACTCTGCACCAGTCGCAGAACTTTCTCCAACGGCAACAGTACAGAGACTTTGTCGCCGGCCGCCTGGCCGAGAGCAACACCTCCATCACGTCTTCAGGGAGGTCCCAATCCTTATACCTCAACCTTTCAGAAGCCAAGCGTGAACGTTGAGGGATCTGACCTCTGGATGGAGAACCTGACCCCCCCCTCCCGTGAGAGCAGATCGTCTCGGTAGGGAAGACAACGTGGAGGGCAGATGGACAAGTCTAGAAGGTCCGGGTACCACGTCCTCCGGGCCCAGGCCTGAGCAATGAGGATCATCCGGGAACCGAACCTCCGTAACCTTCGCAGTACTTGCAGGATGACGGTGACTGGAGGAAACGCGTACAGCAGTGGGAATGACCACTCCACCACGAACGCGTCTCCTAAGGCTTCTTTTGGAGGAAATTCCCGCAAGCAAATCCTTTCGCACTTCCGGTTGACACAGGAGGCGAAGAGATCTACTTGAGGGGTCCCCCAAAGGGCGAAGATCTCCAGGAGAATCTCCTGCGCCAGCTCCCACTCGTGAGAGATCGTGCTCTGCCTGCTCAGAGAGTCCGCCGTCTCGTTGTCGTCTCCGGCCAGATGAACAGCCGAGATCGAAATTTCCTGCTGGATGGCCCAGAACTCGAGCTGCATCGTCTCCCTGCACAGAGGAAGTGACCCTGCCACCACCCCCCCCTTTTTGTTGAGGTAGTGCATGGCCACCGTGTTGTCCATTAGAATCAGGACACTCTTTCCTCGCACAGTCGGCAGAAAAGCCTTCAGGGCAAACATTCGTTGGCATGAGCTCCCCATCCCGTGAGAGATGCGTCCGTCACGATCGTCACCTCCGGCCAGGGCATCCTAAATGGGGCCCCCTTCATCAGATTGCCTTTGACGGCCCACCACAGAAGGTCCTGGGCGACCGAGGGCGGCACCTGAACAGCGTCCGACAGCCTGCCGGAGGACTGAGACCACTGGAGTTTGAGTGCCCACTGCAAAGATCTCATCCGCAGACGAGCCTCTGGCACCAGAAGAATGCATGATGCCTTGAGGCCGAGCAGTCTCAAGATCTCGGACGCTGGGAGATTCTGGGCAAGTTGAAACTTGTGCACCATCTGCTGAATGTGAAGAGCCCTCACCTGGGGAGGAAAATACTGCCCCAGGGATGTGTCGAGCACTGCTCCGATGTACTGGAGCCGCTGCGTTGGTGTCAAATGGGGCTTCTTTAAATTGAGGGAGAAGCCCAGCTTGTGAAGGGAGTGGCAGGTGACTGACAGATGATCCATGACTTGCTAGGGAGAGCGTGCCCTGATCAACCAATCGTCCAGGTAGGGGTAGACGTGAATCCCCCCTTTCCTGAAATACGCTGCCACCACCACCATCAGCTTGGTGAAGACCCTCGGGGCGGAGGTCAATCCGAGCGGCAGGACCCGAAACTGAAAATGCGAGTCGCCAACCGCGAACCTCAGGTACTTCTGCTTGGGATGAATCGGAATATGAAAGTAAGCGCACTTAAGGTCGAGAGACACCAACCAGTCCTGAGGTTGAAGGGCCTGGAGGACTTGAGAAAGAGTAACCATTTTGAACATGTCCTTCCTGAGGAGCTTGTTCAAACCACGCAAGTCCATGATGGGTCTCAATCCCCCATCTTTTTTCTGGATCAAAAAATATGGGGAATACCATCCCTTGTTCCTCTCCGCTCCAGGCACCAGTTCTATGGCGGATTTCTCCAGCAGGGATTTGATTTCCTGCGCAAGGAGCGGATCCGGACTCTTCAAAGAGAGATTTCCCTGGTGGATTGTCGTGAGGCCTCTGCTGAAAGGAAGACAGTAGCCATGGGCTATGATCTCCAGAACCCATACATCTGAAGTAATGGCACGCCATTCTACAAGTTGCTGTGCCAGCCTTCCACCAACCGGCAAACCATGGGACATGGCCTCATGACTGAGCTGAAGCGGCTGCAGCAGTGCCTGAGGGCAAAGAGGCAACTGCCCGAGCGGCCTTGGCACCTCGAGCACCTTGTTTTCCACCTCCGGCACTCCTACGGTGGCCCCTTTGACTTGCAGGTCCCCTCGATCTACCAAGGGAAGAGTAATAACGAAAGAAACATCCCCTCCATTGCTGTCCCCTAGGACGAAAAGGCGGAGGTTGGCGAACTGCAGCGCTCAACGACTTCGCTGCAGCTTTGGAGGTCTGCAACCTCTCAAGGCTCTCATCAGCCTTGCTGCCAAAAAGATGTACACCATCAAAGGGCATGTTGAGAAGCTGGGCTTGTACGTCAGGAGCAGACCCCGACTTCCGCAACCACGCAAATCTGCGCATCACGGTGCTCACCGCCATGGACTGGCTGACACAGTCTGCCATGTCCAGACCCAACTGAACGGATTCACACACGGCATCCTTGCCATCCTGAACGAGGGCAAGAAAACCATCCCGTTCCTCCCCTTCGGGAATATGTTCAGCCGCCAAAGAGACACAATTCCACAGAGTGTGAGTGAAACGTGCTAAGGCACACACAGAGTTGGCTGCCTCTAAAGCCATACCTCTTGAAGAAAGCACTTTTTTCACCCAGCCATCAAAACGTTCGTCGTCCCTATCTGGAGGGATGGTAGGGTACGACGCCTGCTTTGCTGGGGCTGTAGCCGCCTGCACCACCAGACTCTCCGGGGTGGGGTGCGTAGTCAAGTAACCGGGGTTGCTACTGGCTGGACGGTATTTTTTTGGAAACTACTTGCTCACTGCAGGGAGACTCACCGGAGCAGTTCAAGCCGCTGCCACCCTTCTCTGTAAAGCCATATGAAATGGCAGCACCGGGCTAGTGGGTGGACCTTGGTCAAGGATATCTGTCGAGTCATCCTGCAGAAAATCCACTGGTGGCGCAGACCACCCCAAGTACTCCATCACCCTCGACATGAGACGCCGGTATGAAGACTCGGCGTGCGTGCCAGGCTCAGGCCCACCGAACTCAACCTCCGGAGAGGTGTCCAGACCACTGGCGTTGTGCAAAGACTGACGCAGGTCTTCCAACTGGCTATGACCAGACAGGAGTTCGTCAGGAACGTCATCAGGAACCATACCTTCATCAGACCCTTCATCCACCTCAGAGATGTAATACAGAGGCTGGAATAAATCCCTGGATGAGGGCACAGAAAAAGGTTCAAAGACATACTTCACTGACTTCTTCAGGGCCTTCCTCAGAGTTTCCACCGATGCATGGGGTACCTCTGGTAAAGCATCCACAAAAGGTGTCGACAGAATCGGTGTCTACATCGAGCGCGGCACCAATGGCTTCGACACAGGCCTCAAGGTCGGTGCCCCAAGCGTGTCCTTCGACGGCCTCGGCGCCAATGGCGTCGATGCCTTCCTCGGAGGCGGAGCCTCGAGAGAGAGTCCCTCGACGGACATGGCGCCGATTTCTTCTTAGAAGACCTCATAGGCTCTGACGGTCTCAAGGGCGTCGAGGACCGGGACCTGGAGCGGGCATGGCTAGAGCGATCTACCTTGTCCCCACCGCCGGGACCTCCAAGGGTCCCGGTGATCGCACCGGCTGCCCAAGCCCAAAGGCGTGCGAATGGTGGCCCTAGCGCGTTCCTTGCCGGCTTCCCTCGAAGGCGCGGATGGAATGGAACCCTGCGACTCGAAAATGGCCATAATTTCCTTACGAAATGCATCCCATTCCGCAGGAGAGGAATGCTTGGTAGGACAAGCTACCCGCTGTCTGGCGGAGTCCTCGGACGAGGAAGACGACAGGTGACGGCGCTTCCCCGAGTGCCTAGAAGAGGCAGAGGAATGGCAGGAACCACTCCGGGACCGAGACCCCCCCCCTGGACTTACGCCGACACGGAGAGTCGCCCCTCGAATCGTCGGTCGAAAGCCCAGCGGATCTCGACTTTAGGGGGTTGGAAACCCTACCTCGCAGAGGCACCAGAGGCAGACGTTGTGTGGGTCCATAATCGACATCTTGGAACCACAGTCCCAACACTTCTTGAATCCCGACCGCGGGGTAGAGGAAGAAGACGACATGATAACTTCACAAACCAAGTTCGAAGAACCGATAGAATATCAGAAGAACCAAGGCACGCCGAGATCTCCGAAGCGAACACGTTTGCGGAAAAAACGGAACTGAGGCTACGGGCATCGTGCGTCCTACTTATAACATCCGGTGAAGTCGGCTTGACGGAGGCCCTCGAGGACAGCGTATCAATTTCATTGACGCAGGAACTTTTACGAAGCAGCACAGCTGTGGTGATTACCTGTCATAGATGTGGAATACGTCGGAGGAACCAATCCCTTCGAATAGGGTATTATCAGAAACCCCTGACTCTCCCTTTTGGACTAAGGAAACTATCAGTGATGTGATAAACATGTCTTGTAGATTGCACATCACATTCAGAGTCTGCAATTACGGTATCGCACATAGCAGCACTAGGTGAGTCAGCCTGCTCTTCCTCCAAATTAAATCCCCCAAGCTTCAAAGAGTAAATGAGTTTGGGAAGTAGTTCCAACATTCCCACTAACGGCGCGATTACTAAAGTCAGAATAGTAAACAAAGCTAAATCTTCAGTTAACGGCATACCCTCAGAGTTCACAGGTGAAAAGGATGATTCTCTGAGGGCCTCATTCATAGCCAGCTACCGAGCCAATACATCTGCATACCGCTAGCGTTTTGATGGTGCCGCATTAAAAGTAACAACATTGGAGATGTCAGGACGCAGCTGTTCATTTACATTCAGCTGGTGGATAATGTAAAAAGGCCCCAGCAAAGATACTGGATCAGAAAAGCCAACGACAGAAGTTATGTGAGTTAAGAACAGTTGAACACTTACGGTAATGACGACACACAGACAAACCACAAAATGTAACAGCGCAGCGTACGTTGCAAACCAGCTTGCTGCTGAAGCGCGTGATTAGAGGATTTAAACACAAGAACCTACTGGTAATTATAGTGCTAAAAAAATGCTGTTCAAATAAATGCATTTTAAATACATTTCTAGCTAAGTGGACACACAAACGCAGGTAGAGCATGTGGTTTTTCTAGTGAGCAATAAAAACTAAGTTACAAAATTAACTCTAAGTGAATCGATTGTAAAAATAAAAAGAAATCGCCTTTAACATTGCATACAGACTAGTTAGGACTCTGCTCCTATATTCTGGAGCAATGTGGAATCTGATTTGTGGCATGCCAAAGCCAACAAACAGTTCAAGCCTTTGTTAAAGATGTTTATCATGTAATTTCACAACCATAAGGAGGTTAAGAGAAGTATTTATTATAGGAATCCTGTATTTCGGGGGCTGGTTGAAATCATGTTATTTTTCCATCAATATTCACCCGTCTGAGGCGGTCTTTTTCGGAATGTTTTCTCTGCGACCTGATTTGCTAAATGATGTTCATGTTTTATTTTGTTGCCGTCCTTTGATTTGCTGCCCTCTGAATAAAGGGAATAAATCAACTGGGTAGGATGAACATTAGCCTTTGTTCAGTGTATTTGCCACATTGCGTCCCTACATTTAGTAACGTTGTGAAGCCAACAATGTCATCTCAGCTTTTGTTATGTGTCTTCATGCTTAAATATTGTGGAATAATAGATCTTAAGTTATTAAAAATGCATATCTCTGCTTATAGTCTAGCCCAAGTCTACTTTTGAAACTTCTGGTGCCTTTTCATTCTGCTTCCGCTAGTGTAAATTTGATGTTTGTTAATGTTTCTAGAACGCCAGGAATATTGTAGATTTATAGTAATAGCATTTAGCTCTTGACTTTACTGTATTTTGTTTGGGTGCTCTCCAAGTTATCCCTGCTCCATTCCGGAGAAATAAACAAAAAAAATCAATAAAAAAAAAAAATTACGCAACCCAGGAGAAGGGGAGTCATTCCCCCTGGTGAGACCTATTGAGATTCCTGAAGTGAACTTATCACAAACCCAGGAGAAAGGAGCCATTCTCCTCAGCAACTAACAGATTAGCTTTATCTACTTTAGTTTTAAGTGTGAGGGACAGAACTAGAGATTTTGACAGGACGGTAAACACTTAGGTTAAACTAAGATTCTGACAGATCCCTTTTAGACTTTAGTTGAGGCACGGAAACCTCTCATTGAAATAGGGACAGATAGGCGTTTCTATTTTTTTTCACGAAGAATAAACGTCTTTACCAACCACCATGCCACATTTGTGTCAGTCTCTTTTTCTGCACACATACAGCGCCTAGAAGGATTTGATCCACAACTCTCGGACCCAGCAAAAAGCTTAGGTTTCCCCATTGACAACAGCCTGTGCTTCCAAAAACACAGACAAGAATGCCCAAATAGCCTAGTTTCCACCCTTTGCTAAATCACACCATTCATCTCGCCGCCAGACTTCTGGACCGTAGTATATGCCCTTGTGGTCTCGCACATCGATGGGAGGGGAAATGCCTTCGTGACAGGGCTCCCAGCTGCTCATTTTGTTCCCCTAAAAGCAGTCTACCATGCTTCAGCACATCTCATTACGGGTGCACAGAAATTAGACCAAATCACCCCCTTCCTACGCAAACTGCATTGGATCTCTCTCCAGGCTGGTATACTGTTGAAGACTGCATGTATCATCTACAAAGCTGTCACGAGTAACACACCAGTGTACCTGGTGGCTAAGCTCCACATATCTGGTGGCATATGCTCCTCCCACAGCAAAATCGACCAACCGGCTTGAATCTCAACTTGTCCGCAAAGAGGACCCCTCTGACGAATCCTTAGATGTCCTTTCCAATGAGGCCAGGGTGGTGAGGCTGCTACCCGATAGTCACCCTAGCGGTGGTACCAGTGGGAGGATTTCATGGGGAGAGATTCCCACTGTGGGGACAAGGTTGACAATCTAGGGAGAACGTGGTATGACAATCCTATAACATCCTCCCACTCCATGAATCACATTTCTATATCACCCATCTGTATGTATGTCTGTAAAACTGACTTTACAACTTTACAACACTCAATGAGACGAGTAAGAGTAAGGATGATCTAACAAGGACTTCCTTGAAATGTACTGGGATGAGAAGGAGGTGCGGAGCACTGAAGAACACTTGGAGGTGCGGGAATGAGCATTTTAGCTGTCAGTGGCCGTTCCGAATAAAGACAGATGAAGGGCTGCCCCAATGGTCAATCCCTTCCCAGAGGAACAGAATGAGCCAGCGGTTTGGTAAGGAAGAGGCGAATGGCTGGGATGCGGGGAGGTGTGTCCACACACGGTCCTGCAGTAACAAAAGCTAGCAGAGCAGAGGTCTAAGGAGAGTCCAGGAGTCCGACAGCACGGTCGAGGGAAAATGCACCGTCTGCAATGGACCAACAACTGTAGAGAGGCGGCAGCACGGCAGAGAGCCGGAGAAGCCGTGTAAGACCCGAACACAGAGAGAGGCGATCCAGAGTCCGGCCAGGAGATGCCGGTACAACCCTGAAGGTACAGTGGTTACCGAAACAGTTGGTGGGAGCGCAAAAAGGTCACAGATTCAACAAGAAGGAAACCATCCTCTCCTCCACCTCACCCACTCTCAGGCCTCCCCCTTGGCCCCCTCCCCCCTCCCCTCTTACTCTCCTCTCTCTCACCCATATCACCTGATGACGTTTCTAGACAAGTCCGCTCCATGAAAGTCTCATCCAAACAAGTGCTCCCCTGCTCCTCCAGAACTATCAAGGACAACATGGTCTCTTTTGCTCCAGTCTTGGCTGATTTCTGCAATCACTCCTTTGCCACTGGATCCTTCCGTCACTCCTCAAGCACTCCCTTGTGCACCCTCTCCTCAAAAAGACATCTGCCGACCCCCTCCTGTCCGGCTAACTACCCCCCCTATCTCCATTACCCCCTTACTGGGGAAACTCTTGGAGGAGCTGGCCATTTTCCAACTTATCCACAACACTGAATCTGCTGGTTGTCTTCACGTTCACCAGTCTGGCTTCAGAGTTGCCAGAGGCACAGAAACTGCACTCCTGAACACCTGCTCTCTTATCTGGATTCCAATTCTCTTTCCGTTCTCATCTTTCCTGACCTTTCCTCTGCCTTTGATACAGTCATGTCACCCTTCTAAATCAGCTCTGTGATACCCTTGGAATCATCGACCTGGACTGGCTGCCGACCTTCCTCTCTGAAAGACCTTTCCAGGTTCAACTAGGCCCTTTTCTCTCCTCCATCTCACTCTTCACCAGTGATGTCCCTCAGGGCTGTATTCTCTCACCTTGGCTCTTCAACATCTACATTGCCACCAAGCCCATTATATCTCTGCCTTCTCGCCTAACTTCCAGTGTTATGCTGATGACACGCAACTCTCCTTCAAGCTTCCCTCCTCTGCCTCCTCCTCTCTCATTCCTGACTGTCTGCTAATCAGGCATGGTGCACTGCAAACGACCTCTGCCTTAATGCCAGTAAGACTGAGATCCTTCTCATTGGGATGCCAGCTCCCACATTCCCTCCTACACTCTGGCTACCCTCCATGGGCTCCTTCCCCACACCCTCATGTAAGGCAAAAAAACCTTGGTGTCATCTTCGACCGCTCTCCTTCTCTCCTCACATCATGGACCTTGCTAAGAAGGCCCACTTTCAGCTGCACCTCCTCAGAGGCATTCTCCCTTTCCTCACCTTCCCCCCAGAAACTCAATGTCTCCAGAGCTCTGGTCATCCTCAGACCAGACTAATGCAACAGCCTCTTCCTAAACCTACCTAACTCCTCCCTTCGCTGCCTTCAACTAATCCATAATCGGACTGCAAGACTTATTATCTTTGGCCTCAAGCCCACAGACTGCATCTCTCCAGCCCTAAAATCTCTCCACTGGGTCCCGATTGCTGCAAGGATCAAATTCAAAACCCTCTGCATAATCCACAAGGCTTTCTGGGGCCTGGGACCCCGCTACATCCAACTCTCTCCCTACATTCATTCTTGCTAGAACCCATTGGTCGTGCCTCCCTCTGGAATCGCCTCCCTGCCCCTCTTAGACTTGAACCGGATCTCCTTACGTTCCAGAAGTTCCTCAAGACCCTCCTTTTCTCTTCCCCTTTTCCCCTCTCCCTCCCCAGCCAATGTTCGCCCTCTGCCTCTTGACGAGCTTCCTGGTTCCTTCAGATTCTTATAGGGCTCCAGGCCCTCCCGACCCGTCTACCCCTGCACTTGGGGATTCCTCTGATCTCCCCCGCCCCCTAACCTGCACTTGCCTGGCTGGGCCTGCTCTCCTGAGGCCTTCCAGCTCCGTTCCTCGCACTTAGCACATGGACCTTCTGCCTCTGCATTCTTCTCCCTGGGCTCTGTCCACCTGGCCTCACCAGGCACTCACTTAACCCTCCGGCACTCTGCCCTGCACCACCTTTGACTGCACTTGCACGATCCGAATGCCACAAGGCCTAGTAGGACCGTTTTTATTTTGTCATCCCTGTTTCCTCCCCCACTGCCCCCTCGTCTGGTTTCGTCTAAATACATCCAAAGAAAAACCTCCCAAAACAGTGTAAAGAGGGAAAGTCCCCATGATATATTAAAGGACATTAGTAACCCTGCAGAAGAAAGCATAGAGGACAGGGTCTGGGACCCTCACCCAGAGGGGAAGATCCTTGCCAGTCATCTTCCTCGTGTCAGTACTTAGCAAAGAAGTGAGCCAAGTCGCACCAGAAGAAAAACTAAGACATACGAGTCTGGGACGCGCACCCACAGAAGATCAACATACTTCTTTGTGGCAGTAACTGGCAGGAGAGAAAACCAGGTCTGCCATACTGAAAGTGCAAAGAAGGGCCATGGGATGGAAGTCATTCATTGTGGTTCTGTGAAAGCCAATATATGAGAAGCCAAGGGAAGGGAACCATTCCCCCCCTAGTACTATGAAGTGAGCTTGAGAGAAGGTCAGGGGAAGTGAGTCATTCCCCTGGCATTGTGAAAACACAGAGCAAGATACCTGGAGAAGGGAGGCATTCTCCAAGAACCCCATAGTGAAGAAACAACTAGGGGCAAGCCGTTTAGTGGACAATAAAGAATGTTGATGTTTGAATTGGAACTTTGCTTTTTGAGTTTGAACTGAGAACTTTATTGTGTTTTAGCATTACAACCAGGAACACTATGTTGGTGCCTTGGAAAAGGTTTGGGACCTGGGAAAGGGGAGTCATTCCCTCAGGCAACGATCCTACCAAAGACTTGAAACTGTGGTCTGTTGTCCAGAAGAAAGGAGCCATTCTTCTGGACCAAGAAGATCCTCTACTACTTTAGTTTATTTATAAGTGCAAGGGACAGACGTAGGGTATTAACACAGGACGGTGGACTCTTGATTTACATGGTCATCCTGACTGAATCCTTAGTATTTTAGTTGAGATAGGGAAACCCCTCTTAGATTTAAGGAGAGGTAGGGTTTTGCCTTAATGTTAAGGCTGTGTGTGAGGCAGAGCCTCCTGCTCTCTCCCAATCTGATGGATGGTTTGCAGTCTGTGTAAGTACACACATGGTTCTGGACAGCTGCGAGATTCTTGCACGTGAGCGGTTTCCTTTTAACAAACAAGACCTCATTTCCAAACTGCTAGTTGAACGGTATTGTAATCTGTCTGTAGATTTCCAAGGGTGACCGGGATAAGACTGCTCGGAAACACAACAGGCTATGGATGGATTGGGGCTCCTGGAGGGGGAATGGGAGGAGGGAATCTAAGGCAAGGGGTTGTTGGGGAGTCTGCAGTATGCCACCCTTTGGGTGCTGCACTACATTACAATAATGTGGGTTCACTGGCCTCCAGGGTCACCCCAATGCCAGCCACTAGCTTGAGATGAGATTGCTGCAGTTCTAAGCACACACTGAAAAAAAGCACCTCTCAGTACTCCATCTAGTCAAATACTAGTATTAAAAAGATACATTTGATGATGGAAAAAAAAGCGAAACCAGTAAATAGGCAGTTTTAAGACCGCATCAGAAGATGTGGTGATAATCAAGGAGTAAGTATAGGGGAATGTTTGTCACAAAGTTAAGCTGCCAAGGACATTGCAGATCACTCTTGTGGTTCAGAGAAACAGCCACAACCTCAACAGCTTAAGCTGAATATGATGGTGTAAATACTGGCTAACAGACAAACAGTTTATGCTGTGGCAGGTTGGAAGGATGAGACAGTCCAGAGTTTGCCATATTTAATAAGTATGTATTAGAAATAAAAGAAAAAGGTCTCACTTTCCCTAATCTAAAGGCTTCCTTACATACAATTATACCTAGGGTGCTTGTCGTCTGTGTCAAAGTCCATAGTAAATGTCTGTCCTCCGTCCCAAAACTAGCCTGCTCTGATCCTGCATCTAATAGACAACTAAGGACCAGGAGAAGGACCCCTCCCCTTCTCCTGCGATGGAAACAGCTTTCCAATAAATGTTTTTCTCTTAGTATCTATCCTTCAAATAGCGTTTTGGTTATTTTACACATTCCTTTCCTTGTTACTCCTTGTTTTCTTGACTTTGTCCTAACGGGAATTGACCCCTGTATCCTCTTGAATTCTGTCTTTACCAAATAACAGTCTCTCTATTCCTTGTACGTTTTCATACTTTTCCCCCTCTATGGGATCCGTTCTTCTGTCTTTCGGTCTGCTTATCTTCTCACTGGGATCAGTGGTGTATTGTACCCAGTGATCAACTTGATTTAGCTCAGGATTATACCCTTCCCTGGACAGAGAGGGGATGATTCTGTAGGATTTCTTACTGTTCTTATCATATTTAATACTACTGGGACGAGTATGAGGAGTCCTGTAGTTATTCTCACTTATCTTATACTTCTCGGTACTTTCTGGGGCAAGTATCATGAGTCCCGTAAATATTCACTCTTCTTGTCAGTACGCCAATTGGGGTTTAAGCATCCAATCCACTATAGCCATCCCTCTCTCCCTGGGTTAGGGGACCAATCAGCGGGTTGGCGTTCCTCTCTGGGACTTTGATTATTTCCTACAGAACAGTTCTCATATTTGCCATCGTTCTGCTTCCAATTTCACTTTCGTAATTTCACCTATATCAGCATCAGCACAGAGGGTTTCTCGTGTTCCCTTCTTGGCTAACGTTCAACAGGATGTCTCTGGGCTTCCCTTTGTTCTTGGGTATCGCTCAGGATACCCCTGTGTGGATGTATCGGCACAGAGGTTTCCTCTCTTCTCCCGTCTCCGGCCAACCCCTCTTAGACTTCCCTTCGTTCTCGGGTAACGCTCGGGATAACCCTTGTGTAAATGTAAATGGTATCGACTCCGAGAGGGGGTTCTCTCTTCTCTCGGTCTCCGGCCACCTCCTCTTAAGGTCACATCCCTCCTGGGACACTCAATCTCCTTCCAGCAGTGGAGTAGGTGCTGGGGTGCCCGTGCTTGTGGATGAGGCACAGATGAAGTGCAAGGTATGGTAAGTGCTACATGGCTAGAAGCCGCATTGGGTGGAAAAGTGCGAGTCTCCAGGCAAGTACTGAAGGTAGACAGAACCTGGGGAGATTGGGTGTGGTTGGTCAGGGGCCCAGAGGATGCATAAGGGTCCAAGACACCAATCACAGCAACTGTGAAATTAGAGGAGTAGGGTAGAAGGGAAGGAGGAAAAGAGGAAAGTCTTGTGGTGCTTTCGGAATTTAAGCAGGTCCTGCTCAAGATGCAGGGGGTGGGCGAGATTGTTCCATAGGAGGGATCCAGCTGAGGAAAGCGAACGACCTCCTGCTCTCTGTCTAGCGAAACGCTTTATATACAAGGAGTTGGTGCCAGAGGAACGTAGAGGTCTGGAAGGAGAGTATTGTGTAAGAGTTGCAGATAGTGTGGTCCCAAGCCCCAGACAGCCTTGTGGATGGATGATGCAGAGGGATTTGAATTTAATCCGTGCAGCAATCAGAAGCCAGTGAAGACTTTTTGGGGCAGGAGAGAAGCAGTCCCTGGGCTTAAGGCCAAGGATATGTTTTGCAGCTCTATTCTGGATTAGCTGGAGGGGTCACAGAGTGGAAGAAGGTAGATTAAGGAAAAGGCTATTGCAATAGTCAGCCTAGAGAGAACCATGGCTCAGGAAACATTGAGCTTCTGGGGGAAAGTGAGAAAAGGGAGAATTCCTTTGAGAAGGAAGAGTTTAAAGTGTGATTCTTAGCAATGTCCTGAGTTTGAGGGAGGAAGGAGAGCAAGAGAGAGAAATCGAAGATGACTCCGAGGTTTCTGGCTTCAGAAGACGGAGCAGGGGCAGAGCCGATGGAGGAACGCCTAAGAGAAGGGAAGGAGGGAGCAGGAGTCCCAATGGGAAGCATCTAAGTTTTTCTGTCATTTAGGCAGAGATTGCTGGAAGCGCACCAGGTCTGGATGGCAGATAGACAGTCAGGGATGAAGGAAGGTGTGAGTCAGCAGGAAGTCTAAAAAAAAATACAAATAAAAAAAAAAAAAGTTCAGCGTCATCTGCATAACACTGGAAGTTGGAGAAGAACGAGGAGATGGGGAGTGCCAGCTGAGCAAGGTAGACATTAAAGAGCTAAGGGGAGAGGATAGAACCCTGGGCGACAAAGGTAGAGAAGGTGCCCAGGATGACTTGAGAGGAGCAGTCCGTAGGGAAAGACGTCAGCCACTCCAGTGCCCGATCTAAAATACCAAGGGTCGTGGAGCTTTTGTATGAGGATGAAGTGGGTGACTGTCAAAGGCAGAGGAGAAATCAAGTAGGATGAGGACAGCTGGGGAGTTGGAGTCCAGGGATGCAATCAGTTCTTCACGGATGTTCAGAAGAGCAGTTTCCGTGTGTCTGGATGTTCGGAATCCAGATTGATGGTCATGGAGACCACCAACAAGTTAAGTGTGCGAGTTGAGTTGGAGCAAGGCCAGCTTCTTCAGCAGTTTCACCAGGAAGGGGGTGATAGAAATAGGGCAGTAGTTGGCTGGACAGATGAGGTCTGCTGAAGGTTTTTTCAGGAGCGAGTGCTTGAGGGAGGAGGGGAAAGATCCAGTGGCGAGTGGCTGGAGAAATCAGCAAGTCTGGGGGTGAGAGAGCCAATGTTGTCCTTGATGGTTCTGGATGAGCAGGGGGGGAACCTGTTTGGAAGAAACCTTAATGGAGTGGACAACTCTGGTAAGTTCTTCAGGTGTGACGGGTGCAAAGGAGGAGAAAGCGGAAGGAGGAGGGCGAGTTGCCAAGGGAGGCAAGGGGGTGTGGGATGGGTTTGGCAGGTGCGTAACAAGGATGTTCAGGATGTTGTGAGTTTTGTTGGCAAAGTATGCGGCCAGTGTGTTGCAGAGGGCCTGGGAAGGAAGAGGGGAGCAGGAGACTGCTGAAGGGTTGGCTAGCTCCCTGCATATTTTGAAAATGTCAATTGTGTTATTGGATGCACCAAAAACCAATGCCTGAATGTGGGCCCTTTTCTTGGCACGGATGGAGAGTCTGTATTGCCTTTGGAGCAGGCGGGGGCCTGAGGTTTGCCACTTCCGTTCTGCTGTTCTGCACTTTCGTTTCAGGGCTGCAAGATCGGAGTTGTATCAAGTGTTACGCTTAGAGGTGTGATGTATGCTGATCCTCGTGACTGCGGCAAGGATGTCAAGGGTATTGATGATGGCCAAGTGGAAGTTGCTGAAAGAGTCAGTGGAAGAGTCTGCAGTAGATGGGCAAGGGGAGATGAAGGTAGAAACAAAAAGGCAGCAGCTGGCACTCGTTTCTTCAGGCAGATGTTCATGAACGAGGTTAGCAGGGCTTTTGAGGGAGTGGTAAGAGATCAGGGGAGAATGGGCTGACGAAGAGAAAGGAGAGACCGGGGACGGCAGTGGAGAGAGGTCTGAGTGAATGATGGCATCCAGCCGAGTGGGTTAGACCAGAGGGGAGAACAGAGAGGGATAGAGAGGTGCAGAGTTCAATCAAAAGATTGATGCTGAGACTGGGGAGTCCAATTGGATGTTGAATTCACCCAAGAGGAGGAGGAGGTTGAGGTGGTTGAAAGTAAGGAGGAGCAGAAATCAACCCATTCAGAGAGGAACAGGGTGGTAGCGCCTGGAGGCCGGTAAAGGGTGCAACTAGAGGGTTTGTCCTACTCTCTGTGAGTCAAAGGAATGCAATATGATTCAAATGCAAACAACATTTTTTTAAACCTTAACGGGTGCCCATACAACTGGGGCAACCATGGTTAGAAACAACACTTTTTCTGCTAATAAACACGTATCTCTTACTCATACAGAAGTATCAGCTTTTTATTATTAGTAAGCTGGTGCTTTTTCTTTTTTGCAAAATATTTGAGCATTAATATATACGTAGCAATACATAATGACCATTGTGGTAAACAGACACATGGTTATGTTGAAAATTCAATACAACATGTTTACAGATGTCCTAAGGTGTAAACCAACCACTTATACATTAACAGACAGCTTGTTAGTAAGTGGAATGTGTCTTGTAGTTAGGTGCAGAAAACAAGTTGAGAGTGTAGATAAAGGGAGACGTTGATTGTAGGTCTCCTATGCCTGGCTAAAGTCTGACCTCATATATGGTAAGGGTGGCAATGGTCAGAGTGGAGGAGGGAGAGATGACCAACTTGCATATCAGGCTCTCAAAGGAAGAGTAGAGCTGGGTGGGTAAGATCGAAGAAGGAACCCACTCAGGGTAGATTACGGCAACCCCACCACCAGCATGGTGGGAACGAGGCTTGGAAATGACTTTGAAGCAGTCAGGGAAGAGGTAGTCTAAGCAATGACAGAGCTGGCACCGAACCAAGCCTTGGTGAGAGCGAGAATGTCGAGGTCAGTGTCTTCAAGAAGGAGGCAGATGTCGACAGAGTGTTTGTTGGCTGAGCGGGTGTAAAGACTCACCAAGTGGAGGAGATCTCTGCCGTTGAAGGTTTTCTGAGGAGTACAGGGGTGTGGTCTCCAGTCAGGGGGGGCGGGGAAGGGTCAGTGTGAGTTGTGGTGGGGAATTGGGGGGGGGGGGTCAGAGAAGGAAGGAAGTTAATGAGGGAAGGCAGGATCCGGTTAAAGAGGAGGTTGTTGGGTTTAGGACCCTGAACCAGGATAGTGCCTGTGTGGTAGACAATGATACAACATGAGGATGAGAAGCCGGCCAAGAGGACTTCCCACGTGGTGCCACCGTTATGGGGAGAGGAAGAGAAAGGGGAGAGAGTAGAGATGAGAAGTCCATAGATCTGGAGAGGGGAACAGAGAAAAGTATGTCAGTGAAGACCTCTCTGGAAGTTGCGCTGATGTAGGTGTCTGTGATGGGAAGGCCAGGGTTTGCACGCAGGATGTCTTTTTTTATACCTGACTTGAGAGGGGGGGGGGGGAAATAGGTGATAGAGTAGCAATTAGAGAAGATAGGCGAGACGGCGAGTGCCATTATCTTGGCAGAGGATAGATGGAAGAGTGAAAAACTGTCTAAACTAACTTTATCTCCTGGGCAGGCAAGTCATCTACGTCTCTCTCGCTTACTCATGGGGTACATCAAGGGTCGGTTTTAGGCCCCTTTCTTTGCACACATCACATTGTGCAGCTAGTATTTCCTCCTTGGGCTTATCTCATCACTTCTACGCTGATGACACTCAACTCTTCCTGTCCTTTTCTTCCTTCTCTCCTGAAATGCATCTCACACTTTTGCTTGCTTAGTTGCTATTAAATCTTGGTTGTCTTCCCACTTTCTTACTCGTAATGCTGGGAAGACTGAAGTACTGTTTTTTCCTTTTAACACTCTTCCTCCCCATCTTCCACCTTCTTTCATATCTTTGCCTCCTGCCAAACTCCCAATCACATCTACAGCTCTTAATATTGGTCTCTACTTTGACTCAAATCTCTCTTCCTACCACCTCCCCCACCCCACATTTACCTAACCTCTCGTTCTTCTCGTTTTCATCTTCACAACATCCGTAAGGCCGCCCGTTTCTCACATTTCAAGCATCTAAACTTTTAATCTCCTCTTTAATCTTTTCTCGCCTTTTCTACTCTTTTGTTTGGACTCTCCAATTCTCATCTTGCTCCTCTTAGATCAGCCTTTAATTCTTTCATTCGCCTACTGTGCCTTCTCAATTATCGGGACTCTATTTCCTCCTCTCTCGCAGCACTTGGCTGGCTGCCCTTTCACTCAAATTTTATTTAATTTTCTCTGTCTGGTCTACAACTCTCTCCATGGTTTTGCCCCTAGCTACCTTGCTGAACTCATATCCTTTTACACTGCCTCACGCTGTATTCGGTCTTGCTCTCAGTTCAGACTTTTGGCTCCTCGTCCGCCCTGTGCTCAGTCTCATTTTCGATCTTTTGCACTTCTAGTCCCCCTTCATTGGAACGTTCTTCCACTTTCTCTCTTTTCTATCTCTGTCTACTCTCTCTTTCGTGGTTCGTTAAAATCTCATCTACTTCAACATTACTGAGTAATTGTTTCCTGGACTTAACTGGTTATTCACTTTTACTGAATGAACCGTGTCTCATTTTTATGTTCAGCACTGACTTAAGGCTCTTAATAAAAATAAAATTTAAATAAAGGAAAGTAGAAGTGGGGCTGCACTGCACAGTCCCAGACGTACTCAAGGTGGCCTAGTAGATAAGGGGGGGCACTAATGCAAAGCAATAGGAGAGGGTCCAGGATATAATTATAAACACAATCAAGTATGTAGTGCACAAATGGAAGCAAGATGAAAGCACAATCCACCTGGAATCGAGTTTAAAAAGCGGTGCACAAATGGAAGCAAGACGAAAGCACAATCCACCTGGAATTGATTAAGGATCACAGTGAATTTAAGAGTCAGAGCAGTGACATAAAAAAGGCTAACAACCATTAGCAACTGAGGTCACAATACCAATAGAAGTAGGATGGCGAAGGGAGAGTGTCACGGATCGGACAGTTCAGAGGTTATAGGAGAAAGTCAAAGGAAAGTTCAGCCAGCGCTCATATGAGGAGCAGGGCGGGCATGAGGAGTCACAATTCGTGTTCATGGTAGCCACGACATCATGGTGGGCAGCATTAGGGCTTGATGAGGGGTGGCGGGGGGCTCTGCAGCCCTACCAGGCCCGGACAGGCACAGACAGGGCCTTTTTCTGTGGGCCAGCCAAGCCAGCCGGCTTCTGATTGGACGTTATGGGCGAGCCGGGACCAATCCGCACTAAGGCGTTATGGTATCCATGGGAACGCCTGGCTGCACTGTGTTGCGAAAAGAAAGGCCCTCCCGTGCATTCAATGAGCGTTTGCGCATTTTACACAGACTTCGGGCAGCAGATGGCCGTAGAATCAATTGATGATACCCCAGAAGTGCGTGCAATTCACAAATTCAGTCGTCTTTGCAGACCGTGACCACGGGTCTCGCCAAGGACTGAAGTTTTCCCCTCAAAGACTCACCAAATGTTGCAAAGAGTAATGCAAGGGTGCGGAGCGTGGTTTTTTTTTTGTCAAGCCGCAGTAGATATCTTCCTCCCTTTCAGAGAAATGTTCTCTGCAGCCAGTTTGAAACTCCCATCCCTCTCGCCATTGCTTTGCTCCTCCCACTTTCATTTCACTAAACTGAGGCTTCCCCAGTTTCCAGCAATAGTCCTTTCTTGGTGTTAGTGCCATTCGGTTTCTTTGTCCCAGTGTCCGGAAGCTCTTAATCCTCCCCTTGGTGCCTACTCGTCTCGGTATCAAACAGATATTTATATTTTGTCAGATGTGTTGCAGTAACAGATGTAGGATGATTCTGGTTTCATAGAGATGGCTTTGTTGGATTCTTAAGTGAGGTGAAAAGAGAGTTCCTCCTTCAGAACAGGAGTCCTTATTCCCAAAGGGATGGGGTGAGCCTTTCCCTGCAAGATCCCACTTTCTGCCACCCCTAGGGGGAATATGACATAGCATGCTCACCTCCCTAGTCTCACAAAGAAAGGCTCTTCCCTGGGGAGAAGTGGCTGAATCCCTTCATTCGTAACTATGCCCAAGGTCAAAGTCTTTAAAGGTGGTCTGGCACTGACAAAATGTTATTGAAGTAGGCCTTCACGTGTGATGTGCAGTCTTCTACAGTTACAAAATGAAAAGCTGTCCTTATGGTTGCATGCTATTGCCAAAGAACCAGAGGAAACATGTCCTAATGGCCCTTGGTCTAAAGGAAAAGCAGCAAAAACACAAATGTGTCTTGAGTTACCAGGAATAGTGTGGTAACAGATGCCCATAACATCCAATGAGTACTGGTACAACAAGACTATCGTGCTGCATGCAATACAGACAAATGAAATCCAAGTCCGAAAAATAAATGCATAGGGAAAGATATGGAGACGTACCTATATCAAGCATCACAGATACCCAGAAAAACGACATATCTGACGAATGGAGAGCCTGGTGGAATTAGAATAAAAGTCAATCTTTTAAATGGCAGACCACAGATCGCTGACCAAACGCCACCATAGAGCAAGAAAAATGGTATTCCTATACCATATGACTAAAGAATAGAAACAGGAAGCTCAGGGGAGAGGGAGCAGTAAAACACTAGTAGAACAAAGGGACCAGTGAGAACAAGCCATGAGACTCCCCACTAATATATTGAATGTTGAGTTATGAGAAAATGGAGACAAAGGGAAGAAATGCTGAAGAGGCAGAGGTGGTAACTAGTAAAACCTGGAGGGGCAATGGCCCAGCGTGCTGCAAGCTGGAGGTGCTCGGAGCATAGCTGCAATGGACCTCGGCAGAACGAGGTACCGAAAAAACCTGGTGGTTGGAGGATTCCGAATCCTGGATGAAGTGTTGTGAAGCAAACAGAGGACCGAGACTTGGGAACCAGTATTACAGTAAGAGCCTAGGAGACAGTGTAGACCTAGGATCAGGAGCCTCTAGAAAAGACAACGATCTGGGAGGTCCTGTCAGAGGAGCCTAGTATCTGGATATGGTATATGCAATGTGGCTGTCAAACATGGCCACAATGCTGGAAAATCTCAAGCAAAACAGGAGCAGGAGGAAATCTGAGAACATGGACTACTAGAAGAGATCCCCAGAATGTAAGAGTGTAGGATTTTGGCTAGACTAAGCATTCTGAAAACCATAAAGGGTGAAAGCATCCTAACAGGGATGGCAATAATTTTGCAGTCTGCGAAACTTTGTCTGACTACAGAAATGTGCAAACGATATTGTGAGAAACATGTATCAATGGCAAAACATTGCATTATGGGAAATTGAAAGAAGCTCTCACAGAAGCACAGAGCAGCGCCATTCTGAAGACAATATTGCCAAAAAATTCATTATGACACCTTGAAATACTAAAATTGACAACAGTTGTGAGCCGCTTTTGTGGCTCACCACAGAGTTATTTCATTCGATCTTATGCTCTACCATACTGAACGAGGTTAAACGTTTAAATTCCATGTTAAACATTTTTTTTTTAAAAATAAACGATTTTGTTGGTCCTGGACAACGAGAACTTTTTTTTGTCCAATCCAAAAATAAATAAATCTCTGCAAAGACCACCATTTACTCAGCAATACTCACCTTCCATAAGCAAAAACAATTCTGCATAACTGTTCTAGGTTCCAGTCATTTTGAAAACAAAATAATCATCTCTGTCACCAGGCCAGAAAGCAAAATTAGGATGCGTTCCACTTAATAGGATGTGGTATTATGAGCACAACAGAACATGTGCAGAAAACCGCAACATAATGTTATCTACCAATTAACTAGTTGCCTCTTTGTAGATCACACAATCAAAGAAGCCATTTAAAATGTATTTTTTCTACAATCTGCATATTAAATGCTGTGATGGTTATATATTTCACCTGCATTCTGAAGTACTTTTTGAAGCTCTTTATATTAAATGATCCTTGCTTCCCCAAATGCCCTTATGCCAACAAAACACTCTCCGAAAAGAAATCTGCTTTCTGGCATTTCACCTCATTTTCATCAATGCTTTGCCATTGTTTTGAAGATCACAAGACTAAATGCTTGCCAAGTTTTAACGAATGACTTTTGGCCACAATTAAATGCGATTTACTGGCACATGGACTAGAATGTGCAATCTCAAAGTGGTAAACCCCACATCATGAGAACATGGGCACAATAAGCGACCACAGACAGCAAAGAGAATTTCAGTGACTGTACATCAAGTTTATGAAAAATCAACCAAGAAGCGCCCTACGATGCCAATAATCCAACAACCAACTGACCAACAGATTCACTCTTTCCAGGTCCACAGTACACAGGTATCCCAGCTAGAAAGTTGTGCTACTCTGCAATGGGGAATTTCAATAGATAGGATAGCCAGCACGTCTAGCCCATGTAGCCTGCTGTACACGTGTGAACATATAAGGGCAGAAAACATTACTTCTCTTCACTATTCTTTCTCATGGACACAGTCTTGTGTAGTGCAGGGCTCAAGCGAAACAGACGTCAGAGACCAGATTGTGCATACATTTACTAAGGCTTGATCTTCTGTGATTGTTCAGATTCACATACTGGTTCATTTGGTAAGGGGGTTGGGGGGTCAAGGAAACCCACAGAGCATATTGATGCACAAACCTTGGACGGCTCATCACGAAAATGTTGACCTTTCCCACTTGTGACCATGGCGGTAGTGATGTCAGAAGGCCAGCAATAAAGGTCATGCACTGGAGAAGGGCATGCTCCGAGTTGAGAGCAGATGGCACTGAGATCAGGCTGCTGGTCGGAACGGTTGCAGATCAAAGGGACTGGTGCGGAGGTGTAGCATTTTACTCTGATTAGCCAAAGATTGGATTAGGACGGACATGGCAACGTGGAAGCGCAGGTGGAGGGCCCGATTCGGCCCCCACACAGAGACTTAATAGGTGGAGAGGGTAAGTGGTATGGCTCGGGAAACACCATTATCCGGCTTCAGGATGCTGGTTGCATATTATATATTCATTACATAACATGGGCTGCTTGACATGGGGGTGGTCAACACTTGAGCAATGATTAACATGCCCAGGTTAGGTGTCTTGCCTCATTCGCTCCAGATCTGATGCTGTAGGAAATAGACAGGTGCAACATCTACTATAACCCTGCTACATGCTCCCCTATGCGAGTTGAGATCGCACATTGGTTGCTCTCATACTGCATTGAAACACCCCTAACCAATGGTAATATGACCAAACCTGAGAAACCTGGATATAAGGGGTAGGTTAACCTGCAGACCTTTGTGTACCAACAAGACCATTTGTCTCCTTTGGCATGGCGACTGCTGCGTCAGCACTCGAAACAAGCCAATCTACAATTAAGCTCCAAGAAATCATGACAGAACAGAAAAATAATCACCAAAAGCAGCTATTGCAGAACGGTTTGAAGAGGGATGGGGAAATTCGCCTCCCTCCTATAATGTACATGACGCGGAAGGTGGCCAGGAGAGACCGTGAACACCCATACTATTTCGGACCAATTCCCAGTGCTCCAATGATGCATAAGTATGTCAAGAGGTACCCACTCAGCCAGCCCTGCAGACCAGGTGCAGTACAAGTCTACCCCAGAGTGGAGGAGGAGCCCCAGGCTGCAACAAAAGAGACCTCAATTGACAGTATTGATTAAAGCGCCTAGAAGCCACGTTACAGACGTCGTTAGAGACACCACGATGTAGCAGCGTTAGACATGAAGCTCAAGTGCCATCTACACATTGGGACACAAACACACACTCCAAAACACGAAGAACACGAGCGTACAGTTCTATAGTTAAGAGAACAGATACATATACATAATGTTGTTGCTTTTATTATTTTGTCATTAGCTGAACGCAGAAACCGCAAGAAGCAAGAGAACCTGAGTAAAACTTGCAAAACTGTGAACCTCATGGAACTCTAAACCTTATGGAACTGTAGGAGCACCTATGGGACGTGACAGAGCCAAGTGTGACTAACATATGGAAAGCATAGACTAGCATGGACACTAAGAACTGCATAATGGTTTAGGAAAATTACAGAAGACCACAAGCCCCTCAGCAAGAGCTGAGCCAAGTTGAATTCAGGCTGGACAAGAGCAAACGTGTGAGACGGGACCCGCTGCCAAGACCACTAGATACGAGCGAAATTCCATTCCCTGAACGGCAGTAACACCAGCTGCAACAAATGCAAATAATTATTCATAATTCAGAGCTGTAGACTCCAAATCAAGGTCTCCTAACATATGACCCGGACGACCCAAACAATGGACAGAAACCAGCGCTGGGAAAGGGAGTTGATGCATGCCGCCAGACAGAAGCCTGCAACAAATAGGTTACAACGTGAGACAAGTGTTGCAAGAGATGAGCAAGCACTCTCATAGTCCAATGTGGTGCACAAAAGTTACAATGCAGACACAGTCGTTCTTATTATCATGAGAAGGTACACCAAGAGCTGAGAACCTTTGCGGATCCCAGGCCTGGGGAGGTCAGCTCTAGCCAATCACAGTTAGGGTTCCTAGGGGTGGGTAGTAACGGCCCAGAACCAAAGATAAGACCCTCACACTGCAACATTGTTAGAGACAGCAATTTGGGGATGCACCAGGCCAGCCACCTGACATACTAGAGCCAGTAGATTAAAATGTATAGTTGTCCACTATAGGTGGAATATTACTCAGTACCCAATCCCAGATAGCAATAGGTTTTCTGGAGAGGGGCTCAGGTTGTGACATCACTATGACAAAACTTGCCTGCAAGCCAGGAGACGTTGAGTGGTCCTCCGATCCTTGTACTGATCCCTGTTGGTTTTGCTGTAATAAACCACAATTTGAACTTGTTGTCTGGCTGGGTCTACGTTCCTTTAAGGGGGAAGTTGTTCGGCCTTCCAAGAGTCTGCAAACTCCTAGTAGCCTTCGAGCCTACCTGGGAGTTTGTCCCAACAGGTTAGCATCCACGGTCTCACCGACAGAATGCGATTCTCGGGCACTGTGCTCAATTGGTTTACTTCCTTACTCTCAGGGATACACCAGGCCGTCCAGATAAACACATTGTTTCTACCAGACTCCCAGTCTACTGCAGAGTCCCCAGAGACTTCCATCCTCTCACTGATCCTTTTTAACCTTTACATGAAGTGGGGCGTGGCTTGATGGCTACGTGAGAGGGCGCTCCTTGGAGGAGCTCCCGGTGATCCGATTTTGATCCTGGGAAGAAGTGATGTTTTCGGCGGACTTTTGAGCCCACGGTGCATCCCAGGGTGCATGAAAGTGGGGGGGCACATGGTGAGTCAGCGAGACTGCATATCCACAGAACTAGACTTCGAAGAAGGTGGCGGTTGCGCAGTGGAAGGGCAGCACCCAAGATGGCCGCCCGTGGACAAAGGGCCATAAATGGTCCGTGGAGCTGAGGAAGACAAAGCCGGCCGGAGCGGGGGAGAGCCCAACCAGAGGGACGCGTCGCATGCGTCTCTGGCCGGTGGCAAGAACATAAGTGCGGGCCCCCACTGAGGAGGCCCTGGATCGTGGCGTGCCAGCAGAGCGAACCCGAGTTTAGCAGAGCCTTGCTGTGAAGGGGTTGCAGCGCCGGAGACACAGCTGGGCGCATGTGCCCAACCGACGCAGCAGGATGTCCTCCAAGGTGGTGCGACCCCGGATCAAGCAGCCCACGATGGAGGCCTATGCTAGGTCACCCCCGGGCGCGGAAGGGGGCAAGAGCAAAGAAGCCCCTGCGGCGGCGACGGACCCACCGGGTACTATCCAGGAGGTGCTGGCAGCAATTGCCGACTTGAAGGTGGCTTGGGAGACAAAGTTGGGCCTGGCCATGAAAGAGCTGCAGGAGGGCCTAGTCCTTAAGATCGGAGCGGTCCGAGAAGAGGTGAACCTGTTGCGTTAGGACGTGCGAACGATCGCGGAGCGCACTGGGGAATTGGAGAAGGAGTTGGCCCCGACCACAGAGGTGTGCAATGCACATGCTAAGGAGCTTCATGCCCTCGTGCAACGAGTGGGCAATCTGGAGGACAGAGCAGGGCAGGCAGAGGGGCGCGCCAGGCGCAACAACATTCACTTAGTGGGTGTTCAGGAGGGAATGGAAGGATCGAACCCCACGGAATACGTTGAAACCATGCACTTGCAGGAGATTACAGGCGGGGTGCTGACCCAGGGGTTTGCGGTTGAAAGGGCGCATAGGGCCCTGACCAGGAGACCGGCCCCAGGAGCCCCCCCGCGGCCGTTGATCGCGAAGATCTTGAACTATCGTGACCGCGAAAAGATCCTTGAATTTTTACGGAAAGGAGGTACGATAGAAAGGGGGTCAGCGAAAATGACGGCGTATCCGGACTATACGCTGCTCGTACAGCGGAGTCAAATGAACTTTGGAACGGTGAAAAGGAGGCTTAGAGAAGCAGGCCATCGCTACATGTTGCTCTACCCCGCTAGGTTAAAGGTGTTTTATAAGAATAGATCCCTCTTCTTTGAGACGCCGACCGAAGCGATGGAGTGGCTGGTTATGCAGGGTCGACCTCAGGAATCGGATGCCAAGACAGAAGCGGCTGGAGAGAAGTAGCACGCTGCAGAGGCACCCGTGAGGCCATAGTTACGACATTGGGACTGGAATATAGTACGATATTGTGCTTGTGGGGAGGAAGTCATGGTATCTGCCGGCGGGTCCTGTTGAATGCACTTCTCCTAAATAGATGACTGGGAGCTCCTGGGGAGCACCCTCTGTACCCAATAGTAGTACACTTAGTTAGGTCACTGTTAGATAGGTGACACCCCGCGGGGTCCTTGTCCTCGGATACGAGACCGGTCCAGACGTGGGTAGGCCTGAGATCCAGGGACGGAGCTGGGCTATTGTTGGGGCCTTAACAGCTACCTGAAACGTAATAAAGTGATGTTGTATTTAAAGAGGATGCGTGTAGACATAGCCCTGCTGCAGGAGACCCACCTTACTAGGGAAAGGCTGGAGGTGGTCAGGAGAAAATGGAAGGGCAATGTTTGGGGGCGGCGTACTCGGCGTACGCTAGAGGGGTCATTACTTGGGTGGCGCCTCATGTGCCGTTTCGGATGCTTGATTCCAAGGTGGACCCGGAGGGTAGAATGGTGGTGGTGACGAGTCTCCTGGAAAACAGGGAAGTGCATATAATAAATTTGTACGCCCCCAATAACGACACAGCGGCTTACTTTAGGACCCTCTACAGTAAACTTGGCCCCCTGGCAGGGGGCACAGTAGTGTTGGGGGGGGGGGGTGGTGGACTTTAACTGTACCGTGAATCGCAGAATGGACAGGTCCAAGGACAGGGTAGGGAAAACGGCACCGGCGGCGAAAGCGCTGGGTACCTTACTGAAAGACCTAGGCCTAGAGGATGCGTGGAGAAGGCTGCATCCCACGGATAGGCAGTATTCACACTTCGCAGCGCCACATGACTTGCACACAAGGTTGGACTACATGTTTGTGACAGCCGAGATAGTGAGAGACAGAGGGAGCGGAATACAAGGCCCGAGTACTATCTGACCACTCGCCCTTGGTGGTGGACTGGAGACACCTGCCCCCGAGACCGCAGATCCCTACATGGAGACTCAGGACCGAGGCTCTGCAGGACGAGGGGTTTCGGGAGGGCCGGAGGGATGCCATCGGAGAATACTTTGATATAAATACGGGAAGCGTCAGCTCTGTGGGCACACTGTGGGAAGCGTTTAAGGTGGTGGTGCGCGGGGTAGCCATTCCCAAGCTAAGGGGCTACAGGGGGGTATTGAAAGGGAACTCCAAGAGGCGGAAAAGGAGCTAGAGGATCTCACGCGTTGCGAGAGAACCGCTCATGATAACAGCACCAAAGTAAAGGAGCTACACTTGTCCTGCAGCGCACTCTGGGATAGGCTATGCAGACTCAATTACAGGAAATATACGGAGAGGATATACGCAGGGGGCGACAAGCCGGGCATAAAGCTGCCGGCAAGGCTGTATAAGAGTGAGACCCCCGCTCGGTGATCAGTGAGATCAAGGATGAGAGAGGTTGCATATGCAACACTCAGAAAGAGGTAAATGAGGAGTTCCTTAAGTTTTACAGACACTTGTATGAGGACATGTGTCAAGACATACTGGACACATTGGAGGACATAGAACTGCCCACCCTGGATGACCTAGAACGCGCGGAGTTAGACGCACCCGTCACCTCGGATGAGCTGGAGGTAGTGATTCAGAATTTGCCCACTTGCAAAGTCTGGTTCGGATGGGCTGCCTAGTGATTTCTACAAAACGTACAAGCAAGAGCTGCTTCAGCCACTGCTTGCCACTTTCAACGAGGCCTATGAGCAGGGGGAACTCCCATTGTCCCTCTGCGAGGCTGTGATCATCCCACTCTTGAAACCAGGCAAGCCGGCCGTGGAGTGCGGGTCTTACAGACCGTTGTCCATGCTTAACCAGGACAGCAAAATTCTTACGGCTGTGCTGGCCAATAGACTGAAGAAGGTGATTGGGAAACTGATACACCCAGATCAGACGGGATATGTTCCAGGCAGGAACATCACCGATAACCACAGGGGGCTACACCATATCATTGACCAAACCGAGGAGGACACGGGCGAGTTGGCTATAGTGTCATTAGACGCGGTCAAGGCCTTCGACTCGGTACGATGGCCCTGGCTGAAAGCGGTCCTGAAGGGGTACGGAATGGGACCTGGATACCTCAGATGGGTCCAATTGTTTTACAGCACCCCGATGGCGAGAGTCAAAACAGGGTCCACAATCTTAGATACCTGGCAACTTTGCAGGGGGACCAGACAGGGATGCCCCCTGGTCACCCATGCTATATATACTGGCATTAGAGCCGCTGGCAATATGCCTGCGACAACAATATGGGGAGGTAGGCATAAGCACTGTCAGTGGAGGGCACCTGATATCACTATATGCGGATGATATGCTCCTTTATTTGTGTTATCCAGAAGAAAACCTGCAGTATGTGCTGGAGATAATAGAACGGTACGCCACCCTTTCGGGCATATCGGTGAACCCTAGAAAGTCTATTCTGTTTCCTTTGGGCAGATACAGGAATGTCCCGGTACAGAGGCTGCCTGTCCTGCCAATACCATAGCAGCCCGTGACATTTATGTATTTGGGAATAAATATTTACCACAAGGTCGAGGCAGAACACAAGCATAACACGGAAAAGGCAATAGAGGGGATCAAGAACAGCATAGTTTTTTTGGTCTAGATTGCCCCTGACCATGATGGGGAGGGCGGCCTTGCTCAAGATAGTGGTCCTGCCTGGATTCTTGCACTTTTTCGTGAATGTCCCGTTTTTGATACCTAGGAGCCTATTCGCAAAACTTCACAGCGTGTGTAGGGGTTTCGTGTGGGTCAGCTCTAGGAATAGGGTTGCTCTGTGGAAGCTCCAGAAACCATGTGACGGTGGGGGGGCGGGGGGGGGTGGGGGTAGGCCTGCCTAATTTTGAACTCTATTACCTGGCGGGGCAGCTGCAGTACGTGGCCAGGTGGCTTCCGGCTGAAGACTCAGTGGATGCTAGGCTTCTGCGTGGGGACTCAGCCCCATACTTTTTGATGGGAGTGGTGTGGTTGTGCAGAGACAAACTGGTGGGCAGGGGGCGGCTACTGAGGCTGGGCTGGGAGATCTGGCACAGGACATGGAAGATTGGGGGGGATTCGGAGCAGTACTCCCAGCAGGCCCCTTTGGCGGCGCTGTGCGGGAGCGACTCAACTACTCGATTCGGTCCGTAGATACTGGGTACAGGTAGGCCTGGTCACCCTTGGGGACATATGGCAGGAAGGGGAGGCATTGGACTTTCAGAGGTTGCAGGAAGAGACAGGGGTACATGGTGGCCAATATAGAACCTACACTAGGCTTGTGAAAAAGACTAGAGAAAGATGGCCCGAGACAGTGCTAGCGGAAGACCCGGACGACTCCCTGGAAACTATGTATGATGTATCGGAGGGCGGGCACGAAATATCGAGGATATATGAGCTCCTGCGAGTAAGGGCAGGGAAGGAGTTGCATCAATTTAAGACAAGATTGGGAGGAAGAGGTGGGAGGACCCATGACAGACGGGCAATGGGAATGGGCCCAGAGGTACCATAAAAAGGTGTCCCGGAACGTGAGATTCCAACAGCTTCAATTGTACGTTACCACAGGGCTTATTTAACTCCCGGGAAGATTGCAAAGTTTGGGGGACCAGCTACGCAGCAATGCCCCAGGTGTGGGGAGGTGAATGCGGGACTGCTACACATGTTTTGGGCTTGCCCGGAAGTGCACAGATTTTGGGACGAGGTTAAGACGAAACTGGCTGGTGGGGGGGGGGGGGCGCTGGATGTGGAATCGGCCTGGTCATGCATGCTTGGGCTTTTTCCGAGACCCCGGCATTCAAAACACATAAGCAAGATGAAGGACCTGGCTTGTGTTTTGGCCAAGCGTAGGATTGCCATGGGCTGGAAGGCGGCCCACAGACCCAAGGTGGAGCTATGGTGGGCGGACCTCTTGAGGTGGGCGGAAGCTGAATCTGTAGTCTGGTTTGAAGCGGCCACTAGGAGGGGGCAAGGAGGAAGTAGGGCCCTTGCTGGCCTGGCGGCAATTGGTGGCCTCTATGGCAAACTCTCATCAGGGTAACAACGGTACAGAGGACCCGGATGATGACTGCCTAAGTACTGTGCTACCCAATGATGCTCCTGTAAATGACATGCGAGAACCGGCTCTAGTTTAAGGGGGGGGGGGGGGGAGTTGGGGAGTTCTAATGAAAATGTGTTGGACTATGATGCTTTCTATGCTTTGAAACAGTTGTAGTGTGTTTGTTTGACTTCAAAATAAAATAAAAATATCTTTTTAAAAAAAAGCCTTTACATGAAGACACTGGGTAATCGCAAAAAACCCAATATAGCCATTCACCAATGCTCAGATGATACTTAGTTGTACATGAGAATAAAAAGCCCACCATCAGTCGTCTCTGCAATTACCCAGCAATCATGCATGCCTGGATATCGGCTGCCTTCCTCAAACTTAACCCAGCTAAGACCAAATTCCCACGCTACGTCATACCTGGGGAAAACAGAAAAAACAGAATCCAGTGAGTTTTGGACTCGCCAGAAATTGCAATGCAGGACGCTTGTGATACTGTAAATGCGAACAGAGAGAAACCAGTAAAGCAGGAGCCTGCGAGGTGGTGGTAGCATGATCACGAATGAGAGGCCGTGGTGGATAGTCCATCCATAAACTGTCCCAGAGACCACCGCCAGAAGCAAACCACAAGGCGTCTGCTCACAAAGTGAAGTACCGGAGCACTACAATGAAGCAAGGGAAGGTGTAGAGAGACGCAAGCAAAACAAAGCAGTCTGATCAGACGAGCGGTGCCTTACCGAGAAAGCTCCTGAGGACGCCCCCCCCCAACCCTCAATCAGGAACAAAGGTAAAAAGAAGAGGGGTAGCATTCAGGGAATCGGTATACCGCTCAAACAACTTGTCTCAGTGAAAAATAGAAAAGAGTTCAATTGGAAACAAATTAATTTAAATTCTATTGATAATAGAGAAATAACCATTGAAAAGCAAAACAAAGCAAAGAAGAGCAGTGGGATGAAATACCCTGGGCAAAGGGGAAAGTAACTAAATGCCTTAAACAAGAAGAGTGTTTGAGAAAGAGAACAAAGTGTGAATCAGAGTTTGAGAGAACTAAATAATTGCACTATATATGTTATGTTAATGGGTCTTGTACCGTGCACTGTCGCCACATATGTGGTGTCTTGGAGCTCTGGTGGATCTACAATGGAAGGGGTTTTCGGGTTTGTTAGTGGGGTTGAGAGGGAAACAGAGCAAGAGGGCTTTGATGTGCTGTTGGCAGCTTCAGTTCGGAGAAACCGGTCACTGAGCGTTTTCAGTTGGTAGCCGTCATGTAGTGTTGAGGTCTGGTTGTGTATGGTTTGGTTTCATGTTGGGTGTTGTGAAGTGCATGTGGTTTGTGGTGTGGTAGAGGTATGGTTGTGTTTAGTTCAGAGTTTGAGAATGGTGTAAGGTCCCAGCTCCCACTTCCTCCAGTAGTAGATGATGAATCCTCCAGACCCCTTAAGTTCGGCCTCTCTACATGCTTTAGTTTGCAAATTGCAGAATAGGCAATCCCGGGGGAAAAGGGGAAGTCGATAAAATAAAAAAGATCAGAACTCAACTTGCCACCCAGGGATGTCATGTCACTAAAATGCCAGGGGTAGCGGAACGGACATCATACAACCTTTGACCTCTAACGACATCACGGGAAGTGGTGGAACACAAACTTTCACCCCTTGACAAAACAGAAGTGGCATTACATTGCATTGTTCCCAAGTACACTATGAAAAATATGGTTACAATATCACTTTAATGTGACATACATTTCATACAAGAATGGATCACCATATGTATCGTTAATATCAGTGTAAATAGGCCCATATTACCAAATTACTGTGAATGCAAGTAGACATCCAAGGCCAAATGATAATGATGTGTTATTATATAGCACTTGCGCTTAAGCGCTTTATACAGAAAAAGATATACAAACAATATCACCCAACCTGTGTTGGTATTCATTTATCGACCTCAGAAGGATGAAAGGCTGAGAGTTTTTAAGAACAGACTAAATCAGTGACTCACCCCCTGAAGTGTGCCCGAAATAAACCTTTAATGAGTCTAGCAATTATTGTATAGAATTGCAGAAAGACAAATTATTTGTTATTCCGATTCTTTCTTATTTAGGGTCACTGCTCAAAGTGTTACACTTGTGTAACACCCTGTTTTTTTTTTTTTTTAAAGAGGCATGAACAAGAAAGCCAGCCACTCAAAAAATAAAGAGCCATAAGGTGCTGTTTCAGGGGTAACAAGGGAGACCACAGGGGTACAAAGGGAGACCACAGGGGTACAAAGGGAGACCACAGGGGTACAAAGGGGGACCACAGGGGTCACATCTGTGACCCCTGGGAACCCCCAAATGACATCCCTGTTGCCACCCTCTGCACTCTGCTTGAAGACGCAGCTGACCTGGAAATTAAAGTGTGTTCTCTCAAACTGCTGCGAATAAGTCGTCTTCTGACTTTCTCTGCTCACTCTCACTGCACGGTTTATCCCAAAGTTGGTTTTCTACTAGAGCTTGAATTGCTGTGACCATCTCTGGTCAAGGCTTGAATGAAAGGCAGTTTAGAATCTTTGTCAAGATTCCAAACTACCTCACAGCCAATGAACAGTCACTGGTTCCCCCACCATCTTGGAAAGGCACTACACCTGCATCCTGAATATCTAATGTTAAGGATGGGCACCTTGATGGAGCGCCTTCAGAACTTTTGAGACGTTTTTAACAAACAGAAACGAAGTTTCACCCGTTACCAGATTACGGATGCCGGAGGGAGAAAGAGATACAAAATGGCCGGCTTGGCCCGAGAACAAAGGACTTTGTCCGCTTCATGACGGAATCGCTACAGTTGCCGGAGGAGCGCGATCCGGCTGAAAGGCACACTGCGACGCTTTTGCAACAAGACACGCGTGCTCGCGGTGTCTGGAGATCTGTGGCCCTGTGTGACCAGGCGTGTGTTGTGCCTGACGCACGCTGGAGGGACCCCTGGACTCGTTGATGCGGCGGAAGAATGGAGTAAGAAGGTGCCGCCTGGGAGACGGACCGTGGCCTTGGAGGCGTTACCGAGACGCTCCGTGTGCAATGACATGGGGGCCGGTAGGCTTATAAGCCAGCCGGAGTAAGCTCATGCGGTGCCTGGAGCATGCGGCGGGGGCCCCTGGACTGGGGGTCGGTTAGGGCTGTGTGCGGCCGAAGCGGCAGAGTGGTGAGCTGCGGTGAGACCTCCCAAGCTGGAGACTGCGGTCGCATGGGGCTGCATGCGTGTGAAATGGTGACGATTCTCCTCCCAGTGGGACACAACAAAACTGGGCAGGATCGCTCCGTGTGTACGGCGGGACCCAGCGAGGCGCAGTGAACGGAGGCTGGTAGCACGATCTGGATGAAAGCCGAGAAGCAGCTGGGCAGCACACGCACATGGTCCGCTAAATGTGTTAAGCTCGCAGTCAGCTGTGCCTACAAGAAGCGCACACGGACATTAACAATGAACCGAAATAAGCAAATGCACGAGCTAGGTGCATGGAGGATGTGAACAGATGTGCGCAGTGAGTTCGGTCGCGTGCAGCGACGCGCAGAGCGCGGTGCAAGTTGCAGTTGAGGGACAATACTGGTGGATGAGTGTGCGAGAGGTCACAAACCCTGGTGATACTGGACTACAGCAGTGACCCCGGGAGCCAGTGCCAGGCCACTGAGGCCCATTACAGGAGTGTACACGGCAGGAAGTGACAAGGCGCTGGAGGTCGCGTGGTGCAGGGTATACCCATCCTGTATTGTAAAAGAAGGTGGGGGTCACCGGTGTGGTGGGTCCTCCCTTAGTACCTCGATGTGGATAGGATACCGCCCCTAGCCGAAGAAATGTCCAGTAAGCCCCTGAGGGCGAAGGCCAAACAGTCCACGCTTGACGAATATACCAGGACACCGATTGGCCCGGATGGGGCCAGGAATAAGGACAAGACCTCAGCAGGGGGAATGGCCGCGGCGGGCACAAACCAGGAGGTCCTTGAGGCGATCGCGGACCTGAAAGCGGCCTGGAAAACCAAACTCCAGTTGGCTGTGACAGAACTGAAGATGGCGATGGAACTCCAAGTGGGCGCAGTACAGGAAGATGTGAATCTCCTTAGGCAGGATGTAAGGACCTTAGCGGAACGTACGGAGACTCTGGAAAGAGAGATGAGTCCAACCGTTGCGGACTGTGCAACACACAAACGGGAGCTACACGCCCTGGTGCAACGGGTGGGCAATTTGGAGAATAGAGCGAAGGAGGGGGAGGGGCGTGCCCAGAGGAATAACATTCGCATTGTTGGACTGCTGGAGGGGACCGAGGGCCACAACCCTACGGAATTCATCGAAACCATGTTGTTACAAGAAATCACTGGGGGAATCCTGTCCCAGGGATTCGCAGTGGAGAGAGCGCACAGGGCCCTGACAAGGAAGCCGCCGCCGGGAAATCCGCCCAGGCCACTGATTGCCAAGATCCTCAATTATCGAGACAGAGAGAAAATTCTTGAACACTTCCGTAAAGGAGGAACAATAAAGCGAGGAGCTGCAGGCATTACTGCCTACCCGGACTACACCCTTCATGTACAGCGGAGCCGTATGAACTTTGGATCGGTCAAGAGAAGATTGCGGGAAGCTGGACACAAATATATGTTGCTCTACCCGGCCAGGCTAAAGGTTTTCCACAAGAGTAAAATGCTGTTCTTCGAGACCCCGGAAGAGGCCATGGGGTGGCTGGAGACACGCAATGCTGCCCCCAAGAGCCAGATGTTCAAGAAGGAGATGGAGAAGGACGAGATAAGTAAAGCTGAGAATCTGGTGGGACCTTGTTTTGTGGGACTTGAATATAGTCGATGATGTAACTGGATGTCAAGCCCGCTCTAGCTGGCAGGAAACATGATCCGGTAGCACTATAACGGTTGCACGTGGAGAGAGCCCTTCTGGGCCGATCTTTATATCCCCATTTAGAGTTTAGTTAGGTCTCTGATAGTTAGGTGACACCCTGCTGGGTTCTTAATTTGGGTTTCCAAGATAGAACCAAACGCGGGGATGCCTGAGATCCAGGGATGGAGCTGGGCAGTTGTTTGGGTGTGGAGTTTGGGGGGGGTTTAGTTTAAATATGAGCCATGAAGGTAGACTTAGAATCAGTTATCCACTTGGAGTGTGGGGGAGGGCTGTTCGGAAGTGGGAGGGAATACTATTGATGTACCATGGGAGACCTTAAGATATTAACGTGGAATGTTAGAGGGCTCAACAGTTACCTGAAGCGTAATAAGGTTATGCTGTATTTGAAGCGACAGAAGATAGACGTCGCCTTGCTGCAAGAGACACATCTGACGAGAGAGAAAATGGAATTGGTGGGGAGGAAATGGAAAAGGATAACGGTGGGTTCATCGTACTCTGCCTATGCAAGAGGGGTACTTGTCTGGGTGGCGCCACATGTCCCATTTAAGTTGACTGTAAAGGTTGTGGATGCAGAGGGGAGGTTGGTTATATTGAGTGGGTTGATAGAGAACAGGGAAGTATGTATCGTTAATACATATGCCCCTAACCAAAACACAGTAGCACACTTCAGGACGTTGTGTACCAAGCTAAGTGCAAGTGTTGGGGGAGCGGTGATCTGGGGTGGGGATTTCAATTGTGTATTGAACCAAAAGTAGACGGGTCGGATGATAAAACGGCCAAGCCCAGTCCAGTGGCCAAGGTATTGCAGACGCTGCTGACGAACTTTGGCTTAGTGGATGTGTGGAGAATGAAGCACCCTGATGAAAGGCAGTACTCGCATTATTCAGCCCCGCACCAGCTGCACACGAGGCTTGATTATATCTTTGCCACTTCAGATGTGGTGGCTGAGTGTATTTATGTAGACTATAGAGCCAGAGTCCTCTCGGATCACTCGCCCCTGGTCCTGGGATGGCAGTACTGCCCCCCCCTAGGGCGCGAATATCTACATGGCTCCTCCGGGCAGAGGCGCTCAAAGACATAGCCTTCAGGGAGGACATGAGAGATGAGATTGTTGCTTATTTTGAGGTGAACAATGGTAGTGTGAAGTCAGCGGGTACTGTATGGGAGGCCTTTAAGGTGGTGATGCGTGGGATCGCCATTGCTTAGTCTAAGGGATTACTGGGGGGAGTTTTAGCTGACCTACACAGAGGTGAGACTGAGCTGGAAAGAGAACTGGGAAGGGGCGGGGCTGATGCAGAGGCAGTAAGCAAATTGCAACAACAGTGTGTGGAATACTGGGATAGGCTCTGTAACTTGAATTACAAAAAGTACATAGAAAGGCAGCATGCAGGAGGGGACAAAACGAGCCGGCTTCTGTCGTGGTTGTACAAGAACGAAACCCCTAGGTCCCCGATTCGGACTATAATCGATGGAGGGTGAGACAGTAGACACCCAAGAAGGTGTAAATAAGGCATTTGCAAAATACTATAAGGCATTATATGAGGATGAGGTGGGAAGTAGTTGGGAGGAGACAGACGAAGTACTGGAGGACATAGGCCTGCCTAAGGTCAGTGAGGAGGAGAGAGAGGAGCTGGATGCACCGATCACTCTAGAGGAATTGAAAGAGATTGTAAGGCAGCTACCTACTAGCAAGGCTCCAGGGGCAGACGGGCTTCCTAGCAAATTTTATAAGGTGTATGGGGCAGAGGTGCTCCCATCCATGCTAGCTATGCTCAACGAGGCGTTTGAGGTGGGCCGGTTGCTGGAGTCGCTCAGGGAGGCAATCATAGTGCCACTCCCCAAGCCCAACAAACCGGAGCGAAGCTGCGGCTCTTACAGGCCATTGTCGATGTTGAACCAGGACAGTAAGATTTTGACAGCTGTCCTGGCCAACAGAATGCAGAGGGTAATTGGCAAATTAATTCACCCAGACCAAACGGGCTATGTCCCGAGCAGGAACATCACTCACAACCATAGACCACTCCATCGAGTGGTCGAATGGGGGTGCAGTACTGAGGATGAAATGGCAATCGTGGCACTGGATGCAGTTAAAGCGTTTGACTCTGTCAAGTGGCTGTGGTTGTTGGCGGCTCTAGAGTGGTATGGATTGGGGCCAAGCTATATTAAATGGGCTTGAATGTTATACAGTGAACCGCTGGCCAGGGTTCGTACGGGTTCAGTAGTGTCTGAGAGGTGGCGGCTGGGCAGAGGTACGAGGCAGGGGTGCCCTTGGTCCCCGATGCTATATATCTTGGCCCTGGAGCCATTGGCAATCTACCTCAGGCATCAATATGACCCGATTGGTATCGGGGTGGGAGGGGAGACTCACCCTATATCCTTGTATGCGGATGACTTGTTACTATATTTGAAATACCCTGAAGAAAATCTTCGATATGTCCTGGAGGTAATGGAGAGGTATGCCAAGCTGTCGGGTATAGCGGTGAACCCCCAGAAATCCAGTTTGTTCCCGCTGGGTAGATACATGGGTATTCCAGTAGAAAGATTGCCGGTGCTACAGATTCCGTGGGCAGTTAGCTCTTTCCGCTACCTCGGAATAGATGTGTATCACACGACAGAGGAAGAACACAAGTGCAACACTGAAATGGCTGTCAGGAAAATCGAGAATTGCATGAGGTTTTGGGAAAGGTTGCCTTTAACAATGATGGGCCGAAGTGCTATGCTCAAAATGGTGGTTCTGCCTAAGCTTCTACACTATTTCAACAATATCCCACACATGATACCCAAGAAGTTTTTCACTAAACTGCACAGTATGTGCAGAGAATTTTTGTGGCACGGCACCCGAAATAGAGTTGCATTATGGAAGCTGCAGAACTTCTACGAGAAGAACAAGTTACTTCTTACCTTGTAACGTTCTTTCGACGGGATGTTCCTCCGACGTATTCCTCATCTTAGATATCTCCTTCCAGCTCTGCTGGCCTCGGAAAAAATTTTCTCTCTAGAGGGTGCTGCGCGTCGACGTCCTCCGAGTCGATGTCCCTCGACAGCCGCCGTATCGACGTCGAAGTCATCCTGCCTATAAAGGCCGCGCGCAGCGTCCGTTGCTCAGTTCCGTTTTGTAGCCCACAATAATACTTTCTGGACTAAACTAATCACCCTGAAGGAGCATAAGCTGTAACAACAAGGGAAGTAGAACTGCGGGGATGGATGGGAGGGTCGATGAGGAATACGTCGGAGGAACATCCCGTCGAAAGAACGTTACAAGGTAAGAAGTAACTTGTTCTTCGAAGGGATTGTGTCCTCCGACGTATTCCTCATCTTAGATAGGCTCCCATAGCAGTATTCTATTATCGTAGAAAGGGAGAACTGACTTCACACTGTCTTCTATTGATGAATAGAATGCAGTACAGCCCTTCCAAACCTAGTCTCTTGACTGGAGGAGGAATCCAAATTGTAAAAACGTGTAAAGGTATGGACAGACGACCATGTAGCGGCCGCACAGATGTCTTTAACCGGCACGCCTCTTTTGAGGGCCGATGAAGCTGCAATACCTCTGGTCGAATGAGCCCTAAGGTTTTGAGGGGGCTCTTTCCCTGCCAGTTTATAACATTCCAGAATGGCTAGAATGATCCATCTGGAAATGGTCTGCTTAGTTATTGGTAACCCCAGCTTGTGACCTGCGTAACCTACAAACAGCTGGTCTGCCTGTCTTATCCTGGCTAGTCTACTGATGTAAAAACTTAAAGCCCTCCTAGGGTCTAGCCTGTGTAACCTCTCTTCCTCTTTCCCCGGGTGAGGAGGAGGATAGAAAGATGGTAGAGTAATCTTCTGAGTGATATGGAATTCAGAAACCACCTTTGGGAGGAAATTAGGCTTCACTTGCAGGACAACTTTGTCTTTGTGAAATATTGTGTGAGGGGGTTTACAAGAAAGCTTGTAATTCGCTCACCCTTCTAGCAGATGTAAGTGCTATTAATAAAATAGTTTTAAGGGTAAGGAATCTTAACGAACAAGAATGGAGAGGTTCGAAAGGTGTGCCCATCAGGAAAGTTAGTACTAAGTTTAAATCCCATAGGGGAACTTGGAATGGTCTTGGGGGATAAACATTGGTTAACCCCTTTGGAAACTGTATTACCAAGGGTAATTTGAAAAAGGATGGTTCTTCCGCAGTACGCTTAAAGATGGATAGCGCTGCGAGATAGCCCTTAATGGTGCCAACTTGAAGGCCTGAATTTGCCAAATATAGTAGGAAGGACAAAACCATTGGTGTACCACATGAAAAAGGGTCGATATTCTGTTCTCTACACCAGCTGCAGAATCTGTTCCAACGGCAGCGGTATAAAGACTTTGTTGCTGGCCTCCTTGCCGAAAGCAACACCTCCATAACATCATCAGGGAGGTCCCAATCCTTGTACCTCAGCCTTTCAGAAGCCAAGCGTGAAGGTTGAGGGTTTTGATGTCTGGATGGAGAACCTGACCTCCCTTCTGTGAGAGTAGGTTCTCTCTGAGTGGAAGTCGAATTGGAGGGCAGATGGACAAGTCTAGAAGGTCCGGGTACCACGTTCTCCTGGCCCAATCCGGGGCAATTAGGATCATGGTTCTCCGGAATCTTCTCAACCTCCTGATCATTTGAGGAATGACAGGGACCGGTGGGAACTTGCGTACAGAAGCGGAAACTCCCAGTCCACTATGAACGCGTCTCCCAGAGCTCCTCTCGGGGGAAATTCCCTTGAGCAGAACAGGTCGCATTTCCTGTTTAGGCTGGTGGCGAACAGATCTACCTGAGGGGTTCCCCAAAGGGCGAAGATCTCTTGAAGGACTTCCTGAGCTAGCTCCCACTCGTGGGAGACTGTGTTCTGCCTGCTCAGAGCGTCCGCTGTCAAGTTCTTCTCTCCGGCAAGGTGAACTTCTAGAGAGATTCCTTCTTGGATTGCCCAAAACCAGAGCTGCATCGCATCGCCTCTCTGCACAGGGGTAGTGATCCTTTTGTTGAGGTAATGCATGGCCACCATGTTGTCCGTCATTATCAGGTCGTTCTTCCCTTGTACAGCTGGCAGAACGCCTTCAGCGCAAGTCTGAGCAAGTCTCAGCTCTAACAGGTTGATATGTAGTCTGGACTCCGATGGAGACCAACGACCGCTGATGGTCAAGTCGTTGGCGTGGGCTCCCCACCCCGTGGGTGAGGCATCCGTGACTACTGTTATCTCCGGCCAGGGTTGCCAAAACGGTTCTCCTTTCAGAATGTTCTCCTGACAGGCCCACCACTGAAGGTCTCGAGCCACCCTGCCGGGAACCTGAAGAAGATCTGTCATTCTCCCTGAGAATTGTGACCACTGAGTCCTCAGTGCCCACTGGAGGGATCTCATTCTCAGGCGAGCCTCTGGCACTAGGAAAATGCAGGATGCCATGAGGCCTAGCAACCTCAAAAAGTCGAAGGCTGGGAGACGTTGGGCATGTTGGAACTTGGTAACCATCTGTAGAATATCTTGAGCCCTCACCTCTGGTGGCAAGGCTTTTCCCAGGGAAGTGTCCAGGATCGCTCCTATGAACTGGAGTCTCTGCGATGGTATCATTTGTGACTTCTTTAAATTGAGGGAGAAGCCCAGTCTGTGAAGGGAGTGGCACACGTGATTTAGCTGGATCTGAGCTTGTTCCGAAGAAACAGCCCTGATCAACCAATCGTCCAGGTAGGGGTAGACGTGAATGCCTTCCCTCCTTAGACTTGCAGCCACTACCGACATTAACTTGGTGAAGACCCTCGGGGCGGAGGTCAGCCCAAATGGCAGCACTCGAAATTGATAGTGAGAGTTGCCAATTGCGAACCTCAGGTATTTCCTGTGTTTGAGATGGATAGGCACATGGAAATAAGCATCCTGAAGGTCCAGAGATACCAACCAGTCCTGGAACTGAAGGGCCTGGAGGATCTGAGAAAGAGTGACCATCTTGAATTTGTCTTTTCTGAGGAATTTGTTCAATTCTCGCAAGTTCAAGATGGGTCTCAGTCCTCCGTCTTTCTTTGGAATGAGAAAGTAAGGGGAGTACCAGCCCTTGTTCCTCTCCGCTACAGGTACCGGTTCTATGCCACCTTTCTCTAGCAGGTCCAAAATTTCCTGCAAGAGGAGCGGATCTGGAGCTTTCTGAGAGCTGATCCCCGGTGGATGACTCTGAGGTATACGTAGGAAAGGCAGGCAGTAACCTTGAGCAACTGTTTCCAATGCCCAAGCATCTGACGTGATAGCCTGCCATACCGCCAGATGTTGAGTCAACCTGCCTCCTACAGGTGTCCTGTGAGGGAAGTCCTCAGAGTGGTTTTGGGGCGGCTGATGCAGATGCCAATGGTAAAGAGGCACCTGCTGTTGCTGCGGCTTTTGAATATCTACCCCGTCCACCTCGGGTAGATCTTCTTTGTCCCCTTTGAGCCGGTCGTCCTCTACCTCTTCCGAATGCGGAGTAGAAGCGAAAGGACTTGCCCCTCGCAGAGGTTCCTGTGGGACGAAAGGGAGTCTGACGGATTGCAGCTCCTAGGGATTTTGCTGCTGCTTTTGAAGTTTGCAGTTTCTCTAAACTGTCATCCGCCTTTTTCCCGAACAAAGAAGAGCCATCGAATGGCATGTTCAAGAGTCTGGCTTGCACATCTGGGGCAAAACCAGACTTTCTCAACCAAGCGAATCTCCTGGTTGATGTACTTGCCGCCATTGCTCTGCTGATACTGTCAGCCGAATCAATGCCCGTCTGGAGGGATTCGCACATAGCGTCTTTACCGTCCTGTATAATATTCAGGAACGCATCCCTTTCTTCTCCCTCCGGGATGCAGTCAGCCGCTGTAGAAGCACACTCCCAAAGTGTATGGCTGAACCTAGCAAGGGTGCAAGTAGCATTAACAGATTCTAACGCCATGCTACATGCTGAAAAGACTTTCTTTGCCATAGCATCATATTTTTTATCGTCCCTGTCCTGTGGGACGGTAGGATAAGCCGTCTTGACATCGGTAGAGGATGCTGCCTGTACCACCAGACTTTCTGGGGATGGGTGTTTAGACAAAAACTCTGGGTCTGTAGAAGATACCCTGTACTTTGTAGACAGTTTTTTTATTTACTGCTGGTACTACATCTGGGGTTTCCCAGTTTGTCATGATCTTCCTCTGAAGAGCTTTATGGACAGGCACCACAGGATCCTCCTGTGGGCCTTTGTCAAGAATATCCGTGAGGTCATCTTGTTGGAAAGATTGTGAAGGTGCAGACCACCCCATGAACTCTGTGATCCTGGCCATTGAGGCTCTATAGGGGGTTTCAGCATGCTCCCACAGGTCTGGCCTAGCAAACTCCACCTCAGGGGAAGTGTCTAACCCACTTGCCTCATGTAAGGAATCATGAAGATCCTTTAACCTGCGTTCTTCAGAGGAAAATTCCTCTCTAATTGGGGTTACAGGTCCCTGCAACTCAAATGTGTCTTCCTGTTCAGACAATTCACCCTCTTCCAAAATTGAGGACATAGTTCTCAATTGTTCTGAACTCATAAAGGGAGTAAATCCCATTTCCAAGGCAGAGGGTGCCGAACTTGTCATTATCGGCCTTGAAAACGTCGATGTCGTCGAAGGCTTCGAACGTAGCGTCGAAAACAAAGGCGGAGGCCTCGAAGACCGACAGAATTGGAATTCTACTCGACAATCTCGTAGCCATCGACGTCGAGGACCTGGGGATAGTCACTGGGTGTGTCGTAACCGTGACTTTACTTGGCGTCGACGCCGGTGTCGAAACTGGCGTCGAGTCGACAGACCCGTGTGTCGAAGGTCCCTTCGACAATGGCGTCGAAGACACCGACCTCGGCGTCGACGGAACCCTCGTCGACAATGGCGTCGACGGAACCCTCGTCGACGGCACCTTCGAGGAAGGTTTGGAGGTCATAGTCCTACTCGAGGGTTCGAGACGCGCTCGAGAGGTTTCCTTCGCCGGGTACTGCGACTCGTGGCGTTTTTGACCTTCGGGTCTTTCGACCAGAGCATCGCTCTCGGCAGTCTTCGAGGGGGTCAAGGCCGCTTTCTCGAAGACGCTCATCATATTTTTGCGGAATTCCTCCCATTCAGCCCGGGAACTATGTTTCGTGGGGCAAGGGATTCTTTTTGGCGAAACAGAGGAAGAGGAAGACGGAGAAGGGGATCTTCGACGTCTCCTCTTCGAGTGCTTCGATCTCGAGTGATGGGACCCACTCCGAGACCTGGAGCGCGAATGGTGACGAGGAGACGAGTGTCTCGACTTCGTCGACGAAGAAGAAGCTTTAAAAGTCTTACCTTTCTCCAGCTTCCCCCTACGCTCCTTCAGAGCCTTAGCTGTCATGGACATACAGTCCTCGCATGCTGAACAATCGTGTTCAGCTCCCAAACACCACAGACAAACTCTGTGAGGGTCAGTCAACGACATCTTTTTCCCACAATCTCGGCATTTTTTTAAGCCGGATCGAGGAGTTGTCGGTTCCGACGAGGAAGCCATCGAGTACAGATCGAATGACTCGAGGTAAATAGGATTAATCTGACTAAGAACTGAGCAACGGTATTCCGAGGCACTGAGTAAGCGCGGAAAAACGGAACTGAGCAACGGACGCTGCGCGCAGCCTTTATAGGCAGGATGACGTCGATACGGCGGCTGTCGAGGGACATCGACTCGGAGGATGTCGACGCGCAGCTCTCTCTAGAGAGAAAAAAAATTCCGAGGCCAGCAGAGCTGGAAGGAGATATCTAAGATGAGGAATACGTCGGAGGACACAATCCCTTCGAAAGGCGGTATTAAACTGCCCAATTTTGAAGCCTACTATGTAGCTGCGCAATTACAATACGTGGCTCAATGGCTCTCTGATGAAGAGACCCCCGAGCACAGGTTGTTCAGTGGGAACTGCACTCCTTTTTACTTGCGTGAAATTATCTGGGTGGCTGGCTTGGACATGAGGGAGCGCCCTAGAATGTTGTTGTTGGGGTGGAACATGTGGCGCCGAGCTTGCCGGATGATGGGCGATCCGTTCCCGTGTGTTCCACAGATACCGTTGGTCGCATTGACAGGGAGAGATGTGCAGCTGAGGGCAAGCATTAGGACCTATTGGGAAATTGGAGCTGGGAGAACTCGAGGAAGTGACCGGGTTACACATAGGCCAATATGTCACTTATCATAGGATAATGCATGAGATCTGGAGCATATGGCCTGAAACTGTGCTGGCAGAAGAACCGGATGCCACTGTGGGGTTAATATATGACGCATCGGAAGGGGGGCATGAGGTCTCCAGACTGTACGAGATGTTGATGTCTAAGATTGGTAAAGACCTGGCGCACTTACGATTAGAGTGGGAAACAGAGATGGGAGTCCCGATAGAAGATGGGGCGTGGGAACGAGCTCTGGGATATCATAAGAAGGTGTCGAGAAATGCCAGGTTCAAACAAATACAGCTATATATAACGCACAGGGCATACATGACCCCTCTCAGAATATCAAAGTTACGAAATGTGGGGCGCCAAGCGTGCCGTAAGTGTAACGAGGAGAATGCTGACATGATACATATGTTCTGGGCGTGCCCGATTATTGAATGTTTCTGGGGTGAAGTGGCACGGAAACTGGCAGAGAGGGGGGTCACGCTCGTAATAGACTCGGCCTGGGCCTGCTTGTTGGGAGGATACCCTAGAGCCCGAAAACTTAAACATGTAGCGAAATTGAAGGATTTGGCGTATGTGCTCGTGAAACGACGGATCGCCATGGGATGGAAGGAATGTCATAAGCCTAGAGTGGAGGTCTGGTGGAAGGACCTACAAAAATGGGCGGAGGCTGAAACAGTGGTGTGGCAAGAGGCCATTAACACTAGTGGGGATGAGGAATTGGGCTCCCTCATGGCATGGAAATCATTGATAGCGGAAATGTTTGGGGCAGGAGTGGCTCCAGCTGAATCTGTGGGCAGCGATACCCTGACACACGAGGAGGATATTGAATGTGAAGAACAGACAGGCTCATAAGGGGAGGGGGGAGGGGGAGTGCAGTGTTTATGGTTAAAATTTGCTGAGTATGTTAAATTGTGTTGATTATGTTTTGTTGGTTTGTTGTGTGGTTTGTATAAAACAATAAAAAAAATAATTAAAAAAAAAAGATGGACACCTTTATGACACAACCAGATCACCCCCCCAACCCCCCCTCCCCGAGGATGTACCCCTTTTTGTGAACCCAGACCATACTGAAACAGTTTCAGTGAGACCCTGACAGTTTTTAGTATGGTTAGTTAGCAATACATTTCCTATCCCAACCATCCACCTAAGTGTGACACATTAATGTTCCCAACAATCCATCCAAGTGTGGTAGATTTCCTGACCCCGAAAATCCATCCAAGTGTGGCACATGTCCTACCACAACAATCCATCTAAGATGCAGAGCATGATGGCTAATCTACAAAAACAGGTTAAGTGCACATATGGTTAATTTACATAATGAGGCTACACGCAAAATAAGGCTAATCTATTTAAGTAGACTAAATGCAGGTGGGCATATAATATTAGGTCATAATAGTGGTGGGGTTTTACTGAGTACAGTAATGGCTGTACTCCCTGCCCACTCCACGCTTACCTTATCAAAAAGAAATGGCTCAAGTAAACAGCATATACAATTGTCCAGGAGGGAAGACTCAGCAGAATAAAACAAGATAAACTTACAGCAACGAGGAGAGCCGTGAATACTATAAGAAAGTCTCAAAAGGGATTCTCAAAGAGAAAGGAAGATTTAATAATGCAGTTGATGAATTAAAGAGACTGATTCCTAAAGTCACAAGAGACTATTTGTGAGTTAAATACTAACAAAGAAAGCTCACATTGGTACTCTGAGTACCCTGAGGAGCCACTCTCCTTATTTAAGTTAGTTTTCATAGTGGTAGGGTCAGATAGGGTAGGAGTAGTTTTGGACAGCGGACTTGTTTATTTGGACATTCATGACTGACAAATGAGCACCTTAGTAATAGAGGCAGATAACACCCACAATTATAGGAAAAGATGGGCCTTTTCAAGTTACTTTAATAAAATACTGTGCATCAAGTCGGTTAAGAGTCTGTGTCCTCCTTCTGACCCGCCACACTACCCAAACCTTATACAGCGCTCCGCTGCTCTCAAGCTAGGTCAGCGCTTTAAAGAATAACAAAAAATAGAGGATGCTAGTATTACTGTAAAACAAAGTGAGGGGCCTTACCCCACATGATGCACGTTTTCTATAGGAATAGGGTGCATCTGCTTCAGAGACACATCTTGCTTCTAAAAAGATTTCAGGAGCATTTTATGTTTTAGAAATATCAAAGCTATTTTAATATACACAACAGTATACTTCAGTATATTCCTTTGTGTGAGCAACAGCACCATCAGCGAGCCTCCTTGCGACGAAGTCGCCAACAGGAAGACTCCTTGCATTAGATCAACATTTATGTGCAGGTAAAGCCGATGGCTTGGGTTGCATGCAAATTGCGGGTCATTTGTGGCGCATTGCCATCCTTTCAAAAATATGTATCTAAAAAGGCCCAGGTAAACCACCATTACTTCCGACATGATTTGCACTTATTTTATCAACATGCCACTTGTGAATTGCCATTTACAGCCCAATTGGGCCGTTTCACTGAATTGTGAGCCTCCTACTTTAAGACGTCCGACACCATCTTCTGCCCACAACCCCCGCTAGCCCTACAGTGACTGCCATTTTCCACCCAGTGACACAAGAGGGCCAATTAGGGAAGCACCAGGCTTAGCCGGCCTCCCCACACAAGGCCCACCACTAAGGCCCTGTCTGGGCCTAGGAGGACTCGTAGGGGCCCATCCTCCTTACGCCACTGCAGCAAATCATGGAAAAGTCTCCTGGCAGGCAGCCTGTTACGACACAAACTTGGGCCTCTGCAACTCTACGCACCATGCACAATACCTGTGAGGTATGGCTGAACATTGTCATTGCCTCTCCAGTAACCCCAACATCTGTTGAACCAAGGTGTGCCTATACCATTCTGCCTTCCCTGCCTTACTTAATCTCTCTTTCTCCTTCTTTCATCATATCTTTTGTCTCTTTTTGCAAATTTGAAGCCTGGCGTGTGTTCTTTAGCATCTCTGCACCCTATTTTGCACTGCATTTTGTGTCTCTTTTTGCAAATATCTCGACACCCATCTGCGGTACTAAAGTATTCCCAGTGCATCTCTTCTCTTGTTTCCCTTGGCTACTAGGCAGTCTGTCTTACGCTCACCTGGTATCCACAGGGATGCCACCCAGCTGTGGGGACTCTGGTATTCTTCTCAGCCGCTCCCAGGTATGATCAGCGGAGAAGGTCTGCCTGGAATACAGGTGGGCAATGTTCAAGACTGGGCAACTGGGGTAAGAGCCTCCCAACACACCGTAAGCCTGCAGCCCCTCCCCGGACCTTTCCTCACCTTGTTATGGGTTTTGGCGTGCTCTCCGTCCTGCCTTCTTGGCAGGGACGCGCTGTCCTTTATAGGCGAGTGCGATCTAGTTACTTCACTGATGCCGGCCCCTTTGAGTCTTTCAGGTAGGTCTTATTACTGTTCTACTTGTATGCCTTTCTTTGGTTTAAGTAATGTCTTTTCTCTTTCCTTAGGTGCGCGGAAGTTCGCTGTGGAACGTTGGCCGAGTTGGAACTGGCCGGTAGGTGATGGTGCATCAGGAGTGCCTTGATGCGGTAAGTAGGAAATATGCGCAGCGCTATGATGCCTTGCCTTTGCTAACCTGTTGTCTTTTTGTTCCCCGTAGGTTGCGGTGCTCACCCGGAGCAAGAAGTCTCAAGGCGATGCTGGTCGATGGGCGACTCGTGAGTTAAGCTTCCGGCACGAATGTAAAATGTCTAATGTCCTGTTTCTCTCCTTTTTGCAGATTTGTCCGTCCAGGAGGCTCGCTGATCCTTGAATGCTGTTTGCAGGAACAGAGGGCAGCTAGCGATGGAATCACAGGTAAGCTGCTGCTATTAACGATGTCCTTTTGTTTTTCATATGCTGTTCTTCCGAGGTTCGCAGGTAACGCTGAACACGATGAGCATCACGTTGCAAGATTGCAAAGTAACGCAAAGCGTGTTCTTCAAGTCGGGTGTGGTTTAAATAGCTTCAGAAAAGTCGTCCAGGTAAAGTAGTTCCTAGGCTACCACACCCAAAACACTATACGCATAGCTGGTTCCAAGGGAACCAAGGAGTGAGTGCCTCCATGTTGGCTGGCACTGGAATAAAGTAGTCCCAAAACACAAGTCCTTATGAAGTATGAGCCTGGCGCCAAGACTGGCCCCAAGAGGGCTTCAACAAAGGATGCCCGAGTTTGTTTGAGACCCGATCCAAGGCCCCTCCTGGCCCGTGGGGTGGCCAGGTTTTTTTTTTTTTTATTCGGGTTGTGTCAGTCAGTCAGTCAGTCTCTCTCTCTCTCTCTCTCTCTCTCTCTCTCTCTCTCTCTCTCTCTCTCAAAGACACCCTGACGACTAACCGTGGCCTACAGTCACCTATGTCAGTGCAACTTCCAGACAGATCTTCACCGATATCCTCTTTTCTGTCCTCTCTCCATATAGATGGACTCCTCATCTCTACTCTCTCTCCTCTCGGATCCTCACCCATTAATGGTGGTACTAGATGGGAAGCACTCTTGGCGGGCTTCGCATCATTCAGGTGTATCATTACTGTCTATCACACTGGCGCTATCTTGGTTCAGGGTACTCAACCGAACCTAGTCTTTGACTAGAGCTTACCGTCCCTCATTAACTTCCTTCCCACACCTGCTACTTCTTCCACTCGCTGCCACCCCTCCCCCCCTCTCAGACTGGTGTACCAGGCCCCTCTACCCCTCCTCGGAAAACCTTCAAAGGTGGAGACCTCTTGCATCTTGCCCTGCTTAACGCTCGTTCTGCCAAACACTCTGCCAACATCTGCCTCCTCCTTGAAGACATTGACCTTGATATCCTCGCTCTTACCGAGACTTGGTTCAATGCCAGCTCAGTCACTGCTTTTGACTCCCTTCTCCCCGGTTGCTATAACATCATCTCAACGCCTCACCCTAGCGTTGCTGGTGGTCGATCTTCCCTGAGTGGGTCCCTTCCTCTCATATCCACGAAGCCTTGCTCTTCTTTCGAGAGCCTGGTTTGCATGCTGGTCATCTGTCCCACCTTCGCTCTGACTATGGCCACTATCTACAAGCCACCTGGCTCTTCCACCCTGTTCCTATCTGAATGGCCAATTTTTCCTTCTCTCTCCTCACAACCACCTCTAAAGTCCTTCTCCTGGGCGACTTCAACATCCACCTTTACTCCTCAATCACGGCATACACTCTCTTCTATGATCTCTGCACCTCGCTCTGCCCCTCGATTCTCGCTTCTGTTCCTACACACTCATCTGAACACACATACACACACACACACACTTGATGCCTTCACCCACACTAGTCTTTTACTCTATGTGAGAAACCTGAAGGTGTCTCACTTGCTAGTCCCCGGGGCTCTGTCGTCAAGATGGCCAGGACATGGCCATAGCTATTGGATCCAGTTCCTGGGGGTGGACCAGTGCAGGAGGATCACCTGGATGGGGGTGGGGGGTCCTTAGGGAGTGGAAGTGGACACAGATCGGTGATACACGGTACCCCATTCCTTATAACACCTTTCCCCCCCCATCCTACACCATAGGATACTCAGACGGTCTAGCCCTCCCACCGCCTTTCCGACACAAACACTTTCTTACACCACAAAAGACAATGGACTAACACCAGGGCTGTTTACCTGACATGTCCCAACACCAGGGTCAGGCAAAGTCAGGCAAATCACAACCACACACACCTGACGGCCCTTTCCTTTCCCCACAGGGATATAAGGTGGAGCACAAGCACACACGTTGAGCAAGGCAAACCGTTCAATGAGGCAGCTGTTCCAGGGCAGCAGTTCAAGAGGAGCAGAAAGGCGGCGAGAATCAAAAGGACAACAAGGAAGGAAGAGCCCTTGCCCTTGTCGACCCAGACCCACAAAGCCTCCGAGAAAGGAATCAGAACGCCAGAAACAGCCAGTGTGAGGTGTAGCAGTTGTCCACGGTGCACAGAACCCTCGTACATGGATAACCGAGACAGGGAGACACATTTGCTACCGTGGTACCACCCTTGCGACTAGAGATAAGAAATACCAAGCGGTTCATCACAGCTGGTGAGTCGGAGGGAGAACTGATAGTAAACGGAACTGATTGAGCGAAGGTTGCAAGTGGAAACATGCTGTGAATCAAGGAACAAAGACATTGTGTGTTACAGAACAGTTGAGGAAAACCGGGGAGAGGCCAGGTGCAGAGTGGCAACGAGGCGCTCATTTGAAAGACTCTGACCGGTCCCCTTTTTGTTGAAACTACCGATACCAGAAGGCCCTAGGATGGCTGCTTTAAGAGGTCAAAGTGGTCATACAAGGGACAAGTGAAAAGCCCTTGTACAGTCGAAAGTCTTTGCCCCATTGTGAATACCAAGCAAACTATTTGTGGCAAATGTGAACCAGACAGAGTGATGCCTACGAATAAGGATGGTCAGTAACAACCTGAGAATATTGAAGTATGTGAAGCCTGACTGTGGGCTGAAACCCAAAATTAGGTAGGAAATGAACTTAAGAGGCATAGCAAGAGAATGAAAAGCACAAACCTGACTGAGGGATGATTTCAGTGAATTGATGGTTCTAGCCCGACAGAGGGAGGCTATCGTAACCAAGAGGAAAGCTAAGGGAAGAACATCCTGCCGTGTGTAAAGCAAAGTGAACTGTAATTGTGGAAAGTGTGAACCCGGCTGAGGGATGCTTGCTAAACGGTGTAAAATACAATAACCCAGTTAACATTGTGTTGACAAGAGTAAACCCGGCTGAGGGATGTCCACAGTGAAAGATTGTTTAAAAAGACATTGAGACTCGTGAATACAAGTGAAATAGTCTGAGGAAAAGGTCGTAGTGAACCCGACAGGGGGAGGCTAACATTGGAAAAGGATTCGAGCACGGAAGAGGGGGATCCCAGGGTGAAGAGTCATCACCCAACGTACATAGGGAAATACGGAAAAGAACTTTGTTTTTGTTATTTTGGATACATTAGGCCCTCAGAGGCAACAGACTTTTGAAGAAAGACTTAACCACCAAGGGTCCTGATATCGCTGAAAGGAACTGTAGCCACGTGCTCGAGAAGCCCAGGAGTGTGCTGTGCTCAAGAGTCCCACATTGTCCTGTGCTAAAAACGTAGGGCAGGGAGACCCCAGCTATAATATCCTGACTTCTCATTTGTGAACACTTTTCTTTCTTGTGAACACTATCCCACACCCTTTTGTTCTTTAAAGTAAGTTATGGAAATAGGCTTATTAGTTTAGGCCCATTTAATTTAACAAGACGCCACTAGAACTGCCTTATTATTTGATGGCCGTAGCTTGCTCCAATCTTAGATTTAGGTTTAAATTAGGTGTCTTTCTCACCCATCCTCTTCACAGCACCAGGTCGGGAGCAGGAGCTCCCCGACACCGATCCTTTACTGCAGGAGCAGCTGGCATCCTGCGCGAGGCACCACGCCCACTCGCAAATAGATCTAGGAGTGCTGCAAGACCTGCACTCTGGGCATGATCTGCGTCCTTCCTGCAGCCCTTTGCTTATAGAACGCTCTTCCCCCACATCCGATGGAGAAAACACCCGTGCCGCCTTCACTCAGCAGTAAATGCTGAAATCGACCATCTGCTGCCATTCTGGTACACGAGGTACCCAGCCACTTAAAGATGGCCGATCGCCCTCAGCACGCCGTATCCAGCATCTAACCAGGCCTCAGCCTGCCCCGCTTCCATTGGCTGGTCCAGGCCTCTTATTTCCTATTGGCCACCGGCAGGCTTAGCCGGCCCACCGCAAACAAGGCCCACCGGAATAAGGCTGTCGCCTGTTTGCAGCCTGTTTCTGCCGAGGCTGCCGTCTGCCAGTCCCCCTGGCCCAATACCGCCTCGCCACCAAGGTAACTTATTCGTATTCGCAACTTGCGCTTGTACTGTAGCAGCGCAGTGTAGCCGTGGCTCTCGCCAACCTGCCTTGCACAACACACGCCTATTCACGAGCAGCAACTGACCGCCACCCGCGACGCCGCATATACGGGCTCGAGGCACTTCTGCAAACGAGCTCCACTATAGCCAGCCCTATAGTTTTTGCCAACCAGCTCGAACTATTAACAGATATTCTACCGCTGCACCGGCAACGCAGACCTTTTGCCACTAACATACTCCTCCTTGTCTCGGCCTGCCCACCTAACTACACACAGCTCTACTAGTTCTCTACCGTTGTGTCGCACGCACCCCTAGTATCCTCTGCCTTAAATGCCCGAGTCGGCCTGTAGGGCCTCACTTCGAATTTAGCTGTGCCTACATCTGGTAGTCCCGCACTGTAATTGGACCTTAAATGTGCCTAGTTTCTGCCTGCCTAGCCTCATTTCGAATTTAGTTGTGCCTAGATCTGGTATTCCCTCACTGTAGTTAGACTTTAAATGTGCTTTATGTTTGCATGTTACTCTGCAACTGCCTGATAATGTGCGTTGTGCAATACCCAGCCTGCTGTGCCCCACCTCCTGTATTGTACCTTATTCATGATGCTCTGCTCCTTACTTGCTTTGCCCAAATTTGATGCAAGCCTCAATGTATCTGCTGACCCTAACTTGCCGTGTCGCACATTTGATTCATGCATATGTATACTGCATTGCCTTCTAAGCCCACCTCGCTGCAAACCTTAGCATCTGCATTGCCTCTGGCACTTTGTGACCTAGAGTGCTGCTCTGCCACAATTGTATCCTAGCTTTATCCCGACTGCCTCTATACACACCCTTCACAGGCAACTTAACATTGAGCTCGCTCCCTCAGCTAAGTAGCCTGTGCAACCTCAACCAGCAACTCCTACACACAGACTCTGGGTCCCACCAACTTCCACGCTGATAACATGTTACCATGCCTGTCTAACCTAAGGTCTATGCTCTCCTTACTCCGTGCACCACTCCTACTGTGGGTGACTGCCTGGACACTCTACCTCTCGCCAACTAACTTAGCCTCACCCAGTACCTTGTACACTGCTACCATGGCTCCCGTCTGCAGACTTGATGTTACCCACTCAAGTACTATACCACAACAGAACCACAACATCTATCTCAATGCCCCGGCCTTATGGCTTGACCACTTCACCAAAAAACCTACACCTAACCAACCTTGTCCCACCGCCCTAAGGAACACTAGACTTGGCTCTAGACTTCTGGGTAAAAAGGGTCGCCACATGTAACCGAGCCCCCAATTGAAAACCTCGACACACGGCCTACCTAAAAAAAAAAAAAAACACCTCATCCACCCCCCCCTCCCACCCGCAGACCAACCCTAATGCAACAAGCAATGTCGGCTCTATGAAGGCCGCTCTGATAAATGCAAGATCTTTAGCTGCCCATGCTCTGGACATTGCTGATCTTATCAAGACGCAAGAACTTGATCTCATCGCCATCTCTGAGACGTGGTTACACGCTGCATCCGGCCCTGCCCTCTCTCTGGCCGTCCCCACAGACTAATCCATCGTCAGATGTGACCGCACATCAAGAGGTGGAGGAATTGCATTCATTTATAGAAACTTGTTAGGACTTAGAACCATCCCAAGCATCAAGGTGGAATCCGCAGAGTTACTCTCAGTCAAACTCCAACTCTCAGCCAACCAAACTGCTACCATCCACCTAATATACAGACCCTCCTGCTCCCCCCCACATCCTTTTTGGATGACATCTCCGCCTTAGTACTTGATAAAGCAAAATCTAACTCTCAAACGATAATACTCGGTGACCTCAATCTAGGCTATCAAGACCCTAATGATCCCACGGCCCTCGACCTCGCCAACACCCTAACAGCCCTAGGATTCACACACCATATACAGGAACCCACCCACATCAAAGGGCGGTACCTTGATTGGCTTAGTGACACCAACTGTAATATCCGAGTTCTCTCGAACGCCCCTTGCTTCTAGTCTGATCATCACGTCATCACCTTCAGCCTTGAAGCAGCGTCTATACCCACGCCTCCCGTCGCCCCAGCCACCCTCACCAGAAATAAAAAGAACATGACGACTGAAAAACTTCTCCCCTAATCCTACCCACCCTCAACAATGCGCCTGATACTTGCTCAGACCCTGCCATCCTAGCCGACATTTACAACAAGTCAGTGCTTGCAGCCATCAACTCTATTGCCCCGCTTAAACTTAGGAGACCTAAACAACGTGTTCAACTCGTGGTTCACTCCCCAGCTCAGTGTGTTACGCAAAGAGAAACGTATTGCAGAGTCACGCTGGAAAAGTCACCATTCTGACGCCCATAAGGACTGTCTTCTGCTTTCCACCCTTACCTACAAAGAAGCCCTATTCCAGGCTAAAAAAAGATTCCTACAACAATCGCAATGAGTCGGCCCAATCTAACACCAAAGAACTTTTCAAAATCCTCAAATAACTTGACACCCACAGCCCCCCCTGACTCGTGCAAAAAAGATAGTACTTGGTGCACTAATATTCAGTCAGCACTCCTGGGTAAAATTGATGCCCTCCAAACTAAAATTAGAGAAACAAAAATCACTGCAGTCTGACCAACCACTGTTATCAACCACGCCTAACACATGCCAGGTTAATCCCTCTCTTGAACCCTTCTTCTCCCCGCTCACCATCCCCGAGGTAGAAGGAATTATAAACAACCTCAAACCTTCCAACTGCCAAGGTGACCCTTGTCCGGCACCCATCATCAAGGAAGCATCTCAGGACTTAGCCCCGTTCATTACATCATTCATGAATGCCTCCTTCAAGACGGACATAGTCCCGCATAACCTAAAAGATGCCTGGCTTATCCCACTTCTCAAAAAACCTTCCCTCGACCCTATTATACCAACTAACTACAGACCGATCACTACGGTCCCATTCCTGCTTAAGATCCTGGTTCGCGCAGCCTATCTGCAGATTCAAGACTACCTCGAATCCAATAATCTCCTGGGGCTAAGACAATCAGGATTCTGCCCTAAACACGGCACTAAATCAGCCCTGATTGATCTGAAGAGTCAGATAGAGACACTAAAGGACAATGGGAAGCTAGCTCTACTCCTTCTGGATCTCTCTGCGGCAATCGATCTGGTCAACCACCAAATACTCTGCCAACACCTTAAATCTGCTGCCCACTTCTCTGATTCTGCGAATGCCTGGATCCACTCATTCCTGAGCAATAGATCCATGAGGGTCTTCTCACCCACAGCATCTGCAGACCCCTCCCCTATTCATTGTGGCGTCCCCCAAGGTTCCTGTGTGTCCTCCACGTTATACAACAGATTTACCAAGCCCCTCTTTGATGTGCTTGACTATCTGGCTGTCTCCTACACTAACTACGCGGACGACACCCAGATACTCACCCCTATCACGGGTGACTACACAGCTGACACCAAAGCCTTGAACAATATCTACTTAGTCATTCAGGCCTGTATGGCACATCACAAACTTTGCCTCAACGATAAGACTGAGCTCTTACTACTAGGGTCTAGCCATCGTCTCAACAAGCTAGACCAAACCTACAAGTCCTTCACTATCGACGGCAATGTTATCAATGTCTCCAAAGACACCAAAACTCTAGGCGTCTATCTTGACTCCACGCTTTCCTTAAATAGACAAACCAATGCAGTAAGGTTGGCATCTGCCTATACCTGTAAACTTATCACTGCCTGCAGACCCTTTCTAAACTCCACAAATTGCATCACTCTTGCCAGAACACTCATCATGGCCAAAATTGACTACTGCAGCGCTCTTTACTTAGGGACTAGTCAGTCCAACATTAATAAATTGCAAACGGTACAAAATAATGCCATAAGAGCAGCTTTAAATATCCCAAGACGCTCCCATATCTCTACCATCAGATCTGATTTACGCTGGCTCCCAGTAAAACAAAGAATTGCCCTCAAAACGCTAGCCTTGACCCACAAATGCCTGACCAACGCCCCACCCTACCTCTCCTCTCGCCTTTCTCTCCACACCTCTGCCAGACCCACTAGATCAGCCCAATCTCACAGCCTCAACCTGCCTAGATTCAAACTCCAAAAAGCGGGCGGTGTGAGCTTCCCTGTCTTAGCTTCCAAACTCTGGAACACTCTGCCTACTCCTATCAGAACTGAACCATCGTTCCTATCCTTCAAGAACAACGCAAAAACGTGGCTGTTCTCTCATGAGCTATGAGACTCCCCACTTGATCCCGTTTCTTTGTGTACTCTGGTTATACACACGACTCTCACTATTTTCTTGTATTTTATTCTGCTAAATTTATTTTGTATTATGCTGTTGTATACTGTGTAAACTTACTGTGTATTTACTGATTATTCTAACGTGTCTAAAAGAGTGTGCGCCCGGTTGCCCTTGGGCCTGGTCTGTGCTTTATAAATAAACAAAACTTCAAACTTCAAACATACATACAGTTTAATAAACACCTTTGAACTGCTATCACTTGTGTCTGTATTTACTGTTGCCACCATGAGTTCCTTACACCCCCCACTGATCACCCCTCTCTCCTGGTCATATCACTCTGTCCTCTCAACTGGGTCCTCTCGGCCCTCTGACCGCACCTCCCCCAGCCCTGCCAACCTCGTTCACTAACATCCGTCCGATGAAATGAGTGCAGCTGCTGCCTTTACATCTACCTTCATCCCCCCTCTCTCCACACCACAGACTTCTGCTCTCAGCAACCTCCATCATGCCACTAATACCCTTGACATTCTTGCCCCAGTCATGAGGATCCACCTGAAAGATGCCTCCAAGCTTAACACCTGGCACAACTTCGAACTTGTAGCCCTGAAACCCAAGTGCAGAGCTGCGGAACCGAAATAGCAGACCTCAGGCTCACCCCCTGACAAACTGGTCTGTTGCCTGCTCCAAAGGCAATACAAACTCTCCATCCGTGCCAAGAAAAGGGCCCACACCCAGGCTCACATCTCTGGTGCATCCAACAACACAGCTGAACTCTTTAAAAATCTGCAAGGAACTAGGCAACACTTCAGCAGTCGCCTCCTCACCTCTTACCTCCCAGGTACTCTGCAACGCACTTGCCACACACTTCACTGCAAAAACTCCCTTGCATCACTCTTCCGCTTCTCCCACCAGCATGCCTCCTATGCCCCACCCCCCTGCACCCCCAACCTCACTCTGCCTTTCTCTCTTCCTCTCCAATCACACCTGAGGTCACCAAAGAGGTCCACTCCATGAAGGTCTCCTCTGAACCATTAAGGACAATATTGGCTCTCTTTCCCTTGCACTTGCTAATTTCTGAAACCACTCTTTTGCTACTGGATAATTCCCCTCCTCCCTCAAGCACTCCCTTGTGCCCCCTGTAATGAAAAAACCTTCTGCAGACTAGTCTTGTCCAGCCAACTACCGCCCCGTATCTATCACACCCTTCCTTGGGAAACTGAGAAGTTACTCTTCCCCCAACTGACCCAGCACACTGAACTTGATTGCCTCCACGACCATCAATCTGGATTCCGAGAATCCGGAAGCACGGAAACTGCACTTCTGAATACCTGTGAGGAACTGCTTGCATCTCTTGACTCCAAGCTATTCTCATTCTACTTGATCTCTCCTCTGCATTTGACACCGTCAACTACTCCATCCTCATAAAATGGCTCCACTATGCCTGAGGTATCTCAGAGCAGGCGTTGGACTGGCTGACCTCCTCCCTCACTGACTGCCCATCCCAGGTTATTCTAGGCTCTTACACCTCCCCCCACCTCTATCTCCAGCTGCGGCATCCCCACAGGGCTCCAACATCTCTGCCTGGCTCTTTAACACCTATCTTGCTCCACTTGCACACCCCACTTTCACCTTCTCTGCTAACTTTCAGTGTTATGCAAATGACAACTCTTCTTCAAACTTCCCTCTAACCCTCTTCTTACTTTGTCTATCATCCCTGACTGCCTATCTGCCATCCAGTCCTGGTTTACTTCCAATTATCTCTGCCTCAACGCCAGTAAGACTGAGATCTTTCCAATTAGGACTCCTCCTCCCCTCACTCTGGTCATCTTCAATGGCTCTCCCCCTACTCCTTCATCTGAAGCAAGAACCCTCTGAGTCATCTTCGACTCCTCTCTTCCCTTCATCCCATTCAGGACATTGCCAACAAGGACCACTTTCAACTCCACATCCTCAACGGAATTCTTCCTTTCCTCACTTTCCCACAGAAGCTCCATGTCTCTAGAGCTCTGGTTCTCTCTAGGCTGGACTACTGCAATAGCTTTTCCTTAATTCACCCTCTTCCTCTCTACGACCCCTCCAGCTAATCCAGAATAGGGAAGCAAGACTTCTCCTTGGCCTCAAGCCCGAGAACTGCATCTCTCCAGCCCTAAAGTCTCCATTGGCTCCCGTCTGCTGCAAGGATCAAATTCAAATCCCTCTGCATCATCCATAAGGCTGTCTGGGGCCGGGGACCACTCCATCGACAACTTGCTCTCACTAAATACTCTCCCTCCAGATACGTATGCTCCTCCGGCTCCAACTCTGTGTGTCAAGCTCTTTGATTTACAGCGAGCTGGTGGACGATCTTTCTTCTGCAGGCTCCCCCCTCCAATGGAACAGCCTGCCCCTTCCTCTTTATCTTGAGCCGGATCTCCTCAAATTCCGGAAGCTCCTCAAAACGTTCCTTCTTACCTCCTATTCCCCCCTCCTTTGCTAAACTCCACAGTTGCTGAGAATGGTGACTAGGGGCCTTATGTGTCCTGGTCCCTAGCCGCTCACACCCAATCACTGCTGGCCTCTGCCCGCTCCAAGCACTTGCCTGGCACCCACTGGCCTGCACTTATTGGCAGATGACCACTCTCATTCCAGTCACTTAACAGCTGCTCACTCCCTAGCACTTCCCTCTTGGTACACCTAGCACTTACATCCACTCCCTCAACCCTTCTCTCTCTCTGCACTTGCATGTTCAAAATGCTCATAAAGCCTACTAGGTCCGCCTCCATCTTTCATTGTTACACTTCCTTTTCATTCCCATGTTCCCTGCCTGTTTCCCTGTGGGTGCTTTGAAACACAATTTACTTTAAGTGCCTTACGAATGCGCAATACATAGATAAATACTTCAAGCACATAGTGTCTAGGCCAGTCTGTTAATCAATATGCCGATTGAGGTGGTGAGACGGCCAGGCGGCATACACGTAGACCCATGAGAGTTTCATATAATAAATTGCTGGGGACATTTCACCGACCCTTTCAGTGGGTCAGTGCGGTAGGGGGTTAATGGGGTTGGTGTAAATTGTTACACTGTTAGAACACCTTGAACACATTTTAGAAGTAAAGCATGGTGGGCATTTCACCCAATTCCTGAAGGACTTGTACAACAGCAACCCTATATCGTTTGGTGTATTATTAAGAATGTTGAGTCCAAAGATTGTGCATATGTCAAGGAATATTTGTGTTCTTGTTGGGTAAGATTTTCATTTCAGTGATAAATCGTCCTGACCTTTGTCAACCCCAGGACCTATTTTTTTTTTTTACTGGCTTTAGTGATTATTTTTCCCTTATTCCTAGGTCAGTGGGAATCTTCTTCCCCCCTCAGCTAGTCTTTTACTCTTTTTATGGGTTTTGTGTATGTCTCTCCACAGTGTGTGATTGGAGTTTCCTATAACTTTTGGGCTTAGGCTGTGTTGCTGCTCTGAACTGCCCATTTTAATTCTCTTATTACCTCTGGGTAAACTATTGTTCCCAAGAAGTAAAGTGGGATTCACATCCACTTTACATTCATTTTAGTGAGCCATCTTATGTGGAGAGCTGGGGTGATGCAATGAATCCCCCTTGCTTACTTACCTGGTAACATTTCTGTTACAAGTTAACTTTAATGGCTGATGGCAGTGTAACTACTTTTATTACTTTTAATCATTAATACTCCGAACCTGAAAGCTGCTGACAATTTGACCACTGGAACCAAATCCGAAGAGCAAGTGAAGGAAAGATGGCTGTAACTATTTCCAGTGACTGTAGAGCCTGCTTTGTAACCAGAGCCTGATGTAACCCTACTCTCCAAGCGACCTCAGGGTCTCGAATGAAATGACTTCTACCCAGAGCTGGCGAGATCCACAAGTCCTGAGAAGAGCTGCAAAACGAGCCATCCCGCCTGCTGAAACTTTGATGGACTCCTGCTGGACCTGCCGAGTCCCAATTAGAATCCCCAAAGTCCTCTTACTAGAGTGCAGGACAGAGAGAGTGAAGAGAATCCAACCAGCGATATTCGTTCTTCATCTGGCTCTGTAAAAAGGCGCCAAATCCACAGAATTGTGAGAATCCGAGAAGAATCCTTTGCTGGAAGCCCTCAAAGTGTATCAATGGGTTTTGCTTTCCCTGATCTGCTTCAAACAAATCTAAAACGGTCTTAGAGTAAATACTTGTCCTTGAGTTGCTTGTAGTCCCTCTGAAAAGTACTTACGGTCCTTGAATAGCTGCTGCTCTTATTAAAGTGTAATACTGCTGAGTTAATTCAAATAAGTGTTCTTACTTGCCTGACTGAAGTAACTGTGTGTGGTTAGAAGAGTATGTGGTCAATTAATCAACTGTAGGGTTGTGCTTTCCCTGGAATGCTTCTGGGCATCTCTAAAAATAGTTTCACTAAGTTATATTTATCCTTGAGTAGCTTAAGGTCTCTAGGTAGTATACAAGTTAAGTTACTCCCTCTGAACCATGTTCTAAAACGTAACATTGGTGTGGAACTGTATCCATTCTTGAAAGAAGAAAGTTAAACATGTTGCAAGATAGACTTGTAACAGTGTTGGTCTAATTAAGTGATTCTGTAACTGAATGTAACTATATATTCTGACCAATAGGGTCTGCTGCCCTTGAATTACTTGTCCAACTATTGTGGTTTTTCTACCCAAGAATAGCTTGCCATTCTGCATGTGTTTTAGGTTTGGCTCACCTTGACTGCTTATTGTAATCTAAATAAGGTTATACCTTGGTTCGTATACCATAAGTATTGAGTTGGTTTTTATATTCCGTTTCTATGATAGGTTACAGTACTTACCTTCCCCAAGATTTATCTTGGCCTACTTGTATTTAAATACACCCTTTATTTTTTAAATACATAGTGTTTGTGTTTCTTTTTTTATTATTGTGTTATGGTTTAAGATAAACCTTTCACAATGGCAATTAAAAAAAAAAAAAAACAAATGATCAATACTGAAAAGAAGAAATGCAATACACATTACAGTAAGCAACAATATTTGCTTAAAATTAAAGTTAAAATGTATTACAATCTCCAACATAAACACCCCTTATTCAGCAAGGCTCAATCAGGCAAGTCAGTTTGTCAAATACCCTCAATTATCGTCAGTGTTTCTTTGGAACACATGTATGCTACTATTTCTTTGTACCAAACTACAGCCCTCTCTCCCTTCTAAGATGAGCTTGGCTGCTCTGTTTACATTACCAAATGTTCTCAGGTGGTACGGCCTTATATTAAGAGTGGAGCTTTGTACTGCCTCAGATATGGTTTTATGAAGCCATTAGTTGGACTTCAGAAAAACTGTCCCTAACAGGTCTCCATAACCAACAGAGTTAAAAAGGGTTTATCCTATAGCCATAAACATGAGGTTACTGTACAGAGTTCTGGAAATGCACCTGGTCAAATGTCTATTTATACACAAATCCTTGAACTTCAGCTCTGACTAGATATAGATATAGACCCCCCTATAGAAACCTCAGAGGCCACTCTAAAATGGTTCCTTAAACTGCAGTAGTGGTACAATGCCAGATCAAATTTTATGAGTTTTCTGACCAGGGGTTAGGGAATGCACACACTATTCGGGAGTTCATGACTCATCAATCAAATACTTGGGTGTTTTAAACACGGATTTACTTGCACGTTCCCCCTCGGATCACAGTCCTGTGATACTTGAGTTGGAATTGTATACTACCCAGAACACGGTTGGAACCTGGAGATTTAAAAGGCACGTGCACTGTCGGGCAACATCTTCCTGCATCGTATAGAAGAAGCTGTTAAAGAGTATTATGAAAGTAATGCAACCAGTGCCAGATTGTGGGAAGTAGTTAAAAGATACATACATGGCATTTGCATCGCAAAGGAAGCCTTTTGGGTGTGGGCGGGTTTGTGATATACAAAGTGTTTCAAATTGGAGAACAATATCACCCCTGAAACAAAACCACAGCGTGTCAGTGAAACTGGGCATGCTGGGGCAATTGTGAGACAAGCTAGATCAATATAAAGAAGTTGCTTATTTCGAAGTTAAGTAACTATCACCCGGGTCATTGCTAGAATATAAGTGGAGACACAAATATCTGGGAAGATCTTTTGTATGGCTATTGAATAGGGGAGGGACAGGGTAACAATATTATGGAGATTTGCAATGGGGAAGGCCTTAGAATCATTATGAGTCAAAAATGAATGATCTATTCCACTGATTCTATACTGCACTACAGGATTCAAAAATCACTTGGACAGACTTGATCTTTCCTTATATCTGGATGGGATACATTTTACTCAACTAGCAGATGGGGTTAAAAACGCTTTTACATAACCCAATAACTATGGTGTGTGAGGCTCTAGACTGTTTTTTGGCAAGCTGGCCAATCCATTGAGTTCTTCAAAGACTACAAAAACAGAGGACCTTATATGCTGGAGATGAATGAAGCATACATGTCTAATGTCATTCATCCATCCCTTAATATAGCCAATCTGGATCTGATGAAACCTGGTAAAAGATTGATCTCTGTGGCTTGCATTGCCCACTATGTTTAATGTCAATAATAAAATCCTGGCAAAAGAGAATACCTAATTGTTGACCTGCACATATGGCTACTCTAGTACACCCGAACCAGTCTGGGTTTGTTCCTAGTAGATCTACATTACTAAACATTAGGTAATGTTGGTTGCCTTTAACCAACTTATTCTACAGAGTAAACTCCTACCTGCTACCTTGATGTGCAAAAGCCTTCAGACTCAGTAGAACGGAGACACCCGTGAATCATGTTGCAGAGATTCGCACTTGGCCAGAGCATTATACACTAGATAAAGTTTGTGTGTACTGCACCACATACCAGAGTTTTGCAGTAATATCTGCTACAACCATTATCCCCCCATCATATTTGTGCTAGCCATCTAGTTTTGATGCGACTGCACCACTTATACCATGGGATAAGGCTGAAAAGTATTAGTCTCTGGTGTCACCGTATGCAGAAGATATGGTCCTCTGACCATGCATATCATCAGCATATTCTTCCCAATTATACACGACTGTGTTAACTGCAATACATCTGAGATCTTGCCATTGACCCAGGCCAGTGAGGGAGCCTATAGACAGGGTATTTAAAGGGTATCCTGAAACAGTGAAGCATCTCGGAATATGGTACAGATTCTACTCAATTGATCTAAACTACAGTCCAACTAGACAGGTTACAAGGGCAAGCTGATCAGTGGATCCTAGACATATCTGGAATATGTTAGTTCGGCCACATTTTCAGCCAGAATTGGCAACCCAAAATCTACTGGATTACTATCTTGTGACACACACCCTTTGTAGTACATAGGTCTGATAACCACAAGGAACTACCACGTTAAAGTTGAAGAGACATAAGTAGACCGTGGCATTGAATTCTGCAGTTGGAATGAAATGTATAATACCAAGATTTGGTGTGAGCCCTCTTGGAAGTACATATAAGCCATGGTGTAAAATAGGGAGAGTCACTGGTGAGTTTAGTGTATTCTCCACACTTCATATATGGAAGATAGAGAATGTCGAATACTCATTTGATACACATAGGACCATAACATGGAAGGCAAATGGGATTGTAAGATGCAGACATTTTGGCGAACGGTACACTATCAATTTTAGAAAACATTCTCCCTCAAACGCGCAAAAATTGAAGATACTATTGAAATATCAGTTTGAGAAGGACCCAGAAGGCATTGGCACGATTTCTCAAGAGCCCCACCTACACACGAAGTTTCCCCCAGTTATAAAACTCCAATTGTAGCACTAAACTGGTTTTTAGACTTCATTACCTAGTGCGGGAGAATACAGTATAAGTGGCATTGCCTTGGAGAAGTGGCATTCTGATCTACTGTGTGGTTTGGAAGATGTGCATTTAGAAACTAGTTGCTCACTGTGACATAATGTCAACTGGGAAGGTGGAATAGGCTGACATTCTTTGATTGTTAACATACAATTATGCAGATTAATCTGAAAGTTTCAAAATGTTCCATGATGAAAAGTACAGTGCAAACAGGTAACTATGCTTAAAATCACCGGTCACCGCTTAGCAGATACCTTGTAGTTTGGCAACATGGCAATTACTAAGTGACATGTGCCTTTCTGTTAACAGCCTGATGGGGCCAAAGGTTCCTGCAGCCATGGTCTGCCTTTAACCATGGACAGCCCCGACCCAAAATTATATAATTGTGTGCTTCCTAGAGCCTGGGGTCAGATTAAACTCTAAATACAGACCATTACCAGGTTTGGCATGCTGGCCTTTAGAACCCAAAATTATACTGGATAAAACCAATGGGCGTCATTGTCAGCTTGGTTGATAGTAATTCATTTCACTGACAGGGCCTTGTGTGCATCAACATCTAGAACTGGATTTCACCCTTCGGCGCAGCCCAGGAAATCCCTCTCTAGTTCTATAAGAAGGCTGGTCACCTTCAAAAGAGCAAAATATCTACAAGGCGTTAGCTGGAATTTACTGCTTTAGAGCAGGGGGCAATGGAGAGCTCCCATCAAGGTGGTAATCACTAGAGACTGATAAAACACAGAAAAGAGAGAGGGTGGCGTCAGGGTAGTCCGGAGAGACGCACCAGTCCACAGAAGGGTCCCACCATCTTTGATTCTCCCAGGGCACCCACACTTTGTCCCCCATACCCAACTTCCTGCAGTCAAGGCACTCTGGGTAGGGCATCACAATGCAGAAGATTATGAGCAGCCGCCAGGTTTGTGCACCTTACAGAAAGTTAGTAGGGGACCAGTCCGCTATGGCACACTGCCCATTTAATGGGGTGAGATCAACTTTTGTCAAATCATCATTGGACTAAAGGATTTCACCTGGAACTTTATTTTGGCTACTACAGTATGCACGAACGTCCACTTCCAAAGAGGTGAAGATAAAGACTTACCACAAAGGACCAAAGCCTTTGGGGTGATCTGCTGACTGGAGAAAGCCTACTGCAACCCAGGAACCTGTTCACTTAAGGTGACAGCCCCTGTAAGTTTTCTGGTAACCTTACTGGCTGGGAAGTGCAAAACAAGTATCCTCCTTGCCCCTGAAGGGTTTCCTCCAACAACAAGAAGTCAAGAACCAGCAGTGAGCATGGTTTGCCCACTTTCACCTGTGTTCAAGCCAGCTAGACTTATTTGAGCCTTTGCAAGCACCCTAAGCTACCTTTGGCACTACTCGCTTTTGAATCTGCTTTCACGCCATCTAGCCGCTGACTTAACCCATCTCCTACCAGCACTCCAGCCATTTGAGAAGATGTCCAATATAGAACTGCATTGCAGCATTGGATCACTTTGAGCTCACTCAACCAACGCCTGCCTGTTAGTTAGATTCGAGCCAACTTCTGCGAAAAGGACATCAGTGTACAGTCTCGAGCTGACAGCGATCCATTGGCAACTGACTAAAAACATCTCTGTTACAACTTGACCCACTCTAAAGTGCCTAAAAGCCTGGCTTCAAACCATCTAAACCCAAGAACAAGTCTAAAAGGTATATGAAGGGTTCTGTCCCCCCTGTCCTGCCTCAAAAGGGCAGAAGTGACTGGTAAGACCACCAACTCTAACTTTATTATAGCCATCTTCAGGAAACGTGACTTTGCTACTGAAATGATTGCCCCAGCACCCCCGTCTTCAGAACCAAAGTCTACATATTCTGTCTCCTCCCTTAAAGGAGAGGGTAAGGAACAAGTTACTTATCTGGAACTGTTCTCCAGTTTGGGTCTAGCATGGATTCTAATGCTCATGAATATTCCCTGTCGTCAGGCAGGGAATCCTCGGTAAAGAAAAAATCAGTATCAGTTTCGTTTCTGATCTGTCTTTCTTAGTAGTAACCAATTACTGATCTCTGGGTCATACTGCCCCCAGCCAATGACTGCCCTCTACCTAAGCCCCTCCTCTGGCAGCCATCCTCAGATTTGGTAGCACGTAAAGTGGCAGTATGACCAAGTGAAGAGCCGCAGAGGGGAAGGAGGGAGGGTTTGCATGTGAATCCATGCCAGACCCATGCTGGAGAACAACAGTTACAGGTAAGTAACTTGTTCCTTCTCCAGCATGGGGTCTGGCATGGATTGACATGCTCATGAATATAAGAATACATAGCAGTATACACATGCACAACCACGGGAGGTGGCAACAGGCTCAACATTAAGCAATACAACAACTCAACATTAAGCATCTCTTACCTGCTCACCAGGCTCACCTTAAGCGAACAGGTTGCGCAGTACTGCTTGGCCGACCCTGGACTCCTCCCTGGAGTCCTGATCGACGCAGTAGAATCTTGTGAAGGTGCGCGTCAACCTCCACGTAGCAGCCCTGCAGATGTCCAGCAGGGGCACACCAGACAGGAACGCCGTGGTAGCAGCGATCGCTCTGGTCGAATGGGCTCTCGGACGGCCGGGCAGCGGTCGGTTTGCCAACCAGTGTCAGTGCACGATGCAGCCGGAGAGCCATCTGGAAATGGAAGCCTTTGAGAGAGCCTTCCCTTGATTCACAAGTCCAAAGTTCACAAACGGCTGTGATGTCTTCCGAAAACTCTTCGTGCAGTCCACGTAGAACTTCAGCGCTCTATCCACATCCAGAGAGTGCAAAGTCCTCTCGGCCGGAGACGAAGGCGACGGGAAGAAAACTGGCAACACCAAGGGCTCGTTGAGGTGGAAGTCCGACGGCACCTTGGGCATAAAGGAGGGATGCGTTCTCAGCACCACCCTCGTGTCGTGAAAAGTCAAGTATGGAGGCTTGCAAGATAGGGCCCGGATCTCTCCCACTCGTCGTGCGGAGGTGATGGCCACGAGAAATGCTGTCTTCCACGACAGGAACTTCAACGGCGCCTAATGCATAGGCTCGAATGGGGCTCCCATGAACCTGGTCAGCACCACGTTGAGCTCCCACGCCGGGGCAGAGGCCTTCACCGTCGGGAACGATCGAAATAGTCCCTTCATAAATTCCTTTACCAGGCAATGAGAACAAAAGGAAGCCCGTCCTGTAGTTCTGGTGTATCGGGAGATGGCAGCCAGATGTATCTTGATGGAGGCGTGAGCCAGTCCAGCTTTGGCCAGCGACAGTAGGTACGGCAATACTTGAGGGGCTGTAATCCGTAGAGGGTTAATCTTCTGTGCACGGCACCAGACAGAGAACCTCTTCCACTTATGTCCATAGCATTTGAGGACGCCCTGGCTTTTGCAAGAACCTCTCTGCAGTCAGCCGGGATATCGTATCCTCGAAACTCTAGTGATGCAGGAGCCAAGCCTGCAAGTTCAGCGACTCTGGGTCATGATGAAGAATGGCGCCTCCTTGTCTGGAGAGAAGATCTGCGTCCGTCGCCAGCTTGATAAGTGGGGACGTTGACAAGTCCAGAAGGTCCGGGAACCAGATCTGTCTCGGCCACGCCGGTGCGACGTGGATAATCCTGCACCTGGACCTCTTGAGCTGGTTGATGAGACGGAGCCGCAACTGCAACGGAGGGAACGCGTACAGGAACAGGCCGTCCCAGGGGAATGAGAAAGCATCCCCCATGCTCCTCGGTTGTGCGAACCTGCTGGCGAACTGGCGAACCTCTGGCACTTGGAGTTCGTCGCCGTTGCGAACAGGTCGATCTGGGGTTTGCCCCACCGTTGAAAGAGCCGATCCGCCTGGTCCTGGCGTAGTTCCCACTCGTGGCACGAGCGCAGCTCCCTGCTGAGTGAGTCGGCAATGATGTTTTTTATTCCTGCCAGGTGGAAGGGAACCAGAAACATCCCCTGGGCGACAGCCCAGTGCTACAGATCCTGGGCCTCCTTGGATAGGGCTGGGGATCTGGTGCCTCCCTGCTTACGGATGTAGAACATCGTGGTGGTGTTGTCGGTCAAGATCCTCACCACTTTGTCTTTGAGGGACGGAAGGAACGATTGGAGCGCCCAGAACACTGCTCGTAGCAGGATGTTGATGTGGAGAGACCTCTCCTCCGGGAGCCAGAGGCCTCCCTCTTGCGTGGAGATCTCCGGTATGGGCCCCCCCATCCCTCCAGGGAGGCGTCCATCATTACAGTCTCCTGATACGCCGGGGCCTGAAAGTCCATGCCTGCCGTGAGGTGCGCACGGGCACCCCACCATAGAATCGCCCAACGAAACTCCTCGTTGAGCGGAATCCTGTCTTCGAAGCTGCCCTCCGCTTGAATCCAGCGGGCGTCGAGGAACTCTTGTAGCGGACGCATCCGAAGTCTGCAAAGGGGCACAAGGTAGATGCATGAGGAGGGACTTGATGGACCTCACTCTGGCCACATCTGTGGCTAACAGGCGCTGCACCTTGCCCAAAATGGCCTTCGTCCTTTCCTCCGACGGAGATGCCAACCGCTTCACTGTATCGAGCTTCGCTCCCAGAAACAGTGCCACCTGCGACGGGACCAGATGGGATTTGGGGTAGTTGATGGCGAATCCCAGCTCCCTGAGCAGGCGGACGGTCCTCGCTGTGCGTTCGACGTCAAGTTCTCTTGACCTTGCACGGATTAGCCAGTCCAGGTAGGGGTAGACGTGGATCCCTTGCAGGCGCAGCTGCACCACCACAGGTGCAAGGCACTTGGTGAACACCCTGGGTGCCGACATTAATCCGAACGGCAGGGCTCTGAATTGGTAATGACGCCCCTGGACTATGAATCTGAGGAACTTTCCGTGTCCTTTTGGAATGGGGATGTGGAAGTAAGCATCCTCCAGGTCCAGTGACGATAGGAAGTCGCCCTCCTCCAGCTGTCCCAGCACGTGCTGGAGGGTGACCATCCTGAATTTCTGTGCCTTGATGTACTTGTTCAACCGACGCAGGTCCAGGATGGGGCGCCAACCGCCTGTCTTCTTTTTGACGAGGAAGTATCTTGAGTATACTCCGGAGCCCCGGAGCCTCTTGGGGACGAGCTCAATGGCACCTTTCTTGAGCATCGCCGTGACCTCCAACAGCAGTTGAGGGACGTGATTCTCCTTCCTGGCCACGGGAAGAATGCGAGGACACTTCTTTTGAAATTCTAGCGAGTGTCCACGGGCCAGGGTGTCCAGCACCCAACGGTCGGTGGAGATGGACTCCCACACGCTGACTAACTTCATCAGCCGGCCTCCCACTGGGGTGCTTCGGTGGGGGCCCGACCCTACGGCCGGTTCAGTCCTGCTTGGAAGAGGCCTTGCCGCCTTGGCCTCATTGCCGACGGCGGCAAGACCCTCCTTGCTTGCCGTGGCCTCTGCAGGCCTCCTGGGACGAGGAGCGGGCCGCCTGGCGGTAAGTAGAAGAGCCATCGCTGGATCCCTTGGAGGCTCCGTGTCTGCCTCCAGAGCTCCGAAAGGGCCGCCGTTGCTGAAGAACTCCTATGGCTCAGGCTGTTTCTGCGTCTGTCTTGATGGCCTGGAGGGACTCGATCACTGTCTTTCCAAACAAGTTGTTGCCGTCGAACGGCATGTCCAACACTCTGGTCTGGATGTCCTGGTGAAAGTCCGTCGCCTTGAGCCATCCTCGTCGTCAGAGGCAAAACCTGTTGCCCAGTGGCGAAATCCGGTATCAGCAATGTCCGTTGCCACCGTTATGGCGTGATCCGATGCCACCTCACCTTCCTGCAGAATCTGTAGGGCCTCTGCCCTCTTGTCGTCCGGTAGGAAGTCTAGCAGAGGAGCTATCTTGAACCAAAGCTCCCTGTCGTAACGGGCCACAATCGCTAAGGCATTGGCCGCCTTAATCGTCGTCGCTGCTGACGAGCTGACTCGTTATCCCATGGAGTCCAACTTCTTGCCCTTGCTGTCCGGCGGGGACGTAGAAGTTTAAAACGCTGCACCCGCTGCTTTCTTCTTGGCCACTGCTGAGACGACAGAGTCTGGCGTGGGCTGGGCCCTGAGGCACAAGGGGGGTGGCATCGGGGACTCAGTACTTCTTCTTGTACCTGTCCCTCTTGGCGGGTGTCGTGGAAGGGTTCTTGAGGATAGCCAGCCCCTCGTCCCAGATGTCGAGCAACGGCACAGCGAGGACCGTCTTTCTCTTGGCCTCTCGTCGTTGGTAAAGAAACCCTTCCTTTTTCTGTTCCTCAGAGCTCGGATGCCCTGGGCTTCCCTTGTCCTGGGACATGTCCGTTGAGGTAGGCCACAGATCTTCTGGAATCCTCCCAGAAGCGTAACTCGACAAAAACTTCAGCCTTGAGGGGCGTAGAAGAATTCCGAAACGGAAGTAGAAACTGTGGAGCTTGAGGCTCGATTAACCGAAGAAATGATAAAAATATCCTGAAAAAGCACGAAAACGCAGTAAAAGCTCGAGAGCTAAAGCACGAGGACTCCCCAACACTTGAACGTGCGGTAAAAATCTGAGGATGGCTGCCAGGGGAGGGGCTTAGGTAGAGGGAGGCCTGACGATGGGGAATATTCATGAGCATGTGAATCCATGACAGACCCCATGCTGGAGAATAGGGTTTATGATTAGTGCATTTGTATTTTTAGTTTAAATTGTATACAACCTTGATTAGACATTTTTACTTTGGTAACACAAGATGGCTGGCTTGGTCCGTTTCTGTGCTAGCTCAGATCCCTTCTGCAGATTATAGCTTGCCCTCATCCAACATTATCACAATAGGCGAAGGAGGTATAGCTATTGGGGTGTCCAAGATGACTGGCAAATGGGGCTGCGTCATAACACAGGGAGTCCACGGTTGATGGTGTATGCTTAACGGTAGGCAATGATACACAAATGATTATAGATAGCAAAATTCCTGAATCGGGATTTTTCTGTCATCACTGAGTCGAATACAAGATTTGAGACTGGCCACTGGTTGTAGTCAGATGGAGGTTGGCCATTCTTGGGAGGAGTAGACTCCCAACTAAATGAAAGAGCAACTCAAAGATGTGATCTATATAAATTAAACTGAAGCAAGGTTTTGTAGCTTTTTCACACACAGATGTCCCACTGACATTTGGATAGACTTTCACTCTTAGGTACATATGCTAACGGATGACCATCTTGCTGATGTAACTGCTGAATGATAATCTCAACTTGATGCTCGTTTGTTGTCCTGTTCTGGATGATAAAAGGTTGCAGAGGAGGGACTTCACAATTTTGTTCAACTTTTTTCCTTTTTAGTACGATTGCCGGATGTATCCTTAGTAGTTGGGTTTTGGTGGGTGGGGCAGGACGTCTATCTCAATACAACTAAAAGACGTTGGACGCACAACATGATGTTTATTGATGTTATGCATGTAGTTGCACAATGCTGTGTTTGTGAAACAAAAACAAGTTAATAAAACATGTATACAGTCATCTTTCAACAGGTTCTTCATCTTAAGGCTTGAGGTCTAACACACTGAAGATAGTTCAAGGAACCCTCTAGAATACTGAAGGCACTTTAACAGAACAAGGGGGTGCCATACATACAGAAGGAAGACAGTCATTAATATGTCAAATACGGAGCGCTGCAGATCATATATGAATCAATGACTTATTGAATGTTAGGGAGATTTATCATTTTTATGCTTCATCCCCTCTTCTAGTGAGACCCCCCAGCACTTTGTTTGACCTCTGGACCTTTTTCTTTAATCCTCGATGAGTGGAACCTCGTTCCACTCAATCCTTCTTATGGGCTCTGTCTTTTGGAACTCTTTTCTCTGTGTTTGATCTATCCTATACGAGTCTACTTTCCTCCATCTCTCTTTTAAGGCATCTGTATTTTACCATTGCAGCACAGTTTCTTATGAGCAGTGTTGCTGGGAATCCTTTGGGTTCTCTTTTGAGATTATTTTCTTTATCCTAGAGTAACTACAGTTACTAAGAATAGAGAGATACTTTCTATCTCACCTAAAACTTTATATTCTGAGAGATTGGCACACACCACCTTATGTGGAGTGCCAAGGGGATACCTAGTATCCCCGTCTCTGTGCTCCTGTGACTTTTTAGTCACATAAACAACCTAGTTATGGCTGGTGGCAGTGGATATGTTCTATCAACTTTTGTTTAATTTTCTACCGCTGGCTATGTTCATAGCCCCAGTTGTGCACAATACTGTCACCCAAGTTCTAACTTAGTGGCTCTTTTCTTTTTTCACCCCTTTCCAATGTGGTTGTTGCGTGCGTGTGTGTGTGTGTGTGTTTGCCTTTGGCGGGAACCCTTGATTGTCCCTACCTAGGCTCCAGTGTGCATCGGAAGGCAGGAAATGGGGGTGAAGTTTTTAACTCCCCTGCTCTTTGTCTACCCGAGTGCCTAAATGAAACCAGCTCCCACTGGGGGTCTGAATGTCCTGATTGGACAACCAACCGGCCATTTCTGTAAACTGCTGAGAGAGGAGTGCGTGCTGAAATTGAATAAAAGGTGAGGTTCCTGAGGTGAGTCGAGTCGACCACTGAAAGTAAAGTAACCAACGGCTACAGACACCTGCAGTCCCGTTGCAACACTGAAGCGACCACTGTGTCCTGACCCAGTTTTCTATGTGACAGAGGAACTCCTAAAATGACGACTCCTTCCCTCTGACCGGTGGGAACAATGGTGTCCGGTCAAAGGTTCAACACCAAAAGAATCGAATGACCAAAGGGTCGAGGTAATAGGACTGAAAACCAAAGGGTTGAATTTTTTAAAAAAATAAATATTTTTTTTGCTTTTTGTATAGTAAAGAAAATGTGGTTTTTGCACCAAAAACGGGGCTTTGCAAAACAAAAAAAAAATCCGACCCTTTGGTTTACGGTCCTTTTGTTTCGACCCTTTGGTCATTCGATACTTTAAATTTGAACATTTGACCTAGAACCGGGAACAACTAGTGCCAAGACGAACTTTAATCAAAGGCATCTACCGAGGTTCAGTGACTTTCCAGAGCTGCGGAAACCCAATACCAGAAGACCTCAAACCCAATTGAAGTGCATTGTCGTGGAAAGGCTGAATCCGTCGAAATCTTTGCTGAGCTCCAGATGAACCTCCAGAGTGACAATCCGACCGTACAAGTCCCCCCAGTAGAGTGCAAAACTTCAGGAACCGAAGAAGATTGACCGGGCAAATCGCGTCCTTTTCTGGTGCGGCAGAAAAGGCGCCAAAACCACAGAGTCACCAGAGAAGTTGCTAAAATCCATGCCAGAGGAACTCAATCGAGACTGCTGCTGAGAGGTCCCGACCATTGTCCTGCCTTTCGTCACCAGACCAAGGAATTGGGAGGTCGGTTCCAGCGCTGCCACACTGCGGAGAATCCAGCCACAAACATTTCTTCAAAGCAAAGGTACTGTGGGGAAAAAGGTATTGCTTAATCAGAAAAGTTGCTCCAGAGCGTTGGAGTGCACATAGAGGTGTCCCAGGCAACCCTCTCTTATCTCGGACCTAAGCCGATGCTTGTGTCCCTTTAGTGAGTCCTTTAACAGGGTCAACAATGGTTGTATCCTCTTGAAAATATCCAGGAGTTTTCGTTGCTCTGCTGCTTGTCAAGACTTTGAGCCCTCTCCAAACTGCCTTTAGCTAGGGTTACATTTTGGACCTTCAAAGCCTTGCTGTGCAAAGAAACTGCCTCTATAATCCCAAATCCTGCTAGTATTACACTGACCAAATATTTGCCTTCCTAAAAGCCATTATCTTATGCGGTTTTGAGGAGTAAATGCACTTACTGTATTTTTCCTACATTTCGCGAGTGCGTGTTGGTACGGAAAATACAGCAGAACTGTCATAAGCTGTAACGATAGTAACCGCAAGCAACTACAAACTAGGCAGTGGCCTTTGAAAAGCATTCTAAAGTATTCCTAGGTGTTCTATTTAATTGCACCAAGTATCTTAAAGCATATCTTGTGTAAATGTAATAAATATATATTTTCATAAACATTTGTGTTTCTTTAGTGTGCATTACCAACTAGGCTCAATGTAATTACCCACAGCTCAATTTATGAGCCTGACTGCTCTGCCACTCTAACAAGGTTCCATGAGTAGTACAGACTGATACGAAGAGTTGGGGATCTACAAACCATTGGGATCATTTGGTAAAGTCTACCTACAAAGTGGACTTTGGGAAAACACCCCTAACACTAAAAAGCAGTTTTATGGATGCCATAAATCAGTCTTCACTGCACATGGAAGGAGCAGAAAGTCTATGCAATAGAAGCTCTGAAATAGCCACTCAAGATTACAACAGAGACATAAGAGTCACTGTTGATGCCCTGAGTGGTGAACATGGTGTCATTCTTTTGTGACAGCCATGACCCTGTCAGTCGGAGATAAGAGGATCCCAGTCTAAGACCCCCTCATGTGCCAATGCATGTTAATGTTGCTTCCCTCTGTCGCAAAAGACCCAGCACTTTTTCTGGCCAGAGTTCGATTTTAGACCAACTCCCAGGGTGCATCTGGGAACTTCTAGGAAAACCCTAAAAGGAGCCAGTAGAACGAATTCAAAAACAGCCCCAGAGAATGGACTGGAAATTTCCCTGCCAAACAAATCAATCACCCAACACCAGATGTATCTCAGGCAAATGGTGGGACAACAACATAAACAGAATGAGTAGATACTGAAGGAAGGTCCGGAGACCCCCAGAAACCCTCCCCAAAAGGATTGGCAACAAAACTCACAAGTACCCAAGGAAAGCTACAGGGAGGACAAGCAGTCTGATGCCCTGGTGCTACCACACTATTAGAGACTGCAAGAAAAACAGTGCTGGAAAAAAGGGTGGGGGACAGTTATTTTAAAGCCTATGCTCTGTGTTTATCCCAGCTCCGGGGGTGAAGGGGAGGGGTACAAATTGGTTCATAGGGGGAGGTGAGTGCTGCAGCCAATGGAAGTGGGAGACAGGACCACATAAGGCATAGAAGGAGGCAGAGCTTGGACTGTAGGGGTGAGGTGGGACAAGAAGAGGGGTGTCAGGGGAAGGAGGACGACCATTGGTGCGAGGAGAGGGGCATCAGCATGAGCAGAGGGTTATCCCCAAAATATGACCACCAGGCCAGATTCTAAAAATACATTTTAACACCTAATAAAACCTCCGATTTGTTATTATGTTCTCTTCCTTTACCCCCATTATGTAACTGGTTTATGTGGCGGATCAGAAGGAGGACACAATCTGATTTTCCATCTCACTGATACTTTTTATTAACTGAAAGAAACGAACGCCTATCTTTCCCTATGCTAAGGGTTTCCCTACCTAATAAAACTTACAGAAGGTGCTAGTCGGTCATCAGTGAGTCCAAATCTGGTTCCGTCTACTGTGCAAACTAACCTATTCTAACCCTACCACTATTATAACAAACGCACAGAATAATGACTCCCTTCGCCTGTGAGCTGGTTCACCACCAGGTTTCATTCAATAAGTAGTATTAAGTAGTTCTTGGAAACTACTTTTTTATAAAGTCACACAGTTCTACTGGGTTCTTCAAGGTTTCAATTGTCTCTTTCCTTTGATTATTCTTTCGTTCCATTTTGTTATTTCCCTTCTCTTACTCTACTTGTAGTTATCATTTTCCCATCATAGGATAACTTTGTCCAACAGTTAGACGGTATCCCTGGGTTCTTAATATTTAGTTCAATTGCTTTGGTTTCACTTTGGCCCTGGCTTTCCATTTCAAGCTGTTCTCTGTTTGCCTTTCACAGTACCCCCATTCGGTAATATCTCAGGGTTGTCCGCTGGATTATAAACCTTCCAGTAAGGATTGTTATTCCACATTAAGGGCCTTAACTTGACTGGGATGAGCATGAGTGTTCCAGACATAATTATCTTTTCCAGCTCTTACCCTTGAGGCTTTATCCTGACTGGGACAAGCAAGAGCATGCCAGTAATTATTCTCCTCCTCTTCATTCAGTTTCAATATCTTTTCAGGATGGAGACGAGTATGAGTGTGCCAGTAATAATTCTCTCCAGTCCCTCTTGCAGGTTCCCCGTTTCCTCAGTTACCTCTTAAGCTCGAGGACGTCGTCATCCGGTCTTTCGGTGGGTTGGGACCTTCTTCTGTACTTGTCAGCACGGCCTCTCGTAGCGCTTGCGATTTCAAACACGGTCTTGGCGGTTTCTGCTTTACTGCTTCCTCTTTCGTTCAAGTATCAGCGTTAACCTTGGACCCCACTGGTCCATACCCTCTCCATTTCGATCACAGCACAACTTAGCGCTTGTTCTGTGCCAGGGTTCCGCGACTTCACATCGGCGGCTCTAGTCCCTTCTCCACCCCAACGCCAGGTGTCAGAAACCTCAGCTGTATTTCGCCTTTGCATAGGATGCCGCGCTTGCAGCTTTCCTTCAGGATACTTCCAAAAGGAAGTTCATAACTCGTACGTTCGCTCTTGCTTCCCAGTATCTGCCCATTTCCTTTATTATGCTTTCCTGGGCCTTCCCCAGTGTATCGTTATAATCCTTTCTCTTGGTTTGCTTCATGATTGGTATTCTTCCACAGGCATTTTCCCTCGTCTCAGTATCAGGTCGTTTTTCCCTTAGCATAATCAATGTATCTTGATGGCAATAACAGATTTTGGTATGTTCAACCCTTTGTTCACTGGATGTCTTTAGAGGTATGTTGGTGGTATGTTTCTTAGTGAGTTCCTCAACAGAACGGGAATCATTGTCCCCAAAGGGGGTCTCTATCTCCCAGTGAGGTCCCACTGCCTCTACCCCTAGGGAGGGTATTGCGGAATTGGACTCTTCTCTGTAGCCTCACAGGGAAAGGCTCTCCCTTGGGGATAAGTGACCGATTCACGTGATTGGTCACAGTATACAAACAACTGTTTACATGTTCCTTTTCATATATTTTTCCCCTCCACTAAAACATATCAGCTGTAGCCCATCATACTATCTGTTGGTAATGGAGCTTAATTAGGGCTGGCTTGCAGCCAAACGTTTAAAGGGTTAGTGCACCCTTCTGAAGTTAAGTGAGAAAGTATTGTGACCTACCGGCTCTGCACCTCAGGCTCTCTTTCCAACAACGGAGCACAACAGAGAAGCAAGATCTGTACTTGCAAACAGAAACACTAAAGGGGGTTTGCAGAGCAGGGCGACACTGGCTGCAGAGGAAACGCCTTCCACTGATTCTATCAATGTATGAGGACGCAGAGGGCTCTGGAGAAAAAGATTTGTTGTGTTCAGATTAAGAGAGGCGGGATACCTTGTTGTCCAACCTATTGAAGTTTACTTTCTTAAATCATTGCAGATAGCCCAATTTCTTTCGAACATGTGGTCAATTTCAAATGCTATCTCACTCTCCACAGTATTGACTCTCCCCGGGGACTGAGGTGTTAATCAGGCGAACAGAGTGGTTTTAATGGCTTTGCGGAAGGCATTGCGTGAGGTTTTGGCACGAGGCATCATAGGAAGGGCGTTCCAGTGTAGGGAGGCAAGGTAAGGGAAACTAGCGCCTCCTGCCCTGGCTCTTTTTACTCTGGGCACAGTGAGCATGTTTGTGTAGGGTGTTCTGGTTGGCCTTGTAGATGTGGTGGGGTGGATTCTTTGTGATAGGTAAGCCGGTGCAGAAAGGTGGATGCATTTATGGGTAAGAGTCAGGGCTTTGAATATAACCCTCTCTTTTATTGGGAGCAAATGGGCTGATTTTCTAGTGGCCGAGATGTGTTCGCTTTTAGAGATACCTTGGGCTGCATGCAGAGCACTGTTCTAGATTACTTGCAGTTTTTCTAGATTTTTTGTGGAGGTCCCTAGGAAGAGTAGGTTACAGTAGTCCAGCCTAGAGCCAGTGATAGCTCTGGCTATGTTAGTGCAGTTCTCTTTGGAGAGAAAGGGCCTGGCAGCGTTAATGATTTTTGCATGGTAGGCTGCAGCAGAGGCAATTGCACTGACTTGTCTCATGGATAGGTTGGAGTCCAGATAGACTCCGATGGTCTTCACTGTGTCAGATACTGGGATTTTGATGGAGTCAATGGTGAAGTGGCTGAACTGGGTGTCAAGATTTTTAATAGTTTCAGTGGATCCTACCAGTAGGAGTTCTGTCTTGTCTGAGTTAAGGCAGAGTCCGTTGACAGCCATCCACGTTTGGATGGTGTTGTAAATTGTGTTAAGAGTCATTGAGTCTGTGTCATAGTTGCCTGTGATTGTGCGGAGGATCAGAGTATCGTCAGCATAGTTGGTGTAGGAGATACCCATGGCGTCAATGATGAGAAAGAGGGGGTGTGTAAAGATGTTGTAGAGAGTAGGGGAGAGGCAGGAGCCTTGGGGTACTCCACAGAGCATGATGTTGGGTGAGGCAGAGGCTAGATCAGAGAAAACTTGCATGGTCCTACCTTGTAGGAAGGAGGTGATCCATGCAGTGGCGTCAGGGGAGAATTTGGCTGTGGAGGTGAGGTGGTGGCATAGGACATTATGGTCTAAGAGGTCAAATGCCGCAGACCGGTCAAGAAGTAGGAGTAGGACCAGTTTACCTTGGTCTCTCGCATCGTCCATCTGGTTTTTGAGGTCAAGTAGAGCGGTCTCTGTTACCGTGCCTGGGGCGAAAGCCGGATTGTCGTAACCATAGGAGTTTGTTCTCTCCTATGAAGTGTTGTACTTGTAGGTATGCTGCTTTATCCAATATCTTAAGTGAGAAAGGGATGGTGGTGATGGGCCTGTAGTTATTGGGCAAGGTGGGGTCCAGTGTGTTTTATTTTAGGAGGGATTGGACCCAGGCTTCCTTTAGGCAAGAGGGGACTTTCCCAGAAGCAAAAGAAGTATTGACAAAGGCTGTTAGGAATGGAGCAAGGGTGTCTGCACAGTCCTTGATAATTGCGGCCGGGCAGGAGTCACCCTTACAGTTGGAAGTCTTCATAGTTTTCATGTCCTGCTCCTGTATGGCCTTGAAAGAGAAGAGGGGAGGGGTGTCGGGAGAAGAGGGGAGGGCGGGGGTGGTTTGGCTGGTGAGCGCTTGTTTGGTGTTCAGGATTTTCGGTTGTAGTGAATTCGGCTTGTTACGCATGGCCGTTTGGATGTTGCCAAACCATGTCTATCTTTGGTGAAATTTTGGGGGGTGGGTGGGTGTGGGGGTCTCTAGTTCTCTGAATATGGAGAACATTTTTTTTGCGTTAGACTTGGCGTCAGAGATTCTGGTTTCAAAGGATTTAGCTTTGGCATGAATGATGGCTTTCTTGTACTCCTTTGAGCTTGCTTTAAAGTCTTGTTTGTCTTCGTCAGCGTGGGTGGCTTACAAAAGCGTTAGGGCGGCACGTTTGTCAGTATGGAGTTTGAGGTGGTCTGGGGTGAACCATGCATTGGTGTGGCTAGTGTTTTTTTTTTTTCCGGGTTTGAGTGAGGCGATGGAATTGACTGCTGCTGTGATAACGGTGTCGTACGCTTGGGCAAGGGCTTCTGGGTCATTGGAGAAGGGGTGTCTAAAGGCTGGTCCCTGGAGGAATGGTAGAAGTCTGTCTTTCGTGAGTTGGCAAGCACTTCTTGTTAGTGCGGGAGGTATGGAGTGAGGGGGGGGGGGGGGGAGGAGGTACTGGCAGTGGAGATGCCAAAGGTGATGACCAGACCATGGCGTCGGGGTATTGCCTGTGATCGATAGAGAGCAGTTGTGTTGGGCGATCCAATCTAGTGTTCTGCCTAGCGTGTGGGTGGTGTCTGTGATTGAATTTCTAAATCCTAGGGTCTCAAGGGCTGTGTTGAGCGATTTGTCGGCGGGGTCTTTGGTGTCGTTCAAGCCTAGGTTAATGTCACTGAGTAGGATAGCTTTGGTTGGTTTTTTTTAGATTGTCTGCCAAGAGGTGGGTGAGGGAGGCCTGAAAATCGCCTATGGGGCCTGGAGGGTGGTAGACAAGGTGCATGGTAATGGTACAGTGGTGGGAGATGCTGAGTTCCAACTGGAGATAGTCACTGTTATTGTTCATGGTTTTGTCCATCTTTCTGATGGAGAGGGAGTCTTTGGCTATTAAAGCAACGCCTCCACCTTTGGATGGGCGGTCCTGTCTGATGTCTGTATAGCCTGGTGGGAGTGCAAGGTATAGGGCAGGGGCCGAGGCCGAGGCTTCATGTAACCAGGTTTCGGTAACCATAAGGAGGTCTAGGTTGTGACTGGTGATGAGGTCATGTATGTCTAAGGCGTGAGCGTTAATGGAGCGGGCATTGATCAGGGCGCACTTGAGATGGGGTCCTTGGGTGGACGTCGTTGGGTGGTATTGATCGGTGGATGTGGTGGTAAAAGAGGAATCAGTGGTGGTGGGTATGGCATTTACAACATTAAGGGTCATAGACAAGGGCATAGTAGCATAAAGGTCAATACATTGCGGGATGGGGGTAGGTAAGTGTGGAATCACAAATTGCATTGACAGAAATTGCACCAGGGGTCCCATATTCACGGGTGTCAGACACAGATATGGTGGTATTCAGCATATTTCAATTCAAAGTGGGAGTCCTGTTGGTTAGGTGAGAGGTGCGGGTAAGGTTGAGAGTCTCCTCCAAGTCAGATTTGAGACGGCTAGTGGCCATTGCTTGTAGGACGGAGAGTGCGTTTGTGATATGTGGTGGTGCCTTGCTTCGGGATTGCAGGCGGTCATTGCGGGCACTCGTGGGGGGTGGCTGTGATAGGAATGGGCGCGCATACGTGCAGGCGTGCAATCTCATTTGCCTGTTGGCAAAGGAGGCGCTGTTAAGGAGCGGGTGGGATTGGGGATCTTTACCTTGTGGAAAGATCAGGGTTCTGCGGCAGGCGAGCAGCAAAGAGCAGATAAGAGCATGGGAAGAGGCCTTTCCTCATGGCCTTCCCTGCTCCGCTTTGCCTCTCGGCCCTCTCCACCTCGATTTAAAGCAGGAGGGGGAGGAGAGGGGCAGGCTGAGAGAGGCTGGGCACTCGGGCCCTTGGCGGGAGCTCTTGCGGGCTTCTTTGTAGATGTGATGGCGTCCATGGCAACCATGGAAGTCATTACAGGATGCAGGGCCTCTAGGCAGCAGGAGGGGTGAATGGAACACTGAGATGTTCCAAAATGTACCTGATGTCGAGTCGGATTAGTTTCTAGCTGATCCTCCGTGTGTGAATCTGCTCGCAGCAGAGCAGATAAGAGCATGGGAAGAGGCCTTTCCTCATGGCCTTCCCTGCTCGGCTTTGCCCATTCCTGATACGCAGGAGAAATTAATAGTTACTCGCCGTAGTGACTAACATACTCATAGTCTATAGTCCCCTTTCCTCCATACTGCCTGGGCGTCCCTCGCTAGGGACGGGAGACGGAATCTTTTTCACTAGAAAAAAAATCTTCCCCTTTAATATTAGAGGCGCACGGGGCATGGCTCCCCTGACTGCGCCCACCGGCACCACTCCTCAGTCCACATTGACGGGTCGACAATTGTACCATTTCCTAATGCCACCAGTTTTATTAGGGTGGAGGATGGTGGGACGTATGGAGAAAAGGGGACTATGGACTAGGAGCATGTTAGTCACTACAGTGAGTAACTATTCATTACTCCTACATCCCGTCCCCTTTTCCTCTATACTGCATGCGATTACAACTGAATGTAGCCCCAGGGTGGAGAGGAGACCCTCATTAAGCGAACAAGTTCCTTAGAACTGCCTGTCCGAAAGCCACGTCTGATTTAGAGCCGGCGTCCAAACAGTAGTGCTTACAAAAATCCGAAGGGGTGGCCCAGGTGGCCACCCTGCTGATGACCTGCCGCTGGAAGGCGACGGCTGTAGCCGTGGCTCTGACAGCGTGGCCGTGCAAGTTAGCTGGAAGTGGTTTGTGCTGCCCTTCATAGGCCTCCTTGATGGCCAAAGCCATCCATCTTGCTATAGAGGCCTTGGACGCCCGAAGTTTGACAAGAGTGTGCGACTTGCGGAAGCTCTTGATCCTGTCCAGTTTGAATTTCAGAGCGCGTCTAACATCCAGACAGTGCAAGACCCTCTGAGCCTAGTCCTTAGGATCAGCAAAAATCATAGGTGAGACTATTTCCTCGTTTAGATGGAAAGCAGAGACTACCTTCAGTAGGCCCCTATGGCTGCCAAGTAGGTACAGCAGGTGTCGATTTGCATCCCTTAGTGAGCGATGTGTGCAGAGAATGAGAGCACATCCTCCAATGTGTAGGAGGTTAACGGCTGCCAGCATGGCATCTGCGTGGGATTGACAAAGGTGCAGCGAGACGTTGGAATAAAGCTTTCCGTAAGCTTCCAAGATCTTCTTCTCCTTGCCTAACCGTGTCGAGGACGAGGTGGCCGAGGACAACCGAGGCTTTGAGTAGAGGGATGCTGCAGCGATCACTGTAGAGTGTGGTTGAGGTGTGCCAACAGCAAGAGTGGATTCCCTCCATTTGCCTATACTTGGCGTTGAGGCGCTGGTTGACAGGCTGGGCCGAGTGGGGCTTAAGCCACCCTTTTTTGGCCAAAGCGACAACGTCCTTCTGCTTCGGGATTCCCGTTCTAGCCGCGGGGCGTAGAGTGAGGACCTCGGCCAGGACCCCTGCCTCCGGTTGTTCGACCCCAGGTTGAGGAAGCCCAAAGTACTCTACCGAACCTACGAGCCATTCGTGGAAGGCCTTGACTGACGACGGCGTCTCATAGTCCTCTTCCTCGTCGGTGTCCACCAGGGTTGTTCGCTTGGTCCAGAACGGGTGGAGGAGTGCTGGGCACGAGGGCTGCAGTGTGGCACCAGAGCCAAAGGCTGCAGCGGAGGCTGTTGTGGAACCGCCTGAAATGTGGGAGGCAGGGGAGCCGGAATTGAAGGAGCCGGCAAGGGCAGCAGGGGCTGCATTGTGGCCTGCGGCACTGGATCCATAGGAGGAATGACTATAGGTGCAGGCGGAGGGGCCGGAGGGACCATGTCCCTGATCACATCCTGGAGTTTCATCAATTCTTGGCTATGTTGGTCTGGTCTAACATGCAACATGTTCATTCAAGTATGTATATAGGTTCAACTTAGTTTCAAAAGGATTTCTGCAAGAGATTTTTTTCCCCCCTTTTTTCCTCTATGGTCGCGTCTCACTGGGTTAGTGGACTAGCCAAGAGAAGACCACATATAAACCTAGAGTGAGAAAAGAGAACCACAGGATGAGACTGCGCCCAATTTTTCAGAAGATGGTTTAATATATGGAAATGCCCTTTCAGATGATGACATGTGTTTCGGTCCCTTTTGAGACCTTCCTCAAATCAGGGCTTATTATGATATCTCACTAAACAATACATTCCAACATAAACATTAGACCATTATGTTTGATAGCATGTTTACATAAAAGGTGCAAATAATACAATACCATATAAATGATAGTAATTGAAACGAAAAATAAATAACCCCAAAGTAAAAAAGCCAGACAAAAATAGGGTGGGGAATGGGAGGAACAGAGGGTCTCGAGATAAATATAGATACCTTAGTTATTCATTACTTCTTATATGGTCATATTCTTAATTCAAAGATATATTGCAATTGTTTCTGTTTTACCTTCATTTCTCTAATGCCCCTTATTAGGTTTAGCAGAAAAGATCTGCTCTTCCAGTAACGGGTTAGATCCCTTCAGAAAAATAAGAGTATAATTTAGTATTTATACTGCTTCCAATATAAGCCTCATCAATGAAACATTCAGAGTGTCTATTGTTTCTACTATGTGTCTAGTACTCATTCAAAAATGTCGGGTTTCATTATCACCTCAGAAACTATAGTTTAAGTTATGCTATTAGGGTCGCCTTCATGCTCAATCCTAAATCCAAAAATATGTGCAGTCATCAATATTAGCATCCAACTGTTCACTTGTAACTGTATTTAGCATGTGCATTATATGAACCTTATGATGCGAAAGAATGGTGCTCGCATTCCCGCCAAATTGGGCATAATTAAATTAATACGTGTGCGTTTGCTATCTCGCACACTGAGTTACGGCCGAGTATTGCAATAAAAGTCAGACCGCCGCACTTCTGCGACGGTCTCTTACCCTCGAGTAGTTATCTTGCGTTAGATCGCGTGCAGCCAAGTTGTCCGGAGGGGACGTCCGTATGCGTCCCCCTTCCGTATTAATCTGTTGTTGTCATGGCAACGGACCCGATAGTGGGTCCGTTTTCCATGTAAAGTGCCAGTATTAGCCAGTATAATATGGCAGACATCTTAGAACGATAGCTTTTAGCACGGTATAGGCTTGTAAGCAAATACAGATCGCAGATCTTTCATTTTTATATGCTATAATATTTTGCGGACGGATTATCTTGTCAATCAGCAATATAGTAAACAAATTCTAAGTCACATTCATAAGGTTATACCACCTACCGCAAAGTGGTACATTATTCTTTCCGACAGTGCGCATTAAGGTTATTTACCGACCTCACAGTCTCAAATACCAGCTCTCATGCCCAACAAATGAAAGGTATGGTTGTATTGCAAGAGATTGCATCGTTAGAGGTAAGGGCCATCAACACTCCATTGTGATGGTCCTGATTGCTATCATCTTTAATGAATTAGGTCAAATGAAGCCCGGTCTGATATTATGTCCCGTTTCCCAACCAGACTTGTGTTATTCCGTGCAATTAACAGCATTTTATCATGGTAATTCACTCAGATAGTCAGATTCACTACACTGTGTGCAATACAATATGAACCAAATGCAAAGATGTCCCTTCAAAGAAAAGACACCATCTCATTGTCTGTGTTTAGTCCAAGGACTGTAGAATTCAGTTTACAAATTGTTCTCGCCTCTGCTTGTCTCAGTTTCTTTTCCTTGCTACCACCTCTTTTACCTAAGGTTACTTTCTGGAGCCTAATGAATCTTATGTCCGCCTTATTGTCCATTTGGTGGTTCTCTTGCAATGGCATGCCAGTGGTAATCTTGGGTCTTGACTGCAGATTTTGGCTAAGTGTTCTTTGACCCGAATTCTTAATTCTCTGATCGTGCTGCCGATGTAGACCAAGTTACATACACATATAATCCCATAGACTACATGTTTTGTCTGCGAGGTAAACCTGCCCTGCGATGCTGATTGATAACCTGTAGGCCATGTACCTGGTTGACACCAGTCCCACCTTGCAACTCATTCTGCCACCTGCTCCGTTCCAAGGGGCGGAATCGGACGAGTGGCCATCTTTTCTGTCACAGTGGCTATCTTGTCGAGATGCGTGCCACGTGCCAAAGTCATGGTGCTTGGCTCACTGGGCCCAGCTTCCTCCAGGACTCTTGGCGGTGGAGCATGAGACCTAACCTGCACCTCAGGACGGGGCCTGGTAGGCATGTTGCTCTCAGCGGTATAGCCGGTAGTGGTGCGTGCAGACACCCCCTCATACATGTGGCCGGTACTAGGGCGTAGCACCTCCGGTTTACACCCAGTAAAAGAACCTTGCAGTCCCTCAGCACCGTCTCCGGAAGGATCCAATGACCCCCTCAGCCTGGTGGAAGGTAGCAGGTATAGCCTCGGTACCAGTGCTGGTGCGAGAACTGGAAAGGTTCCACCTGCTTGGGCGCTTCCTTGGGAAAGCCGCCCTTCCGGGGTGCGATGGAAAAAAGCGGCCCTCCTTTGGGCCTCGAATTATGTCTGACGAAGTCCTCTGGTGGCGATTTCTCAAAGAGCTACCTCCAACAAGCTAATCTGTTCTTCAGAGCACACGGTTTAAGCGCGTTGTACATGGTACAACCGTCGCAGCTATGGTCGGGGCCAAGGCAGCGGAGGCAAAGAGCATGGGGATCAGACGTAGGGAAGAGCCCCTCGCAGTCTGGACACCTGCTGAAGCCCGCTGACGTCAAGCGCCGGGGAGGAGCGTGGCGCCAGAGGACCGGGTACCTAATTGATAAACAGAAGACAAAAAGACAGGAGAAAGTATCCAGGAAGTGTGTGGTATTACAAGGTCGAAGCCAAACCCAGGAGCGCTTGTGAAATCGTCCTGTTGCCATCGACACGGAAACGGGGACTGAGGAGTGGAGCCGGTGGTCGGAGTCAGGGGAGCACATGCTCCCAGGACCGTGCCCCAGCACCTCTAAATTTAATGGGGAAGATGATGTTTTCTGGTGAAAAAGGTTCCGTCTCCCGTCCCTAGCGAGGGCCGAACATGCATTACGGAGGAAAGGGGACGGAACGTAGGAGTATGGTGGTGTAGGAGACGTTACGTGGACACATGAGGTTCGTCATTGGCGCTGCACTGGTAGAAGTCAAACTGGCATATCGGGTAGCAGGGTGTTGATGGGGGGAGGTGGTACACTGAGGTGGGAGCACAGCACGGATGACAGCCAAAGGAGTAGAGGTTTATTACCAGTTTTGTTTCTGTTTATACATCAAGTGCCAACATACTCCATTTGGCGGAATGCAATTGTTTCGCCCTTACCCAGGCTCTCTCAAGGCACAAAGCTGTATTTCAGTTACCCAACTGTGAGCATAGTCTCTAATACATTTTTGATCACTGAGTTCCATCCTATACATTGATTGTGCAGAGCATTTCATCAGTGCCAATCCTAAATAATGTTTTTCCTGGCATATGGTGCATTCATCACTGTTGCATCACAGTAAAGATCTACAGTCCCATCATACACACAACTCTGTTCTTTAAAGCATTGTTATTTTGAAACCAATATGGAGTTCTACAGTGCTTAGATACAGGCGGGGATGGAAAGGAAGGGTTAAGGCAAAAAATAAATCAGTGCCTAGTTAGGAATTTGCATCCAGCATCATTTGTTACCTACTGTGGTTTAAATTCAGTTTTCAATAGTCTTCTTTCGATTTAAAGTCGACGTTGTAGTTAGGTTAGGTCAGTTTCTAAAAAATCATCTCAAATAGATCAGAAGAAGCTCCTTTAAGCCATTGCGGGTTTACCTAGAAATGAAAATCATCAAGACAGATTTGTATTGTTGAAACCATTGAATGGTATCCAGAATCTAATGCGAGCTAGCATATGTTATACATTTGTTCCCCTAAGACTAGTCTCTTCTAAGTTAAGTGTGTCTAGTTAGTCATGAATATAATATTAAGTCCCCTCAGTATAAATATATGATAGTTGGTTAGGCCGTCAGTTACCTGTGCAGCCGGTTTCATTGGGTGTTCAAAGTTGAGCTGTTACTCATTAAGCTTTAATTATTGTTTGGTTAATTCAGTAACTTCCACATAAGGAAGAAGCCAAAATTCAGTAAATTACTAGCCAGAATGGGAGGTAATGTGTATGTGTATATATGTGATCCATTACTCACTGTTATTGTATTTCTGATGCTTGTATCTGCTTAGATTCACATGCTGTGCATAGGCCGACATCTAGTGGAAGCTGCAGAGTATTACAGTTTGTTTTTCAAAACTCAAAAATGGGCATCGACACAGGGCCTGCCAGTAATACTATCCCTAGTGTGACGTCCACTGTACCCATGATCCCTCACGCGTGTAGGACCCTCAGATTGTATTTTTTCTGACATGAGGTAGCATGAGGAGTAGCACGAGTACAGTTTATCCAAGCAGATAGAGGATAAGACTACAAGCATCCATGCGCCTTCTCTCAGAGGGGAGGAAGGGCGGGTGCATGTGAATCTAAGCAGATACAAGCACGGTGAGTAATGTATCCCTTCTGAGGCTTGGAGAATCTGCTTAGATCACATGCTGTGCATTGATTAGCAAGTATTGATTAGCAAGCAGTGTTAGAAGAAGGAGGTGGGATGTGAGAAGGGTCATGAGCAAACGGGTGTGTTAGAACCGCTTGTCCCACTTGAGTATCTGTCTTGGAATGAGTGTCAATGCAGTAGTGCTGAGTAAAAGTGTGAATAGAGCTCCATGTAGCTGCTTTGCAAATGGTGTCAAGGAGTACATTTGCAATGAAAGCCAGAGTGGCCCCAGTACCTCTAGTAGAGTGGGCTCTTGGTGTAAAAGGCAGAGCTTTTTCAGAAAGGGAGTAACATAGCTGGATACAATTGACTATCCACTTCGAGATGGCACCTTTAGAGACGCGATCTCCCTCTCTGCCTGTAGCTATGAGACAAACAGTTGGTCTGTTTTTCTTAGCGGCCTGGTCTTGTCTACATCTAGAGTATGTAGTTTCACCTCAGCAGAGCTTTTGGGTTCTTGGAAGAAGGCCGGAAGCTCAATGGACTGGTTAACGTGGAATTTAGAAATGAACTTGGGTGAGAACCTAGGATGTGTTCGTAGAACCAGTTTATCCTTGTGAACAGTAAAGAAATGATCCTGCACTTACAGAGCCTGAATTTCACTGACCCTTCTTATGGGTGTAATGGCTACTAAGAAGCCAGTTTTATAGGTCAAGTGTTTGAGGCTGGCTTTATGCATGGGTTCAAAGGGTGGTCCCGTGAGCTTAGCAAGCACCACATTAAGGTCCCATCCTGGTGGTGGGTTTGAGATTGGAGGGTGAGTCTCTTTAACCCTTCCATGAAGGCTTTAAGCATTGGTACTTTCCACCACAAAACCTTGTTATGGGAGGTGGTGTAGGCTGACAGCACCGCCAGGTGTACCTTGAGTGAATTAAATACCAACCCTGCACCCAGCAGGTGGAGCATGTAGGTGACAATATCGGAAGGAGTGCAATCAACCGGGTTGATTTGCTTATTCTGGCACCAGATAACAAATCTTTTCCATTTATCAAAATAACAGTGCCTCGTGTTTGGTTTCCTAGATTCCTTTAGGATGTCCATGCACATCTGTGGTAAGTTGAGGTGTCCAAACTCTGACTTCAGGAGCCATGCTGCCAAGTTCATTGAGCTGGCTTGAGGCTGCACTGTTTTACCTTGGTGCTGGGATAGTAGGTCGTGCTAGCACGGGAGTCTGATGGTACCATGTAATAATGTCCCCACAAAAATATCGCCATGCAAAAATATCGCTGAAAAATGGCTGTTTTTTTTGTGGGGACATTATTGCATGCAACATACGGGGGGACACCCACGCAACCCCTAAATCCTTTTTTTTGTCTTTTTTTTCTGGCTGCCCCTATCCCCATATATATGGTCACCCATATAATATCGCGACAACCTTTTCCCGGCGATATTATGTATGGCGACCATATATATATGGGGATAATATTACCCGATACCAGTCTGATGGGTTCGCACGCTGCTAGTCTTTACAGGTGTGGGAACCACGGTTGTCGCGCCCACATGGGAGCAACTAGGATGAGCATCATCAATTCCCTGTGCATCTTGTTGACCACCTTCCTAATGAGAGGAGTTGGTGGAAAATCGTAGGCAAACATCCCAGACCAGTTCATCCACAGGGCGTTCCCTTTGGAGTCTGGCTGGGGGAACCTGGATGCGAATCCTGGGCATTGTTTGTTTTCGCTTGGCTTCAGCAAATAGGTCTATAGTGGGGAAACCCCACTGTGAGAAGAGATCTTCTACGATTTCTTTGTGTAGACACCATTCGTGTCCTTCTGGGAGGGGATCTCTGCTCAAAGCGTCTGCCAGTGAATTGAGATCCCCTAGAACATGTTGAAATGACAGGTAAATGTTCCGTCTGAGTGCCCATGTCCAAATTTTCTGGGCAAGCCTGAACAGATTTGGCGAACGAGTCCCTCCCTGTTTGTTTAAGTAAAACATTGCTGTTGTACTGTGTGTTAAGATCTGTACTAACAGGTTCGAACACTCAAAGCGCTCTGAAGACTGCCAGAAGCTCTAGCAGATTGATATGATTCTTGGCCACTGAGTGAGACCAGAGACCCGGAGCTGTGTGGTGAAGGTGGTGTGCTCCCCACCCTGACAGGGACGCGTCTGTAGTGACTACAGCTTGTATTTCCGGATTGTAAAAGGGTTTCCCCTTTGACAGGTTCTCTCTTGTCCACCAGTGAAGACCTTGTGCAAGTGTTGGCGAAACGACCACTAGATCATCCCACTGACCACTTGCCTGAGACCACTGTTTCGCCAACCATTCTTGCATGGGTCGCATGCGCAGGCGCATGTGGGAGACCAGGTAAATACATGACGCCATCATGCCTAGCAAACGCATCGCTTTGCGCACCCTTATCTGGCGACCGGGCTGATATTGAGGAATTTGCAGTAGTATATTCCGAATTCTTTCCTCTGATGGAAAGGCAACCCCTCTTGAGTGTTTAGGACAGCTCCTAGGAACTGTTTTAGAGGTGCTTGGCACCAGGCTTGATTTTTTCTTGTTGATTGAGAATCCCAATTCGAAGAGAAGGTCGATCGTTCTTTGGATGTTGGACCTGCAAATTACTGGGGTTTCCCCCGTGATGAGCCAGTCGTCCAGGTAAGGGTACACTGGGATTGCCTCCCTGCGTAGGTGTGCCGCCACCACCGCCAGTACCTTGGTGAATACCCTTGGAGCCAAGGCTATACCGAAGGGCAGCACTTTGAACTGGTAGTGCTGCCTGTCCATCTTGAAGCGCAAGAATCTTCTGTGCGCTGGGAACATGGAAATATGAAAATAGGCATCTTTCATGTCCAATGTTGCCAAGTAATCCCCTCTTTTTAGGAGTGGGATTACCTCTTGGAGAGTAGTCATGCGAAATATTTGGGGCTTGACATACTTGTTTTCAGGGCGTAAGTCTAATACTGGGCGCATTGTCAAATCTTTTTTTGGCACAAGGAAGTAAGTTGAATAGATACACTTGTTTACCTGGTTGCCCGGGACGAGTTCTATCGCGTCCTTTGCGAGAAGATTGACTATTTCCTCGAGGAGGATCTTCTGGTGGTCTAGGGAATGTATTTTTTGTCATGGAGGGTGGTTGCGGGGGCGCTCTAGCAGTTTGATGTAGCATCCTGCAGACACTGTGGACAGCACCCATCTGTCCGATGTGATCCCTTCCCATGCCTGGGTGAAGTTGGAAATGCACCCCCCTACTGGGGATGCATGGGAAGGGACCCCGAGCGGAACGTCACTGCTTTGCGGGAGGCGTACGGCCTCTGCCAGGGCTGCCTCTACCCTCTACCACGGCTCCTCTTGTTACCTCTGCCGTAACTTTGGGTAGTCTGCTGTTTGCCACCCCATGATGTACCCTGTCCCTGTGTATAATTGGAGCCCTGTTGTGAATTTTGGCTGCGTGAGCGACGAAAATTACCATTCCCTCTTTGATTAGTGGGCTTATTCGTCAATTGTCCCATACTAGTCTTTGGCAGTTTTTAGTGCATCCTCCACCGCTTTGCCAAACGAGACATTCGGTTCGACCGGCATGTCATTAAGGGTCGTCTGTGTTTCGGGTTTAAACCCGGACTGTCTTAGCCAGGCGTACCTTTTAATGACAGTGGTCTCTGCTATGAGCCAGCCTGCATTATCTGTGGCATCAAAGGTTGTCTTGACGATGCAACCTGACACGGCTCTACCCTCCGACGCGATCTGGGCCAACTGACCCTTTAGTGGTTCCGGTGCGGAGTCAATGAGAGCAGCTACCTGCTCCCACTGGTGGCAATTATAGCTTGCCAGCAGAGTGGTGGTGTTGGCGATTCTCGCTTGGTAAGCAGAAGTGGAGGCTACCTTCCTTCCTAACCCATAAATTCTCTTGCTCTCCTTATCCAGGGGAGCCTCAGATGATGATGATTATAGCGGTGTCCCCGCTCTCTTTCTGGTGTTCGTGATTACTAAGGCGTCGGGCTTCAGTTGACCCCTTATGTAAAGAGGGTCTGACTGGGCGGCCCTGAACATCTTCTCAATTCTGGGGTTTACATCCGTGGTGAGATTAGGATTAAGAAGGGAAGGATCAATTCTAACTTGGATTGATTTGAGAATAGGAATGGCTTGAGCAATGGGTTTCTTGTCTCCCACTAGCTCTTCTGCGAAGTCCATCTCCTCTTGTGCCCCCCCGAGTGTCAATGCGGAAGTGCTCTGCCGCTCTAGCCAAGACCTCATTTAGCAGGGGCTGGTTATCTACTGGAGAGTCGGTAACCTGAGGTTCTTTGTGAACGGGAGAGTCTATATTGTAGACCTCTGCGACGTCTTCCTCCGCCCCATCCTGGCCCTCGTCATCTCCATAATAATCTACCCCCGTTTGGTCGTCCAACAATTGCAAGTCTGGATCCTCAGTATATTGTTGTGGATCCTCACTATACTGTTGATAAGGCTGTATGTAGTAAGGGTTTGAAATGAGGCCCTGAGTTGGAGTCTCAAATCGAGGTTTTTTACTAGGGGGCTGAGGGTCCCTGGATCCTGAAGGAGTAGCACTGTCTGGAGTGTAAGTGAGGAAATGTTCTGGGTTTTTAGAGTAGAAATCAGCCAGGGAAGACATTCTCCTCATTACCCTGTCTATATTTTCACTGCTCCATTCTCTAGAGCTGGGGATGACAAACTCTTGTGAAGGTTCCCCTCCTGTTCCCCTATCGTGAGGAGTGGGAGGAATAGGTTTGGTCTTAGGGGCAGAGACAGGGGTCTTGGAACTTTCCTTATCTGAAGACTTCTATTTGTCCTTAAGTGTCTGTGGTGCAGAAGTAGTGTACTGACTTTCTGCTGTTCAGCCCCCTTCCCCCTGAGTAGAAGAGTGTTTTCCTGAAGTTTTAACCTTTTCGACGCCTGGCGTCGAGATTCAGGGGTACTCTCTCTCTCTCTTTCGAGTGTGAAAGTCGAGATTCGGAAGCAGACGCCGAACGGGCTGCCGGAGTCTACTTCTGGTGTGCTGCCTGGGGGTGGAGGTCGGATTAGTCTTCCGACGACCGTACCTCCATGACTTGGGGAAGTGAGGCACTCTTGGCAACTGTGGACGTTGCCTTGTGTCGTGCGGCAATCTCGACCTGGAACACCCACAGGACACCAACTCCGTGGACTGCTCTCTTCGTGCCTCCTTCCGAGAACTCGACACGCGTGTCGAGTCTTGGCTGGACTTAGAGTGTTTATGTGTAGTAGTAGTGTGGGTAGCGCTTGTGTCACCGGGTGTGTTCCCCATAACTGCCCTGCCGGACAATCCTCTGAGGTCGGGGACTAGCGCTTGGGGGTCTTTCGACACCTCTGTGCCCTCGCCATCCGAAAGCACAGCGTCACTGTAGGCACCGACCGCTTCCATGGCCTCGAGATGCCTGGCGTGGTGGGCCCAACGTTTAGTGGAGCGGTCCTTTAGTGTTTTCGCCTTAAACAGGCTACAGGCTCTGCAATTAGCCTCGGGGTGATCCCTCGGCAAGCAGAGGTTACAGGTGGCGTGTTGTAAACCCAAGGGTACTTTTGGTCACACTTGGGGCAAAATTTAAATGGAATACTCTCCATATGCACCTAGTGGCAGCGGGCTTGTGTGTGTAGGAAATAATAAGAGTGTAGAGTATGTTTCCACCTCCCACTCTCCCTACTTGCAGGGCCGAGGCCAGAGGCCTTCCGAGGCCCAAAGTCCATCGTGCAGCTCTCGACAGTTGTTTGTTCTTCGGACCGGCGTCGATCTTTGATGTCTCGACGTGGGAGTGAAAGAACGGGGAAATTCATATCGATTTTAGCAAAATGGCTGAAAGCCAGGGACCTCTGCGCAATGCTTCCGACAGTATGGCAGAAAAAAAACAATCTGAGGGATCATGGGTACAGTGGACGTCACACTAGGGATAGTATTAGTGGCACGCCCTGTGTCGACGCCCATTTTTGAGTTTCAAAAAACAAACTAATACTCTGCAGCGTCCACTAGATGTCGGCCTATGCACAGCATGTGATCTAAGCAGATTCCGTCAGTCTCTCTCTCTCCCTCTCTCCCTCCCTCTCTCCCTCCCTCTCTCCCTCCCTCCCCCTCCCTCCCTCCCTCCCTCCCTCCCTCCCTCCCTCCCTCCCCCTGAAAGTGGGGGTTTAAACTTATTGCATGTTGATGACGTAATCCGTGATTACGTCATCAACGCAGGAGTCCTAACAGGGCGTAATGATCAGGGAATGTTGCATTTCAAGTTGTGTTTATTTTATATGCAAACAACATTTTATTCCCCAGTTTGCACACACGGAGTATGGGGGATGCAAAAATGTGCTATTTAATAGTGAAACTAAATTCATTCTCTGTTTAGGTCAATCGCTTATTAAATATTTCCCTCTCTCTACCCCTGCGCTCCTCTGGCACTAACTCTTACTGTGTGAAGCGTTTCGATAAACCGAGGACAGAAGGTCGACGCTTTCCTCAGCTGGCCCCCCTTCTTGGGAACAGCCTCCCCCTCCCTCTTCGTCTTGAGCAGGACTTTCTTAATTTCCAAAAGCTCCTCAAGACTTTCCTCTTTACCTCCTCCCCCCAATCTCCTCTGCTAATCTCACAGTGGCTTGTTTGGTATGCAAGGCCATTATGCATCCTCTGAGCCCGTACCTCCCACACCAAATTTCCCCAGGCTTCTGTCTATCCGTAGCACTTGCCTCGGCTCACCCTCCACCCTGGAGGCTTGCACTTACCCTTCATTGCACTTCACCTGTTGCTCATCCATGAGAACTACAGCACCAATCCGATTCCCCCTTCCATCTGCACTTGCACGTTCTGAACACCCACAAGGCATAGTAGGTTTGTCCTCCCCACCCCCGGTATTTATATTTCTTTATGTATGTTATTGTATTAATTGTTAAATTGTTCACATTCCCTTGTCTTCTCTCTGTTGCCCTGTGGGCCCTTTGAAACAGTATTTACTTCCTGTATAAGCGCCTAACAAGCAAAGAAACAAAATAAAAAAATAAATCCTGATCATCAATGTATGTGCCCACTGTCTACTGGACCTAAAAGTTGTTCTTACCTTGGTTTATAAAAGCAATGAAGTTCTAAACTATATAAAAATTCAATGTGAATATCTATAGCGCATGCCATTATTATGGCGAGGAAAATAAATGTTTCCCAAACAAGTGTCCATTTCAGGGTGAACTAAACATTACAGTCAATTGATATAAAAGTTTGCAAAACATTCAGTTCTCATTTTTAAATGATTTCCCCATAGAGTGTATATACAGGCATTTATAATAATGTACATTGACCAAATTGGTGTGTTCCGACATCTGAAATGAGGAGTCGTCATCACTGGTTGGTATTTGGCGTCGGAGCTCGATTATAAATTGCTGCAAATTCTTGGATTCGAATTCCAGCCCATGCTCTGTGCCCTTTTTGATAGATTCTTATGAGTCATAGCTAATGCTCTGGTTCTGGTAAACGCCTAAAGCCGCATCTGAATAGGTAATCTAACAGAAGGATCTATCTGAGCCTGCATGTAATGTGTGCTATGACTATCTAAACAGAAGTAATCGCCTCCATCATTGTCTCTGCAAAGTGTGTCTTGTTGTAGAATAGCAGAAATGTGTTTCTAGTTTCCTCTATGTTTTATGAAGAAAGAAAAGTATTAACCCTTTCTCTGATTATTTTACGAATTTTACAGTAGATACTACCTAAAGATGTGTAAATGTTTTTGAAGATTTGCATTTGTAAATGTATATTTGGAAAGTTGCGTTGCAACTAAATCAATTAAAGGAGTTAAAAAAAAATACCATGATCGCTTGTATTAGATTCTGGATAGTAATCAATGGATTCAACAAAAATAAATCTGTCTGGATTTTAAACTGGAGGTAAACAAGCTTAAAGGGGCTTCTTCTGACCCATTTCAGATGATTATTTAGAAACTGACCTTACTCAACTACAACATGGACTTTAACTAGAAAGAAGAGTATTGGAAACTGAATTTAAAAACACACTAGGTAAGAAATTAAGCTAGAGTTCCAACTAAAAAGAGTGATTATAAAACCAAAACCCTAACTAGGCGCTAATCTATTTTTTTGCCTTAACCCTTCCTTCCCACCTGTCTACTAACCACTGTAGAACTTAATATTTAAAGAACTGAGTTGTGTGTATGATATTACTGTAGATCTTTACTGTGATGCGACAGTGATGAATGCAACATATGCCAGCAAAAACATTATTTAGGATTGACACTGATGAAATGCTATGCACAATCAATGTATACGATAGAACCCACTGATCAAAAATGTATTCGAGAGACTATGCTCACAGTTGGGTAACTTGAATACAGCTTTGTGCCTTGAGAAAGCCCGGATAAGGGTGAAACAATTCAACGTGCCTCCGAATGGAGTATGTTGACACTTTATGTATAAACAGAAACTAAACTGGTATTAAACCAAATAAACATTTCAAGACTCCAATTTACTTTTTTGAACCTACCGAAGCCTAGGTGCAGGTACAAATGTAACAGCTTAGACCTATGACCAATTGACAAACAAGCATGGTAGCCTATTGTGTTTGTTGCATCTGTGGTCTACTTTATGTTGGGGAGACTAAGAGAAGCCTGAGTGAGGATCGCTGAGCATCGCTCAAAGTCAGGTGTAAGACAAGTGGGGCACCGATGGTACAACATTTCATGAAACAAAAACATCCAGAAGAGAATTTATTTTGGAGGATCATTGATCTAGTGACTGGTTCCAGCAATACAGAGAATGCATTATTACATGAAGCACAGTGGATACATCGTTTAAAAACACACACTTTAGGTTTAAATGAGCAATTCCAAGTAGCCTGAAGATGTGATTTTGGCAACCTTTGTAAATGTGAATATATCGATCGCCCTATAAACAGCGTATTAACACCAGTCTACACACAAAATAGCATCTGCGACTAATGCGGATACCACTGATGTGCCCACTTAACATCTAGGATTACACGACATTATTTCTAAATAAAAGGAGAAAGAAATAGAACTAGCAACTGTATGTGTATTGATACCCAAAGCATATGGTACACTTGAATGGATGCGATTGTTGTACAAAGTGAAAATAGCAAATTAGGGTGCATTACAGGACAACTCTATAGGATTGATATACATAAGCCCTGATAACATATTTGATGGGGGCTACCTTGCTGTAGCAATATCAGAGAATCTAGTAATGATGTTCAGTACGTTGATCACGTGGTGACACGTCATGGACATTTGTGTATATACCTACCATTCTATTTGCAACTCAACAGTTAAAAAAATAAAGGTTACAAGTAATGTTAGTGATGAGATGATTGTGTACTTTAAAAATTGCAAGCAACCACCAAGGGTGCTGTATTACAACTCAACAACTTCATAGGACTGCTAACTCTTATAACACCTAAGATGGCAGTTACTTTGTTGCAGCGATATCGAAGAATGCATCAATGATGTTCACTATGTCTATCACGTGGCAACGCATTACGCTGAGTGAACCCGGATATTGTGTAATTTTGACAGAAAATGCCGGCTGTTCACTATGCAACATCAGTTAATGACCGAGTAGGGGTGAGTGACAAGGAGGTAATTAATAGTTTGTTGTACAAGAGAGAAGGTCCAGCAGATCCTTTAGTTATAATGTCCCCTCCTGTATTTAAGAAGATATTTCCACTTCTAAGCAATATATTTTGTGGATGATTTTATTCTTCATAGGATATTAAAGAATCAATGAATGGAGAATTTAAGGTAAATACTGGGACTACTATATAATATGACGCCATTTTATTAACAGTAGGAAACACAATAATAATGCCATGTATGTCTCTGCTAGATAACACAAGAGGACATAAAATAGAGCTTCTGATAACAGGTAGACCGTTTCATTTAATGTGGTGGGTCGATATGTTGATGTTTCACATTGCAATTGTGGGGAGAGTAAACTCATCAATTCTTGAGGTAAAAATCTAGAATAATTTAAAATCATTCTAATACAAATAATTTTTTTAATGACAAGAAACTTGATTCAAAAGATCTGCCAAGATGGAAGATTGAAATATAGTCCACTTGTCCAAAACAATACGGGATGGTCCTGAGGAAGGCATTTAAATTAGGATACCCCAAAACGTTTTGATTATGTCAACGTTTTACCGTCAACCCCCAATATCTTTTTGACCAGAATTTGGATTATAAAGATTGATTCTTTGGGCCATTGGAAGTAGGATACTCATTATTTATTTATTAATGTGTTATAGCTTAACATAAGCTTTTCACATTTCATAAATCAATACGAATTACAAAAAGTACTATTGTAACTTAAACATATAGAAAAATACATAAAGAATTAAAATTAAAAAGGAGCAAGAACAATAATAAGAGGATTTTCAATATATCTGGAATGAAGAGAATTAAATCTAAATAATGTATGAACAGTACATAGGCATTAATCGTTGTTTACCTATGTTCAATTCTTTTTCATGGCAATTTCACGTTCTAAAAAGTTCTAAAAGACAAATTGTTAGTAAAAGCACTTATTGATTCGTAAGTGAAGCTTTAACGCACCGGTAGATCAGAGCAGTAAGACATCTATATACTTATACCCAGCAGTTTCTCTACAGTCAACCATACGTTACACACTGCAATGTAAAATTTCATCTCAATCGCATTGATCACCCTAAACCAGAAGTCATTACTGCTTATATGGTCCATACTATGGACAAAATCAACATAACATGTCGAGTAAGTTTTTAACATGGCAGGACACCTAGTTAGGACATGTTTACCAGATTCGGTCTCAGATCTGTTCATACAGAGCCGGCAGAAGCGTTCTAATATAGTAAGGTTACTCATAATCCCACTGGTGGCCAGTACCGGTAGCTGGGCAATCCTCAGCAAGAGGATGAATCGTCTGAGGCGAGGTGAAGGACACACAGAGACAAGTATGGCAGTGGCTTCTTAAAGGTGTATCTCATGTGTTGAACACATTTGTAGAGTTTCAGATCTTCCAAACGTGCAAAATTGTCAATCCAGTCATCTAGTTCAGACTTCTTAGACAATGCTCGCAGTGAAGTGGCTATGTCCCCATATGACCCATTGGTCCAGCCAATCTTCTCCAGGTAGCAACCATATGTTTCTTCAGGAATGGAAATGTGGAAGACTTGTTAATTTCACTGTACATAGCAGTCAACAAGAGGCTATCTGCATACGGCATCATTTTTAAGTACAATTCAGCCCTCTTTCGGAGTACCTGAGATTTCCACGAGATGAGACCCAATTCCAGTCTAAGAATGGACATGGGTATACATGTCGGGAGTCCAAGTATTTTCTTCCAATATTTCCCCTCAAGTATCTGCAGCCACCCCAGGTCCATTAACTGCAAGGCTTCTAGGCCATAGGTGATCATGGGTGCTAATACTTGCAGATATAGTTGACGTGCAGCCCAGATAGTGTACCCACAGTGAGAAGTAGAAAAACGGTATATCAGGGCAGTGATTTGGGCCGCTCACATAATTTGAGCTTGCTTACACATAGTATATTGGCCCTTGGGCTCAATCTCAATGCCCAAGAATCTATAATAGGGTGTGTACTGAATTGCAGACCCAAGTATTTTAATGCTCACTCGTGCCATCTTCTTGCTGCTGAAAACCACCATCTGGGTTTTGTCCAGATTGATTGAAAGGCCGTTTCTTTGGGCATAAGACCATAACGCCTTCAATGAGCTACCAAGTCCACTATTTGTATGGTCCATAAGTCATCAGCATACGCTAGGACCAAGCAGTGGGCAGTGCCTATCTTAGAGGGACAGTTGTGCTCTGCTGATAGTATTTTCGGTATGTCGTGGACAAACAGATTATATAATATTGGTGCTGTCACGCAGCCTTGTTTTACGCCACGAGTTTGTCCAATCTTATTAGTCGTGTTCCCCTTAGAGTCTAACTTCAGGAAGGCTGTAGTGTTGTAGTGTAGCAATCTGAGGTAATATAGTATCCCTTTGGGGCAGCCCAAGATCTCAAGTTTAGACCACAGAAGTTCTCTTGGAACTAGGTCAAAGGCCGCCTTGAAATCAAATAATGCATATAGTGGTGGATTGCCAGTTGTGGCCTTATTTCAAAGTATGTCCATTACAGCCAAGTTGTGCACTGTGGGTATCCACCCCTGAAGCCACATTGGAATTGATCTAAAATCTTCTCTCTATCCACCCATGTTTGTAATTCATGTAATAAGTACATCGCAAATAATTTGCCCGTACAGTCCAACATGGACGGTAGTCGATAGTTGGATGGGTCTCTCCGGTCGCCCCTCTTGTAAATCGGGACCAAAATTGCTGTCTGCCATGATTCTGGGATGCGTCCGTCATTAAGAATCTTGTCAAATAATATTTTCAGGACTTCTGCCCAATATTCCGGATTGCTTTTTAGTATAGCATTTGCCAGGCCATTAGGTCCGGGTGCTGTCGATGATTTGAGCTTTTTTTTATCCTGGCAGTTAGCGATTCAAATGTCACCTTAAAAGGGGGAGGGGGTCGACCCAAATTTACCGTCTCCTGGAACTGTCCAGGGGCAGTATAATTGCGTCTTCTCAGAAATTCCTCCCACTGGCCTACACCAATAGGGTTAGTGAGGGAACTACTAGTGCCACCCCTTGCCTTGCTCAGCAGTCCCCATATAGACAGGGAGTTCCCTGTGCAAAGTATTTGGACCGTCTTTTGCCACTTAAGTAGTTTAGCTATATAGTGTTTCTGCCTAAGCCATTGTCTAAAAGCGTTTTTACGCTTCTTAGTTGAAATCTGGTAACTGTTCCATGTAATGGAATCTTTGCAAAGCTTCTTGAGCTCTACTCTTAATATTCTTTTGGCGTCTCTGATTTCAATGTCGAAGACATTAGTCGATTTAGCTTCTGGGGTTAACATTTATTTTAACAGTAGCATAACTATATGAGAAAGATGTTATCCATTCTTCAATCTCGCTGCTGGACATTGCGAGAAGCTCATCACGCCCCATACTTGTCTTGTCTATCGTGGCTTCTATTGCTTTCTTGATATTTTTGTCGGACCAGCGAACGTTTGAGGAAGCATGGTCCCTCTCAATTCACCAATAGGTCTTGTCCAAGCATACTGTGTCAAGAAATTAAATGTAAATATAAGTAAGGCATGATCACTCCAATCATTATTAACCCTCATATCAGTGACCCAATTAGCCATTGAAGGACTTACAAAAATGTAGTCAAGTGTACTTTTGGATTTAGCATTACTCCATGTGGGTTGCCCCAGATAATCACTGCTGGTTCTGCCATTTAGCATTTCAAAGTCCCATGAATTAACGAAGTTGAGCCATAATAATCCCTCTGGACTCACACCTGAGTGCCACATTTTACCTATGCTCTTCAGTGAGGGATTATTACTTCTACCCACATCTCCCATTAAATGACAGTTAAAACCACCAACAATTATTACAAGATATTTTTCTACATCTATCATCCAATCAATCAGCAGATCGTGACAGGCTTCCTGAATAAGGTCTCTGTAGGAGGATTCTGGTGGATTGTAGAGGTTAATCAATAACATTTTGTCCACTGTGTCTTTACCAGGAAGTTCTAACTCAACCGCTAGCACAAATTCATCCATATTGGAGTGGATGAGAGTAGACTTTGAAGGATGTAAGATCCCAATGATTAGTCCCCCATATGGGCTTCCCCTCGGCCCCTTTTTGGCTAATTCCTGATGGATGGTATATCCATTTAGAAGGGCCCGAGAGGTAAGCCATGTCTCCTGGAGGCATATGCAGGTATGGCCTGTTAACAGGGGGATAGAGCCATCCGCAGATAATAGGTGGCTAAAGCCCGACAATTCCATGAGACTAGACTTTGATCTCATTGTCTTAGTGTCAGTGCAGGGAGAGACTCAGCAAGCCATTTGAGAACATCCTGTACATCTGCCAACTGCACCGAGTTGCCTTTAGGTAACTGCAGTGTCAATTTCTTCAGTTTTGGTGCTCAGCGATTGCAACGGCCATTTAGAATCAATCATGTTCGGATCAGCATCTACTTCGATGTCTACTTCCCACAGACTGGCTTTAAACTTACGTATCAAATTAGCTGTTGCTAAAAATGTACAATGTATTGCCGATGTGTTAGAGTTCATCGCTTTCAGCGGTTCGACAAATTCAAAATCCTCCGATCTCAGCACTCTCAGCTGTGGGATAGAGTGTAACTTGGTCATCAGTGCTGATCTAGTGAACAAATCATGGTCGCTATTTTGGTACAAGTTCTTGATAATGCAAGTCGTTCTGCCTTGAGTCAGTATAGTGTTACCTTTGTCCTCAGGTGGCGGTAGAGCTGGCGGTACAAGTACGACATCTAATTGGGGTGATATAATTTGTTCCGTGTTTGTAATATTCGGAACTGGGTTCGCATCCTGCTCATTTAGACAAAGTGATGGCTCCAAATCCACCTCATCAGCTGGATATGAGGTGTTACTCTTATCGTGGATGAGCCAGCTAGTCAACTTGCCTTCTTTGCCTGTGATGCATTTGCGAGACTGTCGCTTTTCTTTGTCCCTTTTTGGGGGTGCTACCTTCAGTGGGTCTGGATATTTCCTCCTCAGGCTCTGCTGTGTCAGGTAATGTTATGGTCACAATATGGCGCTTTTTCCTTGGATTCGCTCTTCAAGCCATTTGTCGCTGTTTACATGAAAGACACATCCAAGTTGTGGTATTTGAATTAAGGTCAGCTATTTCCGGGCATTCTGGAAGAGTGATATTCCCTTCCTTCTGCACAGGCTCCAAATTACTATTATTAACTGTGTTTCCTGCCGGTAAGGTAAGGGTGACTTCCAGTATCCTCCCACACATCTTTAACAGAATATTTAGTGCAAATTGCAGCCATCCTCAGATTTGGTAGCACGTAAAGTGGCAGTATAACCAAGTGAAGAGCCGCAGAGGGGTAGGCGGTAGGGTTCGCATGTGAATCCATGCCAGACCCATGCTGGAGAACAACAGTTACAGGTAAGTAACTTGTTCCTTCTCCAGCATGGGGTCTGGCATGGATTCACATGCTCATGAAGGAACAAGTTACTTACCTGTAGCTGTTGTTCTCCAGCATGGGTCTGGCATGGATTCACATGCTCATGAATATTCCCCGTCGTCAGGCTGGGAATCCTCGGTAAAGAAAAAACCAGTATCAGTTTCGTTTCTGATCTGTCTTTCGTAGTAATAACCAATCACTGGTCTCTGCGTCATACTGACCACAGCCAATGACTGCCCTCTACCTAAGCACCGCCTCTGGCAGCCATCTTCAGATTTGGAAGCACGTGAAGTGGCAGTATGACCAAGTGAAGAGCCGCAGAGGGGTAGGCGGGAGGGTTCGCATGTGAATCCATGCCAGACCCATGCTGGAGAACAACAGCTACAGGTAAGTAACTTGTTCCTTCTCCAGCATGGGGTCTGGCATGGATTCACATGCTCATGAATAAAGAATACATAGCAGTACACACATGCACAACCACGGGAGGTGGCAAAGGCTCAACATTAAGCATCACATCAACTCAACATTAAGCATCTTACCTCCTCACCAGGCTCACCTCAGGCGAACAGGTTGCGCAGCACTGCTTGGCCGACCCTGGACTCCTCCCTGGAATCCCGGTCGACGCAGTAGAATTTCGTGAAGGTGTGCGTCGACCTCCACGTAGCAGCCCTGCATATGTCCAGCAGGGGCACACCAGATAGGAACGCCGTGGTAGCTGCGATCGCTCTGGTGGAATGGGCTCTCGGACGGCCAGGCAGCGGTCGGTTTGCCAACCGGTGACAGTACATGATACAGCCGGAGAGCCATCTGGAGATGGAAGCCTTCGAGAGAGCCTTCCCCTGATTGACAGGTCCAAAGTTCACAAAGAGTTGTGACGTCTTCCGAAAACCTTTCGTGCGGTCCACGTAGAACTTCAGCGCTCTAGCTACATCCAGCGAGTGCAAAGTCCTCTCAGCCGGCGACGAAGGCGACGGGAAGAACACAGGTAACACCAAGGGTTCGTTGAGATGAAAGTCCGACGGTACCTTGGGCATGAAGGAGGGGTGCGTCCTGAGCACTACCCTCGTGTCGTGGAAAGTCAAGTACGGGGCCTTGCAGGAAAGGGCCTGGATCTCTCCCACTCGTCGTGCGGAGGTGATGGCCACGAGAAAAGCTGTTTTCCACGATAGAAACTTCAACGGGGCCGAGTGCAGAGGCTCGAACGGGGGTCCCATGAGTTTGGTCAGCACCACGTTGAGCTCCCACGCCGGGGCCGGAGCCTTCACCGGCGGGAACGATCTGAACAGTCCCTTCATGAACTCTTTCACCAGACGATGAGACCACAAGGACGTCCGGCCCGTGGTTCTGGTGTATCGGGAGATCGCAGCAAGATGAATCTTGATGGACGCGTGTGCCAGACCAGCTTTGGCCAGCGTCAGCAGGTACGGCAGCACTTGGGAAGCCGTAATCCGTAGAGGGTTAATCTTCTGTGCGTGGCACCAGACAGAGAACCTCTTCCATTTGTGTCCGTAGCATTTAAGAGTCGAGGACGCCCTGGCCTTTGCAAGAACCTCTCTGCAATCGGCCGGTATGTCGTATCCTCCAAACTCTAGCGCTGCAGGAGCCAGGCCTGCAAGTTCAGCGACTTCGGGTCGTGGTGGAGGATGGCGCCTCCTTCCCTGGAGAGTAGATCCGCGTCCGCCGGCAGCTTGATTGGCGGGGACGCCGACAAGTCCAGAAGGTCCGGGAACCATATCTGCCTCGGCCACGCAGGTGCGACGAGGATCATCCTGCACCGTGACCTCTTGAGCTGGTTGACGAGCCGGATTAGCAGAGGCAAGGGAGGGAACGCGTAGAGGAACAGGCCCTCCCAGGGGAACGAGAAAGCATCGCCCATGCTCCTCGTCTGGGGAAACCTGCTGGCGAACCTCCGGCACTTGGTGTTCGTCGCCGTCGCGAACAGGTCGATCTGGGGTGTGCCCCACCGTCGGAAGAGGCGATCCACCAGATCCTGCCGTAGTTCCCACTCGTGGCACGAGCGCAGCTCCCTGCTGAGTGAGTCGGCGATGGTGTTTTTTATCCCTGCCAGATGAAACGGCACCAGAAGAATCCCTTGGGCGACGGCCCAATGCCACAGGTCCTGCGCCTCCTTGGACAGCGCTGGGGACCTGGTTCCGCCCTGTTTCCTGATGTAAAACATGGTGGTGGTGTTGTCGGTGAAGATCCTCACCACCTTGCCCTTGAGGGACGGAAGGAAGGACCTGAGGGCCCAAAACACTGCACGGAGCTCCAGGACGTTGATATGCAGGGACTTCTCCGTCGGGAGCCAGAGTCCCCTTGCGTGCAGATTTTCGGTGTGCGCTCCCCACCCTTCTAGGGAGGCATCCGTGGTCACAGTCACCTGGTGGGCTGGGGTCTGGAAGTCCATGCCCGCCGTCAGATGCGCGCGGGTGCCCCACCACCGTATCGCTCGTCGGAAACTCTCGTCGAGCTTGATCCTTTCCTCGAAGCTGCCCGTCGTCTGGATCCAGCGCGCATCCAGGAACTCTTGCAACGGGCGCATCCGGAGCCTGCACATGGGAATGAGGTAGATGCAGGAAGACATCATCCCGAGGAGGGACTTGATGGACCTCACCTTGGCCGCGTCGGCCACCAACATCCGTTGCACCTTGCCCAAGATGGTCCTGGTCCTCTCCTCCGACGGGGAGGCCAGAAGGGACACTGTGTCGAGCCTCGCTCCCAGAAACAGTGCGACTTGCGCGGGCACCAGGTGGGATTTGGCGTAGTTCACGGAGAATCCCTAATGACGCCCTTGGACCACGAATCTGAGGAATTTTCGGTGCCCCTTTAGGATGGGAATGTGGAAGTAGGCATCCTCCAAATCCAACGACGATAGGAAGTCTCCTTCCTCCAGCTGACCCAGGACGTGCTGGAGGGTGACCATCCGGAACTTCTGCGCCTTGATGAACTTGTTCAGGCGTCGCAGGTCCAGGATGGGGCGCCATCCTCCCGTCTTCTTCTTCACGAGGAAGTAACGCGAGTAGACTCCGGAGCCCCGAAGCCTCTTTGGGACGAGTTCGATGGCGCCCTTTCTGAGCATCGCCTTTACCTCCAGGAGAAGTTGAGGGACGTGAAGTTCTTTCCTGGCCACGGGGGGGACGCGCGGGCACCTTCTTTGAAACTCGAGCGCGTGGCCCCGGGCCAGGGCGTCCAGCACCCAACGGTCGGTGGAGATGGACTCCCACACGCTGACGAAGCCCGCCAGCCGGCCTCCCACCGGGGTGCTTCGGTGGGGGCCCGACCCCACGGCCGGTTCAATCCTGCTTGGACGCGGCCTTGCCGCCTTGGCCTCCTTGGCGGCGACGGCGGGGGCCGCCAGACTTGCCTCGTCCTCTGTAGGCCTCTTGCGACGACGAGCGGGCCGCTTGACGGTAGGAAGCGAAACCGCCGCCGGAACCTTTGGAGGCGCCCTTGCCTCCGCCGCTCCGAAAGGGCGTCCGCCGTTGCTGCAGTACTCCAAGGGCCCGGGCCGTCTCAGTATCCGCCTTGATGGCCTGAAGGGAATCGTCCACTGTCTTCCCAAACAGGTTGTTCCCGTCGAAGGGCATGTCCAGGACCCTGGTCTGGACGTCCTGCCGAAAGTCCGTAGCCTTGAGCCATCCGCGACGTCGAAGGCAAACGCCGTTGCCCATCTGGCGGAACCCAGTGTCGGCGATGTCCGTCGCCACGGTGATGGCGTGGTCCGAGGCCACCTCACCTTCCTGCAGGATCTCAAGGGCCTCCGCCCTCTTGTCGTCCGGCAGAAAATCCAGCAGGGGAGCTATCTTGTACCAGAGTTCCCTGTCGTAGCGGGCCACGATAGCCAAGGCGTTGGCCGCTTTAATCGTCGTCGCCGCCGACGAGATGACTCTGCGTCCCATGGCATCCAATTTCTTTCCCTCGCCGTCCGGCGGGGAAGTCGACGTGGAGGCCGCACCCCCCCCCGCTTTCTTCCTGGCTGCCGCGGAGACGACGGAGTCCGGGGTAGGCTGCGCCCGGAGGCATAGGGGGGCAGAGTCCGGGACCCGGTACTTTTTCTCGTACCGGTCTCTTTTCGCTGGCGTCGTGGAAGGGTTCTTGAGGAGGGAAAGGCCCTCATCCCAAATGTCGTCCAACAGAGGCACTGCGAGGACCGTCTTCCTCTTGGTCTCGCGCCGTTGGTAAAGGAAGCCTTCCTTTTTCTTCTCCTCAGGGCAGAGTTGGAAAAGCTCGGATGCCCTGGCGATCATTGAGTGGAACGATCCAATCTCGTCGGGCGGAGAAGCCCTGGTGGGAGGCGACGACGGAAAATCCTCGTCGTATGCCTCGTCGTCCGTACCCGTCGCTGCCGTGTCAGTCCCCGTATCATCCCCTCGGGTGGACGGGGAGGAGGGCTGGACGGGGCGCGAAGGTTGAAAAGGAGGCGGTGGATGGATCCTTCTTTTCTTGGTAGGGGGAACACCAGAAGGTCCCGGTTCTGGATCCCCCGACGGGAGAGGTTCCTCCGTCGGTAACGGTAGTCTCGTCCTTATCTCGGAGCATAAGGACTGTATAGCCAACAAAATGGCCGCTGAGTTGTCTTGCGGCGCTGGCAGAGGGGAATCCGACGGGCGAGCAGGGGCCCCGTCGGTATCCTCGACGATGTCGTCGTCGTCACCTGCGTCGGGGCCCATTCCGACGGGCTGGTCTTGTTCCACGCCTAGGCCGTGGCTTAAGACCTCGATCAGTTCCTCTTCTGAGGTTGAGGCCGAATCTACGACGACGCCCTGCCCCCTCTTCTTCCCCACGGAGGGTTTCACGGGGGTCCTATCGATGGGCACGAAAGAAGACTCCCTCCGAGGAGGCAGGGAGATTCTGGGCCCCGAGGCCGCCACCACTGGTGCAGCCTCCACAGGCTGGGCCAGGGCCGCCGCGACCGTTTCGATAGAGGGCTTGGTCGAATGGATCAAGGCCTTCACCACCTTAGGTGCGCTCACCGCCTTATCCTTGAGGGAGGGGGCACTGCCACGCTCCTCCTCTGCCTTAGAGCTCGACCGGGGTCTCTCCAGGAGCTTCGCCGGGTGCTCGGCCTTCCTCTTACCCGACCCAGAGCGTTGGCTCGTGGTTGATGGTGCCGGGGAGGGTGCGCCCTGCCTGGCGCCCGTAGAGCCCGACCGTTCGGCGCTCCCGGTGCCAGCGGACTCGCGGTGCTTGGCCTTATGTTGGGCCCCCGTCGCCGGGGCGCCCTCAAAGGTCTTAGAAGACCGCTCAGATTTCTTCTTCTTCTCGCCAGACGGGCTCTTACCCTCCAGCCAGCTGGCGAGACGTTGATGGCGGTCCTTCATGGTCCGTTCCGACATGTTGCCGCAAAACGCACAGTCCTTCTCCACGTGCGTCTTGTCCCCATGAAGGCAGTAAAGGCAGAAAGAGTGTTCGTCCTCCTTGAAGACGTTCTGCAGCTGGCATCCAGGGCAGGCCCTGAACAGCTTTCCGGGCGTCGAGCTTCCCTTCTCCTGGGCCATCTCCGAGACCGGGCCTGAGAAGCTTCTGGAGTCCTCCGAAGTGTAGCTCGACGAAATCTTCACCCTTGAGGGGCACAGATGAATCCGACACGGGTCCCCGTTGATCGGATGTAGGATCGGTGGAGCTTGAGGCTCTTTTGACCGAAAGAATCGAAGTTTTTGTGAAAAAGCGCGAAAAAATAGCACTAACGCTCGAGAGCAATAGCACGAGGATCCCAACACATGAACGTGCGGTAAAAATCTGAAGATGGCTGCCAGAGGCGGTGCTTAGGTAGAGGGCAGTCATTGGCTGTGGTCAGTATGACGCAGAGACCAGTGATTGGTTATTACTACGAAAGACAGATCAGAAACGAAACTGATACTGGTTTTTTCTTTACCGAGGATTCCCAGCCTGACGACGGGGAATATTCATGAGCATGTGAATCCATGCCAGACCCCATGCTGGAGAATAAGAGAATACATCGCAGTACACACATGCACAACCACGGGAGGTGGCAACAGGCTCAACATTAAGCAATACAACAACTCAACATTAAGCAACTCTTACCTCCTCACCAGGCTCACCTTAGGCGAACAGGTTGTGCAGCACTGCTTGGCCGACCCTGGACTCCTCCCTGGAGTCCCGATCGACGCAGTAGAATCTTGTGAAGGTGTGCGTCGACCTCCACATCGCAGCCCTGCAGATGTCCAGCAGGGGCACACCAGACAGGAACGCCGTGGTAGCAGCGATCGCTCTGGTCGAATGGGCTCTCGGACGGCCGGGCAGCTGTCGGTTTGCCAACCGGTGACAGTGCATGATGCAGCCGGAGAGCCATCTGGAAATGAAGTCTTCGAGAGAGCCTTCCCTTGATTCACAGTCCCAAAGTTCACAAACAGTTGTGACGTCTTCCGAAAACTCTTCGTGTGGTCCACATAGAACTTCAGCGCTCTAGCTACATCCAGCAAGTGCAAAGTCCTCTCAGCCGGTGACGGGAAGAAAACTGGCAACACCAAGGGCTCGTTGAAGTGGAAGTCCGACGGCACCTTGGGCATTAAAGATGGGTGTGTCCTCAGCACCACCCTTGTGTCATGAAAAGTCAAGTATGGAGGCTTGCAAGATAGGGCCTGGATCTCTCCCACTCGTCGTGCGGAGGCGATGGCCACGAGGAAAGCTGTCTTCCATGACAGGAACTTCAAAGGCGCCGAATGAATAGGCTCGGATGGGGCCCCCCCCCATGAGCTTGGTCAGCACCACATTAAGCTCCCACGCCGGGGCAGAAGCCTTCACCGGCGGGAATGATCGGAATAGTCCCTTCACAAATTCTTTCACCAGGCGATGAGACCACAAGGACGCCCGTCCCGTCATCCTGGTATATCGGGAGATTGCAGCCAGATGTATTTTGATGGAGGCGTGAGCCAGTCCAGCTTTGGCCAGCGACAGTAGGTACGGCAGTACTTGAGGGGCCGTAATCCGCAGAGGGTTAATCTTCTGTGCACGGCACCAGACAGAGAACCTCTTCCATTTATGTCCGTAGCACTTGAGAGTTGAGGACGCCCTGGCCTTTGCAAGAACCTCTCTACAGTCGGCCGTGATGTCGTACCCTCCAAACTCTAGTGCTGCAGGAGCCAGGCCTGCAAGTTCAGCGACTCCGGGTTGTGGTGAAGAATGGCGCCTCCTTCTCCGTCGGCAGCTTGACTGGTGGGGACGTTGACAAGTCCAGAAGGTCCGGGAACCAGATCTGCCTCGGCCACGCCGGTGGGACGAGGATCATCCTGCACCGGGACCTCTTGAGCTGGTTGATGAGCCGGAGCAGCAACGGCAGCGGAGGGAACGCATAAAGAAATAGGGCGTCCCAGGGGAACGAGAAAGCATCGCCCATGCTCCTCGGCTGGGGGAACCTGCTGGCGAACCTCCGGCACTTGGAATTCGTCGCCGTCGCGAAGAGATCGATTTGGGGTTCGCCCATCGTCGGAAGAGTCGATCCACTTGATCCTGGCGTAGTTCCCACTCATGGCACGAGCGCAGCTCCCTGCTGAGTGAGTCGGCAATCGTGTTTTTTATTCCTGCCAGATGAAGAGGCACCAGAAACATCACTTGGGCGACGGCCCAATGCCACAGATCCTGGGCTACCTTGGATAGGGCTGGGGACCTGGTTAAAAATCTGAGGATGGCTGCCGGAGGCGGGGCTTAGGGAGAGGGCAGTCATTGGCTGGGGGCAGTATGACCCAGAGACCAGTGATTGGTTACTACTAAGAAAGACAGATCAGAAACGAAACTGATACTGATTTTTTTCTATACCGAGGAGTCCCGGCCTGACGACGGGGAATATTCATGAGCATGTGAATCCATGCCAGATCCCATGCTGGACAATGAGTTATCAATTACGCTTTCCCCTAATCCATCAGTGGTGTTATTCATACTATGGCTGCCAGTCTCTTTCTCCTCGGTTGACGGTAAAGTGATTGTATTTGAGGAACCAGGGAGCGGAAAAAAGTCAGTGATTGCACCTTTTTCAACAGGTGCTGCTTTCGTTCCCTTGCCTCTGTTCGTGCTAGGTGTAGGAGGCCTGTCCCTCTGATTGCGAAGATTCTATCTCGTTGCAGAACACTTCTTGACTGTAAGGATTGTAGGTCTTGCGGCACCACTCAATATGGTGGTCTCTCTAGATCCAGTATAAATTGTCTGCTATTGGAGGGGCTAGGTTGTTAGGAAGTTTTACAAGCAGTTAGTTTGTATATCTCAAGGTCAAGGCAACGCCAGGCAGTAATAGTAGTTGGAATCTATTCACTTTGTCGCTGTGTCGCTTTTGCAATTAGGCAGTTGAACTGCTTGTCACTAATTGAAGTGCGCCTAACGCTATACACCGGGATCAGAGGTGGTGCCTACAGACTCCCAGGTGTAGGAATCAAGTGCTTGTCGCTGTAGCAAATTGCACCTTGCACATGACACCGGATAAAAGGCATTGCCCACAGTCTCCCAGGCAAGGCAGTCAAGTAGCACCAGTGGCTTTCGCAAGCATTAGTCGGCAAAATAGGAGTGAGTATATAAAAAGTTGGGCGGGCTTGTGTAGACTTATCCAGGCAAGGGTCTTTTGTATGAAGACAACCCTGTCATTGCCCAATATATTGCGCACTGTGCCCTTTCGTCCTCACGCAAGTGCGTGTCAGCGGGCCGCTCCCGCTCCTTCCAGCAAGTGAAGGCACAGTGCCTTCTTCAGCGTAGTGCTGCTCTTATGGGAACCGGGGGGTTGGGAGGGGGGCTGGGGATAAATCTTTGGGGCACAAGGTGCCGTGAAAGATGGCCCAAGCACAAGGCTTAAGGGCTCACTCCAGCCCAGTGCCTCTTGAGACGCCAAGAAGCAAAATGCCCCAAGTAGGTGGAGTTTGAAAACAAAGCAAGGTGCACAGTGCCGCACGGCACTACCGCTGCTCCTCACCTTCTTCAGCCAGCTCCCGCGGTGGAAGCGCATCTTCTCACTTCCTTATTACCAGCTCAGTTAGATTAGTGCTGCACCGTCTCCACAGTGGCTACACCCGCTGGTGTGGCTCCACTTCCTCCACCACCTCCTCCAAATCCATTAGAGGAAGGAACCCAGCAACGGGATACGGGATGCGTGATTGTCAAGCCACACCAACATTGTCAGCACTGTTCAAAGTACGATAACGAGCAGTGTGAGCAGTGGCCGCTTCCGACAATCGAAACTCAAATCGTAAATACCCATACTCATGATTTAGCAATTAGCTATTAGGAATATATACGTGTGGGTATGAAATTGTTAATATGCCATTATGCAAAAGCACTTCATTAGAATGTTGAAATGTTTGATGGTGTTCTGTATGTGGCTTTGTTTCTATGCACTAGCACTTTATTTAGTGAGGTCTGTATTTTATGTATGATGGGCAGGATGCATTAGCACTTTATTTTATTTAATGTGCTCTAGTTTTTAAAAACTTTACACATAATAAAATATAACGTACAACAAAACATAGATAAAACTAAAACCTAGTATCACAAGTAATTCAACATCAAGACAAACAAAATCCATTTCCAAAATTAACAATAATACAAAATTACTTTCAGTTCTACATGTTATCGGGTTCACAATTATTTGCATCAATCCTTACATCACATTCATATACACAGGTTTTAACCAGTCCAGAAAATCCCATAAGGTACCCTCCAGTACCCCCAACGTAGCATTGTTTCCATACCAATTCCAATTTCATTGTTAGCTTTAATTACTCAGGTTAGATGGTTAATTCAAGAAGTTTCACAACTATGTTCAATACCCTAAACGGAGACATATGCAAACTCTGACTGAGTGTAAATACATTGATTCCAGAATGTTTCTTCACCAATTGACTCTGTTCGGTGTTCAAATCTACCCAGGTTGTCCATATACGCCCTTCCCATGGAGGGGCATTCCGTGAGTACATGCTTAGCTGTTTCCCTCTGTTCCCTGTTAATACACAGCCAACAAAATGCGGTCCTCTTTCGGGATGTCCTATTCCACCACCACTACAGAGGAAGGGCAGATGATTAATTCTCAATAGGAGTATAAACCTCCTGAACGCGGGGGGGGAAGGACAGAGGTTCATAGAACGCTGAGCTCTTTTGAATGTGTATAGAACCTTTGATATGAATGGATAACTATTCAGAGATGGGAAAAGTGTTCTTGCCAATCCCACAAATCAATGCATCTGCCCAAGGAGGACCTCATATTGAGGTAGTCGCCTCCCCACTTAGGTTCCCATCCCACCTTCTGAAACAGGTCCTTTGTGTTTTTGCTCAGGCTTGACTTCAATTGGGTTTTACACTCATCACCCAAAATATTCAATAATGGGTTGGGAGGGGCATTGAGCATCTTGATAAATAATTGCGCTTGTTTCTTCAATACCAATGATTTAAGTGAGTGGATACCAAGCTTAAGTTGTATTATGGCCATACGTACCCATTGCGGGAGTCCTAACAGCTTTCTTCAGAACCTTCCCTCGATTCCCGGTAACCATTTCAAATTAGTCAGACTCAGTGCCTCTAGCCCCTAGATCAAAGAAGGGACAAGACACTGAATATACAACTGACGGGCTCCCCAGATAAAATATTCACTTCTTTTTTTGGTAAACTAGCAGATAAGGGATGTTCGATGTGCTGCCCTCCTCAGGCGTACCTGGGTGCATATATCATATTTCCCTCCCTGCATCAAATTCCACCCCAAGGTATTTATACACATAGAATTCACTTCTCTAGTCTGGACCTGCAATCTCACTCTAGCAATCTTTTTATTTGTGAATAAGATCATTAATGTTTTGTCACAATTGATTGTCAGGCCGTTAGTGTCAGCGTATGTCCACAATACCTAAGCCGACCTTTGAATACCACTAAAAGTATGGTCTAGAATTACCAAATCGTCGGTGTAGGCCAGGACTGTACAATGAACAGATCCTAATTTGGGGGGGAAATTCAAGACGGGATTGAAGCAGAACGGTAGGTCATAAACAAACAGGTTATATAACAGGGGTGCAGTTACGCGGCCCTGTTTCACCCCACAGTTCTAACTAACAGGATCAGCCATAGTACCGTGTGCATCCAACTTAAGACATATCGAGGTGTTAGTATGTAACAATGTAAGATAGTGGAGGATCCCTGGGGGGGCAACCCAATGTCTGGAGCTTACACCACAGCCGTTCCCCTACATACTGTGTCAAATGCGGCCTTGAAGTCAATGAAGAGGGAATAGAGGGGTGTTATTAGGGAGAAGCACTCTAGTAGTCAGTTTATCCATCACAAGCAAATAACGCGTTGTTGAATAATCGCGCCTAAACCCGCTTTGAAATCTATCCAATATGCCCTCCTCATCGACCCAGGCCTGCAGACCCTGGAGTAGAAAGGATGCAAATAATTTACCAGTGCTATCCAACATAGAACGCAATCGATAATTGCTCAGGTCAGTTTTAATTCCACCCTTAAACACTGGCACTAGTATAGCCCTCTGCCAAGTGCTAGGAATTAGGCCATCAGTAAGTTCCTTATCAAAAAGAATCTTAAGTAAGTTGGCACAAAAGTCTTTCCTAAGGACCATATTTTCTAGCCAGTTAGGGCCCAGGGCTCTAGATGATTTGAGATGCTTCCTCTTCTCTATCAGGTCCTCAACCATAACCACAAAAGGGGGATTCACAAGGAAAGGTTCAGCTTTCAAGGTTTTTTGCTCGCAGATAGGGAGATTCCGCTGAGCCAAAAATACACTCCATCAATAGGGTTTATCATTGCATGCTGTTTATTACCCTTCACTTTCCCCAAGAGTGCCCAGATATAGCGGTTAATCCGACTGCAGAGTGGAGTCACTGTGTTGCCACAGGATGCCTCTGCAGGAGCATCTCCAGTACTTAAGCCACCTCCGATACCTATTCTTTAATTTCCTAACCATCACAGAAAAGGTCGCCACTGACCGAGCATCTTGCTTAGCTCTCTTTATATCTCCCCTGAGTTTACGTTTGGCATCCCTAATCGTACTATCAAAAACCTGGCCCGCCGGGGATTCTCCGATTGCCAAATTTAACTTAGATGTAGCATGGGAGGCCGAGAATAAGGTTAGCCGTCCTTCAATCTCCTTGGGTGACATTGCCGCAAATAGTTTGAGATCAGTGTTGGTCAGATGAGTTGTGGCTCTAGCAGCTTTCTCAATATTTCTATCTGACCAAACTATGCGACTAGCTGCATGATTCACTTTTAAGTAACCCATGGATCCAATCTCAACCTTTGAGTCCAACTCCCCATGCTGAGAACCAAGGCATCGTGGTCGAGGTGTTTACACTATCAACCATATCCTTGGTCAAGTGGGCTAATTCCACTTTCAAAGATATAGTGAAGCGTACTACAAGAGCTACCTCTGCTCCAGGTAGCTCTCCCTGGGCAATCACTCTTGGTTCGACCATTAATGATCTCCAGTTCCCAATCATCAAAGAACCTCAGCCAATTCTGGCCCTCATGATCCCATACAGGACGCTCCATACTACTGCTGACGTCCAACCGGGGATTCGAGGTCTTCCCTTTCCCCCCCAGTTATATAGCAATTGAAGTCACCCCATCCCCCCCCCGACCAGAATATGCTATTTAGTGGTGCCCTCCACCCAATCCACAGATAGCTCATGCAGTTCTTATTGGAGCCTTTCCCCTTTGCTTTTCCCCCGGGGGTTATACACGTTCACAAGTAACCTCTCACTGATCCCCTTAACCGGGAAGGCCACTTCCACCGCCAGGATGTGTTCACCCGGGCTAGTCAGGATTCTTCTGAAGTTTAAAACGTGGCTTACTCCTGTGACCAATCCGCCAAACGGTCTGCCCTGGAATTAAAGGGGCTACCTCCTCAGGAATAGGGTTATCGATTGAAACCCCCTTCTTGCCATGCTCCTGTAGCTCCTCCTGCGGCGACAGCAAATTCTCGTTTATTCGCCCACACAATTTAAGTAAAATCTTCATGGCGAATTGAAGGGAATCAATAGATGACTGTAGTTCCACTAGGGATGGGGGTGCAAGGCTTGGAAGACGCCATCAGGGAGGATTCCTCCGTTTGGACTGCGCCCTCAGAGTCGAGTACTAGATTGGGAGAAGCAGACAGTCTCCATGAGGCTACCGGCTGTTTAGGACTCTCAGCTGATCTAAGGACTTGGGCACAGACAACGTTGTTCCCCCCTCTTGCTGCCATTATTTTCAGGGGCTGTCTCTGCCGCGGGTGTCAGAACGTTGGATAGTCAGGCACAGGTTCAACAATGAGTTATTGTCAATGTCCTCGTAGTTAGCTGAACCACTGGAAATACCTCCCTCATTGTTTGTGCCTCCTCAATGATAGAAATGTCTTCCCCTTGCTCTTTATTTGCCGGGCAGAAAACAAGTATAGTGTCCTTAAAGATCGGCAACATGGCCCTCGCTCCTCTCCTATTTTTGATAATGCCACCAGTCAAATTGGGCGAGGTGCCCGCTTCCCCACCATCGCCTCTTCTCAGGTTGTAACGGGACTTCCATTGTTTACTCTGCGCCAGCATCAAGCATGTGGTAAGTCCCATGTCTGCTGCAGAGTCTTCTCTCTCCTAAATGTATTAAACTGCAGTAGGGTAGGCTATGATCACAATTAATCACACTCCCACCTAGCAGTGTAAATGTGTAGTTAACAGATATACGGCCGGAGTTAGGTCGCCACGCCACACAATACCCAATATTTCCTGCTGCTGAGGTGCAGCGCAGCCCCAACCTTGTGGATTCACTTGTCAGCGTCACACAAGAACACAAAAACACTCTGTACACACTCGCTCTGCTGATCACTTGGACTGCAGGTTTTGTGTTGCTCTCTCCTTGAGGGTGGCTGTAGCTCCACCGCTACTGCATGGACATCCAAGAAAGACTCCAGTCAATGTTTGCTCCTCACGAAAACATTCGGTCCACACTTCACTTTAGTTTGAATTTGTTGTGTATGAACAAGTCTAGGGGTATGGAGAATTAATATTTTTGTGCCTCATGTATGTGCTGTTCAATAATCTTCTTTTCAATTGAAACAATGTTTAATTGATGAGCAGGGACACTTGTTAGCTCATACCTCCTACTGAAGCATCTCTTTGAGATTGGTTTTAAATAATTCTTTGTATTTGCCCGTTTTATTGATCATCTTAATCACTTAATCGGCCCTTCTGCTGCAGTTCCATGGCTTCCCAGGTATTTAAAAGCCTGGCGGTCATTTTGACATCAGGCTGAAATTACACCTATGCCAGCTCTGCATACCAGTCTTGGCTACATGTGGCCTTCCCACTTTCGCAATTAGTCTTCTCATCACTCCCCGCTCAGGACTTGTTCTTACTGGTATAGTTTGCACAGGTGCTCGTGGGGATCACACGTGTGCAGGGAAACCCGTTCACAGGTTGTCACTCAGCACTTTGTTTTCCGCTTGCCGCATCTGAAGCCTTGTTTACTTTTCCTAGAGGTATAATCTCCAACATGCAAAGTCCTACGGTGGTCATTCTCCAGTAATATTTTTGAGTTTGTACAACCCCAGTATTGGTTCCTCTGGATGTATGGGATTACACTCCAAAAGAACTCCTGGTTCTACAGCAATTGGCAAGTATTGCCCAAGTCCAGATTGTCACCAATGTGTTTCCAACCTGCATGTAGGAGCAGAGGACCCAGAGTTTCGTAGTTGTGAGATCATATTACTTAGGTCAGGACAATGACCGGCATTGACATGGAGAGGTGCTCTGCGGCTCCCACACTATACCGCCTCCAGGTAGCTCATAGCTCTGGTAATTATTTGCCTGGTAGGGTGCCTTAGAATGGAGTGAGTGATCTAACATTGCTAAATCAATCATCTCCTGAAACAAGATTTCTGTATTTAAAGAAAGCAAGTAGCTATTTTTATTGCACAAATATTTATTGTAATTGATAATAGCAATAATAGTAGTAGCAGTTAAAGCTTTATTGATAATGGAGGGAAGACGTTTGATGAGATCACTGGTGGGGAGGATCAAATCCACAACTCCTGAAGCTGCTCACTTTCAAACTAATAATCAAACATCTGTTGCACCAACAATGACATATGCCTGAGCACCTATTTCAGCCAAACGCACCCATGAGCATTCTATAGCTCATACATGTTGTGGTAAGTCAGAAGGAGGAGGCAAACCAATTTCTTTAACTTTACACATTTTTAAATAAGAAAACTGACTTCCTATCCCTTACATATGGGGATCCCTACCTAACCAAAATTAACTAAGTTGCTCGGCGTCTGCAGCGAAGTCCAAAAGTAAATAATCTGTCCTGTGTCCAACTCTAAGCTATTCTGTCCCTACCGCTCCCACAAAAAGCCAGAAGAATGACTCCCTTCTTCTAGATGTTATTCCTTGGTTTTAATATGTAATCCTCGGATATTGCTGAGCTATAACTTTAAGTAAATGATGTAGGTCCTGTAAGGGACATTTCCAGTTCCCCTGCTTGCTTTCCTGTTAGGCCTTTCCTCTTTAGCCTTGTGTATTTTAGGAATGCTAGGCAAAGGTCTCCCTTCAGAATCTCAAAGTTCTTCTCTTCCTTGTTCCAACTGGGAGAATGAATCTCTCTTCATATTCTCCTTACTATTAATGTTAGTCTGTTTGTTCAACTCTTTGTATATCAGATCATGAGCATCATGTACCTCTTAGTCACACCCCCGGTCTTCTGTTTGGCCTTTCTTACCCTCAAGCCATTCACAGGGACGAGTAGGCCGAGTCCCGGAGTATTCTTTGCTTTTCTTAAATTTGAGCCAAGTACTGCGACAAGAATGATGGCAGCACACTCAGTTGCAGAGTTCCCTCCCGGGTATTCCATTGTCCCCATTACCTTGTCTCACAGGGGTTGGCGTCGCCGGGCCTGTTCTCAGGAGCGGGACGTCACAAGACGTCCAGACGGCTTGCTTTCTCATTCCAAATGTGTTCTGCTCATTTCTGCGGCTTTCAGGCTTCAACGGGTTCAATGCAGTTGTTGGCCTCACTAGTACACCCCTCCAGGGTCACACCACCGCACATGCCTGCTTCTTCGTGGGTTTTCCTTCCCATCTGCTCGTCAGCCTCAATCTCCTTTGAGGTCTCTGGTCAGCAGCACCTTCTTCCCATCTCCTGACAGAGACTTGTACGATCTTGCAGTTCGGCCACGACTTGACTGGTTTGAAGCTCCTGGACGGCTTTGCTGTCTGAAGGAGTCCTTCATCGATTTTTATTACATGTAGTTGGATCCTCCCCAGCTGAGGGCTATTTGTGCCCCCTCTCGGATGAATGTTCTGCATCCTCAGTTCACTGTTCTTCATCACAGTATTGGGAGTAATGATTATGACTCTTCCAACACTCTTCTTCTTCATAGTATTCATGATGAGTTGTTTTTCAAGAGAAAACTTGAATTCTGTATTACAGTGGTCCGACTTGGTGGTCTTGTCGTGGTGTTGGAGAAAGGGGCTTTTAATTCCTCTACAGACTGGGAGTCCCTGTCCCTGAGGGGACTTGTCTCTCCGTGTGAGGTCCCGCTTAGCGCCACCCCAAGGGGGATTATTGGATAGCATACTCACCTCCTTAGCCGCACATGGAAAGGCTCCCCCACGCCCTCCGGGGAGAAGTGACCAAATCCTGCGATTCGTAGCAATGTGCAAGGAGGACACCTGTTGAATGAATCTTGCTGAAGGACAAGGAGGCAACTATTAACAGAACAAACAATCTAGTCACTGTTTTGCACAGTCTATGCTTTCAACGAAAATGCTTCACATAAAAGAAAAAGGCAAACAAGTGACATGCCCAAATGTTTCTCTAAGGTGTGGCACTTGAGAAGGGCTTTCCGGTTGCAAAGTCCCTTCCTTTTGGTCACAAATGATGACATTCTGATGTGAATTGACCAACTTCAGAAACAATTTAGGAATGTTTCCAAGACATACTGGAGTTTCTCTAAATTGTGACCCTATTATTTATTTTAAGATTTTACTACAAGGGGGGAATCCGCTTTATACATGATCTGAACACCTCTTCCCACCCTTCTTTAATTTCAACAAAACACCCCCAAAGGAAAAATGGTAACTACAAACAAGTTATAAATGTAAAAAATAAAATATAAAAGATTCACATTGAGAAAGTACTTACCCTGTAAGGAGTAGGCTGCTAGATGAACAGCAGTGTCGAACGGGCACTCCAACCTTACACAAAAAGCAACAGGCAGACATTAATGATCTTAATTCATGCAAGTAGGTTGACCGCTACAATGTCTTTATTTGGCAGAAAAAGCATATACAGGCATATAGTTAACAGACACACAAGATTTATTTATTTTCAACATTAGATCCTTTAACATTAGTCATGTAAACAAAGCTAAATTTACTACAACAAAAATTAGCAATAGGCATATCTTCTACACAACAAATAACTCTTGATCATCTCACACGGTTTCATCATATTCTTTAAAGGTTTCTCTTTCAACCACTAGGTCTCAGCGCAGAGCATATTAGGTCTCAAATGACAAGCAAGCAGAGCATATTTTAACAATGTGTTCCCATTTGCTTTAACCTCCGACAGCCCACAGTTCTTTAGAATACTGTGGCAAAGGGCTGTTCTGTAAATAGTATTCTAGGGATCTTTCCAAGCTCTCTGTTAACTTAGCATGAGATGGGAAGCCTCTGGACACCAAGATAAATCCCCAACTCCATACTATACTCATCAATTAAACTTACAAAATATCTAAAGATGCTTTATTATCCGATTTGTAGGTTTGATAGTGCACAAACATATGTCTCTATAATCCACAAGGTGTTGTACTGAAGATACTTTAGTCCGTTGCAGGGCTACATGCTAGCGTGCAGAAGCACCAGGAGAAATCGCACTGCCACAAAAACCTCCACATTGATGGAAATAATAATAGAATGACAGCAGGAAGGAGCTCACTGAACAGCAGAATAAACAGAGATCCACAAGTGTGGAGCAGCGGTTGGAGGGGGTGACTGGAGGGACTTGGGGTATGGATAAGTGGGGAAAAGAGTGGGCACGCATTCAAGAACAGATGACAGAGGGAAGGTGAACCAGTAGCATACAGAAACACCAGCATAAACTAAGGGAGCAAGCAAGGGTGGTCTTCAGAATGCTGATGGGTTGGTGCAGATATTCAGGGCAGTGTTATCCGGGAACTCGGTTCCATTGGTTAAAATATGCTTCTTTAAGTAGAAGACTACAATATCAAAGACACAAATACTGGTCCTCTGCTGTGGCTTTTATGGACTTGTATTCTTAGTCACCAGGCTAAAGCTCCTACCAAACCACTTGTCACCAAGTCCAAGGTAGTTAACCTGGCCTTTGAAGGAACTACTTTCTAGTTTATAAAAACCAGCTAGTGCCGACAGACAATGCAACTTTTTCTGTATGGGTTCACAGCACGTTTAGCTTTAATACAGTGAAACAAAACATTACATCAACTGGCAATAAAACTGGCAGAAGTTCTCTGCACCAATATGCATCCCCCGTTCTCGGTATACTCATTGGTCTATTTTTCAGAACACTGGGAACTATTACAATTACCACATCCCCAATGAAAACCTGGCTCTTCACCCAAGCTCCTCAGAGCCATGTCACTGCATCACTGTTAAACCTCATTAACCTATACATCCTGCTTTTCCTTCTTACCCTTAACTGCACACCCCTTCCCCTTTCTCTAATGTAACTAGCACCTAGATAACCTGCAGGTTCAGTGCGCTGAAACAAATACAAAAATAAATTACTGTATGCTCATTGTAATGGAAATAATTAAACCGCTCAATAGGTAATAAATAGCATCATTTTCCCACTTGCTGCATGAAATTTTCACATCATGTAAATGGTGCTTGAGAACCAAAATAATTCCAAGTTGGGTAACAATGAACTACCTCCAGCTAGCCAAAGTACAACCACCACAAGGACTTGGGTTCCTTAAAAAAAAAAAAAAATATCAACAGATATCACAGAGCAGCAACTTTCAACGCATGCATGTCTGACCAAGTGTTGCTAAAATGTCATTGTTAGAAGCCAATATTGGTCCAACTGGGCAGAGTTTTTGAGCCACCATTGGGGTGTCGAATAAATGTGTTGTCTCGGAAGATCCCTTAGTTGGAGCCAAACTTCTGGTCAGCTTGTGCAAATTAACAGTAAGGGTCCAACTATGATGCATCTGGTTTTTGATGATGATTGATTCACACTCCAAGCTTGCACCCACCAAATGCTTCACACCCTTTCCAAAAAATCAGGGGATTAACTAATGACTGGTACAGTGGGCTGCTGGTCTTGCTTCCAGTTCTTGAAGGGGGAGGAGGTGAGGTACTGAATTGTCTTGCTGATGGCAGTCTCAGCATTGTTGCAAACCAAGAATCACCAGTTGTGTGTGTCTGGTAGTTCAGTTGCACACCAGCGGTGCATGCGGCTTTACAAGTTTTTGACAAAGTCCAAGACAAAATGCAATTAAATGTATGCTATGTAAGTTATGCTTTCCGATAGCATATTTGGTGTTACTTATAGGACATGACTGAAGTAAGGCTTGAAATGTGGTTTTGTTGTACTAGAATGTCCCTGATTCACCATGGTAAAGGAGGTTTGGGGGATCACCTGCCATTAAATTCACAGCTTTGCTTGCAGATCAGTTTGCTGCTGTGCTGTTTTTCATTCTGCAGTCAGTCGTACTGCACATGTACATTTTAACATCTATGTCTCCCGTTACTTTTAACCCATAGTCTCTCACTTCTGATGCTGGTTCCTCCAACCTTCTGTACCCTCACAATGCACTTCTGTTGATCCATCTTTGCTCCACTCACTCATTTCCTCTAGGAATGGCAGAAAGACATTGAAAAAACACCACCCTCTTGGCCAAACGTGACTGCTCCCTCTTTCACACCTGCAAATCATGAGGCTACAACCTCAGCAATTAAGTCTTCTCCTATAAGACACAATTGGACAAAAATGTTGACCTTTATCCTCCAATATCCACATCCAACCCTCATCCATTTCTTTGAAGCTTACCATCAAGCACATGTTCCAAGCTATACATCTCTCAAAACTTAAAACTCTCCTGCTCTACCACCTCAACCTAATTAAGTCAGGTCCTTCCATTTTCGTACCTTCCTAACCAGCAGCCACTTTGGTCACTTTCTTCTCTCCTCTGCCACTACCCAATCCTCCCTCTACACCAAAGGCTCTCGTAACAATTCTGCTCCCAAACTCTCCTCTCAGCCCTACTTGGTCCATCCTTTCCATCTCTTCTGGAGCTGAGCCTACCCCTCTCTCTATGTCCTCCTGCCTATCCAGTCAAAAACCTCCATGTCCCCCAAGTGTCCTGGCTACATCAATTGCAGATCTGCCACCATACATGCTGCAACATTGCACAATCCACTGATTTCATGGGCAGAACATCACTGCCCTGTGAAAAACTTGGATCGCTGACAACTGCATGATCACTGTACCTCAGCACTGCAAATTCCTGCCCAGAAAACCTATTGATTAAAAAAAAAGTAGGTGGGCGGCTCCTCTAATCTCATTATCCATTTCCAAATGGGATCCACCTGCTTATTTGAGAAAATACCTTTCAAACCCAACAATGCATTCAATTCCCTCATCATTCTCTTCTCTCATCACCGGCCAGGCCTGAACTTACAGTAGCACTATCATGGTACAACAAATTTACAATAGCAAAATATACAAGTTTGAAGGGCAGTCATTACAGTTGGCACTACATTTAGTGAGCATTCGCTTTCAACCATAGGATAGTGTTGGTTCTGAATTTTTGATAGGGAAGGTCAGTTCTTAATGTGTGGGGTAGGGAGTTCCACAGTTTAGCTGCTTTCATCGGGAAGCTGTTACCACCTATAGTAGAGCGATTGAAGTTCGGGATAGAGAGGCAGTCCTTGTAGGCCATTCTGGTAGGTCTCAAGGATTGTTGTCTATGGAATTTGTTGACCAGGTAAGAAGGCGCAGCATTATTAAGGGATTTGTGGGTGAGTGACAAGGTTTTTAGGTGGATTTTATCCAAGGTCGGCAACCAGTTGTTCTGGCGGCTACTCTGTGATATGGTCTCTTCTGGAGATGCCCAAAGCCGCTCTGAGGGCATTGTTTTGTAGGATTTGGAGTTTCCTAATGGTAGCTTTGGTTGCCCCCAGGTAGAGGGCGTTGCAGTAGTCTAGGCGAGAGAGGATAAGGGCTCTGGCCAAGGTAATGCAGCTAAAATCAGACAGGAATGGTTTGGCAGTGCGGATAGGTCTGCATGTATATGCCGTAGAAGACGCAAGAGAATTAACCTGTTTTGTTAGTGAGAGGTTCGAGTCAAGGTAAAAGCCCAGGGTTTTTACTTCGTGACCGACTTTAACGCTAATAGCATCAATTAGAAATGAAGAGTAGTCAGGCCCAAGTTTTTTTAGGCTGGAGGTAGTGCCAAGGATGAGGAGTTCAGTTTTATCATCATTCAGGCATAGTCCATGCGTGGCCATCCATGCCTGGATGATGATGTACACTCTATTCTCCAAGGCCAAATCCTTTCCATAATCCCCAGAAAGCGGTAGGAGGATCTGGGTATTGTCTGCATAGTTAGTGTAGGTGACACCAAGAAGATGCAGATCATCGAAAAGGGGCTTGGTAAAAATGTGGTACAGCGTAGGCGAGACACAAGAGCCTTGGGGAACGCTGCAGGTGATGGGTATAGGGTCGGCAGCTGCAGTGGGCGATTAGACCTTCATAGTTCTGCCATTTAGAAAGGATCTAATCCAGATAATAGCCTAGTCAGAGAAGTGAGCAGCCGAGTTGAGGTGGTTACATAGGATGGTATGATCAACCAAGTCGAAGGCGGCCGAAAGGTCTAGGAGGAGGAGAAGGGCCGCTTTACTGTTATCTCTACACTCATCAACTTGGGTCTTAAGGTCGATAAGAGCTGTCTCAGTTCCGTGTTGTGGGCGGAAGCCCGATTGTCTAGCTCCTAGTAAATGGTATAGTTCCAGGTGTTTTTGGATTTGTACATAGGCAACCTTATCCAGAATTTTTAGGAGGAAAGGTACTGTTGTAATCTGCCGGTAGTTAGTCGGTACGGATGGGTCGAGAGTAGGTTTTTTTAGCAAAGGAAATACCCAAGATTGTTTCAGATTAGTGGGGATGGTGCCGGTGGAGAAGGACGCGTTGATAAGCTTTGTAATGAAGGGAGAGAGGTTGCGAGCTGCACCCTTGATAAGTTGTGCGGGGCAGAGGTCACCCTGACAATTAGTAGGTTTCAGGGACAGGAGGATTCTTTCCACTTCCGGGATCGAGACTTTGGAAAAGTTGAATTGGGTAGATTTGTTAGTGGTCATCCTTTCCGTAGTTACGGATGTAGATGAGTTATTTAAGGATGCTTTTTTTCCAGAGATCTTATGTTGTAGGGTGAGAATTTTGTTCGCCAATGCATTTTGAATCTCTGAGCACCATTTTTTGTTGTTGATGCTTGTGTCGAGTGGTTCGATGGGGGTCTCTATTTCTTTGAGGATGGAGAATAGTTCCTTTGTATTAGATTTGGCTTGGGAAATACATGTATCAAAAGACATGTGTTTTGCTAGACATATTTCTTTTTTGTAAAGGGAGGAAAGTTTTGTGAATTTAAGTTTATTAGCTGCTGAGGGTAGCTTTTTCCAGGCGGCCTCGCAGTGTCTTTTTTGTTGTCTAAGGTTTTTTAGAGCAGGCGTAAACCAGTTATTCAAGTGCGTCTTAGGTTTACTTGGTCTGAGTTTGGCGGGAGCGATCAAGTCCAGCGAGGTAGTCATATTTTTATTGTATTCTTCAACCAAAATCTCGGGATCTGTTTTATCTGGGAGTGTGTTAAGAGTTAGCAGTAGGGCAGGGATAAGCCTGTCTGTCGTAATGCATTATTTTTCTGGTTAGCGTAGGTGGAGCCCTAATGGTTGGTAGAGGCAGGGGTCGGTTAGTGGACAGCATGAATGACACAAGTTGGTGGTCAGTCCAAGCTACTGGAGAGATAGCGAGCATATTAGCTTGACAGTTGAAGACTGCCACCCAATCAAGTGTTCTGCCTTTAATATGGGTAGGTGCATTGCTTCTTTGGGTGAAGCTTAGTTCAGACAGAGTGTTGAGTGTGGTCAGGGCAAGCTGGTCTGGTGGGTCATTGAAGCCCATGTTCAAGTCTCCAAGTAGAAGTAATTGTGTAGAATTTTTAAGGTTGCTAGACAGGATGGTGTTAATGTCATCTTCAAATGTTCCAGTGGGGCCGGGGGCGGTAGATCAAGTGGATGTTAAGAGTTTGGGCATTGGAAAGTGGGACTTTCACAGAGAGCAATTCACAGGATGGGACATCAATTGGGGGAGACAGTCTTATGGCAAGGCTACATTTGTAGATGATAGCGATGCCACCTCCTCTGGATTTAGATCCATCATATCTCAGTATGGAGTAGCCGTCCAGGACTGCAAGCATGAGCATGGGGCCTGCTGCAGGGTGTAACCATGTCTCGATGACGGCTAGGAAATCTAGGTCCTCAATTGGGATTAGGTCAGCAATTTCTGTAGCATGTGCTACTAAGGATCTAGAATTGAGTAGGGCACCCTTGATCTGAGGGTTCAGGGTGATAGTGGGGTGGTGGATTTGCAACACTTTAGGTTTACTATGCTTAGTTAGGCTATTTATGGGCCTATCGTTGTCATTAGGGGCTAAGTTGGCATAAGAGTTGGTTTGGCAAGGCTGAGATATCAATTGTCTTGGTCCTAAGGTAATAGGAATCGATCTGATGGCGGGCTCATAGATTTTGGCTAGTCTGGCTCTAAGATGCAGGTTTCTGGCCGTGGTTGGGCATGGGTGACTTAGTAGCGGGAATTTAGAATCTGTGTCATGGAGTGGTCTGGATGTTGTTGTGTTGATTAGAAGTATGTAGCAAGGCGGGTGTGTGTAGTGACATAAGGAGTATGCTGCTTAGTATATAGACTGTGATGCAGGCAATGCGGCTTATGGCTAGAGATGTCATACTAGAGAGCTGATGGGGTACCAATCAATACAAGTATGAGGAGGGGTGCAGTAGTAAGTACCGGGAGGAGTCGCCGCGGTACTGATTAAGGTAGGCGGGAGAGTGATTGACTTTTTTTGTACAGTTGGCTCAGGAGAGGTAGGCAGGCGATCAGTGGGGATAGAACTAGTAGGGTCAGTGAGTAGGGAAACGCTGACTTCTTGCTGAGGCGAGATTCAGAGCCAATGGCAGGCAGGTAAGTGTGGGCACTAGTAATCAGGGAGGTACGGTTCAGGCCGTTACTGGTTTGGTTTGCGGTAGACAAACAACGATGGGGTCTAGGCACTAACTATATCAAGGCAGAGCAGGCAGAAATGCACGAGCTGGCAAGAGATGGTGGATGCTATTTTGTGGCGAGGCAGGCATTGAGGACGCAGGCTACATGCACACAGTAAACGGAAAACGTACTATCTGGCAGTATCTAAATCAAAACAAAGCAGACAAGTAATACATGATCCGGCAAGGTTAGTGCAAGCTATTTTGTGGCAAGGCAGGCATTGAGGACACAGGCTATAGGCACACAGTAAACAGGGTGCATACTATAGGCAATTATAACACTAGCACTAGGAGCAGGTAATTAGATCAGGGTGCCAACAGAAACAGCACGTAGTTATGGCAGGTGATAAGGAGCGCTGATCATGTGAGTAACCTCACGAACAGTAAACAGTCACTAGAGGGGGTTTAATGGAGCAGACAGATCTAATATAAACCGAAGGACTGCTCATACATGTCAGGACTGGCTGGGTTAGTAACAGGAAGAGTAACAAGATTAACATTGTGCTTTCAGAGCTGGCTGGGTTATTTGTGCTTTCAGAACTGGCTGGGTTAGTAACAGGAAGAGTTTGGACATAGAATTAACATTGTGCTTGCCCAAGTCAAGATGGAGCGAAAAAAACTTAATCTGATTGGTTAAAGGAACAATGATATGTTTGGTTTGCCTGATTGGTGGAGAGGACAATGGGTTTGATTCTTGGGAGGTGAGCAAGATTCTAAACTGCCTTTCATCCAGAGAAATTCAGTGGCTGGTTGTACATTAGTTAAGCTCCTTAAGTAAGGCCTTTTCAGAGCTCAGAAAATCTACCAAAGAAGTAAGAATATCGTTTGCTGATCCAGTTTGAACAAGAAGACATCAGGTAGGATCGTTCTTTTAAAGATTTTAAGATTGTCACAGTGAACTTTCATTTTCTTTTATAAGAAAACTTAAAGAGTTAACAAGTTTCAAAATCATTTGAGAAAAGAGACATTTACAGTTAGTTATTATAAGGAAAACAAGCTTGAAGATAGTGCGTAAGAGTTTAAGGTTAATTAACTGTGTGTAATGTTCTTCAAGACTGTTTAATGTGTGCGCGAGCTCGCAAGTCGTCGTTTACGTGTTTTTTGAAAGCGCGCGGGTATTCAGAGCGATAGAGCGCGTGCCCAAATGAATTGAGCGAGCAAATTTTAGCGCGTGTACATTTTTAACGTGAAAGACGTCTCATGAGAAAGCGCGTGTTGGTTTGCGATAGAGCGCGAGTCCATTTTGATGAAGCGTGAGTTGTTTTAAACGCGTGAACTGTTTTACGTGAAATACGTTTCGTTTCTCCACGTGAGTTCGGTAGCGATAGAGCACGAGTCCATTTTAACCAGCGCGTGTTATTTTTATCGCGTTTACGTATTTTTTCACGCGCGCGGGTTTGGTAAAGAATCGCGTGTGTATTTTAAACGCGAGGACAATTCTTCACGTTTTCTGATTTCACATGTTTATCGAACACGCTTATTAAGGAAGAAACTATACGTTCTTTGTGTAAATAAGGAAACGATTCACACGCAGAAGGAAAGCAGTATTCCAGGAAGTTAAAGAATATTATTTAATGTAATTTATGCAAATGGAATTCAATACTTCAGAGAAAAACTGCAATTTATGAAAGCATTGAAAACTACATGAGGTTAAAAGAACGTTGAAGCAAGAAGAATATCTAGTTCTGAAAAGGTGTTTGCAAAGGCCATCACTTTAGGATTCTAAAGAGACTTGAGTGGCTTGAACTATATGCACAACACAAGATATTATTTACAAGATATTCCACACAGATTACTAGCCTCTAAATCTTTTACTGAGGTTTAAGAGGTAAAGAGTTTAGAGTTTATTAAGAATAATTTTAGAAAAGAAGTTTTTCTTATCATATAAGTAACCAGGTGTATTTGTTTACCACAGATACCAGAGTCTACCAGACGGTTGCAGGGCTGCAGTGTCTCCGTTGTTATTTTCTCCAAATTCCCCTTTCCCTTTCTTGGGGTTTTCAGCTCAGCTTATATTTAAGGGTTGAGAGGTGAACTCCTGGTGAGGGTCTGTGGGGCCAGCATCAGCTCCTGTGGAATTCAGTCAAGCCGGACCCTGACAGGATGAAAGGCCGCGGGAGCGTTACACAATCCGAATGGCATTACTTGATATTCGAAAAGACCAAATGTTGTTCTAAATGCCGTTTTCCATTCATCACCTTGACGTACTCGCACCAAATGATATGCACCACGAAGATCTAGTTTGGTAAATACTAAGGCTCCTTGAATCTGGTCTAACATTACTGATATTAAGGGTAGAGGATATCTGTTTTTAATGGTTATCTTATTTAATGCCCTATAATCTATGCATGTTCGTAAAGTGCCTTCCTTTTTGGGAACAAAAAATAGTGGAGAAGCTGCTGGCGATTGAGAGTGCCTGATGAACCCCTTAATCAAATTTTCTTGGATGTAATCTTTCAAATGTTGATTCTCTTATTCTGTTAAGGCATAGATGCGACTGCAAGGAATGTGGGCCCCTGGTTCTAAATCAATTTTACAGTCATACTCTCTATGAGGAGGTAATTCATTAGCTTCCTTTTCACTAAACACATCATTGAAATCATGGTAACACTTTGGTAATTCTCCCATTACAGCCCCTATAGAATGTACTATAGTTCCCAAATTCACCAAACCTTCCACTACTTCTGAACAATTACCACTAGAAACATTTTCCTGAACTACTTCTTTACAACAATTTGTAACACAAAAAGCAGAATCCAATTTCACCACTCTTCTTCCCCAATCAATCTGAGGGTTATGATACGTCAGCCAAGGCATTCCCAAAATTATTTTCAACTGTGGAGTGTCAATTAATTCAAACACAATTTCCTCCCAGTGTCCTCCAATTTCCATTTCCAATGGGATTGTTTCGTGTGTAATTAAACCTGATGTCAGTTGAGACCCATCCACCGCTCTCACATACTCTGGTATATTTTTTACAACGTAAGGCACATTAATATCTTTAACCACATTCCAATCCATGAAGTTACCAGTGGCTCCTGAATCTATTACTACTGGGCCGCTTCCCTTTAATTCCTCTTTAATATACAAGGATACAGTCAATGTAATATGTCGTACCGCTGCTTGGATTGTATTTGCCACTTGCTGATTTCTGGAGCTGTTAGTAGATGCAGAAGTTTTTGGACACCAAGGGCAATTTCCAACAAAGTGTCCTGATTTCCCACAGTATAAACATAAATTATTCTGTCTTCGCATATCCTTCTCCTCCTTAGTTAAAGGACCTCTCACTTTATTTACTCTTTCTGCATTCCCAGTTCTCAATTCTTTATTTACAAATTCTAATCTTCCTTTATCAACTCTAGGGAAAACTCTGGGTTGCTCAACTCCTCCTCTTCTACGCTCAGCCTTGCGTTCCCATAATCTAGTGTCCATTTGTATGACAAGATTAATTAAATCCTCACATGAAGTGGGTCTATTAACAATTGTAGATAAGGCATCTTTCAATTCCTCCTTCAAGCCTCTATAAAACAAAGAGGATTGCTTCTCTTCTGGCCAATTGCTCTCTAATACTAAAGATCTGAACTGTGTGATGTAAGACACTAAATCTTTGGTTCCCTGTTTTAACTCTAATAGTTCTCCATCTACTTCTTGAGATAATTGGCGTCTGTCAAACATCTTTTTAAATTCTAACGTGAAAGCTAACAAGTTCTTTAGTATAGGATTCTCTTGACCAACTAATACTGACCAAGTTGCCGCCTCACCAGTAAGGTAAGACAGCATAAAAGCTATTTTAGAAGCATCTGTATTAAAAGCTTCAGGTCTAGAAAGGAAATGAAGTTCACGCTGTGTAAGGAAAATCTGGCATTTCTTGGCATCTCCCCAAAACGCTCTGGAGGTGCTAAGGGGACTGGATCTATAGGTATATTCAAACTTCCCCTACTTCTTCCCTGAGAACTCCTTCCTTCACCCAAATCCTCTCTAATTAACTCTGGTAATTCTCTACTAGTATCCTCTGAATCTCTTGACTCCAAAGAAATTTCTCCACCCTTACGGCTAACCTTGGAGTTTAACTCTTCAAACTTGACTTGTAATTCCTAGTTTTCTTATCGTGGGCCTTTCATCTCATCTTCACCCCTTATGACAAATCTGTACCTACCAGGATGGACACTGGCAGAATGTGGTAAATACTTAGTGTTTCTTTCAAACATATTAGCCAGAAGGCACTCTTCTGGCATGATCATCTGTTGAGGGACATCCATACACTCCAACTCTTCCCCCGGCAGGTGACTCGCCAAAAACAAATCCCCACAACCTCATCAACTAAACTTCACTCCGAAGAGAGTCCTCCGCAGAGTCCTGCTTGCTTTCAACAAGCCTCTACAACATCACTCGAACCTTGGATGGCTTCCCCACCCCCTCAATATACTACACTGTACCAAACCCCTCATTAAAGACGCCAACAAAGGGTTTAAGTAAGATCCTGCCTTGATTAAAAAAAGGGCAGTTAAGAATCTATCATATTTCAGTGCAAATCTCACCTTTCCTGGAGGACAGACTCCATAGCCATCACTATGCTATTGAAAGAAAGCGGGTGGGGGGCACAGCTGCTTCCAAAATCACATTACTGCTGGTTTACAGCTCTGTAAAGATTCCTATACACTCTTCTTCACCACCACCCTGCTCCTTTGCATGACAAGCTATCAGTCAGCACTTTGTCCCAATTCCTAGCAGCCACTCCTAGGAAGATTTGTGGCATTGACACTAAACTCAACACCTTCGCACAACAATTCTCGGCATAATTTAGGAAAGCAGTTCTGCACCTCCTTGCTGATCCCTTGCTGAACTGTACAATGCTTCACTCTCCAGTATACAAATGTACAGTTATCCTAAATCTACAATGGTTAGGAAAGATGTTTTTTGTGACTTTCCTCCCATAGACCTCTATGTGACATCCTTTCTTTTTGCTTTATTTTGACTTTAGACATGACTTTTTTGAGGCAAGTATTTGCTTGCCTTTTTGCTCATTCTTATGGCGACACTGATCGGTACATAAGCCTCAGTACTGGGAGACTGTCTCCGATGTGAATTTCTTGCATTTTTAAAGCTGCACACATCACCTTACAGTGAAGTGCGATTAAGATACTTAGTATTGTAAGGAAGGCATGGTATCAAGTAGTAGACACAGACACAAAGGATACAAGTTTTGAAAACCTTTATTTGGTATTTTGGTCGGGTTGGTAGACTTCCTAACTGGCCCCAACTCAAGAATGGGAGTAGTCTCTACCATTAAACAAATAAAACAAGTCCAAGTCAGTCTACTCAAAATAAAAAGGCATATACTAAAATAACAAACACAACAAAAACTAACCTTGCCCTTCTCAAAATGACAAATGTGTTAAGGAAATATAAAAGGAAAATAGTGTCTCAAAAGAAATGTCAGAATGGCTTAAATAAAAGCTCCCTTCCCACGTTCAGCACGACAGGGTCTTTAGAGTTTCTTAAAAAGGATTGGTGGATAGCACAGTTCTATCAGTCTTGCACACGTTGGCTTACTGGTAAAATTCAACAAACCAAGCTTGAGCTTCAAGCTTCTGGTAGTTCAATCACTTCCTTAGGCTTCCTCCGCCTTGTCATAAATACACAGTTCTACTTTTGACCTTTTACTTTCCCATAGTTCACAACAGGCCTCCCACCACCGGGCTCGAGCTTGCCTCTCTTTTCACATTAACTTTCTCAAGTTATCACAATTCTGCACAGGTTAGAGTCAGTCTTTCTTTTAATGGGGGTTCACTTCCTCAGGTTTTGTCTTGGGTGTCTTTTCACTGTCAGACTTTCGAAACTGCAAGGATTTTACGTAAACCTCTGCATGACCAATTCAACCTCTCTTTACACAATTCTACAATCAGCAATCTTCCTCATCTTGCAACACCAATGCCTCTTGGTACTTGTAGTTTATCTTATCTTTACTTTGCCCTCTTGGCTTCTTTCAAAATTCATATGCAACACCAATACTTCTTGGTATCTGTAATTTCTTATTCTCCTTACTTGGCCCTCTTGGCATCTTCCAATGTACATATACTTTGCCTTCTTGGCTTATTCAGAGTTCATATACTTTGCTTTTTACTTATTTGCCCTTCTTTCGGGATCGCAGTTACTTTCTTGCCGTTTGGGTTACAGTTACTTTTGCTTTGAACACAAACCAGGATTTGTTGCCTTCGATAAATCACTGGTCGTGCCAATTGGTCTTCTTTCATGAACTCCTTTCATGCCTCAGTCAAGGCAGTTACCAACGCCTTCTCTGTTCCTCCACAACTCTGCCATTCACCCGGGAGGGTCACGGGTCGTTTCCCAGCACCTTGAAGGTTTCTTTCTTCCACTCACTCGGTTTCAGTCTTGGAACGGTTACGGCTTCCCGAAAGTGTGGAATCCTCGATTGGCTCTCTCTTTCTTCGCAACTGCAGATCAGCCCCTGGACCTTCCAACTTCCAGAGCCTGGTTCACATCAGCCCCGAAAGAGCTGTTCCTTCTCGTACCCAGCCTCGCTCAGCGTGTGCCTGTGAGCACCAACCTTTATCCTGACAGGGAGTGTTAACAAGTGGCAGGTGTGTGTAGTTAGGATTACATGCCCGACTGCCTGGCCTCATTACAGGGACAGAGCAATTGCAAGTCAGTAGAGGTAATCTTTGGCCTCATTCCTCATCTTCCTTGGCTCAGGAGTTTTGTCAATGTAAAGTGGGGAGGAATTACGGGAGTTGTAGTTTCCCATAAAATAAGCAAGGATAGGGGTTAGATGGGATGTGGAGAAAGGGGGATACCATGTTTCACCGTCGGGTGCTTCTCCCCCACTCCCTGAGGACCCCCTACCGAGGTGATCCTCCCTCACTTGTCCAAAGGGTTAGGATCCAAAAGCGATGGCCTTTCCCTGGCCACCTGAGTACAGGACCCCCGGGGGCTAGGTTGTGAAACACCCTCTTGTTCTTCACAGTATCCTCCTAAATTATTCTTTAACTTTATGGTTGCAAATGCAAAATGTCCAGGATGGGCTGGTGGCACCTGTTGGGACAGTTGTTCTAAAGTCCTACCGATCTGCCGGAGGATCCCATTTTCCTTGGCCATGAACACCCCTCTAATGTAGCACTTAAAACACTCCGAGTACACGCGTCCTTTGTGTTCAAAGTAGGCCCTGATGTTGCATAGTCATCCACATTGCCCCTGCGGCTCCCACACTCAAGGGCAACCCCCTGAAAAGCCCATCCCCACTTGCCCAACTACAAAACATGACCAAAGCTGCGCTCGTGGCGCTAGTGCCCATCCAGGCCTTTGTCAGCTCAGCCACCCACGGGTAGCTACAACTTATTTCCAAGGCAGCCTGTACCATTGGATAGAAATGCCAGCGTCAGTCAACTTTTAGGCATGCAATTTGCCCTCCGCCCGGTTTCTGCCACAACAGCAGCCCGACCTCAAGTGTCTTCACAGCCCTCCCAGACCCTGGTTCCCAGCCCAATTCCGGGGTCCCATGTGGTTGGGGCGAAATAGCTTGCCGATCTCATCTAGGAAGGAGCTTGCCGATCTCATCTAGGAAGGAGCTTGCCGATCTCATCTAGGAAGGAGCTTGCCGATCTCATCTAGGAAGGAGCTTGGCGCCTCCGGGGACATGAAGAATTGTGTTTTCCCATCATCCTGAATACAAAGTGTAGAGAAGCAGACGTGTATGCCATTGATAAAACCCGCCCACTGAACTCCAACATACTGGAAGAAGAGGAAGAAGACAATGCATGACACCAGGTATCATTCCAATACAGCGTGAAGTATATGAGAGATGTTATGCACTTAAACAACCATAACTGACGTGGAAGCAGGAAATCTGCAGCAGACACAGCTGAATATCGAAGAGCTGTAAAGGAAATCTGAGAGGTGCAAAGTGATGTCATTAGGAGAAGACAAGATGACATACTGAAACGATATGCGAATACTTAAAGAATGAAGATGTAACTGGAAAGAGAAGAGCAAGCATATATACGAATATGAAGAAACCATTTATACAAAGATGATAAAATAACCAGATGTGTACTGAATGCATATACGCAGAAATGCAAGATAGTTGAGTCACATAAAAGCTTGTAGAAAATATAACACAGGTGAAGGGGCCAGGTTGAAAAGATGGGACATTGGCTCTGAATCAAAGTATGCGAAAAGCTTGAAGGAGAGACAAGGGCTGCAGAGCTGACAGACGCTGGAAATACACATTTGTACATGAACAAAGAATAGCTGTTGGCCAAGGATGCCACAGTAGAACAAGTTACTTCTTACCTTGTAACGTTCTTTCGATGGGATGTTCCTCCGACGTATTCCTCATCTTTGATAGATCATCTCCCAGCTTGCTGGCCTCGGCAAAAAAATTTCAGTAGAGGGCGCTGCGCGTCGACGTCCCTCGAGCCGATGACCCTCGACGGCCTCCATATCGGCTCCGACGTCACCACGCGTATAAATAGACTCGCACAGCGTCCGTTCCTCAGTTCCGTTTTGACGTTAACCGTTGTTTTACATGAATTGGTTATTGGCCTTGAAGAAGCGTAAGCTGCAACCACAAGGGAAGTATTACTGCGGGGATGGATGGGAGGGGCGATAAGGAATACGTCGGAGGAACATCCCATCGAAAGAACGTTACAAGGTAAGAAGTAACTTGTTCTTCGAAGGGATTGTGTCCTCCGACGTATTCCTTATCTTTGATAGACTCCCATAGCAGTGGTGTGCAATAGGAGGTGGGAGTAAAACGCCATGTTTCCTTTTAGGAATGAACCGAATGTAATACGGCTTTGCCAAACCTAGTCTCTTGACTAGAGGAGGAATCCAGGTTGTAAAATCTTGTGAAGGTATGTGCGGACGACCATGTGGCAGCCGCACATTTGTCTCGAACCGGAACCGCTCTTTGGAGGGCCGAGGAGGCTGCGATACCCCTGGTTGAATGAGCCCTAAGATTTTGAGGAGGCTCTTTCCCTGCCAGTTTGTAACATTCCAGGATGGCCAAAATAATCCATCTGGAAATGGTTTGTTTTGTTATTGGTAGTCCCAACTTGTGCCCTGAGTAACCCACGAACAGTTGGTCTGCTTGCCTAATCCTAGCAAGTCTGCTGATGTAAAAGCTTAAAGCCCGCCTTGGGTCCAGCCTATGTAGCATTTCTTCCTCTTTCCCCGGATGGGGAGGCGGATAGAATGCAGGTAAAGTAGTTTTCTGAGTGATGTGGAATTCAGAAACCACCTTTGGGAGGAAATTAGGCTTCACCTGTAGGACAACCTTGTCTTTATAAAAAATTGTATGAGGGGGGTTTACAAGATAGAGCTTGTAATTCCCTCACCCTTCTAGCAGATGTTAAAGCCACTAATAAGACAGTTTTAAGGGTGCGAAATCTTAGCGAACAAGAGTGGAGTGGTTCGAAAGGAGTACCCCTCAGGAAATTTAAGACTAAATTTAAGTCCCATAAAGGAACCTGGACATGTCTTGGAGGGTAGACATTAGTTAATCCCTTTAGAAATTGTATTACTAAGGGTAATTTGAAATACGAAGGCTCCTCCGCAGTGCGCTTGAAGATAGATAGCGCTGCGAGATAGCCCTTGATAGTGCCAACTTGAAGGCCTGAATTTGCCAAGTAGAGTAGAAAGGATAACACCGTTGGTGTACCACATGAAAAGGGGTCGATATTCTCTTCTCTACACCAGCTGCAAAATGTGTTCCAACGGCAGCGGTATAAAGACTTTGTTGCTGGCCTTCTGGCTGAAAGCAACACTTCCATGATGTCATCAGGGAGGTCCCAATCCTTGTATCTCAACCTTTCAGAAGCCAGGCGTGAAGGTTGAGGGTTCTGATGTGTGGATGGAGAACCTGACCTCCCTTCAGTGAGAGAAGATTCTCCTTCAGTGGAAGACTAATTGGAGGGCAGATGGACATGTCCAGAAGGTCCGGGTACCACATTCTCCTGGCCCAGTCTGGGGCAATTAGGATCATGGTCTTCCGGAATCTTCTCAACCTCCTGATCATTTGAGGAATGACAGGGACTGGTGGAAACGCGTACAGGAATGGAAACTCCCAGTCCACTACGAACGCGTCCCCTAGAGCTCCTCTCGGGGGAAATTCCCTTGAAAAAAACAGATCGCACTTTCTGTTGGTACTGGTGGCAAACAGATCCACTTGAGGGGTTCCCCAAAGGGTGAAGATCTCCTGAAGGACTTCCTGAGTTAGTTCCCACTCGTGGGAGACTGTGCCCTGCCTGCTCAGAGCGTCCGCCATCAAGTTCTTCTCTCCGGCTAGGTGAACTGCCGATAGAGAGATTCCTTCTTGAATTGCCCAAAACCAGAGCTGCATTGCCTCTCTGCACAGTGGCAGTGATCCTACGCCTCCTCTTTTGTTGAGGTAGTGCATGGCCACTGTGTTGTCCATCATTATCAGGACATTTTTCCCCTGTACAGATGGCAGAAAGGCTTTCAGCGGTAGTCTGATTGCTCTCAGCTCTAACAGGTTGATATGTAGTCTGGACTCCGATGGAGACCAACGACCGCTAATAGTCAAGTCGTTGGTATGGGCTCCCCACCCCGTGAGTGAGGCATCAGTGACTACTGTTATCTCCGGCCATGGTTGCCAAAACAGTTCCCCCTTCAAGATGTTTTTCTGGCAGGCCCACCACTGAAGGTCTCGAGCCACCTTGTCCGGAACCTGAAGGAGGTCTGTCATTCTCCCTGAGAATTGCAACCACTGAGTTCTCAGTGCCCACTGAAGAGATCTTATTCTCAGGCGAGCCTCTGGCACAAGGAAGATGCAGGATGCTATGAGGCCTTTTGAAACTTGGGCATTTTGAAACTTGGTGACCATCTGCAGAATATCTTGAGCCCTCATCTATGGTGGCGAGTGTTTTCCCAGGGAAGTGCCCAGGACCGCTCCAATGAACTGGAGTCTCTGTGATGGTATCATCTGTGCCTTCTTTAAATTGAGGGAGAAGCCCAGTTTGTGAAGGAAGTGGCAGACATAATCTAGCTTGATCTGAGCTTGTTCCGAAGATACAGCTCTGATCAGCCAATCGCCCAGGTAGGGGTAGACGTGGATCCCTTCCCTCCTTAGACTTGCAGCCACTATCGACATTAGCTTGGTGAAGACCCTCGGGGCGGAGGTCAGCCCAAATGGCAGAACTCGAAATTGATAATGAGAGCCGCCAATTGCGAACCTCAGGTATTTTCTGTGTTTGAGATGGATTGGCACATAGAAATAAGCATCCTGGAGGTCCAGAGATACCAGCCAGTCCTGGAGCTGGAGGGCCTGAAGGATCTGAGAGAGAGTTAACATCTTGAACTTGTCCTTCCTGTGGAACTTGTTCGATTCTCTTAAGTCCAAGATAGGTCTCAGTCCTCCGTCTTTCTTCGGTATGAGAAAGTAGGGGGAGTACCAGCCCTTGTTCCTCTCCGCTACAGGTACCGGTTCTATGGCACCTTTCTGGAACTTTCAGAGAGCTGTTCACCGATGGAGGACTCTGAGGGATGCGTAGGAAAGGCAGGCAGTAACCTTGGGCAACTGTCTCCAATGCCCAAGCATCTGATGTAATAGTCTGCCATTCCGTCAGATGTTGAGTCAACCTGCCCCATACTGGTGTCTTGTGAGGAGAGTCCTCAGAGCAGTTTGGAGGCGGCTGAAGCAGATGCTGAGGGTAAAGAGGCACCTGCTGCTGCTGCGGCTTTTGTATTTTTACACTGTCCACCTCGGGTGAATTTTTTCTGACCCCTTTGAACCGGCTTTCCTCTGCCCTTTCCGAATGCGGAAGAGAAGCGAAAGGACTTACCTCTCCAAGAGGTTCCTGAGGGGCGATATGGTGTCTGACGGATTGCAGCTCCTAGGGATTTTGCTGCTGCCTTTGATGTTTGTAGTTTTTCTAAACTGTCATCCGCCTTACCAAACAAAGAAGAGCCGTCAAAGGGCATATTCAAGAGTCTGCTTTGCACATCTGGAGCAAAACCAGACTTTTGCAACCAAGCAAATCTCATGGTTGTTGTACTTGCCGCCATGGCCCTGCTGATGCTGTCAGCAGAATCAATGCCAGTCTGAAGGGATTTGCACATTGCGTCCTTACCATCCTTAATGATGTTGAGAAACGCTTCCCTTTCTTCTCCCTCTGGGAGGCAGTCAGCCGCTGATGAAGCACACTCCCAAAGTGTGTGGCTGAACCTTGCGAGCATACAAGTAGCATTGATTGATTTCAACGCCATGCTACATGAGGAAAATACTTTTTTGGCCATAGAGTCATATCTCTCATCATCCCTGTCCTGTGGAATAGTAGTGTAAGCCAATTTACTACCTGCTGAAGTAGCTGCCTGAACAACCAGACTCTCCGGAGTTGGGTGTTTGGATAAATATTCAGGGTCAGCAGAAAACACCCGATATTTAGCTGATCATTTTTGTTAACCGCCGAGATTACCTCAGGGGTTTCCCAGTTTGCCAATACTCTCCTTTGTAATGCCGCATGAAATGGCACCACAGGATCCTCCTGTGGACCTTTGACCAAGATGTCTGATGTAGTCTGGCTGAAAAGCAGGTGAGGGTGTGGACCATCCCATAAACAAGATTATCCTTGCCATCAAGGTTCTATAAGGGGTTTCAGCATGTTCCCCTGGGTCTGGTGTGGCAAATTCCACTTCTGGGGAAGTGTCCAACCCACTTGCTTCCTGTAGGGATTCATGGAGGTCTTTCAACCTACCTTCCTCAGAGGTAAATTCCTCTGGTGCAGGAGTTGCAGATCCCTGCAAATCAAAAGGTCTTTCCTGATCCGAATCTTCCCCTTCTTCATAAATAGAAGATAAGACTATGGAGTGATCAGGCCTTGAAAATGGTATAAATCCCATTTCCAGAGCAGAAGGAGCCAAATTCGTCACGATTGGCTGAGAAAACGTCGACGTCGTGAACGCGGACGTTAAAGGCTTCGAAGCCATCGAAAAAGGCGTCGAGAAAGGTGGTAGAGGCCTTGATGAACTCAAGAGTATCGGGATTCTACTCGAGGTGGTCGACGACATTCTCGTGCTCGAGGCTCGGGGTACGGCCACTGGCTGAGGTGGCCGTGGGTTTATCCTTTCTCGGCGTCGACGTCGTCGACTCGACTGACCTGTGCATCGAAGAAGCCTTCGATAACGGCGTCAACAACGCCGATCTATGTGTCGAAGGGATCTTCGACGACGGCGACGAAGACGCAACTTTGCCTTTACTCGAGGGTTCGTGACGCTCTCGAGTGGCTTCTGTCGCCGGGTACAGCGACTTGCGGCTTTTTGATTTTTCGGGTCTTTCACCCAGGGTATCACCCTCAGCAGTCTTCGAGGGGGTTGAGGCAGCTTTCGTGAAGACGCTTAGCATCTTTTTCCTGAATTCCTCCCACTAAGCCTGAGAGCTATGTTTTGTGGGGCAGGAGACCCTTTTTGGGGAAATAGAAGACGAAGACGAGGAAGGGGATCTTCGACGTCTCTTTTTTGAATTCTTAGATCTCGAAGAGTGATGGGAACTGCTTCGAGACCTAGAACGAGAATGTCTTTTGTGATGGCGAGGAGACAACTGTCTCGACTCCGCCGAGGAAACTTTCGAAGAAGTTTTAACTGCCTTACCTCTCTCGAGCTTCCCCTTACGCTCCTTCAAGGCTTTAGCCGTCATGAACATGCAGTCCTCGCACTCCGAACAATGGCGCTCGATTCCCAGACACCACAAACAGATCATGTGAGGATTCGTCAACGACATTTTCTTTCCACAGTCTTGACATTTTTTGAAGCCGGACCGTGGAGTTGTCGGTTCGGGTGAGGAAGCCATCGAGTACGAGTCAGTATTCACGAGGAATATATTGAAATATTTGACTGAAGAACTGAGCAACAATATTACGAGGCATCACGAAGCGCGGAAAAACGGAACTGATCAACGAACGCTGCGCAAGTCTATTTATACCCTAGGCGACGTCGGCGCCGATATGGAGGCCGTCGAGGGACATCAGCTCGAGGGACATCAGCTCGAGGGACATCAGCTCGAGGGACATCAGCTCGAGGGACATCAGCTCGAGGGACATCGACACGCAGCGCCCTCTACTGAAAAAAAAATTCTGAGGCCAGCAAGCTGGGAGATGATCTATCAAAGATAAGGAATACGTCGGAGGACACAATCCCTTCGAAAGAAGCAATTGCAGGGTACAAACGGAGACAACGAGGATAAGCAATGTGTGCAGGCGATCTTTCTCTTAGATTTAGTAAATGAGCGAACATGTGCGAATGGCAAGTACTGAACAATTAAAGATGAAGCATAGGTAAGATGAAACAACCAAGTCTCCAGAGGCCGAAGAGAGTCATGACACCAATGATAATGGAGTCAAATAGCACTAAATAGGAAGCAAGATGGACAAAATCATGGTCTCTTTGCATGTGGTGCAAGACCAGAAAACAAGGCCTATTGATAAGCTTCAGACAAAGATAATGATGTACCTTAACTCCCCGTAAAGTTCCATAGAAGAGAACCACCAGCAAGGTCAAGTACAAAGAAGAAGCCTTGGTTTGAAGGCTTAACTGATCAGAGATGGTAGACTAATTGGGCAAGTGGGCAGTTGTCTGACATTCTCTGCACCTGGGTTTCATTTTGCTTACATGCTGCTAACGAGCCAAATGTCCAAGGGTGGGAGAGAATGCCAACCAATCACGAGGGCGTATGAAATGGTGAACATGTTGAAGGAGTCAATCCACTGCTATTATTCTGCCACAAGACATGCATTAGTCACCGTAATAGCATTTGATGATTGTATCTGCTTAGATTCACATGCTGTGCATATAGTCCGACATCCAGTGGTAACCGCGGAGTATTGCATCTCGTCTTTCGGGCACCGCAAGGGGATGTCGGCATAGGCGTGTCTAACACGATCCATAATGTGACGTGTAGTGTACCCAAAATCCCTCACGCGCCGAAGTCCCTCCGATTATATTTTTTCTGCCATGAGGGAGCCCAAGGCTATACTGAGTGAGTACATAAAGAGAGAAAGTAGTAAGACGTCTATGTTCCTTTCACCCCGAGCGGGGAGGTAGGGAGGGCGCATGTGAATCTAAGCAGATACAATCTTCAGAAATGCCATTACGTTGAGTAATGCATGTCTTCTGATGCTTGTTAATCTGCTTAGAATCACATGCTGTGCATAGACTAGCGAGCAGTACCCGGAGTTGGAGGTGGGTTGTGAGAAGGAACAGTAGAGAAAAGATGTCTTAGTACTCCTTGTCCCACCTGAGAATCAGACCTAGAATGAGCGTCTAGGCAATAGTGTTTTGTAAAGGTGTGTACAGAACTCCAGGTTGCCGCTTTACAAATGGACTTGAGGGGAACACTTGCAATGAATGCTATGGATGCCCCAGTGCCTCAAGTAGAGTGTGTTCTAGGCTTGAAGGGTAGTTCTCTCTTAGCAAGAGTGTAACATAGTGTGATGCATTTGACAATCCACCTTGAGATAGCTGATTTAGAGACAGGATCCCCTTCCCTACCAGCTGCCACTGAAACGAAAAATTGATTTGTTTTCCTCAGTGGTTTCGTTTTTTCCAAGTAGAACATGACTACCCTGCACACATCTTGTGTGTGTAGGCTTTTCTCGGCCATGCTAGTGGGATTCTGGAAAAAGGTAGGTAGTTCAATCGACGGGTTCACATGGAACCTCAATATGAATTTAGGCGCAAATCTGGGTGTGTGCGCAGAACTACCTTATCCTTGTGGACTGACAAAGGGGTCTAGAACAGAAAGTGCCTGTAGTTCGCTAACCCTTCTGATAGAAGTGATAGCCACTAGGAAGGCAATCTTATAAGTCAGGTCTTTTAGACTTGCTTTATGCATAGGCTCAAAGGTAGCTCACATGAACATGGTCAAAAACACATTTAGGTCCCACCCAGGAGCTGGGTGAGAAATGGGAGGATAAATCCTCTTAACCCCTTCCTTAAATGCCTTAATCACCCGTATCTTCCACCACGACACCTTTTGTTGTGATGTGGTGTAGGCGGGCAATGCAGCCAGATGAACCTTTAGGGAATTGAAGACCAACCGAGTGTCCAACAGATGGGTTAGGTACAGCACAATGTGTGTGGGTGAGCAATCGATGGAATTGACACCCTTGGAATTACACCAGATTGAAAGGGGCCCCTAGGGGTCCCTTACGTCTATGGAAACAAGGTGAGTCACCACACACGATAGATACGCCAGACACGAGGTTGTATTCCCAAAGCTAGGGTTTATTGCAAAGCAAAAGTCTCAGTTGGCCAACTCAGTCTCACGCCCCGCGACGTGCATCTCTAGACCTCGAGAGACGCAAGAGAGTGAATTACGTACATCAGTTACAAATATACAAAATACATATCATACAATCAGCTATGACATGTTTAACACCCCCCTTTATTAGGTTTCTTTGAACTTGGTGTGATGGACATTTTCGACCACTATGACGGCTTCAAACATCTATTCTAGTAACAATTTGCAATTTGTGAGTGCAGAGGCATCTTTCAGTTGTTGAACAGAACACAGCGCTTCTGTTTTTGGAAGCGAGCTACATACGGGGGGAGAGTTGCATTCCAGACCTTGCTATCTATGAGGTGCTATTCGTGTCCTGGGAGCAGACATGCTCTAACGGGGCTCAGCAAAGGGGGGCCGTAAGAAGAGCATAATTCAAGCCTTTAGCTGCCTTATTCTAACATATTCTACCATATAACGAGACTGGCTGGCAGCTGCGAAATGATTAAATGCCCTGCAGCTCTGCTTCAAGGCTATTTTCGGGAGGGAGCCGGGCATTCTTCCTGGCGCTGCCTACGTTGTGTTTCAACAAACTCTTGTTATCCTCGCAGCCCTGCGGCCTTGTCCTTTTAAGTGCAGACAACAATGTTTTAGTCGAGCAGTGTAAGCAGAAAATGTACTGCGAAGCAAGAACAGAAAGCAATGAGAAATGGTTAGAAAACAAAATGGCGATTCATGTTACATGAAAATGGCCGTTCATTGGCAAACTCGAAAACCTATATTCTGTCATATCTTGCATGAGACGGTTGGCCCACGGCCATCAAAATACGTTTGCGGTCAAAAGTAGAGGTATCCATTTTTCTAGACTGACAAACCCTCCTTTGGCCGTATGCCAAACGTCTCATCTTTTTATTGAAACCTCCTCTAGTGATGATGAGTCTGAAGTACTTATGTCTGAATTTTGCATGCTATCGTAAACATCATCGTCTTCATCAATATCTATTGCCATCAAGTCTTTCACTGTTTTCATCTCATTTGTGTCTTGGTCAGCTCGACCCTATTCCCCAGCTTCCTTCTTCCGTAGGGAGTTCGGAGCTTAGGACATGCATTTTCTTTATCGCTTCAAAGATCGTAGGGAAATAGTCATCGACATATACACAACACGCTGATCCCACTATTTTACAAATTCCCCCACGATCAACCAGGATTACATCGAGAGCCAGTCTATTTTGCAGCGTCATTAACCAGATTCCTCTTTCTTCCAACGTCATGTTAAATAGTATCTCTGTCGTTGTGTTTATGGTATTTTTTTGTATTCTGGACAGCTGCCTTATATTATAGGAGTTCACTATCTGCCATAAGAATGGAATAAATGATTTTGCTACATCAGTTGTTATCAAAACACCCTTGTCAGTCCTTTTGACTCTAGTTCTGGATAGTCTGGCCATGTCTGCTGTTTCTAAGAGGAATATTCCTGGGAACAGTAGACCTAGGTAACATGTACCTGCCCAGTTTCTGGGCAACCAAGGATATGCTTTCTCTCCACATATAAAATAAACTGGATCTCCCACATATACTGGTTCTATTTCCCATTTCAATACCACTCTATTCATGCACCCAGTATATGTTCCGACTGAAAAAAAGCCTTTCTTTTTTAGACAAAAAGGGACAGTGCCTGGGCTATAATTAACCGTGTAAGATGGGGGGATTGCATCTTTGTCCCCTTCTGTTCTTACACGAAACGTCATTACAGATGTCTTTTCTGGTGGGGACAATCTATCTCGTCTATTTTGTCGTCTTATCTTTCACATACTTTTCCTCGTGGGCTCTGGGGCCATTACTTGTGCTTTATGGAATATGGAACAACCCACAGGTTTCATTATTATTTCCTCAAACTCATTCATGTTGGTTCCGTCTAATTGACCCGTACTACTCTCACTCCATTTCCCATAGAACATTGCACCTAAATATGCACTACATGCAGAACTTAATGGTAATGGCAGTACATACCACCGTATTCCTTTCCCAGCATGCTGTGGTAAATGGGCACATACCCAGCAATTTGTTTTCTTCAGAATTGCATGCGTCATGTTCATGATTAATAACAACGTTTTATTCCCGAAACCTTCCCCGTGTCTTTCTTCCATTGGGGGCAGGGTATAAGTAATCACCTGAACCAGGCTTTCAGTAGTGGATATATTAACTATTGGTAAAAACATTTCTAATGGGTGTATCGATTCCACATACCATAATATTAAGGCTGTCGTTATTGGTGCTACCACGTTCATAAAGCACATAATTATTGTCAGTGCCAGTTTACAATTCGTTTTACCATGCGTTTTTCTTAAGCTTACAGTCTTTATAATTGACTCATTCTCAGCAGTGTTGCAGGAGGAGGCTGGAGCCGGTCCCGACATGTTTCTCATCGTCGTCCTTCCTTATTTCAATTCGTCGTGGATATCTCTCTTCGTTGCGCTTGCTCTGATGTCAATAAGTTCAACGGAATCGTCTCAGTTCAGTTCTGCCAGTCCTTTATAGCCTGGATTTGCTTATTTATTTTTAGGCAAGATCACTTGTCCTTTCTCATACTGCTCAGAGGACTCTTGATCAGTTATCTTTTGCCTTAGTACCATGTGCGCCCATCTTGTCCGCTTTGGTTCCCGACACATGTATTTTTTATGATCGCACCGAGGAGCCGCAAGTCTTGAATTGTTCGACTTGCACAATTCTCAGGCTTCTCTCCTCTACACCTCTAGTTCCTTCTCCGTTCATGAGCAGAACCAGAGATTGACATAAATACCAAAGAACTGTCGATCACTTTGTCTTTCGAGGCCGCAAATTGTATCGTCTCACTCCTGGTATCGTGTGATCCGTGAACAGTGCCGGTGCACTTCCAGATTCAGGCTCAAAGTCAGCCCGTGGCGCTACTGCAGGTGGTGGTGTGCGCTGCGCCAGTGATGCAGATTCGGTCTTTGGCGTGCTGGCAAGTGCTGGTGGGCGCCAAAGGGGTACACATTTTGTGTCTGCTGGTATTTGCAAGGCAGATTTCGTGTCGGCCAACAGTGATGTCGATTCTGCTGGGCAACGTTGGGGCACTCTTTGCCCTTCCCCCTTTTTGGCAATCGTCTCAGGCTTTGTTTCGAGTTTCACTTCTCGTTTGGGCAGATTTGGTGGCTGCTTACTGGCAACAGTTTTTTCCGTTTCTGGGACCGCTGTCTCTTTCCGGTCATCTGGGTCAGGTAAGTCTTTCAGTGAAGTTGGAATCTTTTTGGCATGGGTGGCATGGATCCACGACTTCCGTCCATCCACCCGTATCGCCGTCTGCGTGGCCAAGAGTACTTGATAGGGCCCGCGCCACCTGGGTGCTAACGATGACTTTTTTTCAAAATTCTTTAGCAGCACCCGTGCCCCGGACCGGTGTATCTCACTGGTAATGCCTCCTGCACCTGCTGATGAATCAAATGCAATTTCTGCATTAAAAGGCCACAATGAGTACTAAGCACAGGATGTTCTACCTCCCTAAGTCGTTTTGGCTGTGGTGCGCACCATACATTTGCCGGCCTCCCCATTACGATTTCGTACAGGGAGAGCCCAGTTTTAGCCTGTACAGACGTACGCATGCCATATAGTGCTATTGGTAATGCATCCACCCAACTCAACTTACTCCCCGCACATATTTTACTGATTTTTGATTTGAGAATCCCGTTGTGCCTCTCCACAAGACCGGCTGAACTCGGATGCCTTGAACTATGGAATCTCTTATCGATCTGAAGGCCTGCACATATCTGTAACACCACTGCACCCACAAAATGTGGTCCATTATCGGACCATAAGACACGGGGAAAGCCAAATCTGGAAAAGTATTCCTTAAGCATTACTTTTGCCGTTCTCATTGCTGTGCAGTCCTTCAAGGGATATGCCTCCACCCACTTACTGAAAGCACAGATCACCACTAAGATGTATTTTAAGTTTTGGCATCTCTCCATCTCTATGAAATCAAAATGGATCACCTCAAATGGCATAGAGGACGGGCCAAAACTGCCTATTGGAGTCACTGTTCCCTTTCCTACATTGTGTTGCAAACACGTGATACAGTTCTGCACCAACCTCTCTGCATTCTTCTTTATGTTTACATTCTGCCAGACTGTAGATAGGTGCTGTATTATCTTTTTCACACAGATGTGGGTAGGGCTGTGGGCCATTGTGACCATTGCAGTCACATAGGCATTTGGCAACATCCAGTTTCTAGTTCCCTTGTCCACCCAACAACCTTCCAGATCTAACTCAGCAGAGCCCTCTGCCCACCCTTGTATTTCATCGGCCATAGCTTCGGCCTGCATTTCTTTGACAGTGGCAACTCCATTTTCTATCATACAGGGTACTTCCTCAGTCTGAATCATCATCATTTTGGTATTTAAATCAGTGGCAGTTATGCAAACGCGTTTCCCTCTCCTACTTTGCATGTTACCTTTTTGTGTGCCTCGCATTTTACTATTGCTAGGCGTTTTGGAAGCGTGAGTGCAGACAGTAATCGTACAATCAAAGGGCCATGTTGAATTCTGGCACCATGTGATGTCAAGAAACCTCTCAGCCCAGAGTCGACCAAAGTTATGAACCACCCCAAAAGCATACTTGCTATCAGTATATATATATATATATATATATATATATATATATATATATATATATTCACATTCAAATTTTCAGAAATCTCAAAGGCTCTGGTTAATCCCATTATCTCTGCGGCTTGTGCCGAATTGTAGGGGATTATTTTGCTTTCTACAACGCTCTCTAGGGTAGTGATATAGCACATGGGGCAGTTGTCGTGCCATCTGGTAATTTAAAACATGAGCCGTCACAAAATAACTCTCCATCTGGCTCTTTCTGTGGGGTATCACTTAAATCAACTCTCCCCTTGGTTTCTTCCTCAGTGACCATTAAGCAATCGGGGGGGGGGGGGTGATTCATCCTCCCCAATTTCTTTTATGGGTAGCGGCATTAATTCTGCAGGATTCAAAGCGCTACACCTCAATTTGGATATGGGGCGCGAACAAGATAATCTCATATCTTGTCAGTCTAGCAGAGGTGAGGTGTTGCGTCTGTGTCCTAATTAATAGAATGTCTATGGCATGTGGCACCATCAGAATTAAAGTGTGCCCCAATACCATCCCTTCCGTTTGTTTCACTGACGCAGCAGCCGCCGCGACAGATCGCAAACATCGTGGTAGTGCGCGCGCTACAGGGTCCAGCGCAGAAGAAAAATAGCCGCATGGCCTATTTCTTCCACCTTGTTCCTGTGTCAAAACCGCCAATGCACATCCTTCACTTTCACACAAATAGTCTAAAACCTTCTCATAATTCGGCGTGCCCAAAACTGGAGCCGAGCATAATGCAGTTTTCAATTGATCAAATGCTTTCTGACATTCCTCATCCCACTGTAACAGCATAACCACATCTTTTTTAGTCAAATTCACCATCGGTTTCACAATTAACGCAGAAATTACCAATCCATTGTCGGCAATATGAAGCCATGCCTATTATGGCTCCGACTCCTTTTTGTGTCTTTGGAATAGGCATACAAGAAATACTTTCTATGCGTTCTGGCGTTAGCCTTCTCCCTTCTTTCGAAAGTAGGTAGCCCAAATAGGCCACCTCCTTTCGATTATATTGAAATTTCTTCAAACTAGCTTTATGGCCATGTGCCGCTAGGTGTGACAGTAGTAATACAGTGCTTTCTTTACAAATCTCCTCTGTGTCTGCAGCTAACAATAGATCGTCTATGTATTGCAAGAGTACACAACCCACTGGTAATTCTAGCATGTCTAGCTGCTCTTTTAATGCTCTACTGTAAATACTTGGACTTTCCGTGTAACCTTGCGGAATCCGTGTGAATGTAAATGATCGTCCTCCTAATGTGAACGCGAACAAATATCTGCTGTCCTTGTCCATTGGAATGCTGAAGAACGCGTTTTTCAAATCCACTACACTAAAATATTCTGCTGAAACAGGTATCATTGTCAATATTGTAGTGACATCTGGCACTAAAGGAAATTGTGGATCTACTACCTTGTTTAATGCGCGCAAATCAATTATAAAACGGTATGGTACTTCATTGCCTCCTTTTTTATAACTGGAAGAATCGGGCTGTTGCATGTACTGCCTGTAATTTCTTCAATTACCCCTAGTTTCACCAAATCTGTAACAATACTCTCCAATCCTTTCTCACCTTCAGCCGAAATTCTGTATTGGGGAATTCGGGTAGGGTAACACCTTCTTTCAAAATGATCTTTACTGGCTCTATTTTCAAGCATCCTACATCGTTGTAAGGCATTGCCCATATACAGGTTGGCACTTTACTTAGTTCTCCTGGTAAAGTTTCGGACATGAATTCTGACACAGGGGCATTGTGTGGCCAAATCGTTAGGAACACCCAGTCTGCCGTGCAATGTATAACGGAACCTAATTTTTTCAACACATTTAATCCCAACAGATTCTCCCCACAATTTTCTGTTAAAAGGAAAGGACAATGTTCAGTGAATGGTCGTAGAGTAACTGGGACTGGTCTGGAGACTGGGTTTATGACTGGTGTACCTGCGAACCCTACGGAAACATTCTTTTGCCCTGACAGTGGTATATTCGGAACCAAGTGGTGGTCTATTGAACACTTCTGCGTTCCTGTGTCTACAAGAAAGCGGTGCTCCTCATTCCCGACTCATTTCTACGTAGGGTCCTCTCTGATTCACGGGAATCGACACTGGTTCTGACCCCTGTCCTGGGCTGTCCTATTGGGGAAATAACACATCGTCCTATGTGTAATCATTACTGTTACTGTAATACGTGTTTGGCTGTGTATCGAAAACATTCCCACTCTTTCCTCCATTTCCCCCACTCTGGTTTCCATACTGTAGGTTTTGCTGTCCCTGGCTCTGGTTAGGGGCATTTTGGTTTTGGGCTTGGTTTTGATTACCTCCGTTATTGTGGTGCTGCTGCATACTATTCCCATTTGGTCCATTCGCTCCTTGGTGTCCTCTGTGCTGTCTCCTCTGAGCAGACCCATTTCTATTCTACAGATGCGGACATTGCGCTCGCCAGTGTCCTTCCTCCTTACAATACACACACTGATTTGGTCCCACTGTTCACCCATGCATATTCGAATTACTCGTTCCTTGTGCGTTCCCTCTCCCTACATTGTGTCCTACTACTTGCTGCAGTAGTACCCGTGTTTTCAAATTTACCCTATCCTTCTCTTTGGCCGCAGTCACTCTGTACTCATAATATTGGGCCATATGCAATACTTCGCCCAGCGCTTTTGCTTGCCATGCACTCTCTGATGTCATTATTAGATCCTGGATTGGAAGTTTTAACCCCCTCACATATTTGTCAACAAATAACCTTTTTCCCGCTTCTGAGCCCACATCCTGCCCACTGAAGTCTATGAATACTACTTCAAATCTGTTAAAAAATCTGTAGCTAACTCATCTTTGCCTTGCACACATGTAGCCAATTTGTCCCATTGAATTTTTTTCTCTGGGACAATTTCTTTTAATTTCTGCACTATACGTGCTGGTAATGCTACCAGGTTCGGCCCCGGTGTTCCTCCAACCGCTTTATTCCCGTCTTCTATTATCAAGTCCGCCCATGTGGCGCCAAAGGTCGTTGCGTCATCCACCCTTCTTATTTGTTTCCATATGTCTCCTGGCAGGATGACGGGGAATATTAGGTCTATGTCACCCATGGTAAGCACGGATGATTGCAGGCAGGACTCTACTTCCTTGTAAAACCCTGCAGGATTCTTTCCTATATCAGGAATCGTCCGCTTTATGTTGTTAACCTCCTGTCTGGAAAGGGGACAAGCACATATTGGGCGGTATAATGGGCTGGTGTTACATGCGCCGCTATATTGCCCGCTGCGGGAACCTCTACTTTGGGCACAAAGGTAGGTGGTACCCCTCTCATAGGAAATGCCCCACTCATTGTCCCTCCCCCTTCTCTCAGGTGTAACAATATTCCCAGATCTAGCGATAGGGCTGTTTCTCCTGTCCCTCGCTCTAGTGCTCTTCTATATACTGCCATTATTTCGGGTGGGCTGGCCTTATCGTTTTTTATATCTTTGTCTAATAAATGTTCAGCCATCGACTGCAGTGCTTTTCATGGGCATGGAATATTCATCAAATATCTCATGTATCTCCATTGTGGGGATACTAGGATCCGACATCCATCTAAACGCTTCTCGTATACATACTTTTAACTTGACGCCCCTCTGTACCGACGACATTGAATGTCGTCGTATGTTCTACAGTTTACTTCCTATGTCTCCCGATATCCCTACTCCTGTACCCAGGTGTAGCAAACATTTCGGCATAATCATTATCCAATTCATCTTTAATTTCAAAAAGTCCATATACATGTTCTCTCGCTTCTTCATCCCTCTCCCTACAGCGTGCTAATGCATTCAAATCTAACAATCGCTGCGGTGGTAATTTCCCAATTAACCGTTTCCGTTTCTCCACCAAATATTCACCCATGCATTCCAACACTACCTGTCTTTCGTTGCTTCTTCAGAAGTCATATATAGAAGCCAATGTTGTCATCCCATCATTCCCGTCTATATACATCTCTGCCTGTTGCTGCAATTCCACCTTCCTTTCTTTGCTGATCGCGCTGCGAGTTACCCTCGTGCATCCCCGTTGTTCAGTCCCGCCTCTTGCCCCCGTGGTTTCAACTTCAACCCCGGGAGGAACGGACGGTACCGAGTCTGTCTGAGGAGGGAGGTGAGGATGGGACAATGGGAACAGGGAGTGTCTGTTGTGGGCCTGGTTGGCTAATAGGAAGTGTTACGTGCGCGGTCTGTGGCTGTGGGAGGGCTTGAGCTACCGGAGGGAGAGCTTGGGCTACGGGCGGGGTTTGGGCAATAGTTACTGACGTGTCTGGCCTCACTTCTGATCTTGGGCCTTGTTTTGTATGGGTCAATATGTTTTCTATCAATTCATCTGCTATGTGTAACTCTCGTTGTGGGTATATCTTTTCTATATTCAACTGGTCAAGCCTACCTGCCCTTCTTAGACTCTCAGTCCACTCCTCCTCTTCTTTCTCTTCCGCTACTTCACCTTTCGATTTATGCCTGCGCGCATGCTTCGCACAACTTCTAAATCGGAGCATTGCTTCCCTTCTCCAGTTTAATAGTTTCAAATGCTGCAGGACGCGCTTTCTTTCTTATCAACACCTTTTTTTCCAAGTTATCTATTCTCGCTATCTCAAAACTACCATTAATCGGCCACGGATGGTCTTGTTGCTTTCTGATTTGCCTATGCCAAGTCTCACAGAATATTATCGCACCCACTCCATACTTCACATACATCTCATACGCCGGCGTTCCCCCAGGTGGTACAATTTGGCCATCTTCCAAAGATTGTCTACCACAGCGGAAAAACCCTGCTAGGGTGGACAATACCCCAGGCATGTTTCAACCTTCCCCCTGGTTAATCAACCTTACCTAGGGCGTTTGATTTTGCAAAGTCAGCTCTCAACCAATATCAGGATTACTTTGAATCGGGGAATAACTCACCTGATAAATGCGTTTCTTGGCTTCCGCCTCATTTCGGGACCCTCGCCTCCTTGTTCTCTAGCCAGGCACGTCGACCAGGGATCAGAAGTGTGCAGATCTGCAAAGGAGTCTCTCATCACTTCTACAGGGCGCCACGAACACCTCTTGATCCTGGCTCGATTGTCCCGTCCTCGCCGTTCTCCGCCTTACTCAATTACAATGTTATGCGATGGAACAAGTGGGGGGAGGGTCCCTATTCGGGCGCCATCTTGAAAGGGGCCCCTGGGGGTCCCTTATGTCTATGGAAACAAGGCGAGTCACCACACACGATAGATACGCCAGACACGAGGTTGTATTCCCAAAGCTAGGGTTTATTGCAAAGCAAAAGTCTCAGTTGGCCAACTCGGTCTCACGCCCTGCGGCGTGTATCTCTAGACCTCGAGAGACGCAAGAGAGTGAATTACGTACATCAGTTACATATATACAAAATGCATATCATACAACCAGCTATGACATGTTTAACAGCCCCCTTTATTAGGTTTCTTTGAACTTGGTGTGATGGACATTTTCAACAACTATGACAGCTTCAAACATCTATTCTAGTAACAATTTGCAATTTGTGAGTGTGGAGGCATCTTTCAGTTGTTGAACAGAAAACAGCGCTTCTGTTCTTGGAAGCGAGCTACATACGGGGGGAAAGTTGCATTCCAGACCTTGCTATCTTTGAGGTGCTATTCGTGTCCTGGGAGCCGACACGCTCTAACGGGGCTCAGCAAAGGGGGGCCGTAAGAAGAGCATAATTCAAGCCTTTAGCTGCCTTATTCTAACATATTCTACCATATAACGAGACTGGCTGGCAGCTGCGAAATGATTAAATGCCCTGAAGCTCTGCTTCAAGGCTACATTCGGGAGGGAGCCGGGCATTCTTCCTGGCGCTGCCTACGTTGTGTTTCAACAAACTCTTGTTATCCTCGTGGCCCTGCGGCCTTGTCATTTTACGTGCAGACAACTATGTTTTACAGTCGAGCAGTGTAAGCAGAAAATGTACTGCGAAGCAATAAGAACAGAAAGCAATGAGCAATGGTTAGAAAACAAAATGGCGATTCATGTTACATCAAAATGGCCGTTCATTGGCAAACTCGAAAACCTATATTCTGTCATATCGTGCATGAGACGGTTGGCCCACGGCCATCAAAATACGTTTGCGGTCAAAAGTAGAGGTATCCATTTTTCTAGACTGACAAGATGACAAACCGTTTCCATTTTTTGGCATAGCAATAACGTGTATTTGGTTTTCTAGCTTCCCTGAGTATGTCCATGTACCTCTAAGGGAGCTGCAGGTGTCCAAACCCTATGACCTCAGGAGCCAAGCTGCTAAGTTCAGAGTTTGTGGGCATGGGTGTAGGCCCCCCCCCCTGTCCTGAGACAACATGTTGTACAGGCAGGGTAGTTTCACTGGTGGGGAGAGGGACATTTCCATCAGAGGTGCGAACTAGGGTTGGCGGGCCCACATGGGGGCCACCAGTATCATGGTAACTGGTTCCTGGTGCATCTTGTGCACTATCTTGTTGCGAAGGGGAGCCGGGGAGGGGTAAGGGGGGGGGGAATAGGGGGGCAGCGTAGACAAATTTACCTGACCATGTTATCCAGAGACCGTTCCCCTTGGAGCGGTTCTGGGGGTACCTGGAGGCGTAGTCTTGGCATTAGGCGTTCTCCTGAGTAGCGAACAGGTCGATCTCTGGGAAGCCCCATTCTGCGAAGACATTGGATACAAAGTCTTCGTGCAGACGCCATTCGTATTCTTCGGGAAGAGGAAAATATCTGCTGAGTACGTCTGCCAGAAGATTGAGTTCCCCTGGAACGTGTTGGGACAACAGAAACATCTTGTGTCTGAGAGCCCATATACAAATGTTTTGGGACAGCTTGGATAGCCCTTGAGAGTGGTTGCCCCCTGTTTGTTCAGGTAATACATTGCTGTAGTGCTGTCTGTTAGAATCAGCACTGTCTTCCCTTGCAGTTGCATCTGAAAGGCCTTCAATGCCTTGAACACTGCTAATAGCTCCAGTAAATTTATATTGTTGGATGCTACTTGAGAGGACCACACTCCATGCGCTGTCTGCTGAAGCAGGTGAGCACCCCCACCCCGTGAGAGATGCGTCCGTCGTGAGTGGCTTCCACTGCAGGGGTGGTGAAGATCTTCCCCTTCAAGAGGTTTTCTCTTGACCACCACTGCAGAGAGAGAACGAGGGCTGGCGAGACAACTACCAGATCTTCCCATTGTCTGCTGGCCTGACACCACTGGCTGTTGAGCCACTCTTGCATGGGACGCATGCGCAGCCACGTGTGTGGGACTAAGTATATGCACGACGCCATCATTCCTAGCAAGCACATGGCTTTGCGAACCGTCACCTCCCGACTGGGTACACATACTGAGGGATCTGGAAAAGCATGTTCTGAACCCTCTCGCTGGAGGGGAAGACGAGGCCGTCTTCCGTCCGAATTAGAGCTCCCAGAAATTGTTTTGTTTGACTGGGGACTAGACTGGATTTCTTTTCGTTGATTGAGAAACCCAGACTGAAAAGAAGATCTACTGTTTTTTGGGTGTTCAAAAGACATATGTTGTAAGAGTCCCCTGTGATGAGCCATTCGTCGAGGTAAGGGTAAACTGGGACAGATACTCTGCGCAGGTGTGCTGCCGCCACTGCCAGGACTTTGGTAAACACCCTAGGCGCTGAGGCGATGCCAAAGGGGAGTACCTTGAATTGGAAATGCCTGTCCTCTACCATGAACCTTAGATATTTCCTGTGCGCTGGCAACATTGAAATATCAAATTATGCATCTTTCATGTCAAATGTTGCCATGTAGTCCGTTTCAGCAGTGGGATCACTTCCTGTAGTGTTATCATGCAAAACTTCTGGGGTTTTATGAACTTGTTCGCTGGGCGCAGGTCTAGGGCGCATGGTGAGGTCCTTTTTGGGTACAAGAAAGTACACTGAATAAATACTCTCGTTTACCTGAAGAATAGGGACGGCTTCTATGGCGTCCTTTCCCAGCAGTGCTTCCATCTCTTGATTCAGGATCTGCAGATGGTCCGGTGAAAGGCGCCGTATGCGCAGCGGTCTGAACTGTGGAGGTCGGGCGAATTCCACGCAGTACCCATGGGCGACCGCCTTTATGACCCACTGGTGTGAAGTTATCCCCTCCCATGCCGTGAGGAAAGATGTTAATCGGCCCCCCAACCGGGGTGACATGGGAGGGGACCTGGATCTGGTGGTCATTTTTGACCAGAGGCTGCAGCTCCTCTAGGATTGGGGCCTCTGCCTTTACCGCGTCGCTGACCCCTTGACGGGTAGTATGCGGGGCTTCCTGAAGTTTGTCCTGTGTTAAAATTCCCTGTGCCATAGTTGTTTTGACCTGCACGGGACTGACCTCGAAAGGACCGCAGAGAGGTGTTACCTCTCTGGGGGGAAGGTTTTTGTGCGATCTGTTGCAGAGACTTAAGAGTCTCATGCTCCTTCTCGGCTGTTTCCAATGCCTCATCAACCGCTTTCCTGAAGAGGTTAGCTTCTTCAATAGGCTTATTGATGAGACGCCGGAGTCTCGGGTTTAAACCCTGAAGTACGCAGCCAAGTATGCCTTTTTAGTAGGGTCCCTTGGGCCAGAGACATGCCTGCTGTTTCGGGGGTAGCCAGCGTGTTTTTAATCACATTCTGGTTCACTTGTCTTCCTTCGACTATAATAGTGATAAGTTTGGCTCTGACGGGTTCTGGAACCTCTTGGAGGCCTTCCTGGAGCAGATTCCACTGAGCGTCAGCATAGCTTGCCATTAGCATGGTATTATTTGCTATACACGTAGTGTATGCGGCCACCGAGGTAACTTGTTTGCCTAGAGCATACAGTCTCTTGGATTCCTTGTCCGGAGGTGCCTCCCACGTGGCAAGGGGTAGCCCTGCCCTTTTCCGGATGGTAGTTACTACCAGTGAGTCGGGGATGGCGTGCCCTTTAATGTATATAGGGTTGGATGGAGAAGGGCGAAACATTTTTGACCCTTGGGTTCACTGCCCGGGTTTGAGCTGCTGATACCAAGGAGGGGGCCAACCTTCTCTTGATGGAGTTAAGGAGGGGAATGGCTTGGCTACATGGAGGTTTTTCCTTAAGGATATCCTCTACAAAATCCTGTTCAGACACTGCCTCTTGAGTCGAGATCTGAAAATGTTCAGCTGCCTTTTTCAACATAGAATTGAAGGCCATCTGGTCATCAACCGGCGAGGCCTGGCGAACTGGAGTGGACGGAGGGGAGTCCAAACACAATACATCAGTATCTTGATCGTGAGTATCATGATCTTGATGTGGTAGTGTCCATGGCTCCGTTCCCTCCTACTGGGTTTCTTCCCAATTGTCTGTGATACCCTGCTCATAATTTTGTAGAAATTAAGCCTCTTCCTCTTCATTACAAATGTCCCTATATGTGTCCAAGTGGGCAATGTCTTCATGTTGGACTGGGACAGAAGGCTGATCTTCTTGATAGTGAGAAGAAAATTGAGGGTTAGGCTCTCCACGAGACCTTTTCGGGGATGGGTGGTCAGAGAAACTGATAATTCTCTCCAGCCGTTCCATACACCCTTAGAATTTCTCTCTAGTCCATTTAGAGGACCCAGACGGGCCTATGGGAGGAAAAACGTCATCTTCGGCCGTACAGCGTCGAAAAGAGTCTCTTAGGGTGTTGAAAAGAGTGTCTTGGCTATCTTCATAAGTATTGTGAGAATCGGGGTCCCAAACCGCATCCGAAGATTTTTCCGCAGCTTGCCCCATGATTTTAGGCAGAATCGGGATAAGTCCCACCGTCGTTGTAATCCTCCTCGATGCGGTCTTCGATAACCACTGAATCGGCGTGAGATAATTGCTCTGAAGGTCTATCGGTAGTTAATTTACCTTCCGCGGCATCAGAGGGCCTAGCGGTCGGTTTTTCGACTAGCAGCCTAGTCGTAACTTTCGGGCCTACCGTGGCCTTCGGGACCGTTGCAGCGTCGGATTTCCGCGCTTCGAAGTGTGGTGTTTTTGGAGTAGCGCCCTTACTTGATTTAGATTGCCCAGTCACAAGACGCGGATGCGGGGAAGGATTTCGATCTGCGCAATCCGAGGAAACAGTCAAAATTTTCGGCGGCCCTGTTGGCGCTCTCACCTTTTTCGACGAGGACGTCGAAACCGGTATAGTGGTTGTATGTTTAGTGTGATGCGTATGTACACCCCTGTCGCTGGGTGTTGCCCCTGCAGCGAGACCAGAGTCAGGCCTTAAAGGGTTCGGGGACAGGCGTGGCGGATCTAGAAGTGTCCACATCAAGGTCTATTACATCCGCAACTGATGTTTGGTCATCTGAGGTGCCCCTGTCACTCTCAGCGGGTGTGGCAGTGGGGGTAAAGGGGTTCCACCTGCGACATGTGGTACCCGGCCAACCGCTTTACAAAGCGCTCCTTAAGGGTCTTAGGCCGAAGGAGTTTAAGCCGCACACCGCTTTTCGTCGTGCTCTAGGGGGAGACTGGTGTTGCACGTCCTGTGTTCTTCCTTCCAAGGATATCTGACCCTACACTTAAGGCAGAACATAAAAGGAGTCCTTTCCATAGCCAAAGGGGAAGATGACCAGACCAAAAGGGGAAAGAGGGGAAAGGAGGAAGGACATACCGAAAATATGGCCACCCCGACCCCACTCTCCCTACTGTAAAGGTCGGCCAGAGGGCCCAACCACGTGGAAAGTCCGGCCGCCGGTTCTTAGGCGCTGAAATCCACTGCCGTAGACTAATCCCCTGCAGTCTTCGTCGAAGATGCTCTTGTGACTGAAGTGACTTAACGGGGAATAACCAAAAAGTCGTTATGGAAGATAAACAATGTCTCTTTTGAAAGAGCTCCGCTATAGGGCGACCAGTTATCTGGGCGGAAAAAAACAATCTGCAGGACCTCGGCACGTGAGTGTTTTGGGTACACTACACGTCACGTTAGGGATAGTGTTACAGACACGCCTATGCCGACGTCCTCTTTTGGTCCACGAATACTCCGCGGTTACCACTGGATGTCAAACTATATGCACAGCATGTGATTCTAAGCAGATTAACAAGCATCAGAATCTGTATTATACGTAGTTGGAGGGAAGTTTAAGGCATGCCTGCCAGTTGAGGGACAGCCAATCAAGTTACTAACACCTACAGTAGATATGTTCCCCTAGCCAATCCCTCCGCCTGATAGGTTTTATTATTTGCCATGTAGGATGACGTCATAGCCGACACACATCGAGGTATAAAGCCTTTGTGTAATCAAAATAGGACAGTGTGTGCAAGCTACGATTTGTTGTTCGTCAGGTTTCCCTACTTTATTGAGCTTATAATAAAGTAGTATTTTGCCATATTCTTTTAGTCTGTCTAGTTATTTGGGTCCAAGATAATTTATTCTGCGCATAAGAAATGATAACTCACCGCAATGACTAACATAATCCTAGTCCATAGTCCCCTTGCCTCCATACTGTATGTCGTCCCTCGCTAGGGACAGGAAATGGAACCTTTTTCATCAGAAAAATTATCATCTTCCCATTTAAATTTAGAGGCGTGGGGGGCGCAGCCCTGGGAGCATGTGCTCCCTGACTCTGCCCCCAGCGCCACTCCTCAGTCCCCTTTGACACGTCGACAATTTTAAGATTGCCTAATACACATGTTTTATTAAGGGGGAAGGATAATGGGACGCATGGAGGAAAGGGGACTATGGACTAGGAGTATGTTAGTGTCACGATGGTGAGTAACTTATAATTATTCCTACGTCCCGTCCCCTTTCCACCATACTGTATGGGCGATTACAACTGAATGCAGCCCCAGGGAAGAGACTTGTCCTCCTTAACTAAAGACGTTTTTCAAAACTGCCTGGCCAGATGCTGCGTCAGACTTGGCACTGGCATCCAAGCAGTAGTGCTTGCAAAAGGCAGAGGGGGTAGCCCACGTAGCCAATAGTCTGCTATGGGACATGTCTTTGGAACGCTAGTGCCGTGGCCTTGGCTCTGATGGCATGGGCATGCATGTTTGCTGGCAAAGGCTTGCGCTGCCCCTCGTATGCCTCCTTGGTAGCCATAACCATCCAACTTGCTATGGAGGCCTTGGGTGCTCGACAGCCTGGTTTTGATCCTCCAAATGTGACAAACAAGGCGCCTGATCAACGGAAGCTCTTCGTCCTGTCCAGATATAATCTTAGAGCACGCCTGACATGCAGGCAGTGCAATACCTTCTGAGCCTAATCCTTTGGCAAAAAAGGTTGGGAGAACTATCTCCTCGCTCAGGTGAAAGGAGGAGACGACCTTAGGAAGAAAGGCGGGATGTGTTCTAAACACTACCATGTCATGTTGAAATGTTGTGTAGGGGTCTGAAGCCACCACGTCCTGAATTTCGCTGATACGGTGTGCCGATGTAAGGCCCACCAGCAGGGCCGTCTTAATGGTAACAAGCCTGATGTCCACGGACGCCATGGGCTCAAATGGATTGTACGCCAGGGTGCTGAGCACCACATTAAGGTCTCAGACTGGGTGTGGACGTTTGACAGCCGGATATAACCTGGTTAGACCCGCCAGGTGTCTCTTAACCAGCAGATTGGAGGATGAAAAGAGATTGTCGCCAAAGTTCTAGTAGGCCCCAATGGCCTCCAGATACATACGGCATGTGTCTACTTGCACACCTGAATGAGCCAGATGCGCTGAGAAAGATAGAACATTGTTCAGTGAACATGTTAATCGATCAATCTTCTTTGTTTCTGCCCAGTGACAAAACCTAGGCCACTTGCTCCTGTATTGACTGGTGGAGTCACTTCTAGCCCCCTGTATGATAGCCAGGTTACTCCGCGACAGGTGCAAATGCTTCAAGGCAACCTTTTCAGGAACCAAGCTGCAAGGGCTAACTTCTACAGAGCAGGGTGTACCACTGTGCGCCCCTGTTGGGAGAGTAAGTGGGCTGGGCCCACCGCAAGTTGATCCGACGGACGGAGCAGTTCCGAGAACCAGGGTCTTGCAGGGCACCATCAGGATGAGCCTAAGGGTCCGAGACTCCCTGACCCTGCAGATGACCTTGTGAACCAGAGCAGTGGTGGGGGGTGGGGGGAGCTTACGCGCTCATATTGTTCCACAGGATCTGTAATGCGTCACCCAAATAGCCCCTGCCCTGTCCCAGCCAGGAGACAAACTGGGCATCTCCTGTTGGAGCTGGTGGCAAAGAGGTCTTGGAGGAGTTCTTTGTTCAACTGCCATTCATAATTGTCCATCCCCAGCCTGCTGAGCCGGTCAGCCTCCAGCTTGGACTCGCCAGGAAGGTGGAACCCTGACAGGTGAATGTTGTTTCACAGTGCCCACTCCCAAATGTCCATCAAAAGCACGCAGAGAGGTGAGGACCTGTTACCGGCCTGCTCGTTGATGTAATACATGCAGGTGGAGCAGTCTGTCTGGATGCAGACAGATTTGTGCAGATCATGGGAAAGCACCCTTGAGAGCAAGCCAGATGGATATCATCTCGGGCCAGTTGATGTGTTCCAGCTGATCCTTATGAGACCAGATTACATGGACACTGTGGTTGTCCAGGGTAGCCCCCCCCATCCCTCTAGGGATGAGTCTGTGTTGATGGTTTTCTGTGGTAAAGGCTGTCGGAAATGGCCTGCCTACCAGCAGGTTGGTGTCTAACCCACCAGACTGGGTCCTGCTGGAGATGCTGTGGTATGCCGACTGTCTCTGCCTGAGAACCTTTCTCCCAATTCCAGGACGCTGGAAAAGGAAGCTGCAGCCTCCTCATCTTGAGTCTCGTATGCAGTACAGCAAGGAGACATGCCGCCAATATTCCGAGCAGTTGTTGGTACCACCAGGCTGAGGTTACTGCTCTGCTGAGCAAATGCTTTATTGCCTTTTTGATTTCTGCAATCTAGTCCATTGAGGGAATGATTCTCTCTGCCCTTGTATCCTATATCAGACCCAGAAATGTCAGTCTGAGTGGGCAGTAGCTGTAACTTTTTGAGATTGATAGAAAATCCCAGATCGTATAGGGTATACATGAGAGCAGTCGCCGTGTGATGTACTGCCTCTGGGGACACCGCCCTGACTAGCCAGTCGTCTAGGTATGGATAAATGTGGTGGTCTTGATCCCAGAGTAGAGCAGCCACTGCATTCATTAGTCTGGTTAAGACCCTCAGGGCAGAGTTGAGTCCGAAAGGGTAGAACTCTGTATTGAAAGTTTATTGAAAGTGAAAACCCATGATCCTGAACTGCAGGAAGGAAGTGCAAGTAAGCATCATTCAGATCCAGGGAGCACATCCAATCTCCCCCACACACAGTCTCTGCAAAGAAGGCTGGGGTAACCATCTTGAAAGGAAGTGAAAGGTTAAAGGAAGAAAGGTTCAACACAACTCTCAGGCCGGCCTGGTTCTTTTTGTGTAGGGAGAATATCCAGGGAGTAGACGCCCCTGCCTCACTGAGAAGCTGGAACTTCCTTCAACGCCTGGCTCGCTACCAGCGAGCGGATGTCTGCCAGCTGTCCCAATCTGCGGGAGCGGAGGGGAGGAAGGAGGAAACGGTAGCCCGGAAGCCTGTGGATACTACTGAAAGGATCCACGGGTCTGCAAACCTCATCCGCCAGCAGTGTACGTGAAAGGCAAGCCTGCCCCCACGGGATACTCGTGGATTCGGATGGGCCTGTCACAATTTCTTTCCCTCCGAGGCTGGTGCTGAGGAGGGGGACTGGAAAAATAACTGTTAGCCGCCTTGTGCTGCTTGTGCCTGTGTTGGCTCGAGGACCTGTCAGGTTGCCTCGAGCATCTCTCCTGGAAGCCCCTAAAGCCTCCAAAGGCCCAACCCTTGTCCGAGCGCTGCTGAGCAGGGGTGTAGGTCTTGGGGTGGATTTTGTTAAGATGGACAACGATTCAGCTGTCGGGAGTTATTCTTTTTCTGGTCTAGTCCCTCGTCTGATTTTGATTGGAACAAGTCTTCCCCTCAAAGGGCAGGTCAAGGATGTGCTCCTGCACATCTAGATTGAATTTCATTGCCCTGAGCCAGGCCATCCTCCTCATGTCGGTGGCAATGCATATAGCTCTGCCTGAGGCGTCAATGTGGGCCACAGTAGATGGGTTTTACATAGATTCTACCCCATCCATGACAAGGCAGGTTAGCGCCATTGGCCCTGCGCACACCACCAAGCTCATCAATGCGATTAAACCTTACCTATCCAAGCCTAACTGTCTATCAATAGCCAGAGCAACTACTGGTGCTAAATTAGACTATTGCAACGCCCTCCTAGCAGGAACATCTGCTAAAAATCCATTAAGAGCAGCCTTAAGTATTCCCAAAAGAGACCATATTTCTCACGCTAGGCAGGCAGCACATTGGCTCCCTGTTAAAGAATGCATCACTTTCAAAATCCTCTCCCTCACACACAAATGGCTCACCCTCACAGCTCTGTCATACCTATCGGAGACCATCGTTAAATCCACATCCACACGACCCATGAGAACCTGCTACACCAACCTACTGTCCACTCCACATATCAATAGGGACAGAGCAGGCAAGATCGGCTTCCCCTACATAGCCGCCAAACTCAGGAAACTCGCTCCCCACAGCCCTCAGATCAAAGAACTCCCTCCCTGCCTTCCAAAAAACCTCTCTCTTCAACTAATCCTTGAATGCACTGTATATACTTCTTGTAACTATGAATCATTCTGTAACAAGCACCACAATGCCCCCGGGCTGTTTGCACGTGCTACAAGTGCGAATAAATAAAGTGGATTCCATTTTATCTTGGGCCACAATCTTGGCCTCTGCCAAGCCTGCATTGGACCTTGCCTGGCAGGGAGCTCTGGAAGGAAGTCTGCTGTCTTCCGCCACAACTTCTGATTAACAGCCGCCAACATGGCGTCGGTCTGACGCAGGTGGTGCATGGCATTTGAGTAGATCTTTTTACCAAACGCATCTGTTAGGCAGAAACCTGTGCAGTTCCCTTGGGGAACACTGCAAAAGATTTAAGACTACAGGTATAGCAGTAAACCCACTTGGTAGCAGTCTGCACCACCCAGATTTACCTGGTAGCTGTGGCTGAGCAGTCAGACTTCCCTCAAGAAGAGTTAGGCAGTATGCAAAGTATACACAATATGTACTCAGACACAATAGCACAAGCAAACACTGACCAGAGCTTGGTTTCAAAAGTATATAGTTATTTATTTATAAAACACACATAAATTGAAATCACTCTAGCAAAATATAGTAAAAACACTTCAAACACAGTTATAATGAAAGCAGTTCCAACCCTTACTCCTATCTAGACAACTCTAAGTTAACTCCACATAATTAAAACAGAGGTGAGCGTTTAACGTTAGATGACACTCTAGTAGGTTTAAGGAAGGGGTAAAAAGAAACAGAAAAGGGTTAACCACACCACTCTAAGGTTCAGAACACTTGCAATAGACTCAGAGAAGCACAAAGTCTCAGGTGAGCAAAAGTCACTAGGCAGGGCCCACTCTTAGAGTAGCCGGAGCGAAAATGTGCCCAAGATCACACTGTTGTTAAGGATTCAAAGTCTTGCAAAGAGTTAGAAAGAGTTTAGAGTGGCTTAAAAAGTTTAGCCAGGGTGTCCCAGGCACTCCCAGGTTCGAAAGCCGGGGGCTAAATCTACCCCGTACAGTCGGTAGCAAGGGAAGCCAGGCGGAACACGGTACCTTAAGCGGAAAGGATCCTCCAGCGGTGGCAGTTGTTCCAGGCAGTGGCAGCAAGGCTCGACGTCGGTCAGGGGAGAAGAAGTTCTCGCAGAAGAGCAGAAGAAGAAGGTCGTTGCACTGCCCGGGAAGAAACCAGCCGCGGAGTCCTCCGGTCAAAGGGTTGTACCGACTTTCGTGGTTGGGGTAAAAGTGGTGGGGTTCCGGTTGCCGGGGTGCTTGGCACTGGCAAGGCGGCCACGAGATACCTCGAGAAGCGAAAAGAAGGCGAAAACTGGTTGTCCCCACCAGTCAAGGGAAGGAGCCACTCCGTTAAGAGTTCTCCTCGGTCGTCGGGAAAAGTGGTGAGACGGTTCAGCAGGGCTCCACCGGGTGGTGTCGTCGAAGCAGGTCGGCTCAGCTCTTCCCTCGTCGGATTCTTGGTCCTGTGGCGACTTCTAAAGTTCCAGTCCCCAAAGCCCTGCTTTTATGCAGCAAACCCCCATTCACCCAGCCTAGCTGTCACTCAAACATGCTAAGTGGTGAGCCGGCCGGCTCACCACTTGGGCCAATCAGGACGGAGTGCGACTTGAGTTACCAAGGTAACTCAGTCCAGGGTGCCTAAATCCCCCTCCACCCCTCCTAAGTACCCCAGACAGAGTGGCACCACTTTGGAGGGCTTCTGTGGAGAAGCCCGCCAAAAGTGGAACAAAGGGCTCCACTTTGGGTCAGAGTTACAGAGGCGAACACCAACGCCATTTTAGAATCAAGTTTTGGCAAAAACTCCCAACCGGAGTTATAAAAATAAATATATAAACCGGCGGTATGTTTAAGGCTACCGTAAATAAATAATTAAATGTGTTAGCCTAAAACAATGGGAAATCCCATAGGGAAATATTCGCGGTCGAATATAAAAAGTAGTTTCCACTGCCACCAGCCAAAACTCGATCAGGGGGGACGGAGACGTGCCCCCTCGACTAACAGACCCTGGGGCAATCGAATTGCCCCAGCCAGTACGTCCACAATATGATGGTTTGTACTGGTTCTGTTCAGGATTCAAGACTAGCAAAGTCTTTGGTGACTTTACATGCCCTGGGAGACAGTAGTCAGTCCCAGGGTATGGAGTCTATGTTGGGGAGTCCCTAGGACACCCCTGGGTCACGGCACAGAGGGTGCTGTGTAACCCACATCACAAAAATACATGAGGCCCTATGGAGTAAAAGACCCCATAGCCCATTCAACACAAGGTTTAACCAAGAAAACACACTTCAACATGTCCAAGAGTGAGGGTAAAAGAGTCCCACTCTTGGCAGGAGAAAAAAAAGAAACCCCAGAAATCCAGCAAAGCTGCTGGGGGACTCACTAGGTAGGGAAATTCAGCCTAAACAGAGAATTCTCCCTAACACTCGCCCCCCCCAGACTAAGGGACAGGAGGATTTAATCCACTCCTGGATGAACCTCATACCTCTAGTCGATGATATACATCCTAGAGAGTCCATCAGCATTTTGATGGTGACACCTTGACCTATGCTTAAGGGAGAACTCAAAGGTTTTCTTTTGCAAGCTAAAGGACCTACAAACCCTTTGAGGAACATCAGTCTTTTTGTTATAGGGGATCTGGTTGACCAGTCCCTCAGAAGTTGGTACAACTTCTGAACCTATGTTAGGCTTTTTGAAGGGGTCCTTATAAAGGATTCCCTTAGATCTAGAGGGGTCTCCAAGGTTCCTCACCACCTCTCTTGTGGGAGCAGGTTCGGTCTTAGGCCTCTTGGTTGGAGGGGTTGGGGTTAGGCAATGTACCTGCTTCCCCTTCCTCTTAGATCTACCCTTACCTATTTTAGGAGTTTCCCCCCTAATATTAGGATTTGAGTTGGGGTCTTCAGTAGAAGGTCCAACAGTCTGAAGGTTTTTGGCCTTAGACTTTTCTTTCCTGGTTTTCCACCAGCACTGAGAATTACCAGTTCTCTCAGGTTCAGATAGGGGCCTAGTTGGTCTATCCACCTCTTCCTCAGAAGCAGGGGGGGTCAGAGACTCTGAAACTAGGGGAACAAGGGTGGAGCTTGGTTGGGGCTCCCATGTTCCTAGCATACTATCCTGAACTGTGCCTGGGTTAGAGGTCAACTTACTAAAACCAGGGCTTGTAGTGGGGTTCTCAGTAGAGGGTCCCACAGGCTTAGAAGGGTCCTTCAAGGTAGCCTTTCTAGCCAATTTGGTTAAGTTCTGCTTCTCCATACTGGGAGGCCTGGGGGTATGTGACACTACTCCTAGAGTTCTTAGGTCATTCCCCAACAGGACCTTCCCAGGTACCTCAGTCTGAACACTGACAGGGATCCTCACTGTCATGTTGTTACACTGAATGAGGGCTGGTAGAATAGGAACCATTTGGACAGGGCCTCCAGACATCTTAGTGGGACCTTTGGGTGCTTTGGCCACATCCTCAGGTTGAAAGAAGCTTTCATCCACTACCGTTCTGCTGGCCCCAGTGTCTCTCCTGGCAGGAGTATCCTGGCCATTGACAAGAACACTGTCCACATAATACACCTTAGAGTTAACAGGTAGGGAGTTATACACAACCCTATTCTGGGGACTAACCAGACCCATAGGCTCTAAGTTTACAGTTGCTTGAAGACCCAAGGGTTCTTCAGCAAAGAGTTCAAAGTGGGCACTAGCCATCTGTACTTCATCCTCAGGAGTGAAGGCTAAGGAGACTGTGCTGATCCCTGCAGGTTTACCCTTGCACTTGGGATCTCCTTTGATATGGTCAGTACCCTGACAGACATAGCATTGTCCAAATGCTCTCTGGAAGGGTGGCTTGTTCTGACCTCCTTCTGGCTTGTGGCCAGAAGGTACACTAGCCTGATTCGGTTTACCCTGGGGCTTACCCTGGTTATTTGGTTGTTTGTGGCCCTCTTGGGTATGGGAGGTATTAGAATTCTCTTTGGAGTCCTTTTTAGGCTGTTTCTCCCCATCCTTCCTCTGAGTTACCCCAGAATCCTTGTGAGTGGCCCTGTTGGCAACCCACAAGTCAGCAGCCTTAGCTAGTTTCCTAGGATCTAATTCCTGTGAATCAGCCAAGTGCTGTCTGAGCTCAGGAGAGCAGGCATCATAAATTGACTCCAACATAAAGAGATTTCTCATCCCCTCATAAGTGTTCACCTTGTAACCCTTAATCCATCCCTCTAAGTTTTTCAAACATTCACTCACCCAGGTAGCCCAAGGGGTACCATCATGCTTTTTGAGGCTCCTAAACCTCTTAAGATACTGGGAAGGGGTCTTCCCAAACCTAGCTATCAAAGCTAGTTTCACACATTCATAGTCCTTCCTATCCTCCTCCCCCATCTCCATTACCACATCAGTTGCAACAGGGGGAAGCCTAGAGAACAACCAGGTGAGTAAGTCATTTCCTGTGATGTTCTGGAGCCCATGATTATATTCAAACAGAGACAACCAATCCAACACATCCAACTTAGGCTCATACATACCAACCAATTCTTTAGGCATCCGGGGTCTTTTAGGACTGGAACTTCTAGAGGAGCCAGAGAGAGAAGCATTCTCAACAGATAATTTCTTCATTTCTAAGTCATACTTGAGCTCCATTTCCCTTAGCCTTAGTTCTTTGTCAGTTTGAGCATTAAGTTTCTTATACTCCAATTCTAGTTTCATTTTCTCCAGTTCAAAGTATTGAGGACTAAATGTGGGACCTGGTAAAGGTCCAGTAGGTACAGCAGGTAGAGCAGGCAGAGGCCTAGGGGGGACAGTCACAACAGCCTCACCCTCCTCTTCTGACTCTTCCTCAGAATCATCAACATTTTGCTCCATGTTAATTTCAATACTGTCATCTACAGTTGCTGGAGTGGTAGGTTCCTCTGAACCCTCACCCAGACTTTGGTTAGCTAACAATCTTTCAATCAGCTCCATTTTCTTGCCCTTAGTCAGGAGGTCCTTATGTTTACAGAGCACTCTTAAACAATCAGCAGTTTTGGCTGCAAGGGACTCTTGACTATAGCTTTCTATAACTGACATGTTAGAGGTTTACTTTTACAGTGCTAAGCTTTGTGGTTAGTTGCACTAAGGTATCTAAAGCACAATAAAATGTATACTCAATACAAATCCCACCGCTGTACACCAGTGTTAGGCAGAAACCTGTGCAGTTCCCTTGGGGAACACTGCAAAAGATTTAAGACTACAGGTATAGCAGTAAACCCACTTGGTAGCAGTCTGCACCACCCAGATTTACCTGGTAGCTGTGGCTGAGCAGTCAGACTTCCCTCAAGAAGAGTTAGGCAGTATGCAAAGTATACACAATATGTACTCAGACACAATAGCACAAGCAAACACTGACCAGAGCTTGGTTTCAAAAGTATATAGTTATTTATTTATAAAACACACATAAATTGAAATCACTCTAGCAAAATATAGTAAAAACACTTCAAACACAGTTATAATGAAAGCAGTTCCAACCCTTACTCCTATCTAGACAACTCTAAGTTAACTCCACATAATTAAAACAGACGTGAGCGTTTAACGTTAGATGACACTCTAGTAGGTTTAAGGAAGGGGTAAAAAGAAACAGAAAAGGGTTAACCACACCACTCTAAGGTTCAGAACACTTGCAATAGACTCAGAGAAGCACAAAGTCTCAGGTGAGCAAAAGTCACTAGGCAGGGCCCACTCTTAGAGTAGCCGGAGCGAAAATGTGCCCAAGATCACACTGTTGTTAAGGATTCAAAGTCTTGCAAAGAGTTAGAAAGAGTTTAGAGTGGCTTAAAAAGTTTAGCCAGGGTGTCCCAGGCACTCCCAGGTTCGAAAGCCGGGGGCTAAATCTACCCCGTACAGTCGGTAGCAAGGGAAGCCAGGCGGAACACGGTACCTTAAGCGGAAAGGATCCTCCAGCGGTGGCAGTTGTTCCAGGCAGTGGCAGCAAGGCTCGACGTCGGTCAGGGGAGAAGAAGTTCTCGCAGAAGAGCAGAAGAAGAAGGTCGTTGCACTGCCCGGGAAGAAACCAGCCGCGGAGTCCTCCGGTCAAAGGGTTGTACCGACTTTCGTGGTTGGGGTAAAAGTGGTGGGGTTCCGGTTGCCGGGGTGCTTGGCACTGGCAAGGCGGCCACGAGATACCTCGAGAAGCGAAAAGAAGGCGAAAACTGGTTGTCCCCACCAGTCAAGGGAAGGAGCCACTCCGTTAAGAGTTCTCCTCGGTCGTCGGGAAAAGTGGTGAGACGGTTCAGCAGGGCTCCACCGGGTGGTGTCGTCGAAGCAGGTCGGCTCAGCTCTTCCCTCGACGGATTCTTGGTCCTGTGGCGACTTCTAAAGTTCCAGTCCCCAAAGCCCTGCTTTTATGCAGCAAACCCCCATTCACCCAGCCTAGCTGTCACTCAAACATGCTAAGTGGTGAGCCGGCCGGCTCACCACTTGGGCCAATCAGGACGGAGTGCGACTTGAGTTACCAAGGTAACTCAGTCCAGGGTGCCTAAATCCCCCTCCACCCCTCCTAAGTACCCCAGACAGAGTGGCACCACTTTGGAGGGCTTCTGTGGAGAAGCCCGCCAAAAGTGGAACAAAGGGCTCCACTTTGGGTCAGAGTTACAGAGGCGAACACCAACGCCATTTTAGAATCAAGTTTTGGCAAAAACTCCCAACCGGAGTTATAAAAATAAATATATAAACCGGCGGTATGTTTAAGGCTACCGTAAATAAATAATTAAATGTGTTAGCCTAAAACAATGGGAAATCCCATAGGGAAATATTCGCGGTCGAATATAAAAAGTAGTTTCCACTGCCACCAGCCAAAACTCGATCAGGGGGGACGGAGACGTGCCCCCTCGACTAACAGACCCTGGGGCAATCGAATTGCCCCAGCCAGTACGTCCACAATATGATGGTTTGTACTGGTTCTGTTCAGGATTCAAGACTAGCAAAGTCTTTGGTGACTTTACATGCCCTGGGAGACAGTAGTCAGTCCCAGGGTATGGAGTCTATGTTGGGGAGTCCCTAGGACACCCCTGGGTCACGGCACAGAGGGTGCTGTGTAACCCACATCACAAAAATACATGAGGCCCTATGGAGTAAAAGACCCCATAGCCCATTCAACACAAGGTTTAACCAAGAAAACACACTTCAACATGTCCAAGAGTGAGGGTAAAAGAGTCCCACTCTTGGCAGGAGAAAAAAAAGAAACCCCAGAAATCCAGCAAAGCTGCTGGGGGACTCACTAGGTAGGGAAATTCAGCCTAAACAGAGAATTCTCCCTAACAGCATCCAACAGCTATTCCTCCGTGCCCAGAAGTGCCAAAGCAGATGTAGTTGAGGAAGACTGGTTTGGAGAATACCGATGCTGCAGCTATAACAGAGGAATGTGCCTGGGGTGCATCGACAGTAAGAGGGAATCCCCCTCCATCTGCCTGTATTTGGCATCCGTCCAGGCGCTTATTTGTGGGCTTGACCCAGCCCTTTTTGACCAGGGATTCCACATCCTTCTGGAGAAGGATGCCGGTTATTGTGGCAGGACAAGTGTAAGTACTTTGGCCAGGACCCCGCCTCGGGTTGCTCTGCCTGCGGATGAGGGATGCCTAGATACTCAGCCCGACCAGCCAGCCTCTCATGGAATGCTTTAGCGGACGATGGTATGTCGGGATCTTCCTCCTAGTCTGTGTCCGCTAATGTGTCCTGCAAATCTGGGGGTGCAGGAGGAGTGCGGAGCGTGGCCAGTTGTGGCGTGCTGAATGGCAGTGCCGGGGGCTGCTGAGCTGCCGTGACTGGCGTGGGAGCCAGGGGCTGAGCTGGACCCAAGGGCTGGACCCCAGCAAGTGCTTGGGGCTGTACCGGAGGGAGCATGTCCCCAATTACATCCCCGAGGATGGTACCCATCTGTGGTGATCTCATGAGGGTGAGGAACTTCTTAAAGAACCTTCCCTCGCAAGCAGGAGGGACGCCTACTGGTGTAGGGCTTCCTGAGGGTGTAGGGGCCAGACCGTGAGGCTGCAGTATCTTGGGCAGGCCCTGTCTTGCCAAACTGAGGGATGCGTACCTTCCCTGCGAAGTGGATGAATAGGACGTGGAAAAGGAGACCAGCGTTGTCAAATCCCACCTGGATGCACCATTTTGTCTGGCCCAGCGGCCATTCTGTCTTGCTCCGCGCCACGTGCCTGAGGCGTGGTGATTGCTGAGCTGGGTCCATTCCCCACCTGCATGCTGAATAGCAAAGGCTGGGACCTACCCTGCAACTCAGGAGGAGACCTGGGAGGCAGAGTGCCCTCAGCCATGGTGTCGGTGGTGTTGCGTACAAGTGCTCCCTCAGACATGGGTCCAGAACTAGGGCAAAACCCGATAATAGAGCCTTGCAGCCCCTCAGCGGTAGGATCTTGCGACCCCGCGGGCCAGTAGCTGGAGTAGCCTTGATCTTCTTGCTGGTTTTAGGACCTTGGAGGTACCTCCCGCTTGGGCGCTTCCTGGGGAAGGAGTCGCCCTTACAGGGTGCAGGGGAGAACAGAGCACCTACCTTGAGCCGAGACCTTTCGAAAGAGCTCTCTCCACCTGGCCAACCAATACTTCAGAGCGCACAGTGTCAAGGAGGCGCATGCCATACAGCCGTCCCAGCCGTGGTCTGGGCCAAGGCAACGGAGGCAGAGTGTGTGGGGGTCGGATGTAGGGAAGAGACCCTCGTAGGCTGCACACCTGCTGAAACCCACTGTTGTTGACATGCGCCGGGGAGGAGCATGGCACCAGAGGACAGAGCAGTACCTGACAATTAGAAGAGACAACAAAAGAAAAAGAGAAGGACTTCAAGGGAAGAGTGTGTGGAATTCTAAGGCCAGAGGCCTAACCCAGGAGGGCTGGGGAAAGCGGTCCATTCCCGTTGACGCAGAAAAGAGGACTGGGGAGTGGTGTCGGTGGGCGGAGTCAGGGGAGCGCATCTAAATTTAAATGGAAAGAGGATTTTTCTGTTGAAAAAGGTTCTGTTTCCCCTAGCGAGGGACGGCCATACAATATGGAAGAAAGGGGATGGGACGTAGGAGTACACCCAAAGGTGCACTGGTAGTGGTAGTGGTGCAGATGGTTCTGATCCAGACCCTTGGATCCTTGACGTCTTCCACCATCAGCCGGAAGACAACAGAGTATCCTGTGGTGAGAGGTAGTACAACACGTGTGATCAGAGACCTCTTTGAAGAAATTCCTATCTGGTCCCTGAAGGCGCCCCGTGGACTGAAGGCAAAGTGGTTGATTGGGTAAGAGTCGATACCGAAGCTTGAACTGAATAACGGATGCAAGTAGAAACATTGAAAGTGCCAAATAAAAGAGAGGGTCCGTATTGCATACATATAGATATATAGTGGGGGAACCTAACAGGATTTATTTAGGGAAAAGGAGATACCTCGATACCTGTCCTCAAGGAGGGAGATGGGACTGCACCAATTTAAGGGATTCCTGCGGCTGCAGCCAAAGAAGGGTGCATGACAATCCAGAATTGAGTAAAATGGAGATGAGATACTTCTATCAGGAGAATAGGACAAGACAATCCTAGAAAAGATGTGCACACATGTTTTGAAAAAATCTCAGTGTGAAAATATTGACGTGTTAGTGGTGATAAAATAGGTTGAAGGCTAAACACTATAAGAATGATAATACAATTTGGCAGGTTATTACACCCAGACAACCAAGCAATTGGTGCCAATCAAACCGAGAAAGGTAGTATATGAGGAAAAACAGAATCAAATAAGATTATTAAATAAAAATAATAGGATAGTACGAATTGATAAAAACTATAAATGTTGAGATAACATTTATATTGTTGTATAGGCTTGGAAATTGTTTGGAGAAATTGTTTTTTGGAAATGGGTGGCGATTGATGGTGCTGGCCTGAAGTGATTGTTGAAGTGTGATTAAATAAATAAACAGAAAAATCCCAGTGAGTAATGACAGTTAAAAACAACTTGTCATTATGGAGATCACTTCCCTTTTACATGCAGGACAATACCAAGATATACAGCTAAAATTCAAAAGTACCTTGCCGAGTGGGTACAAGGCACGACTTATAAAACACTTGTGCCGTGGCCTCAAAAAGGCTAGTTATCAAAAACAGTACTGCAACACATAAAACAATCACATGCTACATATACAGGAAAAACGCTACAGAAAATGTTAGCTATTTTAGAGCTATGGAAGATGCATCAGTGAGAGAAGACCAGCCTGACAAGGAATGGTTGCTCAATCAGCATAAAGAGAACGACTTAACCCCCTCAGCTCCTTTCTCCTCCTAAAAAAGATAGTACAACGGAAGACAAACAAATAATCTATCCTATAAAGGAATTAAAAGCAGCGCAGCGGTGGGGTATATTAATCCAACATGCGCTTCTCCCGCTGATATTAGTGAAGCTAGCATGGAAGAAAGTAAGAATAAAGAACGTAAATATAGGTCCACACGCGACAAAGAGCGCAATGAGAGAAGGGACGGACAGATGGAAATAGAAGAGGAAGTTAGGAGACAAAAAAGAGCGAAAGATCAAGCAAGTGAAATGACAATAGTAATGAGAGAACAGAACCTACTTAAATTAGACAGAAAGGGCATTGATGATGTTAAAGAGAGAAGAAAGAGGAAAAAGAAAATAAGGAAAAGAAAGGGCATACAAGGAAGAGAAAGAAAGATAGGAATCAAAATGAACAAAAAGGGTATGAAGAACAGAAAAAAGAGAAAGAATAGAAGAGAAGAAATGTAAAGAAACAAGCACAAAGATTGAAGAATGTAGGTTGGAAAGAAGGCATGAGGAAGAAGAGAAAAGAAATGGAAAGAAGTGAAAAGAAGTGAAGAAAAAATAAGAAGCAGTAGGGGATAAAGATGATTAAATAGATCATTTTGTTAATACAAGTATAATACACATTGAAGCACGAGAGCGATGGAAAGAAGAGAGGATCACAAAAGGCCCACAGGGAACTGCAAGGGATACCAAAAATACAGACGTGGGCCAACAACATGAGGCAGAAAGCACAGGGAAAAGTATTGGAGATATATATAGAGACAAATGCGAGCGAAGGGTGGTTACAAGGCTATGGGGGTGTCGCAGTATCTCCACAGACAAGAGAAAGATCAGATAACGCATTGGTGGACTAGCATAGAACGCTGCCCCCAAGTAGACTAGATCTTGATGATGAGTAAAGAAATAACAGCCATACCAGTTGGGGTGTAATGATATCAGATGAAGAAAGGGATGGAAATGAGAAGGTATGAAGAGATGGGGCATGCAGTTTTTCGATAGATCCGAACATAGAGAGAGGGGTAAAGTGGTCAGATTTAGAGGACCCGAAAGAAAAAACACCGGAACCTACACCATATTCTGAACGACCACCAGAACGGTCGCGTAGTGCAGTGGATACATCCATGCCTTACGTAAGCAGGTTAAGGTCAGTGCCAGGAAGAAGACGTACGGTCAAAACTAGCACAACATGCAAGATGCGAAGTCTAAGTGATATGATTTTGGACGAGGATTTACAAAATTCCCGTTATTGGAGAAAGGGGGGAGGAAGACCACAATATATTCTGTAGCCACAAATGGATAGAGAAAATGTGAAGTGTAAATTACCTAGTTTGACTGCAGGAAAATGTATTAATGAATTGGAAAGAATGACAATGGTTAGGACATTAGAAGTGGGTGATGTAAAAGGCCTACTGGCAGCTATTTTAGGGGAGAGAGCTGACAACATTTGGAGAATAGTGGGATATACAAGTGAACAGCACAAAACACGACACATGATGGAGCGTCATTTATCAATTGTAGGGCAGACATAAGGAGGGCGCTTAGAGTACAGTTTCCTGACACATCAAAAATGGGTGCGATTATGACAAGGAAAATGGGAGAGGACGAAGACCCTGAAGCTTCTATTAAGGAGATTCAGGAACATTGGCGTCTTGAGATGAGAAGCGTGGGATAAAACAGTGGCATTATTTTATCATATTTTACGTCAGGGACTGCCAGAGCAACAGCATATGAATTAACAGGTGGGGATGGAAGCAAAGCCCTGGCCAGAAATACAGCTGGCTATTGTCGATTGTTGCCAGAGAAGAAAGCTGAAAATAGAAAGCAGGAAGTAGCAAAGTTAGCTCCGAAAAAATTGTTAAAGTTTGCTATATAAGGAGCAGTGTTGACGAGTGGTGAAGGTGTGGCCACACAGGAAGTACAACCAGTGCAGTAAAGCAATGTAGTGCACCCTATGGATCAAAGTGGGTACACCTTTCGGCCATGAGGTAGAGGGAATGGACCTATAGGATGAGGTGGATTTCAAAACCCTCAAGGGGGAGGAGGCTTTAATGGGGGACAGCCAGAACAATGTTAGACTTGTGGGAGGATAGGACATATAGCCCGAACGTGTAGAAGTAGAATAGGAGGCATGCAACAGAACTAGCAAGCTCCAAGAGGGGGGGGGGATGAGCTATTCTCCGCAGTACAACACAGAACCACAGGAGTAGAATGCTCAAGATCACATGCAGTATCGGACAGGTGTGCCACAAACACTGCAAGCACAGAAAATACCACAGCAAGCAGTTGTCACAAGGGCAACCACGGCAAGCACCCATTCAGACAAGTGCAGACGCAGCAACCACAGAACACACTGATGCAGCAAGCTGTGGTGCCACAATAGAAGGCGAATACAGGAGCCTCACAAGCGTCCACACCCAGGATAGGGAATGTGACAGTGGGAGGGAAACCTTTACGGGTACAAGGATGAATTCATATTCACACTTGGTAAGCCACAAAGAAAACTGGTGTGTTCAGTACCATCTGTGACACCAGACCCCACTAAAGGAACCAATGGTCAGGGTAACGATGGGCGTCCAGACACTTGTTCCTCGTGGATACGGAGCCAAGTCATTCCAGTGTTCTAGAGAGGAAAATACCAAATGTCTGGGATCGCCAAGAATGCATAGGGATTCTCTGGGGCCACAAGTTTGGTTCCTATTATTGACGAATTACCACTTTCTATAGGTGAACATGACGCGTCGATGCCATTACTGTATTCCCGGCAGACACCAGTTACATATTAGGACGTGACTTGATGACAAAACTAAACACGACGATATCTTTAACTGACAAAGGGATAGTGTGTTCAACTCCAGAGATACATTATATAAATGTGAGAAAATGTATACTAGCGTTTACAGGCCTAAAGGCATTGTGAGGGGTCCCTTTAGATCCAGGCATATTTTTGTATAGAGTAAATATTTTGTTGACATTGCTTCCTGGACTGACAGGGAAAATACTGACAATACCCGATGGGTTTTTGTTTAGACCAGAAATACCTATGGATAAGAAGGGACAGGTCATTCCCACTGAGCGAGAGGCAGCAGCGGTAAATCGGTAAAGAGTGGTTGTTCATGGGACAGATGGTGAGGGAAGAGCATGGAGAACAGTAAAGTGATCGAGGAGATTTATTTAGGATCTCCACCCCTTAAACAATATTGCTGAAGCAGAATTTCCTTTGGTTCCAAACCCTGCTACAATTTTATGTAGCATCCCAGCTAAAACCAAATATTTGACAGTAATAAACTACAGTAATAAACTTTAAAAAAATGCCTTCTAGTCAATTCCCCTTTGAGGATTCACAAGATCTGACTCTTTTCGTAGAGAAGCCAGCGCCTGAAACATACAAGACTGCCTCAGGGGTACTGTGAGTCCCCCTCAATCTTTAATAGAGTCCTTCAGATGGACTTGGGTAATACACAACTTGAGAGCACACTAGTACAGTATGTAGATGATATATTAGTGTGCAGTGAGACAGAGGGAAGAATCATTTTGACTAATGACAATACTAGCAGAAAAAGGATACAAAGTAGACAAAGTAAAGTTACAATATTGTCAGGAAGAGGTAGTGCACATAGAACAGCTCATCTCTCAAGAGAGGAGAAAAGTGACACCCGAGAGAGCAGAAGCACTAATGAAAAGGGAAATGCAACAGATCTTAGACCTATGTAATTATTGTAGGGCCTGGGTTGATTACAGTACATATATCCAACCAATTTTAAAAGGACTCAAGGAAGCACAGATAGGTAAAAGTAAGATAACGGACAGATGACATGACTGAAGGATTCAAAGAATTAAAATAGGGCGATTTGCACAGCCCCTTTACTATGAATATCAGTCTATAATGAAGAGTTTTACTTATTCTCGCATTCAAATGGAGAAGTGATGACAGCAGTACTTGCGCATAAGACGACATTAAGACATGGAAACAAACCAGTAGCCTATTATACTGGGAATCTAGACCCAGCAATGAAAGGGTCTTATCCTTGCAAAACAGCGGTTGCTGCTGCTTTCGCTATTGAGAAGGGACCATCATTACAATGGGATGCTCAATAGTGCTATAAGTTGAGCATTCCCCATTTTGGTGAAACCTAAAAGTAAATTGACTACACAAAGAGCATCTGGACACAAAGTGATTATTTCGCATCCAGCAATCAAAATTGTTAGATGTATAATAGTGAATCCAGAAACATCTATAGTAGAGCCAGTAGAAAAGGAGGACTATGTAGATGACTGCACAACGTGTACTGAATTTTATGACATTCCCCATGTTAGAGAAAATGCTCTCGGAGGAGGGGGAACATTTCTTTATTGATGGTTCTTCAAAAATGTATCAAACACCTGGTGAAAGGCATACTGGGACGGCAGTAATGAAGTTAAAAAAAAGAATGGTGAATTTGAAGCAGTGACGAGTGTGAGACTACCTTCACATTGTTCAGCACAGGCTGTGGAATTAGTGGGGCTCATCGCAGCACTTTAGAGATTTAAGGATGAGGAAGTGACAGTGTATTCTGACTCAGCATGCGTGACGACAACCGTGCACGCAGGGTTGTCGTGCTGGAAAAGGAGGGGTTTCCTTCACGCAGACAGCACGCCAGTGCAACAAGCGTCCCTATTGGTCAAACTCATTAAGGTACTAAAGCTCCCATTGGACATCACTGCTGTGAAATGTGCAGCCCATACTAAAGGGGCAGGCATGATTTCTTGCAGAAACGAAGCCGCAGGCGTAGGAGCCAAAAGAGAAGGATATTAGTCAAATATTTCTGATTTTGAACTAGAGGATGTTATGCAAGGGTCAGAACAATGCGTGATAATGCAGGAAAGTTGTATTATGTTGTCCATTGTACAAGGTCGAGCTCCACAGGAAGAGCGGAATTTATGAAAGACGGAGTTGTTCCTTATCCGCCATTGAGGCTACATGGAGACGGGACAGTACTGGAAAGCCAGTTATGCCTCTAGCATCATTGAAGGTGGCACTGGAGCAGCTTCACTAACCCACACACACCACCAGAGTCTTGCTGCAATGATCGCAGAAGACTGCTTCACACCAAATTTGTTAGAACATGTAACAGTTTATTGCAAATTGCATTGTGTGCCAGAAATTCACAGCAGGGCACACATCGCGAACAGTGCGAAAAGCAATCCCCAGACCAAATGGTCTGATTTAGCATCTACATATATATTATATGGATATGTTACAAGTATGCAACGGTTATAGGTACATGCTACTGGTAATATGTCCTTTTTCCAGATGGATCAAGCCATGCCCATGCACGCACCCCAGTACCACATGCGCTGCAAAGGTTCTCATGCATGAGGTGTTTTGTAAATGGGATGTGTGCAAAGTCCTGTGGTCTGATAATGGGCCGCATTTAAAACGCTCCTACTAGTCGAACCTTCTACACTCCCAAGCCTCTCATCCTCGTCGTATCTTTCCCTCTCTCGCCTACTTTCCCCCCTACTCATGACCCCTCAACCTCATCTCCCTTAGCCCCTTCTGATTTCTGACTTCTTCTCCTCCAAGATTCTCTCCGTTTGCCAAAACATAACTTCCTCCTCTTTCTGCTACGTTCCCTCCCTTTTCCCCCAGTCCTCCTACCTGTATGACTGACTTCTCTCCTGTTACTCCTTCTGCCGTTTCCCTTCTCCTGTCCATATCTCATCCCACTTCTGCCCCTTCTGATCCACTCCCTACCCTCCTTATTCCTAAGATCTACCCTCTCCTCATGCCTTACCTAACCTCCTTCTTCAATATCTTTCTATCTTCTGCTACTTCCCCCTCTGCCTTCAAGCATGCTACCATCATCCCTATTCTGAAGAAACCTTCCACTAATCCCCTTCTTGAATCCAACTTCCGTCCAATCTCTCTTCTTCCATTCCTCTCTAAATTACTCGAATGTATAGTCCATTCTCAGCTCTCTGCGTTTGTTACTAACTTCTCTCCCCCACCCCCTTTCAATCTGGCTTTCGCCCTAAACACTCCTCTGAGACTGCTCTCACTAAGGTTCTCAACTCCTTCCTCACTGCTCGCTACTCTAAGCAATCCTCTTTCCTCATCCTAATTGATCTCTCTACAGCCATTGACACCGTTGATCACCCCTTAATGCTCAACACTTTCTTCTTTAGGTTTCAAAAGCTCCATCCTCAACTGGCTCTCTTCTTACCTTTCCCACTGCTCTTTTACCGTCTCCTGGGGAGGTTGTACCTCTTCTACTCTTCCCTTGGACTATGGTGTATCCCAAGGCTCTGTCCTTGGCCCTTTTCTTTTCTCTTTACACCTCCCTTCTCGCCCCCATCATCTCTTCCTTCGGTATTTCTCACCACTTCTACGCTGATGACACCCAGCTTTTCCTCTCATTTTCTTCCTTCACTCCTGACCTCCATCTTAAACTCACCTCTTGTCTTACTGCCATTAAAAACTGGATGCCATCCCACTTTCTCTCTCTCAATACAGACAAGACTGAAGTCTTATTCTTCCCCTCCAACACTATTCCTCCTCCTTCTCCCCCCTCCTTCTATTCACTTTCCTCCCGCTAATCTTCCTCTCTCTGCCCATTCTCATAATCTAGGCATTTACTTTGACTCCTCCCTCTCCTTCACCCACCATATTTCTCTCACTTCCCACGCATGTCACTACCACCTTTTCAATATTCGCAAAGTACGCTCCTATCTCACCTTCCACGCCAGTAAACTTTTAATCTCCCTTTTCTTCTCTCGTCTTTTCTACTGCTCTTCTCTCTTCTTTGGACTCCCTGCTTCTCATCTTGACCCCTCAAATCCCTCTGCTTCTCATCTTGACCCCTCAAATCCCTCTATCACTCTGCCATTCGTATCCTTCGTCTTCTCTCTCCTCACAACTCCATCTCCTCCTCGCTCTCATCTTGGCTGGCTTTCCTTTCATTTCCAACTCAAATTCCACTTCCTCCGTCTTGTCTTTAAATCGCTTCATGATCTTGATCCCCCCATATCTCTCATCTCATTCTACACTCCCTCTCGCTCTCTCCGATCTGCAGACCTCTTTGTTCCTCCGTGCCCATGCGCTTCCTCTTGTTTTCGCTCCTTTCAGCTCCTTGCCCCCCCGCCACTGTAACGCCCTTCCTCTCTCTATCCTTTCAATCCCCACCTATTCCTCCTTTTGTGTCTCCTTAAAATCTCTTCTTCTCCACTCCCCTCCCTGATACTCTCATTCCCTCCACCACCTTCCCTTCTTTATCCTCATCTTACATCTCTCTCCCTGCTTAGTTTCCTCTCAAGTACCCTCTCCTCCTTTCTCGCCTTCCGCTTATTCCACTTCCTGTTTCCCACTTCCTTCCCCCTCTCCACCCCCTCTTCCCTCATTTATCTTCACTGGCAAATTGTTCTAATTGCTGTATTACTGGTTTGACTCATATTTTGTAATTGCTTCTACTGTTATTGTATTCTTGTTATAATGTAAAGTGCTATATAAACACAAACAAACCTAGTTTTTCTATTAGGCATAAAACATAAGTTTACCTCCGCCTATCACCCACAGGTGAATGATGTCTGTGAGGCTAAATGGACTTCTCAAGCAAAAGATAACCGAGATCAAAATTACTCTAAAAATAAGGGATGGCTACATTGCCTACCCCTTGCTTTATTTGCCCTGAGAAACCATCCTGGTTCCGACCACCATCTAACGCCTCACAAGTTGTACCTCTTGCTTCTCCCACTCAAAAAAAACAAAAAAAACTGATGCCCATAGTGTCACAAAAACATTAGGGGATGAGATGAATAAGTTACTTACCCTTGGTAATGTTCTTTCGACAGGATGTTTCTCCTACGTATTACTCATCTTATGACATGATCTCTTCAACCATCAGCAATTCGGAAAAGACTTTCAGCAGAGTGTGATGTGCATCGATGCGGTCGACTATGTCCCTCGAGAGCTTCCATCTGAAAGTCGATGTCATCATTGGTATATATAGCATGTGCAGCGTCCGTTGGCTTCATTCTGTTTTTACACCTTCCTTGTGCAGAATTACCATCATCAGTGAATCCTGGAAAGTACCATACTCTGAAAGAGTGTAAAGTGTAATGCCTGGAAATTCTACAGCGGGGATGGCTGGGAGGGGAGATGAGGAATACGTGGGAGGAACATCCAGTCAAAAGAATGTTACCAGGGGTAAGTAACTTGTTCTTCAAATGGATTGTGTCCTCCCACGTATTCCTCATCTTCTGATAGACTCCCAAAGCAGTGTTAGGTTTTGGAGGAGGGAGTACGAATGTTCAGTTTCAAGATTTGTCAAAGATAGAGTAGAAGACTGCTTTTCCAAATCCTCCTTCCTGGCTAGAGGATTAATCCAGACAGTAATGCTTTGTAAAAGTGTGGCTGGTAGAGAAAGTGGCTGCCGCACAAATGTCTTTGATAGGCACCCCTCTTTGAAGAGAGGATGATGTTGCCATGCCCCTTGTGAAATGGGCTCTTAAGCCTTCTGGGGGATCTTTACCAGCCAATCTGTAGCACAACGAAATTGTTAGAATAATCCATCAGGATAAAGTCTGTTTAGTAACCCAAAGTCCCAGTTTGTGACCAGTGAAGCCAATGAAAGGTTGGTCATGTTGAGGTATACTCGTCATCCGAGAAATGTAAAAGCTCAAAGCCCTTCTGGGTTCAAGCCTAAGTAGTCTTTCCTTGCTATCATGAGTTGAGTTGGCGGATAGAAAGTTGGAAGCACAATTTTCTGGGCTAAATGGGAATCTGAAAATATTTGGCAAGAAAGAAGGTTTGACCCGAAGGACAATGTTATCCTTGTAAAAAATGCTAAATGGGGGCTTACAAGGTAGGGGCTCACTCACCTTGCGGGCTGATGTTAATGCAAGCAACAATGGTTTTAAACGTAAGTAGTTTTAACAGACATGAGTGGAGTGGCACAAAAGGAGCACACATCAGAAATTTTAATACCAGATTAAGATCCCAAATTGGGAATTGAAAGGTGTAGGAGGGAACATGTTAGTGTGCCCATTAAGGAATTGTATGATCAATGGCATTTTAAAACAAGATACCTCCTCCGAGGTGCGCTTGAAGATGGAAAGCACTGCCAATTATCCTTTATTGGTCCAATCTGGAGTCCCAGATTAGCCCAGAACTATAACCAGAGCTGCATCACGTCTCTGGACAGTGGTAGCAAACCTACGCCTCCTCTTTTGCTGAGGTAGTCAATGGCCACTGAGTTGTAAGTCATTATCATGACATTCTTTCTCTGTACAGAGGGCCGAAAGGACTTCAGCACTAGTGTGATTGCCCTCAGCTCCAAAAGATTGATGTGTAGTTTGGACTCTGATGGTGACCAACAGCCGCTGATTGTCAGATTGTTGGCATGGGCTCCCCACCCCGTGAGTGAGGCGTCCGTAACTGTTCTCTCTGGCCATGGTTGCCAAAAAGGTTGTCCCTGCAGAATGTTGTCCTTGCAAGCCCACCACAAAGTTCTGTGCAACGCTGTCCGGAACTTGAAGGTCTGACATCTTGCCTGAGAATTGGGACCATTGAGTCCTGAGATCCCATTGGAGGGATCTCACTTAGGCGAGCCTCTGGCACCAGGAAAATGCAGGATGCAGTGAGGCCGAGCAACCTCAAAAAGCCGAAGGTTGGAAGACGTCGGGCACTCTGGAATTTGTGACCATCTGCTGAATGTGTGGAGCCCTCACCTCGGGTGGTGAGGCTTTTCCCCCCAAGGATGCATCCAAGACCGCTCTGATGAACTGGAGTCTGAGATGGTAACATGTGGGACTTCTTGTAATTGAGGGAGAAGCCCAGTCTGTGGAGAGAGCAGCAGGTGATGCTTGAGATGTTCCAGAGCTTGTTCAGGTGAACGGGCCCTGATCAGCCAATCATCCGGGTAGTGGTATATGTGAATCGCCCTCTCCTGAGACTCGCTGCCACCACTGCCAACAGCTTGGTGAAAACCTTCCGGCGGCCGTCAGCCCGAAAGGCAGAACTCGAAACTGATGAGAACCACAAACAGCGAACCTCAGGTACTCTGTGCTTGTGATCTATAGGCACATGAAAGTTAACATCCTGAAGGTCCAACGACACCATACAATCCTGGAGCTGGAGGGCCTGAAGTATCTAAGAAAGTGTGACCATCGTGAACTTGTCCTTCCTGAGGAACTTGTTCAAGCATCTCAAGTCCAAGATGTTTTTCAATCCTACATCCTTCTTAGGGATTAGGAAAAAAGGAGAGTGCCACCCTTTGTTCCTCTCCGCTTGGTACTGGTTCTATAGCACTTTTCTCTAGCAGGCTCAACATTTTCTGCACACGGAACGGATTTGAAACTTTGAATGAGTGGTTCCTCGGTGGATGGTCCAGAGACCTTTTTAGAAAGGGGAGGCAGTAACCCTAGGCTACTGTTTCCAACGCCCACACATCTGAAGTAATAACACGCCATTCTTGCAGATGTTGTGAGAGTCTGCCTCCCACCAGGGTTTTGTGGGCTAAGGCTTCAGAGAGACATTGAGGCGGCTGTAGCAGCGGCTGATGGTAAAGTAGCTGTTGCAGGGGCGGACTTTGTACCTCTGCCTCTTGTACCACGAGGGAATCTTCTGAGCCCTTTGACTAGTCAGTCATCTCGCCCTTCCAACTGAGGAGTAGAAGTGAAAAGACTTGCCCTTCTAAGATGATCCACTGGGATGAGAGGGTTGTGGCAGTCTGATGGCAGCTCCAAGGGATTTGGCTGTTGCCTTTGAGGTCTGCAGCTACGGTAGGCTTTCATCATGCTTGCTGCCAAACAGCTAGGTGCTGTCAAAGGGCATGTTGAGGAGCCTGGCCTGCATGTCCGGTGCAAATTCTGACTTCCTCAACCACGCAAACCTGCATATTACCGTGCTTGACGCCATGGTTCTGCTTATACCGTCATCCGAGTCCAGTCCGGATTGTAGAGACTTGCACATAGCCTCCTTGCCGTCTCTTACAAATGCTCAAGAAGCAGTCTCTCTTGTCCTTTGGGAATATGGTCACCCGCCACAGCTACACAGTCCCACAGAGTGAATATGTATTTTGCTAAAGCGCAAGTGGCATTTGCATACTTGAGCGCCATGCTTCCAGCAGAAAAAGGCTTTCTTCTCAAGAGTCAAAAAACTCATCATCCTTTTCCAGTGGGATGGTAGGGTATGCAGTTTGTTTCGAGGTAGATGTCGCTGCCTGATTAACTAGGCTTGCAGGTGTTTAGTGTTTTGACAGTTAGCTAGGGTCGCTACTAGATGGTCCGTATTTTCTGGTGAGGTTTGTGTTCACCAGACTCGACTGGACTCGACCCAGGAACCTCACAATTAACCATGACCCTTTTCTGGAGAGCTACATGAAAAGGAAGTATGGGATCCTATTGTGGACCTTTGCCCAGAATATCTGTTTGGTTGTCTCACTCAAATGGTGGAGCAGGTCTGCCCCATCCCATGAAATCAATGACTCTAGTCACCATGTGCCTATAGGAGACATTAGCATGGTCTGCTGGGTCTGGCTTGCCATACTCCATTGCAGGAGAAGTGTCAACCCACTAGTGGTTTGCACATTTTCAAACAAATTTAGTCTGGCTTCTTCGGAAATAAAAAGTTCAGGGACATTAGGTCTGTCCAGTTGAAATCCAAATGGTGTAGTGTCATTGTCTGAGGGTTCTTAATGCTCGAATTGAAGATATAAAGACTTAAATAAGTCCTTTTTTGGTAATGGTTTGTAACTAGGTAGAGAAGGTAAAGGTGGCGATGGCTTTGACAAAGGCCTCAGTGATTTAGACACTACCAGTGTCTGCAACTTTTTCGTCGATGACTTCAACGGTGTCTATGCTAAAGGCATTGACGTCCTCTACGACTTTTCCTTCGATTTGTACTTCGACAGAGCCCTTGAAGGGCTTGACCCTTGACTCGAAAGAGTGTTTGACGATTACTCCGTGTCGAGATCTCGAATGATCTTGAGATTTCTTTGAGGTGTTTGGGGCCTCTTCCTCAAAAGATTTTTAATATTTCCTGTCCGAAATGTTCACACTCAGCAGGAGTAGAGAATTTTGTTGGACAGGCTTTAGTTCTCTCTGGAGAAGAATCAGTTAAACTCGAAGAAGGCTACATATGATATCTGTTCTTTGACTTCCTTGAAGACGAGGAATATTGCGACCCGCGCCTGGAGCGTGATCTCTTTTTAATCTTTTCCTTCGAGGAGAGTCAACCATCAAGTCTTTTGAAGATCATATTTGCAACGAAGACAATCAATGAGGTTTTAGTGGGGATCCTACCCACCGCTAGTTTCCCTTTAAACACTTTCAGAGGCTTACCAGTCATCGACTGACAGGATTGCCAGTCCACGGTTTTATGTTTGACGCCAAGGCATAACAGACACACCCGATGGGGGTCCATGAGCAACATCTTGGCGCCGCAGTTGTAGCACTTCTTGAACCCGGTCCTCGGGGTTGAAGGAGCTGAAGATGAGGCCATCTCGACGAAGTTTTCCCCAAAAAACTGAAGCGCAGCGTAATTTTCGAAGCGAATACTCTTGCAACAAAAAAAAAAAGCCAACGGGCGCTGCGCGCGTTATATATACCAACAATGACGTTGACTTTGAGATGGGAGCCTTGAGGGACATTGAGTAGACAGAATCGACGCACGCGCCCTCGGCCAAATTTCTTTTCTTTTCCGAAGCAGCCGATGCTGGAAGATATAATGTCATAAGATGAAGACTACGTGGGAGGACACAATCCATTTGAGCATGATCATTTAACAAATATGGCCGCTGGCGGTTCTTTTATTTCTCAACAGAAAAAAATTCAGATGGAAGGGTCGAAGAAGATTGATGAAGACGGCCAAACAACTTATTTTATTAATTTGCTTAAAAGGCCTAGTTTGTACCAAGGGGACCACGTACTAGCAAAATGTTTTGTACGTACCTGGAACACGCACCTCTGAGGGACCGTACATAGGGGAGGAGGTTATTCCCACTGCTGTGAAACTTCAAGGGAGAGGAGCCTGGCTGCATTTGAATGACAAAGCTCAACAAAGGAGAGACTCCAATCCCTCTGGCAACCACTCACAGTGAAGCAAGAAAAGAAGTTCCACGCATGCTGACCAGATCGGCTACCAAGGGCCAAAACTAAGAACCAATGTACTAAAAACATTCTGGAACAAATTAGTGTTTCCTAAGTTTAAAAGGAAACAAATTGACATGCTGAAGTTCATGATCTTTTTCAGTTGTACTAAAAACAGGCTATATACTGAAAATAAGACATGAAGATTGCACAACACACTTTGTTGCCTGAAACATTGCACGCGTTTCTGCATGCTGTTTTTGTATGCATACTCTGAACATATCCAGCTCTAGTGTGACAAAACGTGGACTTTGTATTTTTTGAAAACCCTAAAAACAGTCCTATCATTCTCAGAGTTAATATTGTAATCATAATCCAGTTCCTGTTATAACAAGTGCAATTTCTAGAAGTTATTGAAGGTGCATAATCTATATAAATAAAAATGTAAATGTTCGTTTGTTCAAAATCTTAAATCTCTGAAAGTTCTTCACCGATTGCTTTGAAATTTTGACACAACGTTGCATTCAAATAGACACGTGTTTTCATATACCTACTATACATAGATGGTAAAAACATGCTTTTCCTGAAAAACAGCACTATCTGTTGGACGTAAAAGCAACACACGCTATACTAAATATTTTACGATTCCATTTCAATGTTTCCGATTTAGACTGACTCAAATACGTGCAGAGGAAGCAGCAGAGCGATGTGCGGCCAGACTTCAGGATGCACGGTTGCGAGCACAGCGATCGCGTTCTGCAGCTTCAGATCTGCTTCGTTCTCAACAGAATGAACGCGACAGGCTGAGAGTGGCTGAAAGACGTCAACGAGAAACAGCAGATCAGTGTCAAACAACTCCGTGCTCAGCAATCACACTATTACAATCGCCTTGCTTTCCGGTACAACCCACCTGATGATTATAGTTTGAGCCGGCATGTTCTCATCGGCACTATGTCTGAAGTGTGTCCTTATTGCAAGGCTCTGAAATTTAATAGGGAAACTAAAGGTATATGTTGCGCCGTCGGGAAAATTAAACTGCCTCAACTTGGAGAACCTCCAGAGCCATTAAAAACTTTGCTTGCCGGATATACCGCCGAATCAAAGGAAATGCAACGCATGCTTCCAAATGACATTGTTCGGCGCAGAAATCATAACAGCTCAATTCATGCCAACGTGAGTTTGCAATCACCAGCAACAAAGCTCAAGGCCAATCTTTAGAATTGTGCGGTTTAGATCTAGACACGGATTGCTTCTCACATGGACAATTTTATGTTGCGTGTTCTACAGTCGGCAAACCAGACAATCTATATCTGCACAGATATAGATCAACAAAAAATATTGTATACCCACAAGCATTGTGAAATTAAACATATTAGAAACGTGCACTCTTTTCTTTCTTTTCCATTTAACCAGACTGAGCCACAGCAACGCGTTGCCAGGGACAGCTAGTTGAATTAATAAATGGGAATTTCCCATTATATAAAAGTCACACATTAACAAGAAGACCAGCTACTCCAAAAGAGATAATGTTGCATCTGAATACAATAGCAATACTTCTTACAATTACATTTTGCCTCATGGGCTGTCTTTATTTTCTTATGCTCATAACATTTGTGATACATTGTTTCAAATGAAGATCCCAGATTAAGACATCTATTCGGATCCCTAACAAAAGCACAAGTGATATTTTTCCTGATATTTCCAAACAAATGGTCCGATTTAAAAGGGATGCTGGGAAAGAAAGAGGATATAAATTAATATCTTGATAATTCGGCCCATTTAAAGAACAACATGTGGTATCAAAAAATGATTGAAGTGAGAACGTCAGATGAAAGCTGCTATGTATGTTATCTCATCCCTTATGCCATGAGCGCAGGCAGAACATTAATTGCAAGAGAAATACCCATACATGATACAAAGAGTTTCAGTCGGATCTGCGTGATTTTACCGTCGCGGAAAAGTCTGACTAAATGTTAGCATGGGAAATGTACGTTCTACAAATGTTCGTACATTTCCCATGCGAACATACAATAGAAAACCATACATACACCCCTCCACCCACAACATGTGTCCCTGCAGCGCCGGTTCCCTTTCACTTCCATGATCGGGAACTGGCAGTGCAGGTTTCTTTTATTTTATTTTTTTACTTTTTGTCGGTGAACTGCAGGGTTGTCCCCTGCAACCCACACGCACCATACTGGTGGTGAGCGGGGTGTTGAGGGACACCCCCTGCAGCCTTTTTATTTTTTTAAAATTGTCGGGCAGCTGCGAGGGGTGTCTCCCGCAACCACCCGCTCACCATAATCTCTAGTATGGTGAGCGGGTTGTTGCGGGGGACACCCCTGCAGTCTTTTTTTTAACCTACCTACAATGCATACCACCAAAGGTTTGAACTTTTGATGTTCGAACCTTTGGTGGTATACATTTTTCGGACTTTTGGTACGGTCGGAACTTCAGTGCGGTCATTTTGGCCGAAACCGTTTGTCATCTAGCAACATGCACGACAAGAGGATAATTTGAAGGAAGATGGGCAACCCTGCGATGGTGATCGTAAAAATCTTTTTCAAATGAAGATGCTTACATAAAAACGCAGAAGATGGAAATAGATCCAGATTGGACAGATTAGTCCTGTACTCATTTGGTGGTATAACTGATGAACTAATAAGGGCTGTCCAACAAAGGAGATTAGGTTGTTCAGATGTATGGGAAACACCAGGATTGCCAGGATGCTGGGAGAGACCACAAATGTTGGTATACGGACAAGTTGCAATCAGTACAGGATGGGTAGAAGGAATGCTAGCACGCAGTGCACATTTATTGATGACAGCACCATAAAAATAGTGCAAATAGTGAATGATGAATGCCTAAAGTCGTGGGCCAAGTATTCAAAATTACTGACAAGGGTTGAAAATGAAGCAGGACCAGAGTTCAGAATACCAATAAAGATTGCGACACTGTGTTTCAGAAACAGAGGCCTCATCCCAGTTGGAGAAAATGAAGGATGCAAGCAAATAATTGATTTATCAGGTTAGAATGGCGGAACTGCCATGCTGATTGGCCATTATTGGGCTGGTGGATCGAAAGGCCTACATGCAGTTGCCTAAAAATTGGGGAGCAACGTGTTCCATGGTCATTCTACATGTTCCTGCATTGGTGATTCCCGCAAAGTGATCTTCATATTGACAGCTTTCCTAAAATGGATACACAACAGTGAAAGAAAAGATTGCTTAACCTTATTCGACAAAAGAGGGAGAATTACTTTCTGCAAAATCAATAGAAGCCTATTATGACATTCTAGATGGTTTAAGTTACTTACCTGTAACTATTGTTCTCCAGCATGGGTCTGGCATGGATTCACATGCTCATGAATATTCGCCGTCCTCAAAAGAAAAAACAGTTTCACTTTCACTTAAAAACTGTATTTCTCATCTAAACTAACCACTGTCCTCTGGGTCATACTGGCCCCACCCAATGACAGTCCTCACCCTATGCCGCTCCTCTGGCAGCCATCTTACACTTACCCCTGGAACAGACTCCCCTCATGCAAACAGGTTGCGTAGCACTGCTTGACTGACTCAGGACTCCTCCCTGGAATCCCTGTCGATGCAGTAGAATTTCGTGAAGGAGTGCGTGGACCTGTCCGTAGCAGACCTGCAGATGTCGAGCAGGGGCACACCACACGAACGCCATTGTTGCAGTGATCACTTGGTGGAGCAGGCTCGAGGATGGGCCGGGCAGCCGTCGGTTAGCCAACCAATGGCAGTGTGTGATGCAGCCGCAGAGCCATCTTCAAATGGAAGCCTTGGACAAGGCTTCCCATGGTTGACAGGATCAAAGTTCATGAACAACTGTTTCCGAAATCGCTTTGTGCTTGTAAAGTAGAACTTCAGGGCATGAGCAACGTCCAGCGAGTGCAAGGCCCTTTCTGCCGGCGACCAAGGTTTCGAAAAAAAAAAAACAGGCAACACCAAAGACTTGTTCAGGTGGATTTCCGACTGAACCTTTAGCATGAAGGAGTGGTGCGTACATAGCACAACCCTCGATTCGTAGAAAGTCAGGTACAGCTGCTTGCAGGATAGAGGCTGGATGTCACCTACCCTCCTGCCAGAGGTGATAGCCACAAGGAAGCAGTTTTCTACGATAGAAACTTGAGCGGGGCTTGATGCAGAGGCTCGAAGGGGGCCCCCCATGAGCCTCATCGGAACCACATTGAGTTCCCACAAGATCTGACAAGTCCTTTGAGAAACTCATTGACGAGTCGGTGGGACCAAAGTGAAGATCTTCCTGGTGACCTGGTGTAGCAGGAGATAGCCTCCAGATGTACCTTGATGGAGGCATGTGCCAGTCCAGCCTTGGCCAAGGATATCAAGTACGGCAGGATCTGTGGGGCTGTGACCCTCAAAGGGGTAATCTTCTCTGACCAGCACCACATAGCAAAAACACTTCCACTTGTGACAGTAGCACTTCAAGGTTGACAACACCCTGGTTTTGGCGAGGACCTGCTTGCAGTCAGCTGGCAGCTCATATACTCCAAACTCTCAGATTTGTGATTCTGGGTCGTGATGCAGGACTGCACCTCCTTCTCTGGCAGCTTGACCGGAGGCCACGCCGACAGACTGAGATGGTCCGAGTACCAAGTCTGCCTCGGCTATGCCATGGCGTGGAGTTTCATCCTGCATTGACACTGTCTGAGTGTGTTGATGACTCGTAGCAGGAGAGGGAACAGAGGAAACATGTACAGAAACAGTAATTCGAACGCGAAGGAGAACGCGTCCACCCCCAGGCTCCTCGGTTGGTTGAATCTGCTGGCAAACTTCAGGCATTTGGAGTTTGCTGCTGTCGCAAATAGATCGATCTGGGGCCCACCTGATCCTGCCGAAGTTTCCACTCATGGCAGGAGCGCAGTTACTGGCTGAGGGTGTCTGCAATGGTGTTCTTGACTCCCGCTAGGTGAAGAGGGACGAGGAACATCCCTTGTCCAATGGCCCAGTGCCACAAGTCCTGCACTTCCGGAGAGTGCTGGGGATTGGGTGCCCCCTTGTTTACCGATGTACAACATGGTGGTGGTGTTGTCCGCAAAGACCCTCACCACCTTGCCCTTCAGAGACAGCAGGAACGACTTGTGGGCCCAGAACACTGCACATAGCTCCAGGATGTTGATATGGAGATCCTTAACCTCTGGCAGCCACAGGGCTATGATGTGTAGATGTCCGGTGTGGGCTCCCCAGCCCTCCATGGAAGAGCCTGTGGTGACACCGTCTCCTGGTATGTTTTTTTTTTGGAATCCGGTGCAATGGGCGATATTGGAGCGAACGACCCACCATCCTATCCCCCGATAGAGCTCATCGAGAGCGATCTTGTCAGTGAAGCTTCCAGACACCTGTATCCAGCACGCATCCAGGAATTCCTGTAGGGGTCGCATTTGCAACCTGCAGAGCGGACGAGGTATATGCAGGACGACATCAAGCCTAGTAACGACTTGATGGCCAGTAACAACTTGATGGCCCGCGCTGTGGCCGTATTCGGCGACAACAGCCGTTGCACCTTTCCTTGAATGGCTTTGATCCTCTCCTCCGAGGACGACGCCAGGCAAGACATTGTATTGAGTTTGGCGCCTAAGAACAGACCGTTCTGCGATTGCGTTAAGCAGGACTTTGGAAAGTTGACGGAGAATCCCAGATCCGGGCAATCGTCTCCATATGCCCGTCAGCCAGCACCCTCGAGCGGGTGCGAATCAACCAGTTGTCCAGGTACGGGTATACGCGTATGCCCTGTAGACGCAGATGGGCACCGGTGAGGCATTTTGTGAACACCCTGGGGGCCGACTTCAAGCCGAAAGGTAGAGCCTTGAACTGGTAGTGCTGGCCCTGCACTAAAAAACATAGAAACTTTTGATGTTTCTGGTGAACGGGGGCATGGAAATAGGCATCCTCCAGGTCCAACGATGTCAAGAAGTCTCCTTTTTTCCAGTTGGCCGAGCACGTGTAGCAACGTGACCATCCTAAACTTTTGGGACTTTAGATACTTGTTGAGACGTCGTAGGTCTAGGGTGGGCCTCCACTCGCCCCTTCTTTCTGACCAGAAAGTATATGGAATAGACTTTGGAGCACCAGAGTCGCTGGGGAACTAGCTCCATTGCCCCTTTTCGCAGCATGGTCCGTACCTCTTAGAGGAGCGGAGGGATGAGCTGCTCCTGCCGGATAAACAGTGGGATCCGCAGACACCTGCGTTGAAACTCCAGGGTGTGTCCTTGGGCGAGAGCGTCCAGCGCCCATCTGTCAGTGGTGATCTTTCTCCACTCACTGATGAACCTCGTCAGCCGGCCTCTCACCCGTGTGCACGGGTGGGTGCTCGACATCCGGGTCGATTCAGGCTTGCTTTGGCGCTTGCGTCCTGCCTTGCGCGCAATGCTGTCCACTACTGTAGGCCTGGGAATGCCCTTGTAGGCTTCCTGAGTTGAGCATGTGGAAAGCTGTCAGAACAGCGTGGAGAAACCTTTTGAAGACCTGCTTGACACGCCCCTGGAGGAGCAAAAAGACGAGCGATGCCCGTGGAGAATGCCCAGGAATGGGCCGTCTCAGTTTCCATTTTGATGGGTGTGAGGGACTCGTCGACGACCTTTCCAAACAAATTCTCTCCATCAAAGGGCATGTCCAGCACCTTCGCCTGGACCACCTCACGGAAGTTAGTGACTTTCATCCAACCTCGGTGACGAAGGCAGACATCGTTCCTCATCTACCGGACTCCCATGTCGGCGACGTCCAATGCCACAGTGATGGCGTTATCCGACACCACTTCCCCTTCCTGGAATGATTGCCTCCAACGTCTTATCGTCGGGGAGGAACTCCAGAAACGGCCCCAGCTTGTACCAGGATCACCAGCGCGTTGGCCGCCTTGATAGTGGGCGTGGTGGTGTGAATCACCTTCTTTCCCAAGGCATCCATTCTTTTCCCCTCGCTGTCCGGGGGAGCAAAGACAAGGACCGGTTGATCAACTGCTTCTTCACGGCTGCCGATACCACCAAATCCAGTGATGGTTGCAACCGCAGGCACTTGGGTGCGGAGTCCGGCAACCTATACTTCTTCTCCAGCCTATCCCGCTTGGCTGGAGCCATGCAAGGGTTCTTCATGAGCGCCTTCTCCCAGACATCGTCCATGAAGGGCACAGCCATGATCGTTTTCCTCTTGGCCTCGTGCCTTTGATACAAGACGCCCTCTTCTTGGTCTCCTCGGGCACCAGCTGGAAACACTCGGTAGCTCTGGCGATCATAGAGTGGAACGATCCCACTTCATCCTGTGGGGACAACTGTGTGGTGCATCCAAATGAGGCGATTCTATGTTCGCTGCGACAATGTCTTCGTCATCAGTCGTTGTGGCCGTATCAGTCCCCATACCAGTGTTTTTGTCTGCTGTGGGAGACGGGACCGGACGTGGAGGAGGTTGAAACGGGGGTGTCAGATGAAGCTTCCTCTTCTTCGTTGGAGGCTGTTCGCAGACCTGGGGGACCACAGGTACCGGAGCCGGAGGAATCCTCATCTGGATCTCTGACCAAGGTGTGTAGAGTTGACAGAATATCCAGGGAAACGTCCCTCAGCTGAGCAGGCAGAACAGGAAAACTAGGCCCTGCATCGTCATCGTCTTCCTCCTCTTCAACGCCCTTGTGGACCGTGTGTAAGGACTCCTGATTCTCGACATCTTTGGACAAGACCTCCATGGCTTGGGCGTCTGCCATGGAGGGCTGTTTAGGTGCCTCTTCACCCCCCCCCCTCCTGTGTTCCCCCCTCTTGAACCGGGGTCTGTACCGGTTTCACACCTTCTGGTGTGCCTGTAGACTTTGCCAAAGTCACTGCGGCGGTGTCACACCTTGGGGGTAGGGACACCTCAACAGTGGGAGCTACCCTCACAGGATCAGCGCCCTTAGCTGTCGCGGCAGCAGCACTCATCCAAAGTGTCGCCGACGAGGTTTTAGCCTGTGTCGGTTGGAACTGCTTGGGATGTTCGGCCTTTTTCTCCTCCGTCCGCAGCTTCTCGGATATCTCACGTAGTTTACTCGGGGTAGATGACTTAATCTTTGAAGAGGAGCTCGATGGTAGGCTGGCAATGGTGGCGGAAGGTGATGTTGATCGCGCCCTATCCACTTTGGGACCCGCTTCCACAGCGAACCCGGAGGACTCACTTGCGACTCTTGGCCTGGTCTTGGACACCCACAAATAAGGTGCCCTCAAAGGACTTAGACAACTCCTCGGACCGGCTGGTCCTGGGTGAGGCATGACCCTACATGGAGCACGGGTCAGAGGCCTCTGCGTTAAGCCACACTGCCAGCCTACTGTGCCTGTCCCTCAATGTTTTCTTCGAGAATCCAAGGCAAATCTCGCACTTTACCTCCTTGTGATCCGGTGCAGGCAGTAGAGGCATTGTAGGCTTTTGTCCTCCACAAACATATTCCGTAGCTTGCATTTGGTGCAGAGCTTGAAGAGGGACCCTTCCATCCTTCATGGTCGGAGGGTGTGAAATAGGCCCAAAGGCCATGTAGCATCTTCGACACTCTTCACCCTTGAGAGGCGCAGAACTTCACTGACAACGGATCTCTGCTGTTGGCAGGTGAAGAAAAGAAAACACAAGCTTCTTTGAAACAAAAATACAACTTTTTCCATCAAAAACAAAATCTACAAATAGCTTGGAAAGCAAACTCGAGGACTGCCCACACTGAAGCATGCAGTAAAAATCTGAAGATGGCTGCTAGAGGAGGGGTTTAGGAAGAGGACCATCATTGGATGGGGTCAGTATGACCCAGAGGACAGCGATTGGATTAGAGTAGAAATACAGTTTTTAAGTGAAAGTGAAACTTTTTACAGAGTATTCCCAGCCTGACAACAGGGAATATTCATGAGCGTGTGAATCCATACCAGACCCATGCTGGAGAAGAACATACATTTTCCAGCAGAACGGCATATTTACAGCTATATTCATGCCAGAAATTCAAACTGCAGTAAACGCTAAGTGGTTACAAATCACTAGGTGGGAGCTGCTACAAACAATTAACATGACAATAAAAGGATTTAATGCGATCAGAGAAGAACTGAGGGCCATCAGCCTCATGACCCTCCAGAACAGGTATGTCCAGGACTTAATTACAGCAATGGAAGTAGGCGAGTGTGCCAAGATCGGGCCTTCTTGCTGCACATAAATACCTGCCCACGATGGAGAAATTGGAACCCTGACAGAAGCAATAACTATGCTGTCAACTCTGCAAACAAAGATGGTGGAAGAAGTAGACAAGAGAGGATGAAGATTGGTTTTCGTCCCCGTTTTCATGGGTTCCAACCTGGTTAGGACAGTGCAAGAAGACAGCAAAGAAAAAAACTGGGATAAAGATAATGATTGATGTGAATGCTGTGACGGATGAGCACACAGACTGAAAACACCACCCATGAGCACCTGAGACAAAGTCCTCTGGTACCCCCAGGAACAAAGTTCAACTATGTAGAGCATTGGGTGTTCTGACAACCAACTAGGCAGTGCTGCCATATAACCTGGAGTGTGGATGAACACAAAGAATGCAGGTGACCTGAGGGTGATGACTAAGATATGGATCCCAAAATAGCCCTTCTGTGGAGGAAAAATGAAAATCGAGGAGGTGGTCGACGACTCAACCAGAGGGGGGAATGTAGAGAAGCAGACGTGTACGTCATTGATAGAATCCGTCCCCTCACCTCAGACATACGGTATGAAGCGCACAAAGACACTGCATGAAACCAGGTATCATTCCAACACTGCATCGAGTATATGAGAGAAGTTATGCACTTAGACAACCGCAAAGACTGTACCCTCAAACTGACGTAGCAGGAAATCTGCAAACACCGCTGAATATCAGAGAGCTGTAAAAGAAATCTGAGAGGTGCAAAGTGATGTCATAAGGAGAAGACACGATGACATACTCAAACGGTATACGAATACTTAAAGAAGGAAGATGTAACTGAAAAGACAAGAGCAAGCATATATACAAGTAAAAAGAAACCATATATACGAAGTTAAGTAACCAGATGTGTAGTGAATGTATATACCCAGACGCAAGATAGAGAGTCAAATAGAAGTTTGCTGCAGTAGAAAATATAAGGTGGGTAAAGCGGCCATGTTGAAAAGATGGCCGTCGGCTCTGAATAAAAGAAAGTAAATGTTTTGAAGGAGAGAGACCAGGGCTGCAGAGCTGACAGATGCTGGAAATACAAATTTGTACATGAACCAAGAATAGCTTTTGGCCAAGGATGCCACAGCATGAAGCAATTGCAGGGTACAAAGGGAGTCGAGGATTAGCAATGTGCACAGGACATGTTTCTCTTAGATTAAGTAAATGAGCAGACGTGTGCGAATGCCAAGTACTGAAAAATTAAAGATGAAGAAAGCATATGTAAGACAGAGCAACCATGTCTCCAGAGGCCAAAGAGAGTCATGCCACCCAGGATAATTGAATCAAATAGCACTAAATAGGAAGGCAAGAGTAAAATAAATCATGGTCTCTTCACCCGTGGTGCAAGACCAGAAAACAAGGCCAATTCATAAGCTCCAGACGAAGATAACAATGTACCTTTACTCCTTTTAAAGTTCCAGAGAAGAGAGCATCCAGCAAGTCAAGTACAAAGAAGCAGCGTTAGCCGAAGGCTTAACTGATGAGATGGTAGACTAATTGGGGAAGTGGTTGTTGGACGTTCTCTGCACCAGAGTTTCGCTTTGCTTACATCCTGCTAACGAGCCGATTGTCCAAGGTTGGGAAAGAATGCCAACCAATCACAAGGGCCTATGCAATGGTGAACATACATTGTTTCAGGAGGCAATCAGCTGCTGTTATTCTGCCATAATCTGTATTATAAGTAGTTAGGGGGATGTTTAAGGCATGCCTTCCGGATATGGGACAGCCAATCATGTTACTAACACCTACATAAACTATAAGTAGATATGTTCCCCTAACCAATCCCTCTGTCTGCTAGGTCTTATTATTTGCCACGTAGGATGATGTCAAAGCTGGTGCACATCGAGGTATACAGTCTTAGTGTAATGTGTGAGCTACGATTTGTTGTTCGCCAGGTTTCCCTACTTTATTGAGCTGATAAAGTAGTATTTGGACATATTCTTTGTGTCTGTCCGGTAATTTGGGTCCCAAATATCATGGGTCTATAATCCTTTGTTATGGAAATCCTATTTGGCGCATAAGATAGCCCAAAGGTGCCATTGTACAGAGGCTTCACAGGGAACATGGAATGTTGCACTGCCGCCGAAAAGTCTGGGAAAACCTGACATTTATCGCCATCATATTGAAGATCCCCCTTCGGCATGGCTAAGCAAAGGATCATGTGCCGGTCCCTATAGTTCAAAAGGCGGGCCATGATGGGACCGGTATTGGCCGCGCTGCCGGGATACAGTGAGTCCTCAACCACAAACAGGAGGAGAGCTCTGTCCCTCCAAAGACTAGCCTGCCGAGAGCTTTGACAAACTCCTCCATCTTGATCTGCCCCGGTGCGCTCGTATCCTAACCAGATGGGTATTTTTCCTGTGGGCCCTGCCCTCCAAATCCTCATTCTTGCCAGACACACCGACTTGAGCTGCACCTCCAGGGGTGACACCATGGCCGTGAGCAACGAAGACCCATCCTCCAGACCAGACACCCTGTGCTCCACCTCGTCCAGCCGGTGCTGTAGAATACACACCTTAGAGGAGAGCAAGTCCAGGTTGGAGTCCAACCCACATATGCCTGCCTTAAGGTCCAGCAGTATCTCCCCAATATCCACCTATGGCGCTGTGCCAGCCCCTTCAAAGGCTGACTCCATGGGCTTCACCTCCCCCGCCAGGGACTGAGCCCGGGGGGACCTGAAAGAACCCCCCACAAATGTGAACTTCCTCTGCAGCTGGTCAGTCTTCCCTATGGCGGAACCAGCCGATCTCAGTCGCCTCCTCCAGCAGGGAAAGGAACGAAGACACAAAACTCGGTAAGGCCGGCAGAAAAAGGCAGCCAGGGGGGTGACTACAGGCTCAAGCCACCTTTCACCTTCATCCCATCGTGGGCCTCACCATCCAATTGCCAAGTATCTAGCCCCTCAGGATCAAGCTATCATTCAGTGCCTCTCACCTCCCTGTCCTGCAGTCCACCAGGTCTGTTCCGCCAGGGACGAAGCCCTTAAAGCCAGTCCGTGCCCCACATCAGGGGGACATCAGTCTACTCGGCACAGGTCGGCGCCCCCACACAGTTCAGGGCCCCTGCCTCCTTTCACCCCAGAAATCCAGCCAGCGTATCCACTCCTTTGCTACTGGGTTCTTTCCATCCTTCCTCAAGCACTCCCTTGTTTGCCCCCTCTTTACAAAACGGTCAGCAGACCCTTCCCGTCCAGCCAACTATCGCCCCATCTCCATCACCCCTTTCCTGGGGAAACTGCTTGAGAAGTTGGCCCTGCCCCAACTTGACCTCCACACTGAACTTGTTGGCAGTCTCCACGGCCATCAATCTGGATTCCGAGCATCCAGAGGCATGGAAACTGCTCTTCTCAACACCTGTGAAGAACTGCTCTCATCCCTAGATTCCAACACCCCTGCTGACCTCATCCTCCTTGATCTCTCATCTGTATTTGACACAGTGAACCACTCCATCCTTATAATAAGGCTCCATGACACACTTGGTATCTTGGAGCAGGCACTGGACTGGCTGACCTCCTTCCTAACTGAACGCTCTTTCAAAGTGCTATTGGCCACCTTCTCCCCTACTTCCATCTCCACTTGCAGCGTCCCCCAGGGCTCCATTCTTTCACCTTGGCTCTTAAACATCTACCTTACTCTGCTGGCACACCTCATTTCCTCTTTCTCATCCAACCTCCAGTGCTATGCTGACAGATAACTCTTCTTAAAACTTCCTACAGACGCCCATGCACCCTCCATCATCCCTGACTCCCTCTCAGCCGTCCAGGCCTGGTGTACCTCCAATGATCTCTGCCTCCATGCCAGCAAAACAGAAATCCTCCCTATTGGGGCCCCAGCCCCAGACTTCTTCTCTTCACTATGGCCTTCTTCCTTGGGCTCTCCCTCTGCTCCCTCAGAGTCATCTTCGACTCCTCTCTCCTTCCTCCCTCATACTCAGGACATTGCCAAGAAGTCCAACTTTCAGCTTTTCCTTCTGAAAGGAATTCTACCTTTCCTCACTTTCCCCCAGAAACTCAATTTTAACCGGGCTCTGGTTCTCTCTAGGTTTGACTATTGCAATAGCCTCCTCCTTAATCTACTTTTTGTCCACCGTGCGACGCCTCCAACTAATCCAGAATAGGGCAGCAAGACTTATCCTAGGCCTCATGCCCAGGGGCTGCATCTCTCCTGCCCTTCAAAGTCTTCACTGGCTCCCGATCCCGGCACAAATTAAAATCCCTCTGCATCATCCACAAGGCTGTCTGGGGCCGGGGACAACTCTACCTGCAACTCTTTCTGACTAAATATGCCCCCTCCAGACACGTGTTCCTCTGGCACCAACTCCTTGCGTGTAAAGCGGTTTGCTAAAAAGGGGGCAGGTGGTCAGTCGATATCCTCTGCGGGCTCCCTTCTTTGGGGGTCTCTCTGTGTCTCTTTCTCTTTCTCTCTCTCTCTCTGTTTGATTGATGTGCAGGGCCCTTATACATCCTCTGGGCCCTGACCTCCCACATCTTACATCCCAGCAGCATCTCACCCTCCTCCAATGGAGGTCGCTCTTACCTTTCTTAATAGCACTTGACCTGCTGCTCTCCATGAGCACCACAGCACCTATCCCATACCCCTCTCCCCTCTGCACTTGCACATTCTGAACACGCACAGGGCATAGTAGGTTTGTCTTCCGCTCCCCATTGGCTCTTCTCCTATCTCTATATTTAGTTCTTTAACATTGTGTAATTACATGGTCTCATCCCCTGTCCCTTCCCTGTTGCCCTGTGGGCGCTTTGAGACTATTTTCTTCATGTATCAGCGCCAAACAATTGAACAATAAATACATTAAATAAATAAATCAGTAAAAGACTTTCAACACTTGATATAGTTCAAGGCAAGGGCCTGACCTTTTAAGCCCTACTCTAATCTTGAAGCATGTGTTTTTTCAGTGGCAGAGGAGGGACCCTAGTGGTCTAGAGACCAGCTTTTGGCAGCGTCAGTATAGGCACAGAATGCTGAACAGTCAGAGTTCCGGAGGAAGGCTCTTCAAACAAGTAAGTACTTTGTGCAACTCTGAAGTAAAGGGCCCAGGAACTTCAAAGAAGACACCCTAGAAGGATTCCAGCATTGGGCATGGGCGAACTTGATGAGGACTCCCAATCACATGAATCACCCCCAAAGCGTCACAGGAATCACACAAGGCTTAAGGTTAGTAATACCCAAGCCAACCCAGTACCTCAGTACAAAAGGAGTTTGCAGCAGGATGTCTTCAGGATCTGCAGCCGAAAACCTTGTCCTTGAATTACTTGTGGTGACAGAAGAAAGGACACTGGAAGGGAATTTGTAGCAGGGATCAACTGGGAAGACTCCAGGCAAAAGTAACTTCGCGGCTGGATGCGGCTCTGTGGTTTTGGCACCCATTTCAGGAGCCAGGAGAAGACTGAATATCACCAGTCAGATTCTCGTCACTTATCGGGTCCCACACTCTGGTGAGGGGACTTCAAGTATTCAAACCAAGTCTCTGGAGGTCCAGCAGGATGCCATCAAAGTTCTAGTGATATTTGGAAATCGCAAGACTGTGCACCGCACAATGGCTAGAGGTCTCAGGGTATGGGGGTATTGCAGCCCAGCAATGTTGATGCAAGTCGTGGGATGGCTCAAAATGCAGGTCTTCTTGAGACCAGAGGATCTCACCAGCGTGTGGGGAGGAGTATCACGTTCAGGACCACCAGGTCGATTGGAAGGAAGGATTAAAGCAGGCTCTGGTTACACAGCAGGCTCTATGGTCGCTGGAAATCACTACAACTGTCTTCTCTTCATCTTCCTATTTGGTTTCAGCTCCAGTGGTCGACTTGCCAGCAACCTCCAGGTTCAGAGTTTTTAACAAGAACTACAGCAAAACGTCTGCAATCGCCCTCTGCATTTTACAGAAAGGGACAGTCTGGCAGTCCAATCAGGACTGCTGCCCCCCCCCCCACTGGGAGTGGGCTCCTTTCAGGCAAGGTGAAAGACAAAGGGCTGCAGAGTTTTGACTCCTCCCTCGCTTCTCGTCTTCGCAAACATTCTGGAGCCTGCGCGGGGAATCCAAAGGATTCCTGCCGAAGACTAAACTTCCACTGAGGTAATTCCCAACTAGAATGGCAGGGAAAGACCTCAGAAACAGCAAGCACACAATGGCGAAAAAAAAAAAAAAGGAGCTCACCATCTCAGCAGTGCATTACCGAGGCCGAACCAACATACTGAGAGTAATAGTAACTAAGAGTCATAAAAGTACTTACACTGCCACCAGACATTCAAGTAAACTTGCAATTGTAACAAAACGTTACCATGTAAGTAAGAAAGGGGATACATTGCATCCCTAACCACTCCACATAAGGTGGGGTGTGCTGGCTAACTTATACACAATACAAAGGGGATGTAAATCCCTCTTTAACAGTAGTTCACCCAAGTATATGTAAGAGAAATTAACAGGGGAGCCCAAAGGGTCAACCACGCCTAATCCCAAAAGTTGCAGGAAACTAACTTACACCATACACTATGGAGAGACATAAAAAGGTCACCTACAAAAATAGTACAGTAAAGACTAGGCGAGAGGGGGAAAAAGATTCCCCTCACCTAGGGACATGGTAAAATAGTTACCAAGTTCAAGCAAATCGTTCTGGGGTTGACACATTTATCATAATAATGAAAATCTTACCAAACAGCACCTGATCTTTTTGTACTGTGTTTTGAACTTTTAACTCATGCACTTTGCAATTACTGCAAATAGCTACTAAGAATAGCTAGGATTCTAAAACAGGCCTGCCATGAAATGTTTTGCCTGTTCTCTGGCCATGTTGTCCTTTGCCCGTCCAGCCCCATAGTGTTTAGCATTGCCGTATATGGAATGCCCTTTCCCGGGGATAGCAGATTTCCCGGGCAAAGTGGTGATGTGGGGGATGGGACCGTCTGGTCCCAGTCCACAAACATGTGCCCCCCCCCCCCTTGCAGAAACCTCAGATCAGCGTCACTGAACCTGCACAGCCCACCAAAGATGAGCAGAAACAACCAGCGTGGTCGCTTCTTCTCGGTTTGCAGACTTAAACTCTAATGCTTCCTCGGAATAATAAATCTAAACTGTTTTTAACATATTCCACTGAAGAAAAGGCATGGCTGCTTTCAAACTGCATACTCAGACTAACTATTCCAACTATCTTTCTTAACCCCTCCATACTGCTAAATTCCATTAATTTCTTTTACATGGTTTGGATTTTTGCACCATAATTCGCTCATTCAAGATCATACTGTAATCCAATGATAATGGTTGCTCCGCCCTGTGCTTCAAAGTGGTCCCACAGCAATTTAGTGTTCTACATAACCTCGAAATGACAATATATCCCAGCTTGTGCGAGTCTTACATTGTTAATTTGAGTGGTTCTGCACTGCCAATAGGGGTGTTTCCTGTGATGCAACAGTAGACAGATTAATCTCATTTGTTACCTGTGGGCACTCCTTAACCTGCCAGTAATACACTTGTTCAAAAGCACAATCTCTGCAGTAAAGGTGCTCACACCCTGCAGTTGTGGTCCTTCCTTTCAACCGCCTACGTGCTGCCTGCAGCTCTACCCCTCTCTGAGCTTAAAAGAATAAAACACTTCATAAAACCTGCCTGTCCGCACACCAAGTCCAGTAGTAAAGACAGACTATTATAGCACTTACATTCAATGCACAATACACCTCCCTACTGAGGAATGAATTGATAAATAATATTGACTATGGTAAGAAACAGACACTGTGAAAACATGCAGATAACAGAAAAACTGGCTAAGACCTTGATGTTTTACTTAAGTAGAATCCATGGGTGAAGCTGCGCTTTGCCTAAGGAAAATTCCCACACAACAGTCAATTTGACGTAAATGATATAAGTCATTTATAACACGCCTGTACACAAGTGTTTCGAGGCGCAACAAGACAAGGGAGGGAATACAAAGGGAGGACAAGACAAATGATCTTACTAGCCCTTGTTTCATTCAGATTGAGCAAGTGCGAGAAGAAGTGCAAGGGGAAAGGGGGGCAGGGGGTAGTGCAAGGGAGAGGCGAGGGGAGGAGAAAATAGGTCAGCAATGCTCTGATTAAGTGCAGCCAGGGCAGCTTGGCTCTGGGTAGTGCAAGGAGAACAAGTGACTGTAGGGATACAGTTACAGTCCCCAAGAGCGTGGTAGGCCCAGAGGCAGTGCAAGGGTGACTGTGATGTGGCATTTATAACAAATCAGTACAAAATCATATAAACAAACTGCATAATCCACCTGTAAACATGGAGCGTGATGCCAAATATCCTGGTCCCTGTTCTATAACATTTTATTTAAAAGTAAATAAGGCACAACAAGACAAGAAGGGGAGAGAACAGGGATGAGGAAAAACAAAAAATGAATTAACAGGAGAGGGGAAGATAAGGTGAATGAGAAATGAAGCAATAACAAGAATTGTGGGGCATAGGGCGGGTAGAGTGTCAGTCAGGGCGGAAGGGCCCGCGGGTAAGCAAGTGTCAGGGGAGGCCAGGTGGACAGAGCAAGGGGAAAAGGACCACATACTAAGTGCGAGGGTCAGGGCTGGAAGGGCTCAAAGGGTGCAGGCCAAGTCAGGCTAGTGCAGGGGGAGGGAACCCAAGAGGGCTAGTGCAGGTGGGGGTCAGGGGAGACGAAGTGCAGGGGTCGAAGAGGGCCTGGTGCCCTGTAAGAATCTGAAGGAACCAGGCAGCCAGTGAAAGAGGCAGAGGGGAACATTAGAGGGGGGAGAGAGAAGAAAGAAGAGAAAAGGAGTAGAAGCTTCCGGAACTTAAGGAGATCCGGCTCAAGTCTGAGAGGGGCAGGGAGGCACCTGCGGAGGAGAGAGATGTATGATAATGAATAATAATGATCAAACCGGTAAGGAACATACAGTAGAGAAATAACCAGGACTTACTTTCCACTTAGAATATCTTGTTTCAGCTGGAGGACAAACAGATACCTGTGGAAAAGAACAAGGAAATACTTGGATTATCCAAAAGGCATGATATTGAAGTTTGGAGAACAAGGAATGCCCCATCAATCCAGCACCCCACCCGCAGCAGAAAGAGACCTAAGAGGATGCACGATAAACACGTGCCCATATGACAGACCATGGTCTTTTCCATTTGGTTTAGAAAAAGCAATATGATACATTGCATTACATGAAGCATGAAGCATGAAAACTGAAAGAAAACGTTCTTGAGTGCAAAAGAAAATACACAAATAAAGCAAGAATAACTTCGGAAAACAATCATGTTTTAAAGAACAGAAGCAAAAGTGGGAGCACATTTGAAGATAAACTCAACCGGGTCAGTTCAACAACCCAACCATTTTACCAGTCAAACCTAGGAAAGTAAAAGGCTACTTTTCTTTCATTCTAAATTCTGACATTAATATCTCTGCACATTGAGGGATCACAATGTGTAACTCATGCAGGAGTCTTCTGAATTGCTTTCTCTGGTTTCCAAATATATAAAAATAAAAAGGAAGCAAACAGGTGGGCTCAGTGGCCACCTGCATCAAGCAATTCCAATCTAAAAACAAAAGAAAGGAAGACGGATATCATCAGGTCTTGTAGCAGGCACCAAGTAGATCGCCGCCCCTTTAAGAAAACAGAGCTTGCAATGCACCGCCATCAATGAGAATAGGACTTGAAATGTAAGACTGCTCATTTCACATTTCTTTTTTATTATTATAATAAAAACTTTTTTAAAAAAAAAACATGACGAAGAACTAGGATTACAAGTAAGTATCGTTTCCTTCACACAAGTATAAAGGCTCATTAACAAGCCAAACCAAGACATTTTGGGACGGAGGGTAAGTCAGATCATGCTACTAGAAAAACGGACAATCTATAGCTCACAAAAAGGGGCAGGGAGAGGAATGGAGAGGTAAGGCCATACTGAAAAATGGCCTTACAAAAGTACCCCAATGTACTCTTAGGTTAATGCAATGAAGCAGCAAGAAGCCTTAACCACTTGCAAAATACCATTCAAGAGACGTACAGGCAATAGTACTGTGTCTCCTTCTAGCAGCTCTACTAATACTCGCATTGGGATCATACCTTAGTGATGGGAATGCAGACAGGGAATACGTTCACGGTTTCTGGTAGCAGAGCAGTTCCTTTAGAAAAAAAACCACATCTAGGACAAAGCTACATTGAAGCTGAAATGGCCTGTGTCAACAGAACCATAAAAACATGAAAAGCTGAGCAGAGACTTAGCCTTACTGTTTTCCTTTGTTTTCTCTGGATAATCATTTGCCAACCATTAGTATTTCGATAACGACATCAGTGCTCTGTAGGGCAGCTAACAAAATAAGCACACCAAATAAGCAGAAATAAGAACAAGCATGAATTGATACAGCCAACGGACCTGGCTTCAGTGTATGCATTGTAAATGCTTACAGTTCTCTGTGTCAATGACCCTGGCGACAGTAGCCCTTTTAGAGGGCAGGCACTAATGGAGAGGGGGCACGTGGGAGTGGGGAGGAAAGGGAGGGCCAAAGGAGGAAAGGGAAGGCAGTTCTGGGAATGATGTAGAACAAAGAAGGTTAAGTTGAACGTGGCTCTGTTATTATTCCAGGGTGAGGAAACAGCCCACAAGTGCAGATGGCTGCACCAAGGAGAGGGTGTCCAAGGAAAGGACGCTGCTGCCGATGCCCTGCCGCGATCGGAGGTGAAAGCGTGCAGCGGCATTCATGGAAGCAGGCTGAGCATGCCAGGGATCGGCTCAGAGGAAGCACTGCGGTGAGGTGTGCATCGTCGAAACGCCCACAGGAGAGCACCTGTGGAGAGGGATTCGCTCACACCAACAAGGCAAGTGCCGGGTGGGGCACAGGAGGGGGGCCGTTGAAACGCCCACGGGATAGCACCCGAGGCGAGTGACACGCTTGCACTAATGAAGCAAGTGCCAGGGAGGGGCACAGGAGAAAGGATCCAGAACAGTACTGGAGAGAATACACTGGGGAAATTGTGCACACAGACAACGCACGTGCAAGTGGCACCGGGAGGGAGCTCAAGGCAAATGCACAGGCGACAAGCGCCCAACACATATACAAGGGGCCCAGGAACGGAACTTGTTGTTTTCGAAATTCGAAAAGGGATATCAACAGGGCGTGCCAGTAATACTATCCCTAGTGTGACGTCCACTGTAGCCATGGTCCTTCACGCGTCGAGGTTTCTCAGATTGTTATTTTTCTTACATGAGGTAGCATGGAGTGTAGCTTGAGTACAGATGTATCCAAGCAGATATTTATCAGACAAGCTCATAAGCATCAGAAATACGATTACGGTGAGTAATGTATCGCTTCTGAGGCTTGTGGAATCTGCTTAGATAGCATGCTGTGCATAGATTAGTGAGCAGTGTAGGAGAAGGTGGTGGGTTGTGAGAAGGTTCATGGGTGAACATGTGTCTTAGAACCGCTTGTCCCACCTGTGCATCTGTCTTGGAATGCGTCTCAATGCAGTAGTGCTGAGTGAAAGTGCTTACTGAGCTCCATGTAGCTGCTTTGCAAATGCTGTCTAAGGGGACATTTGCAATAAATGCCAGTATAGCTCTTGCGCTCCTTGTGAGTGAGCTCTTGGTGTGAAAGGCAGTATCTTGTCTGACAGGGAATAGCACAGTTGTATGCACCTGATTATCCATCTGAAGATGGCTTTCTTTGAAATGCTATCCCCTTCTATGCCCGAGGCTACGGAGACAAACAGTTGGTCTGTTTTCCTTAGCAGTCTGGTATTGTTTACATAGTAAAGGACCACCCTCCTTACATCTAGTACGTGGAGTTTTACCTGAGCAGTGCTTTTTGGGTTCTGGAAGAAAGCCGGAAGCTCAATGGACTGGTCCATAAGAAATTTTGAGATGAACTTAGGAGAGAACCTAGGATGAGTACGTAAAACCAGTTTGTCTTTGTGTATGACAAAGGAGGGATCCTGCACGGACAATGCTTGCAATTCACTAACTCTTCTTATGGAAGTAATAGTATCAGGTCCCAGCGCTGAAATCCTGCAGGAGAAGACGATAGCCCACCCAATCCTCCAAACCAGTCCTCTCAGCGATCAGGTGAACAACTGCTCGATTGACCACATCGGGGGAAAGGGGGAAGTGGAAAAAATAATAAATTGTCAGGTTTCCTCCGGTCTCTTTAGGCTTTGGAACACTGGCAAACCTGCAAATAACACATCTTGGTTAACATTCATAAATAACACATGCACTGAATTAATATTTGCCCTCTTTTAGAATTACCACAAATTACCTGACTACCTCAGCTTTAAGCTTTGAGGCATACTGGGTGCTTAAGAATTCTTGTCTGATCTTCCTGTCACTAGCGATTAGCTCCAAACTGCTGTACTGAAGAGTTTATTTTGACATTTTGCTTCTCACCCCAGGAAGAGAACTCCGTTGTAACTAATGTTTTTAAGTTCTCTTATTTACACTTCTATTGGTGAAACTCTCTGCTCTCTCATCAGAGTCCAATGCAGTCTCTAGTTTTTCCATTAACTATAAACATCTGTCACCAAGAGTATTGGCTTTTTATATCTGCGAGCTGACTGATTAACTTTCCTTTTCTCTGAATCCTTTCAAACACAAGTTGCTTCCTCTTGCTGCCAAATTGCTTCTTCTAGCGTTGTTGTCACGCTTCCTGAGGGAGTCTAGGCATAACTTCCTTTGCCCTCACGTAGCTGTGTTCTTCCTCAACAATTAACGCTGCCCTAGCATGCTCTCATTTGCGCTATCCAGAAAATTACTTTTAATGCGCGCGTACCTTAGAACTGACACGCCACCAGGAAGAACGCCTCTGAAGAACTTCACCATCCCAGCGCAACCAGCTCTTAGCGTGCGGCTGTCACCTCAGCCGATTCCTTCCCTCACCGCACTATACAAATTATACGCTACGCTGCTTCTCTGACAGGATCCACCCAGCGCTGCCTCAACATTTCACTGACGCGCAGGCACGCCGGAAGGTACTTTCCTCTAACATGGGGAATACACAATGCGCAATAGGAACGAAACGCTTCCCTCCTAGGCTGCACACGCGCTACAGTCCAAACATACGCCTTTAAAGCTGAAGCTCGCGCGCATTTAAATACAACAGATTTCTAACTTATTTACAATGATCAGAGTATGAACTGAATATCTTTTTCAATAAATTGGTAATGACTTTAAACTTCCTTTGGCAACAAGTTCATACTGTCCATGCAGCTTGAAAATAGTAACTTTAACTTAGAACATTTCCATAACGTTATTTCTTTCTTTTGTCACTTATCTGTGGTTGATCTATGACACATCATGTAGCTAGTCAACTGAAAAATGTGTTTTCCTTTCTCTGGTTTTTGTGGTTACTCTGGAGCTCTGAAACGTTGCGACCATTTCTCTGCTGATCCTGAATGAAAAGCAGTTTGGAACCTCTGCTGAGGTTCCAAACTGCATCACAAAGGTCTGTAGCAGTCAGTAGATAATAGTCATTGAGCAGGAAGTTCACCACCATCTTGTTTTGGGAGAATGTCAGCTGCCTGACATTAGGAAACATCATGAACTTGCACCTACCAACACCATAAAGGGCAGAATCAAGAACCCAATACCTAGGAACCTGACAAATAGCCACTAAGAAGGCAGTCTTGAAAGTCAGGTATTTAAGACTTGACTTATGCATCGGCTCGAAAGGGGGTCCCATGATCTCAGGGAGTACTACATTGAGATCCCATCCTGGCGGCAGGTTTGAAATCAGAGGGTGGAATCTCTTTACTCCCTCCATGAATGCCTTGATGACCGGCACCTTCCACCATGAGACCTTATTGTGGGAGGTGGTATAGGCTGGTAAGGCCACCAGGTGGACCTTTAAAGAGTTGAATACTAACCCAGAGTCTAGCGAGTGGAGCATATAATTCAGAATGTGTGAAGTAGTACATTCTATGGGGTTCATTTGTTTAGACTGGCACCAAATTACAAATGTCCCACATTTGTCAAAATAACAGTGTCTAGTTTTAGGCTTTCGTGCTTCCTTCAGGATATCCATACACCTCTGTGGTATGTTAAGATGTCCAAACTCTATGACTTCAGGAGCCACGCAGCCAAGTTCATTGAGTGAGGTTGAGGGTGCACTGTTAATCCCCCGTGCTGAATGAGAAGATTGTCAGGCACAGGAGCTTGATAGGATCGCACATCGCCAGTTTGCGCAGATGTGGATATCAAGGTTTTCTTGCCCACATAGGAGCAACTAGGTTGAGCGTCACTTGTTCCTTGTGGATCTTGTTCATCACATTGTTCCTGGAGTCGGGGGGTGTAAGCAAATTACCCTGACAGTTCATCCATACGGCGTTACCCTTTGAGCCTGGCTGGGGGAACCTGGACGCGAAGTCTGGGCATGGACTGTTTTCGCTTGTAGCAAACAAGTCTATTGTGGGAAAATCCCATTGAGAAAAGAGGTGCTCTACGACCTCTGTGTTTAGTTGCCAGTCGTGTTCTTCTGGTACGGGATCTCTGCTCAGAGAGTCTGCCAGAGAGTTGGGTTCCCCTGGTACGTGCTGCGACGATAGGAATATTTTCCGCCCGAGTGCCCATTTCCAAATTTGTTGTGCTAGCTTAGACGGATTTGTAGAACGTGTGCCCCCCTGTTGATGTAAAACATCGCCGTAGTGCTGTCGGTCAGGCCTGAAGGGCCTTGAACACCGCCAGTAGTTCCAGCAGATTGATGTGATTCTGTGCCGTAGCAAGAGACCACAGACCTTGAGCTGTGTGATGAAGATGAGACCCCCCCCCCTCCCTCCACCAGGCAAGCGAGGCATCTGTTGTGACAATCGCTTGCACTTCCGGATCGGGGAAGGGTTTTCCCTTAAACAGATTTTCTCTTGTCCACCAGCAAAGGTTTTGGACTAATGTTGGCGAAACAACCACTAGATCGTCCCACTGACGGCTTGCCTGAGACCATTGTTTCGCCAACCACGAACCGGGTAAATACAAGATGCCATCATGCATAGCAAACGCATAGCTTTAGGTACGCTTATATGGTGGCCGGCTTGATAAGGAGGTATTTGCATTAACATGTTTTGGACTCTTTCCTCTGATGGAAAGACCAACCCCTCTTCTGAGTTTATTACAGCTCCTAGGAACGCTTTGGTTGTGCCCGGCACCAGGCTTGAAGGCTTGATTTTTTTCTCATTTATGGAGAAGCCCAACTGAAAGAGAAGGTTGATAGTTCTTTGAATGTTTTGCCTGCAAATTTGGTGAGTCTCCCCTGTAATCAGCCAGTCGTCCAGGTAAGGGTACACTTGGATTGTCTCCCTGCGCAGGTGTGCTGCCACCACCGCCAGTACCTTTGTGAATACCTTTCATGATCTCTGCTTCCAAAAGGTCAGGGTTTTCCCAACTCCCTTGGAAGCAGATCCATAACCCAGGTTCCGAGTGCCAACCAGTCCCAATTGGGACCTTTTGGACCCAGTCCTGGCGCCAGTGGCACCAGGCTCATAAATATGCCCAGTCCCAGCGCTAGAAGCGCCGGGCTCATAATGCTTGGGTGGACTTACCTGCAGCAAACCATGCTGCTTACTTGCCTGCCAGTTGAGCCTCTGATCCTCTTCTGTTTGGAACTACTTTTCCTGTTGGGTGGGGCAGGAGCCACTCCCTAGGTTCAGAACACTGGAACTCTTCTGGAAAGCAGGAACTCTTTTCTTACCTAGGCGTGGCTGTGGAAGGAGACACCTAAGCACTACAGGAGGCTATTTAAACCACACCCGATGGATGAATCTTGCTTTGCGTTATTCTGCATCCTCTGCAGCAGAACGCTCATCGTGTCTTCTGCATCTGATCCTGGGCCTAAGGAAAAAGGCTTACCATCCTGAATCCAGTCTTCAGCAACACCTATAAAGACAAGAAAGAACAGGTTAGCATTACAGTCTTCAGTGACAGCGCTTCACTTACCTGGTCCATCGGCTGTCACCAACGCCTCGCACTGCATTCCGGCATCTGAAAGACAAAAGCTTACCAACTCTTCGCACGCTCCGGAGGCCTTCGGCGCTGCATCCCGCATCTGAAAGACAAAACAAGGTGCGTTTAAAGACATTGGGGAACTTTAATACTCACGTGCCATTACTCCTTTCCACATCTAACCCAGTGGGTATTCCGGCACCCTGCAGCCGCTCCGAACTTGTACCTGCAAAATAAAAAGACAGTTAGAGCGCATCGTGAAGCAGGCAACAAGCGCTTACTTACGTGATTCCAGGCGCTTCTATTCATCACACGGGCTCCATCCTCAACTCACTTCAGCCCGTCATCCGCCATCGCCGGAACCCTGCAAAACAAGAGACATCATTACTAAAGACTTTTAAAGACATTAGAATTACTCGAAACTTACCGTTCGTGCAGTAAACGACGGACAGCAGTCCTCTAAAGTCAAGAGGCCTGCTCCCCTTATCCAGTGAAGAAACTGGTTACAGCACCCTGCCCCGAGGCAGATGGAGAGCACGGCGTTCACTTACCTAAGGTGAGAGCGTTAACCTTTGGGGTTCTACAGGAGAAGAGAAAGGGAAGAAGAGAGACATTCAATAACCCAGTTCATTAATCCCATATTTTCTATCTGCAGACATCTTACCCTTCGAGTCAGACATACAGTGTACAGAGGTCCAGCCCAAAGAGCCAGCCGTGTGTTACACATCACTTTTGAAGATACGGTATACGCCCAGTCAAGACCGGCGCCTCTACGGGAATCAGGTGAGCGTTACAGAACGCAAAGCCTACCGCAAAACTCCCGTCCAGGCGCTATGGAAACCTCGGATACCGACCAGCTAGCCCAGTTACTTGGGGAACTAAGGGCAGAAGTGCATGCAGCCCGTCAGGAAACAAACGCTCTAAGAAGGGAACTGATTATTTCCAAGGAGCGAACAGATGATCTCGCTAGACAATTGCTACAGTCACAAGCCGGACAGTCCCCGTTACCCGCATCTGGGGGAAATCTTCCTTCTACATCCTCTATGAATCCAGTGCAGATCAACCTACCTGGGAATGTACCTCTGGCTCCGCCCGAACGATTTTCTGGTGACCCAAAGAGGTTTGCAGTATTTATCAATCAGTGCCGGTTGCATTTCTTATGCCGGCCAGCAGCCTTTCCAACTGATCAAGCTAAAGTAGCTTTCGTGCTTTCGTACCTTAGTGGCAATGCGGCAGACTGGTCGATCCCTCTAGTAAATCAAGATGATCCGGTCCTACATGATTTTCAAGCTTTTCAGCTCAGTATGGAAAAACTGTTCGCAAGACATTCACAGGGGCAGGCCTTGGACAATGAGCTTCTTTCGTTGCGACAAGGTAATCAAGACCTTTTGGCTTATATTGCGTCTTTCAACAGACTGATAGTGGAAACTCAATGGCCTGAGGACAAAAGGATTACGCTGTTTTATAGAGGTCTACGTGGAGAGCTCAAAGATGTGTTAGCCCAAGTAGTGAATCCCCCACAAGATTGTTCGGACTATATAGACTTAGTCGTTCAAATAGATCACAGACTGCAGAACAGGAAGGCCGATCGTTCCAAGTTTGATGCTCGAGTATTTTCCAAACCGCCGACTCCTTCCAAAGGAGTAGACTCCGGGTAACCCATGCAAATAGGGGGCCTGAAAGGTCCTCTAACACAAAAGGAGCGGGAAAGGAGAAAACAGTTGCAATTATGCCTCTATTGCGGAAACTCAGGGCACTTTCTTCGAGACTGTCCGGTGAAACCTGCCAAGAAGGCAGTAGGAGCTGCAGTTACCAAAGTTACAAACTCTGAGCAGGGAAACGACCTCGCCCGACAAGAATAGAGGTCCTCTTGCCGAGCGTGAAAACCAGTTCCGTGACCTCGCATTTCGTGATACCTATGGTCCTCATTAGCCCTGATAATCCGGATCGATTACATGCGATTGAAGCTTACGTCGACAGCGGTGCCATCGGCAATTATGTGGATCATGAAATGGTTTTGAGGATGAATCTAACTCTTTGTCCCAAGGCTGTAAAGGACGTCATTACTACGGTGGATGGAACGGAGATAGCCTCCGGACCAGTAACGCATACCACTCAAGAAGTGACGCTAGTAAGTCAAGATGGACACCATGAGAAGATCGTGTTCGATGTGATCAAGGCTCCTCAGTTTCAGATTATTCTAGGAATACCTTGGTTAGAGAAACACAATCCTCTGATCGATTGGCGAGCAAGAACGGTCCAGTTTCCAGAATGTGTCTCTACTTGTCACCCTCCACCAGGTGTTGCACTGGCAGCAATTTCTTCAGAGACTCCCCAGTTACCTCCCGAATACCTAGAATACCAAGATGTTTTCCGGAAGGATCAGGCTAACTCTCTACCTCCTCATAGGTCTAATGACTGCCAGATAGACCTGATACCTGGATCTACTCCTCCTTGTAGTAGAATTTATGCCCTCACCGAGCCTGAGAACCTTCACCTTCGACAATACCTGGATCAATACCTGGCAAATGGGTTTATCCGTCCTTCCAAGTCCCCTGCTTCTTCAGCTTTGTTCTTCGTTCCAAAAAAGGAAGGAGACCTTAGAACTTGTATAGATCATCGCTCCCTGAACCAGATCACCGTCAAGAATAGATATCCGTTACCTTTGATACCTGAACTCCTGGACCAAGTCAGAAAAGCATGCATATATACAAAGCTGGATCTTAGAGGAGCCTACCACTTGGTACGAGTAAAAGAGGGCGATGAATGGAAGACGGCCTTCCGCACCAAGTATGGACTATTTGAATATCAGGTCATGCCCTTCGGACTTTGCAATGCCCCGGCCGCCTTTCAATATTTTATGAACGATGTCCTCAGAGAGCTCATAGATGTGTGTGTTGTTGTTTACATTGACGACATCCTCGTTTATTCTTCATCGGAATCTGAACATCGGAAACACGTGAAAATGGTCCTCGAAAGATTGCGTCAACACAAACTTTTCGCTAAGTTGGAAAAATGTGTTTTCAACGTGACTGAAGTTGAATTCTTGGGATTCATATTATCACCTAGCGGAGTGCGTATGGATTCAAAGAAGGTCGATGCAGTTCTCAAATGGCCATCACCATCCTCCGTAAAAGGTGTGCAAAGCATGTTAGGCTTCGCTAACTTTTACCGCAGGTTTATCCCCGAATTTTCTCGAATAGTCCAGCCCATCACTGCCTTGTTAAAGAAAAACAAACGTTTTGAATGGTCTACCGAGGCGGAACAAGCTTTCCAGGATTTGAAGACTAAATTCATCTCTGCACCAATCTTAAAACACCCTCGCCCCGAACTCCCCTACATCGTGGAAACTGATGCTTCAAGCCTTGCCATGGGGGCAGTTCTATCACAAAAGGACCCGGTAACCAATCAGTTGCATCCCGTGGCATTTTGGTCCCGCAAATTCTCGCCTCCTGAAATCAATTACACGATTACTGACAAGGAACTTCTGGCTACCAAGTCTGACTTTAAGGCTTGGCGGCATTATCTGCTGGGGGCCCGACACACCGTTACTGTGATTATGGATCACCGAAACCTGCAATATTTGAAAACCGCAAAAGCCCAATCCTCTAGACAACTCCGTTGGGCATTATTCTTTGCCGAGTTTGACTTCATAATTACCTATCGACCTGGTACAAAAAACGGTAAAGCTGATGCCCTTTCTCGGATGGGAGTGGAAGAACACTTGATCAACCCTAAACCTGTACCAATCATTCCCGAACAAAGAATTCTGGGTGTAATCGCCACACAATCCATAGAGGAAGTTAAGGATAAAGCCAGGCAACTTGTAACTCCAGCAGACATACAGAATTGGCATCTGCAGGGAAAGGACTTTGCAGTAAAGGACAACTTATTGTATTTCCAAGAACGATTATACCTGCCCAGCACAGATTTACAGAAAAAAGTAATCTCTTGTTATCACGATTCTTTAACCCTTTAAGTGCCAAGGACGAGGTATCTCGTCCTTGGAAGTGCACACGCAGTGCCAAGGACGAGATAGCTCGTCCTTTTTGGCACCTTGTTTTGAGCGATCCCTGCAAAGCAGGGATCGCTCAAAACTGTAATCCAACCCCCGGGCTATGCGAGGGGGAGGTCCCCCCTCACTGCCCGGGGGTTGGATTTCCTTCAGTTTCACGCCGACGTGCGTTACGCACGTCGGCGTGAAACTGAAAGCAATTCCACCGCAGCAGCCATTTTCGGCTGCTGCGTTGGAGAGAGAAGGTGAGTCCCCTTCTTCTTCCGCCTCGATCTCCGGCTGTATTTCAAGCCGGAGATCGAGGCGGGTACCGTTGGAAAGGGGAGATTCTCCCCTTTCCAACGGTACCCATTGTGTGGCTTTGCTGCCCGCGGATCGGGCGCAGGGCGCCTCGATCCGCGGGCAGCAACGTCACGGATCAAAGCAGATCCTTTTGTGACGCGTGGGGGAGGGGGGGCTGCTTACTAGGTAAGCGGCCCCCTTCCCCCGTGGCCCCAAAGCATGGGGCCACAGCGCCAGGGACCCCTGGGGGCAGATGATCACAGCCCCCAGGGGTGGGGGGGGAAAAAAAAAAAAAAAAAAAAAAAAAAAAAAAAATCGAGGGAAGGAGGGGGTTTTGGGCCCTGGGGCCCACTGGGCCACCAGGGATTGAGCTAAAAGTGGTGTCCCTGGAAAGGGGACTTTTTCTCCCCTTTCCAGGGACACCACTCATATGCCGCATTGCTGGTCACGGATCAGCGCAGAGCGCTGATCCGTGACCAGCAACCCACTGAACCACCATGGATCTGTTTGTGAGTTGGGGGGGAGGGGGGCTGCTTCAGGTAAGCAGCCCTCTCCCCCCCCCCCCGGCCCCCAAAGCATGGGGACACATGAAAATGTACCCTGGGGGCAGATGGCTGGCCATCTGCCCCCAGGGAAATATATATAAAAAAAATAATAATAATCTGAGGGATGGGGGGAGGTGGGAGGGGGTTTGGGGTCCTGGGGCCCACTAGGCCACCAGGGATTGAACAGAAAGTGGTGTCCCTGGAAAGGGGACTTTCTCCCCTTTCCAAGGACACCACATATGAGGCATTGCTGGTCACGGATCGGCGCAGAGCGCTCGATCCGTGACCAGCAACCCACTAGACTACCATGGATCTCTTTGTGAGGTGGGGGGGGGAAGGGGGCTGCTTCAAGTCAGCAGCCCTCTCCCCCCTCCCGACCCCAAAGCATGGGGGCACGTGCATGTGAACCCTGGGGCAGATGGCTGACCATCTGCCCCAAGGAAATGTAAAATGAAAAAAAAAAAATTGAAATGATGGGAAACAGGGGTGGGGGAAGGGGTGGGGGCCACTAGCCACCATGGATTTTTTTACTGAATGAAAGGGGGGTGTCCCCCCATGGGAGGGTACCCCCCCAACCGAAGTAGAAAGGGGGCACCCCTTGTAACCCTCCCTGGGGGCAGATATCTGCTCCTAGGAAGGGGCATCTGACCCCAGGGAGGGATGCATGAGGTGGGCCCCCCCCTATCTGCCCCCAGGGAGGGTTGCATGAGGTAGGGCCCTCCATTTGGGGTGGGGGGGGTTGAGGGTCACCCCCCGTTGCGGTACATCAGGCGCTGCCAATTTAGGGTGGCCCTCAGCCCCCCCTAAAAAGCAGCCTGTGATTTTGCATTTTGTTTTTTGTTTACCCAACTTGGCTTGGTGCAGATGGCCACATTAGTGTGGCTATCTGCCCCCAGGGTGCCCAAACCCTACTGGCCCATCTGTTGGGGGTCCTGCCCCACCTTTTGGGGTGGCCCTCTCCCCCCTCACCCCAAATGGAGGTGGGGTGTACCTCACGCAGCCGTTTGGAGGAGGCCCAGGGAGGCCTGCATGAGGTGTGTCCCCCAGCCATTGGGGGTGGGGCGGGGGGGGCACCCCAAAAGGTGGGGCAGGACCCCCAATAGATGGGGCAGTAAGGTTTGGGCACCCTGGGGGCAGATAGCCACACTAATGGGCCCATCTGCACCAAGCCAAGTTGGGTAAACAAAAAAAAATATACAAAATCACAGGCTGCTTTTTAGGGGGGGCTGAGGGCCACCCTGAATTGGCAGCGCATGATGTACCGCAACGGGGGGTGGCCCTCAACCCCCCCCCACCCCAAATGGAGGGCCCCACCTCATGCAACCCTCCCTGGGCGCAGATAGGGGGGCCTCACCTCATGCATCCCTCCCTGGGGTCAGATGCCCCTTCCTAGGAGCAGATATCTGCCCCCAGGGAGGGTTGCATGAGGTGGGGCCCTCCATTTGGGGTGGGGGGGGTTGAGGGCCACCCCCCGTTGCGGTACATCATGCGCTGCCAATTTAGGGTGGCCCTCAGCCCCCCCCCCTAAAAAGCAGCCTGTGGTTTTGTATATTTTTTTTTGTTTACCCAACTTTGCTTGGTGCAGATGGCCACATTAGTGTGGCTATCTGCCCCCAGGGTGCCCAAACCCTACTGCCCCATCTATTGGGGGTCCTGCCCCACCTTTTGGGGTGGCCCTCTCCCCCCTCACCCCAAATGGAGGTGGGGTGTACCTCACGCAGCCGTTTGAAGGAGGCCCAGGGAGGCCTGCATGAGGTGTGTCCCCCAGCCATTGGGGGTGGGGTGGGGGGGGCACCCCAAAAGGTGGGGCAGGACCCCCAATAGATGGGGCAGTAGGGTTTGGGCACCCTGGGGGCAGATAGCCACACTAATGGGCCCATCTGCACCAAGCCAAGTTGGGTAAACAAAAAAAAATATACAAAATCACAGGCTGCTTTTTAGGGGGGGCTGAGGGCCACCCTGAATTGGCAGCACATGATGTACCGCAACGGGGGGTGGCCCTCAACCCCCCCCCACCCCAAATGGAGGGCCCCACCTCATGCAACCCTCCCTGGGCGCAGATAGGGGGGGCCTCACCTCATGCATCCCTCGCTGGGGTCAGATGCCCCTTCCTAGGAGCAGATATCTGCCCCCAGGGAGGGTTGCATGAGGTGGGGCCCTCCATTTGGGGTGGGGGGGGTTGAGGGCCACCCCCCGTTGCGGTACATCATGCGCTGCCAATTTAGGGTGGCCCTCAGCCCCCCCTAAAAAGCAGCCTGTGGTTTTATATATTTTTTTTTGTTTACCCAACTTTGCTTGGTGCAGATGGCCACATTAGTGTGGCTATCTGCCCCCAGGGTGCCCAAACCCTACTGCCCCATCTATTGGGGGTCCTGCCCCACCTTTTGGGGTGGCCCTCTCCCCCCTCACCCCAAATGGAGGTGGGGTGTACCTCATGCAGCCGTTTGGAGGAGGCCCAGGGAGGCCTGCATGAGGTGTGTCCCCCAGCCATTGGGGGTGGGGTGGGGGGGGGCACCCCAAAAGGTGGGGCAGGACCCCCAATAGATGGGGCAGTAGGGTTTGGGCACCCTGGGGGCAGATAGCCACACTAATGGGCCCATCTGCACCAAGCCAAGTTGGGTAAACAAAAAAAAATATACAAAATCACAGGCTGCTTTTTAGGGGGGGCTGAGGGCCACCCTGAATTGGCAGCGCATGATGTACCGCAACGGGGGGTGGCCCTCAACCCCCCCACCCCAAATGGAGGGCCCCACCTCATGCAATCCTCCCTGGGCGCAGATAGGGGGGGCCTCACCTCATGCATCCCTCCCTGGGGTCAGATGCCCCTTCCTAGGAGCAGATATCTGCCCCCAGGGAGGGTTGCATGAGGTGGGGCCCTCCATTTGGGGTGGGGGGGGTTGAGGGCCACCCCCCGCTGCGGTACATCATGCGCTGCCAATTTAGGGTGGCCCTCAGCCCCCCCTAAAAAGCAGCCTGTGGTTTTGTATATTTCTTTTTGTTTACCCAACTTTGCTTGGTGCAGATGGCCACATTAGTGTGGCTATCTGCCCCCAGGGTGCCCAAACCCTACTGCCCCATCTATTGGGGGTCCTGCCCCACCTTTTGGGGTGGCCCTCTCCCCCCTCACCCCAAATGGAGGTGGGGTGTACCTCACGCAGCCGTTTGGAGGAGGCCCAGGGAGGCCTGCATGAGGTGTGTCCCCCAGCCATTGGGGGTGGGGTGAGGGGGGGGCACCCCAAAAGGTGGGGCAGGACCCCCAATAGATGGGGCAGTAGGGTTTGGGCACCCTGGGGGCAGATAGCCACACTAATGGGCCCATCTGCACCAAGCCAAGTTGGGTAAACAAAAAAAAATATACAAAATCACAGGCTGCTTTTTAGGGGGGGCTGAGGGCCACCCTGAATTGGCAGCGCATGATGTACCGCAACGGGGGGTGGCCCTCAACCCCCCCCCCACCCCAAATGGAGGGCCCCACCTCATGCAACCCTCCCTGGGCGCAGATAGGGGGGCCTCACCTCCTGTATCCCTCCCTGGGGCCAGATGCCCCTTCCTAGGAGCAGATATCTGCCCCCAGGGAGGGTTGCATGAGGTGGGGCCCTCCATTTGGGGTGGGGGGGGGGTTGAGGGCCACCCCCCGTTGCGGTACATCATGCGCTGCCAATTTAGGGTGGCCCTCAGCCCCCCCCTAAAAAGCAGCCTGTGGTTTTGTATATTTTTTTTTGTTTACCCAACTTTGCTTGGTGCAGATGGCCACATTAGTGTGGCTATCTGCCCCCAGGGTGCCCAAACCCTACTGCCCCATCTATTGGGGGTCCTGCCCCATCTTTTGGGGTGGCCCTCTCCCCCCTCACCCCAAATGGAGGTGGGGTGTACCTCACGCAGCCGTTTGGAGGAGGCCCAGGGAGGCCTGCATGAGGTGTGTCCCCCAGCCATTTGGGGTGAGGGGGGAGAGGGCCCCCAAAAATGGTGGGACAGGCCCCCCCCAGTGGGTGGGGCAGTAAGGTTTGGGCACCCCGGCGCCAGATTGGCACACCAATGTGACCCTCTGCACCAAGGGGAGTTGGGTTACCAAAGGAAAAAAATGAAAATGGTGGAACGCTTTTTAGGGGGGGCGGTGGGGCACCCCAATGGGTCAGGGAATTTTCTAATGGGATGGGGCGTTGACCCCCCCCCCCACCCGCAATGGAGTGGGTGCCAAGTCATGCAGCCCTTCCTGGGACCAGATATCTGCTCCTAGGAACGGACGCCTCAGCCCAGGGAGGAGTGCAGGACAACCCCCCCCCCTATCTGCCCCCGGGGAGGGCTACATTTTGCTGGTGTGACCATAGGTAACATGTTCTTTGTTTTGTTTACAGCTTTTTCTACCCGAGCAGCTGCAACGTTATGTGAGTACTGTTTTTTATTATTCTATGGTTAGGGCCCACTGTCAGTGGGGTGGGTGAGACTGGGGCTGGATTGTTGGTGGTGTGGGTGGGAATGGCCCGTCTGGGCAGATCACCTCCAACTGTCCTGGAGTTGCGGCTTGGCTGCATTACAGCTTTTCCCTTCAGGGAGGTATTGGCACACTGCCGAGACTCCTTGGTGGGGAGAAGCTGTAACGCAGGGCAGCCAGGGCTCCAGCAAAGTCGGCGGTAATATCCCTGGCCTTGGGCACCCTTCTCCCATGTGGGTCTTTGCTGGTGGTTCTGGGTATTACATTCTGGGCCGATTTGCGTAAGTCAGACCTCTGTGGATTCCCACGGGTGTCCTCTTTTGGGAAATGCATGGGGTTCCCTGTTTCCCTTGCTGGCTGCGACACCCTAGGCCCAAATCTGTAGGTTGCCCACATGAACAAAATGGGCAGTGGCGAATGGCTTGGGGTTCCCAGTCGGTTACCCTTTTCCTTTTGCGCCCCCGGTAGGTGCACCCACACATGTGAGGTACCGTTTTCATCGGGACACGTGTGGGGACACGGGAAGGTAGGCCACGTGTTGTGGGGGGCGTGTTTCGATGGGTGCGGCGAGCGAAATGTGCGGAAAAAGCGTTTTTTCCCCACATTTCCGACTTTGCAGGGCTGTCTGGGTAAAAAAATCTGGGGCGATGGGCGCAAATCACACCTCTGCGGATTCCCACCGGTGTCCTCTTTTCGAAAATGCATGGGGTTCCCTGTTTTCCTCGGTGGCTTGGACACCCGAGGCCCATATCTGTAAGTTGCGCCGGTCGGCAGAATGTCGGAGATTTCCCTCTGACAACAGACTTGGGGTTACTTGTGTTTTAGGCTTTCCCCTTGGCGGCCAGGTAGGTGCACCCACACATGTGAGGTACCGTTTTCATCGGGACACCTGTGGGAACGCGGGACGGTAGGCCATGTGTTGTGGGGGGCGCGTTTCGATGGGTGCGGCGAGCGAAATGTGCGGAAAAAGCGTTTTTCCCCCCACATTTCCGACTTTGCAGGGCTGTCTGGGTAAAAAAATCTGGGGCGATGGGCGCAAATCACACCTCTGCGGATTCCCACGGGTGTCCTCTTTTCGAAAATGCATGGGGTTCCCCGTTTTCCTCGGTGGCTTGGACACCCGAGGCCCATATCTGTAAGTTGCGCCGGTCGGCAGAATGGACAACAGACTTGGGGTTACTTGTGTTTTAGGCTTTCCCCTTGGCGGCCAGGTAGGTGCACCCACACATGTGAGGTACCGTTTTCATCGGGACACCTGTGGGAACGCGGGACGGTAGGCCATGTGTTGTGGGGGGCGCGTTTCGATGGGTGCGGCGAGCGAAATGTGCGGAAAAAGCGTTTTTTTCCCCACATTTCCGACTTTGCAGGGCTGTCTGGGTAAAAAAATCTGGGGCGATGGGCGCAAATCACACCTCTGCGGATTCCCACGGGTGTCCTCTTTTCGAAAATGCATGGGGTTCCCTGTTTTCCTCGGTGGCTTGGACACCCGAGGCCCATATCTGTAAGTTGCGCCGGTCGGCAGAATGGACAACAGACTTGGGGTTACTTGTGTTTTAGGCTTTCCCCTTGGCGGCCAGGTAGGTGCACCCACACATGTGAGGTACCGTTTTCATCGCGACACCTGTGGGAACGCGGGACGGTAGGCCATGTGTTGTGGGGGGCGTGTTTCGATGGGTGCGGCGAGCGAAATGTGCGGAAAAAGCGGTTTTTTCCACACATTTCCGACTTTGCAGGGCTGTCTGGGTAAAAAAATCTGGGGCGATGGGCGCAAATCACACCTCTGCGGATTCCCACGGGTGTCCTCTTTTCGAAAATGCATGGGGTTCCCTGTTTTCCTCGCTGGCTTGGACACCCGAGGCCCATATCTGTAAGTTGCGCCGGTCGGCAGAATGTCGGAGATTTCCCTCTGACAACAGACTTGGGGTTACTTGTGTTTTAGGCTTTCCCCTTGGCGGCCAGGTAGGTGCACCCACACATGTGAGGTACCGTTTTCATCGGGACACCTGTGGGAACGCGGGACGGTAGGCCATGTGTTGTGGGGGGCGTGTTTCGATGGGTGCGGCGAGCGAAATGTGCGGAAAAAGCGTTTTTTTCCCCACATTTCCGACTTTGCAGGGCTGTCTGGGTAAAAAAATCTGGGGCGATGGGCGCAAATCACACCTCTGCGGATTCCCACGGGTGTCCTCTTTTCGAAAATGCATGGGGTTCCCTGTTTTCCTCGGTGGCTTGGACACCCGAGGCCCATATCTGTAAGTTGCGCCGGTCGGCAGAATGGACAACAGACTTGGGGTTACTTGTGTTTTAGGCTTTCCCCTTGGCGGCCAGGTAGGTGCACCCACACATGTGAGGTACCGTTTTCATCGGGAAACCTGTGGGAACGCGGGACGGTAGGCCATGTGTTGTGGGGGGCGCGTTTCGATGGGTGCGGCGAGCGAAATGTGCGGAAAAAGCGTTTTTTCCCCCACATTTCCGACTTTGCAGGGCTGTCTGGGTAAAAAAATCTGGGGCGATGGGCGCAAATCACACCTCTGCGGATTCCCACGGGTGTCCTCTTTTCGAAAATGCATGGGGTTCCCTGTTTTCCTCGGTGGCTTGGACACCCGAGGCCCATATCTGTAAGTTGCGCCGGTCAGCAGAATGTCGGAGATTTCCCTCTGACAACAGACTTGGGGTTACTTGTGTTTTAGGCTTTCCCCTTGGCGGCCAGGTAGGTGCACCCACACATGTGAGGTACCGTTTTCATCGGGACACCTGTGGGAACGCGGGACGGTAGGCCATGTGTTGTGGGGGGCGCGTTTCGATGGGTGCGGCGAGCGAAATGTGCGGAAAAAGCGTTTTTTTTCCCCACATTTCCGACTTTGCAGGGCTGTCTGGGTAAAAAAATCTGGGGCGATGGGCGCAAATCACACCTCTGCGGATTCCCACGGGTGTCCTCTTTTCGAAAATGCATGGGGTTCCCTGTTTTCCTCGGTGGCTTGGACACCCGAGGCCCATATCTGTAAGTTGCACCGGTCGGCAGAATGGACAACAGTCTTGGGGTTACTTGTGTTTTAGGCTTTCCCCTTGGCGGCCAGGTAGGTGCACCCACACATGTGAGGTACCGTTTTCATCGCGACACCTGTGGGAACGCGGGACGGTAGGCCATGTGTTGTGGGGGGCGTGTTTCGATGGGTGCGGCGAGCGAAATGTGCGGAAAAAGCGGTTTTTTCCCCACATTTCCGACTTTGCAGGGCTGTCTGGGTAAAAAAATCTGGGGCGATGGGCGCAAATCACACCTCTGCGGATTCCCACGGGTGTCCTCTTTTCGAAAATGCATGGGGTTCCCTGTTTTCCTCGCTGGCTTGGACACCCGAGGCCCATATCTGTAAGTTGCGCCGGTCGGCAGAATGTCGGAGATTTCCCTCTGACAACAGACTTGGGGTTACTTGTGTTTTAGGCTTTCCCCTTGGCGGCCAGGTAGGTGCACCCACACATGTGAGGTACCGTTTTCATCGGGACACCTGTGGGAACGCGGGACGGTAGGCCATGTGTTGTGGGGGGCGTGTTTCGATGGGTGCGGCGAGCGAAATGTGCGGAAAAAGCGTTTTTTTCCCCACATTTCCGACTTTGCAGGGCTGTCTGGGTAAAAAAATCTGGGGCGATGGGTGCAAATCACATCTCTGCGGATTCCCACGGGTGTCCTCTTTTCGAAAATGCATGGGGTTCCCTGTTTTCCTCGGTGGCTTGGACACCCGAGGCCCATATCTGTAAGTTGCGCCGGTCGGCAGAATGGACAACAGACTTGGGGTTACTTGTGTTTTAGGCTTTCCCCTTGGCGGCCAGGTAGGTGCACCCACACATGTGAGGTACCGTTTTCATCGGGACACCTGTGGGAACGCGGGACGGTAGGCCATGTGTTGTGGGGGGCGCGTTTCGATGGGTGCGGCGAGCGAAATGTGCGGAAAAAGCGTTTTTTTCCCCACATTTCCGACTTTGCAGGGCTGTCTGGGTAAAAAAATCTGGGGCGATGGGCGCAAATCACACCTCTGCGGATTCCCACGGGTGTCCTCTTTTCGAAAATGCATGGGGTTCCCTGTTTTCCTCGGTGGCTTGGACACCCGAGGCCCATATCTGTAAGTTGCGCCGGTCGGCAGAATGGACAACAGACTTGGGGTTACTTGTGTTTTAGGCTTTCCCCTTGGCGGCCAGGTAGGTGCACCCACACATGTGAGGTACCGTTTTCATCGGGACACCTGTGGGAACGCGGGACGGTAGGCCATGTGTTGTGGGGGGCGTGTTTCGATGGGTGTGGCGAGCGAAATGTGCGGAAAAAGCGGTTTTTTCCCCACATTTCCGACTTTGCAGGGCTGTCTGGGTAAAAAAATCTGGGGCGATGGGCGCAAATCACACCTCTGCGGATTCCCACGGGTGTCCTCTTTTCGAAAATGCATGGGGTTCCCTGTTTTCCTCGGTGGCTTGGACACCCGAGGCCCATATCTGTAAGTTGCGCCGGTCGGCAGAATGTCGGAGATTTCCCTCTGACAACAGACTTGGGGTTACTTGTGTTTTAGGCTTTCCCCTTGGCGGCCAGGTAGGTGCACCCACACATGTGAGGTACCGTTTTCATCGGGACACCTGTGGGAACGCGGGACGGTAGGCCATGTGTTGTGGGGGGCGCGTTTCGATGGGTGCGGCGAGCGAAATGTGGGGAAAAAAACGCTTTTTCCGCACATTTCCGACTTTGCAGGGCTGTCTGGGTAAAAAAATCTGGGGCGATGGGCGCAAATCACACCTCTGCGGATTCCCACGGGTGTCCTCTTTTCGAAAATGCATGGGGTTCCCTGTTTTCCTCGGTGGCTTGGACACCCGAGGCCCATATCTGTAAGTTGCGCCGGTCGGCAGAATGGACAACAGACTTGGGGTTACTTGTGTTTTAGGCTTTCCCCTTGGCGGCCAGGTAGGTGCACCCACACATGTGAGGTACCGTTTTCATCGCGACACCTGTGGGAACGCGGGACGGTAGGCCATGTGTTGTGGGGGGCGTGTTTCGATGGGTGCGGCGAGCGAAATGTGCGGAAAAAGCGTTTTTTTCCCCACATTTCCGACTTTGCAGGGCTGTCTGGGTAAAAAAATCTGGGGCGATGGGCGCAAATCACACCTCTGCGGATTCCCACGGGTGTCCTCTTTTCGAAAATGCATGGGGTTCCCCGTTTTCCTCGGTGGCTTGGACACCCGAGGCCCATATCTGCATGATGTGAGAGTGTGACATTTCCGGTGTGAAAACAGACTTGGGGTTACTTGTGTTTTAGGCTTTCCCCTTGGCGGCCAGGTAGGTGCACCCACACATGTGAGGTACCGTTTTCATTGGGACACCTGTGGGAACGCGGGACGGTAGGCCATGTGTTGTGGGGGGCGTGTTTCGATGGGTGCGGCGAGCGAAATGTGCGGAAAAAGCGGTTTTTTCCCCACATTTCCGACTTTGCAGGGCTGTCTGGGTAAAAAAATCTGGGGCGATGGGCGCAAATCACACCTCTGCGGATTCCCACGGGTGTCCTCTTTTCGAAAATGCATGGGGTTCCCTGTTTTCCTCGGTGGCTTGGACACCCGAGGCCCATATCTGTAAGTTGCGCCGGTCGGCAGAATGGACAACAGACTTGGGGTTACTTGTGTTTTAGGCTTTCCCCTTGGCGGCCAGGTAGGTGCACCCACACATGTGAGGTACCGTTTTCATCGGGACACCTGTGGGAACGCGGGACGGTAGGCCATGTGTTGTGGGGGGCGTGTTTCGATGGGTGCGGCGAGCGAAATGTGCGGAAAAAGCGTTTTTTTCCCCACATTTCCGACTTTGCAGGGCTGTCTGGGTAAAAAAATCTGGGGCGATGGGCGCAAATCACACCTCTGCGGATTCCCACGGGTGTCCTCTTTTCGAAAATGCATGGGGTTCCCTGTTTTCCTCGGTGGCTTGGACACCCGAGGCCCATATCTGTAAGTTGCGCCGGTCGGCAGAATGTCGGAGATTTCCCTCTGACAACAGACTTGGGGTTACTTGTGTTTTAGGCTTTCCCCTTGGCGGCCAGGTAGGTGCACCCACACATGTGAGGTACCGTTTTCATCGGGACACCTGTGGGAACGCGGGACGGTAGGCCATGTGTTGTGGGGGGCGCGTTTCGATGGGTGCGGCGAGCGAAATGTGCGGAAAAAGCGTTTTTTTCCCCACATTTCCGACTTTGCAGGGCTGTCTGGGTAAAAAAATCTGGGGCGATGGGCGCAAATCACACCTCTGCGGATTCCCACGGGTGTCCTCTTTTCGAAAATGCATGGGGTTCCCTGTTTTCCTCGGTGGCTTGGACACCCGAGGCCCATATCTGTAAGTTGCGCCGGTCGGCAGAATGGACAACAGACTTGGGGTTACTTGTGTTTTAGGCTTTCCCCTTGGCGGCCAGGTAGGTGCACCCACACATGTGAGGTACCGTTTTCATCGCGACACCTGTGGGAACGCGGGACGGTAGGCCATGTGTTGTGGGGGGCGTGTTTCGATGGGTGCGGCGAGCGAAATGTGCGGAAAAAGCGGTTTTTTCCCCACATTTCCGACTTTGCAGGGCTGTCTGGGTAAAAAAATCTGGGGCGATGGGCGCAAATCACACCTCTGCGGATTCCCACGGGTGTCCTCTTTTCGAAAAATGCATGGGGTTCCCTGTTTTCCTCGGTGGCTTGGACACCCGAGGCCCATATCTGTAAGTTGCGCCGGTCGGCAGAATGTCGGAGATTTCCCTCTGACAACAGACTTGGGGTTACTTGTGTTTTAGGCTTTCCCCTTGGCGGCCAGGTAGGTGCACCCACACATGTGAGGTACCGTTTTCATCGGGACACCTGTGGGAACGCGGGACGGTAGGCCATGTGTTGTGGGGGGCGTGTTTCGATGGGTGCGGCGAGCGAAATGTGCGGAAAAAGCGTTTTTTCCCCACATTTCCGACTTTGCAGGGCTGTCTGGGTAAAAAAATCTGGGGCGATGGGCGCAAATCACACCTCTGCGGATTCCCACGGGTGTCCTCTTTTCGAAAATGCATGGGGTTCCCTGTTTTCCTCGGTGGCTTGGACACCCGAGGCCCATATCTGTAAGTTGCGCCGGTCGGCAGAATGGACAACAGACTTGGGGTTACTTGTGTTTTAGGCTTTCCCCTTGGCGGCCAGGTAGGTGCACCCACACATGTGAGGTACCGTTTTCATCGCGACACCTGTGGGAACGCGGGACGGTAGGCCATGTGTTGTGGGGGGCGTGTTTCGATGGGTGCGGCGAGCGAAATGTGCGGAAAAAGCGTTTTTTTCCCCACATTTCCGACTTTGCAGGGCTGTCTGGGTAAAAAAATCTGGGGCGATGGGCGCAAATCACACCTCTGCGGATTCCCACGGGTGTCCTCTTTTCGAAAATGCATGGGGTTCCCTGTTTTCCTCGGTGGCTTGGACACCCGAGGCCCATATCTGTAAGTTGCGCCGGTCGGCAGAATGTCGGAGATTTCCCTCTGACAACAGACTTGGGGTTACTTGTGTTTTAGGCTTTCCCCTTGGCGGCCAGGTAGGTGCACCCACACATGTGAGGTACCGTTTTCATCGGGACACCTGTGGGAACGCGGGACGGTAGGCCATGTGTTGTGGGGGGCGTGTTTCGATGGGTGCGGCGAGCGAAATGTGCGGAAAAAGCGTTTTTTTCCCCACATTTCCGACTTTGCAGGGCTGTCTGGGTAAAAAAATCTGGGGCGATGGGCGCAAATCACACCTCTGCGGATTCCCACGGGTGTCCTCTTTTCGAAAATGCATGGGGTTCCCCGTTTTCCTCGGTGGCTTGGACACCCGAGGCCCATATCTCCATGATGTGAGAGTGTGACATTTCCGGTGTGAAAACAGACTTGGGGTTACTTGTGTTTTAGGCTTTCCCCTTGGCGGCCAGGTAGGTGCACCCACACATGTGAGGTACCGTTTTCATTGGGACACCTGTGGGAACGCGGGACGGTAGGCCATGTGTTGTGGGGGGCGTGTTTCGATGGGTGCGGCGAGCGAAATGTGCGGAAAAAGCGGTTTTTTCCCCACATTTCCGACTTTGCAGGGCTGTCTGGGTAAAAAAATCTGGGGCGATGGGCGCAAATCACACCTCTGCGGATTCCCACGGGTGTCCTCTTTTCGAAAATGCATGGGGTTCCCTGTTTTCCTCGGTGGCTTGGACACCCGAGGCCCATATCTGTAAGTTGCGCCGGTCGGCAGAATGGACAACAGACTTGGGGTTACTTGTGTTTTAGGCTTTCCCCTTGGCGGCCAGGTAGGTGCACCCACACATGTGAGGTACCGTTTTCATCGGGACACCTGTGGGAACGCGGGACGGTAGGCCATGTGTTGTGGGGGGCGCGTTTCGATGGGTGCGGCGAGCGAAATGTGCGGAAAAAGCGTTTTTTTCCCCACATTTCCGACTTTGCAGGGCTGTCTGGGTAAAAAAATCTGGGGTGATGGGCGCAAATCACACCTCTGCGGATTCCCACGGGTGTCCTCTTTTCGAAAATGCATGGGGTTCCCTGTTTTCCTCGGTGGCTTGGACACCCGAGGCCCATATCTGTAAGTTGCGCCGGTCGGCAGAATGGACAACAGACTTGGGGTTACTTGTGTTTTAGGCTTTCCCCTTGGCGGCCAGGTAGGTGCACCCACACATGTGAGGTACCGTTTTCATCGAACACCTGTGGGAACGCGGGACGGTAGGCCATGTGTTGTGGGGGGCGCGTTTCGATGGGTGCGGCGAGCGAAATGTGCGGAAAAAGCGTTTTTTTCCCCACATTTCCGACTTTGCAGGGCTGTCTGGGTAAAAAAATCTGGGGCGATGGGCGCAAATCACACCTCTGCGGATTCCCACGGGTGTCCTCTTTTCGAAAATGCATGGGGTTCCCTGTTTTCCTCGGTGGCTTGGACACCCGAGGCCCATATCTGTAAGTTGCGCCGGTCGGCAGAATGTCGGAGATTTCCCTCTGACAACAGACTTGGGGTTACTTGTGTTTTAGGCTTTCCCCTTGGCGGCCAGGTAGGTGCACCCACACATGTGAGGTACCGTTTTCATCGGGACACCTGTGGGAACGCGGGACGGTAGGCCATGTGTTGTGGGGGGCGCGTTTCGATGGGTGCGGCGAGCGAAATGTGCGGAAAAAGCGTTTTTTTCCCCACATTTCCGACTTTGCAGGGCTGTCTGGGTAAAAAAATCTGGGGCGATGGGCGCAAATCACACCTCTGCGGATTCCCACGGGTGTCCTCTTTTCGAAAATGCATGGGGTTCCCTGTTTTCCTCGGTGGCTTGGACACCCGAGGCCCATATCTGTAAGTTGCGCCGGTCGGCAGAATGGACAACAGACTTGGGGTTACTTGTGTTTTAGGCTTTCCCCTTGCCGGCCAGGTAGGTGCACCCACACATGTGAGGTACCGTTTTCATCGCGACACCTGTGGGAACGCGGGACGGTAGGCCATGTGTTGTGGGGGGCGTGTTTCGATGGGTGCGGCGAGCGAAATGTGCGGAAAAAGCGGTTTTTTCCCCACATTTCCGACTTTGCAGGGCTGTCTGGGTAAAAAAATCTGGGGCGATGGGCGCAAATCACACCTCTGCGGATTCCCACGGGTGTCCTCTTTTCGAAAAATGCATGGGGTTCCCTGTTTTCCTCGGTGGCTTGGACACCCGAGGCCCATATCTGTAAGTTGCGCCGGTCGGCAGAATGTCGGAGATTTCCCTCTGACAACAGACTTGGGGTTACTTGTGTTTTAGGCTTTCCCCTTGGCGGCCAGGTAGGTGCACCCACACATGTGAGGTACCGTTTTCATCGGGACACCTGTGGGAACGCGGGACGGTAGGCCATGTGTTGTGGGGGGCGTGTTTCGATGGGTGCGGCGAGCGAAATGTGCGGAAAAAGCGGTTTTTTCCCCACATTTCCGACTTTGCAGGGCTGTCTGGGTAAAAAAATCTGGGGCGATGGGCGCAAATCACACCTCTGCGGATTCCCACGGGTGTCCTCTTTTCGAAAATGCATGGGGTTCCCTGTTTTCCTCGGTGGCTTGGACACCCGAGGCCCATATCTGTAAGTGTCGCCGGTCGGCAGAATGTCGGAGATTTCCCTCTGACAACAGACTTGGGGTTACTTGTGTTTTAGGCTTTCCCCTTGGCGGCCAGGTAGGTGCACCCACACATGTGAGGTACCGTTTTCATCGGGACACCTGTGGGAACGCGGGACGGTAGGCCATGTGTTGTGGGGGGCGCGTTTCGATGGGTGCGGCGAGCGAAATGTGCGGAAAAAGCTTTTTTTTCCCCACATTTCCGACTTTGCAGGGCTGTCTGGGTAAAAAAATCTGGGGCGATGGGCACAAATCACACCTCTGCGGATTCCCACGGGTGTCCTCTTTTCGAAAATGCATGGGGTTCCCTGTTTTCCTCGGTGGCTTGGACACCCGAGGCCCATATCTGTAAGTTGCGCCGGTCGGCAGAATGGACAACAGACTTGGGGTTACTTGTGTTTTAGGCTTTCCCCTTGGCGGCCAGGTAGGTGCACCCACACATGTGAGGTACCGTTTTCATCGCGACACCTGTGGGAACGCGGGACGGTAGGCCATGTGTTGTGGGGGGGCGTGTTTCGATGGGTGCGGCGAGCGAAATGTGCGGAAAAAGCGGTTTTTTCCCCACATTTCCGACTTTGCAGGGCTGTCTGGGTAAAAAAATCTGGGGCGATGGGCGCAAATCACACCTCTGCGGATTCCCACGGGTGTCCTCTTTTTGAAAATGCATGGGGTTCCCTGTTTTCCTCGGTGGCTTGGACACCCGAGGCCCATATCTGTAAGTTGCGCCGGTCGGCAGAATGTCGGAGATTTCCCTCTGACAACAGACTTGGGGTTACTTGTGTTTTAGGCTTTCCCCTTGGCGGCCAGGTAGGTGCACCCACACATGTGAGGTACCGTTTTCATCGCGACACCTGTGGGAACGCGGGACGGTAGGCCATGTGTTGTGGGGGGCGCGTTTCGATGGGTGCGGCGAGCGAAATGTGCGGAAAAAGCGTTTTTTTCCCCACATTTCCGACTTTGCAGGGCTGTCTGGGTAAAAAAATCTGGGGTGATGGGCGCAAATCACACCTCTGCGGATTCCCACGGGTGTCCTCTTTTCGAAAATGCATGGGGTTCCCTGTTTTCCTCGGTGGCTTGGACACCCGAGGCCCATATCTGTAAGTTGCGCCGGTCGGCAGAATGTCGGAGATTTCCCTCTGACAACAGACTTGGGGTTACTTGTGTTTTAGGCTTTCCCCTTGGCGGCCAGGTAGGTGCACCCACACATGTGAGGTACCGTTTTCATCGGGACACCTGTGGGAACGCGGGACGGTAGGCCATGTGTTGTGGGGGGCGCGTTTCGATGGGTGCGGCGAGCGAAATGTGCGGAAAAAGCGTTTTTTTCCCCACATTTCCGACTTTGCAGGGCTGTCTGGGTAAAAAAATCTGGGGCGATGGGCGCAAATCACACCTCTGCGGATTCCCACGGGTGTCCTCTTTTCGAAAATGCATGGGGTTCCCTGTTTTCCTCGGTGGCTTGGACACCCGAGGCCCATATCTGTAAGTTGCGCCGGTCGGCAGAATGGACAACAGACTTGGGGTTACTTGTGTTTTAGGCTTTCCCCTTGGCGGCCAGGTAGGTGCACCCACACATGTGAGGTACCGTTTTCATCGCGACACCTGTGGGAACGCGGGACGGTAGGCCATGTGTTGTGGGGGGCGTGTTTCGATGGGTGCGGCGAGCGAAATGTGCGGAAAAAGCGGTTTTTTCCCCACATTTCCGACTTTGCAGGGCTGTCTGGGTAAAAGAATCTGGGGCGATGGGCGCAAATCACACCTCTGCGGATTCCCACGGGTGTCCTCTTTTCGAAAAATGCATGGGGTTCCCTGTTTTCCTCGGTGGCTTGGACACCCGAGGCCCATATCTGTAAGTTGCGCCGGTCGGCAGAATGTCGGAGATTTCCCTCTGACAACAGACTTGGGGTTACTTGTGTTTTAGGCTTTCCCCTTGGCGGCCAGGTAGGTGCACCCACACATGTGAGGTACCGTTTTCATCGGGACACCTTTGGGAACGCGGGACGGTAGGCCATGTGTTGTGGGGGGCGTGTTTCGATGGGTGCGGCGAGCGAAATGTGCGGAAAAAGCGTTTTTTTCCCCACATTTCCGACTTTGCAGGGCTGTCTGGGTAAAAAAATCTGGGGCGATGGGCGCAAATCACACCTCTGCGGATTCCCACGGGTGTCCTCTTTTCGAAAATGCATGGGGTTCCCTGTTTTCCTCGGTGGCTTGGACACCCGAGGCCCATATCTGTAAGTTGCGCCGGTCGGCAGAATGGACAACAGACTTGGGGTTACTTGTGTTTTAGGCTTTCCCCTTGGCGGCCAGGTAGGTGCACCCACACATGTGAGGTACCGTTTTCATCGCGACACCTGTGGGAACGCGGGACGGTAGGCCATGTGTTGTGGGGGGCGTGTTTCGATGGGTGCGGCGAGCGAAATGTGCGGAAAAAGCGGTTTTTTCCCCACATTTCCGACTTTGCAGGGCTGTCTGGGTAAAAAAATCTGGGGCGATGGCCGCAAATCACACCTCTGCGGATTCCCACGGGTGTCCTCTTTTCGAAAATGCATGGGGTTCCCTGTTTTCCTCGGTGGCTTGGACACCCGAGGCCCATATCTGTAAGTTGCGCCGGTCGGCAGAATGTCGGAGATTTCCCTCTGACAACAGACTTGGGGTTACTTGTGTTTTAGGCTTTCCCCTTGGCGGCCAGGTAGGTGCACCCACACATGTGAGGTACCGTTTTCATCGGGACACCTGTGGGAACGCGGGACGGTAGGCCATGTGTTGTGGGGGGCGTGTTTCGATGGGTGCGGCGAGCGAAATGTGCGGAAAAAGCGTTTTTTTCCCCACATTTCCGACTTTGCAGGGCTGTCTGGGTAAAAAAATCTGGGGCGATGGGCGCAAATCACACCTCTGCGGATTCCCACGGGTGTCCTCTTTTCGAAAATGCATGGGGTTCCCCGTTTTCCTCGGTGGCTTGGACACCCGAGGCCCATATCTTCATGATGTGAGAGTGTGACATTTCCGGTGTGAAAACAGACTTGGGGTTACTTGTGTTTTAGGCTTTCCCCTTGGCGGCCAGGTAGGTGCACCCACACATGAGGTACCGTTTTCATTGGGACACCTGTGGGAACGCGGGACGGTAGGCCATGTGTTGTGGGGGGCGTGTTTCGATGGGTGCGGCGAGCGAAATGTGCGGAAAAAGCGGTTTTTTCCCCACATTTCCGACTTTGCAGGGCTGTCTGGGTAAAAAAATCTGGGGCGATGGGCGCAAATCACACCTCTGCGGATTCCCACGGGTGTCCTCTTTTCGAAAATGCATGGGGTTCCCTGTTTTCCTCGGTGGCTTGGACACCCGAGGCCCATATCTGTAAGTTGCGCCGGTCGGCAGAATGGACAACAGACTTGGGGTTACTTGTGTTTTAGGCTTTACCCTTGGCGGCCAGGTAGGTGCACCCACACATGTGAGGTACCGTTTTCATCGGGACACCTGTGGGAACGCGGGACGGTAGGCCATGTGTTGTGGGGGGCACGTTTCGATGGGTGCGGCGAGCGAAATGTGCGGAAAAAGCGTTTTTTTCCCCACATTTCCGACTTTGCAGGGCTGTCTGGGTAAAAAAATCTGGGGTGATGGGCGCAAATCACACCTCTGCGGATTCCCACGGGTGTCCTCTTTTCGAAAATGCATGGGGTTCCCTGTTTTCCTCGGTGGCTTGGACACCCGAGGCCCATATCTGTAAGTTGCGCCGGTCGGCAGAATGGACAACAAACTTGGGGTTACTTGTGTTTTAGGCTTTCCCCTTGGCGGCCAGGTAGGTGCACCCACACATGTGAGGTACCGTTTTCATCGGGACACCTGTGGGAACGCGGGACGGTAGGCCATGTGTTGTGGGGGGCGCGTTTCGATGGGTGCCGCGAGCGAAATGTGCGGAAAAAGCGTTTTTTCCCCACATTTCCGACTTTGCAGGGCTGTCTGGGTAAAAAAATCTGGGCCGATGGGCGCAAATCACACCTCTGCGGATTCCCACGGGTGTCCTCTTTTCGAAAATGCATGGGGTTCCCTGTTTTCCTCGGTGGCTTGGACACCCGAGGCCCATATCTGTAAGTTGCGCCGGTCGGCAGAATGGACAACAGACTTGGGGTTACTTGTGTTTTAGGCTTTCCCCTTGGCGGCCAGGTAGGTGCACCCACACATGTGAGGTACCGTTTTCATCGAACACCTGTGGGAACGCGGGACGGTAGGCCATGTGTTGTGGGGGGCGTGTTTCGATGGGTGCGGCGAGCGAAATGTGCGGAAAAAGCGTTTTTTTCCCCACATTTCCGACTTTGCAGGGCTGTCTGGGTAAAAAAATCTGGGGCGATGGGCGCAAATCACACCTCTGCGGATTCCCACGGGGGTCCTCTTTTCGAAAATGCATGGGGTTCCCTGTTTTCCTCGGTGGCTTGGACACCCGAGGCCCATATCTGTAAGTTGCGCCGGTCGGCAGAATGTCGGAGATTTCCCTCTGACAACAGACTTGGGGTTACTTGTGTTTTAGGCTTTCCCCTTGGCGGCCAGGTAGGTGCACCCACACATGTGAGGTACCGTTTTCATCGGGACACCTGTGGGAACGCGGGACGGTAGGCCATGTGTTGTGGGGGGCGTGTTTCGATGGGTGCGGCGAGCGAAATGTGCGGAAAAAGCGGTTTTTTCCCCACATTTCCGACTTTGCAGGGCTGTCTGGGTAAAAAAATCTGGGGCGATGGGCGCAAATCACACCTCTGCGGATTCCCACGGGTGTCCTCTTTTCGAAAATGCATGGGGTTCCCTGTTTTCCTCGGTGGCTTGGACACCCGAGGCCCATATCTGTAAGTTGCGCCGGTCGGCAGAATGTCGGAGATTTCCCTCTGACAACAGACTTGGGGTTACTTGTGTTTTAGGCTTTCCCCTTGGCGGCCAGGTAGGTGCACCCACACATGTGAGGTACCGTTTTCATCGGGACACCTGTGGGAACGCGGGACGGTAGGCCATGTGTTGTGGGGGGCGCGTTTCGATGGGTGCGGCGAGCGAAATGTGCGGAAAAAGCTTTTTTTTCCCCACATTTCCGACTTTGCAGGACTGTCTGGGTAAAAAAATCTGGGGCGATGGGCACAAATCACACCTCTGCGGATTCCCACGGGTGTCCTCTTTTCGAAAATGCATGGGGTTCCCTGTTTTCCTCGGTGGCTTGGACACCCGAGGCCCATATCTGTAAGTTGCGCCGGTCGGCAGAATGGACAACAGACTTGGGGTTACTTGTGTTTTAGGCTTTCCCCTTGGCGGCCAGGTAGGTGCACCCACACATGTGAGGTACCGTTTTCATCGCGACACCTGTGGGAACGCGGGACGGTAGGCCATGTGTTGTGGGGGGGCGTGTTTCGATGGGTGCGGCGAGCGAAATGTGCGGAAAAAGCGGTTTTTTCCCCACATTTCCGACTTTGCAGGGCTGTCTGGGTAAAAAAATCTGGGGCGATGGGCGCAAATCACACCTCTGCGGATTCCCACGGGTGTCCTCTTTTTGAAAATGCATGGGGTTCCCTGTTTTCCTCGGTGGCTTGGACACCCGAGGCCCATATCTGTAAGTTGCGCCGGTCGGCAGAATGTCGGAGATTTCCCTCTGACAACAGACTTGGGGTTACTTGTGTTTTAGGCTTTCCCCTTGGCGGCCAGGTAGGTGCACCCACACATGTGAGGTACCGTTTTCATCGGGACACCTGTGGGAACGCGGGACGGTAGGCCATGTGTTGTGGGGGGCGTGTTTCGATGGGTGCGGCGAGCGAAATGTGCGGAAAAAGCGTTTTTTTCCCCACATTTCCGACTTTGCAGGGCTGTCTGGGTAAAAAAATCTGGGGCGATGGGCGCAAATCACACCTCTGCGGATTCCCACGGGTGTCCTCTTTTCGAAAATGCATGGGGTTCCCCGTTTTCCTCGGTGGCTTGGACACCCGAGGCCCATATCTGTATGATGTGAGAGTGTGACATTTCCGGTGTGAAAACAGACTTGGGGTTACTTGTGTTTTAGGCTTCCCCCTTGGTGGCCAGGTAGGTGCACCCACACATGTGAGGTACCGTTTTCATTGGGACACCTGTGGGAACGCGGGACGGTAGGCCATGTGTTGTGGGGGGCGTGTTTCGATGGGTGCGGCGAGCGAAATGTGCGGAAAAAGCGGTTTTTTCCCCACATTTCCGACTTTGCAGGGCTGTCTGGGTAAAAAAATCTGGGGCGATGGGCGCAAATCACACCTCTGCGGATTTCCACGGGTGGCCTCTTTTCGAAAATGCATGGGGTTCCCTGTTTTCCTCGGTGGCTTGGACACCCGAGGCCCATATCTGTAAGTTGCGCCGGTCGGCAGAATGGACAACAGACTTGGGGTTACTTGTGTTTTAGGCTTTCCCCTTGGCGGCCAGGTAGGTGCACCCACACATGTGAGGTACCGTTTTCATCGCGACACCTGTGGGAACGCGGGACGGTAGGCCATGTGTTGTGGGGGGCGCGTTTCGATGGGTGCGGCGAGCGAAATGTGCGGAAAAAGCGTTTTTTTCCCCACATTTCCGACTTTGCAGGGCTGTCTGGGTAAAAAAATCTGGGGTGATGGGCGCAAATCACACCTCTGCGGATTCCCACGGGTGTCCTCTTTTCGAAAATGCATGGGGTTCCCTGTTTTCCTCGGTGGCTTGGACACCCGAGGCCCATATCTGTAAGTTGCGCCGGTCGGCAGAATGTCGGAGATTTCCCTCTGACAACAGACTTGGGGTTACTTGTGTTTTAGGCTTTCCCCTTGGCGGCCAGGTAGGTGCACCCACACATGTGAGGTACCGTTTTCATCGGGACACCTGTGGGAACGCGGGACGGTAGGCCATGTGTTGTGGGGGGAGTGTTTCGATGGGTGCGGCGAGCGAAATGTGCGGAAAAAGCGTTTTTTTCCCCACATTTCCGACTTTGCAGGGCTGTCTGGGTAAAAAAATCTGGGGCGATGGGCGCAAATCACACCTCTGCGGATTCCCACGGGTGTCCTCTTTTCGAAAATGCATGGGGTTCCCTGTTTTCCTCGGTGGCTTGGACACCCGAGGCCCATATCTGTAAGTTGCGCCGGTCGGCAGAATGTCGGAGATTTCCCTCTGACAACAGACTTGGGGTTACTTGTGTTTTAGGCTTTCCCCTTGGCGGCCAGGTAGGTGCACCCACACATGTGAGGTACCGTTTTCATCGGGACACCTGTGGGAACGCGGGACGGTAGGCCATGTGTTGTGGGGGGCGCGTTTCGATGGGTGCGGCGAGCGAAATGTGCGGAAAAAGCATTTTTTTCCCCACATTTCCGACTTTGCAGGGCTGTCTGGGTAAAAAAATCTGGGGCGATGGGCGCAAATCACACCTCTGCGGATTCCCACGGGTGTCCTCTTTTCGAAAATGCATGGGGTTCCCTGTTTTCCTCGGTGGCTTGGACACCCGAGGCCCATATCTGTAAGTTGCGCCGGTCGGCAGAATGGACAACAGACTTGGGGTTACTTGTGTTTTAGGCTTTCCCCTTGGCGGCCAGGTAGGTGCACCCACACATGTGAGGTACCGTTTTCATCGCGACACCTGTGGGAACGCGGGACGGTAGGCCATGTGTTGTGGGGGGCGTGTTTCGATGGGTGCGGCGAGCGAAATGTGCGGAAAAAGCGGTTTTTTCCCCACATTTCCGACTTTGCAGGGCTGTCTGGGTAAAAAAATCTGGGGCGATGGGCGCAAATCACACCTCTGCGGATTCCCACGGGTGTCCTCTTTTCGAAAATGCATGGGGTTCCCTGTTTTCCTCGGTGGCTTGGACACCCGAGGCCCATATCTGTAAGTTGCGCCGGTCGGCAGAATGGACAACAGACTTGGGGTTACTTGTGTTTTAGGCTTTCCCCTTGGCGGCCAGGTAGGTGCACCCACACATGTGAGGTACCGTTTTCATCGCGACACCTGTGGGAACGCGGGACGGTAGGCCATGTGTTGTGGGGGGCGTGTTTCGATGGGTGCGGCGAGCGAAATGTGCGGAAAAAGCGGTTTTTTCCCCACATTTCCGACTTTGCAGGGCTGTCTGGGTAAAAAAATCTGGGGCGATGGGCGCAAATCACACCTCTGCGGATTCCCACGGGTGTCCTCTTTTCGAAAATGCATGGGGTTCCCTGTTTTCCTCGGTGGCTTGGACACCCGAGGCCCATATCTGTAAGTTGCGCCGGTCGGCAGAATGTCGGAGATTTCCCTCTGACAACAGACTTGGGGTTACTTGTGTTTTAGGCTTTCCCCTTGGCGGCCAGGTAGGTGCACCCACACATGTGAGGTACCGTTTTCATCGGGACACCTGTGGGAACGCGGGACGGTAGGCCATGTGTTGTGGGGGGCGTGTTTCGATGGGTGCGGCGAGCGAAATGTGCGGAAAAAGCGTTTTTTTCCCCACATTTCCGACTTTGCAGGGCTGTCTGGGTAAAAAAATCTGGGGCGATGGGCGCAAATCACACCTCTGCGGATTCCCACGGGTGTCCTCTTTTCGAAAATGCATGGGGTTCCCTGTTTTCCTCGGTGGCTTGGACACCCGAGGCCCATATCTGTAAGTTGCGCCGGTCGGCAGAATGGACAACAGACTTGGGGTTACTTGTGTTTTAGGCTTTCCCCTTGGCGGCCAGGTAGGTGCACCCACACATGTGAGGTACCGTTTTCATCGGGACACCTGTGGGAACGCGGGACGGTAGGCCATGTGTTGTGGGGGGCGCGTTTCGATGGGTGCCGCGAGCGAAATGTGCGGAAAAAGCGTTTTTTTCCCCACATTTCCGACTTTGCAGGGCTGTCTGGGTAAAAAAATCTGGGGCGATGGGCGCAAATCACACCTCTGCGGATTCCCACGGGTGTCCTCTTTTCGAAAATGCATGGGGTTCCCCGTTTTCCTCGGTGGCTTGGACACCCGAGGCCCATATCTGCATGATGTGAGAGTGACATTTCCGGTGTGAAAACAGACTTGGGGTTACTTGTGTTTTAGGCTTTCCCCTTGGCGGCCAGGTAGGTGCACCCACACATGTGAGGTACCGTTTTCATTGGGACACCTGTGGGAACGCGGGACGGTAGGCCATGTGTTGTGGGGGGCGCGTTTCGATGGGTGCGGCGAGCGAAATGTGCGGAAAAAGCGTTTTTTTCCCCACATTTCCGACTTTGCAGGGCTGTCTGGGTAAAAAAATCTGGGGTGATGGGCGCAAATCACACCTCTGCGGATTCCCACGGGTGTCCTCTTTTCGAAAATGCATGGGGTTCCCTGTTTTCCTCGGTGGCTTGGACACCCGAGGCCCATATCTGTAAGTTGCGCCGGTCGGCAGAATGGACAACAGACTTGGGGTTACTTGTGTTTTAGGCTTTCCCCTTGGCGGCCAGGTAGGTGCACCCACACATGTGCGGTACCGTTTTCATCGCGACACCTGTGGGAACGCGGGACGGTAGGCCATGTGTTGTGGGGGGCGTGTTTCGATGGGTGCGGCGAGCGAAATGTGCGGAAAAAGCGGTTTTTTCCCCACATTTCCGACTTTGCAGGGCTGTCTGGGTAAAAAAATCTGGGGCGATGGGCGCAAATCACACCTCTGCGGATTCCCACGGGTGTCCTCTTTTCGAAAATGCATGGGGTTCCCTGTTTTCCTCGGTGGCTTGGACACCCGAGGCCCATATCTGTAAGTTGCGCCGGTCGGCAGAATGGACAACAGACTTGGGGTTACTTGTGTTTTAGGCTTTCCCCTTGGCGGCCAGGTAGGTGCACCCACACATGTGAGGCACCGTTTTCATCGCGACACCTGTGGGAACGCGGGACGGTAGGCCATGTGTTGTGGGGGGCGTGTTTCGATGGGTGCGGCGAGCGAAATGTGCGGAAAAAGCGGTTTTTTCCCCACATTTCCGACTTTGCAGGGCTGTCTGGGTAAAAAAATCTGGGGCGATGGGCGCAAATCACACCTCTGCGGATTCCCACGGGTGTCCTCTTTTCGAAAATGCATGGGGTTCCCTGTTTTCCTCGGTGGCTTGGACACCCGAGGCCCATATCTGTAAGTTGCGCCGGTCGGCAGAATGTCGGAGATTTCCCTCTGACAACAGACTTGGGGTTACTTGTGTTTTAGGCTTTCCCCTTGGCGGCCAGGTAGGTGCACCCACACATGTGAGGTACCGTTTTCATCGGGACACCTGTGGGAACGCGGGACGGTAGGCCATGTGTTGTGGGGGGCGTGTTTCGATGGGTGCGGCGAGCGAAATGTGCGGAAAAAGCGTTTTTTTCCCCACATTTCCGACTTTGCAGGGCTGTCTGGGTAAAAAAATCTGGGGCGATGGGTGCAAATCACACCTCTGCGGATTCCCACGGGTGTCCTCTTTTCGAAAATGCATGGGGTTCCCTGTTTTCCTCGGTGGCTTGGACACCCGAGGCCCATATCTGTAAGTTGCGCCGGTCGGCAGAATGGACAACAGACTTGGGGTTACTTGTGTTTTAGGCTTTCCCCTTGGCGGCCAGGTAGGTGCACCCACACATGTGAGGTACCGTTTTCATCGCGACACCTGTGGGAACGCGGGACGGTAGGCCATGTGTTGTGGGGGGCGCGTTTCGATGGGTGCCGCGAGCGAAATGTGCGGAAAAAGCGTTTTTTTCCCCACATTTCCGACTTTGCAGGGCTGTCTGGGTAAAAAAATCTGGGGCGATGGGCGCAAATCACACCTCTGCGGATTCCCACGGGTGTCCTCTTTTCGAAAATGCATGGGGTTCCCTGTTTTCCTCGGTGGCTTGGACACCCGAGGCCCATATCTGTAAGTTGCGCCGGTCGGCAGAATGTCGGAGATTTCCCTCTGACAACAGACTTGGGGTTACTTGTGTTTTAGGCTTTCCCCTTGGCGGCCAGGTAGGTGCACCCACACATGTGAGGTACCGTTTTCATCGGGACACCTGTGGGAACGCGGGACGGTAGGCCATGTGTTGTGGGGGGCGTGTTTCGATGGGTGCGGCGAGCGAAATGTGCGGAAAAAGCGGTTTTTTCCCCACATTTCCGACTTTGCAGGGCTGTCTGGGTAAAAAAAACTGGGGCGATGGGCGCAAATCACACCTCTGCGGATTCCCACGGGTGTCCTCTTTTCGAAAATGCATGGGGTTCCCTGTTTTCCTCGGTGGCTTGGACACCCGAGGCCCATATCTGTAAGTTGCGCCGGTCGGCAGAATGTCGGAGATTTCCCTCTGACAACAGACTTGGGGTTACTTGTGTTTTAGGCTTTCCCCTTGGCGGCCAGGTAGGTGCACCCACACATGTGAGGTACCGTTTTCATCGGGACACCTGTGGGAACGCGGGACGGTAGGCCATGTGTTGTGGGGGGCGCGTTTCGATGGGTGCGGCGAGCGAAATGTGCGGAAAAAGCTTTTTTTTCCCCACATTTCCGACTTTGCAGGGCTGTCTGGGTAAAAAAATCTGGGGCGATGGGCACAAATCACACCTCTGCGGATTCCCACGGGTGTCCTCTTTTCGAAAATGCATGTGGTTCCCTGTTTTCCTCGGTGGCTTGGACACCCGAGGCCCATATCTGTAAGTTGCGCCGGTCGGCAGAATGGACAACAGACTTGGGGTTACTTGTGTTTTAGGCTTTCCCCTTGGCGGCCAGGTAGGTGCACCCACACATGAGGTACCGTTTTCATCGCGACACCTGTGGGAACGCGGGACGGTAGGCCATGTGTTGTGGGGGGGCGTGTTTCGATGGGTGCGGCGAGCGAAATGTGCGGAAAAAGCGGTTTTTTCCCCACATTTCCGACTTTGCAGGGCTGTCTGGGTAAAAAAATCTGGGGCGATGGGCGCAAATCACACCTCTGCGGATTCCCACGGGTGTCCTCTTTTCGAAAATGCATGGGGTTCCCTGTTTTCCTCTGTGGCTTGGACACCCGAGGCCCATATCTGTAAGTTGCGCCGGTCGGCAGAATGTCGGAGATTTCCCTCTGACAACAGACTTGGGGTTACTTGTGTTTTAGGCTTTCCCCTTGGCGGCCAGGTAGGTGCACCCACACATGTGAGGTACCGTTTTCATCGGGACACCTGTGGGAACGCGGGACGGTAGGCCATGTGTTGTGGGGGGCGTGTTTCGATGGGTGCGGCGAGCGAAATGTGCGGAAAAAGCGTTTTTTTCCCCACATTTCCGACTTTGCAGGGCTGTCTGGGTAAAAAAATCTGGGGCGATGGGCGCAAATCACACCTCTGCGGATTCCCACGGGTGTCCTCTTTTCGAAAATGCATGGGGTTCCCCGTTTTCCTCGGTGGCTTGGACACCCGAGGCCCATATCTGTATGATGTGAGAGTGTGACATTTCCGGTGTGAAAACAGACTTGGGGTTACTTGTGTTTTAGGCTTCCCCCTTGGCGGCCAGGTAGGTGCACCCACACATGTGAGGTACCGTTTTCATTGGGACACCTGTGGGAACGCGGGACGGTAGGCCATGTGTTGTGGGGGGCGTGTTTCGATGGGTGCGGCGAGCGAAATGTGCGGAAAAAGCGTTTTTTTCCCCACATTTCCGACTTTGCAGGGCTGTCTGGGTAAAAAAATCTGGGGCGATGGGCGCAAATCACACCTCTGCGGATTCCCACGGGTGTCCTCTTTTCGAAAATGCATGGGGTTCCCTGTTTTCCTCGGTGGCTTGGACACCCGAGGCCCATATCTGTAAGTTGCGCCGGTCGGCAGAATGGACAACAGACTTGGGGTTACTTGTGTTTTAGGCTTTCCCCTTGGCGGCCAGGTAGGTGCACCCACACATGTGAGGTACCGTTTTCATCGGGACACCTGTGGGAACGCGGGACGGTAGGCCATGTGTTGTGGGGGGCGCGTTTCGATGGGTGCGGCGAGCGAAATGTGCGGAAAAAGCGTTTTTTTCCCCACATTTCCGACTTTGCAGGGCTGTCTGGGTAAAAAAATCTGGGGTGATGGGCGCAAATCACACCTCTGCGGATTCCCACGGGTGTCCTCTTTTCGAAAATGCATGGGGTTCCCTGTTTTCCTCGGTGGCTTGGACACCCGAGGCCCATATCTGTAAGTTGCGCCGGTCGGCAGAATGTCGGAGATTTCCCTCTGACAACAGACTTGGGGTTACTTGTGTTTTAGGCTTTCCCCTTGGCGGCCAGGTAGGTGCACCCACACATGTGAGGTACCGTTTTCATCGGGACACCTGTGGGAACGCGGGACGGTAGGCCATGTGTTGTGGGGGGCGCGTTTCGATGGGTGCGGCGAGCGAAATGTGCGGAAAAAGCGTTTTTTTCCCCACATTTCCGACTTTGCAGGGCTGTCTGGGTAAATAATCTGGGGCGATGGGCGCAAATCACACCTCTGTGGATTCCCACGGGTGTCCTCTTTTCGAAAATGCATGGGGTTCCCTGTTTTCCTCGGTGGCTTGGACACCCGAGGCCCATATCTGTAAGTTGCGCCGGTCGGCAGAATGGACAACAGACTTGGGGTTACTTGTGTTTTAGGCTTTCCCCTTGGCGGCCAGGTAGGTGCACCCACACATGTGAGGTACCGTTTTCATCGGGACACCTGTGGGAACGCGGGACGGTAGGCCATGTGTTGTGGGGGGCGTGTTTCGATGGGTGCGGCGAGCGAAATGTGCGGAAAAAGCGTTTTTTTCCCCACATTTCCGACTTTGCAGGGCTGTCTGGGTAAAAAAAATCTGGGGCGATGGGCGCAAATCACACCTCTGCGGATTCCCACGGGTGTCCTCTTTTCGAAAATGCATGGGGTTCCCTGTTTTCCTCGGTGGCTTGGACACCCGAGGCCCATATCTGTAAGTTGCGCCGGTCGGCAGAATGGACAACAGACTTGGGGTTACTTGTGTTTTAGGCTTTCCCCTTGGCGGCCAGGTAGGTGCACCCACACATGTGAGGTACCGTTTTCATCGGGACACCTGTGGGAACGCGGGACGGTAGGCCATGTGTTGTGGGGGGCGTGTTTCGATGGGTGCGGCGAGCGAAATGTGCGGAAAAAGCGTTTTTTTCCCCACATTTCCGACTTTGCAGGGCTGTCTGGGTAAAAAAATCTGGGGCGATGGGTGCAAATCACACCTCTGCGGATTCCCACGGGTGTCCTCTTTTCGAAAATGCATGGGGTTCCCTGTTTTCCTCGGTGGCTTGGACACCCGAGGCCCATATCTGTAAGTTGCGCCGGTCGGCAGAATGGACAACAGACTTGGGGTTACTTGTGTTTTAGGCTTTCCCCTTGGCGGCCAGGTAGGTGCACCCACACATGTGAGGTACCGTTTTCATCGCGACACCTGTGGGAACGCGGGACGGTAGGCCATGTGTTGTGGGGGGCGCGTTTCGATGGGTGCCGCGAGCGAAATGTGCGGAAAAAGCGTTTTTTTCCCCACATTTCCGACTTTGCAGGGCTGTCTGGGTAAAAAAATCTGGGGCGATGGGCACAAATCACACCTCTGCGGATTCCCACGGGTGTCCTCTTTTCGAAAATGCATGTGGTTCCCTGTTTTCCTCGGTGGCTTGGACACCCGAGGCCCATATCTGTAAGTTGCGCCGGTCGGCAGAATGGACAACAGACTTGGGGTTACTTGTGTTTTAGGCTTTCCCCTTGGCGGCCAGGTAGGTGCACCCACACATGAGGTACCGTTTTCATCGCGACACCTGTGGGAACGCGGGACGGTAGGCCATGTGTTGTGGGGGGGCGTGTTTCGATGGGTGCGGCGAGCGAAATGTGCGGAAAAAGCGGTTTTTTCCCCACATTTCCGACTTTGCAGGGCTGTCTGGGTAAAAAAATCTGGGGCGATGGGCGCAAATCACACCTCTGCGGATTCCCACGGGTGTCCTCTTTTCGAAAATGCATGGGGTTCCCTGTTTTCCTCTGTGGCTTGGACACCCGAGGCCCATATCTGTAAGTTGCGCCGGTCGGCAGAATGTCGGAGATTTCCCTCTGACAACAGACTTGGGGTTACTTGTGTTTTAGGCTTTCCCCTTGGCGGCCAGGTAGGTGCACCCACACATGTGAGGTACCGTTTTCATCGGGACACCTGTGGGAACGCGGGACGGTAGGCCATGTGTTGTGGGGGGCGTGTTTCGATGGGTGCGGCGAGCGAAATGTGCGGAAAAAGCGTTTTTTTCCCCACATTTCCGACTTTGCAGGGCTGTCTGGGTAAAAAAATCTGGGGCGATGGGCGCAAATCACACCTCTGCGGATTCCCACGGGTGTCCTCTTTTCGAAAATGCATGGGGTTCCCCGTTTTCCTCGGTGGCTTGGACACCCGAGGCCCATATCTGTATGATGTGAGAGTGTGACATTTCCGGTGTGAAAACAGACTTGGGGTTACTTGTGTTTTAGGCTTCCCCCTTGGCGGCCAGGTAGGTGCACCCACACATGTGAGGTACCGTTTTCATTGGGACACCTGTGGGAACGCGGGACGGTAGGCCATGTGTTGTGGGGGGCGTGTTTCGATGGGTGCGGCGAGCGAAATGTGCGGAAAAAGCGTTTTTTTCCCCACATTTCCGACTTTGCAGGGCTGTCTGGGTAAAAAAATCTGGGGCGATGGGCGCAAATCACACCTCTGCGGATTCCCACGGGTGTCCTCTTTTCGAAAATGCATGGGGTTCCCTGTTTTCCTCGGTGGCTTGGACACCCGAGGCCCATATCTGTAAGTTGCGCCGGTCGGCAGAATGGACAACAGACTTGGGGTTACTTGTGTTTTAGGCTTTCCCCTTGGCGGCCAGGTAGGTGCACCCACACATGTGAGGTACCGTTTTCATCGGGACACCTGTGGGAACGCGGGACGGTAGGCCATGTGTTGTGGGGGGCGCGTTTCGATGGGTGCGGCGAGCGAAATGTGCGGAAAAAGCGTTTTTTTCCCCACATTTCCGACTTTGCAGGGCTGTCTGGGTAAAAAAATCTGGGGTGATGGGCGCAAATCACACCTCTGCGGATTCCCACGGGTGTCCTCTTTTCGAAAATGCATGGGGTTCCCTGTTTTCCTCGGTGGCTTGGACACCCGAGGCCCATATCTGTAAGTTGCGCCGGTCGGCAGAATGTCGGAGATTTCCCTCTGACAACAGACTTGGGGTTACTTGTGTTTTAGGCTTTCCCCTTGGCGGCCAGGTAGGTGCACCCACACATGTGAGGTACCGTTTTCATCGGGACACCTGTGGGAACGCGGGACGGTAGGCCATGTGTTGTGGGGGGCGCGTTTCGATGGGTGCGGCGAGCGAAATGTGCGGAAAAAGCGTTTTTTTCCCCACATTTCCGACTTTGCAGGGCTGTCTGGGTAAATAATCTGGGGCGATGGGCGCAAATCACACCTCTGTGGATTCCCACGGGTGTCCTCTTTTCGAAAATGCATGGGGTTCCCTGTTTTCCTCGGTGGCTTGGACACCCGAGGCCCATATCTGTAAGTTGCGCCGGTCGGCAGAATGGACAACAGACTTGGGGTTACTTGTGTTTTAGGCTTTCCCCTTGGCGGCCAGGTAGGTGCACCCACACATGTGAGGTACCGTTTTCATCGGGACACCTGTGGGAACGCGGGACGGTAGGCCATGTGTTGTGGGGGGCGTGTTTCGATGGGTGCGGCGAGCGAAATGTGCGGAAAAAGCGTTTTTTTCCCCACATTTCCGACTTTGCAGGGCTGTCTGGGTAAAAAAAATCTGGGGCGATGGGCGCAAATCACACCTCTGCGGATTCCCACGGGTGTCCTCTTTTCGAAAATGCATGGGGTTCCCTGTTTTCCTCGGTGGCTTGGACACCCGAGGCCCATATCTGTAAGTTGCGCCGGTCGGCAGAATGGACAACAGACTTGGGGTTACTTGTGTTTTAGGCTTTCCCCTTGGCGGCCAGGTAGGTGCACCCACACATGTGAGGTACCGTTTTCATCGGGACACCTGTGGGAACGCGGGACGGTAGGCCATGTGTTGTGGGGGGCGTGTTTCGATGGGTGCGGCGAGCGAAATGTGCGGAAAAAGCGTTTTTTCCCCCACATTTCCGACTTTGCAGGGCTGTCTGGGTAAAAAAATCTGGGGCGATGGGTGCAAATCACACCTCTGCGGATTCCCACGGGTGTCCTCTTTTCGAAAATGCATGGGGTTCCCTGTTTTCCTCGGTGGCTTGGACACCCGAGGCCCATATCTGTAAGTTGCGCCGGTCGGCAGAATGGACAACAGACTTGGGGTTACTTGTGTTTTAGGCTTTCCCCTTGGCGGCCAGGTAGGTGCACCCACACATGTGAGGTACCGTTTTCATCGCGACACCTGTGGGAACGCGGGACGGTAGGCCATGTGTTGTGGGGGGCGCGTTTCGATGGGTGCCGCGAGCGAAATGTGCGGAAAAAGCGTTTTTTTCCCCACATTTCCGACTTTGCAGGGCTGTCTGGGTAAAAAAATCTGGGGCGATGGGCGCAAATCACACCTCTGCGGATTCCCACGGGTGTCCTCTTTTCGAAAATGCATGGGGTTCCCTGTTTTCCTCGGTGGCTTGGACACCCGAGGCCCATATCTGTAAGTTGCGCCGGTCGGCAGAATGTCGGAGATTTCCCTCTGACAACAGACTTGGGGTTACTTGTGTTTTAGGCTTTCCCCTTGGCGGCCAGGTAGGTGCACCCACACATGTGAGGTACCGTTTTCATCGGGACACCTGTGGGAACGCGGGACGGTAGGCCATGTGTTGTGGGGGGCGTGTTTCGATGGGTGCGGCGAGCGAAATGTGCGGAAAAAGCGGTTTTTTCCCCACATTTCCGACTTTGCAGGGCTGTCTGGGTAAAAAAATCTGGGGCGATGGGCGCAAATCACACCTCTGCGGATTCCCACGGGTGTCCTCTTTTCGAAAATGCATGGGGTTCCCTGTTTTCCTCGGTGGCTTGGACACCCGAGGCCCATATCTGTAAGTTGCGCCGGTCGGCAGAATGTCGGAGATTTCCCTCTGACAACAGACTTGGGGTTACTTGTGTTTTAGGCTTTCCCCTTGGCGGCCAGGTAGGTGCACCCACACATGTGAGGTACCGTTTTCATCGGGACACCTGTGGGAACGCGGGACGGTAGGCCATGTGTTGTGGGGGGCGCGTTTCGATGGGTGCGGCGAGCGAAATGTGCGGAAAAAGCTTTTTTTTCCCCACATTTCCGACTTTGCAGGGCTGTCTGGGTAAAAAAATCTGGGGCGATGGGCACAAATCACACCTCTGCGGATTCCCACGGGTGTCCTCTTTTCGAAAATGCATGTGGTTCCCTGTTTTCCTCGGTGGCTTGGACACCCGAGGCCCATATCTGTAAGTTGCGCCGGTCGGCAGAATGGACAACAGACTTGGGGTTACTTGTGTTTTAGGCTTTCCCCTTGGCGGCCAGGTAGGTGCACCCACACATGAGGTACCGTTTTCATCGCGACACCTGTGGGAACGCGGGACGGTAGGCCATGTGTTGTGGGGGGGCGTGTTTCGATGGGTGCGGCGAGCGAAATGTGCGGAAAAAGCGGTTTTTTCCCCACATTTCCGACTTTGCAGGGCTGTCTGGGTAAAAAAATCTGGGGCGATGGGCGCAAATCACACCTCTGCGGATTCCCACGGGTGTCCTCTTTTCGAAAATGCATGGGGTTCCCTGTTTTCCTCTGTGGCTTGGACACCCGAGGCCCATATCTGTAAGTTGCGCCGGTCGGCAGAATGTCGGAGATTTCCCTCTGACAACAGACTTGGGGTTACTTGTGTTTTAGGCTTTCCCCTTGGCGGCCAGGTAGGTGCACCCACACATGTGAGGTACCGTTTTCATCGGGACACCTGTGGGAACGCGGGACGGTAGGCCATGTGTTGTGGGGGGCGTGTTTCGATGGGTGCGGCGAGCGAAATGTGCGGAAAAAGCGTTTTTTTCCCCACATTTCCGACTTTGCAGGGCTGTCTGGGTAAAAAAATCTGGGGCGATGGGCGCAAATCACACCTCTGCGGATTCCCACGGGTGTCCTCTTTTCGAAAATGCATGGGGTTCCCCGTTTTCCTCGGTGGCTTGGACACCCGAGGCCCATATCTGTATGATGTGAGAGTGTGACATTTCCGGTGTGAAAACAGACTTGGGGTTACTTGTGTTTTAGGCTTCCCCCTTGGCGGCCAGGTAGGTGCACCCACACATGTGAGGTACCGTTTTCATTGGGACACCTGTGGGAACGCGGGACGGTAGGCCATGTGTTGTGGGGGGCGTGTTTCGATGGGTGCGGCGAGCGAAATGTGCGGAAAAAGCGTTTTTTTCCCCACATTTCCGACTTTGCAGGGCTGTCTGGGTAAAAAAATCTGGGGCGATGGGCGCAAATCACACCTCTGCGGATTCCCACGGGTGTCCTCTTTTCGAAAATGCATGGGGTTCCCTGTTTTCCTCGGTGGCTTGGACACCCGAGGCCCATATCTGTAAGTTGCGCCGGTCGGCAGAATGGACAACAGACTTGGGGTTACTTGTGTTTTAGGCTTTCCCCTTGGCGGCCAGGTAGGTGCACCCACACATGTGAGGTACCGTTTTCATCGGGACACCTGTGGGAACGCGGGACGGTAGGCCATGTGTTGTGGGGGGCGCGTTTCGATGGGTGCGGCGAGCGAAATGTGCGGAAAAAGCGTTTTTTTCCCCACATTTCCGACTTTGCAGGGCTGTCTGGGTAAAAAAATCTGGGGTGATGGGCGCAAATCACACCTCTGCGGATTCCCACGGGTGTCCTCTTTTCGAAAATGCATGGGGTTCCCTGTTTTCCTCGGTGGCTTGGACACCCGAGGCCCATATCTGTAAGTTGCGCCGGTCGGCAGAATGTCGGAGATTTCCCTCTGACAACAGACTTGGGGTTACTTGTGTTTTAGGCTTTCCCCTTGGCGGCCAGGTAGGTGCACCCACACATGTGAGGTACCGTTTTCATCGGGACACCTGTGGGAACGCGGGACGGTAGGCCATGTGTTGTGGGGGGCGCGTTTCGATGGGTGCGGCGAGCGAAATGTGCGGAAAAAGCGTTTTTTTCCCCACATTTCCGACTTTGCAGGGCTGTCTGGGTAAATAATCTGGGGCGATGGGCGCAAATCACACCTCTGTGGATTCCCACGGGTGTCCTCTTTTCGAAAATGCATGGGGTTCCCTGTTTTCCTCGGTGGCTTGGACACCCGAGGCCCATATCTGTAAGTTGCGCCGGTCGGCAGAATGGACAACAGACTTGGGGTTACTTGTGTTTTAGGCTTTCCCCTTGGCGGCCAGGTAGGTGCACCCACACATGTGAGGTACCGTTTTCATCGGGACACCTGTGGGAACGCGGGACGGTAGGCCATGTGTTGTGGGGGGCGTGTTTCGATGGGTGCGGCGAGCGAAATGTGCGGAAAAAGCGTTTTTTTCCCCACATTTCCGACTTTGCAGGGCTGTCTGGGTAAAAAAAATCTGGGGCGATGGGCGCAAATCACACCTCTGCGGATTCCCACGGGTGTCCTCTTTTCGAAAATGCATGGGGTTCCCTGTTTTCCTCGGTGGCTTGGACACCCGAGGCCCATATCTGTAAGTTGCGCCGGTCGGCAGAATGGACAACAGACTTGGGGTTACTTGTGTTTTAGGCTTTCCCCTTGGCGGCCAGCTAGGTGCACCCACACATGTGAGGTACCGTTTTCATCGGGACACCTGTGGGAACGCGGGACGGTAGGCCATGTGTTGTGGGGGGCGTGTTTCGATGGGTGCGGCGAGCGAAATGTGCGGAAAAAGCGTTTTTTTCCCCACATTTCCGACTTTGCAGGGCTGTCTGGGTAAAAAAATCTGGGGCGATGGGCGCAAATCACACCTCTGCGGATTCCCACGGGTGTCCTCTTTTCGAAAATGCATGGGGTTCCCTGTTTTCCTCGGTGGCTTGGACACCCGAGGCCCATATCTGTAAGTGGCGCCGGTCGGCAGAATGTCGGAGATTTCCCTCTGACAACAGACTTGGGGTTACTTGTGTTTTAGGCTTTCCCCTTGGCGGCCAGGTAGGTGCACCCACACATGTGAGGTACCGTTTTCATCCGGACACCTGTGGGAACGCGGGACGGTAGGCCATGTGTTGTGGGGGGCGCGTTTCGATGGGTGCGGCGAGCGAAATGTGCGGAAAAAGCGTTTTTTTCCCCACATTTCCGACTTTGCAGGGCTGTCTGGGTAAAAAAATCTGGGGCGATGGGCGCAAATCACACCTCTGCGGATTCCCACGGGTGTCCTCTTTTCGAAAATGCATGGGGTTCCCTGTTTTCCTCGGTGGCTTGGATACCCGAGGCCCATATCTGTAAGTTGCGCCGGTCGGCAGAATGGACAACAGACTTGGGGTTACTTGTGTTTTAGGCTTTCCCCTTGGCGGCCAGGTAGGTGCACCCACACATGTGAGGTACCGTTTTCATCGGGACACCTGTGGGAACGCGGGACGGTAGGCCATGTGTTGTGGGGGGCGTGTTTCGATGGGTGCGGCGAGCGAAATGTGCGGAAAAAGCGTTTTTTTCCCCACATTTCCGACTTTGCAGGGCTGTCTGGGTAAAAAAATCTGGGGCGATGGGCGCAAATCACACCTCGGCGGATTCCCACGGGTGTCCTCTTTTCGAAAATGCATGGGGTTCCCTGTTTTCCTCGGTGGCTTGGACACCCGAGGCCCATATCTGTAAGTTGCGCCGGTCGGCAGAATGTCGGAGATTTCCCTCTGACAACAGACTTGGGGTTACTTGTGTTTTAGGCTTTCCCCTTGGCGGCCAGGTAGGTGCACCCACACATGTGAGGTACCGTTTTCATCGGGACACCTGTGGGAACACGGGACGGTAGGCCATGTGTTGTGGGGGGCGTGTTTCGATGGGTGCGGCGAGCGAAATGTGCGGAAAAAGCGGTTTTTTCCCCACATTTCCGACTTTGCAGGGCTGTCTGGGTAAAAAAATCTGGGGCGATGGGCGCAAATCACACCTCTGCGGATTTCCACGGGTGTCCTCTTTTCGAAAATGCATGGGGTTCCCTGTTTTCCTCGGTGGCTTGGACACCCGAGGCCCATATCTGTAAGTTGCGCCGGTCGGCAGAATGGACAACAGACTTGGGGTTACTTGTGTTTTAGGCTTTCCCCTTGGCGGCCAGGTAGGTGCACCCACACATGTGAGGTACCGTTTTCATTGCGACACCTGTGGGAACGCGGGACGGTAGGCCATGTGTTGTGGGGGGCGCGTTTCGATGGGTGCGGCGAGCGAAATGTGCGGAAAAAGCGTTTTTTTCCCCACATTTCCGACTTTGCAGGGCTGTCTGGGTAAAAAAATCTGGGGCGATGGGCGCAAATCACACCTCTGCGGATTCCCACGGGTGTCCTCTTTTCGAAAATGCATGGGGTTCCCTGTTTTCCTCGGTGGCTTGGACACCCGAGGCCCATATCTGTAAGTTGCGCCGGTCGGCAGAATGGACAACAGACTTGGGGTTACTTGTGTTTTAGGCTTTCCCCTTGGCGGCCAGGTAGGTGCACCCACACATGTGAGGTACCGTTTTCATCGCGACACCTGTGGGAACGCGGGACGGTAGGCCATGTGTTGTGGGGGGCGTGTTTCGATGGGTGCGGCGAGCGAAATGTGCGGAAAAAGCGGTTTTTTCCCCACATTTCCGACTTTGCAGGGCTGTCTGGGTAAAAAAAATCTGGGGCGATGGGCGCAAATCACACCTCTGCGGATTCCCACGGGTGTCCTCTTTTCGAAAATGCATGGGGTTCCCTGTTTTCCTCGGTGGCTTGGACACCCGAGGCCCATATCTGTAAGTTGCGCCGGTCGGCAGAATGGACAACAGACTTGGGGTTACTTGTGTTTTAGGCTTTCCCCTTGGCGGCCAGGTAGGTGCACCCACACATGTGAGGTACCGTTTTCATCGGGACACCTGTGGGAACGCGGGACGGTAGGCCATGTGTTGTGGGGGGCGTGTTTCGATGGGTGCGGCGAGCGAAATGTGCGGAAAAAGCGTTTTTTTCCCCACATTTCCGACTTTGCAGGGCTGTCTGGGTAAAAAAATCTGGGGTGATGGGCGCAAATCACACCTCTGCGGATTCCCACGGGTGTCCTCTTTTCGAAAATGCATGGGGTTCCCTGTTTTCCTCGGTGGCTTGGACACCCGAGGCCCATATCTGTAAGTTGCGCCGGTCGGCAGAATGTCGGAGATTTCCCTCTGACAACAGACTTGGGGTTACTTGTGTTTTAGGCTTTCCCCTTGGCGGCCAGGTAGGTGCACCCACACATGTGAGGTACCGTTTTCATCGGGACACCTGTGGGAACGCGGGACGGTAGGCCATGTGTTGTGGGGGGCGCGTTTCGATGGGTGCGGCGAGCGAAATGTGCGGAAAAAGCGTTTTTTTTCCCCACATTTCCGACTTTGCAGGGCTGTCTGGGTAAATAATCTGGGGCGATGGGCGCAAATCACACCTCTGCGGATTCCCACGGGTGTCCTCTTTTCGAAAATGCATGGGGTTCCCTGTTTTCCTCGGTGGCTTGGACACCCGAGGCCCATATCTGTAAGTTGCGCCGGTCGGCAGAATGGACAACAGACTTGGGGTTACTTGTGTTTTAGGCTTTCCCCTTGGCGGCCAGGTAGGTGCACCCACACATGTGAGGTACCGTTTTCATCGCGACACCTGTGGGAACGCGGGACGGTAGGCCATGTGTTGTGGGGGGCGTGTTTCGATGGGTGCGGCGAGCGAAATGTGCGGAAAAAGCGGTTTTTTCCCCACATTTCCGACTTTGCAGGGCTGTCTGGGTAAAAAAATCTGGGGCGATGGGCGCAAATCACACCTCTGCGGATTCCCACGGGTGTCCTCTTTTCGAAAATGCATGGGGTTCCCTGTTTTCCTCGGTGGCTTGGACACCCGAGGCCCATATCTGTAAGTTGCGCCGGTCGGCAGAATGTCGGAGATTTCCCTCTGACAACAGACTTGGGGTTACTTGTGTTTTAGGCTTTCCCCTTGGCGGCCAGGTAGGTGCACCCACACATGTGAGGTACCGTTTTCATCGGGACACCTGTGGGAACGCGGGACGGTAGGCCATGTGTTGTGGGGGGCGCGTTTCGATGGGTGCGGCGAGCGAAATGTGCGGAAAAAGCGTTTTTTTCCCCACATTTCCGACTTTGCAGGGCTGTCTGGGTAAAAAAATCTGGGGCGATGGGCGCAAATCACACCTCTGCGGATTCCCACGGGTGTCCTCTTTTCGAAAATGCATGGGGTTCCCTGTTTTCCTCGGTGGCTTGGACACCCGAGGCCCATATCTGTAAGTTGCGCCGGTCGGCAGAATGGACAACAGACTTGGGGTTACTTGTGTTTTAGGCTTTCCCCTTGGCGGCCAGGTAGGTGCACCCACACATGTGAGGTACCGTTTTCATCGCGACACCTGTGGGAACGCGGGACGGTAGGCCATGTGTTGTGGGGGGCGCGTTTCGATGGGTGCGGCGAGCGAAATGTGCGGAAAAAGCGGTTTTTTCCCCACATTTCCGACTTTGCAGGGCTGTCTGGGTAAAAAAATCTGGGGCGATGGGCGCAAATCACACCTCTGCGGATTCCCACGGGTGTCCTCTTTTCGAAAATGCATGGGGTTCCCTGTTTTCCTCGGTGGCTTGGACACCCGAGGCCCATATCTGTAAGTTGCGCCGGTCGGCAGAATGTCGGAGATTTCCCTCTGACAACAGACTTGGGGTTACTTGTGTTTTATGCTTTCCCCTTGACGGCCAGGTAGGTGCACCCACACATGTGAGGTACCGTTTTCATCGGGACACCTGTGGGAACGCGGGACAGTAGGCCATGTGTTGTGGGGGGCACGTTTCGATGGGTGCGGCGAGCGAAATGTGCGGAAAAAGCGTTTTTTTCCCCACATTTCCGACTTTGCAGGGCTGTCTGGGTAAAAGAATCTGGGGCGATGGGCGCAAATCACACCTCTGCGGATTCCCACGGGTGTCCTCTTTTCGAAAATGCATGGGGTTCCCTGTTTTCCTCGGTGGCTTGGACACCCGAGGCCCATATCTGTAAGTTGCGCCGGTCGGCAGAATGGACAACAGACTTGGGGTTACTTGTGTTTTAGGCTTTCCCCTTGGCGGCCAGGTAGGTGCACCCACACATGTGAGGTACCGTTTTCATCGCGACACCTGTGGGAACGCGGGACGGTAGGCCATGTGTTGTGGGGGGCGTGTTTCGATGGGTGCGGCGAGCGAAATGTGCGGAAAAAGCGTTTTTTTCCCCACATTTCCGACTTTGCAGGGCTGTCTGGGTAAAAAAATCTGGGGCGATGGGCGCAAATCACACCTCTGCGGATTCCCACGGGTGTCCTCTTTTCGAAAATGCATGGGGTTCCCTGTTTTCCTCGGTGGCTTGGACACCCGAGGCCCATATCTGTAAGTTGCGCCGGTCGGCAGAATGTCGGAGATTTCCCTCTGACAACAGACTTGGGGTTACTTGTGTTTTAGGCTTTCCCCTTGGCGGCCAGGTAGGTGCACCCACACATGTGAGGTACCGTTTTCATCGGGACACCTGTGGGAACGCGGGACGGTAGGCCATGTGTTGTGGGGGGCGTGTTTCGATGGGTGCGGCGAGCGAAATGTGCGGAAAAAGCGTTTTTTTCCCCCACATTTCCGACTTTGCAGGGCTGTCTGGGTAAAAAAATCTGGGGCGATGGGCGCAAATCACACCTCTGCGGATTCCCACGGGTGTCCTCTTTTCGGAAATGCATGGGGTTCCCTGTTTTCCTCGGTGGCTTGGACACCCGAGGCCCATATCTGTAAGTTGCGCCGGTCGGCAGAATGGACAACAGACTTGGGGTTACTTGTGTTTTAAGCTTTCCCCTTGGCGGCCAGGTAGGTGCACCCACACATGTGAGGTACCGTTTTCATCGGGACACCTGTGGGAACGCGGGACGGTAGGCCATGTGTTGTGGGGGGCGCGTTTCGATGGGTGCCGCAAGCGAAATGTGCGGAAAAAGCGTTTTTTTCCCCACATTTCCGACTTTGCAGGGCTGTCTGGGTAAAAAAATCTGGGGCGATGGGCGCAAATCACACCTCTGCGGATTCCCACGGGTGTCCTCTTTTCGAAAATGCATGGGGTTCCCTGTTTTCCTCGGTGGCTTGGACACCCGAGGCCCATATCTGTAAGTTGCGCCGGTCGGCAGAATGGACAACAGACTTGGGGTTACTTGTGTTTTAGGCTTTCCCCTTGGCGGCCAGGTAGGTGCACCCACACATGTGAGGTACCGTTTTCATCGGGACACCTGTGGGAACGCGGGACGGTAGGCCATGTGTTGTGGGGGGCGTGTTTCGATGGGTGCGGCGAGCGAAATGTGCGGAAAAAGCGTTTTTTTCCCCACATTTCCGACTTTGCAGGGCTGTCTGGGTAAAAAAATCTGGGGCGATGGGCGCAAATCACACCTCTGCGGATTCCCACGGGTGTCCTCTTTTCGAAAATGCATGGGGTTCCCTGTTTTCCTCGGTGGCTTGGACACCCGAGGCCCATATCTGTAAGTTGCGCCGGTCGGCAGAATGTCGGAGATTTCCCTCTGACAACAGACTTGGGGTTACTTGTGTTTTAGGCTTTCCCCTTGGCGGCCAGGTAGGTGCACCCACACATGTGAGGTACCGTTTTCATCGGGACACCTGTGGGAACGCGGGACGGTAGGCCATGTGTTGTGGGGGGTGTGTTTCGATGGGTGCGGCGAGCGAAATGTGCGGAAAAAGCGTTTTTTTCCCCACATTTCCGACTTTGCAGGGCTCTCTGGGTAAAAAAATCTGGGGCGATGGGCGCAAATCACACCTCTGCGGATTCCCACGGGTGTCCTCTTTTCGAAAATGCATGGGGTTCCCCGTTTTCCTCGGTGGCTTGGACACCCGAGGCCCATATCTGTATGATGTGAGAGTGTGACATTTCCGGTGTGAAAACAGACTTGGGGTTACTTGTGTTTTAGGCTTTCCCCTTGGCGGCCAGGTAGGTGCACCCACACATGTGAGGTACCGTTTTCATCGGGACACCTGTGGGAACGCGGGACGGTAGGCCATGTGTTGTGGGGGGCGTGTTTCGATGGGTGCGGCGAGCGAAATGTGCAGAAAAAGCGTTTTTTTCCCCACATTTCCGACTTTGCAAGGCTGTCTGGGTAAAAAAATCTGGGGCGATGGGCGCAAATCACACCTCTGCGGATTCCCACGGGTGTCCTCTTTTCGAAAATGCATGGGGTTCCCTGTTTTCCTCGGTGGCTTGGACACCCGAGGCCCATATCTGTAAGTTGCGCCGGTCGGCAGAATGGACAACAGACTTGGGGTTACTTGTGTTTTAGGCTTTCCCCTTGGCGGCCAGGTAGGTGCACCCACACATGTGAGGTACCGTTTTCATCGGGACACCTGTGGGAACGCGGGACGGTAGGCCATGTGTTGTGGGGGGCGTGTTTCGATGGGTGCGGCGAGCGAAATGTGCGGAAAAAGCGTTTTTTTCCCCACATTTCCGACTTTGCAGGGCTGTCTGGGTAAAAAAATCTGGGGCGATGGGCGCAAATCACACCTCTGCGGATTCCCACGGGTGTCCTCTTTTCGAAAATGCATGGGGTTCCCTGTTTTCCTCGGTGGCTTGGACACCCGAGGCCCATATCTGTAAGTTGCGCCGGTCGGCAGAATGTCGGAGATTTCCCTCTGACAACAGACTTGGGGTTACTTGTGTTTTAGGCTTTTCCCTTGGCGGCCAGGTAGGTGCACCCACACATGTGAGGTACCGTTTTCATCGGGACACCTGTGGGAACGCGGGACGGTAGGCCATGTGTTGTGGGGGGCGCGTTTCGATGGGTGCGGCGAGCGAAATGTGCGGAAAAAGCGTTTTTTTCCCCACATTTCCGACTTTGCAGGGCTGTCTGGGTAAAAAAATCTGGGGCGATGGGGGCAAATCACACCTCTGCGGATTCCCACGGGTGTCCTCTTTTCGAAAATGCATGGGGTTCCCTGTTTTCCTCGGTGGCTTGGACACCCGAGGCCCATATCTGTAAGTTGCGCCGGTCGGCAGAATGTCTGAGTTTTCCCTCTGAAAACAGACTTGGGGTTACTTGTGTTTTAGGCTTTCCCCTTGGCGGCCAGGTAGGTGCACCCACACATGTGAGGTACCGTTTTCATCGGGACACCTGTGGGAACGCGGGACGGTAGGCCATGTGTTATTGGGGGCGTGTTTCGATGGGTGAGTCGAGCGAAATGTGAGGAAAATGCGTATTTTTTCCCACATTTCGGACTTTGCGGGGGTGTCTGGGTAATAAATTCTGGGGCGATTTGGGCATATCATACCTCTGCGGATTCCCACGGGTGTCCTCTTTCCGGAAATGCATGGGGTTCCCTGTTTTCCTTGGTGGCTTGGACACCCGAGGCCCATATCTGTATGATGTGAGAGTGTGACATTTCCGGTGTGAAAACAGACTTGGGGTTACTTGTGTTTTAGGCTTTCCCCTTGGCGGCCAGGTAGGTGCACCCACACATGTGAGGTACCGTTTTCATCGGGACACCTGTGGGAACGCGTGACGGTAGGCCATGTGTTGTTGGGGGCGTGTTTCGATGGGTGCGTCGAGCGAAATGTGCGGAAAAAGCGTTTTTTTCCCCACATTTCGGACTTTGCAGGGGTGTCTGGGTAATAAATTCTGGGGCAATTTGGGCATATCATACCTCTGCGGATTCCCACGGGTGTCCTCTTTTCGGAAATGCATGGGGTTCCCTGTTTTCCTCGGTGGCTTGGACACCCGAGGCCCATATCTGTACATTGTGCCGGTCGGCAGAATGTCTGAGTTTTCCCTCTGAAAACAGACTTGGGGTTACTTGTGTTTTAGGCTTTCCCCTTGGCGGCCAGGTAGGTGCACCCACACATGTGAGGTACCGTTTTCATCGGGACACCTGTGGGAACGCGGGACGGTAGGCCATGTGTTGTTGGGGGCGTGTTTCGATGGGTGAGTCGAGCGAAATGTGAGGAAAATGCGTATTTTTTCCCACATTTCGGACTTTGCGGGGGTGTCTGGGTAATAAATTCTGGGGCGATTTGGGCATATCATACCTCTGCGGATTCCCACGGGTGTCCTCTTTCCGGAAATGCATGGGGTTCCCTGTTTTCCTTGGTGGCTTGGACACCCGAGGCCCATATCTGTATGATGTGAGAGTGTGACATTTCCGGTGTGAAAACAGACTTGGGGTTACTTGTGTTTTAGGCTTTCCCCTTGGCGGCCAGGTAGGTGCACCCACACATGTGAGGTACCGTTTTCATCGGGACACCTGTGGGAACGCGTGACGGTAGGCCATGTGTTGTTGGGGGCGTGTTTCGATGGGTGCGTCGAGCGAAATGTGCGGAAAAAGCGTTTTTTTCCCCACATTTCGGACTTTGCAGGGGTGTCTGGGTAATAAATTCTGGGGCAATTTGGGCATATCATACCTCTGCGGATTCCCACGGGTGTCCTCTTTTCGGAAATGCATGGGGTTCCCTGTTTTCCTCGGTGGCTTGGACACCCGAGGCCCATATCTGTATGATGGGAGAGTGTGACATTTCCGGTGTGAAAACAGACTTGGGGTTACTTGTGTTTTGGGCTTTCCCCTTGGCGGCCAGGTAGGTGCACCCACACATGTGAGGTACCGTTTTCATCGGGACACCTGTGGGAACGCGGGACGGTAGGCCATGTGTTGTTTTTGTGTGGTTTTCATAACGTTTTGACCCATTTGCTGGAGCCCTTTGTCTCACAACCCTTTCTTTTCCCAAATGTGACCTACATTTAGTCGCTGCTTTAGCCACCATACACTTTTGTAACCTGCACAAGTCACCTACCCTTGAAAAGGTCTGCCTGTGCTCTTTCAAAAAATGTATGGCTGCCGTTCCTCACCACATTGGTTTTCCCAATTTACACATGCTAAGTGCGTCTGGTCAGGCCGTGAGCGTAAAACTCCTGTGTACCATGGCTCAGTGTTTGGCTTGTGGTATTGCTTGTTTTGTACAAACACTACAAAAATGGTATGCTCTCCTAACTGCAAGAGTCGGGGGAATGTAGCGGAGCATTGCTTTTCTCAAAATTCATAGAAGCCATTGCCGTACCAAGCCAACCATGTCCAACACATACCGTTTTTTTCAGTCATTTTCCCGCTTTTCCCCCATTCGATGGCAGTTTCCCCTACCTAGTTGTTGCCTGACCTATACAAATCACCCCTTCCTAAACTTGGAATTTTGTCTACTTTTCAGAAATATATGCCTTTCTGTCCTCCAATTTGGCTTTCCTGCCCTTTTCTTCCATTCCGTCCATGCATGTCCAATTGGCAAAAATGGCAAAAATCGCCTACCTCTCACAAAACGGTTGATATCCCCATCAAAATAATTTTTTTCCATTTCCACTCAACCTGTTCCTGAAAGCCAACACATTGGGGAACTCAGCACAGCAAACCATTTGTTCCTAGCTCTTACAAGGAAAAAACCACAGGCTTCTTTGTGCATCATTTTATTGGCATTTTTTGAAAAAACCCAAAATTTTCGCACATTTCCCTTATTTTCTCTCACCCCCCTACAGCAACCTGGGATTCCTGGGTGGCGTTACGACCGCCTACATGTGGGAAGAAAAGGAGCCAAATTTGGCCGAGATATCTCATGTAAAAAAAAAGTTAAAAGCCATTGAATGGCCACATACCAAAATCACCAAAAAAGGCTCTGGCACTGGGGAGAAATACCCATGGCACTTAAAGGGTTAATGGAAGGACATCCCGGTATGGCCAAGACCTCAGAAAAGATCAAGCGCTACTTCTGGTGGCCGTCTTGGAAAAAAGATATCAGAGACTTTATAATGTCCTGTGGAGTATGCGCCCAAAACAAGAGTCAAAAGGAAAGACCAGCAGGCCTCGTACGCCCTATTGACATCCCACCTCGCCCTTGGCATACGCTTTCTATGGACTTCATCACCGATCTACCTCCATGCTCCGGATACAATACGATTCTAGTAATCGTGGACTTATTCTCCAAGATGGCGCATTTCATTCCGCTCAAAGGCTTGCCAACAGCAGCAACTCTGGCCCGAGAATTTCTCGAAAACATCGTCCGACTGCACGGTTTTCCTTCGGTTCTAATTTCAGATGGAGGTAGTCAATTTATTTCTCATTTTTGGCGAAGTTGCTGTCGGTCGGCTCAAATTGATGTGAGACTATCCACCAGTCACCACCCTCAGACCGACGGACAAACCGAGAGGACCAATCAAACTCTGGAACAGTATTTACGCTGCATGCTGCAACAAACTGAAAATACTTGGAAAGACATCCTTTGGATAGCCGAATATGCCTACAATAACTCTGTCCATTCGGGAACTGGGAAAACCCCGTTTTTTCTTTTATACAGCAGTCACCCTCGAACCTCGGAGTTGGATCCCCTCCAAGATCTTGAAACACCAGCAGTAGACTACCTGCATTCTACAATCACCCAAGCCTTTAAGGAAGCTGTTTCTCACCTTCAAAGGGCTAAAGAACAATACAAGAAAGGAGCAGATCAACATCGGAAGGAAGCCCCTCAATATAAAGTAGGGGATCAAGTCTGGTTATCCACCAAATATCTACCTCTAAAAGGGCCACGCACATTCAACCCAAGATACCTTGGTCCCTATTCCATCACTACCATAGTAAACCCAGTAGCGGTCAAGTTGGACTTGCCCCCGCACATGAAGATACGTTCGGTCTTCCACGTCTCTCTATTAAAACCCGTGCAACCTCAAACCCGGCTAACTAAATCTCCAAAACCCATCCTAGTTGATGGAGAACTCGAGTTTGAAGTCAAAAGCATTCTGGACTCCAAGATCTCCAAATCTAAACTATTTTACCTAATTGACTGGAAAGGCTACGGCCCCCAAGAGAGATCCTGGGAACCTGCTGAATATGTCCACGCTCCTCGCCTAATCAAAAGATTTCACCGAACATTTCCTGACAAGCCAAAACCCCCGGAGAAGCCCGGTTTGGGAGGGGCCTTGAGGGGGGGTACTGTCATGATCTCTGCTTCCAAAAGGTCAGGGTTTTCCCAACTCCCTTGGAAGCAGATCCATAACCCAGGTTCCGAGTGCCAACCAGTCCCAATTGGGACCTTTTGGACCCAGTCCTGGCGCCAGTGGCACCAGGCTCATAAATATGCCCAGTCCCAGCGCTGGAAGCGCCAGGCTCATAATGCTTGGGTGGACTTACCTGCAGCAAACCATGCTGCTTACTTGCCTGCCAGTTGAGCCTCTGATCCTCTTCTGTTTGGAACTACTTTTCCTGTTGGGTGGGGCAGGAGCCACTCCCTAGGTTCAGAACACTGGAACTCTTCTGGAAAGCAGGAACTCTTTTCTTACCTAGGCGTGGCTGTGGAAGGAGACACCTAAGCACTACAGGAGGCTATTTAAACCACACCCGATGGATGAATCTTGCTTTGCGTTATTCTGCATCCTCTGCAGCAGAACGCTCATCGTGTCTTCTGCATCTGATCCTGGGCCTAAGGAAAAAGGCTTACCATCCTGAATCCAGTCTTCAGCAACACCTATAAAGACAAGAAAGAACAGGTTAGCATTACGGTCTTCAGTGACAGCGCTTCACTTACCTGGTCCATCGGCTGTCACCAACGCCTCGCACTGCATTCCGGCATCTGAAAGACAAAACAAGGTGCGTTTAAAGACATTGGGGAACTTTAATACTCACGTGCCATTACTCCTTTCCACATCTAACCCAGTGGGTATTCCGGCACCCTGCAGCCGCTCCGAACTTGTACCTGCAAAATAAAAAGACAGTTAGAGCGCATCGTGAAGCAGGCAACAAGCGCTTACTTACGTGCTTCCAGGCGCTTCTATTCATCACACGGGCTCCATCCTCAACTCACTTCAGCCCGTCATCCGCCATCGCCGGAACCCTGCAAAACAAGAGACATCATTACTAAAGACTTTTAAAGACATTAGAATTACTCGAAACTTACCGTTCGTGCAGTAAACGACGGACAGCAGTCCTCTAAAGTCAAGAGGCCTGCTCCCCTTATCCAGTGAAGAAACTGGTTACAGCACCCTGCCCCGAGGCAGATGGAGAGCACGGCGTTCACTTACCTAAGGTGAGAGCGTTAACCTTTGGGGTTCTACAGGAGAAGAGAAAGGGAAGAAGAGAGATACATTCAATAACCCAGTTCATTAATCCCATATTTTCTATCTGCAGACATCTTACCCTTCGAGTCAGACATACAGTGCACAGAGGTCCAGCCCAAAGAGCCAGCCGTGTGTTACACATCACCTTTGAAGATACGGTATACGCCCAGTCAAGACCGGCGCCTCTACGGGAATCAGGTGAGCATTACAATACCCTTGGAGCAGATACTATTCTGAAGGGCAGCACTTTGAATTGGTGCTGGTTTGCTATCTTGAAACACACAAATCTTCTGTGAGCTGGGAACATTGAAACATGAAAATAAGTTTCTTTCATATCCAGTGTTGCCATGTAGCCCCCCCGCTTTAGCAGAGGGATTACTTCTTGTAGCGTAGTCATACAGAACTTTTGTGGCTCAACATTTGTTTGCAGGGCGTAAATCTAATACTGGGCACATTGTTAGATCTTTGTTTGGCACAAGGAAGTAGGTTGAATAAATACCCTTGTTTACCTGGTTGGCCGGGACGATTTTTATGACATCCTTTTGGAGCAGTGTCACAATTTCCTCGAGAAGGATGTGTTGGTCTTCTTTGGAGTGAATTTTCTGGCGCGGGCTATGGTTCTGCGGTCGCTCAAGGAGCTCCACACAATAACCACCTGCCACGGTGGACAGCACCCATTTGTCTGAGGCGATTCCCTCCCATGCTTGGGTGAAGTTTGCAATACGCCCTCCTACTCGAGAGACATGGGAGGGCACCTGAAGCGGGTAGTCACTGTTTTGGAGGTGTGGTACCACCTCTAAATGGGGAGCTCCTAACCCTGGCCACATGATCTGTGTGGACCCCTCTGGTAACCTTGAGATGCTTGGCCTTGATTGTTACCCCAGGACAAACTCCTCTGGGAATTTTGTCCGCGTGACTGACAAAAATTACCATTACCCCTCAAGCCAGTGGGTTTATTGGTTCGCTGGCCCAATGACTTCAATGCATCTTATTCCTCTTTAGCAGTTTTCAAGGCGTCTTCAACAGCCTTTCCAAAGAGTAAGTTCGGCTCAATGGTCATATTGAGAAATGTGGCTTGTGTCTCTTGCTTGAAGCCAGATTGGCGTAACCAAGCACAACGCTTAATTGTTCCTTCAGCAATCATTCTGCCCACATTGTCAGCAGTGTCCAGATTACCCTGTGCCAATTGTGTTTGAAGAGGTTGAGGGGCTGATGACAACAAAGCCGATACCTCATCCCATTTATGGCAGTTATAACTTGCCAAGAGAGCGGAGTTATAGGCGATCCTCGTCTGAAAGGACGCCAAAAAGGCCACTTTCCTCCCCATCGTATACAGCTTCTTACTCTCCTTGTCCGGAGGTGCCTAGGGATGTTCCTGCTCTCTTTGTTTTTATAAATACAAGAGAGTCAGGTTTGAGCTGTCCCATGATAGAGAGGGTCTGATGGAGCAGGTCGGAAGAGCTTCTCTATGCGGGGGTTAACTGGTTGGGTGTTTCCAGTGAGGGTTGCATCTTACGCTGAATAGAGCTCAGGAGGGGAATGAACTGAGTGACAGCCCTATTATCCCCCAAAATATTGTCAAAGTCCTTGTCTTGTTGAGTTTCCTGTGTTGCTATCTGGAAATGTTCAGCTGCCTTGACTAGCATGTCATTTAGTAGTGGCTGGTTATCTATAGGTGAATCCGCCACAGGAGCATCCTGGTTGATGGAAGAGTCTATGTTATACATGTCTGGCTCTTCATAATCATCAAAGTAGGGGTCTGCGGCATCCTGCGATACAAAGAGGTCCTCAGTGTCTGGGTCATACAGGTCAATGACAGTGGGGTCTTCCTGCGATGGAGTAGTTAGGGTATCGGGACGAGACCTCTTTGAAGGGGGTTGAGAAGCAGTGGCCGCTATAGGGATCTGAGAACCAGAGGCTGCTGTTGTGGATGGTGTGGATTGAAGACTTTTGAAATAATCAGGGTCCTTTTCAAAAACGTTTGCCATGAAGGTCAACATTCTCATTGCCCCATCAATATCCTCACATAACCATTAGTCAGAGCTACGAATAGACATCGGGTCCAATGGAACACCCTGATCCTGAGGAGTGGATGGGACTTGAGGTGAAGGCTGGGCCTTTTTCTTTAGGGCTGAAGACAGGGAATCCTGTTCCCGTGGGTCCTTACTCTTGTGTGGAGACCTATCCTTCTGGGACCTTTCCCTCCGAGAGGTCTTAGAAGGCTTCTTCTTGGACTCCCTATCCTTTACAAGTCCTTCTGGGACGTGCGTTTTAACCAAATGGGCTAGTCCCGCCTGTATAGGGTTTTTTACCGTTTGACAAAGAACGTCGAACTTCAGCTATGGAATGATCCGAAGTCTCATCTACTGACGTGCGGGAATGGATTTAGTCATGACGTCCGTTCTGTCTTTTGACAGTCGGGACAATCAACAGGAAATGCCCGATTCAACACCTGGTCCTTGAGGCTAAACTTATCACAAAACTACACAATGGACCAGTGGAAGAGAGGTATGACCTCTTCTATTATGTTTGTCTTTTCATGAATACTGACAAACCCATTCTTTCAGTATTGACATAGGTTCACTTTCATTTAAAAACACAAACATTTAAAAACTTCAATTTTACACATAATTTTTCAAAAAAGTTAATTCTTTCACAGAAAGTTTTGTCAACATTACCACACTGGCTACAAAAAAGCTTGACTCACATTTCCTCTTTCCTACCATTCACTTCCTTTCATTCTACATTACACTCATACCTCATTCCCTTATTCTCTGACCATTTACATTTGGTCACCCTAATTTACTATTGCATTCCTATCTAGTTCCTTATATCTACTAAAAGGTAACTCAATCTGTGTAGCTCTAGTCTCACAGATGTATATTGTCTACACGTTTGTTGTCTCTGGACTATTCTGTTAAGTCCCCTAATGAAGCAACCTTCTTCAGGACAGGAGAGAGAGCCACCTATCTATGTCCTGTCTCGTTTGGTAAGGTGAGCCACAGCACCTAAAAAACAATTAAAAACGAATCATCAATCTAACTCAAATGATCATCCCTCTCAGTTTATTTATACACTTAATGTATGTGCAATGACTAGCAAATAGTCATAATCTGTCTCACCTCCGCTGTGTAATCTGTGGGGGTTATTCAGACTAAGTAATTTATCCACCTTCATCTACAGGTACAGAACCACCACAATCTGGGTAAGCCTGTAGAGTCAAAAACATCAACAGATAGTCTTTTAGTAACCAAGCACCACCTTGATCAAACAATCTACCAAATATCCCTTCAGGTAGGTCAATAAATGTGCACTTACATCAAGAAGTAGGATACTCAGTCATCCACTTCATGCGTCTTCCTTTTTGTATCGAGTCGACTTGTCTCTAACGGGGATCTTTCTTCACCCTATATACAACAAGTCCCTCATTAGTGCTCTCAGACATACCTATAATTAAAATCTCACATTTCCTTACTTTACTCGCATCAAGCAGTTCCCATAGCCATGCTTGTTCAATTTTCACCAAGTATCTTCATTATTAGGCAGCCGCTTTTAGTAGATATAGTCATCGCTCTCTTCCACTGGTCCAGTGTGTAGAGTTTTGACAGTCGGTCATGTCATGTGGCAATCGGGACCTCGAGTGCCCAGGACAGTGATTCTACCGACCACTCCCTAGACGTCTGCATGGCCCTTTGTTCGACGCACATGTGGAGCCTCGGGGGGGTTGTGGAAGGTATTGTGAGCACTCCACTGCCGCCGGGTGTCGCCCCCATAACAAGGTAGCCAGCCTGTCTGATGGGGTCGGGGGCCTGAGCTTGGGAAACCGAAGTATCCCAGTCGCTGTCGGATGACGTGGTGTTGCTGCAGTCGTATAAACGAGGGGTGCGTCCTAAGAACCACCCTCGAGTCGTGAAAAGTTAAGTATGGAGGCTTGCAGGATATGATATGGTATTTGTAACGCGCCTATACACAGGTGTTTCAAGGCGATAGGGCCTGGATCTCTCCCACTCGCCATGCGGAGGTGATGGCCACAAGAAACGCAGACTTCCACGATACGAATTTCAGCGGCGCCGAATGCAGGGGCTCGAATGGCGCCCCCATGAGCCTGGTCAGCACCACGTTGAGTTCCCATGCCGGGACAGGGGCCTTCACCGGCGGGAACGATCGTAACAGTCCCTTCATAAATTCCTTCACCAGGCGATGGGACCACAAGGACGCCTGTCCTGTGGTTCTGGTGTATCGGGAGATCGCAGCCAGATGCATCTTGATGGAGGCGTGAACCAGTCCAGCCTTGGCCAGAGACAGTAGGTACGGCAGCACTTGAGGGGCCATAGTCCGTAGAGGGTTAATCTTCTGTGCACGGCACCAGACAGAGAACCTCTTCCACTTATGTCCGTAGCACTTGAGAGTTGAGGACGGCCTGGCTTTTGCAAGGACCTCTCTGCAGTCAGCCGGGATATCGTACCCTCCAAACTCTAGCGCTGCAGGAGCCAGGCCTGCAAGTTCAGCGACTCCAGGTCGTGATGAAGTATGGTGCCTCTTTCTCTGGAGAGAAGATCCGCGTCCGTTGGCATCTTGACTGGTGGGGACGCTGACAAGTCCAGAAGGTCAGAGAACCAGATCTGCCTCGGCCACGCCAGTGCAACCAGGATCATCCTGCCCCAGGACCTCTTGAGCTGGTTGACTGAGTCGGAGCAGCAAAGGCAACGGAGGGAACGCATAAAGGAACAGGCCTTCCCAGGGGAACGAGAAAGCATCGCCCATGCTCCTCGGCTGGGGAAACCTAGTGGCGAACCTCTGGCACTTGGAGTTCATCGCCGTCGCGAACAGGTCTATCTGGAGTTTTCCCCATCGTCGGAAGAGTCGATCCAATTGATCCTGACGTAGTTCCCACTCGTGGCACAAGCGCAGCTCCCTGCTGAGTGAGTCGGCGATGGTGTTTTTTATCCCTGCCAGATGAAAGGGCACCAGAAACATCCCTTGGGCGACAGCCCAATGCCACAGATCCTGGGCTTCTTTGGAGAGGGCTGGGGATCTGGTTCCTCCCTGCTTCCGGATGTAGAACATCGTGGTGGGGTTGTCGGTGAAAATTCTGACCACCTTGCCCTTGAGGGACGGGAGAAAGGACCTGAGGGTCCAGTACACTGCTCGGAGCTCCAGGATGTTGATGTGGAGCTTCTTCTCCTCTGGGAGCCAAAAGCCTCTTGCGTGAAGATCTCCGGTGTGGTGTGTGCTCCCCACCCTTCCAGGGAGGCACCCGTCACCGTTATCTGGTGGGATGGGGTCTGAAAGTCTGTGCCCGCCATCAGATGAGCACGGGTGCCCCACCACCGGATCGCTCGTCGGAAGGTCTCGTCGAGCGGAATCCCGTCCTCGAAGCTGCCCGTCGCTTGGATCCAGCGGGGAACTCTTGCAGAGGGCGCATCCGAAGCCTGCACAGGCGCACGAGATATATGCAGGAGGACATCACCCGAGGAGGGACTTGATGGACCTCACCCTTGCCACGTCCGTGGCCAGCAGGCGCTGCACCTTGCTCAGGATGGCCTTCGTCCTTTCTTCTGACGGTGAGGCCAGGCACGCCACTGTGTCGAGCTTTGCTCCCAGAAACAGTGCGGCTTGCGACGGGACCAGGTGGGATTTGGGAAAGTTGATGGAGAATCCCAGGTCGGAGAGCAGCTGGACGGTCTTTGCTGTGTGATCCACGGCGAGCTCCCTTGTCCCTGCTCGGATGAGCCGGTCGTTCAGGTAGGGGTAGACGTGGATCCCCTGCAGGCGCAGCCGTTCCGCCACCGGTGTGAGGCACTTGGTGAACACCCTGGGTGCCAACTTCAATCCGAACGCGAGGGCCTTGAACTGGTAGTGCCGTCCTTGGACCACGAACCTGAGGAACTTTCGGTGACCTTTCAGAATGGGGATATGGAAGTATGCATCCACCAGATCCAGCGACGACAGGAAATCGCCCTCCTCCAGCTGTCCCAGCACGTGCTGGAGGGTGACCATCCGGAATTTCTGTGCCTTGATGCATTTGTTCAGCCGTCGCAGGTCCAGGATGGGGCGCCATCCTCCTGTCTTCTTTTTTACTAGGAAGTACCTTGAGTATATTCCGGAGCCCCGGAGCCTCTTCGGGACGAGTATGATGGCACCTTTTCTGAGCAACACCCTCACCTCCAAGAGTAGTTGAGGGACGCGATTTTCCTTCCTGACCACGGGGGGAAATGCGGGGGCACTTTTTTAGAAATTCGAGGGCGTGCCCCTGGGCCAGGGCGTCCAGCACCCAACGGTCGGTGGAGGTGGACTCTCACACGCTGATGAACTTCGCCAGCCGGACTACCACTGGGGTGCTTCGGCGGGGGCCCGACTCCGCTGTCGGTTCAATCTTACTTGGCGGACGCCTTGCCGCCTGGCGACGACGCCGGGGACCCCCCCCCCTACGACTTGCCTCGTCCTCTATAGGCTTCCTGCGACGAGGAGCGGGCCGCTTGGCGGTACGTAGAGGAGCCACCGCCGAATCCCTTGGAGGCACCCTACTTGCCTCCGGTGCTCCGAAAGGACGGCCTCTGTTGCCGGAGAATGCCTAGGGCCCTAGCAGTCTCTGTGTCCGCCTTGATGGCTTGGAGGGACTCATCCACCGTTTTCCCAAACAGGTTGTTCCCGTCGAACGGCATGTCCAGCACCTTGGCTTGCCCATCCTGGCGGAAATCCGTCGCCTTGAGCCAACCTTGTCGTCTAAGGCAAATGCTGTTGCCTAGCTGGCGGAAACCAGTGTCGGCAATGTCCGTTGCCACTGTAATGGCATGGTCCGATGCCACTTCGCCTTCTTGCAGGATCTCCAGGGCCTCGGCCCTCTTGTCATCTGGTAGGAAGTCCAACAGGGGGGCGATCTTGAACCATAACTCCGTCGTAGCGGGCCACGATCGCGAGGGCGTTGGCCGCCTTAATCGTTGTTGCCGCCAACGAGATAACTCGCCGTCCCATTGCGTCCAGCTTCTTCCCTTCGCCGTCCGGCGGGGAAGTTGACGTTGAGACCGACGCCCTCCCCCCCGCTTTCTTCTTGGCCGCCGCTGAGACGACTGAGTCCGGGGTAGGTTGTGCCATAAGCCAACCAGGGGCTGCGTCGGGGACCCGGTACTACTTCTCGTACCGATCCTTCTTGGCAGGCGTCGTAGAAGGGTTCTTGAGAAGGGCGAGACCCTCGTCCCAGATGTCATCCAGCAGAGGCACGGCGAGGACTGACTTCCTCCTGGCATTGCGCCGTTGGTAAAGGAAACCTTCCTTCTCCTCAGGGCAGAGCTGAAAAAGCTCGGATGCCCTGGCGATCATTGTGTGGAAAGATCTGATCTAATCGGACGGGGAGGCCCGGGCTGGTGATGGGAGCTCCGTCCCGTCGTTACTGCCGTCTTCGTCGTCGGTACCTGTCATGGCCGTGTCTGTTCCCGTGTCATCTCCAGGGACGGGGGACGTGGGTAAAGGCCGAGCAGGCCGCGAGGGCTGAAAAGGTGGGGCTGGGTGGATCCGTCTTCTCTTGTTCGGGGGGCTTCCCGCCGGGACCGGCTCTGGTTCCTCCACGGACCTGGTACCGGGTCCTCTGTCGGTGGTAAGGGCAATCTTGTCCTAATCTCTGAACATAAGGATTGTATCGCCAACAAAATGGCCGCCGAGTTATCCTGCGGCTCCGGAAGCGACGGCTGACTAGGACCCTCGCCAGTGCCGCAGTCACTCTCATTGTCACCCTCGTCGGGATCCCTCCCGGGGGGACGGGCCTCCTCGATGCCCTCTAGGACTTCTGCCAACTCCTCCTCGGATGTTGTGTCCGTATCCACAATGGCCACCGCCCCCCCCCCCCCTCTTTTTCTGCCAGGGTCTTCACTTCACCTTCCCCGAGGTTGCCTCCATTGGTGTAGCCTCCACAGGCTGCGCCAGGGCCGTCGCGACTCCCTCGATAGAGGCCTTGGCCGGGTGAATCAAGGCCTTCACCGCCTTGGGCGTGCTTGAGGCCTTCACCTTGGGGGGAGGGTCACTGCCTCGCTCCCCCTCGGCCGAATCCTTCGAGATCGACCGGGGCCTCTCCAGAGGCTTACCCGGGTTCTCGGATTTCCTCTTCCCCGAACCAGAGCGCTGGCTCGTGGTTGATGGTGCCGGGGAAGGCACGCCCTGCCTGGCAGCTGAAGAGCCCGACTGTTCGGCGCTCCTGACACCCTCACAGGACTTAGAAGACCGCTCAGACTTCTTCTTCTTCTCACCTGACAGACTCCTTCCTTCCAGCCAGTTGGAGAGACGAAGGTGTCGGTCCCTGATGGTCCGTTCCGACATGTTCCCCGCAAAACGCACAGTCCTTCTCCACGTGCGTTTTGTCCTGATGAAGGCAGTAGACACATTTCGAATGCTCGTCCTCGAACCACATTCTGTAGCTGGCATCCAGGGCAGACCCTGAACAGCTTTCTGGGCGTCAAGCTTCCTTTCTCCTGGGCCATGTTCGGGTAGGCCGCAGAGACTTCTGGAATCCTCCAAGAAGCGTAACTCGACAAAATCTTCACCCTTGAGGGGCGTAGAAAAAATCTGACACGGATCCCCATTAATCGGATGTAGAGACGGTGGAGCTTGAGGCTCTATTTGACCAAAAAATTAGAAATTCTCTTTGAAAAAATGCGAAAACGCAGAAAAAGCTCGAGAGCTAAACACGAGGACTCCCAAAACTTGAGCGTGCGGTAAAAATCTGAAGATGGCTGCCAGAGGCGGGGCTTAGGGAGAGGTCGTCATCGGCTGGGGGCAGTATGACCCAGAGACCAGTGATTGGTTACTACTGAGAAAGACATTATCGAGGATTCCCAGCCTGACAGGGAATATTCATGAGCATGTGAATCCATGCCAGACCCCATGCTGGAGAACTAGCCAGAACCTCTTGTAATTTAAATTAGCATACCGTGCTACCATCAGTTTATTCTGCATCTTTTGTAAATTGACATGGCCCACTCTTTAGCACTTCCTGTAACGTGCACCAGCCTAACTTGCAAAGTCTAGGACTGAATTAGCCTATGTTACATATCTGCATTTCCTTCTAACTGAACTAGCACATATGTATTGCATCTCTGGTAACTCGAACTAGCTTACCTTGTAGTACTTCGCACTGAACTAGCTTGATGTGTAGGTCTTGTAAAGTGAACATGCCCACATTAACGATACATAGCGCACCTGATGCTTCTCATGCAAACTGAACTGACCAACTTGGTGGCAGCCGCATATAGAGTTAGACTTCCCAGCTTTTAGTGCACACAATACAGTTGGCTTCCTTCAGACACTTCTGGCTACCTTGGGCGAGCCCTCAACAAAGACACTATCTATTTTAGACCACAGCATACTACATAAGGTCATACCCTACTTTGCATCACTAACAAGATGCGTGTTTAGGGCTATTCCTACTCCCCCTAACAATATTTTTAGTCTTATCCAGCAAATACAGAACTCCTCTAGTTCCCTACTACCTCCCAACTCCAAATATCACAATGACCCAGACTACCCTGCCACATAACCAATCGCCGACCAACCTTAACGACTCTGCGAGATTACAGCAGCCCTCCACCATTGACACTCAACCTTGCAACATTACCACTAGACACGAAAGCCTTTGCTCCAGATTAGACAAACTATTTGAGCCACCAACTAAATTTCTTCCCACTACAAACCGCAGGAAGGCCACCCATCCTACAAGAACCTCTAATATTAGCATTAAAAAAACCACACAGCCCGCGGAAAGCCTACGTGCCATATACCCATTCTACCTCGAAGAACCCACCCACAGGTATCTCTGATATCCCAACATCTACCAGCCACCACCTTAAGGGTGCCTTAATAAATGCTAGATCCTTGGTAGCACATGCCACTGAAACAGCTGACCTTATCCAGCTTGAAGGCTTTGATTTTCTGGCGATTACCGAATCCTGGCTCCATGCTGCTGCAGGCCCTGCCCTTATGTTAGCCATTCCCAACGGATATACTATATTAAGATCTGACAGAAGCGAAGCCCGCGGAGGAGGTATAGCCCTTATTGTCAAATCGAATCTCTCTATTAGATTAATTCCATCCCTTGACATCAAATCTTGTGAAAGCCTTACAGCCAAGTTATCCGTCAACAACTCTCAGACTCTCAATAGCCACTTGATATATAGACCTCTGGGCCCCATGGGTACTTTTGAGGAGGATATATCCACCATCTTGTCCAACAATTTAAAACATTCCTCCCAAATCATCCTACTAGGGGACTTTAACCTAGGCTTTAATGACCCTAAAGACTTGCATGCAACCAGCGTTGGCAATATCCTGACAGAACTTGGTCTTACCCAAAGAGTGCCCCACCCCACACATAGCAAAGGAAGAATACTCGACTGGGTGGCAGATCACAACTGCAACGCCATTATCTTGTCCATCTCCCCCCAGATTTGGACAGACCATCACCTTGTGGCATTCTCTCTAGCAACTAAAAGACTGAACTCCTTACCCACCCAGGTGGCCCATTCTACCCCTAAAAGGAACAAAAGAATATTACCTCAGACAATCTACTCCCCTTGATCCTCCCCAAACTCAATTCTCTGCCAGAAAATCTGAGCCCTGAGGCCTTAGTGAAGGAGTATAACAAAACTATGTCCATCTCACTTGACCTAATTGCACCACTCAAAATGAGACAAAGTAAGCCCAAAGCTCACCTCAATTCTTGGTACACTCCGTACCTCAAAAGATTATGCACAAAAAAAAAAAGACAATGCGAAACAACATGGAGACTATCACCCTCCGATGAAAATAAAACCAACCTTAGCAATATAACTTTATAAAAGTGAAATACTGTTGGCTAAACGTGCAACCTATAATACTAGAATATCTCAAGCTAACTCCAGCACAAAGGAACTCTGTCATCTTGAAAGAATTAGAAGCCCCCACCCCAGTGTCAGATAACTGCATAAAAGATAAATCCTTGTGCTCCAACATACAGCAAGCACTTGCTAACAAAGTCACTACTCTACAAGCCAAAATTGCCAAGAAAAAAGCGTCACTCACCACAACTCCCCCTAACAATAGCTCCTCTGCACCTCCCAAAAATACTGTATTGCCTCCCAGGCCTCCGCTTTAAGATCTCTAAAGTATCCATCATAGAGACAGAAAAAACTATTTTATCACTCAAACCATCTAACTGTCAGGGAGATCAATGCCCTGCCCAACTAATAAAGGAGGCAGCCAGAGACCTGGCTCCATCTCGAAACTTATCAATGCATCATTTTCCACGGGATCCATACCAAGTAACCTCAAAGAATCTTGGGGTTTAAAAAAAAAAATAGTTCGACACCGCCATATCCACTAATTACTGACCGATTACCAATTACAACAGTGCCCTTTCTCTTAAAAATCATAGACAAGATGGCTTACATACAAATACAGAAAAATTTGGAATCCCACCACCTGCTAGGAGCACGTCAGTCTGGCTTTCGGCCCCAGCACAGAACCGAAGCAGCTTTAATAGACTTAAAGGCCTAAATTGATGAGCTCAGGGATAACGGGAAATCAGCTCTTCTCCTCTTGGACCTATCGGCTGCATTCGACCTTGTGGACCACAAGGTCCTTTGTAACCACCTGGACTCAGCCGCTTTTTTTCTGAAGCAGCCATACTTTGGATACAATCCTCTCTCAATAACAGGACTATGAGAGTCTTTTCCCCCATGGCAGCCGCAGACCCTATCCCCATCACCTGTGAAGTACCCCAAGGATCATGTGTGTCTCCCACCTTATATAACATTTTCACGAAGCCCCATTTCGATGATCTGGACCATCTTGTTATCACCTACACTAATTATGCAGATGATACTCAGATTCTCCTACCACTTACTGGGGATTAGGACAATAATTTGGTCTTGGTGAACAATGTATATTTCATCATCCAGGCATGGATGGCCACACATGGACTATGCCTGAATGATGACAAGACGGAGATCATCATCCTGGGCACCTCTGCCACCCTCAGAAAACTGGGACCTAGCTATTCCACGTTTGATAACCTCATCACGGCCATCAATGAGGTGAAAACCCTGGGTGTCTATCTGGACTCTACCCTCACCTTTAATAAGCAGGTTAATGCAATTTCTTTGGCTACCGCATATACTTGCAAATTGATTCGTGCAGGGAAACCTTTCATATCCAACAACAGTTGCATCACCCTGGCTAGAGCACTCATTCTGTCGAAGTTGGATTATTGCAAAGCCCTCTACATTGGGGCTAACAAGACTACTATCAAGGGAATCCAACTTCTCCAGAATAATGCTCTCAGAGCAGCATTTGGAATTCCTAGGAGAGAGCATATCTCTGCAATCAGAAAATCAAATAACTGGCTCTCAACGCACGAAAAAATCCAATTAAAAGTTGCGTCACTCACATATAAATGTCTAAACAATGCTGCACCTTGTATCTCTCAGAGAGACTTACTAAAATAACTTCCACAAGACTCACTAGATGATCTAGCACGTACTGTTTTTCAGTCCCTAGATTTAAGCTTGCCAGAGTCGGGGACATAGCTTCCAGGTTAAAGCAGCTCAACCCTGGAACTCACTACCCCTTCCTCTGCGAGCGGATCAATCTTACCCCAAATTCCATCAGAGCATCATAAGGTAGTTCAAAGACTCAGACAAGTAAGGCCCCCCCTCTGACCATACCTACGACTGTCCATCCCCTACCGCCGTTTTGGGCCCATTTTGTATATATGTACATTTGTATATACTCCTATCGACCTGCACTGTCTCTATTTGTAGTTTCTAATTTTATTTTAATATTATCCTGAATAACATTCCTGTACAAAAACTTTGCTATGTAACTAAGGTGTAATCTGTACGTGTTTATAATGTTCTGCAACCATGCTCTAAGTCGTCTTATGATGTGCAACCAAACTGTAAGTATCCTTATACTATGCGCCCTTATACCCTAGGGTCTGGAGCGCAATACAAGAAAATCAACAAACAATTAAAGATCGTGGCAAATTTCTCATAAGAATTATAGGAACTTCATTTTCCACGATAGCTGATGAAAGTATGCCATTTCAACAGTACAAACCTTACACGCTTCAGCCCTACACATACGGCACCTATGTTGAGGTTGCTGCTGCTTTGGCTGTAGATCTGGACACCAATAATTTTGCTGGAATCTATTGCGTTGTTATTCGGGTAACGCCAACAACCATGCAACAACATCATCTAGATTTGTTCATTGAATGAACTTCAAACTAGGACTGAAGTGGGAATTAACATACCTGCTAGTTTACTTTAAACCAAAAAAGCTCAGGATATCTTACCCTCAACACATGGCAATCCTTCATAGTGCTCTTAGTACATATATTCTAACTTTGGGGTGTGAGGTTTTGGGAGCACCAGCCTCCACCGATGAATTACCTTAACACGAATGGATTCCCGATTAGCAATCAGCAACTTCTGTGCAAACATTTGGTACGGGTCAATACTGTGATTATAAAGAAATCTCCATGAAACAGCAGCTTGATGCCTGCATAACAACCCTGAGCAGAGCACTTGTCTCCTACCATGTGTTGAAAACAGAAATCGCACTGATGGGCTCGGATGACGATGGACGAGAGGCGCACAGGTGCTATACCGGGGAGCCATGGCCACGGTGGTAGTAAATTACATTGCATCAGAACCGTTCTCGTTAACGCGTGGCACATGTCAGGGCTGCCCTCTGTCACCCCTCCTGTTTGCCCTGGTCCTAGAACCACTTGCACAAACCATATGGGCCAACACTCAGATATGGGGGTTGGTGAGATCAGAACGAGAATACAAACTAGCGCTATTTGCAGACGATATCCTTGCATACTTGACCCACTTGAGGAATCGATCACAGCCCTGATATCGACTCTCAAAGAATATGGGGAACTCTCGGGATTCCACATCAATTTAAGCAAGACAGTAGCCCTCCCCCTAAAGCAGTCAGCCACCCCCTCAGGTCGCCCTGAAGCAGAAGAGAGGTGCCAGCTACAAACACAGAAAAAAGTACCTGGGGATAAACATAACCAGGGATCTCGCCAACTTGTTTGGTGCAAATTACCCTCACACCCCCTATGGGACACTATCAAAGCAGATTTACAGAGGTGGGCTAAAATGACATTGTCCTGAGCGGCGCGCTTTACATCGATAAAAATGAACGTACGCCCTAGACTATTGTTCCTTTACCAATCACTTCCAGTAGTAATCCCAGAATCATTCCACACAGATGTCGAGCAATCCCTGCTCAAGAACTTGTGGGCGGATCAGAAGCCGAGAATCCATTACACGACAAAAGGGATGCCCAAGGATAAGGGGGGGGCATGGGTTTCCCATACCGGTTTGAAAACTATTGGGCATCCCAATTGCGGGCTCTAGTGGATCACCTACGGGTCAACACAGAAAAGCAATGGGTGGGCCTCGAAAATGACCTCTTCACACTGGTAACCCTGAGAGTGAATGGCTTTGTGTCCCAGCCAGCTCCATGCAGCGTAGAATTCGTGAAGACCCTGTCCTCAAAGCGTTGTGGACCATCTCCAAGAATGCGGAGTATCACGACCTGGCCATCCCTACTAAGCTGCATATGGGCACCCCCGATCAGAGATCTGTTGGTGGACCCAAGCAGCTTCCAACCCCAGTACGAGGGAGGCCTGATGAGGGCAGGACAGATGTGGAGGGAGGGTTCATTCTTATCGAAGCAGGAATTGGAAACAGCATTACATGGCACTACCATCTCCAAACTATATCTGCAGCTCAGAAACATGCTGCGGGATGCACGCTGGGCTGACACTCAGCAGACCGCTAGCCCCGCTAGAAAAAGTTCTCAACGAAAGACAAACCTCCACAGGGCTAATTTCGCGATTGTATTCCTCGCTCATCAACAGAGGCCACCTCCCAACACTGGGCACACAAGGTAAATGGGATATGAAACTGGGTTTGTATGAAAACAAGGAAGCTTGGGCGGCAATATATAAAGCAGACTGGTCTTCCTAGAGAAATATAAAATGCATAATTGGAGGCTATTGTTACGATGGCACCTTACCCCACAAAGATTAGCCAAGATGTACCAGGGGATACCGTCATATTGTTGGAGAGGATGCCCAGAGATATGCGATTATTGGCACCAGTGGTGGAGTCGTCAAAAGGTCCAGTCATATTGGAAAGAAGTTCTAGGGTGGGTACGAGCTATCGATGGGACACATAGGAATCTATCGCCAGTGCTGCTATTGTTCGGGGTGGAGAATGAGAAGGGGAGGAGTATACAGTATTGTCACACATTCACAGCAACCTGGTCTTCGCGGCAAGAGTTTGCCTCACAACCCGATGGAAAAGCAGCACACTACCCTAAAAAAAAGGAGTGGCTAGCCAAAGCACACAAGATATATCAGATGGAGAGCATCACAGCAGCGCTATTAGAAACACTCCCACATAGACATGACCTGGCTGCCCTTCCTTGAATATTATGGAGAACACAAAAATACATAAACATGAGACACACCACAAACGCGCCAAATCGACCCATCATCTAGCAGAACCAGAAAGGCATTATTGATGTCATGCTCCAGGGTTAAACGAGACAGATCGGGAGCGGGTATTTCCTAACACTGCGCGGCTCGGCCCTCAAATAGACCAATTGGGCTAACAGGACAGAAGTGCTCATCAAGAACCCACATTATTTAGAAGAGCTCTCTGATGTGTCGGGTGGGAGGGGGAAGGGGGAAGGAGGGGGGGAAAAAGGGACTCATGCTATTGTGTTTTGGTATTAATGTAGAGTACAGATGCACAGAGCACTCCTTGTAGAGAAGCATTCTCATTGAGCCGTCATGGTGTGGAATTCACACGTCTTTTCGTAATGTACTGATGCGAGAGGTCAAAGCTGTAATGAATACACCAATGCATTTTTCTCTAATGTCGTTGATGTTTTGAACTGTGCTGTAAAACAAACCCAATAAAATCGAATTTTAAAAAACCCAGAAATCAGCATTATAGTCAAATTACCTTGTCAGCTCTTCGCGAAGATTATTTGGCTCTGAGGAGTAGAATTTAACACGCAGGTGAAGACAGTATGGTGGCCCAACTACAAAAACATAACAAAAGAAAGGTCAGTTGACTAATGACAACATTTGTACCAGAGCATCAATATCAAAACTGTTCTGTACTTGGCTGGTGTAGTGGGGCAGCTAGTTAGCAACACTGGAATGGGACTACTGTGCAAATATACATTTACTAGCGGTAAGACCCGGCGTTGCATGGGTCTGTAGCTGACATGCACTTGGGGTTCTGCTATTGTTGTGTATGTTCTATTGTGTCATAACTTCCTATTTTTGAAAAATTCCCAAATCAGAAGTCTCCCGAAATCACCTATACCGTAGCACAGGGCAGGACCTCGCTCCACCCTTGTGCACGGCGAATCGGTGGGGTTGGTCAAAAGTCACTAAAGCCAGTAAACCCCAGACTGGTATGCCGCCCTCAGGCAAAGATTTCAGCCCACCACCAAACTGTTGTGGGGATGGAGCCATCAATCGCAAAATCGGCAATCTCCCGAAATCGCCCATACAGATAGCACAGGGCCGGACCGTGCCCTGTGCAGGGCTAGTGAGTTGGTTTGGTCAAATAACCCCATCGCCAGTACACCCCAGACTGTTATGCCGAACGTGGGCCAAAATATCAGCCCACCAACTGTTATGGGGCTGTGCAGTGACCTCAACCTTGCACCATCAAAATAATGGATAACTAAAAAGCAGATTCCCATTTTGGAAACTATGCCATGTGCCAGAGTATAGCACCCGTGAATTACAGAAAATGTCCACAAAAGGGCACCATAGACGGTCATGCCTAGTGCAAAGCCTTGCTCACAAGAGCAGTATCAACAAGTAACATTGCTGCATCCTTAGTGCATCCCAAGGTCAGTGAGACACAGGAAATTATTTTCTTGCTAACACACCATTTACACGTTACAACCCCGAGTCAGCAGAGTGGGAACACAGTGCCAGAGAATCACCAAGAGTAAAGTGAGGTTTTCTAGAAAGCCCTCCTTAAATCTTCCATGAAAAGTGCTGGATCACCCTCTCAGACAAAATCAACATGTCAGATTCCTTGGAGGATGACCTACATGTAAGTCCTCAGCAGCACTGTGTTGCATGAGGGCCCAATAGGTTATCTACTTGGATAGGTGGATTGATAGAACGGAGACGAGGAAGACAACCTGAACACATCCCTTACAAAAGTTATGCAGGTACTTCATTGAGAACAATTGTTCAGTAGGTGTATTTTGTCATATTAATAGAGGAGCTTTCAGGTTATTACAGATAAAATTCAGGGTTAAAGCTTCAGTAGCCACTTATTACTTCTGAAGGGGTGGGCGTGGTAGCGGAACTAATTTGTGAGAACTCAAGATGGTCTTTAGACATTTAAAGAGCTTTAAGGCTAAGCAGGATTTTTTTTATATTGGTGCTGCAATTGCATACCTATATTTGGGTCCTGAAAAATTGTTCCTACTACTCTGCCATTAACTCCATGAAAGTCTATCATCTAGGAGTTTGGGGAGGCCGTGGAGGCAGTCAAAGGTTGTCTTAGAATCTTTTGGTGTAGGACACCAATGTGCTTTGGGTCCTGAAACCGAAATTCACTTAATATGAAGAGGGGTTTGCAAGAACCCAAATGAACCTGACAACTGTAGTCCATAAGAGATCAATGCTCTGAATAGAAATCTAGAATGGCAAACCTTGATGAGGGTGTGGGTGGTGGGATGATGGTGCAGAATAAAAGCTGTATACTCTAAATCTGCACTTAAAAAAAAATGTCCAGCGCAATGGCTGGTCCGGAGCTCACTGTGGCAATTTATTTTGTGCATCGAACTGATCCAGCAGGCAATGCGCAGTTTGGAAGCAGGAGACCTGTGTTCTCACCCTGCATCTTAAATCACCAAAACGGTTTCCCTGGGCAAATTACCCAATTGCTTTACACTTAATTCCAAATATCTGGAATCATTAGGTGTACATACAATTGGACCAATATTGGATCTAAGCGTTATATAGGAAATGAAATAAAATTGAACTTGCTGTTATGCCCGGAAGTGTTTGAGTGATTCAGCTTGCAGTATTGAGCTATACCCGAGTCTCCTGTAAAATCATTAATACATCGCAGGATCAGATCAAGGAGGCAACTGAATGTGCATGGCCAATGGTTCCAAGCTCAGAGGGCTGCAAGGTTGGGCTACTGATGAGGACACCTCTTCGATGACACTTCGTGTTTCAGAGAGGACACAGTTTTCATCATGGAGTAATGCTACTGCAGATGGACATGCAAGTTCTTTTGCATGCCCTTTCCTACTGTCTACACCCAAATTCTGCTAATGCCAAGCATTATACAGTCATTAAACATGTATGAATTTTCATTAGGCAAATAGTGTGCCCAAGATAGAGAGAAGCCCTTCAACGCTCACACCAGAAAAATACACCACCTAGGGAAAAAAGACCCAGCACACCTCTTTCAAGGAGAGCAATGTTTTATTTCCACAAATAATAAGGTTACTCACCGTAGGGAAAACCTTACTCCTAGTCCATAGTCCCCTTTCCTCCATACTTATGGGACATTCCTCTGCCCTGTGGGACAGGACTGGAGCACTTTGTAAAAAGCATCACATTTTTCCAAAATTTGTCCTTCCTCTTATTACGCGGGGTACCACACGCGGCCGTAACCCCCGCCCTCCTTAGCTAAGCCCAGCGCATCGCCCATCAGTCCTTTTCTATCGCCTTTAAGCTATAACAGAGGAACCTTATTAGAGGGGATGGCGGGCGTATGGAGGAAATGGGACTATGGACTAGGAGTAAGGTGGTCACTACAGTGAGTAACCCGTCCCCTTTCCTCCATACTTATGGGAGATTCCCAAGCACTCCTCACAGGAATTACAGGTGGATGGAAAACTCCTTACTGAAAAAGGTTTAAGCACAGCCAGGCCAAACCGAGTATCAGACCTGGAGCTCAGATCCAAACAGTAGTGTTTACAAACGGCTGATGGAGAGGCCCAGGTAGCCACTTTCGCGATGGCCTCCCAGGGGACATCCTCCCAGGCAACAGCTGCCTTGCCCCATACCAGATGTGCATGAACCCCTTTTGGAGGTTGAAGACCTTGAACAGCATAAGACTACATAATACAGGCAGCGATCCATCTGGAAATAGTCGCTTGGGAGGCCTGGTTACCCTACAGATTACCGAAGGTCACCAAGAGTTAAGAACTCCTAAATTCAGATGTTCTGTCCAGACAGAACTTAAGCGCTCTTCTAACGTCCAGGCAATGCAAAACCCTCTCAGCCTCTGAGGCTGAGTTTGGAAAGAGGACAGGCAAGGAGATTGACTGATTCAGGTGAAAATCTGAGATCACTTTTGGAAGGAACGAAGGATTCGTCCTCAGGACAACCTTATCCTTATGAAAAACCAGAAAGGGATGCTCCACTGACAAGGCCTGGAACTCACTCACACGTCTTGCCGAAGTCACAGCGACCAAGAAGGACACTTTCCACGAAAGGTCTACAGTAGCCATTGGCTCAAAGGGCTTATGGCACAAGGCCGTAAGGACCACGTTCAGATCCCACGTCGGATGCGGTTTGCGAACAGGAGGGTAAAGACGCACGAGACCCGCAAAGTGCCTTTTAACCACTGGGTTTGACAGTGAAAAAGAGCACTGATCTGTGGATAGGTATGCGGCAACAACCCAAAGATAAGTCCTGCATATCAAGACATGGATGCCCGACTATGCTAGATGAGACCAAGGACAGCACCGTGTCGACCGTAGCCCTCCCTGGGGTCCAGCTGTCTGGCTAAGCACCATTGGCAGAACCAAAGCCACTTGCTCCTGTATTGAGATCTCATTGAGGGCGTTGTGGCCGCCTGAATAATATGCATGTTATCAGCGGACAAGTTGAGGTGTTCTAAAGATATGAACTCAGGCACCATGCTGCCAAGCTGAACGATTGTGGGGAGGGGTGCCACAGCTGCCGATCTCTCTGGTGAAGCAGGTCGGGAACCAATGGAAGCCTGATTGGTGCACACACCGACCGATTCCGAAGCTCTGAAAACCAAAACCTGGCCGGCCACCACGGTGCTACGAGCAGAAGAGAACAGTTCACCGTGCTCCTCAGCTTGCACAGCGTCCAATGAGGCGGGAAAGCATCGGCTCTCATTTTGAGCCAGGGAATTTCGAGGGCATCCCCCAGAGAGGAGGCTCCCAGCCCGTTCCTGGAGACATACAGGGGAAGTTTCCTGTTTGACGCCATTGTAAAGAGGTCCACTCTGGAGTGCCCCAACACCGGAAGATTTGCAAGAGGACCTTGAGTTCAGTTCCCACTCGTAGCTGACCATTGTACGTCGGCTGAGGGCATCCGCAGTAACATTCAGCTGACCCGGGATGTGCACTGCCACTACTAGCCAGATGCCATGCTGAACCGCCCTTTCCCATATCTGAATGGCAAGATCCACAAGAGAGGGGCTTGGTACCCCCTTGCTTGTTGATATAAAACATGACACCACATTGTCCGTGCGGATCCAAACTACTTTGTTGACAATGACAGGCTGGAACGCTTCGAGCGCCAGGAAGATCGCCAGGAGCTCCAAGTGATTTATATGAAGGAGTTTGTCCTGCGGTGACCAGAGATCGGAAACCTGAAGAAGGTCCAACGTTGCATCCCATCCCAGCGGGGAAGAGTCCGTTGCGATTGTCACTAGAGGGCCGGGATCCTGAAAGGCTGCGCTCACCGACAGATTGCTGAGAGACGACCACCACACAAGGTCCGCTCATGAAAAATGGAACAGGAATCATTTTGGAGTCTTGGTCCACTGCTTGGAGCCAAGAACTCCGAAGAGCCATCCGTGTTCGCCTCATTTTGAGACGAGCAAGAGGAAGACCCAGCACACACGAGGCAATGAGGCCCAGAAGCCTCTGGAACCATCAGGCCGACATGCTCTCTGACTGCAACTCCAACACATCAGCCCTTATTCTGCTCGACCTCTCCGCAGCCTTCGACACAGTTAGCCATGACACCCTAACCAAATGACTAGAAGACATAGGCATAACCGACACAGCGCTACACTGGACTAAATCATTCCTAACAGACAGAATAGAAACCATTTGGATTAAACCCTTCAAATCCACCCCACGAGTTAACGACTGTGGAGTGCCACAAGGATCCTCACTATCACCACTGTACTTCAACATCTACCAAACCCCAGTTATCAGAATCTTCAAGAAACACAACATCACATGCTACAACTATGCAGACGATACTCAAATCATCGACAAAATCAAAGACACCCAAGCCGATCATTCAAACCTAACCAACTGTCTGAAAGAAGTCTTCAACTGGATGAATACCAACAACCTGAAAATCAACCCAGGAAAAACAGAAATCATGATCATATCCAAAGACCAAGAGAAGGAAACCGCCTTCCCGTGGCCAACGGAAATGGGAATCGCACCAATACCAAGGTAGTAAAAAATCTGGGCGTCCCGATGGACAACACCCTAACCTTAGAGCCGCAAATAAACGCAACATTCAAGAAATGCTTCTTCCTCCTCCACACAGCAAGAAAAATACTACCTTTCCTCTCCTTCACACACAAAACACTCACTATCGTCGGCCTCATCATGTCAAGTATCGACTATGCAAACAGCCTCTACCTAGGAATACCAGAATACCTAATGAGGAAGCTACAACGGATCCAAACATAGGAGCCAGACTACTCCTCAAAGTATCCAGAAGAGACCACATCACCCCTGCCCTAAAAACACTACACTGGCTCCTAGTAAAACACCATCACCTTCAAAACAATGTGCATAACGCGCAGGGCAATCTGCGGACAAGGAGCAGAATTCCTACAAAAGAAAATAATCTACAAGCCAACGAGACCCCTCAGGTCAACCAACGAAATCCGCCTGGAACTAAAACCTTACATCAAGAAAAAACTCGGAGGCACCGCCTTCTACCACTTAGCCGCAAAAGCCTGGAACAACATCCCAAAAGAAATAAGGAACACCAAAGATCACCTTAAATTCAGAAAATTACTAAAAACCTGGCTCTTCAATACCAGAGACTAAAACCGAAACAGTAAGACAAACGACTAAATGGGAAAGGACACTGACAAGCCCCCAGAACTGACTGAGAAGCACTCAGGGCACTGGGAGGGGTGACGCCAGATAGAGTGGTACACATGCGAGACCCATGGAGACGGAGGCAACAACCCCAGCCAATCCTTACCATCCTCTACCGCCCTATAGCTACAACTAGGTACCATTGGTTTGTGAAACTGGCGAGATACCACCAATCACCACACTAACTGAGATTATGGACACTGGCAGGTGCACTAGCCATGTGGGTGGGGGTGAGGAACATGCAAGGTTGTTGACGGAACGGGCGGAAGAGGCAGCGAGATGTTCAAGGGGCCTCGAATACAAAACGAGCACGAACCCCCAGAGGCACATGGTGCCCAAGCACCCCATCGAGCGAGATTACGCGAACCCAACTGGTCAACTCAGGATAGAGATGCCAACTAACCGATACCACTAACTATTTCCTCCTCTGCATACAACTCTCACACTCCAAACCAAACACAAACCTCCAGCACAATAAACCGCACAAACTTCACCACACTGCAACAACAAAACAAACACACAGACTTGCACATCGGTACAAGACGACTACCGGCCGCATACACCCCAGACCCAGCCGACAGACCCACCGGGCTGAGGCTGCCAACAGTACATCACTGCTCTCTTGCACTTTTCCAGCCTCCACCCACTAACTCACCTGCCCTCTCTTTCAGAGCCGCCAGAGTGCCAGGGGAACCACTCCGGTGGTGATAATGTTAAAGGACATTTGTACCGCGCACTAACTGCACAAACACCTGACATGTGGCCAACAGATCCGCCATTCTGTCCCCGGTCAGATACACTCTGCAGTCGATCGTGTTCCACCGAAAACCCAGGAAAACCAGGTCCTGAGAGACAGTCATGGGGGATTTCCGCCAGTTCACCGACAGCCCAAGATGGAACAGGAGCTGGAGGAGAGACTGAAGGTTGCTGAAGGCTGATTGAGGACAAGGACTGCGCAGCAGCTAATAGTCCAAATACGGATGGATACCCTGAAGCCGAAGATGAGCTGTGATAACTGACGTCTTCGTAAAGACACGCAGTGCCGAGCTGAGGCCAAACGGGAGCACTCTGAACTGGAAATGCTCCTCCCCCACGGAAAAACGTAGGTATTTCCGATGCGGACTCCAAATCAGAATATGCATATAAGCATCCTGAAGGTCCACCACGCTGAGCCAATCGTCCTTCTGTAAAGAGGACTTTATCTGACAGGGCGTGATCATCTTTAATTTCTCTTGGGGTAGAGAGAGATTGAACTGGGAAAGGTCTAGGATGGTGCGCAGGCCGGTCTGGTTGGGTTTGGGAGAAAAACCTGCCCTGTTGCCGTCAGCAGGAATTTCCTGATGGAGTATCGACCCTATGGGACTTCTGATCCAGAAATCCCCTAAAACCAGAGGAAGACCGAGGCTGCAAAGACGTTCTCTGTGCCCTGAAAGGCGGTTTCACCAAGACAGACAATGACTTGGAGGTCTGGGTGCTGTCCTTAGTCTTAGTCAGTTCAACATCTGTTGAGTGAAAAAGCTCCTTGCCATCACATCAAAAGGCAGGACCAGAACTTTATCCTGCACCTCTTTAGAGAACTTGGTAGCGTGCCGCCAAGCCTGACGAGAGGTGTCCACACCAAGCATGAGGCCCTGGGCCGAGGTGTCGACATGATGCGCCGCGGCCTCCAGCATATCCTGCGCCAGGACCCTGGCATCTGACAATCCCGCTTTAAAATCCTTTAGTTTATTAGCGGGAAAGAATTCCTCAAACTCTGACAGACCTTACCACATTTTCATATTCGCCCCCGCTAATACCAGTTCCGCGTTAGCTTGACGTAACTGCAGGGGCTGAATTAGCAAAAATCTTCCTCCCCAAAGAGTCAAGAAGCTGGTCCTCTTTGGCCAGAACCTGCATTGCCGCTATAGACGACGACGAAGCGGGTCTGGGTTGTAATGTAGCAGCAGCCACCACCGTGGCGGAAGGGGGTGGACACGACGCTAAGGCCACTTCTAAAGAATGGAGCCTATAACGAGCGTCAATCTTTTGTTAACAAACAATCCAGAGTGTGGTTTCTCCCAGACTTTACGGACCTCGGCTGAAACATCCTTTTGCAAGAACAAGCCGGTGCACTCCAAAGGAGACAAGGTGAACGCCCCCAAAAGCACCCCTTCCTGCGGAACGAGTGCCTCGGGTACTGGAACATCCAAAAGACATGTCCAGCACCCGGTCATGAAAGGCTCTAACAGAGCGGGGCTGGTCCTCGCGGTCCTGATCCCCCTGTGCGTCGTCCGACACATCCGGATCAAGCTGCACAACATCTGGCAATGCTGGAAATTAGTCCACTGGAGACAACGGAGGCAAGGGAGTGAGGTCTGGTGGAGGCCCGGCCGGTAGAGGCGGCGCTGGCGGAATCACCGGTGCCACAACTGGGACCGACGGCGCAGGAGGGCATATCTCCCTAAACACGCCTCGAAAATACTTTTTCATGGGGTCGGAGCGCATTAGCTTTTGAAATTTGCCAAAAAAAGTGTCCTCCGACGATTTTGGGGCGACTGGAGGAGGCCTCTCATGAGCGAAGTAACTCCATGGACGTAAGGGAGAGGGTTGCCAAGAGGGCCCTTCTCCGCTGTTATCAACAGATCAAGGGCGCAGATGCCGCAGGGAGCGAGACGTTGTGCGGTAGGGGCATCCGAGTGTTCCAGTCAAAAACTGGACGAAAGGGATGCACACCAGGAAAACTATGTTCACCTGAAATGCCTCCCCCACACACCCAGCGCCGATGGCGTAGATGTAAGGGAGGTATCCAAAATGGCCGCCGTAGTCTTGGCGGGAGCAGCCGCGATTTTGTGAGTAACTGTTCTATTCAATCTCAACTTGTCTTTTGTAATTGGAACAGCCTTCGCAAATTGGAACAAAAACGAAGAATCTCCTACCTGAAAGACAGATTGGCGGTAGAATCCTGGTCAGCTTGATATTCGAAGTGAAGATCAAAAAATGGAGCGTGTGTATAAAGTTGTTTCCCAGCTGAGTTAAGGAATCTCCCTGGAAACCCCTCCGGAGCTCAGCTCAAATGCTTGGCCGCCGGAGGGATCACAGGGAAACCCTCACGGCGGAGAAAACCCTGCGAAGTGCTGCTGGGGAGCGTTGACTCCGCGAGACGGGCAGGAAGGGACTGAAGATCCGTCTCTACTCTCTGGTATTATTTATACTGATCCGGTACTGGATGAGATATTAGAGAGAAAGCATAAGGTTCAGTATAAGGAGGTAGTGTTAACTCAATAAAGATCAAATAGTGAAAGGTCTTGAAATTACCATATGAAGGAGTAGGTCAGAGAAGTCTAGTTGTTGGGGGAAGAGTCCATGCGTGCTCAAGACAGCTGAGGAAATATCAGAACTGATTAAAGAAGAACAATGTATGAAGGGTTTAAGAAAAAAATGTTTAGAGTGAACCAACACCAGCCGCTTACATGACAGTACTCAGCCGTTTAGTATAAATAGACGGCTTGTCGCCTGGAGCTTCCTTTCCGTACGCGAGGAACTGCTCTGCAATTGAGAATACAATGCTTCCTATTATAATGATGTTATGGCCAGTAAAGATTGGGTATGCAATACGCAGGTTTACAAAGGGAAGCCGACCTGGATGGTAAACACGGGACGAAGCCGAATGCAGTTGTGGGCAAAAGAGGCGTGGCTTGTTACTTTCGGTTTCAGATACCTCGTTCTGTTCTAATGCGGAGCTCTGTGAGCAAGTTGAAAAATAGGAATGAGGAGTAAGGAGGTGAGTAAGCGGCAACAAATGAAAATGTTGGAAAATAGAGAGATAGAAGGGTAGCAATGGCTATACTCACTTAGCGTTTGTTTACTCCTATGAGAGTAGCAACGTGTCGATCTTCTGGGATTCCGGCTGATATACAGGTAAGGAAGTGACCTCAGCTTCCTGCATTGCTCTATGGGAAAAAATGACTAGACTGCTGCTAGTAATATGGTCACAACCAGGCGCGGCCATGATGGAGTAATTACAATGTGGGTAATTTGTCTTTATGATCATTACAGCACCTGAGGAGAACTGCGACACGTGTGAAAGTGAGACAGGGGTCTCCACAGATGGGTAAGGGGTCTTCATCTTAGCCTTGACACAAGGAACCTCGGCCGAGCCAGTACTGCATGGCCTAGAATGTTTTTGAGACATGCCATCAGCCAGAATAGCCTTCAACGGAAGGACCTCAGCAACGTCGGTAACAGAGGAATTCCGGTCAGAGACCTCACTCCGTGCCCCTTCAACAGTACTGGCGTAACCGCTTGAGTGGGAACGATGAGGAGTACACCTCACCGACAAGACCTTAACAGGCCACTCAGAACTGTTGGTCACCTTAGCCTCCAAACGAGGGACCTCGGACCCGAGCCCGGTAAAAGCCCCTTCACGAAGGGCCTCGAACTTTAGTTTGGTACAGAAAACCTCAACAGAGGCCTCAGGGCATACCCCGGTGTCTTTACGGGACGCTCCAGTCAAGGAGACCTCGAAGCAAGCTCTGGTACCCGCCGCCTCAGTAGAACTGGGCCCATAAACAGCCTCCAAAAGGAGGGGCCTCTGTTTGTAATCCAGTGTCAATAGGGCCCTTACGGAGGCCCCGAGAGAAAACTCTGGTACACTTTTTAGGCCTAGAAGGCCCCTCAGGGCAACCCCCGGTAACAGAGCTTTTGATGCTCCTCCCGGACCGGGAAGACCCCGGGAAGGAATCTCTCGGGCCGGGGTGCCCTAAAAAGTAAAGAACTCACTGGGCAGTTCTTCTTCTCGTCGATGAAAGTTTGAAAGTGCGTAGGGGGAGTGCGCTGAAACACCTCCTCCCACCGCTCTAAACGATGATGAAGTGCCCGGACCGAAAGGGAATCGCGGTAAAAACCCCGAGTCCCACCGGTGATCCGGACCCAAACACTCAGAATGGGGATCCGCCCTAGCGAAGCGTCGCTCACAGGAACAACAAATAGGAAAATCTAACTGAAACGGCATAGACGGACTGCACACGACCGCTAAGCCGGAGCAGGAGAGGACGACACTGGAAGGAAAAAAATCTTCCAAAGATGCAGGTGTGTCCAGTCCCGATTGAGAGGAGAAAAGGACGGATGGGCGATGCGCTGGCCGGAGCTAAGGAGGGTGGGGTTACGGCCGCGTGCGGTACCCCGCGTAAAAAGAGAGGAAGGACACATTTTTGAAAAATGTGATGCTTTTTACAAAGTTCTCTGGTCCCGTCCCACAGGACGGAGGAATATCTCATAAGTATGGAGGAAAGGGGACAGGACGTAGTAGTAAATAGAAATGCGCCAGCAAAGCACTCTGCTGCCACAGAACACTCTGCCAAATCAGCACAAGCAACACTTTAAAAAGACGCACAGCATCATCAGTGACGCAAGGTACATAGGTTACAAATCCAAGTGGCTGGTTGGCGTGACCCTATACCTACCTGCTCCATAAGAGATGCCAGCCTCTTTTGCTCATCTTCCATGTGGGTTCCTCCTCATACATCAGCGAGCATAAAATGACAAATAATTGCAATTCAAAGCATAAAATAAGCAGTGTTGCATAGCAACTGGCTATGCAATTCTGCTAATTATACTGACGCTTGTGTAGCACAGCTGGATGTTTTAAAATTACCCTGTTCATAAAAAGCACAGCTCACCCTGCGTTTTTCTCTTCGCTCAGGGGTCTTTCCACCCTCTTTTCCCCTGTTCACTGCAAGTTCAAAGGGGCTATTGGGGAGAAAGAGAAAGAGAGAGAGAGAAAGAGAGAAAGAGAGAAAGAGAGAAAGAAAGTAATAATCTCCTCCACTCTTAAAAGTGCCAAAGTTCTGAGCGTCCACCAGGGTTCTGGGATGGCGAGGAGTGATAACTGAGTGCCCCCATTGTGGCAATAAAGATCTCCCTGAAATTCATAAGCTGAGCTTCGCTAAGAGATGAGCACTCAAATGCATTTGTTTGTTGAACAATGTATTTTTGAGAAACGCTTAATGTTCTTTGAACTGCTCAAACAACAGTTTTCATCAACATATGATTGTTTCTTGTAAACACAGTTCAAGCATGCTATGGTCATGCAATTCGGGGGTGGGTATGATCTCCTGGCACAGTCCCCGATAAAGGCCAACATACACAACGAGCTGATCCCTAAGAGGGCTATTGCGTTACTATCAGGTTATCCTCAACTTCCAGTCTCGTTCCTTCTTAAAACTTAAGCAGAAATGGGAAGATGTGGGCACACTGGAACTGGAAGATTGACAGGAAGCCTTGATGTGCCTGCCATCCGAGCTCGACTGTCGGGATAGACCAGGACTTGATCAGGAGCACTGTAGAAGAACTCGAAGAGTAGCCATAGCGTTCTTGCTACCAATGTATCCCTTTGTATCTCTGAAGTAAACTACAAAGGAATCAATCAGTCAAAAGATGGAGACAACACTGCACCAGATCTCAGAAATTACGCAACACCGTTGACTGCAGGAGAAGATGAAAGCTAATATCAGATGCAGTCCTCCAAGGAATAATAACAGCAAGTAACAGAAACAAGGGAACAATGACAGTAGATGTATAGCATTAACATAGGTCAAAGAATGAATCATAGTTTGGCTTACCAAACAATGAGGGTGAAAAGGTGCCAACTGGAAACTCTGCACAACCGAGCCTATCCCTAACACACGACGGCACGAGGACGCCTAAGCGGGTGCTGTAGTCTCTAGTCCAGTGCCTGCCCCGACGGAACGAGGACGCCTGTCGACCTTAGCACCGGTAGAAGTCTCTAGTTTGTGCGCCTTGTTTTTTGGGTTCTGCAGGTTCTCCCTGAGCCAGCGTGGCAATCATTCCATCCAGCTTGGACCAAGGTAGAAATGTATTTACTGCAACGTGAAATGATTCTTCCAAAGGATTAATGCCAAGGTGCAGTGTGAGGAGGAAATCCGGCAATCCCGTGGTAGGAGTTGCAGCGTTCCAGAAGCAAGAAGCAATCCCATGTGTATGAAGTATGAGGCAGGGCACCAGGGAAAATGCTTATGGTGTCTCGTAGGAATGACAGGGCATAGAATGGTCAAACGTTCCGGGGTCTATATACAACGGGTCGCATAGTATTCAGATCGGGAGACAGACGGTTTGTAAACAGAAGGCAAAGACAAGTCAAAGCACGAACCGTAGTCGAGAACCAGGAGAGACTAAGCAAGGAAAGGGAGGGCAAGATCAAAAGGACCAAAAGGCAGAAGTATTAAACAGGTACAAAAACAGTAGCCACGATTCAGGAAACAAAACCAGAAGCGGCGAGTGCAGCAACCTGGAAGCATTATAATGGGTAGCCGCGACCTCGCTTGGCTCCTGCTCTCCGAGGCAAGGCAGCGTAACGTTGCGAGCGTGGAGAGGACGCCATAGTCGCCATGGCAACCTCGCAGCATGTGTTCTGGAATAACGAAAACGAAGCCAAGGAAAAGCATGCTGCGGGACGCTCGAACGAGTGGTACTGTGAGCAGAAAGGGTTTTGTTCGTAAAGGTAATGTTCCCAGGCTTTTGAATAGAGAGGATGCCTCTGAAGTCCGTAAGGCTTGCTTTCTGGGGCTAATCCTGACATCGACTTAGGCTAGTTCAATAGAAAATTCTTCACATGGTTTACTATGCACAAGATTTCCTCTTTAAATGTGGTTGGGATGTGACTTTTTTTATTCTATCTATTTGGGTATATTCATGTAGCAAACCTTTACATTTTATAGACACTCATCTTGCTAATGTCTCACTTTAGCAGTCCACAAAGATGCTGTATTGTTGCTTATTTGATGTCTTGGGTACAAATAACTTCTGGTGACATAAAAATATTATTACAACATTGCTAATCAAATATGTTTGTTTGCTAATTAAAATTATCTTGGCAAATTCTGCTAATCAATTTTTGAAAACAAATGAATGCCTTGGTATTAGGAATAAAAAAAACAATACATTCTACATCTCTACCATAATGTGCACATGATCCTGCAGACAAGGGCTAAGAGGAAATTTCAAAGTCATATCATCGCACACACTAGTTTGATGCCAGAGATAACATTTGGGTGCTATTACTTAGGGCTGGGACAGGGAAGGTCGGAGGTTCGTGCCCCCCTTCTTGTGGGATCGTTCTTCACAGAGCTCTCAATCCCCTTGTGGGCTTGTAGGCACATTCTTCCTGGGATACGAACGCTGGCAACATGAGACAGTGAAAGGTCTTATGAATCTCTGCAGCTCTGGCCTCTCACCGGTGCCCATGCTACAACCGATTTTGCAGTGTGTGGCTTGGGCATGCGGCCCTGGCTGCAGCACAACACTAGGCCTTGATTTCAATATGGTTGCTATAATCGAATATGGTGTTTGATTCCCAATACACTTTAAAGCAAAAACACGCACCATCCTCTCTCTACTATAGTCCATGCTAACACCCCCCCATCCCCCTGTAATCTCCCCAAGGCCCTACTGCACAATTCCAGGCCTCTGCCAAATTCGAAAGCGCTTGGGGGTCTGGAACAATCGCCCCTCTGTCCCAACATTACCCCATTTCGTTAATACTACATTAAACTCCCATGTTAGCTTCTCTTCCTCCTTCACCATCCTTTCATCTTCCAATCTTTCAGCTTCCAAGTATGGCGGGGACCCTTCCTTTGGTACCCATGTCCTGCATACGTACCCGTAAACTTTCTCCCACCTGGGCTTATTGTTCAGGATATATATCCTCCATTCCCTGCTAAATCTACCCAGTGTTCTATGTAGTTCTCAGGGTCGGGAAACAGCAGTGGTGCCTGGGGCGTGAATACATTGCTCTATAGCAACCAGGCGTGCTTTGTCAGGGTTGTCAGTTTGTACTGAACTATTCTTCTGTACTCCAATTGAGACCATCTTCATTCCGCTACTAGGCACTGCTGGCCTAGTGCCTAGTGCCTAGTGCCTAGGCCTAGCACCGAGCTGGCAAGTGCAGAAGATCACCAGCACAAACACGATCACTGGTACCAACATTTTTACGATCACCCCCACCCAGGATGGTGCCCAAGGAAAAAAGGTTGTCAAACCAAGTGTCCTGTATGCCAGCTTCTGTTTGCATGTGCGTGCCGAGGACCTGTAGGGCCCCTATTATGTTGGTAAGAGGCCCATTTTCTGCGTCATTAGGCGATCCGTAGGTGCAACATCAATCACCAATGTTTTTACAGACTCCCTCCTTCCATGGCTGTGAGGAGGTCTAGCAAATGGTGATTCTGCAGCGTCATCAACCTGATTGCCCTGCTCTGGCAAGATGCAGAATATAGGCCACTCTGGTAGCATTGTGGTGGAGATGTCAAATATTGATGTAGGTATTGGAGCAGTCAAGTCACCTGGTCCCACTATCAGATGTTCGTCAAACACCAACCGATGTGCCAAGTGCAACAAAGCCAGCAAGCAGGTGTGCCTCCATGATGGTGGTAGGTGCAGAAATGCCTGTTAGCCGTACACCCAATAGTTGTCCATCAATGTAGCAGTACCTTTCTTGAGAAGAACAAGTTACTCTCTTACCTGGTAACTTTCTTTCGATGGGATGGTCCGACGACGTATTCCATATCTATGACGGGTAATGTCCACAGCTGTGCTGCTTCAGAACATTTTCGGCGTCTGCGTCCTGCGTTGATGCGCCGTCCCCGAGGACCTCCTCCGACGGCCGACGTCACCCGATGTGATAAGTAGGACGCACGACGCCCGTAGCCTCAGTTGTCGTTTTTCCCCCCCAGAACGTGTGACACCAGTTTTCTGCCAGTCAGACACACGAGGCCTTGCGGAACACAAGCTGCAATCGCATAAGAAATTCTGCAGTGGGGAAGGTAGGGAGGGAGCGATCTGGAATACGTCGTCGGACCATCCCATCGAAAGAACATTACCGGGTAAGAGAGTAACTTGTTCTTCGAGGGGATTGGGTCCTCCGACGTATTCCATATCTATGACAGACTCCCAAAGCAGTACCAAGCAAGGAGGTGGGAAAAGAATTTAAAACACAAATTTAGCATGCCCAATCAAATTGCGGAATAAAGAACTGCCTTGCCAAAGGCCAGATCCTGCCCTCGGATGGAATCGAGGGAGTAGTGACGTACAAAAGTATGCACCGAAGCCCAGGTGGCTGCATCACAGATGTGACGAATAGGAACACCCCTCTGCAGGGCGGTAGACGCGGCCACTCCCCTGGTAGAATGGGCCCGCAAGCCAGCCGGAGGATCCTTACCTGCCAAGCGGTAACACTCGGAGATCAGCTTGTCCCAAACGCTTTCCTGCGTAACCAATGAAAAGTTGATCGTCCACTCTGACCCGGGACATGCGCGAAATATAAAAGCTCAATGCTCTCCTAGGATCAAGCCTATGGAGCCTCTCTTCTTCCTTACCAGGATGTGGAGGAGGATAGAACGCCGGAAGAACAACCTTCTGGCTCAAATGAAATTCTGAAACCACCTTCGGAAGAAAGGAAGGACAAACTAAGGACAACCCTGACCTTATGAAACACAGTGAAGGGTGGCTTAACTGAAAGTGCCGGTAACTCACTCACTCTGCGAGCTGAAGTAACCACAACCAAAAACACAGTTTTCAGAGTTAACAGTCTCAAAGGGCAAGAATGCAAAGGCTCAAACGGAGCACCCCTAAGAAACTTAAGAACAAGGTTCAAATCCCAACCGGGCACCAGAAAAGCTGACGGAGGGAACACATTACTGAGCCCTTTCAAAAACTGAGAAATTAAAGGAATCTTAAAATAGGAACATTCTACAGACAAGCGCTTAAATATGGACAGCGCCGCCAGGTAACCTTTAATGGTCCCCACTTGCAAGCCCCTGTGGGCCAAGGAAAGCAAAAAAGACAGAACCATGGGAATGTCACACTCGAAAGGATCCACATTCTTAACTCTGCACCAGTCGCAGAACTTTCGTACAGAGACTTTGGTGCCGGCCGAGAGCAACACCTCCATCACGTCTTCAGGGAGGTCCCAATCCTTATACCTCAACCTTTCAGAAGCCAAGCGTGAAGGTTGAGGGATCTGACCTCTGGATGGAGAACCTGACCCCCCCCTCCCGTGAGAGCAGATCGTCTCGGTAGAGAAGACGACGTGGAGGGCAGATGGACAAGTCGAGAAGGTCCGGGTACCACGTCCTCCGGGCCCACGCCGGAGCAATGAGGATCATCCGGGAACCGAACCGACATAACCTCCGCAGTACTTGCGGGATGACGGGGACTGGAGGAAACGCGTACAGCAGTGGGAATGACCACTCCACCACGAACGCGTCTCCTAAGGCTCCTTTTGGAGGAAATTCCCGCGAGCAGAACCTCTCGCACTTCCGGTTGACACTGGAGGCGAAGAGATCCACTTGAGGGGTCCCCCAAAGGGCGAAGATCTCCAGGAGAATCTCCTGAGCCAGCTCCCACTCGTGAGAGATCGTGCTCTGCCTGCTCAGAGCGTCCGCCGTCTCGTCGTCGTCGTCTCCGGCCAGATGAACAGCCGAGATCGAAATTTCCTGCTGGATGGCCCAGAACTCGAGCTGCATCGCCTCCCTGCACAGAGGAAGTGACCCTGCCCCCCTTTTTGTTGAGGTAGTGCATGGCCACCGTGTTGTCCGTTAGAATCAGGACACTCTTTCCTCACACAGTCAGGAGAAAAGCCTTCAGGGCAAGCCTGACGGCCCTCAGCTCCAACAGATTGATATGGAGTCTGGACTCCGACGGAGACCAACGACCTCTGACTGTCAACTCGTTGGGATGAGCTCCTCATCCCGTGAGGGATGCGTCCGTCACGATCGTCACCTCCGGCGAGGGCAGCCAAAATGGGGCCCCATTCATCAGATTGCCTTCGACAGCCCACCACAGAAGGTCCTGGGCGACCGAGGGCAGCACCTGAACAGGGTCTGACATCCTGCCGGAGGACTGAGACCACTGGAGCTTGAGGGCCCACTGCAAAGATCTCATCTGCAGACGATCCTCTGACACCAGAAGAATGCAGGATGCCATGAGGCCGAGCAGTCTCAAGAACTCGGACGCTGGGAGAGTCTGGGCAAGTTGATACTTGTGCACCATCTGCTGAATGTGAAGAGCCCTCACCTGGGGAGGAAAACACTGCCCCATGGATGTGTCGAGCACTGCTCCGATGTACTGGAGCCGCTGTGTTGGCGTCAAATGGGACTTCTTTAAATTGAGGGAGAAGCCCAGCTTGTGAAGGGAGTGGCAGGTGACGGACAGATGATCCAGGACTTGCTCGGGAGAGCTCCTCTGATCATCCAATCGTCCAGGTAGAGGTAGACGTGAATCCCCCCTTTCCTGAGATGCGCTGCCACCACCACCATGAGCTTGGTGAAAATCCTCGGGCGGAGGTCAATCCGAACGGCAGGACCCGAAACTGAAAGTGCGAGTCGCCAACCACAAACCTCAGGTACTTCTTGTGCTTGGGATGGATCGGCACATGGAAGTAAGCGTCCTTGAGGTCAGAGACATCAACCAGTCCTGAAGTTGAAGGGCCTGGATGACTTGAGAGAGAGTAACCATCTTGAACTTGTCCTTCCTGAGGTGTTTGTTCAAACCGCGCAAGTCCATGAGGGGTCTCAATCCCCAGTCTTCCTTCGAAATCAAAAAATAAGGGGAATACCATCCCTTGGTTCCTCTCCGCTACAGGCACCAGTTCTATGGCGCCTTTCTCCAGCAGGGCTTGAATTTCCTGGGCAAGGAGCGGATCCGGACTCTTCAAAGAGAGGTTCCCAGGTGGATTGTCGTGAGGCCTCTGCCGAAAGCGAAGACAGTAGCCGTGGGTTATGATCTCCAGAACCCACACATCTAAAGTAATGGCACGCTACTCTACAAGATGCTGCGCCAGCCTTCCCCCAACCGGCGAACCATGGGACCTGGCCTCATGACTGAGTGGTAGCGGCTGCGGTGTTGCCTGAGGGCAAAGAGGCAACTGCCCGAGCGGCCTTGGCACCTCGAGTACCCTGTTTTCCACCTCTGGCACTCTTACGGTGGCCTCTTTGACTGACAGCTCCTCTCGCTTTACTGAAGGACGAGTAATAGTTAAAAAGGAACCTCCCCCCTCCATTGTTGTCCGCTAGGACGAAAAGGCAGAGGTTGTCGAACTGCAGCGCCCAACGACTTTGCTGCAGCTTTGGAGGTCTGCAATCTCTCAAGGCTCTCGTCAGCCTTGCTGCCAAAAAGATGTTCACCGTCAAATGGCATGTTGAGGAGCCGGGACTGCACATCAGGAGCGAGCCCAGACTTCCGCAACCACGCAAACCTGCGTATTACGGTGCTCGCCACCATGGACCGGCTGACACAATCTGCCATGTCCAAACCCGACTGAACGGCCTCACACATGGCATCCTTGCCATCCTGAACCATAGCAAGGAAACCATCCCGTTCGTCCCCTTCGGGAATATGTTCAGCCGCTAATGCAACACAGTTCCACAGAGTGTGTGTGAAACAAGACAAGGCACATACGGAGTTGGCCGTCTGAAACCCCATACCCCTAAAGAAAACATTTTCTTCGCCCAGCCGTCAAAACGTTTGTCATCCCTATCCGGAGGGATGGTAGGATACGACGCCTGCTTTGCCGGGGCCGTAGCCGCCTGCACCACCAAACTCTCCGGAGTGGGGTGCCTGAACAAGTAGCAGGGGTCGCTACTGGCTGGACGGTATTTTCGCGCCAAAGACTTGCCCACTGCCGGGAGATTCTCCGGAGCAGTCCAAGCCATCGCCACCCTTCTCTGCAGAGCAATATGAAACAGCAGTACCGGGTCAGTGGGGGGGGGGGGGGGGGAGGCCAAGATCAAGGATGTCCATGAGATCATCCAGAACAAACTCCCCTGGGGGAGCCGACCGTCCCAAGTACTCGGTGACCTGAGACATGAGGCGCTGGTACAAAGAATCGGCATAAGTGCCAGGCTCCGGCCTACAAACCTCCACCTCGGGAGAGGTGTCCAGTCCACTGGCATCATGCAGTGACTGCCTCAGGTCATCAAACTGGCTTTGGCCCGAGAGAAGCTCATCTGGCACCGTAACCGGAACCAAGCCTTCATCACCCTCTGAAATGTACTCCAGGCGGTGAGAGGAAGACACCTGGGGACCAAAGCTATGCCCGACTTTAGCCAGAGCCTTTCTAGGGGCTAACCCCGTACCACGGGGCCCCTCTGACACCACCACCTCGAAAGGCGTCGAGGACGCAGAACGAGTCGGCGTCAAGAGAATCAGCGTTGATGTCAGCTGCAGCGACACCAGCATCGACGGCGTCCACACAGGCCTCGAAGCCGGAGCTCCGATCGTGTCTCTTGACGACCTAGGCGCCGACGACCCCCTTAGAGGCGGAGCCTCGAGAGAGAGATCGTCAACTATCTCTGCGCCACAGGCGTCGACGTCTTCCTCGAAGACGGCACATGATCACGCGGTCCTGAGCACGTCGAGGACCGGGACCTGGAGCGGGCATGGCGAGAACGGCTACCCTTGTCTGAGCGGGACCTCTCCCGCGAGCCGTGCCGACCACCCGAGCCCGAAGGCGTACGGGCGGTGTCTCTCGACCGGTGCTGAACGACCCCACTCGGAGGTGCGGACGGACCGGTGCCCTGCGATTCGAGAATCGCCAATATTTTCTTCCCGAAGGAAGCCCATTCCTCCGGTGTCACTTGCATGGAGGGATAAGCGACCCGCCGACAGGCGGAGTCCTCGGAAGAGGACGGGGAAGGCGACCGATGCCGGTGCTTCTGGGAATGCCTCGAAGAGGCAGAGGAGTGGCGAGACAGACTCCTGGAAGGAGACCAAATGGACTCCGACGATGACGCGGAGAGTCGCCTCTCGAGTCATCCGTCGAAAGCCCCGTAGACCTCGACTTCCGGGGCTTAGACACCCGACCTACCAACAACAACTTCTTGCGCTCCCGCAAGGCCTTGGCCGTGAGCGACTGGCAGTCAACACAGTCGTCCGTATCATGGGCCTCCCCGAGGCACCAGAGGCAGGCGTTGTGCGAGTCCGTGACCGACATCTTGGACCCACAGTCCCCGCATTTCTTGAAGCCCAGACGCGGGGTAGAAGACGAGGTAGACATCGTCGCGAACAGGCTTTTTTCCCAAAAACCAAACAGGTTCAAAGAACCGAGAAGAACAACTCCAAAGAGTCGAGGCGTACCGAGATTCACGAAGCGAACACGTTCGCGGAAAAAACAGAACTGAGGCTACGGGCTTCGTGCGTCCTACTTATCACATCGGGTGATGTCAGCCGTCTGAGGAGGTCCTCGGGGACGGCGCAACGACGTCGACGCAGGAAATTTTCCGAAGCAGCACAGCTGTGGCCATTACCCGTCATAGATATGGAATACGTCGGAGGACCCAATCCCCTCGAACTTCAATATATAATGTCTTCCTGCACCTATTGGTCCCCACAAAGACATTCCCTTTGTTGTAGGAACATAGTTCGGATTCTTCCTGTTTCTGCACCTTCACTGGCTTCTCAATTGCCTCGATCCATGCGAGTTTGCCATTTGCTCATTACAGTAGTCGCTGCATATGCGGTTCACTTTTTGGATCACTTCCTCTACTAATCCTCCCGCCATGCAGCTCATAGTGGTTCCTTGCCATCTACCTGCCAGAAACCTTACTCCTTCAACTTCAGGTATGGTCTATGCAAGCAATGCACACTTTTGGGGTTTTGAGCACATTGCAGTTGATCAGAATCCACAACTTCGAGTAACAGGCTTCGTGCCTGGAAAGTGCTTCGCAGCCTGTATATAATGTCAATTGGAGTAAACATTGAGCCTCCAAAAAAGTTTCCTGTGGTATTAAAAACCTCTGACCATAACAGCACATTTCGCATCAGGGTGTGCACAAGGACCAGCCTCCACCCATCATGAGAAAGGACATAAAACCACTATCAAGTCTCGGAATCCGTTACACCGTTCCCCCATGTCTGCATAATCAACATGGTTTGCGGAACGGCCCAGTAGGGCGGGTCTGGGTAACTCGAATAGTTCTTAATGTATGTTCAGTACTGTATGTCCGACATGTGGTGCAATGAATAGCCATGGTGGTTAATGCCTCTTGCAGATTGGAGACAAACCAGTCCTGCTGTACGTCTGCAGCAATATGGTGTTTCAACACATGAGAAGGATTAAGCAGTTGGTCGAACGCGACCAGTAGCAACTCGTGAGGCATAACTGCTCTGCCAGATGTTTCCTGCCACCATAGGAAACCTATGGGGGACTGTTTGCAGCCCCTCTTTATTCATAGATCCTTCTTTTCCTGTGGTGCCCGACCCTGCAGCTCAATTAGTTGTTCAACAGGTAAGGAATTGTAGGAGTATGGTAACTGCTCTTTGCTCTGTCACTACTGGGTACTCAAACATTTGGAGGGAGATATGCTGCTTATTTTATCGCTGCATCCGCGGCAGCGTTACTGAGTGAGACCTTGTCCGTGTTATTAGTATGGGTGGTGCATTTCACCACCGCCGTCAAGGAGGGCTGGGACAGTGCGGTCAGTATTTCGAACAGTGCTGCATGACCAGAGACCAGTCAGCGCTCCTGAACCCCCTCCTCTTCCATCGTGCCAGTCCTGCATGCACCGTGGTAGTGACGTAGACTGAATCAGAAAAGATGGTGACAGCACTCTAGAGACGCTAGAAGCACATTTATGAGCGCAATAAGTTCTGCAGCTTGGGCCGAATAGTGCATGGGTAATCTTTTCTAACAAAGTTACTCGCCATAGTGACTACCTTACTCCTAGTCCATAGTCCCCTTTCCTCCATACTTTTGGGCCATTCTGTCCATCAGGAGGGGACCAGAGCACTTTTGAAGCATCAAAAATGATTGTTTGTCCTTTTATTTTTACGCTGGGCCACTGCACGTGACCGAGCCCAGCGTTCCTGAGCTCTGCCCCGTACATCACCCTTCAATAGTGGCCATAGTTCAAAAGGCACCCTACACGTGGGAGAGGAGACGCGCCGGGGAGCAGACAAGTGGAGGACGTGGGACCGAGTGCTCGGATGGGGTCCGCGGGCACACTCTGTGGGCTTATGCACACTCCGGGTGCCACTGAAGGCCTGTGTAGACAATTGTCCAACAGGGGTGCATGAGCTCCGCCCGCCCTGCACATACCCCCTGCCCACCTAAATCGTGGCGGCTGAATAGCTACTACCTCAGCTTTCCCGAAAACCGTGGAATATTTCAAGATAAACTCCCAATCGGTCGATGACCCAGCAGTGGTTTGGGAGGCCTATAAAACTGTACTCCGAGGTGAGGTGATCTCCTGGACATCCGCAAAGAAAAAGGAACATACACGCAAGGTAACAGTGGCAGAGAAGGCGGCCGAAGAGTGGGAGGCCAAGTATATACAGAGCGGTACCCCTTAGATACATCGATCCCTTCTAAGGGCCAATGAGTGCCTCCGGAATTTTGCACTTGACGATGCGAAACATGGTCACTGGGTAACACAGGTGCGCATTTACGAACAATGGGACAAAGCAGGCAAGCTGCTAGCTTGGCTGGAGAAGAGGGAGGAATGTGAAAGAAATTACAAATAGTCGCAATGAGCTGCTACAGCACGACTGCCATAGCAGAGACGTTTGCGGAATACTACGCCACACTTTATCAGGGCCCAACTGTCCCAGTAGATCTCTCCATACTAGATAACATTTTGCTCCCCCAGCTGACTGTCTCACAACGAGCGCAGCTGGATACAGATCTCACAGAAACCGAAATAGCAGAGGCCATTGGCCAGCTGAACTCTGGGAAAGCACTGTGTCCTAACAGATTCCCAGTCGAGACTTGGAAAAAACTGGGTGGTGAGGCAATGGCGACCCCGTTACACAAATGATTTCTCCATTGCAGAGACCAAGGTATCCTCCCCCCAGACCTACGCAGGGCTAGCATAGTAGTCATCTGCAAGTCTGGAAAACCCCCAGAGCACTGTAGTTTGTATAGTGCGTTTTCACCGATCAACGGGGAGGCCAAAATTCTAGCTAAGGTACTTGCGACATGACTGCAGACAGTCATCCTCATTGATCCACCCCACCAATGCGGCTTCATGCCGAACAAATCGACACGCATGAATCTACAACGCCTCCATTTACTCCTAGAACGGACACCGATCCTCCACACTCCCCTCGCCATGTTAGCAACTGACTTTGAGAAGGCATTTGACACAGTGATGTAGGAAAGCCTATGCGATTTGGTGAAACATTCCTGGGATGGGTGAAGCTGCTGTACGAATCCCCACAAGCAGAGGTCAAGGTCAACGGATGGTCCTCCAAGCCCTTTTCACTGGGCAGGGGTACTCGACAGGGGTGCCCCCCTGACCTCTATTATTCGCGTTGGCTATCGAACCCTTAGCCCTAAGGCTTTGCCAAACCAATAGATGGAAGGGCCTCAGCTGGCCAGAGGGTGGGCAGGACAAACTCTCTATATGCAGACGACCAGCTTATATATCTAGGGAACCCGGCTCACTCCTGTCTAGTGGTTACACAAAAACTGGCAAGTTTTGGCACATTTAGCAGACTGCAAGTCAATTGGGGAAAATCGGTCCTCTTTCCGATCAAATGGGGAGAGCATGCTATACCGCCTGACTGCCCATATCAGATTGAACATTAATGTTTTCGCTACCTGGGTATTCAGATCTCAGGGGACCTCATACAGTATGTTCCCCGTAACCTACACCCAGTTATCGACCGACTCGCTGGCGACGTCTGGCATTGGAGACACCACCCTCTGACGCTGGTGGGCAGGGCAGCCTTGTTAAAAATGCTAGCGCTGCCCCGAGTTCTATACGCCTTCCAAAACGCTCCGCTCTGGATCCCCGACCCGGATTTCCACCGGATAGACTGCCTTCTCAGGGAACTCATAAGGGGCGGGGGACACCCACGTATTGCTCTTAGTACACTCCAACAATCAATCTGGGAGGGGGGCATAGGCCTACCACATCTTCAACAGATTACTGGGCGATCCAAATGTCTGTAAGCAACGACCTGCTCCATGGTAATCGGGAGTTGCCACACATCAGAACTGAAACTCGGGGTCGACCAAACACCTCGCCCATAGCGTTGCTTCATCAACCCCTCACTAAACCCCCACCACAAATGACAGCAGCATACATTACCATGGTATGGAAGAGAGCACATAAACACATCGGCTGGGAGCACAAGGTGACCCAGATGCAGCCGGGTGGAACAACAGTAACCTAGCAGAGATGAACAAATTACTGATATGGCTGCGATGGGCCAAGGCCCAGATCACAGTGGTTGGCGATGTCCTCACCGAGGGTGTGCATCTCTACGGCAGAAATATGGACTCCCGCAGAGAGAACACTACCACTACACACAAACTACCCATGCACTGCGTAGAAACATACCCTCATTTGCAAATGTGCCACAATGTACTCCCATAGAACGCAATCTTCGTAGAATGTGTACCCGTCAAGGTCACGTCCACCCTATACAATGTCAGAACGGCCTTTGCCACTCCGGGACTGGTTACTTTAAAGCAGAAATGGGAAGTATATGTGGGCACCATTGACCCGGAGCATTTGATCCTAGCGCTGATGCACCCAAGGGAAAGAGCAAACGCTTCAAGAATTTGCTTGGTACAGCTTAAGATATTGCACAGAGTGTATTATCCTAGGGTGGAACTGTACAAATGGGGTTGGGCTTCCAGTCCAAATTGTTTGCGATGCCGGGAGGGGAGGGAACCTTCATACATATCCTGTGGGAATGTCCCCGAATCCAAAAGGTACTGGCAACAATGCTGCAATAAACTGGCAGAAACGCTGGGAAGAGAGGTGCCAATGGACCCTAAACTGCTACTGCTGGGTATACCCGACGAACAACTCACTAGTAAATGGGGAAAAAAAGAGTATTTTCACGCCAGCGGGACTGATTAAGCAGAACTTTGCCTATCTGTGGGGCTCACCAGAGAAGCCGGTATTGGCCCAATGGATCGCGGATATGGACATATGTGCTACAATGGAACATCGCATATACACAGCACGTGGCTGCCCAGTGGAGGCCAAAAAGATATAGGGCAAGTGGGAGGAAGGAAACTACTAGGAGTTCTGGGGACACTATAAAAGGGGAAGGACCCAATTGCCTGAAATGATTTGATAGTATTTAGCTACTATACTGTATCATTGAACCCGCACTCCAGGCCGCAAACAGCCAATTGTAAGGAAGTGTATGTATGTTTGTATGTTTATGTAAGTCTTCAAAATAATAAAAAGATTTATTAAAAAATGAAATTTAAAAAAAAAAAAAAAAAAAGGCTTACGACAACGCGGTGAAGACCACATTCAGATCCCATTTGGGATGACAGGCCCGAACCGGTGGAAAAAGATGAAGACCTGCAAAATATCTCTTGATAAGCCGCAATGACGGATAAATATGTCCTGCATGATAAGACATGGATGCATGGTCAGATACAATAGACACGACACAGTCAATAGAAGCCTGTCTGAGATCAAGCTCTTTGGCTAGACACCAATAACAAAATAGGAGCGACTTTCTCCTGTATTGATCTCTCGTAGAGGGCTTACGTGCAGCTTGAATTATACGCATGTTATCCTCGGAGAGGTTAAACTGCGCTAACGATGGGATCTTTGGCACCAGGCCGCCAAGCTGAAGGATTGTGGGGAGGGGTGCCACAACTGGCGATTGCTCTGGTGAAGGTCGGGAATCTGCAGCAACCTCATCGGAGAGCACACCGACCGGTGCTGCAGTTCGGAAAACCATAACCTGGCTGGCCACCAAGGAGCTATGAAGAGGACATTGCATTTGGAGGCACTCCTGAGTTTCCAGAGTGACCGATGAATCGGCGACAAAGGAGGAAACGCGTAAGCCTTCATGTTGTCGCACAGGATCTCGAGGGCTTCCCACAAGGAAGACACTCCGACCTACCCTGGAAGCAAAAAGAGGATGTTTCCGGTTTGACGAGGTCACAAAGAGATCCACTGCTGTAGAACCCCAGTGCTGGAAGATTTTGGTGAGAACATCAGTGTTCATGTCCCACTCATAACTCGCCGCAGACTGGCAGATTAGGGAGTCTGCAGCCACATTGATGTGACCTGGAATGTGCATAGCTTGAAGCCAGACATTGTGATGGATAGCCCAATTCCAAATTTGGATAGCAAGGTCCACCAGAGGAGGAGTCATGGTGCCTCCCCCACTTGTTGATGTAAAACACCACTACGGAATTGTCCGCGCAAATTCGAACCACACTGTTGGTGATAGGGTTCCATGTCATTTCATCGCGGGATGTTTTTTGCTGGGTTTTTTACCGCACATTTTTTATCAAAAAATCCCCATCGATTTTTACCCTCCAACGCCCCCATTCCCTTTCAGTTTATATCTATTACCAAAAACCCACATCCAATATATATATAATTTTTTAATCCCCCACCAAACAAAAATTTGATGGGTCTTTTCCATAAAAAAATTCCCGGTAAAAAAACACTGCGAAAGAACGTCCCGCGATGAAAGGACGGTGTACCGGTGATAGAGGGTTGAAAGCCTTAAGCGCCAGAAATCCTGCCAAGTGCTCTAGGTAATTGATATGGAACCGCTTGTCCTAAGGCGTCCACAAATTCGTACACCTAGAGGTGGCGCAGTGTCACTCCCCAATCCCAGAACGGAGGCGTCTGTAGTAACCGTTGCTTGTGGGCAGGGCTCCTGGATGCAGGTCCCCCATTGAAAGGTTGCTGGCAGATGACCACCATTAAAGATCCGCTGTCATGCAGGATGTGACTGTAATCATCTTGGAGTCTGAATCCGTAGCCTGGGACCAGCAGCTCCGAAGAGCAAGCTGAGTGCGACATGCATTACTCACCGTAATAGCATTTCTGATGATTGTATCTGCTTAGATTCACAAGCTGTGCATATGGTCCGATATCCAGTGGTAACCGCAGAGTACTGCATCTTGCCTTTCGAAGATCGAAAGGGGACGTCGGCATAGGAGTGTCTGTACCACTATCCCTAACGTGACGTGTAGTATACCCAAATTCCCTCACGCGTCAAGGTCCCTTCCATTGTATTTTTTCTGCCATGAGGGAGCCCACTGATTATCGTGAGTACATAAAAGAGAGAAAGTAGTAAGACGTCTATGTTCCTTCCACCCGAGCGGGGAGGAATTACCAGGTTACTCACCGTAGTGACCACCTTACTCCTAGTCCATAGTCCCCTTTCCTCCATACTTGTGGGACATCTCTCCGTCCTGTGGGACGGGACCGGAGCACTTTGTAAAAAGCATCCAATTTTTTTTCAAAAATGTGTCCCTCCTCTCTTTCTTGCGCGGGGCCCAGCACACAGCCGTAACCCCACCCACCTTGGCTCCGCCCCGCACATCGCCCATCAGTCCTTTTCTATCGCAGGGTCCAAGACACATTAGCAATAACAGAGGAACCTTATTAGAGGGGAAGGCGGGCGGGCGTATGGAGGAAAGGGGACTATGGACTAGGAGTAAGGTGGTCACTACGGTGAGTAACCTGGTAATACTCCTATGTCCCGTCCCCTTTCCTCCATATTTATGGGAGATTCCCAAGCACTCCTTACAGGAACTATGGGTGGATGGAAATACCCCTTACTGGAACAGGTTCTTCAGCACAGCCTGGCCGAACTGAGTGTCTGCCCTAGAGCTCATATCTAGGCAGTAATGCTTACAGAAAGCAGATGGGGAGGCCCAGGTAGCCGCTCTAGCGATGGACTCCCAGGGAACATACTTCTGAAAAGCAACCGCAGCTGCCTTGCACCTGATGCGCATGAATACCCTTAGGTGGTTTCAGCTTTTGTACGGTGAAAGATTCCGTGATACAGGCAGTAATCCATCTGGAAATGGATGCCTTAGACACCGGCATGCCCTGGGGTTTACCGAAGGTCACAAACAGTTGGGAAGAGCTCCGAAGCTCAGCAGTCCTGTCCAGGTAGAACTTAAGAGCTCTTCGCACATCCAGGCAGTCTAGAACCATTTCTGCCTCCGAGGCAGGGTTCGGAAAAAAAGACCGGAAGGGAAATCGACTGATTCAGATGATATTCGGTCCCTACCTTTGGTAGGAAAGGTGGGTTCGTCCGAAGGACTACCTTGTCCTTGTGAAAAACCAAGAAAGGATGCTCCACAGACAATTCCTGGAGCTCACTCTCTCCTCGCTGACGTAACGGCGACCAGAAAGGACACTTTCCAGGACACGTACTTGATGTCAACCGTAGCCATTGGCTCGAAAGGTTTATGGCACAGCGCCGTCAGGACTACGTTTAAGTTCCAGGGCGGGTGCAGAGTACGAACCGGAGGGTAGATGCGTGTCAAACCAGCAAAATGTCTCTTCACCACCAGGTTAGTTAACGAATAAGAACACCAGTCTGTAGAGAGGTAGGCGGAAATCGCCGAGAGATAAGTCCTGCAGGACAAGACATGAACCCCTGACTCTGCTAGGAAGGAGACAAAGGACAGCACTGTGTCAATCATCGCCACCCTCTGGTCCAGTTCTTTCTTCAAACACCAATGACAGAACCTGAGCCATTTACTCTTGTATTGGGATCTGGTCGAGGGTTTCCTGGCTGCCTGGATAATGCGCATGTTATCCGCAGACAAACCCAAAGGCTCTAGCGCCGTGAACTCAGGCACCATGCTGCCAAGTTGAACGATTGTGGGGAGGGGTGCCACATCTGCTGTTCCCCTTGGTGAAGAAGATCGGGAGTTACTGGTAACCTGATTGGCGGACACGCCGACAGGTGTTGAAGTTCTGAGAAACAAAACCTGGCCGGCCACCACGGAGCTATCAGTAGAAGAGAACAGTTGACAGAACTTTTCAACTTCCAAATTGCTCGATGAACCAGAGGAAGAGGCGGGAAGGCGTAAGCTCTCATGTTGTGCCATGGGATCTCGAGTGCGTCCCCAGAGAGGAGGCTCCCAGCACCCCCCTGGAGGCGTACTGAGGAAGCTTCTTGTTCATCGCTGTGTCCGAGTGGTCCACCTCAGGTGTGCCCCAACGCGAGAAAATCCATGATAGGATCTCCGCCTTCAACTCCCACTCGTAGCTGACCACTGACCACCGGCTGAGGGCATCCGCGGTGACATTCAGCCGGCCCGGGATATGCACTGCAAGCAGCCAGACCCCATGAAGCACGGCCCACTCCCAAATCTGAATGGCCAGATCCACGAGAGGGGGAGACTTCGTTCCCCCCTGCTTTTTTATGTAGTACATTGACACCACATTGTCCATTCTTATGCCACCGTGTTGACAATGAGAGGTCTGAACGCCTTGAGCGCCAGAAGCTCCAATTGATTTATGTGCAGGAGCTTGTCCTGAGGTGACCAGAGGTCCGAGACCTGAAGAAGATCCAACGTCGCACCCCACCCGAAAAGGGAGGAGTCTGTCGTGAAAGTCACCATGGGGCTTGGGTCTGGAACCCAACGCCCACTGACAGGTTGCTGAGAGAAGACCACCAGTCCAGGTCCACTCTCGTGGAATCCGGAATCATTATCCGTTTGGAAACCGGGTCCACAGCCTGACGCCAGGAACTCCAAAGAGCCATCTGGGTCCGCCTCATTTTGAAACGAGCAAGAGGAAGAGCCAGCACACACGAAGCCATGAGGCCCAGAAGCCTCTGGAACCACCAGGCCGACATGCTCTCCGACTGCGTAAACATGTGACACGTGGCCAACAGATCCGCCATTCTGTCCCCGGTCAGATACACACGGCAGTCTATCGTGTTCCAACGAAAACCCAGGAAAGGCAGGTCCTGTGAGACCGTCATGGAGGATTTCCGCCAGTTCACCGACAGCCCAAGAAGGAACAGGAGCTGAAGGAGAGACTGGAGGTTGCCCGCTGCTGCCAACAGGCAAGGGCTGCGTAGGAGCCAGTCGTCCAAATAGGGATACACATGGATAACCTGGAGACGAAGATGGGCCGCGATCACCGACGACATCTTCGTGAAGACACGTGGCGCCGAACTGAGGCCAAAAGGAAGCACCCGAAACTGGAAGTGCTCCTCTCCCAGAGAGAAACAGAGATATTTCCTGTGTGGGTTCCAAATCAGGATATGCATGTATGCATCCTGAAGATCCACCACGCTGAGCCAATCGCCCGCCTGCAAAGAGGAGCGAATTTGGCCGGGCGTGATCATCTTGAATTTCTCTTAGGGTAGGGAAAGATTGAACTGGGAAAGGTCTAGGATGGTGCGCAGGCCAGCCTGGTTGGGTTTGGGCAACGTAAACAGCCGAGAGTAGAAGCCCTCCCCTCGCTCCCCAAGGAGAACGGGTTCCACAGCTCTGAGGAGCAGAAGTTTCTGAACCTCGGCCTTGAGGGAGAGTGAGCCCGACAGCTGAAAAGGAGGGTTGAGGGGTGGGGTAGGGGGTAAAGGTAAGCGGAAGCCCGCTCGAGCGACTGACGAGACCCATCTGTCTTCTGTGATGGTCTGCCATGCCTTCCAATGAGACGCAATGCGTCCTCCCACCGGGGTCTCGTGCGAGCACGGAAAACCCTCATTTGGAAGGTTTATCGGTGGCGGTGCCACCTGAACCTGATGAGGAGGCTGAAGAGCGGGAGAAATACCGCGTACGCTGTTGTCTACAGTGGTTACTCCCCACAGGAGTATCCACTCTGCGATTTTTTGCGGTCGAGGAAGCCCCTAAAACCAGAGGAAGGTCGACCTTGCGACAACGGCCTTTGAGTTTTGAAGGGAGGTTTAACCAGAACAGACAAAGATTTAGCCGTCTGAGTGCTGTCTTTGATTTTGGTGAGCTCCACATCAGTAGAAGAGTGAAAAAGCTCCTTACCATCAAATGGAAGGTCCAGGACCTTGTCTTGCATCTCCTTCGAGAACTTAGTGGCATGCAGCCATGCTTGCCGCGAGGTATCAACCCCCAACATCAGACCCCGAGCCGAGGTGTCTACATGATGAGCCGCAGCCTCCAGGAGATCCTGGGCCAAGACCCTGGCATCGGAAAGGCCGCCTCTGAAATCCTCCAGCTTCTCGACCGGCATATGCTCCTCAAACTCCGACAGACCTCTCCACATCCACATGTTAGCTCCCGCCAAAATCAATTCTGCATTGGCCTGCCTGAGCTGCAAGGCCGAATTGGCAAAGATTTTCCTCCCTAGGGAGTCCAGGAGTTTGTCCTCCTTCCCCAAGACCTGAGTCGCCGTCGCGGAGGAGGAAGCTGCAGGTCTGGATTGGAATGTGGCCGCAGCCACCGCTGTGGAGGAGGGAGGCGGACAAGACGACAAGGCCACTTCTGCCGAGGAATGTAGCCTGTACCTCGCGTCAATCTTTTTATTGACAAAAAGTCCCGAGTGTGGCTTTTCCCAAACTCTTCGGACCTCGGCCAGAACGTCCTTCTGCAAGAACAGGCCGGTACGCTCCAAAAGGAGACAAGGTGAACGCCCCAGAAAGCACGCCCTCCTGCAGAGCAGGTGCCTCGGGCACCGGAACATCCAAGAAGCTCATCATGTCCAGTACCCGGTCATGGAAAGCTCTGGTAGAGCGGGGCAGGTCCTCGCTATCCCGATCGCCTTGAGGGTCATCTGACAGGTCCGGCTCCTGCTGAGCCGAGTCAGGCACTGCCTTGTCCACTGGGGACAATGGCGGCACAGGCGGAAGCGCAGGGGGAGGCACCACGAGCAAGGGAGGTGCCGGCAGAACCACTGACGGGACGGTTGGAGCCGGAGGCACGGGTGGACATATCTCCTTGAAAAGCCCCTTGGAATATTCCCTCATGGGGTCGGTGCGCATAAGCGCTTGAAACTTACCGAAAAAGGTGTCCTCAGGAGATTGTTTCGGAACCTGAGGAGGCCTCTCAGGAGGTGGACAAAACCAGGGACGCAACAGGGAGGGGTGCCACACCGGCCCTTCCACCGAAGTATCCACATAAATCAAGGGAGCCGCCCCCGCGGGCAACGAAACATTGTGCGGAAGAGGCATCCGGGCGTTCTAATCAAAAATTGGCCGGTAAGGATGCGCACAAGGGACCTTAGGTTCACCCGAAGGACCGAACCCTACACCAGGGGCCGATGGCGTAGTTGTAGGGGTAGTACCTAAAATGGCCGCCGTGGTCGTGGCGGGAACGGGCGCCATTTTGTCCTCATCTGAGGGGAACTGCGGCACGTGAGGAAGTGAGGCAGGGGTCCCAGTCGATGGATAAGGGGTCTTAATTTTAGTCTTAACGTAATGAACCTCGGCAGAGCTGGTACTATGAGGCCTGGAATGTTTCTGCGACATACCAACCGCCAACTGAGCCGTCGAAGGAAGAGCCTCGGCACTGCCGGTAAAAGAAGAAACCTTCTTTGCCCCCTCAACAGATCTGGTGTCACCACAAGAGCGCGGGCCCCTTGCCCGGCCCCTCAGAACTGTTGGTAGCCTTAGCCTCTGTACGAGGGACCTAGGCCCGGTAGAAGCCTTATCGGCACGGGCCTCGAACATGCGTTCGGTAATCTCAAGCCCAGCCAAGACCTCGGGGCGTACCCCGGTTTTGTTTTTGAGGGAAGCCGAAAGAACTGCCTCAGAGCAAGCTCCGGTACCCCACGACTCCGTAGAACTGGGTCTACACACAGCCCCCACAGGAGGGGCCTCCGAGTGTACTCTGGTGAACACAGGCCCCTTGCGGAGACCCTTGGAGAAAACTCTGGTAGAATTATTAGGCCCGACAGGCACCTCAGGGTGAACCCCGCTAACAGAGCGATCGACGCCCATCCCGGCTCGAGAGGAACCCGGGAAGGTATCCCCCGGCCGGGGTGCTCTGAAAATCAAAGAACTTACCGGGCGTTTTTTCTTCTCGTCGATGAACGTCTGAAAATGCGAAGGAGGAGTCCGACCGAACACCTCCTCCCACCGCTCCAACCAACATTGAAGAGCCCGGACCGAAAGGGAGTCACAGTAAAAACAGGAGTCCCAATGGTGTGCCGGACCCAAACACTCTAAACAAAGCGGATAGGGATCCGCCCTCGCGAAGCGACGGTGACACGATAAACAGTCTGGAAAATATAGTTTAAAAGACATACAGACTAGTAAACGAACGCTAGCGAGAGCCAGAGAGGGAAAAACAGAAGAAAATCTTCCGAGGATGCAAGTGCGTCCGGCCCCGATCGTGTGGAGAAAAGGACTGATAGGCGATGCACGGGGCGGAGCCAAGGGGGGCGGGGTTGCGGCCGCGTGCTAGGCCCCGTTCAGGAAAGAGGAGGGACACATTTTTGAAAAAAATGTGGATGCTTTTTACAAAGTGCTCCGGTCCCGATCCCACAGGACGAAGAGATGTCCCATAAGTATGGAGGAAAGGGGACGGGACGTAGCGTTGGGGGTGGGCGCATGTGAATCTAAGCAGATACAATCATCAGAAATGCTATTACAGTGAGTAATGCATGTTTTCTGATGCTTGTTAATCTGCTTAGAATCACATGCTGTGCATAGACTAGCGAGCAGTACCCGGAGAAGGAGGTGGGTTGTGAGAAGGAACAGTAGTGAAAAGAGGTCTTAATACTGCTTGTCCCATCTGGCAATCAGACCTAGAATGAGTGTCTAGGCAATAGTGTTTTGTAAAGGTGTGTACAAAACTCCAGATTGTCGCCTTGCAAATGGACTCTAGGGGAACATTTGCAAGGAATGCTATGGAAGCCCTAGTGCCTCGAGTAGTATGTGCTCTAAGCTTGAAGGGCAGTTCTCCCTTAGCAAGAGAGAAACCGAGTGTGATGCATTTGACAATCCACCTTGAGATTGCTGATTTAGAGACAGGATCCCCATCTCTACCAGCTGCCAATGAAACAAAAAATGGGTTCGTCTTTCTCAGTGGTTTAGTTCTTTCCAGGTAAAACATGACTGCCCTGAGCACATCTAATGTGTGTAGACTTCATTCGGCCACGTTAGTGGGGTTCTGGAAGAAAGAAGGCAGTTCTATTGATTGGTTCACATGGAACTTGGAAATAAATTTAGGCGCAAATCGAGGATGCGTGCACAGAACCGCCTTATCTCTGAACTGTAAAGAAAGGGTCTAGAACTGAAAGGGCCTGTAGTTCACTAACCCTACTTATAGAAGGGATAGCCACTAGGAAGGCTGTCTTATAGGTAAGGTCTTTGAGACTTGCCTTATGCATATGTTCAAAGAGACCCCATGAGTCTAGTCAATACCACATTTAGGTCCCATCCAGGAGCTGGGTTCGAAATGGGGGGATGAATCCTCTTAACCCCTTCCATGAAAGCCTTTATAACTGGTATTTTCCACCACACCACCTTTTGCTGTGATGTAGTGTAGGCTGAGAGAGAGCAGCCAAGTGAACCATCAGAATTAAAAACCAGGCCTGAGTCTAGGAAGCGAGTCAGGTACAATACAATGCAAGTATGAGAGCAGTCAATGGGATTGACGCCCTTGGCATTGCACCAGATGACAAAGTGTTTCCATTTACCGGAATAGCAATATCGGGTGTTGGGTGTTCTCGCTTCCCCGAGTATGGCCATGCATCTCTGAGGAAGTTGAAGGTGTCCGAACTCTATGACCTCATGAGCCAGGCCGCTGAATTCAGAGTTTGCAGGCATGGGTGAAGTGTTTCTCCCCTGTCCTGAGATAACATGTTGTACGGGCAGGGTAGTTTCATAGGAGGAGGGAGGGACATCTCCATCAGATGAGAGTACCAGGGTTGGCGGGCCCACATGGGGGCCACCAATATCATGGTGACTGGTTCCTGGTGCATCTCGTGCACAAACTTGTTGAGCAGGGGAGTCTGGTGAAAAGCATAAACAAATTTCCCTGACCATGCTAGATAGAGACCGTTCCGCTTAGAGCGGTTCTGAGGGTACCTTGAGGCGTAATCTTGGCATTGAGCTTTCTCCAGAGTTACGAACAAGTCGATCTCTGGGGAGCCCCATAGCACGAAGACAGACTGTCTTCGTGTAACCACCACTGTTACTCTACAGGTAGTGGGAAGTCTCTGCTGAGCATGTCCGCGAGAAGATTGAGTTCCCCTGGAACGTGTTGTGATAACAGTAACATCTTGCGTTTGAGAGCCCATATCCAAATGTATTGGGACAGCTTGGATAGCCCTGCAGAGTGTGTGCCTCCTTGTTTGCTCAGGTAGTACATGGCTGTGGTGCTGTCCGTCAAGATCAGGACTGTCTTCCCCTGTAACTGTCTGAAAGGCTTTCAGTGCTTTGAATACAGCTAATAGCTCTAACAGATTTATGTGGTTGGATGCTACTTGTGGGGACCACACGCCATGTGTACTCTGCTGAAGCAGGCGAGCATCCTCCCACCCCATGAGAGATGTGTCTGTCGTGAGAGTGGCTTCTAGTGTGGGGGTGGTGAAGGTTTTCCCCTTCAAGAGGTTTTCCCTCGACCACGACTGCAGAGAGAGAACGAGAGTGTTAGGGAGAATTCTCATTCTATGGCTAATTTCCCTTACCTATAGAGTCCCCCAGCAGGTTTGCTGGATTTGAAGGGTTTGTTTCTTTTTACCTGCTAAGAGGGAGACTCTTTTTCCCACTCTTAGGCATTTTTGCTATGTGTATTCTAGGCTATTTTTGTGTTTAATTCCTATGGGATCTTTCTCAACCCCATAGGAACCATCTTTATTCACATGTGTTACACAGCGCTTTGACACAGGAGTGTCGTAGCGACCCCCAAACAGACTCCATACCCTGGGACTGACTACTGTCTCCCAGGGCATGTAAAGTCCCCACTGACTTTACTAGTCAAATCCTATGAACTAAACCAGTACAACCCATCTTACTATGGAGGTACTGGAAGGGGTTAATAGTTTTTCCCCTATGTTCATTTACGAGAGGGTACCCTACAGTCCCTCTCTCAAAAGTTTCTGGCTGGTGGCAGTGGTTACTATCATAAATATTCGACTGCGATTTTTCGAGGCACTGCTTTTTCTGACAGCCTCTAACATACCACCGGTGCATTTTAATATTAACTTTGCTCCGGTAGGTTTTTTTTGCCAGAACTTTAATATAACTTCTTTCTCGTGTCTTTCTCTAAACTCCTAACCCAGGTCGGGGATCCTTTGTTCGTCCTTTTGGCGGGCTTCTACCGAGAATCCCTGCTTTCAGCGCCACCGAGTCTGGGGTGGGTCCATTGTGTGGGAGGGGGAGTAGGACCCCTAGACAGGGTTGCCTCCGCAACCCATGTCGCACTCTATCCTGATAGGCTGGAGGGTCTCCCGCCAAGATGACCACTCCACTGTGTGAGTGACAGTTAGGCTGTATGAAAGGGGATCTTTTTGCATAAAAGCAGGGTCCTGAAGACTGGAAGGGCAAGATGTCGCCACTGGAACTAAGAAACCGAAGAGGAGAGAAGCCAAAGACAACTCCAACGACTGAACCACCGGTGAAGCCCTGCTGCAGCGTCTCACCACTTTTCTCCACACGACAAGAGAAGATCTTCATCTGCAAGCGGCTTCTTCCCCTGAGCTGGTGGGGCCAACCAGTTTGCCAATCGCCTTCCCGGACCTGCCTTGGTCAAATCTCCCGTACCCTGTACTCCGAGGCCGGATAGCCAGGCACCCGTCCACCCGGACCACCCGGACCGCGATTTAACGCACTGCGGCTGGTTTCATCCCTGGGTAGTGCAGTAACTCGAACCTTCCTCCACGACAAGAGCCTCTCTTCCTCTGCTGGATCACCCGAAATGCAGGAATTACCAGGAACAACCGCCGCCGCAGGAGCCACTTCTTCATTCTAAGGTACATTTTTCCGCCAGGCCGCCCTTCCTTCGCGGTAGCACTAAAGGTGTTTTAAATACTTTACCTACCTGTTGCATTGGCCGCCCCTCTCTCAACATTGTCTTTTGCCCTCTGCATCCACCTTTTCAAAATCGTTAACCAAAGACTTGACTTCAGCTACAAGAACATTCTGCTCCTGGGCACTTGCCCAGTACCACTGACCTTGGTCACATTTGTTAGACCTGCTTTCTTTAGATTGATTCTCACCGAGAACTGTGTTGGTGCACCTATTTCTTACAACCACCCCTTCCTTCCCTTTTCTAATCATTGTGAAATGCCATTTTGCTCAGTTTTCATATTGCCTATACTGATGCACTGTCTTGCTGAACTGGTTCACAATCTGATGGGAAGTGTTGCTAGGGTGTATAAGAACCTATTTCTAGATAACTTGTGCTTTCCCTCCCTTGTGAGAAATTGTTAGTGAAACCCTTGTGTGTAATTTTCACTGTGCCCTTTTGCTCAGTTTTCACTCTGGTTCACTTGGTCTACAATTTATATTAGGGAGTGTATATTTTACCTTGACTTAATTTAACTTGCTTGATAACTGTGATAAATGTGTTTTCTTGGGAGTGTCTAAAATAAATATATAATTACTTTTTAATACAAAGTTTTGGTCAGTGTTTCCTTGTGCCATAGTGCAGTAGACCTATTGTGTAAACCCTGAATACTGCTCATCTCCCTCTTGGGATGAGTCTGACTGCTCAGCCACAGCTACCAACTAAATCTTTGTGGTACCGACTGATGCCAAAGGAGATTTATTGATCTCACCTGTAGTCCTAATCTTGTGTAGTGCTCCCCAAGGGAGCTGCACAGGATTCTGCCTAACATTCACATTGCATGGAAATTGCTACTCAGCCCCAAACATAGGCCCCTTTGCACCAGCCGTTGAGAAAGTTAGTGTGAGAGCCTTCTTTGCCCCTCCAGCAGGATCGGTTTGACCACAAGGTTTCTTGTGGGAAGGCTTAGGGTCACATCCCATAGCCAGAGCTATCAGAGGAGGCCCCTCAACCTTGCAGGTATTAATTATAGCCCCTAGCTGGGGATAATCTGGGATACACCTGGGTCCTTTAGTCAATATACAGGAAACCTCAAGACTAGGCCCGGAACGTTTAGTTCCAGACTTGGAAAGCTCAGGAATAACCCCGGTCAAAACAGCCCAAGAAATGCTGGGCTAAACTTTAGCCCACAAATTGGGAACTTCAGATGAATATCTTGTCTAGACAGCCACATGACAGGGGCCCTCGGAGCAAACTCCGGAATCCAGGTTCAATCCATTTCAGGACACCTCAGGTACCAGAGCCACTTGGGCCCCTACCGGAACCAGAAGACCCCGCGAAGGAGTCCCCTGGCCGGGGTGCTCTGAAAAGGAAGGAAAATACAGGACGCTTCCTTTTTGAACAGCTGTAAATATGGAGGAGGAAGCCCTTGGAACACCTCTTCCCACCTGACGGACGAGCCTATGCTGGAGAGCCCCGATGGAGAGGGAGACACATTAGAAGCAAGCGTTGCACCGATGTTCCGGGCCCAAGCACTCCAGACAGAAAAAATGGGGATTTGTCCTCACGAAACAACATTCGCACGAAGAACAGGACACGAATTCCAGACGCTGCGGCATAGATGAAGGGAAAGACGACCGTGGAACCGGAGCAGGAAGATGAAGAACAAATTATTTTTGATGCTTCAGAAGTGCCCCGGTCCAGTCCCAATGGACAGAATGTCCACAAAGTATGGAGGGACAGGACATAGGAGTATGCACCAATACCTCAGACTCTGCCAAATCGGTGGACCACTACTGTTCCAGTATGCTTCAAACCCGTACTCTGGTCGATCGTTGCTGACCCGTCAACAAAGAGCACCTCCCTCCTAGAGTGGGCTCTCCCTTTGCCTTTGGGATGTCATCCTCCTCCCCCTCAAAGGTCACAAAATCATGTATTGTGAGGTCTTCCTATGTATAATGCTCTGTCGAAAGGTAGCAGGATTTACAGTTTTACATCTCAGTATATGAATGTTTTTGGCTTGACAGTCATTTCAAATGTAGAGGGCCCGCTGTGTGGTCAAAGTTGATTTGGAATGCTCCAAGATGGTGAACAATGTTATAGAACAGCCTATTACAATTGTTGAGCTTTTCTCAATTGCAAATGCAGCTGCAGCAAACGCTTGTTCGCATGGGAACTAGCACTGCATCACAGAATCTAGCAGCCTGCTGTAGTAAGCCAATGGCTTGTAGCCCATTGTGTCTTTTGCGTCAGTACTGCAGTCATTAGTTGGCCATTCTAGTGTGAAAATAGATAGAACTCCTGTGTTTAATCAGGGGTAGCTAGCACTGGGGTGGTGGGAATCACTTATTTAAGCTCATTAAAGCTGGTGAGCATATCTTCCATCCATACAATTTTGCAGTCACCCTTTTAAGCCTCATTGAGGCCCTGTAACAGTGGCCTGGTGTACACCACATAATCTAAAATTTATGCCCTACAGTAGTTGCACAACCATAGGAACTTCTGCATCTCTGACAGTTTTGGTCAGTGGGGTGATGCACACTAAGGCAGCACTATTCAGTATCATCTTTTTCCAGTGGGCAGATATCAACTGGCCTAAGTAGAGCACTTCTAGGATTGTGCCGAGCCCTTCTGGCACTGCTGCTTGCTGTCACTACATACCACTGAATAGTCAACATACTGAATGATGTACTGGGCACTTGAATATTCTCCAAGTCAGCATGCTATTTCCTGTTGAAGATGCTGGGGCACTCACAGTACCCCTGAGGAAATCTTGCGTGTTCGAAGCGCATCCACCCATGCGTAAACGCAATGAAGTACTGCAAATCGGGGTGTAGGGTTATGGAGAAGGTTTTTTTGAGATCCACCACAGTAAAGTGGGTTGCACCCTTAGGGATGCTGCACAGACTGTTCGCAGGTTTCAGAACCACAGAACATTCTGCCTGGACAGTGTCGTTCAGAGGGCAGAGATCCTGTATCATTCTCCAACGCCCCCCTTTCAATTTCTTGATTGGATGGATAGCTGTGTTGCATTGTGGGCTGGAGGGCACAATTATTCCCTGTTTAGAGGGTAGCAATTGTGTCCTGTATACCTTCCTCCGTCTCTTTGGACAGTGGGTATTGTTTCAGTCATGGCAACACCAGGCCGGGCTTGAGTGTTATCTGGACCAGTGCCAGCCCCTACAGGAGCCCCACATCGTGGACATTGGTTGTCCATAGCCTTTCTGGGACCTGCTCCAAGTCTGTTTCAGCGAAGGGGTTGGATCAACCAGGGTCATCAAAGAACATTGCACCTTGCAGTATTGCACCATTATCTCACGGGGGATACAAATTGCCAACACAATTCTCAATCGTCAACCCGATCCTCAAATAATTCTTCACCTGTCACTTCTTTGAGGGGTACCATTGGATCAATACACAACACTGTACGACATTCGCCCCCATTAGCATCTTTCCCTACCACAACAATCTTTTTAGCTGACACAACCAGGCCCTGTAAATCTAGGGAAAATATTGTTCTTGCTACAGGTCACCATGGGTCGGAAGATTAAATCTGATGGCACCCGCCAACGCACTTTACCAATCTGGGGCACTGCCTCAAGCAATGCTGTTATTCCGTACACAAACATGTCCGGGTCCACAGGGATTCCGCGGACCACCACCTCCCCCTTCTGTGGCCTGTGTGATGAACATTGCCCTCAGGGCGCACATGCCTGGGGTAGTGCACACCGCCCTGTGGTCCGTGAAGGAGATGGTCATGTTCCATTTACTCAATAAATCCCGGCCCAACAACTTTATCGGGGAGGCCTCCGACTACAGTAAAGGTGCATGCACCACTTTTCCTCCTTTTTTGATAGGTACCTCCTCTGTGTAGAGAACCATTGTGATGGCCCCAGAGGATCCTCGTGTGTCGAGAGTTTCACTTGATAGTGGGAAGTTTCCCTCACTGGTGCATGATTTAGTAGCACATGTGTTGACCATAAAGATGAACTGATTTCTTAACTATCACAGCGCCCACCAAGTGTTCGTTGACAGGGTGGGTAGTAATGGACAGGACTGTGCATGCAAGAACTTTCTGTGGGCTGTCCTAGTCAGGGTAGGTGTTGGTACCTGGGAACGTGAAAGGGTTTCCTCCCATAACAATGACCCCTCGGTACAGCACTGTTCCGTTAGGCACTGCATTGGATGTGGGCATTTGACCCCTGTGAAAGGTATTCTGCTGGGCCTCTTGTGGGTATGCAATAGTAGGGGTTTTGGTGGCAACTGGGGTAAGCCTGATGCATTTCATAGGGTATAGAGTTGAACATCTGGGGTGGGATGGTACATGACTGTCGGTGCAGAGGCAGTTTGGTTGCATGGGTTGTAACCCACCCCCTGCCTGCTTCTACGCTCTTGAAAAATGTCCCCACTTACCCATGTCCCCACTTACTCCAACACAGACTATTCCATACACCCCCCCCCCACAGGCCCCATTTCCCCCAAAGCACCCCCTTGCAACCATCATCTTTCCCGCTGCTGACCTCCTTGTTGTCACATTCCGAGTACTGATGCAGAGGACCGCCGCCCCACTGCCTCTGTCCTCCGCCTGGCCAGAACACCACTATCCTTACATCTGTGCGTGGGGCAGCCTGCGCCGCTGAGTCTGTCTCTGTACTGGACGTTACTGTCCCCCTTGAGTGCTATTTCAGCTTGTTTTTTCTGAACTAGTTCCAATTCCTCAACCTCCAATCTCAGAGCCATTTCCTTTTCTCGTTCTTCAATCCTTTTACAGTGGTGTAGAATGATGGTGCAAATTTCTGCCCACCCCTTTGCCTCTGCCTCCACTATTTTGTCAAGTGCTTTGTCCAACTGGTCACCCATCTCCGATCTCCTGCACTTTTAAAATGTACTGCGCGGGGTCTTCGTCAGCCCCCATAGTATACTGCATTGTGGATTTTAAGACTGGTGTGTCTGGGTACACCAACCACAGCACGTCCCACACTTGCCCCCTTATATTGTTAAATGGGGCCCCATCATGCGCATCGTCATCTAGCGTCACTCCTGGATACGCAGCCTTACCCACACATCCCCCGCTTAATCTCCCACGATTGCAACAAGTAAACCTTTCATGTCTCCCACAGTCAGGGGAATTCCCGCTGTCTGCTTTTATATGTCCACATTCCGGCCCTAGCAATAAGGGGCGGGAGAGTTTAAATCAAGTTATTCTTATTCATCTGAGCCTGCAGTACATAATGTGCACTCCTGGGCCCCTTATGTAATAACGGCAGTTGCGTGCCCACTGCCCTCCTCTCTTTTCCATCACTTCCCTTTTTCATCGCAAATGCTACCCGCACAAACCAGTTCCTGAATTGCGGTCCCCACAAACTCTCTACCCTGGAGAATATCCCTGCGCTTCCTAGGCATCCCTTTCGTCATCCTCAAATTCATCCACTGTATCCCATTCTCCTTCCCATAGTTCTGTTTGCCTCCCTGTCTGACCTCACTGTCAGATTTCCTACGCTTTCCGCTCTGCGTTCACCCTTCACTCTCTCTACATGCACATCCTTTTTCGCTGTGCTATCCAATATGAACAAAATGTCTCCAGCCCTCCACTCATCCAGACCACAGCCCTGGTAGTTTCCCCTTCCTTCACTGCCCTCAGATGGGCCAGAACCGTTTGCATCTCCTCAAAGGCCTCCTTTAACTCCTTTTGCTATTTACTCTCCAATGGCATAATGCCGCTCTGTGTTGGCCGATATGGGGGCGGGGTGGTGGCTGGTGTGGGCACATATGTTGGGTTGTTATATATAGCCAGGCAGGTGGTGAGTAGGTAAAGCCCCTACATAGGCGCAGTCTGCGGTGCTCACTCTGGCGCTGTTGCATTCACGATGTTGGGGGGAGCACTATGTTCACGCTGGGGCGTGCACCCATCAGTATCCTCTATATCTGCCACTATTTTCCACAAGTCTAAAATTACTTTTCGTTTCTGAAGTTGTTTACCTTTATATTTGGGTGTTAGGAACATCCTCCAATATCTCTGTTATTAGAACCCTGATCCGGCCATGGGCGGGGCATCCCCCCTGGAGTCTCTGCCACCTGCTGCTTGTGATACTTCTTCTCCTTGTACAATGGCAATGCACTATACATGTACTCCATATTGACACTCGTTCTGTTTCCACCCAAAAAACATTTAGGCATGCGTTGCATACAATACTGTTATGTCCGTCACTACCACTCCCCTGTATCCTCCTCTCCGTCCCCCCCCTGTCCTTGCAACCCGTCCCTTGCACACTCCCTCCCTCCTCGCACCCATTCACCCACACTGCTCCCACACGTCCCCTATGGGCCTTCACCTACCAAACAATAATAAAAATAAAAAAATAAAAATAAACCACAGTAAAACTAAAACTGAAACAAGCCAACACCTGACAAGGGTGTCTTGGATTCTGAGCTACAGGTTTAATTTATTTTGTGGTTTGGTAGGAGCCACATGTTTACAGGATACTTCGAAAGCAAGCTCAGGTAAGGGAATCTGGGAGGAGCCCGATAGGGAAGAGTCTAAACCAGCATGCAAGCTGGTAAGCAACATTCCAACTATCCAGATTTTAAAAAGGGCTAAGACTAGAGCCTATTCACACCTGGAGGATTTACAGGAGATCAACAATGACATACCGATTGTGAAAACAAGGAGGGACCTCACATGCTTGACGAATGATCGGGAAAGGCCTTACTGAAGAAGAGTTTTAAGACCTTTACTGAACCTCTAGTGCTTAAGCTTCTGCAGCAAGCCTGCTGGAGATCTAAAGATGGGGTCCTTATACCACACATTTATTTTACATTTCGCTAGCTTGAAAGATTGCCTCAAGATTATTGGCAGAAAGGGAAGGTAGTATATGGCCCTACAACAGGGCAAAGGGGTGATATTTAGACAGTCACTAGTTAAGTATTTGGGCACCAGGCACCACTACACTGGTTTGATGATACAAAGGAAATCAAACTCAAAATGAGAGGAGCTGGGGAGCCAGTGTAATTTCAAAAGGTTCCATGTTTGTGGTTCTACTTCTTGAGGCCAAAGACCAAGCATGCAGCCCCATTCGCTGCGCTTGCAAACAAGCAATTTCTTTCTGAGGTCAGCCCTGCAAGAACATTGTACAGCTGAAAAAGGCTTGTAAATCATGAAAGCACCCACCATCCTTACCCTCTGTGCATAGCCTTAGTCATGCCATAAGCAAGGAGTGGGCCTAGCACCAGTAGCAATCTGCGCCCAGTTGCCATTCAAACACATAAAAGGAACTGCAAACCTACAATAATTATTGATGTGTTGAAGACATAATCGATACAGGTAGCTAGGTACAGGGGCCAGACAGAAAGTGATTGGAGGACTGCAATGGGTGTGTAAAAACATATGGCTAAAATGAAGTATAAGAACATGGTTAAAATGTGAAATCTGAAGACACTAACACATTTGGCTTTGTTAAGCAATGGGTTATGAGTATAAGTAGGGCAACTTAAAGAATGGTAAGCATTCAACTAGAAGTGGAAACAGGTTGATACATGAGTGTTTCCTGAATTCCTTCCACAGTTGGCTCTCTCACAGGACTTCTTGCCCAAGTTGGCACAGATCTGGCATGACTGACGAGAACAAGTCAAGATAACGATCCTTTTATATATCTTTGCAAATATGCAGGTTTTCTTCATTTTTACTATTCCGACAAACACAAAAAGCAAACCGACACTGCTGATAAAAGCACTGTACAACGTCTTTCCTTTAGTTATTGATTGGGAGAGCCAGTGACCTTGCACTAAAACCACTCCTACAAGGCACCATGTTGCCCACTCAAAAGACAAGTTCCCTAGGCCATCTAGAGGCCCATCGGATTCACTAACCTTGAACCCCAACAACATGCTAGAATGGAACTGTGAATGGTTAGTATCATTATTAAAATGGATAACTTGCTTTTCTACTGTTGGTTAGAAAAAAAACACAAGACTTACTTTTTACTTGCTTTTTGATGCTTTTCGTGCTATCCAGCCAATGCTGAAAGAATCAAAAATGTAAACTGTTAATTTGAACTTCAGTGAAACAAGCACCCTATAATGGAGACAAGCACTTCAACAATATGTATACTGAAAATACTGGTTTGTGGATTATTCCTTTTATAGGCCACACTGGGCTATTAATTTCACTTTCTGGTTGCTCTGTGACACTATATTAAAACAATAGAATCCTCTGTACATTTTCACACACAAATGTGCAAGGAAAATATCACAGCTAGCCGAACACAGGCATATAAACGTTTAGCCAAAGACTGCAAAAACTGGGTGGGAGACAGGAGAGCATACTGTTCCCATACATACAGGCGGACACACATACTATTTAGACTGTTTTTTTTTTTTTTTGCAACATATGGGGTTCTCCAGAAACCACATGGCACGTTGCTAACCTGAACTCTGAGATGTCCACTGTTGGTGAAATGGGTTGTTTGGGTTAAACACCAACGTGATGAGTTTGCAGTCGAGTGACACTATGGTTAGAGAAAAAGCTATGACACATTCGTAGCCGCACAGGCAAGGGGACACAATCAAACTGCCAGTAAGATTTTATGAAGGCAAACATTTTGAATCATCCCACACGGATACCTATGCTCAACTGTAATTGCTATGGGTGTGTGGGCGTGGCACGTTAGTTTCTAGAATGCTTACACTGCCATGCACTGAAGGTACAGTTGGTGTAGTTTACTTAAGAGAAATCCCTGTTTACAAGCCGGCCGCGTTCTTCATCGACCACCTGTCACTTCGGATGTGGTGGTAGCATTCTAGAAACTGTAACGCGCTACGCTCAAACACCCTTGGCTATTCCACCCTGATCTTCCCACGGGCAGCCATATAATTGTGGCCTGTTCGCCGGCTGCCCTGGTATTACCCACCCCCACCCTCTCCACCCCAAGCGCATTACGAGTTAAGGGAGATTTCCCTAGCAGGGGTGCACAACTGATTTTGACAGAGGGCCGAAAGTACCTTACGTGAAGCCTATAGTGGGCCGAAAAGTAAATGTGGGTGGGACGGTAGGCGTGGCGTGGCAGGAAGCTTTTTCACCCCCCCCCCCTTTTTCATTGAACACATGGAAAAAGAATACGTTTTTGAGGTGTAGCTGTTTATTTTTATTTCAAACTTACATTTTATACTACACATTTTCCATTGTTATTTATTTATATTTAGTTATTGCATATCGTCTGTATAATTAAAGTATATATATATTTTATTGACCCTTGATTGGACATTCCGTTACTTTGGACTGCTATACTTTACTGTTTGGGTTGGCAAAGAGGTGTTAGGCCTTCATTGAGTCAGGTTTCCACAAAAAGCAAAGGATGTACATCTCCTAATTGTGCCTGTTTTATCTTTATTATTGGGTTCACTCTCGAGTGACACTATGCTCCATGACCCCCACCCCCCAACCAAACACTATGCCCCATTGCCCCCACCCCTCAACCAAACACTATGTTATGGAATGCAACCAACTGCTTGAAGTGGGCCGCATATCATTACAAAAGTAAACACTCTTGGTGGGCCGCAGAGCATGGGATGGAGGGCCGCATTTGGCCCGCGGGCCGTATGTTGTGCACCCCAGCCCTAGAGAGTCCCCTCACTCTTAATTGCCAGTGTCATTTACCCAATGTAATCTTGTTCCTATGGCCTCCAACAAGTTCAAGCTGTATTTGTAGCCAACCACATTCCCTCACTCTGGTCCCTGTAACTTAGTGATGAGCGCAACACCCCATAGCCCAAAATGCCCAGGGGAAGACAGGGAAACAAAACGAGAGTAAATGAGAATGTGGCTTTTCACAGGACTCTCTAAAAGGAGTAAACAGATTAAAACCAGTTGAAATCAAGCCCTTCATCCCAGCAAACAACTTTAGATCTGCTCTCCCAAGCATTGGTCCTCTCCACATGGATGGTGGCAATGCCCCACTGGAATGCCTTCCGCAAGAAACCTGGCACCCCTGAGATTGAGTCCTGTTGAAGCATATGGGACCCAAGGACTCTGAAAGTTCAACCATATCACCCAGACCCTCATCTAACTGAACTGGATTCCGTTGCAACCATGCATCAACTTCAAATCCTGCTGCATCATGTACAAGGGAGTCACTCTCAAACCCCCAAGCTACCTCACTAAAGCTCAGCATCTACAGAGACCTACTTTGCACCAGAAGTAATGATATGTGCAAACTCGGACTCCACCAGTACAGGAAAGAACCAGAAGATAGGCCTTCTCCGTCTACGCCACAGATTCTGGAACCTCCTCCCCATTGACAAGAGACCTGCCTTGCCTCGTCGCTTATACATTTCAGGATCGTTCCTCTTCAAGGAATCTCTTCAAAACCTAGCTCCACTCCCCACCTATCATATTGGGTGCTCTTCTCCATCATCCCTGTTCATTCCCCTGGTTGCTTGCAGCTACCTTGCTGGCAAACTGCCCACACTCCCCCTCCCCAGTTATCGCTCAGCTCTTGTATAGATCCCCTGTGATTTGCATACATTGTCTTGTACTCGACTCCTCCCAAGAATTCTAAAGCACTGTTGCTTCCTGGTGGTAGGCCCCCCCCTCTCAATAAATAACCTAATAATAAAAATCAGTCCGCCTCACCATATTTCCATGCCCATCATGCAGAAGCTTCAATTACCCGAGAGAGGCCTTTGAGGCTATGCGCCCTGCGGACACCCACCAGCTCCCTGCAAACTCTTGTAGTTGTCAGTATTTGAGGAGATAAAAAAAAAAGAAATACTCAAACTCCAGGGAAAAACAGATTACAAGAGAAGGCTTCATAATGATCTGCTCAATGGTAGGAAAGGACAAAAATCGAGGGTGGTCATTGACTGCCAGGACACGCAAGGGCTGCAGAGCGCAGAGACACGACAGCCGCCAGGAAGAGGAAGGCATGCAGAGGTAGCAAGGCTGGCAGAGGGGGGGAGAGCAGCGGCATGGAAAGAGCGAGTTCGGAGGTTCATGGTTCGAGCAAGAGACACGCACAGGAAAATTTGATGACGTGCTACCATAACACGTTGTCAAGCAATCTTTTGCTTGTGCTGCTTTTTTTAAAGCAGTTTAACTCTGAAGTGATAGTAGTCCAATGTCTATGTTGTTTCATCTGGTCATTCCAAGGGGACAACTTGGAATGGCAAAATGTTTAATAAAAATGGCAGTTAACTTTTTCTTTTTTTTAAAAAAAATATTTTTATTGGCATTTTAGTAATAAGAACAATAACTAGCAGAATACACCCTTCCCCCATCCGATTCCCACCCTGCCATTGCCGCACTTCCCTTTTATCAGAGACCAGTAGGTCCACGCCATTTCCACTTAATCGATTCCTTTCACATTATGTCCAATATGCGTAGATTCTGTGGACACCATTGTTTCATAAAGTCCGCTGAGATATTCTAAGGCTAACCCCCAGTCTTGTCTGAAATTGTCGGCATGGCCTTGCACCCTTTCTGTTTACGCCATTTCGCAAGCACTAGCCAGACTGCTATAAGCGTTCCATGAAGGCTTTCCTCAGGGGCTTAAAAGGAAGTGAGAACTCCGCGTTGAAGAGACCGCACATCCATTCCCTCAGGGTGAGGGTCGAGGTGCAGAGGACCATGGACTGCATTTGGACCCCCACTTCCTTCCAGAATCCCCTTCGTTCCGGGCACTCCTCCCATGTGTCTCCAGTCCCCCCCCCCTCCCTGCACATACCCTCCAACACTCCTGTGAGACGTTGGGATACATCCAGTGTAGCCTTTACGGGGTATATTGCCATAACCTTCTACCATGCCTCCCTGAGTGGGATTGATCTGGCTAGTTTCGGTATGTTTCCCCACAGCTTCTCCCGGTGATCTCTCAGGATAGTCACTCCTTGAGTTATTTCCCCATCTCCTTACCCCCAGGGCTTGTTCCCTTCTACATCTGCTAGGATCGCGTACAGTTTTGAGATCATCGGTTTGTCCCCTGTATGTGTGGCAATACGTTTCTCAAAAGACGTCTATCTCCCGGCTGGCCTCTCTTCATTTCAGAGTGCATCAGCCAATGTTGGACCTGATAGTACCCCAGTCTATCATTCTCGGTTAGCCCCCATCTGTCGCTTACAGTCTTCGAAAGGTTTTATTTCTGCCCCCATCAGCACATCCCCCATGTTTGTGCAGCCAACCTTATGCCACTGGGTGAATGAGCCACATTCCAAAACAGAGGTGTGAAGGGGGACGGCTTGTGGATATGCCTCCCTGGTCCACCAATCAATCCCAGATGTCACAGGTCACTGCAGTGACTTGGCTAATGTAACCACAACATACCTCCCAAAGGAGTACCTGCAACAGCTTTGCCCATCCTCGCCCATGCTTTTGTCATGTCCCCCGTTAGACATTCTCAGATTACTCGTAATTACGCCGCTTCATAGTATTTAATGACATTTGAGAGGCCCACATCCCTTTATGTTTGGGTGCCATCAGCGTCTCTAGCACCACTCTAGGTTTCTTGTTGAGCAAATGAATTATCGAGCGGTGTTTAAAGAAAGGTCGCGGAACCCGGATGCGAAGTGCTTGAAAGTGATATAACACCCTGGTGATCGTGGCGTTCCTGCACAGCCAGGAGATGCGCTGGGGCGACCACTTCCCAAAGGTCTGTCTTAATTTGAGCAAGAAGCCCCAGGTAGTTTGGTTTTTATATTTTGGGTATCGAGCTGGCTATGTGGACGTCCAGATATTTTACACTGTCCCTGGCGATTGCAAACAGAGTATTCGGGCAGAGCGGTCAATTGTGTTCGACAGACTTAGGTTGAGCAGCTCCGATTTTGACATATTAATTTTCAGCCACGCAACCCGTTCCATCCTTGCAAGTTCTGCCATTAGGGTAAGCATCGACTTCTCCACTCTTGTCAGGGTTATCATCATGTCGTCCGCGAACGCCATTACCTTTAGCTCCTCCCCCCTAATGGGATACCCCGAATAAGTGGGTTTTGCGTAATCATTGTTATCATTGGTTCCAGGCATACTGTGTGTAGGAGCGGGGACACAGGGCATCCTTGTCTGGTTCCCCTTTGGATATTTGTGCTTCGGGATATCTGCTTGAGTTGATTGAGAGGCACATCGAAGGTTGACTGCAGGTGGCTTTAACCATCTGCATGAATTTAAAGCCCATTCCCATGAGTTCCCATAGTCACAAATAGGGAGGGCCATTCCACACGGTCAAAAGCCTTCTCCTCGTCGAGTGAGAACACCACTGAGGGAACCCGTTGCATGGCCGCCTTTTATACCAGATGTATTACCAATCTCATGTTGTCCCACATCTGACGTCCCTTGATAAATCCTGATTAGTCCATCCCAATCAGGGTCGGCAGAATGGGATTTAGTCCTGCCACTAAGACACCCGTGTAGATTTTCGCATTGATGTTTAGTAGAGCTATTGGCCGATACAACCTGTATTTCGTCATGTCCTTACTGGGCTTTTCAAATACTACTACCTTGGCTTTTGACATCAATTGTGCCACACCCCCCTTCCGACCCATTGAACTGAAGAGGTCCACAAGTCAAGGACTCAATTTCTGGCAGAACTTTTTATACTGGACCTGGTGCCTTGTCCTTGGGCAGAGCCCCAATTATTGCCTCGACCTCCTCCCTGCTTATGTCTTCCTCCAGTCTCTCCCTGTCCAAGGGTGAGAATTTAGGTAGGAGCAGCTCGCTCAGGTACTGTTCTACTGCTTCTGGGTCTAGATGGTCGAAGGCATATGGGGTGCTGTAGAACCCTGCAAAGGCTGTGGTTATGGCCTCCAGGCTCATCGCCATTGCGCCAACTGGCTGGCTAATGCGTATGGTAGTGCGGTTAGCCTCTTTGCTCCTCAACTGTCTAGCTAACAATCTATCCGCCTTATTGGCCTGGTGTCATAAACGGGCCATGGAAGCTACAGGATCGGTGGGCGAAATGGAGGAAGGACAAGACTCCTCGTATTGCTCGGAACACTTTCAACGTTCTAGTCTTGGAAACCGTTAGGCTACAATTAGCCAACAGGTGAGATGCCCGGCACGTTGCAACTTTCTTGCTGCTATATGGTTGTGAATCAACACTCCTGTTCATTTTGCTCCTTCCTCGCCCTCTTTTGTCTCCCTCTCTGCTCTCAGATGGTACTTTGTGTGCCCGCTGCTCCCTAGCGGCATACTCTGCTTTTGCTTACCTTTCTCTGCTCTCTGGGCTGCTCCTCGCAGTTCTTCCTCGCCGCGCTCCACACGGCGTTCCGTTCCACTGCTCCACAGCTGTTCACCGTCTGCTTTGTTCACAGAGACGGCTGATCCTTGCAGCCTTTACTATTCTCTACTTCTGGAACAATCCCCCTCGCCAGCATTCTCAGGCTCATTGGTGAGAAAGGACTTCCTTTACTTTGCATGCTGGAACCTGAAGTCCATTTGGAATACGTTACTCAGCAAATCCGATGCTCTCAAGAACTACTAGGTTTTTTCAGCAAGGCTTTTACCTGGTCTGGGGTGGGCTTTCCAGAGTCCCTGCTGCTGGGCAAATAGCCTCACAGGCAAAGTGGCCTGCGGGGGGAGCCCGCCCTTATCTCTTCAAACAGAAGGGCAAAACTGTCAAGAAGAAAACCAACAGCACCTGGAGAGAAAGGAAAGCTGAGATCTCATCAGAAGAACCATCAGACTTCAACACTGAGTCAGGTGAGGAGTGGGCTGTTGAAACGGATACTGTGGTATTTGTCAAACCTACTGAATCTGAGACCTGGATGTAATACCTCAGTTTCATCCCCAGCAGGGTTCTCGCCGCCCTCCTAGCCTGCAGGAGATTCAGTTGGCTCCTCACCCCTTTCAATCTCTTATATAGCTCCAAGTTCTTCTCTATCCATAACCCCACCCCCACCCAATCCAAGCACCCTCCCGGCTCCAGCCATTGACTGGAGCACCTTGCGCAGTTGGGACTCTAGTTCCTTCTCCACAGTCTCTCGCTGACTTCTGGGCTCTTGGTGTTATTAGGTTCTTCCCCCTCTGCCCCCCACGTATTACCACCTTAAAGGCATCCCTGAGGCCCTCTTGCATCATCCCCTGCTTGATATTTCTCTCGAAGTACTCATCTATTTTTTTTTCCATTTTTTTTTTTTATTGGCATCTCTCTAAACATAGGGACTCAACATAATCCCCTCTCAACCCCCTTCACACCACCTCCCTCCCCACCGGTTGTCAATCTTGCTGTACTTCTGCGTTCCCTAGATGGATCAATCTTAGCCTGTGAACATGTCCAGAATACGCAGGTTGTGAGGACACCATTGGAGCATGTAGTCGCTTTGCAGGTATTCAATGGCGTCTCCCCAGTCCGTTGCAAAGTGCTGTCTGTCCCCTTGGAGATAATATGCGATTCTCTCCATTGCTACATAAGTCCATATGCTTTGGAGCCATTCTTGTGTGGTTGGAGGGGTCTTTTGTTTCCATTTCTGCGCGATTGCTAGCCACGCAGCTATTAGAAGGCCCATAAAGTTCAGTTTTTACGTCTTGGTGAGAGTCTTATCTCGAGGGGGCCACATGCCACACATCCATACTTCTCCTAGGTTATCTGTGCCTTTGAACAGTTCTTGCATTTGCTTCCTCACTTCCGCCCAAAAGTGTTGTAGTTCTTTACAGTCCCACCAGATGTGTCTCCATGTTTCCATTGTGTCGCATCCCCTCCAGCATTTCCCTTGTACAGTCGAGAACATTTTGTGCAGTCTTTCCGGGGTGTAATGCCATTGGATCATTACTTTGGTCCATGCTTCCCTCGTTTGTATCGCTCGTGTCCATTTTGGGATTATTAACCAGAGGTATGTCCATTGTTCCCTCGCAATTTGTTTTCCGATCGTGATTTCCCATTTTTTCATGTAGTGCCATGTTATGTTTTCTTCCTAGATGTTTATGAATTTGTATAGGGTGGATACGAATTTCCTTTCACCCGTCTGGGTCACCATGTGCGTCTCAAATGGAGTGAGATCCCTTGCCAATGCCTTGGTGATTCTTGGCGTTGTGAGCCAGTGGAGGATTTGTTCATACTGGAACCAGTCCTTTTCCGTGAGGCCCAGCAGCTCCTGGCAGTCTGCAAATGTTCTGATCTGCTGTCCCTCGAACATGTCTCCCACTTTTGTGCAGCCCGCGTCTCGCCATTTCTGGAATGTTCCTTTTTCCACACCTGGGGGGGGGGGGGGGGGGGGGGAAATTCTGGGTTATCAAACATTGTTATGAATGGGGCTGGGTCTATCGTGAGCATTTCTTTTTTGGTTGCTTTGTCCCAAATTTCCATGGTGGTGCTCATTACTTCACTTATTTTGATGTTTTGGTGTCTGTGCTCGGGTTTCCTCCATAGGAGGTGTCGCAAATTTGATCTTGCTACTGCTCTATCCTGCGCTTCCCGCTATTTTTCTGATGAGTCTGATCCATTCGTTTAGGACCCATAATTGTGCCGCCTCGTAGTATTTCCTAAAGTGGGGGAGCGCCATACCTCCATCTGCTTTATGCGCCGTGAGAGCCTGTTGTGACAATCTCGGTGACTTGCCCTGCCATATATATTTGGTTATTGTTTTGGTGAGAGACTTGAAGAAGGTCTTCGGTATTCGAGTGGGGAGAGCTTGGAAATAATACAGCAGTCTGGGAAGGATCGTCATTTTAATGACCGTTATTCTGCCCCACCAAGAGATTGACAACGGGTTCCATCTGTCCAGATCTCTTAACGTCGTCTAGGAGTTCCATGTAGTTCCCCTTGTAGAAGTTTTTCATGGTTGGAGTCAATATCACTCCCAGGTATCTCACGCCTTCTTCGGCCGTTTGTAGTCGTAGGTCTTTTGTAGTCTCGTAAATCTCATCTATATCTCCCGCCAGGGCCATTACGGACGATTTTTACTTATTTGTAGTCCGGATATTGCTCCATATTCTTCTATCTGCTGAATTAGTAGAGGTAGGGTCTTGATTGGTTCTGTAAGGGTCATCATATCATCTGCGTAGGCGGCTGTTTTATGCATATGGCCTCCCATTTCTATGCCCTGTATGTCTGGGGCCGCTCTGATCTTTGCCAGAAAGGGTTCAAGGATTATTGCGTAGAGTAAGGGTCATAGGGGGCACCCCTGCTTGGTGCCCCTTCCTATTTTGATGGGGTTCGACAATTCCCCGTTGACTGCGATCCTGGCCATTGGTGAAATGTAATTGCCTCCGATCATCTTTATGAAATCATTGCCTATTCCCATTTTACGTAGAATCACGAACAGCATGGACAATTCTACCCGATCGAATGCTTTTTCTGCATCGATCGAAATAATTGCTGATGGAATTTCCATGATTCCCGCTTTCTCTATAAAATGCACGATACGCCTAATGTTGTCGTGGGTTTTTCTGTTGGGGATAAACCCCGATTGTTCTTGGTGGATCAGCTTAGGGAGCAGGGGAGCTAGCCTGTTGGCTATTACTTTTGTGTAGAGTTTTGCGTCCACGTTGATTAGGGCTATTGGGCGGTATGAGCTTGGATTTTCCGGATCTTTTCCTTTTTTGTGGAAGACAAGTATTTTTGCTTCATTCATGGAGGGTGCGATGTTGTTCGAATTCTTGAAAGTGTTGAATAGGTTTGTTAGATAGGGCGTTAATATGTCCGCAAATGTTTTGTAGAAAGCTGCCGTAAAGCCGTCCGGTCCGGGAGCTTTATATTTGGGAAGATCCCTTATAGCTTTATTGACCTCTTCAGTCGTTACCGGTTGTTCAAGGGCTGCTTTTCAAGCTGGGGTTACTGTAGGAATTGATATATTTTTTTTAGGTATGCCTCCTGTTCCTTTTCATTTGGGTGCTGTGAAGTATATAAGTTCTGGTAGTAGTCCCGGAATATTTCTTTGATATCTTCCAATTGTGTTTTCTTTTCTCCCGGTCTGTTTTTCAGGGAGTGCACCATTTGCTCTTGTCTTTTCCCTTTTAGTTGTCTTGCCAGCAATTTGTCTGCTTTATTTGATTTCATCGCGTACCAGTGTTTTGTGTGCAGCAGTTGGATTTCTGCTCTTTTAGTCCTGATCAGGTCTAGCTGGCTCTGAATGTGGCGATATGCCCTCTTTATTTTCCTGGAGGTATTCTTTGTCATTTCTTCTCTTATGTCTTCCAGTTTTTTTTCCAGTTCGTCTTCCCATTTGTACGATAGCTTGTCTTTTTGTGCTTTCAGTGCTATCATCTGTCCCCTGATCACCAATTTGAAGGCATCCCATATACTGCTCTGGGAGAGGTCCGTGGTGTTGTTTTACTCAAAATATTCCTCTATTTTTTCTCTAATGGTTTCTTTGTTCACTGGATCTTGTATGTCGTCTCTGGGGAGCGTCCATCTCCATAGGCCTGATCGCTTTCTGAATTTGGGAAGTGTGATCCAAAGCGAGGCATGGTCTGATAGTGATATCGGACCTTTTTCTATGTCCTGGATTTCTCCCACCAGGGGTCCTGTGGCCCAAATGTAGTCTATCCTGGAGCTTGAGTCATGTACATGTGAGTGGTACGTGTATCCTTTTGTTGTGCCTCTGAGTCTCCGCCACACGTCTTCGAGTGCCATATTCTGCATAGTCTGTTTTAGCGCTGGTGAGGGTGTTCCTTGTTGGGAGGTTTTGGGAGTCGAACGGTCATCTGTTTGGTTCCAAGCTATGTTAGAAATCTCCTGTTAGGATAACTTCCCCTTCCGCGAAGATTTCCAATTTGTTGATCATATCTTTCATAAAGCCCTCCTGGCCCGTGTTCGGCGCATAGAGGGTTGCTAGAGTCAGGTGGCGATTGTCTATCAGCACCTTCGCGAAGACATAGCGGCCGTTTTTGTCTGCCATTGTCGCTTTGATTTGGACTTTCAAGTGGTTGGCGAATGCAATCAGCACTCCTTTTCTTTCCTCTTCGTCATTGGATTGGAGGATTCGATTGTAGCCTCTTATCCGGGTAAGGCCTTTCCTCTTTTTCTGTATGTGTGTTTCTTGGAGGGTTATTATATCGAACTTCTCTCTGTGCAGGAAGTGTTCCGTTTTTTGTACTCATCTATTTTATTGCCTATTTCCTCCGTCATTACTGCAAGTATTTCTTGGGGAAAAGGCCCACGACCACAGTCCTGTAAGCATCCACCAGCCCTGCAGGGTTACAATGATAGGTGAGTTGTCCAACATGGTGATCACTCCCAATTCTGCATCTTCCACCCTTCCCCCATCATACTAGCCGACATTCACACATTCTGGATAAAGGCTGGTTGGCATGGGAGAAGCAAGTAAACATCTTCTCCGCCAACCTCTTAACTCGCCAAATTTCCATGAGGGCAAGTTCTCAAAGCTTTCATGTAGCGCCTTGGAGGGAGCTATACCACCCAACCAAGTCTCCCTGCGCCTGTCTTTCGCCGAGTCCCATGCAATATTTCTTTTAAATGTATTCATTTTGACATTTGTATAGCGCACCCAACCCGCGGGCATCTGGGCGCTGTTCTTGACAGAGAACGAATATCGAAAATGACATGGTTACAGAAGTGTTTGTGACACTCATGAATACAATAGTTCTTGACAGTGACCGAGTATCAAGAGTTACATGGTTACAAGGTTACAGAGGTTTTCTTAACATTAAATACCTTAGTTACAAAGTTACACATATGCATCTGTGGGTGGCATGCAATTTACAAATTAAAAAGCAGTATTCATTTGTATGTTGATAAGGTGCGGATAGTTGAAGGAGAGTTATTTTAGTAGTTCCTGTGTGAAGAGCCACGTTTTCAGGTGTTTGCTGAAGGTCCAGAAGGAAGTTTCTGACCTTAGTGCAGCTGGTAAAGTGTTCCATTGTTTAGCTGCTACCACTGGGAAGCTGCTGCCTCTAGAATTCTGCAGCTTGAATCGGGGTGTGGAGAGTAAGTGTGCATATACTGAGCGTGTGAGCCTAAAAGAATGATTAGTAGTGAATTTATCTGCAAGATATTTAGGTGCTGACTTGTGTAGACATTGGTGGGTCACAGTGTTTTGAAGAGAATTCTCTCCTGGATAGGAAGCCAGTGGGTGTTCTGCCTGATCGAGGCGATGTGGATCTTTTTAGGGATGTTTAGCGCTGCTCTCAAGGCGTTGTTTTGGATCACCTAGACAGGATGAGGACTTTAGCTAGGATGATGCAGCCATCATGTGAGAGGAAAGATCTGCAGGCATTGATGATCTTAGATGTGTAGGCTGCGGCCGAAGCCGTGGCGTTAACTTGTCTAGTTAAGGAGAGAGTAGAGTCCAGGTAAAAACCTAAGGTTTTTACTTCCTTAGAAACCTTGATGGTGTTGCCGTCTATATTCAAGGATTTGAAAGAGTCAGAGAGTTTGTTAAGACTGTATTGAGACCCAATGAGGAGAAGTTCTGTTTTTTTGTTAGTTAGGCATAATCCATGTAGGGCCATCCAGGCCTGGATGGTTTGGTAGATTATGTTAAGTGATTTGGAGTCGGTCATATAAGAGCCATAGATAGGTATGAGGATTTGGGTGTCATCTGCATAATTAGTGTAGGTGACACCCAGATCGTCGAGACGGTCAAATAGTGGCTTCGTAAATATATTGTCTCCTTAACTAGGCAAGGAACGCAAGTTCCTGGCCATTGGCGGTAATAGGGTTTGCGATGTCTAGGGCATGTGCTAGAAGTGACCTGGCATTGATGAGGGCACCCTTGATTGCGGTTGTTTTCGGGTTGACGTGAGTAGGGCCTGTGTTTTGCAGTTGTATTGAAGTTTGACATTTGCTGGGGTTCACCATGAGGGATATCTAGGGGAGGTAGAGTGGCCATTGGTAAGCGAGTGCCTAACCTTGCAGCTGATAGTGTGGCTTTTTGATATCTCGAAAGTGTGGAGAGGTGTTCTGGAATTCAGATGTGTATTCCTACAGGAGGTCGAGGGAATGGTGGTTGTGGCAGGGAACCTTAGGAGCTTGGCTGTTCGAGTTGCCAATCTGCTGTTTCTGAAGTCAGGTGGGCAAGGAGCGTTGTGGTTTCTGATGGCTGGTGGGCAGGGAGCATGGTGGCTAGGTTTGGGCAGCACGGTCGATCGCTGATTAGTTCCTATCAACTTATTAATAAGATAGGCTGATTGGCAATTAGGTAGTGTGCGTTAGCAGGTGGTAGGAAGCGAGTAGGAAGGATGGTAGTTGAATCCGGGAGTTTAGGCGACAGTTTTAGTGTGGTGGTACGAGAATTGTGAGTGTGGGTTAGAGGTGGGCTAAAGTTGGGTTGGGTCAGTACAAATAGTAGAATAGTTTGCGGTTGGGTGACTCGAGTGGAAGGTCAATCAGGAGAGTGTGCAACCAAGGCATAGATAGGGACATGTGTGGGTGGGCTGCAACTAATGATTCATGGATTAGTTAGTGCGTGACCAAGGGAAGCTGGTACTAGGTATCGAGGTACGGTTAGTTATGCACTGATTAGGTCTGATTGAGAGGAATGTGTGTACATATTGGGCTCCTTGGGCAAATTAAATTAGCTAATAATATCAGTCTAGGCTTGTAAATTAACAATGTATGCTGTAGACAGAGAAAGTACCATGCGTTAATACAGTCCAAGGGGGTGACTTTGCAGTACATACCAATCAGTTAAAAGCACTTTCACAACTGTTATGTACTAGAGTACAAAGCATGTGTCATCCAATGCAGCTAATATAACTTAAACAGGGTGAGTTTGCATTGCGTGCAGTGCAAGGTTGGTACAAAAACACAGTAGGGTTAATACATTATTAGATAAAGGTGGGTACGGATTAAGTAATGTTACAAGTACAGCAGAGCAACTGTGTGTAACAAGAACCATTGGTGTGCAAGGTAGTGATGGGATGGGCAGATTGTGCACTTCGTATGAATAAGGTGAGTTTACAGACAATACAGTGGGGGTCAAGTTGCGCTGCGGGTTAAGACGCAAAATGTGCCAGTCCCAATGGGCTGGGGTTCGAGACAAACAAGTTGGACGGCTGGTTGTTGTTACAGGCAATAACCGTTGAACACAATCTCAAGACTTACCGGTATCGGCAGGAGGGAGCCTATGTTGACTTCTAGTAATGCTAGTAGAGCACAATACAGTTGCGCTTAATTATACAAATTGAGGTGGGTTAGGTGCTTCAGTGGTGAGGCAGATGGCAGACAGAACGGCTGAGTGGGAATAGTTTGAGGTAGATACCGCGGGATGATGTGAGAGGCAGGGGTAGACACAGAGGAGTGGACCTATACAGTATTGCTGAGTTTTTCGGTGGCAATGGTAATGCTCGTCTTATTAAGCTACATGAGGGGTTGGTTCAGAGTGGGGTGCAGATAGTAGAATGCCAAGAGCAAAGCGCCCCAGGGCTCCGGAAGGCCCGGCTTCCGCCTGCCGGCATAGTTGATTGGCTGTGTAATGTTAGTGAAGGCCAATCACGATAGGTGGAGGAGGATTAGGTGGAGGAGGATGAGCAGGAGGAGGAGCAGGAGGAGGGCCAGCTGGTTCGCATACAGAGACTAGTCGGCTGTTAGAGGCATACGAAGCAGACAGCCATTTTGAAATATGCATTCGTAAGCATGGACAAAGATCGGAATGCATTTTTAAGGCTGCTAAAAGGCTGAACCCAGCGAGGTAGTGCCTCCAATACCAGCAAGAGATGGTTGTCGCAAATGAGCGTTACTTGGAGTAGATTGTGGTTTTTCATGGGGTTTGGTAATTTCACACGGCTTCACTCCAGTGTTCCCCCAAGGGCTTACCTTATATGCTTGGGTAAGGGGGTTGCTGCTCCTGCAGCAGAGACGGCGGCGGGGGGAGCTGCTGCTCCTGTACTCCTGATGATGCAATGAGTTTGTCAAGTGTGCAGTGGCATAGACAGGGGCCTTAGAGAACAGGCCTTTGAACAAGGGCCGGCTTCCGTCTTCCCGGCGTAGTTGATTGGCTGTGTAATATTAGTGAAGGCCAATCACGATCGGTCCCCTGTGAGCATGATCTCACCCACTGCAAATATTTCTAGTTTGAGAGCCACTTCTCTCAAGAGCCCCTCCTGTCCTGTGTTTGGCGCATGTACTGTAGCTAAGGTCACCATCTTGTGGCCCACCCTCGCTTGTAGGAAGCGGTACCGCCCTTGAGCATCTGTCTGAATATGGAGCACCTGCCTCCTTGAGTGAGTATAAGTCCTATTAGCTCTCCGGCCGTTTTCCCTTGCGCATTGGCCTGATCTAACTGAGAAGTGTCTGAACCGGTCAATGGTCTTGTCCCTGTTCCATACGTGCATTTCTTGTAGCAGCATCATGTCCCTGTGCTCCCGTACAATTTATCTCCCCACTTTTATGTGCTTTGTTGGGGGCATTAACCCCCCTGACATTGTGCGATAGGATCTTAAGCGCCATTCCCCAAATTGAATGAATCCCTGCGTCTGCTATGCTTCGGCCTGTATGTGCTACAAACCCAGCTCCCCCAAAGTGGTGAATTCCTCTCTATCCCAATCCCAATGTCCCAACTCACCCCCCCACAACCTCCAACTTGAACTACTCCCTTCCCCCCCACTATTACCCACCCCAAACCCATACCCCATTCCCTTCCGAGGTCCAGATCAGAGGTCCTAAAGACCACCCCCTAACCCTTGGCTCTGATCCAGGTTTATACCTGGGGCATCCCCTACGTCTCTGCACCCCATGCCAACCTCTTACTCCAAGATCCCTTACCCTCCCGCCTGGGCCTGCTAATAGTCCACTCCACTTATTGCCTCCTTACCTCCCCCCTGCTAACGACCTGTAAAGTTTCCTTGCCATGGATTCCCCAATCTTGGCTGGACCTGGCCTCATCATGATCCTTACCCAGTGCGTAGTCGTGGGCCTCTCAGGCAAGCTCTCCTGCTCCCCGATGTCCCCTGCACCCAACGCCAGTCCCATTGTCTCATGCGCCTCAGGGGGAGTTTGGAGGGGGAGGAGAGAGCGCTGCTCTGCGTCGCTCCCTTCGTCCTCCAGGCGTCCTCCAGGCGTAGCAGCAATACACAGTGTCCAGTTATCACACCACAACAATGTACATACATCATACTCTACATTTGTATTCTATCATCTTAATCTCAGACTGCTCCAACAGCAAAGCAGTCCATTCACAGTGGCATTACTTTAATCTTCCCCCAACCCCATCAGTAATTTAAAGAGACTACAGTTGCCAATTGGGGCTAACGGTTTCCAATTAACTCTCTAATGGAGGTTTGGTGGATGTTCTCAGCTAGAATCTGTAGTCACTGATTGCATGGGGTTAGAATTAGGGGCGGGGGCTCAAGCAGCCAAGAATGCAGCTAAAGCTTGATCAACTATAGACTAAACACACTACAGCATTTCTTCGAAGCGGTTGCAGTACTTTATTTTGATGCATGTACAATAGAACATTAAAAGTTGATCCACAAGACAAGCATGTTTGCTCTCATTGGGGGATTCATAGACACCACAGTGGAAAATGTTGCTGCTTCATATTATCAAGACATGAGCTTTTCCTGATAGTTCAACTACATAAATGAAGAGATTTTACAATGGCGACTCATTGGTACCTAGCTGGATACACTTAAATGAATAGCCCAGTCCTACTTGCTATGGACCTTTTTTGGATAGCATAGTGCAGTTGGCCTGTTCTAAATATCTGCTTGTTGGCTCGCTGAGGTGTGAGCAGTCAACAGCAGTCCCTACCCTCCTTGCTTTCCTGTGTGGAGTCTTTCTACAGTGCCTGCATCAGAGGTTAAAACCCCCAGCAACCATGCGGAGCGGCACGCAGAGTTTGCTTGCTGAGGTGCGAGCAGTCAACAGCAGTCTACAGAGGCTAGGAGGTGAGGGGATATGGTCCTACTAGTTGACTCTAAAACTTTGCCTTTGCTCCCCAGAGCGATAGACTTACACAGTGTTAAGCCACTCAGCACGGACAATTTGACTCCCACTCCCCAGCCTCAGCAAAAAAGTCCTTCAGGCAGGGTGCTGAGGAGTAAATATGCCCGAGTACAAAATCGGAAAGAAATTCGTAAAAGTTCGAGTGTGGGGAAGAATGGTGGTATTAATCCCAACTCTACCATGGCAGTACAGAAAAAAGTATCTACTACACTTGCGCAAATATCTCCAATTCCTAGCGAAATGGCCTCCTGCCTCATGGAGGACACAACCACCGACTTTGAGGATGTGGAGGAGGGAACATTGATCAGAGAGTCAGAGGAGAGCACTGAGGAAAGTAGCGGGGACGATGCACCTGCCACTCCAACAACTTTCCACCCTCTTGACACTCCGTCATTCTCACCCCCTTCCTGGACTCCCCTTTCACTGCCGCTGGCTCATCTCTTACCTGTGAACGTGGATGCGGAGGTCCGTCCTGGAGAGATCACACCGCCTCCACGGCCGCCTCTGCAGCCAGTGGATACGCTCCCGGAAGCTCGATCTCCCCCGCTGTCTGCTCGCGGGCCACCGCTGCGGCGAGTGGGGTGGAGCCAAGCGGTGTCGAAGGACGCCGCGAGGCCGACCGCAGCTCGCGGAGAGCAGGGCGGCGCCTCGCTTGATCTAGCGCGGGGGACGGTGTGTCCTCAGCCATAGTGGCGGATAGTGACCCGGCTAAAGTGGCCGAGGGAGAGGCTTCACGCCTCAGTACATTGGCAGAATCTCACGCCAGACAGATTGGCAAAACAACAAAGGCACACAGCGAAGATGCAGAGGTGCCCTCTGCTGCCTCAGCTGCCTCCCTGCGGCTCACCCATCTCAACAAAAAGAAGGAAAACTTCCAAAATAGCCCTTACAATTAAGAGGGGACTGAGCCTATGGATTCGGACTTATATCGCGAATCAATGCACAGTCCATCAAACGCTTCAGAAAATTACGTCATGAGCCAAAAAAGGGACATAGCAATGGCATTGCTAAAAAAAAGAGCTTTAACAAAAAAGATCCTCAAGGAGCAGGGGGATCTTTTGCACGAAGACCGCCAACAGCAAAGAAAAGGTCCTAGACCACCAGCCCAAAAGGGAGAATCAGGAAAGTTATTTTTGCAAAATCCTCTGACGTCTCACTCCCTAAAAGACTTATTTTTCAAGCAAACAAGAAGATAATCGGAATCTGAGGTAGAACTCTCAGACGCCGAAATATTAGACGCAGTCTCAGAAGCTCCCTCAGCTCTCCCAGCCTCTAAACAAAGAAAAACCACAGCAGCTCCACCCCAAAATCATCTCAGAAGAGGCTTTTGATGCGCAGGCCATTGTCCCAGGCCCAGAAAGCTCTGCCGATCTAAACGAAAGGAACAAAGTTCACAACCTACTGCCTAGAGGCGTAGTCATGGCTCAAATCAACTTGCTCGATGACGTCCCACCTCATCGTGCTGAGAGGTCTGGACTAGGAAATGATTTACTACTACCGTCAGTCAACTCCACGGTAACCAGTGGACGGGATCAAAGAAGCACACTTCAACCTCTGCTGGCCCAGCTGGGACAAATAAGGAACAACATTGGTTCCTCGTCCAGGAGATCTTCAATCCAAAGTGATCATCCAAACAACATCTCAACTCCAGTTAGAAATGGAAGACCCAGCGACACTTTTGGAAACCTCCCCAAAGAGACACCAACGAAAAAAACAGATCTTGTTGCGATCATGTCAGCAATTACGGTGGGACTGGCCACTTTTGTAAAGTTACAAGAGTCATTAAATGACTCAATGAAAGACTCACTATCACTATCAGCCTCGATAAAAACTGTTAGCAGCATAAAATATTCGGGAATAATGTTCGATGCCACACGCACAGAAAAAGCTATCCACTTGGCCCTGTGGACAAAAATAAAAACACTAACCACCCAGACTAAACTTGTAGACCGGAAATACAGAAAATTTTCCCTACTACCAGCAATACAATTCTACAAGCAAAAGGTGGTTCCATCGATAATCTACGCACTGAACGCGGCCTTGAACATTGAAGACACGTTATGGCCAAAATTGGAAGGTTTTCTGTGGAAAGCAGTATTGGGCCTCCCAAAATCAACATCAATTTCAGCTATCAGACGCGAATTGGGCCTACTATCGCTGAAAGCGTCTGTCAAACAAAGTCAGATAAGACTACTGCAGAAAATCATCTCGCCAGACCCTCTACCATTATTCCAGGCAATTCAGAAGGAACTTATTCAAGGACATTGCATCGCCTTGAACAAATGGGAGCAAAAACTACTAAAAAACCTGGCAGACTTAGCCTGCACGCCCGAGGACTTGATGTAAAATCCTGACAAGATAAAGAGAAAAATAGCTCAAGAGGATTGGATCCAAACATGTGAGGCAACTATGGCAATCAAGTTACTTGCTCACCTACCGCCGACAACAAACAAGCTCACTTTACCTCTGAACTATTGTATAAAATTCCCTGACAAAAGACTACAGAAAACATTAATGAAAATGAGATTTAACTTAATGCCAACTCAAGAAATCAAACCATTCGGACAAAATCATTATCCAAAACATGCAGATTATGCCCAGAGACACAAGAGGTGGAATCCATAAGACATTTACTTAACTGTGCCAAAACAGCTTATCTGCGAGAAGCATTTCTGCTACCTTTGATGTACGATGCGACACTTCGAGAGGAGGACACATGGTGGGGTAGCAGGTGAAAAGACCAAATGGTCTACAGCGTCAGTAAAGATGCTGGAGGCTGCACTTAAACTAGTGATAGAGACTGATAGTTCACTCAGTATCACTTAACAAAGTTCCACCATTTCGTCCGGCTTCTGCCTTCTGTTCTTATCGTGTCCTTCTCGCTTTCTATGTTTTCCGTGTAACATTTTTTCTTTTCTACTATGTGAGATGCGAGATGTGATTTCTTGTAAAAATCAAATTTTGTTTTGATTACAGACAAGTAAATAAAAAAAAGTAAAAAAATATCTGCTTTGTTCGGTCCAGTCAAACACAGGGCAGCAACTCTGGAGTGTAGGTGGTTTAGATGTTAACATTTGGTTCACATGAAAGGTGGAATCAAAAAAGGCAAAATGAGGTATCCATGCGTTTGCATCTGTTTAAATTGTCCCTTTTTGAAGGGATCCGGCATACCACTTGTTAAACTTTGGGACCTGAAACATCTCTAGCAGTTTTGGACTACACCTAGCCCTTGCCAGCCTCATCAATGGCGAGCGATTACAGAAGTTATAGTGCAAAAGTCCAGGATAATCATAGGTTGCAGACTGTACACAAAACAAAAAAAGCCAAAACTAGCTTTGTCAATGCTTGTTTTGGTTGGTTTTGTAACAATGTGAATGGAAACAGACCCACTATGAGGAGCAATGTGGATTGCGTACTGTTGCATAGTGCAAAGTGATTGTCACTGTGAAGCAGATGGATTGTGATTAATGGGTTTAATTTCTTCTGTTTCCCCTGGCTTTATCTTAATGGCAGTTGTGAAGCAGTGAACTTTCATCGCCAATGGTGCGAGTCCAGCGGAGCTATGTCCGACTTTCACCCCCAGTCAGCGAGTCGCTTGTGACAGTCCTTCATAATACGGGAGGACATGTCCTTGCAGAATGCACAGGCCTCCTCGACGTGCGATTTATCTGCGTGCAGGCAGTAGAGGCACTGAGTGCCCATCCTCTTTGAAGACGTTCTGTAGTCCACATCCTGGGCAGATCCTAAACAGAGGCGTCGAGTCGACCTTGTCTTCGGCCATGACCACGCAGGGTAGGCCTCCAAGATCTTCTGGAATCCTCCAAGAAGTGAAATTTGACAAAAATTCGCCCTTGAGGGGCGTAGAGATTTCCAAAACGGGTCCCCGTTGATCGCAAGATGAATCGGTGGAGCTTGAGGCTCGATTTGACCGAAAAAAGTAAGAGTAAACTCTTTGAAAAATGCAGTAAAAGCTTGGGAGCTAAGCACAAGGACTTCCAACACTTGAACGTGCGGTAAAAATCTTAAGATGGCTGCCTGAGGAGGGGCTTAGGTAGAGGGCAGTCATTGGCTGGGGGGGCAGTATGATCCAGAGACCAGTGATTGGTTATGAGGAGAAAGGCAGTTCAGAAACTAAACTGAAATTGATTTTTCCTTTTACCGAGGCTTCCCAGTCTGACGACAGGGAATATTCATGAGCATGTGAATCCATGCCAGACCCCAGGCTGGAGAAAAGGTGAATTCACCCATCCAGCCAGGCCAAACAGAACCATTGGTTTATTGTAGCACGTTTTACATTTCACGCTAAAGTAAACGTTTATCATATGGTGTTACAGGATACTTTTTAATTTGGAATGTTACCTTCCCACTTGGAAGAACAGTCGAGTGCTCACTCAGTTTGGTTAAGAGGGAGATTCTCCTGCTAGCGTCTACAGAGTTATTTACCTCTCAGTGAATATGCCCGCTCACAATCTCCTGTAGCATAGTCCATCAAGGCACGATTCTAGTGGGATTTGCCCACTCGTAGTCACACAATATTACTCCTGCACTCTCTACAACATATCCGACTCCATAAAGAGGCTATTCAGATAATACAGTCATGATATTTAGACAAAGCACACTTCCTAGACAAAGCACATTAGATCGAAATCACAATTCATGCCTCTTGGGCTAAGACAATCCAACAGATCTATCCACGTTATCTCCCTTTGTAACAATCTTTATGTACATCTCCCCCTCTTGGTCCCACTTTTACTTGTTCTAAAATAATACACTTCAGTTGGGCAATGGAATGTCTTGCTTCAACAAAGTGCATAGCCACTGGTGACTTTAGCTTTTTAGTTCAAATATTAGACTTGTGTTCAGTCCATCTTGTTTTCACCTTTCTCATGGTAATCCCTACATCATACAAACCGCAGGGACATTTCAGTGCATACACAACAACATTTGTGGAGTCAAATGTACACAAATGGTTGAGTGTTATTATTATCTTAATTTTTTTTGGTTTATAGAAAAAACTTTACAAAATTTCGATCAAATTTACCGTAAAAAAGTTACAAAAGTACAAATTGCAATATATAAAAACAGTAAAGGACAATCATACACATTATTACACTTCAGTTCCATATAGCAAATAAAACTCAAGTTACTAATGACAGATAAAACAACTAATGACAGATAAAAACAACTTGACGATACATTATTGATAGTGTTATCGACGCCAAAACAGCACATATCAAATATAATTAAACGGTTTTTTAAACGTTTCCTTACAGCACTTATACAGATCATAGACTTATTCATACTAAGTCACATTTTACTCTCAAGAATGAATTAATACATATTTTTAAAACCATAGAGTTGCCATGAAGCATTTCATACCACAGAATAACTCTGCTCACATTGGATATGTCATTTACGAATGCTGAAAAATATTCTATTCTGTGTTTCAGAAGATTTGGACAAATCAATAGCAGGTGCAATAACGATTCATTCACCCCGTTTACCTTACAGTGTCTACAGAATTTTGTTTCCACAATATTTCTATTTCTTATATTCTGAATTTCAAAAGTGTTTAGAACGTTAAACCGGAATCTCATAGTAAGGTTTCTAAAGACTCTGGATGGGTATGTTTTCTATGTATTTCTCAGGAGCCGGTTTCCATTTCCAAAAGGAGACTACTTGTGAGTCGAGATGAAAATTTAAAATCACCACGTTATTTTCCAGCCAATCGGAAGCTTTTAACAATTCTTTAATCTTACCCGGATTCTTTATAAGTCTCGTCATTGATAGCCCCAGATCACTTAAAATGTTGGCATATACATTGAGATCAGACCTGAATACACCTTCCAGATCTATCCCCAAATAATAATACAACGGATTTATATCGGACACAAGACATTTACGTAAAAGCGATAACTTCTTCCAGTACATAATGTTCTTTAAGGAGGGCAGACCCAACTCAAAACGCAACATTTCCATCGGTATGCATTTCGGAATATGACTTAAAACCTTGCGCCACACTTGAGCTTCAATTATTTTCAAATATGGTACCAATTCCTCTGGGCAGAACTCAAGGCCATAGGACAAGCGTGGAATTGCTTTTGTACGATAAAATAATATACATGGAGTTATATTATTTTATCTCTACTATTTTCATCTGATTGGCAATAGCAGAGGCCTTTGACTTGAGATTATTTCTCATAAAGCCAGGTGTATGTGTACTAGTATAGGTGTAGCCCAAATATTTCAACACAGATTGATTTTTTAACTTTACACCACCACAAGACAGGGAAAAGGAATCTTGTTTTATGGATTTTGAGCCCGTATAAAATATCACTTTTTTTTTGGATTTATCAACAATTTTCAGACTTTAATGAAATCTTCAAATGCTTCTATCGTTCTTTGCAGGCCCACCTTTGTTCCATCAAATAAAAGAGAATCATCCGCATACGCGATCCTTTTTATTTTTATCCTACCGTGCTTTGGCGATGCTAGTCCACTACAATCCAAAAATATTCCTGCTTTAGATACATAAAGATTGAACAAAGAGGCAGCCAATCTACAACCCTGCCTTAAACGATTGCGAGTCCAAATATGTTCCAATATTAGACCTCTGGTGTTAAGGCGCACCCTCATTACTGTATTCGAATAGAACGATATTATCAATTCTAGTAGACCTATTTCAATACCCAGATCAAATAGCGTTTTCGATAAGATGGTCCCATCAACCATGTGGAACGCCATGGATAGGCCCATAGAGGCCAGGTATAGAGGTTGCTTACCTTTCACTCCAGCGATACTCTGTAGATTAGCTACAGTTAATCCACCCACATCTGTACCCAAAGTTCCTTTATGCCTAATCGATCTCGTCTGGTTGGGCGGAGCTTCTGCTCTGATCAGACTGTTCCTTAAGGCACTACTGTTTCTGTAGGCAAAATTATGGAGTTGTTGGAAGACTGGCTGCATTTGGGGATCCATTTGTAGCATTGTCCAGTTCCTCTGAATGATATGCCTGATCTTCTTGCTCCGAGTCGAATGGGTAGTAACATACACTATACAGTCATTTTTCTTCTGAGTTTTAGGCGTAAGCACAGTCTCTCTGTCAATTGCAGCCATTTTTTCTGTGATGTTCATAATAGATGTTGGGTTATATCCTCTTTGTAGAAATTTGTAGTGTTGTAGTGTAAAGAGGCAGATTGTCTTACATATTCCTCCTCCTCAGATATGTTCCTCCGATATCGTAAAAACTGACTTAGTGGCAAGCTGTCGATGGTGCGTCGTGGGTGGAAGTTTCTCGCTAACAAGAGGCTATTTCTGTCCGTTATCTTATTGAAGATCCTAGTCTCCAGATTGTGGCCTTTGTTGTAAATTTCATCATCCAGAAAGTTAATTTTAGATTTACTCGTTTGGGTGGTAAGTTTTATCCTCGGGTGCATCCCATTCATCATGACAAAGTCTCATTAATTTTCAGGGCCAGTCCAAATGCCGAAAGCATCGTCTATGTACCTCACAAAAATGGTCAGGTGGCATAACCATCTGGCCGAGCTGAGGACATGCTCCGTTTCTAGATATGCATATATGTATTGGCATACGCTGGGGCCATAGCGGCCCCCCATGCTTGCTCCTAAGGACCTATCTTGAAACCTGAAAAAGTTGTTCATTAGGGCCAATTTCATTAATGCAAGAACAAATGTGTTGTCCCCTTGGCAGTTGTCAGATTCAAGTAGCAGCCATTCCACTGCTTCAAGGCCAGCTTCATGTGCAATGTTAGTATACAAGGACGTCACGTCCATCGTGAACAAGGTGTCTCTTCCACTAACAAATTCGATCTCCTTGAGCTTCTGTAAGAAGTGTGTGGTGTCCTTTATATACGTATCGATATCTTGAATGAGAGGTTGCAGGATTTTATCCAGATACCTCGCCAGAGGCTCTAGTAAACTGTCGGTAGACACAATAATGGGACGTCCAGGTGGATCCACTAGTCTCTTGTGGATTTTCCGGAGAATATAGATCACTGAGTGAACGGGTGCATCTTCTCCAGGAATTTGCGTGTTTTTCCAAATATTACTTCCCTGTTTTCTGCATCATCCAACACTTCCTTGATGAGAGCTCTAACTTTTTCAGTTGGGTTGTAATCAATTTCCTTGTATGTCTCTTGGTCTGAGAGTTGACGTTCCACTTCTGCGAGATATCGGCTCTTGTCCATCAGAACCAGTGCTCCTCCCTTGTCCACGGGCTTGAAAATAATCTCACTATTGTCCAACAGATTCTTCAGCGTTTGTTGTTCCCTTATCGTGAAATGTCCTTGTCCCTTCGATTTGAAGGGAATTTTCTTGAATTGATCCAACACTGTTTTCTCTAAAACTGTTAGAACATGATTATGAACGGGAGGATTAAACACTTTTCGGTGCAAGCTCTAGGTAGTCTGTGACCATGAAAGAACCATCAGAATACCTATAGCTTGCACCGAAAAGTGTGTTTAATCCACCCGTTCATAATTATAATTATATAGCACTTACGCTTAAGCGCTTTATGTAGAACAAATCTACATACTAGATTAGTCAACCTGTGTTGGTACTCATTTATCGTGACCTCAGGAGGCTGAAAGGCTGAGTTGAGTCTAGCAATTATTGTATAGAATTCTAGAAAGACACATTATTTGGTATTCTCCTGCTTTCTTATTTAGGGTCACTGCTGAAAGTGTTACACTTGTGGAACCCCTGTTCATTTTTTAAAACATTTTTATTTTTTTTTAGGCCTGAAAAAGCAAGCCAGCCACTCCAGAAGCAAAGAGCCACATGGCGCTGGCCACAGCCCATGACATTGCATTAGGGGTAGCAAGGGAGACCTCAGGGGTCACAGTTGCTACACCCTGGTGACGCCTAAATCATGTCCCTGACAGTACCTTTAAAGTTTGGGATTGCGTTGCTAACAATCTGCAGTGACCACCTTGAACCTTTTCACGTGGGAGCCAGTTGTCAGGTGTAAACTGCTGGGGGAGAGGAGTTGAGCAAGATGAAAGCTGCACAAGAGTACTTCACTTTTAAAAAAAAGTTGTCCCCAAGCATCTGAAGACAAAGCACTGTTGGTTGTGATATAGCCCCAAGTGTGGAGACTTCACACAAACCAGCGTACTGTATTGCCTATGGCTATTATAAGGGTGGTGCTTGGCTGTTTCAGTTTCTACTGTTTGCAAATTAAACTATTACTTTACAAAAACAAACATTAAAAACAAAAATGCAGAGAGCCACCAGGGGGCGCACAGGCCATGGCAGCCCGAGTGCGGAGCTCCCGCCAGAGGTGGGCTGGTGTGAGGGATTGAGCCCCCCCCGGATCCTTCCACCAGGAAAGGTGCAAACGGCGGAGGTGGTGAACCCCCAGGGCCCCCCCGGGGCGAAAGAGCGGCATCTGTAGTTTCCCTGGGGACGGAATACGCGACCCCGTCCCCTCGTGAGGGGAGCCGCGCATGAGTGGAGAGGCCCCGGGGGACGTGGAGCGCGGCGAAACACAGAGACCGTGTGTGCCCGTAGGAGAAGCGATTCCTCCCTGCCGGCCCCTCCCAAACGGACGCCGGAGGAGCAGTGGAGAACCCGGCTACGGATATCCGCGGCGGGGGAACAAAAACCAAAAAAAAATTAAAAAATAAACACCGCCAGAGCGCAGCAGGAGCACCTTCCCCTGCAGGGGAGACTCGCTCCGGAGGCCCGGACCCGTGGGTGGCGTCGCCCCCCGGCCTCCGAGCCAGGACTCGGACCTGGGCGAGGTGGGTGCCGGAGCCCCAACCCGCGGCCTCCATTGACAGCCCCCCCCCCGGGCAGAAACATCAAGGGCCTGGACTCGCTGGCCATCTCGGGCAGCCCGCGCTCTGAGGGGGGTGGGGGGGAGGGTGGGGGGGGGAGGAGCCCGTCTGTCATTCCCTACACCACCGGAGGACACTTGGGGCCCGCGGGGCTCTAGCCCAGCACGGGAGGTCCTGTGGCGCCCCCTCACCGAGGCACTTGGCGGGGAGAGAGTTCCACAATCGACGCGGAACAGGAGGTGAAAAGGCAGAGGCCCGACATCCGGACCCCGTGCGGGTGATGTCACTGGCAATTGGGGGGAAAAAAAAAAAAAGAGAAAAAAAAAGCCGTGAGGCTCTACCGTGGGTCCTCCCCCCCCCCCCCCCCCGAGCAGCCACCCTGCCACCCTGGGGCACCGCCCACGAGGAACCCTGAGAGCGCGGGGAGGGCCCGGAAGATCTCGAGGAGAGCAGCCAGGATGTGTGGCCCCCCCCCCTGCCTGTGATTGGCGGGGCGAGTGCCCGCCCGGGGACGTTCCTTCCGAAGCAGAGGAGTTTGGAAGAGAAGTGGCGCTCACCCCAGTGACAGAATCCACGGAGCACACAGGGGGTGGCCAGATGAGCTGGCACAAAACTCTACAGGAATACCGTTTCCAGGAGGCATGGTGTGAGAACCACGACGTTGAACGAGAGAGTGGGATGGCCCAGTCAGAGAACCCGTCCCAATCCACCAAAGCTATGGAAAAGGGATTTGCCTCAGTCCTGCAGGAAATCAGGGACATGCGTTCGGACATTGCCCAAAAACTGGAAAAAATTGACCAAAGGGTGGACAAGGTTGAGGACAGACTGCTACAGTTCGAAACTAACCAATCGTCATCTGTGACCCAAGAGATGCAAATGGGCTTGAGACTATCGGCCTTGGAGAAGAGGGATGAGGAAATAGCCAGGCAGATGGATGATTTTAAAAATAGGGAACGGAGGAACAACCTCAGATTCTTTGGGGTTCCGGAGATGGACGGAAAAAACAGAGAGACCTGGCCAGGGTGTTGAGAGAAATCATTACCCTTCTTTTCGCTGATGAGGACGACAAAACCTACGTTCGATAGGGGGCAGAGCGGGGGGCCCCCGGTCTATCCTGGTATGGTTCCACTACTTCACGGAAAAGGCAAAGGTGCTAGAAGAGGCCAGAAAGGCGCAGGAGATCGCATACAACAACGCCCAGGTGTCCATCTTCCAGGACCTCTCTTCCTACACACTGGCCAAATGCAGAATGTGCCGCCCCCTAGCACAGCTGCTAAAGGAGAAGGGAGTGCGCTACAGATGGGGCTACCCCTTCTCCCTCACTTGAGTATATGGGCCAGCGGACGACCTTGGTCACGGAGGACGACATAAAGAAAGCCATCCGAGATTACGTGACGGACCCGACTCCCCAGGGGGAACCCACGGGGATGGCCGCGGAAGGTGCCGGCGGCCACAGGCCACAGGGAGACAGGAGAAAGAAGACAAATTCAAGGAAATATAGAAATTCCGGACAGAAAGCAAGCAGGATCCAAAGTTCGTGGGGCCCAACAACACACAGGGTCCCTTTGAACAGCAAGTATATGGGAACCTCTGGGGGTGCGACTTGGGAGGGGGGGGGCTCAAGGAGGAACGAACTCCGATAACAGCCAAGCAGAAGGCAGCAGGCTGGTGGTCCGGCCAATTACCAGTAATGGTGGAACTATTTGCCTGGATACCGGGGTGTGGGTGGGGGAGGAGGGTGGTACGGGAAAAGTTGGGGTGGTTACATTTGAAATGGGGCTCAGGGGGCAGTTGGGAAAAGTTTGAGGCCCACCTGGGGGGGATGAAGTGGGGTTAACAGGGGGCAAAGCACTATTCAATCGAAGCTGGGAGAGAGCGGTGCTGTGTGGAGGCTGACCGAGAGACCAGTAGACCTAGGTAATGGCTGAAAACTTGCCTGCCCTGGGAGTGGGCTCACTTAACGTGCGGGGTTTGAATACCCCAACCAAGAGGTCCTTGGTTTGTAGGGAATTTAGATGGGCCAAACTTGACCTGCTCTTTCTTCAAGAGACACTGGGCCCGGGGGAAAACCAAAAATGCGGGGGGGCAGGGATCGGAGAGGTATTAAGCGCATCGCACAAGACCAAAAAAAGGGGGGTGGCCATACTGATGGCAAGGGATGTCGGTTTTGAAAAGGAGGCCATGTTGAAAGATCCGGAGGGCCAATATCTGTTGGTGAAGGGCTCATTGCGGGGCTCCCCTCTGACCCTCATGGTGGTGTATAGCCCGAATGAGGGCCAGGCACAATTTTGGGAAGAAACGAGGGACCGGTTGAAACTCTTTGTTCATGGCATGATGGTAGTGGCAGGGGATTTCAACATGGTCTTGGACCCGGCCACTGATGGGAAACGCATGGGGCCCCATTCCACCAGGGTCACGGATGAAGCCACAGCTCGGTCCTTCCAGAAGGTCAATGCGGAACTGGGCCTGGTAGACACAATCCCGAACCCTAGGACCGGAGCCCCCTCATTTACATACTACTCTGCAATCCATGCATCATACGCCCGAATAGACTACATCCTAGTCGATGAGCCCCTACGTCCATATGTTTCTGGCCACAGGGTCGACCCGGTTCCCTGGTCCGACCACGACCTGGTGCGTGTCACCATAGCGGGGGGGTTGGCGGGGCGACCGCAGAGGGCGCTGGAAATGCAACGATTCCCTGTTGAGCGATGAAGTCCTGGCACAGGAGGTGTTAGACGCCATAACAGAGTACTTTGAGTTAAATGACACTGGCGATGTGGGCACACACTGGGACGCCTTCAAGGGGACCATGCGGGGAGTACTCATTAAAATGGGAGCCCAAAAAAAAAAAAAGGTGAGGGAGGCCCAGGAGAGGTCTTTGAAGGAAATGATAGTTCAACTCCAACTGAGAGGTCCTCCAGAGGAGCCCCTAGAGAGAGCAGATGGCCGCCTTGGAAGACTACAAACTCCAGTTAAAAGACCTCCTGTTCCACAAGACTGAGACGAGTCTGCAACTGGTGAAACAAAAATATTACGAGAAGGGGGATAGAGCAGACAGGATTCTAGCCTGGAAGCTGAGGGAAGTCCAGAGAAGTAGGATGGTAAAGGCGGTGGGAAATGAATGGGGGCGGGGGGTCTATGGGCTACGATACTCCAAACATAGGAGCGGCATTCCGCCGATATTATGAACAATTGTACTCGTCACAATATGACAGGGACGACGCCCAGATTGAGGGGTTCCTGAATTCCATCCAGGTTCCGACCCTGACTGGGGAAATGGCAGAAGGTTTGGAGGGACTAGTGACAGATGAGGAGGTGGAGCAGGCGATTAGTGGGATGAAGGTGGGAACGTCTCCTGGAGAGGATGGATTCTCAGTATACTTTTACAAGAGGTTTCGGTCCACTCTTGCTCCACATCTGGTGAAGGTGTTCAATGCAGTGTTAGAGGGGGGAATCCTACCAGAAACCATGATGAGGGCCATCATAGTGGTTCTGCCCAAAGAGGGTAAAGATCCGACGGAATGCTCCTCCTACCGCCCGATAGCTCTTCTTAACAGACGTTAAGATCCTGGCCAAGGTGGTGGGGAGACGAAATGGAAGGGATAATGCCAAGGCTGGTTCATGGGGATCAAGTGGGATTTATAGGGGGCAGGCAAGGCTCAGACAATATCAGAAAGACGATAGACCTGATCCACTATGCCCAAGAGTCTGATCTCGAGGCGAGCCTGCTTTCTCTAGACTCTGAGAAAACTTTTGACAGGGTCGAGTGGAGGTATATGGAACTCCTCCTCTGAAAAATGGGCTTTGGGGAACACACAAGGAACTGGGTGTCAGCATTATACAGAGCTCCAACGGCAAGGGTACATGTGAACGGAGAGTTGTCGGAACCATTCACCCTCTCGCGGGGGCAAGGTAGGGATGCCCACTCTCCCCTCTGGTATATGTCCTAACAATGGAACCCCTAGCCATAGCAGTGAGAGCCCACCCTGATATTAAGGGGATTAAAAGGGGTGAAGTAGAGTTTAAGCTCTCCCTATTCGCTGATGACATCCTGGCATACTTGGTGGACCCCGGCTCCTCGCTTCCCCCTCTCCTGTCCTGGATGACAGCCTTTGGGCAGTTCTCAGGGTTATAAATAAACACGTCAAAATCAGTGCTACTCCCTATGAGGGTTCAGGACCGAGACTGGACCCCTTGGATAGGTATAAGGGGATTGAAGTGGGAAAAGACTCCATTCGATACTTGGGTGTTCTCCTCCCTAGAGACCTTTCCAGGCTGGCCCCAATTAATTATGGTCCCGCAATGGCAGGGGTTGCATCAGACCTTAGGAGATGGGGTGGGATGATCCTGTCCTGGTATGGTCGTATGACAGCGGTAAAAATTAATATCCTGCCGAGTCTGCTGTACCTCTTCACGGCTCTCCCGGCTGGGGTTCCCGACCAAACCTTCTAGGATCTACAGAGGGCAGTACGAGAGTTCATATGGCAGGGGAGGACCCCGAGGATAGGGAGAGCTACTCTGACTTTACCCAGGGAGGAGGGGGGTTTCGGGCTGCCGGACTTCCTCCTCTATTACCGGGCCGCCCAGTTGCGAGTACTACTGGAACACATGAAAGAGGGAATGGGTACCTAATGGTCCTACCTAGAAGACATGGATGCCCACCCTCTAAAATTCCGGGAACTTTTGTGGATGCCGTGAAGGTTCATCACGAGCAGAATGAAGGCACATCCAACCTTGGGAGTACTCTGGTCAATCTGGAAGGAGGGACCCAGACCGCATACCTCACCTCATGGCCCTCCCCGATGTCCTCACTCTGGGGTCGCCCATTCGGTCTCGGTAGTAGGGGTTTCAAGAACGCTCAGTCCTGGTCGGACATGGGGATAGAATGGGCGGGGCCAATGTTCAAGGAGGGCGAATTCCTCGGAAACGAGGAAATGAGTGGGTCTCTTGGGCGGGGGTCAATCTCGGTCTTCCATCTGTGCCTAAAGGGCATTCTTTGCGACCAGTCATGGGGCCAGAACCTGCAGAGACAGCTGACCCCCTGTACAAAATACTGAATACCGAGAACTTAGAGGGGAGGAGGGATTTCATGGGTTTTGGAACAACCTGGCCGGGGAAGCCCTTTCAGAAGACGCATGGTCCAGGATATTTAAAATAGCATTCGATGGGAACCTATTCACGTCAGACATGGAACACAATTTCAAGATCCTCCAGGGGTGGCATAGGGACCCAGTGAAACGGTCAAAGATGTTCCCAGGGGTGTCCCCCAAATGCCCAAGGGGATGCGGCCAGGTGGTAACGAGGGGCCACATGTGGTGGTTCTGCCCAAAGGTTCAGAGGTTTTGGGAGAACGTAAGGGGGTGGATTGCAGAAGTCACTGAGGAACTACTCCCACAAAACCCATTAACGATGCTGTTGGGCCTCCCTCCGGAGGAGGCAGAAATACACAGGTACCCAAGAATGTGGAAAACAATGTTGCGTGCGGGTAGGGTGGCCCTGGCGCAGAGGTGGAAGAGCCAGGAGAACCCCTCTAAGGCGGACTGGTTGAAAAAATTTAATCATGGACAAACTGACGGCCATGGTCAATAATGAGTCCAGCAGTTTCCAAGCGAATTGGTACGGTGTCCATCAGGCATGGGGATGGGACGCCCAGTGACACCACGTGGTCACTCAGGAGAGGGAGGGACGGTAACCGGAATGAATGGCATCCCAGGTGAACTGAGACCCACGGCCCCGGGGAAAGCAATGGAAATACAGCCACACGGATGCGAGCGAACAGTTCAGCTCTCAGGCACCGAGAAGAATGGTCATAAGAAAGCTCTCGCAGTTACAGTTTTGATTGAACAATTCAGCGGGGGTGGGGGGGCGCGACAGGGTTGGGGCAGGGGGTTGGGGGGAGAAAAGGGTTGGGTTCAAGGGATCGTTGATGGTGTTAAATCTGTACTCAAAATGAACCTGTTTGTTATATTAAGAAAATGCTAATAAAACCAGTTTTAAAAAAAATGCAGTGGATGGAAAGGGGGTTCAAAACGTGGCACAAAAAGTATAGGGGCTCATGCACATCCAAGCGACAATATTATATGCACTGGGCACAGGAAAATTCTCTAGCATCGGCAGCATGGTTTCCAGCTAGCAAGTGCAGTTACTTTCTAGTCCCCCAAAAAAATAACGCCGTCTAAAAGAGAATGGGTCTCACCTCGGGTCAAAATGTGCACGATGCATCATGCATCATGCGCCAGACATTACAAACGTCGACAACAGGTCCTGTATATACATTGTCCATACTAAAACACAGGTCACGCACTAAGTAACTAGTAAAAGTATGCAATGATCAAATGTTCTCTTTCGATAATGAAAGGCTTTATAAAACTTTAAAAAAACTTCCCGTTCTTGTCTGGGAATGCGGAGGGGGACTTTCAGCTGTGCTGTAACCTAGGTACTGATTTGGGCAATGGAAAAGTGTTGGCGCGTCAGGGGTGAGGGGGCAGGGATCTGAATTGTAGACTTTCGGCCTCTGCTGAGGTTTGCTCCACCTCTGCTCTGTTTTCTTTCATCTCCTCCACATTCCAGAGGGAGGGAGATGAGCGCGAGTTTCAGAGCCTGGCACGGCCACGAACAGAAGCTAAAGAAAAGCTCGCTCATCACGTCCCAAAAGGCTTAGCCCGCCACACCGACTCCAACAAATTAAACACTCAAAGGAAAGTCGTAGGGGGAGGCTTCACAACACCAGATGTACTCAAATCGTGCCCACCGTTTAGGAAATCATCGAAACCAGACTCCTAGTGTACATACTGCAGAGTTCAAACTTAACAGGCGTTGCTTCCCAGTACGGCCTTCCCACAGTGCATTCCTCGCCCTATGGTCACACAACAAAATTACATTGAAAAAACAAGAGCAGCCTCACAAAGGAGAGCGCCTGATAATGAGCAGACCCGACCCCCGTCCCCGTCCCCGACCCACGTGCTCAGCAAACAAACACGCACAGCAGGGCAAACAAATAGCCACATCACCTATAAAGGTCCAGCGTCACTAAACACGAACATCTAAGCTTCATGACTTCCAACTCCATAAAAAGAAAAGAAAAACACTGCACCCAGCACAGCTTGCAGTAAAACGACACTTGCTGCTGCAGCACAGCCCAGAAGCAGCAAACAGGATAACATTGATCCTAAGGGAGCATGTATTCAATGCACTGTGGTAGCACGGGCCCATTAAAAGGTGAGAGGTGTTGCCACCTGCCCCCCTCCCTGGACCTGGTAATTACAAGGAGGAGCCTAAAGAGGGCCGTGTACTTTTTTTTAGCATCGGGCTAAGACTTCTGTTGCAGAGATCCTGCCTTGCTCAATCCCATTTTATGGGGAGTGTAGACCCCATTGAAAAAAGGTAGGCTTCCTCCTAAAGCGGGACAGCAGTAGCAATGCAACTTCAGCCATTTTATACGACATTTTATAAACGCTCTCAAAGCTTTTGCAAGCCAGAAGTGGTTGAAAAACAAATGGATCAGAGTTTGGATTCATAAACTAAATAAGACTTAAGTGCTGTAGAACGTTGTTCCTTCTTGGGATGAATATCCATAAGTAAAGACTCGCATAAAACTACCTTAATGAAAAGGTGTGACAGTGCAATGGGTTCTGAGTTTTGTGTCCTTCACGGCTCAGGGCAACCCTAATCCACAATCCGGGTTGGGGGGATATGGTTGTCGAAAAAGATTATGCATTCAAAAGAAGCAAACATTAACTCATTGTAAAAGGGCAATGCCATGTATTAGGCTAAAAGATCATTTAGTTGGTAAGATTGCAGGGTAAGAAAGGTTGCCTTTGCAACAAAGTTGCGCATCACGAAACGTGGCTTTGGCACTTAAAACGCAAATAGGCAATCAACCAAGTGCACAGTGTCCAGTATACCCGTGGCCCTTTACATGCACCCTCCGCCTCCTTCCCTCCCATCACAGGCTGGTTTCTTTCATCTGTTGTCAGTAGAACTCGGCACCCACACAGCACAGTCCTAAGAACAGTACAGCGCCTAAAGTTCGAGAAGTTAGTGCTACATTCTCTACATAAGGGCTCTCTGTACAATGATCACGCTTCTCTCGTAGCCAGATGCATGCCAAACATAACACACACGCAATGGACTTAATTCACCCTGAAAGTTCCCACGAAGGCAACTTTGCCTAATAAATGAGGTTATCTGTCGGCCAGGAGGATTCCAGAGTAGAAAGTTGATGAGTAGGGAATTCACAAAACATGAAATGTCAAATATTCGATTACCCCGATTAGGTTATGCCAAAGTGTGAAGTCCATGACCATACACAAAGCCAAAGAACTTGTGCCACAGAGTCATTCTAAAAAGAAGTAGACTACGCAAGTCCATTTTGAATTGCAGGGGGGGGGGGGGGGGGAGTTATGTGGCTTCACTTTGAAGAACACAGACCATCCCTCTGCTGGTGACAACCAATAGCTTTATCATAGATGAAGTAGCGGTCATAGAAATTGAGGGGGGAAAAAGCACCTATTTCCGAGCCATGGCTATGGCTTCATTGGATGAAAATCAAAATTGTCCACCAAGCCTTCCACCAACCTCCCTGACCTCTACGCTCACACTACAGGGATACCAGCTAATCCACTCGCAGCACAACTGAATAACCCTCCCAATAGATGGAACACTACAATAGTCCCGGCCAATGCATCCTAGCACCACAGGCATGCAGTGCTCTTCTCTGGACACAAATCCCTCAAGGCTCTCAACACAGGACATCTAGAAACAGACCACCAAGCAGAGTTCAGACTCCTTCCGTTCTGCATGCATCAACATCAAAGTCTTGCCTTTTCAACTCTTCCCCCACTAATCCAACTATCTTCCCCCACTAATCCAACTACCTTCCCCCTCTTTTATATCCATGCCGCGCACCGACTGGACTGGGAATGCTCTCTGGGCCAGATTTGAAGGGACACTCAAACGCCTGCCTTCCCCGCATACAGAGAGGTGTCAAGTAGGTGGCTGGTGCCCAACTTGGGCAAGGTTATGAATGTGAGTGGATGCCATGTGGGTAAAGGGACTGAGTGTTGGACTGCCCCAGGTCTGGACAGAGATGCAGAGATGCTCAGGCAACCCACCTAAAAAGAATACAGAAGTTTAGCGCCTCACTTTCAGAGAGCAATGCCAATTAACCAATCCACTAACAATTTCCCCCTCTGCATACACCTCTCACTCTCTAACCAAATACAACCACAAGCCTACAACACAACAATCCGCACAAACGTCACTACACTGCAACAACAAAACAAACCACACAGACTCGCACAACAGCACACGATGGCTACCAACCGTAAAATACCCCAACCCCAGCCAACGGACCTCTGGCCTGAGGCCACCAACAGCACATCACTGCTCTCTTGCACTTTTCCAGCTTATTCCCACTAACTCACACCCTCCTCCCTTTTCAGAGCCGCCAGGGGACCATTCCGGTGGCGATAGCGCACGGTACAAATATCCTTTAACATTAACATCCACCAGAGTGCCTAGAGACCATGCAAATGGCAATGGTGTGCAGCGTAAATATCATAACTTATTCATGCCCCGATGCACTGATCAAGGAACAAATTCACACATGTAATAACACTACCAAAATGGTGTACTACAAGATGAATTCATCATAACTTCACGCTTCATTCAACTTAAGGTTCAAAGAACTCTTCCATAGTGTGCATCAATCGAGATGCCACAAATCCAATACATCACACTTTATTATGAATAGAAAAAAGGGAAATAAGGGATAAGCACATTGGGAATCTGACAAAACACAAGTTGGTTTTATGAAACAACGCTATGGATATGATAATATTAGAACACTCCTGGATGTTTTGAATTTAACAAAGTCAGAAATTGAGGAGTTAATAAAACAAAACATAGATGCTGAAAAAGCCTTCAATAGGGTTAACTGGACCTTTCTGAACTAGACGTTGCTGAAAATGCGCTTTGGACCCTTGTTTATTAACGCGGTGGGGGGCTTTACAGTTGGACATCAATGCCAAAGTCTGGGTGAATGGGGAATTGTCTGCCTCGTTTAAACTATTCAGCTGCATGCGACAAAGTTGCCCACTGTCTTCTTACCTCTTTAATCTGGCGATGGAACCCTTCTTGATTTACATCAAGAAAAGTCAGCTTCTGAAGGGTTTGAAAGTTGGGGAAGAAGAAATTAAGGTTCTAGTTTATGCAGATGATGTCACGATTGTTCTTGGTAATCCAATCAAGGGGGGGCTCTGTTCTGAAGCAAATGATTGAGGTTGGTTTTCTTTCAGGTTAGAAGGTTAATTTGGAGAAAACAGTGTTTTTTCCTGCCAGAGACACTCCTGTTCGTAATTGTTTGATGGACTGTAACTACAAATGGGAGAATGGTAGTGTGAAATATTTAGGGGTATATCTTGAGAGACTTACTGAGGCTGGTTGGATACAATGTAGATAAAATGATAGAGACTCTTCGTAGAGACATTTGCAAATGGGGAAGACTTCTGCTCAGCATCTGGGTGAAAATTAACGCAATCAAAATGGTGCTTTTACCGAAAGTCCTGTATATCATTCAGTCGCTCCCTGTTAAATTTACACAGAAAAACTTGGAGCGTATTGATAAGGTGTTCCAGGAATTTTTGTGGGGAGTTGGAAAGAAGTCGAAAATACCTCGTTATATACTGGTTCGTAGTGTGCAAGAGGGAGGTTTTGGCTACCCTGTCCTTGAAAATTATTGCAAAGGATTTATTTTTAAAAAATAAGTTGCTTATTTCAACATGGATAATTCCTTGGCTCTGTTATGGGCACAGATAGAAAATCAAAAAATGAGGCTATACCGGATTGAGAGTTTGTATTCACTGGGGAGATTACCTAAACCTACATCTGGCTTGCAGACAGTGGTTGCTACCAAGGACGCTGTAACATTAATGATATTGGGAAGTGGACCGGGATTCTTCTTTCATAGGGAAGCTTCCATTTGGCACAATCCAGGTTTGCAGATCAATAACAAAGTGTTATGTTGGAGGAGTTGGATTCATAGGGGTGTGTTGATTGGGGATGTCTGTTGTGATGGTAGAATAGCTACTTTTGAACACGAGAGGGAAATTTGGCTTGCATAAGGGAGTTGAGGAGATACTGCTTGTTGGCGGCTTTGATCTCAGAAAGACAACAGATGTTAGGGGTTCCAATGACGCAGAGGCCGGAAAGGTGCAACCTCCTCAAGTCTGAGCCACATAAGGTGTCAACTTTTTTGAAACTTTTTCCATTACAGACTCCTCTCAGGATCATGGGAGAAGTTGAAGCTCACTTGGTCTGAAGAATTGGGTAGGGTTATTCCAGTCAAGGAATGGGAGAATCTGTCGAAAGTTCCTGTTCGGGCGAAAGTTGACTTGAATTTGCGTTATATTCACCAGAAGATATTGGGGCGCCTTTATTGGATGCGGGTTCGGATGCACAGATTGGGGTTGTTAGAAACTGAAAGTTGCTGGGGATGTCAGAAGGAGAAAGGTACCTCGTTACATAAGATTTGGAATTGTGTCAGGGTGAGGGATTTTTGGAATGACGTGCTGGATAGAATTGAATTGGTATGGAATATTGTATTTCCGAGAACCCCATCTACAGTGCTTTTGAAATCCCCACAACATTGTAGGTTTTTTGGTTGTGCAGCGTTAGGTTGGATTAATAAAGTCCTCTTGGCGCAACCAGACAAATATTAAAAGTCAGGAAAACTAGGAAAAAAGCATGTGTGGCAGAATGGCTAGTTAATGTACAAGTTCTCTCAAATTTTGAGAAGATAAAGTTTAAAAAGCAGCATAGAGAGAATGTCTATGTGGAACAGTGGGGACCGTTTAATGAATTTTATGACTGAAGATTAGACAGAGTGTATGAGAATGTGCTTGATGTCGTCTGGTAGGGTGGTTGTTTGTATTTTGTATATGCGTCTGGTCATGTGATTTATTTTCTTTCTTTTCTCTGTTATTTGGAAAGCCATTGTTAGATGTTAGTGATTTGGATTCATTTTTTGCTTCTTTTTTATTCATTTGAAATAAACTACAGTTTATACACAAGGCACAAACTTTTGTTTAAAAAAAGAAAAAGGTCATCACACTTAGCCAAGCGCCAAAGAAAATTAAAACCAAGGCAACTTCCTTAACATTCACTCACTCATTTCTTTACACTAGACCAGACTAACTCATAATTCATAAATTCATTCATTCCAAACTCACAAGATCACTCAAGAGAAAAAAAGTGTGATTCGTCGGTGATGTGCTACATCAGACATCTACTGCCAAAATCATGTCGAAGTAGTTGACAATTGCACAGACAAGTTTTGTGTTGTTCCAAGAGATGCTCCTAAACCACCTATAATCCATGTTGTTATCGAGTGGGGCAAGCCTTCCAAGGTGTAAAGAACGTTGATTTGCTGTCTGAGTGCATTCAATAAGCAAGTGTTTTGAAGATTCGACACACAATCCACAGAATCGGCAAAGATTATCTTTTAAAGATTTGTCTTTCCTTAGCCAGAGTATTTTTGTTTGTTGGACGTTTAGCCGAAACCTGAGCAATTAATTGATCAAGATGATGGCGAGATGGACAATGCAATAAGTAACGTGGTGGATCATTGAATTTTTTAGAGAGGCATCTCATGGATTTTGTTGAATGTATTGTTTGACAATTTTCTTGATTTACAATCCAGGCCCAATTGTCATACTTCTTTTTTGCGCATTGCGGGCGATTTAAGATCTTGATTGTTTATGTCGGCGGCTTCCACAAATGACAGTAGCTTGCTAAACCACAAGTTCAATAGATTTTGGTGGTTTGGAGCATACCTGTTGGCAAAAATTTGGTATGCCGGTGACGGCGACTTTAAAGCCATCTTTCGCATTGATGTTGATAGGACTCTTTTGGCATCATGTGTTAAGGCTAACATTTTCCAGTTTTCTTCACATATATTCCACCCTGCGTCGGCGCCAAAAGTTATGACTGGAACAGCTTTTTGGAGATAGAATCTTAAGACAGGTTCCAGTGAAAACTTTCCATAGTTCCTGTTGATTTTTGCAGCTTGCCGAGCGAGCATCAACATTTTTGATTTTAGAGCTTTGATGCAATGATGCCCACAAATGGAGTTGTTAAATTCGATAACTAGGTATCGAATAGAATTCACAGAGGCAATGTTGGCATCTGCAACTTTCCATCTGAAAGCTTCATCTTTCTTCGTTTTTAGGTTTCCAACGGACACATTTTTGTTTTAGATGGGTTTATAATCAGTTCATTTGATAATCAATCATATACTCCTGAAGACTTGTAAGCAGGCGCTGAAGCCCTTTTTGCGTTCTATCAGCACCAAGTCACCCGCATATACGATGCATTTGATCGGTGTGCCATTGATCATTGGCGAAAAGCAGGGAACCTGCTCAAGATGAGCTGGCAGATCAATCAAGAATAGTTTAAAAAGTTATGCAGCAAGCGGACAGCCTCGTTTGACACCGTTATGGGTCCAGATGGTATTGGATAACAGGCCACCATTATTTAGTCGCACTCTAATGGATGTTTGGTCATGAAGGGCAATTATTGGTTCGAGAATGGAATTTGGACAATGCCATTTTGCCAGTTTTGCCCAGAGCAAGCCACGATTCACACTGTCAAAGGCCTGTTTCTTATCTATAAAGGCAAAATTAATTTTTCCATTTGCCTTCAACGATTCCAGTTTCAGAAGGGTCAGAATTAACAGATTTACGTCAACACCGACCCCTTTCGTGAAACCAGTTTGGCGTGTGTCCGCAATCAGTGAGAGCTTATCCCAATTTGCAAGTTTTAACCTTAGAGTTGACACAAAAACTTTGCCAATCGTGTCCAACAGGGCAATTGGGCAATAGTTGTTCGGATCGTCCCAATTGCCCCTCTTGTGAATTGGGACCACTATTGCAGTAGTCCACGAATCAGGCAATTTTTTTTGCACTGCAATTTTGGTGAATAAATTGCCACTGAAGTGTGCCCACCCACTTGGGTGTTTTTTGAGGGCTACATTGGAAATCAGGTCAGGTCCAGCTGCTCGCGAGTTCTTTGATTCTTTTATGGCTCTGACAATCTCCTTGCGCGACATCTCCACATCCCACTGACTGTCATCAGCAATAGTCAGTGGACCTGTCACAATGATGGACTTTTGGAATACCACAGAGAAGTGCGAGTCCCATGCCTCTCCTGAAATTGTATTCGTCAACATTGGAGTGCATTTTGAGAGGTCGGTGTTCAAAATCCGCCAAATTTCGCCTGCATTTCTAGTCAAAAGTAGATGCAACATTGACTCTGCTCGATCTTGATCGATGACAATCGCATGTGATTTTGCCCAATTTCTATAGAGCGCACGTCTTGACTTCACTGTGTCTTGTACCTCTGATCTTGGCAGGCATTTTCTTATTACTCAGATCTTTACGCAGTTCCTTTTTAGCTTCATGTAGCACCTTGCTGTAGAGATGTCGATGCGACTGTCCATACTGCGTAGACAATTTTGTAACGGAAATGAAATCTGTTAACAGTGGAATATAGTTGTTTCCTTGAATAGCAGAAATATTCATTAGCCTCGTCCCAAGCCCTTGAATCTGTTTACTATTCAGTCGGAGGCGATTGCCCTTGGAATTTGTTTCGAGGGGATTCTGATATAAAACAGCCTCAGTGGTTGCAGTCATCATGCAACTGAATTGCAAGAGATTGTGGTCACTATAGTTCATTTTCAGAACTTGAAAGTCAGATCTTTGATTCGATGTTTCTAGATACCCAGATGTAATCGAGTATGCTGTGCATTTTTTCACTGTGCCACGTTGATTTTGGAGGGACGTCGCCATTTACATGACCGTTTAACATAGACAGGTCACGCAGCGTCATTTCTTTAAGCCATTTCTGCCCTCTAGCCACAACAGCGACGTCAGGAAGTCGCTTATAGTACTGCAAAGATTCATCGAACTGGAATCATGAACAATTTAAGTCTCCACAGCAGATTGTCAAATTTTTGTAGGCTAGCATGGTCTCATCTATTAGCACTAAGACTGCCTTTATAAAACCTTTGCTGGATTCCAGTATCCATTTAAGATCAATAGGTACTTCCTTAGGTGGGAGCTTTTTACGATCGTAGGAATCAGGGTGCCTTGCACATATGGATTTGGATTTGTCATAACAGGAGTTGACCATGTTTGCGTTATTCGCAACATTGTTATTAGGCTGGAACTTGAACGATTTTTCCCGGCAGGATTTAGGAGAGTGGTGAAACCATCGCACATAGGGGTTTTACAAAGCCAAGTTTCCTGTAGGCATATTACACACGTTCCAAGGGGAATTCAAAGTAGTTGAATAAGTGTTTGAAACCACGTGTGTTCCACGATAGAAACTCATGCAGCGTTTCATGTTCAATCAGTCATGGCTATTGGGAGCCCTGGTTCCTGATCAGATTTTCATTTTTTGATGGAATTTTTTTTTTTTGGCAGGTTTCATTCAGATCGGGTTTTGGCTAATACTCAGACCGCCATAACCCTGCAGAATCCACAGGTTTTGAGTGCGGTTGGTTTAGCTCCGTTTCCTTATTGCGTTGTATAAAGTTTTCCTGATCAGGTTCAGACGAGATTTTGAACCCAAAGAACAGGAGATCATCGCTAGCTCTTAAAAGAGTGCTTCTAACTCCTGCAGAGTTAATATGTAGAAGCACCTGATCCGATGATTTCTCTGTTGCGTACTCAACGATCTTTATGTCATCTGATTCAATTGTACGCAGAAGTGGAATACACTTAAACAGTTTCATGATGTTTGTTCGATTTAAGTTTACTTCAGTTTCATCACTGTGTACATTTTGTAAACGTAATCTGTGACAAGTGAATGCACTTTTATTGTGTGTGTTTTCATGAGCCCTTGTTTTGAAGTGCACAGCTGGTTGCGTTGGTTTGACGTGAATTTTTGGCTCATCCGAGAGTCAGCATCCAACGCTAAAATAGCATTTGCTGCATCATTCTGTTTTTGTAGTAGGTTGCATGCTATTGGATCTCGAAGTAGTAGGAATTTCTTTCTGCGGCTTTGATGGATTGTTGCTGATCTATGGCCACTAGAAGCAGAAGACGCATCGAGCTCCTCATGATTCGAATAAGTCGATAAGTCACATAGATCTATTGACGTGGAAGCGGATGAAGAGTCGCTTGTATTATTCTTTGACGTTTTAAACAGTTTTTTGTTTGTAATAGCTAATGAGCGTTTGAGCCCCTGTTTTTCTATTTGTTATTACAGTTTCAGGCCGTTTGTTAGTTAAGCCATCATCACGTTTGAATAGTCTCAGCTTTACCGGAGAAGATAAATTCCTTATGAATTTCTTGGTTTTTGAGTGAGTAGGTAATTGGCCTTTCTTTGTATATTTCCAAGCAACGGCTTTGTCTGTTGTGGTTTTTGCTGCCACCACAGATGTGGTAGCAGTTTTTGCCGCGCTAGTGAATATTCCAAATTATGAGAAAGGGTTTTTAGGCGTGAACATTTTTGCTTGGGTTTCATCCTGTTGAGTTTTGTCAAAAACGCCTTTATTTCCCTTGTCCTTGCCTGTGTTTTTCAGACCATTGAGAGCTTTGAAGTTTCTGGGTTGAATTTCCTGCGCCGGTAAGTGATGTGGCAAGTCGTCGTCAGGTACCATACTAGGCTTTATCGAGGTCGGCGAAGGTTCATCCATGCCAGCTTTGCTCAAAGTGATCTTTTCACTCGGGGACAGGGTCTCATCTAAGTCAACAATTTCTTGCGGCACAATTGAGACATTGATTTCATCTCTCCTCGTGCGATCTCCCACACGTACACCAAGGTTAGGGGATAGGTGCTCACGCATCCACTTGAAGGTTTCCAGCATACTTTCAACCAGATTCTCACTTTGGCAACGCTGTTGAGTAGTCAATCTCATTTTGCCTTTGTTGCCACTCAGCAGTAATGGCAGCCTCTGCATTTATCTTTTCTTTTAGATATGTGTTGAAGATTTCTGTTTGTTCCATTTTTTGGGTCAAGTTTTGCAGCATTGCACTTTGGTCTTGAATCTTTTTGTTTAAAGCTTCGTAGAGCTTCACGAAGGGAATTAGGGCAAGAAATGATGCTGCCAGAACGTTATGGATCTGCATTGCAGCAGCCGATGAAAGACTGGTCTTTGCAAATGTGTGGCCGTGATTTTCTACCCCACTGTTTGAATGTCTCGAGATGTCATCGATTGACAAGTGAGCATCCACTGCATGTGCATTGCTGTGTACTGGCACTGGCATTTTTGCACTGTTGCTTTTCCATGTCAGCGCCATTGGCGTACTTGTCTTGGACTAGGCATGTTCTGGTACTTGGAAAGCCAAGGCAGCGCCCGTCGATTTCATTGTTGGCATAGGTTTGTTGTTTAGGCTCGCTTTTTCCGGGCAAGCTGCTGCAAATAGAGCCGTCGAGTCCAGTGCCGCTGGCAAAATCAAAGTGTTCCGTGTAATGTCGCCAGATGGCGATTTCTGTAATCGGTTATAAGGGTCTCGATTTGACAAAATGGTATCTGTTTGCAAGGCAGGAAAGCAGGCGCTGTCGATGAAATAGCCAAGGTATGTTGCGTGCAACAAATACTGTGCTTTCTAAGCCTAGCATCATTGCATTCAATATTTTCACTGCTTTCAACCGGCAACAGTTATGATAAATTTGGAGATTTTAAGGACTTATGATGAGTGAAATCACTAGGTATCGCATTGTATCGTAAAGTCCTTGTCCCATTTGGCGCCAGGCCCTCTTCAGTAGCATGTAATTGGATTATATGAACTTTTTACGGGAACACTTGAAGCGCCATTTGGTTGAATTACATGAGAACTTTTCACAGAGACACCATTTCCACACACAGCACCGTCAGACATGACATTAGTTTTGTTTGTTAAAACACTAGATCCGTCAGGTCGTGCGGGTACTGTTTTCACTGCTGACGAGCTATCCACTGAGATACACACAGATGGTAAACTTGGTTTCTTGCACAAGTCTGTGTGCAAAATAAAGTCATTTGGATTTTTCACAGTTGTTTTTTCAACATCGTACACAATAAGATCAGTGTTTGGAACTGTCATCAACTCGGCGTCAGTAATATCGAATGGCGAATAGAAGAGTTTGGGGGTTACAGGACTGGAAATAGACTCCCGGAGTTCACTGATCAATTTTGAGACCGGTTCCAGGTTGTTTAGTGATAGCAGCGGGATTAGTGGAGGCAGCAGCCCGGGTGGCGTTTGTTGCCTAGGTGAAACACTAGAACTATACTTGGCATCTGAGCGTCACTAATAGTGCTGCTATTAATTACAGACAGCATGTCAGGGAGTATCAGAGCAGGCAAGGTGGCTTGTAAGCCGGGCTCCACTGTGGTAACTGCAACAGCCGAATCAGCCGAATCAGCGACCATTTCGCTCACGGCAGTCCAGGGATTCAGCATCCGGCGCTGTTGCAGCATTTTGTGACGGGTCTGAGGACCAGATTTTTTTGGTAAACTATCAGCCATGGACACGTCCTATGGCGGACTGGGGCAGACTGGGAACTCGGTGCCGGAACTCCACTTCAAGTGTGCTATTGCTTTTAATTCCGATTGTTATTTACTTATAAGTATGGTTTTATTCTGCTGAATTGCATATGTTACTTGTGTGTTTATTTGTTTGGTGTCGCCTTTAAAAAAAATGTAAATAAAGAGAAAAAAGAAAAGAAAAAAGGGAAATATATAAAAACTAGACTACCATAATCACAAATTTCATAATAAAGTGCATGCGTTTTAAACATGTTCATCTTTGACACTTTGAAACAATGTGTACCCCAATATATTGCAAACACTAAAAAAAGATTTACAAATGGCTAGCCAGATAAAATGTTATTTCCACAATGTAATCTCTCTGTATGTTACTTTATAAACGTTCTTTATAACTAAATATGGACATAAAATGATCTACTAGCCAAGACAATCAGCCATCTGACTTCAAAGGAGTCTGCCGTCTTGTGCTTTAGATTACGGACACAATAAGCTAGTTTTGACAGGATCCATATTTTGTATGGATTAGATACCTTCGTCAGGACCAGAAGATACTCTCCCTGAATTCCTTCGAGTGTGGCTTTGAGAAATGCGTCTTACAGTTATTAAAGAACCTTTCTTATCTACAACTACTAGCGTGTTTAAAAACATTGCCTCCTTCGATTTTACTTTATGGGCTTGTCGTCCCCATCTTAATAGTATTTTCTGACGGTGCCCTCGGGATCAAAACCGTTCAATCCGTCCACCACCATTATGTTCATTTTATTAGATTATATTTCCCCAGGTTCCTTCGAGTCAAGGGGACACCTACCTTTTTTAAGTTTTACAAATCCACACATGGGCAGACTCTACAATGTGAAATTCGAAAAGTAAATAGAACAGTACTCTGCAGGGAATTATTAAAGCATTGCTGAAAAAGTCAAATCACAACCCTAACAAGGTATATGGTATAGGCCAATCTTCAACCTTCCATTCTTAGCCATGATACTATATGGCTAAGAAACATATGATGAAACCAATGAGTCCTCATGGATTCCACAGTAGCGACCACCTTCCATATGGCGAGGGGACAGCAGCCGCTGCCTGATTCAGACCCTAGGGGCGGCTTTATGAGGGATCACCACATGGAAGGAGACAACTACTGGGGACATGTCATCAATTCATTGGGCGAGACGCAGTATCTCCCCTTTCCCATGGGGAAGACCTAATACCAAAGACCCTTTTCCATGAGGCAGGCCCTCTAATAGCCAAAACCATCATGGCATACTGCCAATTGCTTGTTCCCCCTTGTAGAAATAGAGAGTGGAGAAACCACTTAATTTTTCTGGTCAAATACCAAACTATGACACACACACACACACAGAGCCAACACAACATCAGCTATGGACTTCAACGCCCAGAATTCCCCAAGAACGGAGACGAGGAGGATGTAGAAGTTTGAACAAGATACCAAGAACCTGAAACCCAAATTGCAGTCGAGCTGTTTTTCCAAAGCCGCAGTGCGCGGGGCATTTAAACATGGTGAGCACACTATTCAGAAAGGCAGTGCACAAAAAGACGTTGGCTCCTGTCCCAAAGCTCACGAACGGGTATATCATATACAGGTGTGGCAGAGCAGAGGAGGCAGCCACGTTAGAGGGAGAGATGCCGTACCAGAGACAGAAGTGCTGTGGAGACGCGGGAGAGGTCCTCGGCATTCGGCAGGTCAATGTGGTGGCGTTCTCCATTCCAGGACTTGAATGGAAGCAGCCGTGTGACCGTGAGGCAGCGAGTGAAGCCGGCAGTTTGGAAAGCGGGTGAAAGCAGCATGCCACAGAAGTCTGAAATTGACCAGAGACGCTGGAGAAAGCCGGTGAGTCTACCCCAAGCCAGTGGGGACCATGGGGCGTTCCAGCGGCCGCTCCTACAGCAATTTGAATCTAAAACCATTGAAGAATGGTTTGAATGCAGAAAAGGCAAAGTACAAACCCCAATGAACTAGGAATACCTAAAGTGCAAATGTGGGGCAAACCTTGAACAGATTTTACCACAAACAGATCTGTGAAACCAAGAGCAATTCATGCAGTATTGGTAACACTAAGAAACTGTTAAACACCTGCGACGTCCTGGCAGGAAAGATACCAGGCAAATGAGATATATAAAAAGTCCTGGCAGGAGAGTACACCAGGCAGTGGGGGCTGCATAATGGAACCTGGCTGGGGAGTACACCAGGCAAGTTACAAGCCCTCCAGAAATATTAAAGAAAAACATTGATTTCTGAACCATGAAGACTCGCGTTTATAATTTAAACAATGAAAAGACTGATGTTAAAGAAAGACAGTGTTTTCTAAATCAAGGAGAAAGTTGCATTAACAAAAAAAACAGTTACAAAACCTTTTGCCCAAACAGGAACTTTGTGAAGCAAAGCAAGAAAGAAAGGAACTACTAGTAAAAGACTGTTTTCATTCGACTTAAGAATCCAGGGCACCTCTGTAACCAAGGGCTTCCACCTTGGAGAACATTTTTTTGTTGAAATTAGTCTTACTTCAGTTGTGAACACTTTTTGCCAGTTTCAAGTTGAAGATATTTTCTTTGCACACTTCTGTTTTATTTGTAGTGTGAGGGTCAGGATAGGACGTTTCGGACACACAAGAGCGGATTTTCAATTATTGACATCCTGACACATCCTTAGTTTTGGTTTTTAGGTAGGGGGAACTCCTCTTTAGCAAAGGGTCCAACAGGCTTTTCCCCCCCCAACCCTTTTTCTTTGACAAAAACATGACAATCCTTTTTTGATCCCTCACAAACAACAACTAAGTCATCTAATCTTTCCACAATAGTTAGGCTTGGAACCACATTAGAGATAGAATGCAAATTATGCTGATCGAGCACAACAACAAAAAATCCATCATCAAGCTGATGGATGACCACCATAAAACCATCACAATTTTACTTGTCAGCGGCTCACAATAAAGAGGACCACGTGTTCCTTCTAGAAATGTTCAATGGGATTAAGAGACAAGCACTATACTGGACTGAGCCCCCCTAGAAACCATATTCATCTGTGAGATTTTATTCAATCAGCAAATCAATGAAAAAAAATAAAGAAAAGAAAACAAACAAAAGTACACGCCATCAAATGCACACTCGAAACGCCATCATCCTCTTTCTTGGGCTACATCACAAAGTAGCAATCTGGTGAGGGCACTCTGCTAATCAGGCAGCTTTGAATGCATTGAATGCCTACTTTTGGGGCAGCCTGAGAAATGCACACTTCTTACTACTGCTCCCCATCCCAGCAACAAATTAGCATCTGCGAGGCTCAAATGCAGGTGCCAAAGTATTTCTTCTTCTAATGAACACCTAAAACATGCCTGACGACATGTCTGCTTCTCAGTCACCGGACTGGTGTATGACCTGCACGCCTAATTTAGAACATATGAATCTTAGAAAAAATATTTTGTAAGATCATAAAAGTAGGTATTTTAAATTTAGGGTGCACGGGAGAAACAACGTGATTGGCATAAAAATACACAATAGACTATAAAAAAAGACTAGTGTCCAAAATTCTAGGACACTCCCATCCCATCCCATGCACACCTTTGGGACTGTGGATAGCCTCAGTAAATATCTTAAGGAGTTCATTCATGGGGTTAATATTTCAACATAGATTGAATAGAAATTAGTCAGCTTTTTTTCACTGGCACAACTGACCTTAGTACGTTTTTTAGATTAATAAGTACATAGTTTAATTCATCAATTAACAGCAGAATACATTCATACAAAATTTCAAAACAGATTCAGATAAACAAAAGAAAAGGATCAAAAGAGGAGCTCAACGCGTTTCTGGTCTTGTATCCCTTCATCAGCAGCTAGATTCATTGCCTTGCTTGTTTTCAGAATCATTCCGTTCAGTATGGTTCAGTTCTGTGATAAATATTTAGATATTTATATAGAAATGGGTCAAAATCTATTATTTTTCATAATTTATCATTTATCATCTTATATCTGTGCATTATACTTCACCTATTGCTGTTTAGTTAGACGGTTATGTTCCTAATAGCTTGGTATCCCAAGGTGACCCTAAGATGAAAGATCTGGTCAAGCTAATGCCGTTTAGTTACTATAAGTGCAGATTTAAAATTTGGTGGAGCTCAGATATTGGTGTACTCACCTAGTGTCTGAATGTTCATCGTAAACAGTGACTTGATGCCGAGGCTATACGGTAAATTCCGCTTGTAGAAGAACCCAATAAGTATAGTATTGTGTACAATCTACTTCAATGGTCAATTATTAAGAGAAAGTATAGTGTTCAATGTACTCTCACGTAACTGGTAGTGTGTCAATGAACAGGTGGTCTGTAATTGAGGATGTATCTATTGCATTAATGGTTCTTTGCATTTGTAAAACAAGAAAGGTTTCTATCGCTTGCTATTCCGTGGGGAACCAATGTGTCCAACACCTGTAGAGAGTAATAATGAGGGATTACAGGTCGGAGTTCTGCTATCTTTGTTGTAAAATAAGGTCAATGGCCTTTCCATATGGTGCAGAGATGTACTTAAGGATTTGTCAAAGTGTCGGTTCTCACTCCAACAGGATAAACCAGTCTATTCCGAGCTCCGTTCTATTTATCTCGGGTGGATTGCACGCAGTGACGTGATCAAAGTCGCGCATGGAGCTTCTGGGATTTGTGGTTCAGGCTGCGAGTCTGATTAATGATCCTGCGGCTAAAAGTGAAAGTTAACAAGTGATGTACAACTAGGATTTGGAGTGATGAACAAGTTAGTTACCAACTGGTAACGTTCTTTCGACTGGATATTCCTCCAACGCATTCCACATCTTTTACATGTAATGTCCACAGCTGTGTACTTCGGAAACCTTTTCGGCAGAGGGAGTCCTGCGTCGATGGCGTCGGGTCCATGTCCCTCGACGGCCTCCGTCAAGGAAGACGTCACAGGATGTTATAAATAGGACGCACGGCACTGGTAGCCTCAGTTTAAGTTTTTTACCCCAGAACATGTGACACCAGTCGGATGCCTGCTGGACTGCATTTAGCCTTGCGGAAACGGAAGATGCAATCGCATAGGAAATTCTCCTGAGGGGCAGGCTGGGCGGGCGATGTGGAATGCGTTGGAGCAACATCCAGTCAAAAGAACATTACCAGTTGGTAAGTAAATTGTTCTTCGAATGGATTGTGTCCTCCAACACATTCCACATCTTTGACAGACTCCCAAAGCAGTACTAATAAATGGAGAAGGGAAAAGAATGTAGAATACCCAATTAGATTACGGAATAAAGAACCGCCTTTCCAAAGACCATATCCTGACCATGGATTGTATCCAGGGAATAAGGTTTCACAAATGTATGGATTGAATCCCAGGTAGCGGTATCACAAATATTCCTAATAGGAACACTCCACTGGAGGGCGGTGGAAGTAGCCACGCCCCTAGTGGAATGAGCTCTCAACCCTTCAGGAGGGCCTTTACCCACCAACTGGTAACTCTGTAATGGTAAGGATAATCCACCTGGACAAGGTCTGTTTGGTAACAGCCTGGCCCAATTGGTGTCCAGCATATCCTACAAAGAGTTGATCGTCCACTCTGACCCTGGACATCCTAGAAATGTACAAGCTAAGAGCTCTCCTAGGATCTAACCAATGGAGACGCTTCTCCTCCTTACCAGGATGAGGAGGAGGGTAGAACGATGGAAGAACCACCTTCTGACTCAAATGATAGTCAGAGACTACCATAGGCAGAAAAGAAGGACGTACTCTCAGTACAACCCTGTCCTTGTGAAACACAGTAAAGGGTGGCTTAGCTGAAAGTGCCTGCACTTCACTCACTCTGCGAGCGGAAGTAACTGCAACCAAGAACACAGTCTTGAAGGACAGTAATCTCAAAGGACAAGAGTGCAAGTGTTCAAACGGAGCACCCGTGAGAAATCTCAAAACCAAATCGCAAACCGGCACCTGGAAAGGGGAAGGTGGGAATACATTAGTCCTTTAAGATTCCTTTGATTTCTCAGTTTATTAAAGTAAGAGCATTCTTCAGACGAGCGCTTAAAGATAGACAGCGCAGCCAGGTAACCTTTAATGGTACCCACTTGAAGGCTCCTGTGGGCCAAAGAAAGCAAGAAAGACAAAACCATAGGAATGGAGCACTGACAAGGATCAACACTGTGATCCCTGCACCAGTCGCAGAACTTACGCCAATGGTACAGGGATTTTGTTGCAGTCCGCCTGGCCGAAAGCAACAACTCCATCACATCATCCGGGAGGTCCCAATCCTTATACCTCAACCTTTCAGATACCAAGCATGAAGGTTGAGAGTCTTGACATGTGGATGGAGAACCAGACACCCACCCCGTCGAGAGAGACAGAGAGAGAGACAGAGAGAGAGACAGAGAGAGAGACAGAGAGAGAGACAGAGAGAGAGACAGAGAGAGAGACAGAGAGAGATACAGAGAGAGAGACAGAGAGAGAGAGAAAGAGAGAGAGAGCTCTCGGTGGGGAAGACGGTGTGGTTGGCAGATGGACATTTCCAGAAGGTCTGGATACCACGCTCGCCTGGCCCAATCCAGAGCAATGAGGATCATGTGGGAACCAAACCTCTGCAACACTTGAGGAAAGACGGGGACTGGAGGACACGCGTACAGAAGTGGGAAAGACAAATCCACCACGGACGCGTCTCCTAAGGCTCCTCTTGGAGGAAATTCCCTTGAGCAGAACCTCTCACACTTCCGGTTGACACTGGTTGCGAAGAGATCCACTTGCGGGTTCCCCAAAGGGCAAAGATCTCCTGAAGGACTTCCTGAGCCAACTCCCACTCGTGAGACTGTGCTCTGCCTGATCAGAGCGTCCGCCGCCGCATTTTCGTCGCCAGCCAGATTAACTGCCAAGATCGAAATTTCTTGCACGATGGCCCAGAACCAGAGCTGCATTGCATCTCTGCATAACGGGAGGGACCCTGCCCCTCCCCTTTTTTGTTAAGGTAATGCATGACCACTGTGTTGTCCGTCATGACCAGGACACACTTTCCCTGTACCGAGGGCAGAAAAGCCTGATGGTTCTCAGTTCTAACAAATTGATGTGGAGTCTGGACTCCGACAGAGACCAACGACTGCTGCGGTCAAGTTGTTGGCATGAGCGCCCCATCCTGTGAGGGAAGCATCCATCACTACAGTCACCTCCGGCCATGGTTGCCAAAACCGTTCCCCCTTCATCAGGTTCCCTTCGTTCACCCACCACAGAAGGTCCTGGGAGACAGAGCGTGGGATCGGAACAGGATCCGTCATCTTGCCGGAGAACTGCAACCACTGCATCTTGAGGACCCATTGCAGGGATCTCATCTGCAGCCTGGCCTCTGGCAACAAAAAAAATGCAGGAAGCCATGAGGACGAGCAACCTTAAGAAATCGAAAGCCTGGAGACTCTGGGCATGTTGACACTTGTCCACCATCTGCACAATATGATGAGCCCTTACCTTGGGAAGCAAACACTTCCAAGGACGTGTCCAACACAGCCCCGATGTACTGAAGCTGTTGGGAAGGCGTCAGGTGCGACCTCTTAAAATTCAGGGAGAAGCACAGCCTGTGGAGGGTGCAGCAGGTCACACCAAGATGATCCAAAGCTCGCGAGAGCGCGCCCGGATCAGCCAGTCGTCCAGGTAGGGGTAGACGTGAAACCCCCCCTCCCTCCCCCCTCGCCTGAGGTACACTGGCACCACCACCATGAGCTTGGTGAAGACCCTCGGGACGGAGGTCAATCCGAATGGCAGGACCCGAAACTGAAAGTGCAAGTCGCCAGCCACAAACCTTAGGTACTTCCTGTGCGCTGGATGGTTCGGCACATGTAAATATGCATCCTTGAGGTCCAGAGACCCCAACCAATCCTGAAGTTGAAGGGCCTGGAGGACTTGAGAAAGAGTGACCATCTTGAACTTGTCCTTGAAAAGTTTGTTCAACCAACGCAAGTCCATGATGGGTCTCAATCCCCCGTTTTTCTTTGGGATCAAAAAATAAGGAGAATCGCAACCCTTGTTCCTCTCCGCTACAGGCACCAGTTCTATGGCATCTTTCTCCAGCAGGCACAAGACTTTCCTGCGCAAGGAGCGGATCCAGACTCTTCAAAGAGGGTTTCCCCGGTGGATTGTCGTGAGGCCGCCGAAGGAAGGGAAAGCAGTAACCGTGGGCTATGGTATGCAGAACCCACGCATCTGAAGTAATGGCACGCCATTCTTCGAGATGCTGAGACAGTCTGCCCCCAACCTGCGAACCATGGGACATGGCCTCACGACTGTTTGGAAGCAGCTGCGGCAGTGCCTGAGCGGCTTTGGCACCACGATTTCCCTGACCACCACGGGTACTTTTTCGCTGGCCCCTTTGACTGGTGGCCCCTCTCGTTCTATCAAAGAAGGAGTAGAAACTAAAGGAACCTCCCCTCCAATGCTGTCCCCTAGGATGAAAAGGCGGAGGTTGACGCACTGCGGCGCTCAAAGACTTTGCCACGGCTTTTGAGGTCTGCAACCTCTCAAGGCCCTCGTCAGCCTTGCTGTCAAACAAATGTGCGCCATCAAAGGGCATGTTCAGAAGATGGGCTTGCACATCCGGAGCAAACCCCGACTTCCGCACCGTCAGCCGTATCCAAACCCGACTGAAGGGCCTCACACATGGCATCCTTGCCATCCTGCATGATAGCAAGGAAGCCATCCCTTTATTCCCCCTCAGGAATAGGCTGTCGCAAAAGCAACACAAGACCACAGAGTGTGTGTAAACCTTGCCAAGGCACATGTGGAGTAGGCCAATTTCAAGGCCATGCTTCCAGCAGAAAAGACCTTCCGAGCCCAAAGCCCGAAGCGCTGGTTGTCCCAATCCGGAGGGATGGTAGGGTACGCCGCCTGCCTCGAGGTGGCCGTAGCCGCTTGAACCACCAAACTCTCAGGAGTGGGGTGAGTAGACAAATAGCTGGGGTCGCTAACGGAAGGGTGGTATTTGTTAGTAAACATTTTATTCACAGGCAGAAGAGATTCCGGGGACTGCCAAGCATCTGCCAACCTCTGCAAGGTAGAGTGAAATGGCAAAACAGAGTCAGAGGACAGACCTTGTTCCAAGATGTCCGTCAGATCATCTTGCACAAAGTCTTCTGGAGGACTAGACCAGTCCAGATACTCCGAGACTCGTGCCATGAGTCTCCTATAAGAAGACTCTGCATGAGCCCCAGGCTACCAAACTCTACTTCCGGGGAAGTGTCCAGTCCACTTGCATCATGGAGGGTCTGTCTCAACTCCTCCAACTGACTGTCCCCAGAAAAAATAGGAGCATCATCAAGGAAAATAGGAGCATCATCAAGGTCACCAGGTTCCTCAACCTCAGACCTTTCCTCTTCAAAAATATCATCCAGAGGGATTGAAACCCAGGTCTGGGGACAGAAGAGGGCCTGGCGGCCAAAACCGGCCTCACCAACTCGATGTAGCCTTTCTTGGAGGATCCACAATGTCTGGGTACTCCAACAGCAAATTTTGAGAAAAAATTCCCAAAGGCGCCGAATGCTCTGCCTCGACGTCGACACAGGTATCGACAGCGCCGTGGGCTGATACAACGGCAAGGCGTCTATGTCCGAATCGGACGGATACGGCTCCGAACAAGTCAACTACGGCCCGAGCCCTCAATAGGTTGCTGCGGTCTCGCTGGGAACGAGGACCGAGACCTAGAGACACGTCTCTTGCGACCTTTCGAAATCTTGTTCGTACGGGACCTAGACGGCTCCCGATGTGCGTCGCGTCGTGAACCTGAGCCCGAAGGCGTGCGAGCCATAGACCGAGACCAATCCAGCCCAGCTTCGCCAGAAGGCGCAACCAGACCCGTGTCCTGCGATTGAAAAATGGCCATCATAGATTTCTTGAACGCTGCCCATTCCTCCAAAGGCGAGGACTTTTAGGGCACGTAACCCTCCTTGAGGCACCATGCTCCGAGGAGGACGGGGAAGGCGACTGGTGATGGTGCTTCCGCAAGTGCCGGAACGAGGAAGACTAGTTGTGGGAACCACCCCGGGACCGAGATCACCGGGATTCCTTCCGACCCGGAGAGTCGTCCCGCGAGTCATCGGTGGAAATCCCCTTGGACTTGGAAGTCCGGGACGTAACAGGCTTCAAGCCCCTACCTACCTGGAGCTTCCCCTTCCACAAGGCCTTTGCAGTCAGCGACTGGCATTTCGAGCAGTTGTGTCATGCGACTTGCCGAGGCACCACAAACAAATGCGGTGGGGGTCGGTGACCGACATCTTAGACTTGCAGTCCCGGCAGGTCTTGAAACCGCGGAGTCAGTGGGGTCGAAGAGAACAACATCTTCAATGAAGAAAAACACACGAGGCGCGCCGAGTCTCAATGTTAACATGTTTGTGGAAAAAACTGAACTGCGTCCTCTTTATAAAACATCCTGTGACGTCGTCCTCGACGTAGGCCCTCGAGAGACATGGGCCGATGCCATCGATGCAGGACGCCCTCTGCCGAAAAAGTTTCCTAAGTGCATAGCTGTTGACATTACATGTCAAAGATGTGGAATGCGTTGGAGGACACAATACATTCGAAATGTAGATTTGGAGTGATACATAATGTTATAAGTCAGTCCTAAAACTTGTCAGTGTAATCGATGTTCAAACCATGTTAAAGCAAAATGAAAATTACATGTCTCATAATTAGAGTCATGGCGAGTTTCACGTAAACCAAAAGGATTGGTTCCCTCTAATTTCTGATTCTGCAAAGTTAATACACAGGTCAATGACTCAATGTTATAACTTTAAAACAGACCGTTACACACAGTTTAACATTATTTCACATCTCAGTGACTACTTATTATGGGCTTACATCAGACCGTTCTATAAAATTTCACAAATCTAACAAATTCTGCAATATATACCTAATGGCATAATTATTCAATTTAATTCTGAGGAGGTGAGGTATATCAACTACAACTCTACCAAACAGTAGCGTGTAAACAGCAATTATAATGAAGTACACCAGATATGTAGGTGCAACCTTGTTTCAATCACTGTAGTAGTTTTCTAGTTAAACCAATCCATGAGTTTTTAACTTTTGTTACACAGTATATGTTACACAGTATATGCACAAATAGCAGATTCGTGATGAATAGTATTCAGATGATTTCAAATGCTGACATGTTATCATCTGCATATATTGAACATAGTCAGTGGACATTTTCATCCAAATACCTCTAGTTAATTCATAAATCATTACAATCAACTCAATCTATGATTGGACTTTTTTTTCTTTTAGAGAATTTGGATTTACCCAGTATAAGACAGGATTGGAGAAAACTCGACAATTTGATCAATGGGAGATTGGAAGGTGTCTCGCTTGGTGTGCACTACTATCTATCTTTACAAGAATGATGCCAAGGAGTATTCTTCATTCATTCATTCCGAGGGGTTCCGTTAAATCCAGTTTGCGGATCCAGAACATTTCTCTGCATGCGATTAATTCAGGAAGGTTGCTTCCTCATGGGGGTTTAGTGATGGTCTCTAGAATTACAAACATAAATTGTGCTATTGTACGTTTGTTCAATTCAAAATGTCTTGTTTTACAAATGCAAAGAAGAACCATTAATGCAAGAGACATCCTCACTTACAGACCACCTGTTCATTGACACTACCAGTTACGTGAGAGTACATTAAACACCATTTTCTCTTAATAATTGACCACTGAAGTAGATTGTGACAATACTATTCTTACCAGGTTCTTCAACAAGCAGAATCTACCGTATAGCCTCGGCATCAAGTCTGCATTTACGATAGACATACAGACACTAGGCAAGTGGGAGCAAAATAGGAAGAAGGCAATAAGACGCTGTGTGGCCAGGAGGGCCTGTATGCAGTAAACTGTGATCTGTGATACAAGGAAGAATTGTAGAAGTTAAAACAAGGTGCTAAGAAAAGCACGAGCGTACATAAGGAAATACATTAACCAAGATGCATTGTGTCGAAGTGGTCATGCATAAGGCTTAGAAAAGCTATGCAGTCAAAAGTCTTCAACTTGAAATGTAAAGTGATAACCAAGAAAGTTGGGGAAGGGAATGCCACGACGAAGTGAACTTAAAGTCTAGACAGGCCTAGACTTGGGTGAGGGAAACCAGAGGGGCCTGGGGTGAAAGAGTCACCCGGAATTAGGTTTGTGAAATTGAGGTATGAACCGGGCAAGGGAAGCCTGAGGAAACGGTTTTGTAAAACAGGCGAAGGAAGCCTAAGAGAACTGTGTTTTGTGAAACAGGCGAGGGAAGCATGAAAAGAACTGTGATACATATTGAGCTAACCCTGAGCCAGGAGAGGGAAGCCTGAAGACTTTTCCGAACTCTTTGAACTGTGTGTGTTATCTACTTTGAAGGAACTCTTAAAGATCCCCAGTTACTTGAACTTGGGGAAGGGAGTTGTGAACAAACTTAATTGCCATTCTGGCATTCTTTTGCTACACTCTGTTTACATACATTTTCCCACACTTAGTTATTGTAAAGCGTGAGGGCAAGAATAGGTTTCTGACAGAGCTTTAATTTGTTTTGACTGACTGACGCAGACTATTTTGTTTTGATGGCTGAGACTACTCCCATTATAGAAATCGGGCCAGTTAGAAAGTCTCCAACCCCCAGTCAAAACTTAATAAAACTGTTTAAACTAGGATCTTTGTGTATGACTTGTGATACCATGCCTGCCTCACACCGGTCAGGTCTACATGCCAGTGGGTACAACAGGACCCTAGTTACCATTTTTCAGAAGTGTGTCATCCTTTAATTATGCACCATGCCTTCAGGTACTGCTTTTGTCCTTATTTCGTTTTGCACACTCCTGGGCGATTTACCACTCACTTGCTTATCTTTTGCAGACCGGGGTAGGGACCTCTTTCTCTGCATATTTTGTATTCTGTTCCAGACATGCCATAGAACTGCTCATTGCCCCAAGGACGAATGCAAGGGCTAACTTCAAAGACGCATTTCATCTGGTCCCTGACAACTTCAAACCATTCAGAGGAAAAACTTCAGAAATTCTGTGAATGATACATTGTATAACCTTTTCCTGGTCCCTTCCCCCTGCTCTGTTGCCATTCTATATGCACGCCTTGAAGAGCACTGTCTGTAGCGCTTGTGTGAATCACATAAAATAAAGACTGATTATGCCTTCTACCTTTCAATCTACAGACTGGGTTTCAGAATGAAGTGTGCTCATGCTTGCCCATCCACATTCGCAAAGTCACCTATTTCTTCACTTAGGGAATCTATTAGACCAGGCTACTTCACAAAGCCCAAGCACCACAGACTTTCAGACTGACCCACTACATTGTTCTCCCATTCATTCTTGCACTTTTTACGGCTTCTAGATATTCATAGCACTTAGCAAAAACTGATTTTGTAGTGTGCGATTTATAAGCAAATCAATAAAAAGATACTCATGACAAGTCATTAAGCTTAGTGTCTGCTGCATGCTGCTGAATTGTAACGCCAATATACAATATTAAGTATCCCAGTGGCTACATACACAATGAAAGTGCATGGGCCAAAGGATCAAACCTAGAGGGAATCCATAGGTCAGGGGAACTAGATAGTTTATACATCAAATAGCAAATTGAATAGACAGTGCGCTTATATGAATTGAATTAGTGCTTTCAAAAGGTACCAGCTTGAAAACTAGAAAACAGTGTCCTTAGCAATTAGACGTCTAGCCACTTAACCCACAGTATTTCCGCAACTCCAGGTAAAGGAGGCTATACTGGATGAATGAGTTTACAAGAAATGGTGCAGCAGTTTATTAAAGTTAGTGCACGGTCGATCCATAATAGTCCAACATCTGGCAACAAATGGCACCATCATTTTCTTTTCGAATCGCTTCATTTCAGAGACCTAATATTTTCTGGGTGGCCTGGTCCTTTCTGAGAAGCCAATTATAACTTCTGGGTGATCAGGGACACTTCCAGCTACCTCAACAATTTCTTTCAGTTCACCTGCATCGCTTCAGCATCATAAATCACCTTAGAGACAACCTGCGGCCCTTCTGGACAGCCCTCCCTCCCCTTCTTTTCCAGAAGAGCTGTGCCACGTCAGGCAGTTTACTTCTGGTTGCCCTCAACTTCAATCCCTTCTCCATTAAAGCGCTCTAGTTTGATGTGTCTACATTTGTAAGCGTTCCCTACTGGACAGGCCAAGTCCTTCAACAAGTGCAGACTATCCTCCACACAGTCATTGCTTTGTTCCCATAGTGTAGAGCCTAGTCGGGACTGTAAGGGCCTCCCTTCTCTGGGATGCAGTAGTGCTATGGACTCTTTCCCCCTTAGCTTCATTAATCGCATTGTAACTCCGTAATGCAACCAGTGATCAAAACTAGGTAATTCTTTTTACATATTATATGCTATATACATTTTTCTTCTTTGGTTGGGGACCAGGAAGTTACTGCCTATGTGCAAAGGTCTACCACTGGCGTTGGATCTTTTTGTTAGCCGGTATTGCATTTCAACACCTACCCAGGGCATGTAGCTTATTGCCCCTTCCTATTGCTGCACTCTAAGCCAACCAACTCCATTCGCCCTCACACTACTTCCCAGCTGTCTGGTGCCTTCACATTTTCTCTTTTGCTTTAAGCATTCCTTGTTCAAACACCTCTCTAATGCTTTTCTTTCTGCCTAAGAGATTGGGAGAAGGTGGGATTAAAAGGGGCATGGCAGGTCACTACTAAAAAGGTGATTTGGTCTATGCAGTGGACCAGGCCAGGCCACCTCACATAATGGCAAGCATGACCAAACCTCTGAGCCAGCAGTCAAGCTCAGATGAGCAAGTGGAAAGTTTATACTGTGCACATTTAACAAACATCTGCCACAAATACAAACAAGCTTGCAACGAGACAACTCATTTGTAAATTTGCAGCCTACCATAACATGCCTCTTGTAGGACTACTACTTTTATTGGTAAAACGCATGCTAACAAAACATAGCACAGTCATGGCAATTGTGGAGTTTCATATGAAAAGGCTTAGAGTTATGCAGGGATGGTTACAGAGTAGGTGCAGTTTTTCCTGTTTGGAAAAGCCTAGGAAACGCCTTGGAAGCCTGACCAACCTTGGCAGTCTTCCCACACTTAAGTGCCACAAAACAAATGGCACAGGGAACCTCCACAGAGCTTGCATCACTGCTTGATATTAGTCAGGCAGGACAAGAACCGACAGGTTTATGATCGAGTCAAGGGCGGCCCATACAAGTACTGTTCACAGAATTTACTGGAGGTCCACTTCACCTCAAAGTCCTTCTAGTGTCTAAAATGTATACAGTCGGAGGGCACCAGTAGATAAAAGGTTAAAACCATTCTTTAATTCCCAGGAAAGCAATCATGTTCACTACATCCTGGATATCGGGGTACCGCTTGAAACTGTTGTGCCATGGGTGTATAGCCGTTAGGATAGCTCAGTAAAGCATTTGCTGTAAATAGCAGTTAGCAACCTGTAGTTCAAAGGGTCAAAATTTCTTTAGAGGTCCATAACACCCTGAACACCACGAGGAGGGAATTTGTAAAAATCATTTTGCTGCAATGCTTAAAAGCCGCAAAAGATGTAGAAGCAAAACGCTGTGTCATAAATAATGCAAAACCACTTTGCTTCTGCTCATAGCAGGTGAGTGTACCTGTGATATGGGAGTCCAGCGCAAGCTAGACAAGGGTCACATGGTTGAAGGGACGCTACAACCAAACAGTGGGTGCGGCTTTAGTGTAGGTTGGTTGGGAAAAGTTTAGCGAGAATGCGGGGAGAGGACCCAACATTCAGGGTAGTGGAAAGGTAGGTCAAAGACAGACACGTACTTGACATGTGAACAGCCTGGTGAAGGGATCAGAAAGTAGCAGAAAGTTTAAAACAGCAAGATATTGAACACCCGGAGGGAGGGGGAAGTGAAAAGATGGAGGGAAGGAGGTAACATGATATGGCAGAGACTAAAGAGCTGGCTCATATTGGGGAGACAGGTCAAAAACAATAGGGGCATTGGGAGAGATTGAACACCTGTTTAGGAGAGAAAGAATTAGTACCCATCCAGCAACTTCTACGCAAGAATCAGAGATGTGCTGCCTACTAAAACAAAATCAGGGCAGATGCATCAACCTCCATATTTACATTCCCGATTCGATCCCCATTTCAAAATTACAACTGTGGGGAGGGGGGGTTCTGTTGCGCAGCTACGAAATGGCTGCCTAACTGTTAGGTTCCGATCCGAGCCAAATCCTGATCAAATTATTATCCTCATCGGTGCCACCTTCCATCACGAAAACCAGAAATATTTTTGTCTGAAGACTTGGAGCGGAAGCGGTCTCGGTTTGAAACACCTTTGATGCATGGCGGCAGAGGCAATTGCATCGTAGGTGTGGCGTTGGCCCTTTAAGGGCGCGCACGCGACGGGGTGACGTTCACTCCGTCGCGTGCCCAGTTAAATAAACAGGGCTTGTCCGGTGGCGCCACAACCACCGGGGAGCCCACACGAGAAACATCTCTGTCTCCGTGTCACAGGGTTGGGGGGCTCACGGATGGCGGAGTCCGGACACCGCCAACAGTGGCGACGAGGACCGGGATCACTCCCTGGGACAGGCGGAGATATTCGCTCGTAGCGTAGATGATCCTACGTGAGCGCTTCAGCGAATTCTGACCGCGGAGAGGGGAGAGACGCATGCGGCCGGCGGCCATTTTGATGAATAGGCCTCGGATACTCACAGCTTCATAAAGCGCCGGTGAGCCATCCGGACACAATTTTTGGACAATCCAGCGGCGGACAGCCACTGGAAACAGCACGTGTCCATTTTTAAATGAATCATTGATATTTTCACTGTTTTTCACTGAGTTGATGGGTGAGACTCCATTGGAAGCCTGCTGAATACACTCGGGGTCTCTCCCCCTGCTCAATTTTTGGACGTTTCATTTTCCTGCCTGCTGGCTGGAGCGGTACATCCACGAGGGGCACATCTGAAGAGAGGCAGAATTTAGACCGTGTCAGGAGGCTGCCTGCTGGTGGTGAGTTGCGGCCCCATTACTCATATCATCTGGGGTGCCTGTGCGCTCTCCACCATGAGCCAAGCTGCTGCTGCTCCTGCTGCTCAGCCTCCGCCCGCCCTCCCGCTGAAACCACCTGGGTCCCTACAGCCAATGCCCGAGTTTGATATCTCGGGCGCACCATCAAGCCTGGGACAGAGGTGGAAGATGTGGATTGATAGACTCGAGATGTACTTCAGGGCCACGATGGAGACGAGCGACGACAGTAAGCTGGCCACTCTCCTGTACTCTGCTGGCCCGGCAGTGCATGAGATTTTTCTGGCCCTGCAACCAGCGGATGGGTCGTTTGCAGCGGCAAAAGATGCACTCCATAATCATTTTCTGCCAATGGCTAATGCAGATTATGAACGTTTCCTCATGGGGACGGCCCGACAGAAGGATGACGAGACTCTAGATGTGTTCTACGGGCGGCTGTGGAGACTGGCGGCACCATGTGCGTGGAACGACCCTGAAGTCATGATTCGCAATCAACTCATTCAGGGGTGCGCCTCTGGGAAACTGCGGCGCCAGATATTGCGCGAGCCGGGCATCACCCTTCCCCGCATCTTAGAACTGGGAAGATGCCACGAAGTGTCTGAACTGCGGGCGACCAGAATGGAAGCTAGTGCCCGCCCAGGCAAGGTGGAGGAAGTCTGCGCGGTCGGGAGAGGCCGTGGAGCGAGGCGCCCCATGAACACCCAGGGCCCGCGCCTGCCAGGGACAACCTCCTCGTGCCCAAAATGCGGGTACGACCTCCCGCACCCGGCTGAATGCCCTGCGACTGGGGTGAAGTGTGGTAGGTGCGGAGGCGCGGACCATTTCGCCAGGATGTGCCGATCTGCAGCTCCTAAGGTAGTGCCTAGGGGGCCTGTTCGAGCCGGTTTCTTCCGCCCCCAGAGGGCGTCCAACGTTGCTCAAGTGGACCAGGGTGACGAAGGGCCCCCTCAGGAGGAGGAGGAGGAGGAAGAGGAAGAGGATGATGAAAACATTTTCTTTGTGTCCAGTGTGAGCATGCTGAAATCTCGCTCCAAGAGGCAGCCCAGATGCAATGTGCTGGTCAATGGGGACTCTGTACCAATGCTAGTGGACACTGGTGCATCCGTGAATGTGATGGCCAGACAGCACTACAACACCATGCAGATCCCGCCCAAGCTGACCACGCCAAGGGCACGCATTTTCGCTTTCGGGGGCGACCAGCCCATTCCCTTGGACGGCGTGTTCGTGGCTGAAATTCAATATGGCGACTCACATATATGGGCCAGGTTCTATGTCACGCCGGTGAGCAACAACACACTGCTGTGCTGTGGCTGAAGCTCTGGGCATTGTAACATTCGCCTATTCGGTGTACCTGGACGACATTCAGGTGCTCCTGGCCAAACACAGCTCCCTGTTCGAAGGCATTGGACAGTTGGTGGGTGAGCCGGTCCGGCTCCACATCGATGAGTCGATCCAACCAGTGGCGCTGAAGCGCCGGCGAGTTCCTTTTCATCTCAGGGATCTGGTGGATCGAGAGCTGGACAATCTCGTAGGGCTGGACATTATTGAAAAGGTTGAAGGCCCCACCCCATGGGTGTCTCCCATTGTCATCGCACGCAAGACCAAACAGCCCGACGCGTTGAGGATCTGCGTGGACATGCGACTCCCCAACAAGGCCATAAAGAGAGAACGGCACTTGACCCCTACCATCGATGACATTATAGCGGAACTGCAAGGGGCGAGGTCCTTTTCCAAACTGGATCTGAGAGCAGGCTATCATCAGGTGGTCCTGCACCCTGAGTCCCGCTACATCACAACATTTACCACTCATCGAGGTCTTTACCGATATAAGAGGTTGAGCTTTGGGGTGTCTTCCGCGGCGGAGGTGTTCAAGATCATCATAAGAGGAGCACTGGCTGATCTGGATGGAGTCCTTAACATCAGCGACGACATCCTGGTGTATGCCAGGTCAGAAACGGAACATCTGGCACGCCTGGCCAAGACCTTTGAGCGCCTTCGCTCGCTGGGACTCACCCTACACAAGGACAAGTGCGAGTTCCTGAAAACAACGATCGAGTTTTTCAGATTCGTATTTAAGGCAGATGGGGTGTCGCCGGACCCCCGCAAAGTGAGGGACATAAAGGAGGCGCGTCCGCCAGAAAATGTTGCGGAGGTGAGGAGCTTCTTGGGCATGGTCACTTACTGTGGTCGGTTCATCAGGAATCTGGCGTCCCGCTCAGAGCCGCTGAGATCTCTGACGAAGAAAGATACCGTCTGGCAGTGGGGCCCCCTTGAGCAGGCGGCATTCGATGATATCAGGAGTGCTTTGGCGGCGGACGACACCATGGCGTTCTTCGATCCGAGCCTGCAGACAGAGATCGTAGTGGATGCCAGCCCCTATGGCCTGGGGGCAGTGCTTACACAAGTGGGGAGTGACCAGGAGATTCGACCCATAGCATACGCCAGCAAGGCGCTCTCCGACACCGAGCAAAGATACTCTCAGATTGAGAGGGAGGCCCTGGCGGTGCTGTGGGGTTGCAGACATTTTCGCCTCTACATCCTGGGGCGGCCCGCGACTGTGGTCACGGACCACAAACCGCTGTTGTCGATCATGGCGGGCTCATCATCCCGTCCACCAGTGAGAATAGAGCGCTGGATGCTCGCCCTGCTAGAGTATGGAGTGTCGTTGACATATCGTCCAGGAGCTAACAACGCGGCGGACTATCTCTCTTGACACCCAAGAGGGGACTCGCAGGAATCGACGTCGGCTGAAGAGGCCGACGAACATGTCCGCCTGGTCGTGGAAACAGCCACCCCAAACTCCATGCAGGTGGAGGAACTGGAGCTCGTGTCGAAGAGCGACGAGTGTTTTGCCATCCTGAAGGAAGCAATGCAGCGGGGTGCCTGGAAGACGGTGCTGGAAGCGGTAGAACGCAGGACATGTGAAGCCAGAGTGGCTCTGGAGCAGTTATGGCGAGTGAGAGAAGAACTGACATTCTCGGAGTCGGGGCTGCTACTAAGGGGTGAGAGGATCGTGGTGCCCCAGGCCAAAGTTGCACAGGTCATCGCCCTGGCGCACCAGGGCCACCAAGGGGCGCCCAAGACAAAAGCTCGCCTCCGCCAGAAGGTGTGGTTCCTGGAGCTCGAGCGGAAGGTGGAAGTGTTTGTGGCATCGTGCGTATGGTGCCAGGCTGCGGCACCGGCCCAGCGGGAACCGTCCATTGAAACGATGCCAAGAGGGACTAGGCCATGGGAAGTAGTGCACACAGACTCCGGGTCCACGTCGAGAGGCACTCACTTCCTAGTTGTGGTGGATGAGTGGTCTCGATACCCGGAGGTCGAGTTCATAGAGTCCGTCGCATTTGAGAACGTGGTGGTGGCGCTGGAGAAGATTTTCACCACCCATGGCCTGCCCTCCGTGCTGTGCTCCGACAATGGGGCACCATTCCAAGGCGAGAGTTTTGCTGAGCTCATGGAGTATGGCATTCAGCACCGGCGGGTAACCCCACTTTGGCCCCGGGCCAACGGTGAAGCAAAGCGCATGATGCGCACTCTTAAAGTCTTCAGGATTGCCCACGGAAAAGGCGAGTGCTTGCAGAGGGTACTATATGTCTTCCTGCGGGGATATCGGACCACACCCCACTCCTCAACGGGTGTAGCACCGGCGGAGGCTCTCTTCCAAAGATGCACGAGAGACGTTATACCGGAGGTGGGGGACAGGGACCCCGCCGTCATTGACAATGAACAGGTCGAGGAGGACAGACGGGCAAGGACGCAGATGGAAAACTTCCGGAGAGGCCTGAGACCCCCACAAATCGCGTTGGGGGATGAGGTGCTGGTGAGGAACCGCCACCCACAAGGCAAGCTATCCCTCATGTATGAACCTGCCCCCCTGGATGTCGTGGCGGTGAAGGGCTCTATGTTGACAGCCTCTGATGGGACGTCGTCCGTGACTAGGAATGCCTCCTTCTTCAGGAGAATCGGCGACCCGAGAGGGTGAGGATGCATTAGATGAAGGTGGGGGTGAAAGCCCCACCGTGGACTCTCCTGCTCGGGGCAGACCAGGTCAAGAGACATCGGCCAGGGACGTTGGCAGGAGGTACCCCGTGAGAACAGGGCGTGGGAAACCTACCCGTCTCACAGACTATGTAACGGACTGAGCTGGGGAGGCTGACCTGGGGACATGGTCAGGCCGTAACAAGCACCCTCGGGGGATCCAGGGTGGCTGTTAATAAATGGGGGTTTTTGTTGTGTGCGTAGTTGCCTGCTTTACAAATGTGTGATAGTTAGTCCCTCCTGTTTCCAATTTGTTGTTATGGAAAAGGAGGAGTGTGGCGTTGGCCCTTTAAGGGCGCGCACGCGACGGGGTGACGTTCACAGTTAAATAAACGGGGCGTGTCCGGTGGCGTCACAACCACCGGGGAGCCCACACGAGAAACATCTGTCTCCGTGTCTCTGTCACGGGGGGTGGGGGAGCTCACGGACGGCTGAGTCCGGACACCGCCAACAGTAGGTCCATCGGCAGAGGCTAAAAACGTGATCCTGCCTGGGACATCCGAGCAGAGAGGTACCTTGTTGGAGGAGAGAGCAGGGCTCTGGAGGCCACACCGGGGGAGGAGCTAACAGCTACACATTGCGCCTAAATTGGGATACACGCTATCTGCCTATATTTCATCGCGGTGCTGATACCAGCTAAGGCAAGGCAGACTGGCACAGTGGAACGGGCCCCTACCCCTCGAAGATCCGTGCACCGTTACCCCCCTGCAGGGGAATTCAGACTGCTCACGGAACAGGGAGCCCTCGCTGCCAGTGTGGGAACCACTGCATAGGGGACAGGCAATGCAGATTCAGCCGTGGGACCGGAGCAGCAGACCCCACTGCTCACATGTGGGAGACTGCAAGGAGGGCGCAGAGCAACGCCGCTGAGAGCGTTCCCCCCTACTGATGACACGAGAAACAACTGGCCACAGCGCTGCAGCTGCGAATGGTGACTACTGAGGAGTAACAGCTCCCATCTCATCCTTACTGTGGATGCCCAGTGCCTCTGCACCCCGCTCCCGATTGACGCCGCCATATTCTGAGGTGCATGCAGCCGCAGGAGGTACATGCTGAGCCCTGGGGTTCTCAGGGCAGACCGCGAGCACACTAAATATCCTGCCCTATAAGGGTATGCTGGTGTGGGCAACCCTGTACACCCTAACCGAACACGCTACATTTGGGTGAAAGAGATTCTTTCGGTCTCTGAAGGGTCTGAAGCGGCCTTGGCAGCCATAGGGAACTGCCGTTCAGGCGATTAACAGGCCTGCGTCGGAATCCGGCCCACCACAGAATAAAACAAGTAGCTGCTAGCAGATATGGTGGTGCCTGATCACCGCACAGGCGTGAAAGCTCCTGGCGCTGTCCCCGATCCGGGTGACAAGCTCTTTCCCACAATATCACTCACTGAAAGTGCAACCTGCGAGCCTGCTCAAAATCCATATGGACCCTGCCAACTGGTAACACTACACTTAACATTTACATTAGATAAAGATACATCAGATAAAGAAAGTGGGAGGTGCTCGCGCTGGGCTCCGAGACTACGAGTGGTTGGTCTAACTACGTTGGAGGCTACAATCCAGTCCGTTACCTGCAGGTCAAGACAAACAAAACACTGGTGAGAGGTGGTGGTAGGGGACTGACGTGGACCAAGGGGACAGCAACACTGCAACATATACTGAATACATCAGTATCTGGCTAACAATACTCATCTATAAGAACTGCCACAGAGTCCTTGTGGCCTTTGTGCCTGTTGTGCTTGGCGGATAGTCCACCACTGGCCCCCAATATTGTGGCAGATCCAGCCAGTTAAACCACAACATAATCCGGTCTGTGGTGAGGGCTTATGCTCTATGGGAAGATTCAACTTACTCTGGAATCCACAGCAAACACCCTATAAAAGACACATGCAACGGTATTTGGACTCACAGAGAAGGGCAACATCACAGACTATATTCTACTGGATTGAGGTCTCGTCTGATGGCTGACAGGGGAATGTCCTGTGATTGGCACGGAAAAGCTAAACTCTACACGAATCATCAGAACTGGAAGCAGGGGTGAGAAAAGAATAAACGCAATATTGTCATCACTGAAACTGGAGAGAGATTTCACCTATCATTTATACTTGTGACGGGAGGACTGGACCGGCAACAACGAGCTCTGTGTGGGCCGTCTCCTTGAGGTAATAAAGCGCAAACTGGTCTGACCATAGTGTGCCATCCTTTGTGTGCTCGATCAACAATGACGAAGGGTGCAGGCGGCAAGAAAAAAGGCCCTGTGGATTAATTTACAAACTCCTAGACCCCAGTAGCAAATATAGCGGCGCTCCAGGCTGGCGATGCCCCATCAACATCAACAGGGAACCCTAGAGAAGACCACTTAACAACTGTGCAGTCAGGTTTTCAATCTGTGAATGTCAAACTTGACGACATAATGGCAAATATCAGGTCACTCAGGGCGAAATTGGAGAAGGAGAGCACTCTGCTAACAGAAACTGAAGCCAGAATAGGTGTGACTGAAGACAGGGTAGACCAACACGACTGTGATATAGCACCCTTAAAGGGAGAGTTGTTCAAGATAAGGGGCAGTGCGAAGACCTAGAATCAAGGTCTAGAAGGAATAATATACGTATCATCAGAGTGCCAGAATCCGCAAGTAAAGGCCAAATGGAAATCTTTGTGGAAGCATTCCTGAAGTCCTGGTTTGCTACGGCCTCTTTTTAAGAACAATCCTTAGTTGAAAGGGCTCATCGCACCCTGGCCCGACACCCAAACCTGGAGCCCCTCCCTACACCATCATAGCAAGGCTGTTAAATTACAGAGACTTGATCCTTAGAATGTCTAGGGAATTGGGAACATTGAGGTACGAGGAGAACAGCATTCACATATATCCGGATTTTGCTGCTATACGGGGGTGCAGGCCCAAAGAAGGTCATACGATCCGGTGAAGAGACAGCTCAGATTGCACCTGATCCCATATGCTCCGATATTCCCAGCCAAGCTGCGGATTGAACATGGTGGCAGGGTGCATTTTTTTGAAAACCCTACTGAAGCTATGAACTATGTTGAAGCCTCTATTCCACTTCCACCCCGGAACCGCGATCCGGATCAAAAGAGCCCAAGACCTAAAGACGATAGGAGAGACCCTACAGATTGAAACATTTACACTGTTATATAGGGTGCGGCAGGCGAAGAATGATGGTCTGAAGGGTTGCCCAAAGCAATGCCAGAGGTTAAGATTAATTCTAAACCTTCCAGCCACAATATCCACATAAAATAATATCAACATCATCCAAAATAATCTGATTTGCAAGTCTTTATAAAATTCAGGGTTAGGACTTGTAGGACCATAGCCATTAATGATAGCTATGTTACCTAACTGATATTCGAAAACACCCATCTATTGTCAATATCAGTCTTGTAGGATAATCTGAGAATGTAAAAATGTTTTAGAGATAACAACCCTATTTCATCCGCTTGGTTCAGAAAATATGACTGCACCCACCAAAAATCTTTTTCAACTTTAAACATTCTTTGTTATTGAAAGGAGTCTCTGCGATGCAGACCAGTTCAGTTCACATTTTTTTAAGTCAAACAGTACTTATTTTGACAGGATGCCATATACTAACATGCATCTACATTATTATGGAATCCATCAAACAGAGGAAAAGAATACCCTTGTACCTTAGTTTGACTGTACACATTGGTTAGCAAATGCACAAAAAACAAATCCATGAGATTCATAAAATAGGCAATATGAAGCCACAACATTTCCATTTGTTGATGAAACAAAACGGGGGGGGGGGGATATATATCTCTCTCGCTCTCTCAATAAGGGTGTATAGCAATTGAACGGCCAGAAAAAATAATCGCTATGAGAAAGCCAACCAAACCTGAAAGGACAATATTAATGTGTGGTGAATAATAGCTTTTAACAATAAGGAATGGGCATTTTCCAAAGCTTGATCCTTCTGGATGCGGGTGCAGCACAGCAATGCATAGGGGGCTCGGCCATACTCGTGCTCAGAAAAGAAAAATCCTTTGCACAATTTCTTCATTAATATTCTGCAGCAATAGTTTGTGTCTCAAGTGTTATCCAGCATCAGCTGTTTCAGCTAATAAAATAATTCGACAGAGGGTGCTGTGCGTAGATGCCATCGACTCGATGTCCCTCGAAGGCCTCCATCTCGAGGATGAGGTCATCAAAAGGTATATATAGCACGCGCAGCACCCGTTGGCTTCAGTTCCGATTTTTCCCTTGCAGCAGAAATAGCCGCATAACTACGGGAATTACCGCACTCAGCCTTGAAGGAACAAAAGCTGTAATAGCATGGGAAATTGCAGTAATGCTTTGTGAACGTGTGGATAGTAGACCAAGTTGCTGCTTCAAATATTTTTTTATTGTGACACCCCTTTGCAGGGCTGTAGAGGTAGCCATGTCCCAGGTAGAATGGGCCCTTAATCCTTCCAGAGGATCTTTCCCTGCCAACCTTTAGCATTCTGAAATGGGCAGAATGATCCATCTGGACGAGGTCTGCTTAAAGACAGCCTGGCCTAGTTTGTGGTCTGTATAGCCAATGAACAGCTGATCAGAGTTTTGACATTCTAGATATATAAAAGCTTAAAGCTCTACAAGGGTTCAACCTATGTAACCTCTCCCCCTCGCCAGGATGAGGTGGGGGATAGAAATGAGGCAAAACAAATGTTTGTCCTATGTGGAAATAAGAAATGATTTTCGGTAAAAATGAAGGTTAAACCCTTACAACAACCCTATCCTTACGAAATATAGTAAAGGGTGACTTGGACGAAAGTGCCTGCAACTCACTCACTCTACGGGCTGACGTTGGAGCTACCAATAGAATGGTTTTAAAGGTTAACAACATTAAGGGACATGAGTATAAAGGTTCAAAAGGTTCACAAATTACGAATTTTAGAGCCAAATTAAGGTCCCAATTTGGAACCTGGAACGGAGATGGAAGGAACACATTGGTGAGCACCTTTATGTCACCAGTGGAATTTCGAAGTATGAACATTCCTCTGAATGGCGCTTAAATATGGACAGCACAGTCAAGCAGCCTTTAGTACTACCAATCTGGAACCCCAAATTGGCTAAAGACAGCAGAAAGGATAAAACATCCAAAGTTTTACATAGAAGAGGACATTCTTTTCTCTGCACCAGTTGCAAAATTTATTCCAGCGGCAACAGTACAAAGACTTTGTTGCTGGCCTTCTAGCCGAAAAGCAAAATATACATTAAGTCATTCAGGAGGTCCAAATCCTTGTATCTCAACCTTTCATAAACCAAACGTGAAGGTGGAGTGTCTTCACCTCTGGATGGAGAACCCGACCCTCCTCTCCCAAGAGAAGTTCCTCTCTTTGTGGAAGACGTATTGGAGGACAGATGGACATGTCCAGAAGGTCCGGATACCACGTCCTGCTGGCCCAATCCGGGGCAATTAGGACCATGCGTTTCCAAAACGTTCTCAACCTCCTGATAACTTGAGGAATGACGGGCACTGGAGGAAAGGCGTACAGGAGTGGACATTCCCAGTTCACCACAAACGCGTCTCCTAGAGCTCCCCTTGAAGGAAATTCCCTGGAGCAATACAGCTTGCACTTCCGGTTGACACCGGTCGCATGCAAATACACTCTAGGGATTCACCACAGGCTGAAGATCTCTTCAAGGACTTCCTGAGCTAGTTCCCACTCGTGGGAAACTGTGCTCTGCTCTGCCTGCTCGGAGCGCCAGCCAATGTGTTCTCCTCTCCGGGTAGGTGAACTGCTGATAGGGAGATACCTTCTTGTATTGCCTCTCTGCACAGTGGTAGTGATCCTACACCTACTCTAGTTGAGGTAGTACATGGCCACTGTGTTGTCCGTCATTATCGTGACATTATTTCCCTGTTCAGAGGGCAGGATGGCCTTCAGCGCTAGTTTGGGTGAGTGAGGCGTCCGTTACTACTGTGATCTCCGGCCATGGTTGCCAAAATTGTTCTCCCTTCAGAATGTTGTCCTCAAAGGCACACCGCAGAAGATCCTGTGTGACCCTGCTTGGAACCTGAAGTAGGTCCGACATCTTTCCTGATAACTGGGACCATTAAGTTCTTAGAGCCTATTTAAATGATCTCATTCTCAGGCGGGCCTCTGGCACCAGAAAAATGCAACCTCAAAGAAATCGAAGGCCGGGAGACACTGGGCACTTATCTGTAAAGCAATATGAAATGGTAATATGGGATCTGATTGAGGACCCTTATCTAAGAGGTCTGTGAGATCATCTTGTTTGAATGGCAATGGTGGTCTACTCCACTCCATGTAGTCCAATACCTTAGACATGAGTTGTCTGTAGGGCGCATCTGCATGCTCCTCAGCCTCTGGTCTCCCAAACTCCAACTCAGATGAGGTATCCAACCCACTTGCAGTCTGTAGTCAGAGGTCACTCAACCTTGACTCCTCTGCAATAAAACTCTGGTACATTTGGCGTACCAAATTGGAGGCCAAATGGAGCCTCTTCATCCAACTGCTCATTCTCTTCATATATGGAAGAAAGACTTAAAATAGTCTTTCCTGGGTAGTGGTACATATTTTTTCTCAGGAATGAGGGATTTTGCAAATGATGGGTTCTCGCTGGAAGAATCATCGAAACTTTTTTCATTGGCGCCGTAGATTTTACTGGGTCGCTCGGTGTCGATGGGGCAGCTGGCAATGATGGAGCAGCTGCCATCAATGTCGAGTGTTTGGCTGGCGAAGGCACAGCTGGCAAAGGTGTCAATGGACGACCTCAATTTATACTTCCGGCTCGACGGTTCCTTCAATGAGACTTCATCGGTGCAAGGGCTCGATGGCTCTCGATGTGGATCGTGCCTTCATCCCGGGCTTGAGGGTGCGCAGGATTTAGGTTGAGCCCTTTCCTTCCCGGCTTCTTTCGAAGGCGCGGTAGGAGCATGGCTTGGAGACTTTTGGTTTTTCAAATATTTTGAGCATCTCTGCTCTGAAGGCCTCCCACTCGGCCGTAGAAGACTTTTTGGTTGGCCAAGAAACCCTCTTGGGGGAAGCGTCCGATGACTAAGTCGACCTACGGTGCCTTCTCTTCGCCTCTGAGGGCGAAGAAGAGTGGTGGGAGCCACTCCTCGATCTCGACCCCTTGGCCTTCTTCCTCAGAGGAGAGTCGCCTCTCGACTCAGTCAAAGGTTTCTTGGTCGGGGTAGGAGATTTAGGATTCAACCTACCTTCAACTTCTCCTTACGTTCCTTTAAGGCCTTTCCAGTCAGAGACTGGCACTTGGAGCAGTCCCAGGTGTTAGGGTCAGCCCCGAGGCACCACAAACCGATTTGATGGGGATCAGTCAAAGATATTTTCGACCCACAATCCCGACACTTTTTGAACCTGGTTTTCGGGGTGGTCGGTGTCGAAGAAGACATTTTTATTTCTCGAAATAACGAAGTTGTCACGTAAGTGAAGAAGCACGCCGTATTTCTAGAAGCTAAAGCTGTCGCAGAAAAACAGAGCTGAAGCCAACTGATATAAATGATATCATCCTCGAAACGGAGGCCCTCGAGGGACATAGAGTCGATGCCATCGACGCACAGCGCCCTCTGCCGAAAAACAAATTCCGTAGCAGCTGAAGCTGGATAACATATCAAAGATGAGGAATACATGGGAGGACACAATCCATTGATCAACTAGGAGAAGGGACCCAAGAAAGCAGTTTTGGCTATGTCCAACGATAGACTGCATACTTCCATAATGATGATCAAAATTCAGAAGTAGTTCTTAAAGTTACTCACTGTAGTCACTAGCTTACTACTAGTCCATAGTCCCCTTTCCTCCATACTTGTGGAACATTCCGTCCTTTGGGACAGGATCAGAGCACTTTTGTCCAAAAGAATCAAAAATTAAGATTTTTGTTTTATTTTTACACGGGGTACCGCACGTGGCTGTAACCACGCTCTCCTAAGCTCTGCCCCGCGCATCGCCCTTCAGTCCATTTCTATCGCCAAGTCTGAGACCATTTAAGCAATAATAGAGGATACTTTTTAGAGGGGACGGCGGGCGGGCGTGCGTATGGCGGAAAGGGAACTATGGACTAGGAGTAAGGTAGTCACTACGGTGAGTAACTTTGTTATACTCCTACGGCCCGTCCCCTTTCCTCCATACTTGTGGGCGATTCCCAAACACAGGTAATACGGGTGGATGGAAACGGTTCCTAGTGATTGTTCAAATGCGAAAGTTTTGAATGGCAAAGTTTCGAAATAAAATGCATCGAAAAATACATTTTTTTTTAAAAAAAATACAATGGAGGGTTCCCCCGAACCCTTGTTTTTTTACCCCTTAAAACCCATTATAGTATTAAAATAAATAAAATAAAATACATAGGAAAAGAAATTCCTTTTTTCGATGCATTTTTTTTCCAAAACTTTGCCATTCAAAACTATGTTTTCGAAACAATGCCTGGATACCGATGGAAACTCCTTACTGAAATAGGTTTTCAATAACAGCCTGGCCGAATTGGGCATCGACCCTGCAGCTCACGTCCGAGCAGTAATGTTTACAAAATACTGATGGGGATGCCCACATAGCCGCCTTGGCAATGGTTTCCCAGGGGACATACTTTTGGAAGGCAACAGCAGCCGTTTTGCCACGCACAAGATGGCCATGAATGCCCTTCGGAGGTTGAAGGCCCTGAATGTTATACGCTTCTGAAATACAGGAGGCTATCCATCAGGAGATAGTAGCCTTTGAAGCAAGTTTCCCTTTCGGGTCTCCGAATGTCATGAAGAGTTGTGAGGACCCTCCGAGTTCACTCATTCTATCGAGATAAAACTTCAGGGCTCGCCTGACATCTAAATTGTACAAAACTCTTTCGGCATCTGAAGCCAGGTTCGGAAAGAAGACAGGTAATGATATGGACTGATTTAAATGAAAATCAGTCACTACTTTAGGTAGGAAAGAAGGAGTGCGGAGCACAACCTTATCCTTATGGAAGGTGAGGAACGGATGTTCCACAGAAAGCCTGAAGTTCGCTTACTCGCCTTGCTGAAGTCCCTGCAATCAAAAATGCAATCGTCCAAGAGAGGTATTTAAGATCAGCCATACCCATAGGTTCAAAAGGTTTATGGCATAAGGCGGTGAGGACCACTTTCAAATCCCATTTTGGATGAGGATTACGTACTGGTGGAAAAAGATGCAATAGACCTGCTAAATGCCTTTTAATGACTGGGTTCGTCAATGAAAAGGAACAGCTGTCAGTGGAGAGGTAGGCGGCAATAGCCGACAAGTCCTACTAGACAGGACATGTATGCCCGAAGCTGCCAGATGGGTTATGAACGAGAGAACAGTATCAAATCGTAGTGGGTCTGGGGTCCAGGTACTTAGCTAAACACTGGTGGCAAAAACAGAGCCACTTGCTCCTATACTGAGACCTCGTAGAAGGTTTCATGGCCACTTGGATAATGCGCATATTGTCTTCAGACAAATTAAACTGCGCTAAGGATTTGAATTCAGGCACCAAGCCGCCAAGCTAAATGATAGTGGGGAGGGGTGCCACATCTGCTGATCGCATTGGTGAAGCAGGTTGGGAATCAACGGCAGATCGGGGAAAAATAAAAAAAAATTAAAATAAAATACAAATTCAAAAAAGACAGATGCTGAAGATCCAAAAACCAGAATCTGCCTGGCCAACAAGGAGCTATGAACAGGAGAGTCCAATTCAATGTATTCCTGAGCTTGCAGAGTGACCGATGAATCCGAGGTAGTGGCGGGAAAGCATAGGCCTTCATGTTGTGCCACAGAATCTTGAGAGCGTCACCTAGAGAGGTGGCCTCGAGACCGTTCCTGGATGCATAAAGTGGAAGTTGCCCATTTGTGGACGTTGCAAAAAGGTCCACTTCTGGAGTGCCTCAGTGGCGAAAGATGGGGAGAGAATCTCTGCGTTCAGTTCCCACTCTTAGCTGGCCGCTGTCTGTCGGCTGACTGAGTCTGAAGTCACATTGGCCTGCCCCGGAATGCGTACTGACAGAAGCCAAAGGCCGTGCTGTGTTGCCCATTCCCAAATTTGAATGACGAGGTCCATAAGTGGAGGTGACTTTGTGCCACCCTGCTTGTTGATATGAAACATTGCCACTGAGTTGTCCGTGCGGATGCGGACCACTCTGTTCATGGACGGTTGGAAAGCTTTTAGCAGCAGAAGTTCCAGGAGTTCCAAATAATTTGTGTGAGACTGCCTGTCCTGCAGTGTCCATAGCTCCAAAACCTGGAGATGATCCAGCGTCGCGCCCCAACCACTAAGTGAGGACTCCGTGGTAATCGTCACTTGTGGGCAGGGCTCCTGAAAGGAGGTTCCAATGGAAAGATTGTTGGCTGAAGACCACCACTGCAGATCTGTCATCGTGTAGGATGGAACTGGGATCATCTTGGAATCCGACGCCCGAGACCAAGAGCTCCGTAGAGCCATCTGAGTGCGTCTCATTTTTAGACGAGCCAGAGGAAGGGCAAGCACGCACAAAGCCGTGAGGCCCAGAAGTCTCTCAAACCACTAAGCCGCCATGTGCGCTGACTGGAGGAAGAGCCGACACGTGGTGGATAGAGCTGCAATCCTGTCCGCCGTTAACACCCTGGAATTGATCGTGTTACAACGGAAACCCAGGAAAATACGGTCTTGGGAGAACATCATGGAAGATTGCCGCCAGTTCACCGACAGCCTAAGGTGGAACAGGAGCTGAAGGAGAGACTGGAGATTGCCCAATGCCGTCTGAGGACAAGGGCTGCATAGGAGCCAGTCATCCAAATACAGATATACATGAACGCCCTGTAGCCGGAGGAAAGCTGCGATGGCCGACATCTTCGTAAAGACACGCAGCGCCGAGCTGAGACCAAACAAGAGTACACAGAACTGGAAATGTTCTCCTCCCAGAGAGAACTGCAGATATTTCCGATGCAGCCTCCAGATCAGGATATGCATGTAAGCGTCCTGAAGGTCCACTACACTGAGCCAATCGCCCTGCCGAAGAGAGGACTTGCAGGGCGTGATCATCTTGAATTTCTCTTGGGGAAGAGAAAGATTGAACTGGGAAAGATAGAGGATAGTGCGCAGGCCAGCCTGGTTGGCTTTGGGCACTGAACAGACGAGAGTAGAAGCCTTCCCCTTGCTCCCCAAGGGCAACAGGTTCCACGGCCTTGAGGTCTAGAAGTTCCTGTAATTCGGCTCTGAGGGAGGGCGTACCGATCTGCTGGAAGGGAGGATTGAAGGGTGGGGTAGGGGGGAAGCGCAAGCGAAAGCCCACCCAAGCGATGGTCAAAACCCACCGGTGTTCGGTGATGGTCTGCCACGCCTCTAAATGAGACGAGATTCGTCCTCCCACCGGAGACTTGTGCGATCCCACTGGAGACTTGTGCAATCATTTTGCCGATTTGTTGGCAGGGAGACTACCTGTCCCTGGAGAAGAGGCTGATGGGAGGGAGAAAAACCGACCCCCCTGCCGTTGCTGCTTCTGGCGAGTTCTGCCAGCAGGTGCATCAGTCCGGCGTGCATCTTGAAAACCCCTGAAACACAGAAGGACCGCGTCTAGGACCCCGACCTCTGAGTATGAGGGGCCTTCACAGGAGCTTACGCCAAAACCGAAAAAAATGTAGCGGTTTGCGTACTCGCTCTGGTCTTTGTAAGCTCCTCATCGGTAGAAGAATGAAATAATTCCTTGCCGTCAAAAGAAAGGTCCAGAACTTTATCGTGCACCTTCTTTGAGAACTTCGTCACGTGAAGCCAAACCTGTCGAGAGGTGTCAATTCCCACTATAAGGCATCGAGCTAAAGCCTCCAGTAGATCCTGCGGCAGTACCCCGGCGTCTGACAACCTGGCTTTAAAGTCCTCCAGCCTATCCACAGGAATGCACTCTTGGAAATCGGCTAACTCTCTCCACAGCCTTGGATTGGCTGCTGCCAGGATGAGCTTGGTGTTCGCTTGACGAAGTTGGAGCGCCGAATTGGAAAAAGCCTTCTTGCCCAAGGAGTCCAACAGTTTCTTACCTGGACAAGATTTGAGCCGCTGCGGTAGAAGATGCAGAGGCCGGCTTGGACTGCAAAGTGGCTTCAGGCACCACCGTTGAGGATGGGAGCGGACAAGCCGATAAGCCTACCTCCTCAGAGGTGTGAAGCATGTATCGAGCATCAATTCTTTTGTTGATGTGGAGCCCAGTGTGGGGTTTATCACAGACCTTGCGGGCCTCAGCCAAGACGTCCTTCTGTAGGAACAGGCGGGTACGCTCTTGAGGTGACAGGGTAAAGGCTCCCGTAAGCACCCTCTCCTGCGCAGCGGGGGCTTTAGGTACTGGACTGTCAAGGAAGGCCATCATATGGAGGACCCTTTCATGGAATGCCCTCACCGAGCGGGGCTGCTCATTTTACATTTATTTATACTGCGCACAATAGACCCGCAGATAGACAAATTATAGAAAAACAAAACAAAAAGGGTGCTATAATTATCCGGAGAGATTCAATCCAATATTAATGATGAAAACAAATACAGAAATGACTGTCTGTGAAATCAATTCAATAAAATATTCATCTTTGAGATCGATGATGGGTAATTCAGTTTATCAATCCTCTGTAAAAAGGACAGTAAACTACTCAATCCACATCCCACCACTATACAGTCAATATTATTCTCACTGCATCAGTCATCAATATAAATTCTTCGAAGAACCCTAAAATCATCTGGTCTAACACAATTGGGGACCAGTTTTATGTTAAGCCAAGCTTGGATTTTGTTCTTAAGGGCATCCCTTGTTTCATGATAAGTTGGTTTCACTACGTTGGTTATTATAAAATTTCTTGAATCAAGAACAAAAAAGGTACTCAAGGTGGGATCGATGATTTTTGCCATTTTAGATTTTTAAGACGTAAATCCCTATGGGATGCATTTGTCAATAGTTCCACGACCTGATGACCAATGAAAAACCCTTCAATAGATCTTTGGGGCCCGGACTGATGATGGCAGCTGCTCCCTTCTTCGGTGAGGGAAATGTCGGGTGCGTAACAGCAACAGGATCTGTTCGAGTTCCTTGGTGATGTTCTGTGTGGCAAGGAGACTTTACTGTCCTGATGGCCTTGACCGTTAATGGAATGTGCCACGAAGACTCAGCAAACCTACCTTGACCCAGGAACCGAAGTCTTCCATATTATGGCATACCCCAAGATCTTTCATTAACTGGTCCTTATAGGCCGTCCAGTTAAAGTGAGCCATAAGAGTATCTGTCACACAACTGAAACTTACTGGGGTCTTATTGCTTATTTGTTCGTTCTAAGACACCAGTGTAGGGAGCACTTCAGAAAAAGGTAACAGTACAGGGGAAGCACAAGATGGTGGGGTGTAACAGTAGGACTGATGATAATGTTACTATTGAGCTGTTTGTTATTGCCTAGCAGCTCAGCAAGGAGACTCTGCTCCTTTTGGAGCATCAGACGTCTCCTAGCACTTAATGCCAACACCCCCAAAAAACGTATGCCTCTCCTTTGAATGTCCGTCATAGGTGAGGGTGACAAATGTGGTGCGTAACCTATGCCCTCCCCCTCGTTCCTCGGATTAGCAGACTGCTGCAGGGGAGTCCAATTCCGCCACTAAAGACCGAATGGTGTCCATATCTTTGCAAGACAAAGATTGTTATCTAGTGACTGCCATAGCCACAGTCTTAGGGCAAACTAAGGGCAAATCCGGTGCACTCGCCGAGGAGTAACGCCAAAATTCAGCTCGAAAAACGACTATGGGGCTATAAGGAAGTCTTACTCACTTTGCAAGAAGTGTCAGCATCTACGCTAAGCAGCCGATTTAAAAGATGGCGGCGCCCAAGCCGCTAGCTTAGATGCAGTGGCAACGCAGCAAAAAACAGCTTAAGGGGGAGCTGTGGTCAGGCACTATGGGGACCACTAAAACACGTCTTCCCAGACTTCGAGCCGAGTGACTCACCAAGCATTGCGCATCTGACACTGCTGCCACCCGAAACAACCCTGCACTCCTTGCAGGTAGACACACTCTGCTCCGAAACACCGGGGACTAGAGGAAAGGACCCTACTCAGTAAGCGGAAATCAAGCTGCACGGCCTAACGCAGCCGCTTCCGACTTCCTCGTGTCCTGATCCGCTTGAGGCTCATCCAACGAGGCTGCAACAGAAGACTGGTCCACCACGCATACCGCCTCAGGTTTTAAAGTGTTGTCCCGGTCAGCCGATGCCTTCTCTATAGGAGACAACGGGGGTAGGGAGGAAGAGGTGGAGGGGGTGGTACCATCGGAATCTGTATCAGAACGGCTGGAGCTGAAGGAGGGCCCGGAGGCTCAGGGTACACTTCCTTGAAAATACGCTTGAAGTAAGTCTTCATTGGGTCAGAGTGCATGAGCATCTGCAATTTCCCAAAAAAAACTCATCCTCAGACGAAGGCCTTGGCGTCGGTATGGGCAGAGGCCGCTCGTGAGGGGCATACCACATGAATGCAAGGAGGACAGTTGCCATGAAGGCCCGCCACCGGCCGGGTCCACGTAAACCAGTGGAGCTGAAGCAGGAGGAAGCAAGACTATAAACGGCAGCGGAGCCCGAGCACACCAGTCAACTGACGGGCAGAACGGATTTCTGTTGTCCACTTGACGTGGAAAAGGCTGCTCAGCCCCACAAGAAATATTCCCAGCACCAGACGACAAGAACATCGATGTAAGGGACGTATCCAAAATGGCTGCCGTAGACCAAGGAGGTTGGGCCACCATTTTGTCGACACCTGAAGAGAGCTGCGTCACATCTAGAGAGGAGGCATTTGTCTCGTCAGGGGACTTCAATAACACCTTAGCCTTGACACAAGGACCCTCGGCAGAACAGTACTAGGTGGTCGCAGATGTTTGCTGGACACCTTAGAACCCTTTACAAACTTAGCCTCCTGCGGAGGAACCTCTGCGAAGCCAGTAGTGGAGGGGTAATGGTCAGTGACCGCCCTCTTTGCCCCCTCGACAGAACCGGTACCATCACGACCCTGTGCATGGGACGGTTGAGGAATATACCTCACCGACAAGACCTTCAACGAGGGTCTCTCGGGTCTGCCAGTACGGACCTTAGCCTCAGTAAGAGGAACCTCAGGTTTTAACCCGGTACGTAAAGCACCCTCTAAATGGGCCGGTGTCGGTGTGGAAAGCTCCAGAAATTGAGACCTCAGGGCGAACGGTAGTATCCAGAACCACAGACAAACTGGGCTTAACCTTAGCCCCCAAATAGGGAACCACGGAACGATGTCCGGTACTGGCAGGTCCACTGATAGAACCCTCAGAGCAAACTCCGGTACGCATGTTAGGCCCTTGGAGCACCTCAGGTGAACCGCCGGTGACAGCTACACAAGCCCCTCCCGGACCTGGAAGACTTCGGGAAGGTTCCCCTGGCTGGGGTGCCCTAAAAAGTAAAGAACTTATCAGGTGTTTCTTCATTTCGTCGTTGAAAAGCTGGAAATGTGGTGGAGGAATGAGCTGAAACATCTGCTCCCACCGAAGAAGACGACGCTGGAGTGCCCAGACGGAGAGGGAGTCGCAGTAGAAGCACGAATCCCAACGATGTTCCGGGCCTAGGCACTTCAAGCAAAGAGAATAGGGATCCGCCCTAGCGAAGCAACGTTCACAGGAAGAATAGGACATGAATCCCAGACGCTCCGGCATAGACTGAGGACTCGACGACCGTGGAACCGGAGCCAGAAGAAACGACAACGGGAACAAAAATAGAAATTCCCAGTGATGCTAGTGCGTCCTGCCCCAACTGCGCAGAGAAAAGGACTGAAGGGCGATGCGCGGGGCAGAGCTCAGGAGGGTGGGGTTACGGCCACGTGCGGTACTCCACGTAAAAATAGGACAGAAATCTTCATTTATGATGCTTTTTGGACAAAAGTGCTCTGGTCCCGTCCCAAAGGGTGAAATGTCCCACATGTATAGAGGAAAGGGGACGGGACGGGAATTTCAAGGGAAGCCATGTATAGGAAAGTTACGAGAGAAAAGCTACCAAACAAATTGCTAAACTACACAGCATCACCAGTGGTTTGTTGACGGCCCCCTACTGCTGCTCTCAATCTCTGGCTTCCCAATTAGGGTGTCTGCAAACTAAATAAACAAGGGAGTCAACAGTTGGCTGTGGGAGGGCTTGATGGAGAACAAATCAATGTATACACCTTTGTTTTGAATAGGTGTACGCTACTAGGTGCTTATGGAGAGAATGCCCTTGCGGACAGTACAACTGCGTTGACTGTACAAGGAATGACTGGTCCCATCCTTTGCTGGACACCACCTCCAAATATCTGCCCAGGTCCTTGCTAAAAAATAAAAATGACAACATAAAAACATTAAAAACACACTAATGGGGTTGGGCCATGACTCATACCTGGAACACTCCCCTTTTGACAGGGCTAATATTAGAGCTTCCCACTACCCTGCTCCCCTTACCAGGGTCATACTGGACCTTTGACCAAGTATGCTCATACAGAGGTTTGAGAATATGAATAATATATGTAGTCATGCCCTCTGTTAGACCCAGGAATATCCCTATACACTGCTCCATGGTACCCACACCTGCTCTAAACTCCACTTGGACTGGTTGTCATCTTCCACCACTGCATTTGATTTTGTTAAATAGATATAAGGTAGAATCTTCATAAAAGCACCATACAGGGAGATTGGTCCCTAGTTGGTTGAAAAGCCCCAGCATCCCTTCCCTTTTAGGACAATGTCTGGGTCCATGCTCAAGAAATAACCAAATTAAAGACCTGCCAATACTTGTGGTCACAAAGCAGGGAAGCACTTTGAGAGCCCTTGTGGAAGGGGCCTGCATCTTAATCAGCTTTTTGGGCCACCGGGAACTCTTGAAATTCGCTACAGGTGATGGGGCACATGAGTCTTATCTCTGTGGACACACCCACACCCTCTATGCGAGGATCTGGAGGACAGAGTGCTGAAAACTGAGCTTCCCACATTTCTATCCAGATTGGAGCATTGAGCTTGCGCATCCAACAGCCAGAAAAAACTCTTCACCTCTCATGTGCTGAGTACAGCCCTCCGATAATTCCAAGCCCACTCCTTAGGAGCCTTCAGTATTTCTACCACCACGGGAGGCTGAGTCACGTTCCTCGAAGTTCTCCTTATTTCAATCCGGAGCCACGTTTCCATACAACACTAGCCAAAACCACGGACATTTATTGGTTGAGTCTTTGTTCCTTGATGAGCGGGACCTGGACAGAATACAAATAGGTACTCTCGCAGACTTCATAAGGAATTCATAATCCAAACTATTCTCTGGGGCAGACTAAAGAAATTTGATAGAGCTGGGAATACATCAGAAATTACTAACAGGACATTAGAAGGGATAACCATAGCGGCCAGTCTTCGAGCAAGGACATTAGGAGCTATTGCAAGTGGAAAATCTGTTTGCCACCTCATTGTTACTATTGCAGTGGGTAATATGGTAGGTCAGAAGAAGGATGCAGACAAAAGGGTGCCATTTTTAACAGAGACTATTGAAATAATAGAAAATGAGGCCCAACTATCCCTATAAAAGGGGGTGGGGGATTTACTGCCCAACAGAAATCTAACTATGGTGGTAGTCATCAGTGATGTCCAAATCAAAACAGCCCAAAAACTACCTATGCTGACCCTACCACTAAAGAAAAAAGACTCAGCAAACAAAAATGGGTCCAGGCGAATGACTCCATTCTCCTGGATAGGCTTATTTAGCCTTAATAGCTGATCTTCATATAGTTCCTTATGATAACCTTCATTAACCCCTTTAGCTCCTTAAACAGCCGCTCTTAAATATTCATTGATAGTTTTGTCTCAATGTCCTGGATTTCACTATTTCAGCATCTTGATCCTGTTCAGATGCACCGCCCCCAACGAGAGCAGATGTATGCCCTGAGGACATTCATCTAACAGGGCATTAGGGCCCCCTGAGTAGCAGAGCTCATGAGAATAGGTTGAAACCGAGAAATGACAAAATAACAGTGGAACATTTTTGTTTTTTTGGTTACCCAGGTAGAGATTGCATGAGGACATTTTGCTTTTGCCAGCACTGTGGCACACAACATTGTATTGTTTGCATACACTGCACCCCATAGAGAGGGTGTAGCATAATATTTTATGTAGCACATTGGCCCATGCTTAAGCATGTCCCACAGCACGCTGCATGACACTACATTCCTCACCCATTACTTGCATGACAAGATTACAGAAAATACCTGGTACACAGTGCCACATCCTACTCCATAGAAAACACACAGCATATGGGAGTCACCCCTACCTGCAGTCCAGTGCATGACACCACATTTTTCCTGAGCTGCATGGCAGCTGGACTACAGCTGCACAGCGCACACACACACATATATATATATACACAACACTATTATTTTTCACACATGAGGGCATGTGAAACTTTGTTGTTAGGTTTAACGCACAGTGTAAAGCATGACACTGCATTATTAGGTCTTGTGTTTGTAAGGATGTTAGGGGTTATTAGCAAGTGTTCTGCCTTTTTTGGAATAGACCTCAAGTAGCGGCACTAAGATGCTACTGTAACGTATTAGGCCATAGTTGTTAGCTGGAAGCATTTGATGGAATTCTGTCTCGCCCTGCAAACAGGCTGAGAGTCCAAGGGCAGATGGGTATGGGTGTGATGTAATTGCTAGTTCTTTAGTGCAAGGGAAACGTTTCTCATGGGATGAATGCCTGGTCCCAAGCAACAAGTACTGCTTCATCAGACTGTAAAGACATACATAATGTTTGTGAAGGCTGCTGAAAGCGTTCTCAGGTAGCCACAAGAAATAAACCGATCAATATGGGGAAATTACGGACAAGAAACAGTGGTCAGCAATGGACCAGTCACATTTTTCTAGGTGGCCATTAATTGCAGGAAGAGTGCTATAAGGCTTTGTACCAGGGATGGCAACATGTAACAAGATCGGGAGCTACGTGGTGAACAGGAGCAGACGGTAGGAACAGGGAATGAACAGAGGAGGTATGTGCCAAATTGCTTTGATTCCTATTGGTCCAGTTCAGTGGGACGTTGCAGCCCCAAGTATCTGAGGTAATATGGCCCAATTGAAATGAAGCCCTTTATCAAACTGTTTTCATGAGATGGGATTGGTGCATTTTTCTGGCTCATCAAGGGGGGCGGGGGTGACAGTGGGGGGGATGTTTTGATGTCTAGATGGAAACTGCCATTAGTTCTTTAACAAACGTATAGAGAGGTTTAGGTGGCAGGTGACGACCAGCCAATTACCTTGTTAGAATGATATTTTTTGTTACACTTAATTACATATGCCAATGTTCTCATTGTGGCTATGAAATGTTGGGCCTGTAAGGGCTGGTCGAAGTTGGCTTGTCTTGTTAATCTTCCTGGTCGCGATGTACCAATACACTGTTTTTGCTGCATGTGGAGCACTCCTTCAGTTTTTGTGGATTGCTTTTCCCCACCAGTTTTTTGGACCCGAGTTGGGAGCGCCTTAGCGCTACATATTTGGAGGCCCCAGTGAAATCCTCGAGAGCCTGAGGATTTGAGCACTCTCCACTGCATGCCCGGAGGTGAGGCTATGCCACAGAGACCAGTTCGAGAGTGCACAAACAAGGAGGCATAGCAGACTCCGAGTTCCCAAAATGTCTGCCTGATCCCTTGGGCATGGCCACCTGCCCCGGGTCGTACAGACAATTCAGAGAGGTCCATAATCAAGGGAGTTGGAGAATCGACAAACATAAGCGCACCCTCCGACAAAAGCACAAGGCACAGTGTGGCATTTGAGTTTGGTAAATTTGTCCTTTTATTACTGAGTAGTGCAATTAGGGCAGATACCTCCCCATCATGGGGAAAGACTTGTGTAGTAGTGCATGCAGATTGGAAAAGTGATTTCTCCTGAGGTGGAGAGAGATGGCGCAGCATAATGGTGTATGGAGATTTTGGTAATGACGTCATACGTAGTCTAGAACAGTGCATGTGGATTAAGGAAGGGACGCTTTTGTTTTTTGATTTGTGAAACATGAAACTAATAACTGGTATTTAGGAGTGTTTTATTCTGAAGTGTATTGTTGTGGTTAGGGGTACTTTTTAATATTGGTAAGATTAGAGCATTGATGTTTTGTGTTAAGGTAGATTTGGGTGAGGGGGTTGGGTTTGGATTGGCTATGTTTTTGATGTATTTTCTGATGAATGAAATATTTGCGATTGGAGGTTGATGAGATGTGATGGGAGGAAGGTGTAATAGAATGTGTTGTATGGGTTAGAAGAAGTGATGGGTGCGGTGTGTGTTAAAGGCGTTGAGAAGAAACCCAGTTGACAATTTGTATTGTGTAATTGGGAAAAATATAATTGCCTTTTGGGATTGAAAATGTATAAATTAATTTTATTGTATTAATATTTACAAGGGGGAGGGGCTACACACAAAGGGAAGGAGTATCAGGCCCTGCTGTTAGTGGTAAAAGAGGGTCAAGGAGAGAGACGTGTCAGCACCATGTTGAATCCATTGGAGCACATGTACGAGATACTACCACAGCACAGGGACAAGTTAGTGAAATATCACTAAGTGTGTAAGCGATACAGTGGGGCAACTGCTTACACCCTGGCCCGTAGGGGGGCACCCACAAGCGAGACATTATATGACATTTTTCAAAAAAGGTATCAGGCGCCCCAGAAAGAACATGGCATGATAACTTGTTCTTTGGTTTTTTCCCCCACTTTGAGAGTTCGCAGCCATCACATTTTGCTCACTGTACCTTTCACAGATGGGAAGAACAAGTTACTTACCAACTGGTAACGTTCTTTGGACTGGATGTTCCTCCAACATATTCCACATCTTTGACATGTTATGTCCACAGCTGGATATGCTGGAGGTACATCCAGTTGAAAGAATGTTACCATGTGGCACGTAACTTGTACTTCGAATGGATTGTGTCCTCCAACGTATTCCACATCTTTGACAGACTCCTAAAGCAGTATCAGTGAACGGAGGGAGAAGAATTTAGAAATACCCAATCATATGGCAGAATAAAGCACTGCTTTACCAAAGGCCATATCTTGACCATGTAAAGTATCCAGGGAGTAATGCTTGACAAAAGTGTCGATGGAAGACCATGTTGCAGCATCACAAATGTTCTTAATAGGAACTCCCGTTGCAGGGCTGTGGAAGTAGCCACACCCCGGGTGGAATGAGCTCGCAAAGCCTCCGGAGGGTCCTTGCCAGCCAATCTGTCACATTCAGTAATGCAGAGGATAATCCACCTGGACAAGGTCTGTTTGGTAACAGCCTGGCCCAAACGGTGTCCAGTGTACCCCACAAAAAGCTGGTGGTCCACTCTGACCCTGGACATCCTAGAAATATAAATGATCAACGCTCTCCTAGGATCCAACCTATGAGTCTCTCCCCTCCCTTACCAGGATGAAGAGGAGGATGATAGAAGCAGGAAGTACCACCTTTTGGCTCAAATGAAACACTACCTTAGGTAGGAATGACTGACTTACTCACAGTACAAACCTATCCTTGTGGAACACAGTAAAGGGTGGTTTAGATGAAAGTGCCTGCAACTCGCTCACACTGCAAGCAGATGTAACTGCAATCAAGAAAACCGTCATAAAGGTCAGTCTCAAAGGACAAGAGTGCAAAGGCTCAAACAGCGCACCCATCAGGAATTTTAAGACTAAATTCAGATCCCAAACCGGCAACTGAAAAGGAGACTGCGGGAACACATTAGTTAGTCCCTTTAGAAACTGAGAAATCAAAAGGAATCTTAAAGTAAGAACATTCTTCAGACGTGCGCTTGAAAACAGACAGAAGCGCCGAGGAACTTTTAATGGTACCCGCTTGAGGACCCTTGTGGGCCATAGAAAGCAAGAAAAAGAACCATTGGAATGGAACACTGAAAAGGATCAACATTGCGTCCTCTGCACCAGTCACAAAATTTAAGGCAATGGTACAGGGATTTGGTTGCCGGCCGCCTGGCCAAAAGCAACACCTCCATCACGTCATCCAGGAGGTCCCAATCCTTAAAGCTCAACCTTTCAGAAATCAAACCCTTGCTCCTCTCGCCACATGCACTAGTTCTATAGCGCCTTTCTTCAGCAGGGTCAATATTTCCTGCGCAAGGAGCGGTTCCAGAATCTTCAAAGAGTTTCCCCGGTGGATTGACGTGAGGCCGAAGGGTAGACAGTAGCCGTGGGCAATTGTTTCCAGAACCCACTAATCTGAAGTAATGGCTCGCCACTCTTTGAGATGCTGAGCCAGTCTGCCCCCAGCTGGCGAACAATGGAACCTGGCCTCGGAGCTGTTTTGAAGCAGCCGGGGCACCGCCTGAAGGAAAAGAGGCAACTGTCTGTGCAGCTTTGGCACCTCTTCCCCATCCACCACGGGTACTTTTACGGTGTCCCCTCGGACCGGTGGCACCTCTCGCTCTACCAAAAGAGGAGTAGTAACGAAACGAACCCCACCCCTCCACTGCCGTCCCCTAGGACGAAAAGGCAGGCGGAGGTTGACGCACAGCTGTGCCCAAAAATTTAGCAGCCTCTTTGGAGGTCTGCAACCTCTCAAGGCTCTCCGCCTTGCTGCTAAACAAATGAGAACCGTCAAAGGGCATGTTGAGAAGACGGGCCTGCACATCCGGAGCAAAACCAGACTTCCGCAACCACGCAAACCTGCGCATCACGGTGCTCGCACCCATGGACCGGCTAACACCATCAGCTGTGTCCAACCCTGACTGAAGGGATTCACACATGGCATCCTTGCTATCCTGCACGATAGCAAGAAAACCATCCCTTTCTTCCCCTTCGGGAATATGCTCAGCCGCTAGAGAGACAATTCCAGTGTGTGCAAAAATGTTGCCATGGCACAGGTGGAGTTGGGTGATTTCAGTGCCATACTCCCCGCCGAAAATACCTTGCGTGCCCAACCATCAAAGCGATTGTCGTCCCTATCAGGAGGGATGGTAGGAGGTGGCCGTGGCCGCCTGAAACACCAAACACTTTGGAGTGGGGGAGAGTGGATAGGTAGCTGGGGTCACTACTGTATGGGCGATATGTCGTAGTCAATGACTTGTTGACCGCCGAAAGAGACTCTGGGGTCTGCCAAATAGCAGCCACCCTATTCTTTAATGCCATGTGAAAAGGCAAGTCTGGGTCAGTGGACGGACCCTGATCTAAAATGTCAGTCAGGTCATCCTGATCGAATTCAACTAGAGGTTGGACCACCCTAGGTACTCCGTAACTCTAGACATCAACCACCTATAGGAGGATTCAGCATGAACCCCAGGCACTGGCCTACCAAACTCCGTCTCAGGAGAAGTGTCGAGGCCACTGGCATCATGTAATGACTGACGCAGATCTTCCAGCTGACTGTCCACAGAACAGGAGAGCAGGCCATGTCAGGCGCATCAGGAGTCTCACCACTAACCACAAAAGGTTCCAACTCAACACCAGACCTCTCCCCATAAATGTCCAGCAGAGAATGAAAGAACTCCCTCTGAGGCACAGGAGCAGATCTGGACTCAACAACAGTCCTCACAGACTGAGACACAGCCTTTCTTGGAGAATCCACAGCCACAGGGGCCTCCAATGGTAAATTCCCGCCAATTGGCCCTGATGGCGTTGAGGGGGTTGACAAGGGTGCCGAAGGCTCCAAGGGTCAGACCAAAGGCAAAGCCCCAACAGGCGTAGTCGATGGACACGGTGCCTACGGTGTCGATGCCGTCTTCAACACCTACTCTTCAGGGAAGAAGACCGCAACTGGGATCTGGCACGTCTCTGGCGATCTACTTGAGCCTTGTCCGAACAGGACCTCGATGGTTCCCGATTTTCATCATGCCAACCGAAGGCGCGTGAGCGTCGGACCGAGACCATTCCCTGCTGGCTTCAACCGAAGGCAGGCAGAACAGTTGTTACGCTCACCTGGTTCCCACAGGGGCGTCGATCGGACCCGGACAGCTGCGGTCTCCACCAATGTGATGCGTAGTGCAGAGATGACAGTCTGGACTGGCCCGCCTAATCTTGTCTGCTGGATCTGTAGAAGTATTCTCCTGCAAGTGGAGAAAGGGATTTAGCCACCCGTGGACTTTAGTGATGGCCTCCCAACTGTTCTCGTTCTCCCCACTAATCACCTCCGATATCCCCTCTTGGTAACCTCACCTTATGTTTTTAAAGGAGGAGCTCTCCATCCTGCATGGCATGCAGGGGCACGTAGATACCAGTTACTTCACTGGTTTGAAGGTACTGGAGGAGTTCCGGAGGAATATTGACTCCAGTCTCTATAAAGTTCAAAGAGTTCAATATTTCCGATGTTCACTCTTGTTCCATTCCCTCGTTAGGTTGCAGCTGGGTCCAAAAGAATATTGCCCGGAGGCAGCTGATGGTGTTCAGGTAAGAGTCTGACCGGTAAAAGTTGCATGAGTTTAACTTGCTGTTTTCGCTCCCTTTATAGGTGCAGCATAGGAAGATGCGGCGAATTAAAGGATAATACCTCCGGTGGTAAAGCAGGTAAGCCTATGGTGGCAAGAGATTGTCTTTGTCGGTTTTCTCGGCTCACCTTGTTATTCCTTTTGTTTTCCCCCCCAGGTGCTGGGTTTCGACAAAGAAAAAGATGGAGGCAGCTGCTGGTGAAGCGACGCATGCTGAAATAATGTCCTTTCCAGGCTCAGAGCTGGGCTGGGTCCGGAATCAGGTAAGGAATCAAATAGTGTCTGTGAGCTAACCTCTTCTCCTTTCTTTTCCTTTTGTCTAGGAGCTCCGGATTCGAGGCGGGCGTGGCAGAAGACTGGATGCTGACTTGCAGACACGGTGAGCGTTATGCTGCTGGATGCAGAATAACACGAAGCATGGGCTGCTGTTCGGGCGTGGTTTAAATAGCCTGCAAAGTAGTCCCAGGTAAGAAGTTCCCCAGAACCACACCCGAGTGAAGAAATAGTCCCTGTAATAAAATAGTCCCTGTAATAAAATAGTCCCATCCAGGCCTCATGTTGGCTTGGACTCATTTGCAGCATGGTCTGCATAAGGTAAGTAAAGTCTATGAGCCTGGCGCCTAAGGCGCCAGGACTGAATCCAAACAGCCCCCAGCCGGGGCTTTTGGGGTTTTAATAAGTATCTGGATGCCTGCTCCCGGTGCTGATGGACTCGTTCCGGATGCCCGGGGGTAGGCATCATGACAACAGTGCCCTGAGATTGAAAAGTCTCCAGCATTTTCTCCCTGAAGGCCTCCCATTCCTCCGGCGTAGCCGCTTTCCTCGCAGAGCCATCATCCAACAAGGACAGGGAAGGCCACCGGTGACGGCGATTCCGGGAGTGCCTTGACGAGGAGGACGAGTGGCAGGAAACACTCTGGGACAGAGATTCCCCTGGACTCCCTCTAATGGGGAGAGTCACCCTTCGAGTCGTCGGTGTAAAGACTTATAGTATTTTGCTTGGATTTATGGGGTTTTGACACCCGACCTGCTATTACCCCTTACGCTCCCGCAAGGCCTTGGCAGTCAACCACTGGCACTTCGAGCAATTTTCCGTATCGTGGCTCTCGCCCGGCCACCACAAGCAGATACGGTGAGGGTTCGTGATGGACATTTTGGACTTACAGTCCCGACATTTTTTAAAGCCAGACCGCAGGGTCGAAGAAAACATCGAAGAAGATAACACAAGGCCGCACGAGTTCTCGAAGCAAACACCTCAGCGGAAAAAAACAGAACTGAGGCTACAGGCGCCACCCTCGACATAGGCCTCGAGGGACATCAACCTGATGCCATCAACGCAGTACACCCTCTGCAGAAAAACCTCCAAAGCAGCACAGCTGTGAACATTACATGTCAAAGATCTGTAATATATTGGAGGACACAATCCATTCGAAATAACCATTTGCATATCAGTCTTTGTCCCACCCACATGGGCAGTCCAGCACCGAAATGCTATGGCAATTCCTGTTACGCTCACGTGGTATCCACAGGGACGTCACCCAGCCCTGGTTGCATGATTTGCACTCTTGAACCCTTTCCCGGTCCCTTGTTAAGGCCTCTGGTTAAAGATGGGTCTGCAATATAGGAGAGCTGGATTCAATACCAGATTGTCTTTGTTTTCCCACCTCCCTTGGCCTCAACTCCTTCCTCCCCCACTTGGGCCCTCTCCTCACCTTAATATTGTAAAAGGTGGATTCTCCGTCCTGCTCCTCGTGGCAGGGGCGCGTAGATGTGGGAGGCGAGCAGCGACCAAGTTACTTCACTGGTGCAAGCCCCCCTGTGGGAATCCAGGCCTGCTGCGACTCTGTAGGTTTGCTGCTTTACAGTCTTTATATACAGTTCTTATGTTCCTCTTAATTCAAATAAAAAGGTCTTGCTTCTTTCCTTTTAGGTATGGAAAGGTATTTTGGTGTTGTCATGCAGTTTGAAGATGAGCATGGGCCAGTAGGCGAAAGCACGGTGTGTGCGATGCTGTCTGGTGAGTAAAGTGCGATGCGCAGCGCTGTTTCGCCTTTTATATTGCTAACCTGTATCTTTTCTCACCCTGCAGGTTGTGCTGTTGCTCGTCGAGCGCTGTACTGTTCCAGCAATGATACTGACCAGGAGAGGACTACCCAGGTAAGAATTGTGTGGCTTTCTTCATTCGGGAGGAAACGTGAGTAAACGCTTACTAATGCTGTCTTTCTTTCTCCTCTTTCCAGGTTATGGTATTCCAGGATGCATGCAGTGCCGGATGATGGAGTTCGTACCTTCAGGTGAGTCGAAATGAAGTCGGCGATGGATTGAAGACAGGATACTGTTCCAGGTAAGTTTCGTAGTGTTCTTTCTCTCTCTGCAGGTCCTTGGTTTCAGGTAAGCTGGCATCAAAGAACGGGCCATGGCGAGCGTTACGCAGCCCACAGTAGAATAACGCAAAGCATGCTCTGCTGTTTGGGTGCGGTTTAAATAGTCTCAGGTAAAGTAGTCCAGGCAAAATAGTCCCAGGCCTGCCACACCCAAAAGACTAGACCGCATAGCTCAGTTCCTTGTAACTGAGCTGTGCGTGTGAGCTGTGTGTGTACCTCCATGTTGGCTGAACCCCCCACCCCTCCCAAGTTAAATAGTCCCAAGTAAATAGTCCCACTCTAATGTTGGTCTTCATGATGGTTATGAGCCTGGCGCCAAAGGCACCAGGACTGACTCCAAGAGAGTCTTGGATGAGGTTTTAAGGCCTTTGACCTGGCCCTTACTGGAAGGTTGACTTGCCAGTGAGGGCCATCCCTTCTGAACAAGAGTACCTGGAGAGGGGCGCCTGCTACCCTTTTTTGAAAAATATTTGCAAGGAACTTGGGGTTGGTCACCCTGAGTTACCTGGGGAAACCGGACGTGGACTCCCTGCTCACTGTGCTTGGAGAGGCACAGCTCCACCTCACTGATGAGGCCCAACAAGGCTGAAACACGTCTATGGGGTTGCTGTTGGTACTCTTGTTCAGAAGGGAATTGCCATAGCATTTCGGTGCTGGACTGCCCATGTGGGCGGGACAAAGTGATATGCAAATGGATATTTCCCATCTGTGAAAGGTACAGTGAGCAAAAAGCGATGGCTGCAAACTAAAGTGGGAATAAACCACAGAACAGGTTATCATGCCATGTTCTTTCTGGAGAGGGGGCGCCTGCTACCCTTTTTTGAAAAATAATGACAGCGAAATATAAGGGACAAAAGTTGAAGAAAAGACAGCGCATTCTGGAATTGTGGAAATTATGTGAAGAGGATGGAGCGCCCATATACAAGAGAGAAAGGATGAAGGAGGGCGTGAGCACCCCTGTGCAGGATGCCCCCATTGCCGCAGTGAACACAGCAGCTGCTGCAACACCGTCAGCCTCTCCTGTAGCTGGGTCCTTTCCTCTAAAGGCTGCTGCAGGGTATACTAATCCCCAATAAGCGTCCAACAGACAAACATAAAAGTAAAAACGACTACCACGCATGGTAGAACTACATCAAGGGAGTCAGCTAGTGCTACCCTCGTTACGGAAATATGGAGGAGCGCGCGTAGACCAATAGGCGAGGTGTTGAAAGAGGTGAAGGAGGAGCCTGTGTGCCCAGCAAAGGAACAAGAGGCAGGGCGGTGATGTGCGACCATGCCATTCCGATCAACGGCAATCAGGACAGATAATGTTTGGGGGAGGGGAGGAATGGGGGAGATATGGTTGCGTGAGGGGGAGGAACGGGACAATAGGCCCTGGGCGGAGAGACGTGGGAGAAGGCCGACCCGCATGGAGGTGGCCATGCCCAAAGCCAAGGGGGCAGAGAGCAGGGGAAGAGTAGAGAGTTAAAGACACAATTCCCCCCATTACAGAAAGGCTGCGGGGGTACTCCGTACGTACCCTGTGCAAATATGGATAAGGAAAATGTGATGAAAAGCCTGCCATCCCTCGCCCAGGGTGCAGGGAAATGGGTTTATGCTCTAGAAAAGGAGATGGCAAGGATAACTTTGACAGTGGGTGATATGAAAAGTTTGCTCGTTGTCCTATTGGGGGAGCAAGCTACTGACTTATGGTGGAAGGCGGGAAGTGAGGGGGTGACAAATAGCGATGTTCACGACGGCACGCCATTCAGTAATTGCAGGCCAGTTGTGGCAGCTAAAATATGGAACACTCTTCCTTCTATTCTGAGACTTGAAGAAAACCATCACAACTTTCGGCGTAAACTGAAAACTTTCCTCTTTCAATAAATCCCTTCCTGCTCTTAATCCTGCTGGAGCTCTTGGTGTCTCGTCTGCTTTGTGCCTGGTCTCACTTGTGTCTATGTTGGTGCGCCCTGATGCCTGCAGGCTTCGGCGCCTTGTAAATAAAGGAAATATACCCAGACTCAAACGACATACAGTCAATCCTCGGTCGCACAATGGGTCCAGATGAGGACCTGGCACACTACATTCAGGAAATCAAAGAGAAGTGGCAGCTGATGACACAACAAACATGGGGACTTGGGAAGGTAGGGAGAATAGAAAATAAGGGGTGGTCAGAGATACTGTCCAACAGAGTACATCACTGCAAGGCAAAGCAGGACAGGGATAGAGAAGATGGACAATTCTCAAAAGGCAGAGGAAAAATGAGAGCACAGGAAATTGGCCAAAAGGAGCATGGAATGAACCGTCCTAACTGCCTATATCCACAAGGGGGACCCGTGAACCAACAGGGCTTTACACAACCAGACTTTGTTCAGCAGAGGGTTATCACAAGGAGGATTAGCACCACCAGGGGTATTTGCCCCACAGGGGGAATATTTCATGAGAAAACAAGGGAGGGGTTTTGAATATGGGGGAATGAGGCCACCATACTGAAGACAGTGTTGGGCTTGTGGAGGAGTAGGCCACTTTGCAAGGGAATGTAGGAGCAGAAATCAACCACTGTATGGGCCCCAATACCATAATATGTCTCATTACAAACGCCCAGCAACAGATACAACCCATACATTATACGGAACATTCAGCACCACCCATGCAGCACTCATTTCCCCTCACCATTCAGAATAGAACACCACAGCAACCTCCAGCTATCCGGAATGCCCAGAGTAAATAAATGATGCCAGAGCATGTAGCAGCACCAGCAACCCAAGTAGCTCCACAGCAATATTAGCAGCAGAATCCCCTCCAGGCACAAAAACGAGCACAGGCAACCAACTTGCAGTGGACGCCAGCTTATTACCATAGGGCACGGTACCACACTACATAGGATCAGCAGTGTTTTGGGGCAATCCTTTCATTCCACCCAGCACAAACTAACAATAGGACAACACACAGGGCTCTGGTATACCAAGCCCCATCAGTAACTGCAGTGCTATAAGAGGAGCCACTGTCAGTGAGCATAGGTGGCAAAACATTCTTATTTTTGGCTGACCCAGCGGCTTCCATATCTTTTATTAGAGAAGGGAGATTATTTGACAGAATAATGGGCATGCAGAGTTTCTTTGGAGTCGTTACAGTTCCTTTCACCAAAGACTTACCAATTACCATTGGCAATCAGGAAATAGTTGCGCCCCTATTGTATGTTATATTATGGTATGTTGATGTATACCGCGCACTGCTATCATCCAGGGGCAGTCTCCAAGCACTTATATTCCAAAGAAACTCCAATTAACATATTAGGCAGATATATCATGAGTAAATTAAACATGATTCACTAACACTACAGCAGAGCACAATCAGTGCTGCAAACACAGTGTTCCCATACTGCACAGCAAGATATCCCAATAGAGCACCAGTTCCTCTATGGGGTGCAGGCGCTGCTAGGATGGGTACCTAGGCTTAAAAACCACACATTTCGATTGTCTACTGAATTTCTGTTCAGACCAGCAGTGCACAAGGAGGTGGCACTGGGAACTGTCATCACAATACAGTTAGATGTAGTAATTACAAACAAGGTGATTCTACAAGGGATAGAGGACAGTATTGAATGGCACACTGTCCTGTGTATTGACCCCACCCAGTGCTTAACTGACTTGATCAATAATCAACCTTTTCATGACAAGGACATACGGGAGTTGGTGTTTGAGATTAGCATACCCTGTCACTTGCGCTTACAGCATATGGAGGTCCCACAATTGGCTCTCCTTGTGAGGACAGCTGCAGTACGAACTGCAGAAAGTACCCACAGAGATATGGACCAGCGGGCCCCACGATGTAGGACTACTGAAGGGATTAGGGGCAGTATGCATCAAACTGAAGGAGGGGGCCGTTTTTGCCACAGGGCAGGCAGTAACCCTTGTCCAGAAAGGCAGACAAGGGTATATTTAACACCATTATAGCACTCGTGCAACAGGGCATAATACAGTATTCAGATTTGTGTAAAACTGCTGTATACCCTGTGAAAAAAGCAGGTTATAGTGATTGCCTCGACAGCCAAACCATCGACAACCATACCCTTGGAAAAAAAAGCAGACAAAAAAACCATTGAATGCTTTTTTTTCTTTTTTTAAATGGGTGCTAGGATGGGCCCATGCCCCCTTTTTTAACATTTAAAACCCATTTTTGGAAAACTAAACATTTTACCATAGAAAAAAAATGCATTTGATGGCTTTTTTTTCAAAGGTATGGTTGTCGATTGTTTGTCCGTCGAGGCAATGACTGGATACCAAAAAAGCGAAAGGAGGGTCTTGGAGGATGGTGCAGGATCTCCGCCCACTGAACAACATCGTTGAGGCAGACTTTCCGATGGTAGCCAACCCAGCCAGCATGTTGTGCAATATTCCCACTGGGGCGACAAGCTTTAGAGTGAATGACATTAAGAATGCATTCTTTTCCATAACATTACACCCAGATTGTCAGTACTTCACCGCGTTTACTTATCGCGGTCCCCGATTCCAACACACTAGACTCCCCACAGGGGTACTGCGAGTCCCCAAGCATATTTAAAAGAGTATTACAGGCCTACTTGGGAAATTCACAGAAACAGAGCACAGTCATACAATATGTGGATGATCTCCTGCTATGCAGCGCCCCGGATGAGCAATGCAGGGAGGATTCATTAACACTGTTGATATTATTGGCTGAGAAAAAGGTACAAGGTGGACAAAGACAAGCTGCAATATTGTCAGAAGGAGGTGGTTTACCTAGGGCAGATATTGTAATCAGGAAGAGATGAACACTTGAAAGGGCAGCAGCAATGCGCCATCACATACGCCCCAGACAAACGCAGTTAAAGAAACGTAGCAGTTCCTGGGCCTGTGCAATTACAGCCGGTCCTGGATTTTCGATTTTACCAGCTACACCAGACAATTTCTGCAGGGGCTCTAGGCAGCCCAGAAGGTGGAAGGTCCCATTATCTGAACGGCAGAAATTATAGATTCATTTAGGGAACTGAAAGATGCATTAACACATGCATTAACATATTAACAACTCTGGATTAAAAACAAATGATTTTTTCCTATTCGCTCATTCAAATGGGGAAGCAATGACGGCTGTACTCACCCACAAAAAGCCCCAACGGCACAAACCACTGGCTTATTATAGTGTAATATTAGATACAGCAATGCAGCGCCATTTTTCTTGTGAGTAAGCACTCGCAGCTGCAGCTTTTGCCATTTAAAAGTCAGCTGCATTCAGGATGGGTTGTGCAGTAATGCTCTACGTAGCGCATACAATAGTCGCAATTCTGTTAAAATCCAAATCTATGCTCACCAATGAGTGTCAGTGTATGAAGTTATACTTACAGACCCAGCAGTTCGCATTGTAAGGTGTCATGTTGTTAACCCTGCGACTTACCGTTGTTCAGCCAGTACAGTAGGATGAAGTGCATGACACGTACGAAGGACTACAGGACCAGCCCACAATGAGGAAAGAGGTACTTGAAGAGGAGGAGATAAATAAGTTACTTACCCCTGATAACATTATTTGAATTGGATGTTCCTCCCAGGTATTCCTCAACTTTGATAATTATTTTCCAGCTTCAGCTGCTTTGGAAAAACAAAAGTCTCGACAGAGGGCGCTGCGCGGTAACGTCGATTACTCCATGTCCCTTGAAGGCCTCTGTCCGATGTTCGACGTCATCCGCAGTATATGTAGCACGTGCAGCGCCCGTTGGCTTCAGTTTTTGTTTTTCCATGTTTAGAGGAATTACTAGTGCTTCGTTAGACCATAGAAGACTCAGAGCGTAGGGTGTAAAACACGTACATTCTGCAGCGGGGTAGGTTGGGAGGGGCGATGATGAATACGTGGGAGGAACATCCAATCAAAAGAAAGTTACCAGGAGTAACTTGTTGTTCGAATGGCTTGTGTCCTCCCACATATTCCTCACCTTTGATAGCCTCCCAAAGCAGTAATAGTCTGAGTTTGAAAAAGAATTTAGATCAGTCTTTAGCAGTTATCATGGACAGAGCGCAAGACAGCTTTCCCAAAATCTCCCTCTTGAGTAAAAGAAGTGTCGAGGGAGTCATGTTTTACAAAGGTGTGTATGGTAGGCCAAGTGGCTGCCGCACAGATGTCTTCAATAGGTACTCCTCTCCGTAGAGTGGAAGAAGCAGCCATGCCTCTCGCTGAGTGAGCCCTTAGACTCTCTGGAGGATCTTTAGCAGCCAGTACATAGCATTCTTGTATAGCCAGAATAATTCATCTGGATAGAGTGTTTTTTATTGCTAACCCCAATTTATGACCTATACATATCTCTGATAAATTATTGGTCATCCTGGTGAACGTTTGACATTCGCGAGATATAAAATATGAGAGCCCTCTTAGGGTCCAGTCTATGTAACCTCTCCTCCTCCTTTCCAGGAGGTGAAGGAGGATAGAAAGTTGGTAAAACTATTTTTGGGACAAATGGAAGTCAGACTATTTTTGCCAGAAACCAAGGTCTTACTTTAAGAATAACCTTATCCTTATGCAAGACCATATATGGAGGTTTACAAGACTGTGCTTGCAATTCCCACACCCTGCGGGCAGGTGTGATTGGGACTAGCAAAACAGCTTTTAGTGTTAATAGTCTTAATGGACATGAATGCATGGGTTCAAAAGGAATACATGTTAAGAATGTTAATACAAGATTTAAATGCCAAACAGGGACGTGAAAGGGGGTACGAGGAAACAGTGAGTTCTTTAAGAAACTGAGTAGGAGGTTTTTTCTGATGAGCGCTTGAAGATCGAAAGTGCTGCCAGAAATCCTTTTATTGTTGTGATCTGGAGCCCAGATTTACTAAGCAAACTAGAGAAATGAATACTGTAGGTGTATCGCACTGAAATGGATCCACATTCTTATCCCTACACCAGCTGCTGAACTTGTTCCACCGACAGCGGTAAAATGATTTTGGTGCTGGCCTTCTGGCCGAAAGCAAAATCTCCATTACTTCTTCCTTGTACCTCAGCCTCTTAGAAACCATGCGTGAAAGCTGAGTGTTTTGGCCTCTGGAGGAAAACCTGACCGTCCTCTCTTGAGAGAAGGTCCTCCATTTGTGGAAGACGTATCGGAGGGCAGATGGACATGTCTAGAAGGTCGGGGTACCACGTCCTCCAGGCCCAATCCGGGGCAATTAGGATCATGGATTTGACAAACTTTCTAAACCGCCTGACCACGTGAGGAATGATGGGGACTGGAGGAAACGCAAACTCAGTCCATCACAAACGCATCGCCTACAGCTCCTCTTGGGGCAAATTCCCTGGAGCAGGATAGTTCGCAGTTCTGGTTGACACTGGTCACAAACAGATCCACTTGAGGGGTTCCCCAAAGGGTGAAGATCTACTGAAGGACTTCCTGAGCTAGTTCTCACTCGTGGAAGACTGTTCTCAGCCTTCTCAGGACATCCGCCGCCGTGTTCTCCTCTCCGGCTAGTTGAACTGTTGATGGGGAGATTCTTTCTTGAATTACCCAGTACCAGAGCTGCATTGCCTCTCTGGACAGTGGTAGTGACCATACACCACCTCTTGTTGAGGTAGTACTTGGCCACTGTGTTGTCCGTCATTATCCGGACATTCTTTCCCTGTACAGAGGGCAGAAAGGCCTCCAGCGCTAGTCCAATTGCCCTCAGCTCCAAAAAGATTGAAATTTAGTTTGCACTCCAATGAGCGCGGATTGTTAGATCGTTGGTGTGGGATCCCCACCCCGTGAGTGAGGCATCTGTCACTACCATCATCTCCGGCCATAGCTACCAAAAAGGTTCTCCTTTTAGAATGTTGTCCTCGCAAGCCCACCACAGAAGGTCCTGTGCAACTCTGCTCAGAGCCTGAAGTAGGTCTGACATCCTACCTGAGAATTGGGACCATTGAGTCCTGAGAGCCCAAGGGAGAAAGATCATTCTCAGGCGAGTTTCTGGCACAGGAAAATACAGGATGCCATGAGGCCGGGCAACCTCAAAAAACCAAAGGCCTGAAGACGCTGGGCACCCTGAAAATTGGTGACCACCTGCAGAATGTGCTGAGCCCTCACCTCAGGTGGCAAGGCTTTTCCCGAGGAGGCATCCAGGACTGCTCCGATAAATTGGAATCTTTGAGATGGCATCATGTTTGGGCTTCTCCCTCAATTACAAGAAGTCAGTTTGTGGAGAAAGTGGCAAGTCACGGTGAGATGTACCAAGGTCTGTTCAGGAGAATGAGCCCTGATCAGCCAATCGTCCAAGTAGGGGTAGACTTGAATCCCCCCCTCTCCCGAGACTGTTGCCACCACCGCCATCAACTTGGTGAAAACCCTTGGGGTTGAGGTCAGCCCGAATGGCAGAACTCCGAATTGATAATGAGAACCACCAACTGTGAACCTCAGGTACTTTCTGTGCTTGTGATGGCAAGGCACATGAAAGGAAGCATCCTCAAGGTCCAATGATACCATCCAGTATTGGAGTTGGAGGGCCTGAAGGATCTGAGAAAGGATAATCATCTTGAACTTGTCCTCCTGAGGAGTTAAGTCCAAGATGGCACTCAATCCTCCGTCCTTTTTGGGTATCAGAAAATACATGGAGTACCAACCATTGTTCCTCTCCGCTGCAAGTACTGGTTCTATTGCACCTTTCTCTAGCAGGATCAAAAGTTTGTGCATAAGGAGTGGATCTGGAATTTTCAATGAGCTGTTCCCCGCTGGATGATCCCGAGGCCTTTTTAGAAAAGGAAGGCAGTAGCCCTAAGCTACCGTTTCCAGTGCCCAAGCATCTGAAGTAATGTCTCGTAACTCTTTCAGATGCTGCAAAAGCCTGCCTCCCACTGGGGTCTTCTAGATTAAGGCATCGGAGAAGTTTTGAAGCGGCTGAAGCAGGGGCTGAGGGCAAAGCTTACGCTGCTTGGGCTGATTTAGCACCTCTCCCTCGTCCACTACGAGGGAATCTTCTTTGTCCCCGATTACTGGCTTGTCCTCTCCCTCTTCCAATTAAGGAGTAGAAACGAAAGTACTTACCACTCCAAGATGATGTACCAGAGTAGGAATGTTGAGGGTGTCCAATAGCGGCACTAATATTTAAGCTGCCGCTTTTGAGGCCTGTAGCCTTTCCAGACTTTCATCAGCCTTGCTACCTAACAGACTCGAACCGTCAAAAGGCATATTGAGTAATCTAGATTGCATGTCCGGTACAAATCCAGACTTCCTCAGCCACGCAAATCTGTGTAGCACAGTGCTAGTCACCATGGATCTGCTAATACTATCTGCAGTATCCAGACTTGACTGGAGGCACTCACACATTGCCTTCTTATCATCCTTGATGATAGCCAGGAAGTCGTCTCTCTCTTCCCCTTTGGGGATGTGGTCAGCTCCCATTGCTGTGCAATCCCACAGGATGAATGAAAACTTAGATAAGACAGTGGCATTTGCCGATTTCAAGGCCATGCTATTAGCAGTAAATGCGTTCCGCACCTAAGCATCCACCCATTTATCATCCCCAGTCTGCAGGAATGGTAGGGTAAGCAGATTGCTTTGTGGATGTCGCTGCTTGGATCAACAAACTTTCCGGAGTTGGTTGCTTGGTTAAGTAATCTGGGTCAATGATCGATAGTCTATATTTCTTGGGAAAGTTCTTATTAACCGCAGAAATAGAATCTAGGGTTTCCCAATGTGTAACCGTTTTTTGAAAAGTGATAGAAGGGCAAAATGGGATCCCTCTGTGGACCCTTATCGAATATGTCTGTTAAGTCATGCTGTTGAAAAGGCATTATTCTACTACTTTGCTCATTAATGGTCTATATGAGCTATCAGCATGATCTGCAGGATCTGGCTTTCCAAATTCCAGCTCAGGAGATCTATCTACCCGACAAGCTGATTGTAGTTTCTCATACAGATCTTTAAGCCTATATTCATCTGAAATAAACTCATCTGGCACATTTGGAGTGCCATATTGAAGACCAAAAGCTGTTTTATCATCAAAAGATGGTTCATGTTCTTCATAGATTGAAGAAAGATTTAAAGAAATCTTTCTGTGGTAGAGGCCTATACGATTTCTCTTGTGTTGCCGTCAATGGCTCCTGAAAAGTCTTCGGAGTAGGCCTCCAGGGCAATGCCATCAAAGTCTTCAACTTAGGCGTCAATGGCTTCGATATGGGTGTCGAAGGTTCCGACGTCTAGGGTGCCGATGAAACGGATGGTTTTCTTCAAAGTGGTCTTCAACAAAACCCTCGAAGGGCTGGACTCTGGACTTGTCGAGATGCTTAAAACCTTTACCCTCTTTCGAGGCTTCGAAGTTTATCGATGTTAATCAGGCTTGCGTCCCGGACTCAAGGGTGCACAGGGGTTTGCCTTAGACCTTCCCTTGTCGTCTTTATGCAGAGCGACCAGGACATGGTCTTTCAAGAGAGTAGGGGCTTCTTGCAAAAAGATTTTCATCATTTCCCTCCAAAACTCTTCCCATTTAGCTGGGGAGTCGGATTTAGTTGGACAGGTTATTCTCTCGGGTGAGGAGTCATTCGAAGAAGGAGACCTATGACGACTTTTCCTTGACTTCCTTGAAGATGAAGAATGATGCAACCAACTTCTCGATCGAGATTTGTTCGATCTTTTTCGATGAGGAGAATCTCTTGACTCATCAGAAGTACGTTTTTTTGGAAAACAAGGGTATTTGGGAATTCTACCCTCTGCCAATTTACCTTTACACTCTCTCAGAACCTTGTCATTCATCGCTTGACAGGATTTGCACTCCTTCGTACGATGCTCCGTGCCGAGGCACCACAGGCAAACGTGGTGGGGGACGGTGATGGATATCCTCGACTCACAATCCTGATATTTCTTAAAACCCTTCTTGGGCGACGATTGAGTCGATGGTGAAGACATGACGTTTTTATTTAACAAACCGAAGCGTGCTGTAATTTCTCTCGAAGGAAAAGCTGCGTCAGAAAAACAGAACTGAAGCCGACGGGCACTTCGCGTGCTACATATACTGCAGATGACCGAGGCCTTCGAGCGACATGAGTCAGTCATCGACGCTACCGCACTCTGCCCTCTGTAGAGAAAACATTTTTACGAAGCAGCTGGAAGATAATTATCAAAGATGAGGAATACGTGGGAGGACACAATTCATTCGAAATACTTTGTTGCTGAGTAATCGACGATAGATCAGAACACAGCTTGTTACCACACTGGGTCAGCAGTGGTGCGCTTTGAGGGGAAGAATTTTGAGGTGGCAGCACAGATGAGACTACCAACACATTATTCAGCACAGGCAGCTGAACTAGTGGCTTTGAAATCGGCAGTAGAGATATGCAAGGGCTGCTGCGCCACCATTTATAGCGATTCAGCTTAGGTTACCTCCACAGTACATTCAGGATTGTCCAGGTGGAAGCAAAGGGGTTTCAGGAAAAATGATGGGACACCAGTACAACACACTTGCTATCCAGATTGATAGGAATGTTACAGTTACCATCAGCTCTAAGGGTGGTCAAGTGTGCTGCCCAAATGGGAGGTACAGACTTCGTGTCAAGTGGCAATGAGGCAGCAGCCATAGCGTCCAAATAAGCAACTTACCTGCCACATGGTACGGATCAGCCGCCCATATTTATACGCATGCCACAACAGCAGGTGCAATTGGCAGACTGCTATAGCGCCCTACCAATAACGCAGATAGAGTTACAGGGCAGAGCACTCATACAGGAACAGGAATTAAGGGAAAAAGAGGGGTTGTTATTTGTCGCCCACTGATTTACTATGACGTCAAATCAGTTCTGGGAAGCCAGTGATGCCAGTTGCGTTGCTTTAAAAGCACTGCAGCTTATAGCCAAACAGAGTGGTTCATCTAACTTGAATGAGCAAGTGGCTGAATTTATTACTAATTGTACGACATGTCAGTGGTTCATTGGGGGGCACACACCATTTGCATATTGATTATATCGATATGCAAAACCGGTGCGCAAACTATCGCTATATAATTGTTGTGGCGTGTCCATTCTCAGGTTGGCTTGAGGCAGGTCATGCATCCATTGTGATGCAAAATTGGCAGCTAAATTCCTCGTACGTGTTGGGCAGTGTGCGAAGTACAGAGGACCAACAATGGCCCCCACACTTCTCCAATGAATTTTTCAGGGAAATAAGTTCCCCAATAGCCATCAAACAAGCTCTGTTCCATAAACCACCGCTCAAGCAAACTGTTTAGTGGAACAAATGAATGGCCTGTTGAAGGAGCGTCCTTGCAAAGCTGTGTGATACAGTATGCAAGAGCTGGCTCCACTGTTTACCACTGGCCTTTTGCACTGCGCAATCAGCCTGGATTCAATCACCATCTCACACCTCTGTAACGCTCACCTGATTCTCGCAGAGGCGCCGGTCTTGACTGGGCGACTACCGTATCTTCAAAGGTGATGTGTAGCACCCGGTTGGCTCTTTGGGCTGGACCTCTGTGCACTGTCTGCCTGACGTGTAGAGTAAGATGTCTGCCGATAGAAAATATGGGGTTAATGAACTGGGGTTATTGGGGTGTCCCTATCTCTTTCCTCTTCTCCTCTCCTGTAGACCCCCAAAGGTTAACGCTCTCACCTTAGGTAAGTGAATGCCGAGCTCTCCATCTGCCTCGGGGCAGGGTGCTGTAACCAGTTTCTTCACTGGATAGGTAGCGCAGGCCTCTTGACTTCAGAGGACTGCTGTCCGTCGTTTACTGCACGAACGGTAAGTTTCGAGTCATTCAAATGTCTTTAAAGTCTTTAGTAATGATGTCTCTTGTTTTGCAAGGTTCCGGCGATGGCGGATGACGGGCTGAAGTGGGTTGAAGATGGAGCCCGTGTGATGAATAAAAGCGCCTGAAAGCACATAAGTAAGCGCTTGTGGCCTGCTTCACTATGCGCTTTAACTGTCTTTTTATTTTGCAGGTACGAGTTCGGAGCGGCTGCAGGGTGCCGGAATACCCACTGGATTAGATGTGGAAAGGAGTAATGGCACGTGAGTATTAAAGTTCCCCAATGTCTTTAAACGCACCTTGTTTTGTCTTTCAGATGTGGGATGCAGCGCCGAAGGACTCCGGAGCGTACGAAGAGTAGGTAAGCCTTTGCCTTTCAGATGCCGGAATGCTAACCTGTTCTTTCTTGTCTTTATAGGTGTTGCTGAAGACTGGATTCAGGATGGTAAGCCTTTGCCTTTCAGATGCCGGAATGCTAACCTGTTCTTTCTTGTCTTTATAGGTGTTGCTGAAGACTGGATTCAGGATGGTAAGCCTTTTTCCTTAGGCCCAGGACCGGATGCAGAAGACACGATGAGCGTTCTGCTGCAGAGGTTGCAGAATAACGCAAAGCAAGATTCATCCACCGGGTGTGGTTTAAATAGCCTCCTGTAGTGCTTAGGTGTCTCCTTCCACAGCCACGCCTAAGTAAGAAAAGAGTTCCTGGTAAGAAAAGAGTTCCTGCCTTCCAGAACAGTTCCAGTGTTCTGAATCTAGGGAGTGGCTCCAGCCCCACCCAACAGGAAAAGTAGTTCCAAACAGAAGAGGATCAGAGGCTCAACTGGCAGGCAAGTAAGCAGCATGGTCTGCTGAAGGTAAGTCCACCCAAGCATTATGAGCCCGGCGCTTCCAGCGCTGGGACTGGGCATATTTATGAGCCTGGTGCCACTGGCGCCAGGACTGGGTCCAAAAGGTCCCAATTGGGACTGGTTGGCACTCGGAACCTGGGTTATGGATCTGCTTCCAAGGGAGTTGGGAAAACCCTGACCTTTTGGAAGCAGAGATCATGACAACCTCCTCATATTGTGACCAGCACGCAGATGTTAACTTCTCATGCTTCTGCTCACAATGCTTGGCCTGTCCGACGCCCATGGTACCGCTGAGATTCTGGGGGGGGGAGTTTAGGGGATACCTCAGGGAGCTTATTTAATCACTCAGATTTATCTGAGGTCTTACAAGGAAAAGCAGAACAGGACACCATGGCCCCACTCCAGCTGAAGGAATTTCACAAGGAAGAAGTGGAGCGAGGCGCTCTTTTTGGGGCTCTACGACATCACTCTCACCACAGCCACAGCCATTAAAGTGGAAGGAAGAAACAAATGGAACATATTTGATGTCAGATGGGGTAAAAAGCAGCGTCCCCTGTATGAGAAGGGGAGGGCGCACAAAGGACATTTCTGCCATAAGTATTTCTTTGTCTTCTTTCTGCAGCATATGGGAATGGGTTTGTGCTAAGCGGTTGGGGCAACATAAAGGAGGAAAAATGCAAACAAATTTGATATTGCCTTGTTTTTCTTGTCCTTTTGTCCCTTCGTATTCTTTTCTTGTTTGCACTCTTTCAAAGCAACCTGCTTGGGGTTTTTGTACATAAGGGTTTTGGGGGAGGTAATAAGGGGGGTAACAACTAATGTACCCTTAGCCACTATCCATACCAGGACACAAGCAAAGTGGGAAATGTTACAATCTGAGTTGTTTTTGGGCCAGGCGGGTGTGCGGGGGGGGCAACCTCTCAGGCTCTGGGAATATGTGGTACGAGTACATGGCAGCATTAGGAAAGGAGAGAGTGAATGGAACACATTATGTGTATTCCCTCATACCACGTGCAGCGGTAACACACAGAACATTCAATCCAAGAGGTGCAGAAGGAGCAGGGTTTACTTCATATGGCACTATGTGAAACGGGTCTTTTCACGGTCGAGTAATCACTGTACAGTGGGTGAATGCAGGGGAGGTAGTGCATGATGACAAATAAATCAAAATGAGAAACTAGGCAGAGAATCTTGACATGAAGGACATGGTATAGCACTTCGAGAGGAAGAGACTACAAGGGGAGGGGGCACATTCACGACGCATAACACACGTGCCTGAACGAGACAGGGCATTCAATTCCCTGGTGCAGGACTCGTCCATTGATTCACATTAAAGGGGCAGTTTTCTATAACGGCGAGTGGGAGGAGGGGATAATGAGCTGCAGGACAAAGGGTCTGTGGGGTTTGGGTTGAAGGTCGCAACTGGCATAAATGCATCCCATTTTAAAACATAGAAAGAGAATGTGCATGCTCTCACTTGTATAACGAGCAACAAAACACCATCACAATAAAACCATTAGCACGTCCTTTATGTCTCAGAGCACACAGCACTATCAACATGGGTGAAAATGAGGGCTGCACCAAGATGGAGCTACCCAGTATGCAAGAAGGATTGTCTACCATTATGGACCTGTGGTGGGACTGCGGGCCCAACACGTACCTTAAAATTCTGCCACAATAGGCTGGCTCATGCTCCCTCATAGCACTAAACATAGCACTGGTTGTGCCTCATTCAGACGTTGCCCCTCTCAATGTCCATGTTTTTGTCAAACAGTCTGCTGAAGAGCATTCTTTTATCTAACAGTTTTACGAACATTCAGGAATTGGTAAAATGCCTTCTGAAGAAGGATCTCTGACATTCACGCCCTAGGCAAACAATTGAAGAACTATCAAAGGTTAGGTACAGTCACTCATCATAGGCAATATTTCACTGTTTTAAATAACTTCACTGGTGCTAGCATGTTAGATGAAGTAGGAGTACCACAGGACCGAAGTAAATCAAGAAAGTAGAGGGAGAACAATTCAGCATCACAGAAATCATCAGAAATGTTGTATGAGATAACAAGTTCTGCCTATTTCATTGACTGCTACTTTATTATTTTTTTGCATCTCTTCTAGCACCAGGTTTTCATACTACTGCTAATGCAAAATGTCTTCAGATGACGAGATGGGAGCTTTTGCAGCTAGCAAATGCCACTGAGGGTGGTAAAACGTGATCCGAGAGGAGTTTAGAACAGTGAGGTCGATGACCCTGCAAAACAGGCATGTCTTGGACCGGTTGACAGCAATGGAAGGGGGCGTTTGCGCAAAGATTGATGCAAGCTGCTGCACCCCGATACCGGCTAACCATTAATGAAATGGTAGTTGAACAGTGCCCTTCACAACCTGCACACAATGATGGAAGAAAAATCTAGCAGGGTCATAAAGCAGGATTGGTATGATGTCAATTCTTCATGGCTACCTATGTGGATGGCTCAGGTCCTAAAGGTATTGGTTCCTAGCCTCGTAGTGGAGCTCATCGTTCTTTGTGCGATCCAAGTTGTATTGGGCTGGTGTGTACAGGAAGGCAAGAAGTTGGGGGGAAAAACTGAGGGAACAGTGGGGGACAAGAAGAGGCAGGATGTTTTATGTGGGGACAACAAAGGAAGGGGGAGATACGGAAAGAAGGTCGATGGGCTGGTAACAGTGAGGACAATGTTGACAGTGTGAATGTGGTATTTACCAAACCACCAGACCCTGATCACTATGAAACATACTGGGTCAGTTGCATCAGTGGGAACAACTGTTATCCTCTCCGGGTCTTTGGAGGAATGCTTAGATGCAGGTGCACCACCCCCCATGGGAGCAGAGGTACCACCAGAGGACGCTCATCTAACAAGGCATCGGGGCACCATGGCGTGACGTAATGACCACGTGCCACAAGAACACTAGCAGGGCTCATGAGAATAGGCTGAAACTGAGAAGCAATAATATAGCACACAGTGAAATATTTTGTCTTTTAAGCAACACAGGTAGTGATTGCAGTAGGATATTTAGCTTTTGCAAGCACTGCGGCGCATAGCATTGTATTGTTTGCATGCACTGCACCCCATAAAGAGGGTGCAGCATTTATATTTATGTAGCACAGTGCTCCACGTTTGAGCATGATCCACAGCACACTGCATGACACAAGATTTCTCACTGCTTGCTTGCATGACATGATTTCAGAAAATACCTGGTGCATGGCACCACATTTGTGCATACATCCTACTCCATATAAAAAACTGTGTTTCACCCATACCCGCAGTTCAGTGCATGGACACCACATAATATTTACGAGTTGCATGGCAGCTGGACAAAAGCTGCACTAATATGGGATACATTACTCACCGTAATCGTATTTCTGATGCTTGTATCTGCTTAGATTCACATGCTGTGCATAGGGCGCCATCTAGTGGAAGCTGCGGAGTATTAAAGTTTGTTTTTCGAAACTCGAAAATGGGCGTCGACACAGGGCGTGCCAGTAATACTATCCCTAGTGTGACGTCCACTGTACCCATGATCCCTCACGCGTGTAGGACCCTCAGATTGTATTTTTTCCTGACATGAGGTAGCATGAGGAGTAGCGAGAGTACAGATAATCCAAGCAGATAGAAAGAAAGGTAAGACTACAAGCATCCATGCGCCTTCTCTCAGGTGGGTTGCATGTGAATCTAATCAGATACAAGCATCAAAAATATGATTACGTTGAGTAATGTATCCCTTCTGAGGCTTGTGGCATCTGCTTAGATCACATGCTGTGCATAGATTAGCGAGCAGTACCTGAAGAAGGAGGTGGGATGTGAGAAGGATCATGAGCAAATAAATGTCTTAGAACCGCTTGTCCCACTTGGTTATCTGTCTTGGAATGGGTATCAATGCAGTAGTGCTGAGTAAAAGTGTGAATAAAGCTCCAAGTAGCTGCTTTGCAAATGGTGTCAAGGGGTACATTTGCAATGAAAGCCAGAGTGGCCCCAATGCCTCTTGTAGAGTGGGCTCTTGGCGTGAAAGGCAGAGTTTTTTCAGAAAGGGAGTAACACAACTGGATAGTTTATAATCCACTTAGAGATGGCACCTTTAGAGACGCGATCTCCCTCTCTGCCTGTAGCTACGGAGACAAACAGTTGGTCTGTTTTCCTTAGCGGTCTGGTCTTGTTTACATAGTAGAGGACCGCCCTACGCACATCTAGGGTGTGTAGTTTCACCTCAGCCGAGCTCTGTGGGTCTTGGAAGAAAGCCGAAAGCTCGATGGACTGGTTCATGTGGAATTTAGAAATAAACTTAGGTGAGAATCTAGGCTGTGTGCGTAAAACCAGTTTATCTTTATGAACTGTAAAGAAAGGATCTTGCACTGACAGAGCCTGAATTTCACTGACTCTTCTTGTAGATGTAATTGCTACTAAGAAGGCCGTTTTATAAGTCAGGTGTTTGAGACTGCTTTTATGCATGGGCTCAAAAGGGGGGCCCCATGAGCTTAGATAGCACCGAATTAAGGTCCCATCCTGGTGGTGGGTTTGAAATAGGAGGGTGAAGTCTCTTTACTCCTTCCATGAAGGCTTTAACTACTGGTACTTTCCACCACGACACCTTGTTATGGGAGGTGGTGTATGCTGACAGAGCTGCCAGGTGTACCTTTAGTGAGTTAAAAACCAGTCCTGCATCCAGCAGGTGGAGCATGTATGTGACAATTGTTGAAGGAGTGCAATCAACCGGGTTGATTTGCTTATTTTGGCATCAGATAACAAATCTTTGCCATTTTTCAAAGTAGCAGTGCCTCGTGTTTGGCTTCCTAGATTCTTTTAGGATGTCCATACATCTCTGTGGTAAATTGAGATGTCCAAACTCTATGACCTCAGGAGCCATGCTGCCAGTTTCAATGAGATGGGTTGAGGATGCACCTTGTGCCCTTGGTGCTGGGACAGTAGGTTGTACCAGCCTGGGAGCCAGATGGGTTCGAACACTGCTAGTCTGCGTAGGTGTGGGAACCACGCTTGTCTGGCCCACATGGGAGCAACTAGGACGAGCGTCATCAATTCTCTGTTCATCTTGTTGACCATCTTCCTGACGAGGGGAGTTGGTGGAAAAGCAAACATCCCTGGCCAGTTCATCCACAGGGCGTTCCCCTGGGAGTCTGGTTGGGGGAACCTGGATGCAAATCCTGGGCATTGTTTGTTTTTGCTTGTGGCGAATAGGTCTATAGTGGGGAAACCCCACTGAGAGAAGATATCTTCTACGATTTCTCTGTGTAGACACCATTCGTGTTCCTCTGGAAGGGAGTCTCTGCTCAAAGCATCCGCCAGAGAATTGAGATCCCATTGAGATCCCGTGGAACATGTTGAGATGACAGGAAGATGTTCCGTCTGAGTGCCCATATCCACATTTTCTTGGCAAGCCTGGACAGATTTGGCGAACGAGTCCCCCCCCTTGCTTGTTCAGGTAAAACATGGCTGTAGTGCTGTCGGTCCGGATCTGCACTGACAGATTCTGCAGGTAGGGCTCGAACACTTGAAGCGCTCTGAATACCGCCTGAAGCTCTAGTAGGTTGATATGATTCCTGGCCACTGAGAGACCAGAGACCCTGAGCTGTGTGGTGGAGATGGTGAGCTCCCCACCCTGTCAGGCATGCATCGGTTGCGACTACCGCCTGTATCTCGGGATCGTAAAAGGGTTTCCCCTTGGACAGATTTTCTCTTGTCCACCGGTGAAGGCTTTGTACAAGTGTTGGTGAAACGACCACTAGATCGTCCCTCTGACCACTTGCCCGAGACCACTGTTTCGCCAACCATTCCTGCATGGGACGCATGCGCAGGCGCGTGTGGGGGACCAGGTAAATACATGACGCCATCACGCCCAGCAAACGCATTGCTTTGCGTACCGTTATCTGGCGACCGGCCTGATAATGCGGAATTTGCAGTAGTATATTCCGAATTCTTTCCTCGGATGGAAAGGTCAACCCCTCTCGAGTGTCTAGGATAGCTCCTAGGAACTGTTTAAAGGTGCTTGGCACCAGACTTGACGACTTCTTGTTTATTGAGAAGCCCAATTCGAAGAGGAGGTCGATCGTCCTTTGAATGTTTGTTCTGCAAATTACTGGGGTCTCCCCCGTGATGAGCCAGTCGTCCAGGTAAGGGTACACCGGGATTGCCTCCCTGCGTAGGTGTGCTGCCGCCACCGCCAGTACCTTGGTGAATACCCTTGGAGCCGAAGCTATTCCGAAGGGCAGTACCTTGAACTGGTAGTGCCGACTGTCCACCTTGAAGCACAAGTACTTTCTGTGCGCTGGGAACATGGAAATATGAAAATAGGCATCTTTCATGTCCAATGTTGCCATGTAATCCCCTTTTTTAGGAGGGGGATTACCTCTTGGAGAGTAATCATGTGAAATTTTTGGGGCTTGACATACTTGTTTGCAGGCCGTAAGTCCAATACTGGGCGCATTGTCAAATCTTTTTTTGGCACAAGGAAGTTGAATAAATACCCTTGTTTACCTGGTGTCCCGGGACGAGTTCTATCGCGTCCTTTGCTAGCAGATTGACGATCTCCTCGAGGAGGATCTTCTGGTGGTCCAAAGAATGTATTTGTCGGGGAGGATGGTTTCGGGGACGCTCTAACAGTTCTATGCAGTACCCTGCGGATACTGTGGACAGCACCCATCTGTCTGATGTGATCCCTTCCCAAGCTTGGGTGAAGTTGGAAATGCGTCCCCCTACTGGGGTTGTGTGAGAAGGGACCCTGAACGGAGCGTCACTCTTTTAGTGGAGGCGTGCCGCTGCCTCTACCTTTACCACCTCCTCTTTTATTACCCCTGCCATAACCCTGGTTAGACTGCTGGTTGTTATTGTTCCATGTGTACCCTGCCCTTGAGAATAGTTAGATCCTCTCTGGGAATTTTGGCCGCGTGGGCGACGAAAATTGCCATTCCCTCTCTGATTAGGGGGTTTATTGGTTAGTTGGCCTAGGAATTTGAGTGTCTCATACTCGTCCTTGGCATTTTTCAGCACGTCCTCGACTGCCTTACCAAACAGCAGATCCGGCTCCACCGGTTTATCTAACAATGATGCTTGGGTTTCAGCTTTGAATCCAGACTGCCGTAACCAAGCGTGTCTCTTGATAACAGTCCCTTCTGCCATCAATCTGCCGGCGTTATCTGCGGCATCAAAGGCTTCTTTTAAAATGCAACCGGACACGGCTCTTCCCTCCGCGGAAACTCGTGCTAATTGGCTCTTTAAGGGTTCTGGGCGGAGTCTATGAGTGCCGCGACTTCTTCCCACTGGTGGAAGTTGTAACTGGCCAACAGGGTGGTGGAGTTGGCAATCCTTGCCTGGTAGGCGGAAGTGGAGGCTACCTTCCTGCCCAAACCATATAGTTTCTTGCTCTCCTGGTCGGGAGGAGCTTCGGACGATAAGGGTGTTCCGCCCTCTTATGGGTGTTTGTAACTACCAGGGAGTCCGGCTTCAGATGCCCCCTTATGTATAGTGGGTCTGATCGGGCTGCCCTGAAAAGTTTCAATCCTTGGGTTCACTGCCATGGTGAGGTTGGGATTTACAAGTGACGGGTCTATTCTTCTCTGAAAAGACTTAAGGATAGGGATGGCCTGAGCAACAGGTCTCCTTTCTCCTACTAACTCCTCGGCGAAGTGCCTCTCTTCTTGAGCACCCTGGGCGTCAATGTGGAAGTGTTCTGCCGCTCGGGACAGAACTTCATTCAGGAGAGGTGGATTGTCGACAGGGGAGTCGGTAACCGGGGGTTCTTGCTCTACCGGGGAATCTACTCTGTAGGTTTCAGGGTCTTCCGCTTCTTGGTCCTCATCATCCCCATAGTAGCCCATACCAGTTTGCTCTTCCAACATGCCCAAATCTGGATCCTCACAAAAGGATGTATCCCCTTGATATTGAGAGTATGGCAGTATGTAGAAGGGGTCCGAAGACGGTGTTGGGGCTTCAAACCGGGACTTCTTACTTGGAGGTATTGGATCCTTAGAGCCTGAGGGTGCTGACCCGTCGGGAGTATAAGAGAGAAAGTGTTCAGGGTTTTTTGCGAAAAAATCTGCCAATGAAGACATCCTTGACATAACCCTGTCTATGTCATCACTAGACCATTCTCTATAACTGGGAATGACCCTTTCTGGAACTTTCTCCGCCTTTCCTGACTAGACTTACTGGTTTTAGCAGGGGTCTTTGGGATAACAGAAGACTGGGACTTGTCTGTCTGTTTAAGCGGAGTGGAAAGTTTTAGAGGTGTGGAAGGAGGCTGAGACTGCTTCCTTTGTTGTTTTTCCCCCTCCCCGTGGGTGGAAGAGTGTTTTCCCTGCTTTTTCGCCCCTTCGGAGCCTTTCGACGCCTGGCGTCAAAATCAGGGGTTGTGCCCCCATCATTCGAACATGGAGGTAGGGACTCGGGAGCCGCCGTTACGCGGTCTGCGGGCGCCGACTCCTGGAGTGCGGTCTGGGGATAGAAGTCGGCTTCGTCTGCAAACGATCGAACTTCCGTTACCTTGGGGAGCGAGGCACTCTTGGCAACAGTGGATGATTGCCTGGAGTCATGCTGTGATCTAGATCGAGAACGCCCAGAGGACACCGATTTGGACCATTCTCTATGTGCCTCTTTCCGAGAACTCGACGTGCGCGTCGAGTCTCGGTTGGACTTCATGTGCTTTGTGGAAGTGCTGTTGGGTAGCGCTTGTGTCGCCGGGGGTCTTCCCCATAACCGCCTTGCCGGACGACCTTCCGAGGTCGGGGACTTGCGCTCGGCTGTCTCTTGACGCCACGTTGCCCTCGCCGTCCGAAAGCACGGCATCGCTGCCATCGCTGAAGGCGCCCTCCGCTGCCATTGCCTCCCGACGCCTGGCGTGGTGGGTCCAATGCTTGATCGAACAGTCCTTAAGTGTTTTCGATTTAAACCTACTACACGCTCTGCAGTTCGCCTCGGGGTGGTCCCTCGGCAAGCAGAGATTGCACGTGGCGTGTCCGTCAACCCAAGGGTACTTGCGGTTGCACTTGGGGCAGAATTGGAAAGGGGTACCCTCCATACACACCTTGTGGCAGCGGGCTGATAAGTGTAGGAATATATAAGAATGTACCTATATACCAAAAGAGTGTAGAGTATGTCCACCCCCCACTCTCCCTACTTGCAGCGCTGAGGCCAGAGGCCCGGGCCGAGACCAGAGGCCTTCCGAGGCCCAAATCCGTCGTGCAGCTCTCGACGGTCGATTTCTTCTCCGGGCCGGCGTCGAGTGTGGAAGTTCGGTGACTCGACGTTGGAGTGGAGAATGGGGAAAATATAACGATATTTTGCAAAAGTATGGCTAAGGCCAGGGAACTCCGTGAAATGCTTCCGACCAGTATGGCTGAAAAAAACAATTTGAGGGTCCTACACGCGTGAGGGATCATGGGTACAGTGGACGTCACACTAGGGATAGTATTACTGGCACGCCCTGTGTCGACACCCATTTTTGAGTTTCAAAAAACAAACTAATACTCTGCAGCTTCCACTAGATGTCGGCCTATGCACAGCATGTGATCTAAGCAGATTCCACAAGCCATGATCCCTCAGGCGTGTAGGATCCTCAGATGAACAAGTTACTCTCTTACCTGGTTAACGTTCTTTCGATGGGATGGTCCGAAGACGTATTCCATATCTATGACAGTAATCAGCACAGCTGTGGTGATTACTGTCATAGATATGGAATACGTCGGAGGACCCAATCCCCTCGAATGTTTTTTTCTGACATGAGGTAGCAAGAGGAGTACTACAAGCATCCATGTGCCTTCTCTCAGAGGGGAGGAAGGGCAGGCGCATGTGAATTTAAGCAGATACAAGAAACACAAATACGATTACGGTGAGTAATGTATCCCTTCTGAGGCTTGTGGAATCTGCTTAGATCACATGCTGTGCATAGATTAGCGAGCAGTGTTAGAAGAAGGAGGTGGGATGTGGGATGTGAGAAGGGTCATGAGCGTCCAGATGTCTTAGAACCGCTTGTCCCACTTGAGTATCTGTCTTGGAATGAGTGTCAATGCAGTCGTGCTGAGTAAAAGTGTGAATAGAGCTCCATGTAGCTGCTTTGCAAATGGTGTCAAGGGGTACATTTGCAATGAAAGCCAGAGTGGCCCCAGTGCCTCTTGTAGAGTGGGCTCTTGGCGTAAACGGCAGAGTTTTCTCAGAGAGGGAGTAGCACAACTGGATACAGATTACTATCCATTTTGGGATGGCACCTTTAGAGACGCGATCTCCCTCTCTGCCTGTAGCTACAGAGACAAACAGTTGGTCTGTCTGTCTCAGCGGTCTGGTCTTGTCTACATAGTAGAGGACTGCTCTTCGCACATCTAGCGTGTGTAGTTTCACCTCAGCAGAGCTTTTGGGTTCTTGGAAGAAGCCCGGTAGCTCAATGGACTGGTTAACGTGGAATTTTAAAATGAACTTAGGCGAGAACCTAGGATGAGTTTGTAGAACCAGTTTATCCTTATGAACAGTAAAGAAAGGATCCTGCACTGACAGAGCCTGAATTTCACTGACCCTTCTTATGGGTGTAATGGCTACTAAAAAGGCAGTTTTATAGGTCAGGTTTTTGAGACTGGCTTTATGCATGGGTTCAAAGGGGGGGCCCATGAGTTTAACAAGCACCACATTAAGTTCCCATCCTGGTGGTGGGTTCGAAATTGGAGCGTGGAGTCCCTTTACCCATTCCATGAATGCTTTAACCACTGGTACTTTCCACCACAACACCTTGTTATGGGAGGTGGTGTAGGCTGATAACGCTGCCAGGTGTACCTTGAGCGAATTAAATACCAAACCTGCGTCCAGCAGGTGGAGCATGTAGGTGACAATATTGGAAGGAGTACAATCAACTGGGTTGATGTGTCTATTCTGGCACCAAATATCAAATCTCTTCCATTTATCAAAGTAACAGTGTCTTGTGTTTGGCTTCCTGGATTCCTTTAGGATATCCATGCATCTCTGTGGTAGATTGAGATGGCCAAACTATGACTTCAGGAGCCATACAGCCAAGTTCATCGAACTGGGCTGAGGGTGTACTGTTTGTCCTTGGTGCTGGGATAGTAGGTTGTGCCAGCACGGGAGTTTGATGGGTTCGCACACTGCCAGTCTGCGCAAGTGCGGGAACCATGGTTGTCTCGCCCACATGGGAGCAACTAGAATGTGCGTCGTTGATTCCCTGTGCATCTTGTTGACCAACTTCCTCATCAGAGGAGTGGGTGGAAAAGCGTAGGCAAACATTCCTGACCAGTTCATCCATAGGGCGTTCCCCTTGGAGCCTGGTTGGGGGAACCTGGATGCCAAGTCTGGGCATTGTCTGTTTTCGCTTGTGGCGAATAGGTCTATAGTGGGGAAACCCCATTGTGAGAAGAGGTCTCTTACGACATCTTCGTGTAGACACCATTCGTGTTTTCTGGGAGGGGATCTCTGCTCAAGGCGTCCGCTAGTGAATTGAGATCCCATGGAACATGTTGAGATGACAGGTAAATGTTCTGTCTGAGTGCCCATTTCCAAATTTTCTGGGCAAGCTTGGACAGATTTGGCGAACTAGTCCCTCCCTGTTTATGTAAAACATAGCGGTCGTGCTGTCTGTTAGGATCTGCACTGACAGGTTCAACAGGTGGGGTTCGAACGATTGAAGTGCTCTGAAGACTGCCAGAAGCTCTAGCAGCTTTATGTGATTCTTGGCCGCTGTGTGATACCAGAGACCCCGAGCTCTGTGGTGAAGGAGGTGTGCTCCCCACCCTGACAGGGACGCGTCTGTAGTGACTACGGCCTGTATCTCCGGGTCGTAAAAGGGTTTCCCGTTTGCCAGGTTCCCTCTTGTCCACTGGTGAAGTCTCTGTACTAGAGTTGGCGAAACGACCACTAGATCGTCCCACTGAACACTTGCCTGAGACCACTGTTTCACCAACCATTCCTGCATGGGTCACATGCGCAGGCGCGCGTGGCGAACCAGGTAAATACATGACGCCATCATGCCTAGCAAACATCGCTTTGCGCACCCTTATCTGGCGACCGGACTGATATTGAGGAATTTGCAGTAATAAGTTAAAATTCTTTCTTCTGATGGAAAGGCCAACCCCTCTTGGGTGTTTAGGATAGCTCCTAGGAACTGTTTGGAGGTGCTTGGCACCAGGCTTGATTTTTTTCTCGTTGACTGAAGCCCAATTGAAAGAGGAGGTTGATTGTTGTTTGGATGTTTTGTCTGCAAATCAGAGGTGATTCCCCTGTTGTGAGCCAGTCTTCCAAGTAAGGGTACACTGGGATTGCGGCTCCCCTGGGCAGGCGCGCTGCCACTACCGCCAGTACCTTTGTGAATACCCTTGGAGCCAAGGCTATTCCAAAGGGCAGCACCTTGAATTGTTAGTGCTTGTTCGCCATCTTGAAACGCAAGCATCTTCTGTGCGCTGGGAACATTGAAATATGAAAATAGGCATCTTTCATATCCAGTGTTGCCATGTAATCCCCATTTTTTTTTAGAAGCAGGATTACCTCTTGTAGCGTAGTCGCGCAGAACTTTTGTGGCTTGACATACTTGTTTGCAGGGTGCAAATCTAATACAGGGCACATTTTTAGATAGTTTTTTGGAAAAAGGAAGTAAGTTGAATAAATACCCCTGTTTACCTGGTTGGCTGGGACCACTTCTATGGCGTCCTTTAATAGAAGCACTGTTATTTCTTCTAGAAGGATCCGCCGATGTTCCTCTGAGTGGACTTTGTCTGGGGGGGGGGGGGGGGAGGGAGATGCATGGGAGAGTACCTGGAGCGGCATGTCACTTGCTCTGAGGTGGGGTGCCACCTCGAGCTGGGCGTCTGCCCAGATTACCACGACCTCTGAGTTGTCCTCGTGGATAGCCTTGAAAGGCTTGTCCTTGATTGTTGCCATGATTGTAACCTGATCCCCCTCTGTGAATTTTGGACACAAAAAGGGCCAAAATTACTGTTACCTCTTTGACCCGTAGGCTTGTTTGTGAGCTGAGCTAAAGATTTTAGAGTGTCATCCTTATCCTTTGCAAGTGTGTCTTCTACAGCCTTGCCGAAGAGCACATTAGGTTCCACTAGCATATTTATTAGGGTGGCTTGTGTTTCTGGCCTGAAGCCTGACTGGCGAAGCCATGCATGCCTCTTTACAATAGTCTCCTCTGCAATGACTCTCCCGGCATTGTCAGCTGCATCGAAATTTGACTTGAGGAGACAAGTAGATAAGGCCCTTCCGTCTGCTGCCACCTGAGCTAGTTGTGATTTAAGTGGCTCTAGGGCGGACGAAAGTAACGCGGAAACCTCCTCCCACTTATGGCAGTTATAATTTGCCAAAAGTGTAGCACTGTTGGCTATTCTCGTTTGGTAGGCCGCAGAAGAGGCGACCTTCTGCCCATTGCATAGGTCTTCTTGCTTTCCTTATCCAGTGGGGACTCGGAGGAAGCAAGGGGTGTGTCTGCTCTTTTCCTTGTGGTCATAACAACCAATGATCTGGTTTTAATTGGCCTCTTATGTATAAGAGGTCTGAAGGTGCAGGCCTGAACAGTTTTTCCACACGCGGGTTAACGGCCCGTGTAAGATTGGGTGTTTCTAAGGCAGGTTGAATTCTACGTTGCACCGATTTTAGCAGTGGTATAAACTGACCTACTGTCCTTCTGTCCCCCAATAGTTGTTCAGCTAAGTCTCGTTCTTCCTGTACCTCCTGTGTGTCAATACGGAAGTGTTCCGCCGCTTTGGCTAAGACTTCATTGAGGAGGGATGATTGTCAACAGGGGAATCTATCACTGGAGGGTCCGGATTAATAGGAGAATCTAAGGAGTACATGTTCGCCTCCTGGTCTGCGTCTGGGTCCTCATCATCCCCATAATAAAGTTGATCTGTATCCTCATCAATAAGTTGAGGGTCAGATGTTTCCATAAATGAAAGATCTTCTTGGTCTTCTGGATCTATCTCAGGGTCATATAGATCTATAACTCTGCTTTGTATGGGGATATCAGAGCGAGACCTCTTAGCAGGGGGTAGAGAGGCAGAGGTTTTAGAGCCAGAAGGGGCTGAGGAGGGAGGAGTGGATTGAAAACTTTGAAGGTAATGTGGATTTTTTCAAAGAAATTCACCATAAAGTTCCTTCTTCGCATAACCCTATAGTTATCTTGTGAAGACCATTCCTTTGAACTTGGGATTACAATGGGTTGAGTGGGAGTACCCATATCTTCATTAGTGGGCGGTATAACCTTTGGCCTAGAGTCCTTAGGTTTCTCTATGGGTTTGGACAATATTCCCTTTTGTGATGACCTGTGCCTAGTAGGACTCTTGCCCCTATGAGGGGTCTTAGAGGATTCTTATGGTGTTTTTCCCCACCCTGGGGCCCAGAGGAGTGTTTAACAGACTTTTTGGGGCCTGACGTTTTATCATATGATGAACGTCGAACTTCGGGTGTGGGAGCCGAGGCTTCATTCGCAGACGAACGGCCTTCGGAAGGAGTTTTTCGTGTGAAACCCTTGCCATCTTTCGACGTCTGAACCCGGTCATGTGGCTATCTGGAACGAGATTGCCCAGAGGACTGGGACTCTAGACTGTTCACGGGGTGTCAAACGTTGTCAAGTATTCGACTCATCTGTCGAATGGCGACTGGGGCTTATGTGCTTGGTGGTGTGTGCTTTAGTAGCGCTGACGCCGCGGGTGTAGTCCCCACAACATGGCCGCCGGCCTGTCCTATGGGGTCGGGGGCCTGCGCCTGAGTAGCCGAAGTTACTCCAATGCCCTTGCTGTCCGAAAGTACGGTGTTGCTGCCATCGCTGAAGGTTACCTCTACTTCCATGGCCTCGAGTTGCCTGGCGTAGTGAGCCCAGCATTTTGTGGAACGGTCCTGCAATGTTTTAGGATTGAAGAGCCTGCACGCTCGACAAGACGTTTCGACATGGTCTCTCAGGAGACACAAATTGTAAACTAAGTGTTTGTCGACCCAGGGGAATTTGCAATTACAATTAGGGCAAAACTTAAATGATCTATTTTCCATAATTATGGGTTATGGAAATGGCAGTTGGGAGAACAAAGTTTAGGAAGGGGAGAATATGAATTCTAAAATGGCCTACCCCCTCTCTCCATACTGTCTGGACCGAGGCCAGGGGCGGCCTACCAAGGCCGTACGGTCCGTCGCAATGGTCTCCAAAGGGCAGTTTTCTTTCTCTTTCCTCGGTGTGGTGTTACGGCAGTCGATGAAAGGATAGAAAGAAAAACTATCGTAATTATATACAGTCAACACTTATCGCCGAAAGGAACTCCGCTATACGCATCCGTCTAGCATGGCGGAAAAAAACAATCTGAGGGACCTCGACGCGTGAGGGATCATGGGTACAGTGGACGTCACACTAGGGATAGTATTACTGGCACGCCCTGTCAACGTCCCTTTTCGAGTTTCGAAAACAACAACTGTAATACTCCGCAGCTTCCACTAGATGTCGGCCTAAACTCCCCGTGTTTTATTTTTGCACAAAAGTACAGCTCACCATGTTTTTATTTTTCGCATATGAATGCATGTGCAACTCTTACTTTTGTTAGGTTTAGTACGCAGTGTAAAGCAGATGAAACTGCATTATTAAGTCTTGTGATTGTAAGGAGTTCGTTGCTATGAGCAAGAGCTCTGCCATTTTCGGCATAGTCCTCAAATAGAGCAATAAAGTGCTATTGTAGTGTACTAGGTCAGAGTTGTTAGCTGGAGGCATTTGATTGAATGTTGGCTCGGCCTGCAAACAGGCTGAGAGTCCACGGGCAGATGGGGAGGGGTGTGAGGTAATTGCCAGCTCTTTAGTCAAAGGGAAGAGTTTCTCATGGGATGAATGCCTGGTCCCAAGCAACAAATACTGGCTCATAACATTGAAAAGGCATACATAATGCGTGTGAAGGCTGCTGCGAGCATCCTCAGGCAGCCACAATAAAAATACCGAATAATATGTGTAAATTAACAGAAATGATGGTCCAGGAACGGTGATCAGCATTGGACCAGTCTAGAAAGCCATTAATCGCAGAAAGAGTGCTAGAAAGCAGTGTATCAGGGCTGGCAACATGTACCAAGATAGGGAGCTACGTGGTGAGCATGAGCAGACGGTGGGAGCAGGTAGTGAATAGAGGAAGTAAATGCAATGTTGCTTTGTTGCCTATTGGTCCAATTCGGTGGGACGTTGCAGCCCCAATTGTCCGAGGTAATATGGCCCAAATTAAATGAAGCCCTTTATCAAACTGTTTTCCCCGAGATGGGATTGGTGCATTCTTTTTTGGTTTATCAAGGCGGTGTGAGGATTCAGGAATGAAACTTGGACACAAGTTAGGCATGGTTTTGGCTAAATACTAATTGATAAATAAAAAGGGGTTGGGAAGTCAAGTTACTCACCGTAGTGACTACCTTACTCCTAATCCATAAACACCTTAGCTCCATACTTTCGGGACGGGACCGGAGCACTTTTGAAGCATCAAAAACGACTTTTTGCCCATCAGACCTTTTTGATCGCCACAGTCGAAAGACCATTAGCAAATAGAGGAAACCTTTTAGAGGGGAATGCGGGCAGGCGTATGGAGGAAAGGGGACCAAGGACTAGGAATAAGGTAGTCACTAGGGTGACTTTTTTTTATACTCCTCGCCCCGTCCCCTTTCCTCCATACTTGTGGAAGATTCCCAAGCACTAACCAAAGAAATGGGAGGATGGAGAAATCCCTTATTGGAGCAGGTTCTTAAGAACCGCCTGGCCAAACTGGGCATCTGCCAAGGAGCTGAGGTGAAGACAGTAGTGTCTACAAAAAGCAGAGGGAGAAGCCCACGTAGAAGCTTTTGTCATGAACTGCCAAGGGACATGTTTCTGGAAGGCAACAGCAGCTGCTTTGTCTCGAACCAAATGAGCATTGAACGCCCATTGGGGGCTGGAGGTCATGGACTGTGTATGCCTCTGAGATACATAAGGCCCATCGTGAAATGCAAGTCTTGGATTCAGGTTTCCCTTTTGGGTCTACAAAAGTAACAGCAGGGAGCTTCTGAAGCCATTTGTCATTTGGAGATAGAACTTCAGAGCTCTTTTGACATCCAGGTTATGGAGCACTCTCTCTGCATCCGAGACCGGGTTCGAAAAAAAAAACGTAAGGGATATTGACTGGTTTATGTGGAACTCCGAGACAATATTTGGAAGGAAAGAAGGATAAGCCCAAAGCACAACCATATCCTTGTGAAAGGTCAAGAACGGGTGTTCGCCAGAGAGCCTGAAGCTCACCAATTCATCTAGCAGATGTAACTGCTATTAAGAAGGCATCTTTCCAAGAGAGCTCCCAGACCTCCGTAGTGGGCAATGGTTCCAATGGTTTGTGACAGATCCCATTTTGGGTGTGGAGGCCTGACCGGAGGGAAAAGGTGAAGGAGACCTACAAAATGCCCTGTAATTACTGAGTTAGTCAGAGAGAAAGAACAATTATCTGTTGAAAGATAAGCTGCAACGGCTGAGAGAAGTTCTGCATGATAAGACGTGGATTCCAAAGGCTGCAAAGTCTGATATGAAAGAGAGGACACCGTCGACCAAAGCATGTTGAGGATCCAGCTGTTTATTGAGGCACCAATGACAGAAAGAAAACCATTTGCTTCTGTACTTGCGCGCCACCTGAATTATGCAGAGTGGTCTGAAGTCTTTGGCAGTCACCCATTTTTCGTTTGCTGGTCGAGACCGAGTCGGTCTACAGTGTGCATCGTGCTAGTGGGAGGACCCACGGCTTCTTCTAATACAGACAGTGTTAGGGAGAATTCTCTTATAAGGCTAATTTCCCAAACCTAGTGAGTCCCCCAGCAGCTTTGCTGGATTTTCTGGGGTTTGTTTTTTTCTCTTGCTAAGAGTGAGACTCTTTTCCTCCCACTCTTAGGCATGATTTGAGGTATGTCTTTGACTCTGTGTGTGCTTATGGGCTATGGGGTTTTCTTTTTACTCCATGGGTATCATCTATTTTTTATGTGCATGTTGCACAGCATCCTCAGTGCAGTAACACAGGGGTGTCATCGTGACCCCCAAACATAGACTCCATACCCTGGGACTGACTACTGTCTCCCAAGGCATGTAAAGTCACCATTGACTTTACTAGTCCTAAATTGTGAACAGAACCAGCACAAACCATTGTGGAAGTACTGGAAGGGGTTAATTATATTGCCCCTGGGTCTGTTTTCAAGGGGGCACTGTCCAGTCCTCCCTTGTCGAGTTTCTGATTGGTGGCAGTGGTTACCACGCAAAATACTCCACCATAATATACTCTATGGGATTTTCCCATTGATTTTAAACGCCCCACTTCTTGGTGCAATGTTAAAGATACCGCTGGTTTATTTATTTAATATTAAATTAACGGTTGAGTCTTTTTGGCAGAACTCTTTTCAAAAATGGCATTCGTGTCTGTCTCTGTAACTCTGACCAAGGTTGAGCCCTTTTTAAAAAAAAAAAAAAAATTCTTCAACAAACACTGCAAACATTGGACGTTCATGATCAAATTTCAGACATCATATTATTGCTCTCCTCTGTCCTCCCCCTCCCATCCCACAAACTTGAGCCGTCGTATCTGTGCCACCACCTTGGCATCTACAGATGATTCGGTTATTGCCAACACCTCCCGGTTTTCCGCATCCTGATCCACCTGGGGGGGGATTTGCCATTGAGGCCACCAGCTGTCTCCAGGCTATCAGGGGGCCTACCTCTTCCTCTCCCCCACTCGCGACTGCTTCATATCAGACCGTGGTTTCTGCTTCAGCCCATTTCAGGAGGTCCGCCCACCACATCTCCACTCTAGGCTTTCCAGCTCATCGTAATTCTGCGTTTGGCCAGGATATAGACAAGGTCTTTCATTTTACTGATATGTTTTAGATTACGTGGCCTAGGAAAACTCCCCAGCATGCATGCCCAAGCAGATCCCACGTCCAGCACTACCCCCCGGCTGGCCAATCTCCTTTACAGTTCTACCAGAATGTCCCCACCTCTGGGCAAGCCCAGAACATGTGTAGCAACCCAGCCTTTTCCTCCCCACACCTAGGGCATTTCTGTCTGGTCGAGCCACCAAACCTGGCTATTCTGCCGGGGGTCAAGTAGGCTCTGTGGGTGACATACAGCTGGATCTGCTGAAGTCTTGCGTTCCGGGACACCTTCTTATGGTAACTTTGGGCTCTGTCCCACTGTCCCTCTGTCATGGGTCCTCCCACCTCCTCCTCCCAGTCAAGACTCAATTGGAGCAACTCCTTCCCCGCTTTTGCGCTCAAGAGCTCATATATCCGAGATATTTCGTGCCCACTCTCCGAAAACATCATACATCATTTCTACAGAGGAGTCAGGTTCTTCCGCCAGCACCGTCTCAGGCCACCTCCCCCGTTTCATGATCCTGGTGTAGGTGATGTATTGGCCTCTATGTACCACTGTCTCCTCCAGCAACTTCTCGAATTCCACCGTCTCCCCCTCCTGCCATATGTCCCCCAGAGTGGCCAGGCCCACCGGTTCCCAGTATCTGCGGACCCCTTTGATCAGCTGGGAGTCTTCCCCACATAATGCCACCAACGGGACCTGCTGAGAGAGCGGGTCCGGGTCACCCACCGTTCTCCATGCTCTACGCCAGACCTCCCAGCCCAGCCCAGCAGTCTCCCCTTCTCTGCCACTTTCGTTTTATTCAATCACACCGTTTCTTTTAAGAAGTATGGGGCTGGGGTGCCTTGTAGGAGCCTGGTCTCTGCAGATTCCTCTTCCGACAACCATCTCTCTACTTATGATAATTGTCCTGCCAAGTGGTATAGTTCAAAATTCGGCAGGTTTATGCCCCCCTTGTCACACGAGTTTTGTAATTTCCAGAGGGCCACCCTATTTCTAGAATTGTGCCATATGAAGTCCCTGCACAGGCTATGGAGCTTAGCAAAAAAGCATTTGGGGAGCAGATATGGTATGTTTACGAAGTGCAGTAGTCTGGGCAAGACCACCATGTTGAGCAGCGCTGCCCTTCCCATCATGGCATGGGGTAATCTGGCCCAAAACACCATGCTATTTCTTATACCTGCAACAGCTTCCTCTGTATTGTGTTTGTTTTCCGCTTCTAACTTGTGGTATATGCTTATGCCTTAGTATCTGAACGTCTCCGTCTGCCAGGGTATTTGTAAAATGGGCAAGTTTTTTAGTGGAACGTTTTTGTACCTTCCCAGGGGGAATACGCTGGACTTCCCGGGGTTCACCAATATGCCCGAAAGGGCAGCATAGCGGTCCATCACCTCCAACGCATATTGCAAGTTCTCCTCTGGGAAGCGCCGATAGCGGAGCATGTCATCTGCGTACAGTGATATTAGGTGTGTTCCCTATAGTGCGCACACCCACCTCCCCATATTGTTACCCGAGGCAAATAGCTAACGGCTCCAATGCAAGTATATATAATGGACGACCAGGGACATACCCATCTAGTCGCTCTACTAAGTTGCCATTTATCTAAAATTATAGCGCCTGTCCTGACTCTTGCAGTTGGGGAGCTATATAACATCTTGACCCATCTAATATATCCCGGTCCTATCCCGTATCCTTTCAGGGTCGTTATCATCTATGGCCACCTCACCAGTCAAACGCCTTGACCGCATCCAATGACACTATGGCTAGCTCGCCCGGGTCATTCTTTGTTTGGTCCATGATATGGTGCAGCCTCCTGTGATTGTCAGCGATATTCCTGCCTGGAACACAGCCTGTCTGATCTGGATGTATTAGTTTACCAATTACTCACTTTAGCCTATTTTCCAGCACTGCTGTGAGTATTTTGCCATCTTGGTTAAGCATTGATAGCGGCCTATATGGCCCACAGTCCACATTCGGCTTTCCCGGTTTCAAGAGTGGGATGATCACTGCCTCGCGGAGAGACTCCGGCAGCTCCCCCTGTTCGTGACCTCATTGAACGTGGCCAGAAGCAGTTGGAGTAACTCTTGCTTATACGCTTTGTAGAATTCGCTAGGCAATCCATCCGACCCAGACGCTTTGCGCGTGGACAAGTGTTGGATCACTGCATCCAGTTCATCTAAGGTGATTGGGGCTTCCAGGTCCGCCCTCTCTAAGTCGTCTAAAGTGGGTAGCCCGATATCTTCGATTGTTTCCAGAATCTCCTGGCCCATATCTTCTCCCACGTCCTCATACAAACGTTTGTAATATTTGTGGAACTCCTCATTTACCCCCTCCTGGGAATTGCGGATCTGGCAATCCGCATCCCTAACTTCTCTAATCACCTGCCGGGGTGTCTCATTTTTGTATAACCAGGCCAGTAGTCTGCCGGGTTTATCTCCACCCGCATGTTGCCTCTCGATGTATTTCTTATTATAATAATAATAATAATAATAATAATTTGGCATTTATATAGCGCTACGAACCCTCAGGTATCTGAGCGCTGCTTATTATTACCCACAGTGTGTGGTGCTCATTTATCGACCTCGGAAGGATGAAAGGCTCAGTTTGGCCCTGCCGGGATTCGAACCTGCGTTAGCAGGCTCTGCACAGATGCCAAGGCGAGCGCTCTACTCGCTGTGCCACTTGACCGGCTAATTTAGCTTACATAATCTATCCCAGAGTTCGCTACTAGCCTCTTGCAAATCTCTCATCTTGGCACTATCCTCGCGGGTGGTTTCCCCCTTTCGCATCAGGTCCTCCAGCTCCCTTTCAGTATCCCGTAATTTTTGTTCTATCCCCCCTTGGAGCCCTTTAGATTTTGATATGGCTACCCCTCGCACCACTACCTTAAATGCCTCCCATACCGTTCCCATAGATCTTACGCTTCCTGTATTTATATCAAAATATTCCTCTATGGCCTCCCTCAGGTCTTCCCGGAATCCCGGATCCTGCAGGGCCTCTGCTCTAAGCCTCCACGTCGGGACACATGATCTGGGGGGGCGATGTCACCACTCCAGGACCAAAGGTGAATAGTCCAACAGTACTCTGGCTTTATATTCTGCCCCCAGTGTGTAGGTCATGTGGCGCGGCATAGTGCGAGTATTGCTGTCCTTTGGATGTAGCCGCCTCCACACATCCTCCAGACCAAGCTCTACCAACAGTGTCCCCAACGCTTTGGCCGCTGGCACTGGTTTCAGTGTCTTGCTGTCTGACCTGTCCATCCCGGGGTCCAGGGTGCAGTTGAAATCACCTCCCTACAGTATTGCACCACCCAGTAGGGGGCTAACTACTATATAGGGACCTAAAATAGGCTGCAGTATCATGATTGGGGGCATACAAGTTTATGATGTTCATGTCTCTGTTTTCGAGGAGTCCCACCATCACCACCATTCTGCCCTCCGGGTCTGTTGTCAAACGAAGCAACTGAAACGGCACGTGCGGTGCCACCCATGTCACCACCCCCATCGCATATGCCGAGTATGTGGCACCTGTAACGCTACCCTTCCATTTCCTCTTCACCACCTCCAGTTTCTCTTTTGTGAGTTGGGTTTCCTGTAGCAAAGCTACATCCACCCTCATTCTCTTCAGATACATCATTATTTTATTGCGCTTCAAATAACTTAAGGCCCCGCACATTCCAGGTCACTACTCTGAGGTTACCCGATGCCATTGTTACACTGTCCGCTCTCATCCCTCCCCTTCCTGTGTCCTCTTCGGTGGCTTGTAATCCGGCTCATTCCTCTCCCCCCCCGCCCCCCCCCACTTCCCCAACCTTGCCCCACTGCGCACAACTCTTCCCCACCCCCCTCCCTACTCAACCCCAACAAATGCCTAGCTCCATCCCTGGATCTCAGGCCCACCCGCATCTGGTCCTGTCTCGCGACTCAGAATGCAAGGACCCCGCAGGCGTCACCAAACTAGTAGTGACCTAAGTAAGCATAAAGCTGAGGGGGGGTTCAAGGGTCTTTTCCCTGGAGCTCCCGCTCATATGATTGGGATTATTCAGTTCAACCGGATCTTACAAAAATATATACTGTCCAAGCAGCACCATCCCAGAGTCTCATTCAGTGCTATATTCTAGTCCCAGTATCTTACGATCTGTCACCGAGGGTGCCACAGCCTCATGTTACTTATCTTCTGGATATCCGACTCCTGGGGGCGACTCTGCATGTCTAGCCAGTCCATAGCATCCTCTGGCGTTTCGAAAAACAAAGTTTTGTTCTTGTGGAACACCTTCAGCTTGGCCAGGTAAAGCAGCATGCATCTCTGACCTGTTTCTCTCAGTCTCCTTTTCACCGCTCTGAAGTTCATTCTGCTACGCTGTACCTGCAAGGTATAGTCTGGGTATGCAGTGATTTTGGCGGGCCCCCTCTCAATCGTTCCAGCCTTCCGGAAGAATTAGATTATCTTTTCCCGATCTCGGTAATTCAGAATTTTAGCGATCACTGGCCTGGAAGGTGCCCCTGGGGGTGGTCTTGTTGTCAAAACCCTGTGCGCTCTTTCCACAGCAAACCCCTGGGTCAAGCCCCCCCCAGTTATCTCCTGCAATAACATGGTTTCCACATATTCCGTTGGGTTAGGCCCTTCCATTCCTTCTGGCAGACCAACTATGTGGATGTTGTTGCGTCTAGCCCGTCCTTCCGCTTCCTCCGCTCTATTCTCCAGGTTGCCTACTCGCTGTACCAGGGCATGTATTTCCGTTCTTTGGGTGGCACAGTCTGCGGTGTTCGGGGCCATATCCTTCTCCAGATTTCAAGTGCGCTCCGCAAGCGATCTCACATCTTGTCTAAGCAAATTCATGTCCTCCTGGACTGCTCCGACCTTAAGATCTAATGCCACTTTGTTCGTTCATAGCCAGACCCAGTTTGGTCTCCCAGGCAACTTTCAGGTCTGCAATTGCCGCCAGCACCTCCTGGATAGTGCCCCGGGCCTCCTCAGTCACAGTAGTGGTTTTGTCCTTGCTCCGGGCTCCTTCCGCCCCAGGAGAAGTCTTTGCATAAGCCTCCAGCATGGGCTGCTTGCTCTTCGGTCTTATTACTTTGTTCGACATTATGCTGTACCGCCTGCGTATGTGTTGGCGCAGCTGCCTCTCTTGCGAGGGTCCACTTGGTGTAATGCTGTTCCGGAGGCTAGGGCTTGATGACCTTGTTGGGGGACCTCCCCTGCTGCCTGCTGCACTCTAGGAATGGGCTGTGTCCTCCCACGTATGTGCGCCCACTTGTTACCATTCAGCTGGCCCTCTGGTGGTCTGAAGCTTCTGCTCTTTTTACCCCTTTCTTAGCCGGGATCTGTCCGGGCCCCGCAGTCTTCAAGCTCACAGCCGTGTCTCTGGCTTCAATGTACAGCCCAGTATCAGTATAAGCTCCATCTCGCCCTACTCATAGGTAGTGGGGCATCCCAGGGCTCGTACTCGTGCAGGCAGCTTATGTGTATTGTGCCTCGGCACCACGTGCATGGCTCCCGAGATGCGGCGTCATTGTTATTACAATTTTTTTTTCTTTTTTCTCCTTTTCCCAGCGAGTCCCCCAAAGAGTCATGCCATCAAAAATCCAGCCGCAGCCCCGAGCGGGGAGAAATCCGTGCGGTGGCGCTCTCCTGAGCTACCTCCGCCACTTGTCATTGTCGTGTCGCCTCTGAGAGGCCTGGCTGCGCACCACCCTCAGGGCGCACTACCCTCAGGGCGCACCACCCATTCGGCCAGGCTGCTGCATCCAGGGAGGCTATCCCCCTTGTCCTTTTTGCACCTTACGCTGGTGCGCTCCCGTCGGGCCCTGCCCTGCAGGGTCCCTGCAGGGAGACCTCCTGTCTGTCTGCCCTCACAGGGGCTGGCACCCCCAACGTGCACAGCCCACCTGGCTCACACCCTGTGTGAGCTCTTCACGACTGGGCATCCCGTTGACAGGTGCACGCGCCCGGCAGGCACTGCTACAGCTGGCGTTTCCTCGGAGCACCCGCCGCCTGCAACACCATCAGGTGCGCGCCGCTTCAGGACACCGGCCTCCCACAGCCCGCGAACACTGGCCAGGGCCAGCGCTCCACTCTTCATGCGGCCCCCTCAGCTTTATCCCAGCGGGGGCTCCGCAGTCTCTGGGCGGATTAGTTTCAGGCCGCCTCTCAACCCCGCCCGCGGTGTAGGCTATGCAGCCCAGGGTGATCCACCGCCACCTTCCACTGTTTCCCCGGCGATGAAGTCCGGGGTCCTCCGCCACCCGACTGCAGCCTCCAACGCCGACGCTCACCTCCTTGGTCCGACGGGCCGCTTCCAGCCGGGCTCAGCGCCAGGATTTCGCTGCTGGGTTCTATACTTGCCGCAAAGCTGCAGCGGGTGCCTCCGCGGCGCCAGCCACCTCTGTCCGCGGCTGTGATGTTACGGTCAGTTTATGACCCTTTGTGTGCCGCCGCCATTTTGGTTGCCCCTTCAGTTTCGGGTGCTCGACCGACTCCTTTCGGCCACAGCTCCCCTCAATCACCGGCGATCAGCCTCGCACTGCATACAGTGTGTGCCCTGGACATGCGTCTCCGGGTGTGCTGCCAGTATGCTATATCACCCGCATTCTCCCTTAATTCATAGGATCAGTAAAGGATCAGGGGGAGCTCCGGAAAGATGTGTCCCTTCATGTAGCCATCAAGCCACGCCCCCCGACCAAGGTCGAGCACTTTGTTCCACTTTTTGGCGGGCTTCTCCACAGAAGCCCTCCAAATGGTGCCACTCTGTCTGGGTTCCACAGGATGGGTGGGGAGGGGAATTGGCACCCTGGACTGCGTTGCCTTACAACTCAAGTCGCACTCTGTTCTGATTGGGCCAGTGGTGAGCCGCCCGGCTCACCAATTAGCATGTTTGAGTGACAGCTAGGCTGTTGAATGGGGGTTTTTCTGCATAGAAGCAGGGGCTTTGGGACTGGAACTTCAGAAGTCACCACAGGACCTAAGAATCCGAAGAGGGAAGAAGCTGAGCCATCTGCAACGACACCACCGGTGAAGCCCTGCAGCAACTACCTCACCACTTTCCCCGACGACAAGAGAAGATCTTCTGCTGGACGAGTCTTCTTCCTCTGAGCTGGTGGGACCAACCAGTTCACCCCTTTCACCTTCCAAAGATGTCTCTTGGTCGAATCGCCCGTGCCAAGCACCCCGGCGGCCGGATAGCCAAGCTTCACCACTTTGCCCACGAATAAAAGGAACGCACCCTTTACCGACGAAACTCTGCGGCTGGTTTCATCCCTGTGCAGTGCAACAACTCCATGTTTCCTCCTCGACAAGATCCTCTCTTCCCCTGGTCGAAACAATGAACTGCAACCACTGCCAAGAACAACTGCCAAAGCTGGAGCTTCCTCTCTCTTTAAGGTACTATGTCCTGCCTGGCCACCCTTTCTTCGGCTTGCCCAAGGTGACCCTTAAATCCTTGGCTTTCCAACTGGGTTGGCCCCAGACCTTCTAACTTTACCTTCTTGAACCACCCCAACCTCTTTTGAACATTCTGCAAAGACTTTTAATGCATTTTAAACCGTGTGATCCTGGGCACATTTTGCTTTGCTCCATTTAAAGTGGGCCTGGCCTATGAACTTTGGCTCTACAGTATATACTGCCTTTATTCCCTTGCTGAGAACTCCTAAAAGTGTTGGGACCTGTTTTATTTCTATGCTCTGCCCTTTTCTCTCCCTTTAACTGAACTATTGGAGTGCCATCAGGTTACGCGCTCACATCCGTTTAACAAATCGTGGTGTTTTAACTCTGACTTGTCTGATAGTTATCAAGGGAGGGGTGTATACTTTACCTGACTGTTTTAACTTGCTTTTGATTTAGAGTGCTTGTATATTACCTAAAGTGTGTTTTAAATAAATAATTATATACTTTTTATACAAAGCTCTGGTCAGTGTTTGTTTGCCCTACTGTGTTTTTAGCCCTATTGTGTATACTCTATATACTGCCCTACTCTTCTTGAGAGAAGTCTGACTGCTCAGCCACAGCTACCAGGTAAATCTGGATGGTGCAGACTGCTACCAATTGGGTTTACTGCTTACTCCTGTAGTCTTAATCTTTTCACAGTGTTCCCTAAGGGAACTGCACAGGATTCTGCCTAACAGACCTTAGCCGCGGAGCGGCCTCGGAGTGGACTGCAGTCTTTGGCAGTCTGTGGCTGTTTGGAATGGAGGACAACATTTGGTTGGTCCGCAGCGGCCGCCCGCGCTGCACTGAAGGGGATGCGCGTCTGCCACTCCCCAAACATTTGCTGACGAACTCGCTGACTCCACCACTCCCACCTCAGGTAAGAGTGTGTGTGTGCGAAGTATGGGGCCGCGGAAAAAAGGCTGCAGGGGCCAGTCAGCCTCTGTGCTTACATCCAATACACTCGAAACAGTTAACGGACTTGAAGAAAATAGAAAGACCTACAGAGGAGATCCTTTGTAAACAATGTGCCCATCGAAGCTGGTCTGAAATCCCCCGCGCCTCTAGCCTGAGCAGCATCAGTGACTACAATAGTCTTTCAGACTGCCTCGCAATGAAGCCCTCAGCACACTTCAGAAGTCGTGGACAGGGGCGGGGGGACTTTCTTTAGCTAGTGAACAGCTGACATCTGTTGAACTAAAAGGCAGTCCTTTGCAGATCCACACTAATCTTAGCTATGATACTTCCTCTACTTCATAACTATTCCTTATCCCACCTCCCTCTCAAAAAACTCCCACCACTTTTTCATCCACCCCTCTCACTCACCATGACCTTCACTGCCCATGAAGCCCAGAATCAGGCACTCATGCTCAGCCAGCCATTAGCCAGCCACTCAGCCCACTAGAATGGATTAGACGATTCGCTGCACCTCCTACACCTTGGAACCCATACCCAGTGAAGGACAGAAACCTGATACTTGGCTCCCGGTTCCTACCCCTTAGGACACCTAACAAAAAACACCCCCCTCACTCTCATCCTAACCAACCATAATCCAGCCCTATGCACATCCTGGATAACACCCAAAAAAAACTACCAGCACAGTTGAACACCCTTTGATTAGAGGTGCTCTCATCAATGCCCGGTCACTGGCGCCCATGCGCTTGACATTGCAGACCTTATCTCGACTAACAACCTTCACTTCCTGGCTGTTACTGAAACCTGGCTGCATCAGGCAGCAAGCCCTGCTCTGTCCCTAGCCATCCCAGAGGATTACTCAATATTAAGGAAAACAGGCACGGGTAAAGGAGGAGGAGTAGCCTTTATCGCCACAACATCCCTTGGCCTTTGAACAACCCCCTCGTCCAGCTTACAGTCCGCCGACCTCCTGTAAGTCAAGTTCCAACTCTCTGCAGGACAAACTATCCTTATAGACCTCCAGGTCTCATCTCCTCATTTGAGGAAGACATACCCGACCTCCTGTCTAGTAACACCAAAACTGGATCTCAAATCGTCCTACTTGGGGATTTAATCTTGGGACTCGGCGAACCCAATGACACTAATGCGCTATCCCTAGAAAATACCACCTCCCGAATAGGGTTCAAGCACAGGGTCACAGCACCAACACAAGGCAGAACCTTGGATTGGTTGGCGGATCACAACTGCTCCATCTCCATCCTTAATAATAAGCCATTTGCCTGGTCAGACCACCATGTCATCTCTTTCTCCAACCAAGGGAAGGGGCAGCCGAACACCTTACTGGCTACCTTCCCACAAACCCTCTCAAGGAATAACCAAAACATCACCTTGCAAAGTCCTCACCCGCTAATCCACAATATCCTTGCCCCTGCAAACTATGCCAACCTAGATGTGGATAAACTTGCTGACCTCTATAATAAAACACTTGAATCAGCAGTAGATATTATCGCTCCTATCAAACTTACTAAAGCCAAACCAGCAGCCCACTTGAACAAATGGTTCACTCCTGAGCTCAAAATCCTTCCGAACGCCAAACTAATGGCAGAAGCCACCTGGAGAAAAACGTCTAACCCGGCCAACAAAACACTATTCACAATAGCGGCCACCACTTACAAATCCTCTATCCTCAGAGCCAAAAAAAAGAGACCTATGACAACAGAATTGACAATGCCAAATCAAGAACAGAGCTCTTCACTATCCTCAGGGAACTCGAGTCCCCCTCACATACAGAAACCTGCGTGAAAGATGCCAACTGGTGTGAGAGAATCCAAAAAGTCTTGGAAGACAAAATTGCCATGCTACAATCTACGATTGAACAGAAAAGGATTTGCCTAGCCAAAAAAGCAAACTCTCCACTACCTCCCACTTCTAAAACTCCCAACCTGCCCTCCCTTCTCTTTCGCCCCTGTCGCAATGAAAGAAGTGGAAAGCATCATCAAAGGCCCCAAGCCTTCAAGATGCCAAGGGGACTCCTGCCCAGCCTCCATCATTCAGGAAGGCACCAACGAACTGGCCCCTTTCATAACAGCCCTAATCAACGCTTCCTTCAACACAAGCTCAGTCCCTAGCAGCCTTAAGGAGGCTTGGCTTGCCTCTCCTATAAAAAAAGGAACCTAGACTCTAACAACCCCACTAATTACAGGCCAATCACCACCGTCCCCCTACATCCTAAAGATCTTAGAGTGGCCTACTTGCAAATCCAGAAGCACCTGGAAGAGAACAACCTTTTGGGCCTTAGACAATTTGGCTTCAGGCCAAGGAACGGAACAGAGACAGCCCTTCTGGACTTAAACATTCAGATGGATAAGGCAAAGGACAAGGGCAATATAGCTATTCTCCTGCTGCTTGACGTTTCGGCAGCCTTCAACCTCGTTGACCACAAGATCCTCACAGAACATCTGACGGCCTCAGATGCATTCTCCAGTCAGGCGACCACCTGGGTCCAATCCTTCCTATCCGACCGAACCACCCGGGTCTTCTCGCCGGGGGCTTCAGCCCACCCCATCCTTTGTGGCGTCCCTCAAGGTTTGAGCGTCTCACCGACCTTATACAATATCTTCACAAAGCTATTGTTCGACCACCTTGATAACCTGGGTGTCAAACTATGCTGACGATACCCAGGTTCTCATCACCCTATCAGGTTGCTATGAAGAGGACTCAGATGGATTAACAACCTCTACCTGCAGATCCAAGCCTGGATGGCAGAACACGTCTTACGTCCCAACGACAAGAAAACTAAACTTCTCGTTGGCTCTCAACCACGGCTAAACAAACTGGACCCCCTCTACACCTCTATGAACATAGATGGTAATTTAATCACAGTGGCCAAAGAAATCAAAACCCTAGGGGCTTATTAAGATTCCACACACTCGCTCAAAAAACAGGTAAACGCCACAGCCTCCTCCACAGTTTACACCAATAAGCTCATCAATGCCTGCAAAGCCTTCCTCTCACCTTCCAGTTGCATTACACTAGCCAGAGCGTTAGTGCTCTCAAAAATCGACTATTGCAATACTCTCTTCCTTGGCACTTCAGAGCGCAATCTGAAAAAACTGCAAGTGCTGCGGAATAATGCCCTCAGAGCGGCTCCGCGTATCCCGCGGCACGCACACATCTCCAGTTTCAGACAAGATGCCCCTTGGCTCCCTGTACGAGACAGAATCCCCCTTAGATCACGCGTCGTCATCCATAAATGCCTCTCTAATAACGCCCCCAAGTACCTGGCAGACAAGTTCAAACACTTCAGCCAGACCAACCAGAACGCTGTATTCTCACTGCCTATCCATCCCCAAATTGTCTCTAAAAAAAAAAGCAGGCGGGTCCAGCTTCCCGGTCCTAGCTGCCAAACAATGGAACGCTATACCTTTGAACCTTAGAGCAGAACCTTCCTTATCGACCTTCAAAGCAAAAACTAAGGCTTGGCTCGCCAACAAGAACTCTCCCATTGTCTGACATACTAATGTCCTACCACTGCATTTTCTCCTGTGTCTGCCCCTCGACCACCACGTAACCCAGTCATTTGCACTTACTGTCATTATATTGTACGTCTATAATCTGCTGTAACCTGCTTCTAAGTCTCTGGCGCCCAGTTACCTCAGGGTTCGTTGCGCGCTATAAATACACTCAGGCCCCTCCGACGGAATGTCTTGACGACTCACATCATTTCCCAATAGAGGTTTCAGTGGAGCAAGACTTGGACGCTTTGCAGCAACCCTCCCAAACCTCCATCAAACCATCTGCGCCCCAAGCTAATAAAACGATAAGTATTGAAGTGCATCCGTGGTTGGAAGTTGACGACTTAATCCCACCGGGAGACCACTCATACGCGGTATACTCGGAGGAAGTCGGCAGGGAAGACGCCCCAGAAAAATTAAAACATCAAGATGAAAAGGGGAAGCCCGGGGAACAAAGGAAGGTGAGGCTGGTTGATAAACCCCCCAGAGGGGGAAGGGGTGAATCCAGGGCGTATAGAAAAGGAGAATGGTGTTCACTCACCTCACCAAGCAGGGCTCGGAAGATCCTCCACTGCGAATGAGCAAGGCAAACTTCATCAAAAGAAAAAGAAGACAGATATGGGTGGCCACAAATTGCATAATGCGCAGCAACGTAAAGGAAAAAAGCCTAGCAAGAAATTAAGAAATGCTCCAAAGCAAGCGAAATGCCAGCTGAGCAACTTGCATCCCTATTCTGCGCAGCAGAAACTAGCTATATCAAATACGCTGCAATTTTTTTTTTTTTTTAAAGTTAAATGGTGGCTAATGTGTTGGATAATGAAATTACAGATGCTGAATTGATTGAAGGAGCTGAAGCCATGATTGCCCCTTCATCGCCTAACAGATTGTCCATTATCGATCTTTCCTCAGAAAATAAAGAAAAATCGGGGGTAAACTACAGAAGAAACACAAGTAATATATGACGAGAAGGGGAGCAAAATGGCCTCCCTTGAAGAAAAAAAAAAAGACACCTCTAGTGCAGAGATGGCATTTTGGGAAACCATGAACCAAAGCACATAGTGATAAAGAGGCTCCATCTACTATATCTAAGACATTTTCTTCATCAGAGTTGGAGGCCTTCAAAGGCTTGATGCCCTCAATAGACCCGTTAACATCAGAGGACAAGGGCGTAAATTAATCATCGCCCAATTCTGTATCGAGAGACAAAAAGATACTTTTTTTAATGTAGCGGGATTACCTGCCTATGGAAAATGAGATTGACAACACATCAAGATCTATGTGCAGTCAATCTATTTTGGAGGAATTAAATAACCCCTTGGGGGTCAGCCCTTGCTCAGTAAATAGACCAAGGAAGGAGAAAAATGAGCAACAGGCAAGAGAGCTAGTGAAGAGCAAAAGTACGGAATTTGTCCCGCATTGCAGGACATCCCTTGAGAGAACTCCACTAACAGACGCTTAAGTGAAATTGCCACGCCTACAACAAGAGATACACCCTCTAAAAAGCCATACCCAACGTCTATAATGTCGACGGTCACAATAGCTTTAGCAGCCTTTTGTAAGCTGTACGAGTCATTGAATGACATTTTGAAAGACCACACTTCACTTACGGCTTTAATGCACACAAAATGTCCTATCTTGAAGGCTATGTGATAGTGGGGGGGGGGGGGGGGGGGGGGGGAATAGATGCATTTAATAAAAAAAAATTACAGAGTAGAGACAAATTAACTCCAATAACAAAGAATGCTCAAACTGAATACGTGGCCCCTGACATTATGAAAATGCCCAATTCAACGGTGGCTACACACAGAAGATCTGAGAGTAGTAAGTCCAGCCATGGAGGTTGTGGCAACAACCACATTGAGCGTGCAAAGATCGGTACCTCTAAACGATAAAAGACCAGACAAACAATGTGAAGAAGTCAAAAAAGAAAAACCCAGAATTCCATCCCTCGGGGGAGACACCCTCGGAGAAGAAATTCAAGACAAACGGTGCCGTTCTTTGTCCTTTATCTACCCATTGTGACATAACTCACCTACCTCTGCATGAAGTCCCTAAAAGATTGTGCGGTGAGGCCAAAGGTGGTGAATCAGCCTCATCATATGGAATTTTTTCAAAGAGACTCTATGGCACCCAAGGCGATAAATTGAGGAAAGATGCAATCAGTAACTCGCACAGGGAACATTGAAAAGGTGACATCCCGCAAGGCCACAAGGGCGATCCCTCAGTGGTATTAAAAGTTTCCAGAAGAGAAGTACAAATTATTCAAAAGACAATCCCTGATCCTTTGACTAAGGGAAAGAAGGAAAAAATAGCTGTGGTTTCCGAAGAAGAGTCTGTAGACCTTATGAACATGAGTCTATACACGATTGAGGACTCGGAATCAGAGTTTATAACAGCGCCTCAAATTAAAAGAAAAGCAGAGGCCCTGACGGACGCAGATGCCATTGATGAACATAAAAAGAAAGTCTTCGTCCGGGCTTCTCTGTCACCACCCTTCCTGACAATCGCTGACAGATGTAAACTAGTACATGGCGATCACGCTCCTCTTGTTCGAAAAAAAACAGAAAAAAAAAGAGCTAGGATGGTCGAACGCCGGCACCTTCCCAAGTCTGAACAAATTTTGGAGTAGCGATGCAGTCGCGATGGGAGAATTGCAGACCCTTGCCCAGAAAATCTCACGTGAGCGATAAACCTTTAAAAGACTCCCCTGATAATCTAAAGAAATTGAGAGGTGCGGGGAGTGGGGAAGGAAGAGATCCGTAAACATAATACTGATCCAACTTTAAAAGAAGGAAATAAGGAAGACGAAAGAACAAATGTTCCCATAAAAAAAGCGTGAGTGAAGAAAATATTTGACACTAGAATAGTCAAGCTGGAAAGAATATCAAATAAGAAGGATAACCTAATCCTAAATTGTCATACCTTGTTGAAACTATGCAACCATATACCAAGCCTAAGATGTCTACATTCTGAAGACAAAGATAGCAGAGCCTGCGTACGAAGATCACAAAGATGCCCATTTTCTCCACATTGTTCCACCAAAAGTAAAACACTTATTGAGAAAAGCTACAGAGAATTTTCGAACACTGGGCTATGACCTCGCTGAAGTCCATCTAGAGGGGGTCTAACAAAACAACCAAAAAGGACTGACAATGGCGATTAAGGAGGGCCCCCCTGAGATCTCATCCCGTAAAGCAAACAAGTCAGCCTTCAAGATCTCCAAGGCAGGATAACGAGGGAGACTTCAGAGCCCGAGATCATGACCATAGACAAGTGTTTTTGTCAAAAAACTGTCGGGGGAAGAGGTCTCCAACAAAAGAGCAATCCCCATCCGAGGTATTTTTGAAATCATCAAAAGAGAAATTGAAGGGGAGCAGAATGTAATGCTCACCGACTGGAGGGCAAAAAAAAATCGGCTGCTGCTGGACAGCATAGGAAGTACAGAGGAATATCTGATCAAACAAATCCAACATATAAGTCAACAAGAAGCTACTGGAGTTCGACTGGATTGAAACACAGGATGAAGCCACCGGCTACGTACTTACCAAAGATTTCCCAGTAAGACCTAAAAAACGGAATGAGTTTACTCCTAACCTAGCCAAATTTCCAGACCAACGAACTCGTCAAAGTTTTCTTCGGATCCGTCTGAACTGGAGTACAAATAAGATTCTAGCAATAAGAGGTTTAGCAACCTCCAATAAATGTCGCTTTTGCGAGAATCCACATCAGGTGGAGGCCACAAGACATCTCCTTCCAATATGCCTAGGAGTGACTGAAGAAAAACACCTGGCTTGGCCAACTCCTCAAGGATCTCCAAGTCTACAGTGAACAAGAATGGTGGGCTCGCCCAATGAGCGGCGAAAAGATGGGTAATAGCAGTTGTGGGTTTCTTCAGACTAATTGGCTTGGACGGCCCAAAAGTAAAGGAACGTATATATCTAAGTGAAATTGAGGAGGAATAATAAACATGAAAAAGTGATATCAGCTGCAAGCGTTCCAGTATTCAGAAATCAACAGGAAAAGATATCTTTCCGGAAGTACACGAGATAAAAGGGACTGGATTCCATATTGAATGAGTACTAGGACTTGGTGTAAAGACTCAAGGCTCTCGAAGTTTTTCTCTTTGATGACTGTCATTTTTGTAAAAATTATTTTGTACAATTCAATCAAATAAAAAAAAAATTATGCACATATCCTCTGAAAGGTTACATTGTGCTAAGGACTTTAATTGAGGCACCAGTCTGACAAGCTGAAGGATTGTGGGGAGGGATGTCACACCTATTGATTTCTCTGGTGCAGGAGACTGGGGATCTGCAGCAACCTGACTGGGTCGCAAATTGATAGGCGCTGAAATTCCGGGAACCAGAACCATGTCTGGCTGGCCACCAAAGAGTGCAGTTGAAGGCACTCCTGAGTTTACAGAGTGATCGATAAATTAACGGCAGGGACGGGAAAGCATAAGCCTTCATGTTGTCCCATGAAATCTCAAGCGCATACCCCAAGGAAGATGCTCAGAGGCCGTCCCTGGAGGCATAGAGTGTCAGTCTCCTGTTAGTTGCAGTCGCAAAGGAGGCCCACCGTTGGCGTACCCCATAGCTGGAAGAGTTCAGCAAGAACTTTGCTGTTCATTTCCCACACGTGATTTGCCATAGCGTGACGACTGAGGGAATCCACTGCAGAATTGTTCCGACCTGGAATGTGCATAGCTTTTAGCCAGATGTTGTGCTGGACTGCCCAATTCCAAATTTAAATGGCTAGATCCACCAGAGGAGGATCCTTGGTGCCCCCCTGTTTGTTTACGTAGAACATAGCTACAGAATTGCCTGTGCGAATTCCCACTACTTTGTTGAAGATGGAAGGCCTGAAAGCCTTCCATGCTAGGAAAACTGCCAGGAGTTCAAGGTAGTTGATGTGAGCCAACCTGTCCATGGTTGTTCACAGATCATAGACTTCTAGATGGCCTAGCGTAGCTCTCCATCCTAGAAGGGATGAATCCATTGTGAATGTCATCTGCGGAGAAGGCTCATCCAAGGAGTTGCCACTGAAAGGTTGCTTGAGGTTGCCCGCCATTGAAGATCCAATGTCATGGAAGATGGGATCAGTATCATCTTGGGGTCTGGGTCTAAAGTTTGAGACCAGCAGTTCCGCATCTTGCCAGGGGCAGAGCTAGAACACATGAAGCCATGAGGTCCAGGTGTCTTTGGAACCACCAAGCTCACCTGTGGGAGGAACTTGGGAAAACATGGCAGGTTGTTGACAAGTCCATAATCCTGTACTGCCTTAGGAAAACCCTGGCGCTGATTCTATCGCAACAGAAAGCTAGGAATATCAGGTCCTGAGCAACCGTCCAACTATTTCCGTCAGTTTACTGACAGCCCCAGTTGGAACAGGAGCTGGAACAGAGATTGAAGAATGGCAGCTGCAGTTTGGGGGCAAGAACTCTGAAGAAGCCAATCGTCGAAATATGGATAGATATGAACTCCCTACAGTCTAAGGAATGCAGCGATGGCCACCATCATCTTCGCAAAGACTTGTGGCGCCAAGCTGAGGCCAAACGGTAGCACTCTGAATTTGAAATGTTCCTTTCCCACGGAAAACCGAAGATATTTCCGATGTGGAGGCCAAGTCAGGATGTGCATATAGGCGTCCTGGAGATCTACCACACTGAGCCAATGGACCTTCCGGAGAGAGGATCTTATCTGGCTGGCCGTAATCATCTTGAATTTCTCTTGGGAAAGGAAAAGGTTGAAGTTGGAGAGGTCTAGAATAGAGTGCAGGCCAGCCTGGTTGGGTTTCGGCACTGATCAGACTAGAGTAATAGCTGTCTCCTTGATCCCTGAAGCGAACAGGCTCCACTGCCTTGGAGATTCAATAGTTTTTGTACCTTGATTCTGAGGGACAGAGACCCAGTCTGCTGAAGAGGAGGGTGTAGTTTGAGGTAGAGGGCGCCGAAAGCCTGAGTGGGTGACAGACAAAATCCATGAGTCTTCAGTTATGGTCTGCCGTGCCTCCAGAGACACGCCTCCAGAGACAGGATATGCGTCCTGCCACCGGAGTGTTGCGTGACCAATAAAAAGGCTTCATTTTGATGATTTATCGGGGCGAGAGCTCTCGCTGCAGAAGAGGAGGCGGATGACAGAAAAAACAGCCGCTCTGCCTTTGTTGCTTGTGTCGAGGCCCACCTGAGGAACGTTCTGCTCAATCTCAATGCGTCTGACACTCCTGGAAACCTCTAAACCCTGAAAAGGATCTTGTTTGGGTTCTCAGCTTTGTTCAGAAGACACCTTAACCGGAGGCTGCTTTGTTAGAACTGACAAAGCTTTAGCAGTTAATGTGCTTGCTTTCGTCTCGAGTTCTTCATCAGTGGAGGAGTGGGAAAAGTCTTTCCCTTCAAAGGGAAGGTCGAGGACTTTGCCCTGAACTTCCTTTGAGAACTTAGTAGCATGAAGCCACGCCTTCCGGGACACATCAATCCCAATCATAATGCCCTGTGCGGATGTGTCCACATGGTGGGCTGCCGCCTCCAGCAGGACCTGGGCTAGAACCCTAGCATCAGATAGGCCCTCTTTAAAATCTTCTAGCCTGTCCAGTGGAATACAATCTTGGAACTCCGACAGCTCTCTCCACAGCTTGAGATTGACTGCTGCTAGAATGACTTCAGTATTAGCTTGGCGCAACTGAAGACCTGCATTGGAAAAAAAACCTTTTTCCCAATGCTACTGAGAACCTGGTCCTCTTTGGATAAGACCTGTGAGGCAGCGGTGGAGAAAGTTGAGAAATCTTTAGCCTGAAGTGTAGCTGCAGCCACCACGGTCGATGAAGGAAGCAGGCAGGTGGCTAATGGTATGTCCTCGGATGTGTGGAGCTTGTAGCGAGTTTATTTTATTTACATGCTGTCCGGTATGAGGCTTTTCACAGACCTTACGGACTTCAGCAAGCATGTCTTTTTGAAGAAAAAGACCAGTGCGGTCTTGTGACATAAGAGTTAGAGCTCCAGGGAGAATTCCCTATTGCGAAGCCGGAGGCTCAGGAATTGGAATATCCAGCAACGCCATCATACCTAAAAGCAAGTCAGGAAAAGCTCTGATGGAATGGGGCGTGTCCACATTATCTTGGTCAACGGGCTCATCTGCTTTGGCGTACGCCAAAGGCTGATCTGCGACACGTGGTACCTCGGACACTTTAGTGGGGAGAACCAGTGAAAGTGGAGGCAAAGGTGGCAGAGGAGGAGAGGGTCCACTGGCAGAGGAGGGGGCACTACTGAGACCTGCTGCAGATTAGGGAGAGCAGGCAGCGGCTCGAGAGGCTTTGGATACATGTCCTTGAGCAGATCCTTAAAGTAAACCTTCATAGGGTCTGAGTGCATGAGGGCCTGGAATTTGCCAAAGAATGCGTCTTCTGAGGATGGTCTATTCAGAGGAGTAGGCAAAGGTCACTCTGAAGGAGCATATTCCCAAGATTGTATCGAGGCAGTTTGCCACAAAGGCCCTCCTCGAGCTGGAATGACAAAAACAAGTGGAGAGATTGTAGGAAGAAGTGAGACTGTGAGGCAGCGGAAACCTTGTACGCCAGTATGTTGGCGGACAAAAAGTGTTTTTATAATACAGATTTGGAAGAAAAGGCTGCTCGGCACCAAAAATCAGCCCTCCTGTCCCAGCCGCTGAGCACGTTGGTTTGGAGGCGCTCGATAAAACAGCCACCTCAGGCTGCGTAGGTTGGGCTGCCATTTTGTCACTGTCTGAAGTGATCTGCGTCACAGGTTTTAGTGAAGCCATTCTCACCACAGGAATTGTAGGAGCTTTTTGGTCAATTTTAGCCCTTTGACAGGGAACCTTGGCAGGGCCGGTACTGGAAGACCTGGAGCCTTTTTCGGACCCTTTGGCTTCAGGAACTGTTAACCCGCACCAGGGGAGCCTCGGCTGAGCTGGTGATTAAAGACCCAAGGTCTTTGGTTTCCCTCTTCGCTACCTCAGTAGGACCGGTACGACCACAAGAATTCTTATGGGAACGCTTAGGTTGACACCTGGTAGCCAGATTTCCACACTGGGAAACCTCGGTCCTGCTGGTTTTGTAAATAGCCCCTACCTGGGGATCCTTGGGCTGAACCTGGTATGTTTAGTCCCCTTGCAGGAAACCTCAAAGGCTAGCCTCGGAATGTTTAGCCCTGGAAAGGGAAGCCTCTGGAATATTCCCGGTAGAAGTTGACCCATACATTTAGTTTTAACCCCCTGAAGATGAATCCCGAAGGAGACTCTGGCCTTTTTAGCCCCTTGACATGGAACCTCGGAAGAAACTCCAGAATCCAGGCTCGATCCATTTCGGGACACCTCAGGGAGAACCTTGGTACAAGAGCCACTTGGGCCCCTCCTGGCCCCAGGAGTCCCTAGGAAGTAGTCCCATGGCCGAGGTGCCCTGAAAAGGAAAGCAATCACTGGACGATTCTTCTTTTCATCTTTGAACTGTTGGAAATGAGGAGGAGGTAGTCGCTGGAAGACTTCCTCCCACCCGACGAGTCTACACTGCCAGTGCCCAGATGGAGAGCGAGTTGCAATAGAGACTAGCGTCCCACCCATGTTGAGGGCTCAGACACTCCAGACAGAGAGAATGGGGATCCGCCTTCGCAAAACGACCTTTGCACGAAGAACAGCACACAAATTCCTGATGCTCCGGCATAGACAGATGTGAAGACGACTGTGGAACCGGAGCAGGAAGATGAAGGACAAGTGGGAAAAAGACCCCAAAAACAATCCCACGATGCAAGTGCGTCCGACCCTGACCACACAGAGAAAAGGACTGAAGGGCGATGCGGAGGGTGGGGAGCTCAGGAAGGTGGGGTCGTAGCCCCGCGTAAAAATAAAAGGACAAAAAATTCATTTTTGATGCTTCAAAAAGTGCTATGGTCCCGTCCCAAAAGTATTGAGGAAATGGGACGGGATATAAGAGAAATACCTTGCTGTCACAGAAATAGAGGTGTTTCGCTACCTGAACTAAAATCTAAGGATATGTCAGTGTCTGAATGATCAATGTCAGAATGTCCTTTGGTTATTCCTATATGCTTCTTAATTTGTTCCTGCCTGGTATGTTTCCTTACCAGACTTTCCCTGTGCACTTGTACCTGCCTGGTAGACTCTCCTGCCAGGACTTTTCATTGGTGTACCTTTGCTCACACTTCCGCTCTTGCTAGTTCACCACAATAGCCATATTGGCTAATACACTGTCCATTGTATACAGCTTTGTTAGTATTTCATATATGCATATATGGCACACTCACAAACTTCAAAGCCTTCTTTCTTTAGAAGATGCCCTTTCACTTTCTCGCTCTGGTTTTGTAAATGGCTCTTTTTCGCCCTCAGTTCTGTTATGTTTAATTATACAAATTTAGTGTTGTCGCCAATACGCCCCAGTGTTCCCTTTGTCCCAGCGTGGACTCGCCAGCTCTTCATGGCGTTCCGGATTCCTATTGCTCACAGTCAGCAGTAACAGTCTTTGGGTGCTTTCTTCTAAAGACAGTTCACTTTCCACGTCCCTGCTTCCAGTGGCACCAGATGGGCTTGTCTGCTTTGCACGGCTCTCCGGTAGGTGAACTGCTGCTTTCCGACACTGGCGAATGCCCAGAAGCCATGCACTGATTTCTGGCATTCCCGCTGTGTGTGGTCTTCTCTGTGCATTTTTCTGCTTCTGAGCTCCTGTGCCAGTTGGCACCACAGACCTTCTTTCAGTGAGTCATTCCCACAGAGAGAAGCAGCCCGCTCCCACCAGCAGTCGCCCTGAGTTGCACTCGCTGTACCGATTTAAATGTCCCAGGCACAGGTGTGTGCTCGCCGCAACTAGACCGCTGCCTGTGCTTGGGGCTTCTCTTGCTCTGCATTCCTCCACTCATCTTCCTCGTCGCAGTGTTGAGGCGTTTTTTTGGAAACTTGCTTGAGAATTTTGGATGAATGTCCATAATGGGTTTTGATGGCAAGTCAGTCATGGAGAATTGGTATATGGAGTTATGACAGATGATTTTAGCAGATTTACAAGGCAAGTCCGTGTTTGAGAGTTGGTCTGTAGGTTGTAACAAAAGGGATTCACTACTCTCCATGGAGAGGATGAATAACAAAAGGCCATTAGAGTTATAATTGGGAGGTTTATCCTGCAAGGGAAAAGGGGGATACCGTGTCTCACCCGCTGATACCATCAACCCCTCCCAGAGGTTGTCGCGCCCCATGTGATCCTCCCTAACATAGCCGCCCCCAATGTCAGGATCAGGTAGCGGTTGCCATCCCCTGGCCACATGGGAGGAGGTTACCGATGGGAAAGGAGTGGTGATAACATCCGATTGATCATAGGAGGGTGCAACTATGTGGGGTGGGTGATGTTTTGATTAAGAGTGGAAACTGCCAGTAGTTCTTTAACAAATAGAGATGTTTAGGTGGCTGGTGACAACCAGCCAATCACCTTTCTGGAATTATAATTTTTGTTATACTTTTATTAATATATGCTAATGTTCTCATTGTGGCTATAAAATGTTGTGCCCACAAGGGGTAGGTCAAAGTTGGCTTGTCTGGTTCATCTTCCCGGACGTGATGTACCAATACATCATGTGGTTTTCCTGCATGTGGTGCACTCCTTTGAGTTTATGTGGATTGCTTTTTTCACCCGATTCTTGGACCAGAGTTGGGTGCGCCTTAGCTCTGCACTCCTTTCCCCACTGGGTTCCAGTCTTGTCTAAGTGTTAGCCATTCAGTTGCTTCTAACTGTTCCTCCTGATAATCAGTCTTGTTCTAATGGGACCTGCAACCAGGGTCCATTCCTCCAATGCCTTTAGATTTATTCTAAACACACCAGTACCGTAGTCCTCTTGGCTGACTTTAGTCACTTTGCCACTACTGGGACGGGGAAGATGCCTCCCGTAGTGCTCTTGACTTGCTTTGATTTTTTTTCCAGTTACGGAGACAAGGGAGATGACTCCTGTAGCATTCTTATCTTTCGTTACTGCCTTCTCTGTGTCCTGTTCCCCTCCTCGGTCTCCTGCCACCACTGTTATCTTTGTCTTGACGTGTCGGTGTCCTTGGTTCTTCCTGGGGACACAAGCTTACTTCGGGCTGGTAACTGCTCCCAGGGTTCATCTCTTTGGCTTTCTGTGCTTCTGTGGTTCCACAGAGCTACCTGCTCTCTGGTCTCTGCTTTGTTTGTGGACCGCACTGTCCAGCTCCAAGGTCACGCCACCACCAGAATCTTCCAGACCTTCACGCGAGTCGGCTCACTGCCGGCTCTTGGACTGCTTTTTCCTTCTGCTTTGCCTCGTCCTCTCGACTTGAAGACCAGCCTCCTTCCACAGGTCTCTCTCCAAGGTTTGAGCTTCCCGGGCTACACCTGCTCTGCATTGGTTTCCCCTTTCTGCAAGTCCTTCAATTTCTATGCAATCTTTCTGTGCCCTCTCCAGCAGAGGATCATTGCCCTTCAGTCTCCATGAAGTATTCTTCATTAACCCATGGTTTCAACTCTTCCCAGTGACTTATGTTTCTAACAGAGAAGTGATCGTTATTACTCCTTCGCACTTCTTCCCAGTATGATTGGATTCAAACCTGTTGGCACTCTTCATGTTTCCTTCACTCTTACACTTCTCAGTTGTTGCGGGTTTTAAATGAGTAAGGGAAGAGGAGTTAAAATTGCAAACAGTGGTCTGTTAAGGTTGAGGCACTGATGACCTGGGGGACTCATAGGATAGAGGGTTGGGGAGTTCTTCACAGAACAGAAGTTTCTATCCCCAAGAGGGGTGTCTCTCCAACGTGAGGGCCCGCTTACCACCATCCCTAGTGGGAACACAGCATAGCAGGCCCACCGCCCTAGACTCACAGGGATGAGCTCCCCTGTGGGGAGAAGTGATGAGATCCTGTGAATCATCAGTCCATATAGGGTTGTGATCACTTTTCTTTTTAGGCACCTACATGTCATTCACAAGTCAAGGGTGGCATGTTGGGTTGTGGCACAAAAGGCAGATCATAAAAAGAAAAGTTGTTTCTTGAACACTGCTGCTCTTTGACAAATACGATGGGCTCTTTAATGTCTCATACAATCCATCTATGGCGATACAATCAATTTGGGCCTCTGATATTCAATTTCGGCCCCTGATATTCAATAAACTATACCGGGTCAAGAAAATGTTAACTTCTCCACAAAACAGACAAACTACTTTCTGAACGTCTTGAGCAGGTTTATCAACTTGAACAGACAACTGCATAAAGGTTGGCGCATTAGTTATTTTCACAATGCATCTCTGAAAAACATATTCAACATTTGGCAGAAGGAGCTTTGACAGGGTGTCACAGAATTGTTTACTGATAGAGAAGAGCAATTCAGGCATCCAGTAAGATGGAGGGTAGAATTAGAGTGGAGGCCAGAAAGAAGAGAGGCCAGGAAATAAGGCCACGGCCTTTGAGAGCCCCTAGGTTAGGGACAGATTAGACAGTAGGGGGCACCTTGGCTTTAAGGAACCTATTTGCATCAAGACCTTTGGGAGTAGGGAGCCTGGGCTAGGAAGGTGGGAGCCAAATTCAAGGTTAAGGGAAAAGCATGTAGAGGGACCACCCCTAGACTGGGAGGCCAAATTGCCTATTCTTGTGTTTGTTTTATTTATTTGTATAGCGCTCCGGACCCGTGGGTAGGAGGGCGCTTAAGAAAGTGGTTACAGGCATGAGATATACATTTACATATTACAACAGTTTACATAAGTTACATGGTACAACAATTTACATATAGTATTGGCAATGGTCGCGGTCTTAGGGAGTTAACATGTAGGACAGTGGAGGTGAATGCTATTCTTTGTTCAGTAACCAGCTGATAACATGTTTCCTAAAGATTGGCAAGGACTCAATAGTTTTAATGTTAATTGGTAGTGTGTTCCAAAGTTGGGCGGCAAGCACAGTGAAACTGGCACCTCCTGCTCTTTTTAGGGCAAATCTAGGGACTACCAGGCATAGAGAGTTGGATGATCTGGTGGCAGATTTTAGAGTAAATTTATTAGTGAGATACGGTGGGGCTAGATGATTTAGGGACTTATAGGTGAGGCAGATAGTTTTGAGGTCAATTTTTTGCTGTATGGAAAGCCATTTACACGCTTTCCTGGTTGTGGAGATGTGCTCTCGCCTTGGGATGTCGAGTGCTGCGCGTAAAGCATTATTTTGGAGAACCTGGAGTTCGTTTATTATGGATTGGTTGGCTCCTAAGTACAGGCTATTGCAGTAGTCCAGTTTGGACTGGATGAGGGCTCTAACAAGAGTAAGGCAGCTATTGGAAGATAGGAAGGGTCTACTAGCCCTAATTAGCTTGCTCGTATAGGCAGTAGCTGAGGCGGTCAAGTTAATTTGTTTGGTGAGGTTGATGTTGGCATCAAAGTGGAAGCCTAGGGTTTTCACACTTTTGACAATAGGGATGGTATTGCCATCTATGATAATGTTATTGTAGCAAGGACTGAGTTTTGCCAGGTTGTTGGGAGAGCCGACCAGAAGAAGCTCCATCTTCTCATCATTCAGGCAAAGGCTGTGGGTGGCCATCCATGCCTGAATGATGGAGAACATTTTGTTAATCCGGGTGACGTCCGCATTGTAGTTGCCCGAGATGGTGAGGAGGATCTGGGTGTTATCTGCGTAGTTAGTGTAGGTGACACCCAGACGGTCCAATTTATCGAATAGTGGCTTTGTAAATATATTATACAAAGTGGGGGAGACACAGGAGCCTTGTGGGACTCCGCATGCGATGGAGATAGGGTCCGCTGCTGCTGTTGTGGAGAAAACTCGCATAGTTCTATTCGCCAGGAAGGATTGTATCCATGCGGAGGCAGAGGAAGATAAGTGGGCTGCGATGGATAGGTGGCTACAGAGGATTTTGTGATCGACTAAATCGAAGGCCGCTGAGAGGTCTAAGAGAAGTAGGATTGCAGCATTGCCTTTGTCTTTGATTTCATCAATCTGGTTTTTGAGGTCAACCAGAGCGGTTTCTGTTCCGTGTTGAGGTCTGAAGCCAGATTGACGTATACCTAGCAGTTTGTTGGATTCTAGGTACTCCTGAATCTGGATGTAGGCGACTCTGTCCAGGATTTTTAACAGGAAAGGGACAGTGGTGATGGGTCTATAGTTGGTTGGTATGGCTGGGTCTAGTGATTGTTTTTTTAGGAGAGGGAGAACCCAGGATTGTTTTAAGTTGCTGGGGACAGAGTTGTTAGTAAATGACAGGTTGATTAGCTTAGTGATAAAAGGGGAGAGGTCCCTGGCTGCGTCTTTTATTATCTGTGCAGGACAGCTGTCCCCTTTGCAATTAGATGGTTTTAAGGAGGTGATCATTTTTTGGACTTCTAGAATAGTTACTTTCTTAAAGGTGAAATCTGTATTAGCTTTGATAGGGGTTGGAGAGCTGAGAATTGGGGTTGTGGTCAAGTTACTGAAGAGTTGTTGACGTTTGTCCTCAATTTTGGTTTGGAGTCCTGTGATTTTGTTGTTAAGTGCGTTCTGGATGCTGGTGCACCAAGGTTTATCTTTTGAGCAAGTGTCTGGAGGTGGATTGGGGTTTTCAAGCTCCTTTAGTATTTTGAATATTTCTTTAGTGGAGGAGCCTGCCTGATCTATCCTAACAATGTAGGCCTCTTTGTTGGTGTGAATTATCTCGCTTTTGTATCGCGCTGAGATGTTCTTAAGAGTGGATTTGTTTTCAGATGATGGGTTAGATTTCCATAAGAGTTCAGCTTTGGCCTTCTTTTTCCCAAGTAGTTTAATTTCGGGGGTGTACCATGAGTTCAAGTGGCTTGTTGGCTTGCTTTTGCATAGTTTCAGAGGGGCAATGATGTCAATGGCAGTGGCCATGCAATTGTTGAAGGTGTCAACAAGTAGGTTAAGGTCCGCATTGTCCGGTAGAGCGTTAAGGGTAGGTAGGACCAAGGGTAATAAAGCTTCGGCTGTGATGTTGCGCTTGTTTCTGGTTGGGCAGGCTGGTGCCATGGGGCACTTTTTAGGAACTGCATGGTTGATGTGAATTTCGAGAGGGATAAGATAATGATCTGTCCATGTGAGAGGTTGGGGGTCCCTACAAGTGGTGTTGCAGTTAAGAGTTGCTACCCAGTCGATAATTCTACCTTTCTGGTGAGTCGGTGAGGTACTGAGTTGAGTGAATCCATGTTCCGTTAGGGCGTTAGCTAGGGATATGGCTGGGGCGTCCTTGGGGTCGTTGAAGCCAAGATTGAAGTCACCAAGGATAATAGTTTGTGCTAATGGCCTGGAGTTTTCAGTGATGAGCGCAGTGATATCTTCTTCGAAGACTCCAGGAGGGCCTGGGGGTCTATATATAAGGTGAAGAGTGATCGTGCTTGTGGGAGAGGTTTGAATCTTGACTGTGAGTAACTCGCAGGACTTAACTGATACGGTGGAGACTAGTCTACAGCCTAGTAGTGATTTGGAGATAATTGCTACGTCTCCTCCTTTGCCATTGGGTCTGTCGGCTCTGAGGATGGAATAGTTGATAGGAATAGCTAGCGATAGGTGTGGTCCAGATGCCTCACATAGCCATGTTTCCATTAGGGCAAGGAAGTCGAGATCGTAGGTTTGAATGGTGTCGGCAATTTCTGTGGGGTGTGCGGCCAGGGATCTGACATTGAGTAAGGCCCCTTTTAGGGGGAGTGGTTCAGGCTTGTTGGGTGTCTTTAAATTCCTCTTAGTTTTGGTGTCGAGTTTTGCAGGGTGGTTGCTAGTTGTATGGAGGAGCCTGGTGCCTAGTCTGTTGTTGCGGGCCGTGATATCCGGATTAGTTGAGCATACAGAATTAGGGGATTTCAGTGTGGGAGGTACAATGTGGCATGGGGTACTAAGTCTTCTATAATTGGGAGTTTTGTTAGAGATAGTGTTGCCAAGGGGGCTATTGTCTACGGAAGTGGTATGGAGAGGGTGGAGGTCGGATGGGAAGGGCGGCTGGGAAGGTAGGAAGGGTGTGGGGCAGGGGAACGGGTGGTGCCTGGGGTATCCAAGAGAGGCTAGGCCATCGTTGAAGGTTATGAAGTTGTTGCCGCTACAAGGTACGTTGTCTAGTATGATGCAGAAGGGGAACATGGTAAGGGTAAGCCAGGTGATCATGGTCTAGGAGCAAGGTTGCACAATGCAGGACCAGTGCACTCTTAGGTTAGGTTACCTTGGGGCAATGCCTAGAATGGAGAAGACGCTCTAAGCTTAAGTGCCGTAGAGTAACAACTAGGTATATGTGCTAGGCAGGCATAGGTAGGCACATCGAGACACAAAGTCGGCGCACTGACTACAGTGACAGGTAAGGTAGGCGAGAGATGGGCTAGTAGGGGCTTCCCCTACCGATAGTAAGGCAGAGCTACCTGGGGCTGGGTGCATCAGAGCTTAGGCAGATCAACATAGGCTAAATGCAGTAATCCAGCATGGGCAAATCAACATAGGCTAAATGCAGTAATCCAGCATGGGCAAGTCAACATAGGCTAGATGCAATAAACCAGCATGGGCAAGTCAGCAATAATAGTGGTTGTGGTATATTTTGCAATAATAGTTAAGAAAGAAAAAGGCATTTACTTAATCAATTGACTTATTGGGAACCTTGTTAGAAGTCGGACAGGGCTGCTGTTACTTAAGAATGCATAGTTATGATTCGATAAGCTGACGTTATCGGATGCCCCAAACAAATTCAGAACAAAGTGGGCATCAGAGACAGGCATCCATCCCAAATCACTGGCATCAAATGGCAAAATAACTAGCACTGGAAGCTGTGGGATGGAGGGAGACAACACTCAGTGGGCGATAACCATTAAGAATTGGTATGATCAGGTGGCCATTTTGTTAAACAAAACCACCAACATGGAAATGCAACGAACATGGTTAAATTCTGAATGATAAGTTCCAAGGCTTGCATCATTCTGTGCACAGTAATTTCCCAGACTCCTTCCTGAAAAGTGTCATGCCAAAAGTCCTCACATCTAGGCAAGACACAGGAAGTTAACTAGTCAGCAGAGGAGCTTGGCATCCATCTAGTTGACTGCTAGTCACTCTAACATAATACTTGCTTTATGAAAGATCATATCGCAAACCATTTGTGCCTAACTTAAGTAAAATAGCTTGCTCAATTTCAGGTAAATGTGCAGGTTGCAGAGCTCTATGTGCAACCTTCCGCTGGTCACAGTTTAGAACGTGAGCTGTGAGGACTGGTTTTATTCTTCTTAGAAGGATGAACATCTGTGTGCCAAAGAGCTGGTTGATCTCAACAGTACTTTTATTTTTTTGTGCATTTATGTAGGACAGAGATAGCTAGCTTCAGGAATTAGAGAACTGTACATTGGCAAGTGTTCCAGGCATACATTAGACAACTTGTGGGTGGCATGGTACTTATGACGAAGTAACCATGATTAATAACTACAATAAAAACATCTTACCGAGAGGATTTGAACACATGAGCCCTAGGTGATTCATACATGCCTGCAATAGTCAGATAAACGCACTGAGCTAGTATGAAGATATTCACTACCGTCTGCTTACTAAAACAGAGTACATTCCTAGGAATATCGACAGAGAAGCTTTTGAGTTCAGGTGCAAAAACATGCCCTTTATTTTCTGATCTGCCTCTGCGTTGATTACCTCCGTTGGAAGGTGGTGATAGATGAAGCCAGTCCCGCCTCCTTTGGAGCAAAAGAAGTGGACCTGTAATTTAACTGACTTTGTAAAAGCTCTGTTTAAAAAACACACACCATCTACTGTAATGGCATTTAAAACTACATTTTAGAAAATCATTTCATGGGAGGTTGCTGGATTTTGACAAAAAGAAAAGTCGGTGCTCATAAAACACCAAAGTTATCGCTGTTCATAGAGCGGCTTAACCCCTCGATCATTTCTATCAATGTATAAAGGCCAATGAGACTTGCATTGAACACAAGTTACAAAGGCTATTTGTGCCACCCTCGCTTTGTAAAAGCAAGGAAATGCTGTACTTGCAGTTGGGATGAAGCACTAAAGAAAACGTGGAGCAGAGCACCAACACATTGGTCTTTCTTCCTGGACAATGGCATGGTAGACCCAACCAGAGGCAGCCCCAATGTTCTACCCAATACAAATGACATCATGGTCTGATGAAAAGCCATATAGAGGGGGTAAAGGCAATGTCCCAGTAGGTGAATGGTGCAAGAGTCTCATGGAGGCTGTGATGCAGACCAGAAAAGCAAGCAGAGCCCTGGAAAGACCAGACATGCCAAGAAAGCCTTTTAGAGACTGCAGATGTCAGACAGCATCTTCACAGTAATGAAAATGAAATGAGACCCATTGCAGAAGCCTGTAACGACAAAAAAGGCAACGAAAGAGATGGAGAAGGAGTGCCTGACATGGTGGCCTAGCAGAATTGACAGAGTGTACAAAGGTTTTGTGCGAGTATAGCAGACCAAAATACAGAGTGTGCATGACAGTGAGCGATCATGGCTGGAAAACAATGACTAGACTCGAAAGATTGCTTGGATCCAGAGTTCCTAAAAGAACTAAATGAACTTCAGGAAACACTGAATGCTGGAACTTGGGAGGTGGGGAGGCGGAGTTCCTACAATCAATTGTGAATCGACTACTGTTGTAAACCCAACAATGGAAACACTTCAGAGTTTTAGGCCTCGAGTCAACCTGGATAAAGCAAAATTGATGAACCCTTCATTGTCAGACACTTTAATTCATACAGGATTGCCAAACAGTACCGCATGCCATAACAATTTTTACTTACCGCCACTTGTGCTGAATCCATGAACCGAAGGCCAAAGTAATCCTTCTCAATCAGGTCCAAATACAACATGATTTGATCGAACAGCTCCTGGCCTTTAGCTTTTTTCTGACAAAGATTAAAGAGAAGAGTACATTAGACTGGTTTGGGAAACGTAGATGTATTTGATTTAAATCATTTACTTTTCTTATACAACACTTAAAGATGCTCTACAACCAGGCCGTACAACGTTCACTCTGATATTGTGCATGCAGACTAAGTTTATTTATTTATTTATTTTTACATTTATATCGCGCACAGACAGCCCGGGGGCTTTGTGGTGCTGTTACTTGTAGGAGACTTAGTTCAAGGCATTAGACAGCATGGATGTTATACATATTATGCATTGAAGGCATACACAATTTGCAGTATCCCTGGGGAAGGGATGGTAGTCACATCAGAAGGTAGGGTTGATCAGGCGAGCAAGGTGGTTTTCATGGCCTTAAGGAAGGCAGTGAGTGATGGTTTGGCTCGCAGGGTATTGGGGAGGGCGTTCCAGTGTAGGGAGGCCAGGTAGGGGAAGCTGGCGCCACCTGCCCTAGCTCTTTTGAGCCCATGACCACACTTGTAACAAACTCCACTCCAAACCATCCGGAAACTTCCCTTTAAGTTTGCAGCCATCAAGGAGGACAATCCAAGATATTCCTAAATGAAATGCTACGTACTATCAACTAGTTGGTTATCCAGCGGAGACCCAATTTAAGGGTTTCCTGGAATCCATAAAATGAGCAAGTGGCCATAGAGACTATAGGAAATGTTACTTAGAGTATAGTCCAGTTATCTCCATACTTCGTAGGTGTCCATCTCACAGGGTCCGTCCCACAGTGATGGGACTGGTACATTTGCACAAAAACAAATTTTCTCCAAATTTAAAATTTGGGGCGTGGCCACAACCCATGCAGGATATGCCCACCAGCAACACCCACCAGTCCCCATGCTACATGGGACACTAAGATTATAACTTTAAGGGGGAGGGGCGTATGGACGAAAGATTATGGACTAGTTATACAGTAGTCGCTACGGGGAGTAACGGTTCCTTGCTCTTGCATCCTGTTCCCTTGCTTCATACTTTATTGGTTGAGACTACCAAGCATCCTATCCCTAGGGTGGAGAGTGGCCCTAAGCAAAGTTCTGCTACTTGTGTCCATACACTAGGGCTTTCAAAAAGTAGAAGGTGATGCCCATGTTGCCCCCTTGGCAATCCCACCCACAGAACCTGTCTCTGGTATGCCATGGCTGCAGCATTCACTCTAACAGCATGTGCACGAATGGGCTTGCTCTGCAGAGAATAGGCTTCTGCTATGTACACTGCAATCCAGGGCACAATGTTGTTTTACACCATAGAGCCAGTTGAGCTCCACCATAAATGAACAGGTTGTCGGCTTTCCCGACAGAACCAGCTCGGATATCAATAAAACTTTAGAGCCTTCCTAACATGCAAGCAATGCAAGACATGCTCTGCTTTGGACTGAGGGTTTAGAAAAAAACACTGGGAAAGCGGTCTTGTTGATGTGGAAACGAGGAGACCACTTTTGGCAGGACTTTAGGAGGAGAATGCATAACCACCTTGTCCTGGTGGAATGTAGTCTACTGTTCCGAAACCGCGAGTGCCTGTAGCTCGCGGATAAGTCTTGCAGCGTTCACGGTCACTAGGAAAGCAATTTTCCATGCAAATAACTTTATACACACAGCGGTCATGGTCTAACGATTTGTGCAATAAAACTCCCTGCACCAGTTTGAAGCCCCACACCGGGTGAGGGACTTTGACTGGGGATGCATCTGCAAGAGGCCTTCATATGTTGCTGAATTATCAGATTGGACACAGAAAACCATTCTCTCAGTCCTCCTCTATGGTCCCATTTCAGCCAGATATTTTTTGTATGATTCTACTTTATTTTACCGTTTAAAGAACAGGCATAGCACAAGAGCAATGAGGCACTGTACATGGTGTGGATAGCCAGCGCTGGGGCTAGCATCTGTTAATAGTAGACAGTTCTGCAAGTTTTAGGCTCTACGTCCATGGGATTAGTCCTTGGGCATGTGCTGAAACCCTCCACTAGCTAAGTGCAACATGAATGAGAGCACTTACTGCAAAGAGCAGTTCCGGTCAATAGCCCAATGACAGAACCTGATCCACTTACTCCTTTATTGGGAGTGCTTGAAGGATTCCCAGTAGTCTGAAGAGATTTTTAGATTGTCCCAAATGACCCAACGTCGGTTCTTCAGGATTTAGCTCACTAAACTCAGTGATTGATAAGATATGTAACACTTTCCTTCCCTGTTGAGATAGTATCTCTGGAAATGCAGAGTTGCAGAGAAGATTAAACATACTCCCAGAGCAAGCTCCATTAGATCCGACAACCAGGTTCTTGCTGGACAACTAGGAATTATGAGCATCATGGATAATTGGCAACTCTAAGCGCCGCTTGGAGATCATTCTTGGGATGAGCAGGGTGAGGGGGCATAGAGGCTAAGCTTGCACCACGAGATCTGAAATGCATTTTCCAGCTAAATATGCCTCAGTCCCCCTCGATGCTAATAACTTGCATTTTGCGTTGTTCTGATGTAACCAGTATAGACGAGGGACACCCCATTTCTGGAAGATAACTGAATTATTGCAGGGTGAAGCTGCCACTCGTGGTTGTAATGAGATAGAATGTGGGGGTGTTCTTGTTAGGCAGGCTGTGTCCCTGGCATGCAAATGGCTCTTCGTGAGATTGAGTGCTGTCATTGCCCAAAACTGAACTGCAAATCTGGATAGAACAGGGAGCTTGCTTTCACCCTTCTACTTTATACAGAACATGCAGGTAGTGTGGTCTGTCTGAATGAGCACCGTCTTCTGCACCAGAGATGGGAGAAATTCAATCAAGGCAAGTTGAATCACTAAGTTCCAGGACATTGATAATGTCTGTGGTAAGGAATACCTTGCGAGTGGTTTCTGCAAATTGGTTGCAGAAGCAATTAACACTTACCCCTGGAACAGACTCACCTCAAGCAAACAGGTTGCGTAGCACTGCCTGCCTAACTCTGGACTCCTCCCTGGAATCCCTGTGGAAGCAATAGAACTTCGTGAAGGTATGCGTGGACCTCCACGTTGCAGCTCTGCAGATGTCGAGCAGGGGCACACCAGAAAGGAGCCTTGCGCACAGCTTAGTCACCAAACGATAAAAGTATTGCAGGCAACGTTTAGACACGGATAGGAATTTGTAATAATCATAGATATTGACATGGAGACTATGAAAAGGCATGACCAAGGACGTCCAGCACGTCCTATGTCGAGAGGGGAATTCCTGCACAGCACTAAGGTTAATAAACCTGAGCTGCTGTCTAGCCTCCATGCTTGGGTAGAAGCAAGGGCGGTTGGGGAGAAGACCCCATGGGATGGGCTGGGCCTTGTGTACCCAAACAGAAAAGAACTTCCAGATGGGGAAGACGACCAGGGAAACGACATGAGCAGCGTTTCTCGCCAACCATCCCACCGCGGGGGCTAGCGTGGTTTCTCTACACTGTAGAGTTTGTGAGGTCAGGGGCTAATGCGGTATCCTGCAGGTATCAGGCCTCAGCACAGTCTCAAGAGGCCCAATAATTGTTACGGCTGTTAACAAGGTAGCGGCTAGAAAGCTATTGCTCGAGGAGAGGCGACCAACGCTAGAGGAACAGAAACAGTTAGACAATGTCTCCATAGAGCTGCGCAAGCTGGTGCTTGAGGAGGTGACCAACAGATCCACTTCTAGCGAAAGCAGCGGTAGTGACTCAAACCAGAGTGCCCGGGATAAGCCCAGATGGAACATCCCCAAAGACTTAGAGCAGGCTTACGAAGTTGGGAAGGATATTTTTGACTGGTTTGAAGCGCTCGTGCTCTAGCTGCAGGAGGTGGATGAGGTACTGTGGGGTGCAGCCCTGATGAGTCGCTTACAGACACCATATACTGATGCAATTCTTCAGTTAACTTCTGATGAAGGGAATAGTTCTTACCTGTAACTCCATTTCTCCAGCATTGGTATCTTTCATGGATTCACATGCTTAGAATATTCCCCGTCGTCAGGCTGGGAACGACGGGGAATATTCTAAGCATGTGAATCCATGAAAGATCCAATGCTGGAGAAAGGCCCGTTCATGAGAGCATGAAGGCAGTCCTCAGGAAGATCTTAAAAACCCCAGAACAGTATCTCAAGAGCATCATAGAGCTCTGAAAGAAAAGTGGGCAGACATTTGAAGGGTTCACACACTTGTAATTGAAATATCTGAGGGGGTGGGTGGCTGGTAACAAATTTAAAAAGGGATGTACAATTTGATTGCGTGTGACAATGTATTGAAGAATTGTGAGGTTGACCTACACCAACATCTTGTGGACAAGACTATCACAGACCCTAGGGAGCTTGCAAAGGTTGCCGACAGGTTTGCAAGTACTTGAGTTCAGAAAAGGGCTCAGGTGAGCACACCCAAACCTGCAGAGAAATCTTCAGACAAAAATGTAAACAAGGATGGGAAGGACAAAGGTCCAACCCAATCCTCTTCGAAGTCAGGTCCTCAAAAGAATGAAGGGACATTGCAAAACTTTAGTTCAGCGGTACACACTGAAAAAAAGAGCACAGACACTACTAACACTGGGACACCTGCGTTCTCACCGCCCAAAGGTGGTTGTGTGTACGGAGCTGGGCCATAGGAAAGGGGATCCTGCTTGTAAGTGCTTACCCATGCAAGCCATAGCGAATGTTGGACTCGTAGAAGAGGCCATAATTAGTGTGGGCCTCCTAGAGGAGGATTTCCCACAAGGCCAGGGAGTGGCAGAATGTGGATTAGTTACACTGAGTGGTAATGGTACCGGGTCTCTAGAAGAGATCCTAGTTCCCAATAATACTCAACTCGATCTAGAGCAGAGGTAGATCAATGGACACAAGACTCCTGCAGTCCGAAACACCGTGGCTAGCCTCACTGCTGTCACCTGGCAGTGGGTACAGCCAGGCCAGTATATTTATGGGCCTGATTGCAGTATCAGTGGATTTGACGGAAAGGGTAAGTGCCCCTTGGCGATAGAAGAGTTCAGCTTGCGAGGTGAAACGACCCAGCGCTGTGTAGCAGTGAAGGACTGAATTCCCTGTCCCATGTCTGTTGGGTAATGACCTTCCTGATCCTGAGATAGTCGCAGTGGCTACCTGATCGAGGGCCAAAGAGATCGCCAAAGTGAACACTCCCAGAGCCTTAAGGTCTGGAGTGCTTCCAGAGGCGGTAGCCCCTAGTCCAGTTCCACAGACTGCTGAGTCGGCTACTCCTGAGGGAGAGGGGCCAGTAGCCACTGAGGACCCCATATTGTTAGCAGGATATGCAGTGACTTCAGAGTTGCCTGGCGCAGCGCAGGAACCAGAGGTGGACTAGGTGGGCGCAGATCTGAGGGGCCTGCCCAAGCTGGATGAGTTTGCATCAGCTGAGGGCCCAGATCAGACTGACTTCTTCACAGCCCAGAAAGAGTGTCCCACTCTGGCGGGTCAGCGGAAGCAGACAGAGGAGCAGGCCAAGGGCAAGGCCCCTGGACTGTTCAGAGTGTACTGGGAGGTTGGGCTCCTCTACAGTGAGCCAAAAGACTCGAGGGCAAGGGCAACAGAAGGTTGGTGATTCCACAGTGCCACAGAAAGTTCCTTTTGGATTTGGCTCACCAAATTCCTTTAGCGGGTCACTTGGGAGCGACTAAGACATTGGACTTGTTGCCTGCACACTTACTAGCTACAGTTTGGCATAAAGGTTAAGGAATTTGTCCGGTCCTGCCCGATTTGTCAAGCTTCTGGCAAGTCAGGTGGTGCCACAAAGACCCTCAATTCCACTACCCGTGGTTGGGCAGCCTTTTGCGAGAATAGTCACACATTTTGTGGGTCCTTTGGATCCTCAAACCAGCTCAGGGAACAGATACATCTTAGTGGTGGTAGACCATGCCACAAGGTACCCTGAGGCTGTCCCTCTGAGGAGCATCAAAGCTCCCGTGGTTGCGAAGGTTCCGATTGGGATATTCTCCCATGTTGGATACCCCAAGGAAGTTGTTTCTGACAGGAGATCAAATTTCATATTAGCATTTTCAGGCTATGTGGGAAGAGTGTGGAGTCACCAAACTGTTCTCTTCATCCTTCCATCCACAAACCAATGGGCTTGTTGAGCGTTCAACAAGACCCTGAAAGGCATGATAGGTGGCTTAAAAGAGCACCTAAGGAGAAAATGGGATATTCTCCTGCCATACCTTCTATTGACCTACAGGGACGTGCCACAGAACAGAGTAGGGTTTAGCTCTTTTGAGCTTCTGTTTGGACACCCTGTACAAGGTTTCTTCAGTCTAGTGAAAGAGTGATGGGAGAAAAAACCCTCATTCCATATACGAGATGTGGTGGACTATGTACTTGGCCTTTGGTCTAGAATGGCAACGTACATTGAACAGTCAACGAGAAACAAAGGCCAGTCAGGAGCTGATGAAGCACTGGCACGACCAGAAGGTCACAGTGAATCTATTCTCCAGGCCAGTGGATGCAGATTATGGAGCCTGTCAAACCCAGTGTCCTTCAGGACAAGTGGACTGGGCCTTACTGTGTGCTGGAAAAGGTCAGTGAGGGGAATTATCTCATTGACTTGAAAGGATCTAAACAGATGTGCAGGGTCTTACACGTCAACCGACTAAAAACCCCATTATAGCCGGGATTGCTTGGTCATGGCATTAGTGAATGACGGAGACACTGAGGAGACCGATCCCCTTCCAGACCTCCTGCACACTGAAGCCACAGATGGGTCAGTTGAAGGTGTCAACCTTACAAAAGACTGGTCAGAACAGCAACTGGCAGATTGTCACTGTTTACTAGGACAGTTTGCCGGTCTGTTTTCTCTGGCTCCAGGTCGCACAGATTGGTGCACCCATGATGTGGACACTGGAGACAGTAAGCCGGTGAAGAGTACGATTCACTGGATGCCCGATAACGTCAGGGACACCATCAAGGAGGACGTTTTCAAGATGTTGTCCTTAGGAGTAAGAGCCACTGTACTGGACCCTAAAAAGACCAGTGGTGGGAAGACTGAAGTTCGCTTTTGTGTGCACTACAGGGGGCTCAATTCTGTCATGAAGGCAGATGCTTGCCCCATTCCTCGGGCAAATGAGCTCATTGACAAGCTCAGTGCTGCCAAGTACATGAGTACCTTTGACCTCACAGCAGGGTATTGGCAGGTCGGCTTGACCGATGAATCGAAAGAGAGAAGTTTGCATTCTCAACCAGGGAAGGACATTATCATTTCACTGTGATGCCCTTGATTCGAAGAATGCACCTGCCAATTTACATGGGATGGTTAACCAAGTATTGTCTGGCCTGGAAAACTTCAGTGTCACCTATTTAGACGTAATTGATGTATTCAGCCACACATGGGAGGATCACGTATCCCACCTGAAACAAGTGCTTCAGGCGCTGCAGAATGCAGGTCTGACTATCAAGGCCACTAAGTGCCAGATAGCGCAGGGTACAGTGAGTAGGCCACCTGGTCAGTGGAAGTAAGTAACAACCTCTTGAAGCAAAGGTACAGGCTGTGTAGGATTGGGACATCCTCACCAAACAGACGCAGGTGAGAGCCTTTCTAGGTCTCACTGGGTACTGCCGGGCGTTCATCAAGGGGTATGGGACCAATGCCATGCCCCTGAATGATGGAACTTCCAAGAAGATGCTGAAGAAGGTAACTTGGACCCCCGCTTGTTAAACCTCCTTTCAGGATTTAAAAAATGGATTGTGTAGGGCCCCAGTTCTGAAAGTTCGAGACTATGGGCAGGAGTTCATTATCCAGAGAGACACCTGTGATTTGGGGATTGGAGCAGTGTTAGCGCAGCTGAACTCTGAATGGTTAGAGCAACTTGTCCCAAACATTAGCAGGCGACTGACAAAAAGGGAAAGGAACTAGGCTGTTAAAGATGAAGCTTACACAGTTGTGTAGGCCGTAAAGAAGCTGAAACCCTACATCTTTGGGTCACACTTTACGATCCAGACCGACCAGCGGCCTCTTCAATGGTTAATGGCCATGCAAGCGGAGAACCCCAAGCTTCTGAGTTCGGCCATATCCCTACAGGGATTAGATATGGACATCCAGCACAAGTCAAGCTCCCAGCATGGAAATGCATATGGCCTCAGCCGGTACTTTCACCTTGATGAACCAGACCCTTAGTAGGGTGGTGGTTGACATGTGAGGAATTCGACCATCCGCACAGGGAGTGTGCCACCGGGCTTTCATGAAATGTTACAATGAAAAGGAATGTTGGAAGATCAACCACCAGAAAACGTGTGGGGCTAATCCGCACACATTTTCCTATGCTCGCCGCACAACAAACACATAGCCAAGTGTACTCTTGGGGGACACAGCCTAAAGGCGTAGTCCTCCTGTCATGTTCAGCTGGAATGAGACAGACACAGGTACATCAAAGTATCTCAGGAAGGGGGAAGACAACACCTTCCTCCTGCCATGGCCAGCCTAATTAAATATCAAAGGCTCCATGGATCTGCCCTGTTCATGGTCAGTTCTGTGTGGTGGCAGCGCATACTGATGAGTTAATTGAAGCAGGCCTGCGAGAGGCCTGGTCACAGAACTAAGGGACAGCAAACCCAACACCTTTTTGATATGCATCTATATCAACTTGAAGTCCGCTCCCATCCTTTAGTATGAAGGGCAGTGGATGTCATGTCTGGGACAACTGTTTACAGTAGACAACACCTGCAGGGGGACCCCCTTTCAGAGGGAAGGAGTATGCGATTTGATGGGAGACAAAGTCGGTTCTCTCCACAAACTTCAAGGGAGACCTGCGCTTTAATCAGGAACTGTAGAGAGCTCAATTAACTGGAGGGACCATTTGATCCGCAAAAGACAGGAAGATCGGTGGGACTTAGTACTAAGTCCCAACCATCTTCCGGTTTTTTCACCCCTTTACCTTTTCTTTTGCAGAACACTCTGGTTATGACCTCATGCATAACAGAAGATTATTGAGGGGGCCCAGGATTGGTTCATTACGGTAGGCTACTGGGGCCCATTTGGCTTTAAGAGAGGGCTGAGCCCCTCTCTTAGCAGATCATCTGAAGGCTTCGCCAGGAAGCAGGTAAGAACAACTCAGCATTGGACCCTGGCTGAAGATAAGTCTGCCTTACATCTTCCACCAGTGAAGGAAGGCCAGAGGGAAGCAAGATCCCTCCCCTAAACACCTCCCCGGAAACACTCTTCTCAGCTTTGGGCAGTCCACCTTAAAGGACGACACGGGTCCAGTGAAGAAGCTAGAAGGAGTGCATCGACAAGCCAGCGTCTGCCTAAAAGGACATTTTCCAGACAGGCGAGCCCTCTAACTGCAACCGTCTGCACCACTGACTGTTGTCACACCGCAGTCGCGGACGTCGCCCGAGATGCCTCGACCAGTGCTTCAGACCCGCCAACCAGCACTGAGACAATAACCGAGCCGCCATGTAGGCCAGCCTGCAGCAGTTCGTCCAGCCTCGCTCGCCGAACTGCCTGCCGCCTCATACCCGCAGGGGTCTCCCATCTTGAACTCTGTCACAGAAGCTGCAAAGCGCCCTGAAACCGACTCTACACTGTCAAGCACCAAGAACTTCTACAAGCACAAGGTACATTGTGGTTCTGGCTCCCTGGTCCTTTTCTGAAGGCCGCTAGTGACCGTTTACAACCCACTGCTCCCCTCGTGCACATTGTGATTAATTACTTTACCGACTACCCTCCTGTCAGTAACCAGAGTTCATCCCCTTTCCTTCTTGAAACTGTCATCTGTATTCCTTTACAGGGTGGGTTGTATTTTGTAGTTTGCTAGAACTGTTTGTTGTGATAATAAAGTAGATATTTTTATACAACCTTGACTGGACAGTCCCCGTTATCATTAGGTAATTGTATTTTAGCTGTGTTGCAACGATTCACAACCTTGCAGAGATAAGCTGGCTGTTGCGTCCACGTTACCAACATTGGACAAGGAGGTTTATAATTTACTTGTGTTTCCAATCTGTTCGGATCCCTTCTGGTGTACTAGAGGTGTAGGGCTGATTGATGGTTTAGAAACCGATATTCATCCATGGGCCACTAGTGCATCAGAAGTTGTTTCGTCACATCTCCCTCCTCATAAGCTTTCCTCTAGGACTCTTGCGCATGCAAGTTAGCTTTTTGGGATCTGCCCGCCATTTCCATGGGACAATTAAAGTGTTGGATGCTCCTGGGAAGGGACAGAAAGTGGATGGGCGTTGTTGACCAGTTTTTGTTGTAGAGTAACTAACACCAACTCCAGCTTTAGAAGCTTCCAGCGGAGACAGCAGGAACAAGGACACATGGAACGTGTTCGACTATTGTAGTGAATAGCAGAGTGCAACTCATCTTCTCTTTACCACGCCTGCAGCATCCCCACAGCAATCTATTACCCAGTGGAGGAGAGCCCTTTGTTCATACTATGACACTAAATAGGATACCATTTAGTTTGTGTAATTAGATTTAAATGGCTCTTTGAGAAAATGCAGGCTTTAGAATGTCAGCACTGGCATTCCCTTTTTATTTAGGGGGTAACCCCATACCTCTTTTAGCCCCCCGCCCCACCAATACCCATGCCCCATACCGTCCCCAATTTCAGGAATCAAGACCTGAAACGACGTAAATACTATTTCACCCTTCCTTTGAGGTACAATAAGCCCAAAAACAGAGGTGCTTGCTTGGGCACTCTACTATACTGGGCCTTCTCCACAAAATCAAACTGGTGTGTTCACAACAACAATTCCACTACAACAATGACTAGCAAAATCACACAAGCCTATAGCCGATTCAGATACATTGTAATACGTAATCTGAAGGGGACTTGTATTGCCATTTTCTCTACTTAAAACAAACGTGTACTGGGAAATGTGGTACCAACCAATGTCCATGTGAAAATGCACAGAGGCATACACAAACAAGTCCAAATACGTCCAACGTAAAATGGCTTAATTCTAAGGGAAGCAGTTTGTGATGGTGAAAGTATATGGTGGTTGCAGAACGTACATTGGGGGATGAGGTAACAACATTGTAGGCTGGTAAGACTTGGACGTGTGAGGAGACATGCCTTCCATTGAGAGAAAGTGAAGTAATACACTACTACTATTGTTCAACCTGTCATTGCCCTATACCCATACATTCTTTGAAGTCTCTGCATTCTTTTTTAGTATGCAAGAAGAAAGCTTTCTCTCCCACGCTCCCTTCCCCGTTTTCTCTCCCATGCTCCTTCCCCTCTATCTCGCGAGAGCACCCACGCAAGCAAAAGTATGTGCGAGAAATTTGGATACAATTGGAAGGAGAAAATATTAAGGGTACAGATAGAAGTGGGGGTACAGATTGTTTAGTTAGAGGCTATAGATCAACAAGGGTAGAGCACACCCAGTATGCATCAGGGAAGTGCCGCATTAGATCATTCTCAGAGTACACTGAACATTTCAGCCTGGTGAAAAGGGCCCCCCCCCTCTTCCCTGCCAACTAACTATAATGTTGTCTAGATCCGGAACAAAATGTCAGCAGTCTGAAATTCAAAACCCAGAGACATCATGACCAATTACAAAACAAGAGGTTTCATGGCCTTGTTGAAGATCGGTTTCCAATGAAACTGTGATTTTATCACTAGAAACTAAGTTTGTAGCTATCCCCTAGCAGTACGGCTGCTTGGAGCTATCCTTAGACCATGGTATCTTACTGCAGGCCACAGGACTAATTAATTAGAGTGGAAGATATGCTGTCTAGCTCTTGGAAAAGAGCTCTTTATACATATGGGTCACATTCCATTCATTGACATCCTTTAGACACGACCAACAACTTGAACGCCCCAGATGTTAAAGGCTCATGCTGAAAACACAGCAATATACTGCCACACTACAAGTGTGAGGAGAAAGTCGGAAAATTGGGAGAAAAAAACAAAAAAACAAGTTTACACGCAAGAAGGGGCGGGGGAGAAAATATTGTATTTACACAAAGATAGGACTTATCGTTTTGGAAAAAAAGCAAACGACAAACAGTGGTCTTGTAACGACAATCCAGTAAGCACAGAGGTGTGGGGGGTAAAATCAGTAAACAAGATACTCCCAAAGAACAAGTTACTTCTTACCTGGTAACGTTCTTTCGACGGGATGTTCCTCCGACGTATTCCTCATCTTTGATAATACGTTTCCAGCTTGCTGGCCTCGGACATTTTTTCTGTAGAGGAGCTGCGCGTCGACGTCCGCCGAGTCAATGTCCCTCGACGGCCACCATATCGGCGCCGACGTCACCATACCCATAAATAGCCACGCGCTGCGTCCGTTGCTCAGTTCCGTTTTGTAGCATAAGAAAAGTCATGCCTGAATTGGTTATTGACCTTGAAGGAGCGTAAGCTGCAACCACAAGGGAAGTATTACTGCGGGGATCAATGGGAGGGGCGATAAGGAATACGTGGGAGGAACATCCCGTCGAAAGAACGTTACCAGGCACGAAGTAACTTGTTCTTTGAAGGGATTGTGTCCTCCGACGTATTCCTTATCTTCGATAGACTCCCATAGCAGTGGCATGTAATTGGAGGTGGGAGTGAGAATGTTATGTATCCCTTTAGGGATGGACCGAATGTAATACAGCCTTGCCAAATCTGGTCTCTTGACTAGTGGAGGAATCCAGGTTGTAACATTTTGTGAATGTATGTGCGGACGACCATGTGGCAGCCGCACATATGTCTCGGACCGGTACCCCTCTTTGGAGAGCCGAAGAGGCTGCGATACCCCTGGTTGAATGAGCCCTAAGATTTTGGGGTGGCTCTTTCCCTGCCAGTTTGTAACATTCCAGAATGGCCAAAATAATCCACCTGGAAATGGTTTGTTTTGTTATGGGTAGTCCCAACTTGTGACCGGAGTATCCTACAAACAGTTGGTCTGCTTGCCTGATCCTAGCCATTCTGCTGATGTAAAAGCTGAGAGCTCGCCTTGGGTCCAGCCTATGTAACCTTTCTTCCTCTTTCCCCGGATGGGGAGGAGGGTAGAACGAAGGTAAGGTAATTTTCTGAGTAATATGAAATTCAGAAACCACCTTTGGGAGGAAATTAGGCTTCACCTGTAGGACAACTTTGTCCTTGTGGAAATTTTTATGTGGGGGATTTACAGGAGAGAGCTTGTAGCTCGCTCACCCTCCTAGCAGATGTTAGTGCTACCAATAGGACAGTTTTAAGCGTGAGAAATCTCAGCGAACAAGAGTGAAGTGGTTCGAATGGAGTGCCCATTAGGAAGTTTAAGACTAAATTTAAGTCCCATAAGGGAACCTGGAATGGTTTCGGAGGATAAACATTAGTTAATCCCTTGAGAAATTGTATCACTAGAGGAAGTTTGAAATACGATGGTTCCTCTGCAGTGCGCTTGAAGATAGAAAGCTCTGCGAGATAGCCTTTTACAGTGCCAACTTGAAGGCCTGAGTTTGCCAAGTAGAGTAGAAGCGATAACACTGTTGGTGTACCACATGAAAAAGGGTCTATATTCTCTTCCCTACACCAGCTGCAAAATTTGTTCCAACGGCAGCGGTATAAAGACTTTGTTGCTCGCCTTCCGGCCGAAAGCAACACCTCCATGACGTCATCAGGGAGATCCCAATCCTTGTACCTCACCCTTTCAGAAGCCAAGCGTGAAGGTTGAGGGTTCTGGTGTCTGGATGGAGAACCTGACCTTCCTTCTATGAGAGAAGATTCTCTTTGAGTGGAAGACGGATTGGAGGGCAGATGGACATATCTAGAAAGTCCGGGTACCATGTTCTCCTGGCCCAGTCCGGGGCAATTAGGATTATGGTTTTCCGGAATCTTCTCAATCTCCTGATCATTTGAGAAATAACAGGGACTGGTGGGAACGCGTAAAGGAGTGGAAACTCCCAGTCCACTACGAACGCGTCTCCTAGAGCTCCCCTCGGAACAGAACAGATCGCACTTCCTGTTGGTGCTTGTGGCGAACAGATCTACCTGAGGGGTTCCGCAAAGGGCGAAGATCTCTTGAAGCCTTCCTGAGCTAGCTCCCACTCGTGGGGGACTCTGCTCTGCCTGCTCAGAGCGTCCGCTGTCAAGTTCTTCTTTCCGGCTAGGTGGACTGCCGATAGAGAGATTCCTTCCCGAATTGCCCAAAACCAGAGCTGCATTGCCTCTCTGCACAGTGGCAGTGATCCTACGCCTCCTCTTTTGTTGAGGTAGTGCTTGGCCACCGTGTTGTCCGTCATTATCAGGACATTTCTCCCCTGTACTGATGGCAGGAAAGCTTTCAGCGCTAGTCTGATCGCTCTCAGCTCCAATAGGTTGATGTGTAGTCTGGACTCTGATGGAGACCAACGACCGCTGATGGTCAAATCGTTGGCATGGGCTCCCCACCGCGTGAGTGAGGCGTCTGTGGCTACTGTTATCTCCGGCCATGGTTGCCAAAACAGTTCTCCTTTCAAGATGTTCTCTGGATAGGCCCACCATTGAAGGTCGCGGGCTACTTTGTCCGGAATCCGGAGGAGATCTGTCATTCTCCCTGAGAATTGCGACCACGGAGTTCAGTGCCCACTGAAGAGATCTCATTCTCAGGCGAGCCTCTGGCACAAGGAAGATGCAGGATGCCATGAGGCCTAGCAACCTCAGAAAGTCGAAGGCTGGGAGACGTTGGGCATTTTGAAACTTGGTGACCATCTGCAGAATATCTTGAGCCCTCACCTCTGGTGGCGAGGCTTTTCCCAGGGAAGTGTCCAGGACCGCTCCAATGAACTGGAGTCTCTGTGACGGTATCATCTGTGACTTCTTTAAATTGAGGGAGAAGCCCAGTTTGTGAAGGAAGTGGCAGACATAATCTAGCAGGACCTGGGCTTGTTTGGAAGATACAGCCCTGATCAGCCAATCGTCCAGGTAGGGATAGACGTGGATCCCTTCCCTCCTTAGACTCGCCGCCACTACCGACATTAGCTTGGTGAAGACCCTCAGGGCGGAGGTCAGCCCAAATGGCAGAACTCGAAATTGATAATGAGAGCCGCCAATTGCGAACCTCAGGTATTTCCTGTGTTTTTGATGGATTGCCACATGGAAATAAGCATCCTGAAGGTCCAGAGATACCAGCCAGTCCTGGAGCTGGAGGGCCTGAAGGATCTGAGAGAGACTTACCATCTCTCGGGGGCGTGGGTCAGAGTACAAGCCCTTTTTCCTGTCCACTACAGGTACCGGTTCTATGGCACCTTTCTCTACCAGGTCTATCATTTCCTGCAAGGGAGCGGATCTGGAACTTTTAGAGAGCTGTTCCCCGGTGGATGACTCTGAGGGATGTGTAGGAAGGGTAGGCAGTAACCCTGGGCAACTGTCTCCAATGCCCAAGAATCTGACATTATACCCTGCCATTCCGCCAGATGGTGAGTTAACCTGCCCCCTACAGGCGTTGTGTGGAAAGACCTCAGAGTGGTTTGGGGGCGGCTGATGCAGATGCCGATGGTAAAGAGGCACCTGCTGCTGCTGCGGCCTTAGTACCTTTGGCCCGTCCACCTCGGGTGGATCTCCTTTGGCCTCTTTGAGCCGGCTGTCCCCTGCCTTTCCCGAAAGCGGAATAATAGCGAAAGGACTTTCCTCTCCCAGAGGTTCCCGAGGGGCGAAAAGGAGTTTGGCGGATAACAGCTCCTAAAGATTTTGCTGCTGCTTTAGAAGTCTGCAACTTTTCCAGACTGTCATCAGACTTTTTTCCGAATAATGAAGAGCGGTCAAAGGGCATATTCAAAAGTCTGGCCTGTACATCTGGAGCAAAGCCAGACCATCGCAACCACGCATGCCTGCGGATTGTTGTACTTGCCGCCATGGCCCTGCTGATACTGTCAGCGGAATCGATGCCAGTTTGAAGTGATTCGCACATGGCATCTTTGCCATCTTTAATAATGTTAAGGAAGGCTTCCTTTTCCTCTCCTTCGGGTATGCAGTCAGCCGCTGATGAAGCACACTCCCACAGTGTGTGACTGAACCTGGCGAGCGTACAGGTGGCGTTGGACTTCAACGCCATACTACAAGCAGAGAAGACTTTCTTTGTCATAGAATTGTACCTCTTGTCATCTCTATCCTGTGGGACAGTAGGGTAAGCGGTCCTACTGCTAGAGGAAGTTGCCGCTTGGACCACCAGGCTCTCTGGAGTTGGGTGTTTTGATAAGTATTCAGGGTCAGCAGCCGCTACCCTATACTTGGCTGACAATCTTTTATTGACCGCAGGGATAACTTCAGGAGTTTCCCAATTAGATGTAATTTTCCTTTGTAAGGCTGCATGGAAGGGGACCACAGGGTCCTCCTGTGGACCTTTGTCTAATATGTCTGTCAGGTCATCCTGTTGAAAAACAGGTGAAGGCGCAGACCAACCCATAAATTCAATACTTCTTGCCATAAGGGTTCTCTAGGGTTTTACGGCATGTTCCCCTGGGTCTAGCTTAGCAAATTCCACTTCTGGGGAAGTGTCCAGCCCACTTGCCTCATGTAGTGACTTCCGTAGGTCCTTCAACCTTCTTTCTTCAGAGGTGAAATCCTCTGAAATAGGCAGTGTGGTCCTCTGCAACCCAAATGTTTCCTGGTCAGAATCTTCCCCCTCTTCATAAATTGAAGATAGTTCAGGGTACTCTGACCTCTGAAATGGTGTAAAACCCATCTCCAAGGCAGAAGGAGCCAAACTCGTCATTATTGGGCAAGAAAACTGGAAGAGGTCTTGAAGAACTCGAGAGGATCGGGATACTACTCGAGGACTTCGACGACGGTCTCGGTGTCATGCCGGAGGCCCTTGGAATCACCGTTGGCTGTGGAGTAGCCTTGGCCTTCTCTTTCATCGGCGTCGATGTCGGCGTCGACGATGGCGTCGAGTCGATCGACCGACCGATGCATCGAAGAACCCTTCGACAACGGCGTTGATGACGCCGATCCATGTGTCGAAGGAATCTTCGACGACGGCGAAGATGGTGCCTTCTTACCAGATGGCTCGTGGCGCTCTCAGCTGGAATGTTTCGCCGGGTGCAGCGACTCGCGGCGTTTCGATTTTTTGGGTTTTTCACCCGGGGTATCACCCTCAGCTGTCTTCGAGGGGGTCGAGGCCGCTTTCTCGAAGACGCTTAACATTTTCTTTCTGAATTCCTCCCACTCAGCCTGAGAGCTGTGTTTTGTGGAACAGGAGACCCTTTCTGGGGAAACAGAAGACGACGAAGGGGATCTTCGACGTCTCTTTTTTGAGTGTCTTGATCTCGACGAATGGTGGGAGCTACTTCGACATTTAGAATGGGAATGTTTGATGGTGAGGAGACGAATGCCTCGACTCCGCCGAAGAAACCTTTGAGGAGGTTTTGACTGACTTACCTCTCTCGAGCTTCCCCTTGCGCTCCTTCAAGGCTTTCGCCGTCATGGACATACAGTCCTCACACTCCGAACAATGGTGCCTGGCTCCCAAGCACCACAAGCAGATCCTGTGTGGATCCATTATCGAAATTTTTTTACCGCAGTCTCGACATTTCTTGAAGCCGGATTGCGGAGTCGTCGGTTCCGATGAAGATGCCATCGAGAACGAGTTGGTATTTATTCGAGTAGATATAGGGTTATCCTGACTGAACGGAGCAACGACGTTCCGAGGCCCCACGAAGCGCGGAAAAATGGAACTAAGCAACGGACGCAGCGCGTGGCTATTTATGGGCATGGTGACGTCGGCGCCGATACGGTGGCCGTCAAGGGACATCGACTCGGTGGACGTCGACGCGCAGCGCCCTCTACAGAAAAAAATTCCGAGGCCAGCAAGCTGGAAACGTATTATCAAAGATAAGGAATACGTCGGAGGACACAATCCCTTCGAAATACATTTCATATACCAGGTTTTCCGAGCCGCAGAACTTGCAGTGACCCAAGCAATCTCTGAGCACTCCCTGCAAAACAATGGTTTAGAAACAAAATCCCCACCAGTTGATTTGCAGGGTGCTTGGGTAACGGAACAAAAGCTGAAAAAAAATATATTCTTAAAAATGAAAGTGGTCTTGGATGAGTTTACAATGTTGGAGGTGTAATTTCTGAGGTCCATTAAATCATTATTGGGTCCACCATATCAAGGGACCAGGCATCAGCCCGAAAACCGTCAATAAGCTGAAGTGGTTTACAGAAGAACTACTTGGTGACCTTGACACAAAAGGAAACGGGTCTGAGACAGGAAGCTTGGACTGGTGGAGCAAAAATCATTTTTAATGACAACGTGCGATTTGTTGTCACCATTTGAAGATATGAAACAATAGCACACTCGGAATTAACAGTTCAAAGGCAATTACATTTCAAGTTAATGAATGCTCCTTTTATTGAGTGACGAGATATTAAATCCACTTCTTTTTCATGACCAGAATGTGCCGAGACTCAGACACAAACAAGCCTGGAATGCTGGCACCGATAACATACGGTTAGTGTACAGCTTGGAGAAAGCACCCAGTTACACAGCTGAAAAGCACTACTCGACCGCAAGCAAATTCGTTCCGTCAACCTACACATTGATGATGCACCTCACAAGTAATCGTCCCTACAAGTTCGGGAAAAAAAGTATGCAAATGAGTCATTAAGCCGAATGTAAACTCCGATCAGCTGTTTATGAGCAAGAACTAAGGTTACAACAAAGGAGCACAATAGGACATAATGCGCTACTTAATTATTCACTCGTTCAAAGATGAGGCACCCCACCAAGTTCGTACCTCGGCTGATGGGGACCAACAGTGCATCCGCCAGGTAGTAGTTAAAAAAATACTCTGCAATGGTAAGGCAGATAGAGCTCCAAGAAGTCTGTGTTTTTGCTACGTGCTAGATCCCCATCATTTTAGCTCATAGGTAGTCCTAAGACAGGTAGAAAAGGTATAAGGCTGCGTCGCGTGGGACACCATCACCACAACAGGGAAGCATCTGCGATTGCTCGGAGGACAGCATCACCCTCACGTGCGTAAGTGGAATCATGGGAAGCCACAGAAAGTGCACAAGTCGCAACAAAGCACTTGTGGTGGCATTACAACGAAAGCAGGATGGGTAGCTGCTAAAGATGCTAAAATTAATTGGGACCCAACAACATCTGTAATTAAACATGGGGAAACAGCTGTTTCTAAGCTACGCAGAGCCAGAGCCCGCACCTGTAGGCAACCTCTGCCCTTGATTAGGGCAGACCCCATTTGCAGAGCGCTTGGAGAATGGAAGAAAGGCTGTTAAAAAAACAACAACAAAAAACACTTTTTAAAAATCAAAATTGTCTTTGATAAGTTTACAGAGAAAAAAAAAAATCATTTGAGGTGTAATTTCTTAGGACCACTAAATCAGTATTGGGCACCATAAGGGGTCATTTGTATTGGCGGAAGTGCTACAAATTGAAGTTTTGTATAGTAGGCACCCCTCCATGGCCGCCATGATATAATTCTATACAGTTTTCCCAAGGCCCTTACAGGGTGCAAGACTGAAAGCCGTAAATGAGCAGGTTCACACTCCAATGGAAAACGCATAGACTTCGCAAGAAAATGCGGAACAAGCCTGCCCCGTAAACCTACAGAACAGGAGGAGAGGACATCAGGCTGCACTTAAATTGGACCATGCGCTTCTCCCCCGAGTCCATCCAAAATCACTTAGCAAGGTCTGACCCAGAGGGTGCCAGGTACAGGGAGGCGTTCTCCCATCCAATACTTCCATGTTGTATTTTTTGGTCCCTTTTTCTTTATTTTAAACATTTGTTTCCTACATTTTTGCAAGCTAGGACTTGCTAATTGCGTGGCAAGCAAATGCAAAGTAAGATCTACAACAGGTTTCTGCCAATCAAATAAGTACATAAATGAGAAACGCGCTAGACAAGATGATTTTAAGAGCACAGCAGTGTTTTTGTTAAGGTTTCTGGTCGAGGATATTGGCCATGAACTTGATCCATCCTGAGAGGGATTTACCAGGTTACTCACCGTAGTGACCACCTTACTCCTAGTCCATAGTCCCCTTTCCTCCATACTTATGGGACATCTCTCCGTCCTGTGGGACGGGACCGGAGCACTTTGTAAAAAGCATCCACATTTTTTTTTCAAAAATGTGTTCCTCCTCCCTTTCCTGCGCGGGGCCCGGCATCCAGTCGTAACCCCGCCCACCTTGGCTCCGCCCTGCGTATCGCCCATCAGTCCTTTTCTATCGCAGGGTCAAAGACCCATTAGCAATAATAGAGGAACCTTATTAGAGGGGACGGCGGGCGGGCGTATGGAGGAAAGGGGACTATGGACTAGGAGTAAGGTGGTCACTACGGTGAGTAACCTGGTAATACTCCTACGTCCCGTCCCCTTTCCTCCATACTTATGGGAGATTCCCAAGCACTCCTTACAGGAACTATAGGTGGATGAAAATACCCCTTACTGAAACAGGTTCTTCAGCACAGCCTGGCCAAAGTGAGCGTCAGCTCTAGAGCTCATATCGAGGCAGTAATGCTTACAGAAAGCAGATGGGGAGGCCCAAGTAGCCGCTTTAGCGATGGACTCCCAGGGAACATACTTCTGAAAAGCAACCGCGGCTGCCTTGCCCCGCACCAGGTGTGCATGGATACCTTTAGGAGGTTTCAGCTTTTGGACGGTGAAAGACTCCGTGATACAGGCGGCAATCCATCTGGAAATAGATGCCTTAGACGCCGGCCTGCCCTGAGGGTTACCGAAGGTCACAAAAAGTTGGGAAGAACTCCGAAGATCGGAAGTCCTGTCCAGGTAGAACTTAAGAGCTCTTCGGACATCCAGGCAGTCTAGAACCCTTTCCGCCTCCGAGGCAGGGTTCGGAAAAAAGACCGGGAGGGAAATCGACTGATTCAGATGGAATTCGGTCACTACCTTTGGTAGGAAAGCTGGGTTCGTCCGAAGGACTACCTTGTCCTTGTGAAAGACCAAGAAAGGATGCTCCACCGACAATGCCTGGAGCTCACTCTCCTCGCTGACGTAACGGCGACCAGAAAGGACACTTTCCAGGACACGTACTTGAGGTCAACCGTAGCCATTGGCTCAAAGGGTTTATGGCACAGCGCCGTCAGGACTACATTTAGGTCCCAAGGCGGGTGCAGACTACGAACCGGAGAGTAGATGCGTCAAGCCAGCAAAATGTCTCTTCACCACCGGGTTACTTAGAGAATAAGAACACCGGTCTGTAGAGAGGTAAGCGGAAACCGCTGAGAGATAAGTCCTGCAAGACAGAACATGAACCCCTGACTCTGCTAGGGAGGATACGAAGGACAGCACCGTGTCAATCGTTGCCACCCTCGGGTCCAATTCTTTCTCCAAACATCAATGACAGAAGCTGAGCCATTTACTCTTGTATTGGGATCTGTTCAATGGTTTGCTGGCTGCCTGGATAATGCGCATGTTATCTGCAGACAAGCCCAAACCCTCTAGAGACTTGAACTCAGGCACCATGCCGCCAAGTTGAGCGATTGTGGGGAGGGGTGCCACATCTGTTCCCCTTGGTGAAGAAGATCAGGTTACCAGTAACTCCCGATCGGCGGACACACCGACCGGTGTTGAAGTTCTGAAAACCAAAACCTGGCCGGCCACCACGGAGCTATCAGTAGAAGAGAACAGTTGACAGAGCTCTTCAACTTCCAAATTGCTCGATGAACTAGGGGAAGAGGCGGGAAGGCGTAAACCCTCATGTTGTGCCATGGAATCTCAAGAGCGTCCCCAAGAGAGGATACTCCCAGCCCCCCTCTGGAGGCGTACTAAGGAAGCTTCTTTTTAACAGCCGTGTCGAAGAGGTCCACCTCCGATGTGCCCCAATGCGAGAAAATCCATGAGAGGATCTCCGCCTTCAACTCCCACTCGTAGCTGACCACTGTCCGCCGGCTGAGGGCATCCGCAGTGACATTCAGCTTGCCCGGGATGTGCACTGCAAGCAGCCAGACCCCATGAAGCACGGCCCACTCCCAAATCTGGATGGACAGGTCCACGAGAGGGGGAGACTTCGTTCCCCCGTGCTTGTTTATGTAATACATTGATACCACATTATTCGTTCTTATGCGGACCACCTTGTTGACAATGAGCGGTCTGAACGCCTTGAGCGCCAGAAAGATCGCCAGAAGCTCCAAATGATTTATGTGCAGGAGCTTGTCCTGAGGCGACCAGAGGTCCGAGACCTGAAGAAGATCGAACGTCGCACCCCACCCCAAAAGGGAGGAGTCTGTTGTGATCGTCACCATGGGGGCTGGGTCCTTAAACCCCGCCCCCACTGACAGGTTGCTGAGAGATGACCACCAGTCAGGTCCACTCTCATGGAATCCGGAATCATTATCCGCTTGGCATCCGGGTCCGCAGCCTGACGCCAGGAACTCCGAAGAGCCATCTGGGTCCATCTCATTTTGAGACGAGCAAGGGGAAGAGCCAGTACACACGAAGCCATGAGGCCCAGAAGCCTCTGGAACCACCAGGCTGACATGCTCTCCGACTGCACAAACATCTGACACGTGGCCAACAGATCCGCCATTCTGTCCCCGGTCAGATACACTCGGCAGTCGATCGTGTTTCAACGAAAACCCAGGAAAGTCAGGTCCTGTGAGACCGTCACAGAGGATTTCCGCCAGTTCACCGACAGCCCAAGATGGAACAGGAGCTGAAGGAGAGACTGGAGGTTGCCCGCTGCTGCCAACGGACAAGGGCTGCGTAGGAGCCAGTCGTCCAAATAGGGTTACACATGGATACCCTGGAGACGAAGATGGGCTGCAATCACCGACATCTTCGTGCAGACACGCGGCGCCGAGCTGAGGCCAAAAGGAAGCACCCGAAACTGGAAGTGCTCCTCTCCCAAAGAGAAGCGGAGGTATCTCCTGTGTGGATTCCAAATCAGGATATGCATGTACGCATCCTGAAGATCAACCACGCTGAGCCAATCGCCCATCTGCAAAGAGGAGTGAATCTGGCCAGGCGTGATCATCTTGAATTTCTCTTGGGGTAGGAAAAGATTGATCTGGGAAAGGTCTAGGATGGTGCGCAGGCCAGCCTGGTTGGGTTTGGACACTGTAAACAGCCGGGAGTAAAAACCCTCTCCTCGCTCCCCAAGGGGAACTGGTTCCACAGCTCTGAGATGCAGAAGTTTCTGAACCTCGGCCTTGAGGGAGGGTGAGCCCGGCAGCTGAAAAGGAGAGTTGAGGGGTGGGGTAGGGGATAAAGGTAAGCGGAAGCCCGCTCGAGCGACTGACAAGACCCATCTGTCTTCTTATCAGAGCCCAGTGCTGGAGCGGGAACCCCACTCAAAGGCTTAGCCGCAGAAGATTTCTGGCCCTTTCCTTGATCAGACAAAGTCTTGGGGTCACCAGTTGGCTGCTTCTTCGGTAGCGGTTCCTCCGACTGAGCCCTGTGGTGCGTAGGCAACCTCTTGGCCGAGGGAATGGAGGCTCTGCCCCCATGAGAAGAGCCAAGCTCCAAACCTGGATAGGCCCATTCGTTCAACCAGCAAATCAAACGCCTGTTGCGGTCCTTGAGGGTCTTCTGGGAGAACCTCCGACAGATGTCACAGTTCTCAGCCGAGTGATTGGGGTACAGCCAGTACAGGCAATCCTCATGCCCATCACCCCTCATACACATTCTTGAGGCTGCAGGTCTCACATGGCTGAAATAAGGATTTCTTCTTCCGCGAAGAGGACATAACGGGACTGGGACTTCACAGCCAAAAAAGACTGGAAACAGCAAAAGCTGTCGGCAAGAAAACAGTTTTTTTTTTTAAAAAAAGGTGAATTCTCTGGAGCGATCACACTGTGATCCCAACAGTTTGGAAGACGGTTGAGATCCAAGGGGAAGCCGCAGGGGCAGAGCTATATACAGGACTTACAATTGGTGCTACCTAAAATGCCCATAACGACGTCGATAGGACACTCAAGGTGTCAACATTTTTTCCATAGGAAAACTACTATACTAAGGTTACCGAGGTTTCCCAGCCCGACGACGGGGAAAAATTCACAGAATGAGAATCCATGAAAGATCCAATGCTGGAGAAGTACAATTACTTGTTTTTGTGTGTGAAATTGTTATAATATTATGGTAATATCGGATGCTTTTAAGTGTGTGGTTGACTTAAGGTTGGCATGATAATTTTAATACAACTTTTGAACATGTATTATTAAAGTTCATTATGCTGTTACTGTGACTTTACCATTTCTGCTGTGGTAGACCCAAGATTATGCTGGTTTAACCTTAATTTATATAAAATTGTTTTTCAAATCACTTAAACTTTTTTTTACGGTTACATGATTGAGTCCAAGTGTTGTAATGCCAGCGTGTGTCACTGGAGTACAGGGTGAAGGGAGAATGGGTGGCAAGAGCGTGGGAGAGCATTTGTTGTACGTCCACATGTTATGTGCAATAGGCGCATGTTTAGTAGGTGCGTGTCATTGGAACATATATGACAGTGCGTGTTGGAGCACGTGTAGTAAGAGGACATGTTACATGAATGTGCAGTAGGAGCACGTGTCATAGGTGCACGCTCTGTGCACAAGCACTTGCACTAGGAGAAAAGCCGTCAGGGATAGTATGCTAGTTACTTTTTGTTAGATCATTTGGAAACTTCAAGGCCTAAGAATGACTACAGTATTCCCTTGCTCCTTTCCCACTTTGAAGCACTTCTCTTGCGTATAAGAGTGGTACAAATAAACAATGTACAAATTGTAAAACTCATACGCTGCTAGGCACAGTTTGTATAAAAAAAAAGCTAATTCTGCATGTGCGTCATTTAGATGCATTTCAAACTTTAATATCTCAAAATTGTATACGTCGATTTTGAATTTTATTTTTTCAGCACACCAATGCAGGGCTGACAGCACCAGGTTGAGACTCCACACTGGAGCAAACTTCTTCGGTGCAAAGTCATGAACAGGCCCTTGAGAAAACGTTTGATCAATCTATCACTGACAGGAGGTGTATAATTGCGTTTCCTTGTGAATCTGGAGATGGCTGCCAAGTGGACTTTGACATTTCCATCCAGACAGTGCAGGTGAGTGCGTAAGGCCCCTGACCCTCATGGGCCTCCATTGACCCTTTCCATTTTAAATTTGAGCATCCAGCCCCTGTATTCTCGGCCTCTGCGTCCCTTCCATCCAGCTCCCGCCTCCCCGCCAGCCCCGATTGGTAGTTTAACTCCCCTGTGCAGCAACCCTAACCCCAGAATCTCGACATGCATGCCACTTGCCACTTCCATCCAGGCAGTGCAGGTGAGTGCGTAAGGCCCCTGACCCTCATGGGCCTCCATTGATCCTTTCCATTTTTAATTTGAGACCCCAGACTGTTTTAGCAGCCTCTGCTGCTGCATCCCTTCCCTCTTGCTCCCGCCTCCCTCCCCACCCCCCCACCCCTGAATGGCTGTGCCTCGTGGTCTTAACTGACCCCCCCCCCGGGCAGACCTCTGCCCGTGCAGCCCCTGCAGCTAAGGGCCCCAAGGCAAAGGGCGGCTGCTACAAGAGGCAGCTCCAGGAAGTGTCTGCAGGGGATGCCAGTGGCCAGCTGTCAACCAGCAACCACTAGTACGGTAGGAGTGGCCTGGGTGGGGAGTAGAGCACTTCTCTACCCTGGAAGCCCAGCCACATAGCAAACTTACCCACACCTGTACAATACTGTGATCACATTCTTCTACCTCCCCCTCTTCCACTATACAGTACTCTCAATTCTAGCAGTGCTTAGACTTGTACTAAAATCCAGCTGCGTTTGGCCTTGTACTCAAATTGCATTGTGGGACGTGATTCTCTCCCCCACTACACAGGACTCCCAAATCTAGCTGTGTTAACTTTTTACACAAATGGCAGTTCTGTTTTACCTTGCCCTCAAACTGCATTCTGAAACTTAGGCCTCAACCGCACAACAGTCAACTAGGCGCCATGTCTCCCACAGGCCACAACAATGATGCTCCCTGGCGCACCACTAGCCCCAACGAGACCCACCAGTGTCTCTCACCACCCTCACAATCACATCTCACCCCCCTCCTGCAGCGCCCCTTTAACTTGCATCCCTCACCCCCTCTTTTTCCCCCGCCCTCACCACACCAACCCGCCTCAAATTGTTAGGCTCTTCCCCCACCCGTAGATCCCACTCAGCACAAATAAGAGCTGCAAGATGGAAAGATGGATTAGAGAGCATTCCCCGACAGAACACACCAGAGACTGCAGCAACATGCCCATCACATTCCAACCGCGCCCGTCACCGACCCCTCCCGTGCAATTCCCCCAATCAACTACCCACCACCCCCACTGACACTTCCCCACCCTTCGCGCAGCCAGAGAAGCCCTAGCCAATAGCCCCATCCACAAGGGAACCACCCACCCTCTCCCATACACCCATGACCGCTCATAATGCAGGGAAAGGGCGAGACCGCAGACACCCAATGCCCACCCTAGCATCACCCATTCTCAGACAGTTCGCAACCACTGCCACAGCAATATAGGAGCAAAACCTCACCCCCACACGAAACCCAGTCCTAGCTCTTTATCCCCCCGACCCCCTGTACCCCCCAATCCAACTGCTCCACACTACACCACCCCACTGCCAATCGAACTGCCAACCCTTCACCACACCTCCTCCCTTCTCATCCCTCCACTCCCAGTCCCGTCAGCAGAACCTGCTCTCCCCCCCACCCCAACCCTACACACACTCCACCCACAAAGGTATCCCACCAAATATCTTGCACCCTCATCAACGCCAGATCAGTTTCCAAAAACAAACTCCACATCTATGACCTCATCACAGAAGAAAACCCAGACATCCTATTCATTACGGAGACCTGGTTCTCGGATGTCTAGGAACCTCTCGCGCATGAGACCTTCCCACCAGGTTACATTCTCACCGTCCGGAGCAGATCACGAAGGGGAGGAGGGCTTGCAATATTACACAAAGACCAATTCAAACTAATAAGCAAGGACACATCCACCAGCACCACAGACTACAAATCCCTCATGTTAAAACTCCAACTCGCACCATCTGCCTCACACAGCTTCCTACTCATCTACAGACCCCCCCCTCCCCCGGCTAGAACAAAAACTTCACAGACATATCTTGTGAAGCACTGGCCACCAACCTCATCCTACATCCAACCCTCACCATCCTAGGAGACTTCAACATATGGTTCGACTCCCCATCAAACCCTATGACCAGGGCATTCACAGGCAGCCTAGATCAACTCAATCTGTAACACCACTCATCCCCTCCTGCCCACAAGAGTTGGGGGGAAAGGCGTATACATTCATGCTGTTCCACGGAATCTGCAATGCATCCCCCAGCAAACCCCTGCCTTGCTCCAGCCATGAAGCAAACTGGTGGCATCTCTTGTTGCTCATGGTTGCGAATACATCTACCCGAGAGTGACCCCACCTGTGGAAGACCCCCCCTCTGAACCTCCTTGTTGAACTGCCACATGTAGTTGTCGATCCCCAGCCTGCTGAGCCTGTCCGCTTCCAAGTTGGATTCCTCCGGAAGATGGATTGCTGGCAGATAAATGTTGTTCAACAGTGCCCACTCCCAAATGTCGATGGACAGCATGCAGAGGGGCGGGGACCTGGTACCTCCCCGCTTGTTGATGTAATAGATGCAGGTGGAGCTGTCTGTATGCATAACGACTTGCTGCTGATAATGGGGAGGAACAATTTGAGAGCCGGCCAGATGGCCATTATCTCGAGCCAGTTGATGCGTTCCAACTGTTCCTGTAATGACCATACCCCATGGACACTGATTGTCCAGTGTAGCCCCCTCTATCCCTCTAGGGACGAGTCTGTGGTAATTGTTATCTCCAGAGAAGGCTGCCTGAACGGTCTGCCCACTACCAGGTTGGTCTCTGCACTCCACCACTCCAGTCCCGGGTGTAGATGATGTGGTATGCTGACTAGGGCTGCCTGGGAGCCCATCTCCTGATTCCAAGACGCTGAAAAAATGCAGCTGCAGCCTTCTCATTTTGTCTCTTGTGTGTGGCACAACCACAAGACAAGCCGCCATTATTCCGAGCAGGTACTGGTACCACCAAGCTGAGAACACTTATCTGCTGAGAAAATGCCTTGTGGCCTTCTTGAGCACCCTGATCCGTCTGCTGAAGGTAACATTTTTCTCTGCCCTCGTATCCCAAGTTCGCCCCAGAATGGTAAGGAGTAAGTGGGAAGTAACTGCGACTTCTTGAGGTTGGAGAACCACAGATCGTATATCATGTGCATGAGTGCTTAAGCTGTGCGACTTACTGCTTCCGGAGACTATGCTCGGATAAGTCAGTCGAGATATGGATAAAGGTAGTGGCCCTCCGCCATGAGCAGGGCTGCTACCGAGTTTGTTAGCCTTGTAAAGACCCTTGGGGCCGAGCTGAGGCCAAAGGGGAGGACCCTGTACTGAAAATGAAAGGCCATGATCCTGAACCTCAGGAAGGAACAATGGGTCTCCCAAAAGGGGATGTGCAGGTAAGCATCCTTCAGATCCAGGGAGCGCATCCAGCCTGCCCCACACAGAGTCTCTGCAATAAGCGCTGAAGTAACCATCTTGAACTTTTGAAGGGGTAGGGAAAGGTTTCGGGGAAGAGCACGTGGATTACAAGGCCGGAAGCATAACCCAGGAACGCTGGTCAAGTAGTCTGTTCCAGTCGACGCGGAAAAGAGGACTGAAGAGTGGCACCGTTGGGCGGAGTCAGGGGAGCGCATGCTCGCCGGGCCGCGCCCATCTAAACTTAAAGGGTCAGACACGTTTTTCTGGTGAAAAAAATTGCTATTCCCGTCCCTAGCGAGGGACGCCCATACAGTATGGTGGAAAGAGGACAGGACGTATGAGTATTAAGGTGCCCTGAATGTCGGATGCTGGATGTTTTGCATACAAAGTGCATTTTGGGAGCATAAGAATGACAGCCAATTTATCAAACCGGTCTGTGAAAGTAATTCAGGCATGCATTCCTTCTGAGCATGCACTCAAACTGGATATGGTGCTGATTTCATCAATCAGAAAAGTCATAACAATAAATTGTGTGCAACATTAGACCGTTTTACTACTGAAGGAAGATGTGTCGCCCATTTTACTGCACATACTGGCACGCCACTCTTGACCCCCACCATTTTGTGGAAAAATGTAAAAATGTATTCTGACATGCTCTTACGAGTTCACCACTGTATTTCTCCAAAATGCAATTTCTAAACATCGTATGGGGATTAACGTTGCTGATGAGCTTTAGAATGAGCATTTAGAGCTTGACCCCCCCCATCCTCCTCCAAATTCAAAGTAAAATCTTTCGACTGCCCTTGCTGAATAGGTTACTAATTGCACATTTATATGTGGGGATTTCAGCTCATGGTGCTTGAGAAAGGAAGGCCTCGATAAATTGAGAATTTAGCACATGCAAACATTTGATCTACCATACAGTATTCATTTTCAAAAGCAGTTCGCCTCTGCTACACATCAGTCTTCGTTAAATCAGGCATTGCAGAGTCACCCGCATACAAACGATTTATATTGGTTATCACTCCTTTTCAGAGGATACCGAATCCGAACTTGTTCACCAAAATCTAGAGCTAGATCAAGAATAGCATAGGGGTAGTGTACAGTAATGCCATGTCTGTCTTTATGATACTCTACACTACTTTAACCAGTGTGTTCTGTTACTCAAAGTGTTTGCGTTTAGTCGGAATACTTCTCAAATTGGTGCAATAAACGTATAGCTTTTGTTATTTGCACCAAGTTTGTTTATTTAAAGCAAGGCTGTGAGACACGCAGTCAAATTAAATGATGCTTGGGTTGTTAAGGCTAAAAGACTATATTTCGAGACAAATCACCAAAAACTGCAGCAAGAAACAATGCCGTTACACAATGGTCACATCTGTCCAACCACATAGAACGTGAGGGGAACAAAGCTGCATGGCATGATGTGGCAAAGGTCAGCCCAGCCGCCAAACAAGAACTCGCTTTACTATAAATCTACTTAAGGGCCGCTTTGCACCAGAACCGGACCAGAGTGTGCTAGCCAACCACTCAACTGCTTACATGTAAGCAGGTTGCATCCTTTAGCGAACTTCCTTGATCAAAGTACAAACATAGCCAACACAGGTGGCATCCTGCATGCTAGCAGAGGAAGCAGAAAGGATCTCAAGAGGTCACAGCTCAGGAAAAGCCAATGACTCCAGATTGCCTCCAACGAATCTGGAGCCCGTTCCTGGAGACACACGGCCAACATGTTTACAACCTGCATCAGCCTCTGACTTGGACCCTTTATGTGTCAGTTACACTGAAGCTATTGTTATGGGCATATCTATTAATGCATGCTGCATTATGTAATCTCCAACTAGGAAGATCAATATATACTGCTATGAATTTTGTATCCCCCCCCCTTCTCTTTTTTCACGTATAGACTTAAGATTCTGAATGTTTTTCGGGCCTGTTATTTGCATCCTAATTATGCCCTGCATTTATTATACCAATAAAAATTTCTATTCAGGAAAAGGTAATTACAAGACGGAGAGGGGGCCCCTTTCTGGGGGCAGGTCAATAAGGGTGCATTATGTCAGCACAGCCTGCATCCCTGCCCGCCCCTTTAGGATCACACCTGTGCGCCTTGTTAACAAAACATACCACCATTACTGTCAAAGGACCACGCAGCACTCAAAGCAATCTTGTCTCGTGACACTTTTTAAGAGTCTTAACCCCGAGTCTGCCTTTATACAACAAATGCCAGGACTCGCGCCGTTTGCGGGGGGGGGTGGGGGTCTTAGTGCTTACGTCCACTTGGCCCAGCCCAGGGTAAGGGGGGGGGGGGGCGATCTCTGAACTCACTGCCCGGGGGAGGGGGGCAGGGGCATTGGGGGTAGGGGTTGTTGAGGGGAGGGGTAGCGTCATCAGGGGGCGCCGCTGGGCCAAGCCACGCCCAAGGAGTCTGCATATAAAAAAGGGTGGCCAGCGCTCTGGGGCAGCCTCTTTCTTTGGGTCCTGCTCCTTGATCGAGGCGCAACGTATCCTGCTGTCGGTATCCAAGTCGGAGTAAGTTCAAGAGTACGTTGGTAAATGTGAAGGGAGACTAGAAGCAGGGCCTCCTCGTGCGGCACTGCCTTTGCCCGCAGCAGGTTGGGCCTAGTGAGTCGGACCTCTCCCTTGTCAATGGCTCCATAGTAACAGTAGCCGGTGTCGAAGAGGCGAGCTATTGGAATGTGTTAAAGCTGCTGGTTTGTATTGGTGGGTTTACATATTTGGACAGTTTTTGTGCAACCGAGACAGCTGGCTTTGAGACTGGGAAACTGCAGGTGTCCGTTTCTGGGAGGCCCTGTCCACAATGATAGCCTATGGGCATTTCAGATAACGTTCTTGTAGGCCACTCGTTGCTAACCAGATCACGTGGTCAGATGAGGTTGCTGGTCCGGGTTCCGGGTCGAGCTCATGAGACGAGGGAGGTGGGGCTAACAGCAGGTTATTCCAGAATTAAGCCACCGTTTTTCAATAACTAGCAGATGTCCACCCTTGTTTGAGGATTACTAAATTGCATCCAATAGAGCGGCAATGCGAATGTAGAGCTTGCACAGCGCGGGGGAGAGATAATGTAAAGTGTTTCAGCAGCTTGTTTAGAAAAGCAGAGTTCCCTACTGAAGACAGGATCAGCTAGGTCTATGCTTCCTTGGGTTGTGGAGGGCCGCACACATGACATGGAGCATGCTTGCGGCCTAGTCCCTGAACTGAATTGCGTGGTGTGTTCTGCTGGGTTGGCTTGCTTTCCGTTGCGGGTGGTGGGGGGGGGGGGGGGGGGTTTGGGGAGACTGGCCTCATATGACATCTAGATTGAACAACTGCCATTTGGAGAGCGGAATTCCAGACCAGTTATTACTAGAAAGCTCTTTGGTGGTGGAAATGGCAGTGGAGTCCGCTCAGGAGCAGCCATCGGGTGAACTTAACAGAACCGATTTGCTGGCAGAGGGTATGAAGACCCCGAGCAGTTTAGATGAACCATCCATCCATAAATCCTGGCAGGAGTTGAATGGAGAGTCCACCAGAATGGATCTGTGCGGTCTGACCCGGCCACTCTAATGACAACTCATTTAAGAAATCAACAAGGTTCACAGAAAAGAAGATGAAATTCAGTAGAAGAATTAGAAGAGGCTAGAAAGAGGACAATAGAGAGTGCTCCAAAAACAACTCAAACTGATGACATCAATCCCGTAAAAGATCAAATGGGTACTTGCCAAGGGACGTCAAGAGAGCTTGATTTCTTTGCAATTTGAACTCCAACATCAATAATGGCCCCGTTCATGAAATTACATGAACATATGGGGGGGGGGGGGGAAATCAACTAAAAGATCAAACAACAATATTAGCAATGGTATATGTAGAAGGGTTCATTACAGGAATCCAGAATAATCTGGATAACAGTACAGCGAGAGTGACAGCCCTCTTGCACACCATACTTGACCCCATAATCAAGGAGAAGCAAAACAGAAGAGCGTCCAGAGCATTTGGTCTGACGGAGACAGGTCCCAGAAGCCCTGGACCCAAAACACTTATCCTCTAAGCCAACGCAAACCGACATGGAGGGACTTTTACAGGGACCCTCCAGCAATTTAGTGAACAAACATAATCAGGAAGGACCTTCACACCAGCTGAATCAATTAACAAACCTCTAACTACAAAAACAAGACACACTATTACAGAAATCAAATGGACAAGACAACAGGAATAGCCCTATACTTAATGAGACAATAACTGTCAGAGGAAAGTGGAGCTATGGAACTCCTGGAATAAACATCTGGCAAACCCGAAAACAGATAACATAAAAGATGTAATAGAGTAGGACCAAATGTGCTAAATCAAAAGTCATATCTGTGGACACTAAGAAACAGGCGGGAAAGACACTCTAAAGGAGGGATCGTGAACAACAGAAATCTTGTGTTGAAATCTAAAAATCAAACTCCAGTCAAAACAGAGGTCTAAAGGAAGCAAGGCATTCATTAAAAATCTCACTACCAAAAACAAATCTTTCTATAAGAACAAGAGGAGCAAACAATCTGAGCCCAATGGTACATGACAAAACATCACAAAGAACCGATGGCAAACCAATTGGAAATATCATAACACATCGAAGACAGAGGAAACAGCCTCAGTTGATCCGTTAGATCTATCAACATATACGACCAGGACAGGGACGAGACCAGATGCTCAGACTGAAGACCCTGTTAAATGACTTCAATTCAGCAATCCCACTAAATCAGTGCCTCGTCTGGGACGCCCAAGGGAAGCCCTTATTTATATATTTTTATGACAAGTTATATTCTGGATGATAAACCCTTATATAACGCCCCTCTCTTTGAATCCCCCTGACCTCACTGAGCCAAGAAATAGGTTTGTTTTGCAATTTAAAAGATTTATTGGAAAAATTAAACAATATATATATCACACTTTTATAATAAATTAATATTTGATACCACACTTAAGAATATGATTTTGATCAGCAATGGATAAACTTACACTAGCACCCTTATTTTATTACTTAGGAGTTGGTATGGAAAGGATAAGGTAGCTGGGAATGCTTTATGGTTTCAGGGAGATGCAAAGATGAATAAAAGGCAGTACAGAAACAAACTTGATATGATTTCAGCAAAAGATAATATGATTACTTTTCCCCTTTTGGCAATTCACTGCCCCCCCCCCCCCCAAGGGAGATGAATATAATTTTTATCCAGATGTAACTCCAGGTAGGAACAGACTGAGGATTGAGTCAACAAAATCCAAGGTCTAACGAGAAACCCTAAACTGGCTATATTCCAGACAAACATGCAAAGGGAAGAGCAAGCAATTGACTATAACCGGCTATTTAAAGCTTTTGAAAACAAGAAAGGGAATAGGAATAGGCCTACCATTTGTCATCGCCATCTCTTTGATCTAGCGGTCTTTAAAAAAAGAAAAGCCTCAACCGTCATATATGCATATTAAAGAAACAATCAACAAATCAGGCGAGGATGACAAATAACAAATTAACACAGTATCGAAACTCGTGAAAGTTGCATTATATGGCTTTAGCAGCAAGACGCAGAAGCAATGCTCCAAAAAATAAAGACCAAAAACACGTCAGAAATTGGGACCATGATTAATGGGCTCGACGCGCCACAGGATGCATTAGTGTCAAATCCTATTCCAGCAGCAACATGGTTAACATACTTCTCCACATTTTTTGATTCAGAACAACCTGATATGACAACTACAGTAAGAAAGACTAGAGTGTGGGATCTATTAGGCATCGATATTTTGTCTGTACAGAACTACATAAAAAAATTGAACAACTCGAGAGCCCCGGGATCTGACGGGATGACTAATGCTTTATTAAAGCAGGACCCATTGCAATGGTCCATGTTTATGATAACTTTTTGAGCATATCATGATATCCCAATCAATAACAGTCACACAGAAAACAGCAGTGATCATCCCGATACAAAAAAGGGCTCAGATCCAAACCGAATAACTATCGTCCAATTGAGTTTGTTAGACGTGGCTAGCAAGGTATTTGCCCCACTGATTTTGAGGATCTTGGTGCAGTGGAGTATCGAAACCAGCCATAGGGACGAATGGCAAGCCGGATTTTGTAAAGGGTGTAGGAACTTAATTAAACATCTTTATCATTAACATCTTCAAGACCCAAGCTGAAAGAAACAAAGGGAAGACGTTCTTTATGGCCTTTATAGACCTCACCCAGGCCGTTGACACTGTAAACCGGCCAAAACTATGCAACAAACTATGTCTGTGGGGTTGTCCAATGACACATTGGAAGCAATTAAAGATCTATACTCGGGCACCTCAATAAAAGGAAGAATGAACAGATCAGGTGGCCTCTCAAAGGTAATACCTACTTAACAGAGGGTTAAAACAAGGCTGTCCACTGGCGCCTGAATTGTTCAATTTACTTATATCGGACATAGAAGATGCCTTCGTAAACATCAGATATTTCCCACCAAAGATCGGAAGATCTGTGATAGTACCATTGTACGCAGACGACTTTGTCCTGTTGGACCAGACACCAATAGGCCGACAAAGCCAACTAAAAGTGTTACAGAAATATGTGGAGGTAAATGGCCTTAAAATCAAGCCATCTAAATCAAGGATTATGACCTTCCAATCATCGACTGGGCGAAATTGCAAAAAAAAAAAAACAATGCACGTTACTTATTGGGAGAAAGAAACCCCAGAGGTGAAATCATTTGTTTATTTCGGAGTATGTGTGAACATAAGTAGAACCGACGCCCCAAATTTAGAATCCCTGAGATCTAAAGCCCAAAATTTGATGAGCCAAGGCAGACTACTATTGAAAAGATTCTGTAGCTTCTCGATGAGCCCGCTAGTTTCATTGTATCGCATGAAGACTTTACCGATCATAACGTATGGAACAGAAACCTTTTCCTTTCGGGATGAAAACTGGTCAAGGATCGCGGGAATTTTCAGAAAAGGGTACTCCGTCTACCAAAAAGTACTCCAATCCAGGCAATTCAAATGGAATAAGGGCTAACAGCAATGAAGACTATAGTGACCTGGAAATGCATCTCCTATATAGAAAATGTCTGGATGAATCAAAGAGGTGGCGTCGCTGTTCTGAGGAACGCACTGAAAAAAAACAACGAAACCACGCTGGCAGAATGGAGAACGATCTGTCAAGCAATTATAACTGCCTTGGGGGAATCTGACAAACCTTTGTGGGAGAACCCAGACAAAGTAAAAAAAAAAAAAAAAATGGTATATACAGGATTGGATCACAACCCAAGAGGAAAGACAGTCCTTGAAACTCAAAGGGGAAACTTTCCAAGAAGCAAGAAGGTTGAACTCGCTACCAAAATATCTCCAGCTATTCCCCAATTGGTACTACAGAGATCAATTTATGAGATTACGATTTGAGCCTGTTAACTACCAGGAAAAAATTGAGCCGGAGAAAAAAACAGCAGAGGTGGAGTAGTTTGTAGATTGTGTCAGGAAGATGAGTTGTCAGTCCTTAAAACACCTGGTATTATTCTGTCCCGCGATTAAGGATACAAGATTAACCCTCACGACAGAAGTGACCAAAAATGATGGCTCAAAATCTATGGAAGACTGGTGGCGAGAACTTCTTTTGAGGAACCAAATCTCGCTCACTTTGGCACTGGTAAAATTGCTAATAAAAAGTTTTCCAAGAATCAGAGCGTTAAAGGACGAAACGTAGTAATAGAGACTATTTCAATAAATATTAAGACTGGACTTGAATGATAAGCATTTTATTATAAACTGTGAAACGGCAAAAGGTTTTCTGAATTACAGGACCATATAAAGCCAATAAAATAAAAAATAAAAATGTATAAAGAGAAACAATATATAAAACATAGAAACATCTCTTATAAAAATGGAATAAGAACAGCATACATCAATTACACTTGTAAAATACGGCATCAAGTAATGCATTCAAGAAGTTTCTTTGCAGAAAAGGACACAGGGGTATCTTTAATTTCATTCAAGCTTCAATGAGAATTAAAAACTCCACAACAGCTATTACAGTTGACATGACCCGACCTGATAAACACAGATGCCAAAAGGAACGGCCGCCCTCAAAATCTCAAAGTGACATATGTTTCTTGAGGTACCAAGTACACCTTGCGCTTTCTGTCTAATTCTGGGCAGTATACAATCGGATGTTCGAGAGTTTCTACCCTTAACGGATGGTTGCAAAAATGGCAAAGCGTTGACTACTGAGAGCAGTCATTAAAGCGGGCCCAGTAGTTCACGTGTCGGGATCAAAGTCCATCTGAATAATAGTTACAATATTTCATGAATTGGTGGAGACCTTCATGTTCCAACACTGGGAGGGCACTTTCCAACATAGGAGACAATAGAATTCTGGAAATCCCTGCCACTCTTGTTGATGGGAAAATTGCCCTGTGCAAGATGGTGGTATTACCCAGACTACTTTCCTATTTTGTTAACATACCGTACAAGATCAAGAAAGTGTTCTTTAACCATTTAAGTGCCATGGGTATTTCTCACCTGTGCCAGGGCCTCTTTTGGTGATTTCGGTATGTGGCCATTCAATGGCTTGTAACTTTTTTGTTACACGAGGAATCCTAGGTTGCTGTAGGGGGGCGAGAGTAAATAACCAAAAAGGGGGGAAATTTTGGGGTTTTTCAAAAAAGGCCAATAAACTGATGTACAAAGTAGCCTGTGGTTTTTTTTCTTTGTAAGAGCTAGGAACAAATGGTTTGCTGTATTCCCCAATTTCCTGGCTTTCAAGAACAGGTTGAGTGGAAACGGAAAAAAATTATTTTGATGTGGTTATCAACCGTTTTGTGAGAGGGAGGCAATTTTGGCCATTTTTGCCAATTGGACATGCATGGACGGAATGGAAGAAAAGGGTATGAAAGCCGATTTGGAGGATGGAAAGGCATAGGTTTCTGAAAAGTAGACAAAATTCCAAGTTTAGGAAGGGGTGATTTGTGTAGGTCAGGCAACAACTAGGTGGGGGAAACTGCCATAGATTGGGGGAAAAGCGGGAAAATGACCGAAAAAAAAGGTATGTGTTGGACATGGTTGGCTTGGTACGGCAATAGCTTCTATGAATTTTGAGAAAAGCAATGCTCCGCTACATTCTCCCCGACTCTAGCAGTTAGGAGAGCACACATTTTGTGTAGTATTTTACAAAACAAGCAATACCACAAGCCAAACACTAAGCCATAGTACACAGGAGTTTTACGCTCACGGCCTGAACAGACGCACTTAGCATGTGTAAATCGGGAAAACCAATGTGGTGAGGAACGGCAAGCATACATTTCTTGAAAGAGCACAGGCAGACCTTTTCAAGGGTAGGTGACTTGTGCAGTTTACAAAAGTGTATGGTGCCTAAAGCAGCGACTAAATGTAGGTCACATTTGGGAAATGAAAGGGTTGTGTGACAAAGGGCACCAGCAAATGGGTCAAAACGTTATGTAAACCACACAAACACAACACATGGCCTACTGTCCCGCGTTCCCATAGGTGTCCCGATGAAAACGGTACCTCACATGTGTGGGTGCACCTACCTGGCCGCCAAGGGGAAAGCCTAAAACACAAGTAACCCCAAGTCCGTTTTCAGACCGGAATTTCAGACGCTCTGCCGACCGGCAAAACATACAGATATGGGACTCCGGTGTCCAAGCCACCAAGGAAAACAGGGAACCCCATGCATTTCCAGAAAGAGGATGCCTGTGGGAATCCGCAGAGGTAGGATTTGCCCAAAACGCCCCAGAATTTATTACCCAGACACCCCCGCAAAGTCCACCATGTGGGGAAAAAAAACAAAAACAAAAAAAAAAAAAAAAAAAAAAAAAAACACATTTTCCGCACATTTCGCTTGGCTCACCCATCGAAAAAACACGCCCCCAACAACACATCGCCTACCGTCCCGCGTCCCCACACGTGTCCCGATGAAAACAATACCTCACGTGTGGGTGCACCTACCGGGGGCGCAAAAGGAAAAGGGTAACCCACTGGGAACCCCAAGCCTTTCGCCACTGCCCATTTTGTTCATGTGGGCAACCTACAGATTTGGGCCTAGGGTGTCGAAGCCAGCAAGGAAAACAGGGAACCCCATGCATTTCCCAAAAGAGGACACCCGTGGGAATACACAGAGGTCTGCCTTGCGCAAATTGCCCCAGTTTTTATTAGCCACAATCCCAAACAAAGTGTGATATTTGGTGGGGAAAAAACCCACAATGTTCACTTTGTCTGGGGTTCTGGGTAATAATTCTGGGCCGCTTTGCGCAAGTCAGACCTCTGCGCATTCCCACGGGTGTCCTCTTTTGGGAAATGCATGGGGTTCTCCGTTTTCCTTGCTGGCTTCGACACCCTAGGCCCAAATCTGTAGGTTGCCCACATGAACAAATTGTGCTGTGGCGAAAGGCTTGGGGTTACCAGCGGGTTACCCTTTTCCTTTTGCGCCCCCGGTAGGTGCACCCACACACGTGAGGTATCTTTTTCGTCGGGACACCTGTGGGAACGCGAGAAGGTATGACATCTGTTGTTGGCGACTTGTTTCGGTGAGTGGACACAGGGAAAGGTCTCTGAAATTGGCTGGAAATGAAGACAATTCTCAGACATTTTGCTCTGGTCACCCACCGAAACACACCGGCAACACCACATGGCCTACCTTCCCGCGTACCCACACGTGTCCCGACGAAAAAGGTACCTCACATGTGTGGGTGCACCTACCAGGGGGGGGCAAAAGGAAAAAGGGTAACCCACTCGGAACCCCAAGTCTTTCGCCACTGCCCATTTTGTTCATGTGGGCAACCTACAGATTTGGGCCTAGGGTGTCGAAGCCAGCAAGGGAAACAGGGAACCCCATGCATTTTCCAAAAGGACACCCGTGGGAACCCACACATGGCCAAATTGGAGGGGCGGCCCATCTCTTGTAGCCCTCCCCAGGGGCAGGTCATGGGGGGGCTGTCCTGCACTCCTCCCTGGGTTCAGGCGTCCGTTCCTAGGAGCAGATATCTAGTCCCAGGGAGGGCTGCATGACATGGCACCCACTCCATTCTGGCGGGGTGGGGGGGGGGGGGTCAATGCCACATCCATTTAGAAACTTCCAAGACCCTTTGGGGTGCCCCACAGCCCCCCTAAAAAGCGTTCCACCAGTTTCCATTTTTTTCTTTGTTTACAAAACTTGCCTTGGCGCAGAGGGGCACATTGGTGTGTCAATCTGGCCCCGGGGTGCCCAAACCTTACTGCCCCACCCACTGGGGGGCCTGTCCCACTATTTTTGGGGGCCCTCTCCCCCCTCATCCCAAATGGGTGGCAGGGGCACCACATGCAGGCCTCCCTGGGCCTCCTACAAACGGCTGCGTGAGGTACACCCCCCTCCATTTGGGGTGGGGGGGTAGAGTGCCCCCAACAATGGTGGGAGAGGCCCCCCAATGCATGGGGCAGTAGGGTTTGGGCACCCTGGGGGCAGATTGGCACACTAATGTGCCCATCTGCGCCAAGTGAATTTGGGTAAACAAAGAAAATACAAAATCGTAGGCTGCTTTTTAGGGGGCTCTGAGGGCCACCCTAAATTGGCAGCGAATGTTCTACTGCAACGGGGGGTGGCACTCACCCCCCCACCCCAAATGGAGGGCCCCACCTCATGCATCCCTCCCAGAGGTCAGATGCCCCTTCCTAGGAGCAGATATCTGCCCCCAGGGAGGGTTGCATGAGGTGGGGCCCTCCATTTGGGGTGGGGGGGTAAGGGCCACCCCCCGTTGCAGTAAATCATCACTGCCAATTTAGGGTGCCCCTCAGCCCCCCTAAAATGCAGCCTATGATTTTGTATTATTTTATTTGTTCACCCAAGTTAGCTTGGCGCAGATGGCCACATTAGTGTGCCAATCTGCCCCCAGGGTGCCCAAACCCTACTGCCCCATCTATTGGGGGGCCTGTCCCACCATTTGTGGTGGCCCTCTCCTCACCCACACCGAACGGAGGGGGGGGGGCACATCATGCAGCCCTTCCTAGAAGGTGCAGGGAGGGCTGCATGAGGCTGCATTTTTGTAGCCAAAAGCCTCTCGGCTCTAGAACCATATGCCTGCCTCTTGATACATCCAAGGCTAGCCCGCATATTTCTTTTTTCTGTACTACATCAGCATTAAAGAAGTGCATAGGCTTCCAAAATAGTTTTTTCTTTCGCAAGGCTCTGACCCAGAAAATCAGTGACAGAATTCCTGAATTTCTGTGCACCAAAAGCATCGAATTGCCTTTCCAAAGGAAAAGGATTAAGAATAGAGGGGACTGTCATGTTAACTTTCTTTATTTACGACTAAAAAGCACTGGCAAAATGAAGGACAGTGTTGGAAATAAAAACAAAGATAGCTGTGGTTGCAATAGTATGAAAAGAAAAGATTTTATAACAGTTAATGCTCTAAAAAAGAATGCTTTAACTGGCACCAAGTCTAACAGACAATTACTTCCCACCAGTCAACCAGGCCCAAAAAACACAGACATCTCAGAAGCCATATAAAAAGGTACTGATGAACCAGAATAGCAGCTGTACCATAAGGCATCAGTCCTCAAATCTGTACCTATCAGCAGCGTATTTCCCAATAAAACCGTTCCGGATTTCATTTATAGAGGTGAATGACATTAGGAGCTTCAAGGTTTCCTTATTAATAGCTTTCTTACAAAAGCGAAAAAAAGGCGATGGATTTTCAACTTTATTACAAAGGTTAAGGATTTCCCTCATGGACAAAAAAATTCTGGCGAGACCTTAAAAACAGGGATCGTACTTCTGCATTAGGGAATTTGCATAAATAATTTGGGAGAATATTGGGTTTATGCTCCTCCACAATAACCCTAAATTTGTATCCCTTAAGAGCCGCACAAGTTTTGATCCAGTCAGATTCCCAAAGATGTTGTTTCACTAGTGTAGGGGAGTCGGTGAAATGATTCTTTTTTTTTTTAAACTTCTGTTTATTAGGTTTACAATAAATCAGTTCCACACAGGGTCAAATGAACATTGCAGTACTCATTTTCAAATGAAAGCACGAACAAACCAATTAAACCAAATCCTACAATAAAATCAACTATGCAAAATTTAGCTAAATGAACCCCACCAAATGTCTAACCCTACACACACAAAACATCACAAAGACAAAACATCACAAGGGGAAGGAAAGTAAAAGAAAAAAAAAAAAAAACTCCTTATACCAACCTCTACTCGTCACCAAAATGTTCCATTAATTATACAATCAATCATAGAGAGCATTCAACGATCCCCACAGCAACAAATAGGCACCTTCCTTGCCTCTATTCTTCAACAAAGCCTTATCATATCTGGACAACACCCTCAGGTCTATCAACCAATCCTCAACGCTTGGCTTCTTACTAGTTTTCCCGATCCTGAGGATCAACCTAATCGCAACCCTCACAGCCCTAGCAATCCAAAAGTTATGTTTACTATTGTGAGCACCCCTTTCAACATGCAAGAGCAAGATTATATTTGCTGCAGATCTAGGTAAATTTATTCCAAAAATGAAATCAATCCTATCTATCACCCCATTCCAAAATGGCAGTACTCTAGGGCATTCCCACAGTAGATGCAAAAGAGTACCTCTACTCACAGCACAACTCCAACACAAATCATCCGACCTCAATTGCAACTTAAACATCCTCACAGGTGTCCAATACAATCAACAATCTTCTGCCGAATTAGAAGCAAGGTCAAATCTTTCCCTAGATTCACACCCACTCTCAAAATCCCTCTCCAATCAAAATCAGAAATGATCCTATTAACATCATTCGACCAAGTAACTCTCACCCATCCCATGCTAACAGATGTTTTGCATTCATGGACATGAAATTCATGTACGTCTGTGCACCATACTACTGAACATCCAATAATTTACTAATCTCTGGCCCCCTCCCAAGCGAGCCACCCGCCATAGCAATTCTCTGTTCAACCATCGGAACCAATCTCAAATACCTAGCCAGTTATCTCTGTCCCAGATAAAATCTATCCACCAACTCCACAAAACTAACATCAGAGTCCCATCCAAAACATCCCCCAGATTCAAAATACCCCTCGAGACCCAACTCTTCCAATTAAAGACATTTATCATCAATCTTTATTGCTTCATTATGCCAAATGGAGGCATCTGCACTGAACCCATATGTCTGTCCGTTCCCATCAAACCAAGCGCCCAAAACCTGTCTGGTAACCCCAGTTGGTTTCAAAACCAATTTCTTATTCGATAACTTTTCCATACAATAAAGAGTATCCAAATGAAACGGCGCATACATCCCTCTCTCCATTTGTACCCAGAACGGCTCCTTAACAGTCTCCGCTCTTAAGTAATAGGAGCTCTTCTTAAGTAAAAAGGACCGATAATACTTAACTAGATCCAGGTAGCCAAAACCACCTTCCTCGACTTTCTGCATCAATATGAACTTCATGACACAAGGCCTTTTTCCAACTCCCCACAAAAAAGTTTGAAAGAGGTTCTCAATCTTTAAAAATTGTTTTTTTATAAATCAACAATGGAACGGACTGAATAATCTACAATATCTTGGGCAACAGAACCATCTTAATGGAGTTTATTTTAGCCCACGGAGACAAGTTCAATCTTTCCCATGTCCTAACTAACAAGGTCATCTTAGCCAACACCTTATCCAAATTGCATTGCACTATTTTATTCAAATCCCCAACACAAATCCCCAAATAAGTGACCCCCCCCAGGCGACCAGCTCAAATTCCAAATGTCTTTAATTCCATTATCGCAAGTTACAGACAACAGAAAGATCTGTTTTTTCCCAATTAACTTTGTGGCCAGACAATTTACCAACCTCCTCAAACATTTCCCTTACCACAATACCAAATTCTCTTGGATTGGACAATAAAATCAACATATCATCAGCATAAGACAAAAGCTGAACCTCAACATTCCCAACACTAATCCATTTTATCAGTTCACATTGCCTAATATATGCTGCAAGTGGTTCCAATGCTAAATTAAAACAAAAACGGTGACAATGGTCAGCCTTGACACGTGCCTCTAGATAATTGAAATAACCTTGAGATAATTCCATTAACCAACAACCTAGCCCTAACGCCATTATGAATACAATCATCTTCATAAACACAGGGCCGAAACCCATCTGTAACAAAGTATATTCCATGAATCTCCAGTTGACTGTCAAATGCTTTTTCAGCATAAAAAAAAAAACAATCTTGTCTGATTCTTTCCCATAATGAACTCCAATCACATCCAACACGTCCGTATACGATCATACCCAAAACGCCCTGGTATAAAACCTACCTGAGATCTGTCAACTAAATTACCTATACATGACTTCAATCTATTGGCCCAAATTTTAGTAAACCTATTCAAGTCCACATTCAGTAGAGAAATTGGCCTAGAATGTCCACATTGCTTAGTATCCTTATTTGGCGGAATCACAATGAGCAATGCTTCCTTCATTGAATCACACATCTCGCCCGACACCAAAAGTACATTGTAGACCTCACACAAAATAGGAGCCAAGACAGCCTCAAATTTCCTATAAAATTCTGAGACTATACCATCTGGTCCAGGGGATTTACCATCTTTCATCTGCGAGATCGCCAAATTAACTTCAGACCCATCAATCAGAGCCTCCAACTGTTTTCTTATCCAAAGACAACCTGGAAAGAGTAATCTTATCAAAGAAAGCTGCTAAACTGCCATCCTCAGGCTGTATATTTTCTCTATACAAATTCTCATAAAAACCTCTGAAGTGTTCACAAAGGTCTTCAGTCTTATTTAAAGTAACAAAAATCTCTTTAAGCTTATTAGCCAACGATCTCCCATTCCTATCCCCAAACTCCCAAAACCGTTTTGAATAAAACATACCTTTATCTGCTAAAACCTGTACATAGTCATTCACCTCAGACTACAACTTCCTTAGACGTACCCTGCTCAGCACAGTCATTATCAGCACAAACCTTTTGCATAGACTTCACCCTCTCTTCCATCCATCTTCTTAAGTTCTTCCTGACTCTTCCTCCTAGCATAAGCTGATCTACTTATCAGTTCACCCCTAAGAACTGCCTTAAAACAATCCCAAACAGATGTAACTCCAGCCGTACCTCTATTATCCTCAAAGAAACAACAAATGAAGTTCTCCAAACCCGATGTAACTGTATCGTCATTAAGTAGAGCAGCCTGCATTCTCCATCTCCTAGATTTCTTACCCACACTTCCAAAATTCACCTGCATATCAAGCAAAGCATGATCCGAGATATTCCTTTCCCCAATATTGGAGCTTTCCACCCGATTGATTAACATCTTACTCATGAAAGAATGATCTCTCCTAGAGTAAGAATTATGGACAGGAGAATAAAATGTATACTCTCTCTCGATTGGATGAAGTTCCTTCCATACATCTAAGTTCATACTTAAATATTAATTCACGCAATTTAGCACTTATCTTCTCACCAGAGTATCTGCAGTCAGATTTCCGGTCCAAATGACTATTCATAACTACATTGAAGTCTCCACCCAAAATAATCGCCTCACCCTCATTTTATCCAGCAACAGGTCCAACTTGGTGAGAAATTCAATAGTCGGCGAACACGGAGCACAGACTGTCCCACATGTTATCATTTTCCCCATCGTAAACATCAAACAACAAAATTCGGCCCTCATCATCCGTTAGTGTCTTTTTCACTGTCACTGGAAGTACTTTCCTAAACATTATACTCACGCCCCTCGATCTTGAATCATAATAATTAGAAATTACTTGCAAGTATTTTGGACTGACCACCTCCACTTTGTTCAGTTAAATGAGTTTCCTGAAGCATAACCACATCTGCTCTACTCCTCCAAATCCGCTTAACATTCCATGTAGCAAAAGTCAAAGCCATACTTCAAGCTCAATATATCTGCACTGTGACCATTATACAGTGAAGAGAAAAAGGAAAAAGAAAAAAGGACAAAGCAAGAGGAAGAGAGAAAGGAAAAGAAAAAAAAGGGGGACGGACACACGGGCACATACACAACTAGAGTATTTCATAAATGGAAAAGTCCAATATACATCGGACTTAAAATAAACAAAAATATATACACCTAGAACATTATTCCGAGCAATATCCACCAGAGATGCATCCCATGCCCTTTAATAAATGAAGTTAAGCAGAAAAAAAAATTCCCTATTAAGTAAACTAGTGAAGGACACACAAACAGAAGATATGCCAACCCACCATTAACATGAAAAATAACAAGGCGAATAATGAAGCAAGACACGCCAATACTAATCCAAAGAACAGTTCAACTCAACATGAGGTCCAAAGTCGTCTATGTACCTTTCTCTATTATCCTAAGTGACATAAGAATTAAAAATAAATAATGTAAAATATCAGCAGACAACTGATAAATGAAGCAACACTCCCACTTCGTATCAACTATATACAGGCATACACATCCACCACAACATAACTCACCACTACATCAATCTTACGCCTAAGAATCACAAACATTTCCGCCTTATAGCTCATAACTACACTGTTTCAAAGTTGTACAAACTGACCTATTCCCACATTCCATCATTCTGAAACACAATACAACTTTTTTAAACCACACAAGCCCACATAAGCACACCATACATTCTGGGTAGTCATCCACAACTCTTACCACTCAATCTAACCTCACACCTGTCACCATCGACGCCGTCACATCATCGGTCAACAGGCCCATACATACATACATACATAAACTGTCCTATCCAAACACTTCAAGAGCAAATAATTAAATATACAAATATAAGGACAGTAACCATATCCATCTCCAAACTTACAGCGGAGCAGACATTTTCAAACCCAATACGAGGCACCTTAAATGTGTGTATTTCTGCAAGATAATATAAATTATACCTATCCCCTCAACCCCCACCCGCCCAACACCACACATGAAGTACTATTATTCAGCTATAAACATTTCAAATTGCACATTTAAAACATCATTGTCTTGGAGTCTCGGGGGCCAAGCTGTCCATTGTTCGTCATCAAAGTGAGGATTAACACCAGACATTGACTTGTCATCAGCATTTCTAATCATGACAGCAGCACCTCACAAGGATTCCAATGACAGGTGCCATCACAGTTTAGTACTTAAATTTTGTATTAGGAGCCAGCAGATCCAGGGTACCTCCAAATGTATCCGGGCACACCAGATCCCTTTTTGCTGCCCCAACATCTACTTGAAGATATCTGCCCCCCAGCAACTCTCTTGCACCATCCACCTAGTCGCACCAATTAACGTTTTCATAGGGGCAATTCTGTTACTTTGCAGCATCAAGGTTTGTGCTAAAGCGACATAGCCCAATGCTGCCAGGCTTAGAACCACAACTGTATACAAGTACATCCCTCCCTGTGCCCAAAAGCACAATCAGGTATTCGCCCGCAGCCGCACCAGTCCATACCGTGACTCTCCTCCTCCATCGTGGAGGTCCCAGTTCCCGCTACAGCTCGCCACTCAATGAATCGGCAAAGCAATATGAATCAAAACGGACTCCACCAGCATATTCAATGACACGCTCCCTGTAAGATCCTCCACCGTGCTAGTCCGCCATGCCACGCAGCTCTGCTACACAGCACGCACGTCACAGGTCCTGATGCCGCCATGAACAGACATTCCAAACCGGATATCTGAAGACCTTGCGCGTCTCGTTACGTGACGCGCGTTACGTAAAATGAAAGTAAACAAAGGATGCCTTTCTCAACGTAGCTGCAATGTAGATGGCACACGTTTGTATTCAAGGAAGCCCAGAATTCCACGGCAGTTATGTGAGCAGTATTGGGCGCCATTTTGAGCCCATACAATGAATGGGAGTAAAGCTTCAGATCAATAAAAAACAAACATCAAATAAATAAAACAGAGTCACAAGTCACTCCCAAAATTACGAATGCCTACTGGAATCCAACCTTCCTTTTCTTCCGTCTATTCACAGTGCCCAAATCAGATGTTCCTTCCATAGGGTCCACCCCCAAGTCAGATAAGAAAACCTCTGCAGCCCTAATTTCGGTGAAGGAGTGCAGTTGACCATCCACTACAACCCTGACGATAGCAGGATATATCATAATATTTTAGCTTTTTCTCCCTGGCCTTCACTTTAGCCCTATTAAAAGCCCTCCTTTTATCCAGAAACTCTCTGCTGAGATCAGTGAACACCATTATCTTGTTACCACCCCAAGCCAAGTCTTTCAGTTTCCTTGCTCTCCTTAAGGCCAATTCCTTTATGGGAATAACTATAAGATGGCGAGGTCTCTCATCTAGAGAAGGCTTAGGTTCAAGAGAATGATGCGCCCTTTCCATTTCCAAAGTTACCATTGGATCCAAATTTAACACCTTAGGCAAGATCCTCTGCAGGAAGTCCATAGCGTTCCATTTTTCTGCATTTTCCGGAAAGCCAGCAAAGCAGAGATTATTCCTCCTAGAAAAATGTTCCTGCTCACATAGCTTCAAACTAATCTTCTCATTGGCAATCCTCAATTCTCTAATCTGGTCCATTAGCTTCAAGGTCCTTTCATCAACAAGGTTTAGGTGATCTTCAGCTGACGCAACCCTCTTGGTCACAGCCTCAAACTTCTCCTCAGATTTCAGGAGAGCTGTCTTGATCTCCACCATGTCCATTTTAATTTCACTCAGCAGTACCAAAAGCTTGTCCTCTTTATTGTCCTTCTCCATCCCTTTCTGCCTCTTCGCGTCCGGGGTATTTGGCACAGATATATATATATATATATAGATATATATATAGATATATATATATATATATATATATATATATATATATATATATATATCTTTTAGAAGTTGAGAAACAAGTCCTAATCCGGACATTGAACTCCGGGGGACCAACCGCACTGGCGTGCCCAAGTAATTCAGAAACTTTGGGTAGTCTGTACAACTTAATTGTGTCCAAAGAAATGTAAGCACCTTTTGCCGATTCTGTTTTCTTTTCATATTTTTATCAACAGTAAAACCCACTAATATGTGAACATCGCTTCAGTGAAAGAAGTGTGTTTTTGTAACTCTAATTTGATGCGACTACTGTTGAAAGTCCCACAATGACAGAGGACTGAAACATGTTGAGTTTGTTATTTTGAGTGATAGCCAAGTCTGAAATTTGATTTGAAGATCGAATAAAGGTCTGAACAGCAAGACGAAGGATTTATCCTCTCGAGTTTGGTTCTCCCTAATAGTTAATGCACTTTAACATCTAGCCTTCTACTCTAGAAGAATTATTCGTCACTGCCTATACTTGTATACTTTTTTCAGTTTTATGAATTTCTGTATACTGTAGTCTCATGTGATGAGATTTTTTTAATCTAATGAGTTAATAAAAGAAATTCTAATTTGATTTGTAGTGGTATCTTAAGAGGGAATAACTGTTGATAATTTTCAGAATTCATCTCCTGGAGCAACTTAAGGCACCCAAATAACCCAGTTCATAATAGATTGACAAGTGTTCTTATACAATAAACTTTGCAGGTTACAGTCCGGCAGAGGGGATATTATTTTCTCAGCAGAGGGAGTGCATTCCATGCCAATCTAAACTAATGAAAGAAGACACAATTCAAAAACGTAATACAGCCACTGCAACGCAGTTCGGTAGGCACAAAACTGAACATACATTTGTCTCCACTGGATCAATAAAATTCCATTCCAGTGAAAAAAAATTCTCGGCCATAGGTCAGTTTAGGAACAACTTTCATTTTATAATATTTAATCACAGGAGTCAATGACAACCTCCCATATTTATCAATAATCTTTCATTTTGGTAATGTAATCATCAGCATTGGTCCTAAGGGCAGAGATGATCAAACCTGTATTCATTCTAGTATAAATCATTGTTTCGAAAATATAGATAATCAGTATACTCCAGAGCCACTTTCTTCTAAAAACCCTACAGGGGCCTTAGTAGTCGAGAAACGTGTGATCTTGGTTTTCTTCTTGATCATTTGTAAGTCATTCATTATTGAACTTTTATGGAGCGCCAACAACATCCTCTGCATCCCAATCTGCGTTTAATAGAAAATGAGGACGTCGTCAGCATACGCCAGCCATTTTGTCCAATAGTCGCCTAGTGGGGCGAGAGCACACCCCTGCTCAACCCCCTTTAGGTTGAAACATTGCTGTCGAGTTTCCCTTAAGATTAAATCTGACTTGAGTAGAAGTATCGGAGTGGATGTAAATCAAAATATTCACTAGATTATGGGGTAAACCCCCAGAGAGAACTTCCGCCATAGCAGCTCCCTATTAAGGAGACCAAAAGCCTGAGAGAAATCAATAAATACTAAGAAAATATTCTTAGCATGTGGCCTATTAGACATAGCCTGTAAAGATGTACCAATACCTTTCCGAAACCCTAATTGTAATCTATTGATATCCAATCTATCCAATAATGTAACAGGGCGGTAATTTGCCCCATCTAAATCTAATCGGTTTCCGCTTTTGTAAACAGGAATAACAAAAGAAAACGTCCACGTGACTGGGGTTCCAAAAATAATTGACATTATTAGAGAGGATAAATAAAATAGCAGCCCATAACAGGGGTGGAGGGAGGGCTCTTAAGCCAACTTTTTAGAGACTGTTGGGACACATTGCCCTAGATGTATTCATTCTCTTTATAATATAAAGGATGTTGTCAAAGTTCAGGGCCCAGTCCTTGGAAATGGAAGAGACTAATCCAATCTCATGTATTAGCCCACCCGAATGAGTCGGGCAAAGTGCTGAACCCCCATCTCCATTAAAAACAAAAATAGAAATTCCAATTGTTGCATTTTATTAATGAACCACCAAACGTTACGATCTTGTTTACAAAAGTTTACTTCAAGCATAAGCTCAGAATCTCTCTGTAGCATTAGATGTTTTTGTTGAAACATCTAGCTTTCATATTTTTGCTTCGAATCCTTTGAGTTTTTCAACTTTGTTATTTCACTAGCAGCACTAAATCTAATACCTCGAAGTTCCCTACAAAGCTCTCTTTTCCTAGTGAGAACTTGCTCACTAAAAGCATGAACATGCACTGAATGATTGCACATATATTTCTTTTGAACTACAGAAAGATTGTCTTTTAGGAAAATATTTATCAAGGTAGGAGAGCACATCTTATTTTTCTCATATAAATTATGACTACCTACAAACCGATTTTCCTGGTTATAAAATTTAAGTAGAAAATGGGGCATATCCTTCCAATAACATGTCAAGAATATCATTCTCCTTATCCACACCCAAATCACAACAAACTGAATTAAAATTATATGTTAATAAAAAATGAAAGCATATTTTAGATCCGGAGACCAATCCTCTAAAATTGCATTATTTGATAGAAAGGAAAGGGCATCACATTTCCTAGAGTTCCAATAAATATTAAGAATAAGAAACCGTCAATGCTCCACACCCATTAGGAATTAAACTTCAATGGCAAAAAGATCCTGCGATAAATCCCATAATCTCCCAACCACTGCTCCTATAGAGATTTAGAGAAATCAGGAGTCCTACAGAGGCTCGACCCTTGGAGATCTTCAGGGCTTTTTGAGCGAACACTTCAAAGCCAGTAGCCTGGTTTCTTGAAGTGAAACAATATGCTGCTGCCCAAGAAACTTTGAGAGCTCCCTATGTGCACAGCAATGATTAGAAGTACCATGATACGTTTTCCAGGGAGAACCCAATGTTAAAAGGTGAGGTTTGTCCAAATGATGCTGTTTAGCAGGTTCAATTAAGGGTGCAGGAAACCACAGCCATTCACAACAAAGACCCTGAAGACTTATTTTGCATTTATCGGTCATCGGATTCCCAATAGAATTCAAACCCCTCGCTGAGAGATTCATATTTCGTAAGACCTCGACACTCTGAGGAGGAAAACATGTATTCTCCACCTGCTGGTGAGACCTGGCTAGGAGTCGCAGACTTTGTTTATTTCCTACGAAATGCAATACATCATACCCCATTCACCTGAAGCTCGTCACCTCGGCAAGTAACATGTGTGATTACTCTTGAAGGTAATTGAACAATAACCAAGTCCAGACTATCTTCTGAAAATTCGACTAAGGCAATTTCCTGCGAGGGGATTAGTCTCAATTTTGGAAGGTCGTAAAATAATGCCAAAATGCTTGATCGATCAAGTAGAGTTCTATGCCAATCTGATAATAGATATCGAATAGTTATTTTCTGCATAGAGGGACTAACAGGTTTATTGAAAGTCCTAGGCCCAATCTGAGATTGTTTTTTCCGGGGCTCAGCCCCCTATTGACCCTCATTGGAGTTAGATCGAAGGGGGCATTTATAATTAAGTGATACTAGCCCTTGATTAAGCGTTCAATAAGATGGATTTTCTTAGTTTGTGAAAAGGCTACATTCTTACCTTGATCAATAGGCTCAAATGAGGACTCAACAATTGGGGTAACTTCTGAATCATTAAACCCCAGAGAAGGAACATTAGAATCGACATCCAATGATGGGAGCCTCCCTTTCGTTAAACTGGGAGGTAAAGGTAGAGGAACCTTTCTCCTCAGAAAGTGAAAGCGCTAAACTGGAGTTGGATACATGCATAGGGTTAAGATTGATCGTATCTGTGAGTAACGTCTGCTGCTTCTTTTTGCCTTGCTTTTTCCCCTTTTTAGGATTATTTGTATTTCTAGCATCAATAGATGTAGGACCCTAATCATCTTCAATAATCAGATCTTAAAAACCTTTGAGACTATTTTCTATTTACATTTTCTTTCTTTGGTTTCTTTTCAGTTATCGCGTTTTTACTTTAAGACCTGTATTTGCTCACATAATCAAGCAGCAGGTAACAGCTCACACAACTCCTCTATAGTTGCCTGGAAATCTTCCACAATTACCACAAAGCCTGAGCCGATAAGCTGTACAATGACACCTTGCTCTAGCCTGAATAGAACATCAGCAATTATTTGAGCAGGATTGGCGGAGTTAGAAGAAAGCCACAGTTCTTGACCAAATAATAGCAGATACAAACTGGTCTGAATGGTAGACAGACTTAGTGTATATGTTGTCATACAAGTTTATCAATGATGTCAAAATCAGATCGAGGGCTGAGATGGAAGTTGGGCACAAGTTCATTATGGCACCAGGAATTGTCTCCTCCACATTAGGGTGCATTGAATCAGTGGACGAGGGGAGCGAGAAATTATCCAGAAACAAGTCTCCTAACCGCTCTTTCAAATTGGCAGGGGTATTCAAGGGTGATGAATCTGAATGTTGAATGACTTAAATTTCAGATTCCCACCTCACCACTCAAATGATTTAAAGGGTCTGAAACCAACTCCGCTGCCCCAGCCAAGTCCTCAGTTTGTTCTAACAGTGGTGGAGTCTAATGTCTCCAAAACCTCCACTGCTTCCACCATATTCGCAGGAGGCTGAACGTTCGATGTAGAGGTAAGGGAACCTTGTACATGATGCCCAAAGTAATCAATATTTTTCCTGCAGCAAGCTGCCGTTTTAGCTGAGGCAGAAATATCCAAATGCCGGGTTTTGTTGATTTTCTCCACTAAATCATGGTGGAGGACTGGGGTGCGGCATGGGGCGGGCGAGGCGTTGTTAGGTTTTACAAATCCTCTGAAGCTCTTTTTCTCCCAAAGATGTACATGATGAAATAGGCACAGGGTTACAGTGAGAAGGCGCTGGGCTCCAACAGGAGAGAGACACCAGAACAGGAGTCTTCGCCCCCGTCCCCCATTCCGGAGAAGTCCATTTAAGTGCCTACCTAATGCAGCGAGCCACCTAGGGCTTGAGCCTCCACTCACCCCCAACCCTACAGATAAGGGGTGTATCGGCTACTTTCACTCCCTAAAAATTTGCAAATACTCCCAAAAAAGAAAAAAATAGGGAGTAAAAAAAAAAACTACTAAAAAAATAGGAAAGACATGTAGAATCTTGTGCCCCTGCTTTCACCCTCACAGCTCCATGGATATGTTTGGACCAGTAGTCCATTTCAGTCAAAACATTTTTACTTGCTTGTATAAAATACTCTCATTGGAAATTGGACTTACATTTTTACTCCCTAAAGTCATTTTACTCCTAAATTTTAAAAAAGGGAGTAAAAAACTCCCACTTCCAAATCTTATCTGGGCCACGGCTCAGTACCCCTATCCTCCGTCACCCCAACCACTCAACTTCCAAAAAGGGAAGCAAACCTTACTTTTGAAGTCAAATACACCTTCAGTCCGGGCAGTAATTACACGTCAAGCCTTCATTGTAGACAAGCGCCGATCTTCACTCGGGACACTGCGCTGTCACGGGCTAGATGGGACAGCCATGGACTATGGCACACTTCCCTTGTGGCCGGCTGTCAATATCACCGGGGAACACCAAAAACTCAGTCTCAAAAGGAAGAGGCTATGAGCCAGGTTTCTTTGTTGCAGTGTTCCCTCCACAGATTACAAAAAAGAACCCACTAACGTCAAGCCGCACTACTCCACACAGGTAAAATTAGTAGCATCTGCTTCCAACAATCTTTCAAAACGTTGTTGGGCTTAGAGGGGCACGAGTCTGGGACCAATCTCTCCTGCCCCCCAGGAATTGCTGCAACCAGTCTACCAGGGGAGATGGGGCGGAGGTGAGCTCCTGCTGGGTGAGATGCTTCAGTGGAGCAGAAGGAGGAAACTGGCTTCCAGCCTTCTGTGTCGACACCAACCTAAAAACACATTAGGTCCAGGATGAAGAGGGATGTAAGGCTCCTGCTGGGCATGGAGCGTAAGTAGCGGATGGCTCAAACAGGCCACCAGGGTCAGTGTGGCGGTCTGGAGAAGTTCATCCGTCCAGCAGGAAGCTGCCTCTTCTAGGCAAAACGGTAATGAGCGAGAGGGGGGGGGGGAAATCACACCAGCTCTGTAGAAAACGAGGTGGAGCCAGATTAGTGAGCTGACATATTGTAACTGGAAAGAACATCGGTAGGCATCGGCACCCATGGTCAGTAAGTATGCAAAAAGCACCAGGAATGTAAACCGTTTTGCATTCCTGGTGGGTCAGTGTTCAGTTATTATTCGCAAGTTAAACCTGAAAAAGCAACTATGAAGGGTAAAATGAAGAAACAGTCCATATCAGGGGCTTGGTGAGAGAAGGGAATCACTATAGCTGACAATTTGAGCAGCAGGTTTCTTTCAGTCACCTGGAAAATGTGCCCGGAAACATTCGAGTTGATCTGCGCCAGTCCTGGATTTGTTTGTATCATCTCAACACGAAAGTTCCAAGATTTCGCCCATCTTCGCATATCCAGCGCCTCAAAGGGGTAGATACTCTGAACATTCAGTGGCCAGAGTGGTCGTTTTATGCCTTGTTCCCCTCTGCCACTGATGCTAAAGGTGGGGGTTAAGAGCAGAAAACAGCAGATGTGATTCTCCTTATGCTCTTCTGCCCATGTAGAAGTTTCCACTTTGGCTTTCATCCTTCCTATGCAGGCCCATTCTGAAACTGGGAAAACTAGTATCCAATATTCAGCCTTGGTGGCCTGGAGGCGAAACGGTAAGGGTTCCGGAGCCCGTGTCCAACCGCTCAGCAAGCTTAAAGAGCAAGGAGTCCCACAACCTTAAATAACAACCTTAAATATCTATGACAGACATTGGGGACATTGAGTGAGAGGAAGGGGTTGCAGGAATTAAAAAGGCACAACAACTCAGTAATCATGCAGTTCTTGAATGATGGTTTTGAGAAGAGGTTGGTATTTTCAACCCTAAGAGCCCAGTGGGTAGCCACCCGAGCCGCTATAGAACCAGTGGAAGGACAACCTGGTTAAAAATATCCTGGCGGGATCAATGATTTCTAGACCTGGGAAGGCATCAAGACTCCCTCCATGGGACTTGGCATTGGTGGTTTTGAATGCATTCCAGGAAGCCGGTTTGAGCTTTTAGTACCATTGGGATGCTTTTCCGGATATTAAAGGCAAGTGTCAATCACGTCAGCAAGGGGGTCTGGAGGGGTTTGGTGCTCTGATGTGTAAACCATCATACTTCGTGGTACAAAACAATGCATACTTTTTTTAAATGTAACCCTGCCTTTAGGCCAAAGGTGGAGTCCAAACTTCACATACCACAGGAGGAAGTGCTTTTGTTTTTTCAAAATCAGCATCCTCAAAAGAGGCACGATGGTATACTTTAGCTGTGAGATGCACACTACTAACACACTTGGACAAAACGCTTTAATCTGGAAGTCAGTTTCAAAAATGTAGGACTTGGATGGGAAGGAAGACTTCACGCCCTACCTGAAGTTGAGGGATATGAGACAGGCTGGCATATACTAGTTGTCAGGGGTCCTCCTGTCACAGTCAATCAAGGGGAGGTTCACAAGGGGAATGTCAACACCCTGGCAGAGGCCCTGGGGCAGTTATCACCAGAATTTACAAACAAAAGGGGAAAGTTCCTTTGGCACAGGATGTTGTGTGCAGGAATGAAGCAGCAGGAAGACTTTGGCCATTTAGAAATAAATTGGTATTGGGATGTGCGCATGGCATGCTTTCTGGTCATAGCCCGATTTCTCAAACCATTCCACAGGGGCTTTGCTGTATACCTCCAAGTACTGGTACGCTTAAGAGGGATGTGTCCGCCGTCATCAAATTACTTTACAGTAATCTTCATTACTCCTAGCACTACTCTTCCGCATCATCATACTTGCAACCTCTCTAGTCAGGGGAATTGAAACCACATAAGTACTGTAAGGAGGAAGACTAGAACCAGGAGTAATGAAGATGACCATAATCCGGGCATTAATCATTAATGACGGAGGAAGCAATAAAGGCCAAAGAAAGGAAAGCAGTAATAGTGTCCCCATCAGAATATATAGCGTTTGCGCCAGTGGACTTCCAATAGCCTGCAGAAAATAAAAAAGTCTACCTGAAAAGGGTGAAAACATTTCAAATGACCCCGAAATAATTAAGAACCGTAAAACGATCCTCCAAAATCGAATATAATAAAATTTCACAGAAATTTTAAAAAAATAAAAATAAAAAGCTTCTACTTTACTTATAATTATGTCGGCTTAGCCACGGTCGTCTGAACATGTTTTACACTTCGGCCTCGAGTGTTCCTTTCATGGTTTGGGTTTGGAATTCTGGTCACCCCACAAAACACATTACTGTATAGCCAATCAGTGGTTACTCACATGGGTTCTACTGTCCAGTCAGAATGCACAAATCGGTGGGTGCTGCTGAGCAGCAACGAATATGGTGGTCTGATTTTGTGTGCCAACGCTGGCTACATCCAGATAAGAAATATCCGGCATTGTGCCATCGGCGAGCTGCTGAACGGGGGAACACAGGTGCTGCGCTCTATCTGCTGTAGCGGCTGCCTGACACTGGCGAGGAGCACTGTGCTGGGAGAGCCGGAAGTTTCCTTCTAATATCAGCGGCTGGTGCGGGTGCCGCTGGCCCACTGAAGTGGTTGCATATCCTCCAGAGCCCACTCACTGCAGCCCGCAGCTTCAGCGGGCTGTGTGGCAGAGAGGCCAGGCCTCCCAACAGCTTGCGCCTAGTGTGCGGCATGAAACACAGGCGTTACATCGCCCCTGGTACTGATCCCTGCTGGCCTTCCCACGCAAACAGCATTAACCCCTTGTGGAGGCCCTTCTGCTCTGCACGCCACCGGCAAACTGTCAGCTTGGCAGACTTCACTTCCGGTGAGGATCCTGAAACCCATAGCACAGGCCATTCTCCTTTATGCACTTTTTCCTACCAGCTTCCTATACTGCCATCGTGACCCCTTGAGGCGGTTTCCTCATTTATTTTTCTGCCGGTGCTTTGAAGACAGTGGTTTCGGAGGTGGGACCTCACTCCAGAAGGTCCCAAGATCCGGAGGCATCCTGCATCTGCAACATCCTATCATATCAGGCCCTGCAACCTTGTTTTGGCCCGAGGTGCTCCCGAGGATTGGTGCGAGTTATTGCTGGAGTGATTTGCACAACACTTACAAGTTGGGCCAGTCTGTGCACAGTGAGCCTGGGTCTGTGGTCCAGGTGTGGAGGACACCCCCTCCACCCCTTTGGTGACATTGGGCTTGATCTGAAGATCTGTCGTGCGAGTCCCTTGGTTTGTTAGAACATGACGAAGAGCGCAGGGAAAAAGAAGGGATCGATGGATATGCTCACCAGCACACCAGTGAGGACTGCAAGCTCTGAGACACTTGTGGGGGTGGCTGGGGGAAGGGGGCCGGCTGAAGCTACATCAGTTGGCCCCCTTCTGGCTGCTATGCAGTGTGGTTTTGCTGCAGTCAATGTCAACGTGAAACTTGATATCAGCTTCCTGCGCTCCAATCTGGACAAGGAGAGCAGGCGCATTACTGAAGCAGAGTCGAGGCATAGCAGCATGGAGGAAAGGGTCGCACAGCAGGATGGACATAACCGGCTTTAAAAAGTACCTAGCAACAATTTTCGCATTGTCAGGGTGCCTGTTAATGCAGTGAAGGGGCCCATGGAGAAGTTCATTGAAGTGCTCTTGAAGCAGTTGCAGGGGGAGTCGCAATTCTCTGCTCTATTTCTTGTTGAGCGCGCACATCATGTTTTGGCCCCAGTTCCTCCGCAGGGGGCGCCCCCTAGGATGATCATTAGCAAGCTATTAAATGACACAGACAGAGACTTTGTTTTGAAGCTATTAAGAGCGTGGAACCTTACAGTTCAGATCAAGTAAGGTCCATATATATCCGGACTTTGCGGCTGGTATCCAGGTGCTACGCCGGTCCTACGATCCGGTTAAGAGTCTCCTACGTGCTCGGCAGATCCAGTATGCCCTTCTATTCCCTGCTAAATTATGCATGCAGCATGGGGGAAGGGCACACTTCTTTGAACATCTGTCTGATGCGATCACCAGGCATCGATCCTGCTTCCCCGAAGGACAGCACAGGTAATCAAACCCCCTGCAGTAGTATTGATCCTGGTATTGTGGACGCTGGAGAGTGAACTTTGGGGCCTTCGAACATATCCTCTGCCCGGGGAGAAATGACCCGAAGGCACAGTGAGCTATAATTGCAAGATTGTCAGGGCCACTGGCTGTACTTTGAGAAAGGGTTGCTGTTCGCAACGGATCCCAGAAGAGTTCCGTTGTTGTTGGCTTGGGTATGCATCAGAGTTGGGGGTGATGGTGGGGTGGGTTCAGGGTGGAGGGAGTGGGGCAGGGTGCTAAAGTGAGTAGGGATGCTACCATCGTTGGTGCTTACAAGTTTAAAACCGTTTGGGCAAACAATTAACTGCACTATATGTATTAGGTGGTTGTGTGGCACTGGTCTCTAGGTAGTTTGGTATGTGATCATGGCGAGTACAAATGAACCAGGCCATTGGGGAGTTTGACGTTTATTTCCTGGAACATCCGGGAGCTGAACAACCCGTATAAGGCTAGGAGATAGATGGCTTGAGCGTCATACCCCAAAGGTCCTAATGCTACAGGAGACCCATGCGCTAAGATCGGTGCACAAGTCCTTTGCCCCTAAATGGGGCTGCCAACGATTCTTCACCACATACTCCTCACAGGTACGCAGGGTAATGACACCGATACACCCCATGGTCCCATTCATCGTGGAAAGAAGCTATATTGATCTCCTGGGACGATATGTTGTGTTGAAGGGCACATTAGATGGTGATGATATATTGCTGGTTAACTCCTATGGCCCCAGTGTTGATGACCCTGACTTCTATTGGGCTCTTACTGATATAAGTGTTGGTCATATTGATATACCTGTGGTCTGGGGTGGGAATAGACCACAATATTCGATACCACCATGGAGCGCTCCTTCACCGTTTCCCGGCCTTAGTCATTGGCGGCACAAACTCTCTTGCAGATAATGTCTGAACTGCACTTGTCGATGTCCGGTGAGGGGAGAATGGGGGGGGAATAACATGCTGGTGTGAGGGAATACATATATTGCTCTGCGCTCCACGATTCTATATCTCGGATCGGCAACTTGCTTCTATCCACCGAATGGATGGTGAGGGTACGTAGGTACTCTGTCCTTCCACGCAAATTCTCCATTGTGCTCGCTCTGGTCTTCACACACTCATGTAAACCCCGTCCCCTCTGGTGTATGTCTCCTGAAATGTTGTAGGGTCCCAATCTCACAGAAGCACTTTGTGTTAAAATTGAGGATTTCTTTACAAATAACGTAGGCTTGGTGGCACGTCACATTCAACGGTCTGGCAAAACTTGAAAGTGTTTAAGAGAGGGGATGCTATCCAGTGCGAAGTCACTTGCATCAGAACTTTGTGAACTTGAGCAGCAGATTAGGCTGCTTGAAAATGAATACGGTATGACCAACGATAAGGCATTGCTGAGCACAATCAACGGCAATATGTTGAAATTTCAAGAGCTAGCTGACATGGGAGGTTCTGTATGTCATCAAATCAGTGCTTGCACGTAGGTATGGTGAGTCTGATAGACCAGGTAGGGCCTTCCTAAGGCAGTGAGACTTCACTCTGCCCCCCCGGTGATAACTGGCATCACAGCATCACTTTATTCTAACAGGGATGTATGCTCCGAGATAGAAATCACAGTACTTGGAGTCCATTGAACTCCCGGCATTGCCAAAAGAGGCACATTTGGTGCCTGAGGGCCCCCATCACCCCTGAAATGATTTCCACTACTATTGCTGCCCTGGCATCGGGAAAGGCCCCAGGGTAAAACGGGCTTGGGATTGAACTGTACAAAGAATACAGTGCAATACTGGCTCCACAAATACTGCAAGTGTCCATGCGTGAGGCGTTAACAGTCCTTCCGAAACCTGGTATGCCGCCAAGTGAGGTTGCTTCGTATCAGCCGCTGTCAATAAACGGTGATGCAAAGATTTTTGCTAAAATCCTTGCTTCCAGACTCATTCCTTATATGGCTGATTTGGTTCATCCGGACCAGTCGGGAGCTATCCTGGCTAGGTCCACAGCATTAAATCTCTGCAGACTATTTGATATTATCTACCAGATCGGCCCACAGGCTAGGGCAGTTGCGGCATCCTTGGATGCCGAGAAAGCCTTCGATTCTGTGTCATGGAAATATTTTATGAGGGTCCTGCAGCATTATAAACTCGGGGCTTACTTCCTCAGTTGCGTGCAACTACTCTACGCCCGTCCCATGGCCAGAGCGTGGACCAACTTCACGTAGTCAACAAGGATGGGATTATACAGAGGGCTGCGTCAGGGATGCACTCTATCCCACTTACGGTTTGCGTTGACCATAGAGCAGCAATAATAAGATCCAAGCATGGGCATAGAGGGATACGGATGTCGGGGTTACCGCAGGTCATATCTCTGTATGCCGATGACACCTTAACTGTATATTAGTGATCCGGAGGCGATGCTTCGCCCATTGATGGACGAAGTGCACATATTCTCCAAGTACACAGGATATACTAACAATAAATCCAAGTCAGAGGTGTTCCTCCTTACGGATTCTACACTTCAGATGCCCGACCTGCAGGGGTTCAGCTGGGTGGATTCCCGGTTCAAATACTTGGGTATCAGGGTCTCTAGGCAGCAGCATACTCTGTAGGCTACCGTTGTTGAAGATGATAGTTCACCCCAAGCTCCGTTATTTATTTCTGTAACATCCCTTTCTGGCCAGGTACAGGCTTTTTTCCTTCAATTATCTCCATGATAGTGGAGTTTCTGTGGGGTTGGGTGAAGCCTGTATGTGCTGGCAGACTCACAGAGGCTTATGATCAAGGGGGTCTGGCGGCCCCTGATATGGAATTTTACTGTCTGGTGTCACAAGCTCAATATGCGGGGTGCTCTCCAAGGCCTGAGGTGGTGCCTCTGACGCTCAAGAGATTTAGCGCCTCCCCCTCTAACTTTAAGGCAGTCATATTCAGTGGTAGGCTAATAAGACTCCTGTACTTTTGATCCGGTACGCACCACTGTTAATGCTTCGGCTAGGTTATTTCAGAGACTGTGTCTCACAGTGCCTTATCATTCAAATGTCCTGCTGTGGAATTCTCCAGGCTGGTCTCCCACTTTTGAACCTGACTTGCAAAAATCCTGCTGAGCCAACACAAGTTTGACGCAGGGTGCCCTCTTTCCAGATGGGAGCTTTGTGTCTCTTGAGGATTATATGGCTAAACTTGGTAGTGGTCCACTGATTATCCTGCAATATTATAAAATAAGGGCTGCTGAAAAACGGTTGTGCCCAATGTTCCTGCATGAGCCTGAAACTCATCCGCTCATAGGATGCCTTGGTTATGGAAGGTGAACCTAGGTGAGTGGTGTCTAGACTGTAAGCTAGTGCTGGATGCTCAGCCAACAAGGATTACAATACGATCTGTATTGAACTGCTTAACCAGCTACATTACACACTGGCAAGGCTTTCTAAATTCACACCGGGCGCCTCTGAAGCATGCATGAAATGAAATGCAGCTGAGCCCCAGTTAACAGGGCACATGTTTTGGAATTGTCCTGTAATACACGGTTTTGTGAAAGTGTGGCGGCAACACTTCAAGAGACGTTAGATATTCCCCTACCCTACACCGGCACCAGTCAAGTACCTCTTGGGGGGACATAAGCAAACTGTCGGTGGTGGTCGGATGACTTTTTAATGTAGCAGGTGTTGTAGCCAAGAAATGTGTTCTTCGGTACTGGAAATCAACAAGTAGACCGACACTTGCCGAGTGGTTGCGTGACCTTCTATATAAGTCCGACAGGGAGGAAATGTACATAACCTCAGTCACTCCGTTGTGTAGGCCCAAGGATATTTGGACGCCCTTGCGTGTCTTTTTGGCATCTTGGGGTGGCCCCGGGTCAGGAGTGGTGCGATTTAACAAGCTGGAATGGTTCCCATTTAGATACCTAATGGCATTGTGCTTTCTGTTCTTTCTCTGCTTCCTATTATCTTCTGAATGTATTTCGATTTACTCAACTGTACTCTTACTTTATACCCTGCCTGTCTTAATATCTGTACCACGTTACTGCATTACTTGTCATGCATGTGCGTACTGAATTGCCCTGTGATGTTGCCTTTAACTTTAAATAAAGTTTGAGAAGAAAAAAAAAATGAATGCGCAAACCGCCATACATTTAATCTTTGAAATGCTCTCTTTTAGGTCACGTGCCAACTAGTGCTTGAAATGGGAAAAAAGTGCATATACTCACCCATCTAGGACAGCATTTAGGAGGTTTGTGCTGTAGTGCAAAGTCTGCACAGTGCGCACACAGTACAACCGTTGCAACGCAATGCAAAGCTTCCCTAATACTGCCTGTGGATGGCAAAATAAAAAAAAAATGTATATCACAGGAAATCTTTTCTACTGCCCTTTCCATCTCATACACTCTTCCCAATTTACCATTGCACCATTTGTGAGTCTTTCCCCTTTAAAGCAGCCTCTTTTATACGCTTAGCTTCACCCCGAGTGCCTTTCGTGCTTTCTCTTGCCATCGTTCATGCATTCTCTAGGATTTTCACCCACTGCGTCTGTCGAGCCAACCCCTCTCCCACTGTCAAGTTCTGATTTTTGTGGACTTATTACAAGCTTTTTCTTTTTTGGTCTTTTTTAAAAACATATTTCACCAGATTCCTTTCGGACACAAAGCCACCACTGACTTTTAATTTACAACTTCTCACTCTGTGGATCACTCACTTCAGGATTACTTCACTGCTTTCTCTTCACTCTACTGTTTGCTATTCTCTCCTGTCGCTCCTCCTGTGGCCCTCTACACACAAACTGATTATGCCCCTCACACTCACCCAGTAACTTCCTCTCCTGCCTTTATTTCCAATTTCTCCCTTTCTGCCCTCCTTTTTCTGCTTTTGTTTCCTCTTTCTCTCTGTCATATTTGTGCTGCTCTTCATCTGTCCCAGCCCCTGAAACTCTCACATTCTTCATCTGTGTACATCTGCCCCCGCAATCACTCCACATTTGCCTCACCATCCGTCTCTCTAGTTGTGATCACCCTGGTCTCATCCTGTACATTTTTGCTTCCCTCTCTATTCGACTCACTCTGTCACAGAAAATTAAGACGCGTTTTAAAAGCTTAACTAGCCCGAGCCCTGTTCATTCAAAGAAGGTATTAAGCGGGAACTATATTTCGTGGCTATCCTTTTGTTATGCAGTGTTGGGACGAGAAGCAGAAGAGGTGGGAGACGGGGGAAACAAGAGCATGGCCTCCAACAAGGTTCCTGGAGCTGCTCAGAAACATTTAATAAAGTGTTAATCGTGCTCACTGCACATTGTACTGTTTTTCAGCTTGGAGAAGCTCCTGCCCCCAGTCTTGGCAACAATATGAAGTGCAGATACTGAGGGATGGGTAGGCTCAGCCACTTTAAGGCACTGGTACTAGCAATGTTTTTATGCTGCAATAAAGGCAATCCGAGCTTTGCCATTAGAAAACTGCTAAGTGGGCTTGGTACAACTAAAAGTAGACTGCCCCATGGGAGTGGCATGCTTGGTAGAGCTCCCAGTTACCACCGCAGCAGGAATTATTGTATTATCAGTGGGACTAGGTTATTGTAGGGTTTGGTTTTCATCTGATGTAGGCAGGACGGAACAGGACGCACGAGTAAAAAAGGAATAGTTGTTTTAATACGTTTCAGGTATCAGGAAAGTAGTAAAGAGGAATATGATTTGAGAGGCATCCTTCCAGCTAGGCTCCCATACCCTAGATTACCAACGGTCACTCATGGAACCTCAAGGCACTTCAGGTTCCATGGCATTCCACATTCCATCCCAGGCTGGCGCAGGCATCATGCTATAGTTATGTCTATGCCAGAAACCCAAAGGCACCTAATGCGGATTTGCTCGCATTTAGTGGCCGGACTCGGATACTTCTAATCCGTTTTCAGTGTTCATTATGAAACAGTACCGAACACTGAAAATACTAGAGAGGACTGGGTGCAGCAAGTGAGAATTAAATGGCATCTGTGTAGCAACTCATGCACAACACGAACATCATGTTGGTCCATGAGGGGTATGGGGGGCATGGGGGGAACGGGAGGGGACACGAAAAGCCTGTGCAGAAGCGGAGGAAGAAGCAGGGAAAGAGCAGCTCAGAGAACGCTCCAGTGCATATAAAACCAAATCAAGAAATAAACAACTCAAATAAATATTTAGTGGTGTATACTGTTCATTAAAGACGCTCCATTCCCACAATGGCAATGAAGGATGGGATCCAGGAAGCCTAAAAAGAACATTACAGAAAAGCCAGGCGACATAATGAGGAAAGAAGTCAAAGAACAAATGCAAAAGAAAATCAAAGCAGCAAAAGAACGACGCAAATAACAGCGTCACCATCAAACTTCCTAAAGAGTCCAGGTAGGCCAAACATACAGTGGCAGCAATGGCTGCAAAGCTTTAAAGAACACACGGAAGCCTCAGACCTCCAAGAAACCAGTGAAAAAAAGGAAGGTGGCAGCGCTCCCAAATGCGTTGGGAATAGAAGGGCAACGCACATTTAAAACGTTGCCAGTCGAAAAAGAAGGGGATGTCTCAGACACAAAGCACGTATGAAGAAGCATTAAAGAGATTAACGAAAATATCTGAAAGCAGAGGGAATGTATTGAGGCACAGCGTTCACTACAACAAAAGAAAACAAAGGGTGAAAGAACTGATTATCTCACAGCGCTGAGAGAACTTGCAAAATACTGCCATTTCGGAACCACTCACGAGGTAATGTTGAGACTCATTCGCAGGGTGCAGGAAGGTAAACATCGAAGGAAAATGTTACAAAGCAAGGATCCTACACTAGACTATGTGCCAACAGTTGAGTACATTACACCAGCAAATGGAACAAAGGCAAAGGTCAGAAAGAGAAACTGTGCAAGTTAATGAAGTAAAATGGAGCGACGGGTACAAAAAGAAGCATGGTGGTGGGCAGCTAAGAGACAAAAGAGAACATGCACGAAAGCGAACCCAAGTTCTAGGAGTGTGCTTCAGTTGTGGAATGCCCAGCCACGTGGAAAAAGACAAGGAGCGCCCAGCGAGGGGAAGAAATTGAGCTAAATGTCGGACAGTAAATAGGCCATTTTGTCATAGCATGCAGAAGAGCAACAGTGAAAAGAGTGGAAAACGATGATTGCAAATGCGAGGAGTCGGAGACAGAACAAGAAAACAAACCAGTAAGAATACTGAGAATAGAAACCCGAGAGGTAGTAACAAGAGAAAAATAATTTTGCAAAGTACTGATATAAAAAAACAGATAAAGATGATGGCCAACTCTAGGTCAGACTTAATACTGATATCAGAAGAACAGTACAAAAGAAAGCAAGAAGAAGAAGAAACCTGAACAAAACAAAATCCATCTAGGAGCCTATGCACTACTAGGATGGCAACACCAACACCCACAACCCCCCCCAAACTTTTTCTTAATAGCACAGTCTCAACACCACTGTGTGAAGCAGCTTGTCCACACACCTGGTTATGCAGGCCTGGTTGATACTAATGAACCCTTGTCGAATCTCTTAACTAAATTCAGAGAAGTGACTACGGATCTGAAACGTTTGGCTAAACAGCCCCAAATTACAAAGTAGCTAACTTGTATGTGGGAGGGGAGGGGGGGAATCTAATGCTTGGCAATACCTCAAACTATGCAGCAATTATGAATATTTATTTTTCGGACATTTGACAACTGAAAAGAGATAATTTTTGGAATTCTATGTTCAGCAGCCATGCATGCTTATTTTAATTAAGTAGAATTGCAGCAATTCGGTTCCCATTGAAGCGCTACGATTGGAACTAGGTCTGGTGTCAATGAGAGCACAATGGTCCCCATAAACTCATGGTCTCTTCTTTCCCCGAACCTTAATATTAGGCGCCTGAAAGGCCTTATTGCGGTGCACTATCTTCGAAACACCACTCATTTCTATCTGCAGGATCTTTGTGCCTCTACAGTGAAATTTCTGAATGCGATCTATGTAAATATTGCCGACTTGATTGACTCTCCCGCTGCCATGATAAAAATGAAGGGAAATACTGATGTCTAGAAAGCAAATCAAAATCTCTGCTGGCTACACAAAAAGACAAGCCTCTAATGAATTCTCTAGACAGGGTTTTATGCCAGACACCCCTCACACTTAGTTAAGCCATGTACAAATCAACTCAGGAGATTCATTACTTATAGGCACTTCAACATTCTCCCCACTAGAGCGTCTTGGGACGCTGGACTGGGGTGGGGTACCACATGAGAAAAGGCTTTGTCAATTCTGTGCGGGAGAAGTCGAGACCCATCGTCACTTATTTACCAGCTGCCCGCGGCTGATTGACTGGCGCAGAGTCTGTTGTATACACAGCAGCATCATTTTATATATGGAAAGATTACGTAAAATGCTATAATTTAGAGCTATTTTACATCTATATGTATTATTTGAGGATTATGAAATCTCATTTATGCGAATGCTGCTCTTCTGTATTATTTGATTATGGGTATTGTATAAAGATGGGGAAGAATCTTTTAATGCTGTTGATTTTTATAATTATTTTCTATTTGATTGTTCCTTTAATTATGCTTGTTTACACACATGTGCTTAAGATTTTTTTTTAAACAAATGCACACACACACAAAAAAAATAAATAAAAAATAAAATACTTTTATGCAACAGCCAGGCATTCTGTAGCAGGGTGAAGGGCATGTCAACATTTGATTATTACAGATTGTGCTATAAAGAGGTAATAGGGTCCTACTACAAAGCTAATTTTAAAATTAAGAACTCTAACAAAAATGTTTTATATACATGACAGATGTATGCCCTTTTAAATGATGAGTTGCCTGCCTTGTTTGTACAATTCTGCCAGTACTTTGCTGCTTTCTATTATTACCACTTAGGTTTTAATACACAGATATTTTCTGAATCGCCCACCATGTTGTATCTGCGGACAGTGTCTGCGGACATTGCAGTGGGGGAAAAAGTCTGGAAAACACATTTGGGGTTATTTGGTGGTAGAAGGAGGGGCTGGGAAGGGTGGGGAAGTGGAACAAAAAGATATGGGGCAGTTTTTATGGGTGGAAAAAGGGCATGCAGGAGTTGCGGTCGTCTGTGGACAGCGCAGTGAACAGATGGCTTGGAAAACACATTCAGAGTTATTTGGTGGCTTAGGTAGGGGACTAGAATAAAGATATGGAGCTATTTTTTTATAGATCGGGTTTGCAGATGTCACTGCGTCTGCGGACATCATTTAATTGGAAGGGGGTTCTGGGCAAGTTTTATTTTTTCAACATGTATTGTATGTACTTGTTATACAGTTTCATTATTTTGTGGTGGTTGTGGCCAGATTCACTATAGTAATGTGTATAGTAATCACAGGTACTGTAGGGAGAGTATACAGTATTTTTAATATGGTGGCATAATACAAGTGTAAATAGTATTTATGATAGTACAAATGAGGGTAGTGCTCATCGAATTTGTATCTTTGTAAAGATAACGAATAGGATATTTGATAGAGTTACTTAGTTTGACCTTTCATGAAAATAGTCCTAAAAAGAAACATTTTTAAAAACGCACAGCATAATATATATTTATCCAGGCGTTAAGGAAGGGACCCGCTAAGGGACCTCGTAATAGGGCGGTAAGGGATTACCGGCACCGTTAATCCCTAACTGCCTACCGTGTAATGAGGCCCATAGAATGGAAAGAAAAAAAATGAAGACTTTAGAAGCACCTACAGATTGGAATGGGTTATTTTGGGAGGTATGTTGATAGAAGGGCTGCCCTGTGCTACAGTGTCCACGGACAGCACGGTAGTTCACTGACAGCACGTGCCATATCAGTCTCTTGAGGATGCCTGGCATAGAAAGGGTACCATGGAGATTGTGGACAGCTCTGGACGTCTACGGACAAAAGAGGTTGGGAGTGGGGGGTGTCAGCCAATTAGGTTTCCTGGGTGAGGTGTACAGGAAGAGAGGGTGGCAGGAGATTTGTTTGGTGAGAGCACTGAAGACGATGGCTATGGCTGTAAATTAGAGAAATCAGACTGTCTGGAATTTGGGAGATTTTTCGATCCAGTCATTGAAGGTGTATGTTGAAAATCATGGCATCTGTGGATGTATTGGATTGCAAGGAGTGGAGGTTTTGTGGCATGCAGTTTGTGGGTTGAACTGGCCAAGCCTGCTGTCTTTTTGTCAGAGTATGGCACACTTTAAATGTTCAGACTTTATAGTTGTGCATTGTGGAGGGAACAGTTTGGGGTATGTGACTGCATTGCATTTGCAGTTTGCACTGAAGGATTTGCTTAAAGCCTAATGGAACTGTTTCCTGCTGCAAAGATGATTTTTTCTAAAATAAATCAGAGACAAACATTTTCATTGTACAAATGGAATAATCGCGGCAGCTTGTGAATGAAGCTCTATCTGCTTTTTTATATGCTGCAGGAATATCATCTTTTGAGAATGCTATACATTTTGGGGGGAATCCCAATTATCACTAATTTAATAGTGAGGTCCCTCCCTTTTTTTCCCGGGTATAGGTAATTTTAAACAATTGTAAATGGTAGATAGATATTTTGACAGTTCAAAAGATCCACAATTAACTAGAAAAATACATCGATTTTTATTTAACACATCTAAAAAATATAATTTATATTTTATACACAATGTATCACATAAATGTATACTTTTATACATATAAAAGCTTTTCTAGGAAATTGTGTGCGACCTACTTTGTGATTTTATTGGAACTCTTTACCATAGAGTTTGTTAATTAAGAGAAGAGAAAATCTCCAATTTTTATTCATACAACCTCTTCTGTTCTGGCCCTGGTAAGTGATTTTTACAGGTTATGTCTCGACATGTTTCTGTTCACAATCTTTAAATTGGGAACATTCATCAGGAGAATACGTAATAGTCACTATGCTATTCAAGGGGGATCAATAATTCTTCCCTTCTTTTATCTGCGTTTGCGCTGGCTCTTCGAACTGTCAAAAACAAACAACAACCGTATTAGCTTTGAATGCTCAATTACTATTACAGTCAATTTTGACTGTTTATACTATATGTAGGGTATAATTACTTGATATAGTCTGTGGGGCCGGACATGTGAAGATATCCAAATTAATTAGAAACTTCTCCAGATGACTTCGTAAATAGTACACTCCTTCAGTTGCAGCTGTAAAGAGATACAGTTGAATCTGTAAAGACCGCTACTGAGCTCTTTGCGATACCCATGCCAGGCTTTACCCTCCAATACATGCCTTATCCGGATATGGCTCAAGGTAGGCAAACACGTATTCAGAACTTGCACATTACCAAAGTTAATAGTAACCAACTCTCAAAGATGGCAGAACAATTGGAGCCGCTATTCGAGGGACTATGCAAAAAAATTAAATATTCTAAAGTACAAACATGGAGCGTTAAAAATTAAACTAAAAAGCAACAATGGATTGCTGTGTATGTTGTTGACTAATAGACCCCTAGAATAAAGAAGAGTTAACATTGCAGACTTCAACACATATTGCGCACTGGAAGACCTGAATGAAAAAGAAGTGCTAGCGCGATAGTTATTCAGGTAAAAACATCACAGACTTTAATGCATTTGCACACTAGTAGACTCAAATTAAAATGAAGTAAGCTAAAGCGTGATAGCTATTTAGGTAATAAACCTTTTTTAAGATGGCAGATTTCTTAGGACCCACCAGAAACTTGTTTTTAGAGAGGGAATACCAAAATAGAGCACCACAAACAATATGCCACGCAGCGTCTAGATTTGTTAAGATAAACTTGTGAACAGCGCAATACACAGAGAGTGGATCGAACGAAATAGACAGCATCTCGTGAATCGCGGATTCTACATTCAAAGTAGTAAGTGCTAGCACTTTAGTACGACTAGAGCTAATTTAGAGAACATCAATAAGATTAAGAGAAAAACTTAAATTATCAAGACCTACTAAGTAAAAACGGCCATGGGAACCCTAACTACAGGGTGTTTCGTTACAGGACGGGACACCATGATATTTTTTTATAATGAATTAGCATCACAGAAACTATTATGCAATCTTCATCGAAGTTGATTTTTAGTTAACATTCATAGACATGGATGAGAGCTATTAGTAACTTATAGTATCTAGAAGTGATACTTAAAAAAACAAGCCATATAGACACAATGGCAATAACTTAGGTTGTAATCAGCATAAAATGTTTAAGATATCCATACTCAACAAAATAAGATAAGATCAATTAAAATGCATCGTCTCCTCTTTTTTAGAATCACAAGGAGGCGGAACAACTCCTTCCTTAAAAAACAGGTTTTCTGGAAACAAAAACGCAAAAGGACACAAGATGCTAAGAGTGAAAAACGAACCCCTAATAGAGTGGACTTTAAACCGCACCTTTTACAGGTAGGTATACAGATAAGGTGTATATGGTGGGAAAAGCCGGAGAGGGGCATCTTTAAAAAATAAAAAAAAACATTTTTATTGTGTTATAGTTCAAAGAACTTTTCACAAAACAGAAAAAACTGAGCAAAAACAGAAAGATAACATAACCAACATATACACTAAGTTCATCACAAATAAGGGAATACAAACAGAAATATACACAGGCATATAACAATATGTACACCAGGACAGCAAAGCAAATGATAGCTACATCGCCAATGTCAGAACAATATCCTATTAATTTACATTCTCAAGGTCCGTTAACAATTTAACCTTAACTTCAAATTTACATAAGCATTATTTTGCCACTTTTCAGATCTGAGTAATGGCAATAATCAAGTGATTACTCCTTCCAGAGAGACAACACAACCAAAAGTTTTCACTTTGGATATCAATGTATTCATTGAGCAATTTGGCAAAGTATTCATCATAGGTAGATCTCATTGCATTGCAACACGTAAGAACATGTCTCACTGCTTCCACCATGTCATTGTCCGCACATACTCTGCATATCCTTTTTTCAATGGGTAAACCCATCCAAGTTCCACGAAACCCCAAGACATTAAGGCGGTTGAGTCTAATATCCATAAAGATTCTCTGGTTCGTTTGCGAGGGCATAAGTAGGAGATATCTTTGGAGGTTCTTTGTATATAAATGGCATCATTGCAAAGGTATGTAGGGAACTCATGGAGGAGACCTTCAAGACTGGTTGCCCAGTCCCGCTTTTCAATGGAATTTTTCTGAGATTTTAACACCACACCTTCACCATGTTCCCACCTAGGTGTCCAACAGATCTTTTCAAACAATTGCAAGTTTTTTTCTTTAAATTTATTAAGAGCCTCCATCTTACCCTCCTCCAGACCTTCCCTAAGGATATATAGAAGGGTTCCCGGATGAGCAAATGTAATTCCAGAATCCAGAGAGATAAGCCCCACTTCCAACCGAACCGCCTGCACAGGGGTATAGTTGGACAGACCAAGTATGCTGCGCCATATAACACCTTCCGTAGCATCAGCCCAATCAGACCAAATCCGAGACTGATGACTCCAAAGCATACAGAAACATGGCCACCAGCTTTTGTTTATAGATGTTAATGATTCCAAGTAAGCTATACCCAGCTGTTTTTTTTAGAGAAGGACATAACTGCTGTGAGTGTGGCCATAACGTTTGCTCTTTTATTCCGTTGTACCAACTTATTAATTTTACCTTTGTCACCACACAGCTCATAGCCTAGATATTTGTAAGAATTTACTTTTCTTATCACGCCCAGCGCGCAGGGAATTCCAGACTTTTTACAGCTATTCTGACCCACAGCCATAAACTGAGTTTTATTAAGATTGATTGTAAGACCATTGGTGTTGGCATAATCGCAGATGGCACTAGCGCTGTTACAGAGGCCCCTATAGGTATGATCAAAGATTACAATGTCATCTGCATAGCAGATCCAGCCAATTTTGTGTGAACCCATTTTTGGGAAGGCATTCATGTTTGCTTTAAATATTCCACCAAAGTCGGCCTTGAATAGATTATAGAGAATAGGTGCCAATGTACAACCCTTTCTTACCCCTTTAGCGATAATGTCAGGATCGGACATAGCACCCTCATTATCTATCCTAATCCTGACCTTATTTTCATCATAAATCATTTTACAGACATACAAAAGATGGGATGGGATGGGATGGCATGCCTAGTGACTCAAGTTTCGCCCACAACCTCTGATGCTCAACTGAGTCAAAAGCTGATGAAAAAGCGACAGATAGCATATAAAGAGGCAGCCTATTCTTACACTTATCCTGTTCAATTAACGATAAAGATATTGTCTTCGGTAGAACACCCTTTACGGAAACCAGTTTGGGCCTTATCTAGGATACTATTAATATCAATCCATTTCATGATTTCACGAAGGATGTGTACAGAATATCTTACTAGACATCAGTGAGAGCAAGTAGCCTATAGTTCTCAGGTAGGCTCCGACGTCTGGACTTAAAGACAGGAATAATGTGAGACATCTTCCAGGAAATAGGCATAACACCAGTATCAATGATTTTCTGGAAGATAATCCCTAGGATATTAGACCAGACCTCAAGGTCATCCTTTACAATAACATTACAGAGGCCATCAGGCCCTGGGGCTCTGGATATTTTGAGATTCTTAATTATCATAAGAATATCTTCCCTTAGTATAGTCAAAGTATGGATAGGTCTCTTAACCAAAATTGTCGGATCACCTTTAAATTTATTGGCAAGATACATGACCCACGTATGGCTATCCATGGGAATAGCTAGCTCAGAATTCCCAGCTCCACCAAGAGTTCTAAAGCTAGCCCAACATGTCCTAGTATTACCATCCAGAAGAAGGCGAACCATATATTGCCAATTGGTGTTATTCTCAGATATCAGATATCTTCTTATCTCATTACGGTAAGAGTTTCAAATCCTTCACTTCTTTTGATATAGCATCCCAGGACTTAAACCACTCAGGTCACAGATATGCAGCTTTCTTCGCCTCTCCCTTTTCATATCTCTTATGACCCTATCATATACTCTCGTTCTATTGGAATAATTCTTATAGGGTCTAAGCTTACCTCCAGAGGGCATTATATCATATAAGTGCTTAGATAACCAGGCAGTTATATTATCAGCAGAGCAAGTAATCAGATGGTCGACATTAATATTATGGCACCATTGTTTTGCTTTTGCTAAATTAGCATCAGACCACCGGATCCTATCACCTTGGCTTGAGATAGTGATCCCCCTAGTTGCATCTACATAAACTGACCAATTGGACAAACTAACAGTACATTGTAGCAGGGAGTGGTCACTAAATTCATTTTCATAGATCTGAAAACCAGTAATATGATCATAAATCTTGTCACTCATACAGATGAAGTCAAACATAGATGAATAGCGGCCATTAGTCCAAGTACTACAAGTATCGTTCTGGTCAGAACCACTATCATTTAGCACCATTAGATCCATCTCCTTGATAAATACAGACCACCTCTCAGCTTTCGTCAGATCTCCAGACTTGTATAGCAGGATATTGGAATGGAGATCACCACCCAGTACTAGTTTGAACGAACCATCAGCAATACATTTATCAAGCAAACACTCATATATACTCTGTTGGATAGCAGCCGTGTACACATCACCAGGAGGGTCATATATATTAATCAGCATGATACGCATTCCATTATGCAAATACATCTCTACAATCAGTACATTAGGATTAGCAGGGACCAGTTCAAATTTGAAAGAATGTATACCATTAGATACCAAAGTTATCAGGGCTCCAAATGGCCTACCCTTATCACCTTTATTTGCCAAATTATAAAATGGCGTAAAGCCACCAAACACAGCCTCCTGCAGGAGCCACGTTTCCTGTAATAGGACCATTTGAGCTTTGCAGAAGAGATCAAATGAACCAAATTCTGCAAATATGTGACTGTGTCCTCTCGTATTCCAAGATATTAGAGTGGTATCATCTCAATGTTTATTTTGGCCAATGGTAAAAAAGAACAGAGCCATTCCCAATGTCCTTTTATTGCATCAGTGTCTTTTGTTTGGCCCATAGCCCGATTGATATTCCTGGGATAATCATGACTGTCCTTGTTAGATATGCAGTCAGGTCCCACTTCATTGACATCTAACAGATAGCCACATTCTTTTAGCTCATTTCTATGTTCCCTAACCAGACACACAACAGCTTCAGAGTAGCAAAGGACTCTGGTAGTCATCCCCTGACATGGTTCAACAAAGTTAGAATCCCCACTTTTGAGTTTACTCAGGGGGAGTTGTCCATTTAATATCTCAAGTAAATTACCTAGGTTAATCTGTATTTTTCGTTTTCTTAGTGCTGCCTGAAATTGAGAACTGTTTTTTTGGCAAATACACTAACCTAGGGTGTATTAGAGCAGAATCGGTTAGAGGGTTTGTAAGAGATTGCGGAGGTAATTCCTTAGCCACTTCAGCAAAAGTAACCTTAGATTTCTTTTTTGACACATTTAGTGCAACAGATTCGTCAGTACCATCATCCATGCCATCAGTAGATGAGTCAGTAGTATCAAATGTAGTATCGTCATATATAATAGCTGATCCTTCCAGAGGCATGTTGTTTGAGTCTTAGCATCCTTGAGTTTGGCTTATTAGAGCCAATCAACCAGGTTGTAGGATTCCCACCTTTCAAAGCACGCTTTTTTTGCCTTCCTGGCAGCACGCTTTCTAGCTCTTTTAGAAATAGATTTCATCACAGCTGGATCCTGTTTATCAGCATTTTCAGGCACTACCGCAGCCTTATCTAATTTCTTTACCATATTTTGTCGCCTCACTCTTAGATAGATGACATCCATCCATACTCTCACAATCACTACCAGCAAGAATCTCAACCAAAGCAGATTCCAAATTTTCAGTTAACTAGAACGGTGTCTCAATGTTAGCAGCACATTCTCCACTAAAGTCTTCCCCCCCAGCTCAGGGATTTGCGCCATCTTAGCCATTACCTTAAGTGCATCTGCATTATATTTTTATTTAACCTGGGAAACAATGGTATAACACAATCGTAACAGAATTTTCAGAGCAAAAATGGTAGTGGCATTATGAGATTCCAGATCTTTCAGTTTAGATTCAATATTACATTTCCCGCAATCATTGTTAACATCTAAAGATGCATTATCTTGCGATTCCGAGTCAGCCAAACTGTCCACTAGACCCATAAGTTGAGGAGAGCAGGAAAGTCTGTCAGTAGTAACAATAGGAGTACTTGTGATGGTTCCTTCCAGTACTGAGATAACCGGAACGATGTTTACCATTTCCTGTACCGGGCTAAGGTCTTTCCTCCTCTCCAAGTCAGTAATTTGGCCTTCAAGGCTATAGCACAGATTCAGTAAGGAATTATTGTTATCAAATGTCAGCGGGGTACATGCCACCTCATTAGCAGATGTTGCTGCCTCCTCTGGTACAGTATGTATCTGTGCAACCACCATTTGGTCACAGAAAGTCTGATCTTCTTATCTTTAATAACCACAGTTTAAGTGCTAGTTTCAGCCTTACCCACTTTACTATCATTTCTGCTTTTTTTTACACCCTTGAGTTTATTTCTCAATTTCATGGTAACAACGTAGGACACCTATATTAAAATAGGGTAGACCAGTAGATAACCCCTGTAGCCACACAGAAAGCACAGCTAAATAGGTTCCACAGGACCAAAATATGGCAATATGGAAATCCAACCTGCCCTTGCCAATTTCTCTGAGCCCCAAAGCAAAGACTGGTTCAGAAGATCCAAGGATCAGCCAATCGACCATTAGCTCCAATATTAGTATAGGGGCAACACTACAAAGACAACAGTCTGTGGAGATTGTCAGAAATAACAGAGCTGCAGCTCACACAAGAGGCTATGGAGTCAAACCCCAACTCCAATTATACCAATAGCGGTACAGAGAAAAAACAAAGAGGTAATGCCTTTAAAGCACAGAACTTAAGGCCACTTCGCCACAGTTCGCACATATGGCCTGTATTTTTACCTTTGCAACTCTGCATGGGGGTGGGGGGAAATCAGAATGCATATTGCAAGAAGGCGTTCCAAGGACCTCACCCCTGCACACTTACCAACACCAGCTCTGACTTGCTTCCGTCATAGACAGGGAGCAGGAAGCAGGGAACCAGAGGACCAGCCCGTAGGTGATGGAAAAAGGGCCACCGCCGTGGATACGCCGTGAATACTTCTCTATTCCTCCGCGGCTCAGGCAATTGCTCTGGCTCCGACGGAGAAGCGTTCCGCTTGAGATCAGAAGAAAGGACCTTGCAACGTGCACATATCTTGCACACAACACTACACGTACATCAGATCGTCAAGCTGCGCTGAACAGTCACCAAGTCGGCCGCTTCAGACAGTCCATTCATAGGCAAAGGCGTCACAAAGCGCTCAATAGCGGTCATTACAGATTCAACTGGATCTCTTTACAGATGCAACTGAATGAGTGTACTATTTACTAAGTCATACTGAGCAGTTTCTAATTAATTTGGATATCTTCACATGACCATCCCCACAAACTCTGTCAGGTAATTATACCCTAGATATAGTATAAACAGTCAAAATTGACTGTAATATTAACTTAGCATTCAAAGCTAATACTGTTTGTTTGTTTTTATTGACAGTTCGAAGATCCAGCGCAAACAGATAAAAGAAGGGAAGAATTAATTGATCCCCTTGAATAGCAAAGTGACTACTACATATTCTCCTGATGAATGGTTCCCCATTTAAGGATTGTGAACAGAAACATGTTGAGACATACCCTGTAAAAATCACTTACCAGGGCCAGAAGAAGTTGCATGAATAACAATTAGAATAAGAATTCGAAATTTTCTCTAATCTCTTAATGAACAAACTCTATTGTAAAGACAAGGACAAAGTAGGTCACACACCATTTCTAAGAATAGCTTTTATATGTCTGAATGTATACATTTATGTGATAGAATGGATTTATCTTTTACATGTGTTAAATAAAAATCGATGTATTTTTCAGTTAATTGTGGTTCTTTTGAACTGTCAAAAGATCTACCTTTACAATTGTTTAAGATTATCATCTTTTGAGAATGACAATACAAGGTTTGATGGTGTGAATCTTTTTTGTGAAGATGGGGTACATTTCACAGATGTCGGAAATTCAGTTTTTCTTTACAATGTTAGGAATATATTAAAACGGTTCCTATAAGAAAATTGGAAGCAAAGATGTAGAGGATACAGTACTACAGCACACAAAAGCAAGAGGGAAAAAAAAGTGTTTGTTAACAACTCCCTCCCCCCCCCCCAACATTTGTTTGTTAAAAAAGACCTTTTCAGAGTCAACACTAAAGACTAATTCGTGAAATGGAATTAAAACTGCCCCCAACCCTTCGATTGGCCACAGAGTCCACAGACATCAGGGAGTCAGTTGATTAGGAAAGGGTAGCAGGAGTTTTGTTCGGTGAGACCACTGAAGATGGTTATGTCCCTCTTTGAGGAGAAAGAGTATGGATTTTGGGGGACTATTGAATCCATTGGCTGAAGGTGTATTCTGAGCACTGAGGATTGTCTGAAAATCTTGGATTCCAAGAATTTCAAGTGTAATGGTATGGAGTGTGAGGAATGAAGTGGGCGTATTTGCTCCTGTTTTGTGAGAATATGGTTCACTTGAAACATAATTGCTGTTCACTGTGGAGGGAATAGTTTGGGCTACACCAGAAATCCACCAGTTGTGGTAAGCTAAGCAACCATAAGCCACGTCACCACCATGCACTCCTAAGACCGACACTCAGGACATCAACGATGACATCACGTATGAAATTAATTTTGATGAAAAGTTCCTACGAGCGGTTGTGTTTATAATGTTGGTAACAAGATGTTAGGTGTAATGAACCTATCATGAACTACTTAATGTATTAAAAAATGTACTTTAAACATTATATTGGAGTGTTTTCATTACAGGTACGTAATCAGACAAACATAGGAAATGACTCCACCGTACACCATAGAAGTACAGCATTTTTAAGCTGTTATATTGGCTAGTAAAATAATAACTTCAATCCTATCAGAATTTTAACTAATGTGAATTATGGAATACATAGCTAACAATTGATGACTTTGTACTACTAACACAAGTGTGTACTAACAACACCTATGAAGCCCCACATGAAGGCACATTCAGGGAAACTCCAGTAAGGAGGAAAGAATCAACATTCCAGATAATGTCAATAGCGCTAAAGTTCATCTTCATGTATACGAGGCCTGCTCATTGCCCCATGCATGTGCACTATGAGTTGAGGCCAAACCCTAGGAAAATACTAATTAACACACAACACACACACACACACACACACACACACACACACAGTCAGTGAACAAAAACAAATGGCCCAGATAGGAGATGTCATCAGTGATGTCATCTTTGATGTCCTGGGCGTTAGTCTTAGCAGTGCACAATGGTGGCGCGGGTTATGGTTGCTTAGTTTACCATAAATGGCGAATTTCTGGGTTTTTTTGGTTTTACTTGTAACCATAAAGTCCACTTGAAGATTTTTCTCTTAATTTCATACCCATAATGTCCCTTTAACAAAAGCCTAAATATAGGATGGGAGATTCCAAGATGGCCACCGACACTAGCTAGACATGCCGACAGCGCTCCTGAAACCCCCCCAGCAACTATGCGCAGTTCCACCACGCCACAGCAGCTGTATCATACCAAAAAAGAAGGAGAAGGTGTCAGAGAAAGGAAGGCGCAGCACTAGCCCAGAAAAGCATAGCAGACCCCACACAGAAGCGCCACCACAAGGGAGGAGGAGCCCAGCCAGGGCACCCGAGACCGCAGGCCCGGGAGAGGACTTGCCACGGCGAAGCGGACCCAAACACCCAGACAGGGAGGCAGGGAGGGAGACACAGCATCCCAAGGACAGACCGGACTGGGAATCCCTAGAGGCAACGGCGGGTCGACGACAAAGAGGCATGCAACACTAGCTGACAGCAGGGTCCGCCACAGAACGGAGAGTGGAGGGACCCGGTGGCCCAAGGGAGAAGACAGTAGCCACAGAAATACAGCAAGCGGTCTTCCGTGGCCGCGGGTGCAGAGCAGAGAGAAACTCAGAAGCTTGTAGAAGGCCGTCCCGAGAACGGGGTGACCCACCAAAGGAGAAAGATTAGGAGCGGAGTGGAATAGCATAGGAGAGACCCAGCTGGGAGACAGCGGTGCCAGGGATCAGGTGTGGCCTCCAACTTAAACGTAGAATGCCAGGAGCCAAAACATGCATATGACGCAAGGTCACACAACCAGCGGCAGACAGAGGCATGGAGAGTGGCCTCAACAACAGCGAGAGGTGGCCCCAGGGATCAGGACAGGCAGAGAGTCGCCCGAGATCACAATGGACAACACCCGGAAGGAGGAGCGGAACAAGGGTGCAGGCGGAGAGAGCCCCGATGAGGAAACCAGCACGGAAGAGCAGACAACGAGAACGATGCAGAGGAGCCGCAGGGGCACCGCAGCGAGAAGCAACACAGACAAGTTAACAGGTGAGCCCTCTCCCCCCCCCCCCCTGCCCACCCAATGCCGGGACACCACCGGCAGCTCTGAAACTGGGGAGCCACAGAAGTAGGAAAAGCCCCGAACTTACATTGGCTACTCAGAGATGCCCAAGGGCACCAGCAAAACCTGGGGACAGAAGGGCACCACACAGGGAGCAGAAACCTGTCAGGAGGAGCCCCACAACAGACACACTAGGGGGGAGCACACAGGAGAAGAGAGATGGAAAGCAGGAGCGAGGTGCGGACGATTAAGACCAGGCCTTAAAGCCCGCAGGACAACAGCGGTCTTCTGGGCCCCTCCAGGAGACAGAAGGAGGAGAAGACAGGAGCCCAACGAGAGCAACCACCACAACAAAAGAGCAGGAGGGTGCATGGGGGAGAAAACCAAAACGCCTGTGACTCGGCCCCGCCGGGGACTGTCCCCACACCAAGACACTTAGCAGGAGAGGTGAGAGCTGGGAAGCAGTCCAGTTGCCCTGACCCGGCACCCCAGCAGAAGCGGAGGGGACTTGAAGGAGCAGAGGGACAAAATCGCCATAAGGACCCGGAGAGGCACTACCCATACCCACAGGAAGGGAGGAAACAAGCAAAGGGAGAGGGAAAGGCGAGGCAGAGGGGGCCCCCAGCAAGGCGAACGGCACCAAACTTTGGCCAGTGACAGGAGACCAGGGATTGCCCTGAAGGAACTGACGGAAGGAAGGGGGCCACAGAGTGACCCGGCCCCACGAAGGAGGCCCCACAAGAACAGAAAGCCAGAATCATATCAGAGACGCAACTGGAGCTAAAGGGAAGACCATAAAGCACCTTAACATGACAAACAAATCCAAAAGGCAAATCAAACAGAGGTGCGCCCCCCGCCAGGGAGACAACCCTGGGACACTGCCAACAATGTGAACGGCCAGGGAGCCCAATGAAACACTCAGGGGCACCCAGGAGGGAGCAACAGGGCGCAGCACACCAGAGGAGATGGACCCATCGGCCCGATATCACGCCAGGACTTCCATGGAGAAATGCTCCCTACAGTCTAACTTAGTAAAGACATTCCAGGACCAGTTTCAGCTGCTGCGGCGGATCTCAACTCAGCCCTTGGGGAAGTAAAACAGGAATTGGGTCTACTGGGTGAGAAGACGGACGTCCTGGAGAGGGGCCTACAGGAAGTGGATAGAGACACGACGGCGAACAGCAAGGCTATTGAGAGATTGGATGTAGCAACACAGAACTTGGAACTTCAAATGGAGGACATGGAGATTAGGTCTCGGAGGATCAATATAAGGCTGAAAATGCTCTTGGAAACGGTAACGGACAAGGAGCTGAAGGGGTCCATCCAGAGCATCTTTGCGGACCTTATAGGAGTAGCAACCCCAAGTGCAGTGGAATTGGATAGAGTCCATAGAGTGGACGCCTCCACGGAGGCACGAACGCCAGACTGAGGGACGTACTTGCAGCATTCACAAGATACGGCCAAAAGAAAATAGTGCTGAGAGCAGCAAGGAAACAGGAACCGATCAAGTATCAGGACCAACGAATTGAGCTATATCAGGACCTAGTAAATAGCACCTTAATTAAGCGTCGACAGATGGGCCAGGTCCTAGCGGTACTCAAGGAGAAAGGGGTCAGATAAAAATGGACTTTTCACTTTGGGCCTCTCTTTGAGTGGGCAGGGGGACAAAGACTGATAACCACACAGGGAGCAGACATACTACACCTCGACCTGGACCAGGAGCAAAGGGAGGACAGACCTGAGAGATCACCAGGCGCGGCCAATGGAACGAGACCAAAACCATGGGAATGGACTAGAAGAACCACATTACGTGGCCCATCACACAAGGAGAGGGGCAAAAAGCCAAATGGAGGAGGGAGAAGCACCCAATGGGGAGAGCCCTGAACAGGCAACATGAAAAAGGGGTGGTGGACGAAAAAAGGAGAACAAGGGCAGGGGGTTGGGGGGGGGGAGGGGGACCGAACATCATTGGGTCAGCAGGGGCGACAAGGCCCGGTAAGAAGGAAGGGAGGGAGGGAGGGAGGAGTGGGAGGGGAAGAGAGCCCCTCTATGGGAGGAGTTCAAGAGGGGGGGGGAATCCAGTAATCAGAGTGGAAATAGTCTCAAAGAATTCTGTGATTTTTTTCTAACAAGAGGGAAGATAGAAGATCGGACGCATTCAGAGCCAAACTCAGGGGGGAACTGATAGCGGCGAAAGCACAAAGGGAAAAGCAGCTAAATGCACTGGAAGCACAGCTGGACGTGGAGGCGGCAAGACAACTGGCAGGAACAACCCTGTCCAGGTCTTCCATGAGTGTTACGCTCACCTGGTCTCTGCGGTGGCGTTGGGGCACGGTTGCAGCCCTCCCAGGAGTTAGATCACCCAGTCAGGTCTTTCCCTCTGCGGATAAGCTGCGAGCAGCGGCAATTGGTACTGCTTCTGTGTGGATATGAGAAAACGTGAGTGCGCTGATCAGTGACTATTGTACCTCTCAAACACTTCCACCCAAGGTGCGATTTCTGTGGGCATGTACCGGCACATAGGGCTCACCTGTTAATTATTGATGGTAAGCGGTCCGTCCTGCTACTTCTGGCAGGGGCGCTCGTCGATGGGATCTAGTTCCTTCACTGATCCCCGGTAAGTAATAGTCCAGTCCAGCTGCGACTATGCTTCTCCTCTTGTCTCTTTCCCCTTTCCGTTTTCTCTTTGACTCTTCTCGTTTTCGGCCTTGGTATTATTGCTGTTAATTCCGGAATAAGGTTTTCTCTTCTGCTTTCTTTCCAATCGATGGAAATGCGGCACAAAAGCAGCTGTGGAGGTGCGGAACGCGGCCAGGAGGAAGATGGATGAAACCGCAATGTCCAACAACAGGTGAGTGATGGTTGAAGGCAAAGTGCGAGGTTCGGTCGTAGCGCGACCTTAAACTGAATGTCTTTTAAGTGTCTAACCTTGCCTTTCGTTTTACTTGCAGGTGCTGCTGTCGCTGGCGAAGCGCAGCGTGCTGCGGTGCCAAGATGAAGATTTCAGCGTCCCAGAAGATTTGAAGATGAGCTGCGGTGCCAGGATGTAGATGTCGGTGCCAGGATGAAGATGTCAGCGTTCCAGAAGATTTGAAGAGGAATGTCAGGATCAACGAAGACGTGCACAGGTAAGAGCAGGTTCCCCAGGTGGTAAGTATGAAAGGAGGATTTCCAAAGATAAGTTTAATCAGAGCCGGCGGTGAGCGTTACGCTGCATGGAAGTGCAGAATGATGCAAAGCGTCAGCCTCGGGGATCGGAGCAACTTGTATAGCTTGGCTTGCCTGCCACACCCTGCCACTCCTAGTCAGCACATGCAAGGCAACCCAGTAGCAGCAGCAGCCACACCCAAGAGTACACGTGGGGCTGCTTTAGTGATGAAGTTTCCATGTTAAATGCACTGTGCACCCGAAATGAGGTGTTATGTCCCAAATAAAAGCATTCTTGTTCCAAATAAAATGTTCTTGCTTACTTTTATTTATGAGCCAGAGGCGCCAGGCCTGTGTCCATCCGGACCCCCCTGTGTATGTGGCCCTTTAAATGTTTGCGTCATTGGCCCGATGACCATGACAATGAGGGAGTACAGGTGAGCAATAGGGCAGTTAGAGGTCCTTCGAACAAAAGAGGCGGAGGGGGCACTGCTCTCTGTCCGTCAAAAATACTACGCTAAGGCAAACAAGGCAGACGCACTGCTGGTGCGCCTATTGAGGGGAGCAAAAACAAAAAACACTATCACGGCACTGAAAACGGAAACAGGGGAACTAGTCACACGGGCGGGGGACAAGGAAACCTTAGCAAAGTTCTACGAAACCCTATACACATCACAAAACCCCCAAGTTCACTCACTTGCAAGTGAGATTTCTGGAAAGGGTGAAGATGAATAAAATTGGCAGGGAAGCCCAGGATACCCCGAGTCGGGAGATCACGGAGGACGAAGTAAAGAGGGTGATGGGGAACTTATCTAATAAGGCACCAGACCCAGACGGCTAAACGGCAGCCTTCTACAAAACGTTTGCACCCACACTAATCCAGCACCTGACATACCTCTTCAACACATTTAAAACCACAGGCAGAATAACCCCATCCATGGAAGAGGCCAAACTGACCCTCATTCTTAAACCCAACAAAGATCCTATGGAGAGAACATTTTACAGGCCCATTGCGCTAATAAACGTGGATGCCAAAATCTACACAAAGATCCTAGCAAACAGATTAGAGGGTCTTCTCCCGTACCTGATCCATCCGGACCAGGCGGGATTTATTAGAGGCAGACAAACGGCAGATAACATCAGGGAGTGGCACACCTACTGGAAAAAGTACAGAAGACGGACACTCCAGCGGGTCTCTCATCACTAGACGCAGAGAAAGCGTTTGACCGCGTGTAGTCCTTTCGGGTTATGGGGAAAAGGGGCCTAGGTGGGGATTTTTTTGGAAATGGTCCAAGCCAACTATCAGGTACAACTAACAAGAGTGGCAGTGAACGGGGCCATGTCACGACCATTTAGGCTGGGCAGGAGGACGAAACAAGGGTGCCCATTGTCCCCAATGCTCTATGCAATCTATTTGGAACCCCTCATACAGGTAATATGAGAAGCAGACAGGATACAGCGCATTCCATTTGGGGGGCAACAACATAAGGTAGCAGCGTTCCCTGACGATATGCTGCTTACACTAACAAAACCATTGGAGTCCATCAATTAAAGGAGGGCCCTGCTGGAGAAATTTGGGTGTTATCGGGTTTACGAGTTAACGTTGTGAAGTCTGAACTATTGAACCTCACCCTGGGAGCAGGGGACGGCAACATACTGAGAGCAGCCACAGAGTTTGTGTGGGCCCCAGAGGGAATCAGGTACTTGGGAGTGAGGATTACGGCGACCCTTGCAGGGTGCTTCGCAGCCAACTATCCCCACGCTACTGAAGGACATCAAGCAGGACTTCCATAAGTGGAGGAACCTCCAGGTCTCCTGGATGGGCAGGCTGGCAGCAATAAAAATGGTTGCGCACCCGCGGTTGTTGTACCTATTCCAGGCGATCCCGCAAGTTAGATTCTTCATGGCGATAAAGGTCCTAACTAACGAATTCCTCTGGGAGGGAAATAGCGGGGATTAGCAGACACATACTTATGGCACCTAGAAGGGAGGGAGGGCTGGCTCTACCCAACTTCCAGCAGTATTACGAGGCCAGGCAATTAAGGGTAATTGGAGAATGGCTCCAAGAGGGCGAGAATACACAGAATAAGCAATGGGTGAGAATGGATAGGGCAATCCTGCAACATGATTTCAAAGAAGTACTGTGGCTACCGAAACAGCATAGACCGAAGCAAATGTATGGAGAGCACCATAACTAAATTAGTAGCGGACAATTGGGATAAATTGGTGGGAACCAGAGAAATTACAACTTTCCCGTCCCCTTCATGCCTATATTCAAGAATGGGCACTTCACGTCCGGGATGGAGAAAGGGGCCTTTAAACAATGGCAAGAAGGAGGGAGCAGGAAGCTGCATGACATGTTCCGGGGTGAGGAATACTTGGGCAATGCAAAAGGGAATTCGCAGTGAAGGAAGGGGAGAGGCTTAGGTACGTGCAAATACGACACTGGTTAATGAATCCGAGAATTAGAGAGGCAGCAGTCAGAAAGTTAATGCAGTTCGAAAAATTCCTGCTGTCCAATGATGGAGCCAAAGGGTTGATATCTAACTTGTACAGGATATTAGATAACACCCCCCCTAGGCAACAGAGGCCATACATGCAGAGATGGGAGCTGACCCTGGGAGGAGACATTGGGAGGGAAGAAATGGGAGAGATTGTGGGGGAATATCCCCAAACTGGCAAGAGCGTCCCAGCTGTGAGAAGTATGGTACAAGATACTCTTCGGCTGGCACTACACACCAGCCCGCCTCCACAGGATATACCAGGGAACATCAAGGGAGTGCTGGAGGAGGTGCGGGAAGGAGGGCACAGCGGATCATATCTGGTGGAGGTGCCCAAAAATCGAGCCATTCTGGAGGGAGGTGCAACGGGCGCAGGACCAGGCCTACGGGCCAGGGGGAAGCAGATCACCAGAGTAGATGGAATCAAAGGGGGGACGGCAGCGAGGGAACCCAGATCCCAGGAAAAAGCGAGAGTGGTTCGAACACTTGCAGCTATGACAATAAAAGCACAGAGATGGAAACGCACAAATGTACCCACGTTGCAGGATTGGCTGCGGAAAATATGGGAACTAATAGCCCTGGAAAGGGCGACGTGTGCCATGAACAGTAACGTACACAATTTCACAAAATACAGGGGAGAAACCCTATCCTTCCTCAAAGACGATTTTCGGATTGTATGGTGCCCCCAGCGCCTAAAACTGCTAGACTTGCAATGAACCACAGTGACCCGTCCATGAGAGGAATGGACCGGAGAAAGTCTCGAATTCACCTCTGGGGGGTGGGGAGTTTGGTGGAGGCGGAGGGACCGGTTGGGGAAATGTTTAACATGTTGTAAAACCAATAAAAAGAGTTTGAAAAATAAAATAAATGTAACATGGGAGCAAGCTTCGACCATCAAATGAAAAATAAGGCAGTCCTTGTGGCATTGTGTCAAAATAAAAAAGGCATATACAAAAAAAAAAAAAAACTACTGCCAATTCCTTACAACTAATTACGAGTGTAGCATAGGGTTTCAATAAAGAAAGGTTCAAGTCAGGATGCGATTGCCAGGGGTCTCCCTTCCCCACGTTTTGAGCACGGGACAAAGTGCATCTACTGAGCACAGCGCACGCTCGAGCCTACAGTTCCGTATCAGCCATCAGGTCCTTCGAAGGTTAAGTCTCTTCTCAATAAAAAGTCTTTTGCCTTTGAGGCCTGATGTAGCCAACAAACACAAAGTTCGGTTCCATGTATACTTTGGGTGATGGCTTCAACCATGGGTCCCCCTCTTCCGGGCGTAGCCCCTTCACAAAATTGTATTAACATTTTTTTTTAAAAAAAATCGACTAAACAGTTCCTTTTTTAAGGAACTTTGGGTGACAACTTTCCACCCTGGATCTGCCTCTTTCGGGCTGGGACCTCTTTCAGACGTTCGCCTCCCTCCACTGTGGCTTTTCCTACTTTCACGAATCTTCATGTCTTTTTAAACAGTGCTTCAGGCTTCGCGCCCCTTTGGTTGGTTTCCCTCTTGCCAACTTATACAACACACTGTTCATACGCTCATTTCACCAAGTGCGACTCACTTCGCAATCATATGTTGGTCAAAGACTTCCGACAGTACAGAGGATTTTACTAGACCCCTGTATCACCACTTTGACCTCTTCTCGTATCTTCCCAAGGGCTTCTGGTTACTGTTGTTTCTACCATCGAGTAATCGCCCAGAGTTTCCTGCCTGAACACCCACTTGGTGCCAGACTCCTCTGATGCTGGTTTTACTCCTCTTTGAGCAATATCTTTCAGCTTCTCAAAACTCCAAATTAGCAGTTGGCTATTTATCGTTCAACACAGTTCGGTTTCTTGCAGACACTCCTCTAGACTCACCGGCTGTGATGAATGGCGTGCCTTTCTTTCTCTTCGAGTCAAGGTTGGTACCACAGAGACCTGTGTCTTTCACCGGCTTGGTTATCAGCAGAGGAGGGTCTAATGTACCTTAGCCATCTGCTGCAACACACGCCGGCTATTGTTTGCGGTCTAATGATTCCTTCTGCGGAGGCCTCACAGGCCTTGGTCGGAAAGGGCAAGGTCGCTTCTCTCCTGGACACCCTCTTGGCCTGCGCCGTCTTTCTCCTCCTCTTGAACTGCTGTGTCGAGTTAACTCTCACATTGTGCGGTCTGCCTTGCTTGTCTTGTGCTCCACCTTTTATCCGTGGGGAAGGGCCATCAGGTGTGTGTGTGTGTGATTCTTGTCAAGTGCCTGACTTTGCCTGACCCTTGTATTGGGACATGTCAGGTAAATGCCTCTGGTGCTCGTCGTCTTCCGTGTTGTGTGAAAGTGTTTGTGTCGGGAAAGGGGACAGCGTTTTGAAATATCCTATAAAAGGTAGGATGGGGAAAAGTTGTTGAAAGAAGGGAGATACTGTGTCGCACCCGTCGGTGTCCCACTCCCCAAGGACTCCCCCCCCTCCTCCCCCATCCAGGTGATCCTCCCTCACTAGTCCACCCCCAGGAACTGGATCCAGTAGCGAAGGCCGTTTCTTTACCACCTGGATGACAGACTAGCTAGGGAGACACCTTCGGGTTTCTCACACTACACACACTAACTGTAGCTGTTAACAGAGGAACTTAAAATGTGCTTGAATCGAGTTAGAGAAGGAGGAAGAAGACACTGATGGAACAGCAGGTACTAGACAAGCCCATACCAGGCCCCTTTACTTCTTGTGCCAATGGTTGCAACAAGGGGTAACCAAAGCCTGAAAGTAGATCAAGCAGGCACACTCCACCTGGACGACAGGGCAACCTTGCCGGAGGCGGAGAACAGCAGGCCACGACTAACTGCCCGGGAAGGCAAACCTTGTTGGCAAACGGATGGCAGCAGGGGGAAGGGGTAGTAGCAGTACAATACTTGCCAGTAGAAGTAGGTTGAAAGGTATTAACTGGACAGGCAGGCACCCCTTGGCAGGAGGAGAACATCTAGGCCAGACATGCACCCCCAGTAGGGGGAAGAATGACTTGCTATCCGGTGTGCAAGGAAATTAGCACTATGCTATATCCTTGGGACTTGGGTTGATAAGAAGCAAGCAAGGCGCAATATCCCTGGGACAGATATGTTTAAGAAAACTCAATTGGAAAATCCTGGGTTGATCAGCATTCCCATACTTCGGACTTGATTTCAAGAGAACATTTTAACGTGGGAGTAAACATGGGGTAAAAGAATTTTAAAATTAACATTTCCAATGGGACTAGTTTCTTTAAGGCAAGGCAAGGCAAAAAAAGAGAAAACTAATTTGTCTCTTGTAATGGCTACTTACTAGCACCTGGTAATACACATTAAAACGATATGCATTTTTACTAGCCCTACAGATAAGGAGTTTATCGGCCACTTTTACTCCCTGAAAATAGGCAAAATCTCCCAATAAATAATAGGGAGTAAAAATACTCCAAACAAAAAATTGGAAACAGACACACAGGACCTTGTGCTCCTGCTTTCACCCACACATCTCCGTGGATATGTTTTGACCAGTAGTTCACATAGTACCACAGGAAGAAAATTACTGCACGATTGGAAGAAGTAAACATGTATCTTTTAATGTATATTAATAACAAGGTGCAAAGTAATAAGGATTAAAAAAAATACCAATTTTCCAGTTAAAACATTTTTGCTTATAAAATACTCCCATTGGGAATTGGACTTAAATTTGTACTCCTAAAAATTATTTTACTCCGCAATGAGGAGGCAATGAAGTGGCAGGAGGAAGACTGAGCGAGTCCCCGCAACCTCCATGGTGGAATTGGCAACAACACCAGAAAAACCCAACAGAGGAAATAAGAACAGGTCATTGACTGGGATACATACAGATCCGAACCACAGAGTGAACATTCCCAGGTTTGCTTGATGCCATAATCTGGATGCTGGTGGCACTACCAAGATCACCAAGGATTCTAAAACAAAATCACTGAGACTGCAAGTCAGGAAGCCTGTGGCAGGCTCCAACGAGAACAGAATCTCATGGGTGGTCAAGAGCAAGCAACAAGCTGTCATACTGGACTAATCTTCATCACCAAGATCTTGCTGAGACTCTGCTCCACCCATATCCTAGACGTCCTTGTCCCCGACGGCTATAGAATCCAACACAGAGTGCATTGCAGTCATCCACAAGACCTTGTGGCCTTGTACCACCGTCAACAACAAGGTTTTCTTCTAAGCCCTCTCCTCCCACTTCCCGTCACCTTCCACCTCATCTACAGACCACTCAAACCCAACACCACCTTTATCAGAGACTTCACCGACTGGTCACCACCATGTCCCTCACGCACAACAACATCTTCCTAGGCGACTTCAACCTCCCAGGCACCAAGGCCACCAAACCAATGAAGGAAACTCCTTGGCCTTCGACAACCCTCAACCTCACACAGCCCACGAAATAGCAAACGCACGAGCAAGGCAAAATCTGCTACCTAATCACTGTACTGCCTTTCAGGTCCTTCAAGAACTTCCCAGTGAAAGCCCTCATGGAAGACATCACCAACCTCACTTCACATGGACCGGACAGCCCCAACCAAACGCAACCCTCTACTGGAAGCCCTCAACGCAAACTTCTCAGCCTCCATGGACCAGCACGCGCCTCTGAAACAATGCACATTCAAACCACAACTGTCAGCACCCTGGTACACAAAATAACTAAACCTCAGCAAAAGAGTCAACCGAAAAAAATAAAAGAAAACCTGGCACAAATCCAGGACCAGATCAGACCTAGCACACCTCAAGGAACTCTGAGCAACCCGCCGACAACTAATCAACACAGCCAACGCCGCCTACGATCAGACCACTATGGCAGTAGCCGACAACAAAAGCAGTTCCCTCTTACAAGTGGTCAAGCACTGCATCAACTGTTACCTGACCCATGCCATACCACACTCCATCGAAAGATCCACCACCATCAACACCTTCATTGACAAAATCAGCAAGAGTCGCCAGCAAATAAGACACCAGCCCTGCATCCACGACCCACCTCACGTCCCTCCTTGCAAATTCACCACACCTTGGACAACATTCAAGACTCTCTACAGAGGACCGGGTAGAAACCCTGGCCTCCCTCAAAGCCACATTGTATAAAGACAACATCCTCCCATGCATCAATCCTCAAGACACTGCCACACAGAGCTCTGCTTCCCAACCTGGAGATTACCAGCAGATCCCCAACTCAAGGCATCTTCCCATCCACCCTAAAACAGGACAAATTCCAACTACTAAAGAAACCCACTCTGGATCCAGACAACCTAGATAACTATTCCCCATCAACCATCTTCCAAAGTAAGAATCAAGAAAGCGGTAGCCGCACAACTGCAGCAACACATCAACACCTACAATCTCCTCCAAACCTACCAATCCGGGTTCAGACCCAGATGCAGCACGGAGACAGCAACCATACAGGTGCTCAACGACGCCCTCAACAACGGCCACCCCTGCCTCCTGGTTCTACACGACCTCTCAGCCATTTTAAAAACAGACCACCAGGTGCTCACAGACACCCTACATTGGTGCATGTGGAGGAGTGGGAGGGGTGAATCAGCGACCTTGTCCTATGCTGGTTTATGTCCTACCTCGGCAACTGCCAGCAGTTTGTTCAGCTGGACTCCTCTAGATCACCAATGCAACCCGTCACCTGTGGAGTCCCGCAGGGTTCCATCCTCTCCCCAGTGATTTTCAATCTATACATGGCGTTTCTGTGAGCCCTCCTAGTCGCACACAACATCCACCAATACACCGAGGACAAACAGCTATACCTCAAGATAGACTCCATCAAGGACATCCACAGGCTAAAAACCTGCCTCTCGCCGATTCAGTCTTCGATGTCCAGTGCATACTTTACCCCTCCAAGACCGAATTCCTACTCTTGACCAACACCGCCGAACACCCAGACATACAGACCTGGCTATCAACCATTAACCTGGAGGGCTTCACACCAGAACTCACCTCCTGCGCCAAGTTCCTGGGATTCCACATCAGCAAACACCCCTCCTTGAAGACACACATAGCTAAGAAGACTCATGCAGCTTGGCATCAGCTCTCCCTCCTGCAGAAAGTCGAACCCTCCCCCTAGACAGCTTTAGATCCACTGTTCAAGCACTGGTCCCATCCTACCTGGATGGCTGCAATGCTCTGCTCGAAGGCCTCCTGTCAGCCTCCCTTGTGCCCCAAAGAAGTGTCCTAAACGCAGCTGCACACCTCATCACGGGTCTACACAGATACGACCTCATTACCCCCTAGCCCTCATCAACCTTCACTGGCTCCCACTGCACACATAAATTCACCTACAATTCTTGCTGCATCATCTATAAGTCTCCTTCAAATCACCCAGCTACCTCCCAGAGAAACTCAGCATCTCCGGCGGACAGCGCACCACCAGGACACATGCAGACTTGAAATGCGTCGCTGTAAAAAATTAAATGACCAGAACACAAACCTTCTGTGCCTATGCCCTACGACTATGGAACCGCCTCCCCGTCATCCGACTCACCACCACCTTCCTACGATTCAGAAACTAACTGAAGACACCTCCTCAAAAAGTCTCTTCTCCTCAACACCTAGGCCATCATGTCGCCCCGCGCCATACGACTCGCTAGATGCCGTCCGCCCCTCTCCTCCCCACCACCCTGTACAGCTGTATGCCTCCTCTGTGCCCCTCTGTATCCTACCCCGGCTGTAGATCTGCTACCTCTGTTATGCATCTGTACTGTTGTATACCTCTAAAGCACTCAGTTGCTGTTCGAAGCTAGGTCTGCACTCAATAAATACCATAATAATAAGCTAAAGGAGTGATACACAGATATTTTGTTCCACTACTAATCAATTAAAAATGGATATAGCTCACATTAGGCAGGCTCTTTTACATGTATGTATTTTCTTTGTAGCTTTTGTGGTTGTACTGGTGGTGGAATGACTAATTCCCACTGGGGTATTATTTCTTTGAAATGCCACATTAATACATAAAAAAATAAAAAAGGAGGGGGAACGTCCAATCAATACCGTTGAATGTTTACATTGCATCAAATGCAAGTAAGGCCAAAAGGTGTTTTTAATAAAGAAAATGTTTTTTAAAAAAATACAACATATCATCGGTATGGTCGATCAATATTAAAAGCCGGTAGGTACGGACAAAGCAGAGCCAAGCGTTTTCTTACAGTGAATATGTGCATCATAGTTCGGGATGGCTATAAATCGATCTGCTGGGCAATTTTCAAGATCATGCCTGGTTTGAGCAAAAAGGTAAGCATTGAACTGGGCATGGGCATTGTAACGCTGCAAAAAGGAAAGGACCAGAAAACAGAACCTCCTCCCCATCAGCATCAGACTCGCCCCACACTCCTACAATTCAGAAAAGAACGCGAGACCTACCTCTTCAAGGAGTGTCCCGAAACCTCAGCACCTAGGCCGTCAACGTCACCCCCTGCCCCACCTGACTTGCTAGACGCGCTCCGCCCCTCTCTTCCCCGCCACCCTGTACAGCTGTACCCCTCCTCTGTGCCCCTCTGTATCCTACCCCCCGCTGTTTATCTGTTCTGCTGCTACCTCTGAAAAGCAGCTCCGCTATGCATCTGTTCTGTTGTATACCTCTGTAAAGCGCTCCTTTGCATCTCGAAGCTAGGTCCGCGTTCCATATTTACCATAATAATAATAATATCAACCAATAGAACTACTTTACACTGCAGCTTTGAGGAGTAAGTCATACAACTCTTTACACTGGGTAAGCGGCTCGTGACTGGTTTTATGTATTGGAATCCTTGTCCTAGGAACTGCCTCCGAGGGCAACTTGGGACTCATGACCACGGTTCAATTTAGAGCATCGCTCTGCCTCCCACATGCTCTGCCCACCCACATTTTTATATTTTTTTGCAAAAACTAAAGTTCGACGTAATCATCCTTGGTTTCCCTTACTCCAACCATTCCTTTGTTTATGTAAATAAACCCTCTCGAGATTAATATATGTATGCAAGTTTTCCGGTTGATCGCTTGCCAAGAACAAATATTAGAGCTCCTGCCTGCGTCACTGCTCTGCTATTCCCACTAATCCGAGCATTCGTGATCAGAGATTTTATTTCTTGTTGTAGGGTGCGATTCCCACTTTTTTGGAGCGACATTGGCTGTTATGCAATTTATTTGTGGTACGGATTAGGCCATTGAACACAGAGTTGACCGATCCCTACACCTTTATGGAGCTGTAGTCCAAATAAAATCTGGAGAGCCACACTTAACAGAGCCCCGGCCTTAGAACAGATAGGAGTTACGCTCACTTTTCCTGAAAAATTCCATACAGCTTTTATTTCTGCCTAGTGTGTTCTGTTGCTCCTCTGCCACAGCAACCAGTGCCCAGATGTGAACGTGATCACCCATCACCCCCAATAGGGGGGCTGCCACCACTGCCAAGACCTGTATGAAGACCCACCAAGCTGATGTTCAACCTAATGCTTAAAAGGAGGTACACAGGTAGTTGACAATCCTCATCCCTACCAACAATATGCCCTTGGATTAAAATGCAGAACCTGGGAGGTCCAGCAACACCAATCAGACTCTTTCTGAGAGGGCTTTTATGATCTCAGCCATGGTCACCATCTTGAACTTTTCCTTTTTGAAAAACGTGTTCAGCAAGCAGGGTTATAAGATTGGCTGCACACCTTCTCCCTACCTTGGGGATTAGGAAGAAATGTGAATACCAGCCCATCCCCTACCTCCAGAGAGAACAAGGAGTATGGTTCCCCCTTGTGTAAATGGGCCAAGACCTCCAGAGGCCAAAATGATCCTCTGAGGGGAAAATGGCTGAGTAGGAGGGGTTGAATGATGAGGCAGCTCTCTGCCCATGCCAACCTATAGGTGACGGATGAAGCGGTACAGGGGTGCAAGCCCCAAAGAGCACCAGTTAAAGTGGAGCCCCTGCTGCCAACAAAAGGGTTTTGCTGCTGCGGCAGGCGTGGCTGTCAGCACAGGGAAAGATTAACCCCATCCAACCTATTTTTTTTTCTGAAAAAAAACTGAGCAGCCACACCCGTGGCTTGACAGCAGCTCTGAAGTACCAAAATTCTTTAGGGAATCAACAACGCAAGTCCTAAAGAATAGTCCCTCAAATAAAATGTCAGCTCATGCTGCACATCTGGAGAAAATCCAAATGTTGGCTTCCAAGAGGGTCGCCTGAGGGCCACACCTTTGCCCATCAGAGGCAGTCAGGGGTATTCTGTTCCGAGTCGATTTCCCTTAACGTCAGTCTCAACCTCAAGAAGTCTTTTCAAATGAGTTGTGTATATGTTATGCAGCTTTTATTTACTACATCCTCTGGAAGAGTACACAGCCCAACACTCCTAGAGGCCAACACTTCAAAGATACCAATTAATTTAACTGTGCACCCGAGCGTACGTTTGGAAAACCATTAGACTCTCACCTCGCACCAGAGACCTACATCAGTAAACACCGGAAGGAGATGGGTAATAAAGGCGAAGCAGGGCGACGTTTTTTCAAACCTTTTTGCATACCACAGGTCCAGTGGAAAGCTGCTCACATAGTAAATGCACCAATTCCTGAAAGGTCGCAAGGAGTGAAAGCTAATTGCCTTGCATCAGACCACAGAATAACTTACTTCACGGTCATTTCTAGTGTTAAGAGCGGAAATTCCAGGCCAAGAGAACAGTTTTGGTTAAGAAATAAAATCACAAAAGATTAAAGTACTGTAATGAATCTGAAAAATAAACATAAAAACAAAAATGAAACTGAATTGCTCCAAGGGTTTTCTCCTAATCTCAAAGCACTGGACAAATACATTGCTGCAGCAAAACGGAGGAGAATGTATGTAGACAGTAGCAAAATGTACAAGGCCACATCGAATTGGCTGAACCCCCCTCGCCCAGAGGATGGGCAACAGATCAGTCCTTTGGATTTCACTATACAAATCAGCAAAATAGAAGAAAAACAAATTAGAATTTCTTCCAGGTCCAATCCATATGGGCAGGATTTATCACGGCCTCTTACCTCTGCATCTACCAGTAAATGGTAAAGTTCCTAATCTAAAACATACAAGTAAAATAAGGTACATTGAGTAGGTTACCCAGTTGCGATAATTCTAGGGATCATGTTCACTGTGAAGCTTTTGAGAAGAAACTTCAAGGGGGCAGGGATCCTCATATCACCTCAACCCAGATTAAAACACCCTTGTAATAGTAGGTGGCCACACACTTCATACATGAAATGTAACTGGCAGTCCCCAATACTTTACAACGATAAGGCCTACGTATTAGACAGGTCTGGTCAAATTTGGTAGGCATCAATAAGCACTTCCCACCAGCAAGCGACTGTGCACAGTTCTGATATAATTTGATTCGCTCACAATTATTTAGTACACAAAGATGTTTAGATCACGTGCAATCTAAATGAGAGAAAAACGCTAAACAACTGAAGTATGGCCTTTATCACAGCAGATGCATGAAGAGATTTATACCATGTTAATGCATAAAAAAGATACAATGCTTTCCAAGGACTCATTTATTTTCTACCTAAATGCTTTTCCAAGGTACACACTAAAAGGAACGTACTGCAGTAGCAGACCTAGTACCAGAAGATCGCAAAGACAAACACATAAATCAGAGGTGCGGTAGTTAAATAAACCCACACCCCCAAATAAAGTATAAATAATATCTGGGCTATAAATTAGTAGTAGCAAAATATCCTGAAGGCAGATTAAGCATTCAACAAATGCATTTTGTGAAAAAAAACAGATATTGTAAACTATAAGGAGCAGACAACCCAGAGAAAACGACTGCAGAGCATCACATAATGCATAATGCAAACTGGAGGATGGGATCACTGAAATGATTTATAATATATTTACTTATCAGGTTAACAAAATGCACAATTTTAAAATGTACAGTTTTCCACATGTTATAGTCGTGCCCAAAGCTTACACCATTAGTGGAGGAAGTGTGGAGAAAACAAAAGCTGAATTCATTTTTAAAAAGAAGTGGCATAAGAATGACTAGCAGCTTAATCAGTGTAGGTGTTAGTTCAGAACAAACGCAAATTGCAAGCCGGAATCAAAGACGCGCGTATAGCAAAATCAACTGCTAGAGTAGCTTTTGTGAAGTTTTCATTTGAGCCAAAGAACAGGGGATTACTCCGAGCACAGCATGCGAGAAAATACAAGCACTATCGATGGGTAAAAAAACAAAATGGCTATAAAAACGTGTTTTGCGCATTTCCAGCCCTCTAGTGCTGCAAGATGATCAAAATAATAAGAAAATCTACATTTTACTTTTTCAACTATTACAAATGATTGTTTTTTCATGTCTCTATGAACGTTAGACAAAAGCTATATAAATAGATCCATCACATCTACACAATTTCAAAAATATGTATGCATGAAAATAAAGCAATAACAAGGCCAATATTAAATACAACACAAGTCGATATGGTTATTTTTTTTCTATTATTGTTTCCAAATGCGTCAAATTAATTTCCTGTTAAATGAAAAGCAACTTAAAAGACATCTTTGTGACAAAATGTGTTTACATCGCTCGCGCCCTGTGAACTGAAGGGGTAGATCACTTCTGTTGCCTCATCTCTCCCACAGTTTTCTTCACTCCCATCACTTCATCCTCAACACTGACATGGCCCGATAGAGATGTAAAATGTCATAAGCAAACATAAGGGGAGAAGCCCCTGGGGCATACAAAAGCCGTTCCATAACTATGGAAAGCAAGTTGCTTCATAATGGACTACAGGTCTGGGCATCGGGTCAACCAAAGTAGTAGCTATTTAGGCTGCAGCTCACAGACACAAACGATAAACAGTAGAGCCATCGGCAGAACACCATAGACCAAGGTACTCTCTGGAACAGGATTCGAAATTGCTGCGAGCCATATGCCTCCTACTTTTACCCTAGGAGAGCCTGATCAGCTTAATACCAAGAGTTACCATGGGCGACTTTTTGCTTCCCAGGCCAACCAGTACCTTACAAACATGCATATGTGGCATTAGCTTTGAGCATTTTAGAATGTAGATAAAGAAGAATATATAATGGCTCACACATAATGGGCAAAACTTTAAAAGTGTGCATCTCATGTGGAAGTTAGATTTGTAGAGAGCTCTGTACTTTCTCCTGGTTCCCCAGCAGTAGATCCTGCCTAATAAGTGATTTCTGACACCCAAGAGCTGGTTTTAGCTCCTGCTCATCGAGTCTCAATTTCGCACCCTGCTCGGGGGAAGCAGTGTGAGCAATGTCCACTAGTGGAAGAACTTAGAACATGAACCCTTTCCAGAAGGACACCAGTTGCCATGATTATCCACATGACTACCAACGGTGTTGGGGAATGTGAGACTGATGATTAAGGGCGTTTAAAGCAATGATGACATTGCAATGATAGTTGGGCTTAGTGGACATCCAATAGATCATTTGCGTTTCTAAAAAGGTGGATGGGCCCAGAAGCGGATAGAATGATTTTTCTAAGCAATTAACTCTCCCCCCCCCCAACTAAAAAAGTGAAAAAAATATACTAAAAATAAGAAATGCAGAAATTCTTGGTAACCTCTAAAGACACTGCCAAAATGACTTCCTGACAGCAAAATCAATGAATTGCTATCATCAAAAGAGACGGGTTGTGAACTTTCGTGTACAATAGCTACAGTCACAAATATTTACATGGTTCCTCCATGAACCCCCAGTACGTTTGAAAAATGGGATCTGTCTCGTCAAGTGTTGGGTTAACACACTTGTTCCAAATATGTCTCAAGACACAAAATAATTAAGTTGGGTCTGTTGCCTACACTACGGTTCTGCACTTTTACACCAACACCAATGAGCCACTAAACACTACAAAGAGCTGCGACTAGGGGCACCAGGGCAAGGTTTCATAGAAGGATAAGTGGACACAAAATATTTAAAATGCCTTAATATTGAAGAACAATTGGAGTATAAACTATGATCTCCACACCTTTCCCACCAGTCAAGAAACATTCCTTTCTGCAGGTCTAACCCAGGTTCAAGAGCGCAATCCTGAGTTTGTTGCTGCATGGCCAAATAAAAGGAGGTCTTGAGAAATGTAAAACATAGAACTCATTGCCTTAACTCATCCCTCACCAAAGCCTCAGATTGGACACAGGTTTGCCAAGCCTGCTGCATTCCTACATGTACTTCTGTATATAATTACCAGCAGATCTCGGACATTCCACGAACTACTGCATTGTGGAATCAAACAAATCTGAAGGAAACTGGGTAACATTTTTATAATTCAAGAGTTTGTTGCTGAATTAAAAAACACAAAGGGGGGACTAGGGATGAACATAATGCAAACTATGATCCATCCAACGGCACTGAAATGAGGAACGCGCTGATTAATCTATTAAGATCGTGAGTGTGTTTACCCCACTCAGGCTGCCACTCCAAACCAGATGTTGCTAAACCTAAAACAAATGCTGCTAAAATGCAATATGGGCTGATTCACGTCAACCCTAAACATTTCTACTGTTTAACTGAATTTATTTTCATGAAATTGATTGTTAGACTTCAGTAGCAGAAAATGAAGCAAATCGTGTAAGGTGCTCACATATTACGGGTGGGGACATTGAGGATACTCGTATTGGACTAACACTCAGTAATTGTCATAGAAATAACCTGCAGCCCCATTTTGTCCACATTTGTCGTGATGGATGCCACACTCCAATGTGGTGTCCCATCAAAAGAAGGGGAGTAGTGGCTCCCGGCCCGTATGCGCGCCTCTCGGAATCCAGCTTCGCCGGCTCACTAAATGAGATTGGACGCACCGTTTTCCACGACGTACTAAGAGCTACCAGGTTAGAGAGGAGCAGGATTCACAGCAGGCATTAGGTAAAGAGGCCATGCTGGTGAATTCCTGCTCCACAAAGCCAACGTTGAATTAACATGATTAACTTATAGTAAAACAATGAGCACGCTAACCCTCCTTCCTAAAAGCCCGACAGTACTTTTGATTGTGCTGAAGGTATTATTAATCATCACGAACAAAGAGGCCACCCTGCTTCTGGATTGGGCGCTGCCTGTGCCACATTTTGGGTAAGCTTAACTACCTGGTGGGGACATTTTCTTTAGAAACATTTGAATACCAGTAATAAATGTGCCTCTGGTGTCCTTCCTCCCCTCCAGTCTTCCCTTACAGGCGCACACACAACCTTTGCTAAAATCTATGATGCTCATTAACCCATGCATCACTCAAGGTCCTGAAGAATGTGGCCATACCAACATGCACCACTATAACCGGTCGGCCAATACCATTCAGGATTTTCCCCTAAATAATGGTATACCCCATGTTCAGAATCTAATAATTTAAGACATGTGCACTACTATAGTCTACATTTTTAGAAGTAAACAGTGTTTTTAAACAGTGAAAGTTCATACAGCAGTAAGATTAAAGGAATTGTGATCCTTTCTAGAACCGAGTACATTGGGCACATCGTGAAGTGTGCCCTTGTTCTTTTTAAATATATTGTGGAACAATAGTGTCAGCCTCTCACTGTCCCCTGACCCTAGATAAGCGACACATCACTGTCACTAGGTGTAGTAGCAACAGAGGGCTAGGCTCGGCTTAGTATGGTTGGAGGACCATTTAGAGTAAATAAAAATACATAATTAAGTAACAGTTGACGTAACCTGTACAGCTAGTGTGTGAATGTTTGTTGCTGCATTGCCAAGAAAAACGAAGTCTTGAGAAATGTAAAACATAAATCACAATGACATAACTCATCTCTCACCCAACCCTCATATTGGGCACAGGTTTACCAAACCTGCTGCATCCCTACATGTACTTCTGTATATAATTACCAGCTGGTCTCAGACATTCCACCAACTACTGCATTGTGGAATCATAATCAAAGCTGAAGGAAACAGGCTAACATTTTTACAATTAAAGAGCACCAAAGGTTTCAAACTAAAAACGTCCTGACTGAACATCATCATTACCCTTTCAAGTAATGCAAAGAGAAAAACTGCATGCTAATAGAAAACTATCCTCTCCCCGTTTATTATAAAACCGGGCTGGTCATGAAAACAATGCCTCTTAAGAACAGCAGCTTACAGATAAAAAAGAAAACCATCACTCGAGCACATGAACTGGCTTGTCCAGTTTAGCAACTTGGATGTCTTGCTCAATGTTAATTGCACGTCTAATGGCAAAATTATTAGAAGGGTCCAGTCGCTTAACTCTCTATGCAAAGCTTTCTTGCTTTACATGTTGCAGTCGTGAGCCGCACTGCACAATCAACAACTTCTGAAATTATGGATTGGAATTTACACCAAAGCAGCCCCTGCCCTACCATTGGGCACACAGTTCAACCAGTAGGAGCTCATGTAATATTAGTCAATTTTAAAGGCCTGTCTCTAGTAAACATCGCACTGGAGGGTGGAGCACGGACAGTACAGCAATACTCTTCTGGAGCCATCCAAAGACTGGTCAATGGACCTACAGGTGTGTGCAGCAGGATACATTTAGTTCCAATCAATACACTACCCAAGTATGGTAAATTGCAGGTATACTCCACCCAAACAAAGCCTTTTCAATTAAAAAAATATATGTTCAAAAACGACAACGTGTGCAGTTTTCCCTTCCTTCCACCCCCCCCCCCCCTTCCAATCCTCTGCACATAGGCCACATCAGAAGGGCGCCTGCAGGGCAGCTAAAAAACAAGACATGAACACAAAAGGCTTTTAACAAGGATATCCCAACAGGTTTTGGTTGTTGGAGAGGTTGACCAGTGGAATTTTGCCATAAGTGCAGTATTTGGTTAATGAAAACACAGGCAATTTTAGAGATGCATATACCAGACTTCAATATCTCCAAGCAACTGGAGTCGCATCCCAATGACCCTAGGGGAAAAACTGAAAGACACCTCAGGCCAGGGACTCTGAACATACTGCAAAAATGGAAATTTGCACCCATACCGGCAAGTCCACACTGACATCCGTTCCATCGAGCAGGGAGACTCTGCATGTGATGATCGACTTGGCATCCCCAGCTGCCGGAATGTGTGTTGCGGCCCTCTGCGCCTCTCGCAGCCTTTCCTTCTCCGCATGCTTGCGAATAGAATGGCGACCCAGTGTCCGCCGGAAGAATCGCAACATCTTCACTGGAATGAAAGAAACACATGAAGGTCACTGCCATTGTTTGTGTATAGATATTACATTCGGACGACAGTTGTTGCTTCAGGAAATCTAGACCCTGCCCCTTTGCCTCCAAAGTGTCACATTAATTCAACGGAGAGCACTAGAAAGCCTTCACTGCCACATCCAATTACATTCATGTTTTCCCCTGTAATACAAATTATAAAAAGCAAAAGTATTAACAAAGCTCAGATATGAAGAACAAACAACTTGAATGCAGTTTAACAATGTTCCCTAACAAATTCAATAACAATGGTTTTACGAACATATTCCCTGCTGGCCACAGTAACAGAATAAGTTTCGCGCATCGGAAGTGGGCAGAAAGTGGCTGTTGGGCTGCAGCATACTGCCAGACACAAGACCTGGACGTACTTTGGAATATCCTGCTTCACATCAGTTTCGCTACAAAGCGCGGTCGGCAAGAGGATGCCGCTCGTCAGGCGCAAAATTCACTTTGTGGCAAGGTGACTGTTTATTGACTCTACGGACTTTGTTGTGTTTGTTGCTCTCATTGCTATCTACGAACCGCGGCTCTTGCAGTTAGCTTCAAGCTTCACCCAGCTTCTATCTAAGCGATCGGTTTCTCTTTCACCTGCAGTGAATGCTGTCTCCGCCTTCTACCGGCCACGCCCCCACACCACTTCCTACTTCTGGCCCTGCGCACGCGCATCGGAAGTGGGCAGAAAGTGGCTGTTGGGCTGGCGGGGAAGGGGCTGCAAATTCTGAGTAACTTTGAATAACTTGCAAATTTGAAGCCTTTTCTGCTTAAGGTGAAGTTATTACTTGTTTGACAGAAGACCTTGAATTTCTTTCTTTTTGACTTAAACATGGGGGAAAAAGAAGATCCCTATGGTAATGAAATACATCAGAGCTGATTTCTTTAACGCAGTTAGCACTAGACGTGCCAGTTTAGCGCGGGCTGCGGCTCTTCCTATTATTAGGAATGAGGAAGAGGCGCTTCTGCAATGCGCACAGGACTATTCGCCATTTTGTTAGACTATAGAGGACGTGATGGATCCTTCGCAACCTCTCTGAGGAACTTGACTCTCCTAAGGCTAATAGAGGAAAGGTTAACATTCCAGATAAGGATGAGGACTTGCCTGAAATAAACCCCCCAAAGGAAAGTAGCTTCAGTTATGACAACTTTGCCGATTCCTTATTTAATTCATCTAAAGAGGCAAGTCTTATAACGGACCCTGAAGTGGCAAAGAAAAAGGATCTGGCCTCTATGGCAGCAGGACCTGATTTTGCAGCAACTATGTGCATTTTTAACACACTTCTGTCAGAAATGAGAAAACAGACAGAAGCGCTAGGTAATTTAGTCTCATAATTTAAGAAATTGCCACACTACTTAACTGAGTCTCTTGTCGTGGAAATGAACAAAGAAACCCCCAATTTCCTGGCCAATGTGAAAGGGATTCTAAGGGACAATGTGAAAATTGATTTAGTCAAATCTCCTACTACTGATGAGATAATCCTAATTCCATCCAGCCAGGACACAGAGGGGGGAGGAGGCGCTTTAGTAGTTTCTGCTAATAATGAAACACATGAGGAGGGCTTGATGAATGATAAAGAAGTGAATGCTCCAGGGAAGAATCCTATACTTGACTAACTTGAGCCAAAAATATCAAAGCGTAAAAAACTAGCCAAACAAAAGAAAAAAAACAACAATAACATGGCCAGAAATAAAACCTCACTAAAACTTATGAGAAAAGTGGATTTGAATCAACTTATGACTGAGGGGGATGCTATGACTTTTGAGTCTAAAAAGGAATGAGGCTAGGTCTTCTGAGTCTAAAAAGAATGATATAAGTCTGGGGGTAAATGGTCAATTTCTGGGTAGTCTACCCGGACAAACTGACGAGGTTGATTCTGATACTAGGGATGTCTACACTGAGGGGAGAACTCTCTGAGTGATGCTTTGAAAAGAAAGACGGACACTATGTTCAAACTGTTTAAAATGACTAATTCCTCAGACCTGGAGAGGGAGCCCGCAAACTCAAAATTTGTTTGGGGGCAAAAGTTACATGAGGCTTGTTCGGATACTAATGCTTCCAAAGTAACAACAATGTTTCACCCTGTACAAACTAATTGTCTAGGGGGTCCTCAGGAAACAACTAAAGAAACATGTCACAGGGGGGGTACCCAGGAAAAACAAGCTGAAGTCACCGTTAACACTGGCCTGGGTAACCAAGAGTGGAGAGGGAAAGAGGATGCTCGAATGACCGAGAAATAGATTGTTGACAACAATGATGCTTATAGGGATCATGAATCCTCACTCTCGAACAACGGATGCGAGATAAATGCGGCCTCTGAGGGTACAGATGAGGAGGCTAAAGAGTATGAATTAAGGCGTGTAATTTTGAAGGTGCTTGGGGAGAATCTCGTTCTTAAGCAAAATTCTTCTATGTTGGGGGTAACACACCCAATGTTAACTCAAGAATGGGTCCCTGATATATCCATGGAGAGAAAAAAAAAAAAGAAAAAAAAATTTAACAAAATATTTACAAAAATTAAAACAAAAAAATATTAAAAAAAAACAAAATCGGGAGAGTGGGGTAGAGAACCTCCTGTTGCCAAACTGAAGGAGCGGGAATCGGACAACATGGGGCATGACCCCGCAAGCCAGGACACTGATCTAAGACAACTGGCCTGCTCAGAGATTCCTGGCTTAATTCTTAAAGTACTATTTAGTGATCAAGGCCATATCTCTTTGAATAGAACATATATCCTGTCATTACTGGCTACTGTACCTGAGCTCAGTCCGATTACTTCTGCCGATATTAAACTGGTGGACTTCATACATAGATTTAGATATGATTATGTGAGACTTGTCATTCCTTCTCCCTTGGTAAGGTCATTGATGTTAAAGGAGGCTGAACAACTTCAAATACGAGGCTTTGATATTTTTGAATACAAACACTCTGTGCCTACACAACAGAAGCCTAGACTATATGAAGTAGGGCAGCAAGAACCAAATTCTGTTGAGGAAACCACTAAAGCGGAACCGGACTTGAACAAACAGGAATGGAGGTGGTTGGCCTCGACTCTGAGGGAGTTCATTCACACGCTCAGACAACTGGGCAAACCCCTCTAGCTCCTGCTAAAATCTGAAAATTGTGAGCTGGAACTCACCAGGTAATTTAAATCTCTTGAACAATGAAAAACCTATGAGTCACTTGGCTCAGTTTGATCTGGTTCTTATACAGGAAACTTGGGCAAGGGAACAATTGTGTTGGGAAGGTTACACTGTGGTCTCAGCGTGTGCTCATGGTTCAAATAAGGGGCGACCGAAGGGAGGTTTAATCATTGCAGCTAAACAGGCCAATCGATTTCACAAAATAGGGGAACATCACTTTCTTGCTGTTGCATTCAAAATGGGAGTGTCCAAGGAATGCTTGGCTGTTATTATTAACGTGTATTGTAATCCCCAAGAATTAACTGACCAGCACCTCGAAAAAGAACGGAATAAGTTGGGTACAACAATAGAAGCATGGTTAGACACAAATGTGGGAGGGCAGATTATTTTGGCAGGTGATATGAATGCCAACTGTCTTTGTGATCGTCTGTTGGGTGAGGTTGCTTTGGCTAATGCCGATACACAACAACGTTTGGGAGGAAACCGCCTTGCACGGGGTAGATTGTGGACCCACTTTGCTGAATCTTGGGGGCTTGAACTTTTACAAAGTGAGCATTACACATGGAAGGCGAGAGGTCATGAATCAATTATAGACTATATTTTTGTCTCGTCTGGCATCTTTAGAGCCTTGTATAATTTTGAAATTCTGGACTCAGATACAAGTGATCACTGTTTTTTTACATTTGAAATGCCAAGTGGTTTTGGTAGACCTGTATCAGACAAATATACACATGGTGTGAGGGCCAATCTACAAGGGAACAGAATTAAGTGGTGCCACAAAAAGAACGTGAAATTCACTTCTATAAGGATTAAGGAGTATCTCTCTATGACTGAGAATTATCGTGAGGAATGCTACTCAACAGCTAATTTCTCTAACTACATTAAAACCACGATAGATAATCTGGTTACCTTTCCCTTTAAGAAACGAAAGATAAACTCTCGTCACAGCCATCAAACCAATCTAGTGGTTCAAGAATGTAAGAAACTATATAGAAATGAACTTGGGCAAAAAAAGCAGGTCTATCTTTATTAGACTTTAATGTGAGAAAAGGAAAAATCAAACAGTCCTATAAAAACTGGCATATTCAATATAGAGGTGCCCAGATGCAATATGATGGTGAACGGATGTTGAAAGCCCTGCGAGGCTATGGTTGTACGTATTTAATGTATGATACAGAAAGTTCACAACAAGATATCGTAATTAATTTTATTGATGAGGATGTATGGCAGGGGCACTTTTCACAAGTATACAATGCTAACAATCTGCTAGGGAGTGCTATCCACTCGGAAAGTCATCAATGGAAGTTGAAGGTCACCGAGGATGATATAACAATGCTAATTATCATATCCAAAAACTCTGGTGCTAGTGGACCTAATAACCTGTCCAATAAATTGTTGAAATTTGATCCTGTAATTTGGGCCAAAATTCTGTTTATACTTTATACTAATATACTCGAGACTAGGATAATACCACAATCGTGGAAAGCTTCCATTGTAATACCAGTTTTTAAGAAGGGTCCTCGTCTGTGTCCATCTAGCTATAGGCCCATAGCCATCTCTGACCCAGACTCTAATATATTCTGTTCCTTAGTATTACTCGAACTTCAAGAGTGGATCAGGGAAAAATCCATTCTTGATTTGAAACAGATAGGTTTAAAAAAAATATATCGGAACCGACTGTGGGGGCCTTATACTAAAAACGTTAATAGCTAAATCTATGAAACGGGGAGAGAGGCCCCTTTTCGTGGTTTCAATGGACTCGAGTTCTGCTTTTGATCTTGTGGATAGGCAACTCTTATGGCATAAGTTGAAAGACCTTGGCATCTCAGCGCACCTACTCGATATTATAATTGCCCTCTATACGGACACCAGAATGAAGGTACGCTTAAACACAGAGGGCTTACTTTCTAAAGAATTCAGTATCCCAAATGGCCTTTGCCAAGGGTGTATGTTGGCCCCTACCATTTTTAATCTATACGTATGTGGTGCAAACATTGCCCTTTGTAATAAAGGTTTGGTCTGTCCGAAACTCAACAATGTGTGTAGAACATGGATGGCATACGCGGATGACTTTTTGCTCATGGATAAAACTAAAATTGGGCTTCAAAGGCTACGTAAAGCTTTTGAAATTTTCATAAACAATCTAAAACTCAAAATTAATCCCTCTAAGACGGTGATTGTTCGTTTTGGCAACTTTAACAAAAGAGAAAATGCGTTCTCATGGTTTTGTGAAGGGAGAATGCTTAAGGCACAGCCGTCATTTAAGTACTTGGGTTTCTATTTTTCGGGGTTGGATTCCATGAACCTTATAAAAAGTCAGTTGAAATTGAAATCTGAAATTGCCATTAGACAGTTAAGGGCCTTAGATAACAAATACTGTAAATTTACCATGGTTCCATTAAGGGAATTTTATAACAAAAAAATAATTCCACGCTTAACGTATGGATCGGAACTATTCCAAAATGGACTACATGAACATCTGAACTGTATTGAGGGCAAAATCTTGAGATCGGTGCTATGGTTCTTGCCAAAATGTATTCCTTTGCAATTATTAAAATTGCAAACTGGGTTTGCAATCATTGGCTACTTATGCCACCTGGAAAAGATTAGGTCTATGGAAAAAATGTAAAAAAGCCGTGGATGGGACGCTATATGCATGTGCCAAACAGGAAAAAACCAATCCCTTCATATTTGTTCTAAACCTTGAAACTATGAATTGCCTGAAAGAGTTAGGCTTGTCATCTGTTACTTTGTGTAATAAGCCAGAAAAAGTTAAACCTAGCCTTATGGGCTTTGATTGGCAAAAAACTAAAAGTGTAATTATGGAATCAAAACTTTACAATTATGCTTGTTCCACCTGGAAATGGCAGCCTCTCATGGAAGGATATTTAACCAAATATCCTGGTAAGCGTCTGCGCAATGATTTTATGCGCTTTCGTTTCAATGTCTTGCTCACTAACCAAATAAAATCTATTAGAAATCGACACTCTGAACTGTGGCCACGGTGCCGTTTCTGTAAGCAGAATGATGTAATTGAAACACTGCAACACATCCTGCTTGTATGCCCTGCTCTGAAGGCACAAAGGTTAAAATATTTTGCCCAATTTGTTAACATAATCTATGATGTAAATAGAGACTTCATATGGTACAGAATGTTACATGATAATTGTACAATTTTAAAAATCCGTGTGACAACCTTTCTACGAAACGTATGTGATTTAAGTTAAAGAATGCAAAACTCTATGAACATGGGAAATTTTATTGATTTTAATGAATTTTTGCGTTAAAGATCAGTTCTTTGTGAAATCTTATTGTGATAATTGCTTTGTTGCTTTTGTTAATTGTCTGTAGAAGACTGTTTGGTTGCTGTTTTTTCTTTTATCTTTTTCTGCTCTAAAGGGTTATTTAACCTGCTTTTTCGGTACTGTTTTGTCTTTATCTATTATGAACAATTTTAATTAAGTCGTTGCTATTGTGATTTTGTAAAGGTTTGTAAATAAACCAAAACAAATAAAGAATAAAAAAAAATAAGTTTAATAAAAACTAAACCTTAAAACTTTTTGAAGACTACTTAAGCAGTACACCAAACGATATTTTGAAATAAGATTACTCCCTATTACTTTTGAAGTTGTGAAAAAAAAAAAAGGAGAACTGTTTTCTTGCACCCACTCTTCTCACTTGTGTATCTACACAAACACAAGCCCATCTCGCTGAAAAACAATGGGTGTAACGAAAACTATCAACCTCAAAACTAATTGAGGTCGATGTACCAATGTTTGCCGCTGTGGGGTATATAGACGTATAAGCCATTTAGCTCCTCCTGGCTGTGTCCGAGAACCTAGTTAATATGACACCAAGAGCTTCTCTTGACACACCAAGCCAACTGGTTCCATACAAACATAGCTATGCAACTTGTAACTGTACTTTAAAACCTAATCCTTCCTTATGCACATTCCCAGCGTCTTCTAAAAGGTGCCCTAATGGGTCATACATAAAAAAGGAACAACATTATTTCTTTACTATCATGGGAAGGCAGTTTTGCAGCATGCGAGTCACTAGCGCCTCGTCCCACAGAGGTCATTCCTGCTTTCTGGGTGATGGCCAATACCTACGTGCTGTTTTTAGCTCCCGCTCATTAAATCTTCATTTTGATCCCAATTGGAGTTCCTTGGCCCTGCTGGAATTTGAAACAGTGGCCTGAATTGCCAATGCACATCCCGCCAGCAAGCCCTTGGCTCAACAAGAGATCTTATCTGCCTCTGGTACAAAATCTTGAACCATTGCTGCCGAAGCCCACCAACCACTTGGTGCGATAGGAAGGAGTCTAGCTAACTTAGTAGTTTAGCAGCCCTACAATTTTACGGGCTGACATTTGGGACCATACATCCTTAAACCATTTTTGCTTTGTGGGCCCACCATACCGTGTGACCTGCAACTACATCAACCAGAAATGGTTGGGTTTTACACTGTTGCAGCCGGCGGTGGGAGGCGATATCCAACCAATCTAAAACAACAACCTCGACTAACTGGCCTCCAGCCTTCGAGCACTTGAACCACACAGTTGCTGAAAACCTTGCAGAAGGAGTAGGATTCAGGAGTCAGGACTCAGCATAGAGTGGTTTACTTTACAATTAAAAGGGATACGATGTGAAGCAATGTATTTTCACAAATTCAGACCTTTAATTGGGTCCCTTCATCAACCACACTTTTCTATTCCATACCCTGTTACACAGCTCCTGGGCTTGGTAAACAACTAATGCTTTCCATTTCTCATTTTTGAGAATACATAAATCTGCACATTACCAACTCTCTAGGGCAAAAAACATGTATGTTTGTGGAGCCGCTTCCCCTTCTCTGTCCACTGGATCTAGGCAGGCTAAACATCTGCTTTTGACATATAGAATGCACCAGCCACAAGATTTACTTTGACTGCATGCATTATGACGCACTTTATAAAAAACAGGTCATTACCCCGGGTACCGGCATTGCTTTACTCTTTACCACAGAACATTGATCTCACGCTGCTGAAGGGACAAATCGCTGTACTTTTAGTTAATAACGGAGAAGAACTAAAGAGCCATCTAAAGATGGGAAGAAAAGAGGCAATTAACTTTAAAAAAAAATAATAAAACATTGTTGGGTTTACCTAGTCTGGCTATGAGGCTATTTCCTGCATGTGTGTATGTCTGGGTTTAGAGTGTTGGAGATGGAGTGTTGGCTTGGTGGAATGTTATGATGCAAGTTGCTTTGATTCCAGAAACGTCAGTTGAGATTTATGCTTGGCACAGGGGGACCGGTGGATGTTTTTCTCCCATGAACTTGTCCTATTGTTTGCCTTATTTTATTTATTTGCATTTTTACTTACCCCTGTATCTTTTAATGTGTATGAATAATTAGGTGAAAAGAAATAACCATTTCAAAAATTTCAATTTTTCAGTTAAAAACATTGTTTATTCACATATGGAATACTCCTATTGGAATTTGAACTTACATTTTTACTCCCTAAAAATCATTTTACTCAGAACTTTAAAAAAAATAGGGAGTAAAATACTCCCAAATCTTATCTGAGCACTGACTGCCCCGTTAAGCATCAAATTATGGTATTCACCAAGAGTTGGGATTGACTTTCATAGAAAACGAGCTAGTAATCCATCTAACCTGACATTGGCTACGTCTCTGGAGTACTCCCTTACTCAGACAATCATAAAAGCAATACTACGAAAAAGGAATGTACTTTAAATCTCTGGCTTAACCATGTTCGCACACATTTAACTGCTATCAATGCACAGACATATTTTAATGAAACCTCCATGATGGAAAGCAGTACTGCAGCTGCACTTAAAAAAAATCTCAGGGCCGACAGAAATCAAACAGAGTGATGTGAATTAGTAAAAACTTCTAAATCGGAATAATGCACTAATTTCTTCAAAAAGTATACAAAACTACTTTATTTGGGCTAATGAGCCAAACCAAAGGATACCAATAACGAGGGCGAGATGCAATTGCCTTCCATTAAGAGTGCAGACATTGCTCCATTTAACTCGGGCAGAACAAAGTTGCCAATTATTTGCGGCCACAGTCGAAGACTGAACTCATTTTTTATTCCCATGCCTAGCATACACTTCCATCAGCAGTCGCTCATTGAAACCTATATTAAGAGGCAGGTTTTAGTCAATGTAGACCTGCCCCATCTGTATTTATTGTAGGCAGACTCTCCAAAGGTAGGATGGACTCTTAATGTACCTGAAGCAAGCCTGGCACAGGCAGAAACAACTCCTTGCACATTACCATTTTTGTACCTGTACTTTTATTCTGACCATTTTTAGATGCCTTCTGATTTCCTGTAGCATGCATTATCTAGGTGGAACGAATAGTACTGTATACAATTTTGTTCACACACTAAGCAGAATGCCTGTTTTTATTTGAAGATTTGTTATTCTGCTTTTAATGAATGTTGGATACCTATTTTGCAATTTAAATAAAATATTGTTATGCTTTTAGTTCAAGGAGCTGGACGTTATATGCAAGTGCAAACGTTTTTTTATTCTCTGAAATGTTTTATGGAAGATTTCCCCAATAAACATTAATTGCGATTTCATCATTTCATATGTTCAAGACATCGCCAATAGTTTGCAGCAGCACTGACTCCAGGCGACTCCAGTGCAAAGATAAACAGCCTCCACTACAACAATCGGAGGCATGGTTGAAGCCATCTTTGAAATTTTGGGAGGGGAGGACCAATATCGCCAAATGTACTTGATTTAGTATTGTGGTGTTGAAGCTATTTTATAGCCAAATTACTGTGTATTCAGTGTTGCAAAGTGACTTACCTGGGTACAGTGTTAACATAGTGGATGCCTGCGGGAATGAATGAGCTGGCTCCTGTAGGAAAGATGGCTTCAGAGTGGAATGCCTTGTACTTTAGGAAGGATGAGTTTGAGGTGAGCTTTTTTGGCAAGCAGGAGTTAAGGGGGTTCATCAAGCCTCATGGACTGTCACCCAAAACATTCATGTCTCTAGGAGTTTGCCTATGGAAAGAGAATTGTCACTTCTTGGATATGGGGTTTGGAGACACTGGTGGATTGGTTGTGAACATTGACACCGAACCAAAACACAAAAATTCACCTTTTGGATTAGGGGCATTTTCCTCACTCAAAGAAAGGAAATTCATGTTTACCAGTTGAAATAATGGGGTTGGGGTAATTTACCGATCTAAAGAACAAAGCACAATCCATCACCTGAGGGATGGATGGATGGTGCTACAGATTTAAAAAGGGATAGACGATCCGCTCTTCCTACAGTAGATTGCTAATGGGATTCTTTCAGGGGCAAAAATAAATTCTTTGTAGGATATAGGGGTTCTGGGGATTCACCCATGGACAAAGCCTGTCAACTCATGGATGGAAGGGTTTGTAAGATTTGCAGGGGGGCAAGGAACCCTTTAACCTGTAGAAAATATGGGTCCGATGACGATCAATACAAGGACAGAGAACCGGTCATTTAAATGGCTAACGGTTGCCAGTAAAAGCTAAATACAACAAGTTAATTAGGTTAGAAGAGTTGGTTCTGAGGATTAGCAAAGAGGCAGTGAACCAGTCACCTATATAGGAAGGATGGTTTCTGGTGAGTGGGCCCAGGACAAGACAGCTAGTTATGTGTGGGAGGAATGGGATTTGGTGATTCACCAGAGAAAATTGCCCACTTGCAAGTTTGATGGCTTCTGGGGATGCAGACCGAAAACCTGTGAGGGAATAACAGAGTGAACGTAACCCTAATGAGCCAAGCCGAGCTTCAGAACACCCTGTTCAACCATCTGTGCCAGGATGAGGATGACTAGCCCACAATTAGTATGGAATTCAGAAATGAACCAAAATTGATAAATGTGATTAACACAGGGAATACATTCTGTCACCTGTAGGAAGAATAGATTCTGGGATTCATCCACCTAGGAATAGAATATAAAACCTCCCACTCAGAGGAACAACCAGTTCTGTGTCTGTGAGCAAAGGTCAGACGGAGGAGGAGCTTGCATCTTGTCTTTCGAGGATTGAAATGGGACGTCGACATGGGCGTGCCTGTAACACTATCCCTTACATGACGTGTAGTGTACCCAAAATCCTTCACGCGTCGAGGTCCCTCCGATTGTATTTTTTTCTACCGTGAGGGAGCCTTATGACTATTGTGAACGAGTACAGAAAAAAAGAGAAAAGAAACAAGATGTCTATGTTCCTTCCATCCGATCAGGGAGGAAGGGTGGGCGTATGTGATTCTAAGCAGATACAATCATCAGAAATGCTATTACGGTAAGTAATGCATGTCTTCTGATGCTCGTTAATCTGCTTAGAATCACATGCTGTGCCTAGACTAGCGAGCAGTACCCGGAGTTGGAGGTGGGATGTGCAAAGGAACAGTAGTGAAAATATGTCTTAGTACTGTTTGTCCCACCAGAGAATCAGACCTATAAGGAGTGTCTAGGCAATGGTGTTTGGTAAAGGTGTGTACAGAACTCCAGGTTGCCACTTTGCAAATATATTCTATTCTAGGGGAACATTTGCAATTAATGCTATGGAAGGGCCAGTGCCTCGAGTAGAGTGTGCTCTAGGCTTGAATGGCAGTTCTCTCTTAGCAAGAGTATAGTAGAGGGTGATGCAATTGACAATCCACCTTGAGATGGCCGATTTAGAGACAGAATCCTCGTCTCTACCAGTTACCACTGAAACGAAAAACTGGTTAGTCTTTCTTATTGGTTTAGTTCTTTCCAGGTAATACATGACTACCCTCCGCACATCAGTGTCTCTAGACTTCTTTCCGCCACGTTAGTGGGGTTCTGGAAGAAAGTTGGCTGTTCTATAGACTGGTTCACATGGAACTTTGAAATAAATTTGCCCGCAAATCGAGGGCGAGTGAACAGAACTACCTTATCTCTGCGAACTGTAACAACCTGTAGTTCACCGACTCTCCTTATTGAAGTGACTGCCACTAGGAAGGTGTCTTGTAGGTAAGAGCTTTGAGACTTGCTTTATGCATAGGCTCAAAAGGAGACACCATAAGTCTATTGAATACCACAAATATGTCCCATCCGGGAGCCGTGTTAGAAATGGGGGCAATGAATCCTTTTAACCCCTTCCATGAAAGCCTTAATAACTGGTATCTTCCACAACAACACCTTCTGTTGGGACGTAGTGTAGGCTGAGAGTGCAGCTAAGTGAACCTTCAGGGAATTAAAAACCAGGCCTGAGTCAGGTACAACACAATATGGGTAGGTGAGCAGTCAATGGGATTGATGCTCTTGGAATTGCACCAGATGACAAAGCGCTTCAATTTACTGGAGTAGCAATATCGGGTGTTAGGTTTTCTTGCTTCCCTAACTATGTCCATGCATCTCCGAGGAAGTTGGAGGTGCCAGAATTCTAGGACTTCAGGAGCCAGGCCGCTAAATTCAGAGTTTGCGGGTATGGATGAAGTGTCCCCTCCCCCCCGTCCCGAGATAACATGTATGGGCAAGGCAGATATATATAAGAAAGAGAGAAGGAGAGAAGGAGAGAAAGTTGGCATTGTTCGTTCTCCAGAGTTGCGAACAAGTCGCGATCTCTGGGAAGCCCCATTCTGCGAAGACGTTGGAGACTATGTCTTCGTGTAGTCACCATTCGTAGCGGGAATTCTCTGCTGAGCACGTCCGCCAGAAGATTGAGTTCCCCTGGAACATGTTGGGACAACAGGAACATCTTGTGTTTGAGAGACATTTCTAAATGTTCTGGGACAGTTTGGATAGCCCTGGAGAGCGAGTGCCCCCTTGCTTGTTCAGGTAGTACATGGTCGTGGTGCTGTCTGAGGATCAGGACCGTCTAACCCTGCAACTGTGTTTGAAAGTCCTTCAGTGCTTTGAATACGGCTAACAGCGCCAACAGGTTTATGTGGTTGGACGCTACTGCTGAAGACCAAACGCTGTACGCAGTCTGCTGAAGCAGGTGAGCCCGCCACCCCGTGAGAGATGAGTCTGTCGTGAGGCTGGCTTCTACTGCGGAGGTGGGGAAGGTCTTTCCCTTCAAGAGGTTTTCCTGAGACCATCACTGCGGAGCGAGAACGAGGGCTGCCGAGACAACCACTAGATCGTCCCATTTTCTGCTGGCCTGACACCACTGGCTGTTAAGCCACTCTTGCATGTGACGCATGCGCACACGTGCGTGAGGAACCAAGTAAATGCAGGATGCCATCATTCCAAACAATTGCATGGCCTTGCGTCCCATCACCTCTCAACTGGCTACATACTGAGGGATCTGAAACAGCATGTTTTGAACCCTCTCGCTGGAGGGAAAGATGAGGCCGTCTTCTGTCCGAATTAGAGCCCCCAGAAAATGCTCGACTTGGCTGGGGTCTAGGCTGGATTTCTTCTCGTTTATGGAGAATCCCAGATTGAATAAGAGATCCATCGTCTTCAGTATTCAACAGGCATGTTCCGTAGGAGTCCCCTGTTATGAGCCAGTCATTGAGGTAAGGATAAACTGGAATGGATTGCCTGCACAGGTGTGCTGCTGCCACTGCCAGTACCTTTGTAAATACCCTTGGAGCCGACGCAATGCCTAAGGGAAGTACTTTGAACTGATAGGGTTTGTCCTCTATCATGAAGCTTAGGTATTTTCTGTGTGCCGGCAACATTTAAATAAGAAAGTATGCATCTTTCATGTCCAATGTTGCCATGTAATCCCCCTGTGTTAGCAGAGGAATTACGTCTTGCAGTGTGACCATACAAAACTTCAGAGGTTTGACATATGTATTAGCTGAGCACAAGTCTAGCACAGGGCGCATGGTGAGATCCTTTTTGGGTACAAGAAAGTACACTGAATAAGTACCCTTGTTTACCTGTAGAACGGGGATGACTTAGATTGCGCCCTTTTCCTGCAGAATCTCAACCTCTTGCAGCAGGATCCTCAGGTGTTATGGTGTTAGGCGTCTTGATCTCGGAGGTCTGAATCAAGGTGGTCGGCTGAACTCGATGCAGTAGCCGTGGGTGACAGTCTTGAGCAACCACTGGTCTGTTGTAATGCCCCTCCCATGCATTCAGGAATGATGTTAGACGTTCCCCGACCGGGGAGGCATGGCAGAGGACCCGGATCTGAAAGTCATTTGCGACTTGAGACGGGGAGTGGTACAGGCGTCAGGGTCCAAGGTAGGGGATGCCCAAGGTTGGGTATCAACCGGCTGGCAGTCCTCCCATGGCTGCGTCGGATCGGTAGGATCATAAAAGATCATCATCCTGTAAATATGGGTCAATATGAACTTCATCATCAGGAATGTCAAACACCTCCTCTTCATGAGTGGATCAGAAGTCCTCTGGAATTGGCCATAGGCGTATAAGGGCTCTCTTCACGAGGTCTTTTAGGAGCAAACTTTTCAGAAAATTCAACAAACTTTTCAGCCTGTTCATGCACCCCTCAAACTTCTCTCTGGTCCATGATGAGGAACCAGAGGAGGAAAGGGCTCTTCCTGATGGTCCTCCTCCCTAGAATGTCGAGATTTCTCAACTAGAGTCTTTGATAAAGACGAAGGACTCAGAGTTATCTTTACATCCCTCCTGGCGTATCGACTGTCTTTCGACGCGTCCCTAGCCTGGTCCTTATGTTTCATCACCGAAACGATCTTAGTGATAGTCTCGTTAATGTTCGGCATTACAGGGAGGTGCTTGGCTGCATAGGCGGTTGCGCCGTAGATTTAGGTGCAACCGGGGCCTTGTACTGCGTCGGCGCTCTCTTCTGAGGCATCTCAACGTCTGCGTGGCTTTTGGTGAAGGCGCCCTTACGTTTGGACTGCCCGGACGCATGCCGCTGTCGCAGTTGCAGGGAGGGCTGGCGATCACGAGAAACGGCAGGTACCACCTAACTATCTGACGTACCCGTTGGTGCCTTGGAACGCTTCGACTGCACTGCTGAAGCAGAACCGGGGGTTGTGTGCTTTGTGTGGGTATCGGGTGCGTCCCTGTCGCCGGGATGTAAATTCCCCATAGCAGAACTCTCGTCGTGCCTATCGGGCCGGGGACGGACGTCGCGGAGCGAGAACGCTCCGATGTAAGGTCAATGGCATCCGAAGTGGAGCCTTGGTCATCGCTTATCTCCTCGTCACACTCAGCGGCTGTGGCGAGGTACTCGCGGCCCGCGACATCGCGTAGGCTGCCCACCGCTTTAATCAACGCTCCTTAACAGTCTTAGGATGTAGGAGCTTACAGGCCGCACAGGACGCCTCGTGATTGAGGGGAAGACACTTATTGCACTGGCAGCGCTGGTCTTTCCATGGGAATTTTCCCTTACAGGAAGGGCAAAATCTAAATGGTGTCCTGTCCATAGCTCAGGAATTTAAAAGTGATGACAAAACCAAAAAGGGACAAAGAGGGGAAAAAGAAAGACACTCTTGAAAAGCAATGACACACCCATACCCCACTCTCCCTACTGTTTAGGCCAGCCAGAAGTCCGGCCACGTGGTCCGCAGTGCCAACCGCAGCACTAGCCGTCAAAGTTCTATTCTCAGCGGTGGTAGAGAAATGCCGAGAAGAGGATGAGAATAGAAAAATGAGGTCGAGAAATATAACAAAAAAATCGCAATTTTGTAAGAGCTCCACATAAGGCAACCAGCTAGCTGGGCGGAAACAACTATCTGAGGGACCTCAACGCGTGAGGGATTTTGGGTACACTACATGTCACGTTAGGGATAGTGTTACAGGCACGCCCATGTCGACGTCCCCTTTCGATCCTTGAAAGACAAGATGCAATACTCTGCGGTTACCACTAGATGTCGGACTTCATGCACAGCATGCGATTCTAAGCAGATTAACAAGCATAAGAAATGTACATATCTCAAAGGTAGATTCTAGGAGTTCATACGGCTTGGTAAACTGTTGACCGTAGGATGGGTTGGTTTGTGCAGGACTGGAGAGTCTGCCATCTGCAGAAAACAAATCTGTCTCAGCATTCTCACCAGCGATTGGGAACTTTGCCAGTTGAAATCATGGTCATTGGAGTATTCATTCTGGGGAAACAGGATAGTTTCTGTCTATTAAGCCTATAAGGTAGTGTGGCAAGTGAAGCACTTGCCTCAGACATTTGTATTCAGCCTAGAGAACACAGGTTCAAAGTCTGGCATGTCCAACTCAGCTCATCACCAGTTTGAAGTATATAAATTGACTGCCTTTTACAATGGCTAATAAAATGCATTATCACAGTACTTGGAGGTGGGAGGAAACCTGCAGGATGAGCAGCACAAAATAGTGTTTTTATTCTAGTAACCAAGAGCCTCTGAAAACAGTATAGTCCTCTATAATTAGTACATAGCTTCTAATCTCTCAGACAGGAAGGTCCAGAGTACTACCACAGGGATACAAATGCCCCGCCCTCCTTAGACAGGACTGCTCAGTAGCGGTTAGCTGTGGGACACAGAGGCTTTCACCAGCAGTGCAGGATGGGCTCAGGGTATAAGAGCAGGTATAAAAAGTCATCCACCTTAAATAGCAGATAAATCCTTTGACGCGTTCCAGTGTTTTTGGACTTAAAGAAACAGAACTTCCCCTCTCAGAGTTGATGGATCCAGAGCTGTGCCCAGGAACATTAGGTCTGCCCATCCGATCAATAGGAACGCATGGGTTGAGATAGTTGGCACAGGGTTCGAGATCCATACGAACACCAGCTGTAATTAAGATTGGATGCATTTATGGGAATTGCATGGGGTTGCCCAAAAACAACAACCCACCATTTGAACGGCTCAAGACAGGAAGGGATTGTGGATGTCTGTCTACTTCCCCCTCCCTCAACTCACTCCATGTCCCGTGCCCTCCCGCCTTGCCCTTACCTCCAAAGCATTCGTTTTTGTCCCTTCACCTCCCTGAATACTTTGATTGGGAGAGCTGCTTAACTCAGGCAGTGCATGGGTTCATAATTTGGGACAACTCAGAGGAGTTGATGTTGGGTTTGTGGCCATGGAGGAGTCAATCTAGTTTCTGACTAACACTGGCTTTCTCGCTCTGGCTTCGTCACGTAGTACTGTAGTAGGCAGACAGCTTCCACCTGCGTTGCAGCAGACAATGCTGGACGAGCCAGTCTAGCTCAAAAACATTTGATCAATTTTACCTGGGACAGGCTAGTGCATCGGCAGGACCCTGTGCATCATGCTGTGCTGATTTTGTAAAGTCAGCTGCAGCTGTCGAGGTCCAAGTAATACAGTCATCAGAAGTCAAATATAAGCAGCAGCATGTTGAAAAGAAGGAGAGCAAATATGGAGAATCTCAATATGTTATCGCCAGGCCAGCACAAGACACCTATTAAGAGTAAAGTAGGTGCGTCAGTGTTGTAATACAAAATGAAAAGGCAGGCCCTGCAAGCCCTGCTGAGTGCCCAGCCTCATCCCTCTGAAGCCTATGCTGCAGGTGCAGCGGGACGTAAAGGGGTTCTGAGCCCACCCGCCACCCCCGAGAGGGGGTCACAAAGGGTGTCCCCGCTCCAATTCTGGGACAATTCCGCCCACGCACGTCAGAGTTGTCAGCTGGGAGAGGAGAGGCGGGAGTGAAGACGGCCCCAGCCCGCAGCATTGAAAGCTAAAGTAACATGCAAGATCTGTTTCAAAGCAGACCTCGCAGGAGGAAGGCTAAGGCAAGGCCCAACACCCTGGGTGGAGGTGCGGTGCATGCACCACTGACACAACAGAGGAGGGAGCCACAGCGGGATCCAGTGGGGGGTGGGGGTGGGGGGTGAGTCCTAGAACCACCCCTGCTGAGGAGAAGAAACAGGGTGGGAGGACTCCCCCTCCTCCCTCCTCCCTCCTCCCTCCTCCCACCTCCCCCCTCCCCCCTCCCCCCTCCCCCCTCCCAATGCTGGCGCCAGCTCCCCAGCCCTGGGGAGGAGGACTGCCTAGGCACTGCAGCCTGCCAAAGTGAGGAGCCCCTGGAGGGGAGCAGTAAAGAGGGGCCCCAACAGATGTTGGCGTGGGCAGGTGCACTAAGTAAGGAGCACATAGGAAAGGGTCCTCACTGCCACCCCAGAGAGACAGCAATCGGACAGATGCTGGATGGGGCAGGCCCACCACCAGACAGGACTATCAAAGCGATGGCAACCCTTCAGTCCAGTGGGGCAAGCTGACCTGGGTGGTCCCTCCCCCGGCCAAAAACATTGGAATGTGAGCCCCCCCCCCCCCACAGCCCCCGAATGGAGGGAAGGGGGGGGGGGGGAAGAGTGAGAAAATTATATAATATATATATATATATATATACACATATACATACATACATACATACGCCGCAGGAGGGAGATGGGGTCACCCTGAGCCTACCAGAGACCACCTCTGAAAACAAAGAAAGCCCAGAGCGTAGCCTTAAGATTCCGAAGCCAGAGAGAGAACGCTGACGGTGCATAGATCCGAGTTGTGGAATGCCCTCCCCCAGCCCATGAGCTGGAGAGTCACACTACAGAGATTCCACTTCACAGGTGGGGACCGGGCAGAGGCAGGCCTTATACCCCCATCACCCCCCTCCGACGGCCGACATGGAGAGGGACCCAGCAGCCAAGAAATCGGATGTTGCGGCCCTGATGGAGGAGATCAGGGGCATTCGATCAGCCCTGGACCAGAGACTGGATAAAATGGACCAGACACTTCTGTCAGTGGAGGACAAGATCCAAGGGCTGGAAGCCAATCAGGCCTCAGTGGACACCCTGGAACTCCAAACGGGAGTGAGGTTGGCAGAGCTGGAGAGAAGAGAGGCAGAGACTGCACTCAAACTAGACGATGTTGGCAATAGGGAACGCCGCAACAATCTGCGCTTCTATGGTTTCCCGGAGAAGGAAGGGGAAACAGAGGGGGACATCAGAAGAGCCATCAGGGAGATGGTGTGCACACTTTTCGCCAACGACTCAATGGACTAACCCACCATTGACCGGGCGCACAGAGCGGGTGGTGGCTCGAGAGGCCCGCGCTCAGTGTTGGCACGCTTTCACTATTACGAACAAAGGACAAAGATCCTGGAGAGAGCAAGGAAGGGGGGCCCAATCAAGTACGGGGAGGCCCAGTTGACTATTTTCAGGACCTCCTGGCCCTCACGCTCACAAGGAGGAGGAGGAGGAGGAGGAGGAGGAGGAGGAGGAGGAGGAGGAGGAGGAGGAGCGGCCCGCTCAGCAAATGGCTCACAGCGAAAAGGAATGCGCTACCGCTGAAGATTTCCATTCTCATTGATCTTTGAATACAACAGCCAGGACTATCGGCTGGCGATGGAGGACGGCATACACAGAATCACGGATTAACTCATGGGGGACTCACTACTCCGAGCATCAGCCATGGGAGAGACCACTGGACTGGCAGAGGCCTGCAAATATAAAAAGCTTAATACCCCACTGAGGGGCCTTATGTAGGGGTCGAGGCGGCCAAATGGGGATGATGTAAGTGAATGTGAATGAAAATGGAGGTCAGGAGGGTCCAGACCCGAGGAGGATTGCTCGCGGTAGGCTCGGGGAGAGGAACAAGGTGGATCTATAGTGAACCCATGGTCCTCAGGGCATTGTCGATATGGAAGTCGACTATGTCAGATGGACGGGTGTGGAGGAGCGCTTAGTAACAAAGGGTTTGTTGAGCGAGTCCTGCTGATTCAGACTTCTGGTGTCCTATCCTGGCGCATACTGGTTTTGATGTCAGGGTGGCATCCACAGGAGGGGGGTCGGGGGGTGCAGTCCGGGATGCCTCCCATTAGGTTGTTCAAAGTTTTTTCAGTGGTTTGGGTACAAGGCAATGTGATCTTTAGAGGGGAGGAATGGCCTAACCAGAGGGAATGGAACTGGAGACATGCCTGACGAATTAGTGATTGGCTCCATCAATGTTAAAGGGCTAAACTCGCGTGGTAAGAGGTCAATGACCCGTGAGGGAATTCAGGTGGTTCAAATTGGACATTCTCATGTTACAGGAGCCGCATTGGCAGAGGGGCAGGGACCAGAGATTTTGGCCAAAACAGGTGGCAGAGGTCTTCACGGCTTAGTGTATGGGGGGGGGGGGAGAAGGGCGGGTTGCCATTATAGTGTCGTCCCGCCTGTGACTGGTGGTGGATGGGGCACAGAGGGACCCTGGTGGACGCTACTGGTTTGTTAAGCGAAGCCTGAAAGGATCACCCTGTGCTCGATATATGCCCCCCAACCCCCCCCAACACTGGGCAGGAGGAATTGGTAACATTTGTGGAAGGCCGCCTAGTGGTGGGGGGGCGTTTTGATTTCAGCATCGTCCTGGACCCGAGTAGGGACCATAAGAGACTAGGGTGGGGTGTGGGGGCAACACTATGCAAAGCCGCCGCCAGGAGATTCTGGAACACTAACCGGGACCTGGGACTTGTCGACTCTCTGCGGGTGGGTGAGGTGGGAAATTGCCCTTTCACTTTTTTCTCACCAGTTCACAAGTCCTACTCACGCATTGATTTAATACTGGTGGATAGGGAATTGAAGGCCCAGGTTAGGGAATCCAGGGTGTCTCCAGTCCCGTGGTCGGACCACGACATGGTGGTATGTATGATGGCACGGCCCGCCGGACGAGGCCCTGGGAGAGTGGCGGTGTAATGACCATCTGTTAAAGGACAGAATTTTACTCTGCCTAATTATCACCAATCTGAATTCAGCCGTTATCCGTTTCATTTCCCCACACCATTCATGTTTTAGTGTACCACTAATTTGGAAAGGTGGCCCAGCGATTCATTTCACTTAACCTATAGCATACGGGCTAATCTGCAGTTCGCTCATGCTTTATGCCAGGGTTAAATTTAGCACATGCAGACACGAGTACGCTGTATATTAATAAATTGCATAAACTGTAGGCTATTTTTAGCAAAATGGAACTGGATCAACCAAGGCAGTAATGAATGAGCGGGACTGGTGCATGGTCCTCTGGGCAGAGCGGGGGGTGGGAGGTAGGCGACAGGTGGTCACTGTGTTGCAGAAAGCATTTGCATTTTCGATTTTCGCTTTGCTCACGCGAGGCCGGCATTTACAGGCAATAGCTTATTTGAATTTTGAATCAGTGTAATATCTGCCCAGAGGGTCTTGCCCTCAAGCTTGATGCTCTCTCCCCCCCCCCCCCCCCCCAAGACACTTCTATTGCTTGTAAGCATGTGACCCTTTAAATCATAACGCACCTCAAAACAGTGCCTATTCTAATGAAAGGAAAGAACAGTCACACAAACATGGCACGGAAGTCTTGTGGGTGAAGGCTCGCTGCGTCAGCCCTGGGGGTCTTTAGTCTGCGTGAGGGGGCGGGAATGCGGGGTCTGCGCTACAGATTCTAATCGTGCATTATCCTTACATTATAGTGACGGTCACTGGTTTGATTGTGCCTCGGGAGAAAAATAAAATAGGCTTTTATGGGTTTGCAAACATACAGCAGTGTTATTGACATTTGATCACAATGCAGAATAAGTATACCCATCTGCGGTGATCACTGTACATTTCCTTAAAGAGGAAAAACAAGGAGTCATGTTAAATTTAAAGTGAAACAAGTCACTGACAACTTACACTTTGTTTAACTAACATTGCAAATAGGTCCCGGCAGCGGATTAACAGTATTAATAATATTTGCAACGTTAAAAGTGAAAGTTCGACATCGGGAAAGCCAAAACGGTGCAAATAGGGGCCGGCGGCAGGTTTCCAACATTAATCAGCCACCGGCACATATTTCTAACGTTAGTAAAAAAAGAAATTCAATGGTGGCAGTGGCTTAAAGCCACTAACACAAATTAACAACAAAACTAAATATTAAGAAGTGCAAACAAAAACTCTGCTTTCAGCTATGGCTTACCAGAAACAAAATGGCTTACTTGGACAAACAAACACAGACTGCACATCCAATCACAGCACTAACGGCACAGCCAATCAGGTGCTCCTTACATCAAAAACACTTGACCAATCCCCCACAAGTCACTAGATGTCCATTTTCACAGTCATTTTACACCCAAACGAAGCTATTTCAGTACCTGGTTTATTTTTAATCAACAATACTGTAAAATGTGTAACATAACTTGAAAGCTGCAGTAAATACATTTAAAATCATCAATCAAGTCAAATTACTTTAAAATAACATTAACAGATGGCAGCTGTTAGGAAAGATTTCCCTTAGGTGCAATTTTCTCTCCATTTGTGAACCCCCCAGACTTTTTACTTTTGGTTGGAGTACCTAACCTGACTTTCTAGTGGAGCACAGCCTTCAGCTGCACTCCTGGGTTTTTGCTCATTTGTTATGGGGAAACTGACATGTGTGCTAGTGCCCAGGAAGAGGGTTGGGACAGTCTGGTCCCAGGCCACACTGCTGGTGCCAGTATGTCTGGTAAGCCTGAATGACTGGAACCACCATGGGCCACGATTGGCCCACGTCTAGCATGCATGCAAGAGTAGATCTTCCATTGGTCAATTGAGATTTGAGTGCAAACCAAATCTTGGCTAAGAGAAGGGGCTCTGCATCCATTCCTGGTTGATCTACGGAGGTTCACACCGAACCTCATAAGGACCCAAGTATCCTTAAGAAGAAAGCAGATTAGAGGAACTGCCTGTGACATGGTTGGAAGGTTTGGCACCCTACCTCAGCTGCTGTCCAGTCAGACCCCCGTTTCTTCATTGCACCAAGAAGGCCTACAAGGGCGCGTCCCCACTTTGAGTAGTGGGAACTACTCTCGGCTTCTCCTAATTAGCCACGCAAAGTCTTCAGAAGTGTTCCTGGGCCATCCAGTGAACTGACCAGCTCGAACACAGGGTATCGCACTGGAACGCCGGCATCCTGAGTTGAGACTCGAGACTCGCTAGCTTGTGGTCCTGGGCCCCCGCCCTCTCGGTCGCGATTTACGAGAGTGCGCCACGCTGCAAGCATTTGCGGTCCCTGCGTCACCCCACTGTGGTGGACATCGCTGAAAGTGCCTACAGTTCTTGCCTACCATGTCCTGAGACAAGCCGCACATGAACGAACCTTCTTCCTTCTGAGAAAAAGCAAACGTCCTGTCACGGACGATCGTCCCGTACCACAGCAGCTGAGAGACGGAGCGTCCTGAGACTGCAGGGTTGACACCAACAGGCGAAGTGGGCTATACTGCCAAAGTTGGATCCGGACTGTGTCGAGGGTCGGCAAGTACTTTCCCAACTTACTGGTGGCCCCCTGGCACTTCCATTAACTTTTACACACGAGTGTCCCTCAAAAGATACTCCCCTCCGCTCCCCAGCTATTCCCAAACTCTGAAAGTCGCTCTGTCCGCAAGGGTAGACCCTCTTCTAAGAATAGGAACTTATTCTTCATCGCGTCGAGCCCCTTCCTGAACAGCTACAGCCCCCTGAAGAGAACCCGCGTTTTTGTTTACTTACAGCTGCGCGTAGTTCGAGCGCTAGGCTCCTCTCTACATAAGTTAGGGATTGTTGATGAAGGACTGCCTGAACAGATTGATATCTATCTTGATGTAACCCCTTTGTGGGGTCGTGGTTATTTTCTCTCTCCCTCCCTCCCACCCCCCCACCATCCTCCTTAGGCTAATTGTATATATGTTAGATAGTTTCTGAACGTGTGTGGTATTGTTTCTTCATAACTGTGGTTTAATTGTGTTTTGATTAGAAGGCCTATAATAAATGTATTTTTGATACTTCTGTCTAAAGAGTAATCTGTGGAGTTTTACTGTGTGTGCTCATTGTGGGCTTCCGATCACTCTCACCCCTCCCGAGACTTAGTCTTGACTGCCTGCCAATCTACCGTAGATTGGTCTGGTTTGTCCAGAAGGTTCCCCTGTTCCACTAAACTAGGGTGGCCTCCTAAACTTCTGCCCACCAGGTCAGAGCTTAGAAATCCATCTCAACAGCGACCACCATTTTGAAAGTAAAAACGGCTGACAAATTCACCACACAGTAGAATTTCAGGCAGAGTGCAAAAAGAGGTGTGTTGTGGGTGGAGATGGGAGGAAAAGCCCATTGATTTCACTGCACGATGGCCGTTAAATGGGTGGGACATACAGCCAAACTACTTAAATCCATCCTCATAAGTCAACCTGCATTGAAAAGCATTCAAACCTGCATCCAAAGCCTCTATTTCAAGCTCTCATGTTAATGACAATAGTTTCAGCTTTGTTAGGTAGCGCTTTCAGCGTCACCTAATAACCAAAACTAAAGACTGGTACAACTACGATAAATGGCTACCGCTGTGGCGATTTCCTGCCCTCCCTCCCACCTGGGACGACACACTCAGAAAACACTTGGGAAAATTGGGGCCACACGCTGGGTGACATGTTTCCAGAGGGTCTTTTATTAACAATGCGAATTTAGAGAGAGGGACACAAAAGGTACTCACATAGAGGTCTTACAATTTTACAGCTGGAGGGCAGCATTCTCAAAGTGGTGGGAAGGTTGCTAGATTGAACACCCGAAAATGAATTTGTGGCCTTCATATGGTTGCTGTCGAATAATAGCCTCCCTTTACAAGATGATCATGGGTAACCCCAATAAAAAAAAGTCAATGTAATAGGGCAGTGGGCCACGGAAATGGAGAAATTACAGATGAAACCTTGGGGAATGCTCTCTTACCTGGTCCACCTCTATGAACACTAGGTTAAAAAAATGATCCAATTCAAAATTCTAATAGACTACATTACACGCCAGACAAACTTAAGAAAATAGATCCAGAAAATGATGGTCTTTGTCCGAGTTGTAGAATCAAAAATGCAGGATATTTTTACACATGCTGTGGAGCTGCCCTCGACTTTTGGAATTCTGGAGCCACGTATAGGAGACAATGGCTGAGGGGATAGGCCGACCGATCTGTTCCAAGTGAGTTGTCTCTTGGCGGTATGGGGTAATATAACAGAAAGACGCAAGAGAAGAGGTCTAAACATGGGATGAATGCTGGCTAAATGGTGCATTCTGAGGAAATAGAAAGGTTGTGGAGTACCACGGATGGAGAAATGGTTGGGAAAAAAAAAATGTATGGGCAAATGATTGTGAAGAGTGGTTTGTGACAACATCTCCCTGTGACATCTAGACCCAGAGATATTTGGATGGAGTTCTGAAATGATCTGGCCCCATTACAAGCTACATAAAAGTAATTTGGTGGCTGAGATGGAAGGATGTGGCTAGTGGTTATGGATGCAAATGGGAGTAACAACAATTGCAAGGATTATTTCTGGTGACTGTTCTGCTGTAAAGTACTATGATTTGTAATAATTTGCATTATGACATTTTGATCTTAACCAACTGTGTTTGCCAAGGGGGGGGGGGAATAAATTACTAAAAAAACAAAACAATGGATGCCTATGGGATCCGCCGGTCTTTAGCAGGTGTTAAACACAGGCAAATTCCATAGGAATCAATTCAAATTTTACGCCAGCATGAAAACCTCATGAGGCGCAAAGGCAAGTGAAGTGTCCTTGCAGATAAAATAGGCATGTAGATAAGAAAACATATTTCCCCCTCTTGTCTCCCACTCGGCCTGCAAAAGAATACTTAAGTTCCCCAGAGTGGTAAAACAAGTGTAAAGACTGACGTAAGCCTTTCAGTCGTTATTTTTCCACAGCAAGGCTTTTGAAATTAGCACCAGTGAGTAAATTACGTGCCTTCTGTAAATAAATCACCTATGAGAAAGTGCAGAGGAACAAATAGCTCCTTGAGTTTATGTAAAGCAGCAAGGTGCTATTTGGAACATCAGAACAACCATATATTGGTTTATTTGACAGACATGTCTGATGGTGATCGAAGCTGAACACCTAAGCACCTTTAACAATAAAATGTCTGCAAGCCTTGGGCCACATATAGTGTGACACAGATACCAAAGGGTGAGGCTGAATATAGGGGTGGACTCAAGGTAGTGTTCCATCTTGACAGGGTCCGGACACTATTAACCCAAACTCTGCAATGCCCGTAGTTGGGGGCATTATAGGAAGGAAGCTACCATCAAAACCCGGAGCACTAAAATGGGTTTAGATTGTCTGCTGTATTATTAAGATATAAACTGCAGAAAGTAACGACGTGCACCGAGATGCTGAAAAACTATTTGAAATCGTGCCAATCCCTGCTGCAAAATCACAAAGACAGAATAGGAAAAAAGGGAGCGTTTCCAGAAAAACCTTATGGTGAATCTTTCCCCCGCTTTCGCTATGGACTGGAATGAATACTACCTGGTTCCACCGCAAAAAACACTGTACGAACACACGCAAGTGAAATTTTCGAGTCCACATCGGCAGTCCTCAATTGTCCGCAGTTTATGAGCGAATGGTCACAGTCCTGATTTTCTCATTTGCCTTTTGGAACTTGTAGTATTGCTTTGCCCATTTTTATTTCAGGTCTCCAAGCTCCAGAAGACAGAAAATCAGGACCGGCAACCTACTCCGCTTGGAATGGTTCAACGTTTACTTTGACAGAGAACATAAAGGTGTAATTACACTCGCCATCCTTCCGCTTAAAGCGCTAACGCATCGCAGAACCGCAAGGTTGCAACTCACTCGCGTTACTCTGGGGCACATTTTGTCTCATGCTGGCACAGCTTCGTTTTAAATTTCTGGATTATAGCCAAGTTAGAAGTGTAAATTCTGGTGTGGCCTGAAGATTTTCAAAACATGGATTTCATGACCTTCAAGATTATAGTACATTTCGTGCCCCACAGTAATCTAATCCTATTTTAAATGGATTCCAAGAGTGTTTCTACATGAACACTTTCGACTTGACTGCCTGCAACCGATTTCAAATGGGTGCCATACATTTAACTCCTATTTACTGTGTGTGAATAATACAATTAGGCTTGCAGGTACACAAAGTGGGGTCTAAAACCATGCAAACCAACAACCGAATTCCATTCGGGGATGATAGCGCAGTCTGGTTTATAACTTTGCATTCTGCAACATATAGTCGTAAATTTATATTGCGAAAATCCATAATTGCAAGTCCCAGAATGCAAAGTTACAATCAGAACTGAGAACAGGATAAAAAAACAAAAACGAATCAAAAAAGGGAGGGGTGAATAAGAAACCCCTATACTTTACGGTTTTAGTAACCACAACCTTGTTTTTTGTTTGCTAAAACAAAAAACACATAGTATCTCCTTGCTGCATTACAAATGCCTTTAGGAACACATTTCAGTATTTATACTATGGTTTCAAATTGGTTTTTCCCCTTAGTAGAATTTGGTATCCCTGCATTATTTCTGGATTGCCTTAACATTCCAAGTCCAAACTCAGATTAATATCTAGGTAAATTGCTGAATATAGGGCCATGTATTCCTTTTAATTCGTAGAATTAGAGTTTGAAATTACCACACTTAGTAATTTTGAATGAAAAATATGAAATGACTCCCCTTCTAATTTATCCAATTTGAGTCAAAATGATCAACGAGTACATGGAGCTATGATTTTACCTCAATCCCAGTATCCCCTCAATTTCCTTTCAGAACTTTAATATCTGAAGTCCACTTCTGGAGCGGCTTGTTTTTCGGTTCCCAGATGAATGCGATTTGACAACACATTATTCATCTTTCCAATCCCCAGACGCCAACCAGCTGCAACTGCACGGAGAGGGTGAGGAACGAGATCATCAAGGCCAAAAACTGCATTATCGGTTAGGTGATGCAGGCATCACTTTAAGAGTTAGGTGGATACAGCAGATAGTATTGCAGCTACACTCTTGCACCCTACTGGTGTGGAAATAACACACACCCCTTACTCCCCCTCCCCCCGATTGTGTGCATGTGTCTCGGTGGGATTGTGTACTATATACACATGCGTTTAATGGTGAATGCATGGGTGTGAGAATCCCCCCCCTACCCCTCCCAAAACTCATCGTGCTTTTTTCGGGTTCCCTCAGCCTTGCAGATTAGTGGCAAATATGTATGTACCTCCAATTAAAATTCACTAGCTGCGACTGGTACATTTGGGTACAGGGGGCAGCCATCCCCTCCTTTTTCTACACTAGGTGAAAGACTTAAGCTGTGATCATTTTTTTTTTAAAACCACTTACATCTTTCACCTAGTGCAGTGTGCGGTGTGCCCTTGTAGCAGAGGCTCATGTGCTTTGCACATGTGTGGTGGTCCAGGCCAGCCGGAGTGTTGCCGACCTGAAACACAGGAGCTTGTGGAGGAAACCCTCTGCATAGCTCATAAGATCCCCCCTACAGTTTTGTGCTACAACGCTGGCAGCAAGCTGCCCAGTTGGGGTGCTGCGGGATGTAGTCCAAATGTCCTCACACATCTATAGCTTGCTAAAGCACAAGGAGCATTTCAATATGCCCCTGGCTATACCCTCTTCATTACAAATAACTGCAAACAGTCTTCTACAAACCATCGCCCTAAGTGCTCCACCATGGTTGTCAGGTTGTCACCTTTACTAGAAAAAGAAGCCAACTTTTGGAGTTTGTTTGAGCAATCGAGTAAAGTTAAAGTCATCAGTGAAGAGCTCAATTGGCCAAAGTAACTTTTATAAGCATTGTATCAACAACGTTGCTCAGTATTGACACTATGATTTGCCTCCCAGCAATTAATCGAATTGGGCGCAAAGGATTTAACCTGAAACGTGTACTCAATTAGATATACCAGCATTCTCTAGTGAACCCTGAAACTCCAACATTAATTTCTTGATTATAGGGCGAAAAGATCTACTTTACGATCGTACTGAAGCTACATGTATACAGCTGCCCTGTCCCAGTGTCGTCACAACCTATTGGATTTGTGAAATTTGGTCATAGTACAGCAAATGTTGTTTGTGTACTGTCGTCTCTACATTTAATGGATTTTTTTAATAATCCAAATACAAAACAAGTTATAGCAGCCCTTCTCAGAATTACTGGTTCTATTCCACTAAAACAATTACAACTTGGCTGGCAAGTGCTGACACTGTCCCATTCAAAGCATGTACGCAATGCTCCGAAAATCAGCCAGAATCTCACCAATGCACTGAACGTCTTCAAGTGTGAATAGGAGGATGTCACTTATGGCTAGTATAGTAACTCGCTAGATTAGGCTGTGCAGTCTGATTATTCCCATTGGGATAATGATTACGTCTCTCAGTTTCGTTCTTGGGCCCTTCTCTGGTGGTCAATGGGCTTTTTGTGACCACTGCAACGAGGAAGTTCTCCAATGCTCAAGGAGCCCTTCCCAGCAGCTCGACTGTTACTACTCGGTCAGCGGATAGCCTCTGAAACCTGCCCCTCTTACACTTAGTGTCCCCTCTGGGTCTCTCGTACCTCCAGTTACCTTTGTTGGGGTTATTGTACACCACTGGGGCTTCCTGGGAATGGTGTGCGTCTCTTCAGCTCTTCGGGCTGCTTTTCTCCAGGTCTGCAGCAGTGCGGCAGCTCTGTGCTCTCTTAGACAGCTCAGCTGCTTCCTGCATCGAGTTCAAGTCCGCTCCAGCTGGACCCACGGCAAACTCACTCAGCTCCTCGCCAGAGTCCTCCACTCTTCTGCTTCTCCAGTCACCTGACAGGGTTCAAAACTCACACTCGCACCTGCTTCTTCTCCTGGCTGGGCCTGACAAAATCTTCAGTCCTTCTCTTCTTATACAATATCGGCAGTCACAACCTGGTGGATTGCCAAAGTTCTATGTTGTTCTTGATGGCTTGATATTCATGCATCCTCGGGGCCACCTCGTACCAATACAAGCAGTGACTGATCGTCATGTCTTCTGTGCTCTTCTTCATCCTGGTACTTTCTGTTATGGTGGTTCCTCCTACACTACAGAAATATATGGATCTACTTTCAAGAATGTGGTTTGGCATAGATTGGAGAGGGGGTAAGGTGAGGCTGGGGTGTGATGTTTGCCAATGGGCTATACCCCTGGTGATCGTCCTGAACCCCAGGGTGGGGGACCTTCCTTATGATGTCCTCCTGCATTATACCACCCCTAGGGGGGACTATTGGGTAGCGGTTACACGTCCTTAGACTCATCGGAAAAGGTCCCCTTGGGAGGGTAGGGGGGGGAAAATGGTACCTTGTGACTCGTCACTGTGCCTTACCAGAGGAGAAATTCCCATTTGCTTATCAGTCTTCTCCATCTCACAAGGGCAGTCCATCTGTGAAATGCAAGCCAATTCTATGGACAAGAGCACCAAAAGGAATCCCAAATATAAGTGTACACCTTGTTGGACGTCATCCATGCAGTGTGGCTATGACAGACTCTCTCACTAACTAAAAACACCTAGTGAGCCCAGAAAAACGAGCAGCGTAGGTACTCTCCAAAGCTCAGACTTATAGAAAACATAATGTGGAGGAACCATTTCATTCCAGGTTATTTTTTTTTTTATTACCTATAAATGGCTATGTCTCCCTGCCTGTGGAGACTCTCCATTGCTAGCTGTGGTGGGCTGCCCATCTAGGGAAATTGGTTAGATAGAGGGACTATCCCTATTTCTTTAAACAATTACTAACTAATACATCAACAATCTTTCTCAAGTGCAAGAGTAATTCCGATGATGTGTGTGCAAAAAAACAAGAAGTGTTTGCATTGTCTATAGCGTCCATTTCTTTCAGATAAAAGAACGAAAATCCTACGTTTTAGATCAGAGGCTGCACAGGTGGGGATTTTAATATGCTTGTATTGCTCCCCCTCACCTATACAATTAAAATCCAGTAGCTAGAGCCGCTAAACAGTTAATTAACCAGAGTATATTCCTAATTATCTAATATCTCCCATGTTCCCTGCGCACAATCAAAGATCGAAGGGTTTCAGCAGCTTTGTGTTTTTCAGGAACCCACATAAATATTTATTTTGTTGGGAACAGTAATTTCACGTCCCCATTCATGATAATGCACGTAGTTTGAGCGCAGATCCTTGTATCTTCATTAAAAGTGCACTCAGTGTTTAAAACTGTACAGCAGTTTACTTCTTATTAATCTCTTCTATCTGCAAATGGAAACAAAAAACCGAATAAATGCATTAAGAAAAATAAGGGTTCCTTAAAAGTACCCTCTAGTCCACATATTCTCTATTATACCTCTTTCCTCATCTTGCTGGATAGTACTTATAGTATGGTTCCACTATTTTACTCCTACTATTGTAAGGATCTTGGGCTGTTAAATAAATGGCACGTGCAGATGCCTGTATAGGGAAAGATACTGGTATAAGCAATCACTTTGGCTCTAGGGTCACCCTCAGCATGTAGTCAACATGGCCCGGTCTACATTAGATTCACCGGAAAAAGACAGATATGCTAAAATCCTTGTTTCGTACCAGTTACATAATGCTGTGGTCCTCCACGCTGTATCCGTTTTTTTTTTTTTTAACTCAGGCATGTGCTGCATGAATGTTTATTAGGAACTAGTATGCAGTTGGACAGGGGTACGTACTGATGTTCTGACATCAAACACATCATCCTAGTCGAAAACCAAGGAACGATTACTCTCATAGTGGCGGCCATTTCTAAAACACACAGACCTAGCCGTTTTTGCGTTGAGTGTGGGGCATGGAAAAAATCTTACGTTTTAAAAAATGGAGTTAAAAAAGAATGGAGGAAAACAGAACAGAATATGTTACAATCTTAGACATGTGCAAGTCTAATCTTTCTTCTATACTAGAAACACTGTTAAGGTCCATCTTTCATACAAGTGTTACTTCTATTTGCATTTAGCGCTATGATGGTGCCAACTGATGGCTTCATTCAGCACACCTTTGTCAGTGATCAAACGGAAAATAAATTGTTGTTCCCTTGTGAACAACATCCCATTCTGATCGCCACCTCTGGGTAGTTTGACTTTCTCTAACAGTGTCCATCTAAGTGTATCTGGTAGGTGTTTTGGCATGTATTTTTTAGGTTTGCCCATATTAGCCAAGCATCTGAGCCACAAATGGACCTTTCATTTTTACTGAAATACACATTGCAAGGGAAAACACATTTAAATGCAGGCCGCAAGAGTTGCTTTTCCATGTTGCAATGAAGACGCATTCATATTTGGTTAAGCATGCCTTTTTGTTAAAAATGCACAGCACGATGGAATCACATTTAAATTCAGGCCGCCAGAATTTCTTTTCCATGTAAAACACGAGTGTGATGAAGTACATTAGAGTTGTGGCCCAGCAACCTTGATCAGGGTACAGTGTATTCTGCATTGGCCACTCCAGGAAGGAAGCCAAGTTACTCGCAAAATACAAAACATTAATTAAGCAAACACTGAACTACCAATTGCAGTCCTTCTGTAGTTCTATAATGTAGTTTTAAAACATGAAACTGTTAGCTGGCAAGTTCCTGAACATTACCCAATTGCAGTTGAAGGGCAGGGCAACATCCTGTGTCTTGAAGTGCACGAGAAGGGTGCCTTCAGCTAAAAATACAGTTTTTGGCAAAATCCCTAAATGCAATTGAAGAGTAGAGAATTATACTGGACTGGTCAAGTGCACTAGTATAATCAGCTAAAAATATGATCCTTGGCAGAATCCCTAAATGCCATTGAAGGACAGAATTGTCCTGGACTAGTCTGTGCAAAAAATAAAGGAATGTCAGCTACAAATCCATTATTGGCAAAATTCCTAGCTGCCACTGAAGGACAGAAGCCATATTGTTCTCCATGCTGCACACTTGGACAATACAGTCAGCTAAAAACCCATTGTTGGCCAAATGCCCCGATTCCACTGAAGGATAGGGAGAGTAGGCGTGTAATGGCTTGAAAATAGGGAGCCCAAGGGGTATATAACAGGGTGAGTTCAACCCCTGAGGATGGCTGTTCAGGGTGACAGAGCTGGCAGAAGACTGGGCAGACGCAGATGGCTGGAAGAGATAAAAGCAACCAGACTTCCCAGGTGGGAGGGGTGCTGAACCCATTTTTGATTTTCTGAAGGCCCTAACTGGGTTCTGGCTATTTTGATTTAGATTTGATCAGAACTCAAATTTCTTTTGAGCTGCTTGGGGACAGAATGTTACTTTTCCCCCTCCTAGACCCTTTATCCAGCTCACCGCCTAAGAGCAGACACCCAATTCTGGATTAGCTATATGCTGTGCAACAATGAGTCTAATGGACATGTATTTCTTTTTAAAGCATTCTATCCTCAGGTAATACATTTTTGATGAAAAGCCCAGAGTACATTAATAGGTGTCTTTTGGAAATTTTCCAAAGTTTCAGATTTTCCATTTTTATTGTGAATTGTGGATTTTTTTCCAGGCATCCAGCTTTTTCCAGTCCTCTTCGACTCCCTACCTTCTATGTTATTGGTTATAAGGGACCTCTTTTACATTTAATATCCCATTGAGAAAGGCATTAATTGAGGCAGAGGCCTCTATGCGATTACCCATCATGATTTGGTGAGGCAGGCGCTAGACTGCCTGGCATATTCTTGGAGGTTGCCCATCACGAACTGGTGAGGCAGGTAGTTGGTTTCTAAGGTGACTGATTTCTTGGAAAAGGTTGATCAGTCTTAGTCTTGATTTGAGGGAGAGGCAAAAGGCTATGGTTCAACTTTTCCATTAATTTTAAAGTGTTTTGTGTATAGTGATGATGTTTCTTTATTACAAATGTCTCATAATTAAATAGATTTATTTTTTATATGAGAGTGTAAGACACATTCATCGACTGTTCATTTTTTTTAGGGATATCAGATGACTTTGAACATGAATATTAAGTGTGGGGCATCTATTCAAACTACTGTGTATGGATGTATTATACATGCCTTTAATAACCACCAAGGGTTAATGGATGGTGTGAGAAATGGGTTATCAAAATAAATATGTGACAAAGGCAAAGCTTTCCTGTCTTGGCAATTGTGGGCAGCCGCCTACTGAAGGGGTCGTTGCCTGCTCTCATCTCTGTTGCACAGTGACAAGTACATGATTTTCCCTACTCCAACCCCGTTGGGGTGTGTGATGGACACACCCATGCGGATGAAGGCAGGGGCTCGAGGTGATAAAATCACATCAGTTTAGCGCGACAAAAAGTTCGACCATAGGCACGGGCAACTTTTTTGTTCTTATATAGGACCTATAGTCTACAGTTGGTATATAGAGCTTCTGTTCCCATGGTGTGTGCCAGCCAATGTCGTCAGACGTATTTCATCTTGTATGTTCACATAGTAAGCATATGCCACAAGGGCTGTGGTCTTTGGCGCAGACCAAAGAACTGGTAGGATATCCCCCTCATCTGTGAAGTAAGTGCAAACAAGCATGTCTCTTAAATACTTCCGACATTTTAAAGCAAACCTCAGGTTACTGATCTTAGTACGTCCCCCATTCAAAATAGGCCATCTTTTTAATCTTACATCTGATTTTGTTTACTAATGGGGAATTTCTCAACACTGCTGTTATCTGCTCCTGGCAGTCCCTTTCTCTTCTAGTCTGTTTGAGGGCAACGTCTCTCGAGATCTTCCTAGATCTCTTCCATGTTTGCCAGAGGTTCTTCTTTGAGTAGCCACATGCTCGAAGTTTATTAGTGAACTTCTTAGCCAGTCTATCAAATTCAATTAAGCTGGAGCTGTTTCTATGGTACCAAAGGGAATTGCCCAAAGGGTTAACTATTTTTCATTTCCAACGATGGAACCTCTGAAATTGCTTCAAAGAGTTTCTATTTTTTTTTTACAACAATTTTTATTGGTTCAACATTCCCGACAGTTCGATTATTAGCTTTTTATCATATATTTACATTTTATTGCTATCTTCCCCCCTAACCTCCTTGATTTTATTTTCTCCAGTCATCCTGTCTTCGGGGGCTCTTCCTCTCCGGAGCTCTCAGCCGTGTCATGTTCACTTGGGCTGGTCTGGGTGGGTCCCGACAATGTAGCCACCAGTTGTCTCCATGCTACCAGGGGTCCCACTTCTTGTTCCTCCCCTCTACTAGTTGCCTCATACCATACTACTGTTTCTGCCTCGGCCCATTTGAGGAGTTCATGCCACCATACTTCTATTCTGGGTCTGTGGCTTTTTTTCCAACTCATGCCTATTCTGCGTTTAGCCAGAATGTAGGCCAGGTCCCTAAGCTTGCGTTTAACCACTTTGGTGTATGTAATGTATTGCCCCGGGTGTAGCCCGGTTTCATTGACTATTGTTTGGAATTTCAATGCCTTCCCCTCTTGCCATATGTCTCCCAGGGTTGCCAGACCTTCCTGCGGATTCTCTTTCGTAGTTGCTCATCTACCCCGCATAGCATCACAAGTGGTGCCTGAGGGGAGCACGGGGTCGGATTGCCCATGACTCGGCGCGCTTTGTGCCACGTCTCCCAGCCTAGTTGCAATAATCTCAGACGCCCCTTTAGCTTGAATTTGGGTAGCCAAATTAGTTCTTTCAGAAAGTATGGGTCGTTTTTGTCCCGCAGCAGTCTGGATTCCGCAGTTGTGTCTTCTGACAGCCACCTAGCAACATATTGCAGCTGCCCCGCCAGGTGGTATATCTCAAAGTTCGGCAGGTTTCCGCCCCCTCTGTCATATGTGTTTTGCAATTTCCATAAGGCAATTCTGTTCCTAGTGTTGTGCCAAAGGAATCCTCTGCACAGGCTCTGGATCTTAGCAAAAAAGCGTCTGGGCAACAGGTGTGGGATGTTTACAAAGAAATGTAATACCCACCATCTTCAGCAATGCGGCCCTCCCCACCATGGCCAGAGGGGAGCTTTGTCCAGAACCCCATACTGTTCTTAATATTTTCTATAGCTTTTTCTGTGTTACGTTTCTGTTCATCTTCAATTGTGTGGTATATGTTAATCCCCAGGTATCGAAACGCTCTGGTTTCCCATGCTATTTGTAGGGTCGGTAGGTTTTCATGTGGGATTCCTTTGTATCTTCCCAAGGGGAACATGCAAGATTTCTTAGGGTTCACTGCTATGCCAGAGAGTGTCGCGTAGCGCTCCATTACCTCTAGGATGTATTGTAAATTCTCCTGCGGTTACCGCAGGTACAGCAACATATTGTCAGTATATAATGATATCAGGTGCGGTCCCCCTTTAGTGTGAATCCCTATTTCGTCATACTGTTGCCTTAGATAGATTGCTAAAGGTTCGAGTTCCAGGATGTACAGCATTGGGGACCACGGGCAGCCTTGTCTAGTGCCTCTGCCGAGTTGCCATTTGTCCGAGATGACAGCTCCTGTCCTGACTCTAGCTAGAGGGGAGCTGTACAGCAGGTTCACCCACCTCATGTAGCCAGGCCCCATCCCATACTCCATCAATGCTGCCATCAGCCAAGGCCATCTTACAGAATCAAAGGCCTTCACCGCATCTAGTGAGACTATCGCGGCTTCACTTGGGTCGCCTTCCATCTGTTCTATTATGTGGTGTAGCCTTCTGTGATTATCAGATATATTTCTGCCTGGGACATAACCAATCTGGTCGGGGTGTAGGAGTTTGTTTATTGCCTGTTTGAGTCTATTGGCCATCACTGCTGTAAGAATTTTGCTATCCTGGTTTAACATGGATAGCTGTCTGTATGACCCACATTCAGTACTTGGCTTGTTGGGTTTGAGTAGCGGAATTATTATCGCCTCCCTCAGGGATTCGGGCAAGCTACCTTTCTCGAATGCCTCATTTAGCATTGTTAGTTATGCGGGGAGCACCTCCTGTCTGTATGCTTTGTCGAATTTGCTAGGGAGCCCGTCCGCCGCAGGGGCTTTGCTGGTGGGCAAATGCTTGATCACCATCTCTACCTCTTCTATTGTAATTGGGTCTTCCAGGTCCTCCCTATCTTCTGTCCTCACTTTTGGTAATCCTATATCCTCTAATGTCTCCCGAATCTCCTGCTCTGCTTCCTCCCCAGTGTCCTCATATAGGTGCTGGTAGAATTTGAGTAAGGCCTCATTTACACTCTCTTGGGTGTCCTATAGTTGGCCTGTTTCTGCCTTGATCTCTCTAATCACAGGTCTAGGTGTCTCACTTTTATATAATGATGACAGCAGTCTCCCCGGTTTATCCCCTCCCGCATGTTGTCTTTCAATATATTTTCTATAATTAAAGTTACATAACCTGTCCCAGAGCCCGCTACCTTTTTGTTGTAATTGACTCAGTCTCAGCATCCTCCTGTGTGGTATTCCCTCTTTTCATGATTGTTTCAATCTTCCTTTCGGTCTCTTGTAATTCCTGCATAACGCCCTCTTGGAGACCTTTGGACTTGGATATGGCCGCTCCCCTCGCTAATACCTTGAACGCCTCCCATAGAGTGCCCTCGGATTCTACACTACCATTATTATTTTCAAAGTATTCGATTATCTCCTTCCTTAGGTCTTCCTGAAATGCACTATCTTTCAAGGCTTTAGCTCTGAGCCTCCACGTTGGGATTCTGGCCCTGGGGGCCGGTGTCGCCACACCAGAATCAAAGGGGAGTGGTCTGATAATGTTCTTGCTTTATATTCCTCCTTTGTATTCTGAGCTCACGATTGCCCCGTTGAGTTCCAGAGTGGCGAACATGTAGTCTCGTCTCGTGTATAGCTTTTGGGGGGGCAGCGTAATGTGAGTAGTTTCTGTCGTTCGGGTGTTGCTGCCTCCACACGTAATCCAGCTGAAAGTCCCCCAGCAGGGCCTGAAGGGTCCTAGCTGCGGGAGTAGGTCTGTCTAGTTTCGTGTCTGATCTATCTATTTTGGGATTCAGGTTACAGTTGAAGTCCCCTCCCCACATGACGCCCTTCCTATAGTGTCTTAAAATAGGTTACCATGTCCTGGTTAGGGGCGTATGTGTTAATGATGCACAGCTCTCTATTTTCAAGCATACCCCTCATCACCATCATCCTCCCGTCCTGCTCCACTGTAGACTGCAACAGCTGGAAGGGCACGTGTGGCGCTATCCAGGCGATCACTCCCCTGGCATATTCCGAATATGTTGCCCCCAAGTTGGTTCCTCTCCACTTTTTCTTTATCACCTCTAGTCTCCCTTTAGTGAGGTGGGTTTCTTGCAGCAGGGCAATGTCTATCCTTTGCCTTCTCAGGTACATCATGACCCTATTCCTTTTCGTATAGCCGTTGAGTCCCCTGACATTCCAGGTTACTATTCTAAGGTCTCCCATCTCCATCTATATCCCATCACCTCTCCTTCCCACTTTGTCCTGTGCCCCCTATATTCTTTTATGTGGTTATAAGCTTGTTCTCCAACTATGTTCACTGCAAACTTCCCAACTCTCCCCCCTACCTCCTCCCCCCAGTCCCCAACTGTTTCCAAATCCCCAACTTCCAACCATCACCCTCCTCTCCCCCCCCACAACTCTCTCAAACTGTTGCCCAGCTCCATCTCTAGATCTCGGGCTACCCCGCATCTAGCCCTCCTCTCGGTACAACCGATATTCGGTACTCAGCAGGGGGATACCGCTGTGGCAGTATCCCAACAAAACTACTTGTAGGGGGATGGTAGCATGGCTCCCATGCTGCTTCCTGCCCAACACTACAAGCGCGTGCAGTTACGGATCCTATTGCACGTCTATCTATTTCTATTAGTGTTTTTATGATATACTGTTGCCTCAAAAGGTGCCCTCTCTCGCTCGGATCTCTAAATCCAAGAAAATGTATAGATTTTCTACTGATTACAGGTGTACTGCAGAAATCTATTCTGTTCATTGAGCCAAGTGACAGAACTCAATTGCTGCTCGATCCCCTCAAAAATCATCAGTATATCGTCAATATACTGGATCCAGTATTTTACGTTTTCTGAGAATGGGTTATCAGTATGGTACACAGTCAACCTTTCAAACTCAGCAACATACCTCTGGGCAAAGATGCCACGCATCGCCATTCTGGATATTTGTTCATAGTAGTCATTGGACCACATGAAATAGTTCTTAGTGAGTACTATTTCTGCATGTTGCATTTGCACGATAAACCTGGTACGCAATGGGATTACCACAAATAAACATTTGGCACAGTTAGCAAAAACATAGACACTTCCAAGTGGCACCATCCACTGCCAAAATATTTGGCTCGGTTGCTTCCAAGTAGAGGGGTTACCACATATTTGGTAAATGTAACATCAGAATGCTATAGGGTGCCAAACAGAAGATGCAATCTAGCAAGCTAGCTTGGTAAATGTAAAAAACAAATGCAAACCTAGATAAACAATGGGTGAATGGCCACAGTTGTGAAATTGAGAGGGGCGGCTCAGGCTGGTCTTAGAAAGCAGAGCTGGATCAACCAACAATGTGACCAAGGGCTGGTGGAAAGCCAGACCACCTTCTCCCATTACATGCTTCCAAATATCAGAAGCCTGGGATAAAGTACTTCAAAGAATTGTGAAGAAGGATGAACTGCTTCACAAAGCTCAAAGATGAGAAATAACTAATCCAAATCTCACTCGGCGTAAACCATGAGAAAATAGAAAAAGCTATAAACACCTGGAAGTTGGTGTTGCCATCATCAACACGAAATTCCATGTATTGTATTAGGAATTGCATAGTATGCCATATATGCTTGGGTAATACTTGCACATCCTCCATCAGTCATGCCAATTAAGCATTATTGCACTGATCAGAAGGGAAACGCTCATTGGTGTCTGTAAATTTGTCATTTAGTGAGAATGGCCATCAGGTGTTGGGGGAGACGTGGTCTCTTCCGCCTCACTTACCATTCCTGCGCTAAATGGATCGTGTATGCCAAAGGGGGGGTTGCCCCCACTCTCCCGTCTATGATCTGCACCTAACTAATATTAGTAAACTAATAACCAAGCCTTTATTGATGACCCAAGACTCATTTTGTGACTTACCAGATGCCATCTTCTACTAGGCTCGAAAATGATCTCTAAGACCTGTCTCTCCCTACCCAGCACCTCGCACAGACAGCCCAAGCCACCTGTGCCTCCTGCCAGCCCTGCACAAGCCCTGTTCCCATGGAAGTGGAGCCATTCCTTGTTGCAACATTTAGTATCATCCCAGGCCAGATGAGCTCACTGCACTGTGTGAGACCGGAGCAGGCCCCAGCCCGAGTGCACAACCATCTCCACTAACCTACATGTGCTCCCTCGACCCCCACCCCGCCAGGCCACAGCCCACTGGGCCCATGCCCCTCTGCTCTTTGATACAGATACACATCTGACCCCTCGCAGTGACCAGATGATGACACCCACCATAGCCCTAATCCCACGTACCAATATATCCTACATAGAAATAACACATGACCATCTGTATCATGAGGCATCAGGTAATCAAATCCCACACGGCGGGCCCCTGGGTCTGAGGCACTGTGTTCATGGATACAAGGGTGCAGAGGGTAGAATGCCAATATACCGGTCAGTGAACTCTGAAAGCACCCCCATTCATGCCAAACCTTTATGCTTGCCATTTGTCTCATGCCCTCAGTTCCTGTGGTCATAGTTTAGTTAGGAACGCAGTGCTCCGTTGACACGACCTTCACACCGCGGAGATGAGCCCAGCTGACCCACGTGTCGCGGGATCAACACCCGAGCAGCAGCCAATCCAACGTGGTCACCCCATATGGAAACATACTGTATAATTGTGCTTCACCAATTGTACTGCAGAGTCGTGTACCTATAGCATGGCGTCACCAATGATGTGTTTTTGACTTATAATGTGCTGCCCGTGTATTATTTAGGAGAGCACTCTCAAGGCAGCAGAGTAATTTGTTTTACTTGCAGGCTATCTCCTGGTCTCATTCCCTAGTAGGGTGTGTCCATTATTTGGTCTATTTGATATTGCATGTTGGGGAGAGGGTGCCTTCAATCAGGGAAAGAAACTCATATCTGCTGGTAACTAGGGGAACTAAACGAGAAGCAGTATCTAGCTTGCATTAATAGAGACGTCCAATCCCAAGCCAACTTTCTTCTGCATGTGGTTACCACTGAAGCCATTAGGTATCCCAAAGAAAGAAAAAAAAAGCTAACGCACACATACTTCCAGAAGACGTCCCCCATTGCATAGCAAAACAAGTTTTGACACGCCTTCTACCTTTACAAAGTTGATATCTGGCTGGATCTAGACCCGATAACTACATTTAAAAAAAAGAAAGAAAAAAATAAACACACACAGCGTCAATATGAGACGTTTAAAAACACCACTGGCAATTATACGCAAAAAAAATATAGAAGAAATCAATAAAAAACTATTTTTTTTTCGACATCCGATCTTGACTTGCCCAGGAAGGGGGCTAGTCTTAAAACATTGAGCAGCTACGCATGTCCTTTTTCCAATGCGTTTTCCATGAAACTTCTGACTAAAGCTCAACAATCCATTTGTATACACGTGTTAATTTGCGGTGCTAATATAGCGCTTTACCCAAAGCGCTATATAAACAGATTTTAATCTAGGGGCTTTTGTTATTTGCAGTCTCTCCCTGTACTGCACGTAAAATGACACTTCAAAGCGTAGCCATTGATCTACGCTTCCGTACAGGGTGGCTGGTTTCCAGTAATCCCTCCTTTCCTTCACAGAGCGATCCAGTCCACTTGCAGATTGCTAGCGGTCTCGTTTGCATGCAAATCCTCATAGAAATATGTTAAGTCAAAAGAAGATCAATGTGGCTTGATTTCGACATCCTGAATGCAAAATGAAAGTGTACAATTCTCACGTTTTACCCCAATGTACTTACCTCACTTTAAAACTCAAGGAATTTGTTAGTAACGTCGCCTGGGAATAGAGATCTATTTTCACACTATTTATTTAGCGGTTATTCATGTTAGGAACATGCGACTATCTATCCCCTCATTAAAAACCCCTTTTGAACGTCAAGCTAGGCTAGTTGAGATCTGATAAAAATTTAAAAGTAGCTTTTTTGTATTACTTTAATTTTCCTTGGAAGGCGGCAATGATGTTTTAGGCAACTGGAGCCGCGCGAGGTCTTTCAACTGGAAATGTTTTCTCACAGTGACAACTGACTGAACACCGGCATATCAGAAACACACGGAGAATAACACAATGGTTTAAAAGACAGTAATTGCACGGCAGTCATAAAGGTGCCAAGATAAGGTTGACATATGCATTTCGTCACGATTAGGATAGCTCTGAAAGTCACCAAGTACCTTCAGCAATGGCCCAGGATTTAAAGCAAGAGTTTGCGTGCTGGAGCCATTCATTGGCAGGGTATTGCTGGCAACAAGTAATTACGAAAATGTTGCTGCCTAGTACACAAGCAGGATGAGCAGCTGCCGCTTGGTGTTCCTGGGGAGGAAGGAAGAGGGGTGAGGGGGTTGCAGCCCTAGAGTGCAACAAACTGTCACACTTTTTCTGCAATATCGAGCACGGACCGACATGCCGGCGTGTGAACTTACCTTGTTGATCCCAGCGAAACCTTGAGTAGTGGCGCTGAAACACCCTGTTCAGTGTCCTGCGTTCAAGTAAAAAAAAATCCGGTCTCTTGTCCTGCTGCACATCACTGTAGAAAGTGCGCCGCACTCGGTACTGCCAAGGTATTGTCCAATTCCCATCCGAGAGACGGCCCTTAGGAACGCTCCGCCCCCTCCTCGTCACGTGGGCTGCGCGTTGTGAGTGTCTGGAAAGTCACGTGCCTCAGGTTGCGTACTTCATCATCAACGTGGAATTCTCACTTCTCATCCGAGAAACGACCATAGCATCGGTCCGCCTACTCTGCTTCACGTGATTTCCGACGTCCTCATTGTGATTTTCGGGAGCAGTTTTAGGGAGCGGGAAGGCTTTGTCTGCCGGTGCAAATGCCACCGGAATCTGCGTGCTTTTGCCTTGCAGCGGCTATGGTGAGCGTTTCTGCGAGACCCCCGATAGAGCGTCCGACTTCTTGTCCCTCAGCGTCATTTTCCTGAGCGGGATCCGGGAAGGCTCTAGCTGGCGGACTGCAACAGCAGCAGCACTCTGTGTGCTCCTGGCTGACTGAGAATACAATTAGCCTTTCCTTCGGGATGAACGTTCCTGCAAGTCACCAGATTGAGAGGGAGAGGAGGGAGAGGGAGGGGGAGGGGGGAATTAAATGTACTTTAAAAATCATGTTTAGCTATTCAAAGTGAAAGGTATGGGGGGGCTTATAAAAGGGACAGTGGATGGCGGTGTTTAACTGATCAAAGAGGGCTATTAGAGTAATTTAATGTTTGATGAGGGTGTTTTAGGTTGGGTGGTTTTAGAGGGGTCGGCTGGGGCTATCTGCGTGTTGTTCGGGAGAGGCTCATAGGCTTCTTGGTGTGGGTCTGCAAGGGGCATCTTGCTATGTGGAGGGAGGAGATGGGGCATTGTGGTATTGGTCTCGGGAGGGAGGGAGGCAGGGCAGTTTCTAGTCCATTTGGTGCCCAGGGTGAAACACTAGAAATGTGCCCCATGCGCCACTCTGACTGCACCCCACGCACCACTCCCTACGCTCCACTCCCAAACTACACCATTAAGGAACTCCTACCCAAAGTCAAAAAATCACTGCTAAACAAATGACACCCAGGTACCCCAGTCCATAACAAAGTGTGTTAGACTAACAATTGACCTCTCACAATGTAGTGCACCTTAGTTCAGTCATGCTACTCGCACGTTTTTGCAGCTGCAAAATTGTGTGAACAATGCTGCAATTGCATGCTCCGTTAATGAGAGCCATACACCGTTGGAGAAAGCTGGCCTGATGTGTGGATGGGCCAGTGTTTTCTGTGCTGATATGTATGTGCTGCACTTCTACAAGTGTACATCCGGGCAGAATAAAGATGCATAATGTACCTGGCCTCCAGTGTGGTACTTGGAGGAAGAACTTATCTTATGTTATTTCACAGTGCCTGGAAAAATGGATTCCACAAGTCTCCACAAAAGCCGAAACCCTTGGTTTAGCCAACGCTGTTAGCATTGTGTTAATCTAGGAAACTCTACTCCAGAATGCATGATGTTATGAATTCCGTGGAACCCAATATATTACTTTATAAGGAAAGTCTTGTCAGTCCTTATAACCGGTCAATGGTGTGATTACATATTTTACACTGTGGATATAAAAATGTAAATGCTGCTTCTGTGCAAAAATAGCATGTATACCGTTTTCCCACTGCCCTTTGCATTTGAAAACCTTCAACTGCGCCACATGAGTGTACTACATGACATTACAGTCAGAAGAGGCAGCACCTGCTACAGCGCTACTGTGCTGCTGAACTCTGCCCACGGCAATTGCGCTGCCCCACAAACTGGGGGATTTCATACCCTCCAGGGACCGGGAAAATTGCACCCCCCGGGGCAATTGTGCCCCAGGCAGCTGCCCGCTTCGCCCGGGCCAAGAAACGGGCCTGGTGGGAGGGATGGGGTATCTTGGTGTGGTCTGAATGGTTGGATAGGGGCACGCTGGTGTGGGTCTGGAGGGATAGGGACACAATGGTGTGGGTCAGGAGGGATGGGGCACATGGGTCTGGAGGGTAGTGTGGGGCATCTTGGTGTGGCTGTGGATGGGGACACATTGGTGATGGTTTGATGGGAGGGATGCAGCACATTTGTGCGGGTCTGGGGGAGGGATGGGGCATCCTAGTTTGGGTTGGATGGGGACAACAGTGTGGGTCTGGCGGGAGGGGATGGGGCACATTGGTGTGGGTTTGATGGGAGGGACGGTGGCATTTTGGTGGGGTCTGCAATGGATGGGGGCACATTGGTGTCGGTCTGAAACAGGTATGGGGCATCTATTGGTCTGGAGGGTGGTATGGGTCTTCAAGGTGTGGGATGGGGCATCTTGGTGTGCATCTGGACAGAGGGTGTGGGGGTACTTGGTGTGGGTTTGATGGGAGGGATGGGGCACATTGTGGGTCTGGAGGGCGGGATGGGGGCATCTTGCCATGTGGATGGAGGGATGGTGGTATCTTGATGGGGCACATTGGTGTGGGTCTGGAACAGGTATGTGGCATCTGTTGGTTTAGGGGGTGGTACAGGGACATCTGTGTGCACCTCAAGGGTGGGATGGGGCATCTTGGTGAGGCACATTGGTGTCAGTTTGATGGGAATGATAGGGGCATATTGGTGTGAGTGTGGAGGGAGGGGATGGGAACTCATTGGTGTGGGTTTGAATGGAGAGACAGTGCATTGGTCTGGGGAGTGATGGTGGCATCTTGGGGTTCTGAAATGGATGGAGGCACATTGGTGTCGGTCTGAAACAGGTATGGATCTGTTGGTCATGGGTCATCTAGGTGTGGGCTGAGAGGGTGGGATGGGGCATCTTGGTGTGGGTCTGGAGGTAGGAGATGGGCCACCTTGGTGTGGGTTTGATGGGAGGGATGGGGGACATTGGTCTGTCTGCAGAAGGGATGGGGCACATTGTGGGTCTGGGGGAGGGATGGTTCATCTAGGTGTGGGTCTTGACAGCGGGATGGTGGCATCTTGGTGGGGTCTGCAATGGATGGGGGCACATTGGTGTTGGTCTGAACAGGTATGGGGCATCTGTTGGGGCGGGATGGGGACTTCTGGAGAGTGGGATGGGGCATCTTGGTGTGGGTAAGAAGGGAGTGGATGGAGGCACATTGGTATCAGTTTAATGGGAGGAATGGGACACATTGATGTAGGGTTGATGGGAGGGACATGGCACATTGGTGTGGGTCTGGGGGGAGGGATGGGCATCCTGGTTTGGGTGGGATAGGGGGGTCTGAGGCGAGGGATGGGGCATCTTGCTGTGTGCATGGAGGTATGGCAACATCTTGGTGTGGTCTGCAATGGATGGGGGCACATTGGTGTTGGTCTGAACAGGTATGGGGCATCTGTTCTGGGGGGTGGCATGGGTCATCTATATGTTGGTTGGGAGGGTGGGATGGGGCATCTTGTGGGTGGGATGGGAACATCTGTTTGCATCTGGAGAGTGGGAGGGGGCATCTTTGTGTGGGTCTGGAGGGAGGGATGGGGCATCTTGGTCTGGAGGGAGGGATGGGCCAAATTTGTCTGAGACTGAAGAGCGGGATAGGGCATCTTGGTGCATGGAGATGGATATCTTGGTTGGAGTCTGGAGGGCAGGATGGGGGCATTTTCATGTGTGGAGGGAGGATGGGGCATCTTGGTGGGGTATAGCATGGTGGGATGGAGCATCTTGGTGTGGGCCTAGAGGCATGGTGGCATCTAGGTTTTGGTCTGAGAGGGAGGGATGGGGCATCATGGTGTGGGTCTGAGGGGGGTGGCGCACATAGGTGTGGGTCTGGTGTGAGGGATAGGGACATTGTTGTGGCTGTGAAGGGAGGCATGGGACACATGTCTGGATGGGGCACATTAGTGTGGGTCTGGAGGGAGGGATGGGACCTCATTGGTCGGGGGAGGGATTAGGGCATCTTGCTGTGTGGAGTGTTAAGAAAGGAAGAAGGCATACTGTGGCAAAAGGGAAAATGCACACAGTTGCACTGTGAACAACTCTGAATCTAACAACGTGTATATAATACCCAAGTCTTGTGTATATATGTAAAACCCAGGAACGTCAATAAGGTAAAACAGGATTACCAACATAGGAAAAGGGATGTGGGGTAAACACTTAGACCTCCTTATGACTGAAAGGAAAAGTCGGCAAACTCTTTACCCACTATGCTCTTACAGATACTGACAGCGCTAAACCCACGTAGCGGGCAAGCAAGGACAGATTCTGTGAACTGACAATCTGTAGAATACTGAATAAGGAAATATAAACAGTACTCACGAGGACCGGAAAGACCACTTGAATGTCAGTAATTTCACGAACCCTGTAGATCAAACAGGGACCCAGAAGGCTGTAAAAGCAAAGGGTTAAAGATAACGAAATACATAAACCCTAGTGAAAGGCAAGTCTGAATTGTGATAATAAATCGTGAGGAAAACTAAAAGGGGAACACTCTGGAACTTGTAACAACAAACCCACACCTAATAATCAATGGAAAATGAATGCAGAAGTGTAATGGAAAACATGGAGTGGAATCTCAATAAAGTAGGATCAGGAGCAGGGAAACATGATATCACAAAAGGAAACCTTTCCCACCCAATCCAAGGAGAAAAGGCAGTCACTAATTCTACGAAAGTAAATATTAATACATCATGCTTTTCAGTAACCAGGACAGCATAAAGGGACAGAAAACACCGGCAGACTGGGCTGCATCAAATAGTAAAGTACAGAGAAAGGCTGTCTGCAGACAGAGGAAGACAGAAAGGAAAAAGCATAAATCAATTAGCACATAATCCGAAATCCAGGGCAGAGGAACAAGATACAGGAGCCAAGGAACTGGGCACAAAAGCTAGGGACTGGAACTAGGTACAAGGCACAGAAACCAGGAACAAGGAACAGGAGACTAGTCACAACAGGAACACTGCTACAATGACCAGCGCCGGACTGAAGCAAACTGAGGCTTTTAAGGCTGCTAAACGAGCACACCCCTCAGGCGTGCCGCCTGCTGCACCTGCAGCCACAGGTGTTGCCTATTCTCCACCCAGCCTTGTGCTGCAAGGGAGGAGACGAAGCAGTGAGCCAGGCATTCTGGGAAGCAGGAGGTGAAGCAGTGAGCCAAGGCATTCTGGGAAACATAATCATTTGATTTAAGTAACATGCTGGCTGCCAGAGAGGAGATGAAGCAGTGAGCCAGGCATTCTGGGAAGCAGGAGGTGAAGCAGTGAGCCAAGGCATTCCGGGAAACATAGTCATTTGATTTAAGTAACATGCTGGCTGCCAAAAACCTGGAATGGATCCGGAAGGGAAGTAACTTGGATTATAAGGGTTTAACGTTCCCAATTCATCAGAACACTGTAGCATAGGGTTCGAAGGAAATGTCCAGTAGGGAATAAACCCCAAAACATGCCCCCAAGTGGCGGGAACGGGAGCGAAGGGAGCGAGCCGTGACATGAGGGAGGATGGGGCATCAGGGTATGGGTCTTAAGGAAGGGACTGGGACTTGGAGTCCAGATCAGAGGGGGGCATTGTTCTGGAATGGAGGGACAGGGCATATAATGGGGGCATGTCGGAATGATAGAGCATGTGGGTCTGAGTGAGGGCTGGAGCACTCTGGTGGGATGGAAGTGGGGCATCTGGGTGTGAATGGAGGGAATGGGATATATATGTCTGGAGAGAAGGATGTTGGTCTATGGGAGGGGTAGGAGCATGTGTGTCGAAGGGATGGGGTAATCCGGGTGGGGGTATAGAGAGAGGGTGGATGGTGCCATTTAAGTGTGAGTCTGATGGTAGAGGTGAAGCATATGGGTGTGGCTCTGGGGAGACTGGTCGAGCATCTTTGTGTGGTTATGGAGGGATGGATGTTGGTGTCTGTGTCGGTTTGGAGGGAGGGATGGTGGTATGTGTGTCCTGGGGGAGGTGGCATTTGAATCTGGAACGTGTGTTTGGAAAGAGAAATGGGGCATTTGAGTGTGAATTGATGCATGTAGGGCTGGGGTATCTGCTTGTGAGTGGACGCATGAAGGATCAAGCCGGTAAGATAGCTCAGCGGGTTGAGAGCTCGCTGCTGCGATCTGAGCGTGATCTGCAGGTCGCAGGTTCGAATCCTGGCAAGGCCAACTCAGCCTTTTATCCTTCCGAGGTCGATAAATGAGTAATAGTTTCGGTTGAGTGATATTGTATGTAAATATGTGCTCTGTAAAGCGCTTTGGATTAAAGGCGCTAACACATCATTATCATTAACAGCGGAGCAGCCGGAGGGAGAGCTGCAGGCCCCACTTCAGTTGCGTCCCAGAAATGCACACCCACAGCCCGGGGCACCCCTCGCCCTAAGGTCCAGCCAGCAGAGTGGTTCGGGGCAACTAGACAGCAGGGAGCGGGAATCCCTTCCACCAGAGGGGCGTCCGCAACCCAGCAGATGGAAGGGAACGCCTGACAGGGTTGAGTTAATCTTCTGGGGATGTCCCCAACCACACAGGAGAGGTAGCATGGTGTGGCCTCTCCTCGCCGGCCGGGGGCGCACGCTCCTCTCTAACCCGCTAGCAGGTGGGCATTGGTGGGCGCACACTGGTCGTCGGGAAGCCCTGAGTGGAGGCAGCTGAGGGACACCTGGCTGTTCTCGAGGGACACCTCCCCAGGCAGACAGGGGCCTGGCATGCCTGGCATGATCACTCAGCCATGGCGCAGCAGGCTTACTCGACGAGTGGGCGTCAAAGTTCGAACTGCCCACATATGTGGGCTAGCAATGGCCAGGCCCGCTGGTGCAGCAGGTGACCTTCCCTCTTGCCCAGGTACCTGGAGCTCAGCCCTGTGCGAACGGGCTGAGGTTTGAAGACTAGCGGTCCCACCAACCCCCACAGACTCCCCTTCCACCCTGCTCGTACTGTCTCTGGCCTGCCTCTGTTCCCTCCCACCCCCCTCAAGGGGAGCCGAGCGGGTTGGGAAAGGATTAGTCGGGTGGGCCGGCGGCAGAGCGGCCTGCTGTTACGCTCACCTGGTATCCACGGGGACGCCACCCAGCCCTGGTTGGAGAATTTGCACTCTCGAACCCTCTCCTGGTCCCTTGGTAAGGCCTCTGGTTAAATATGGGTCTGCAATATAGGAGAGCTGGATTCAATACCATATTGTCTTTGTTTTCCCACCTCCCTTGGCCTCAACTCCTTCCTCCCCCTGGGGCCTTCTCCTCACCTTTAATATTGTAAAAGGTGGATTCTCCGTCCTGCTCCTCGTGGCAGGGGCGCGTAGATGTGGGGGCGGGGGGGTGGCGAGCAGCGACCAAGTTACTTCACTGGTGCAAGCCCCCCTGTGGGAATCCAGGCCTGCTGCGACTCCGTAGGTTGCTGCTTTACAGTCTTTATATGCAGTTTTTATGTTCCTCTTAGTTCGAATAATAATGTCTTGCTTCTTTCCTTTTACGTATGGAAAGGTATTTTGGTGTTGTCATGCAGTTTGAAGATGAGCATGGGCCGTTAGGCGAGAAGTGCGGTGTGCGCAATGCTTTCCGGTGAGTAATGCGCAATGCGTGCCGCTGTTTCGCCTTTTATATTGCTAACCTGTGTCTTTTCTCTCCTTGTAGGTTGCGACGTTCCTCGCCGAGCGCTGTAATGTTCCAGCAATGATACTGACCAGGAGATGACTACCCAGGTAAGAATTGTGTGGCTTTCTTCATTCGGGAGGAAACGTGAGTAAACAATTACTAATGCTGTCTTTCTTTCTCCTCTTTCCAGATTATGGTATTCCAGGATGCATGCAGTGCCGGATGATGGAGTTCGTACCTTCAGGTGAGTGGAACTGAAGTCAGCGATGGATTGAAGACAGGATACTGTTCCAGGTAAGTTTTTGTAGTGTTCTTTCTCTCTCTGCAGGTCCTTGGTTTCAGGTAAGCTGGCATCAAAGAACTGGACACAGCGAGCATTACGCTGCCCTCAGCAGAATAACACAAAGCATTTTCTGCTGTTTGGGTGCGGTTTAAATAGTCTCAGGTAAAGTAGCCCAGGTAAAATAGTCCCAGGCCTGCCACACCCAAAGGAGTCCAGGTAAAGTAGTCCCAGGCCTGCCACACCCAAAAGACTAGACCGCATAGCTCAGTTCCTTATAACTGAGCTATGTGTGTGCCTCCATGTTGGCACAACTTCATGAAGACACAACTTCTTGTGTCTTCATTGTTTTTACTGATTTCTAATCTATCCAGGGACAGTTCCCTATTCCCACTACTTCAGGTGACATCCTGTAATATATATAGCGCTTTATAAGAATATATAGTGCTTTACTAAATGTGCATTTTTGTTGTTGCCAGCAGTAATATGGCACACATATATTTTTTGTATTGCCAGTATAACATGTCAATATGTTGCTGGTGGCATGCAAGGTACAGAATTCATAACACAGCAAAAGCCCAATGTAAAACTGCAGAGAATAAAGTGCACCAATTTATTTTTCTTTTGATACCTCTTACATAGAAGACTACATTATTTATATAACTGACTAACTTAATTAACATTTACTAAACACTAATTCTAACTCACTAACATTATAATGTAGTCTCGTGTGCAAAATAAGGTGAAAATACATATGTTGGTAGCACTGCCATAATTCGTTTTTAAATGTACACTGGCATTTTTTTTTTTCTCTCTTTCTGTGTTGGGTTGCAGAAAGTATGCGCAGCAGGAAATAAAAATTGAAACAGTTGCTCAGTGAGCAAGGATCCCATTGTTAGAAAACTGAAGGGTGATGTTGAAAACATTCTTTTAACCTGATTGGAGGAAAGTGTCTGCAGACATCCCACGTAAACAAAGTAGGAAGGTTCTGAGTTCTGCTAATGGCAAAACTTACAGAGAGAGATCAGTTCGTGCTGACTGGGCTGTGAAGACAGAAGTTCAAGGTGTCACTGAGTGCTGGCTTGAGAGTTTCTCGCCGTGCTTCCCAGACACACAAGATTAGAGGAGCCGTTTGTGCTGACTGGGCCTGTCTTTACGAGGCGAGTGAAACAAGGTTGTGTGGGGGAACTTCAAAGGAACACTTTTGGTAAGGAGATATGTATAAGTGAGGTCACTATGTACGGTCGCATGGATGACTGAATTATAATACAGTGTAGACAGGATAGGAAATCCCCTGCATTTTTACTTCGTCATGGTCAGAATGTGGAAGAATTACCTCATGTTTTAAAAGGCATGTTGTTTTGTATTCTTTCTTTTTGTTTTCCAGATGATGCAAAGTTTTTATGGTAAGAACTAATAATTGTGAATTGTATTTGTATATAATATAATGAGAATATATTTAAAAAAAAATGTTTGTCATCTTTGCATCTGTAAACTTATTCATATACCTATAAGGTGTACAGGGGAGGTCAATTTCTCTTCAGTAGTGCATTTGTCAACTTGCCCCTGCAGGTAAAATAACAACCCAGAATAAGCTGGTAATATTCAGTGATAGAGCAGATGTGTGCCTTCCTTGCATGTTGTTTGGAAGGAATCTGATATAATATATAGATTGCTGGACGTCCATGAACCAGTGATGCCTAAGGGCGCATAGATTGCTGGTGTAGATAAGCCAGTGATACTGGCCACAAACTGTAGATGGTGCCCTAAATAAATTAGTTGGGTTTCTATTATGTGCATAGGTCCAATACTCTCTATAGACCACTAGGAGGTACTAGAAAGGGAGGTTTTGTTTTATAATGGGGTCATAATATAGGGAAGAAAACTATGCTCACCACTAAATACCGTAAATAATATATCACTAGATTCCCCAATATAAATATAACAAGGTATGGTCACTAGAATAATGAGGCCAATCCCAATCTAAATGCAAGGATAATTTACCACCAACTACTGCTCATATTTTGACAGTGAGAACATAGCGCCAAACCCCAAATGTACACAAAATATCCTACATATATGGTGCGTTGGATGGGAAAAGTGGCTGTAGAGCACCTACTGGGCATGGCAAGTGTGTCTCACACTATCATACGTGCATTAGAGGGAACCCATTTTATGAGAGCAGTGGGACACTAGAAGTGAATTTCAGAATGTCTCAAATGGAGGCCACATTCCCAGAGCTAGTGCAAACTCTGGAGGCAAAGCTATATGCACATGGGACATGGTCATCAAATAATGCCACGGAATAGCATGACCGCATATATGGTGAATTACAAAAAGCAAAACAAAAGAGGTGATGGCTGGAAGGTTTAGAATTAATCTTAACCTCCTGGCATTGCTCTGGGCAACCCTCCAGACCATCGTTCTTCGCCTGCCAAGCCATTACAGAAGGGGAAAAACCATATGCAAATCAGGCTTGGCCCCACCCCCAAAGGGGTAGTCCAGCCCGAACTGCTAGGTCACATCCCTTCTGCACGAGACCACAAGCATCCCCAGACATGTTTCAGCCTTGTTGGGCGTCATCAGTGAGGAGTAGCTTGGATCTCTAGGCCCAGCAGGCACGGGACCCACATCTGGGCTAACCCGTCCCACTCGGGGTGACAATAGCAAAACAAAAGAGGTGATGGCTGGAAGGTTTAGAATGAATCTTAACCTCTGGCATTGCTCTGGGCAACCCTCCAGACCATCGTTCTTCGCCTGCCAAGCCATTACAGAAGGGGAAAAACCATATGCAAATCAGGCTTGGCCCCACCCCCAAAGGGGTAGTCCAGCCCGAACTGCTAGGTCACATCCCTTCTGCACGAGACCACAAGCATCCCCAGACATGTTTCAACCATTAGACAGCATCTTTGCAGAAGGCGGCATAATTCAGGTTTGCCTGACTTTTTGACATTTTGCAAGCTCCTCTAATTGCTTAAAGTTTGCATGTGTTCAATATTGCTTATTGTTTCGAGTAATTTTAGGAAATGATTGTCAGGAAGGCATCCTCAGAAAGCAATTAGAGGAGCTTGCAAAATGTCTCTTTAAATTTGGGCGGAACCACTCCTAATTTGAATGAGATATTGATCAAGGTTCTGACTCAAACAATTAGGTGTTCCAAAAGCGATTTGAAGAAGGCCGGTGGTCAGGGATCGGAAGTAGAGCCTGCTAAAGAGCTATGCCTGTTCAATGAATGGAATTCTTCTTGCGAACAAGGAAAGGAAGAGAGGACGATATTTTCTGCACACCTATCTTGATCGCTGATAGGCAGATTCAGCACTTGTGTAAGCGCTGCATCACAGGAGGATACTCGTTACTTTTCCCTGATCCTAGCCCTGCACGACCTGCCTCCTAGTCCAACTGGCAGGACTGATTCTCCTTCCTACTTTCAACTGTACTTTTGAAGTTGTGAGCCCCCATGAGCATACCATAAGGTGCCATGAAATTGACTCCGATTAAGTCTGTGAATCTATAAGAACTAGGTTTTCTGTTGAAACTGTTTTCTCCTGATGAATGTTCGTTTTGTTTGTTTGTTTCATTACTTGTATTGCGCACCAGACCCAGGGGTAACCGGGCGCATTTCATATGACAACTTACAGCTTAGTTACAGAAACACAAGGCAAATGTGGAAACAAATTTATACACAGAATATACACAAGGGCAAAAATAATGGTACAGGTGTTTACAGTCCTACTCAGACAGGTGGTACCTACTGAGGGTGTGTGCAAAAATACAACAGTGGAAGGACATGCGGAATAGGTCCAAGCAATTGGTAGTCTATTTATCTGCGTCTTTGATCCACCTTGTAAGGTTATTTTGGAAAGTGGGGTATGGTTGATCTGTCTGCAAGGTGGAGGGTAGGGAGTTCCAAAGTTGAGGCTGCTTTGACCTGGAAGCTACATCCGCCAACTCTGGACAGTTTAAATCTAGGTGTTGAAATGGTGTTGGAATTAGTGGATCTGGTGAGTCGTGTTGGTTTTATTCTCAGGAATCCCGTAGAAAGGTACCATGGTGCAGCATTGTTTAGACATTTATACACAAGTGAGGCTACTTTTAGCTGGATTTTCTCATGGGTTGAGAGCCAGTTATTGGCTCTTCTAAGTTCAGTGATGTGGGCTCTCCTAGGAATACCTAATGCTGCTTTAAGCGCGTTGTTCTGTAGGATTTGAATTCTTTTGATAACTTCCTTGTTGGCCCCAATGTAGAGCGAGTTACAATAGTCCAACTTCGATAGCACTAGAGCTCTGGCAAGTGTAATGCAACTGTTGTTGGATACGAAGGGTTTGCCTGCTCTTATCAATTTACAGGTGTAGACGGTGGCAGAAGCCATCGCGTTGACCTGCTTGTTGAAGGAGAAGGTAGAGTCCAGATAGAAACCGTTATTTGTGTTTGTGAACAGAAACATGTTGAGACAGCCCGCTGGATTGAAAACCGAGACGTTATAAAATGGCATATTAATCCAAATGGATTCTGATGCACAACAGGTTGCCTGAAGTGTATAGTGTTTTTTCTTGAATTTGTTTTAGTTAGCAATTGATTGCCTATTACGTATTCCTATGTTTTTTAACTTGCCGAGTTATTATTAAAAATTGTGTGGTAATTTGTTATGTGTCAGGTCCCTTTTGTAGGTCATATCCCTTTGTGACCAGCACCTGTACATGTAGCTCTGTCTCATATTTTATATATTGAAAAGTAATGTGACACCTGAACAAAGGGGTAATCAACAGAGGTTGTCACTCCCTGCACCAATGTTTCAATCACATGATCCTGGTAATAGGGAGAGCTACATTAGCCCTAGGTACTTAGGAGACAGGCCCAGAGCAGGATATCGGCCTGATGTGTCAGGTATGAACAATAATCAGAGACAAAGTCGGAATCAAAGAAAAAATGGTCCCTATCAGACATTGGGGACACAAAGTAGACTTGATCCTAATACCATGATATATGGTAATCAGGATAGACCCCGATACGTGGATCGATTTACTGAAAATGGGAATTAGCATAGGGGACAATACTCACAAAATGAGAGACGGGACATGAGGCAGAATATGAATGTCATGACCCTCGCCCAAAACCCCCTCTGGCAAACCCATTGGCCAGGTGGAGTCAGGACTGGGGTCTCTAGAGCCTGGCATCCTCTTCAAAAGCCCTCATGGGGCCAGTTATGGTGCCAGGCTCATACACCATGAACAAGAATGTGCTTGGGAACTACTTTATTGTATTGTCAGCCAACATGGAGGTATCAACATAGCTTGGTTCCTAAGAACCAAGCTATGCGGTCTAGTGTTTTGGGTGTGGCAGGCCTGGAACTACTTTCCCTGGTACTACTTTACCTGGGCTATATAAACCACACCCTGACTGCAGAACATCCTTCGTGTTACTTTGCAGCTTGCAACGTGATGCTCACCGTGTCCAGCTATTCCCTCGAACCTCGGAGAAGTGGAACCTGCAAGGAGACAAAAGGAACATCATTAGCAGCAGCATCTTACCTGCAGTCTTCATCTTTAAACACTTGCAGCTACTGAGAACAGCTTCCTCGAATCTGCACGCCTCCCGGACAGAACGATCTGAAAGAGGAAGATAGAGGCAACATTAAAGAAAGCTGTAGAGACATTTGCAAATTACAAACTGCTCAAAAGGCTTACCTGGCTGGTCGCCTCTCGGCTGGCACCACTCCGGACATTCCACTCGCGCTGAAGAACACCGCAACCTACAAGGAAGGAAAACACAGGTTAGCAAAGGCAAGACTTTGTGGGGGAAGGGGTAGTGAGGACCTGATTGACTTTGGAGGGAAGCCCAGCGAAGACACAACCTCTAGGATGCTGAGCTTCGCGGACGATTTCTGGACACCAACTCAGATGGGGCGTAGAGGGAAGTGAAGATGAGGGAGACGGAGAAAAGCACAGATAAAAGCATGACATGGGAAGTGGGGAAGGACACAGAGGGATTTAGGGGTGACAAAGACGATCGATCACAACAGTCCAGAGACGCATCACAGTCTGGACGATCTGATCCCATACGTGCAGAGGCTTCAGGATCTTCCAGGGTAAAGGAAGGGGGAGACGGCCAAGGCATGTACTGACATTAAAGATGCTGAGAGACCAGATAGGCAGAATCAATTGATACGAGGAGCAAATGGGGAGATCGGGTTCACCCAGTTGCCCCTACTGGAGAAGAGTGGGGCAACCTCAATACATATCATGGAAGCACATAGACAAGGAAAAATTGAAGTGTAGGATACCCTTGTTAACCACGGGTGCAGAGAAATGGATATATGAAATGGAAAGGATGACAGCTGGACAGAAGTTAGCAGTGGGTGACGTAAAGGGGCTACTAGTGGCAATCTTCAGGTAAGCCGCTGATGACATATGGAAAAGGGCGGGGTACCCAGGAGTAACCACGCAGTACATGGCGCATGATGGCACGCCATTTGCAAACTGACGAGCGGCCGTATGGCAAGCTCTAAGGACACAGTACTCAGACACGTCAGACATTAGTGTGATTAAGGCATGCAAAATGGGGGAAGTCGAAGACCCCTTACACTACATTCGGACGATTCAAGAGCTTTGGTACCTTGAAACAGGAGAACTTTGGGACAAAACAGTAGCATTATTCGACCACATATTATACCAAGGATTGCCAGAACAGGTGCAAAAGCAACTCAAGAAATTAGTGGGAATGGAGGCAAAGCCTTTAAAGAGGGATGGGGAAGCCTACCAACCATCCCCTCCTACCTTATTCGTGACACGAAAGAAGGCCAGGAAGCACTGCAATCCGACAAACACTTTCTTACACCATGAAAGACAATGGACTAATACCACAGCCGTTTACCTGAAATGTCCCAACACAAGAGTCAGGCAATTGGCAATAATTACACACACCTGACGGCCCTTTCCCTTCCCCACAGGGATAAAAGGCAGAGCACGAAAGCACACTTCGAGCAAGGCTGAATGCACGAGGAAGCATCTATTCTGCACCGGCAGTTCAAACGGAGGAGAAAGGCGGCGAGACCTGAAAGGACGAGGAGGAGGGAATTGCCCTTGCCCTTTTCAACTCGGACCCACAAAGCCTCAGAAAGAGAAATCATAAGACTGGGGAGTCCAGCTGGCATGTGGTGTATCAGATCTGAATGGTGCCTGGAGCCTTCCCGCACTGATAACCAAGGCGGGGGAGGCGCGCTTGCTACCGTGGTACCGTCCGTGACTCCAGAGGCAAGAAACACCAACAGGTTCAGCACAGCCAGTGAGACGGAGAGCGAGCTGATAGAAAACTGGACTGTGTTGAACCCAAGTTTGCGAACGGCAACATTGTAAGAACTTGTGAACAAAGAACTTGTGTGTGAAAGCTTGAAAGAAAGTTCAGTGAAGGACCAGCTGCAGAGTGGTCAGGTACCACATGGGTGCTCATTCAAAGGACTCTGCCTGGTTCCCTTTGTAGAAACTACAGGTACCAGGAGGCCCTAGGAGAGGCCAGCGTGAGGAGTTGGAGGGGTTATACAAGGGTTGAATCACACCCTTTGTATAATCGAAAGTCTCTGACACCTTGATAAAATGGAGAGCAAAGGGAAGTGAATCCCACATTGTGAGAAAACCAAGTGAACTGTATCTGTGGCAAGAGTGAACCCGGCAGAGGGATGCTTGCAAATTGGGGTGAAGGGTAACACACCCTTTGTCAACAAAGAGTGAACCCGGCTGAGGGATGCCCACAGTGAATTGTAGTCTAGAGATTTGATTAATGTGAAAAGAAGGCCCTGGTGAACCCGATGGAGGGAGGCCCACATTGCATGAGGGATCGGAGCCCGGCAGAGGGGAATCCTAAGGTGAAGAGTAATCGCCCCATGAAGATTTATTGAAGGAACTTTTGCTTTTGTTGATTGTAACACATCATGTCCTCTGAGGCAAGAGACTTTGTATGAAAGAGACTTGGCCACAGAAGGCCCTGATATATTGGAAACGAACTGCAACCTCGTGCTGGTGAGACCCAGGAGTGTGCTGTGATCAGGGGTTCCGTCCTGTCATGCTAAAAATGTGGGGAAGGGAGGCCCCAGCCATACCATCCTGACTTATCATTTTGAGAACACTTCTTTCTTTTCTTAAGAACATTACCACACACTTTTTTGTAACTTAGTTGCAAAGATTGGCAATAGGTTTTTAGCATAGGCCATTTTTATTTGACAAGATGCCACTAGGACTGCCTTATTATTTGATGGCTGTAGCTTGCTCCCATCTTAGGTTTTGGTTCAGATTAGGCATTGATTCTCACCAGTTATACAGTTTAATAAACACCCTTGAACTGTGATCACTTGTCTCTGTCTTTACTGTTGACACCATGAGTTCCTTGCATATGGTGTCAGAGTGGGATCTGACTTAATTTAAACAAATTGGGGAACCCTACAGTTTCAAAAACGTAGTCATCGATCTTCTAACGCCTCTGTTGCCACGAAAGAATCGATAGGTTTCGATATCTGTAGCAGTAGGGAAGCTGTCATTACCCCCTGGGAAAAGAGGAATGATTCCTACCTATCTAGTTTTGATACCCCCTCCGGGGTATTACATAAGGTTAGCCCCAAAATCTGGCCTAGCGTGGAGGTTTGGTATAGATGTTTTAGCAGGCATCATCGAGCCCGACTTCCGGGGAGACGTAAAGTTTCTCTTACAGAATCATCGTGAAATCCCATTTGAAGTATATTGTGGGGATCAAATTGCCCAAGGAATTTTGGAAAGGACTCTGTTCCCTCAGTTTAAAGAAAGTGAACCAGACAAAACAGAAAGAGGTACATTGGGCTCTGGGGAAGCTGATAAACCCTCTAAAACAGAAGAAAAGCTGGGAGAAGAGCCTACCATCTATGCCGACCTAGCCTTTGCCCAGCAAAATGATCCAGCTCTCACTGAAGCTTTTTTACAAGCTATTCCGGAAAGAGAAGGTATAGAGAAGGGGAAACCCTTTTTCTTCCTAAAGCAAGGATTGTTGTATAGAAGAGAGACCGCTACATAAGGATTAGCAAAGACACAATTGGTAGTCCACAAAACCCACCAAAAGGTGGTACTGAAGATTATGCATTCCCATTTTACCGGGGGCCACTTAAGACAACCCAAAACCCAGGCACATATTAGTGGGAGGTTTTATTGGCCAGGTATCCACGCCGATATACAGACCTTTATCCAGACTTGTGAAATATGTCAAAAAACCAGCACACACATCCCACTACCTGCTCCTCTGAATCCTTTACCCATCATAGAAGTTCCTATTTGAAGAATCGTTATGGACATAATTGGACCTCTAGAAACATCCATACTAGGCAATAAATACGTCCTTGTTATAATTGATTATGCAACTAGATACCCTGAAGCCTTCCCAATGTGAAATAACACCACACAGCAAATCCTTAAACACCTCCTACCGTATTTCTACAGGGTCTGCTTTTCCAAAGAAATGCTATCCGATCAAGGTTGAAATTCTATGAGTAATCTTATGGCACAAGTCAAAGAGCTATTCCATATTGCCACCTTATGAATTTCTGTGTACCATCCCCAAACCTATGGCTTAGTAGAAAGATTCAACAAAACCCTGAAATTAATTCGGAGAAAATTGGTAGACAAGGACGGGAAAGACTGGGACCGAATGATCCCGTGGGCACTATTTGCAGTGAGGAAACCCCACAGTCCTCTATGGGATTTTCCCCCTTGAACGACTTTATCTGAGAGAGACCAGAGATGTTCTGGACATGCTCTGGAAAACCTGGGAAGAACGAGAAGAAGCACTCATTCCCATCTCGCAAGCCGCTACCCAAATCCGAGAGCATATGAGACTTGTTCGAGATCTAGTCTGCACTCATATGAAAAAAGCCCAGAGCCAATAAAAATCCATTACGACCAGAAAGTAAGCTTAAGATCGTTTTCCATAGGACAGAAAGTATTGGTCCTATTACCCACCTGGGAAAACAAGCTTGTTTCTAAGTGGCATGGGCCCTATGAAATATTAGAACAAACTGGAACCTGCACTTATAAAGTAGCCCAACTGGACAGAAAACAAAAGGTCCATTTATATCACGTCAATCTCTTAAAGAGTGTTAAGAGAACCCATCCGCCACCCATGCGAAGGTACTATCTTGTTTGGTTCCAGAACATATAAGACAACTTTTACCCAATTCCTCCACAACTATCCATGCAACAACAAGAAAATCTAAAACATGTAGTTACATCATTCCCCGATGTATTTCCAGAAAAACCAGGAAGAATCAAAGGTACCTACCACTATATTAGAACACTGGAAGGAAAAGTGGTTAATTTAAAACTGTATAGACTCCCGGAGGCCCGTAAACAGATAGTGGCTGAGGAAGTAAACCAAATGTTGCAGGCAAATATTACCAAGCCTATTTTGAGTCCATAGTCCTCCCCTATTGTATCGGTCACTAAACCTGACCGTTCCTGGAGTTTTTTTTATAGATTTCCGTCAAGTTAATGCAATTTCCGACTTCAATGCCTATCCCATACCACACATCGATGACCTAATTGATAAACTGGGAGCAGCCACCTTTTTATCCACCCTAGACTTAACAAAAGGGTACTGGTAGGTCCCAGTATATGGACACGATAAGGAAAAGACAGCATTTTCAATGCCTCTAGGACTGTTTCAATTTTAAGTCCTCCCTTTCGGCTTATACAGAACACACGCCTCTTTCCAACACCTAATAGATAAGATCTTATGTCCCTATTCTGCATAGCTTATATTGACGATATCGACATTTATAGTAAAACCTGGGAAGACCACCTTTTCCATCTTCATACTGTTATGAGAGTCCTCAGAGAGGCCGGCCTAAATTCTAATCCATCCAAATGCAAACTGGCCCAGTCAGCCGTGAAATATCTCAGCTTCTTTATAGGGAATGGGAACGTACAACCCCAACATGAGAAAGTGAAAGCCGTCCTAGATACACCTACACCCAAAACTAAAACGGATCTGAGAGCCTTTTTAGGGTTAATAGGATATTACTGTAGGTTTATCCCAAACTTTTCAGGCATAACAGCTAGACTAACAGATAAACTCAAGAGCCCCGAACCCCAGAAACTTCATTGGTCTGACAAAGATGATATATGTTATAACACCTTAAAGCAAACCCTGTGGCAGAACCCGATACTGAAGTTAGTTGATTTCTCTATGGATTTCATATTGCAAACGGACGCTTCCTTTAAAGGGCTAGGAGCCGTCCTATCTCAAGTTTGCGATGGATTAGAACACCACATCTTATTTACAAGACACAAACATTTCCCACGTGAATAAAATTTCTCTGTGCTGGAATTGGAGGCCCTGGCCATCAAGTGGGACATTATCCACCTTAGATACTACCTTTTGAGAAGAAAGTTCACATTAGTCACAGACCATTCTCCCATAGTTTGGATTAGCCAATGCAAATACTCCAACCCACGTGTCATGGAATGGTTTCTAGACCTGCAGCCCTACTGCCTCACAGTGGAACATCAGAAGGGTAAAGACCAGGGGAATGTAGAATCCCTTTCCTGGTTTTCCTGTATGGCAGATACGGCTACATCGCATGGAGGAAAGGTATGTGAGAAACCTGAAGATGTCTCACCCGCTAGTCCCCGGAGATCTGTCGTCCAGGTGGCCAGGACACGGCCATCAGTATTGGATCCAGTTCCTGGGGGCGGCCCAGTACAGGAGGATCACCTGGATGAGTGGTCTTCAGGGAGTGGAAGTGGGACACCGAAGGTTGAGACGTGCTACCCCCTTCCCATTAACACCTGTTCCCCATCCTACCTTGTAGGATATGTAGAAGCTCTACCCCTCCCCCCTTTTCTGACACAAACACTTTCTTACACCATGAAAGACAACGGACTAACACCAGAGCCGTTTACTTGACATGTCCCAACACAAGGGTCAGGCAAAGTCAGGCAATTGACAATAATTACACTCACCTGACAGCCCTTTCCCTTCCCCACAGGGATAAAAGGTGGAGCACGAAAGCACACTTCGAGCAAGGCTGAACGCACAAAGAAGCAGTTATTATGGACCAGCAGTTCAAATGGAGGAGAAATGCGGCGAGACCTGAAAGGACGACGAGGAGGGAATTGCCCTTGCACTTTTCAACTCAGACCCGCACAGCCTCCAAAAGAGAAATCATAAGACCAGGCAGTCCAGCTAGTGTGTGGTGTATAAGTTGTCAATGGTGCCCAGAGCCTTCCCGTACTGATAACGAAGGCTGGGAGATGCGCTTGCTACCGTGGCACCGCCCCGTACCTCCAGAGGCAAGAAACGCCAACGGGTTAAGCACAGCTGGTGAGTGGGAGATAGAGTTGATGGAAAACCAGACTCTGTTGAGCCCAAGAACTTCCTCCGGATAATTCACTGCGGTGCAAGCATATCATTCATGCCTGGAGCAAGGTTCTCTTCTGGGACTTCCGGTCAGGTCAGTGTTTCGGGCCGTATGTATGGGTGAGTGAGTTGTGTCAGTTTATGTTGTGGCCCATCTCAGAGGGTTAAGTACATATGTTCCCTATTTTAAGTCCTGGGGGGAAGTTAGGGGCATGTTTCTGGAGGCCGTTGTTAGTCCCCTGTAGTGTCCTGTGTTGTGGCCTTTCGTGGGAAGTAGAACGTTGTGTACAGGGGTTTAGTGTTTTCCCTTTGCAACTCCCGGGTGAGGGAGAGGGGGTTTGTAATGTAATTTATTTTACAAGTGCTATTTTTCAATGCCATTGTTGTGCTTCTTCTGGGGGATGGAACGTTATTCAGAGTGATCTTAACCGCAAGGAGTGTGGATTGGGGTGTGAACTTACTTATGCAGCAAAATGCATCATTGTGACCTTCGTCACCTGAACACTGCCTTCCATGCACATTAGACATGGCTTGGTGCCCAGGAGTTCAAGCCGGTTAAAATTGTGGGCTGTGCTGTGGGTCATCATCATCCAATTTTTGACTTGTATTATGCAATGTTTCCAGCTTGTACATGTGCTTTCATGATGTCTGCATTCAAATCTCATCCTTATTATGCAATGTTATCGGAATGTCATGTTGTGCATGCTTAATGTTATCAGTGTTTGGGGTGTGGGTGCGGTGCATGGGTACATGTAAATAGTTGGCGCACCTGTGGTCACGTGTTCGGTTACTGCATATAGTTCATAGTGCCTGGCACCAGTTGTGCTAGGGTAGGTCACTATGTCTGTGTGTGAGAGTACGTGTTGAACTAATTGATATAAGGAGTTGTTGTTTTCCATGGTGCCGGTTTTGACCTCGGGTTAGGTCACGGTGGCGGTGTGGTCATGGGTTTGGATTTATCCCCATGTGCTGTGTTCCGGTGTTAGGTGTGCATGTCCTCATTGGACTTATGTTTATTATGTAGTGCCTGATTCACGTCAGGGTAGGTCACTATGTTTTTGTGGTGTATCTCAGGGCTATGTTGTTGTAGGCAGTGTTTTCATAGCGTTTGTTTTAACTTTGGTTGTGGTCGCTATGCCTGAGTTGTGGAATGTTCAAGTTTCCCATAGTGTTGGGCCTATGGCCGAGCTATAGGTTACTATGGTTTGGCGTTTTATCTTTGCCAGTTACTTCCTGATTCCGTGTTTCGATAGATCTGGTTGTCTTACTGGTGTGTCCGGTAATGGTGTTAGGTTACAAAGATGAAATGACCAACGGTTGTGTTAGTAGTGCAGTATTGTAGATGTGCTTTTTCTTTTTACTGCGGTCAGTTTTGTGTTTCGAGGGGCCCTCGGTTGTTGTAGGGCTTTTGTTGTGCTCCCTTAGGGGGCGGTTTGGTTTGTGCTCAGAGGGGCAGCTCTGATACTCCGGGGTGGCAGACCGGAGTGGAAGGTGTTTAGTGCGAAGGAGGGTAGGTTGGTTAGGTAGTTGTGTTAGTGTTAGCTAACAATAGTTTGGCTAGGGGTGGAAGCCCTAGGTCCTGAGGGGCAGCTCAGGACAGGCGTAAGTGCTCTGTTAATTATTTTTGAGGCCTCGAGGTGTTGACCGAGGGATTGGTAAGTTGTGTTGTGCGGTTGCGTGCCGTTGGCATTTTCTGCTTGGTCCGAGTCTGTTCTGCAAATAGTTTCCTTTTGTGTATTTCCTATAAAGCCTAGTTGCCAGGGGTTCTGTGCATAGGCGGCCGCTGTGTGTGGAATTCTTGGTACTGTGTTGTGTGGATGTTTAAGGTTGGTGCTGGTCATTCTACCTTGGTCATTCTCTGTGTTTCCCTAAAGAGGGAGAGGTGTAGTAATCTGACTATGTTTTTCCTAGGGGAGGATAAGTGTAGTAATGTGGCTTACAGAGTAGCAGTGTCTGTGAGGTCATATGCTAGTGGAATGTTTGGGTGGAAGTGTTCTGCTGGGTGACGGTTGGTGAGAGAGAGAGAGAGAGAGGGAAAGCTGTGGGCAGAGAAGATGGGTGTGGGGGTGAGTCCGGTGTTTCCCTTGTCATCTTGTGTCCCGTACCATCCCTGTGTCTTGTGGAGGAGTACAGGGCAAGGACAATAAAGACACTGAGAACTTACCTGGAGTACCGGCGGTCATCATTGTTACACACCGCAAAAACCAAGACAATGACGCTAGCCAAGATCCCATTCAAAAAAGGAAAACAAGCCACATTTATCCTCTATGGGATCCAACTAGAAAATGTTACCTCTTTCAAATACCTCGGTGTTCAGATAAACCAGTCCAAATCAGAAGAACAATGGCTAGACAAAATTGAACAGAAATCGCAATCACTAGCACAACAAGGTTGTCTGATACACCACAAATATGGAAAATTTTCTTTTAAGCCAATCATAGCATACTACATGCAATAATTCACCCCAATTGTCACTTATGGCACAGAAGCTATGCTCAACGCAAAGTCAATAAATTGGATGAAGTATGGGGCAATCTTTTGGTGCAAAATTCTACATCTGCCACCGTCATTCCCAATGCCAAGAATAAGATACGAGATGACAACTCAATCACTCGCCTCTATTGTACTGTGGAAGCAACTGGACATTTTTCGTAAAATGCTCACTGACAAGAAAACGCCAGCTATACAAATCCTGAGGCATCACCCAAACACCTTCAACAATACAGTCCTCCAAGAATGGAAACAGAACCTCCAACAAGAGATGGCCAATGAGGACATATCAGAAGAACTCTTAACGCTGCGTCCTCAACATGCCAAAATCAAACTCTTACGCAACGACTGGATAAAAACCACACAAATCAAAAACACTTACCAACAGAACCTCCGGTGTACGACAGACATTCGAAAACTGCACAAACTACCCAAATATCTTGTGCTGTTTTCAGACCCGTCTATCAGAACAACCTTCCTCAGAATACATCTGAACACGTTACCTACAAGATCAAATCTCGCCACTGCTAGACAGATACCCTTCAAGGACCAACAGTGCCGATTTTGCAATGTTCAAACAACACCTGAAACCTTATTCCACCTTGTAATGGAATGCCCGCTACTCTCCCCTCAATGGAAACAATTTGGTGCCTTCTTTGAACTCTCAGTGTAGCAAATGGTCACAGAAGAAAGATGGTCTACCTTTCTTAGTGGACAAAACAACAAATACACCTACACAATAACCTTATTTCTTCGAACCATCTTGGAACTCAACAAAAGAACTGACTGAGACTTTTTAGCTCTAATCTCTCTCAAGCATCCTCTCGCATAATGAAAAAGTTTATAAATAAACTACAACTTTTATTAAAAAAAAAAAAGATAGCCAAAATCATGAACTTCTGTGATCGAGAAAAGATTCTTAATCTTCTCAAGAGAAGGCGGAACAATCACCAGGAACTCCTCGAGAATTGCAATTTACCCGGATTACACAGTGCAGGTACAGAAACAGAGGGAACAATCCGGTCCAATGAAGGAGCCACTTATGAGAGCGAACCTAAGACACATGCTGCTGTACCCTGCCAAGCTCAAAGTGTTGCAAAACAGACAATCCCATTTCTTCGAGAGCTCAGAGGAGGCACACGCCTGGATGGACCAGCAGTGCATACCCCAATTAGAAGCCAGAAACCACAATAACAATGTAAATGCAACACCATAACCAAACGGGAAACAGGCTGGGAAAGACCCGTGAGAAGTTGGAAAACAGAATGCGCGGAAGACACCAAGAAAAGGAACCAGGACAAGGAACATAAAAAACAGCAGACCGAAAATGGGTAACTCCGTGGCTGCACCGACAGTTGCAACAGCGGCCAACCCCCCAGAACGCAGGGAAACGTTTAAGATGTCAGTTAAAAGACATCGCTGGGAAACTGGGGTTAAGCTAGAGAAGCAGCGGAGCCTGAGCAGGGGGAGGGAGGCTGAGCGTTTGGTCAGAATTCGAGTTTGTTGTTCAAATGTTGGAGAAGAGGTGAGAAAACACACCGGCATCAAGAAGCGATCGGAAGGCGCACAGAGCAAACAAGCATGCATACCATGGAGTGCCAATCACATGGGGTGTATGCAGATCAACAGACATCACGTCAGACCCACACATTGAGCAGCCATCGGGAGTCCGGAAGAGACACTGGAAGCGAGAGTCACAAATGTGAGGATCCAAGCAAAAGAAGATGGGGAAGAAGCAGGTATGGAACGGATGGGCAAGTGAGAAATAGCGGGCCAATCAAAGAGAGGGAAGGATGAGTCCTGATGAGATAAGCATAGCTACGTGGAACGTACAAGGACTAAACAACTACGTCAAGAGGCTGAGAGTGTACACATGGCTTAATAGAGCGAAAGTGAAAGTAGCAATGCTACAAGAAACACACCAATGAGAAAAATCTTAAAGGGATGTGATCCTTGTATCTCCTTTTTCTGATCCATCTTTACAATAGATTGTGCTCTAATAAATTCTATTGTGTGTTTTGTAAATAAAAGAATAATTAATGTATTTGTGGGGAGTAGTTATGAATTTTCCCTCCTCATATGTTTTTAGTATGGTCCTTCTGTCTTTTAGCATTTTGGATGTATGTCACTGCATGTTGAGTTGCGTTTGAATGCTGCACCATGAATGCAAAGTGTGTTTGATGATGTTTTAGCCTATCTTTGGCACATTTTGCTGCTGTTTTGCTATGTCGAATTTATTAGTGTTTAATAATTTGTGATCAATTTACTATTTTTCAAGTTCTGTATCACTCCAAATGTTGATACATTATTATAAATATTTTTATCCGGACAATTTCTCCATTGTTGACAAGAAACACACCTGACAGCTGAGAAACTGGCCAAGATAACAAGTAAGTGGATAGGGCAGACATACGGATGAACGTACTCCTTCTACGCTAAGGCAGTATTGACTTGGATAGCCCCCAACATCCCCTTCCAGTTTATAACTGTTGACAAGGACAAAGAGGGTAGGCTATTGATTGTGCATGGACTACTAGAAAATAGGGAAGTGTGCTTTGTAAATTCGTACGCACCAAACCATGACGCAACAGGATTTTTCAGAACACTTACCCCCCCCGTCTCTCTCTATATAGAGGAGCGGCATGCGTCTGGGGCAGGGACCACAACTGCACACTTAACCCGCTGATGGACAGGTCAGATACAAAATTCAAGAGACCAGCGCCACAGGCAAAGGCCTTGCAGACGCCCCTGAGCCAAATGAGACTGGTAGACGTCTGGAAGGAAGCACATAATGAAGCTCGGGGATACTCCCACTATAGCGCCAGACATGGTAAACATACACAAATTGACTACATTTTCCCAGGGGAGGAAACATTAAGTGAACTCACGAACACAGAATATAAAGCAAGGACTCTTTCAGACCATGCCCCATTAGTGACGGTATAGAGATACATAAATGCAAGAGCCTCCACCCCAACGTGGAGGTTGAGAGCCGAGGCACTATTAGAAAGCGAATTCCAGGAACATATGCACAAGGCCATTGAAGAATACTTTGAGCATAACCCTGGCAGTGTAGACAAGGTTGGAACTGTGTGGAATGCTTTCAAAGTGGTGGTCAGGGGGAAGGCGATAGAGAAGACTGGGGCCCGAGGAGACATATACTTGGGGAACTGGCCAAGGTGGAAAAAGATTTAGCGGAGGCAGAAAGACGAGCGGGACTGGTGGGGATGGAAGTGGCTGAGTTGCTAACATTAAGGCAGCAGTGTATCGCCATATGGGAAAGTTTGCGGAAACTAGACTATGGAAGATACATCCAAAAACTACACGCTGAAGGTGACAAACTGGACACATTTATGGCCTGTTGACCAAGCGGGAAGTGCGAAGGGACCCGATCAACGCAGTGAGAAAACAGACAGGGGAAATAGGTAAAACCCAGGAGGACATCAATCTGGTGTTCTCACAATTCTATGAAGATTGTACGCCCCAAATTTAGGTGCAGATGCGTGGGAAATACAAGAAGCCCTTACCCAAATAGACTTGCTGAAACTCACAAAAGAACAGGTAGAAGTCCTAGACGCCCCGATAACAATAGAAGAGATTAAAGCAGTAATCATGGGACTCCCAATGGCCAAGATCCCTGAGCCGGATGGCTTACCGGGGGAGTTCTATAAGAACTACTAAAAAACATTGACACCCAAACTACTCAAGGCATATGAAGAAGTCTACACACAGGGTAAATTGCTGGACAGCATGCTAAAGTCACTGATCATACCCATACTAAAACCATGGAAATCACCCCTCGATTGTGGATCATACAGACCACTATCCATGATCAACCAGGACAGTAAGATCCTTACTGCAATCCTAGCAGCCAGACTAAAACAGGTCATACGCACATTGGTACACACAGACCAAACAGGGTATGTCCCAGGACTTAATACCACGTGGAACCTCAGAAGACTCCACCATGTCATAGACCAGACCAATCACAGACAGGAAGAGATTGCAGTATCCTCCCTAGACGCGGTCAAGGCTTTTGACTCAATGAACTCGGACTGGCTTCAGCAGGTGCTGGGACTCTTTGGGATGGGCACAAGTTTCCTGCGATGGATCAGACTGATATATACAGAACCCAGAGCTGGGGTCAAAACGGGTAAGCATGTTTCAGCAGCATGGAGAATATACCGAGGTACAAAACAGGGCTGCCCGTTGTCACCAATGCTCTATATACTAGCCTATATACTGGCACTGGAACCTCTGGCAGCCTTTTTGAGGACAGAATATAGTGATAGGGAAATAAGCATAAACAACACCACTCACCTAGTCTCGCTATACGCTGGTGACATGCTAGACCTGCCACACTTGCTAGAGGTAGTAACAGCATTTGCCAGGCTATCGGGAATATGTATTAACAGAGATAAATCCTCCCTGCACTTAGGGGGGTAAACCTAGATCATCTGCATGACCTGGGACTGAAATGGGCCCTGGTCTCCTTCCACTATTTATGGATAGAGATACATCATGATACAGCAGCATCACATCAGGCTAACACGCCTGCAGCCCTCCAAGACGTCACAAAGTCTATGGCGTTCTGGAAGACGCTCCCCCTGGGAATGCCGGGCAGAGCAGCCCTGCCGAAGATGATAGTATTCCCTCGCCTATTGTATCACTTTAATAAATGTACCCTACACGATACCAAGGAAATTCTTCAAGCAATTGGATACAATGGTGAGGGAATTCCTATGGGGGTGGGGCTGCAGGAACAGACTAGCGTTAGGTACACTACAGAGACACTATGACGCAGGTGGGATTAAGGTACCGAATTATGAATTGTACTACCTAGCAGGACAGCTGCAGTTTGTGGTGCATTGGTTGGGAAACGAGACTTCCATAGATACATTACTCTTACAGCCCACCCTACAACACTGCTACCTAAGGGAGATTGTATGGATGAAACCACCCAGGCAACTCCCTGTGGAGGAGAGCCTGGAAAATCTTGAAAATCCCAGACCCCTGTTCGGTACGTCTCCCTGGCACGGCTAGTGAATGCCCAGCAAGGTGCGCTCACGACGTACAGACGACATCGCGAGGCCAAGGGACTAGCCCAAATAGGAGACCACTGGAGGGAGGGCCAGTGGGTGGAGTTCCAAACCCTAGTGGAGGAAAGTGATATACACGGGGGCCAATTCATACTATACAAGGATATGGTCACAGTAATGAGCAAAAGATGGCCAGGCTTGAGCACAGGGGAAGGGACGGACAAAGCACTAGACACATGGTACAATGTAGTAGAAGGAGGACACACCGTGACCAGACTGTATGAGCTGCTCCTGTGCACTCAAAATGTCCCTGAGCTCCCAGCAAAGGGGAAATGGGAATTGGAGCTCCAGAAAACCCTCACGTACCTAGAGTGGACAAGGGCTCTAAAATACATAAAGAAGGACTCCAGAAATGTTTCAGCAAACAAAATTGTTGGTCACACACAGGGCATATCTCACCCTGAGCAGACTATCCAGAATGGGGTGCAAAGCCAATCATTCTTGCCCAAGATGCAGACATGCTGTCATGTTTTGGTCCTGTGCAGTGATAGCGGAATTCTGGGAACGGATCAGATCAAGAGCTGTGGCTGGGGGAATTCAATTGCAAGCGGGGCCACCGGAATCCTATCTGCTGGGATTGTTCCCAAGGGGAGGTAGGCAGAAAGAGCACCTGGCAAAAATGAAAGACTTAATCAGCATCCTAGCGAAACGCAGAATAGCGATAGCTTAGAAGTCCAACACAGGCCCGACTGTGGAGGCATGGTGGGCAGACCTAAAGAGATGGGCATTAGCAGAGTCGACGGTATGAACTGTGGCACTGCAGAGGGGTGCACGTGAGAGCAGCATAAAAATAACAGAATGGAACATGCTGGTACAGGAGTTATTTGCGCCCAATGCCGGAAGCAGCACACAGACTACAGAGAAATAGGGGAATAAGCACACGCCTGATTAAAATATGGAGGCATGGCACCAGCTAGACGCACTGTAAATCAGAAGCAGACAGCCTGTAGCAAGAACCCCCTCTTAAGGAGGCAGACTCAAACACACACAAGAGCATGTGGAAACGTGACATGGCAAGACGGGAAAGAGCGCCAAAACATAATCTGTTTGATACTCTCGCCGGAGTGTGCTGTATTGTGTTGTTTGTTAGTTGATATGTGGTATATAAAAAAACAATAAAAATGTATTTAAAAAAAGTACAAAAAAAAAAGTTAAAAAAAATAAGATGCCACTAGGGCTGCCTTATTATTATTTGATGGTCATAGCTTGCTCCCATCTTAGATTTAGGTTTAGATTAGGCATTTTTCTCACCCATTTATACTGTTTAATAAACACCCTTGAACTGTGATCACTTGAGTCTGTCTTTACTGTTGCTACCATGAGTTCCTTACATATGGTGTCAGCAGTGGGATCTGACTCAATTGAAACGAATTGGGGAACCCTACAGTTTCAAAAATGTACTCATTGAGCTTCTAACCCCTCTGTTGCCACGAAAGAATCGATAGGTATTGATATCTGTAGTAATAAGGAAGCTGTCATTCCCCCCTGGGAAAAGAGGAATGATTCCTACCGATCTGGTTTTGATACCCCCTCCAGAGTGTTACATAAGGTTAACCCCAAAATCTGGCCTAGCGTGGAAGTTCGGTATAGACATTTTAGCAGGCGACATCGATCCTGACTATCGGGAGACGTAAAGTTTCTCTTACAGAATCATGCTTGCTCCCATCTTAGATTTAGGTTTAGATTAGGTGTTTTTTCATACCCATTTATACAGTTTAATAAACACCCTTGAACTCTGATCACTTGTGTCTGTCTTTACTGTTGCCACCATGAGTTCCTTACACTTTCCTTTGGGTTACGGGTCAAAGACTTTCGAGTGTACAAGGGGTTTTACTTGACCCTTGTATGACCACTTTGACTTCTTGCGTCGCCCTCCTAAGGCCTTTTGGTATCGGTAGTTTTAAGAAAAAGGGAACAGGTCGGGTCTTTCGAATGAACACCCACGTGGAGCCGAACCACTCTGCACATGGCCTCCCCCTGGGTTTTCTAAACAGTTCTGTAACACAGTAAGTCTTTGTTCCTTGGCTCACAATACGTCGCCATTTGCAACCTTCGCTGATCACAGTTCATTTATTATCGGTTCTCCCTCCGGCTCACCGGCTGTGATGAACCGCTTGGTATTTCTTGTCTCTGGAGTTAAGTGTGGTACCATGGTAGCAAGCGTCTCTCCCTGACTTGGTTATCAGTGTAGGAGGGTTCCGTGCACCGTTGACATCTGATACACCACACGCTGGCTGTTGGTCATGGCCTTGTGATCCCTTTCTCGCAGGCTTCGTGGGTCTGGGTCGAAAAGGACAAGGGCACTTCCCTCCTGGTCGTCCTTTTGGTTCTTGTCGTGTTTCTCCTCCTCTTGAATTGCCATCCTGGAACAGCTGCCTCATCGTACGGTCTCCATTGCTCAAAGTGTGCTCTCGTGCTCTGCCTTTTATCCCTGTGGGGAAGGGAAAGGGCTGTCAGATGTGTGTAGGTATTGTCAATTGCCTGACTCTCCCTCGTGTTGGAACATGTCGGGTAAACGGCTCGGGTGTTAGTCCGTTGTCTTTCGGGGTGTAAGAAAGTGTTCATGTCGGAAAAGGGGTGGGGGTAGAATTTCTATATATCCCACGGGTTAGGATGGGGAAAAGGTGTTATAGGGAAGGAGGTACTGCATCTCACCCGTCAGTGTCCCACTTCCACTCCCCGAGGACACCCCATCCAGGTGATCCGCCCACACTGGTCCACCCCCAGGAACTGGATCCAATAGCGATGGCCGTGTCCTGTCCACCTGGATGACAGATCCCCGGGGACTACCGGGTGAGACACCTTCAGGTTTCTCACAGTATGAAGAAGCAGGAGAGGGGTGCCACAGAATGGGGCAATGCAGTACCAGCCAACATATCAGGGGGAACAGAATAAATATTACATGCAGGACTAGGCACCACAACAAGGACAGGCACCCAAACAAATACCTACAGCCACACCATCCTATGACACAGGCACCACAAAATGCAAGTGCCTATGCAGCAGTATATACATGCACCACATATGCCACAGATGCAGGGTAACACACAACATGCATACATGGCACAGCAAATACTTCAGATGCAGAACAGCACACAACCAAACGACGGAACAATAGCACGCACAGACTCCATGACAACGACTCCCATTAGGAAACTGGGGGGGGGGTCACCGTAGTGGGAGGCAACCCATTCTTGGGGAACAGGATGTCCTTATACCTTCAATAGGACAGCCCATAGACGGACTTGATGCGTTCCATCCTATCGATTACACCCAAACCAGCGGAGGAACCACAAATAGGGGTGACGATAGGTGACAAGACTTTTTCCTTTCTTGTAGACACAGGAGCGACTAAGTCCTGCATCCGGGAAGGGAAATATAGTATGTCAGGTGATGCCATGAATGCTCAAGGGTTCTCTGGGGCAACGGAAGTGGTTCCTTTTACAGACAATATTGCACTTTCTATAGGGGAGCATAATCTATCTTTGCTCCTACTCTATTCCCGACAGACACTTGTAAATATACTGGAGAGAGACATCATGAGCCATCTTAACATGACCATTTTGTTCACCGACATTGGGATAGTGTGCTCCACACCAGGGATACACCTTCTAAATGTGAGGGAAATCATTCAAGTTTATTGTGGATGAAGGTTACAACGGGGGGTGCCAGTGGACGAGGAGCTGTTCCAATATGGGACTGAAATCATAATAGCATGGCTTCCAGGGATGCAGGGGAAAATGTGGTGCCTTCCAAACGAGTACTTATTCAGGCCAGAGATAGCGTTAGATGAGAAAGAAGGGATGATAGTGCCACAAGGATTAGAGACAGTATTTGTGGGAGACGATTGAATAACAATGCACGGGACAGATGATACAGGGCGACCATGGTGAGAAGTGATCGCCATAGCAGAAGGATACAGGTTGACTACAGTCACAGACGAAGAACTATTCAAAGACAACAGATCAGACCATGATATGGTGTTCGAAGTGAGAATCACATATTGGGTGAAAATACATTACAGCTAGGTACCACAGAGAATGGCGAAGGTGCTGAAAGTGCCGCCAACCTTTCTCGAGGAAGACTTGGCAAACGTACCCAGCATCTTATGGACCACAAGTCCCTATGATGTGGGGCTCCTGAAGGGGATAGGAGCAGTGAAGATAAAGCTGAAGCCAGGAGCAATTTTACCACGAGTTAAACAACGGTAGTACCCTAACTCATGGTTTCCAATTGATCGTATGGTAAATCTGGCCGAATTCAGCCAGTATCATTCGATCGATTGGAAACGATCAGATTGGGTAATCACTACCAAACATGGGGAGCGGACCCTGCAGCGTCAGATCTGACCCGCGTGGGAGGGCCGGATCCAACTCTGCAGGGCAACAAGATGAGCAGATGCCAAAAAGGTATGTAGGGTGTCGGTGGGGGGAATGTATTGCAGGGTGTGGGGGGTTTAAATGTGGACAGATTTGGCTGCAGCAAAATTGTCTTTGCAGCCGAATTGACCCTGGTCAATTCGGCCGCGAACAATTGTGCCACAGCCAAATCGTATACATCCTAAACAATACCCACTCTCAAGGGAGGCAGGCACAGGTATCTATGAAACCATTGCAGCACTAGTGAAGCAGGGCATCCTAGTGCCATCAGAATCACCATGCAACACGGCTGTGTACCCTGTCAAAAAGACGACAGGGTGGTCATGGCATGTTATACAGGACTTGCGCCTCTTAATCATATTGTAGAAGCAGAATATCCAGCACACTGACAATACAGAGGGCCTCAGGGTATGAGGTATTACTCTCTAACACAGCTCTCAAGGTAGTGAGATGCAGACTTGTCAACCCAGCAACATTTCTCGCTGACGTTTTAGAGAAGGATGACTATGCACATGACTTTACAGCAAACAGTGACACTCGCAAGATACAGGAGGATGCACTTGAGGGGCGTGATGTTCTTTTTATTGACGGGTCTTCAACAATTGACCAGATGAGTGGAGAAAGACATACTGGGACAGCAGTAGTGAGACTGAGATAGGACAGGACAAGTGAGGTAGTGGCAAGCGCACGCCTACCATCACATTATTCAGCACAAGAAGCAGAATTAGTGGCCTTAATCCTAGCATTAGAGCACAGCAGGGGAAAAGAAGTGACGATTTATTCAGATTCAGCCTACGTGATATCCACAGTGCATTCTGGGCTGTCACGACGGATGAGAATGGGCTTCAGACGTACTGATGGTTCACTGGTGCAGTATGCACTCCTTTTGGCCAGACTAGCAGACATCATAGATCTCCCCGAGCAAATAGTAATCGTGAAATGCCAAGCACACACAAAAGGGGAGGATCCTATCTCAAGGGAGCTGCACCCAGGGAGGAAAAGGAACTGTGGCTTAGGAGGGGATGTACAGTATCTCCAACGGATGCCATGGCAAATCAACACAGGGAAAGTGGTAATGCCACCTGCATTATTGCACACAGCACTGACACAACTACACTATCCAACCCATACAGGGAAGGAAGTGCTTGACGCCCATATTGGAGAAACCTAGTTCTGTCCTAACTTGGCAGAACACATGGCCGAATTTATGATTAATTGTTCGATATGTAAACAGTATACTAAAAGTCATACATTAAAGGGTAGTAAGAGGAGCCATACCTCGCCCAGTTGGTCTATTCCAACACCTCCACATCGACTATGTCGATATGATCCAAGTCTGCCAAGGGTACCACTACATGATAGTGGTTGTGTGTCCATTTTCCCGTTGGATCGAAGCCGGTCCTTCTTCCCATCCTGATGCCCATAGAGTGGCGAAATTCCTGGTCGGGGAAGTATTTCCACGATGGGGCATGTGTGAGGTACTGTGGTCTGACAATGGCCCTCACTTGAGATGTTCCAGCACATTACAACTTTACTGGGAATTCAACACAAATTCTCCAGTGCCTATCACCCACAAGTGAACAGTGTGTATGAACGCTGTGAGAAACCTGAAAGTGTCTCCCTAACTAGTCTCCGGGGATCTGTCATCCAGGTGGCCAGGACACGGCCATCGCTATTGGATCCAGTTCCTGGGGGTGGACCAGTGAGGGAGGATCACCTGGATGGGGGGTCCTCTGGGAGTGGAAGTGGGACACTGATGGGTGAGACGCGGTATCCCCCTTCTTCTAATACCTTTTTCCCATCCTACCACGTAGTATACTCAGATACTCTACCCCCCACTTTTGCGACACAAACACTTTTGCACATCACGAAAGACAACAGACTAACAACAGAGCCGTTTACCTGACATGTCCCAACACAAGGGTCAGGCAAAGTCAGGAAATTGACCAGAAACACATACACCTGACAGCCCTTTCCCTTCCACACAGGGATAAAAGGTGGAGCACGAGAGCACACTATGAGCAAGGCAGACCTTACGATGAGATGGTTATCCCAGGGCGGCAATTCAAGAGGAGGAGAAAGGCAGCAAGAACCGAAGGGGTGACAAGTAGAGAAACGTCCTTGCCTTTACCGAACCAAACCTGCAAAGCCTCCGTGGAAGGATTCATAAGACCGTGAACAATAACCAGCGCTTGTTGCAGCAGTCAACGGTACTCAGAGCCCTCCTACGCTGATAATCAGGACACGTTGAGATGCTTGCTACCGTGGTACTGTCCATGTCTCCAGAGACAAGAAAAGCCAAGTGGTTCATCACAGCCGGTGAGTCGAGGGGAGAACCGATATGAAACCGAACTTTGTTGAATGAAAGTTGCAAATAGCAAGGACAAAGCACATTCAAAGAACTGTTAACTTTAAGGGAAATCCAGCTGCAGAGTGGTTCGGCACCACATGGGTGCTCACTCGAGAGACTCTAGCTAATCCCTCATTGTTGAAACTACCGATACCAGAAGGCCTTAGGAGAGGCGCAAGGAAAAGGTCAAAGTAGTCCTACAGGGGTGTAGCAAAATCCTCTGTACAGTCGAAAGGCTTTGACCGCCAAAACATTGGAAAACTAAGTGGAATGAATCCTGCACATGTGAGAAAGTAGAAGGAATTGTGAGGCTGGCAAATGTGAATGTGACAGAGGTATGCCGGCAGAACGGGGCGAAGCCTCATGCCCCAATGGACATTGTGTTGACAAGAGTGAACCCGATAGAGGGATGTCCATGGTGAACTGTTTAAAAAGACATTAAGACTTGTGAATGCTACGGGTGAAGTTGATTTGGAAAAAGCCATAGTCAACCCGACGGATGGATGCTGATATTCGAGAGGGGTGTGAGCCTGGATGAGGGGGACCCAGGGGTGAAGACTCATCACCCGAAGTGAAATCAGAAAGGAACTTTTGTTTATTATTTTGAACACATCAGGTCCTCGAAGGCAAGAGACTTTTTGTAGAAAAGAGACTTAACCACCAGAGGTCCTGATACCTGAGAATGGAACTGTGGTCTCGTGCTGGGACAGCGTGTGCTGTGCTCCTGAGTCCCACCTTGTCCCGTGCTCAAAAGGTGATGAAGGCACACCGCTGGCTACCACATCCTGACTTATCATTTGTGAACAATTCTTTCTTTCCTGTTAACACTATCCCAAACTCTTTTGTTCTATTTAGTTGAAAGGATTGGCAATAGTTTTTTTTTTGTATAGGCCCTTTTTTTTGACAAGACACTACTAGGACTGCCTTATTATTATTTGATGGTCATAGCTTGCTCCCATCTTAGATTTAGGTTTAGATTGGGCGTTTTTCCAACCTACCTATACAGTTTAATAAACACCCTTGAACTGTGATCACTTGTGTGTGTCTTTACTGTTGCCACCACGAGTTCCTTACAACGGCTCAACGGCTTTCTCAAAGAAGACATAGCTAAGACTAAAAAGAGTTTAAACAAGAGTTGGCTGCATTGCTTACCCATAGCCATGTTCGCACTGCGCAACAAGCCCGGGTCCAACCACCATTTAACCCCACACAAGGTGGTAACAGGACGGCGCATGCGACTTCCCCTGGCTCCTCCCACTAGAGCAATTAAAGATGCTGATAGTGCAGAAAATGTATTGGGTGAGGAAACATATGAATATATGACTTCGTTGATTGTTAGTGCCTCTTTTATTTCTCACCAGCTGTAAAGACACCAGGAGAGGCCTGAAGCTGGCAAAGACAGCGACAACGTTGAAAGCCAAGAGGACTTACTTAAGCAGCAACTCTTATACCCAGGAGACCAGGTTCTCCTCAGAAAGCTTTGTAGAAGGTGGGTTGAGCCCAGGTTCACGGGCCCCCACACCATTGAGGCAGTAACTGAAAGAGCAGTAAAGCTGATTGGAAAGAACCTTTGGAACCATTTAAGTGACATCAAGCCCTGCAAAGCTATGGCCTCACCTGGCACCGACATCGGCAGGGACAACGATCCTCAACAAGAAGAGCAAAGGGATAATTCGGAATCAGCACTGCCTAGCAGAGTACACCGAATGGTTGGTTGCTCATGGGCAGCAGAATTAGGGCAAGGACTTCCTACACATGCAGAGTGAGGGTAGACTGTATGTTTGTTATTTTTCTTTCCGCATACATTAATTCTGAAAGTGTGACTGTTTCTCTTGCATTTCTTCCATGCTGCCCAGTGATCCCCAACCTGATACCTTCCAAGGCCAATTTGTCCAATTTATTAGAAGATCCAACAGGTCTCGAGCATGCCATCCTAATGTGTATTACCATGTGTTCATAGCATACTTGCCCCACTTTTACCCACAATTACAAAGAGGAAACCCATCCGTCCTTGCAGAGATCCTAGAATTAAGGCTGTGTGGGAACAACCATCATTTTTGCCATGACAGATTACATGATCAACGGGGCTTGAACTACTACAACACTAACATAATAATGCTAATATTTGCGCATTTCAGGCAGGCAACTTATATCATCAAGCTCAAGCTGCACCAGCATCCAAGCAGCACAGGCAATGGAAAAGGTTATTAAAAACATGCTCATCCTGTCTTGTCTCTATTTCCAAGTGGTGTTTTTGCTTTCCTGTTTTGGTCAATATCACTTGTATCCAGTGCTGCCGCTGTATCCTCCACTAACATTACCCCAAGTTCAGCAGCTGGAACGACCATGTCAGGACAACTGAGCACTGTAAGCACAGTAAAGAGATGTAAGCGCAGTGCTGATAGAGACATGGGAGGAGTGGATCTATATCTCACTGATGCTGCTCGAGGGTTTAACAATATGTGGTACAAGCACATAACCAAAGTAGGTAAGGAAACCACTGGGGAGAGCTGCTACGTCTGCTTATTTAATCTCCTATGCCATGAGGGCCTCCAGAACGTTTATAGCAACAGAAATACCAGTAGCAAGAGCGCAATGCCTTATGTACCTATTCATTGTTACAACCTGAGGAAGATTCCAAGGGAAAATAGCAACATTGAGATGGATGTCTCAGGCAACGTTCCCCTATGAAGACAGTTGTATGAAGACTCTTGACATGATGCACAATTACTGCCAATTAGACCAGGCAATACAATATGGAACTGATGACAAAAACAATAACACTGAAAGAATAACCCTGCCCGAAGAGGGGGGGTCAAGGAAATAGGAGAACCAGCATGCTGAGAAAGACCTTAGATGCTTGTTTATGGCCAAGTATACACAGCAGAAGAATGGAAAGAGGAAGTAGTAGGAAGTAAAGCACACACCCTAGTACAAGCACCAGTAAAAACAGTACAAGGAGAAAACGACAAGTGCCTGAAAGAATAGGATGCGAGATCCAAATTTCTCACCTGGGTAAACAATGAAGCTGGACCAATGCCCATAATACCACTGAAGAAACCAGTTTTATGTTACCAGAATGAAGGTGCATTTAAGGTTGGAGATAACACAGAGTGTAGTGTAAGGAACTGGTGGTGGCAACAGTAAAGACAGACACAAGTGATCATAGTTCAAGGGTGTTTATTAAACTGTAAATGGAGGGTGGAAAAACGCCTAATCTAAACCTAAATCTAAAATGGGAGCAAGTTTCGACCATCAAATGAAAAATAAGACAGTCCTTGTGGCGTTGGGTCAAAGTAAAAGGCCTATACTAAAAAAAACAATTGCCAAATCCTTACAACTAATTACAGAAAGATAGTGGGATAGGGTTTTCAATAAAGAAAGAAGTGTTCACAAATAATACGTCAGGATTAGATTGCCAGGGGTCTCCCTTCCCCACGTTTTGAGCACACACTCAAGCTTTCCCAGCACGAGCCGACAGTTCTGTATCAGCTATCAGGTTCTTTGATGGCCCAGTCTCTTTTCAATAAAAAGTCTCTTGCCTTCGAGGCTTGATGTATCAAACAAACAAATACAATGTTCTACTTCATGTATACTTTGGGTGATGTCCTCATCCCTGGGTCCCCCTCTTCTGGGCGTAGACCCTTCACAAAATCGTATTCAACAAATCAACTAAACAGTTCCTTTTTCAATGAACTTTGGGTGATGACTTTCCATCCCGGATCTCCCTCTTTCGGGTTCGTGCACCTTTCAGATGTTAACCTCCCTCCTTCAGGTTCACTGTGGCCTTTCTCACTTTCACAAATCTTAATGTCTTTTTAAAGAGTTCATCAGGCTTCGCTCCTGTTGTTGACTTCCCTCTGCCAGGTTCACTCTGGCCAACTTTTACAACACACTGTTCATACGCTCGTCTCACCAAGCAGGGCTCATTTCCCTTAGCTTTGCAATCATCTGCCGGTCAAAGACTTTCGATGGTACAGAGGATTTTACAAGACCCCTGTATGACCACTTTGACCTCTTCTTGCTTCTTCCCAAAGGCTTATGGTTACAGTAGTTTCTACCATCGGGTAATCGCCCAGAGTTTCCTGCCTGTGCAACCACGTGGTGCCAGACTCCTCTGTTGCTGGTTTTCCCCCTCTCTCAGCAATCGTATCCTTTTAGCTTCTCAAAGTTCAATTTAGCCGTTGGCTATTTATCATTCAACACAGTTCGGTTTCTTATCAGCTCTTCCCTCGACTCACCGGTTGTGATAAATCACTTGGCTTTCTTCTCCTTCAAGTGAAGGTTGGTACCACAAAGATCCGCGTCTTTCCCCGGCTTGATTATCAGCAGAGGAGGTTCTCGTGTACCGTAGGCATCAGTTGCAACACACGCTGGCTATTGTTTGCGGTCTTATAGTTCCTTCTGCAGAGGTTTCACAGGCCTTGGTCAGAAAGGGCAAGGTTGCTTCTCTCCCTGTCACCCTCTCAGTATGTGCCGTCTTTCTCCTCCTCTTGAACTGCCATGCTGGGTCAGTTCTCACGTTGTGCGGTCTTCCTCACTCGTCTTGTGCTCTTGTGCTCCATCTTTTATCCCTGTGGGGAAGGGAAAGGGCCGCAAGGTGTGTGTGATTCTGGTCAATTGCCTGACTTTGCCTGACCCTTGTATTGGGACATGTCAGGTAAACGTCTCTGGTGTTAGTCCATTCTCTTCTGTGTTGTGCGAAAGCGTTCGTGTCAGGAAAGGGGGGACAGTGTTTTGGAATAGCCTACATGGTAGGATGGGGAAAAGGTGTTGAAAGAAGGGGGATACTGCATCTCGCCCGTCGGTGTCCTACACCCACTCCCAAAGGACCCCCCATCCAGGTGATCCTCCCTCAATTGTAAACCCCCAGGAACTGGATCCAATAGCGATGGCCATGTCCTGGTCACCTGGTTGTCAGATCCCCGAGGACTAGCTATGGAGACACCTTCAGGTTTCTCACAGTAGGTACACAGAGAAGAATCCAGCAATGAAGGTTGGCACAGTAGTACTAATGGACCACTATTGGGTGTTTAGATCCAAGGCATACGAGAAGCTGTCACCGAACTGGGGCGGAATTTGCTCGTTGGTGCACATCAATATGCCAGCACTGGTAGTGCCACAGAAGGATGTGAAGATAGAATAATTCCCTAAAATGGATACTAATAAGAGAAAGAAGAGATCGATAGAAGTGGAAGAAAAGGGAAGAAAGAAAAGGTCTGTAGAAGTGATTAGAGTGAAAACAGACAACTATTTCTCATCAGAATCAGAAGCATCAATCACTAGATGATGTACAACTTGAGCATAGATTGTTCAGCAGGACAGAGATGTTTTCCGGGTCAGTAGTTCCAGCTGTCCAGACATATACAAACACGAAAAAATGTTGCAGATAACCAGATGGGAGTTGATGTAGATGATAAACTCTACAGTAAATGTCTTCAATGGAATAAAAGAAGAGCTCCGAGCAGTAAGGTTAATGGCACTCCAAAACAGATATGTTTTAGACCTTCTCACAGTAATGGAAGGAGGAGTTTTTGCCAAGATAGGGAGTTCCTGTTGCGCGTTCACACCTGCAAATGACAGAGAGAATGGCACACTGACAGAAGCAGTGACAAGACTGTCGAAAAATCCACGCCAAGATGGAGGAAGAAACCAAAGGGACCAGAGGTCGAAGTGGGCGGGAGCGGTCATGAGGAGTGCTCCCATACTTTTTATTTTTAAGTTTCACTGTTCCTATACTTTTATTTTCAAAAGAAACCGTTCTGGAATAGTTTGGTTTTAAAATAAAAGTGTAGGAAGAAGTTGAAGCCCTTCAGTGCACTGTACTGAACATTCCCATAAATAGCATGTGTGTTTGTTTAGGGGTTTGTCTGGTTGGGGACACAGGGATGGGGTTTGTGGGGGGCGGGTCAGACCATCAGGGAACATAGTTCCACTACTTCTTTTCATACACTTCGACCACTGAAAGGGACAGGTAAGAACCAGAGCTGGTTGTCATACATCTGGTCATGGATGCCATCATGGTTAGCAGGCGGACGGAAAGTATTACTAAGAGCTCTAATACTAGTACTAGTGGGACTGTGTGTGATGAAGATCTGCATTACACAATGCTGCAAAACCACTGAGAAGACAAAACAAATGATGGTGTTAGTAGATGTGAACAAGGAAGAACAAAAAGACAAGATAGTGGAAGAACAAAATAACCTAAGAGCCAGATTAAAGGAGTGTCCACTGATCCCGACTGAGATTATTACATTCGACAATCCATTCGACAATAACAGATACTGGGGTGAAATGGGTATGGTGCACCCGGAAGGAGATTGCAGTTACATGACCTGGAGTTTCGATGACCATGCGAATTACTATGGACACCATAGAGGAGTAACGAAGATATGGCTACCAAAAGCAAGAGAGACAAAGTATGGAGGTTTGGCCAATATGTCGACAAGAGGGGGGACTGAAGAGAGGGTACCAGGAATGCCCTCCATCACCCCCATGAACATGATGGCCCGAAGAGTCAAGAACGCACAAAGTCACTCACTATTTGGATAGCCCCCAGGAGCACCAGTGACTGACACATATGCAGAAAAATACTCTCCCAGACCGCCATTCAAACCTTATCCAGTGGATGTCTTTATAGATACAGGTGCTTCAACAGTAGTTATAGACACAAATGCCTTGATGGATGAAATTGACTAATGCAGAGAAAGCACTGTGCTGATGTCATTAGTGACACCACAACGTAGCCACGTTAGTCATGAAGCACACTCGCAACCATGCACAATAGTGCACAAACACACACTTGTATACGCAAAGAGCATGCTTACACAGTTCTGTAGACAGAGGACAGATACATATACATACTGTCAAAAGCCTTTATTATTTTTCTCATTGGTCAAATTAAGAAACGCTGAACGCAAGGCAATGAAGAGATATAGAGCAAGCTTGCAGATGCTTATGGCAACTAACCCTATGGAACTACAGGATCACATAAGGAGCCTGGCAGGACCAAATATAACTAACCTACAGGAAACATAGCATGACAGAGGTGTGCAAAAATTATAGTATAAGTACAACGAAGATCACATTAGGCCTCAAGCTGCAGGACGAGAGACGAGAGATAAAGCAGACCCAGGCTGCGCAGAGCAGGAAGGCCAGGGCTCACAGCCAAGGTCAGAGATAAGCAGCACATTCCAAACCCAAAATGACAGACGGGCCATCTGCAGAAAAACAGAATTAAATCCTCATAATTGCAGACCAGAAGAACTTGATTTCGTGGTCCTCAACCAAGTGATGCGGCCAAGCTAGACAATGGGTATTCACCCGCGGTGGGAAGACAAATAGTTCTCAGCACCACAGACGTGAAGTGAAACATGAACAAGTTAACAATGTTGCAACATGGAGAGCAGTCTCACAGACAAAAGTGGTACTGCTAACAAATACATTGGGTACACATAGTCATTCTCGCCACCTTGAAGAGGTGCACAGAGTGCTGAAAACCGAGCTGGGTCCCAGGCCTGTGGAGACCAGTTCCAACCAATCAGGGGATAGAAATCCAGCAGTGGATGGCAGGGGACAAGGGCCATTGGCAATCCTGCGACCCCGCAACATGTAATAGATAGTTTCTTGGGGAAGGGGCAGGCCAGCTACCTGACATGGAAGGGCCAATTGAGTAAGATCTATAAGGGCAATCCATAGTGTATACCACTCTGAGCACCCAACCAAAGGTTGGGATAGGTTTTTAAGGGAGGGCCCAGGTTGTGACGCCATTTCGTATCAGAAAGGGTTGACACGGGTTTGGAAATGGTGATTCTGGGGATTGTTACAAGTCCTGTATGATCCCTGTTGTTTTTTATGATAAACGACAGTTCTAACTTGCCCTTGGCTGAGTCCTCTGTTTGTTCTGGGGGCAGGGTTGTTGTGCCCTTGGGAGCTGAATGGGTGAGCTAGAAATAACACCCAGGCCTCTGGCATACCAGACCTCACCAAAATGCCATATTATCCGCAGATGAAATGCATCTCTGGATGGCTTCAAATGCTCCTTGACACTCCACGACCACTCAAACGACACTTCTTTTCTTGTAAGCATCTGCAGCGACTCACTCACAGATGAAAAATCCTGTATGTACCTTGTGCAATAGCTGGCAAGACCCAGAAAAGAATGCAGGTCGGACACATTTGTCGGTGGTTTGGTGTTAATGAGCGCAGCCACTTTCTCCAGGACCGGCATCATTCCTTGGGCTGAGAAAATGTGTCTGAAAAATTGTACGTGCCCCTTCCAAAACTCACACTTTTCCTTGTTCAGGGTGAGATTGGCAGCCTCCAATGCCATACACACTCTTGCTAGGGTATCGTCGTGTTGATCTTGGTATTTTTCGAACACTAGAAAATCGCCACTGTAATTTAAACAATTAGGTATGTGCTTGATGAAGTTGTAGATTTCTGATTCAAATATTTCAGTGCCCGAGGAGACTCCAAAACATAACCTCTTATATCTTGTGGTGGCTAAGATAAGGCCCCCTCGGCCAGCCTCAGCTTGCAGCAAATAAGCATATCAGACAGACGGGTGGTAGTTCAAGCTTCATGTATTTATATTGCAAATACACAGCATACAGAGTTATCAGCAGAAAGAACAGCATGCAGCATGCAGCATGCAAGTGTTCTGGCAGTTGGCACAAGGAGCCCTCTCTAACGCCCACCCACCCCTCGAGTTCCAGTTTATAAAGCATATGTCATAGACAAACACTAATATGTTTCCGTACTTTCACAATGGGGGTGTTACTTGGAACGACATTACAGACATTTGGCACAAACTGTCGACAACTTCACTGTGACGCAGTCCTGCAGGGATATCGTGTTGTATTATGAATAAGCGGCATTCGCAGAAACCCCTTCTGATAGCTCCCATATATGGGGCTAATGCTAAACTTGTAGAGAATAAGCGGAAGGGAATGTCTGACGTGTCCTCGGCCCTAGAAGGGGTTTGGGCTTGTCTGGGATGTCGTGTAGAGTAGGCCAAGGGAGGCCCAGGGAGGTGACATGGAGGGTCTGAGGCCTAACTTTATAGGAGAGCCTAATAACATTGCATAACATAGCATAGCAATCCTGCATATCATAGCATAGCAATCCTGCACATCATAGCATAGCATAGCAATCCCAGCCAGCAATAAACTGATCCGCCCAGTGCATAGCAACACCTCAGACCTGGGCAAGAAGGGCAACTAAGAGCAAGTACAAGAGAAATGCGGGAGAAGACTGCAACAAAGCATAATAGGGGAATGAAACAGGCACCCCCATCCCAGCCAACGTGCAGAAGATTGACCGCATACTCTGCTTGAAGCACCAGGACCTGTCATAGCCAAGGCGAGGACCGGACTGATCAGTACACAGCACCAAACAAAGTCGAGAGCAGCCCAGATACACAAATAGAGCACACTTCCCTCAACACGGCAGGGGAATAAACTCCAACCTTGCTAGGCAGCAATCAGAGGGAGGCAAACTGGTGCCATTCACCTGTGGCAACAAAAGAGGACCCTGGGGACTCCAATATATAGTGAGGGAGCTACATCGCAAGCGCACAGAATAAGGAAGTGGCGGGTAAACGCTGTGACTCGTGTAAAAAGAAAGGGGATCCTAGGGGTGCCAGGAACAAAGATTTGCATTGGTAGAGGAGCGCTGCACATAAGGTGAAACAACCAACCCAGGAGAACATAGCATCCCGCATCACCAGGACGCAAAGAAGGTGAGGAGTGAAAGGGGGATAAACAAAGGAAAAAGACTGTTCACAGAAAGAAAAGCCGAGGAGTAGAGACCATCGAGTCCGAGACTAAACGGCCCAGAACTCCGGAGCAGCACGGGCGCAGAGTAAAGAGAAGGCGTATATCCAGTGGGCAGCTGGCTTGAAAAGAAGGGAGGAAGCGGCAAGGGGCTGAGAGCGCACATTGGAGGTGTAAACGGCAGACTGCAAGTGTGAGCTAATCGAAATGCAACCCCTTCCAACTTTAGGGCCAAGGGCCTGGCTGAATTAGTCATGGACAATGATTTAAAGGACGCCATGCAGAAGTGCTTCAGCAACCTCTTAAATGGTATCCAACCGGATGTACTGATGGACAGAATCCACAGAGTAGGCCCCAAGAGGAGAGAACCTGGGGCAAGGCCTCGAGATGTGCTAGTAGCCCTGACCTCGTACATTCTGAAGGAGGAAATCCTGAGGGTGGTAAGAACACAAGCAGACTTGACGGTCAATGGAAGCCGAATCCAATTATACCAGGACCTAGCTCTATCAACATTACACAAGAGAAGACTAATGCAACCAATCACAAAGGCCCTAATAGCCAAACACATAACTTACAAATTATGTCTTCCCCTTTGGCCTGTCCTTCACGTGGGAAGGTAAACTGCGTCAAATCAGCACATGTGAAGAGGGACTATCGTTGCTGCAAATGGAAGCATACCTGAATCAAGGGGAACAGGACCTAAAACAGGGTATCTCACAAGAAGCATACAAACCGTGGGCATGGATGACGGACAAGAGGAAGAGGAATGGAAGGGAAGCAAAACTGACTGGTCCCTATAAGCATTACTAAAGGAATGGACATGAGAAGACAGTAGTACAACCAAGGAATGAGATGGAGAAAGTGTGGCCTGCAGGGAGGTGAAAGGCCTTGTAGCAAGAAGCACAGTTTAAAACAGTCCGGATGGAGGACGGACAGTGACACATCTTGGATCCCAACTCAGGGTATGGAATTATCCTGGCGTAGGGAAATCCAGGGAGGGATCTGGGTCCAACGCCCTAGGGAGCAACCGTGGGGGGTTCTGACGAGCCCTGGCCACTTTGGGACGAAGGGGAATGGGAATGTTGGAGAGAAGGGGGTGAGGGAGGTAGGGGAGAATGCGGGGAGGACGGTGAGAGGCGGGAGGGTGGGTAGGTGTATGGTTCGCAATCTGTAGGGTAATGGAAGTGTCTGGACCTTGGCAGTTCAATAAATGGGAAAATGAATATGAGAATGAGAGGCGAGAGACCGTATGGAAATTCAGAAATAAGACCAAGGATAAACAAAAGAGAGTCAGTCCTGGTCTGTGCAAAGAGGGGAGAGACAACATGCTTGATACCTTCCTCTGCTTGAGGTGATATTCCGTACTGGGGCACATGTGTCGAGAGGCACCCCTGGATTGAGAGTGAGGTGAACAGGTTAAGCAGAGAGAATGTGCCACCGGCACTGAATCAATAAGGTGTTGTACCTGTGTAGCTTGTGCGGGTGTTATTAGTGAAGGAGGCTCTGTAGGAGCCTCCACGTGAGTCGGGTGTTGGAGGCGAAAGCAACCTTGAGCTTGCCCAGATTGTGGAACCTCTAGATAAATACAATCACGAGAACAATCACTGGTACAATGCATCTTGCATAGCAGACCAATAGATAACACCTTAGTAGGTGAGCAAGAGCTTAACAGATGTCTCTTCCTTGGAGACATCCACATTTAGAAAATCAGCAGCTCGCAGCGTGGAGCGCCTGGCACCAGTGTCAAGTAGTCCAGCGTTAGCAAAGCAGCAGACCGCTTGGCAGGGTCTCTCTGGCAAAGTCATTGTGGACCATAGAAGATCTGAATGTCCTGGTAGCCCCCGTTAGGAGGAGGACGAGGGGCAGGTGGTGTGGGTGTAGGGTAGGAAACAGAACTGTTTGGAGGAATTCAATCATTGCGGGTAGTAGTGGGACCATATTACCGTGGCCTGGAACGCTTGGTAGGACATTGTTGGATTAGATGACCTCTCTGCTTACAATATCCGCAGAAAGGCTGCCCTGGCAGGGGTTGCCGGGTAGGCAACAATGGGTGTGGAAAAATCTGCAGTGGCTGGTGGCCCTGGTGAAAAGCTGGTGTAGGATTCTGTTGGGCATGGGTCTGGCATGGAGTATCATGGCAACCCTGGCCCCCATAGGCACTCTTTTGTAGAGCACACTGCATTTTCAAAGCCATGAGGTGTGTGCATGTACCTCCCTCACTGCAGTACACGCTAATGACAACTTGCAGATGCTCCTCTGCCAGGACAGAAAAACGTGCCAAGAGCCAAGCCTCCAGGTCATGTGGCTCTCCAACATTGACTAATGCCCCAAACCTCCTCACTAGTGGTCACACAGCATGTGACTGCTGAATATGGGGTATGTAACGAGCCGTGCTCCCTCGCTGCAGCCCGGAGCGGGAATCAGAGCCCTCCAACGCTTCGCCGTTGACAGCACAGCACAACCACATGGTGCGTGCAGTACTTGCCCCCCCCCCTCCGTTGCCAGTGTAGACTCCCTGCAGGAGTTTCATTCGCTCTCAAGCACACAGCGCCCTCCCTTAATGCAATGAGACACGGACACGGAGCAGGAACGGAAAAGTGTAATCTTTATTCTATCTCGCCATAAGTGAAAGGGATAGTGAAACTGTAACTTCCTCTCCCCTCTCCCCTTCCTCCACCCTGCTCCCTGTTATGTATCTAATCCCGTCTGAAGTGTCGGCGGGGATTAGAGTGAGGTAGGCCCGCGTGGGTGGGCCTCGCTGCGCAGCTTGCGCTGGAGGACAAACACACAGACACCATTGTGTAGTCAGCCTGCCCCGGAACTGCCTCCGCGGCGCAGGGGCGGGGCTTTTATTGAGCGCCTTGCGTCACCGCGTAGCGGGACGCAAGGCGGATGTCACATTCCTCCTTTATTATAACTGAACAACAAACAAATATGCATTTCTCAGCCAACGGGCTAACCCTTTCACATCAAGTCTCTCATAGGGATTCTTTACCACTCATAGTCTCTGAGTCTGGTTGGGGGCCGGGTGGCGGTTCTTAACCCATATCTTCCACCCCTGGGTATGGCCCCCTGGGTCACCTCGGGTTGCTCACCTTCATTGTCCTGCTCACCCGGTTCTGGCTCATCCCATGGTTCCTCAGCTTCTTCGTCCATTCCTTCTCCGTCTGGTGGGCTTGTCAGGGCCTCGTCCACCGACGGGTCCACAATCGACTGATTGTCTTCTTCTTCTGGGGGGCACTCGCCATCGGTCCACAAGTTCCTGGGTACTGCCTTGAAGCATGACGCATTTCTCATCACTTGTCTTTGCCCCCTTTTTGCCGTTATCATGGTGCCTTGCTGTCTGCTGATTATCCACGGAGCTGCATCACAGCGAGTGTCCAGTTTTGATTTGGAAGAGTTCCTCACCATGACCACTTGACCACCAACTCCATGATTGGACTGCTTTGCATGCCTTTTGTTGCTCATGTGGGCGTTCACCCCTGTCCTCCTTGATTCGGTGCGCTCATGGTTGAAAATGTCTGTGCTCCTGCTCGGGTGATGTGGTATGGAGGAATTGATGAGTGTGCCATACATCAGGTCCGCTGGCGGTATCCCTGTCGTGCTGTGGGGTGTGACCCTGTAATTTCGCAGAAATCGATACAAGTCCACCTGCCATGGGCTGGCATTGACGGGTGACAGGCGCAGTACCTTGTTAATTGTCCGCGTGAAGCGTTCTACATCACTGTCCGCCTGCGGCCATCTCGGCATGATGTGGTGATATCGTATGTTGAGTTCCTTGAGGTATTTCTTGAACTCTCCCCCCGTGAATGGTGAACCATTGTCTCTCCTGATTCTTCTTGGTAGCCCATGCGTCGCGAACATTTTCCCGATCGCCAGTATGATGGCTTCCGCTGCCATGGAGTTGACGATCTCGACCACCGGGTACCTGGAGTGGTCGTCAATGGCCACCAGTAGGTGTGTACCGTCCTTTAGTCTATGCTTATGGCATCCCATCTGGTGGACCCTCGCACAGCCGCCTGAATGGGCTCTGGATTCGGCAGAGGCCCTGTAATTTGGCATGGGAGGCATGTACTGACCAGCCTTTCTACTTTTCCATCGATCTGGGGGAACCACACCCGGTGCCTAATGCGGGCTTTGGTCCGTACTACCCCCTGGTGGCCCTCATGTGCCAAGGCTAAGATCTTGTCCTGTAGGCTCAGGGGGATTATGATGCATGGTCCTCTTAGGATCAGTCCTTCTTCCGTGATGGAGAGGTCCTGTCGGACCACGAAGATCCCTGTGAGGAATTCTTTAGCTTCTGTTGTTTTGTTGTGTATGTTTCGCAGGAATGACCTCCATTCGCTTGAGATGATCGTGTCCTTTATCCGATCCCCAGCATGGGTCTCTTTGTGTGGCCTCTCTTATGTCCTCTGACCGCTCGAGGCATCATGGCGTGTACCACCTGGCAGATATGCTCCTCCGTCTCTTCTGCTACATGGATCTCCTTTGGTGTTGCCGCTCTCGGATGCCTTGATAGGAAGTCTGCCGGGTTGCCGCTGCCTGGCTGGTACGCCAGCTCGAAGTCATATTGCTGGAGGTGCAATAAACACTTAGCAATCCGAGCAGGGGGGTGATATGATGTTCCTGTGAAGATGGGGAGCAACGGTTTATGATCTGTGTATGTTTTAAATTTCCGACCGTACAGATATAGGTGGAAGTGGCGACAGGCCCATAGTACGGCTATCGCCTCCTTCTCGATATGGGAATGCCGCTGTTCGGTCGGCGTTAATGCCCTGGAGGCATAAGCGACCGGCTTTTACTCTCCCGTGTTCGTCACCTGTATGAGAATGTCCCCTAGGCCCACGGGGCTGGCATCCACGTACAGTTTATTGGGGAGTGCTGGGTCGTAATAGGCCATTGTGGTGTCCGCCGATACTGACGCTTTGATGTGTTCAAACGCCTCTTGGCAGGCGGGTCCCACTCCCACTTCGTGTTGGTCTTCGTTAATTCCCGCAGAGGTTCCGAGAGCGTGGCTAGGCTCGGGATAAACCTCCCACAGTAGGTGGCCATGCCTAAGAAATTGCGCACCTCTGTGGGTGTAGTAGGAGGTGTGGCAGCTTGGATGTCAGCCACTTTCTGGGGGTCCACTGAGATGCCTGTGCTGTTGAACGTGTACCCAAAAAATGAGATTTCATCCTTCAGGAATTCAAATTTTTCTTTGTGTATTGTCAGGCCTGCGTTTTCCAACCTGTTGAGTAGCATATGCAGCCTTCTCATGTGTTCTTCTTTGTTGCTGGCATGGATCAGAATTTCGTCACTGACATTTAAAACTCCTGGTATGTCTCGGATCACCTCCTGTATTGTCTGCTGGAAAACCTCAGCGGCTGACGACATTCCAAAACTCAGGCGCTTGTACTTGCGTAGTCCGATGTGGGTTGAAAATGTCGTTATGTACCGGGAATCCTGGTGCAGCTTCAGCTAGTGATAACCGGCGTTCAGGTCGACCTTAGAGAATATCTTGGACCCGGTGAGGTCTGCCACTATCTCATCCAGGGTCGGGGTGATATGACGCTCCTGCTTGATGGCTTCATTGGGTAGGTGCATGTCTATGCATATTCTGACCTTCCCAGGTTGTTTTGGCTTTTTTGTGACAACCATGGGAGAGACCCATGGCGTGGGCCCCATGACTTCCTCGATGATGCATGCTTTCTCCAGTGCCCTTAGTTCCTTTTCCACTTGGTTGCGGATGTGGAACGGCGTCCTTCTGTGTCGTACAGCTCTTGGTTGGACTGACTCATCGATGTGTAATTTGATCGATTTACCTTTCAGGCACCCTATGCCCCTGGGCCTGGTTGCGCTTTATAAATAAACCAAATACAAATACAAATACTATGCCCTTGAGTAGGTTCAGGTATTTTTCCAACACCTTCTCGACTTCTTGCGAATCATTCACTTCACAGATGAAGCTTACCAGCCCTAAGTCTTCCGCTGCGTCTCCACTCAGAAGGCATTCAATGCCTGCATTCACCACGTAGATCTTTGATTGCAGGGATCTTTCGCCATGGCTGATGGTGGTTCGGAACCTACCCACTGTGGGCAGGGGGGTCTTGCACCCGTATGTAAATAGCAGCGTGTCTGTTGCCTTCAAAGCTGGTGTGGGCATTAGTGTCTTGAACATGGTTAGCGGCATTACGTTTACGGAGGCTCCGGTATATATGGTCATCAGTACGTTTTGGTCCTGGATCGCTACCTGGGATTTTCGTCTTCTTAACTTTCTCTTTGGCGTGGTGTCTCCGTGGTTGAAGGCAGACACCAAGTACACCTTCCTCCCTTTCTTCCATTGCCCCTTCGCGGAGTCTTGTTGGAGCTGTGCTGCGTCATCTCCTTCCTCCTCAGTGGAAGAGTTTGTGGTTTCGATCCGTCGGGCGGTGGCCTGTTTTTTCTTCTTACCCCCACTCCTGTCCTGGGATGATTGTGATGTCTGTTGTTGTGCACCTGACAACCTGCATACCTTGGCATAATGGTCTTTCCTGCCACATGCACCGCATGTTGTTCCCTGAGCTGGGCAGTTGCGTCTTCCGTGGCGAGATCCTCCGCACCACCCACATTCCGTGGGCCCTGGTGTTCGGGGCTGCCATCTGGAGTTTGTGTAGTTTCCGCCGGTTTCATCCCTCGTGGGTTGGCGATTGGTGATCTGTGCCACGGTGGCCGATGTGAGGGCCGGCTGTAGCTTCTGAAGGGTCGTGCCCATATGCGCTGCCCTGGCATGTGCCAGTTCCCTCTGGCGGCCTAGTTCAAGGATTTGAGTTAAGGAAATGTCCTTCTCGCTCAGTACCATCCTTCACAGTTTTTCTGACTGGATGCCATTAGTTGCCGACGGATTTCTTTCTCAATGTCTGTGAATTCACACGATATGGCCCACTTCCGGAGTCGGGTGTGGTAGGCATCTAATGTCTCCTCTTCCGACTGGATTGTTGTACAGAATATGAATGTCTCGTAATCTGGGTTGAGTTGGGGGAGAAAATGGGCCGTTAAGGCATCCTTCGTCTGCTGGTAGACATCAAGGCTTCCGTCGATTGGTCAGCGAGTTGAAGATGCGTAACACTTCATCCCCCACATTAAGCAGTAAGTGCGACTTCATCTTCCCTGCAGTGGTAATGTCTTTACATTCCATAGCCATCTCGAACTTTTGTAGCCACAATTGCCATCTTGGGCCAACCGATGATGGGTCAGTGTATGGGTCAAAAGGATAGATGGACACTGGAGAGCCACCTTGTGGGCGGGTTTGTGGCGTGGACATCGACAGATTAAGCGGCCATTCGGGATGGCGCGCCGAGCCTGGGGGTGGACGTGTCTGTCGCCATGTTGGAGAGTCACTTGGGCACGTGTGGGGGTTGCTGTCTCACCTGGCGTGCCCCTGTGGGAGTCGTCGGCCTTCTCTGCGTGATTTCCCCATGCTGGGCGTGATTTAGTGCTCCTTCCCGTTCCAGCTACCTGTAGCCTAGGCACGGCTGCGTGGCGTGGTCAGTCCGGCGTTGTCAGCGGGCTAGTGTTGTTGTAGGAGGAATGATGTTCGCGAAAAAAAATAGAAGAAAAAAAAGATGTTTTTTTTTTTTTTTTGGGTGGGTGGGGGTTCGTGTACCCCCCCACCGTGTTTCCAAAAATTTGGCCGATGAACGAGGCCTCAATCAGCTGTTTTGGCGGCGGCACGCATGCCATCGTGTTCGTGTCCCTCGTCGCCGGTGTTATGTATCTAATCCCGTCCGAAGCGTCGGCGGGGATTGGAGTGAGGTAGGGCTGCGCAGCTCGCGCTGGAGGACAAACACACGGACACCATTGTGTAGTCAGCCTGCCCCGGAACTGCCTCTGCGGCGCGGGGGCGGGACTTTTATTGAGCGCCTTGTGTCACCGCGTAGCGAGACGCAAGGTGGATATAACACTCCCCTTGCCTTCCAGCTCCCACTACCTAACGTGACATCCCACGAGAGACATTACAAAATGTGGCCGAGAAAGATGTTCCCAACAACCAAATCCCTTAACTCAAGTGATACACAGGGACTGGTCCTCTCTTTGTGTAACTGTTATGGTTGTCTGCAACGAGTTTGCCCCGGTGGAAGTTCATTTAGTAATATTATGGGTTAAACAGGGGGAGAAGTTCCCATTCGGCCATTAAACATGTACTGAAGGAAATATATTTTTACATGCGAACGCAAAAACATTTGATAAAACTGCTTGAAATATATGGGCGTCTCCAGCTCGCTGCCCTGCTGTAGCAAATTGCATGCACATAGCAGTGGTTCACAAAGCCTGGGTGTAGACACACAGTTTTGACTACACCTTTAAAAAGTCGTCACTGAGTGAAAGTGTGCTTGTCAAAAAAGAAAGGAACTAAGGCGCAGGGAGACGTAGTGATTTTCCAATGATCACACAGTTTCTCAAATGGAAAGCTGAGATTAGAACAAAGATATCCTGGCTCTGTACGCAAAATCTTGCCCACAGTAACATATGCCTTCACAATACGGGGACCCAAATACTGGCCACGGAGATAGTTTGCATCCTTCTCATTTGTTATTAGTAAATATGTGTTCACTGTTTAATTCTTACACACGTCGTTCATTTAACCATTCTTAGTCACATGAGCACTACCCTGTGTTTAAAAATGCATTTGGAAGCTAGGCAAGTGGGCACTTTGAGAAAAATAATAGCTGGACACATTCAGAAATGCGGGTGTACTGCTTTTTGATCTCACGCTTTCAAAAAGGTATAATGCAGAAGAAAGGCTTTTCAAAGTATAAACTTGCAAGGATGGTAGAGTGAGGACCAGAAGGGTGACTGGCCTCACCAGGGAGTCAAAGACCAGGAGTGCGACAGACCAGAGGAGCAACACACAACTCACATGGGAATAGTTGCCCAGTGCACCCGTTACATGCATGATGATATGAGCCAATCCTTGATTTTCATTTTCACTTGCATGCTGTTCCAGGAATCTCGAATATAGGTGTTTGCATCTGCAGTCGTGTTTGCAATTTAGGCGTTTTTCCCTCTATCCAGGAATCTCAAATCTAGGTGTTTGCATTTGCTGTTGTGATAGAATTGTGAAGATTAGCCTTGCCTCACATCCAGATAGAATTGTGAAGATTAGCATTGCGTCACATCTAGCTAGAATTGCCTACCTCAGCAACAGCACTGCCACCGCCATATATGCCCCCACCAGAAGTACCAGCACATGCAGATATTAAGAAATGGGATTTAGAGGCAGCGTTAGCATCGGCACGAGCAGAACTAACAGACTGCAGTTAGCACATAGTGAGGTGAGGGACACTAGGCCTGCAGAGCAGGGGTCATATGGGTGGAAATCAGGAGACTGTTTGTTCAGGTTAGACAACTCAACAATACGGAATGTGTGTGTGGAGAGAGAAGGAGGGGAAGGAGACATGGATAGTTAGACAACATGACAATACAGAATGTGTGTGTGGAGAGAGTAGGAGGGGAAGGAGACCCGGATTGTTTAGGATATGAAAATATTGGATCTCGTAGGGGGAGGAAGACGGGTGGAGTATGTTCGATGATATGGAGGACGAGGGAGAACAGACGCCTGGAAAAAAAAACGGGTGGAGAGTTTGTGGGATGGCAGGTTAAGGAGCAGGTTTGTCTGGATGGCAGTAACAAGGAAAAAGGGAAGTAAGAAAAAGACTAATGGGAGAGGGGCGAAGATGCAGATGCCCCTTATACATAAGGGGCCCGGTAGGCCGCAGTATGTGCCATGGGCGCAAATGGACAAAAACAACTTAGTAAAGGCACTCCCACTGTTGACAGCCGTAGCGGGGAAGTGGATTTATGTATTTGAAAAACAAGCAGCTGGGGTCCCATTAGTGATCGGCGACATGAAAAGTTTGGTGTATCCGAGAGTGAGTTTGGGGAACGATGCATATGATGGGGCGTCGTTAACAGGGTTTGAGCACAGGTATGGGATGCACAGAGACGGGCGTTCCCTTACACCCCCGCCCTACAGTCACTGATGCAATGCAATGATGATGACGAAGACCCTGCCCAATTTATTCTTAAGGTTCAGGAGATGTGGAGAGCAGAGACGGGTGGCCCATGGGACCAATCAGTACCATTCTTCTATTTTATTGTTAAAGAGGGCCTGCCGAAGGAGGTGCAAAGGCACTAGACAAGATTGCGGGTATTGAGGCGAAGGAGTGGGCCAAGATACAGAGCATAATAATACACCATTGCTAAAAGATCAAGCAGCGTGACAAGAAACCAACCCATAGGCGTCAGGCAGAGGAACCGAAACTGGTAGAGAAAACATTTGCAAAAACGACTGTTCAAGCATCCATGTCCATTCCTGTGCAAACAGAGGTGGAAGAGAATACCCCCTCGGCTCGTGAGCGCTACCATTGCTGCGCTGTGATCCAGATGGAGGGCAGGGACAGTGGGGCGGGGTCCACTGTGCCCTGGCCTACGGTGGCAGAAAGGAGGACAACAGCGAGGAAGAGGTGGGTTCCGTGGACCAGAGGAGGGGGCTTTGTAGGAATGGGACCCAGGGAGGAAGTATAGGGCCCTCCCAGTGTTGGAACTGTTGGAAGTGGGGACACAAGAGAATATAGGAGCAGACCAGCAATGGGGTATAATTACGGCCTGCAATAACAAAACCAAGGACCCCCACAAGGACCACAGCGTCGGGGGTACCAGCAAGGGCTGGCACCAGGAATGACCCCCACACCTTATGAACAACATCGGGCCTACACTCAGTTGCCACCCAGATATCTGGCCCACCAGCACCACAACATCATCAGGTCATGCAACGGCACCCACCCCAGAACAACTCGCAGCAAGAGAGCATCGCTACACCGTTCAACCGGGTACCAAATGGGACAATTGCCCCGTTTGGAGGAGCAGCAGTAGTGGTGGGAACCCCTTTTCATTCCCCGGTGACACACATCCCAAATAGGACAGCCCACAGAGAGCTCTTGGGTGCCCAGTCCTCTCTACGAACCTCAACCCTGAAGAGGAACCCTTAGTGGGGGCGGAGATAGGAAACAAACAATTCATTTTCATGGTCGACTCAGGTGAGACAGAATCATGCATCATGGAGGGGAACTTTCCATTATCGGGCAAAACTCTTGACATGCAGGGCTTCTCTGGGGATATTTCCATGGTTCTGTACACTGAAGCGCTAGATTTAAAGGTGGGGGGAGAATGGTGTGCGCTCCCTTATTATTCTCAGAAAGTTCCCATGTCAACTTGTTTGGCAGGGACCTGCTCAGCAAGTTGAATATGACAATATCATTCACAGAACGTGGCGTTGTCTGCTCCGGCTAGGGATGTGCGCAGAGAGCAATGCTGATTATACATGCAATGGGAGGAGAAGTAGTGATCCGCGGGATCCCTGTGCACCCTGTCATGTTCATATATGGCCGTACTGTGCTTGTAGAGGCGGTGCCTCAGATTGCTAAAGAGTGTTGGCGAGTACATACAGATTTAATTTTCCGCCTAGTTGTGTCTCGGAGTTGGTGGCAGGAACAATATTGTCCCTAGATTTGCAAGGGCTGTTGGTGTTGAACAAGCGAGTGGTTGTACTAGGAACTGACAAAGATGCGTGCGAGTGGCACACAGTGCTTTGCATTGATCCAACAATACCCCTGAAAGAAGTGACAGATGCAGAATTGTTTGAGAAAAATTACAGGGATGGAGAAATAGTGCTGGAGATTTGTATCCCCTGCGAAAGTATGGTGCAGTATCGGAAGGTGCAGTGTCCCCTGATGGTGGTTGTGACTCCGCCCCATTCATTGGGGAAGACTTACAACATGTACCGGATCAGCTGTGGACCACCAATCCATACGAAGTTGGGCTGCCAAAAGATGTGACCCCAGTGTGTATAACATTAAAACCAGGAGCACTGCTACCCCGAGTAAAACAGTACCCAATACCAAAGGAAGCAGAAGAGGGAATAAGAACCGCAATGCAGGCCCTACTGATATGATAGTTTATTTATATAGCGCCTATACACAATATGTTTCAAAGCGCTTCAGTGCAAGGGAGGGAACAAGGGGAAATACGACATTCTTACAGGCCATGAACAGTAAGGATGTGAAATTAAATATCGCACTCGGCCTGACAACATTTCAGATAGTGCAAGAGCTAAGATATAGATAAGGAAGGGAGGGGGAATAGTGGGAAGGAAATGGAAACAGACAGGTGACTACCGTACTAAGCCTGACGACATTTCTGGTAGAGCCAGAGAAAAACAAAAGGTGAGGGAGAGGGGCGCAGAAAGGGAGGGGAGGAACAAAACAAGCAACTATCGTACTAGGCCTGACGACATTTCAGATAGTGCTGGAGGGGGCTGGGGGTGGAACAAAAACAAGTAAGGGGAGGGGGGAGGAGGCAGATGAGGTCGCTATCATACTAGGTCCAGGGACAATTCTGATAGAGTAAATGCATAGAAGAAAGTAAGGGGAAGAGGAGAGGAGATAGGAAAAGGGAGAAAGGGAGAGGAGGAGAGGAGATAGCAAAAGGGAGAGGAGGAGAGAACAGAGAGTATGCAGTCAAAAAGAGTGGAGAAGCAAGAGGGGAGAGTGAATACAATTTCAGAAGTCAGTAGTAACACAATGTTGCAAGCCAGGATACAAGATGAAGATGGGAACAACATGATTCAGGGCCCCCATGAGTAAAAGATGCAAAGGAAGTCCAGCATGAGAGTTGAGAAAGGGTAACGCAGCGTGAATCAATGAAGTCCATAAAAGTCAAATCCAGAATTGGCCACAAGACGGTGATGGTGAAACCAGAATGTATCAGGACAGACTCCTGCAGAAGTAGGATGGGGGGTGGAGGGGGAGCAGGGTAGAAGAATCAAGCAAAACAGGCAACACCTGAGTGCGAGAAGGGTGGGGGGCACAAGAAAACATCACAGGGGGACCAGATGGGGTGGGGATGGCCTCTGGGGACAGAGGGAGTAAACAAATATTGGTGTATGCTTACTTGCAGTCTGAGCAACGGGCCGGGCCCTGGGTCCTCCTAGTTCGAACAAGTCCAAACAGGAATTGCCCTTTTCTTTGTCTGCCCTTCCCTTCAGACGCCCGAGCGAGAGACTCCCTTGATCTAAGAGTTAAGAGCAACAAGGACGAGGTAGGGCTAAGAAGGTGGGTGGTGCATAGGCCACGTGACCTAGACCCACTTGCACCTGCTCCCCATCTGCAAAGGAAAAGAGGCTAGAGGGCTCCTTAAGTAGGGGAAAAGAGCAGCAACTAGGAGGGCACCAGGTGGGCAGTGCTTGCTATGTGGGGAAAAGAGTGGCAAACTGGAAGACAAAATGGTGGGTGGGGCTTAGGCCAGGTAACCTAGACCCACATGCACCTGCTTTCCATCTGCAAAGTAAAAGAGGTTAGAGGGCTCCTTAAGTAGGGAAAACTGTGCCTTCCACATCCCCATGCAACACAGCAGCAAATTATCCTGTCAGGAAAGCTACGGGGCAGTTGGAGGATGATCCAGGACTTGCGCCCCTAAATGATGTAGTGCAGAAACAATTTCCTGTAGTTCCTAACCCGGCAACCATTTTGTGAAGCATCCCCAAGGAGGCGACCCACTTTACAGTGGTGGATTTGAAAAACGCCTTCTTTTCAATACCACTGCACCCCAATTCACAGTACCTCACTGCCTTTACCCAGGGAGGGATGCGCTTTGAACACACTTGTTTGCCCCAAGAGTACTGTGAAAGCCAGAGCATTTTTAACAGAATACTGACCGCTGATTTAGGTAACATTCAGGTGCCCTGATTCGTTCCAATGGATTTCTCGTCACCAGTTGTCGTACCCACTCAACAGTAAGGTAGTGCACCGGCCCAGATGTATCACTGGCGGACTGCTACAGATGCTATGTGATGCTTGTGAAAGAATCCTAATATACCTGGAAAACAGCACCACAGATTCCCCGTCTTTAATGTGTATACAAGGGAGAGAAAACCTATTACATCACCCCTGCCCTGAGGAAGGCTCTAAATACTGATGCCTGTTTGGCACGCCGAAACGTGTTTTTCATGTTTTTGTTCCATTTTGTTTTGGAATAACAATGGGAACAATTTTTATGATCTCTCTTACACGTTGGCAGACAATACAAATCATGTTGATTGATTAACATCCCCCTTTAACCTATCAGGGTAATTTTTAATACACCCTGGCAGCTCTTTTTCTGAAAGAACAATTGGTTTCCTACAGAGTTCCTTTCAATTAATTTGCCAAAAATCATTCAAATTGCATTGATGATAACTTTTTTCTGTATTTTTGTAAATCATGTATATATTATGAATGCTTTGTCTTATGTCTTTTTCCTTTTTAAATTATTTTATTATATTTCTGTAAAGAAAGATTTATAAGTTTGAATATAAAATGTTTTCTGTGTATTAAATTAACCTTGCACTCTAAGGACTTCTCTTTGGTTTCCTTTATGTGACTTTTTTTCAAAGCACACTCCTCTTTTATTTTTTTGAGATAATCAAAAATAATTGACAGTAATAAGGACTTTCTGTAGCGTGGGTACTTTCTGTTTTTGTCTAAAAAACATTCAGGTGCCCAGCATGATTATCCAGTGTGTGGACAATTTGCTTGTATGTAGTGACAATGAGCAGCACTGTTGAAGGTACTCCATCACACTCCTACAACTATTGGCCAGCAAGGGGTACAAGGTAGACAAGGCAAAATTACAGTATTGCCAGCAAGAAGTGTTGTATTTGGGGAAGCTAATATCAGAAAACAGCAAAATTATTCTGCCAGACAGGGCAGCTTCTGTGCACGCCACTCCCCGGCCAAACACAGTGAAAGAAATGCAAAAGTTCTTAGGGCTATGTAACTATTACAGAGCATAGATTTTAGATTACCCAGCATACACCAGGCCGCTTTTGCAGGCACTCAAGGAAGCTCAGAAAGCAAAGAACAAGCAAGAAATGACAGCAGACATGATCAAAAAATGTGACGAGTTAAAACAGGTAATTTGCACATTCACAGTACTCGCCACCCCAGACTATGCACAGGAATTGTATTTGTTCTCACACTCTGATGGTCCCCTCATGACTGTGGTACTGACACAAAAGAGTACCATGGGCCACAAGTCATTGGTCTGCTACAGCGGCACATTAGCTTCTGTAATGCAAGGGCATTGCATGTGAACAAGCACTCGATGCAGCCACGTTTGTGATCAAAACGAGTTCCACGATCGTGATGGGGTATTCCATCACTTTGTATGTGGAGCATTCAGTATTCGCCATTTTAGAAAGGTCCAAATCTACTTTAACAACACAACGATCTTCTAAGTATGAAATTATCATCTCATGTCCAAACATCCATGTGGCTCGGTGCAAGACAGTAAATCCTGGCACCTTTCTGACCGAAATTTGCACTGACGAAGATTGAGTGATTCACAACTGTGCCACATATGAGGGGCAAGAAGAAGACATACCCAAGGCAAAGGACAGCGCAGTAACAGAGGGGAAGGTACTATTTGTAGATGGGTCAGCAATAATCGATCAGGAAACCGACCAGAGACATACAGGGGCCACAGGGGTGCGCCTTGAGGGTGGAGACTATGAGACCCTTATTATGAAAAGATTGCCAGTGCATTATTTAGTCCAAGTGGCAGAGTTCATAGCACTCATTGAGGCGCTGCGGGCATCACAGGGCTGCCACATGACTATCTATTCGGATTCGGCATACGTCACAACAACAGTGCATGCCAGTCTATCGTGCTGGAAAAGGAGGGGTTTCCGAAGGGCAGATGGTTCCCCAGTGCAGCAGGCTGCACTACTAGACCTGTTGATATCTTCATTGGCTGAGCCATTTGCAGTTGTGGTCGTCAAGTGCACGCCCACATCAATGGAATAGACGAAATTTCACTGGGACTAAATGGTGGATTACCTCCTAGTTTCCACCCGCGCTGAGTATGTGGTGACCACGCCTCCGGCTATCAACAGAACATCCCACATAATGCACAGCCCATTGCACAGCTTATCGAACTACAAGGGAAGGCACCAAATAATGAAAAAGAACTATGGCTTCAAAGGGGGTGCAAGCAATCCTCAACTGACTTATTTTGGAGACCGGAGTGCTCTGGTAAAGCATTCATGCCTCAGGAGCTACTAACACAAGCATTCAAACAACTACATTACTCCTCCCACAGCTCAAAACAACACATTGCAGCAGACATACAGGAGGACTGGTTTATACCTAATCTCCAGGAGCACCTCACCAACATGGTCATACATTGCACCACTATTTTCATTCTGAAATTGCTTCCACCATGGTGTGGGCACAAAGGAAAAATGTGCTTTCCCTGGGTTTCAAAATGTCCTTGATCAAATTGGAAGAAGATGCAAAGGCATTTCTGTCTATACCACCTCAGGACAGAGTTTCTAGCCCTGCAGTTACTCCGAATGGCAATTCCGCATTATGTTCTTATACTCCAAATGTCAATCAACAAGACTGGTCTTGGATTGAGTTGGCACTCAAATCACTGATAGGGCGCCGACAAGCACCAACTCAACCCTAACCCTCACCTGATTAAGACTTTATCATGGAATGTGTGTAGCTGGACGAACATGTATCGTTCTGTTTGTACCTCTGATAGTTTGAGGGCTTGTAGTATTCTTATGTTACATGAGACCATGTTGACCAGTCACTGTGATCTGCAGAGCTACCATACTTACTCTAGCTTGGCGGTTCGGGCAGAACCGGGCAGGCCTAGTGGGGGTTTGATCATTGCAATCGATAATTCTCTTCACCTCAGATGAGAGTTGATCTATTAAGATTATTCCCACTTGGCAGTTGCTATTTCAACTAGCTGTTCCAACATTAAGCTACTTCTGGTTAACATTTATTGGAACCCTGCTTGACAGTCCATGAAATCCTTACATTCAACATTATCCCAATTGTTTTTAGGTTGCCTTGTTGAGGGGCTCACCCACTCCATTATAGTGGGTTGGGGGTGATTTCAACTCCAACTTGTTAAGGATTCTAAAGGGGCGTCATACTCCAGACCAGGACTCATGATACTGGCCAAGGATGCAGCGCACAATTAAAACACTTTTACTTTATTTATTACGAATTCAGTTGAGAAGGCACCCAACCCGTCTCACACCCCTTTTACAAATACCCCGGGTCGCAATGGACCATGAACCAGGCCGGTGTGTAATAATACAATATTTATTTATTTTTAAATTCAAATGAAAATCCCACAAATTTGATATAGGGCAACAATCACCAGTGTGGTCATAATTACACGGTAAAATGATGGAATACACTTAGTTTGACCTTTTCGCATAAGATAAACAATACACAATTGTAAGAAAGCCAGATTGCTTTTTGATTGGACTTTTAAATGGCATCACAGTTAATCATTTCCCCTGCAACACTCCCTCAAACTCCTATTAATCAAAATTTGCGTGGATGGGGAGGTGTAGCAAGCAGTCAGGTCAGAATTTAGTTCCCTTGAAAACTGAGCAAAACAGCACACAAAATTACTAAACAGTCCTTTTAAATGTGCGGTTGAATGGAGAAGGCACAAATGTGTTTGGCTGTATCATAAAGGCAAGGAAACTCGCAAAATAAAATGCAAAGTTACTGAGCATATACATACAATTCGGAAAATCGAGTTGGGAAGGAAATGACAGTGCAGCAAAATCACACGTGGAGAAATTGCATTTGCTTATTTTCACGGGTTTAAAATGACAAAACAGCTTGAAAAATGGGCTAAAAAGACATAAGCGGAATGCGGTTTTTATGCTAAGGGACAAATGCACATCACAGGTATAATATGAAAGTTAAAGGCTAACTCTGGAGGGATGACAGAATTATATTTTTAACGGGAAAGGAAACTCGGTTTTTAAACGGAAAGAAGTTGCACAGGGAAAATTGGTTTGGAAAGGTGAATGACAAGTGCTACTACAACTATGTTTTTGTGACTAGATTATCAAGAAGAGAAACGCTACCCATGAAAAGGGTTAAGCTGCAGTCTTAAACCCCCCACACTTCTTGGAGACAGGGTTCTCGAACACATGCTTGACAGCAGTATTATACCAAAAGCATGACAAGGTAAATAAAGTAATCTCCTATGCAAGTAAGATTTTATCCTCTGTGGAGTAAAAATTCAACGATTGTGAGAAGGCACTCCTGGCAACGGTGTGGGCATTGAAAAATTACCACCCGTTCATCCAGGGGGAGCACATCATAGTGGAGACTTCACACCAGCCTTTGCAGTATCTCCAAAGTGACAGAATCTTGGCCGTAAATGTGAGTAATTCCAGAATTACTTCCTGGATTCTGTCCATGCAAGGCTTTCCTGTGGAGGTCAGATATGGCCAAAACAAGAAGAGTCCCCTCGCGCAAGGTCTGGCTGACTTGCATGATTGTGCCAGAGAAAACTGTCTTGAGGACAAAAGTCTCAAAACCCAGGACAACATGGAGGTGTACCTGAATTCCCTGCACAAAGTCTATGAAGAAGACAATTGCGAGGGAATGCCCACAGGTAATGTGGACGGGTGCTCCTACCATGTTGACAACAACGGGGAAAAGGAACTGGTGGCCAGCTTTGGGAATGCCTGGGTGAGTAATGCTCCGGAACCCTATGCTGGGTACAAAATCAGTCCACGCAGTAGTCAGGTGGCGGAGGTGATGGCAGCTCACCAGGCCATCCTCACTGCCGTCCAACAACAACTCCACGAACTGGTCATAATCACTGATTCAGATTATGTCTGGAACGGCTTTGTGGAGCACCTGATCAAATGGAAAACCAGAGGCATTCTGTGTGCTAATAAGAAACCACTTAAAACATGGCAAGCTAATACAAAATATTGATGATCTGATCACCTCTAATGGGATGACCATCTATTGGAAAAAGATTAAGGGTCATTCCAGGATAGAGGGGCCAGACAAAACTGGAAACAACCTGGCTGATCAGCTGGCCAAAACCAGAGCCCTCCAGGGGGATCTCCTTGAGATCGAGTCCCTGTTGGGGGAAATCCAGGTCACTGCTGTTACCAGGTCCAGACAAATGCTCACAATGAACTCTCAACTGCTCAGTGGAGTAAGGAGAGCCCAGATGCTGATTTAATCACGGCACAAAAAGGGGATACGATTATTGGGAAATGTTACCAACACATTGAGGACCCTGAGAACTTTCCTCTGGTGGAAACCGATTACATAGAGAAAAAGGACCTCAGGGTGTTGATGAAGTGTCCCAAAATGTTCCGAATCCAAGACGGTTTGTTGGTAAGGAGATCCATCTCTGGATGTGACCAGTGGGTGGTACCTACCTCATTCCAAGTCACGCCCATGACGCGGCCACAGCCAATCATCAGGGGTTTCACACTACTCTAAAAATCTTGCAGGAGGTTGTATACTGGCCACACATGGGGCAGGACCTCGACCAATATTTAAAGGGGGTTCTTGTGTGTGCACAATTTCAGCCAAGCTCACTCACACACTGAGCTCCCCTCCAGAAGAGGGGGATGACACTGCCTTGGTCAGATTTACAAGTAGATTTCATTGGTCCCGTGATTCACTCCTCTAGGGGGAACAAGTAAATGTTAACAGTGACATGCTTGTTCACCAAATGGGTGGAATGTCTCCCGGCCCCAAATTGCAAGGCAGAAACAGCAGTTGCCCTGATGATCTACTACATCTTCTCGTGTTTTGGCCTTCCCCAAAGGATTGAGTCAGACTGAGGAATTCACTTCACCAGTGAAGTGATGACAAAGATGTAGGAGATACTTGGGGTAAAAAGGAAACTTCATATTGCATACCGCCAATCCGCTAGTGGTGGAGTTGAGAGGTACAATAAAACCATTCTGAGCATTCTAAAAAAGTTTGTGGCAGATTCTGGGCCTAGTTGGGACATCTGATTACCGCTTGTCCTGATGGCCATCAGATCTACACCATTTTCTATGACCAAAATGTCTCCATTTGAGCTAACGACTGGATCAAAAATGGTTCTACCACAGCATCTGCTCTACAGAACACAAGAGCAGACACTGATAAACGCCTCCACAACACATGAATATGTTGAGAATCTAAGAAAATACCTTCAGCATGCTTTTGCGTCCGCTCAGCGGAATCTGGAGAAATCGGCGCAGGGGATGAAAACTCAATATGATTTAAAAACAACCAAAAGGAATACGAAGTAGGAGACAGGGCCTACTTTTACAATTTTCAATTGAACCAGACTAAGGAGCGGAAATTCCTCCCGTCTTGGTGCGGTCCTTTTGAGATTGTAGATAAAATTTCACCTGTCGCTTACAGAATCCGCATCCCCAAAGGAGAGCTGTCAGAAGAGAAATGGGTCCACATTAATCAGTTAAAGAGTTGTCACCCCAGGCAAACTTTGCAGCTGATTGAGGAGCCCAAGGAAAGTCAAATAGAGGAGACAACTGGAGACTAAGAAGCAAGAAAAATAAAAGCAGAAGGGAATAGGTAGGTCCATAGGTATATCTATCTAACAGGGAGTACTTTTCTTCATTATCATCGCAAAAATTTATCACACAACCATGGTGTAAAAGTTCCATAACTATCATTGCCTTGTTAAGTCATTTGTCTGCTGTTAATTATAAATGTGTCTTGTTCCACTGATGTCCACCTTTCCGGGAAGACAGTGAAAAAAATTCTAAAACCTGTCTTTATCTATCTCCTCTTTAGTAGTAATTCCATTCCTTCGTAGACCGATGAGGACCTCACAGTGGACCTGGAAAGGGAAGGAAGGAAATGGGGTGTTGCTCCACACTCTCCAACTGAAAGGTAGCAGGATATCTGAGCATTCCGCTCCCCGGTGAAAGGATGGCTACACCCGATGAACCCCGCTTTGCCCTACTCTCCTTCAAAAAGAAGTTCTGGGAAAGCTGTGGGGGGATCTGTGGGGGTATTTTAAGGCCTAAGGCAGACCCCCTACAATGTAACTGCATTTAGCAGTCACCAGGAAAACACAGCTATGCTGTGTTTTGTTGAGCACCTACTCTCTGGCATCACAAAACTGCATTTTAGCAGCTACAGAAATAAAGGCTGCACTTTGGGTCTCCACCCAAAGAAAAGAAATTAAATAAAGAAGGGCTCTGCACTGCAACTGTCCCCCTTTCATTATAAAACACCCTAAAGCTGTGCCCTTCATGGAAACCCACCCTGGCACTTGTGGGGCAGGCAACTTAAACACTGCAAACAAAAACGGGCCTGCATGACCCCATTCACCCTGAATGACAAAGTTATCTGCTGCTTAAAAAAATGACATGCATTCCGGATGATTTCACCCTGGTTACTTTTTCTTTTTTTTTTCCACTTTATTTTTATTGAAAATTTTCAACAAGAGATAAACAAATTCTCCCATGGAGAGCAAAAACAGGAACAAAACAAATTTCACCTAAAAGAAACTATTCCCCCCCCTCGTCTCCCACCCACACCACCCCCCCCACACCCCAGGATGTCCAGGCCTCCAAAAAACAACAGTGCAAAGAGCAATGAGCGCGGTCGAAACACAAAAACACAGTAGTACAGAAGGTCCAGCTGGTAACAGGGGCCCCACATTTTCTAAGACCTGGGGTTCTCCAAAAGTGCCACAATTTCCCCTCCCCAGAGGCCATACAAATAATCACAATGCAAATCACAATTTCAAGGCTTCACAATCTGCATTCAGAATAACCACAGTCCATTCCTGCAGAAAGGAGGGCATAGAATCATTGACCATGGCAGCAAGTTTCTCGTATGTAAAGATGGAAATAAGCTTAGTGAACCACTCCGACTTAGAAGGCGCTATAGGGCTTTTCCACTTCTGAGCCAGAGCCAATCGTCCCACCCTCAGCATGGCCCCCATCGCCTTCGAGAGGCGAAAGGCTCCATCGCCAGTGCATACAACAAGGGAGAGAGGGGACACCCCTGACGCGTACTCCGAGAAAGCGAGAAAACCCGTGACGTAGAACCATTGACCAACACCCTTGCCGAGGGACCATTGTATAGTGCAGCCACCCACTTACAAAAATTGTCCCTAAAGCCCATTTTCATCAACACTCTCCCCATGTATAGCCACTAGACCCGATCGAAGGCCTTTTCAGAGTCTACCGACAAAAGATAGGCCTCCAGATCTTGCTTCGACGACTCATACATTAAACCCAGGATTTTCCTCACATTGTCTGACCCCGAAGCCAACCTGATCACCATGAACCAGAGAGGGAAGATAACTAGAGAGCCTGTTCGCTAAGAGCTTAGCCAAAATCTTAACATCCACATTAAGCAGCAAGATGGGCCTATAGGATTGACAGTACTCTGGATCTTTCCCCTCCCTCGGCAACACCACTATGAGAGCTGACATCATAGAGGTGGGCAGAGAGCCCGAGTCCAGGGCAGCATTGAATACTTTAGCCAGAAAGGGGGCCACTGCGGAGCGAAAGATCTTGTAAAAACGGACCGTAAAGCCATCATCCCCCGGAGCCGTACCGCTCTTCAGGGAGGCAATGGTGTCCATCACCTCCTGGGAGGAGATAGGCAATTCCAACCTGGTAAGCCCCTCCACACAAAGTCGAGGGATCTGCAACGACTCCAAAAATAAGTCCACGTCGCTCCCATCCCCAGAGTATTCCGATGCGTACAGGTCCTCATAATACCGCCCAAACTCTGCTGCGATCCTGTCCTCTTGCACAACTCCTTCCCCCGTACGACCCCTAATCCGATTCACCCTTCTACTATTCCAAAGCTCCCTCAAACGCCACGCCAGAATCCGGTCCGCCTTCTCCCCCCGCTCCATATACCACTGTTTCAAAAAAGCCAACTTTATCTCCGTCTACCCCACAAGTAAGGCTGACAATTGAGCTTTAAGATTCTGAAGCTCTTCCCATTTGCCCAGAGCCATCTGCGATCTCAACTTTCCTCCCGGCTGGATGCCTGCAATTTGCTTCCTCAACTTCGCCTCCTCCCTCCCCCTCTCCCGCTTTCTTCTCGCGCCCATCTCTATAAGCACGCCCCTAATAGTGGCCTTAAACGCGTCCCACACTCCCTGGACACTCACTTCCCCTGTGTCGTTAAGAAGGAAGTATTCCCCAATAGAACCAAGTAAAGCTTCTTTAAGTTCCTTATCCAGCAAAAGACTATCGTTACACACCCACCGCGCCCTAGCCGGAATCGCCCCGGGAACCCCCACCGTGACCCAAACCAAGTCGTGATCCGACCATGGAACTGCCTCCACACCAAATCCTAAGACACTATCCCGCAATATAGAGTCCACCAGGACAAGATCAATCCTCGAGAACGCCTTGTGAACCACCGAATAAAAAGTGAACAGAGGGTCGCAGCCTTCCTTTACAACATGCACGTCTGCCAAACCCAGCATGTCATTAGTTCGCCTAAACGAAGCCGGCAACTTTCTCTGAACCCTCTGGTCAGGGCATGGGGAAAAGGACTATCCTTATCCGGAGAACCATGTTGAAGTCCCCCCCAACTATCAACGCCCCTTCGGCAAAACCCCGAATTTTCTCCCCCACTCTCTCCCAGAAAAGATCTTGCGCCTTGTTCGGAGCATAAACCCCCACCAGGGTCAACAACCGACCCTTCACCGATCCCTTAACCATTATGTAACGACCCTCTGGATCAGATTGATGGGCCTTAGGGACAAAGAGAGCCATGGGGGAGATCAAGACTGCAACACCCCTTTTCTTAGCCCTGTAAGGAGACTGGAACAACGACTGAATAGCTTTAGATCGCAACGCTGGTTCCTTTCCCTTAACCCAGTGGGTTTCCTGCACAAACAGAACATGCAACTTAAGCCTAGAAAGTTCCCTCACCACCACGGACCGTTTTGTAGGGGAGTTCAACCCCCGCACATTCAGGGACCCCACCAGCAACTTCTGCAGAGAGTCATCCATTAACCTGGCCATATAATACAGTCCCAATTGGGTAACAACCGCTCTGGAAGACCCGCCCTCCTCGCTCACCTGCACCTGAAGCAATCAAAAAGGGATCCCCAGAATCCCTACCCCTCCGAGACCAAGACAACCTTAAAAACATTCCCAGAACCACAATAACAAATTGCAAACCTCCCCTGCCCACCCTAACCCCACCCCCAACACCCTGAAACCCTCCCCCCATCCCCTTACCCCTGAGCGCCTGGGCGGACTGCAGCATCTCCCAGCCACAACACCAGGCCACCAGAAATCGCCCCCCACCAGGGCACCACCCACACCTTAAAGCAACTGACATTATGAGCCCCCCTTTCAAAAAATAACACCCCCCAAGCACCACCCCCTGAAGCTACCCCCTCCCATAAGCCTCAACCAACCCTGGGAACAAAGAATTAAACAACCAACTCAACGAACAGACACACCCCTGGTGAAGCCGACCACATTGCCCCCCAGGACCACCTCCGGGAGCCAAACCCAAAGACATAACTAAATCATGGAGGAGGCAGCTCCGGAGAGGGGGGCGCCACTTTTCTGAATTTCCTGTGCCCCCGCACTCGCCGATCGACCCGCAAATCCCGATGTGCCAGGGCGGTTCCCACCCAAATCATCCCCCCTACCCTCCACCCTCAACGGGGGGTCCCCCAACAGTTCACGGGTGACACGTTGAATGTCTGCCTCTGAAGAAAGGGAGTACTTATCACCATCCAGCTCAAAGGCAAGGGAGAAGGGATGACCCCATCTGTAACAAACCCCCTTAGCCTGCAACCACTTCGTCAGTGGGCCGCAGAGGCGCCGTCGAGCCAGGGTAAGCGCCGAGAGGTCTTGATACACCTTGATTTGGGCCCCATTCCAGTCTATAGAACCCTTTTTACGCGCTAAATCCATGATCTTGACTTTTTCAGCATAATAATGGAATTTCAGAAGGACCGTGCGGGGTTCACCCACACGCCCCCCAGCCCTATGGGCTCTATCAATGGTGGGCTCGCTGGTATTCTCACCATCAAAAAGACTGCTCACAATCGCCTTCACTCCCTTCACAATGTCTGCCTGGGACTCCCCCTCCCGCTCAGACATACCAAAAAAACGTAGGTTGGAGCGACGCTCTCTATTTTATAAATCGTCCAACTTGAGAGTGACCCTCTCCTCCCGCCTCTCAAGCTCCGCCAACCTCATGTCAAATTGTATCTCAAAAAGATCCGACGAGGACTGATTGGCCTCCAGTGCCTGAACCCGATCTTCCACATCATCCACCTTCTTATCCAAGGAGTCCAGACACCTGTTGACATCCGCTCGAAACCCTCTTATCTCCTCCAGCAGGACCGCCATGTTGCGGCTCATCAACAAGGCCTCCGACGCCTCCGCCTGAGCCCCTGCCTCCATGACAGCCTCCTTCCCCTCCTCCACCTCGACTCTCCGGAATCTTTGCAATGCCAGCACCCAGTCCATGCAGGAGGGAGCAAGAAGGCACTCCCACCAGAGAACAGCAGTCCCCTGAGAGAGACTAGGCTGAGGCCCGCGGACCGGCCGCACCGGTCTCACCACTGCACACCCTCAGCAGCTCCACCAAAGCATCCAGGGTCCTGAAACCGAAGCTCCTATGGTTCAGAGCGTCCCCACAGCACCAGCCCAACCAAGTTCTTGAAGGGAGGACCGGTCACCCCCCTCAGTCCTCCACACAGAGCGGCCACCACGCTCTCCGAACCGGCTCCAAGATGCGTGGGCCCGGCTAGCCACTTCTCCATTCAGCGCCGTGGCCCGGGATGAGCCCTCCGGCAGCACGGCACCGCTCCTGCACAGTGCAGCAGGAGGGCGCGACAGGCCCCACAAGCCCGCTGCTCACACCCCGAATAGATCCTCAAGCCACGCCGCAGACGATTGGGCCAAGGCACCGCACCAGCCCCTCCACCAGGTGACTGCTCCAAGGGGGGGTAAAACGGTAAAACTCTTTGCAGGGCTCAGCAGCCCGCTCCCTCACAGACAGCACTCACTCCCCAGAGGTGCAGGGAGCCCATATTCATTCAGGCCCCTCGACGCCCTGCCGCAGGGCCCCCTCTTCCACCTCTGCCAACCTTCAAAAGAGCGGGGAAAGGGGCCACCCTCCGGAGGAGAGGGATCACCGACACCGGAGGCGCCGCCAAACCTTCTCGCCAGCAGACCACAAGTGCCCTCCAGCTGGGTTCCAGCGTCGGCCGGGGCTCACCAGCACAGCACCATCCGCCGAGGACTGCCCACCACTGCCACTCGCCCCAGACCCAGACAAGGCGGTCACGACCACAGGGCACTCCCGCTGCCGAACCGGCGAGTGCTCAGGCAACGGCTCCTCCCACCGCCAGCGCTGCCAACAGACTACGAGGGCTGGATCCCTCGGAGCGCCGCAACCAGAGGTCCAAAGCAGACCCAGAGGAATGAAGGGGCCCGCACCACCAGCCCTCGGCACCCGGCTCCGAGGAGGGGGGCGGCCGCCGCGGAAGATCGCGAACGCGGGAAGGCCCGCAACCCCTCCCCCACCGGGACGACTTCTCCGTCACCACGGAACTGCCGTCAGGAAGCGGGCCACACTCCGCGTCCCCGGCCCGTGAGGCGAGCCTCGCTCTCCGCTGTCCCGGCTCCACCAGCAACCAGGATTGCACTCACGGAGTGCCTGGGGGGTCTGCACAAAGCCTGGGGGGGTCAAATCTCCTCTCCAGGGGAAATACGAGGGGCTCAGACTCCTTTTTCCGTGCCCTGGGGAAGAGCTCGACAGAGATGCTTCAGCACATCTCGACGCCCCCTGGTGGTCTCCCTGGTTACTTTTTAATTTTAAAACAGCCCAAAATACGTTCTGTGCAACCAAGCCCTGCCTATGTTTTGCCTCTGAATGCCAAGAAACCAGATAAGCCCTGTGGAACAGCAGTGTTTTCATCTGCTCAAGTCTGTGAAAAGAAGAAGTTACCTTGCCACCGCACGGCTAGCTTTTTGCTTTGAAACAAAGAAACACGTGTGAAATTCTTCAAAGAAGCTTTCTTTCTCCTTTGCTATGTGTCGGTTTCACATAACTCATTTGCCACGCATATTCCTGTAGAGGAGAAATGGACTAGAGCTTTGAGAGGCTTATTAGAAAGTAAATGCCCAAAGAAAATGTGCACTAAGGATTTATGCAATGGACTACAAGGATGGGAAAGAGTGGCGCTAACACCTGGAAATCAAGGAACAGGATACACAGAGGGTTCTGACCATTTTAAACAGTTACTAGTGTACTTATGGGATTACTTATAGGGTTGAACAAATGGCAGGGTATCAGAATGGGATATGCTACATTTTACTATGGGGTATGGGTTATACTTACAATAAGCACTTGAATTGGGTATTTTGGACTGCCAACCGGGTATCTGAACAGCGGGACAAGGATCTGTTCATGGCACAGCGGCAGCTTTCCTGTTGGGACATAGCGAGGCAACTGTGGTCTGGTCTCAATGGACAGCGGGGAATCAGCTGGATAAAGCAGGTAGCAGGGCAAGCAGGAAGTGCTGGATAATCCCAATTAGGATTCAGCAACATTTCCCCTTTCTCCCTGAATTACTGGGATTTCTGTGGGGTTTAGTTCTGAAGAGTGGTTCTGCCTGGATAGGAGGGTCTGGATCATCTATCCCTGTCCTGGCAGTGGAATCTGGAATCTTGCAGGGTGAGTATGGAATGTCTGGACCTCTGGATGTGCGGGAGCTGGAAATCAGAAGAGTTTCTCGAGCTCCCTGAGCCTCCACCTTATATAAGGAGGATGACATCACAGGATTGTACTATGGGGGCAGACTTTGGCTGGACATGCCTCTAACAATTGGATTGGTCAGCTGTGGCTGTCACCGCCTTCCTGTCAGTCGGTTGGACTTCAGGGACATGACATCAGTTTTATGATGAGTGCTTTCCAATGTACACGGCCATCCCACAGTTACATTTGCCAAAATCAGTTATGACACAAAATGCACATTTTTACAGTTGTGGTGCTTTTGAAAATCACATAGGCAGATTCCATATTTTACACTGAACCTGTCATTCCAACTCCCAAAGTTCTACGATGTTGTTTAGTCCTTCTAATAACCTTTTTCAATTTTTGGTGGGAAATATTTCCCCTAAAAATCTACAAATAGGTACGCTGAAGCATATTAATGTGGGTCATATTTGCATCCAACTGTCATAACCGTGCCATTTATAATTTTCCCAGAAATGTCCCTTTTCTGGCGTTTGCGTCCACAACATGTCTGAAAGGTCTACATCGTCTTGTTTTAAAGGCGTTAAATTTACATTCAAACTGTCAAAATTTCACATTACTGAGTTTTCAAGTTACAAAAATAAAAGTTTTAAGAAGAAAAGTCTTTAGAACCAAGTGGGCTGGCTTTGTCCCCAAGGTGGGCAGTCTTTCAACCCCCCAAGCCAAATGTCTTTATCTGGCCCACTGGCACAGATGTTGTCATGATTACTTCTTTGAAGTCTTTCAGTTGAAGCTGAGGAGAGTAGGAATTCTCACCTCAGTGGCAGGGCTGCCCATTGTCTTTGGGCTGCAGAATGCCACCCAGTCTGATGAGGTTGTGAATTTCCCCAGTATGACCCTTTCAGAGTTTGTGAAGGAAATGCCATCCTTGCAAAATTGGTTTTGACAAAAATTCCTGGTCCTAGCTGGGAGGGTTATGTCTTTTGGGGGGAAAATGCAGCATAGCACCATGTACACATTTTTGCAGCTTTTCTCCCGATAATGTACAATTGTGTTCCTGTGAGAGCTACAGTATTATTGTCCTTTTACTTTCAAGGAGCAGATTTTTTATTTGACAAAAACAAAATGTACTTGTGCATTTATTCCAGTACATGTTTAGATTCCCAATGCAGAGCTGCAGTGCACATTTTCTTTGGACATTTACTTTCTATTAAGCCTCTCAACGCTCGGGTCCATTTCTCCTCTACAGGAATATGCTTGGCAAATGAGTTATGTGAAACTAACACATAGCAAAGGAGAAAGAAAGCTTCTTTGAAGAATTTTGCATGTGTTACTTTATTTCAAAGCAAAATGCTAGCCGTGCAGCGGCAAGGTAACTTCTTTTTTTCATAGACTTGAGCAGATGAAAACACTGCTGTTCCACAGGGCTTCTCTGGTTTCTTGGCATTCAGAGGCAAAACACAGGCAGGGCTAGGTTGCATAGAACACATTTTGGGCTGTTGTAAAACGAAAAAGTAACCAGGGTGAAATCATCCGGAATGCATGTCATTTTTTTAAGCAGCACATAACTTTGTCATTCAGGGTGAATTGGGACATGCAGGCCCGTTTTTGTTTGCAGTGTTTAAGTTGCCTGCCCCACAAGTGCCAGGGTAGGTTTCCATGAAGGGCATAGCTTTAGGGTGTTTTATAATGAAAGGGGGACAGTTGCAGTGCAGAGTCCTTCTTTATTTAATTTCTTTTCTTTCGGTGAAGACACAAAGTGCAGCCTTTATTTCTGTAGCTGCTAAAATACAGTTTTGTTATGCCAGAGAGTAGGTGCTCAACAAAACACAGCGCAGCCGTGTTTACCTGGTGACTGCTAAATGCAGTTTCCTTGTAAGGGGTCTGCCTTAGGCCTTAAAATACCCCACAAACTGCTGAGGGTAGTGTACTCAATTCGGCCAATGCAGTCTTTGGCTCCTCACATAACAGCTGTTCGAGCAGTGGCGATTTGGATTTATGTATAACTAGTTATTATTTCTCCTGCACTGTCTATCGTTAGCTGAGTTTCCTAACTATATATAACATAGGGGTTCCCAGCACTCTCAGATTGATTTCATATATATGTCCACAAGGATTAAACTACCGTTGGGTTCATGTAAATTAGTTGACTTTAGCGTTGGAGACCATATGGCTTTGGTCTTTTCGGTTGATATACCTCATAGTGCACATGATTCCTTCCTACCTGCAGTCTTGATCTCCTTGGAGGAAGGAGATTGGAGACTCAGATGGGATAATAAGCTCTGTCATAAGTTCATATGTTCTATGCTTGAAGTGACAGATGCAATGCACTACTAATGCAGATTTGCTTTATGATTTCTCCAGGCTTGTTGGTGTTTGCATGCAGCGTATGATTGATACTCAAAAAGTCTACTCTAAGAAAAATCGGACCCATCACTTCAATCGCTAAGTCAAAACGGGCACTTAGAAGTTATTTGAAACATCTGGCCTCAATTTGTTTAAACGTGACTGATTGTCTAAAGGCCAAAAATTACTCTGTCAATGGCATAGAATCTTAGTCAAATCACACAAAATTGTACTCCAGACAAAGGATAATCAGACTATGTTATATCAATTCACTCAGGCAAACGTCAGACAGTTCTGGGGTATCATTAATAATACTATAGGAGGAAGGGCCTTTGAAAATGAATGTCCAATTGCTGAGGATAGGTGCGTCAACTTTTGTACGGCCATATTTTACCAACAGGGACCCAAGATTGATCTTTATGATCCTATCTTGGGTCAGTCCATAGTTGGTTAGTACCCATGGGATACTGAGGACATTGAGTGGGCAATTCAAAGATTGAAACCGTCTAGAGTCCCTGGCCCTGGCGGGATTCCACCTTGTGTTATCAAAGAAGCCTCCCAACTCTGGATCCCTTATCTTAAGGTACTATTTGATCACATATTTTCAACTCGCACAATTCCCCAGTCATGGTCTCAATCTGTTGTTATTCCAGTGTGTAAAAAGGGCAATGCCACAGCACCAGACAACTACAGGCCAATCGCGTTAACTGATTCTAGCAGTAAGGTCTTTTCCATTCTACTTCTTAGAGACATTAATTTGGTTCTAGCTCGGTCACCTATTGTAATGATTTTGCACTAACCTGTCTCGTGCAGCAGTTTACGAGGCAATTGGGGAGTCCCCTGAGGACCCTAACACCTCCCTCCTCCCTAATTAGGGAACCGAAGGGGTGTGCAAGGGATCCCAGGGAAACCCTCCTGGGGGAAAAAACCCTGCTGGAACGGATGAGAAGCTGGATGTCTCCGCTGGCCGCTGCTCCTCACGAATTGCGGGATTAACCGGGTCTGGTCACTGTACCTCGGTGAAGTCCTGATTGAAAATAAGTGAACGAGAGTTGAGAGAAGGAACTAGGTTCAAGAGGAATCAATATCTTGATTGGGTAAGTACCTATGTTGTCTGGAAGATGGGAACTATCTGTGGGCGGCGGAACAGGAAGGCTAGGCAGAATGGTAAGGGTAGCGTCTGTAGAGAGTAGCAACGCTCTGGGCTTCGGCTCTGCTGGACCATATCCGGAATCCATGAGAAAACGCAATGACGTCAGAGGACATCTGACTCGCGAACGTGAAAACACTGCACCGTAACCCAGAGGAGGAGAGGCCATCTTGGAAGAGGGAAAAGCGGCGAGTGCCCGCAATCTCCAGCGTTGCCACAGGGAACGCCGGTGCCAGCTAGCCGTGACAGTATGCCCCCTTCCGAGGGCAACACCACCAGGTTTGCCCGGATGATACTTGTGAAAACGGCGAACCAGTAAGGGGGCGTGAACTGACGAAGCCGGTTCCCACGTACGGTCGGCTACCGAGTAACCCTTCCAGTGGATCAAATATTGAAGTCGACCGCGATGATAACGGGAATCACAAATGCCCGAGACTTCGAACTCCGGACCTTCCGTAGTAGCCACTGGAGGCGGGTCGGACCTTGTAGACCGGCCAAAGCGATCCGATATGTGAAGTTTGAGTTGCGAAACATGAAAAACTGGGTAAATCCTGGACCAAGAAGGTGGGAGCCGCAACTCAAAAGCCAAAGGGCCTTTAGCTCTTAAAACTGTAAAAGGTCCAAAATATTTCGGAGACAATTTAGAGGGAACCAGATGTCTGGGCAGAAACTTCGCTGAGAGCCAGACCAAACTCCCCGGAACAATCACAGGAGCCGATGAACGATGCAAGTCAGCAAAACGTTTAGAATGCTCTTGAGCTTCTAGTAATGCAGTTCTAGCCAAAAGATGACCCTGTTGAATATCGCCCATTAGGGCGTCCACATCTGGAAAGGCCGAAGCCCTGAGAAGAGACGATGAATAGCAAGAAGGATCGTACCCATAGGTACAATGAAAGGGACTGGTCTTGATAGATGCATGAGGAGCATTATTGTAGGCAAACTCTGCCAAGGGTAACAACTCCTTCCAATTGTCCTGTGCCGCTGATACAAAACAGCGCAGATACGTCTCCAGAGTCTGATTTAAACGTTCCGTCTGCCCATTAGTCTGAGGATGGTATCCCGAACTCAAGGCTCTCTTTATGCCTAAAGCAGAGCAGACCTGTTGCCAATATCGTGAAATATATTGGGAACCTCGATCTGACACTATGCTGTCAGGAAGACCATGCCGGGAAAAGATGGAGTCTATGAACTGTCTTGCCATCTGTGGTACTGTTGGTACTGAGGGTAGGGATTGGAAATGAGCCAATTTGGTGAAATAATCCACTGTCACCATAATGGTTGTATGACCTTCAGACACAGGTAAGTCAACTATAAAATCTGTGGAAATCAATTGCCAAGGACGAGTAGGTATTTGGACTAGAGCCAGCTTTCCCAATGGTTTACTGCGAGGAACCTTGACTTGCAAACAGACTACACAGGAAGAGACGTAATCAGACACGTCCCTTCTTAAGGTTTCCCACCAAAAATGTCTCAGTATGAGTTCTTGGGTACTGGCTATTCCACGATGTCCAGCCACCATAGAATCGTGGCACATGTGCATGACCTCCGTTCGGAGCTGGAGTGAGGGAATGTACACCAGATGACCCCGGTAGAAGCATCCGTCTTCGAGACTTAGTCCCCATTTGTCTGCCTGACCTCTAATGGAGTCCATTAAGACTAGAGTTTGGGCTGCTACAGAGTGAAGAAAGTCCTGAACCATAGATATGAACGTAGCATGAGGAAACAATCTCTCGGTCTGAAAACCAGATTTGCAATCAGGATCTCTACGTGATAGAGCATCCGCTTGAAGATTGATTTTACCAGGAATAATAGTGAAAGTGATATTGTAGGGAGAGAAAAAGTGGGCCCATCTTGCTTGCCGGCTGTTACGTGTCTCCGCGTACTGTAAACTCTTGAGATTCTGGTGGTCGGTGCGGACCTCAATGGGATGTTGGGAACCCAACAGGAGATGTCTCCATTCCTGGAAGGCCCGTTTTATAGCCAGCAACTCTTTCTCTAACACTGTGTAATTGATCTCAGAGGGAGAAAAAGTCTTGGACAGAAAAGCCACAGGGTGTTCTGATCCTTGAGTAAAAGCTTGTTTAAGCACCGCACCCAATGCAAAATGGGAGGCATCAGTTTCTACTATAAACGGTAAGTTTTGATCCGGGATTCGTAAGAGAGGAGCAGAAGTAAAGAGTGTCTTTAAAGTATCAAAGGCTGACTGGGCGTCCTCTGTCCAACAAAAGGGCTTTCCTTTCTTGAGTAGTCTTGTAAGGGGCAGAACGATTGATGAGAATCCAGCTATAAATTTCCTATAGAAATTCGAAAACCCCAGAAATCTCTGTAGTTCCTTGACAGAACTAGGGGAGGACCATTCCAGAATAGCGGTCACCTTACGAGGATCCATGGATATTCCAGTAGGGGACAAAATGAACCCCAGGTAAGTGACTGTAGTCTGATGGAAAATACACTTTTCGGGCTTGCAATAGAGGTGGTTACTCCGTAATCGGTGTAATACCTGACATACGTGTCGGTGATGTTCTTTTGGATTCCTGGAAAATACCAATATGTCGTCAAGGTACACCACTACTGTATGAAGAAGGAGGTCTGAGAATATATGATCAATGAACCTTTGAAACACTGCCGGGGCATTCGCGAGTCCGAAGGGCATTACTCGGTATTTGAAATGTCCAAAAGGGGTTCGAAATGCGGTCTTCCACTCATCCCCTTCCTTAATTCTAATGAGGTGATATGCCCCTCTGAGGTCCAACTTTGTGTAAATAGTTGCCCCTTTTACTGCTTCTAGGATGTCCAGTATCAAAGGCATCGGGTATCGATCGGGAATCGTGATCTTGTTAAGTCCCCTATAATCAATGCACGGACGTAATTCATCTGTGTCCTTCTTAGCTATGAAGAATAACGATGCGCCTGCAGGGGAAGTCGATTCCGTAATCAAACCGTTTCTGAGGTGGGTATCCAAATACTGCCGTAGGACTAACTTTTCCTTCTCGGAAAGGATGTACATCTTTCCAAAGGGGAGTGGTTGAGAGGAGTCTAGCCGGATGCAACAATCATCACTCCGATGAGGCGGAAGTTCAGAAAATTGGGAAGAGGAGAAAATGTCCTGAAACTCTTCGTATTCAGGAGGAACAAGAGTAAGTAAGTCTACGATCCTTTGAGAGGCCACAGGGTTCGATGAAGGAGCACAAAATCCCACTGACCCTTCAGTAAGACAGTGTCGGGTACAATATTCTGATCCCAAAAAAATTGAACCGGCTGCCCAATTTATGTATGGGTTATGTAGTTTTAACCAGGGCAAGCCCAGAATGACAGGGTAGTGAGCTGCTTTTATTATATCAAATACGGCTTCCTCCCTATGTGAACCAAGGAGCATCGTCAAAGTGTGAGTCTGTTCTCGGATAGGTCCCGATATTAGTGGGGTTCCGTCTACGCCCTCAACTGGTATCGCGATAGCTTTGGGAGTACGGGGAATATTCAGTTTCCTTGCCCAAAAATCGTCCATGAACAAACCAGCTGCTCCACAGTCGACCAAGGCTGGGACAGAAACAATGTTTTCATCTGGCAAAGAAAAAGATACACGCAAGACTACCATGTCCAGCGAAGGAGACAACTTTGTAGGAGATTGGGAACCGGTATCAGTTACCCCGACCGTAGGTCCCCTTACGGTTGAGGTCTGGCGTTTCCCGAACGAAATGGTTTTCTGAGAGGAGCGACTGGGCACTCGTGCACAATATGGTCAGAAGAACCACAATACATACAGAGTCCTCGGGATCTTCTACGGGCGCGTTCCTCTTGAGTCAGAGGACCCCGTGTGGTGCCTAACTGCATAGGTTCGTCTGCAGTAACTGTTTTGGAGAAGGATACTAATTCAGGCGCAGGGCGATGGCTTCTCCCTTTCCTCTTCTCTGCGTGCCTTTCTTGCAGTCTATAGTCCAGCTGCATAGTCAATGAGACAAGTTCAGCTAAGGTGTTTGGTCTCGGAACTCGAGCCAATTCATCCTTCAACTCCTCGTTAACCCCTCTCCTAAATAATGTTATAAGTGCATCATCAGCCCAGGATGTGCCTAGGGCCATTTGTTTAAAGCGGGTAACATATTCTAAGACTCCTAAAGATCCTTGCTTGAAATCTAGGAGTTTCTCTTGAGAGGAGACATTATATTCTCTCCGTGAAAACATAGCTTTTAGACTTGCCGTAAAAGCAGGCACCGAATCCAATATGGCATTATTGGAAGTGACAATAGGGGTGGCCCATGCCAGCGCGGGGCCCGTGAGATGAGTAATCATGTATCCCACTCTATCTCTGTCTGAGGGAAAGAATGACGTCTTAAAGGCAAATTGCACCGTACAAGCATCCAAGAATTCCCTTAAAGAATGCGGGTTTCCGTCATATTTCCCGCCTGGCAGAGGACCAGGAGGAATTTCTGAACTAGTGGGGGCTTTATTTAGCATTTGCTGTTTAAGGATTGCATTTTCATGCTTCAAGGCTTGTACCTCGTGGGACAATCCTTGTACTGCGGTCGTCAACTGCTGCACTTGATCTAAGGCAGCTTGCAAAGTTGCCATGATGTATATATATGTATTCCTCTTTTTTGGGCGTCGCTAGCTGTAATGATTTTGCACTAACCTGTCTCGTGCAGCAGTTTACGAGGCAATTGGGGAGTCCCCTGAGGACCCTAACACCTCCCTCCTCCCTAATTAGGGAACCGAAGGGGTGTGCAAGGGATCCCAGGGAAACCCTCCTGGGGGAAAAAACCCTGCTGGAACGGATGAGAAGCTGGATGTCTCCGCTGGCCGCTGCTCCTCACGAATTGCGGGATTAACCGGGTCTGGTCACTGTACCTCGGTGAAGTCCTGATTGAAAATAAGTGAACGAGAGTTGAGAGAAGGAACTAGGTTCAAGAGGAATCAATATCTTGATTGGGTAAGTACCTATGTTGTCTGGAAGATGGGAACTATCTGTGGGCGGCGGAACAGGAAGGCTAGGCAGAATGGTAAGGGTAGCGTCTGTAGAGAGTAGCGACGCTCTGGGCTTCGGCTCTGCTGGACCATATCCGGAATCCATGAGAAAACGCGATGACGTCAGAGGACATCTGACTTGCGAACGTGAAAACACTGCACCGTAACCCAGAGGAGGAGAGGCCATCTTGGAAGAGGGAAAAGCGGCGAGTGCCCGCAATCTCCAGCGTTGCCACAGGGAACGCCGGTGCCAGCTAGCCGTGACACCTATCTTGTCTCGGTATCAAGTAGGCTTTAGGCAAAGTATGGGTACCGCCTTTAATGGCACTGTTATGGTGCATCTTTTACATAATGTGAAAAACCGTGGCACAGGGTCTGTCTATATGGCATATTTGGACATGTCCACAGCCTTCGACTGTGTATTGCGTGAACTTCTTTGGGCCAAAATGATCAAGTTGGGAGTTCCTCTGAATATGGTTCAACTCATTGCCCTACTGCATAAAAACACCCCAATCAGAATGGGCCTCATTACAACTCAGGCGTTAAGGGTTAACGCCACCGTTAACCCTTAACGCCTGATTCTGATTTTAACGCCTGCTTTTAGCAGGCGTTAAAATCCATGGCGCTAACCTGCCATGGTGCTAATTACGCCGCCGTAATTTACGGCGGCGTAATTAGCGCCTTCCCCACTCCCATTATGCCCTATGGGGCAAAAATGGGAATGGGGAAGGGAAAATGGGAAATGGGGATTTACCGCCCCACTCACCTTGGAATGGGGCTGTAAATCCGCCATCCACCATGGTGTAAATGGAGTTTACACCATGGTGGTAAAGTTGGTGCACTTAGCACCAAGGTTGTAATGAGGAATGTGTCTAACCAGCAATGGTGCCCTCTGTAGACCTATTCCAACTCTAGTAGGAGTCAAACAATGGTGCACTCTGGCTCCCACTCTCTTTAATCTGTATTTTAGTGACATTGAGAGGTTGTGGTGTAGGAGTGACATGTCATGGTGTGTGCTCTGAAACCCCTGGAACTGTTGGGCCCACCCCAGTCCCTGTCACCCAGAAGGACTTGTCAGGCCCCAAGGGAGTGCCCCAGAGCCTCATCGACTCAGTCCTGGCACCAGGCTCATGAAATGGGCTGAACTTATGGAACTACTTAATCTGCCTAGTGAGGCTGAGCCTTCTGTATATCCAGGGTGTGGCAGAGGGACTACTTTTCCTGAGAGACAGGGTGTGGTAAAGGGACTACTTTACCTGGAACTACTTGCAAGGCTATTTAAGCCACACCCTGCAGGCAGAACACATGTTGCGTTATTCTGCACTCCTGCAGCGTAACGCTCACCGTGTCTGCTCTGTCGTCGAGTTTCTACAGCCACGCCCGTCTGAGATTTCCATCCATCGGTGCCTGGAAGAAGAAAAGGAGAAGAACAGGTGTTACTACAGCGACAAAGGCCTTACCTGCAATTCCGTCCATCGGTCTCGTCTCCAGCTGGTCTTCTGAACGCTGCCCTTGTTGGGAAAGGACTTCCGTGCAGGCATCCAATACTCACCCGGGATTCTGCATTCCTCCGGGTTACTTCGGAGCGGTTCTTCCATTCTTCATCCCGGGGCCGCTCCACGCCTGCAATAAGGGAACAGAAAACAGCAGGTTAGTCGCGCACAATACAAAAATGAACAATTGTTCAGCCATCCAGCGCCACTCATCCGCGCTAATGCTCACCTTGAGGCAACCAGTTTGGCATCCTAGAAGAGTCAATTCTTCTTCTAAACCTCCGTACGAAACCGCATCTGCAAGAAAGACAAAACACGTTTAAACTTTGGGACAATAAGACTTTGAGCATCTATACCAAGCTGTCATTGGGAAAGAGACTTACCTGATTAATCCAAGCATTCCCGAAGCACAGCAACAGCCACTCAGGAACAGTGAAGTAACTGTGCCCAGAGAAAGACTGAGACTACTGCGCCCCTGCTGAAGGTCAAGCAGGACAGAGAGCCAACCTCACCAAACTCAAAGGTGAGCAGGAGAGGAGTCGGGCATCAGGAGGTTGCAAGAAGTGGGACCAATCCAACCCACTCATTAGCTAACATCTTGTTTCAACATTGCAGGCTAATGCCTCCTGGGAGGATAACAGGGAGAGGACACCATCATACCATCAAAACTATACCAGTACATATATCGGTCATACAACTACGTGCTATGCCCCCATGGAGACCAGGTGAGCATGACATGACATTTATCCTGCCAGGCTGGGTACTCTTAGGGCCTCATTACAACCTTGGTGCTAAGTGCACCAACTTTACCACCATGGTGTAAACTCTGTTTACACCATGGTGGATGGCGGATTTACCGCCCCATTCCAAGGTGAGTGGGGCGGTAAATCCCCATTTCCCATTTTCCCTTCCCCATTCCCATTTTTGCCCCATAGGGCATAATGGGAGTGGGGAAGGCGCTAATTACGCCGCCGTAAATTACGGCGGCGTAATTAGCACATGGCAGGTTAGCGCCATGGATTTTAACGCCTGCTAAAAGCAGGCGTTAAAATCAGAATCAGGCGTTAAGGTTTAACGGTGGCGTTAACCCTTAACGCCTGAGTTGTAATGAGGCCCTTAGACTTAATTGGCTCTCATTTACGGATGATCTAATTCTTTTTGACCATACCCCAATTGACCTCCAACGCAAATTGGACATCTTTATGCAATTTGCTGTTAAACATAATCTTAAGGCCAACGGGTCAAAGTCAAAGATCATTGTTTTTTTCTAAACAAAAACAGCCCAAAACGATGTTATTGATTTGGGAGGTGAACCGATTGAACTAGTTTCGTCGATCAGATATTTAGGTTACAACCTTACTAATTCATCTTCTTTTAGTATGTGGCAACATTCACTCCCTTAATTCCACATATAAAGTGTTTACTTCACAAAGTCTGCAGCTTCTCGATTTTGCCCGCCATACGATACTATTTAATGAAAATTGAACCTGTGTTTTTTTATGGTTTGGATCACTCGCTTCTGGATTTGGGGGACTTTTTGATTAAGCTGCAGGCCTAACTGTGGAAAGAGGTTTTGTCTCTTGCAATGCCCATTCAAATTTGGTAATCTGGCATGAGTTGGCTCTTACCTCACTTAATGCTAGATACCAATGAAGACAACTGCTCAGTTATTCAAAATTTCTCAAACCTGTACAAAACTCACATTATGCTGAGCTAAATACTCTTATGAAGGAAAAGCAGATCCCTTCCATTAACAATTACGTGGGAACGATGACAGACTTGCTTGATTCAATAGCGTTGAATGATGAAGAATTACTCAATCGCCCAGGGGGAACGAAACAAAAACGTTTTAGGTATGATTGGATTTGTACCCTCGATGCTATTCATACATATTGCACATATATGGATAGCTCCGCGGATGCATTTGGATAGAGCTGGAGCTCTCCTCGCCGCCCTGTGTGCTGCCGGAGCAGTACGGAGGCTTCTGCATGGCAAGGGAAGCCCCAGGGCTTAATTGATCTTTCAGCACGATACTGCATTTAAATCTGCCATTCACAGCGTAAATACCCAGTATCGGGTGCGCTGCCACATAACATATTCATTGCAATATTTGTGATACAGCATATAAAATATGTTGGCCAGCAACCATTGTGTTGTGAAACACATACAGAAAGCCTACGATGACCTTCAAACATGGCCGCCTGATTTGATTGCACCGAGCAGTCTCTTTGAAAACAGCAGCCCCCACCGATTGGCTACCATATCCTATTTACAGCAAACCACAGGACCGGTAGGCGGAAGCCGGCCCCTAATTGAAAGGCCCTGTGTGCAAGGCTCCTGCCCGAGCCTGTCGGAGCACAGCAGAGCGGCCCCATACGCTGATGCCCAAACATCTGATCTACTGGCACCTCATCAAGTAAGTCATACCTCTAAGAAAATAGCCCCCCAGTTAAATCGTCTTACTACAAATAAGTGCTGACACAAAGAATGTTTGTGTTGTACTGTGCTCCCCTTGTCAAACGTACTGAACAAACGTGTACATTTGTACAACCAACAGCTTAATTCTGGTCCTTATCTCCCAATGTATCTACGTTTCCGAATACGTTACTATACACTACCTATACAATGTACACAGACCTTTGAACCACCTACAAACATCACCACCTTGGCCATGACCACAGAACCTGATTACGATTCTTACCCCCAGGAAAATACGTCACTGCACCGCACTTGCACTGTGACTCTCAGTAGAAATACGGACCACTGAACAATGCTCTGCCTGTTATCTGTGTATTGTCATTCCACAAACTAAAGATATATGCATACTGCGACTGTCCATAGAAAAAGTAATTGTTCGCACCTGCTCTGTTTCTGTTGCTGTTACACTTGGTTCCACTCCCAGCAACACGGTACCTTGGTATATGCCTTTACATCGCGTTCAGGTACTCGCTATTTATGCATTTGGCACGTAATGTGACTTACTATTGAAACAGGCACATGCCTGGTCCTGCTAATGCATGATATGCATTTGGTGCGTACTGCGACCTACTATTGAAACAGGCGCATGCCTGCTCCTGTCTATGTATTGTATGATATGCATTAGGCGTGTACTGTGGCCTACTAGTGAAACAGGCGCATGCCTGGTCCTGCTAATTTAGGTATTGTATGACGTGTATTGGGTGCTCATTGTTACATGCCATTGAAACACCAAATGTCTGTATCTTGCTCAGCCTGTTGTTTATGCACCTTTTTCCACCCCTAGTAATACTGTACACTAGCATATGCCTTTCCAGCTCATTTACGTACTATAGAAATACCAACTAAGTGCCTATGCCTGGTCCTGTTGACTGCGCTCTGTATGGAAATAGGGCCGTCCCTAGTCTATGCTAATATGAATCTTTTGTGATATTACGGGCATCACTTGCATGCGTTCCTTTATCCATACCTGCTCCTGTCCAGCCTAATGCAGTGGTCAATAATGCTTGTAACTCAAACATCCTAATCAGTATTGCTAGGCTCCAACATGTCACTATTAGTACTCTTGGTTGCGCCACTATTCCAAAATAGAGGCTAGCACAGACAGGCTATTCCATAAAATGGAAAGACATAGGGCCTCATTACGACCCAGGCGGTAAGTTACCGCCTGGGCCGTGACTTTACCACCATGGCGTAAACTACGTTTACGCCATGGTGGTTGGCGGACTTACCGCCCCATTCCGACCTTGGCGGGGCGGTAAGTCCCCAATCCCCATTTACCCTTCCCCATTCCCATTTTTGCCCCATAGGGCATAATGGGAGTGGGGAAGGCGTTAATTACGCCACCGTAAATTACGGTGGCGTAATTAACTCCATGGTCCCTTAGCGCCATGGATTTTAACACCTGCTAAAAGCAGGTGTTAAAAGCACCATGGCGCTAGGGGACCTCGTAATTGGCGGTAAGGGGTCGGCGCAGCTAACGCTGGCGTTAACCCCTTTCCGCCAGGGTCGTAATGAGGCCCATAGCCTTTTGCCTAAGGTTTCACACCACATGACCTTTACACACCCAACGCGCATAGGCTAACACTAACCATGTCTCCTCTACTACCACAAACACACACCATCCACAAGTTTCCTCCCTACACTAAAACACGCTAATCCTACAGTCAAACTAAAGAAAGGGACGCTACCTGATACTTACTGCCCACTCACCGCTATTCAATGGATTCTGCAATATGCCAAGCGGCCCACTCCTAACCAACCATTTCCAGTGAACATTAGAAATACCAAACTCGATGCTCGACTGACAAAGCCTAAGCCTACTCTTACAAACAGGCTCAGAATTAAGGATCTGCCCATCTTAACCAATATGGACCACCTCAACATTCTCCTAAAGTAGGTAGTAATACTGCACTGAACCATAGAGTTAAGGTGCCGCTACTCGAACCAAAAGATTCCGTTATACCCATACCCACTGGGGACAGTTTACCAACAAACCCACTGATGGCCATGGACACCCCCATGATCTTAACTAAACCTCACTTGAATATACCATTAATCAAGTGCGCCCTCATCAATTCTAGATCGCTTTTAGCACATGCGCTAGATATTGCCGACCTTATCCTTAGCAACAATTTGGATTTCTTGGAAATTACAGAACCATGGGTCCACGCTGCGGCAGGTCCAGCCCTCTCATTAGCCATCCCCGATAATTACACTATCCTTATAACTGACAGAGAAACTGCAAGGGGTGGAGGAGTAGCCATTATTGCAAAAAAAAACAGCTTGGACTGAGAGCACTACCTAACCAATTTTCCCCCTCAGGAGAACTACTATCCATCAAACTTCCCCTCACAGCCTCCCGTATCCTAACTATCCACCTCATCTACAGACCTCCAGGACCCATTTTCTCCTTTGAGGAGGATATTACACACCTCCTCACACAGAATACCAAACTAGGCTCCCAAATTATGATGTTGAGAGACCTAAACTTAGGCTTTAACGACGTCAACGACAAGGCCTCAGCTTTAGCCAACACCTTCTCTGAACTCGACTTCTCACACCGGATCACTAACCCGACTCATAGCAAAGGCAGAACCCTAGTCTGGCTGGCTGACCTTAACTGTGACATTAAGATTATCTCTAATACGCCTTGCACTTGGTTGGAACATCTGTTTCGGCATTCAGGATAATCCTCTTTTAGACACCGGCCTGAGTCAAGTTCAATCAGCAGTTACTAGAAATAAGCGTAACATCACAGCTGAGAGGTTACTGCCTCTACTGCTCCCGATTACTAATTATACCAACTCAAACAGCCTGGACCAATCCTCTATGGTGGAGCTCTATAAACGGACCTTTCTACAAGCTGTAGACAAAGTTGCTCCATTAAGATTGTGCAAAGCTAAACCGCTTGCACATCTAAATACATGGTACACTACCAATCTTAAAACCTTGCGTAGTGCCAAAAGAGCAGCTGAAGTGCACTGGAAAAAAAACTTCGGCCTTGAACAAAGGATAATTCTCTACTGCCTCTAAAAACTACAAAACAGCCACCATACAGACTAAAGTACCACGTATAACGAAAGAATTCTGAATGCCAACTCTGGTACTAAGGAATTATTTACCATTCTGCGTGAACTAGAATCACCTGTGACACCACAAGAATCTTGTACTAAAGATGCAACCTGGTGCATGAATATCCAGAAAGCCCGGTTGGGCAAAATCAAACTTCTACAAACAAAAAGTGAATCCAAAAAACTAAGCCTGCCACCTAATGTCCAATTTGCTGTACCAATAGATGTCCCTCTGAAACAGATCACTCCATTCGGGTTCACTGCGGTATCTGTAACAGATGTAAAACAAATCATCTCTGGTCTTAAACCATCCACATGTCAAGGTGACATTTTCACAGCCACCGTGATTAAAGACGTGGTGGAGGAACTTGCCCCTTTCATCACCTTGCTAATAAATGCCTCATTCGTAACCAGTACCATCCCCACCAACCTTAAAGATGCCTCGGTCCTTCCACTACTAAAAAAGCCGACTTTGGACCCCAACATCCCCACAAATTATTGGCCCATCATGACCATGCTTACTTGCAAATACAACTTCATCTGGAATCTAACAATCTCCTAGGACTTCACCAATCAGGCTTTAGACCAGGGCATGGGACTGAATCAGCCTTGATAGTTTTAAAAATCCAAATGCATGAAATTAAAGATAAAGGCAATTTAGCTCTCCTCCTCCTACTAGATTTATCCGTGGCCTTTAACCTAGTCAACCATGAAATTGTATGAAATCACCTGACCCTGGCTGCCTACTTTTCTAACAAAGCTGCGCTATGAATTCAATCCTTTCTATCCAACAGAACAATGAGAGTTTTTGCCCCTACAGCATCTGCAGAGCCCGCCCCTGTACCACAAGGCTCCTGCGTGTCCCCCACCTATATATAACATCTTTATGAAGCTACTGTTTGACCAACTCGACAACTTGCGTGTCAGCTACACTAATTATGCAGATGACAACCAAATCCTCAGTCCCATCACAGACTCCTACAACATCGACTCTAAGCAACTTAATAAAACGTACCAAACCATTCAGGCGTGGATGGTCATCCATGGCTTATGTCTTAACAATGACAAAACTGAGTTACCCCTTATTGGCTCACAGAACCAACTAAAGAAACTAGACGACCAATTGAAATAATTTAACATTGACAAGATTACCATACACGTCTCCAAAGAAGTCAGCCCTGACAAGACAAGTAAATGCGACTGCTCGGTGGCAGCCTACACCTCCAAACTTATCAATGCCTGTAGACCCTTTCTCTCTTCAGACAGTTGCATCACCTTGGCCAGAGCCCTAATTGTATCCAGACTTGACTATTGTAATGCCTTATATGTTGGGACTAACAGATGTAACCTAAAAAACTTACTTCAAGTACTACAAAACAATTCCTTGAGAGTGGCTCTTAACATCCCGAAGTCCAACTACATCTCAGTTGCAAGACACAATGCCCACTGGCTCCTGATGCTGGATAGGCCAGGAGTGCCAGCGATGTGGCTGCTCCCTTGATGGCCTCTGTGCGATGCCCGCAGCATTCTATTAATAAATGAAGCTCCTGTTGTCCTTTCATGGCAGATGAAGCAGCAGCTGCTATCGACAGGTCCGAGCCACATGCTGATTGCAAGATGAGCGCTCAATATCCCTTGGAGCCCTAGAACAGACCCGGTGAACGTTGCATCTCCCCTCCGCCGCTCTTACTCCAAGATGGCAGGTGGGCTGTGAAGACGAGATCTCCCGCCTCGATTGCGGCTTGCGAGTGACGCTGATGCTGATAGCCTCTCGAAATCGGGACCTTGCTTCCCTGCATCTTCCCCCTTTAGCCCGTCCTCTGGGGTTCCTCCTGCCCACCCGTGGCCATAAGTACGAGGGGCTCACACGTCAGCACCCCTGACGCACCTGCTGCCTACGGAGAGGAGACACTATCTGGCAGCCCAGTGGTGGAGGAGGAGCCCTTTGGCGAATTTGGCCAGCCCTCGCTATCGGGCGATCTCTGGTGACTCCACTGCCCTGCATGACCCGGCGCGCTTAGGGCATCCTCCACTACTGCAGCTGGCCCCCTCCCAAGTGCGGAGGGGGGACGCAGAGCACACAGGCACCTGGAGCTGCCCGCTGGCCCGCAGAGGTGGCCGCTCGTGGTCTTGCAGTCTGGGGATGACCCGCAACATCACCAGCCTCCCCGCTGTGGCCTCCTAATCTCTGGAATCCTTTTACTGCCAAAGAACTCTAATTGCAGCGGGCCGGGCCGGTCCTCTCCCTCCTATTGGGACCTCACTAGGCCTCGCTTGTGGCCGGGCACCCACAGACAGCCACGCATTCTTGCTTCTTTTTCGTTTGGAGCTCACCTCGCCCACTATCTCAGGCTCCCCCCAACTTACTGAGAAACCTACAGCTGCAACAGGACGGACTTCTGAGGGGCCCCCCCCCTCCTAACTCAGTGGCCTTCCTCCGCCAGTCCTTGCCTCCTGCAACTTGTCCTTGGCTACACTGGCCTTGCCTACTATTTCCTGGGGTGCCACGGCCTACTCCCCTGCCCTCTGCCTGGAGGTTGGGACCCGCTGCTGCGCACTGAAGGAATCCCTAAACCTCTCTATTCTACACGCTAATGGGGTACAGTGGCCCCTCCTAAAAAGCCATCAGACAGCGGACTGCCTTGCTGGGGGCTTGGGTCCAGATCCCTGGAACCTTCAGTTGCGGCGACTGATCATAAGCCGTGCCAAGAACCACTTTCAACATCTTACGAGCTTTCAGCCCAGGTCCTTCCAACGCCTGCCCCACCCTGCGTGGTGCCAACTTGGGGCCATCCTCCCATTCAAGCTGCTGACTTGCTCACTGTTCTGCCTGCTGAATCCTGACCCCTTACATCTGCTGGCTGGCTCTGCTACAACAGTGCTGGACGGAAACGGTGAGCCGTGCCCTACTGCCCCCAATAACAGCTTTCTCGGATCCTCCTCACCCCCTTTGCCCAGCGTCTGTATTGGCATAAAGGTCCCTAGATCTGGGACCTGGAACAATGACTAAGCAACTCAAGGCTCCCAGGAGCTCCGACATCTCTGCCTTGTTGTTCTCGGCGGATAAAGGGAAAAAGTCTGACCCCCGAAGCTTACGCCTCAGAAGATCCCAGTAGACAGGGGGGGACTAGTGACCAAAGAGGACCTTCAGTCTTTCATGCTAGACATCAAGGCGGGATTCAGATCTTGCATGTCGGAGCTCACCACTAAGCTGGAGCGGAGCTGAACAAAGACTAGGAGAGGTCAAAGACCTGACCCAAGGACATGCCGCAATGTTTGTGGACATGCAACGCTCGATCCAGTCCCTGCTTGACAGAACCGAAGTCCTTGAATATAAACAGGAGGACCTCAAAAATATGGCCTGTCGCAACAAATTGCGGGTCCGCCGGGTTCCCTCTTCAGTTCCGGACAAAGACCTAGCCGACTATGTGGGTGACGTTTTCCAATCACTGCTCCCGCACGTGGATAAGGCGCAACTCATCCTGGACCGCACACACAGGCTGTGCCCAAGTCGGGGGGGGGGTGGACTCGGATCCCTCCCTGATTTAATTACGAGGGTTCACTTCTATTCCACCAAGGAAGCCATTTGAGCGATAGGGCGTTCCAGAGTACAAGTTAACTTTTCAGGGCGCCCCGCTCCAGATCTATCAGGACCTGTCTCGATTAACTCTCCAGAAGAGAAGAGCCCTGCGGCCTCTGACGCTTTTCCTTCAGGACCACCAAGTCCGATACAGATGGCTGTACCCAACGGCTCTACAGTATTCCTATCAGAGGACCCTACGCAGGATCAGCCATCTGGAGGACACTGCAGCAATTCTGCATCCTGATTCCCCCGGGGGCACAAAGAGACCCACTCCCGACCACCCATCGGAGGAACTGCAGACGTCGCCACCCCCAAACCAAGGGACCCCGCCTGGTCGGAAGTACAAAGGCGCCAAAACGCAAAGTAATCCGCCACAACCTGATCACAGATAACCTTGGCATTGGAACTCAGCACAACATGAGTGATGCTGTTGCCACGTGCGGCCCATGCCCTCCTCTAAGGCTTATGCCATCAGATCACCCTTGGAGGCGAACACAAACTTCCTTCACTGTCCTAGCCCTGTTGGCTACCTGGACAGTTGCGGCCCTGTTCGCCATGGGTCACGCCGAACCAAAAGAATCGGCTTCCCAAACCCCTACAATTTCAGCCTCCCGTTGGAGATGGTTAAAACGCCAGCCACATGACGACCACAGCTTCACTAAGCCTCCAGATGATGCCTGACCGCCACTCTACCCAACCCCCGCTCCGAGAAGCCACGGAAGCTCAAGACGCGCCTCCACTGCATCCGAAAACTGAAATTTGTCATGCTGAATGTCAGGGGTCTGAACTCCCCCCCCAAAAGGAAATCCACGCTACAGTGCCTGCAAAACAATTAATCTTCTGTGGTTTTCCTACAAGAGACTCATCTGATTCCAGCGGACTTCGCTCGTCTTCGCAGCAGATTCTTTCCATTGTAATTCCTGGCCTCCAATGGCACTAAGAAAGGGGGCACTGCCATACTTTTCACGAAAGGCCTCAGACCGCAAATCCTTGATACCCTGCGCTGCCCTGAAGGTCGCTTTGTGGCAATCAAATGCCTGCTGTATGGGCAACTTTACTCCCTCATTTCGGTCTATGCGCCAAATGACAAAGAGGGATTCTATAGTGACTTGGAAGTGTCTCTCCTCCCGTTCACAGAGGGACAGACGATCATTGGAGGAGATTTCAATGGGGTCCCTGACCCGCTTAAGGACAAATCGCATCCCCCAGTCCGCAAAGACTTCAATCTCGCGGCAGCCCTCCTCCACCTATTCAGGACCCTTAACGTGGTGGACATATGGAGAGTGCTCTACCCTGACGAAAGAGACCATTCTTTTTACTCTTTTGCCCACAGGACCCATTCTTGAATCAACTTCCTGCTGACCTCCCCTCAGGTCTTGGCCTTCACTGATGATGTCACCATTGGTCGCAAGGTCCTTTCTGACCATGCCCCAGTTGCCCTAACACTCCGGCCCATGATCCTGACCCTCCTCTCAGACGCCGATGGAACTGATATGACCCCATTCTCAACGATTTTTGTCACTGAGGGATTCCATAGCAAGGACGATCAAGGATTTCTTCAGGGAAAAGCAGAACGAGGACACATCCCCAGCTAATACTTGGGATGCGATGAAAGCAGTGGTCCGAGCAGCATTCATCATTCAGGGAGCAGCTTTCCACAAACGCAGGCGGCAATCCCACCTAGTCTTGGAAAATGAAGTCTGTGAGGCAGAGGCCCTCTGCAAGCGCAAAAAATGGACCCTGTGATCCCATCGGACCCTACAGGCTGTGAAAAAGAGGTTGGAGGCACTATACGCCAAGGACACTGCCCAGCTGCTGGCTAAAACCATACAAGGATAGTATGCTAAAGGCAATAAGGCGAACAAACTCTTGGTGGACAAACTCGCCAAGGCAAAGAAGCGGAATACTATCTTAGGCCTGCGCGACCCTCAGGGCAGAGTCCAATTTGCAGATCAGGATAATCTACAGCTAGCGGTCGCTCACCTCTCGAACACCATATCAGCATCTCCGAGGATGCTCACGGAACAACAGGACTACCTACGAGGCACCACTCTGCCTCGCCTTAAGGACGTGGCGAGAGAGAGCCTTGATGCTCCCATTACAGGTGAGGAGATCGACGCAGCCATTAAGAGCCTCAAACCCAGAGCCCCTGATCGAGACAAATACACAACACGGTTCTACAAAGTCTTTCGCCCCCAACTTCTAGCGCCTCTCACAACCCTATTCAACTCCTTTGCCACCTCAGGATCTATCACCCCCTCGATGCAGGAGTCAATCACAGTCCTCATCCTTAAACCAGGGAAAGACCCCAGAGGCAACACCTCGTATAGACCCATTTCACTACTAAACCTTGACGCCAACATATACTTAAAAGTTCTGGTGAATCGCTTAGCGGGCGTCTTTCCCGATATTATAGACCCAGACCAGATGGGGTTTATTATGCATAGGTCGACTGGGGACAATATTCGCAGGGTACTGAACCTTATAGACGCTGCAAACCAGGATTCATAGAAGCTGGCCCTACTGGCCTTAGACGCAACCAAGGCATTTGACAAAGTGGAATGGGCATTCCTGCAGCTTACCCTTGAGTCCTTTTACTTTGGACCCGCCTTTCAAAAGCTGGTACTAGCCAACTATCAATCTCCAAAAACCCTCCTTAGAGTCAATGGCTTTCTATTTGACCCGATCCCGCTGTCTTGTGGGACTGGACAAGGGTGCCCCTTTCTCCCCTTCTCTTTGCCCTGGCCATGGAACCCCTTGCCCAACGAATCCGTCTAAACACTCAGATCAAAGAATTCCAAGTGAGCCCCTCCAAACACAAAATCGCACCCTACGCTGATGATGTGTTGCTATCGATCACAGCCATCCCCGCCTCACTGGAGTCAGCCCTCGCTGAGATCCATACATTTGGGAGGGTATCAGGCTTTATCATCAACTTTGGAAAATCAGTGGCACTCGACATTGGGTTGGGGCCGGAGAGCGGGAGTCCTTTAAATCCCTATCCCCAATCCGATTAAGCGAAAAAGCTATCCCCTATCTAGGGGTCCAGATTCCCGCCCGTCCGGGAGACATTTACTTGGCAAACTTCTCTTCACTTTTTAAGGAGCTGGAGCGGGACTTTGACCGATGGCTCCCATAAGAGATCTCACCTTTTGGCCGAATTACTGCCTGCAAAATGACCCTCCTCCCGCGGTTCATCTATGCCTGAGCGTCTCTCCCCACTATGATCCCGCAGGCCCCGCTTCAGCACCACCAAAAGAAAATATTCTGATTCATTTGGAGGGGTAAGAAATCACAAATCCCCCAGAAGACCATGACGAGCAGCTCAAGGCTCGGCAGCCTGGGGGTCCCCAATCTCCAGAAGCATCAGGTGGCAGCACACTTACCCCATATTCAGGCCTGGGCTATTGCCTCGGGCGCCCAAAGTGTGTGGATATGGAGCAGTCCCGCCTGCCTCTCCCCCTTGGCCGGGCACCCTGTCTTCCACTAGACACACTTTGAAAGTGTGGGATTGGGCTCTGAAACATAGAGGCATCTTGAGGGGCTTGGGCCCATCCTCTTCAGTCTTTCACAACCCGGCTTTTTCGCCAGGATCCTGCCCCTCAAACTATGAGCTGGGTGGTGGGTGGCCTTTAATCCCTGGGTCAGCTTTTTGAGGAAAGCCAACCACGCTCCTTTGAGCAATGTAAGTCAGCCTTTCCATTAACAGAAATGAATGGATTCACTTACTCACAGCTTCGACACTGGTGCTCCCATCCACTGACCCGCTTTGCAGTGCTGCGTGTCCTTAGCCCCCTCAAACTCACCATCAAAGACTTGCCATCGCAAGGGAAAATCTCTACCCGCTATTAGCTACTGCAAGTAGACTTTCTCGCTGCTAAAACCTCCTACATGTCACAGTGGGAGACAGACCTGGGACACCCCCTAGAGGACCAGACCTGGGTAGACATCTGGTCTAGAACCCACTCTTTCTCCCACTGTGTAACCAATCGGGAATGCAGTCATAAACTGCTCCTACAGTGGTACTACCCCACGCTCCGGCTGCACCAATTCCACTGTGCCTTGGACCCTCTATGCTGGCGTTGATGTGGTCTCCCGGGGTCCTACTTTCATATGTGGTGGACGTGCCCAGTGGTAAAGGAGTTTTGGTCCCAATGCATTGCTACAATCACAGACATTACCCAGGTGACAATCCCGCTGGAGCCGGAATCCATCCTCTTGGGAGTCCTGACCCCGGGTTTCTATCCGAGATCCGGCAAAAGAGCTAGCCTCCTAACCCAACTCCTGATGACTCTATGGTGGCTGAAACTTTTGGGACATACTGATAGCGGAGAAAATCACTGTGGCCAACGCTGGAATCCTCCACCGCTTCTCGGACATCTGGGTCCCGGTCTAAGACTATGATCAGAACTTCTCTGCATTATGGTATAAGCCACGTCTAATTGCAAGAGCCCTCCAACCCGATTGCGAGGGACGGGCCCTGGCCCAGGCCCTCCAGACCCTGGAGATAGTTGAGAGGGGATGGGAGGGGGAGAAGCCCTGTTAGGGCGGTGAACTGGAGGCAATTGGATGTTTGATTTAATGTGTGTTGATTTAACTGTCATTCATGTGCTGGTTTAAAATAAACAAGTAAAAAAAAACATAATCACTAACTCATAAGTGCCTCTCCAACGTAGCCCCTAAATATCTAACCAACAAATGTACAAAACATCTCACTAACAGACCTACACGGTCCACACATGCCCACCTGGTAAACCTACCCAGATTCAATTGACAAAAAGCAGGAGACACCAGTTTCCCAGTGCAAGCTGCGAAACTTTCGAACTCCATGCCCCTGACCATAAGAGCAGAACCGTCCTATTGGACATTTAGAAAAAAACTGAAAACTTGGCTCTTCGCACAGGAGCTCATTAGCCCACTAAGGAAACTGTACGCCCATGTAATGCTCATCATACTATTTATCTCTATGTACCTATTGTATCGTAATGTATCACTTATATGTACTTAAAAATGCTATGTAATGTCTTTCCGTACTGTAACTAACTGTTTTCCTAAGAATGCGCCCAGATACCCTTGCGCTAGGTGTGCTATACAAATAAACAAGTAAATAAATAAAAAAATGGAATAGGCTAAATTTCAGAGAAAAAGGGAGCATTTTTCCATGTATTTGGCGCATTTCACCTGTCTGAAAATGCGCTCTCTCTATATGCGTTTTAAGCTTGATCAGCTTCCCACTATGGAACTGACCATCCACTGGGGAGGACATTCTGCCTCGTCTGTAACAACGGCAGATTGTCAGTTTTGCCTTGGCTCAGATTCTTTTGAAACCCTGAAACATTGGGTAATTGATTCCCCGGTTCTGGTCTAGGCTTATGTGGGGGGAAAATGTTTCTTTGATGCTCTCACTATGCCAATTCTTACTTGATGTCTTAGATCACTTAGGGGGTTAATATTTTCTTTCTGTATGAATTAACTATATTTTTAGAATTTATTCTCCTTAAGTGATACTGTTTGTTTTTTGCATGTTTCATGTGTGAATTGAATGTATTTTGTATGTATGGTTTATATTGAACATTGTATTCTTTTAATTTTTTACACTTGTGCAAGGTTTAATGTAAACCAAATCACAATAAATCAAATAAAAAAAGAAAAACATTGCACCACATGCCAGAGTTTTAGCACTAGCGATGTGTTCAATTTATTACCCTCAGCCCAACGGCACTATGGTGAGGATTAACAGGCTTATCAGGAGCAAACTATCGAAGATTTGCACCACGTTGAAAAAGAACTGGGTGCATTGCCTGCCCTTGGCCCTCGTCAAGCAAGGACCATCATTTATCACCCCACGAAGGTGGTTGCTGGTCGGCACATGCACACGCTGATATCCCTGGTCAGGAAGGCATCAGATGCCCATAGGGCAGCAGTGGTGTTGGGTTAAGAGTTTAAAGAATATCTAACGACCCTAACACAGGCAATTAAATGTGTCTCCCGACAGATTGCACCCCCCAGAACAGATGACACAGACACACCAGATACAGCAACTGCAACACCGACAGATTCCCCGCCCACAGAACCGCTGCTGCCTGGAGAACTTGTATACATCTGCAGCTTTGTCTGCAAGTGGAACAATCCAAGGTTTCATGGGCCATATGAGGTGATCTATTGCACTCCCCTTGCGGTAAAGGTCAAATGCCTTCGTTACTGGATCCACCTGACGGACATCCGCAAGGCACCCCCAGATATGTCACTGACACTTTCTTAATTGTGGTAGTGGGCATCTACCTCACTGCCTACCCACTGCCAATACAATTAGTGTGCACTGTCACACTGCCCCAACGATCGCAAGCACCATGCTGGTAGATATCAAGAGAGCACCCTTTCTCTCTCTCTCTCCCTAATTGTTCCACCTTCTTTGTTCGTCTCCTTTTTTCATTGTGTGCATTTTGTTTTTCTTGCAGGTGGAGAAGACGATGGAATCAGCACCAGTAAATAATTCACTGTATAGTAGAAGAGAGTATAGCTATACAACTGTTAATGCACGTGCCTACTCCTACATGTGTGTAATGCATTTTACTGTGGGATTATTCACCACTTTAATATTAATATTTGGAATTTATTGGGGAGCAGCTCTTATATGGGGAGGTCATATAAACGACGGGGAGAGATGGTGCATACACAAACATTACCAATATTACAAACATTGCCAATATTACTGTAGAAATGTAAAACAGCAGCAACAACGCTAACAACAATAATAGCACATTAATAAGTATGTCTGCAAGGTTGATTACGTGTGCAGTAGCAGAGCATTTTTTGCAACATTTTAGAAAACTCCACTATAATTCAAGAATGTATCATAACAGTAGCGGTAGAGGTGTTGCTAGTACTACGGCTTTATAGAAGAATGAAACAGCAAGGGCAAAAGAAGTATGACGCATACCATGGCCTAGGCCTGGATGCGATTGAGAATGAGCAACAGTTGGTACACTGATATGAGTGCGGTAGGAAGAGAAACAGTGAATGGAAGTTATGTATGTTCACTAATTCCGCATGCGTCGGGGGCACCCATGGTATTAGTAATACACGCAGTACCTATTATAGAGGCACAGTGCCTGGTTCATCTTGCGCTATGTAGAGTTAAAGGCACCTTCCAGGCACACAACTTGTGACTAGAGCTCGTAGATCCAGACCCTCTGCAGTTGACAACAATCCAAGAAAATAGTTTGCAACAACCAAACGACAATGGCCCTCATTACAACCCCGGCGCTAAACCATGGCGCTATTAGCACCATGGTTGGTGCCGGTGTTGTAACGAATCCGCCATGGTGGAATGGGGAAATACCGCCCCATTCCAAGGTTGGCAGGGCGGTATTTCCCCATTTCACCATGGCCCTTCCCCATTCCCATTTTCGCCCCATAGGGCTCAATGGGACTGGGGAAGGCGCTAAGTACGGTACCGCAAATTGCGGTACCATAATTAGCACCGAGGTCCCTTTGCGGCACCCTACTTTAACGGCTGGTAAAACCAGCCGTTAAGGTCGGGTCCCGCAAAGGGACCTCGTAATCAGGCGTTAAGGGTTTAACGGCGCCGACACCTTTTACGGCGCCGTTAAACCCTTAACGCCAGGGTCGTAATGACCCCCAATATCTTGTAATTGAAGGACTTAAATACATGAACAATAAATGTCAAAAAAGCACATTCAATTGCATGGCGGAGGGCCTCCTAGGTTATGAAGAGCAGGTCCTAGCGCAAGTCGACAAGCTATGTGCGCAAACATGGACGGAGCACATCACAAAGTTGATATGGATCACAGCAATGGAGAAACCAGTGAAGGTGCACAGAGAAGAAGTATATGAACTTTGCTTGTACAGTGAAGGAACTGTCTTTGTCGGCTCGAATGAACATTGCAATAGGACCCTCCTGATTCCAGACCTCAAGAGGGGCACAGCGGCGGTGATGGATTACTACTGGGTCTGTGGCCAACAAGCGTACTTGCTCATCCCACCATCATGGAGGGGCTACTGTTCTTTGGCCACGCTGCATTCAGCGTTACTGATAATCCCAGCAGAACACCTGTAAGAGGGGCCTATGTCTGACACAGCTCCTACCAGCCCCCCTGCATTTGAAGAGCAAAACCCGCTGCCAGCACCAGAATTCCGCATCCTACCAGGGAAAGGGCAGTTTGAGAAGTTAAAGAGAAGGAAAAGGTCGAACTATATATCAAAGGACTCGTCCGCATTGCTAGCCGGGATTCCTGATGAGTCCAGACTTTTTAGCTTGGGAGAATTTGGTTTTGCATCATTACTGCTGCCAGGCGTACAAGCAGCAGCCAATGCAAAATGACTGCAGATAATATGCTTGGAAATGGTTCAATTGGTGAATGACACAGAGCATGGGTTCAATGTCATAAAGGTCGAGCTGCGTGCCCTGTGACTCATGACAATGCAGAACCGTTACGTCCTGGATATGCTGACAGCGATGGAAGGGGCATGTACAAAGAAATTGCGGCCTCTGCTGTACATTTGTGTCTCCCGAAGATGTGGAGAAAGGGTCACTATCCCATATCATCGCAGCAGTTCTTGTTGTGTGAGTTTGCATGAAGGAAGAAGGGGGAATACAGGGAGGTGATTGGTCTGACCTTGCGTTCGACTGAACCTCATCCTGGTTGGGTGCCATCATGAAGATGCTGGCGCCTGTCATAGTGTTCGTCCTGGTAATCTTCTGCACCTGTCAAATGGGCCTTCGATGTTGTTCCCACAGCAGTGCCTAATAGCGCAATGATGATGGTATCAATTGGGGTTTCGAAAACACCTCACAATACAAAGGATAGTGAGATCCAGACTGCCCATCCCATCCCCCAAATAGTCCCTATTCCATATGGAGATGAAGTAGACCGCTTGTATCACAGCATCATTGTTCCACCCTCACCCTCAGACCCTGAGAATTATAAGGAAGTATGGGTAGATTTGGCGGGCGATGTATTTACATGACCTGCACACCCAAGGAATATGCATGAAGTGGGGCGAGTTTACGATCTGTGTGCAGGGCTTTGATGCCACAGAAAAGGACCCCACCATATGAGGAAGCAGAGAGAAGGCAGTGTGACCACATGGGTCAGAGGGAGTTTGTTACTGTAGAAGTAACAAAAGGGTGGAATGTTGGGAAGGGGGCAAACCCATCCCACCCTTCTAAGTGCTTTAAGGTGAGGCGACCTGCATTCAACGCACTATAATGATCCAGGGGGGAGGGAAGGTGTAGAGGTCTCAAGGTAGACATTTTGACATAGTGCATGCATACGCACAAACACCATTTTGTAAACATTAGTAACCATAGCTAAAGCACAAGGCCAGCACGGCGATGCAGCATTTAGCATGCCAGGCCCAGGCTGCAAGGCTAAGGGGAAATCCAGCTAGGCCTAAGCAATCCTGAGAAAGACCAACACCACTAGCTTCCACAGAAACCCACCCTTGTTCGAAGATTGCTACAAATGTGTTTGTTCTCAAAAGAATGTGCCCTGCAAGGCCCACAGACAGAGTTGAGCACCTGGTGCACATGTTCTCACACACGGGCCAAAGCAGGCCTCTGACCCCCACCCAGCTAACTTCGAGTTACAGCTCCTACAACTGACTTGGCCCCAAGACCCCTGAATTCCATGACACCAGCTGACCCCAGACCACCGACCATAAACGAATAAACATAAAGATCTAAGAACATGGTTGTTTCACGTTGGAGTTACAATCACATGATTTGTATTGCGAGGTGCAGGAAGGGATAAATTACAGTCCAAAAGTAAGGGTGGAGAGTTTGGGAGCGGGTGATGGGATCAGGAGTGAGTGAAATGTGAATGTGTGGGTCAGAGTACCCTTAATACTCCCTCTGTGCCAGTCTCCGAGCCTGCCAGCCGTACAATATAATAATAGAGTAGCATTGTGTAGAGATGTAGCTAATTGTTTCTTTGGTCTAGCTTGTTTGGAAGACGAGCCCTGCAGCACCCACATGATGGAAGACGGATGGACTCGGCTGGGCCAATGCCCTGGCATCCCATATGGAGAAGGGCGACGATGTATAGGCATGATGCTGTGCACCCTTAAAAGATTCTGCTTGTGTCATTTTTGGAAGAACTTTCCTTGGCAGCAGAGTTCTTTGCTGGCGTACCTATTTTGTGTGAAGTAAAACTTGTTATCCTTACAAGATCGACTTGGGCATTTTTTCCCTAGCGGGTTGTATTTCTTATGGGGTGAGCGTTCGGGGGGCTTGCCTTCAAACGCATGCATCTTGTTGCAGTGTGGGTCAGGGAGCTTATGGCCTGCCCCAGCCCCATTTGCCATGGAAGCCCAAGGTGAGTGTGCCTCTCCCATAGCAACCCATATTTATGGCATTTTCTTTGCCTTTAAACATTGTTAGTGCTCCATATCACTTAGTAGCAGGCCCAGTCCACAGCCTTCAGACTTCCTAAGAGAAATGAATTCCCTCTCCCAGACCGCCCACCACTCCCCTGATTGGACACCAATGCGTGCATCTTGTTGAAGCATGGTCCAGGAACTCATAGCCTGCCTCAAGCCTCATTTGCCATGGATGCCCAAGGTGAGTGTGCCTCTCCCATAGCGACCCGTATTTACGGCATTTTCTTTGCCTTTAAACATTGTTAGCACTCCATAGGGCTTAGTAGCAGGCCCAGTCCCCAGCCTGCAGACTTCCTCAGATAAACAAATTCCCACCTCATAGATTGCCCACCAACCCCAGGATTGGACGAATACACTGGATTCCGAGTGAGCACTGACGGCGCCAGATCCCAACGACACCGGTGGAACATCGCCTGACAGGAGGGGATCCGGTGTCCTCTGGGCGGCGGATGCAGAGTCCCGGGGAGACACCATCCTCTCCAACAGCATCGATGGTGATTGGCGCCGTACAGGCAGCTCAACGCAGTGCACATTGAAGGTGTGTGGCCGTCCTGCCCCCCGCCCACCCGCCTGGCGTCCTACGATCCTGGGGCCCCGCGGTTGCCGAGTTGCAAGCCGGATTCTGCAGAGCCAGCCCGCCTCCTCCCGTGAGACCGCGCAGATCGGGAGAGGAGGAGGCTTACAGGTTAGGAGACGACGGCCCGGCGGCAACACCTCTTGCTGTCTTGGGCCACCACAGGGGGCCTGCAGGGTGGCACATGTCTGACTCCGTGAAAGATGCCCTGACCCCACCCAGAGGGCATTGTGGTGCGGGCATCCGGGGGAGCCCCTGCCCGAAACCCGGCAGATGGGTAACCTTCCTCAGGCCCCCCCCCACTGCGGAGGAGGGACCACCGTGAAAACCGACGACCCAGCCTTGGTCTCACAAACTCCACCAGGCCTCCAGATGTCCCCAATACCATTCCTTGGGCGCCACGGCCCACCCAGAAACCCCTTGCCCCCCCAGTAAGGAGATACCTGGACGCCACACGACGCCGGAGAAGGAAGGCTTCCTCCTCCCACCTTCATCGCCACTGCGAAGAGAGCATAACCCTCAGGAACCCCAGCACTCGTGAGTGGAGGGTCCCGGGGCTTCCTGCCTGCCCACAGATGCCCACAGCTCATAGGACTCCTCTTTTCTGCCCTTAAAAGACCTGTAGGACCCCCCCACCTCATCATATACTCCACTCCGGTCCATGGATTTACACAGTCTAAGGCTACAAGAAATATATCAATACCAACCAATATCATTGATCTGACCAGGACCCCCCACGTTCCGCAGCAATAACGGAATACACCCTTATCTGTGCCCGACCAGCTCCTGGGGTGCCCCGGCCCACTACCCGATTCCCCCTTTCTCCCCAGCGGCTCTACACCCCAGCTTAGGAGAGGGGACATCATGGCCAAGCAACCTCAATCTACGAAGAACACAGACATTGCCACAATGCTGCTATCGGCAGACAAAGGGAAGAAACAGGACCCCCCCCAACTCTGCGCCCCAGATTGGCCCGGAAGAAAAAGAGACCCTCGCAACCAGAAGTGACCTACTGGCCTTTATGGCCGATATCAAATCTGAATTCAGGTCCTGCATGGCCGAACTCTCAACAAAATGAGAGCACACTGACCAGAGGGTGACGGAAGCAGAACAAAGAGTAGGGGAAGTCGAGGACCAAACCCAAGACCATACTACGGCTATAGACGAAAATCCAACACTCCATCAGAGCTCTACAAGATAGATGCGAAATCTTGGAATTCAAACAGGAGGACTTGGAAAATCGAGCCCGGCGCAATAACCTACGAATTCAAGGAATCCCTGCCTCGGTCCCTGACCAAAACCTAACGGAATACGTGGGGGACCTCTTTCAGGCCCTCCTCCCACACTTAGACAAGGCTCAACTCCTGTTAGACCGTACCCACAGGTTGCGCCCACGCCGTGGAGGGGAGTCGGACTCTCCCTCCGATGTCATCACCAGGGTACACTCTTTCACTACTAAGGAGGCCATCTCATAAATCTGTTGCACCCGGGACGAGCTAACTTTTCAGGGCTCCCCACTCCAAATCTACCTGGACTCCTCCCTCCTTACGCTGCAAAAAATAAGATCTCTACGGCCTCTGGCCCTGTTCCTCCAGAGCCAGCAAGTCCGCTATAGATGGCTCTTCCCAACAGCGCTACAATTTACCTATAAGGGCACTTTAAGGAGGATCAGCCACCTCGAGGACACCGCAAAAATTATGCATCCAACCTCGCCCGGGACCACTTCCCTCAGGGCTTCTGAGACTACCACAGGCAAGGATCCTATGCCCCCTCCAAAGGAGAAGCGAAATACATGGACAAGGGTCCCAAGGGACAGGAGGAAGAAATAATTAAATACTAAAGGAAGGCACACAGGCAAGAGGACGGGAAGCCGACACTCTACATACAGGGATCCCGCAGCCCCCGCTCAACCATGATCCTAATCGGCACGACCCTATTCCTCCTCCAGACCTGGACCTCCTCAGTCCTGGCGGAACGCCACCCACTGAAAGGCTGAAAAAGAACTGTTCCATGCTCACAGCAGCGCCCCCCCACCCCCACCATGGCTCCTGCCCACTTCCGAGGTACAATTCACCTACAAGTCCTTGGAATGCTAGACACTGTCTGGCCGCAAGTTTCAGCCATGTTGGCTGACCACAGTTACCTGGCCCAGTTGGCCTGGGGTGATGCCGGCCCCACAGAGATGGCCCCCCCCATCAGTTAATACCCAGCCTCCCTGTTGGAGGCAGGGGCAAAAATCCCATGAGCAGGATAATAAGCAGTTTTACTCACCCAAGCAATGGCTGACTCATACCCAACCCATGCCTCTCACCTGAACCCATCAGCAACTCCCCCCCACCCAGGATCACCGCACCTTGAGATTCATTTCCCTCAATGTCAGGGGGCTTAATTCCCCCCCAAACGCAAATCTATCCTACAAAAGCTCTGGGATGAAGAAGCAGCAGTGGGCCTACTCCAAGAAACCCACTTGCTACCAGCGGATTTCGGGCGCCTTCGCTCACAACAATTCCCAAAGCAACTCATTGCCTCAGGTGGCAACAAGAAAGGGGGTACAGCAGTTCTCTTCAGGAAGGGGTTGAACCCCCACATCTTGGAAACTAAACTTTGCCCAGAGGGAAGATTTGTGGCAGTGAAATGCCTCCTGCTGGACCAGCCGTATACCTTCATCTCGGTGTACGCCCAAAATACAGGACAAGTCGCATTCTATGAAGCCTTGAGCGCCACTCTGGTTCCTTTTACAGAGGGTCAAATTGTGACGAGAGGCGATTTCAACGGAGTGCCAGACCCCATGAGGGACAAGTCACACCCGGCCTCCTCTGGGGACGTCGCCCTAGCCCTCGGTCTGCTATGTTTATTCAGGACCCTGGAGGTGGTAGACTCATGGCGGGTGCTACACCCCTCAGAGACGGACTTCTCCTTCTACTCCTATGTCCACAGAACATTCTCGAGGATTGACCTCCTCCTGACATCGCCACAGGTGCTCGCCTTCACCAACAAGGTATCCATCGGATCGAGGATACTATCCGATCATGCCCCGGTAACCCTGGAAATCCGCATTCACGACCCAACCCCCACAGCCCGACGCACATGGTCATTGTACGACCCAATACTTAATGAAATGCCAATAAGAGACGCCATAGCAATGTCAATCACAAACGTTTTCCAGGAGAACCCCAGTGAGGACACGTCTCCGGCCAATACCTGGTACGCCACGAAGGCTGTCAATCGGGGAGAACTAATAGCTCGAGGATTGGCATATCATAGGAGCAGGAGGCAAACTCGCCTGTCCCTCGAGGAAGAACTTCGGGAAGCAGAAGTCATCTATAAGGAAAAAGGATGGTCCCCCAAAATACAACGAGCCCTCCGGACGGCACGGAAAAGAAATCGAGGCGCATTACGCTGAACACACAGCACAACTATTAGCAAAGGCTAAACAATTTTATTAGGTCAGGAATAATAAAGCAAACAAGCTAATGATAGCAAAACTCGCAAAAATCAAGAAGAATAACACCATTATCTGACTATGAGACCCTCAGGGCAAAATTCAATACTCGGAACCAGAGAAACTACGGCTAGCAACTGATCACCTCATGCAAGTAATGTCCGCACCACCATGAAACCTGCAGAAGGCCGCCCTCCCCCAGCTGAAGACCTCAGCCCGAGACATCCTGGATGCATCAATCTCAGGTGAAGAGGTATAAGAGGCCATAAAGACCCTTAAAACCCGAGCCCCCGGACCGGACGGATATACCCCCAAATTCTACAAAATCTTCAGGCATCAACTATTGTCACCACTGGTGAATCTTTTTAATTCCTTTCGGAGAATGGGCACTATAACCCCTCCATGCAAGAATCCATCACGGTCCTCCTACCTAAACCTGGGGGGGACCCAGCGAACCCAGCCTCTTACAGACCAATTGCATTGTTGAACATTGATGCTAACATCTATTCTAAGGTCCTGGCAACACGCCTCTCCCGCATCCTGCCTGACATAATCCATCCGGACCAGACCCGATTCATCAGGAATAGAGCAACAAGCGACAATGTCCGCAGAACACTGGACCTGGTGGACCTGGCTACTAGGGACTCACAAGGCCTGGCACTCCTGGCCCTCGACGCCACCAAAGCATTCGACAAGGTGGACTGGACCTTCATGAACCTCACCCTAGAAGCCTTTGGATTCGGACCAGAGTTCCGAGCCAATGTCCTAGCGAACTACAAATCACCAAAGACTTTTCTGAGGATCAATGGCACCTTTTCCACTCCAATCCCCCTGACCAGCGGGACCAGGCAGGGATGCCCACTACCACCACTCCTGTTCACCTTGATCATAGGACCCTTCGCCCAAAGAATCAGACTAAATAAATCTATCAAGGGAATCCAGGTCGGGCCCTCCCAACACAAACTCGCACTATACGCAGATGATGTCCTACTTATCATCTCAAAGCCCTGCCTCTCACTGAAACATGCCCTGGCCGAGATAGATGACTATGGAAAAGTCACTGGCTCCTCCATCAACTTCAATAAGTCTGCAGCCTTTGGGATAGGCCTGACCCCGTCGGAAAAGGAAACCCTGCTCCCGCTATGGCCCATTCAGTGGAAGGCCACAGCAATTCCCTATCTGGGGGTCCAAATCCCAGCGAACCCAAAAGACGTCTACTGTGTAAACTGATGGGCCGCATCACTGCCTGCAAGATGAATCGCCTTCCTAGATTTTTGTATGCCTGCTCATCACTCCCAGTGCTTATTCCACCGCCGGCCCTTCGGGACCTCCAGAGGAACATGCTATGGTTTATCTGGAGGGGGAAAAAACCCAGAATCCCTCTAAGAACAATGCTAGGTAATGCAAGATTGGGCAGCCTGGGGGTACCCGACCTACAAGGATACCAGTTGGCAGCACAACTAGCAAACACTCAAGCGTGGCGGGTATCCTCTGACTGCCCGAGATGGGTGGAACTTGAACAATCTCGTCTATACCTCCCCCTACGCTTTCTTCCCACATTCCACCACCTACGCGGCAGACAGGAGACTATTGCTAGCCACCAGGCACACTATAGACATATGGGACAGAGCTCTAAAGAAAAAAGGGATTCCTAGAGAACTGAGCCCCTCATCGCCGGTATTCCGTAACTCCACCTTCTCACCTTGTATGAATCCCCAGAATTTTAAGAACTGGATCGCAGGGGGCTTGGAGTTGCTGGGACAACTGTTCATGGGAGGGGGACCCCGCACCTTCATCCAATGCAAGGAAGCCTTTCAGCTTCGCGAGACAGACAGGTTCTCCTACATCCAGCTCCACCATTGGTGCTCCCACCTGCAAACTTGTCTCGCAGCAACTCGCCCTCCTATGGCGTTGGAACTAACCCTGATGGATCTTCCGGCCCAGGGTAAGATCTCTGCCCTATATAAACGTTTCCACAGAGACTTCCTCACCTCTAAAACTCGCTGTATGGCACAATGGAAGGCAGGCCTAGGTCACCCCATAGAGGATCAGACATGGGCGGACATATGGACTTGGGCCCACTCATCCTCAGCTTGCATCAGCAACAGGGAATGCGCCTATAAAATATTGCTGCGCTGGTTCTATCCCCCCCTGAGGCTCCACCACATGAACCGAACTCTGGACCCGGTATGTTGTAAACAATACGGACACACGGTGTCCTTCTTCCATATGTGGTGGACATGCCCAAAAGCCCAACAATTTTGGAGACAGTGCTTGGATATCATTGACGAAATTACTCAAACAGTGCTCCCACTAGAGCCTGAACCTATCCTGCTAGGTGCTCCGGTTCCTGGAATATACTCGAGGTCTGGAGCCAAAGCCAAGCTCCTGTCCCAATGCCTTCTAGCAGGAAGAATAACGATTGCCCGTTCCTGGAAATCTAGGGAAAGTCCACTCCTACCCCTCTGGTGGACCATAATATGGGACATTCTCATCGCAGAGAAGGTGACAGCGGCTAAGGCAGGTACTCTACACTGCTTCCAGAACATTTGGGGCCCATTTCTTGACTATGACCTAAAATTCCTGGCCCTCACGTACAAACCCCAACAGGCCAAGCGGATCCTGTGCAGCGGGAGTACACTCGTTGAGGGCAGCAAGGCATAAAAAGGGAGGGGGGAGCCCCAACTTCCAGGACTCTAACCCGGACCGGCATCCATAATGGGGAATGGGGGAGGGATTGGGGGGGTAAATGTGATCAAAATGTTGAATTAATGCTAAACTGTACTTGTTTCCTGCCTTGATTTAAAATAAAGAAAGAGGTTGTTACAGTAGTCCAACCTGGAGAGAACCAGATCTTAGAGACAGTGATCTTCCGGGGGAAGGAGAGGAAAGGCAGAGTACCTCTGAGGAGGTGGAGTAAGAAGTTTTACTTTTTAGAGACGTTAGAGATGTGTGCAGAGAAGGAAAGTGTGGAGTCAAAGATGACCCTGAGGTTCTTGGCCTTGCAGGTGGGTGTAGGAGGAGGGCCAAGGGAGGCCGGCCACATAGTAAGGGGAAAGGATGGTGAAGGTGTACCAATGAGGAGGATCTCAGTCTTGGTGGCATTTAGACAATGATTGTTGGCAGTACACCAATTATTAATGGAAATTAGGCAATCAGAAATGAGGGAGGGAGAGGAGGTGGCCGAGGGCAGCCTGAAAATGAGTTGAGTGTCATCAGCATAGCACTGGACGTTTGAGCAGAAAATGTAAATGCAGTAGGAGAGAGCTGTCAGGTATTGGTTGAAAAGCCAGGGCGAGAGGTTAGACCCCTGGGGAACACCACAGGTAGAGAGGGAGATCTATGAAAGGAAGGAACTTAGTTGTACCTGGGAGGGTCGATCATAGAGGAAAGAGGTCAGCCAGGCCAGAGCCTGATCAGTGATACCAAGGTTGTCACAGAGACGGTTGAGCAGGGTGGTGTGGTTGACCGTGTCGAAGGCAGAGGAGAGATCAAGTAGGATAAGGACAGAGGGAATGTAAGAGTCAAGGTTGGAGAGCACATCTTCACGGATGTTCAGGAGAGCAGTTTCCGTGCTTCTGTCAGCTCTGAAGCCAGATTGGTAGTCATGGAGAGAGCCAACAGAATTGGAATGAAGGATTAGCTGAGAGATGTCCAGCTTTTCCAGGAGTTCACCCAAATAGGGAGTAATGGAATTGGGCGATAGTTAGCCGGACAAGAAGGATCGGCTGTGGGTTTCTTGAGCAGAGGATGCACAATGGAGTGCTTCAGGTGGGAGGGGAAAGATCCAGAGGCAAAGGAGAGGTTGCAGCATTCGACAAGGGCCGGAGCGAGGGTATCAATGTGGTCCTTAATGGTTTTAGAGGAGCAGGGATGGACTTGTTTTGATGAGGCTTTCATAGATCGGACTTGTCTAGCGACCTCATCAGGGGAGAAACAATATAGGGAGGAGAAGGAGGGTGGGGGGAGATAGCTGGAGGAGGGACAGCAAGCAGAGACATTGAGGGGAGGGGGAGCGGAGGAGAGGGTGGATGTCCTGGGTTTTAGAGATGAAGTGAGCGGCAAGGGCATTGTGTCACGACCCACTTCCTGAAACCCCCCCACCCCCGGCAGGCTCATGGTTCAGGAGGAGTCTCAGCTCGGGCCCCCAACAAGCTTAGGCATCCTTTGCCTAGGCCCTCTTGGGGCCAGTCCTGGCGCCTTTGGCGCCAGGCTCATACTTAATGAAGACTTGTGCTTGGGGCTACTTTATTTCAGTGCCAGTCAACATGGAGGCATCCACATAGCTTGGCTCCTTGGAACCAAGCTATGCGGTATAATGTTTTGGGTGTGGTAGCCTAGGGACTATTTTACCTGGACTACTTTCTTGATGCTATTTAAACCACACCCGACTTGGAGAACACGCTTTGCGTTACTTTCCAATCCTGCAACGTGATGCGCATCATATTCAGCTGCATCTGCGAACCTCGGAAGAACAGCATCTGAAAAACAAAAGAACATCGTTAATAGCAGCAGCTTACCTGTGATTCCACTGCTAGCTGCCATCCGCTCCTGCAATCAGCATCCAAGGAACAGTGAGCCTCCCGGACCGTCGGATCTGCAAAAGGAAAGAAACAGGACATTAGACATTTTACAATTGTGCCGGCACCTTACCTCACGAGTCGCCCATCGACCAGTATCGCCTTGGGACTTCTTGCTCCGGGTGAGCACCGCAACCTACGGGAACAAAAGACAACAGGTTAGCAAAGGCAAGGCATCATAGTGCTGCACATAGCGCCTACTTACCGCATCAAGGCGCTCTCGAAGCACCATCACCTGCCGGTGAGTCCCAATTCAGCCAACGTTCCACAGCGAACTTCCGCGCACCTAAGGAGAGAGAAAAGACATTATTTAAATCCAAGAAATACAGTATAACAGTAATAAGACCTACCTGAAAGACTCTAAAGGGCCTGCATCAGTGAAGTAACTAGATCGCACTCGCCCACAAAGGACAACGTGCCCCTGCCAAGAAGGCAGGACTGAGAGCACGCCAAAACCCATAACAAGGTGAGGAAAGGTCTGGGGAGGGTCTGCGGGCATACGGGGTGTTGGGAGGCTCTTACCCCAGTTGCCCAGTCTTGAACATTGCCCACATGTTTTCCAGGCAGAAACTCCCCGCTGATTATACCTGGGAGCGACTCAGAAGGGCACCAGAGTCCCCACAGCTGGCTGGCGTCCCCCTGGATACCAGGTGAGCGTTACACATTGCAAAGAGCCTGGAAGGTGAGAGAGGGGGTGGAGACTGCAGCAGGGTTGGCCAGCTCCTTGCAGATTTTAAAGAGTTCAGCCGAGTTGTTAGATGCTGCAGAGACACAGGATTCAATGTGGACTCTCTTCTTGGTGTGGACAGAGAGGCTGTATTGCCTTTGGAGCAGGCGGCAGGTCAGTTTGTCAGAGGATGAACAAGAAGCCCTCCATTTCCTCTCAGCCACCCTACACTTACGTTTAAGTGTAGCTAGGTCAGAGTCATACCAGGAATTGCACTTGGCTTTCGACTTCAAACGGATCCTCATGACAGGGGCAAAAACATCAAGAGTATCAGAAATAGAAGAGTAGAGAAGGGACAGGGCTGTGTCCGATTGTGAGTCAGCCAGAGGATAATTGGGGGGGGGGGGAGAAGGTGGCAGCGAAAGCCTCAACTGACACGCGCTTCATGGGCCGGATGTCCAAGAAGGTAGGTGGCAGTGTTGGGGTAGGCTTGGCTTGGGGGGAAGAGAGTGAGAGATGAGAGGATAGGAGGCAGTGGTCACTCCAGGAGAGAGGAGTAGTCAGAGGGGTAGAGAGGGGGAGGCCAGAGGAGATCAAGACATCAAGTGTGTGACCGGCAGAGTGAGTCGGGCCGGAGGGGAAGATGGAGAGGGAGAGTGAATCGCAGAGGTCACGAAAGAGCACAGAGGAAGAACAGGGAACATCCAGATGAATACTGAGGTCACCGATGGGGAGGAGTTGAGTGGTTGAGGCCAGGAGGGAGGAGGAGAGGTCTGCCCACTCAGAGAGAAAATAAGTAATTTGACCAGGGGACCGGTAGAGAGTAGCAACAGTGAGAGAGTTGCTAGGAGAGAGAGAGAGCCTGCATACAGGGCATTCGAAATAAGAGTAAGTCTGAGTAGAGAGGAAAGAGGCTGGAATCCACTCAGGGTGGATCAGGGCTACACCCCCTCCAGGCTGGTTGGATCTGGGAGCGGAGAGGATCTTGTAGCCGTCAAGGAGGAGAGTGTCAAAACTTGTGACAGAACTGGCCATGAACCAGGTCTCAGTAAGACAGAGGACATCAAAGTCAAGTTCTTCGAGGAGGTGGAAGAAGTCAGATGAGTGTTTGACAGCCGAGCGAGAGTTGAGAGTGGCGAGATGAAGAAGGTTGCCAGCCTTAAAGACCTTACGGGAGGGGTACAGATCAGAGGTACGCCCTGCGGAGGAGAAAGAGCCCTAGGAGGGGCAGAGGAGGAGGAGAGAGAGTGCAAGGTAGCCAAGGGGGGAGGGGAGGGGACAGCAGTAGATGAGAGGAAATTGATGAGGCTAGGGAACCGTCTATCAAAGAGTAGGAGATTAGCCTGAGGGCCTTGCACCATGACAGTGCCACTTAGGTAGACATTAATGATGACTCTGGAGGAGTCAAAGAAAGCCATGAGGAGTTCCCAGCGGGTGCCACCATTAATGGGAGAGGCGGAGACATGACAAAGCACAGAGATCATATGAGGGATCCATAGATCAGGTGAAGGAATGAAAAAGAGAATGTCAGTGACGGTTTGTCTGGCAGAGGCACTAGAATAGGTATCGGCGATGGGGAGACCTGGGTTTGAAGCCAAGATATCCTTTTTGAATTTCTTCTTACCAGACTTAGTAAGAAGGGAAGGATAGTTGATAGAGAAGCAGTTGGAGTAGATAGGAGAGATAGGTAATGCCATGAGTGAGTAGAGAGAGGAGGCAGTAGGAGAAATATGCAAGAGAAGCGGTGAGGAACAGTCACTGGGCTAGTCGGTTACAATTTAGGACCTGAAGTGATATGGAAAACACACCCAAATTTGACTTTCAGAACCAACCCAAATTGCAGTTACAAAACACACCCATTTTTGACTTTTAAAACAACCCAAACTGCAGTTACAAAACACACCCAAATTTGAGTTTCAGAACCAACCCAAATTGCAGTTACAAAACACACCCAAATTTGACTTTCAGAACCAACCCAAATTGCAGTTACAAAACACACCCAAATTTGACTTTCAGAACAACCCAAATTGCAGTTACAAAACACACCCAAATTTGACTTTCACAACCAACCCAAATTGCAGCTACAAAACACACCCAACTTTGACTTTCAGAACAACCCAAATTGCATTTACAAAACACACGCAAAATTTGACTTTCAGAACAACCCAAATTGTAATGTTAAGGCTACATTGGTGAAAGAAATGAGGTAAGAGTTAGAGGCAGGCGCTGAGCCTAGAGCATTTGATAGTGTACAGGGAGACCAGTTGAAGCTAGCAGAGGGAAGAGTGAAGGTCAATGAGGGGAATAGAAAGGGTAAGCAGAAGGATGGAAACTAACCCATGAGGCGGGAGGTACAAGAGTTTTAGTAGTCCAGAATCATGCCTGTGAACTGACAGCACCCGGGAGGGTCAAGGTGCGGTATTGGCCTCATGTAGTGAACTGGCAGCAGGCAGGGAAGCTGACAGGGGCCTTAGCAGTGGGCCTTGAAGAAGGGGGGCTGGCTGAAGCCTGCCAGTCCCCAATTGGTCAATTTGTCTGGCCAAGTGGCCAATCGGGGCTCAGATGCAGGTGCTGAGGCCCAGTGCGACAGCCTCAGGACATCAAAACAATGCAGTGGCCATTTTGAAAAACGCCACGAAAAACATCAAAACAAACGCAGAGATTGCTCTGCAGAAGTCGAAACTGCAGTCAAAACACTTTGCCAAGCAAGGCACACCAGTAACTTTGATGCAGGAAGCAGGCACCACCACATCTAATTTTATATTTCAAATTTCGGATCCAAAATTAAATTTTAAAAACACGTGTTACATTTCAGGACCGCACTTCATAATTAGCCAGCATACCTCTGTGAAGATGTAGGAGCTCCAGCAGAGCGTAGAAAGACAGCCACGCTCCGGTGATCGGTAGCAGCTGCAGAGGCAAACACAGCACACTGGAATGCCACTATGACGTTATGCCTTGATCCAGGTGCCAGAGCTGTCACAGCTGCCTCCTCTGCCATTGCCCCACAGACACTACCGGGCACAGTCTCTCCCGGGCTATTTTCTGCTGCCTGGGTGTTTACTCCCAGGCCAATTCAGCCACAAAAGGCCATCGTGCTGCCCCTTGCAGCCATGATCTCTGTGTTCTGCCACTGCAGGACAGACCAAACCTCTCACAAGGCCCCCTCTTGCTGCCCCTTGGAGTGGTGAGCTCCCCTTCAGGAGCAGGGAGTCCGGTGGATGTCTCCTCTCCTGGTCTCTCATGCGTCCGTCCTTACTTCCAGGTACTGCTCCCTCTGGACAGCTGCTGCAGGTTCCTGGCCTTTCCCTCTAAGCCCACTCATCGCAAATGAGAAGATGTGCTCTTGGTACTTCTTTACTAAGTTCCAGATTGACAAGGTGAAACAACAGGATACGTTCAAGGTTAGTAAGTGGGAAGGTACAGGAAGACATCCACCGGCCACCACTCTCACAGGCTGTCCCACTCCAACTGACATCCATGGAACTTCAAAGGGCACCCACATCACAACATTCCACCAGCTAACATTCCACCATGCATTCCATCAAGCAAGCATTCATGCAGGACCAGGGCAATGGAGACACAAGGCACAACATGGTGCTTACACGAAGCGGGTGGGCATGCCTGAAGAGGTGGCCATTCGCTTGGTACTCAAATGTGATTGGCTTGTGGTTGGTACAGGAGAGGAGGTAGTTACAGGAGGTAAGAGTGTTAAAACCCAACTCTCCAGGAACAAAACCCTACCACCCCCAAAAAATCAAACATTGTAAGCGTAAATGCTAGACCATTTGGCGTTTTACATTGGGGGTTGGGGGGTGCACTGTACTCAGTAGAAAGCATGCATTGGTGGTATTGAATAATCTGCCCATAACTTCAGCAATTTCCAAAAAACCAAGAATACATTCCTCACTAAATCTGAAACTCTGTCTTGTGAGTTGAACTGTCTGACATATGTGGGCTTAATCTTATTCGGGTAATGAAATACATTGGGGGGAGAGTGGATCACTTTCTAGTTCAGATGCTTCTTTACAATCAAGTCAATTGTTTTTTATTTTGTTCCCCCCGTCTCAACCCTGGCCCACCCACCAGCAATTCATGATTACTTCGAACACATTGCACTGTTGCAGAAGAATGATATCACACACCTACTTTGCTGCTGTCCCTGGCACAAATGTTCAACAAATCCCTTCTCACGCTGCTACCTCCAACAACTCACAGCAGCCCAGAGCACACACGCAGCCTGCCCTTTCTTACAAGACATGACCTTAACATTTCTTACGAGGCTCCAAATGAGCTGATTTACACCCAAATACAACATATTTGTACACGGGCGACTATCAACCAAGGGGAAGTATTCAATTATGTAGACATTTGTATTGGATTTATAGGTTCAGCTAGGGTGACATTCCTAATCTTATGTCCCCTGCTATACAGTTCCGCCCCACAATTCGGAGTAAAAATTTGCACTGAAGTGAAAGATATTTTAACACAAAGAGACTTCCTCATTTGCACTCCTCACCAGCCATTGGAGTGTAAGGAATGGTGCACTGTGTGCCCGTGGAGAACTAAGGAGTAAGGGATTGGCCATGACACAGGTTGAGGGAAGTTTTATACCTGGGCTAGTGTTTTACATCTTTTTAACCATTGAACACAAAGACTGCGTGGAGACAGATGTGCCTCAATACTACTGAGCTGAAATGGGTCTCCTATTCACCCCAGCAGCAAAACACCTTCCCAGTAAAGAAGAGGACAGGAGAAAGCCCCGGTATAGTCTCGCTTTGCCGCTGAACGCTGTTTCCCTGCTTGTGGACTGACAAATTTTCTACATTGAAAACGGCTTTTGTGGATTTCGAACTCTGATTCCCAGAAGGTGAACATTGTCTGCATTGACTACAAGAAGTTAACTATCTTTTACGTTAACTTGGACACTTACAACTCTCCTTTCTTTCACTCTAGGCTCTGCAAAGCCTATTTGTGGGCGTCACTATATAATTGGGCACGCGCGCGCACTGGGCGCGCGCACCGGAGAAAGCCCCGGTAAAGTCCAGCTTTGCTGCTGCGCTGTCAGCGGAGTTGGAGTGTGCAGAAACCTTCTAGTGCACTGCAGTGTGTTCATATTTACGGCTAGAAAACGCCTTGCGCACCCTTTAGTGGAAGTGAGGCTGACTGGTGTGTATCTTTCTTAATTATTTTAAATTAATCATTTTTGTTTGGCCGAATATTATGTAGAAAGTGCCTCACATGCGTTATTGTCCCTATACATTGAAAACAAACATGCCTGATTCTTTGAGCGCCTCGCTCACTACATCTTTGATAACTCCAAACAAAAGAAACTCTCGCGCATTTCAAAGAGGTCCATCACATTGACCCCAATTCTAAGAACTCCTTTGGCCAATCAAGATATTCGCACCTTTTGTGCTAAACGCAGGGAGTGCATGATGGATGAATCCCCTTCTGTACCCCATCAGATTGCGCCAGCTCTGTTTGTACCTTTAAGCACGAATGTTCCTAGTCGCCTCCCTATCGTTTCTGACGCTACTATTCTGGCCAATGTGCAGTCAGATTTTGTGTGCCCTGATGTAGGTATCCATCCACCCGCTATCAATACATTAGGGACTGTAAATGAGGTATCCTTTCACACTTCTAATATGGCTGATATGTCTAATATATCTATTCATGCCAGTGAAGGGAACCTGAGTAGGTCCCATGAGGACCACCCTTGTGAAGATGCTATACAAAGTTTGATGGGCTCTACTATTCATTCCATCCATGACTCCTTTCTTTTGCCTACTCCCCGGCGATGTTTGCCTGTTAATACCTCTGTTAACCCTTTGGAAAATCTTGCATTGATTGAAATTACGCTGGCAGCGGTGAATACCACCATAGCCAGCCTATACAAACTGTTTGAATCTCTTGAATTAAACATTTCAAACCAAGCTTGTCAGATTCAGCAAATTGCTGAAGGGATAGCCAAACTATCAACTGCTGATATAAATAAAACTAAGTCTACGCATACGGTAGATGTTGCAGTTGGCACAGGCCTTTCCCTGGACGGAGAAAGTGGTATAAGGGAGGCGTGCAGCTTTAAGCCAGTTTTACCTTCTTTTGCCAATATTATCGGACCTGTCATTTCCCCGGTAGCAAAAATGATACATATTAATGACTCTTGGATTAGCCTAGATAGAAGTCCCAAAAAGTCCCGTCCAAATGGGAATGCAAGAACTACAATTATTGACTCACAAAATGTGTCGAAGGCTCTTGGACTAAGAATAAATCTGCCCAAAATGAAATCGGCTCCCAGGAAGAGAGCGTGTGTGGCACGTCAACCCCAGGTGACCCAACAACGTATAACCCCGCCCGCTGCTTCTTTGTTGCCTTTGAAAAGGCCTCTATCTCTGCCCTCTGGAGCTCTGCAGAGTATGCCCCCTTTGTCCAATGGCAGGCAGGGGGTAACACTGAGTGCCTCCCCCACTCGCGATCCAGTTGACTATGCGCCACTTACAGAGATCATTGATTTGATTGAAACTCCTGTTCCGGTGGCTCCATCTGCAATACCAGTGGTCCAGGCCCCAGTGTCTAGTGTGAGTAGTGGTAAAAACCTTCAAGCTGCACCAACTAGTCGTGTAGTGAAGAATGTCAACCAACCACCAAAAAGAAGATCTCTACTCGGACAGGCCCTCAAATGTCCAGAAACACCTTTTCCAATTGCCACTCTCTTATCCTCAAATGCAGAGACGCCCCATTTGAAAAATATGACTTGTGCAGAACCAGCATTTTAAACATTGTTGGTGATGTGAGTAATTTGCAAGATATTGCCTCGAGTGATATCGACCAAGTCGAATTTGTGTGTGACCAAAATCTAGCAATTGTGCGTCTGTGGATCAAATCTGGATTAGTCTTGAACTCAATATGGAAAGAAAAAATGGAATTGTTTAAAATGGGATTCTTGATTGCCCAGGATCCAGAACGCCTTGTAGCTGAGGCAATAGATTGCGAACAATCCCAAACTCCCAGGTCTCCACCGAAATGTCCTGCTGTGTGCACTTGTGCTTATTGTGGCCTGATTGTGATCCCTCCCCAGTCCAGAACCATCTCCTCGCAAGCATAACCATTAAAAGAGTGTCCTCTAGTTAATTACTCTTTAGTCTCCTGGAACACCAGAGGCCACTCTCATCTTCAATGGTCCTCGCCACATGATATTAATAATTATGATATAGTGGCTTTACAAGAGACATGGCTGGTGAGACCCCCTTTATGGGATGTCCACGATGTCAGTTTGTTACCAGCGCAGTGGCACCAGAGGGAGATCAACGTCTGGTCTGTTGGTGGCGGTGAAAACCAGTAAAGGACTAAAAATTAGCAAGTGGGCTTCCCCTAACAATTTTATCCAATTGGTGAAAATTACCTGTGCTTCCCAGACATTAGCCTTAATCAATCTTTATCGGAACCCTATGGGATTGGCTGATGAAACCTTTTAGATGTGTCCATGGTGTTAGAACAGGTATCCTGTGACCAATCTATTAATGCAACCATGTTGGTGGGAGACTTAAACCTTGACTGCATACAACTCAAAAAAACTTGCCAAAGACTTGTGAGTATGAGATGGCTTAACTCTGTTAAAGAGCACAATTTATTGATGGCCAATGGCTCCATTGTGGGTGATATTCCTCCTAAGTCGACATGGGAGAGAGGCATCTCCCACTCCATCATTGACTATGTATTTATGTCTGACAGCTTATTCCACAGTGCCATCAAATTCGAAATCCTGACACAATCGGTTAGTGACCACCATATGCTGACCTTTGTGTGGCAAGGAGCTCTTGATCACACCCTGTCACAACAGTGTTGGACAAAACAGGTGTTAAATGTGAACTCTGCAAAAACGTGCTTTAAATGGTCTAATGCATCTCTAAATGCTCTCAACCTTGCCACTCAAGGTTTAGATCTGTTAAAGCGTGATTTTTATACAGACATTTTTCCCTCTTTAGGTTACTCACACATAGAAAAACTTCCCCATGTTTTAAATCATAAGCATCAAAATGATCAGATCCTCCAACAAGTGAAACGCCTCTATAGGAAGGAATTAAGAGCTATACGTTAACTGCTGGCGAGCGACCAATAATGTAGTCGCCGAAAGATCAAGTGCCAATACCGAAACTTGTGCCGGGCAAGAAGGGCCACTCTCTATCAACAGGATAGCGAAGCCTTTTTGCGCTCTGCGAATAACAAAAATTCGCCCCAACTGTGGACCTTGCTTAACAGTGTGTCCACTCAATGACAAGCCTGTCTCCAATTGTGTGGCGTGTCTGAAACACAATGGCTTGAACATTTTTTGCAACTATACGCAGACCCCAAATACGCCGAGTTCACCTACTCTAAATTGACATTAGATCACTGGAGCCTAGGGTGCTCGCCTGAAATCATTGAAGATTTCATAAAGAAATCATCATGCCCGATGGTTTAAACAATTACATGTTTAAACAGAATCCATCTAGGTGGGCCTCCATATTGAATAATGTATTCCAACAAATTATTATTTCAAAAAGTATTCCATCGTCATGGCAGTCTTCCTTACTGGTACCGATCTTCAAGAAAGGTGACAGAGGTTCGCCGGCAAGCTATCGCCCCATTGCATTGCTTGATGCTCCGGGGAAGATCTTTGCACGACTGGTCTTGAGGGATATTACCCGCTGGACTGAGAACTGCAATCAACGTGACCCCTGTCAAACTGGGTTTGTGGCAGGCCTTGGAACCACAGTTAATCTGCTGACTCTCAATGCCATCAAAGCACAGGCCCAATCGACAAAGCAACCGTTGTATTTTGCTTTTGTTGATCTTCATTCAGCGTTTGATTCAGTTTCCCGAATCAAACTGATGGAAAAGTTACAGTTGGCAAATTGTCCAGAAACCCTGTGTGATATTATCCACGATTTACACTAGTCAACTACAGTAATGGTGCGATTGTCTATTCTTGGCCTATTATCATCATCAATATTAACTTTTAGGGGGCTGAAACAGGGCTGTATCCTGGCATCAGCCATTTTACATTTTTTCATCCATGATGTTAGACAGGCCTTTCACCAGACTATCTCCAACTCCCCAAAACTGAATGGTATAAGCATTAAAGCTTTGTGGTACGCAGATGACTTGGTGTTAGTCGCTAAAACCCCAGTAGGATTGCAAAAATATTGTCTGCTTTAAATGCGTATTTAGAAATAAATGAGCTAATAATCAACTTTAACAAGACGCAAGTTGTCATCTATGCTCCGAGGCCTACTAGAAGAACACAATTTGATTGGAGAATTAATGATAGGACTGTGGATGTGGTCCCTACGTACCGGTATTTAGGAATTCTATTTGATGGCTCATCTTCAATTGATTCGCATTCCAGGACTCCAGAACACAAGATCATGACTGCCATTTCCCAAACAAGGATAATACTGCATAGATTTGGCAAATTTACCATCAGGCCTGCCATTATTTATTGGCGACAAAAAGTATTACCCACCATATTGTATGGCCTTGAGACCAAAAATATTGTAGACTCTACTATTTTACACAAATTGGAGTCAAAATTATGGAGAGGTGTGTTACATCTCCCGCAATGTGTACCTGGTCCGTGGCTACGACCTGAACTGGGTCTAACGTCCTTGAATGCGTAGTACTATTGGAGGTTATGTGCTTTGTTTCGCAAGTGCTTGACCGTTAGAAAAACTGACAACAAACTAGCAACACTATCTGCTTACATGCTGTCCTCAGAGCATGCATTTGTTAAAAAGTGGGTTTCATATATCTATAGAATCTTGGTTAGAGCAGACATCAGCTTGGAGACCCTTATTGTAAATCCGACGAGAGCAAAGGTAAAAATTTTTAGATCGGACTGGATTGATACGAGAACTCAGTGTCTCTCGTATAAAGATTTTCAAGTACTAGCCTTTGAGCATAAAAGACTCAAAGAGCTGGCTCCATACTTAAATCAATCTCCCTCCCCGCAACTGAGAACAACCATTTTACGCTTGCGGTTTAACCTATTTCTTACTCGTGACATTCTGTCTAGAAGAAGGCTGTTGACTCCGAAGGAGAATTACTGTAGGTTCTGCCAGGTTGTTGCAGTTAAAGAAACCCTCAAGCATATCATAACTGAATGTCCGGCCTTAATCAACCTAAGAAGCAGATGTTTTGAGAAGCACATGCCCTACTTCGGTGCCATACTACCTGATTCGCGATGGTCGGTAATATTATCCACTAATTCTATAAGTATTCATATTGCTACTTATAATCTATTATCAGCCTTAAAAATAGAAACTAGTCTATCGTCTTCAACTGATTTGGAAGTGTAAGGGTCTCCAAGCATGTGGTCTGTTTGCATGTTTGTAGAAGCAATGTCTTCATCGGGATGATTTATGTCTTTAACATGTTTAGGTCGCGCAGAGACAATGCAAGGTATTGGTTTGGTTTGTAAATTAAGAGACTTATACTATTTCATTTAATCAGTGGTAATGACTCATAATTATGATTGACATTTTATTGTATGGCATTTACGTTTTTCTCTTAATTTCAAACTTTGTGAAGCTTTGTGTTACTTTATGTCTGATGTAGAAATTTTGTCTTGTTTTTTTTGTTTTTTATACATGCATTGTCTCCTTTTATTCCATTTTTAGTCTATTTTAATGAGATATTTTGATGTGTTTAATGTGTAAATTAATTTTGTATAAATATTGAAAAAGTTGAATTTTTCAGCTATATTCAATAAAGAAAAAAAAAAGACTGAAGAAATAGGAACAGCCCAACCACCGCATTTGCAGAGGCAGTGGAGAATTAATAGAATAATGGCTACAAAATACAAAATAAAATAGAGCCTTAGATACCTAAACATGCTTCCCCAACAATTAACCATTGCACTTTCTGCGCTCAAACCTACTAAGAAAGCCACACACACACAGCTTGCTTTTATTACCCCCTCTCACCAAACAGAACATTGCATTTCTTCACCAAACCTGTACAACACAACCCCCGGCCAATTGATCCTAGCACCATGGATACTCCATGGTCCCCTTTCTGAACACAAACTCTGATGCTCTTAACACAACTCCTAGAAACTCAGACGCACGTGAAGAGAGGGTCCCTGGAATGCCCCGCTGGATCCCCATAAGCATGACACCCAGAAGAGCCAGAAATGCAAGATGTCAGTCGCTGTTTGGCCAGACCCAGGAGGGCCATTGACTTCTACATATGCAAACAGATATTCTCTCTCTCAGACAACCATTCAAACCATATCCAGCCGACACCTTCATGGATACAGGTGCCTTAACACTGGAACTGGTTGACTAATGATAAATATCCAGTTATGTTAAGGTCATTGGAGACACCACGACATAGTAACGTTAGCCACGAAGCAAACTCGCATCCCTGCACGAAGTTACACGGAAACACACGTGCACAGAAAAAGAACTTGCTTACACAGTTCTGTAGAGGACAGATACATATACATAATGCCTTTCCTTTTCATTAGCAAAGTGCAGAAACACAAGAAAGCAAGAGATGCAGAGCAAGCTTGCAGCCGCTTATTGCAACTAGCCATATGGAAATACAGGGTCGTATAAGGAACCTGGAAGAACCAAGTACTACTAACCCATAAGGAAAATAATACAATATAGACTTATAGAAATCATAGCATAATTATAGTAGAATTGCATGAAGCCACAGGTCCCATACTAAGAGACGAAGGAAAACAGATTTTGCAGCACACTGTTCAGTGCTGGAGCTTGCAGCCAAAGTCATATTTGAGCAGAGCATTCCTGGCTCCAGGGACAGGGGCAGAATACATCCTCACTAAGTGCAGACTGAAGAGCTACATTTTGCGGTCTTCACCCACTTACTCCGGCCGAGCCGAACAATAGCTATTTACCCACAGTGGGAACAAGAACTGATACGTGTGTTGTTTTACAACTTTGCAACCTGCAGGCATTCTCTAAGGCGAGGTGGTTATACCAGTGGCAACAACGGGGACACACAGTCTTTCTCATCACTTGAGAAGGTTCACAGAGTGTTAAGAACAGAGCTGGGTCCAGGCCTGAGGAAACCCACGCCAGCCAAACAGGGAACACAAATCCAGGGGTGGATGGCAAAGGGCAAGGGCCAACGGTAATCCTGCAACCCTGCAACAATGTAATAGATCATTTTTGGGGAAGGCTCAGGTAAAGCCACCTGACATGCAAGGGCCAGTCAGCTAACCTCTATAGGTGCCGTCTGTAGACACTACCACCACAGTCACCCAATACTGTAAGCTCTCAGGTTTTTGGGGAAGAGCCCCAACTTGTCATGACACGTACCAGCAAAAGCTCCTGGCACGGGCTCAGGAGCTGTGATTGCTGGAGATATCTTATTTCTTGTATGATCCCTGTCTGTTATGGAAAATAAAGGACAGTTCTAACTTGCCCTTGGCAGAGCCCTCTGTCTTGTACTGTGGGAGGGTTTGTTGGGCCCTTGGTACTTTGCTGAACAGTGATTGTGTAGCATGAACCACGGTCCTCTGGTATACCTATACACATGAGAGCTCAACTGACTTTGCTGTACTCTTCAGTTGATGTGCACATATCCAAATGTTCACTTCCCTCATCCAGAATAATCAACTATCCCCTACTGTCATTCAGCTCCACCAGAGCGCCTGGAAACCATGAAAATTTGTGTAGCGCACAGTTAGGAATCCTTCCAACAGGGGGATGGGGGGGCTAGAGAGCCCAAGCTGTAATGGTGGAGTTTTTGTAGGCTCAGCCTAATTAATCCTGAAATACGCTGGCTTTGAAGTAAGGGGCGTTGTGCCTGACGACCCTGGGCCGATGGTTAAGGTTTTCTGCAGTCAACAACACTCAGAGAAGCATTTGGAGGGGCAGAGTGTGTTTTGCAGCTGTGGCACAGAGCCCCTGACTATGGCCTGCTGTGGGATGGCAGAGAGAAGCGGCGAGGCACGCTTCCGGCAGTGGGAGGAGGTCAGGAGGGGTGCACGGCGATGGCTTCCTTTAGCACAGAGCAGCCATGGTGTGAGCCGACCTTGTTGAGGCTTCCCTGCAGCTGGCGAAACCCGAGTGACCACGTACCAGACAAGAAGGAGGTGAGAAAATTAGGGCTGGCAGTGTAAAGGCAGTGCACCGGGGCAGAGGTGCGGTCCCAGGCAAGGAGCCATTGTGTCTCTGCCATGGTCTAGAACAAGTGCCTGGCCAATGGGAATCGGTAAGCTCCCAGGAGGGAGCGAGGAGAAGGACGTGAGGTGTACTGAGCCTGGAGATTTGAATGACCTCATTTGGAGCTGGCGCTTCTGGTGCAGTGTGGGTGCCGTGCCGGCACCCAGGAATCTTGATCAGCCCTTTGGAATTGATCCAGAGACTCTTCACAAGTGATCACTAGGGAGCGAGATGGGCATCTTGTAAGGCTGCAGGAGAGGGTCTACCCGACCATTAGAACCTGTGACAGAATTGTGGTAGCCCTGGTTGGCAGTGCAGAATCATAGGGCCTGCTGGGGGTGAAATCAAGTGGTGTTTTCATGGGACCCGTAAGGGCAAAGCCCTGAAGGTAGAGGGCGCATGAACTGGGAGGTGGCATGAAGGAAGGAAGGCCCCCTCTGTCCCACGCCTTTCCAATAACAAAGGATGGGGGGTCAACAATCGGCCCATTTCCTTAAGTGCAGACATGGGCCAAAGGAAGATTGAGGAGGAACAATAGTGACCACAGTCTCCTGGGTGCTGTTGTTGGTTAGGCAGGGGATGTTACTTTAGCACCTACCGGGCAGGAACACAGGGATGATAGCATGAACCACGGTCCTCTGGTAGACCAAAGGAGGGCCACCAAAGGAACAGAACAGGCTATGGTCACCGGTTTTACAAAATTAGCACCCAAGGTGCCTGCATGCCTTCGGGCAAAATTTTGGCTATAAGAACCGGAGGGATCTAACAACCCCTTCACATTTCTTTTCGCTGCAGAATGGTGCCACATCATGTAGGAACTTCCAAGAATTACCCTCCCTCCCCCTTCCCGTCCAAGTTGCCAGAAAATGGCACAAAGAAATAAAATGCTTGGTTAAGAGAACAGAAGGGTCCCTTCCCAAGTTGTCAGAAAATGGCATGCTAAAGCAAAAAAGATTCTTGGCATTATGGAAAGAGCAGGGAGGTGTCACAGTGTCCTTATAAAGGCATAAATATAATGGGTTCTTCCCTCCCAAGTTGCCAGAAAAGGCCAAAATGAGGGAAAATCGCTCCGGCTTATGAAGGATCTGGAGGGGTCGCAATGGCCCCATAAATACATAAAACTAAAGTGTTTTCTCTTCTCCCAAGCTGCCAGAAAATTGTCTGATAATGCTTGGGGTAAGTCTTTTTGGGCTTGCAAACACAGTGGAACTCAAACCACAATGGAAAGAAGATGTACACAGTTTAACGCAACAGTTGTTAGTGGAAGGAATGGCGGCATGGATCAGCCCTGAGTTGGCCCTACCTTGGAGCAGGGCCCCCGCTCACCTGATCCCATGATGCCCAAAGGCATATCAGTAATTATTGTGTGATTTTATTTTTTATTTTTTTTATTTTTCTTCAAAACTCTTTATTAGCATGTCGTTAAAGTAAATCACAGAATAGTCAAATACAGAAAGGAATAGTTAACCAGAGAACACAAATCAAAACCTCATAATGAAATAACATATCAATAAGCAAACAACATAATCAAATAATCCCCCGACATACCAAGAAACTTTTCATTTATGTAAACAATAAAAGAGCAAAATACAACAGTTAATTTAAGTCATCCAACATAGAACACACACACACACACACACAAACACCAACAACACATAGACATCAAACAAAACTCCCAAAAGGAAAAAAAAAAGATCCCCCCTTTTATTAGTTATTTGTCTTCCTTTTTTCACTTCATACCCCATTTTCTTTTTCCTTCCTTACCCCCTACCTCTGTATCATCTCTACCCACAACTCATACAAATCCATAGCCTACATAGTCAATCATACAAGGCATTGAATGGACCCCAAATGAGACTGTATAACTCTTCTTTGTCTTACGCTCTAAAGGAAAGCTTTTCAAAATGTGATAAGGTGCGCAAATCAACTAACCAATCCTCCACTGTAGGCTTCTTCCTAGTTTTCCAAACCCAAAGGATCAGTCTCCTGGCCACCAATAAAGCCTTATTTATCCAACCACCATATTTCAAAGAACGCCTACACCTAACTCCACGTAAAAATAGGATGATGTTCCCATCCGATCTCTGTAAAACTACATCTAAAATTAAATCAATCCTATCAATCACATCAACCCAGAAATCTCCAACTCTAGAGCAATCCCAGAGAAGGTGTATAAGGGTACCAACTTCCTTTCCACATCCCCAACATAGATTATCAGCTTGTAGTCCTAGTTCAAACATTTTAACTGGTGTCCAGTATACCTTACCCACCACTTTCTGCCTAATCAAACGCAAGTTCAAATCCGTACCCACATTGGCACTTACCCTAAGAATATCCTTCCATTCCCCGTCTGTAAAATATATATTTAGATCATCCGACCAAACCAATCTCAACTTATCCCATGCCTCAACATGTTTATTTTCCAGTTGCATAAAATTCATATATGTACGTACTGAATACTCTTGGCCTGTAAGCAATTGACACAGTGCAAGTTTGGTTTCTAATGAAACACCAATCATTCTTTGCCTAAGACAAATCAGGGAGCTCAGGTCATCATATTTTTGTCTCTCTCGTTCATGCAACCTATATTTCCTCTGTATGTCTTCAAAGCCCCACGCTCATCCGTCTCCAACTCCCTCAGGGTCAGCCGCTTCTCGAAGCAACGAGCTGGGGGTAGATCTCTCTCCGCGGCAGGGGTCTCCCTCTGGAACAGCCTTCCTGCCTCCCTGAAACTTGAGGAGAACCATCTCCGGTTCCGGAAGCACCTCAAAACCTTCCTCTTCACTTCTGCTTTCTCTCTCCCTCTCCCCTGCTAAATTCTTCACCTAAACTGCACTGATTCTGCAACTGGGCCACTCTCACCGACCTCGGTCCTGGGCCCAGTCACTCTTCACTTGCACTGCCTCCTGGCAACCCCTGCACTGCGGGACTGTCTCTGTATCCCTACAGCCCCCCCCAGCACTTGTCTGCACTTACCTTGCACTTGCCACCAGCTGGCCCTATTTATTTATTATTTTATCTCTATTCTACTTATTTGTACTGCACTCCCCCCCTCCCCCTTCCCCTTGCACTTTTTCCCTTCACCCTACCCCTGCACTTGCGCGGTCTGAATGACACCTGGCCTAGTAGGATCGTTGTCTGTCTTCCCCTTGTTCCCCCCTCCCTTGCCTCGTCGCGCCTTGAAACACTTGTGTATAGGCGCGTTACAAATGCCATATCATATCATATCAAATGTCAAAAGATGATAACCATCTAACATATCACCTACTGTTAAAATCCCCTTCCAAACCCAAGTCTGCCAAATCAAACATCTGTCATTCAATTGTAAGACCTCATTATGCCAAAGAGAAGCATCTTTACTAAAACCATATGACTGGCTATTCTCTCCAAACCACCCCCGCAAGGTGTGCCTGTTTGCCACTATAGACTTCAACTTGAATCTATTAACCGACATATTGCCCATAGTATAAAGGCTATCCAAACGATAAGGACTGCAAATCCCTCTCGCCGTGCGCAGCCAGATAGCACCTGCAAAGTCATCAGTCGTATAATAATAAGTCCCCTTCTTAAGCACAAACGCCTTACAGTATTTATACAAGTCAGGATATCCAAAACCACCTTCATCCACACTTTGCATCAACATAAATCTAGGGATCCGCAGTCTTTTACCAAACCCCCACAAGAAACATTGAAACAGTTTCTCAATCTGCAAATCTGTTTTTTGGAAATTAAGAATGGAATTGACTTAAATATATATAACACTTTCGGCAATAAAATCATCTTTATTGCATTTATCTTAGCCCATAATGACAAATGAAGTCTCTCCCATCGTCTTATTGGATACACAATTTTATCTACGAGTTTATCAATATTAAATTGCATAATTTTCCTCAAATCACCAATGATATATATACCAAGATACTTAACACAAACAGGGGCCATTTGCAATTCCAAACCTTCAAAATATCCTTACTACATTCATTAGACAATGGGAATATCTCAGTCTTGTCCCAGTTTATCTTATGACCCGAAATACCACCCACTTCCTCAAACATCTGTTTCAGAACCAATCCACACTGTTCAGGATTGGACAGCAGGACCATCATATCATCAGCATAAGATAAAACCTTAACTTCCACACCCCCAACACATAAACCTCTGATATCTCCACATTGTTTAATATAAGCCTCCAAAGGTTCAAGTGCTAAATCAAACAAAAAAGGCGATAGAGGGCACCCTTGCCTCGTGCCCTTGGACAAAAAAAAAGACTCCGATATTAAACCATTAATAGTCACCCTCGCCGTAACCTCATAATGAATACACCTAATGATTTTCATAAAGGTCGGTCCAAATCCCATTTTTAATAAAGTGTAATCCAAAAACCTCCAATTAACTCTATCAAATGCTTTCTCTTCATCAAAAAACCCAATCAACTCTTTTGATTTTTTATTATGATGCATTCCAACGACATCCAATACAGTGCTGATATTATCATATCCATACCTACCCGGGATAAAACCCACTTGAGACTCATCCACCAGATCACCCATATTAACCATAAGCCTATTCGCCCAAATGTTAGTAAATATCTTAAAATCCACATTCAACAGCGAGATAGGTCTATAATTACTGCACTTCCTGTGATCTCGATCAGGCTTAGGAATGACAGTAATCATTGCACCTGTCATTGAATCACATATCGACCCTGACTCCAAAAATTCATTAAAAAGGACACATAAAATAGATGATAATTGCTCAACAAAATTTTTATAAAATTCCGAAACAATCCCATCCAGCCCCGGCGATTTTCCATCTTTCAATTGCAATATTGCAGCAGTAACCTCAGACACATCTATGGCAGACTCCAGAACCAATTTTTTATCATCCCGAAGTCTCAAGAGGTGTACCTTATCAAAAAAAGACTGCAAGTCAGTTTCAGTAGGACGTAAATGCTCCTCATACAACCCTTCATAAAATAGTCTAAACACCCTACAAATATCTTCACTTCTATGAAATACCTCACCTCTATCATTTTCAATAGACGAAATACACTAGTCCACCATCAGACCATTAAGTTTATTTGCCAGAAGCCTACCATTTTTGTCCCCAAATTCCCAAAAGCGTTGTTTCGTATAAGATAAACTCTTCCCTGCTTGTGAATGCAAAAGCATCTTTAATTCCTCTTCCAAATTATTCAATTTATGTTTCATGCAATCCATCCCTGTTTGCGCACAAATCCTTTGTAAATCCACTATCTCCTTCTCTAACCTCTCAATTTTTATTTTGTTTCTCTTTTTAGCATGGGAAGTTCTACCAATAAATTTGCCCCGTAAAACCGCTTTAAAGCAATCCCAGACAATTTTAATGCCAGCCGATCCATTATTTTCTTCAAAGTATTTCTGAATAAATGTATCTAATCCCACGTTAACTAGAGGGTCATTAAGTGAATTGGCTTGCATTCTCCATCTCATATTCTTTTTATGAATACCATGTAAATTGATTTTCAGATCTATAAACACATGATCAGAAATACACCTCTCCTCAATACTAGAACTAAACATCTGATCAACTATCTTATCACTAATCCAAAAAAAATCAATCTGAGAGTAAGAATTATGGACCGTCGAATAAAACAAATATTCCCTATCTCTTAGATGATGAACTCTCCAAATATCTACCAGATTATACTCAAAAGCAAACTGTTTTAATTCTGCACTTAAGTTCCCATTATTATACCTACAATCAAATCTTCTGTCCAGTTCACTATCCATCATCAAGTTAAAATCACCACCTAAAATAATTGCCTCACCCTCCATCTCCCCCAAACGATCATCCAACTTCCTGAAAAAACCCACACGGAGCATACACTGTCCCCACAGTAAGTTTCTTCCCGTTATATAATATATCAATTAGAAGAATACGACCCTCGTGATCCTTTACTGTTTTCTCAATTTTAACAGACAGTCCCTTCCTAAACAAAATACTACCCCCCCTAGATTTGGTATCATAATAGTTCGATACCACCTGTGGGTAATTACGAGTAGACAAATAATCCCCAATCTGTTCACTCAAATGAGTCTCCTGAAGGAACACAACATCTCCTTTACTCCTCCAAACCAGTGCCAAACAAAACCTTCCAGCTTTTAAATACACATCCAATACCCCTAACATTCCACGAAACAAAGATTAAAGAATCAATAATTCACCACTAGAATTATCTGCATTTCACACAATCACAATCCCATACATTGACACAGACTTGTCTCATTAATTCCAAACTTGGAAGAAAAATGAGAATCTCCAACCTAAGAACAAGAAAAGTTAAAAAGGAAAAAGAAAAATGTGTACCAAAAAAAGAAAACCCCTCCCCAGAACACACAACAGACAACAAAAGACACACAAAACACACATATCTACTAGTACCAGATGCCCAACCAACATCAGGCTTATAATAAGTAAAATTATATACACACCAATATCTATTCAGAACTATACTTACCAGGCATCCCAGGCCAACATCTACAACCTATGTAGAAATCTCCTATCCTACTCTAAATCATAACAAACCAAGAGTACTTCAATAGAATAACTAAAGCCGCAGAACCCACTCCCATAAAGTATAAGACCAATCATCCAACAACTTCTTGAACCTTGATCGACAAATCCCACAATTCCCCATCCCAAAAACCACTCCTTGAGTCATACCAATAAATGTAAAAAAACATAAATCCGTCATTATCCATCAGTATCACACCTATCCTACAGAAAACACACCCACAGACTACGGATCCAACTGCACCCAAGTACTATAGAACTGGCTAACATTATCAAAATCACATCCAACCGTCCAACCTATACCTTCCCAACCCTCCATCACCAACCAATTCTAGTCCAAGAAATTAACCGTCCATAACAATCTACCACACAAAGACACCCCCATTCCCAGACACACCCATTAAACAACCATTGCCCCATCCAATTCCTAGTATAATTACAAAACCAGATCCCCTGGACACATAGCAATTACCAACACCAAGACAACTAGATCAAAGCATATTACAAAAAGCAAGCACCTCACAAAAGCTCCCATCAAGCCACCATAAATACTAAGTAACACCATACATCCAAATCATTTGTTACAATCCCTCACAGAAACAAAGAGAACCTTCCCCCCCACACACAACCATCTATCAATATCAGACAGTATAACAAGACAGCATAACAAGAAGCCAACAACCAATGCAAGGATGGCAAGCAAATAAAACATACAGTGCATCTTATTGTTAATAAACATACATCCTAACATCATGACAAAAGCGGACCAGTCTAGAGCCGACCCTACATGTCAAACTGACCAAAAAGGGGAGGAAAAAAAAACGCCAATATTAAAATTGGCCAAGGAAACATGTAATCGCTGATCAGAGAAAGCATATATTGAATTCAAAGAACAAATGAACAGTTTCATTAGAATAGCTATCAAAAGCATGCTGTTTCACACAATGACTGATTCCCACAACCAAACCATCTCCAGTTTTACAGACAAGGGTCAGCTCCAGACCAGTCCATAAGAATAATCAATCAATCCCAGAAGAAAACAATAGGCTTGTGTGACCAGTCTCCTTACCCGGCACAGTCCCCAGACAGTTAACCCCATACCCAAAGTTCCAAGAATATCAAAATCAAGCATATTACCTGCCCGACTTTCATACTGCTGCAATCGACATACTGGCACAATCCTTACATTGTGACCCGTGCTACTACAGGTAGACTAATCTTCAGGTATACAGGGCTGAACCAATGAATTTGGGGCACATAATAGATCTTCCCAAGTCAACAGGAGCAATCTACATACCAGAATTAGTGGATACCCACATATACCTTCAACCCCCCACTGAACTGGACTCAAATATCAGATATTAACGTCACATCAATTACAGTGAGGGACATTGTAGAAGTTTGGACAGTTGACCAATGGATCACTAAACCAGTTAATAAAACATAAGTATCTGTCACATGGTGTTCCCGGAAGAAATGAATATTAATCACCATTTGACATTTAGTGCTGTAGTCAGGATGTCTTTACAATGAGTAAAGTCACTCACCCAGGTAATTTTGATACCCAGTAGATGAGCTTGTAACATGAAAGCCGAGACAGACTTCTTAGCTAACAATATGGAGCATGCTAAGACTAACAGGTACATAGGATACAAATTACTGTCACCTAAAGTGCAGATAGCAAATTAAGCATTCTGTACCAATCTCTCACACTGCTACATCAAAGACAGGCCCACAACGCAGTCATTCACTAAAATCCCTCACTTACAATCCATTTCCATTGAATTACCAAGAAGAGAGCAGGCCATATAAGCGATATAAGCGTGAGAGTACATAAGGACATAGACTGGAAATTAGTATAAATATCATTAACAGTCTACATAGTCAAATGCCCATCAATGCAGAAAAGCCAACAATGTAACCCAACCTCCAAAACCCTTCAGAACAAGCAATAAATCAATACATTGTAAATTCACACCTGAACCAACCAGTCCTGGGCCATCTGAAATCATGTACTGCAATAGCACACTCCAGATGGACAACTGTGGAATCAAGCTGGGTGCATGCTAGTATTCAGATTTTCAGATGTTCCAATGTTGGCTCATTGGCAGGCCAGTCAGAAGGTGAATGGGAGACCCAAACTGTCCCTCCACATCTCCATTCACATCCCACCATATGACGTGGCAGAGTCCCTGCAGAGCCCTACAAACTGTCGTCAGTTCACATTGCTATATCCACAGAGTAGATAAGTTGCCAGCATGAAGGGAGGAGAGCAGGGAATGTAGATTAAAAAATAAGTCAGTAACAGTCATAAACGAAGCAGAGAGGAGGCAGGCAAGTATTCCATGTGTAAATGTTCCATCAGCTTCAACACCTAAGTCAGTTCTTCTTGCAGAGAGTACATTAGATGTTCTTTGCCCCATTTCATCCCACAGGCTGTTTCCACACAGAGTTGGGTCTCCCACACTCCCCTCCGCCAGGCAGGTCCGCCCTATCCTGCCTGCACTGTCAAGTGACCATTGCTCCTGTCGTCTAAGTCAGGCCTTTTCATATTGTTCCTATTCCTTAGGTTCGCAGGAGATAACTAGTCATATATCGGGCTTGCAGGACCTGTTGCCGCTACCTTTTGCCCTGCTCCTGTAGTAAAATCTCATATATGCTGGTGGAATCTGGCATATCTGACCGACTATGCATTTACAAGGCTGATCAGTAGCAGCCATATTATGTCACATATTTTTTGAGATGGCCAGGACTGCCCCACAGCAGCCATGCCGCAAGCAAGTAAGGCTGCATACATTACTGCTACTCCCACCCCCATCTCCACACAATGAGAAATGTGACTGGGAGTCAGTGCATGACTAGAGTTACCTCACAAGCTGCGAGGGGTCCCGAGGCTCCGGACCGTTGCTATGCCTTGAGGGAACACCGACCTCAATCCTCAATCTTCCGGGATCGATGCAAAGCGTATCGCCGTGTCTGAGCCTCCACCGTAAGCCATCATAAGCCACGCCTTCCCGAAGGTGGGTGCTAATGGAGAGCACCTCGATTCACCTGTGAACATGGGGAGTAACGGGCCGCTGTTTCTGGGTGCCTGCACACAGAGGAGTCACTGCGCCACCCCTCCAAGGATGGGGGCCATCTATTTAACACAATACGCGCTACATGATGCTCTGCCCCTGCAAAGGTGGGGACCAGCTACTCCAAGGCGCGCACGAAAGAACGCCGCAGGGTGACAGCTGCAAGGGAATCGATGAGCCTTGAATGATAAGGTTCATTGAAAGACGTAGAGCACAATTCATTCGTATCAACCATCTTGAAACATGCTTCCTGATATATTCACGTAGCCATCACGTCACAGCTTAATTCCAAAGAACAACAAAAGGGAGGAATCCTTACGGAGAATGCAGGCAAGAGTGTCAGTATACTTTCAAAGGAAGTCAAGGTTCTAAAAACATTCTAAACAGCAAAAAAAAACTGGCGGCCATCTTAAAAGGCAATTATACTAAACAGTTACTAATGAATATTAAAAAAAAAATCACCATATCTCAAAAATAAAACAAGTCAGACCTCAATCAGTGGAGACAGGCCTCCCCTTCTTCTTTCTCGTCAGATAAGCAGTTTTAAGATCACGAGAAGTACCTTCCATTGGATCAACATCCAAATCAGTTAAAAAAGCCTCGGCAGTCTTACAATCACTAAAAGCATGTAACTGATCATCAATTACCACCTTCAAGATGGCAGGGAAGACCATGTAGTATTTCAATCCTTTTGCACAAGCTTTACCCTTAGCCATATCGAATGCCTTCCTCTTCTCCAGGACATCCTTACTGAAATCCACAAAAATCATGATCTTGTTTCCTCCCCAAGCCAAGACTTTGAGTTCACAGGCCTTCTTCAATATAAGTTCCTTAACTGGGAACCTCAAGAATTTCACAATGATATATATGTCTTGGCCTTTCGCCCAATGAAGGTTTGGGACCAAGCGCCCGATCTGCCCTCTCAATTTCTAGGTTTACAGCAGCATCCAGTTTCATTATCTTTGGCAAATTATTGAGCAGAAAATCCATCATGTTACCTCTCTCAGCATTTTCAGGAAAACCAACCAGACGGAGATTGTTTCTTCAAGAGAAGTTTTCTTGCTCTGACAGTTTAGAGGCTATTTTTTCATTAGCCTGTTTCAGTTCTCTGATTTGATCCATCAGTTTCAAAGTCCTCTCATCCACAACTGTAAGATGTTCTTCAGCTGAATCCACCCTTCTAGTCACGGACTCAAATCTTTCCTCTGACTTAACAAGGGCTATCTTTATCTCAGCTATGTCCTGCTTCAATTCATTAAGCAAATCAAAAAGCTTGTCCTCCCTGGCTTCTCCTCTGTTCTCCTGTGAAGCTCCTTTCTGTCTTTTAGCTGGCTGTGCAGGTTCAGGAGTACCTGGGACAGACATTTTTAAGTAGGATTATCAGTTGAGGCCTAGGACAGGAGCACAGCAATCAAGTTGCCATTCCCTGGGCTGACAGTTCTAGAATCGTGATTTGTTTTTTATGATTATGACTGTTATGCTGGTAATAAAACTTACAACCTTATTTTTCCGTCTTACCTCGCCTCTCAGAGTCTTTTATTATATGGAATAGCGGTAATCATTTGGGATGGGAAAATGTTACCACTTTACAATGCCTTCCACTGTACTATGCCACTTCCAGGCTTACAATAATTAGTTCTTTGCCCTGTAGATAATCAGAGTGTCTACCAAGGGTGCCACCAGATAACTGCAGAACATGGGGAAGACAGAAAAGTACCAGAAGATGGCCTCCTTTGATGGGGACGATGGGGGCAGCACTTACTAAGAAAATTAAAATGATGCAGAGAAAAACGCATGCGGAAGACACTGTGGGCACTCTGTCAGAGGAGACAGAGCAACAAGACACGAGCATCAAGGAATGTCTTCAGCTGATGAAGTCGAGCATAGGTGGCCTGGACGCCCTCTCCTGCAAAGTAGATACCTTGAGAAGCATGAAGAGCGCATTGAGACTGCGGAAAATAGAATCTCTGATCTGGAGCATATTTAGACCTCAGTCTCTAGGTGTTACGCTCACCTGGTCTCTGCGGAGACGTTGGGGCACGGTTGCAGCCCTCCCATGGGTGATGTTGCTAGGGTCCGGCTTCGCCCTCTGTGCTTATGTGGTGACTGGTGGTAATAGGTGATGCTGCTCGGGACTGCTCCTGCGTGGAGAATAGGGGGCGTGAGTATGCCAGCTTGTGCGCCTGATCCCCTTCTAGACCCCTTCTCCCAAACCGTGGTAACCGTGGGATGTGCTGTCCCTGGAAAGCTCACCTGTTGATTAGTTTTGGCGAGCACTGTGTCCTGCTGCTTCTGGCAGGGGTGCTTGTATGATCTGGACCGAGTTCCTTCACCGGTCCCTTGCACGTGGTAGTCCAGTCCTGCTGCGACTAAGCCACTATACTTCAGGTAAGTGTTCCTGTTTGCCTTTGTCTTTCCTCGTCTGTTTTTGTTGTATTGTAAAGTTCGTTGTCTTGTATTGCTGTCCGTTCCACTTTTGATGTTTGCTCTTTTGCTTTCTTCCCTTGCAGGCGATGTGGCTGGCACAGCAGAAGCTGCGGAGCTCGAGGTGGCAGCCGGAGGGAATAAGGAACGAAGCTGCAGCGGTACAGTGGCTGGTAAGTTGTTAACTAGGGGGCGTGCGGGGTTCAAATGTGGCGCAGCCCCAGGACGGATGTTCTAACCTTGTCTTTCTTCTTCTTCACAGGGTCTGAGTTTGTGGATGCAGAGTGCGGTGCTGCGGCGTCGGGATCAAGATCACTGGATGTCAGGAGATGAGTCTGCAGATGAATCTATGAAGCACCGGTTTCCTGGAGGTGAGTATGCAGGAGAACACCTGGTTTCAAAGGTAAGTTAACTGGTCCAAGTAGCGGTGAGCCTCACGTTGCACGCAAGTGCACAGTAACGCAAAGCACCAGCCTTAAGGATGGAGCAGCTTATATAGCTGAGCTTCTGAAGCCATTCCCACCAGGTTCAGCCTGCCTGCCACACCATGCCACACCCATAAGTCAGCACATGAAGACCAGGCCTAGGGAGCCACACCCGATGAGTGAGCACATGAGGATGTTCTCTGGAATAAAGGCTTTCAGCTCCTGGAAAGTTCCTGTAAAATAAAAGCACTCCTGCACTGAAATAAAGTGTTCCTGCTCACATCTCTATATGAGCCTGGCGCCAAAGGCACCAGGACTGAGTCCAGCCAATGACCCTGTGTTTATGGGTCCCAAAGGGACATAAGTGAGTCAATTGACCCATTGTTCCCATCACTAGATGGTGTGGTTTTTGTGTTCTGGGGCCTGTGGCCATGACACCAGGATGAAGGTGTAGGTAAATGTCATAACTGCCAAAAATGAGGATCCTGAAGGACGTTCTAGGAGGAACAACATAAGGCTGGTTGGGATACGTGAGCAGCACGCCACTGGTCGAATGGAGACATTTGTGGAACCTCTGTGCAAGACAGGGTTCGGGGATAACTAGTTGTCCTCCTTTATTGTGGAAAGGGCTCACTGTATTCCTGCCTCCCAGATGGTGCGGGGGGCGCCTCCTCACCTTATCATAGCCCGGGTCCTCAACTATCATGATAGGGACACCATCCTGCAGCTGGCACGGCTAAAGGGTGAGCTATTGTTTGGAGATCGATTCCAGGTCTTCCCCATTTACTCTGCCAGGGTCCAGTCATCCAGAAGGCCCTTCACTAGCATGAAGCGATGACTACGGGATCATAATGTCAAGTATTTAATGCTTTTCCCGGCGAAGCTGCAAATCCAATACAGGAGGGAAGGTTCAGTTATTCACGTCACCTGAGGAGGTAAGTCATTCATAGACAGATCGATCAGAGTTAAACTGATGGGCAGCCCGAGGCCCTAGGCGGAGAAGGGGAGCCGGGAAGACGACGGCCAGTTGGACACTTGACAACAGATGCCGTCCAGGCTCTACCTTCAGGAGGTCGCAGCCTGCAATGAGTTGTCTGGGCAGACTGACTGTTCTTGTGCTATGCTTTGGTTTGGGACTCTGAACCCCAGATTGTTCCTGGAGTTGGGTTGCTGGGTGTAGCAGCAGGGTGTTAGTGCCCCGAGCACTGCTGAATGTTGATAGTGGCAGGGTTGGGGAGAGCAGGGGCTTTGTGGCCTATTGGGGGTTGCTCCTGCAAGGGGTTTGTATTCTGGGCGGATTGGGGTTGCCTGTGGGGTGGGGTTGGCTAATGGGGCATGGTTTTCCAGACATCCAGGGATTGCTACTTGTGTATTGGCTCAGGAGGCTTTCTGAAACGAGAGACAACTATGTTGTTTGTACATACTATGACCCTTTACATCTACGGGATGGCCTTTAAGGTAGCGGTATGGAATATCAGGGGGTAATGAGCTCTCTAAAACCAGGACAATTCTACAATACCTGCAAAGGCACAGGGTAGATGTGGCATTTATTCAAGAAACACATCTCATCTCCTCCATGGAATCTCACTGGGCCGCTTATTGAGGCTGACATAGGTATTACACCTCATACTCTACTTATAGGAGGGGAGTAGCGATCTAGATTAATAAGGCTGTCAAATTCTGTCTATTAACTACAACAAAAGATGATGAGGGGATGGCTCTGCTGGTCTCTGGTATTGGTTAATACCTATGGGCCAAATGTGGATGTCGCCGATTCTTTTGACTGGGTGCTGGTCAATCTGGCTAGGGGGGACTGAACACAGTGCTTGACCCTGCTCTGGACAGATCCGGTAGTAGCATGGGATCTCAATGCAAGGCGGGTAGGCTAATCCTGGATATTTTTGAGACGTATGACTTGGTGGATGCATGGAGGTCACAACACTGGGTACTGGGTGCACGGGTCCAGTTCTAGACTCGACTATTTACTGTTGTCCCATAGTAGGAGAGGTGGGAGGAGTACCCCTGCATAGGTGTCAGATTCTTCCCAGGACTTTGTCCGATCATTCTCCGGTCATGCTGGATTGCAATGTTGTAGGGGGGTGGCTAGTGGGAATGAAATCCTGGCGCTTCAAGTCTGATGCCATGGCGGACACTGTTTTCCATCAAGGAGCACATGACGAAATTGTGGCGTTTCTCTGCCATAATGTAGGTTCAGTTGCTTCACAAGGGATTCTTTGGGAAAGTTGTGAATGTTACATCAGGGGAATCAGCATGGCTAGGGAAAACAGGATACTCTGATTGATCAGGACTGACCTAGCAATTAATGAAAAGAAACTGAAGGAGCTGGAGGTGGAATACGCCTCTTCTGCTGATTCCGCTACCCTAGCAGCATTGCGGCTGGAGCTAGAGAGCTTCCACGTCAGTGCACATAGGGAGGTTAAGTATCTGATCAGAGGCCACTTGGTGAGACAGTATGGAGAAGGGCAGATGCCTGGTGCCTTACTCGCCAGATTATTGCCAACTGACAAACGGCCTCCACATATTGAGGTGATTGGAGACCCCCAGGGAATGCCCCTCTATGCAGAAAAAGACCTTGCAGCGGCATTCCAGGAACTTTATGGACGCTGCTATGCTTTTAGATATACACGGGACACTGCCAGTGTGCAGCAATACCTAGATAACATTAAACTGTATTGGCTAGATCCGTCACTCATGGAGGCTCTTAATCGAAAGGTGCCGCTGGAAGTCCTGGACCTAAGGCTCCCGTTCCAGATGGGCCCTCTGCAGAGTTTTATAAAGCATATGCACCTCTCCTCGCTCCTATTCTGCTTCAAGTATATGCTGAATACGCTGAGCAGTGTTCCTTACCTCCTTCATTGCTTGAAGCAACCATTACCCTGTTGTATATATTGTACCATTCCCCCATTGTCTTGGGAGGCAAGCTCAGGGGCAACGTGCTCGCCTTGAAAGCAAGACGACGTGGAGCAGCACAGGATCGATCCCGGGTCCGCACTTAGAAACCTCTGGGTATTAAGTATGTTATAAATAACCAATTATGATTTGTAATAATTATTATTTTTTAAAAAGGAAGCCACCTGAAGATTCTGCCTCTTACGGGCAGATTTCTTTAATCAATGTAGACAACATTTTTGCTAAGGTTCTGGCCTATCGGCTTCTTCCATTGATGCCTGGGCCGGTATTAGTATATCAATCAGGCTTTATACCAGGAAAGAACACGACGTATGGGTTGTGCCGTTTCTTCGGGATCCTTTCAGCATTGGAAGCCGAGTCTCAGGCGATAGCGGTATTGAGGCACGGCTTTGCCAGTTTGTGCATTTACTCTAATTTTGTCTCATGTATTTGTAAACCTGATGTAGCCCCTCCACACCAGGTGGCGTGGCTTTGCCAGCTTGGGCATTTACTCTAATTTTGTCTCATGTATTTGTATACCCAATGTAGGCCCCCGCACGAGGCAAGGCTTTGCCAGTTTGTGCATTTACTCTGATTTTGTCTCATGTATTTGTATACCCGATGTAGCCCCCCACACGAGCAAGGCTTTGCCAGTTTGTGCATTTACTCTGATTTTGTCTCATGTATTTGTAAACCTGATATAGGCCACCGCACCATGAGGTGTGTCCATGTCAGATTATGCTAGTAAGAGCCGCCTGATGCAACCTTAATATGTTATCTTGCACCTTTTAAGAAAGAATACTTATCTGCACTTACTGTAACCAGCACCCTGATACCTGAGGGTTTGGTGTGCTGCTATAAATGCTAAATAAATAAAATAAAATAAATAAAATAATTGTTGGATGCCGAAAAGGCATTCGACTGTCGAATGGCCCTATTTTATTTTGTCCTCTGGAAGCTGTGCCTGGGTGAACAATTCATCTCACGGGTATCACTTCTTTACACGGCTCTGGTGGTGAAGATTGTGGTGGGGTGCCACCATTCCGAGGCTGTACAGATGGGACGAGGGACTTTACAGGGATACCCATTGTCCTTGCTCCTTTTCGCTGTTGCAATGGAGCTGCTGGCGGCTATCCAGCAGGAACCCATTTTTACAGCAAGGTCTACAGCTTGGACCACCCAGGTTGATTATCCCTCTATATGTTGACGATGTGGTCATATTTCTCAGTGATCCTGTCCATGATCTACCTCCGGTAATGTGCCAGGTGTTGCAATTTGGGGAATTTTCTGGGTTAAAAGTCAACCAAAGTAAATCATCGTTTTCCCACTCACTAGCGGGACTCTGCCGTTTGACGACTTTGGGTTCACCTGGTAGTTCGCTAGTACTCTATACCTGGAAGTCGTGATCTCACAGGACCTGTCCATATTTTCCCGTGAAAACTATGGCAGAGCCATCAGCTCTCTTCAGGACTTAGTGGTGTGGTGGCATGCCCTTCCTCTCACCCTGATGGGTCCCATCTCAATAGTTAAGATGATTGCCCTGCCTAAATTCCTTTATTTGTTTCTCAACATTTCCCTATTCCTTTCTACGTTCTTCTTTCTCTGTTTGAGTGGGACCATCATCAATTTAATCTGAGCCAGGAAACAAGTCAGGGGAGCCTATAGTATGTTGATACAGTCTTATAAGAAAGGGGGCCTGATTTTGCCATATCTGGAACTATATAATTGGGCTGCGCAGGCACATTATCTAGCGTTTTGGTACACCACACACACTTCATTCAACCACATGTTCAGGTGGAAAGGGCGCTGGCTGCTCTCAATCTCTTACGATCTGTGATCTTCGGTGCCCAGAGGGAGGAGCTGGGATCTCTACATATTGTGAATGTTACATGGGCAATTTGGTGCAAAGTGGCTCGTAAAATGGGGATCAATATCCCACACTCTCTATTACTTCCTGTTCGGCATGTAGCTGGTATGGGAATTACGGGTGAGAGGGCCTACATGCGGTGGGTAGAAAGAGTTGCCATACAAAACTTTGGTTATTTCTTAGTCGATAATACTTTCATACCATTGCAACAAGTGAGGGGAGAGGGGACCTTTTCCTTAGACTTGTTCACATACTTTTGAGCTCGGAATGTTCTGAAGGCTGCATTTCCCTCGTTCCCGAATCAGCCAACTACATGGGCACTACTGCGTGAGCTGATACAGACACAGGGGAAGGGTCGTTTGGTTGCCCGTTCATATTGTAGTTTCATGTCCGATATCCCTTGGGAAGGTGACACATCTAGGCAACGCTGGGTGGAGGCTCTAGGTAGGGTGATTGAAAATGACGATTGGAACTATGTGATGCTTCAAACCCAAAAGGTCTCTCTTAATTCTAGGTTTAAGCGGATTAATTTTAATGTTGTGCACCAAACATACCATATCCCTGCAAGACTCCATAAACACTTCCCGTGCACCCAGGGCAGTTGTGCCAGATGTGGCCTTAGCGCAGCTGATTTCTTACACTTAGCCTGGTCCTGTCTGAGTATATCCTGATATTGGGGGAGGTGATATACAGGGTTTCACTTATTGTCGGTGAATGACTTGATCTGGACCCCATGCTGGCTCTATTGGGTTGCACGAGACACCTACCCCGGGCCAGTCCAGAGGCCGACAGGCCTTCTCTTGGGATTGTCCCGAAGAAGGGTGGCTATTGTTGCGAAGGAACCAGGGTCCTCGCGCACCCTCAAGTGCTTTAGAGTTAGGCAAGACCTCTTTTAGGTGCTAAAATGGAATAGCGGGGAGGAGGGGCACTGGGAAGGCTCTCTCATGCAGATATCAAATACACAGACATGGGTGAGCTCTGATGAAGGCAGTTATTGTTTAAATATAAAGCACAAGTAACTATTAGTTGGATAGATTTGTAATGTCAGATCCTATGCATTGTAGAATCTTAGTGCGGTATGAGTCAAAAACTCCCCCTGCCTCCCAGGAAGAATGTGGCCTGTGCTAAAAATGGACTGCAGGTTTCCGGTGATCGCCACTAAGGCTAGCACTGGCAGGGCACACAAACTGACTCACCAGATGTCTACTGTGCGTCAAGAGTCCATGCAGGCTAAGAATAGCGATTTGCATGCTCTGTGTGACAAAATGCAGAAATGGGACATATTATAAGAATTAAATGTGGGGGGAACCTACAAAGCCCAGATAACATTAATAGAATGAGTGGAATATGGAAAGAATTACTGGAAATTTTTTTTATACATAAGATGTTCATAGGTATAAAAATGAAGGAAAGCATGAGCTACAGTGTATTCTTGCATAAGCTAGCCAAATGTAGAACAGCACGCTCTGACAAAGCTGCTGACAATGAAGAAAAGAAGGTTATGGAAGGAGGACAGATTGGGATGAAGCCATGGCCCGTAACCAGTAACGCCACTACAGCAAGACAGGACTATATAAACCGCTGCCTGGGACAACTTTGGCAGGGAAGGAACGGAAGAGGGACAGGAGAAGACCGTACAGGCAGCGGAGTCTTTTGCTACAATCCTCATTTTTGTAAGATTAAACTTGTATATCCTTACAAGATAGACCTTTGGCCTTATTTCTCTAGAGGGGTGTACTTATTCTAGGGTGAGCGTAATTGGGGACACCCTTACAAGATGTCATGGCGAAGGGGCCCTCCACCCACCATCCAAACTTGGCTGGAGGATTGGATGTACTGTCACGATGTGAACACTGCATTCATCCGAACAATTTCCCTGCATGCCCGCCCATCAGAGATGGGGGCGCCATAAGTACAATATTTGCATACTGCTCAATTACTAACTTATGTTCTAATTGAATGCTTACTTATATTTGTATAATGCCTTTAATCTATGTCTAATGATTATGGTGGGATGCTGTATGTTTTGGATGCCTGGGTTGTTGAGGTGTCGCTATTGTGAAATCAATAAACAAATTAATATTTAAAAAGAAATCCTTCTGACATTGGCAATGCTAGTCATTTCTAAATGGACAGAACAAGTCTTTTTTTGATAGCCTTTCAGACTTACATCTGCACCAACTGGTGCAAGCCCCAACTCACATACATGGTAACACCCTTGACTTAGTATTTGCTAAAGATTCTTTACTGTGCCCTGGTCTGATTGAACCAGTGACATGGTCGGACCATTACTTGGTCTCATGCTCTTTTGTACCCATTACCTCCGTCTGTAAACCCCTTCCCCCTAAGTCACTACGACGCTCATGGCATTCAGTCGACCCGAAGGCACTTAGCGCCCACATTACTTCTACTTGTGCCCCTTTGAAGGCATTATCTTTGACATCCCTCTTTCATTCTCTGACGTCCGCAGCCGATCTTTATGCTCCTCTGAAATTGACTTAGGGTCGCAGGTTACCCACTCAACCTTGGTTCACGGATCAGCTTCGAGCATCCCATCTCCAACTTAGACAAGCTGAACGCAAATGGCGAGCATGCTATGATCCCGCGCTTAGAGTGCTATATAAACTTAACTTGGCCACTTATCTGACCAGCGTAAAACTGGCGAAATCTAACTTCTTCGCCCAGAAAATCGAACACACGCTGTGCAAACCTAAAGCTCTTTTCTCTATTGTGCACTCGCTAGCTTCCTCGGAGTCGGTCACCTCTATGGTTAAACCATCCCAGGAATTGTGCAATGACTTGGCTTCTTTTTTCATTACAAAAATTGATGCTATTCATGCTAACATCGCTAAATCTCATGCTTTACTGCCTCCTGACACTACCTGTTTTGTCCCTTCTCTCCCTGTTGACACTCCCGCAAGTTGGTCCTCCTTCCCTCTGTTCACTGAAGCAGAAGTCTTGGCAACCATGGTAAAGATCAAATCATCCTCTCCTGAGGATGCTATTCCGGCTGTTATGATGAAAACGATTGCCCCCGACATTTTATCTGACATCACGATGGCGATAAACAACTCATGTCAGACTGGCCTGGTACCATCGGAGTTGAAATCAGCGAGGGTTATCCCCCTCTTGAAGAAACCCTCTTTGGATCCCACTATTCCGGCTAACTTCCATCCTATTTCTCTTCTTCCTTTTCTCTCTAAACTCTTGGAATCTTTGGTTACCCCTCTACTGTCTTCTTTCCTAGAGTCCTCTAAAGTCTTTAACTATGCACAGGCTGGTTTCAGGCCAGATAGAGGTACTGAGAGTGTCCTGGTCTCTGTGCAAGATGACTTGTCCAGACTTGTCGATGCTGGCGGAGCTGGGGCTTTGATCCTTTTAGATCTCTCCGCCGCATTCGACACGGTAGACCATTCCATTCTCCTCTCCCGCCTCTCACAGATCGGGATCTCTGGCTCTGTTCTTGCCTGGTTCACCTCCTTTCTTTCTGATCGCACGCAGACTCTTGCGATGCCTCCCTTTGTATCGACTCCATGCACTCTCACCTGTGGGGTCCCCCAAGGATCTTCTCTATCTCCGATCTTGTTTAACATATATATCTGGTCCCTGATTTGTCTCATCCGTTCTTATGGGCTTAATTGCTACTCATATGCGGATGACACACAAATCCTAATTCGCTTGGATCAAGATCAATCCGAGGCTGCTGCTTGTCTCCTTGACTGTCTCAGAGCAGTCGGGATATGGATGGATCAGAACTGGTTAAAGCTAAATGGTGACAAGACGGAGGTATTGGTGGTAGGACGTCCTCCTACTGCCCTACTATGGACCCCTGCTTTCTGGCCGTGCTCTCTGGGCCCGTTACCTAGCCCAGTTAGTAAGGTGAAGAACCTAGGGGTTATCCTCTCCGCTTCCTTATCTATGGCTAACCAGGTGGCGGCCGTCTGTCAGTCCACACACCATCAGATCCGGGTACTTAAAAGGGTCATGCCTTTGATCTCTGAAGCCCTTTGTCCTCCCGTGGTGGCTGCGTTAGTGCTCTCACGGCTGGACTACTGTAATTCACTATACCTGGCACAACCGATTGGCCTCATCCATCGTCTCCAGCGAATGCAGCATTACGCCAGTTCTACGCCAACTTCACTGGCTGCCAGTGAAGCAGCGAATCCATTTCAAGTCTCTGTGCATCGTTCACCGGGCTATTCATGCCCAGGGTGCTGAATTTCTACAGGCTAAATTTACCAGATACTTACCGGGTCGGGAGCTCTAACCTTCTGACCATTCCGAGAGCTAATCGCGAAAGGCTCAGCAGCAGAGCATTCTCTATTGCCGCTCCTAAACTGTGGAACAGCCTCCCCGTGCCACTGAAAGCCACCGCTGGCCATCTTGGTTTTAGAAGAGCTCTGAAAACCTACCTGTTCTAATCCCTGGTCTTCCATCGGTTTTTTCCTCGGCTGAGTAGCCCCTTTCTTTAGCGCCATGATGCCTCCGGGCGACCGTGCGCTTTACAAATTACAATACAATACAATACAAGTATAGAAAGGCTTAGTCAATCACCATCAGGATGCGAACCAGTCAGCTGCAAGTCACGCTCAAACATCATATAAACTGCAGGTACTATTGCCATTATCCTAGATCTAGGAAGCAGCACTTTGCAAAAGGCAAGATCAAACAGTAGGTGCTGCACATAGAACAGTGTGGTATGTGGTTTTAAATTGAGCCCAGATTAGGAGAGGGGCAAGGATCACGCTATATGAATATGTAAAAGCAAAGTTCTGTCTCGTATAACCCCATTTAATTTAAGATTTACAATTTCAGACCAGGTGACCCTCATTAAAGTAACAATATTGTAAGCGTTAACTACATTACAGGGGAGAAAATCTATTTGGTTGTGGTTCTTTTTGTGACCTAAAAGCATGTTTGTGATTGCTTGCGGCATTTTACAAAGTAAGACGTTTTGTTCGGTTGTGAAAATCATGTGAATTGTACCAGAACCTGGAGTATTGCAATACTTAATTCTTCTTCTTAAGAACTGCATGTAAAACCAATACATTTGTAGTGTTTTCGTTTGAAAATGCTACTGTAAATTGCATATTTTTAGCCCTTTTTTTTCAAAATGTTCTTGGGGAAGAACCCCCCTAAACCGCCCTAGTGTGGTGTGAGCCTGCTCGCTATGCTCGCTCGCATGCGCTTATCGCACCATGCTTACCGCCCCACCACTTGAAACTTTCACCAGCCGCCGCTGCAGAAACCTGTGTCCCGCACATATGGCAATAAAGCGAAAGTCATCTGTTCCACCTGTTCTCGGCAAACACATGCACACCGGAAGCGCGCACTCATTGTCAATTACAAGGTACTGTGCAGACCCAGTTAATTAGATGGACCTTCCCAACGCATAAATGATTAGGGTGACCAGATATATATATATATTTTAATCAATAATACACATACTTTATTGAAATGTTCACCGAATTTTTGGGTTGCGTTTTGGGTCCCAGCAACTCTGTTGCCACTTGCTGTATTATCCTTTATTGAAGTGTGTGCCTTTTTGGTCTGTCGTTTTCCAATTTCTCTGCTTTGCATATTGGGCTGAGTTTTGGGCCACAGCAGCTCCCATACCACACCACACTATGAACAGTCTAACCGCAGAGCCAAATACACGTCACTGGCCGAAAAGTATAAAGCACGGCACTCCGTCAGAGATGACCAGGTGGGGAAGGGGGTCACAGCGTCAGGTGCCCAGAGCCTTGGCTTTTGCTTTCACAGAAAATAAGAGATTATTTCAGTGTACATTATGGGGCGCCTCCCCCAAATGACACATTAAAATAAACACTGTAAGAACAGCACTGAATAAAAATATGGAAACAGTAAAAACAAACACTGAACGCATTTACCAGCGCCTCTGGCTAATTTCACGTAAACTTGAAAAAAAAGGAATGCATAAAATCACATCCAATAAAAAGCAGGCGTTACATACTAGCAGCGCAATGTACCGTTTACTGAACGCATAAAAAAACACACTGGAGGAGCGCAACACATTGGTGGAGCGCAACACACTGGTGGAGCGCAACACACTGGAGGAGCGCAACACGCTGGTGGAGCGCAACACACTGGAGGAGCGCAACACACTGGTGGAGCGCAACACACTGGAGGAGCGCAACACATTGGTGGAGCGCAACACACTGGAGGAGCGCAACACGCTGGAGGAGCGCAACACACTGGAGGAGCGCAACACACTGGTGGGGCGCAACACACTGGTGGAGCGCAACACACTGGTGGAGCGCAACACACTGGAGGAGCGCAACACACTGGTGGAGCGCAACACACTGGAGGAGCGCAACACGCTGGAGGAGCGCAACACATTGGTGGAGCGCAACACACTGGAGGAGCGCAACACGCTGGAGGAGCGCAACATGCTGGAGGAGCGCAACACACTGGTGGAGCGCAACACGCTGGAGGAGCGCAACACACTGGAGGAGCGCAACACACTGGTAGGGCAGACTGAAAGATGGGATCCAGCTTCTTTGGGAGTCAGCCAGGAGAGCAGGTGCATGCAAGGTTCAGAATAGTCTCTGTAAGATCCCTGTTGAATGACAAGGAAGCACCCGCGGATAACATTATAAACAGCGCCTCAGAAGGTTGTGTCCAGCATCAGGTATCCAGAAATAAATTGGGTCCAAAATAGTGTGCAAATGTGCCAGTGAAACGGTCAATAAAAAAATTAAAGACAGCACTTTGGACACATGCCACTCTCGAAAGCAGTAGGCGCTCCCCTAGATCTAAAATAAGAAGGGGGGGGAGTAGGAAAGTAAAGGGACAAGAGAAGATGTGCTTAACAGCTGATTAGATTAGCTAATGGGAAATTAATCTATCAAGCCATATGGCGTCTGAGTGGGTCTGTTTTCTAGGAGGCCTTTTTACAGATAGGAGCCCTCATCTGGCTGGGGAGGGTCTGTGCGTTTTGGCCAGGGGGAAGAGTTTGTAACTCTGTTGTAGCTTGGAGTGGGTGTCTGCTAATGTCGGAGGCGTGTTGTAGCTTGGTCTTGTACTGGAGGTTGCATGTCAGGGGTTCTCCTCAAGGTTCTGAAAGGGACGGTTGAGTCAGTTGGGAGAAGGAGCTGGCTGGAAGGGTGTGGGGAAACTAAAGGACAATAAAGTATCGCGTCCCATCCTTACCTGGATTGGTGACCTCCATGCGTAATTGCACACTCCTCCAAAGCTTTTGATAGGCTGACATTTGCATTTTCCTGCAGACTGGTTTCTTGTTAATTAATTGCATATGTACCTGCTGGGTCATCTGGTGGTGCTGTCAGAAGGTTGCGCCTGTATGGCATGCTAGCCAGAGGCAATTGGGTTGCTGCAATATTGTTTTTTGTTGGGTCGTCGCAAGTGGCGACCCTGGCTAGCTCTCTCCCATATGTGGCAGGGGGGTGGCCTACTCGCACTTGGCGTTAGAAAGGTGTGGCCGCCACAGTAATACACTTTCTGGCATACACGAAAGGCAACTTTTGGGAATGCAGGGAGGGTGGGTGGGTGCAAGGGTCAAGTCCTAAAAATGTAAGTGGGGGGACTCATCAACAAATGCAATCGGATGTGACGTCACCAGAAATTAGCATATCAAGGTGAAATATACACATTTCATTCAATTGGCTTTGCATTACCATATAAATATACAGGACGAATGGCATTTGCCTTTCATAAAATCAACACACACAAATCCACCCTCTGAAAAAAGTGGGTGGACTCTGTCCACCCACATGTACCCTCGACTTGAGCCCTGGGTGGGTGGTTGCTTTGTATATATGCAGAGGAGCCAACTACTGGTTTGATTGAATTGCTCATTTTGTTGATATATGAACAAGAACATCCAGATTTTATGTAGCACTTTCTGCTGGATTCCTCCCTTAAATAAGAGCGGTAACAGCAGGTGTTAAATACCCAATTATCAACATCAAAATAATAAAGTCAAAGTCACTCGACTGGGAATTTAACTTGAGATACGCAGGCATGCTTCATGTAAGAGGCAATCACTTACACGTATTAGCCATCCTCTCAAGACCTGAAGAAGCAACAGAAGAAAAAAACCCACACAACCTTGCAACTTGAACATAACCCAACCATAACCATTTTTTTAATGGCGCTGTTACAGGAAGGCAACTTAGTTACTTAGAGCAAACATCAGTGTTACATCTGATGAGATTTACATACTGTTGGGTATTAGACAGATGACATTCCATAGTGTATGACGCCAGGCAGCTGTAAATCAAACAAATAGCAGTATTTTGATGGCTTTACGGAAGCTAGGTGGGAAGTTACATTTCTGAGGTTGGGTGGAAGGGCGTTCCATTGCGTGGCATCGATGAATGGGAAGCTGGAGACACTGGCTCATGCTCTATTCACTTTGGGCACTGTGAGTAGATTAGCATAAGGTGATCTGGTTGGTCTGCAGGATGATGATCTGTTTATTCTCTGAGTTAGGTAGTCAGGGGCTGCATGATTAATGCATTTATGTGTGAAGGCAAGTGTCTTGAAAAGGACACGTTCTTTGATGGGTAGCCAGTGGGCCTGTCTCCTGGCATCAGAGATGTGGTCTCTTTTAGGAGCACGCTATTTTGGATGGATGGGAGTTTCTCCAAATTATTTACTGACGTTCCAGCAAAGAGGACGTTGTAGTAGTCGAGACGGGACCAAATAATGGCTGTGGCAATGATGAGCCATTTTACCTTAGACAGGAAGGGTCTGGCTGCATTGAGTAGCTTAGCATGGTAGGCTACTGAGGATGCAATGGCGTTGTCTTGCCAAGACAGAGAGAGGTTAGAGTCTAGGTAGACTCCGAGGGTTTTTGCTGCCTGGGATACTGTGATTAGTGTGCTGTCGATCGTGATCGAGCAAATTGATACAAATGTAAAGTCACGCATGCGCAGCACCACCAAATAAATAAAAACAAACCACACTACTCCCTGGAAGCTCAGTCCCAAATCAGTAACAGAGCAACTCAAGTTATGTCAAAACCTTGCGTTTTGTTTCATATAGAGGCAATTGCCATCGTCTTATAGGCCCGTGCTATTTTATAAATAGCTTTATCAACCAAAGACTGAAACATCCAACCAAATGCGCTTTTCACCTCCATTGGGGCGTAGGTTGATAGCCTTGAGAGTGGAGTATTTTTACAATCCACCACCAATGTTGTGCTGGGTTTGAAAAAAGCAGAAACATAAAATAGGTCTGGGGAGAATCCACCAGAGGGGTAGACAATATATCACAACAATAGATGGATATACCCTCATCTTTAACACCAATCCTACTTCTAAACTCGGCCAGTCCCCTCAGGAAAAGCTCTACTGCCCCTGGGCACCAACTATCGCTAGGCCATGCTGGTGTACATCTATCTAATTTGAAAAAAGCAGAACACATTCTCTCCCGTGAGAACATTTTTGAAGAATGGATTAAAATGGTGCATTATACAGTCCACGTTCTGTGGAAAGATTGGCTAAAAAGAAAAGAAATCGAATAGATGAAAGTCACCAACAGTGCCTAGAAGCATTTTCCAACGCATTTTCCGGGTGACTTTCCCCACACTATATGGCAGTATAAAAAACATTTTCACACTGCCTGTGCCCATACATGTCTATGCTGGCTGCACCTATATATGACAGTATTCCCATATAAGAACCGCAACATCTTTTCTTTGCGCATCATGCCAGTAAACAGGTAGTGGACAGCCATACAAATAAAAAATAAAAAATAACCACTTGCCAACTCATTCAGTTCTACACATACATACACAAAGCACCACAAAGTACACCATTGCTTTCTCGCCAAGAGTCAATTATCACTGCCCAATGACTAGTGACAAGTGTACATCTTGAGGCCACCAGTAATGAAAACATGTTCAAGCAGGTTCTGCTAACAATAACAAAACAAGTCAAAATTGGCTGCACCAGTGTAGGCCAGTGTAAACAAGTAACACCACTCATGTTTGCTATAACATAGATACCAAGTAAAATGTCATGCACATTAAGATATTATAGCAAGACTGACAGCACCAAAATGCCAGTCTTGTCATGTAAAAATGCTCATCATGCTTGCTTTATCATAGATGCCCAGTAAAGAAATATCATGCCACAATATGAAATGGCTAGCCTTGCTGCACCAATATGCCAGTCGAGCCAGGTAATAACACTTATCATGTTCCTTTCATTATATATGCCCAAGAAAAAATATATAGTTTCTACCCCCACCTTCTATGCCCCACTCCCTCCCAAATCATCGCCCTGGGCAAGCACATTCAATTGCTTATTCAAACACACATTCACACAGCATTTACTTGCTCATTCACATGCGCACAGAACTACCGATACATCAAACACTCGCTCATTCACACACGCATACACATCAAAGACACACTCTCCCCTAACCCCTTCCTGTAATCCACCACTGCACCTGTCCTTACATGTTTGCTTGATCCGCTGTCTATGAGCCATTGATGCTGCATTTAAGTGTTTTAAAAAAATAATTCGAATCTAGGTCTGCCTACATCGGCGCATCCTTCATTTTAGGCTGCATTTAAGTGTTTCTTTGAAAACTCAAATCTAGGTGTGCTTACATCTGTGCGCCCTCCTTCCTCCCTCGGCTGCTAGGCTGCCTAGTGAGTTTAATCGTGCATTGTGCAGCTTCTCCAGCTATCCCTCTTCTCCTCCTCCTCAATGGCACTTTCTATCGCTCCCATCTATTCTAACTGTTACTCTATCACCTATGCCTTCTCTCTCACGAAGTATGGAAGAAAAAACGTTTAAAAAAGTTCTCCTGGCCTCTAACCCTGGCCTACCTATTGCTGACACCTATGACAGTGCTACTTCCAGACAGACTATCACTGATATCCTCTTCTCTGTCCCCTCTCCAGACCTATGGACATCCCATCTGATCTTTACCCTCTCCCCTTTTTCCTCTTCACTCAATAATGGCAGGACTAGATGGGACGTACTGTTGGCGCACTTCTCATCCTCTAAGTGCACCATTAACGTCTATCACAATGGCACTGTCATGGACCAGGGTCCTCAACCCAATCTTTTTCTCTTTGACCAGCGCCTGCCGGCCCTCATCAACTTCCTACCTTCCCCGGCTACCACTCCTTCCTCTCTCTCTCCCTCTCTCTACACCTCCTTCACCACCTCCGATTGGTGTACCACCTCCCTGTACCACACTGTGGAAAACCTTCAAAGGTGGTGACTGGCTACACTTAGCCACTCTAAACGCTTGATCTGCTGTCAAACACTCCTCTGATATCTGCTCCTCTGATATCTGCCTCCTTCTTGAAGACTTTGATTTTGACGTCCTCGCTCTCACCGAGATGTGGTTCAATGCCAGCTCTGTCACTGCTTTTGACTCCCTCCTCCCTGTTAGGGAAGTTTTCTAAAAGTCCTACTTGATAGCAGGACTTCAGTAAACTTCATTTCATTGGAAACGGGGGCCTGAGCAATTTGTGTCCCCCGCCTCCATTGTTAAGGATGTGGGGGACACACCCGCAACCTCCCAGGCCGCAGATACTTGGACATGAGGAGCGGGGGACACCCCCGCAACCCCTGCTCCTCATGTTTAAGTAATAAGGTAAAAAAGAAATACCGTTAAAAGTAAGACCTATAATGAGGTCAAAATGACCCAACAACCAAATGTAAACGGTCCAATTGGGTAATTCTGTGGTTTGTAGATCCCCAACTCTTAGTATCACTCTGTACTACTCCTTGAACCTCGGAAGTGTGTCAGAGCAGTTCGACTTATCTTAAGAGGAAGATGTGAGCTGTAGGTAGGTACACTGAATCTTAGTTAGCAATACAATCCCAAAGAAACATTTATACATGTATCTTAAAAGATATGTTTATTATATTTACACAAGAATCACCTTTAAATACTAAGTACATAGAACCAAAACACTTAGGAATACTTTAAGATACTTTTCAAAGGCCACTGCTTATTTGGTAGTTGCTCGCAGTTACATTTGTTACAGCGATTTGACAGTAATGACAGTTCTATCGTATTATCGGTAATAACGCGCACTCGCGAAGCTTAGCAGAAATATGGTAAAGACATTTACTCTGCAAACACAAATAAGAAGGAAAATCGTTGGTTAGTGTTATACTAGCAGAGCTTCAGGGTCTAGAGGCAGTTTCTACGCACAGCGTGTCTTTTAAAGTCCAAAACACAACCCCTGCTAAAAGGCAGTTCGGAGAGGCTCAAAGTCTTGTAAAACAGCAGAAGTTCAAAAGTTCCTGTGGATACTTTCTAGTCTCTAGGAAGGAAGATGCAAGAAGGCTAAACCAATGGTAGAGACCCTGTTAAGGACTTGCTAAAGTAACACAAGCAGCAGCTTGAGTCAGTGCTAATAGGGGCTACCCTGGACACCTCTGGATGCACTCACGGATCAAGGTAAGCACTGCCTTTCTCCCCACATTACCTTAGGTTAGAAGAAAAGATCGGGGCTGGATGCTCTTTGATGTGACGGCACTTGACCCGACCTCTGGATTCCTTGGTCTGATGACAAAAGGCAGGGCAATGGACAGGATCTCTCAGCAGCCGTCTCAGCTTTCCTCAACTTCTCTTGTCACTCTGTGGATTGGACACCTTTTCTGCAGCACCAACAAAGGACACGATTCGCCCGGTCAATCTTCTTCGCTTCTCACAGTCCTCACTCTGCTGGGGGGGTCTGGGTGAGTTGATCAGATCTCTGGAGTGTCCTTGAGGGCTCAGCAAAGATTTGGACTAGTTTGGCCTTTCCTCGAAGATGCACTCGGAATGGGCAGCAGGTCTCCTGGTATTGGGGTTTCTCGGCTCGGGAAACTCACAGGACCTCGGGAGATGGCTCAAAAAAAAGTTCATCTTGGGACCGGTTGTTCCCAACAGTCAAAGGGGAGGAGTCGTCCTCTTCGGAGTTCCTGTGTAGCACAGGAAACGGGGTCAGGACAGCAGTGGTCACTTCACAGTGTTGCAAACGGTCTGCAGGCGCCTCTGGTCGTCTTCTTCTTCGGTTACTTCAACTTCCAGTGGTCGACTTGCTTTTCACTCTAGGAGCCTCACCTTTTATACAGTTCCAGCAATCACCCCTCTGCAATCTCTCTCAGCAGTTTACAGAAAGGGGTTTACAAAATCAGGACAGCCAGACCCGCTGTGGGAGCGGTCCTATTAAGGCACTCTGGCAGACAAAGGACAGGGGGATGGAAAACTCCTCTCCAACTTCCAGCTTGCCCAGACACTGTGGAGCCTAGGCGGGTACAACCCAAGAGTTCCTGCCAAAGGCAAAACACACACCCTGGCCTCCTCCCCCCAGAATGGTAGAAGAAGGGCTAACAAAGAACAACCATGGTAGTAATGGTAAAAAAAGAAGGAAGCCCCTGAGTTGGTACTCAGGTGCCCCTATTGTGCATTACCGTGGCTATGGACATAGCCTGCAGTAGAAAAATCACTCAATAGTTGGTAGGACATGTCCACTGCCACCAGCCATAACTAGGAGATTGTCAATGTGACATAAAAGTCACAGGAACAGAGAGAAGGGGGCTACTAGGTATCCCTTTGGTACTCCAAATCTGTGCCAATCTCTCAGACTACAATGTTTTAGGAGAGATACTAAAGTTACTTCAGGATAAGGAAAATAATCTGAATGGAGGACCCTAAGAGTCCCCAGCAATACTGCCTTTAAGGAGCTGTGTGCTGCAATAGTAAACTACAGATGCCTTTAAGAGTTATGGAGAAAAATAGACTCCATAGGACAGTAAGTATACAAAGGATAGAGTTCCAAAATACAGAGCCCATACGAATGAATGAGTGGAGAAAAGCTCCACTCATTCAGAATTGAAGAAAAAGGTCCAGAAGTCCAGCAAAAAGTGCTGGGGGTCTCACTAGGAGAGGGGATGAAGCATAAAAATGATAAATCTCCCTAATACGTCTTGATGGCTACAGAATTCTCTCCAAGCCTCAGCCCAACCGACCTGGTGGTGGAGTAGCCATGCTATTCCCTGAGTGGGTCCCCACCTCTCTCATACCCACCCAGCCCTGTCTGCAAGCTTGGTGTCTCTCCAACTCTCTCTCTCACCTTCACCACTATCTACAGACCCCCTGGCCCTGCCTCTCTTTCTCTCGGAATGGTCCGACTTTACCTCCTCTCTTCTGACTTCTTCCTCTAAACTCCTCCTCCTTGGAGATTTCAACATCCACCTTGACTCTACTGTCCCGGCCTCCACACTCTTTCGTGATTTCTGTACTTCTCTCTCCCTCACCGTTCTCCCTTCCGGCCCTACTCATTCTGCCAGACACAATCTTGATGCCTTCATCCACGCTGATCTTCTGTTCTCCAACCCCTCTCTACCCCTCTCCTGGTCTGACCACTCCCTCCTCTCTTCCCACCTTAGAACTCTCGGCCCCATGACCGAACCTCCTCCAGCACTGCCAGCCTCCTTCGTGGTCATTCGACCGATAAAGTGAGTGTCAGCTGCTGCGTTTGCCTGTACCTTCATCCCCTCTTCCCCCCATTGACTCTCCCACTGCCTCTGTCCCTGACAATCTTCATCTGGCTATTACTAACACTCTTAACATTCTGGCCCCTGTCATGAGGATTTGTCTGAAACCTGCCTCCAAGCGTTATGGTTGGTACGACTCTGATCTAGCCGTTCTAAAATGCAAGTGTAGAGTTGCTGAACGGAAGTGGCAGACCTCAGGCTCATCCTCTGATAAACTGGCTTGACGCCTGCTCCAAAGGCAGTACCGTTGTCCATCCGCTCCAAAAAGAGGGTCCACATGCAGGCCTGCATCTCTGAAGCCTCTAACAACACGGCCAAGCTCTTCAAAATCTGCAAGGAACTAGCCAATCTATCTGCAGTGTCTAACTCGCCTCTTCCTTCTCAGGCCCTCTGTAATACACTTGTCACCCACTTCATCTCTAAAACGCAGGACATTCTGACCTCTCTCTCTTCCTTCCCCTCCTCCGCTCCCCTCCCTGACCTCCTGCCTCCCTTGGCCTCTCCCTTTCCGCTACCCACTCTCTCCTCCTTCTCTCCTGTCACAACGGATGAGGTCACTAGAGTAGTCAGCTCTATGAAGATCCAAACAGATGTCTCCCTGTTCATCCAGAACCATCAAGGACAATATTTCCTCCCTTGCACCAGCTCTTGCTGACTTCTGCAGCCACTCTCTTGCCTCTGGCTCTTTCCCTTCCTCTCTCAAGCACTCCTTTGTGCACCCCCTTCTAAAAAAGCCCTCTGGCAACCCCTTGTGTCCAGCCTACTACCGCCCTATCTCTACTACACCCTTCTTTGGGGAATTCATGGATAAGTTGGTCTTCCCCTAACTGACCAAACACACTGACCTTGTTGGTTGTTTACATGACCATCAATCTGGATTCCGAGCATCCGGAGGCACGGAAGCTGTTCTCCTGAACACCCGTGAAAAATTGCCCGCAAATCTTGACTCTAACTCTCCCGCTGTTCTCATTCTCCTTGACACTCTTCGGCCTTTGACATGGTGAACCACGCTACCTCATAAAGCGGCTCCGAGATAACCTTGGTATCTCAGAACGGGCACTGGATTGGTTAACTTCCTTCCTCACTGACCGCCCCTCCCAGGTGACCCTGGGCTCTTTCTCCTCCTCCATCTCTCTCAACTTGTGGTGCTCCCAGGGCTCTATCCTCTCGCCCTGGCTCTTCAACATCTACCTTGCTTCTCTTGCTCACCTCATTGTCGCCTTCTTTCCTCACCCCCAGTGCTTTGCAGATGACACTCAACTCTTCCTCAAGATCCCCTCCTCTATCATACCTGACAGCCTGTCTGCTATCCACTCATGGTGCACCTCCAATGATCTCTTTCTTAATGCTAGTAAGTTTGAAATTGAATTGGAACACCTGTTCCCTGTTCCCCCCCTGCACTCTGGCCACCTTCTATGGGCTCTCCTCCTTCTCCCTCCACCGTAGTTGTTGTGACTCACCACCTATGACATCCCAAGGACTCCAAACCACTCCGAGAAGTCTCTGGATGCTGGAACCCAGACCGGCACATCGAATTCTCTTAGTCGGGGAAGAGTTCTTCCTATCAATGCACCCCTCTGTTGTACAGAATAAAACAATCAGAGGAATTAATCAATCAGAAGAGCAGGGTACACTCACCACGAACATCGGCAGCTGTGGATTTGAAAAAAAACAATTAGTGACACTGACTTGTACTCCCCAAAATGCAAGAGAAAGAGAAGAAAAGTTCTAACCTCTAAAAGGGAAGTGGTCTCACAAAGTGAGCCAGCGACATATGTTGAAATGGTACAGCCATGTCCCCACGTAGTTCCAGGTATGCCAGGGATAATTAGAATGACAGGAATAATACCACGGTAAGACTGAATGGTGGTGAAGGAAGGTATATGAATTGTACCCAGTTAATGGATCTTACCAAGAAGTGGAGCAGCCGATGACCGATGAAACTTAAGGTCCAGTAAATCCAAATACGGAAGCGTAACGAAGGGGAGGTAGGAGTGTTAGTGGGACCTGTCCTGAAGGCACGAGGACGTCTGAACGAACGGGGTGGTGTAGAAGATACTGCAAACATCTCTAGTCCATGCAGGGGCAGTTGTCGTGAAATGAGGAGATCCGGGAGAAGCAAAGAATGGGTAAGAAGGGTGAGCAGCAGAGCGTCTCTGGTTTTGAACTGGCTCTACACAAAGCCGCAAGGAAGTCCGATGAGCAAAGGTAGTTGTCAATGTGCGGGCAGCAAATGGAGCAAAACAGCAAGAGGAGGATTTCTGTGGGCGTAGCAGTAGTTGGCGTTGGTCGGACAGAAAGGAGCAGAACGTTAGGCAGAGCAGTCCGTGAGCAAGCCGAGTCGTAACACAGATTCTATCAGTTCCAAGGACAAGGCAGGGGCGAAGTCTGGTAGGAAGAAGCAGGTCAGTAACGTGGAATCCAAAAGTAGCAAGAACAAGAGCAAAGCCAAAAACAACTTTAATCAGAAGCACTACTTTGCTGGGTGAAGGCTGTTCTTATTCTCAGGGAGTCGGTGTGTGCAACATCCCACGTGTCATGTGATGGCGAGCACCTGCCTTCCCATTGGCCACTGCATATGCGGCCGAATGACGTGCATGCAGGGGCTTCCATCATTACCAAGGTAACCTCCAACGCAGGAGGAATGGCGCTGTCAGTGTGTGTGTGGGATGCCTTCTGAGGGAACGGCGCTGAGAAGCCACAGGCAGAGAATGTTTCACAGTATGTGGACTTGTCACAGTATGTTTATGAGGATTCCTGACAGTAGCCAGAAACCTCTGGGTCATCTTAGACTCCTCTCTCTCCTTCACTCCTCACATCATGGAACTTGCCAAGAAGGCCCACTTTCAACTTTACCTCCTCAAAGGCATTCTCCCTTGCCTCAGCTTTCGCCAGAATCTCAATGTCTCTAGAGCCCTGGTCCTTTCCCCGCTGCACTACTGCAAAAGCCTCTTCTTTAACCTACTTCTTTCTTCCCTCCGTTCTCTTCAACTAATCCAGAATAGAGCTGCAAGACATATCCTTGGACTCAAGCCCAGGGACCGTATCTCTCCAGCCCTCATATCTCTCCACTGGCTCTCGGTTGCTGCAAAGATCAAATTCAAGACCCCCGGCATCATCCATAAGGCTGTCTGGGGCCTGGAACTGCGCTATCTGCAGCTCTCTCTTACTAAATAATCTACTTCAAGATCCCTTTGATCCTCTTGCTCCAACTCTCTGCTGGTCAGATGCTTCTCCAAGCAGAGAGCTGGGGGCAGATCTCTCACCCCGACTGGCGCCCTCCTCTGGAACAGTCTCCCTCTCTCTCTCTCTCCATCTTGAATCGGATCTCCTCAAGTTCTGCAAATAACTCAAAACCTTTCTCTTCTCCTCCTCCTTCCCTCTCTTCCTCCTGTGCTAACTATTCTCACAGTTGCTGGGATTGGCGGCCTGGTCCCTCAAGAGTCCAATAGGGTCCTGGCATCTGCCCAATTGCCACCTGCATCTGCTCCCCTGCACTGGCCATGGGCCTACACATGCCTGGTGGGTGTTTGTCTCAGGCCTGCACTTACCTAAGGGGCGGTTGACCTCCCTCTTTATTTGGGATGTCGCCGCCCTTGTACTTACCTGTTGCCTCTGCAACTGGCACCTTTGGCACTTCCCCCGTGGGACCCTCCAGCACTTACCCTTCGCTCCTCTCCCCTTCTCTTTCTCTGCACTCGCACGCTCCAAATGTCACAAGCAGGGGAGTTGCTAGGTCTGGAAAAGACTCGGGGCTACACTGATGTCGGAACTGTTGGGACTGGGGGCTAGCTAGTCTTTTGGCTGTAGCTCCTGAGATTCTATCCGGGGCTACAACCAAAGGATTAGGGGCTATAGCCCTCTTAGCCCCCCCCCTAACAACGCCCCTGGTCACAAGGCCAAGCAGGACTGCTATTCTTTTACGATTTATTCTTCGTCATTTATTGATTATTTGTCCCCTTTCCCTTTTTTGCCTTGTGGCACTGTAAACACTGTCTTGTTGTATAGCGCCTTATAAATGCCCAATAAAATAAAAATAAAAATAAATAAATGCATTCAAAAGTCTACACCTGCCTTCAGCCCCGGCCCGGATTTTGCCCTTCGCTGAGACGCTTCCTTTCTTGACGAGGGCTCTCCGGCTCCCACGCACAAGAACAGGAACTAGGAAGCTGGGATTGCTTCCTAGTTCCTGCATATGTGCAGGAGCACCACATTCAGAGGGGAAATTCCCCAGCCTCCATCCCCAATGGGCCAAACAAGGCTGGAGAAGCAAAACGGCCCCAGCCTTGCATGGTCCTTTGGACATGCATGCTAGGAAACAAACTGTTAAAGGGAAGCATGTATCCCTTTAACAGTTTAAAATACAGCTCCTCCGTAATAGGTGAGGGCACTGGCGGGTCGGTGCCCCCTTGCCCATTGTGGACAAACCACCCCTGCAGAAATCACTTGCAGGACAAAGCAGTGCTGGTATCCCATACCCACTTGCATCCAGTATCAGCATGAATTAGCCACTCTACGAATAGCTGGGTACAAACACAGAAGCCATTACAAAGAAAGGATAAAAAAACAGACTTACACACATTAAATACAGTGGCCCTCATTACGACCCTGGCGGAGAGGGGTTTACGCCAGCGTAATGCATGGCGTACCTCTCCGCCAGACTACGACATTCCGTAGCGCCATGGTGATTTTTACGCCTGCTTTTTGCAGGCGGAAAAATCCATGGCGCTACGGGACTTGTTGTTAATTACGCCACCGTAATTTACGGTGGCGTAATTAACGCCTTCCCCACTCCCATTATACCCTATGGGGCAAAAATGGGAATGGGGAAGGGTAAATGGGGATTGGGGACTTACCGCCCCGCCAACCTCGGAATGGGGCGGTAAGTCCGCCAACCCCCATGGCGGTGTTGGCAGCTCTGCGCCATGGTCCATGGTGCAAATTGCACCATGGACCTCCGCCAGGGTCATAATGAGGGCCAGTGCCTTTACTTTTGGCCGACGGGTGACATTTATCCACTAGTAGAACAAATTAAATAATTTATAGCTTGTGTGATTGGACTTTTTCCTGCCCTTTGTGTGGTGATATACAAAAGCATGGCCAGTCAAACATTGTGTTATCTGAATTCTTGTCACATTAAAAGGTAACTTGGGCTAGACATTGCTCCGCGCTTACATAGCTTTCTGAATGGTAATCAGTTATTGCAGCCACAATAAAAACGTATTGACCAGGTGTGCCTCTTTGTTTTGACAATACAGCATCCGTACTAAGGTATTCACCGCAGCAATCATGGGCTCGCAGGATTACTGTAATGGGGTCTACCTGGCACAGCCAGGGTACCAGTCACAGCGGCTGCAAGTGCTTCAAAACTCTGCGGCTCGGTTGGCTTTAAGTGCATCTAGACTTGCCCCTTCCGCGGGCCTTTTTGCGTCAACTCCATTAGTTGCCTGTGAAGGCCCGGGATGAGTTTACAATCTTGGGCATCTCTCACCGGGCTCCTCACGACAGTGCAACCTACTTGAAGACTAAACTGGCGCAGGACCAGCCCGCCAGGTGCCTCCGCACATCCCCCTAGCACTTTTAAAAGTGCTGCGATATCAGAGAGCTCGACTGGGGGGACACTCCTTTCTGGTCCTTGCTCCTACCTTGTGGAACAAGCTTCCGGTTCCCCTTTGCGAAATTGGAGATTATCTTCAGTTTCGTAAGTGACTGAAGGCTCATCTTTTTTAACATTTCTCACAATATGGTACCTCACCTGGTCTGTCTGTTTTTCTCTCAGCGCCTAAATGCCCTCAGGCCATAGTATGCACTCGGTACATTACAAGTACACCGACCTAGTTGTTCTCTGCTGGGTCACATCGCAGCTGTTAAACGGTAATAGGTTGGCCTCTGTATATTGACCTTCCTGGGCTACAAGTCCTATTCTCACTTATGGAGCAGAGACTTTTTTCACGCTACCAGCTGGAGTGTGGGTGACCCCTGGGAGCCTATTTTGGAAAAGGGTGGTGTTGCTTCCAAAGCGTGTGCCCATTCAGGTTATAAGAAGAGAGCTGGGTCTTATTTCCATGTAAGCAATGCTGGTATGGAAAAGTTGAATGCTTTACAGAAAATGTATAACATGGAACCCAGTGAGAGGCCTTTGTATTGTAAAGGGGGCTTCATGGAGAGGCTCTGAGCCCACTCTAATCGAATGGAAGAATATGGGTAGCACAATATTGAGAGATTTGAATGTCTCAGAGGAGGTTTTAGTCGTGAATCCAGTCTCAGTGAAAGAGAAACTATGGTCGAAAGACTGGTTAGAGTCCTAGGAGCAAAGGCCATCCTATTAACTGTATTGGCAAATGTTCCCCGAAACCCAAAGATATACCACAATATGCCACAATATATTTAGCAAGATTTCCAGACAGTAACTACAGCACCCTGCAGAAAGCTGGGGGAATCAGCTTCCCTGTCCTTGCCTCCAAACTATGGAACTCGATTCCCTTACCTATTAGATCTGAACATTCTCCTACCCTCTTCAAACAAAGCACCAAATTATGGCTAGCTACCAATGTTGCCTAAATGACCAAACGTATCTCAGGGCCCTCCCCAGGCTCTTCAACTGCCCTTGCCTGTATGTTTTCTTGCCACGTGTAGATATTGTGCTCTGCACATTGTAAAATATGTACATCGATACTGCGACTGTTAGATACTCTTGCACATTACATTGTTTACTATGTGTAACCTATTGCATGTATATATTGCGCAAACCTGCCACTTTAAAATGTAACCTGTGCTGTATTATACACCCTTTGTCAAGATATGCGCCCGATTGCCCTCGGGCCTGGCTGCGCTATATAAATAAATAAGATACAAATACACCCAATATATGCGATTTAGATGAAGCCTCTATCCAACGCGAGAGATCGTGAGTGCACGAATGCCTGACACAACGTGTCGGTTGTGTAAACTGGTCAATGTAAAAGTTGAGAACCAGGTTTTTGAGTAAATTCATTAACGAATGGACTTCGAGATGTGGCGAGCAATGGTGGCTGACGCTTATGCACGGAGAAAGACTGTCACTAATTCTAGCTCTTGTTAATTTTCTTAAAGAGATATTTACCGTTTTTGAAACCTGAGTTGAATAACTAAAATGGTTGGAATCTGGTTTGGTGTATTTTAGAGATGAACCTTTTCATAAGTGTTGGTTTTATTATTAAAAATGAACTTGCTGATGTAAAGAGCGGTTAACTCCAAAGAAAGTATTTATGATATTGTTATGGTTTTATTAGGAATTGCTTTTTTTAAGGATTGTATTTTGTGAAGAATGTTAAAAGGTTTCAAATTTTAAACCAAATGCGAATAAAAAATAATTAAAAAACAATTCACTGTTAGGAACAGATTTCGATTGCTACTATGAGCCTTTTTCTGACAATGCTTTAGCACACCAGTCCATCTACAGCTTGTAAATAATAAGCTTTGCCAAAGGCAATAGTTTTTCCTCCTGTATTGCCTACTCAGTAGTGCAAACGGTGGACAACATGATTACCACTTCTACAGAAATAGAAAAGCAGACTGTTAATAACAGTAATATTTGAAGGTAAAAACAAGTAGGAACATTTTATGGAATAATTTGTAGAAAATTGTAATTTAGAAAAAAAGAAGGGAAATAAAAACACTTTAAGTAGTGGGAAATATCCGCCTAGAGATAAAAGCCAAAACCGCAGGCTTTGCAAAGGCTTGTTCACAGTGATGCAAACTCCACTTGCACCGAAATGTACAATGTGTAGCCCCATTATTCCATGAGGTAATTTGGGTTGTGTTTTAAGTCTGCACACTGAATAGATCCTTAAAGTATGTTTTTAAGCAAAACACACAAAGGGTCTCTTCATTGGGGGAAGATTAAAGCCTCCAATGCCGCTTCCCTGGCACAAAAGCACTCACCAACAATCCTCTCTGTGATAGCAAAGAGCCGAATCGAATGAGGAAAAACAATGTGGCCTGCTCTGATTAGACAAGCTACAATTAGTTTAACTGACACCAAACCATTAAATTACAAGGGAAGGCAAAACCGTGGCCCTGGAACATCAGCTCATTTCCGGCTCATACCATCTAGGACAGACAATCTCCATGGGCTTTTTACTAAAAGTTGCTACACTATTAAACAAGTCCCTCCCAGACGAGACAAACAATGAGTAATCTCAACCTCCCATTGCACTACCTCCTACCCAGAAAGTGAGTTAGGCGAAGCAGGCAATCAGACCTGCATCCCTCGGTCACGCAGGTGGGTGCCAATGGCTAGCTCCCCCTTCCGTGTACATTGGTGACATTGGGCCCTCGGACACAGCAGCCAAGCACTGCATGGACTGCACTCCTCTAGCTGGGCAGCTCAGTTACACCTCAACACAGGTCAACATTGTGTGCTGACCACAAGCTGTAGGGATACAAAGATTGTTTCTGCAAAAGGTAAGCAACTCCTCCTTACAATCCCCAAGCCTGGAAAACAGGGCGTGGCCACAATATTTATTTATTTCTTTTATTTATTTCCATTTATAAAGCGCACAACTGCCCTAGGGCATCGTGGCGCTTTTACAGTATATTTACTTAGGTGCAGGTTACATGGCAGAAATGTAGTCACTAAGTTAGCATACAATGTGTGTGTTTTACATACACACAGTTTACATGTTTAGTACATGATAATTACGGTACAAGATAATTACAGTATATGGTATACAAGTACAATGGTATGCAATAGTGGCAGGGGTGTCGTCTACTTAAAAAGTATGGTCTTCAGGGCCTTTCGGAAGACCATGAGGGAGCTTTCTTTCCTAAATTTGCCTTAATATGGCAGAGTGGGGTAGCCAAACTGCAACACTCCATATATTTACACCTCCTAAATCAACTGAAGTAGGAAAAGTGTATTCCCGAGCCTAAGAAATCGGGTGAGGGACAATATTTTCCAACCAGTGAACCTCCAGTTATTTTGGCCTACAACTCCCATGATCCCTCACCATTGACCATGCTGTCTTGGGCTGGATATTTCAGAAATGAGAGACTATGCACTGTGTTGACCAACCTCAGGAGGATAGCTTGGGGAAACATGCTCACAGGTTTGATGCCCGAGTCCGCACTTAGAAGCCTCTGGGTATTAAGCGCGTTATAAATGACCTATAATATCATAACCCACTTGCCCAACTTTGACATAGACGTGGACCCCCTTCTCGGACACAATGTGATATGATGATTGATTTTAATTTTGAGACAATAATTCTGGGGAACGATTTCAACTTGGATGATCTATCTCAATGCCAAAAGAAATGGTTGTTTAGAGGGGCGGCAATGGGTAAAAAAATTATCCTTCGAAATTGGAAATTGGCTGCTGCCTTGAATAAAGAAATGTTGGTAAGCGAAATGCGAGATTTGGCAGCTATGGAGGAACGTTTGTATAAGAAACAGGGCAAGATGGGTCTGTTTGCAAAGATATGGGGGAAATTTGTGGAACTATATTGATCTTGATTTTATAAGGTCCTGAAATGTGAACAAGGGGTGGGTGGGTTTGGTTTATTTGATATCTAGATTTTTTGTGACTTAGTATATATTTTTTATTTTTTTTTGTAAATATGTTCTTGTATTGTATGGTGATGTTTTTTGTGTTATGAACTGAAAATAAATTTTCAAAAAAATATATATATCATAACCCGGTATAGGAATTGTGTTTGTGAGGAAAGCTACAGATGAAATGTCTCTGCAATCAAGAAAAAAAAGTAGTGTGATTTTTGGCAATCTGCATGTTCTATCTGCCACCACATTTAACCAAACCATTGTGCACGTGAAGCACGCTGAAAAGATGTTCCTTCATTGGGGCAAACCAATGAATGCAAAAACTTTATTTTCGGGTGCTATGTTGCTGGATGGAAATCGTTTCAGAAGAGTCAGCCGTCTCTGTGGAAGTCCAGTTGGTTGCCAGTGCCTAATTGGAATGGCAGACGGTTCTAGCTGGTTGCTCCTCAGCAGCCTCGCTCATTAGTTTAATTCTGTTAACTGTTCCCGCCTACATTTGCACGATAGCGTAGAGACGCCTTTTATAGCGGTAGTGCTCAAAGAGCTGAAATCATTGACGCGCATCCAGAACTGTACTTGCCCAGTCCAGAATTAGTAATGGCCGACTTTTCCCAGACTGTGGTACACCACGCTACTTTGCTAAGAATCTCTAGAAGCGATTCGGTCTGCAGCTTATCGAGGCCATCAAAAACATGTTCTCTCATGGTTTGCTAAACTTCAGAGTTGTTAAATAATAGTAATAGTGACCGTGTATATATTGCACTCTACAAAGTTATTTGTCTCTGGGCTTGCACATGGAAACTTCACTTAATGTCACTAACAATAATGCCCTGTAGAGAAATCTAACAGGACACGGTCCATACGCAAAACCGAAGTGTTTTGTGTGCTGTGTAGTTCTTAAAGTGCCTTTTACCATGTACGTTACCAAAAAAGTGGGTGGGGTGCCCGAAGTGACGTGAATGGTGCAATACAGAACAATGTGCCTAACAAACTGCTTCCGATGCGTCACCATGTCTAAATTGTCCCGTGAAACCATTTAAAAAAAATGTATTTCTTTTTTTATTTTAATTTTATTTTGATTCATAAATAAACTTTACCAACTATATCAACAACACCATTTCAGACCTCATCATTAAAACTTAAATTCATTTACCTATTTACAGATCTTACTTTGGTGCATTTAAAAAGATACTCAAATCCATACCCTGTGAATTAGGTACATGTACATTATAACGAAAACGTTGATCACATTTTTTTGTAATTTTTAAATTTTGGGGGAGGTTTACTCCCCCAAACCCGATCCCCCATCTATTGTTATCTATTCCCTACCCTCCAACCCCTTATCTGCCCTTTCCCACCCCCCCCTAAAAAAATTTGATGAAAATGTTCATTATAATATACACGTTCTAATGGCGGGCGTTGCGATTGCAGGCATGAATTCATATACTCATATACTCCATGATACGGTTCATAGTAATAAAAGTTCACGTAGAGTTTCTATTAAAATACATGTTAAAATGCTCCACAATTCGTTTACTCTGTGCATTGCCCCTTTAGTACCTGGACCTATTTGTCTGTCCCTTAACTAGTTCCCACAATATCAGACACTACTGTGCTTTGAAACACATTGCGTATAGGCGCTATATAAATAAACAATCAATTCAATCCAGTTCATTAATGAATGTAAAAAGCCAATGGCGTTGCCAAGCCATATCTTTGTACTTTCTAATGCTACTTGTTTAACCATACTAAAATCACTTTCTAAACTGGATATATGGCCATGTGCACAGATTCCAAGTCCGTGTTTAAACAGTAGCACCAAAATTAATTGCTTTTAATAGCGTCGTAACTTCCCACAAACTGGCCCAACTTTGTCCTAGACGTGGACCCCCTTCTCGGACATAATGTGAATACGTGTCTTGGTGTTTCCTTACGCTCCTCTAACCTGCACATACGACAGGCTCTCTGTTCCACCTTTAGGCCCACCTTTGCACCCTGGGAAGCCAGCAGTGGCAGCTGGTTTGTCTGCAATTTCAACATGAAGTTTTGACCCGCCAGACTAGGGCACTTCAAAAGATAGTGGGGGTCATTCCGACCCTGGCGGTAAGGGGTTAACCACCGCATTACGAGGTCCCGCGAGCGGATCAGCATGCTAACAACAGGCCCGTCATTAACGGGCCCGTTGTTAGCATCCTAGCCATTCCCATTGAGCCCTATGGGGGCTCGAGTGGGAATGGGGATGCACAGGGTCTGGGTTCCCTGAATGGGGATATGCCGGGCCCTCCAAGGTCGGAATGGCCCGGTATTTCCCCATTCAGGGAACCCAGACCCGGTACCCGGTATGAGAGTAGCCATACCGCTAAAAGCGGCATAGCTACCTCCATACTCGGAATGACCCTCTATGTTTGGTCTTAAAATAACAATGAGAAATGCCCTGTACATATTTGAAATTATGTAGTTTTTGTAGGTGTGTGTAGTTTTCCCGCCAATCCCACAGTTTCACCTTGTTTTTATATAGGGCCTTCAGGACCTCATGGCTTGTACACCGCTCAAAATCAGGTGACCAATGTATATTTGTGAAACACGCCTCTTTTGGGGCAGCGTAGGCTTGATGGCTTCCCTTTTCATACGTTGAGCCCAAGAGTTGCAGCAATTGACATCTAGGTCGATTCCTTGATTTTATATAAAGTATGCCCCTTTGTTGCCTCATGAGGGGCACTAACCCCAATTCTAACTCTAAGTAGGCCATTGGCGTGGTGTGTGGCAAACCCAGGAGGCCCCTCCAGAATTGGCCCTCCACCATATTTAATCATGTCAGGTCCCTCATGGCCAATGCATCAAGTCCATAGGGGATCGATGGCAAGAAGCTCTGTTTGTAGAGTGTTAAGATCCTCTCGAGCGAATACCCCGCTGTTTGCTTTGCAAATTTATTAATCAAACATTTTAGTTGTCTGGCCTTTCTCTTTTTGCTCTCAACTATGAATTTGGTAACCCTCTACCGATAGCTCCAGTCCCAGGTATAAGAAGCTATCAACATACTCCACCTTTTGTGAGTCAGTGGGCAGGCCGACTCTAGCGATCTTACTTCCGGAGTCCACCATCATTTTGGTCTTATCCATGTTAATAGGTAGGCCGTTCTGTTTAGTGTATTCTGACAGTATCTTAAATTTGTTTTTCACAACTCTTATTGTGCAGGCCAACAAGACACTGTCGTCCGCATACAATAGGCTGGCTACATGCTTGGAGCAGATCTTAACTAGGCATCCCTCTCCCCCTCCAATAGTTTAGCGGGCAAGTCAGCCAGATACAAACAGAACAACCCCCGGTTTACTTCCACCGGGTTAGTCAGGTGGCCCATACTGTTCGGATGGTCCTGCTGTCACCGGGGGCAGTGCCCGTGGAGCCTTTGGAGGCAATGGAAGATCCTCCATTGACGTCCCGTCATGTCTTTTTCAACGCGCCCGCGCATACTAGTCTTTCTGGTTCCACTTCCTCGCTCGCATAAGTGGTTGCTCCGCCTCCTCTTCCCCACGTTGCAACTGCTGTGTGTTTTGGCTCTGCTCCATGGTTTACACACTAGTTTTCCTTGCTTCCCCTCTCCCCTTTGCTTCTCTCTCGGCAGGCTGCTCTTCAGCCCTGCTTCCCTCTACTGCTGCTCCTTTTCTCTGCGACCGCTGGCTCTGTTCCTTTCCCGCTCGGCCTGGTGCAAGCTGCCTTGATTTCTTCTCTGCTGCTCACCTGGCTTCTCCTCCCTCCAGTACCCCCTTTCTTCCCTGCTTCTGTGACTTCTCATGGATTGTTCTACTGGATACTTACCTGCACCATTTGCCGGATACCTACCTGGAAATCCTTGGATCCATACAACCAGCATATCTGGAAGGAAGGGTTGTTTGTAGCCTCAGGCTTTTACCCTTCTTCACCGGTGACTTCCGGGAGGTCAGTCTCCTGCCAAGGCTGTTTATCCAGCGGGCGTAGTGGCTACCTACCGGGGGTCGACCATTCCTCTACAAAGAACGAAAAACCTCTAAGAAGAAAGGCGCAACTACACTATCCGACGAGGAGTTGGTGTTCTCATCTGAAGAGGACTCAGGTGAGGACGTGGGGTAACTTCAAGACAGTTTGCAACACCAAACGACCACAACAGCCCCATAGGTACTGCCGAACAGGTCCAGGAATTAATAGCAGCTGTTCAAGCGCTTTCTGTGGAACTCCAAGCGGTGAAGGCTGAGAACAAAGTATTGAAACAACTAGTTACCGCAAGAGACAACCGTTCATCCGACCTTCCACCAATGGTACTGGCTACGGGCAAGTATGATGGCTCGCCCAAAAAAGCTCAAGGAATTCATCGATGCCTGTATAGTCCATTTCACTTTCAGGACCAACACTTATGCCACTGACCAGGCTAGAGTGGGCTTTATGGTCTCCAACATGGTTGGTAATGCCTTGACTTGGGTCACCGCCTTGGTCACTTCGGCTAACCCAGCCTTACAAGATTTTCAGGCTCTTTTAGCCCTCCTATGGAGGACCTTCGAGAGGTCAGAAGTTACTTATTCCACCTGTGAATCCTTATTGCACCTATGTCAGGGATCGGCAGATGTGATGTCCTATATTAGCGACTTCAAACGCATTGCCGCAGAGGCTGGCTGGCGGAAGAAGCTCAGTATTTCATTTTGTAGGAGAGGTTTGCAAGACGAGCTGAAGGACTAGTTGGCCAGAATCGCCCGCTCTGCCACGTTCACTGATCTGATAGCATTTACATTGCAAATCGACTATCGCCTTAAGGAAAGAAAGGCCGGGTGCAGGAAGCACTCAAACAAGCCTCAGACCAGTCCGATGCCTGTTCTGCCACCATTATCCTCTGGGGAGTCCTCAAGAGAAGAACCCAGGCAGATTGGCGCTGCCCCAGGCCCCTTGTCCTCTTCTGAAAGGAGAAGGTGGTGTGAACAGGGTCTCTGCATGTATTGTGGTGCTGACAGTCATATGCTTAGAGATTGACCCGAAGTGCTACCAAGGAGAACAGGAAATAAAAAAAAGTCTGGTCCTAGGAGGAACCCAGGACCAGGGAGTCAATAATGGTTCTTTGCTAGTTACACACACCAGTGAAAAGGATCTGGATTTCCTCCTTCTACCCCACAAGAAGATAGAAGCTCTGGCACTCATTGATAGCAGAGCAGCGGGGAATTTCCTTGACGAAGTTTGGGCCCATAAGGAGGATATTCCCAGACAAGAGAGAAGAGAAAACCAGGCTGTCGAAGACATCGATGGTAGGCCCCTTATTTCAGGACCTATTACCCATACTTCTATACCCTTGACATCTGTTATCTGTGACCACCGGTTAATCATCCGGTTTGACCTCATCTGTGCAGCCCATTTCCCAATCATTTTGGGGATTCCCTGGTTGAGACTGCACAACCTGTACATTAGTTGGAGCAAGAACACTATTCATGTCCCATCTGAGTTTTGTTCCTCCCATTGCTTTCCCCTACCCACTCCCCATGCTGCCTCGGCAAAATGTACCAAGGTTGAGTCTACCATATTAGGAGTCCATACCATTCTAGGCTGTTTTGGTCACTTTAAGGAAGTGTTTCTCGATCAAATCCCCAAGGTGCTACCCCCACATCGCCTGGAAGATTGCACCATTGATTTGAAGCCGGATGCTTTGGTTCCCTTTGGATGCATGTTCTCACTTGCAATGCCTGAAAAACAAGCCCTTAAGGAATACTTAGAGGATTGAAGAAGCCTGTACTGGAGATTATCATCCAAGTCCCTCGCTGGGGCTTCCTTGTTTTTCATCCCCAAGAAGGACACCAATGAACTCCGACCGTGCATTGACTACCGCGTTCTCAATCGTGCTATGGTAAGAGACAGGTATCCCATGCCCCTCATAAGGGACATCCTGGAATCAGTGCAAGGATTCAAGATTTTCTCCAAACTAGACCTTAGAGGGGCATATCATTTGCTGCGGATAATAAACAAAGCGATGAGTGAAAGACTGTCTTTAGAAAACCCTATGGCCATTACGAGTATCAGATTATGCCCTTCGGTCTGGTCAACGCACGTGCCATATTTCAGCGATTCATGGATCGCATGTTCTGTGACCTTTTGTATCGGACGGTCATAATATATCTCGATGATATCCTGGTATTCTCTAGTTATGTGGAATCTCACTGAGATCATGCATCTGAGGTCCTGGACACTCTGCAGAAGAATCAGCTGCTCTTGAAACCAGAAAAGTGCATGTTCGAGGTAACCTTGGTTCCGTACTTGGGCTTTATACTATCTGACAAAGGCATTGAGATGGACCAACTTAAGGTAGAAGCATTACGGCAATGGCCCACTCGGTCCAATGTTAAGGACATACAGAAGATTCTGGAGCCAGCAAACTTTTATCGCAAGTTTATTCCCCACTTCTCGCGGATAGTTTTACCCATTACCAACTTGCTCAAGAAAGCGGTATCTTTTCTTTGGAATGAAGAAGCTGACAATGCGTCTCTATCACTCAAAGACTCATTCTGCACAGCTCCGATACTCAGAGAACCTGATCAATCGCTTCCGTTCATTGCCACGACTGATGCTTTGGCAGGTGCTATTAGGGCGGTCCTCAAGCAACGCTTTGGTGTTTTGGAACATCCCATAGCTTACTGTCCAAAACCCTCAAACCTTCCAAGCTCAATTACTCTGTCATAGAGAAAGAGCTTATGGCCATGAAACAAGCTTGTACCGAATGGCGGCACCTACTACAAGGTTCTACACACCCTTTCGAGATCAGGACCGATCACAGAAATCTTAAAGTGCTCCAACAAATGCACTGTACCAACTCAGGTCAAGCTAGAGGGGCCTTTTTCTTTGCCCAATACAATTTTTTCATTACTTACATTCCTGGGTCTGACAACCTAGTGGCCGATGGACTATCCCGGGAATGGGCCCCTCCCACTGCCAAAGACCAGGATTTCGAACCCCTCTTCAGAAGGAATTGTTTTCTGGGAGTCGTCACTAACTTTCTGCAGGAGGTCCAGGAAGCTTCTGCCAATTTTTTGTATGATTCCTCGGATCCCACTTACCAGAAGATCAGGAATCTCCTCTTCTATAAGGATCTATTGGTGGTACCCACACCAAATTTACAACAAATGGTACTCTCTTGGTGTCATGAAGAGAAGACTGTAGGTCACAAAGAGTTTGATGCCACCCTAGTTTTCGTCAAACGGGCATTCTGGTGGCCCACCTTGTACAGTGATGTAAAGGCCTTCGTCCGCTCTTGTCCTACATGTGCTCAATGCAAACACAACACTAGCAGACCCATCGGTTTTCTAGAACAAAGCTTGACTCATAGTAGACCATGGAGTCATGCTTTCACCAACTTCGTTGTTGATTTGCCCCCCTCGAAGGGTTGTACAGCCATTATGGTTGTTGTGGATACCTACAGTGAAGTGGCTCACTTTGTCCCCCTCCCTGGGCTTCCCACGGCTTCAGAAACTGCCACAGTTTTCCTTAATGAAATATTTAGACTGTGTGGATTGCCTGACTCGATCACCTTGGACCGTGGGACCCAGTTTACTACCAGATTCTGGAAAACATAGTGCAATTTGTTGGGCATTGACAGAGCGCACTCTTCTGGTTACCACCCAAAGTCCAATGGACAGACCGAACGGCTTAATGGCACTATGGAGCGATAACTCAGATGTTGCATAAATACACGTCAGGACAACTGGGTGGCATTGCTTCCCACAGCAGAATTTGTCTATAACAACTCTGTGCATACTGCCACAGGGATGAGTCAATTTTTTTGCACCTATGGGCTCCATCCCCGTTTTCTCCCCAACTCGACCTTTCCAGCTTCTGACATACCTTCTATTGATGCCCTCCTCGAACACATCTTTCGAGCACACCAAGAAGCCCTGCACAACCTGAGAAAGGCCAGACGTGAGTACAAAAGGCAAGCTGACCACCACAGAAGGAAGGTTGCGGAATGGGACATGGGAGCTCTGGTATGGCTCTCCACCAAACACCTCCCCAGGATACTGAGGAGCATGAGGTCTCCAGGATTTGGGATTCTAGCTATCGCAAGGGGAAGCTCCACTACTTGGTACAATAGAAAGGGTACCCTCTTTCTAAAAACTCTTGAGAACCAGTCTCTTTCATCCACGCTCCCTACCTCCTCAAGAAGTTTCATCGGATGCATCCAGGGAAGCCTGGTACCTCCAGGCACAGAAGGGGGCATACTGTCACCGAGCAACGCCCGTGGAGCCTTTGGGGGCAATGGAACATCCTCCATTGACGCCCTGTCACATCTTTTTCAATGCGCCTGCATGTTCTAGTCTTTCTGGTCTCCCATCTTCGCTCACATAAGTGTTTGCTCCGCCTCTTCTTCCCCACATTGCAACTGCTGTATGTTTTGGCTCTGCTCCCTGGTTCGCACGCTAGTTTTCCTCGCTTCCCCTCTCCTCTTTGCTTCTCTCTCAGCAGGCTGCTCCTCAACGCTGCTTCCCTCTACTGCTGCTCCTTCTTTTCTCTGTGGCCACCAGCGCTGTTCCTTTCTGGCTCAGCCTGGTGCAAGCTGCCTTGATTTCTTCTCTGCTGCTCACCTGGCTTCTCCTCCCTCCAGTGCCTCCTTTCTTACCTGCTTCTGTGACTTCTCATGGATTGTTCTACTGGATACTTACCTACATCATTTGCCGGATACCTACCTGGAAATCCTTGGATCCATACAACCTGCCTATCTGGAAGGAAGGTTTTTTTGTAGCCTCATGCTTTTTCCCTTCTTCAGCGGCGACTTCCGGCAGGTCAGTTTCCTGCCTAGGCTGTTTATCCAGCGGGCATAGTGGCTACCTCCCGGGGTCGACCATTCCTCTACAAAGAATGGAAAACCTCTAAGAAGAAAGGCGCAACTACACAATCCGAAGAGGAGGTGGTGTTCTCATCTGAAGAGGACTCAGGTGAGGATGTGGGGTCACTTCAGGACACCTGCACACTATTCCCAGTGTGGAGTTGAATCAGTATTTCCAATAGCCATTCTGGGCAGCCCCAGGTACGCAGCTTTAGCCACAACCGTACCCGGTTGACGTTGGCGAAGGCCACACTGAAGTCCACCCAGATCAGGTATAGTGCAGGGTTACCTTTTATTGCTGCCTCATTTGATATGTGTGTCAAGCATCCTAATATTATGCGTTGTTGCTGACCCTGATCGAAAACTGGTTTGTGTGTAATCCAGGATATTATTTTCCTTAGCCCAGCCCGGTAGGGCTTGGAGCACAAAACCGGAGAACAATTTACCTATAACATCTAACAGAGATATTAATCTTAAGTTCTCTGGACTCTCTCTGTCTCCTTTTTTATAAATTGGCAAAAGTGTTGCCTTCAGCCATGTTCCTGGAAGGACACCTTCTGCGCACACCTTTGCAAATAGAATTTTCAGGACCACTTCCCATGCACTAGGATTATCTTTTAGCACAGCAGTCAACAACCCATTGGGGCCCGGTGCTCGAGAGGCCTTCAATTTCGTAATTGCAGTATGTATGTCATCTAAATCTGGGGCTATTGGCCATCTCCTCGCCATACCTGTCTTTACATTTTGATCTGACTTAATTGCAAAATTTGCCCCTATGAACTCAACCCACTTGCACTCCGGAATAGGATTAAGCATGCTGCCTCTAGTGTCTCCTTTGGCCTTTGCTAGCATTTGCCATATTGTTTCGAGTTTTTCCTCTGCAGAGTGCCACAAACATGTGCTGCCAATGGGTGTTTAAGGCCGAAAACCTTTTCCTTTTCAGCCAGCTCTTGTATTCCCTTTTTACTTTCCCTATTTTGGCCTCTAAAATGGGGGTGGGCTGTACCACTCCTCATACTTGCCTCAACATTCTACGCATCCTCCTTTTGTCATCCCGGATTTCGATATCATAGATCAATTTTTCCAGTCATGCACCAATTAGTCTGTCAGCCCCTCCCAGCTTTCCGTTTCCAGTTAAATCTGTGAGTTAATGTATCTTGACGCCCTGCTTATGTTTTTAGATGACCAACTAATCCTATTTCTCCCGTGGTTAACCTCCACCTCATACACTCCCCCCATCAACCTTGGGCCCATTTGTACATCTATGGACAGTATCAGCATGTGATGTTCACTGAACTGCGTTCCTCTGGCTTCCAGTCCCTGCACTCTTTCAGATCACGCATTGGTGCAGAAGAAGTAGTCCAGTGTTGATTGATTCTTGCCCATGGACCAGGTACTTTGCCCTGGGATATCTCCCGGGGTCCATCCGTTGTACATCAACATGTCCCACTCCTTCAGCATATCTATACACAGGTTCCCTTTTTTGTTTTCCCTGGGGTTTTTCGTTGTGCTAACGGACTGAAAACATCTGTATTCTGGGCTGGGTTCCCCATCTCTACACCTAGCATTTAAACCCCCCCCCCCCCCCAACAGGATGAATTTGCAATCCCCTTCAACAACCAAGGCAGAGCAAATTTGGTCAATATTCTCATGAATCTCATCCAGATTTTCCCTGTCAGGTGGTACATATATGTTAATTATCAACACAGCCATTTGTTCTTCCACCCCTTTCACCACCGCCTCAATAGCCAGAATGTTTTCTGAGCTCATAATCATGTTTACGTTCTTCGGAGTGACCTCTTTCTTAATGCCTATGATTAGACCGCCAAAAGGTCGGCCTCTAAGACCCTTAGTCGCCTCTTGCTGAAATAGTGTGAAACCCTCTATGTGGATCTTGGCTGTAAGCCACGTTTCTTGGAGGTAGACCACATCAAAGTCAGGTAAAGGGAACCATTATCATCCAGTAAATGTACGTGGCCCCTTGTGTTCCAACTGATTATCTTCAAAATTCAATGCAGTACCACTCACTGGCTGGACGAAATTGAAGTCTACTGATGACAGTACTCTTAGTGCCGGTATGCTGGTACATACCTTGAGCAAATCTGACCTGTTTGTTCGGTTTCCTGTGAACGTCAAAGGACCCCTAACCAAGATAAAAATGTTCGACTCCTTCACAGGGTTACTTGGCGCCGGGGGAGGGCCATGCGCAGGGCTTGACAGGTCCGGTAAAGCCACTGCCCTGTCTTCTAGACCCAGTAGGTTGTGTGCCTCAAGCAACTGTGACAACTCCCCCTCGACTGATTGTATTGATTCATCAGTGTTGGGCCGTTTGGTTTGGAGTTCCTCGCTCAGCAACAGGCTGGTCAGTGTGCCAGGGGGCTTTAGTCCGCTCATCCGTTTCTTTCTAGACTTCCTCTAGGTTTCCTTAGTTTGTATTTGTTCCAGTATAATTTAAGTAGAGTTAAGTGGCTTGGCCAGTTGCTTTTGGCCCTTATTTTGGCCTTTTCTGCTTTTGCTTGTTTTCTCATGTTCGCCCTTTTTGCCATACGTCTTTCTTTCCTTGTTTTGTACATTGAGAGGTCATTTTCAACTTCAAGACCATCCTGTGCGGCTGATCCTGATGGAATGATGATTGCCTCTTGTTCGTCACACACCTGGGTCCGTTCTCTAACTGTTCCAAGTTCAGTTACTTCAGAGCTTTTTTCCAGTGACTCCTTGTTCAGTTGACAATTGACTTAGTACGGTTCCCTGTTTTTTCTCCTCCTTAAGGATTACCTCACCTAGTTTCAACAGGATCTTTACGGCAAAGTGTAGCACTCCATCAGCCACAGTAATGCTGTTGCTAGAGCCTGGGTCAACACTCCCCCTGTTCCATTGATTGTCACATCCTCCTCCCTCACAGTTCCTTTGAACAGATTAGGTGACATAGACAGCCTCTAGGTGCTTAGATTTGCAGGTCGGTCGTTTATTTCTGTGTCCTCTGATGCAACTGGAACTAAACCAACCTGAGTGGTCGGGCTTTGTCAAGGTAGTAGCCGGATGAAAAGCAGTTGCATGTACTGTAGCCTTGGTTACTTCTGTAATGCCCATTTTGGAGGCTTGAGCATCTGTGCTTTCTGGAGGGGTTCTGCACCTGGCCACTGTGCCATTGAGTTTGTAGGACAAGGCTAACAGGGAATTATTATCAATATCCCCGTAATTGATGGTTGAGAAGTCCAGTGGCACAAGATTAGTGCTAGCAACCTCATGCATCTGTGCTGGTTTGGGGTGGGGGTCTGCACTTTAAAAATACAAGGTAATTATCCCCTTGTCCCCCATATGGCCCATCGCTGCTCTGGGCCACCTGGCAGATGGGCCGGTCTGGACCCTGGCTTCATCAGGTGCCCTTACTTCTTTGCCCCCACGCCTAGATGGATTATTGGCCAAGGAATTACTATTACAGTGTTTTTGTAACCTAGGTTTTGTGTTTGTATTTCCCAGCATGATTGCCGACCAGTGACTTTTAAGTAATACAGACATAACATCAGTACTACCGTCCTCCCAACTCCAAAATAGGTGCTCTGGCAAAGTCACTCCACTAGGACTCACACTCTGTTCTTTAGTTGGGCCTTGTTGACACGCAAAGGTCTCCGGTCTGCTGCCCACTGCCCGCAGCCCACAGAAACATAGCAACACACTCCCTGCACACTCCGCGCTCGCTGCACGAGGTGCTGGGTTTTTTGTCTCTTCAATGAAAATAATGAAAAGACTGCTAATGCCGGACCTCCTCACACAGTAACACACTCCCTGCACACTCCGCCAAGATAATATGGCCCGTAATGCTGGAATTAGGAAGTAAACAACAAGCACAAATCGCCAAATTCAGTAGCGTGAGAGTCGGCAACTGATTTCAAAAGCTCTGAGTGTAGCTCAGATCACCATCCCCAACTTTCTGCCCTGCCATGCTTTCTCAAGTCCCTTCCTAAGAGGGGTCCCGCTTGCACTCACCACTCAGGGGCAAACACAGCAGGGGTTCGGCGAACACAGCAAATATGGCGGAAGACTAAAGCTGAGCTGGAGCAATGTTATTATTGCTCCAGTATAGGAGCAAGTAAAGAAGGTGGTAATCACCTGGCCCCCATCCAGATAACGCTGGGAGAGGCCCTCTCAAAAAACACTGCCTCTAGCCACTCTTACAAGCTCATGGCGCCGCTTACCAACTGTGGGGAGCCTCTTCGCCGACTGCTGACCAAGCCAAAACACACAGTGCCCAGCAACTCAATGGCACTTGCGGCCTCGGCTGCAATGCAATTATGGATCACTGCTCTTCCACTGCACCAGCCTCCTCCGCGGCCCACAGCTGTAGCGAGCTCCACCACTTCCTCCTTGTGAACTAGAGGAAAGAACCTTACGAAACCTCAAGCCATGTCAAGCCGCACAGCCGCTTCCGACGCCTGGACAATGTATTTAATGTGCTTCAGTTTCTAGGAACTTTTCACATACAATATATTCACACAATCAATACATACGTAAAACCGTTCATTAAACAGATTCTTTAAAATGTAGAAATCTCATATTTGAAATTTCATCAAGGTATTAATACATTACTTATTATATATCTAAAAAATACCCCTAAAAATCATTTCCATATAAAAACGAAAACTAAAATGTATCAAAACTCAATTTAGCAGAAATGTGCATCCATACTTTGTAAAGTGCATTATGATATGATAGTTTATTTTTATAGCGCCTATACACAATGTGTTTCAAAGCACTTAAAAGTATAAAAATTGCTTACAAATATGCAGCGCAATGTCCTTTGTACCAAGACAGTATTGTTAAAAATCATGGATTTTAATCGCATCGTACTTATAAACAAACTCACAACTCTTTCATGTACAAAGACCCGTAGCCTATACATTCCGTTAATATTAGTCTTGGTGACTCATTTGTTACAGATGTTACATAACCGGCAGAATCTTTTTTCCAAAGATAAACCTTGTCTAACACCAATTATACTTAACCCAGGAAGTTGATTAATCCGGAGTAATAATATTAACCTTGGACTTTTGTTGATGGACAAATTATTTCATATTTTTGGGGAGTCCGAAATGTGTGCATTGTGAGACAGGCATGGCATCAACAGTTAGACACAGACACAAGAGATCCAGTTGGAAAACCTTTATTTAAACCTTCGGGATGGGAGCGACGCCTAACTTGCCCTAACTCTAAGAGGTGACTTTCCTCAACAGATGTATCTAAGGCCAGTCTGTGTCTAAAAGTCCAAAGTAGAACACTGTCTGTGTCACAACCTATACTTGCCCTTATTTCTAATACTAAGTGTGTATTGGAATGTTCCATATTAAAGATGTGTTCCAAAATCATATGATAGAGTAGGAGCTTCTCACCCAGCTCCCTTCTCCATATTGGGAGCACTCAGGGATCAAAGATCCACAGGTTGTAATATCACAGTTCCGGTTATCCTTTGCTTTCATAACTTTCCTGCTTGGGTTTCTCAAAGGTTCATCAAAATAAATGTCAAACCACTTTCTTAGGCTTCCCTTGTCAGAATGTAGCCCTTTGTCTTTCCAGTTTCTCACAATATCTTCATACACCCATGGTTCCCTTCCCCAAGTTTCAAGCCATTAGCTTTCTTGTCACTGGTTCACAAAAGGTCCTCTGGGGTTCCCTCCCCGACCTTAACGTTCACCTTTTCAGGCTCTCCTAGTCTGGGCACAGTTGTCAGACCGCACGCCACCCATCACAGGTTGCGCAACTAGGGCCTTTGGGGCTTCTAGCGCTGCCCCTTTTAAAGTTCCTCTTACTTGACTGTGTCTTTGAAATCAGCTTCTCTGGTCTTGGCAACAGCTTTATTTAACCCTAGAGAGACACCTTGCCGCTCTCCCCTTGCTTTCTGCTTGCCAGCTCCAATTTGCTTGCAGTTTCCAGCTTCGCACAGCTCTCCTTTGCGGGTTACTTTCCTTCACTTCTCCTACCGAGACTTTCGACAACGTAATGATTCTTACGCGACCACTCAGTAATGAAGTTTCACTCTCAACTCTTCATTTGTTTAGTCTAGTTCTATTTCTTCATGTTGGAAGGCTTTGACAATGGATTTCTTCCTTTCCCTTGCCTTCGTTAATTTGCTTGCACTTTTAACATTTAGCTTGCCTTGTTTGATCGTTTTGTTCAGTGACCGGCATGATGAATAATGGGTTTCAGTACATCCATGTTCACTCGCTACAAAGTATTTCAGCCGCGCATATCACATCACAACGCTCTCAGCTTCAGACTTACTGGCAGTGATTTTTCCTTAGCGGCTCACGCCGTTCAATTTGTCGAATGTCGTAACTGAAGTCAGGGTCTCATCACTTGCCACTCAAGACACTCCTGGTCCCACCAGGAGAACAAGCAGTCTCGGCCCACACTGGAAATGGCCGGCCCTCTACTCGGCCTTTCCCTGTCGACTTGGCTCGCTCCCTGGAGACATGGCTCCCTTGCCTCTTCACCCCAGTGCTTTGCGCTTTTCCTCAGGATAGCGTTCTCGTCTGTGATCCTCCTCCAGCACTCTGCAGTCTTCTTTGGCCTTCGTGTTGCTCTCCTCCAACACACCAGCTCCTTTTCCTGACTTCCTTGCTCTATCCACAGTCTCTCTTTATACCTCAGTCTTGTATCAATGGGTTGCAGGTGTAAAGCTTGGGTTGGGCTGGCCTGACCTCCACTATTCCAATGAACAGGACATGCCTGACCCTCAGCCCTGAGCAAGGTGGATCTTAAAGGTATAGAGTACCTTTTATCTTTCCTAGTGGTTTGCAGGGGAAAGGTGGGATTTTAAATGGGGTTGAAACCCATAAAAGCAGATGGGGTTTAGGGGATATTGGATTCAGGATAACGGGGATACCAAGTCTTGTTCTCGATTCTTTGTGGGACGGTCGTTAAAGGAAAAGAACCTGGTTGGAGTCTAAAAAAGATATTGGAGGATTTTCCTAATTGGTTGTTTATCTTTCTGGTCCCATTGTATCGGGGTTGGTAATGGTTATGGAGGACTATTCCTTCCTGAATATTTCTGATCTTCGTATCCCGCAGAACTGAGGAAGGGCTGGCGGTATGGGGCTGACAATAGCCCATGAAAGAGGAGGAAAGAGGGGATAGGTGGTCGTCCTGCTGGAAATAATACTGCGTCTCATGCTTGGGTGCTCTCCCCTCAATCCTTGAAGATCCTTCACTCAGGTAATTCTCCCTCGTTTGTCCACTGCCAGGGTTGGGATTCAACATCGAGAGCCCTCACCTGGCCACCTGAACAGAAGATCTCCTTGGAGAGAATGGTTGAACGCCCTCCGATTACTGACCGCATTTTCTCAAAACACCTCTGCATATGTTTTCAATTTCCTAAGTTTATCATAGTTGAAACCATTTTGTAAAGGTGGCTACCCCAATCAGGTACAGTCCACCTCAGCCAGAGCAATACATTCCCACCTGCAGGTACCAATTATGATAAAGCAAGAAGACAGATCAAGCCAACGGGTTTGGCTACAATGTTAGGATTCAAACCAGACACATTGGTATCCGTCTAGCCAATATGTGAAACCATATGCACTTAAGTTAGCTGGCTGTGTTTCATTCGGAGAAGATCTTTTTTGTTTTAGTGCCTAGCACCTTCATAAATAAAAAGCAGGTCTGAACGCCCACCATCCAACACCCAACCTGGGCTGCTCTGCATAGGATGCAGAGGTGAACCCTTTGTGAGTCTGACAGTACAATCGCACCTGGTGCAACACCATGGGCACCTCCCTGCAAGTGTCTCACAACCTTTCCCTCCAGGTCACTGGGAGGATGGGTACTCATCCTGTCAATCGATGCCTAGCCTGTATAAAACTTGCACTTGAAGGGAGGACCAAGGAAGAAAGAAGAACAGATTTGCCAGGTTGTTGGAGAGAGCGCTTATGGTCTATTGGTTCCTGCAACTTATCCTGTAGGAGTTTCACTTCTGTCCTGGAACCACCACCCAGGGAACAATAATGGTAATCTGGGATTACTGCTGCAATACAACATGCTGGTTATCAGCTGATGAGTTTGTGCAGTGGATAAGATCTACGCATACCATCCTAAATGCCACAACAAAACACAGAATGGGTGATAAAATTGTACCTATTGGACCGAGGGTGGCCCTTAGGATCTCCCTTGCAGACATCACGCAGTATGGTGTGAAGTATTGCAATGTGGGGCCAGCTGTTCTTAAAACATTTGTATGATGAAGCACAGGGATGTTGACCTGTAAGAAATCCAGGCAGCCTTAGGCAGAGGCGTTTCTAGGGGGGGGCTGAGGGGACTATAGCCCCGGGTCTTTTGGTTATAGCCCCAGAAAGAAGCTCAGGGGTTACAACCAAAAAGGCTAGTTAGCCCCAGTCATGACAGTCCCAAAATTAGTGTAGCCCCAGATCTTTTCCAGGCCTAGCAACACCCCTGGCCTAAGGAATAGGCACATCAAGGTATGGGTTCGGTCAACAGAGACCAAGTGTACACAAGATCGCTGGGGAACCAAGAAAGATGGGGGCATAATGAGAAGAAAAACGTGCAATTATTTATAGCACAGCGAGTGCCTCTGAGATCTGTGTGAAGCATGAGGTCATGGGATTGACTCCCAGTAGGGCTGACTCAACCTTTCATTCTTCCAAGGTCGATACATGGAGTACGAATGAGGAGATGAATAAGAAGACCAACTACAACCAAGTGCCAAGATGCAATTCAGGCTGTGGGAGCGCTATGTAAATAGTGAACATAGGGCATTACTCTATAGCAGGCCCAGAGAAACATAGGCATGTCAGGGCATTTTTTTAAATTGTGGCTGCTGATCCCGCAGGATTCCAACCACCTTGAAAAACCTGTTTGGGAATCGTAGCAAGCTGCGAGTATCCAGGAAGGGTGCAGCAAAAAAGAAATTGGACAGTGACCATGAAAATGTGGGCGACTTTAGGAATACAGCGTAAAGTCAACTCATCCTGACTGGTATGATGCCAGCCTAATTTCCACCCACCAGCCTCACGCAGACTTAAAGAATGATTCGCCTTTGTAAAGTTAAAATGAATTCCCCCACAGGAAGCCTCTAGACAGGTAATATTCATTGGCTTCAAGAGCATCAGCCTCTAAAATCATCTGCACAAACTCTAAGGGTGCAGAAGGTACTACGGCAGACAGTACACACTGGTCTTCATCCTACCTCAGAGGCGGGGCGCATGTCCGGGGACAGCAAAGTGCTTTCACCAGGACCAGAGTTTTCCATGCGACAGAAGGCCCCTGTGCCCGATATTGGCTTGGGTCCTGCCTGTGGTGTGGGGCCTGCTAGGGGCATCCAGCAGTCCCCCATGGTGCTATGGACATCGGCACCATTGAGGCCCAGTGCCACTGGGGGTTGTGGCCTGCTATGGACATCCAGCAGGCCCCATGGTGCTATGGGACACCAGCACCATCTGGAGTGGGGGCAGGGCGAGCCATGCCCCTGACCATGTGGACCTCTCCCACCATACTGGCACAAGGGTCCCATGGCATCATGGCCTGCAGGCCTGGGCTCCCACAGTGTGGGCTTGCAGTCCTAAATAAGCGAGACACTGAATCAGTCGTTCCTATTCAGGAGTCTGCAGCCGTTCTGGTGCACATGTCTGCAGAGTCTCCTTTTATGAGCTTTGGTCATGACACAGTCATGGCCCATGTTAAAAGGGCAATACACAGGGGAGTGACAGATTCCCTTAAAAGGGCAACACACTTGGGAGGGTCACACACCACACTCCTCCTTTTTCATAACAAACAAACAAATGTTACTAAAGCACAAACGATCCCCTCCCCCCGTTACAGAACAACATTACTTGGACAACTTCAGAATAGTGGGATCAACAACAAATAGGATATGCCATGGCTACACACATGGGGCTCACATGGTCATACACATACTACATATATTAACACACTCTACACATAACCCGTGGGTGACAGTCGCGGTTGGCGAACCGCCGGTGGAATGTTGGCAGTTCGACCACATGTTTCAAAAACCCTTTATTAACCTGGGGCTTGGAACTGCAACCAATGAATGACGCCATTGTTAGCCACTGGCATCATCTAGCACACAATCAAACAGAGGGAGATTAAGGGATATCAATCACAAGCAGTCCCTTTGATTTGGAATTGCTACCTTGTCTAGGTGGATTACGTTATATGACCATTTTCACTTATGGTGCTGGAAAGAACATATGCATGACAGCAAGTTTATAAAAAAATATACATATTTTATTTATCAAGTGCATACAAAAAGTTAAAAACTCACAATGTTGAAGTACCTGTTCGGACTTCTACCAAAAATATGAGGAAGACACGTACTTTATTGTGTCTACATGTGTTAACCCCCTTAACGCGGTAAGTATGTTGGTTCAGGTGCTTATCCGTTAAAGTGTCTTGTGCTGTGCTACTAATCGCACTGGGCCATACCTCATTGATCACAACTCACTCAATCACATTCCATTCATTCTTCCTTCATTCAATTTCAAAATTTCATTCCACAACCACAAAATGTGCCCGACATGTTTCTTTCCGTGCTTGGTGTCTCGTATTAAATACCCATAAATTCTTCAGGGGCTTGTGTGAGGGGTTAGTAAGACATGCAACACATTACAGTATAGCTCAACATTTAAAAACAAAGAGATTTTTCAATCAAAAACATTTCCTTTGCAGAGTTCTTGTGGGAGTTGCAGTGGTATTCTGACTCCACAGGGTTTTATGCCCCTTTAGGTCAACCGACTCGGAAGAAAATCTCCACCTATCAAGGAGCAATAAATAAAAAAAGAGTGTCAATAACCTATTCGCGCTACTTAATTCTATGACAACTGTTGGTTAATAACAGCAATCTAGACTCAAAATCTAATCACAGCCTATCTACAGTAAAGCAAAGTATTCCTGCATCGTGTACAGTTGCTCCTATTCCTAGGTATATCAGTCAGGTCCCTGGCTAATGGGATGTCTCTCCTTAGTGGTATCTAAACTTCTATTATTCTCACACAAGGGCTAAGACACAAGAGTCAATTTCACTCACCGTTTGGTACAGTGGATAAAGACTTGTTCGTAAATGCAGAATCTCTACGTTGTGTGTCGGTGATCATAGAGTGGAGAAAAGCCGTCTCAAGTCTCACAGGGAAAGAGGTCCCTGTTAGCTAGAAAGATAGGGGGAGAGAAATAAGGAGAAACACAAGAATAGCCCATTAGCAATATATTCACAAGTTTACCTATGCTGTTCGTATGGCTTGCCTCTTTTCGGCTTACCCAGTCAGTTAAGACTCTTTTTTTCTTGAGCGCTGTCTAAACGACGTCACTTTCTGTTAACTTTTTCTTCCCTCCCTGTGGATTCTCGTAAAGCTCTTGTCCAACCTTCGTAAAAGCAAATGAATCGCTAGGGGGATCATTCAAACATCCAATTATACATCTGTAAGCTCCTATGGGTCATTACATAGGTCAGAGGAACCGATTCATATAGATCTCATGTAATCTGTGACCTACGTTCTCCGTTCTATCTCCTTTCTTATCCTGTTGAGGGTGGGAAATAATGCATTACTGTATAGGGAGACAAAGTTCAAAGTCGGGTACTAGAGGTGCCTTGCATTAACACTTAAAGCAAAACAATATGGGGGACCAGTTGGAATAAAAAATAATATCAAATTTTAATAATAACGAAGAAATCGGCAAGTCTAAAACATCCAATTAAATAGATTGGTCCATGACAGTACATATAAAAAAACTTTCAATGTACAAACAACAAAATAGGAAATACGTCACAGGCTTAAATGGCTACTTTACAAAAATATTCCCAAAGGAATATGACCACTGTGGGTACTCGTCTGGCAACAAAGTGTAGTACCCATCCACATATGGATCAATATGTCATATAATATAATCCCTGTTTAGAGTCCAGAGATGTGTCTCGACATGTTTCTGTTCCATAGGACAAAGTGTGGAACATTCATCAGGAGGTAACAATTCAACAGTATAGCCTATTTTACAAGAAATGATGATACACAGATTCATTCGAGCCTCATAGTACCTGAGAGGGATAAAAACAACAATAAACATCCAAGAGTTAGTTCATGACTCACTGTGTACTTGGGTAGGTTCAAACAATGAACTAGGCAACAACAACAGGGTAAAATTACCTATGGTGGTGCCAGTGGGGGCTCTCTACTTAAATTAGTAGGTGTAGGGAGGCGGCCATCGCGACCCTACAAAAAATGTGAATGAAAATTGCGGTAAATAATACACAATCCAGCCTACTAGCACATATAACATAACAGCAAATACCCAGAGTATGGCACCCGGGAGAGTATTAGTAAATGTAAGCACCTCTAAGTAAGACAAGTGGCCGATAGCAGTGTGTTACAACTCGGTGTCTCAAGGGCGAAGAAAAGCGTGGGATGACCGTGAAGGTGGGGATCTACAAAGCGTAGTCACCCTTGCCAGCAACTAGCCCGAACTAGGAAGATACCAGAGAGGTCAATACGTGTATGGTGAGAAATAGACCAGAAGAGTGTAATCGTGCATTTCCGCAGTGACCGGAGTCGGGAACAAACAATGCAAAACACTTTACCTAAGGCATCCATTGGTTAGCGAGCGGGAATGTATCTCCGCGGTCCGTATTGCCAACCAACAAGACGACAAACCAATGGAGGCAGAAGACAGAACAAAGGTCGTTTTTTATATCAGGCCCAGAACAGAAGCAATTGGGACGACGGTTCGAAACAAACACGGAGCGGGAATCGCTTCTGATCAACCTATCGAATTACATACCTACTGAAAGTGAACGACAAGTCCTAAATAAAGGGCTGGGCTTTGTGATGACGAAGGAACATGATCCTTTTGAATTCCAAATTGAATTCAAGAAGTTGATGAGAAAAATCCACCTTAAGGAATTCTTCACTCCCCCAAATAATACAATCAATGAAGGACCCCCTAACTGTACAGGTCTACGCAACCCATCTACATTTTATCCCCCGTCTCAGAGTTTCTCCCCGGAATCACTCGTGTTTGAAAGGAAAGTCATCTCGGATATTACCGCTATGGAAAAGAACCACCAGAGAGCATTTCACAACCTATCGAATTCGGAACGAAAAGCCCTCGACTCATTGTCCAACAATCCCACGATTATCATAAAAAAGGCAGCTAAAGGGGGAGGAATTGTTATCCTGAACCGGACCGACTACATTGATGAATGCGAGAGACAACTGAGCAATACCTCATACTACCACCTGCTCACACAAGATCCAACTCCAGAACTCTTACGACTGATAGCTGATAAAGTGGGCAAGGCTAAAGATCGTGAATGGATTTCGAAACAAGAAGCAGACTTTCTTATCAACAAAAAACCGAGCATCCCTACGTTCTACACCCTTCCCAAGGTACACAAAACCCTTCAAAACCCACCAGGACGACCCATTGTAGCAGGTATCGACTCTGTCCTTGAACCACTTTCAATTTTTGCTGACCATTATTTGAAAGGATATGTACAAAAAATGCAATCTTATCTCAAAGATTCCAGAGATGTTATTAATAGCTATGAGAATCTGCCTTTTGACCCTACAACCGATCTACTCATGGGTTTAGATGTTGTTTCCTTATATACCAACATCCCCCAACAAGCCTCAGTCGACACCATAGAAGAAATACTCCATACTCGTACAGATAATGATCCTGTACCCACCTCATTTATCCTATGGTGTGTAGAACTCGCACTGAAACGGAACTACTTCGAATTCAACGGGAAATTTTACCAACAAATCGAGGGCACTGCCATGGGTGCCACTATGGCACCGAGTGTAGCCAATCTTTATGTCGAAACTTTCGAAAAAAGACATATTTATGACAATGGCAACCCATTCAGCAGTAACATCACTAAATGGAGTCGCTATATTGATGACATTCTGGTACTGTGGAAAGGTACTAAGGATGAAGCCAACAACTTCTTCAACTGGCTTAATGGTCTCAACTTCCATCTGAAATTTACGATGACTTCTAGCAATGAATTTATTAATTTTCTGGATCTTACCATTTACCACCTTAATGGCGTTCTGAAAATTAAACCTTACCACAAACCTACAGACAGGAATTCCCTTCTGGACTATTCCAGCCATCACATTAAACATTTACATGATAACCTCCCATTTGGCCAGTTCCTCCGTCTTAAAAGGAATAGTTCTGATAAAGAAACGTACGAAGTTGAAGCCTCCACACTCAGTAAAAAACTCAGACAAAGAGGTTACCCTAAAAAGCTAATAAAAAAATCAGCCAAAAGAGCATTTAATAATAACCGGCAAGCTCTACTTGAACCTAAGCTAACTAAAGCTAAAGATGATCGTATTGTCTGTGTTACTACCTTTACGGACCGGAGTTTTGAAATCACCAACATCATAAAGAAAAATTGGAAAATCTTAAGAACTCTGACTCAACCCCTAGCTCTGCCTATTTTTGCTTATAAAAGAAGTACCACCATTGGCAATTTAGTTAGTAATAGCAGACTCAAACCGATCAACACTCCGGAGCCCAAACTCACCACCCTCTGGGGTCTCCCTGAAGCCACCGGTCACTACCCTTGTGGTAATTGTGGCGTTTGCAAATTAACCACCAGAACCAAAGAAGTTGATGTTGGTCTCTCAAAACTCTGGTCCCAAAAGAATCTAACCAATTGTAATACTGAGTATGTGGTATACATGATCACAAGCATATGTGGACTGCATTATGTTGGGAAAACTGTCAGAAAAGTAAAAACACGCATTATGGAACATCGTAGCTGTCTGAAGAACAGAACGGAGAATGCTCCCCTTGTGAAGCATTTCAACCTCCTGAAACACAAATACGAGGACTTCACTTGGACGGTCCTCCTGGCCTTGAAAGGAACGAACAACATAACACGCAAAAAGAAACTGTTGAAAATGGAACAGAAGATGATCTTTACCCTTCACAGTGATGTGACGGGGCTCAATGAGTCAATCGACTGGCATCATATGTAGTTTGCATTCGTTATATCTTTACGGATATGGTCCGATCTTACGGGGCTCAATGAGATAGTCCTTTAACATTCAGTTTCCGTTTGTTATTCTTTACAGATAAGGTCTGGTGTTCTCCCCTACATTTCACCAGAGTTCTTCGTGCAATAAGGGCTATTGCTCGTTTGCGCCCGAAGATTCCCCTTAGGGCAGACACTTACGTTACTCTTTGGTTTAGTATAGTTTAGTTCACTCCAAAATGGCCGCCGTTCCGCTGCCATATTCGACACCGTGTTTCGGGATCATCGACATAGTAGAAGGACCATATGGGTCGCCTTGACGACCTGTCAGCATCGGCTGCGTCCCGCATTCTCAAGCCCCTTTCGGCTGGTTGCACACGCAAGACCTGCATCCCGTGCACCTCTTCACACAGGGTAAGACACTTGCCAGACGCTTCATACTACAATTCCCTCCGTTTCGCGAGGCTTTTTAGTGGCAACATGCACTAAGTAACGTTGTCCGTTTTATTTTGGCCCCCGTTTTTTCAGTACGGACCGCGGAGATACATTCCCGCTCGCTAACCAATGGATGCCTTAGGTAAAGTGTTTTGCATTGTTTGTTCCCGACTCCGGTCACTGCGGAAATGCACGATTACACTCTTCTGGTCTATTTCTCACCATACACGTATTGACCTCTCTGGTATCTTCCTAGTTCGGGCTAGTTGCTGGCAAGGGTGACTACGCTTTGTAGATCCCCACCTTCACGGTCATCCCACGCTTTTCTTCGCCCTTGAGACACCGAGTTGTAACACACTGCTATCGGCCACTTGTCTTACTTAGAGGTGCTTACATTTACTAATACTCTCCCGGGTGCCATACTCTGGGTATTTGCTGTTATGTTATATGTGCTAGTAGGCTGGATTGTGTATTATTTACCGCAATTTTCATTCACATTTTTTGTAGGGTCGCGATGGCCGCCTCCCTACACCTACTAATTTAAGTAGAGAGCCCCCACTGGCACCACCATAGGTAATTTTACCCTGTTGTTGTTGCCTAGTTCATTGTTTGAACCTACCCAAGTACACAGTGAGTCATGAACTAACTCTTGGATGTTTATTGTTGTTTTTATCCCTCTCAGGTACTATGAGGCTCGAATGAATCTGTGTATCATCATTTCTTGTAAAATAGGCTATACTGTTGAATTGTTACCTCCTGATGAATGTTCCACACTTTGTCCTATGGAACAGAAACATGTCGAGACACATCTCTGGACTCTAAACAGGGATTATATTATATGACATATTGATCCATATGTGGATGGGTACTACACTTTGTTGCCAGACGAGTACCCACAGTGGTCATATTCCTTTGGGAATATTTTTGTAAAGTAGCCATTTAAGCCTGTGACGTATTTCCTATTTTGTTGTTTGTACATTGAAAGTTTTTTTATATGTACTGTCATGGACCAATCTATTTAATTGGATGTTTTAGACTTGCCGATTTCTTCGTTATTATTAAAATTTGATATTATTTTTTATTCCAACTGGTCCCCCATATTGTTTTGCTTTAAGTGTTAATGCAAGGCACCTCTAGTACCCGACTTTGAACTTTGTCTCCCTATACAGTAATGATTATCCTCCCGGATATAGACAAAGCACACACTGCTAATTTGGTATTAGTCAGTAGTATCCCGGGTTTCCTCCTTTTGTAAGCAGTGGGAAATAATGCAGCCATGCTGGATGGACCTTGACCTTTATCGGGAGTAGAGGTCGAATCCCCTCTGGTGCTACCGCTACCTGGACTATTGTTCCCGGTTTTGTCAGGAGCCGGATGGATCTCTGTGAAGGAAGAAAAAAACGTCAATTCCGACGTACTCGCTGTCTCTTAAGAGTTTAACTATTGCCGCTGCGGGCGTCTAGCAGGCGGCATGTCTGTGTTACTTAAACGGAGCGTAATGCTCTCCAATGTAAGTTTGACCCGTTTCCCTACACAATCTTGGCCAAACAGTCCATCTTTAAAACGGACATGTTACCATCTCAAAACGCTAACCTCTAATTAGCCCCCAATCGTTCTCACCGTTCGTGTCGGGATCTGGGTTCTGCTTCGGTCAGAGATCTGAGTACTCTAGTGCCTCTCTGCACCGATCACTTCCAGGGTATCCTCGGTTTCATACGCGCATATCCTGGAGTTTAAATGCTTGCAATCCAAACTTGCGCATGCGCACTATCAGCTAGTTGGCAACCCGCCCGTCATGAGCTTAATGGTTTAGGAAAGTGACTATCCTGTTCTTATCTCGCATTGCGCGGCTCGCCGGCAATCAGAAGAGATGCAGCTTCACGATCGCACACCTCACTGTGGATCACTCGCACTGGGCTATTTAAGAATTAGCTACGAGGGTGAGGAATGGCCATAAAATGTTGCAACCCCAGGACCATTGGTTAGCTGTTAATAGAGTATCTTCCATTATTGCGCCCACAGTCATCTAGCACACACCTACAAATTGCGGGATCACAGCTTCACCTAACCGTTCTTTACCGAAACCACTTTAAGCAGGTCACTAATATGCTGGCTCACAGCATCAAAGCACATGTTTACTGAGTCCTCTTTAAGCAATTGCAGGGCTGCATGAGACCAGTTCACATCGTCCATTCAGGATAGTAAATTCCCCCGGGTCCAGGTCCGTTGATGTTACAGTTCAAAAGGCCGGAAAAGCCGCACCTCGGGGCACCAGGGGCCACAGCGGCTTAGTCCCTTGATGTTGGGGTAGGTAGCGAGACGCGGGTGGCAGTGCATCTAGGCTGTGCCAGATGAAGTCGACAGGGCAGGGGTGGCAGCATGTTACTCACCCCCCATTTCCTGGCTATGCTCCGCCATGCAGGAGTGTTGCTTCACTGTCATGGGACCGGAGGGCGCACACACACTCGTACTGAGCTGCAACACTCTCTTGCTCCTAGAGCTTCCTCTGAGCAGTGGGCTTGAGGTCTGCGTTGGCCGGACACATGAGACAGGATGCACCAGGCCTTAGTGATGACAAATTGGCACTCCATGATGGCTGGGCTGCCCGGGAGAACTGGCCCCTTCTGATCAGCTGGCGGTATTCGTTTTTCTCTTTTTCTTTTTCCTTACTAGGCGGTTGCTTCTTGCCTCAGGCGCTTCCCTTTTTCTTTCACCACCTTGATGTTGCAGACCACACAGCTTCATGCTGCCTTTCTGTGATGTTTCTCCTTCTCTCGCCACAGAGCGCAAGAGCACCCCTGCCTTTCCATTTGTTTCCATCATTTCCGAGTACCGTCGTCGCCCACCAGGCACTTTCTTTTCCGTGCTGTTCTTTTCTTCTTCAGACTATCGAAGCATATGTTGTTCACCGTCTCTTGGACCGGGATCACTGTCATTTCCCCACTGTTGAGCCTCCGAAACTCGAACCACTTCAGCTTTCAATGTGCCAAGGCGCAGCGCTTTCTTTCATTTCATGTTGCCTCTCACCAGCCACAGGGTGCCGGGATACACTGCACATTGAGGCACCATTGACTTTCCATTCTTTGTCCCATCATGCCTTCTGCACACCGTGCCCAGAGCATGCACCGTGCACCTTCTTCTGTTGTGTTTAACAGAAAACTCTTAGCCGCCACACCCCACACCGCCTTCCCGGTCCTGCATTCGGTTATCTGATTTCCAAAGCAACTTTGCTTACTCTGCGGTCCTCCACACAATCCCCTCTCTTCTACCCTTCCCCACCGCCCCCTGAAATAATACACTGACTTGGTTGTGGATGTACAGGTCGCAGTTGCTTTATTAAGCAGGAGGTTGCTTACAGGTGCTCTGTTACTTGATTTGGGTAATTCAGCTTCAGGTTATTATGCTCTGAGCGGCACACCCTTACACTCCCCACTTGTTGGAGAGCAGCATCCGTTGAGCGGAACTGACGCTGTTACTTTTCCATTATAATTTAGCATGCCCTCCAACCTGATGGCGAGCAGCATCCGAAAAGCGGGATTGATGCCGTACTTTACCACTTTAGGTGAGCATGCACTCCAACGTGATGGTGGGCAGCCTCTATTTGTGCGGAACTGAGACTGACCACTTTTTCAATTTTATTAACTATATATTTATAGTACTTTGAACACTCCCCCTCTCGGCACCGGCCTTCTTTTGGCAGCCGGGTCCACTTCTACTACTTTCCCAGGTGCAAGATCGTTAACCTTTTCCCCTCTGTCCCCTGCCCCACCCTTTGCTTCCCGTTGGCCAGGTGTGCATGCTCTAAACTTTCCCTTCACCCAACCCCTTCCTAACCGCGCCCCCCCACATCCAGGTCCCTATCTCATTCCTCGCCCCCAGTGTCCTGGCGCTCTCTCGCCTCCTCACCACTCCCTCCATAGGTACCTGACCTCTGCCCCTTCCACCTGGTCTCCATGCCTACTACTCGCTCCCTGTTGCTTGTGTAAACTCACCCATTGTTGTTCACCCATTAGGTCTCTGTTCTCCTTCATTCCCCGTTGCACTTGCCCCCTCCCTTACCCCTGTTGCCTGCTCCTCATTCCCCTGGGGGTTGTTCCCCCAACTCTACTTCCCCTTTGCTCCCCCCTGGTACCCAATCACTAGTTCTCTACCAACTCCCCAAGTAGCTGCACCACTTTTCGTACATTTGTTCCCTTCCTCCTTTCCCGACTAACTGTATTCCCTTGCGCCCTGTTACCTTGTGCCTGCCCGCCCCTACCGCCAGTTGCCTAGTCCACCGCCATGACTCTTGGGTTGCTTACGGTGCCCGAGAGTTCCCCCACCTGCCTCTTCGTAGGCCTCTTTACCTGGTTCGGTGCCCGTCTCTTCCCTCCACGGTGCTCACATTAGCTTTGATCAGTTATCCTCCCATAGGCACTTCAGGGCCCTACCTTAACCTTCCACTTGCATTATATTAGCTTAATTTTCAATTGTACTTTTCATTTTGCACTCATCTTTTGCATTTCTCTTTACTTTCCCCTTTACTTTCTATCCCTCCTCCCACCACCTTCCACATGCTCCGTGGCGCATCAGAGGTTATTCCCCCACTGCCGTCCTATTCAGTGACCTTGCACACTTTTCATTTCCTCCTCACTTTTTCGTTTTTTTCTTTTTTATCTTCCCCTTTACTTTGTATCCCTCCTCCCACAACCCTCCACATGTCCCCTGGCACATTAGAAGATATGCCACCGCCGCCGTCATATACAATGACTTCTTACCTTTTCCCAGGTCACTTGACCTCTATTAATTTCCCAGGTAACCTGACCTCTTACACATCTCCCCCCCTTGCCAATTATCCCTGCTCAGGGCTTTTACGATCCAACTTGCGCACCCCAACTTAACTTTCCACTTTACTTATATTTCACCTCCTTTCCACTTACTTTTCACTTTACTTTCACCTCATTTATGACTTTCTTTTGTATCCCTCCTCCCACTACCACCCACATGCCCCCGTTGTGCCTATGTGGTTATGCCCCGCCGCCATCCTACTCAGTGACCTCTCCACTTTCCCAGGTCTCCTGACCTCTCACACATTTCCGCCCCGCCAACACTCTTACACCTTTCTACCGCCTGTTTCCCATTTGTGACACCCTTCTAATACTCTACTCTTGTGGTGGCAAACCCTCCTATCAGTTACTTGCTTACTCCCACCTGAAAATTCCCTGATCAAGCGGAAAATTCGCGCAAAAAGGAATGGTGCTGGGTAAGATCACAAAGTATGCAGGCTGTTTAAGGGGGAATCAGGGGACAATAGAAGTGGGCAGTTGGTGCATTTGGACACCAGCAGTGACAACAGGTGTTGTAACACTGTTTATGTGCTGCAATGCTTAGGGTACATTAAAAGGAAGACCTGACAGTGGATTAGGAAGCCAGAACCTTGTAATACACATTTAGCACAGGTCACACATATACAGGGGGGAGAAAGCCAATGGGACATCCACAATTACACAGAGCAATGCACGGCCAGTAGACCCTACTAGTTGTACAGCAACACTAAAACTCAAATCACATAATCAGTCAACCGGACAATATGATTTTGTGAATAGCAGGACACTGTTGGGGGCAGCAAAAAGAAAAATGGGGCCTCACATAGCTTCCAAGGCAACTGTTCCGGCACATAGTGGTGGTCACCGATAATTTCCTTAACAGTGAGACCCAATTAGGAAGGAGGGCGGGCGGGCACCTCCACCATGCCTCCTCATTAGGGAAAAGGGTGTCCCCAGGCCCAGCCACATACGGCTGTGCTCCAGGGAGCAGACAGAAGGCGGGGGGACTGCTAAGCCCAGTCTCTTTCTACAGCCCCCGCCTAAGTTGCACAATGCAGTGGGAATACAGGAGTAGAGAGGGAGAGAGGCCCAAGTTTAACACAATGCATTTTGAAGGCAAGAGTACAAGCGACTACACACCCAGATTTGAGAATCCAGTATAATGGGAGAGAGGTCTGAGTTTAACAATGGAGAAGAAGTTCACAGAGCAGGTGGAGGACATTCAACAATGGAGAAGAAGTTCACAGTGCAGTTAGAGTCCAAGATTACAAGGGATAGCTCAACTAGATTTGTGAATCTGATTACTGGCTTTGGGGTTTAAGTCTTATAATAGGAGTTTAGGTTCCACAGTGCAGTTTGAGTGCAAGACTAGGGACAACACACCTAGATTTGAGAATCCTTTATAGTGGGAGAGAAGCGAAACATCCCAGGGCTATATAGGGTTAGAAACCACAACAGGAAAGGAGAGTGAAAAGTAAAGATGATCAAGATGACTAGACAAACCATATGAATGTGATTCCGAAGGATGGTCAGCATTCCTGAAGGCACAGGTGGGTACTCCAGTATAGTATTAAAGGGGACAAAGGGCACCAATGAGGATTCCGGGATGCTTTGCATTAAAAGGCGGAACAGACAAGGACTAGGACCGTCTTCATAAAAATGCAGATGCAATAAACAGAGCAAGGGAAAGGAATTGCATAAAGGAGCAAGAGCGTATGAAACGCAAATTAACGATAGCCAACGCACAGTAGCAAACGCCCAAACCATACAAAGTCCTGGCGAACAATGTGGTAGTTAGGATCACCCTCTCCCTAGGGCAAGGCCTTGCCAGGGGAGTGGGGTGCTCTGGCTGGCGAACAAGGGTGGGGGCAGGGGGACTTCGCAGGGACATGGAAAAGGGACAGCCAAGGTGGTAGTTAGCAGGTAAGGACAGAGATTGAGAGGGTGATGAACTTAAGTGGGGGGAATAAGAGAGTGGAGGTTAAGCAATAAGGTAAGAAAACGGTTGGCTTCTCAACGACAGCTTCATGCTGCCTTTCTGTGATGTTTCTCCTTCTCTCGCCACAGAGCGCAAGAGCACCCCTGCCTTTCCATTTGTTTCCATCATTTCCGAGTACCGTCGTCGCCCACCAGGCACTTTCTTTTCCGTGCTGTTCTTTTCTTCTTCGAACTATCGGAGCACATGTTGTTCACTGCCTCTTGGCCCGGGATCACTGTCATTTCCCCACTGTTGAACCTCCGAAACTCGAAACACTTCAACTTTCAATGTGCCAAGGCGCAGCGCTTTCTTTCATTTCATGTTGCCTCTCACCAGCCACAGGGTGCCGGGGTACACCGCACGTTGAGACACCATTGCATAGGACATTATTTGTCCCATCACGCCTTCCGCGCACTGTGCCCAGAGCGTGCAACGTGCACCTTCTTTTGCTGTGCTTAACAGAAAACTCTGATCTTGGAGCCCTGCACACTCGTGGCCCTGGTTGATTCGGTGAGTGGGCGCGCCCGACCTAGCAACAGATAGTTGTGTGTCGTGGGATGTGCGTGAGGTGTGCAACACTGAGGAGCATTTTGGCTCAATGGGCAAATGTAGGTGCCTTTGTGTCCACAGTTCCAGGACACGAAGCCTGATATTCTGACATGAATCACCCCCAGGTGGCCCAAGATGTGTGGTGGGGGGCACCTTCACTCCAATGTGGAGCTGTTGGGCACTTCTCCGCCGATGGCCTGGGGTCCTTTCCCTTTTCCCACTCCGACTCCGGAGCATTTCCATTTAAGCTCCGACATGGAGCTGCATATGTCACCACTTGCGGCCTGGTATTGCTGCAGCCGGGGCCTGCCCGCTTTACTTGTTGAAGTGGGCAGCCTCTGTTTGCTCAATTCACCGCCAGGCCTGGGACATCTCTCTCTCTCTCTCTCTCCACTTCTCCAACGGGCACTCACCTGCAATTTCCTTTCGCGGCGGATGCTGCACCTCCTCGCGTGGACAACCTGCGCAGCCAGTGCTGCTTCTGGCGAGGTGGGATTGGGGCGGGAGCTCCACTTCCTTTGCTGCACACCGGAGCATGCATCAAACACCCTCTCTTCGTGGTGATTGCCGCAGAGGGGCTGTGGACACAATCACAGCTCGGGGAATTCACTGACAAGGCTCCCTCGCTACCTTTCCTAGCCATCCCACGTGGATGGGTGCCACTCCGATTTCCAACAAAAAGAGAAAGAAAGCAGAAGAAAACAAAAAAAAACTTAACTGCAGGGTCAGGGAGCCATGCAGGGGTTCTTCTCTTCGTCACCAATGGGGGGGGGGGGGGTGCTAGGGGCATCCAGCAGGCCCCCCATGGTGCTATGGACATCAGCACCCTTGAGGCCCAGTGCCTCTGGGGGTTGGGGCCTGCTATGGACATCCAGCAGGCCCCATGGTGCTATGGGACACCAGCACCATCTGGAGTGGAGGCAGGGTGAGCCATGCCCCTGACCATGCAGACCTCTGCCACCGTACTGGCATGAGGGTTCCACTGCATCATGGCCTGCAGGCCTGGGCTCCCACAGTGTGGGCCTGCAGGCCTAAATAAGTGAGAGACTGACTCAGTCGTTCCTCTTCGGGAGCCGGAAGCTGTTCTGGTGCACGTGTCTGCAGAGGCTCCTTTTATTAGCTTGGGCCATGACAGAGTCATGGCCCATGTTAAAAGGGCAATACAAAGAGGAGGGACACATTCCCTTAAAAGGGCAACACACTTGGTCGGGTCACACACCCGCTCAGGATCCTGCCGCAGGAAAAAGCATGGAAGTCTCCCAGGAATTAGAGCCCGGCCACCTCCACTGACACCACAGATTAATTCCCATTATCCTCCTCATCTTCTTCCCTGCCTCTTTCCCGGCCGGTGTCCGCCCTGCAACCTCCAGGCCTGCCTCTTAAAGTGGCGACGCAGGCTTGTGCGGCTGAACTCGCTGGAGCAGGAGGGGGTCAGTGGAGAGAGGGCCTGGGACCTTGCGGAGAGGAGATTTATAAGTTAACAAATAGTAAATGAGACGGCCACCTGATAGGCTAGTCTGAGAGGTTCGGGTTGGAGACGACACCAGTGGCATAGCATTGATGGAAGGGGAGTCGTCGCACCCACAGTCAAAATGCCATGGTCAGAACTTGATATCGGGAGGTTTTGCATCCCCCTGCCACACAAACCCATCGACTGTGGGGCAGGCATCCCAAAGAAAATATCTTTGAGCTATTATTTTTATTTTTGCGCTCCCTTAGTTCTACCAAGTTGCAGTGGTTTCCCCAGCATAGGTATACTGCCGGTATATGCTTACGCATATTGTAATTGCGAACACTGGTGTTGTGGCCTTAATGAGTGCAATGGGCCAAAGTGGGGTTGACTCTTTATTAACTGCTGTACAGACTGCTAGATAGGGTACAGTTGCTTCACTGTGCCTGAGCATGTCCCAACATATATACAGATAGGTGGACAAGTCCTTGAGGCATCAGCTGTGCAGCCTCTTTCGGCCTGATGGTTTTTGCTTCTTATCAGCTGGGAGCGCCGGGGGTCAGTGTGCACACCACAGTGTCCCGCACTCAGAATGCCTCCTCTCTCGGCAGCCGCATGTGCAGTGTGGTCTCCTGACATTTCGCTAGATTTGGTCCCTACAACTGGTGGCTATTAAAGACTAGGAAAGCCTCTGGACCCCACACTGCAGGGCCACACAGAGAGCCTTTAGTTCTGGGCTCCACACCTGCAATGCATTGTGTGCAGCGTGACACCCCATTTATTCACCCAGCGGCCTGACATCACATGCGTCAGGTCACTAAAAAGGGGACCTTGCCACACTCCTCCTTTTCCATGTAATTGAAAAACATAACACATTAACCTTGAAACCACACACTTAACCATAAGTGCTGTACAGCACACAAACAAGACTTAAGCCGAAACCTCAACCATAACCTGGATCTTCATCCTGTGCTCATCGCATAGTCCTGCAACCATACTTGCAGCCTCCTGGACTCCCTTTGTGGAAAACACCTTTCTGGTAGCAAGTCGAGACTGGGGTCTACTGCCACCTCCGACTCTCTTGGACCCATGCAAGGTGCCTCCTCTTCAGCCATTCAGAATAAGCTGAGATTGTGGAAACGTCTGGCCAGGCTGCCTGGCCTGGCATCAAAACTGAAGCAGCCACGGTCAGTTATCTATTATTGAAAGCAGTGAATGGGTGAAGGATGATCCCTTCTTAAGGTGCAAAGGAAAAACACCAAGAGTGCCAAGTTTTATTCATTAAAGACATTTAAATGATGCAAAATGGACTAAATCGTGGTCTTCCATCACGTGAACCAAGAATGGAAATAGAGTTCAGCTTGGAGTCCTAGAACAATGATAGTGAGAGCCTGCACTCTCATATATTCCCACAGACAATGATACATTGCAAGGCCAAGTTCAAAGACAATCTTCATGGCAGAAGGCATAGGTGATGAGAGATGTTGGGCTAATTGGGTGGGGAGATAAAGTCAAGTCCACCTCCTGGCACCTGGGGTTCAGCTTATCTGCTGCTAAGTGAAGCGAATGTTCCAGACATGGCACGATTGTGCCAACTAATTGTAGAGGACCGTATAACGAAGAGCCTTATAGTTTGAAGACCAATGATAAACAGTGTACTTAATAGTGTTAAAAAAAGAATAAAGAGATTACATTTTTTTAGAGGTAGGCATAAATTTCTCACCTGAAAATGGGCAAACAATCACAATCCTAACCCCTATAGAAAGTATATTTAGATGTCTCCCTTAACCAACCCTATTCCTTGATAGGTTTTCTATTATTTGCCACGTAGTATGACGTCACATGCTGATGTATTTTTTGTATATAAGGATGTTTTATGAGAAAATCGTAGAGAGTTGAGCAAATGTCCATTGAGATCTGTTGTAACCTTCCTGTTTTAGATAATTGTTAATAAAACAGACTCTTTGCCATCTTCCTGAGTTGGTTCAATTATTTGGACTCCGAGTTATTCTGCAACCCCATCCATTGCATGAATGTTACTAAAGGGCCATAAATCCATGTGGTAGTGGTGCAGATGGTTGCAAAAGATCCCCACAAGTTTGTCTCCAGTGTTTCGGAAGATCGAGCATCCTCCGCCATTAGCCGGAAGAAGGCTGGGCTTCTCGTGGAGAGCGGCCGATAGAAATAAACTTGCAAGAAGAACTGAGACGGTGGGCAGGTCCCCCTTTGACAAAATCCCTGCCCGGTTTCCACGGGCACACTGCGGCTGGAAGGTGAAGTGGTCGGATTGAAGGAGGAGTCGATACCGAAGGCCTTGAGTCGATTAACGAATGGTGAGTAGACTAAGGGGAATGGCAAATGAAGGGGATGAGATTGTGATCATTCTTTGAGTAACAGGAAATATTGTGAAGAGAAAAGTTAGCGCCTAGGAGTCCTGACTCAAGGGAGTTTCAGAAGGAGACATCTCAAATCTCAACAGGAAACATATAACACGTAATCAGGATTACGTAAAGTGACTTCTCAAACCATGTATAGGGTATAGAATAAAGGCAAGAAAGATTGATTGATTGATTAATTGATTTATTTATATAGCGCTTTATACCAAGGCGCTGTACAGTGGAACAACAAAATACAATATAACAACAACATTTAACAATGAGAGCAAAATGTACATCATGAATCATTCAACAAAACAGTGCAAAGAGCAATTAACTTAGGTGGGGGGTGGAAAGGGGAGAGGGAAGAGGTGGGGGGAGTAGGAGATGGACAGGGCGAGGGAGAATGGAAGGGGAAAAGAGAGGAGTAGGAGAGGGGAGAGAGGAATCAGATGAGGGTAAGAAGAGGAGGGGTGGGGGACGTGAAGAGGGCAGAGGAGGAGTTTTCAAGGAGGAGAATGGAGGAGGAGGGATTTAAGGGAAGTGCGAAATGAGGTGAAGGTTGTGGTAGAGCGGATTGTAAGAGGGAGCGAGTTCCAATGTAGGGGTGCAAGGAGTTGGAATGAGCGGAAACGGGAGGAAGCGCAAGGGGAAGGAGGAACAGTGAGAAGGAAATGGTCAGCGGAGCGAAGGAAGCAGGAGGGGAGTAGAAGGAGAGGAGGGAGGAGAGATAAGGAGGAGGAAGACCATAGAGGGATTTGAAGACAAGGCAGAGAAAGTAGAACTTTAGTTGTGAGTGGAAAGGTAGCCAGCCAAGGTGAGAGAGCGAGGAAGAGATGGAGTCGCGGGAGGTAGGGAGACAAAGGGTACGGACAGCAGAGTGGTAAATGGATTTTAGAGGGGTAAGCTGAGATGCGGGAAGTCCAAAGATTAGAGAGGAGCAGTAGAAGAGGCGGGAAAAGATGAGAGAGGAAATCAGGAGTTTGGTGGCACGGCAGGAGTGGGAGGTGAGTGAAATGTGTTGTGAGAAGGTGAGAGAGGAATCAAAGAGAACGCCTAGATTACGAGCTTGGGGGGAGATAGGGAGATTAGAGGGAGGAAAGTGGATGAAAGGAGGAGGGGAAGGAGGGGCAATAGAGTTAGAGGGGAAGAAAAGGACTTCGGTTTTATCGGTGTTCAGAGAGAGAAAGCGGGAGGACATCCAGTTCTTGATAGCAGTGAGACAGGAGGAGAGTTTAAGGTGGAGGTCAGGTGAGAAGGAGGAGAAAGAAAGAAAGAGTTGAGTATCGTCAGCATAAAAGTGGTGAGAAATGCCAAACAAAGAGATGACAGGGGCAATGAGAGAGGTGTAAAGAGAGAAAAGGAAAGGACCAAGTACAGAGTCTTGAAGAACACCGTAGTTAAGAGGGAAGGAAGGAGAGGACTGGCCTCCCCACGATACAGCAAAGGAACAGGAGGAGAGGTAGGATAGCCATTTTAGAACAGGGCCGTTAAACCCGAAGGAGGAAAGAGTATGAAGCAGGAGTAGGTGATCGACAGTGTCAAAGGCTGCGGAGAGATCAAGTAGAATAAGGATAGAGGATTGCTTAGCATGTCGAGCAGAGAGGAGTGAGTTAAGAATAGAGGTGAGAGCAGTTTCAGTGGAATGTTTGGGACGGAAGCCAGATTGGAAGGGAGGAAGGAGAGAGGAAGAAGTAACAAAGGATGAGAGTTGAGAGTAGGCAAGGCGCTCAAGAAGCTTAGAGAGGAAAGGTAGAAGAGAAATAGATCTGTAGTTAGCAGTGAGCAGTGGATCAGCAGAGGGCTTCTTTAGAATAGGAATAATCTTTGCATGTTTGAACGCAGAGGGAAAGATTGATGAGGCGAGGCAAGAGTTGAAGAATGTGGTAAGGTAAGGCATACAAAGAGGGTAGATCTTGGGGATAAGAACAGAGGGGAGAGCGTCAGAGGGGGCAGACGTGGGGTGGGCTTTGGAAAGAAGGGAGGAGACTTCAGAAGGGGAAACAGGAGAGAAGATGGACATAGTAGACGAGGGAGGAGAGGAAGGAGGAGGAGAGGGGGAGTCAGAAAGGTAGTTAATTTTTTGCCAGAGAGTGAGGATTTTGGAGGAGAAGAAGTTGGCAAAGTCAGAAGGAGAGAGTGTGGAATTGGTTGAGGGATCAGGCGTAGGAGGAGAGAGAAGACGGGAGAGAGTTTGGAAAATCCAACGAGGCCGGGAGGCTTGAGACTGGAGAAGGTTAGAGTAGTAGGAGGATTTGTCTGCTGCAAGACAGGAGTTGTAAAGTGCATGGTAAGAAAAGTAAGAGGTTTGATTAGATAGCAAGGGAGATTTGAGCCAGAGTCTCTCTAACCGCCGGAGAAGGTGCTGCATGGAAGAGAGATGAGAGGTAAGCCAGGGTTGAGAAGGCTTCTGAGTAGGACAAAAGAGAGAAAGAGGGTAGAGTTGATCTAGGGCAGTGGAGATGGAAGAGGATACGGAAGAGAGAGCAGCATCTGCAGAGAGTAGAGCAAAATCATGGGGAGATGGAAGAGAAGCTGAACAGGGGTCAGAAAAGAGTCCAGAAGGTTACGACGCGAGTAAATTGGAGGGGAGGGATTAGCAGTAGTGGAGTGTGAGAGAGGGGATAGGGAGAATGTGAGTAAGGCATGGTCTGAGAGATAAACAGGAAGAGAAGAGACAGGGGAGGAGGGATATGAGGAATTGAAGATGAGATCAAGAGTGGAGCCAGAGGAGTGAGTGGGGGAAGAAGGAAGGGGGGAGAGGAGGTAGGAGTCGAGGATGGAAAGGAGGGGGAAGATTGAGGGGGAGGAGGAAGATGGATGTTAAAGTCACCAAGTACAGTAAGAGGAGAGGGGGAGGGAGAGATAAGTGAGAGGAGGTGATCAAGATCTTCATAGAAGGAAGAGAGAGGGCCAGGGGGGCGATAAATGATCAGGAAGGAGATAGGGTGAGGAGAGGAGAAAGACTTGTACAGGAATTCAAAGGAAGGGAAAGAGGGGAGAGTTAGAGAGGAAGAGGAGGAGATATATTTGGAGTGGTACAGGAGACCAACGCCACCACCACGGCCAGAGGGACGGGGAGTATGGAGGAAAGAGGAAGAGGAAGTCGTAAAGGAAGCGGGGACAGAGGTGTTATGAGGAGGAATCCAGGTTTCAGTGAGGAAGAGGAAATGAAGGTTGAGACGGAAGAATAGATCAAGGGTAGCCGCGGTTTTTTTACAAATGGATCTGGCATTCCAGAGAGCAATGTTCATGAGGGCAGCGTGGTTGGCAGTGGGGGGGTTGAGAAGGTAAGGACGGTGTGAAGGGGAAGGGGAGTGGCTAGGGGAGTGAGGGAGAGGATAGTGAAGTGGACAAGGCATAAGGAGGAAAGAGGAGAGTAGAAGGGAGAGGAGGAGGGGGAATGGAGAGGGGAGGGGGAGAAGACAAGGTGGAAGGGAGATATGGCAGATCGCATAAGGTCAGTCGGAGCAGGTGTAGGGGATTCAAGTTGGGGAGTCCAACTTGGGGATGGCATCCGAGGTGGACTAGAGACAGTGTTGAGAGACAGCTGGAGGGAGTCAAAAGAGTCTGGGGTGTAGGTACTCAAGTCTGTGGTTGGAGGAGTCCAGATGCTTTAGGCCCGAAAATGAGGTGGTAGATCTGAATTGAAGTAAGGAGGTCACAAGCTCAAAGTTGAGGGATGAACGGCGGAGGAGTCCAGATGCTTGAGGCCAGAAAATGAGATGGTAGTTCTGAATTGTAGTAATGAGGTCACGGGCTCAAAGCTGAGGGAAGATTGGCAGGAAACAATATGGTCAAAGGGAGTAGGCACTCCGGTCGTGGCTGGAGGAGAAGAGGCGCCTGAGGCAAGAAAAGAGAAGCTGATACGGGCCGATGTGTGAGAGCAGGAGATAAAAGGGGCTCCAGGAGGGTCCGACTCAGGGTCTGTAGGTGATAAAAGGCTCTCCAGGATCCCGTAGAGTGGAGAGGGGGTTGGTAGAGGAACGGAGAGCTACGAAGCCACAGAGTGGACACACTGAGCTGACCAGGCCAGGTCAGAACCTGCGTAGTACATTGGGTGCTCAGTAGCGATGCAGGTCCTCTGGGACCCCGTGTGAGGAAAAGGAGAGACCAGATCCCGTGTGGTGAAGAGGGGCTCCAAGGGCTGAGTGGAGCATGGTGTACATAGGGGATCACAAAACTGGTCAATGGTCGCTGGACACGTGGATGGCTGCAGCTGCATCCAAACACCGATCCAAGGAGAGGGGCTCCGGGGGCAGAATCGGGTGCACGGAGGTTTCGGGACCAATCCTCAATGCTCACCAGGATCCCATGTGCAAAAGAGGAGGGCCGGATCTGGAGGAAGGCGGGCTCCAGGGGCAGCGCGGGGTCTGGCAGCTGGGATAGACTCCTACGCTAGTCCGATGGCGGTTCCGTGGACGGTTGAAGCCGCTCCCAGGACCCGATCCAGGAGGGGGGGCTCGGAGGCTGCACAGGTTGGCTGGCTACACAGGGAACGGCAGCTAGGGGAGATCCCAACAACGCTCAGATGCTGGCTCTGTGTCAGTCCTCGAATCAGGAGAGGGGCTCCGGGGGTTGTGTAGGGCGGGCGGAGGATCCAGGGGCCGCCGCCGAGGCCAGGTGTGTAGTGGCAGGAGTGGAAGGATCCTGCAGAGTTGGCCCGAAGGTAGAGCGGGAGGAGGGCGTCTAGGCCGCAGACAGAAGATTCCAGCGCCGGCCCGACGCAGGCCCTGTGGGCAGCTCCAGCTGCACCCCGACCCGAACAGGAGAGGAGGCCTGGGGCTGTACAGGGCGGGCGGAGGATCTGAGGGCCGCCGCTGGTGCTGGGTGCAAGGCGGTAGGAGAGGACAGCCGCCCAGGAGGCGGGAAGGCTTCCAAAGGACCGGGCCGATGAAAGAGCTGCAGAAGCGCCGGCCCGACGCTGGTCCTGTGGGCTGCTCCAGCTGCACCCCGACCCGATCAAGGAGAGGGGGCCCGGTGGAAGAGCTGCAGAAGCGCCGGCCCAACGCTGGCCCTGTGGGCAGTTCCAGCTGCACCCCGATCTGAACAAGGAGAAGGGGCCCGGGGCTTTACAGGGTGGGCGGAGGATCACCGGACCGATGGAAGAGCTGCAGAAGGCCGTTCCGAGGCTGGAGTCGATGTCGCACAAGGTGGATCCGATTCTTGCCGAAAATGCAGCCAGAGGGGCCCCAGAAGGTAAGTCACAGGAACGGAGAAAGGAAAACTTTAGATTTGCAGTTTAAACTGTTTTAGTATAAGAATGATTCAGCCTGAATGAGGAGACGCTGGCTCAGGCAGCCATGCTCAGGCGCCCCCTGGTGGTAATAAGGTGATCACAGTGTTTATAAATGTGTAATGTTGACTAGTTTACATTTTGTTTGTTGAGTAAAAATATCGAAGGGCGATAGAAGTTGTGAACAATTTGAAAAGGTTGAGGAGCTTAGTGAAGTGATCGGCGCCAATCAAGAAATTAGAGGCTTCAGCAGAAATTGATGGTGTGTGCTCATATTTGTTTTAAAACATTGAAAAGTGGTGATTTAAGCAAAGGTATAAAAGTTATTTAACAAGTCTGGTAAGTATTGACAGTCAAGTGAGACTTGTCATCATGGGAGACACTCCTCTTATGCATTTATGTAAGACATTACCAAAGCACATGCCTAAGTTCAAACAGTATAGTGCGAAATGGGTGAAAGGCACGGCAGATAAAATGTTCATGCCCTGGCCACAAGGGGGATCATTGTGAAAAGCAGTATTGCAACACATGACCACATACTTCCACGCTGCGTTCACAGGGAAGAAATTAGAGAACAGATTAGCGATTTTAGAGCTCTGGAAAATGTACCAAGAAGAAAGGGATGACCCGCCACCTGAGGAGTGGATGATTAGTCAGCGAAAGGAGGAAGGTGTTCAGCCCTCAGCTCCCCTTACCTCACCCGAAGCAAAAGGTGCTAGTATGGAAGAAATAGGGCTATATCCTTTAAAGGAGTTGAAAGTGACGACGGGGTATAGTAATTCAATATATGAACCCCTCGCTTACATTAGTGATGAATGATAACCCAGAAGAGAATAAGAGAAAAGAAGAGATCTATAAGATCATACAAGACAAAGAAGAGAGGAGTTAGCGGCCGAATCTGTCCACAGAAGTAGACAGGGCGATTAAGAGATGGAAAGGAGAGAAGGATAAAGCGGATGAGATAGCGCTCGTGCAGAACACATGGATGGGAGGACAGATCTTACTTAAAATAGATGGGAAAAGTATTTTTTTATTTTTTTATTTTAGTAAAACGTCAGTTCAATAAATCAATACTGAACTTTTGTTACATTGATACATCATCGTCATTTACATGATCATTTTCAAGTCGTACTCAACTAGTAAGTCTAGATCCACCTTCGTTACATTTCCTTGGGCTGTTTCATGCTACTTGAGCTTCCGTGCAGTAGGTCTGTTCTTTTCCGCTGAATTTCCTTTCTTCAGACATTGACTATTCGTCACACAGAATCATGTCGTGGTAGTCAATTAGCCTGCATGATAGCTTGATGTTTCTACCAGCACTTACATAGGCCCACCATTCACCCATGTCATTATTTTGAGGTTTGAAACGACTCAAATGCAGAATCCGCTGACTGTTAGTGCCCATACAGGCCGTTATCAAATGCTTTAAGGGCTCAGTTTCTCCTGTACCACAGAATCTACATTTGTTGTCTGTCGTATCCTTGTTCCGTTGTATCCAGAGCATTTCCCTGTTATTCAAGGCATTTAGCCTGAATCTTAGTAACTTGTTTCTGTGATAACGTGACGGACAGTCTAATAAGTACTTTGGTTGGTTATGTAGTTTAATTTCACCCACTCCCAAGGGAAGAGCAGTTTTAAATTTCATGCGTTTTTCGGAGTTGGAAATCCAGTCCCAGATCTCTAATTCTTTTTTTTGCATGTTGCGGACGATCTAATTATGCCGATCTGCTTATGTTGGCGACTTCCATAATAGCCTCTAGCTTTAGCTTCCAGATTTGGATTAATTTGGATTGCATCTCGTTGTTTTCAATCTCGAAAATTTTATATGCGGGAATCTTTTCACCAAGGTACATTTTCCTCAGGGTAGCGAGAGATTTCCATATAATTGTCATATGGAGAGAGTTGATGGCCAATTCATGTCTAGTGTAGTTACTGAAATGTAATGGGGAGCCTCAAGGCTTATCTCCAAAACATACCCTCTAATCTTTGCCAAAGACGATGGTCAAGATTCCAGCCTGCTTCGGCGCCAAACACGATAGTTGGGATACATTTCTGAAGATAAAACGTCATTATTGGAGCGATCGTGAATTTCCCATATTCATTGTTGATCTTTGCTCCTTGTAGACCGAGTTTGATCGTTCTGTTGATTAGGTCTTTAGTCCATGCCGCTTCGCAGATCGAGTCATTGAACATCACACCCAAGTATTTTATGGATTTTACAGTGTTAAGTGCGTCATTTGCAATGAACCATTTGAATTTTTTATCTTTCCTTGTAAGCGTTTGTCCAATGCTCATGATCTTTGTTTTTTCTGCGTTTATCATGAGCTTGTTTGTTTCCATGTACTCATAAGCGATTCAAGAGACACTACAGACCGATCTGAGTATAATCAGTCAGCACCACGTCATCTGCATAGACGAGGCATTTGATTGGTGTGTCGCTGATCTTGGGCGAAAAGCAGTGTACTGTGTCCCAACCACACAGGTAGGTCAGCTAAAAAGAGTTTGAACAGCTTGGCTGCCAAAGGCAGCCTTGCTTGACCCTTTTATGTGTGGTTACTGGCAAACTCAGGTCACCTTGTTGATTCGGCCTTATTTGCACCATAGTGTTTGCATGAAGTGCTTTTAGTGGTTCCAGAATTGGTGGTGGACAATTCCACTTTATTAGTTTGAACCACAATTTCTCCCGATTTATAGTGTCAAAGGCCTGCCTCAGGTCCACGAATGCAAAGAAGAATTTCCTCTTTGCCCGTTGGGCCTCCAGATTTAAGACATTCAACAGTAGTAAGTTCACTTCAACTCCCACTCTCTCGGTGAAGCCTGTTTGTCGAATATCAGGTATCCCTGACATAGTAGCCCATATGGCCAGCCTCTTGCGCAGAAAAGAGCCAAAGATTTTTCCAATTGTATCAAGAAGGGCAATAGGACGATAGTTTGCTGGATCGTCTCTATTGCCCTTCTTGTAGATTGGAACCACGATTGCCTTTAGCCATGACTCTGGAATGCTCTTGCCCTTGGACACTTTGTCGAATAAAGATTCAATAAACTTTGCCCAATATTCCTTATGTTTCTTCAGCATGATGTTTGAAATTTGGTCAGGGCCGGCAGCTCTCAAACTTTTTAGGTTTTGTATGGCCAGTTCAATTTCATTTCTTGATGGAGTTATGCCCCATCTGGGTCGTTTAATTCAGCTTGGGTTTCCTCTGTATGCTTTTTATAAATTCTCTCAAAGTACTCAACCCATTTCGTGCTGGCAATTGAGTTAGTGATTGTCGGTAGAGATTTGGTGTTTCCTTTATTTAGGATAACCCAAATGTCACACGTGTTTTTTGTAATCAGCAATTCCAACATAAGTTCGGCACGATTTTGTTCGATTGACACAGCGTGAGCCTTAAGCCAATGTCGATAGGCCTGGCGTCTTTCTTTCACTTTGGTGACTTGACATTTGGCTGGTATCTTCATTTTATTTATCTGTCTCAGGTCTTTCCTTAATTCCTTTTTTGCTAGTACGATGTCTTTACTGAACAGATGTTTATGAGTGTGACCGATTGTTCTTGAAGACGCCATTTTCGTCTTGAAGTCTGTCAGCAAAGCGGAATAGTTCACATTGTTCAAACGATTGAATTCAGATCGTAGCCTTTCAATCTGTGGCCCGTTGATCCTCAAGTGGTTGCCTGCCGCATTTGAGGCAAGTTGCACGTCATATTTGACGGTTGGTTCTCCCCAGTCAACTTCCCAGGCAAGGCGTAACAGGTCGTGGTCGCTGGAATTACATTTAGGCATGCCACTCTTTCGAAGATGTTTTGTGAGGCCCAGATGTAATCCAATGTGTTTCGACTGCAGGGTCCTCGCCACCTTGGATTACATGGCTGGTCACCTTTGGTGTTACCGTTTACCATTGTGCAATTTCTTGTTGCAAGAGCATAAGTCCAAATTTGTCCTCTGTTAGCAACCACATTGGCTATCTTCTGCATATTTTTTTTTCCCTGGTCGTATTTGAACCAACTGCAATTTAGATCACCACAAACCGTTATTGATAGATTGTTGTGAGTCAATATAGCTTCATCGATTAATGTTGTTACTGCGCTAATGAAGCTTGTTGTGGTTATCATGGCAGGGTTCCAATATCCGATTATTAGTAATAGATGTTGTTTCTCGTTTTTGTTTATAGATGTTATTTGCACAGTTGTGCCTTGTACAAAAGGATTTGGATTGAATGACTCCAATGGGGTCAGCCAGTTGTGAATTTTCAGTAGGGTGACTAAGCCAGAGAAAGGGCGTCCTGTAGCATTTTTACCAGCAGGGTTTAGAAAAATGCTGTATCCGTCACGGGTCGGTGGCTCACGTAGCCAGGTTTCCTGCAGGCATACTGCTAAGATGTTGTCCATCGGCACCTCAAAGTTATTAAACAGATGTACGAAACCTTGTGTATTCCAGGATAACACGATTTGGACTGGATTGCTCCTCTTCAATCATTGTTATTGGTGTTTCGCAGTTGATGAGGGGATTCTTGTTTGCGTTCTTGTGCATGGTCCTTGCTTGTTACGAGTAGCAGAAAGATATGCCAACGATTGCCGCAGTGTAGCTTGTCATAAGTCCGTTTTTACTGCGTTTTCGTGGTCCTCTCAACCCGATTTCCTGTGTTGCGTCTCTTGCTCGGGTTCCAGTGTTAAGTCGAATCCAAATACAAGTAACTCCTCCGTAGCTTGCAGTAACATATTATACTGCGTTTTCGCGGTCCTCTCGACCCGATTTCCCGTGTTGCGTCTCTTGCTCGGGTTCCAGTGTTAAGTCGAATTCAAATACAAGTAACTCCTCCGTAGCTTGCAGTAACATATTTTTCACTGCCGAGGAACTGATATGTAGCAGTACCTGATCAGACGTTATCTCGGTTGGATACTCTACAATTTTATGTCGTCAGAGGATATTGTTCGAAATACGGGAATACAGGCAAATAATTTCATTACGTTGGCTCTGTTTAGATTAACCTCGTTGTCGTCAGTTTGAATGTTTTGGAGACGTAATTTCCAGAGCCGAGTGTTATTTTTTTAGCTTTTACTAAGGTGAACCCTAGATGAGTAATGGGCTCCTTTATTCCGCTGATTTGATGTAAGTTTAGGATTAAGCTTCGAGGCAAGTGTAGACGTGGCCGTCCGCAAGGATTTGTCATTTTCTTTTTTGGAGGTGTTCTCAGTTGGGTTTTCCGCAGAGGGTGGCTTTAATTGTTTCCGATTTTCAGCTGCCGATGTCCATGAAATTCATGTGCATCCGGCAGCGAAACCATTATTTGTGGGCTCTTCTGGCTCTTCAACTTCAACTGAGTAAGTAGAGAGGTTGCATAAATATATTGCTGAGGAGGCGGATGCACTGGCGTTACTCATTTTGTCAGATTCGAGACGACAGCGTTTTGCAAACTGTTTATTTGCTTGTTGACTGGTTTCCTTGCCAGGGTCTTGGTCGGGCGCGGACTGAGCAAGCCGCTTACTTGTTCCTACTGTGGGATCGAACCGACCAGCTTTTGTCGGCGTAGTTAAATTCCTTATCAATTTTTTCCCATTTGGATACACAAGCTTTTGTTGATTGTTTTTCTTTTCTCAAACCGAGACTTTGTTGGCTTCTCTAGCTGGTCTTGTGGAATTGCTAGTCATCGGGATAGTTTTAGCAGGACCATTAAATATGTCAAATGAACATTGTGGGTTGTTGGTTGGTGCCGTTGCTACATCTGCCTCGGGTTGCTTGTTAGAAGCTGTGGACTTATTTGCATTGGATGGTGCAAGTGAAGCTCCGGCTGAACATTGCAAAGAGTTGGCTGCATTCATGGTGCATTCAAGCGTATGTTGGTTGTTTACTTCTATGTTGCCAACTTTGTTTTGTTCAGAATCATTGATTAGGGTTCCTTTATCTGTCATCGAGCCAACCGAGATCCGTGTCGAGGGTTGTGCACTGTGGCTAGTAATTACGATAGGCCTTGAGCCTTGGTCTGTTTCTGGCTTGTTTACAGAGAGCCTCCCCTGGACCTTTGGAGGCTTGATTTTGTTTTGTTGGGAGATAGTTTTGGGCGGATTGTCTTTCATTATGGTGGATTCTCGTTGGTTCAGTACTTGCTTTTCCACTTCTCTGGTCTGAAGACGCATCGATCTCACTGCCTCTAGCAGACTTTCAATTAGATTATCCTTTTGACAGTGGTGCCGTGCGGCTAAATCGCTTAGGCGTCCTTGAAAGATCAGCTTGGTGTTCTTTTTGTTTTTGCAGGAACCCCGTAAAGAGATCCAGTTTTTCTATTTTGTTTGCGAGATTAGAAAGCATTGCCCCTTGATCACTGATTGCTCCATTCAGTGATTTGTATAATTTGGTAAACGGGAGCAGCAGAATTGATGAGGCAGCTACAACATTATCGTGTAACTGAGTTAAGGTTTCAACAGAGAGACTCAGTTGTGGTCAAATTTGAACAGATGCGTCAATTCCGTTCAATGAAGCATGCGAGTTTTCAATGTTGAACTGGGCATCTAAGTGGTAAAGGTTTTGTGATTTGTTGTTTGGTAGGACCTCCACGGGAATACAATTGTTTTTGGAACACGGAGTGCTCACATTTATTGACAGGAATTCTGGCTCCTTGAATGTAGAGTAGTTTAATTTTGATTTTAGCTCGATGATACGCTGTAGGCGTCATGCTCTTGCAATAGAGCTTGAATCCATAGTGTTCATTTTAGATGTTGGTTGGGGGGGGACTTTGGCATTCAGCCAGGGCATCAGCGTCTCCCAAGACCATGCCTGGAGCTGCCATAGTGCACTTTCCTGTGTCATCAGGGACTTGCCATGCATACGCACTGTGATTGCCATTTTCCTTTGTCTGGTTATTTATTTGCAATTCCCGATTGTCACAGGTTGGATTTGCAATCGCCTTATTTGAAGCTAAGTAAAGATGGTTGCTGTTGTTCGTAGCCGAGATACATGGTGCATTTGGCTCAAACAAGTCTTCCGACATTTCTTTGTTAGCAACACAATCATTTACTGTCGTGTCCTGTGGCTTCAAATTAGAGGCTTCTGTCTCGGGTAAAGCTGCTTGAGAAGTGAGGCGACACGCGGAAGCTGGTATAAGAAGGGCTTTGTTGAAGAGAGTTTGTGGTATCTCGTTTCCATTTCGCTGGATGTGCATATTTGAGGAGCACCTTCGAATGACTCCTGAACGTTGGTGATTGGAGTCTGCGGGTCAGCGTTAGGTGCATTAGATGCACTAATTAGCTCATCATCAGTGACAGAGAAGGGTGAATACAACACGTCGGAAGAGTCGCCATAGTCACTGATCGTGGCTGTCTTGGAGTGTACTTGTAGCAAATTAGATGCTGATAAAATTAGAGCAGGCATGGTGTCCAGGTCGCCTAGTGATAGCAAGGTACGCACTTTTCCATTTGGAATTGCCGCAGACGCCTCAGCGGTTTCGCTGGCTTCACTACACGGATACTGGATCGATAAGGGGGCTTGAGTGAGCGGGCTGGGCTGCTGGTCGGCAGTGCCAGTATTTACGGGCATGTAGTTTTGCGAGCAATTTTGAGCACCCAAACAGTTATGGGAGTGGGAGTGCTGAGATTGTTGAGACGAGTGTGGTAAGCAAATGAGGGCACTTTCAAGTTCACTACATGGGCCACCAGAAATGCTCGGCGAGTGGTTTTTAGACACTGGTAAAGCCGATAAAGGTAAGGGTAAGGGCGAAGTTGCACACTTGCTTACCATTCCACCCCCGGCCGAGGTGGCTTTGATGGCGGTCCATGGGTTCAGCATACGTCTATGCTGAAGCATTTTCCATCTGGTCTGAGGGCCTTCGGCAGTTGGCGTCATGATGCCCACGACACTTTGGAAAAACTAGGGACGTCTAGGGACGTCTTGCGGCGCACTGAGGCAGACTGAGAACTCAGTGCCTGAACTCTGCGCTCTGCGCTAGGAAAATCTTTAAAAAAACAAAAAAACACAGAAACAAAAGCAGGACTTGACCTCGTAGTGCAGCTCCTCTCACCAGAAACAACGTAGGGACTGAGGCAGACTGAGAACTTGGTGCCTGAACTCCTCTGGGAAAAGTGTTGAGGAAGTTAGGCAAAGAGAAGATAAGGACGAACAAGAAAGAAAGAAAGAAAGGACAATGAACGAGAGAAGAGATTGAAAGAAGATGAGCAGAAAAGGAGGAGCAGAGAGCGACGAGAACAGATATATCAGAAGGAGCATGAAAGAAAAGAAGAACAGGCAGAAAAACAAAGAAAGTATGACATTAGACAAAGAGCAATAGAAGATAGGGACAGAAGGGAAAGAAAGAGAGAAGAGGAGGAAGCGCAAAGATTAAGGGACATAAGATTACAGAGGCAAAGGGAAGAAGAGGAAAGAAGGGAAGGAATAAGGAGAGGGGAAGAACAAAGGCAAGAGGAAGAAAGAATTAGAAGGGATGTGAGAAATCGAAGAGAAGTAGACGAGGAAGTGCAATGAAAAAGGAGACAACAAGGTATTGATACCAGTCTCACTCATAAGGAACCAATAGGGCCAAGCCCAGAAATACAATGGGATAGAATAGAAGAGTTCCTTCCCATAAAGGAAGCAACGGCATCTAGAGTAGTATTGGAAGAAGAAAGATTTGATGCGGAAAGCATCGGAGAAAGGATTGATAAGGTCTATCAACAGTTAAGGCGAAAAAGCGAGTATGAAACTCGAGGGAACGATGATCGATTCCCAGTGCTTCAATTATGAAGCGAAGAAGAAAATCTGTTCAGTCACGGACGTAGAACATTGTCTTTAAGTAGACTGAATCTGTATATAGGTGAAGGTGAAGGAGATGATAGTCACACTAGTTGGGGACAAGACATGTCAGACGAGGAAAGAGTCTGGTTTTGGGGCAGAATGAGGGAGCGTGAGTGCCCCGGAAGGAAGTCTGCAAATGGATAAAGAAGTGAGATGATTGGATCTGGAACAGCCTAAAGATAGGACGCCAGATCCTATAGCGTATCCTAAGCGTGGCCAAGGACGATTGCACAGTGAGAAGGGAGAGTCACTGCCATATGTGAGCAGGATAAGGTCGTTAACCATGAGGAGACAGACAGGGACGATCGTCCCTGCCATGGATAGATCAATGATGGGATCTGACTCTGGGTGGGGGTACACTCAGTTTCCCTTATTGGAAAAAGGGAGAGCAAGACCAGAGTATATCCCATTTTATTTTAAAATGTTTTTATTGGCATTTCAAATTTACAGCAAACATAGTCACATTATAAATGATTATTGAGATTGTGGAATGGGAAGGGGTAAAGGTAGGTAGGGGACAAGGAGGAGGGAAGGGAAGAATGCCAAAGAACAACGAAACTTTAAACAAACAACTGAGGTCGTAAGAGTCCGGGTTTGCCTCTGGAGCTTCTCTGGCAGCAGAGCGGAGTAGGTATATAGTCTGTCTCTCGGGGGAGCTGTGTTTACTGGGTGGGGTAGATCTGGTAATCCTGGGTTTTAGTTCCATTTATATGTCCAGTTTTTCCAGCCAGTGTGGTATTGTTCATGGGGGTTTGTCATCCGACGGGTGGAACATGTCCCATAGCAGTGATTTCCAGGCTTCATATGTCATGACTGGACCTTCTCCGGTTTTGATTATTCCTTCTCCCCATAGCCTGGTTTCGGCTTCAGACCAGTGTTCTAGTTCCTTAAGCCATTTAGTGTAGCGAGGGCCCGTTGGGGATTTCCATGTCATGGCAATTTCCCTTTTAGCTAGTATGCAGGCCATGTCCATGAATTTGATGATGTGTCTAACCTTGCTTAACCGGGGGTAGGATCCTAGCAGGCATTCCTTAGGTGTCCACTCGTATCGGGTCAGACCCGCTTTGCTGCACGCTTGTTCAAATTTGGTCCAGAAATTCTGTATCTTTGTGAAGCTCCAGAACATATGCGCCATTCCCGCATCTTCCAGATTGCATCGGGGGCATAGTGGAGCCGTGGGTTTGCTAAATTTCGCGATTCTGCTAGGGGTCATGTAAGTTCTGTGAAGCATGTTCAGCTGAATTAATCTGAATCTTGCATTTCTTGACACTTCTCCGGGGAACTGTGGGGTTCTTTCCCATTCTTGTTCGGTAATGCTTGTTGCCAGGTCTGTTTCCCATAAGCTCTTTAGACCTTCGCTCTTGGGATTAGGCCTGTCAGTGAGCTGTGCGTATATCCTGGAGGTTGGTTTCCAGCCGTCACCCAGGTTGTGCATTAGGGTGAGGGTCGGATCCGGTTCTGGTTCCTGTGGCCATTCTCTCCATTTTTGTTTAGCCACCTCCCTGATTCTCCGGTAACGAAGGTGCTGGCCCTTGGGATGTCTGTCCTCGGTTACTAGGGAGTCGAGTTTTTGAAAGGAGTTTCCTTCGTGCATGTCTCCCCAGGTGTAGACGTCATGCCTTTCCCATAGTCTTATCAGTGCCAGTTCATCTCTATTAGAGCAGATGTCGGCAATGAGTGGTGTCTCCGGGGAGTATGGGTTATTTAACTCCTGCAGTTTCAGCACTCTATCCCATACTTTGCGGCCCAGCTGGATGAGCAGGGGAACTTTCACCGTGTATTTCCAGCGGACACAAAGAATTTCCTTCAGTCGCACCGGTGCGATCAAGTGGCTCAAGAGGCCCGTCTCCGAGGTGGAGTCATCCGCAAGCCACCTGACCACAAAGGTGAGTTGAGCAGCCAGGAAGTATCTTTCTAGATCCGGGAGTTGAACTCCGCCTGACTTATATGGAAGTGTTAATGTGCCAAGGGCGATCTTGTGTCTGGAACTCCCCCACACCAAGTCCTTCAGTAGTGTGTCCAGCTGCCCAAAGGAGGTGGCTGTTACGTTTCATTGACAACATGAACTCCAGCAGTTGTGAAACATGTTTACTTTATTCTTTTAAGTAAAGTAGACAACGACCCCCGGGAGGGCTTCAACCACCGTCCACAGTCTTATCCTTCTCTTTTCTCCTTGTGCTTGGAACCTGGAACCCCGGGTTGGAAGATCCACGTTCCAAGCACATGCAAACCATACTCTGACATGTTGTAATTGCTTATGTGATATTGACATCCTAACAGTGGCGGTATGTAATAGTGGATGTTTTGGAAAAAGTACAGGAAACGTGGTAGTACTATCATTTTTGCAATGGCCACTCGGCCCATCATTGATAGTGGAAGCCTGGTCCAGAACCTTGTTGAATTTTTGAGCCTTTGTATTGCCACCAGGGTATTGCCCCTTGTGTCTGTTTGGGGGAATGCCAAATATTGATGCCCAGGTACCTAAATGTATGCCGTTCCCAACATATCCCAACTTCTGGAAGTGCCGAAGCATGGATCCCTGCCAGACCTGTCAGTGGGAATATGCAAGACTTCTCTGGGTTGAATGCTATCCCTGATACCCTGGCGAAATTTCTTAGTACCCCCAGGATTGTGGGCATATTGAGTTGGGGGTCTCTTAGGTAAAGTAAGACGTCATCGGCATACAGCGAGATCACGTGATATCGGCCCCCGATGTTTATGCCTGCGTCAAAAAATAGCTTCCTAAAAATATTGCCAGCGGTTCCAGCACAAGTATGTATAACATTGGGGAGAGGGTACATCCCTGCCTGGTGCCTATCTGTATATCCCAAGGTGCAGACACCGTACTTCCGGTTTTTACCCTCTCCCTTGGTGTATTGTATAAAATCCCGACCCAGTGGATGAAGTAGCCGGCCAAGCCGAATTGTTTCCGGGTGGCTAGGAGCCACTCCCAGTATATGTAGTCAAACGCTTTAATGGCGTCTAGGGAGATTACTGCGTAGGGTTCTTGCAAGCCTGTTGTGTGTGCTATGATATGTTGTAGCTTGCGCAGGTATACTGCTGTGCTACGGCCCGGGACAAACCCACTTTGATCCTCGTGTACTAGGGCCCCAATAACCTTGGATAATCTGTTGGCGAGTATGGTAGTGAGAATTTTTACGTCATAATTAAGGATGGCAATAGGTCTATACGACCCACACTCGGTGGTTGGTTTCCCGGGTTTGGGTATGGGAATCACTAGAGTCTCATTCATACTGTCTGGTAACACCCCAAGTTCGAAGGCTTCCTTGTAGACTTTGTGTAAAGTTTGGGTTAACTCAGCTGCAAACGTTTTGTAGAACTCCAGGGGTAATCCGTCGCTCCCAGGGGTTTTACCGGCGGACAGCGCTTTAATCGCCTCCTGTATGTCTTCGGTTGTGAGCTCCCGATTTAGTGTTTCCGTTTGGGGACCCTCTAGTGTGGGGAGGCTTATTTCATCCAGTGTATCGTAGATGTCGTCTTGGGGAATAATGGTATCGTGGCTGGATAAGTGTGAGTAGAAGCCTTTGAATGCCCCGTTAATCCTCGTTTGTGTAGTATGTGTAGTACCTGTTTGGTCTTGGATTTCGAGGATTGGGGTTTTCGGATTCTCTTTCTTGCACAGCCACGAGAGTAGCCTGCCTGGTTTGTCTCCTTCCGTGTGGGTCTTGGTGATTTTTGTGGCATAGTCAAATTTAGCTAGTCTAGCCCAGGCTTCTTGGCAGTTTTTCCTTATTGTGGTCATTTCTCTTTCAAGTTCTGTGGATTCATTGGTGAGGCTTCCAGTCGTTTCATCTTCTCCTCCCCGCCCTCTAGTTCTTCTTTGAGCATCCTCCTGATCCCGCAGGCACTGGCTATGACTCCCCCCCCCCTTACTACAGCTTTCAGGGCTTCCCAGCTAGTACTCCATCTGTTCACACTTCCTACGTTGTTATCCATGTATTCCACTATTGTGTTGCAAAGCTCCTCTTTGAACGTCCCATCCGTTAGGGCATCCATTGGCATCCACCACATCGGTATGGGGGGCCTGGGGCCTTTCGGTTTCTATACCATAAGGAGCGGGGAGTGGTCAGATATGGTTCTGCCTAGGTAGGAGGCAGATTCTATTTGAGGGAGGTGTGCTCTGTCTATCAGCAGGTAGTCTATACGGGTGTAAACCTTGTGCAGGGACGAGTAGTACGAGAATTCCCTACCTTCAGAATGCAGGTCCCTCCACACCCCTGACAAGTCCAGTTCTTGTATAGTTTTCCGTAGGGTGGAGAAAAGTTGGTTGGTAGCGTCGGAGGAGCGGATCTGTCGAGAGCAGGGTCACTGACACAGATGAAGTTGCCTCCCCATATGAAGAAGGAGTCTCTGTAGGGGGCTAGCTTCAATTGAAGTTTGGTGAGGTACGCTGCAGTTCCACAATTGGGGAGGTACGTGTTGACCAAGCTCACTTCTTTCTGTTCGATACATCCTCAGAGTATGAGGTACCTGCCCTCAGGGTCCGCCTCCTTTGACCAGAGTTTGAAAGGCACCTTGCTGCTTATCCATGTGTGGACTCCCCTGGCATATTTGGAGTACGTTGTTCGAAAGCCCTGACCACCTCACCAGTCGGGGATACGAGAGACGACCTCCGCAGTGAGGTGTTTTTCCTGGAGCATTGCGATGGAAACATACTTCCGTCTCAAAAAGGATTTTATTCTTTTTCTGCACATGTAGGACTCCATTCCCCTGACGTTCCACGTCAATATCTTGATGTCGGCTGCCATGTTTGCAGAGTTGGCCCCCTGGCTCATTGTGATGTGCCCCTCGGCTCCTTAAAGTTATTGTGTTGAGGACTATTGGACCCTTTGACCTTTGAGAACAAAAAAAACAAACCAAACTTGTCCAAATAGACCAACTGCACCCAGCAGTCGTGCAGTTTACTGCTTTGATCGGGTGCCCCAGCTCTGCCAAGGCCTTTCCAGGTCATCTTGAGCGTGTGTAATGCATCAGCACTGTGCTGTCGCGAGTCTGTTCAATGGGGGGTGTTTTAGGTCGGATTGGTGGGTCGACTCCCTCCTGCCTTGTGTTATGTTAACCACGGGTTACGTTGCGCCGTCCGTTTGTTGTTGGGTGATCCTGTCCTGTAGACTCGGCAGGCGAGTCACGGTGTCTTCTCCTCGCCGTCCGCCTGTTTATTGTGCTCTAGCCACATAGTGGCCGTCGCCAGAGATTCCAGAAAGATTGCTCTGCCTTTGTATATTATCTTGAGCCTCGAAGGATACATTAGCATGTATTTGATATTTAACTGCCGGAGTCTGGCCTTAATTGGAACGAAAGAATTCCTTGCCCTTTGTACTAAAGGCGTATAGTCAGGGTAGATGGCGATCTTGGCATTGCCTCTTTTGATTTCCCCGCCTTCCCGGGAGAAGCGCAGGATGATTTCTCTGTCTTGGAAGTTCAGAATTTTGGCTATCATGGGGCGTGGGTAGGATCCTAGTGGTGGCTTCTTCTGCAGGGTCCGGTGCGCTCGATCGACCGCGAAACCTTGTGAGAGATGGGCAGCGCCTATATCTTGCTGTAGGAGGGTTTCTATGAAGTTGGTGGGGTTGGGACCTTCCATTCCCTCTGGAATTCCAAGAAGGCGCACGTTATTGCGTCTGGAGCGCCCTTCGGCATCTTCAGCTCATTCTTTCAAGAACTTGTTGCGTTTCTCAAGCTCTTGGACTTTCCCTAGTATGTCTTTGAGGGACTCAGCCGACTCCTTCTGCGCTGCTTCCATGGTGGGCACGCGATCTGTGAGGTTGCATAGGTCTTGTCGCAACAACATCACTTCTGCCTTCACCTCCCCGATTTTGGTGTCTATGAAGGAGCGTAGCCCACTGATGGCCTTCAAGATTTGGTTGTCTTTATCTTTCTCCACAGATGCTGTAGGACCGGGGTCAGGTTCCTTGGACTGTTGGTCCAGGTCTTTGGGTTTGCCTGCCGTGAAGGACTCCATAATGGTATTCTTAGTTTTGCCCTTGATGTTCGGCATAGCTACTTGTGGTGCACCGGCTCGTCTGCTGTGTGGGGCAATCTCTCCGACACCTGGGGTCCAGTCGAGGGTCCAGTCACCAATCGTGAGTCACAGGTGACTACTGTGGAGAGAGCTCCCGTGTGCAGTAGTGGGTTGACACTAGGTTCTCCTGGAGGCTGAGGTGGGAGGTAGTTGGAGGATGGGGGGTGACTACAGGTGAGCTTACGCAATATGGTGTAGTGCCTTCAATCCTAGTGCGGGGAACACATTGCAGCGTCTCTGCGCTTCTTTCTGTAGTGTGTGCCCCAAGGAAGGAGAAAGTAGACCCCAGGGGGTTCAGTGTGTCCCTGCCTGGTACAGCGGAGGAGCGCGTAGCAGGGGGCGAGCCCACCAGCCAGTACGGTGATCCGAGCTGCTAACCGTTCTGTGGGTCTGGGCTGTGTTCTTTATGTGGTCATAGGGGCCTGCCAGCTGCTGTAGCGGCTTGGCAGCGGGGAACAAATGGCCTGAGGACCGCTGTGTCCCAGGTGCGTGCAGTTTAAGAGCAAGGCAACGCGGATCGGATGTGCTGCTGTGGGAGGCACCAAGCCGAGGCCGGTGGTGAGGGTAGCAGGCCGCCAGATCCCAGGTGGCGCCGCTCGGTAATGCAGAGTTCCTTAGTATCTGATGATATGCAGAAGCAGCTCGCGTGTAGAGGAGTCCGCCAAGACTTACAGGCGATGATGGGGTTTACCAGGTGCCCATCTTGAGCTGTGCCTTGATGCAGTGATTTTCTCTGCCGGTATGTGGTGTGTTGATGGGCGCAGGCAGCAGTGTGGAGCCAGTGAAAGTTCTGGTGGCTCTGGAGCAGCGGGCAAACAGCTGCTATAAGAGCGCTCGGGCCAAATGTCAGGTGAGCGAGGCAGCAACCAAGATATGTTTGTGGGACCAGGTTTACTGTAAACTGCCCACGGTACCAGAAGCGAGGGGCCTCCTCGTTGGGCTGTCTGGTGAGTGGGTCCAGTGTGTGCGAGGAGGGGAGGCGGCCGGTGATGCTGTTGGGGCGCTCCGGGTGGGTGAGGAGCCCAACCCTGACAGTGTGTACAGGTCTTCCAGGGGTGCCGATGCACTACCCCGTTCGCCGCACTCGGCCTGTGTCGAGAGCCGACGCTGGATTGGGCCTCCGGCCCCTCCTCCTCCCACTCGCCGGGCACCGGTGGCAAACTCTGGGTAGATAATGCACGCGGGGGCCCAGGAGGGCAAGGGGGTGCCGGTACTGGGATTCCGGGGCCGAGACACAGACCCAGCCGGAGCCTCCCGCCCTGAGTCGCGGGGTGCCGCTCTGCTCTCCTTACGGCCCCTCCTCCCTCCAGGGCTCAGAGCCAGAGCACGGCTGCCATCTTTGGACACGGAGGGGCCGAGTTTCAGAAGCTGCGTTCTTGGGAAGCCGGCTCCGATTTTCTCCCCAAGTTGCAGTCAGGTGTGCAAGATCAGTTGCTCCGGATGGGCATATGGTTATATCTGTTGTAGAATGGGGTTAGCTGTATTTATGAGGATCGATGACAGGATCTAGGTAGGAGCTTGGGAAGGACACGTCCTTAGTCCATGGACCCAAGCCACGTCCCCGACCACTGTATATCCCATGGCCACAAATGGACAAGGATAATTTAAGGTGCAAGCTCCTGAGTTTGAATTCGGGCGCTGGGAAAATGGATATACAAATTAGAAAAAATGACAGGCGGAAATACGTTGGCCATAGGGGACATAAAAGGTCTCCTGGCAGCTATTCTTGGGGAGAGAGCTGATGTCACATGGAGAAGAGCAGGATATTAAAGTGTGACACCACAGAATACAGCGTATGATAGAGCACCGTTTAATAATTGCAGAGCAGATGTTTGGAGGTCTCTCAGGGTGCATTACCCCGATACATAAGATATGGGTGCAATTATGACACGCAAGATGAAGGAAGATGAAGATCCTATTGCTTACATTCAGAATATTCAGGAGAAATGGCAGCTTGAAACTTGCGAGTCGTGGGAAAGACAGTGGCATTCATTTACCACATTTTATGTCAGGGGTTGACTGAGCCAGTACAGAGGTAGATGTAAAAACAAGTAGGGATGGAAGCAAAGCCATGGGCTGAGATGCAGCTGACAATAGTACATCATTGTTGGTTATTACAAGAGAAAAATAAGAAGAAAGATGAGAATAGAAAAATCGAGGAAGCCAAGTTAGCTCATAAAAAATGGTCAAACTTTGCCATAGAAGGGGCAGTATTCACAAGCGGAGACGGATTGGGAATGCAGGAAGCAATGGGTGCATTGCAGGCGAGTAATTTTCACCCGATGGACCAAGGGGCATATGGGTTTGTGCCACGAGGCAGAGGTACAGGCTATAGAGGAAGAGGAGGTGGATTCCAAAATAATTAAGGTGGGTTTCAAGGTATGCAAAATGCGAGCCAGAGTACGCTAGGAGGATATCATCAAGGAGGGCTTGTCAGACGGGCACCCCCAGTATGTTGGAATTGTGGGATGACAGGCCACATTGCACGCGTATGTGGGAGCCAAGGGAATGTACAGAATGGTCAATTTTCAAGAGGAGGGACAGTTTAACCTCCACCATATAGCACACAGACGAGAGAGGACTTTGCCCAGGATCACACATTGCATCAGGCACAAGCGCCGCAAGTGCAGCAGGTGCAACAGCAAGAACGAGTGTAAATGAATCCACCACAAGGGCAGTCGCAACAAGCTCCTATGCTGACACAGCCGTATGCAAACACAGGACAAGTACTGACACCCAGAATAGGATCAACATCCCGGCCTTACCCTTCTCTAAGATTGTCAATGGATGTGTCAAGACTTGATGGTCGTGTAGCCGATGAAACCTCCGTCCCCAAGTACCACTCGAGCAAATAAGAAATTACTGCCCGAGCGCTCCTTGAGGCCACAGGTGGTGAATTTCGTCAGCCGGAACCAGGAATGCCGGAAGATGCCCCTATGACCACTGTAAGGCAAACACAAAGTTAGGTCATAAACACAGAACTTGTATATGAATATGTAAGAAGTCTACAATAGGGCTTACCCTTAAGAGTTGGTCGGGACCCAATATTGGTGTAAGGATGTTATCGGAGGCAGCCGGCAAGGGTGACGACAAGATGACAGCTTGGTAATGCACTTAGTAGGATGAAATCACCACCTGACGTAGAAGCCAGAAGCTGTGCGTCAATCAATTGAAAGGTACGTGATCCAAGAACAAAGTTCATAACAAAAGGGCAATCCAATAGCAGTCCGGGAACGAAAACGTGGTCGAGTCCAGGAGAGAACAGTTCCAGCAGGGAATAGCAAAGGAATAAATTCCAGGCAAAGGTACCGTGAAGGAAGAAGCCAAATCAGAGTCCAAGATCAATCCGAGGTCAGTGGTAGTCTGTAATCCGTAATCCGTAATGCGCCCAACAGGATCAGCTGTGAAGCGCTGGAGGGTAGTCAGTGCGTCGCTTTTGAACGCTGACTAATGATCACGTGACTCTCACCATCCGTCACGTGATCGAACATGCTGAAGGAGGAGCTCCCAGGTGCCGGCAACGGAGACGTTGTAGAATGCCCCTGGTGCGTCTCCATGGCAACTGCCAACGCCGAAATGGAAACCAACGCCGGGATGGGAAATGAGGCAAAAACCGGCGTCGCTGACCTTGTCCCAACCTTTGCCGGCAGGTCTGCAGGGGAGAGTATGTCCTGGCATTTATTTTGGTGGTTATAGTGGGGGCTGGTTTATGGGATGTTTCCAGGAACGCGTGGATGAAGATGGGGGCGTGACAGAGCCCCCCTCAAAGGCCCACGACCCCGTGGGCTGGAAGGGTGTTCCTTATGGAACCGAGCGACCAACAACGGGGCATGGACATCAGAAGATGGAACCCAGGACCTCTCCTCAGGACCATAACCCAACCAGTCCACCAAGTATTGCAACCTCCCTCTAACAACCCGGGACCCCAGAATAGCGCTAACCTCATATTCCTTTTGGGAAACCACAGGGCCAGGAGCGGGAGCAAAGCGTGTAACATCAGGACAATGCTTGAGGAGAGATATATGAAAAACGGGGTGTAAGGTCCATGGAGCGGGGACGTTGAGTCGATAGACCACCGGGTTCAAGACCTTGGAGACCCTATATGGGCCGACAAAACGGGGCAGCAGTTTATGACAATCCGGTATATGGAGGTGTCGTGTAGACAACCATACCCGGTCGCCTTGCTTGTATGACGGGGCATCTTTTCTTTTTTTGTTAGCGGCGGTACTCATAGACACCTGGGCCTCCTGGAGATGGACAAGGGTTTGAGCATGGATGGATGCAAGATCTCTGGCACAATCATTTGCCGCAGGGGTACTGGTACACAATACAGGGGTACTGGCAAGATCCGAATCAGAAAAGGGTAGAGTACGTGGATGTTGGCCATATAGTGAGAAAAAAGGGGAAAAACCAGTGGACGAGTGCAAGGCGTTGTTATATGCAAATTCCGCAAAATGAAGAGAATCAAGCCAGGTATTCTGGAATTGCAAAGTTAAACACCTTAAGTACTGTTCCAAGACCTGGTTTACTCTCTCAGTTTGGCCGTCCCTTTCTGGATGGTAAGCTGAAGAGAAGCAGGCATCTATACCTAGTAGTTTGGTAAGAGCCAACCAGAAACGTGACGTGAACTGAGAACCCCTATCTGACACAATGACACTCGGCAAACCGAACAGACAGAAAACAGATTCAAAGAACATTAGAGCCAATGAGGGAGCAGTAGGAATGCCTTTGCATGGTAAAAACGGGCCATTTTTGTGTACGAGTCTACTACCACCCAAATCGTGTCGTAGCCTTGTATACGTGGTAGATCGGTTATCAGGTCCATGGACACCGTATGCCATGGTTTCGGGGGTATGGGCAATGGTTGTAGCAGTCCCAGCGGACGACCCTTCCGAGTCTTGCATTGTGTGCATGTAGAGCAGGTGTTAACATATGTCTCCACGTCTTGCCGCATTGATGGCCACCAGCACCAGCGTTTTAACAACTCCAGAGTACATGGCTGACCTGGGTGGCCATTGATAGGAGCATTGTGGGACCACTCCAAAACCTGGTTGCGAGAGTCACTGGTGGGGAGGAACAGTTTTCCTTGAACAAAAGGCAACCCATCCTGCATAACGGTAACCCAATCATCCAATACCTGGGGATGTTGTATAACCCATTGCCGTATAGCCGTTAATGTAGGCGGAGACGGAGTACACGTACAAACAACATGGCCTTTACCCAGGAGAGTTTCGGGATGTGATGGGAGAGGAACCCCCCCAGGCGAACGGGACAGGGCATCTGCTTTACCATGGGACAACCCCGGTCTGTGTTTGACAAGGAAGTCGTATGTGGCAAAAAAAAGGTGCCACCGAACTTGTCTACTATTGGCGCATTTCAGAGACGCTAGGTCCTGTAAGTTTTTATGGTCTGTGTAGACGATGGTCTGATGTTTTGCCCCCAGAAGATGGTGTCTCCAGACCAAGAAAGTGTCTCTGATGGCCAGGAGCTCCTTTTCAGTGACCGTATAGTGAGTTTCGGTCGGTGTGAATTTCCTGGAATGATAGGCCGCCGGGTGTAGTGCTCCGGTGGTAGGACAAGGCTGAGACAGGACGGCCCCTAAGGCAAAGGAAGAAGCATCTGCTTCTACAATATACGGGAGCTCTGGATCAGGATGCTGCAGGACTGGGGCCGTGGTGAACGAGGTTTTAAGGGAGTCGAAGGCTGCTTGATGTGCAGCGGTCCATATAAATGATACTGCAGGACTGGTCAATGTGGTTAATGGTGCCACAATGGAGGAAAAATTTGCTATGAATCTCCGGTAAAAATTTGCGAACCCTAGGAAGGATTGTAATTGTTTCAATGTAACAGGTACCAGCCAATCTGTGATAGCCTGAACTTTGGATCGGTTCATTGTTAGCCCCCCAGGTGAAATATGGAAACCCAGGAATTCAACTTCAGCTGTATGAAACAGACATTTCTCAGGTTTAGCGTATAGCGAGATCTTCCTGAGTCTTGTGAGTACCTCTCTGACATGAAGGACATGTTCGGCCAATGTTTGGGAGAATATCAGTATGTCGTCCAGATACGCCACAACATAAACATCCAGAAAATCACTAAATATATCGTTTACCAACTGTTGGAAAATGGCAGGGGCATTACAGAGGCCAAAAGGCATCACCATGTATTCATACAATCCTTGGCGAGAGCAGAAGGCAGTCTTCCACTCATCACCAGGTCGCATGCGGACTAAATTGTATGCCCCCCGGAGATCCAGATTGGTATAGATGGAAGCATTGGTCAACTTGTCTAACAGGGTAAAGATGAGTGGGATGGGGTAACGGTTCTTCATGGTGATCACATTCAGGCGTCTGTAATCTACACAGGGGCGGAGATCTCCCTCTTTTTTCGGGACAAAAAAATGGGACTGGCCACGGGTGAAGAAGAAGGCCTGATATGACCTAAGTGTAAGGCGTGGCAGATGTATTCTTTAAGGGACGTTTCTTCAGATGGTGATAGTGAATATATGCGTCCTTTGGGAAGCGATGCCCCATCAATCAGATCAATAGAACAATCATACGGTCTGTGAGTGGGCAGTATCTCGCCAGATGTTTTATCAAAAACCGAATGGAAATCATGGTATTCTGGGGGTACTCCTGACAAAGTGGCTCCCACCGTATGGGTTGTTTTGGGTGGGTCGTTCTCCCCTACAGGGACTAAATGTAGGCCCCCAAGTGCCCTCGCAGGTTTGTTGAAGTCTTCTTCCAGTAAACAAAAATGTTGGCAAATGTCTGATTCAAAAGAAACCTGACCCGTACCCCAGTCGATGAGTGGGTTATGCCTTTTTAACCAGGGAAGGCCTAGGATTATCCCGAACTGTGGTGTGGATATCAGATCAAAGGACAGTTGTTCTTTATGGTTACCCTGAATAATCACGTCCATCTGGGCGGTCTGTTGTTTGATCGGACCAGAAATGAGAGAGGACCGGTCCACAGTTTGGACTGGCTCGGGATGTGTCTTGGTCACTAGTGGAAGGTTCAATGCTTTGGCCAGAGATATATCAATAAAGCAACCAGTAGCCCCTGAATCAATAACTATATGTACTGTGTGTGAACACTCCCTATCAGGATGAATCACTGCCTGAACGACCACTGGTCTTACTGGGCCGAAGGTAGGAACCCTGGGGTTGTGAATCGAGCTCGTCTTGTCCCCCAAACTCAAGGACGAGCTTTCTGAAAACCCGAGGACTTGTTCTTCGAAACACGAAATGACCACTGAGTCCACAATAGAAGCATGCGTTGTCGGTTCTCCGACGCTCTCTTTCGGTCTGAGTGATGGGGCTTCGTAGACCTCCTATTTGCATGGGTTCACTTGCGCCATCCGGTGGAGAGGGCAAGGGTTTACCTGAAAAACCAGATTCCGCCCGACATTCGGTCTTCCGAGCTTCTACCTGGAGAGTTAGGTCTACTAGTTCGGGATATGCATCAGGAAGGGAAGGGATGACAGAAAGAGCGTCCTTCATAGCGTTACACAGACCTTTGTAAAATACCACAGCTTTCTTGTTTTCGGGCCATGAAGTCTCAGCTGACAATTGGTTGAAGCGTGTGATGTATTCTATTAAGGTTTGTCTGCCTTGGGATAGTTCTAGGAGCTCTAGATCCCGGGACTGGGCTTTGTACCTGGTATCGAATACTTTGGCCAACTCACTCACCAGGAGATCAAAATCGTAAAGGGCTGGGTGGTTGTTCTCAAGAAAAGGATTAGCCCAGGTGGCTGCAAACCCGGTGAAATGGGATAGCAAAAAGGCAGCTTTTGTGGTGGAATCATGGAACACCAGTGGTCGGCAAAGAAAGTGAAGTTTACACTGATTAATGAAGGTGCAATATTTTCTAGGATCTCCCTGGAACTTCTCAGGGGGTGCCAATGGAAACTGGGTAGGTAACACCACGGGAGTAGGTGCTGTAGGGGGTACAGAGGGACCCGGTGTTGGTGTTGCCTGATCGCCAAATTCGGCATCAGCCTGTAACGGGTTGCGGGTACTTTGGATATTATCTAACCGATGATGTATCGCGGTTGTGGCAGCCGCCACTTCGGTTCTAAGGGATGCAACAGCTTGCATTCGAGCAGCCACAGGGTCCCCGGCAGCGGGTTCCATCGTCTAGCTGACTTCACAGTCTGTCAAGACTTGATGGTCGTGTAGCCGATGAAACCTCCGTCCCCAAGTACCACTCGAGCAAATAAGAAATTACTGCCCGAGCGGTCCTTGAGGCCACAGGTGGTGAATTTCGTCAGCCGGAACCAGGAATGACGGAAGATGCCCCCTATGACCACTGTAAGGCAAACACGAAGTTAGGTCATAAACACAGAAACCTAGACTTGTATATGAATATGTAAGAAGTCTACAATAGGGCTTACCCTTAGGAGTTGGTCGGGAACCAATATTGGTGTAAGGATGTTATCGGAGGCAGCCGGCAAGGGTGACGACAAGATGACAGCTTGGTAATGCACTTAGTAGGATGAAATCACCACCTGACGTAGAAGCCAGAAGCTGTGAGTCAATCAGTTGAAAGGTACGTGATCCAAGAACAAAGTTCATAACAAAAGGGCAATCCAATAGCAGTCCGGGGACGAAAACGTGGTCGAGTCCAGGAGAGAACAGTTCCAGCAGGGAATAGCAAAGGAATAAATTCCAGGCAAAGGTACCGTGAAGGAAGAAGCCAAATCAGAGTCCAAGATCAATCCGAGGTCAGTGGTAGTCTGTAATCCGTAATCCGTAATGCGCCCAACAGGATCAGCTGTGAAGCGCTGGAGGGTAGTCAGCGTGTCGCTTTTGAACGCTGACTAAGGATCACGTGACTCTCACCATCCGTCACATGATCGAACGTGCTGAAGGAGGAGCTCCCAGGTGCCGGCAACGGAGACGTTGTAGAATGCCCGTGGCGCATCTCCATGGCAACTGCCAATGCCGAAATGGAAACCAACGCCGGGATGGGAAATGAGGCAAAAACCGGCGTCGCTGACCTTGTCCCAACCTTTGCTTGCAGGCCTGCAGGGGAGAGTATGTCCTGGCATGTATTTTGGTGGTGATAGTGGGGGCTGGTTTATGGGATGTGTCCACGGAACACGTGGATGAAGATGGGGGTGTGACAGGATGGGATTGGTGATCCACCATGGCGGTTTCTGTGCTAAAAGATGGATGGAAACCCGATTGTCGGCTATGGAGATTTTTATTTGATTCTGTGAAAGTTTGTAATTGAGCTCTGGCTGCCTTATCAATGATTTTCAATAGGAATTGGCTGTTTGTAATGGGCCTAAGGTTACAAGGGTCAGTGGGATACAGGTTTGGTTTTTGACAATCAGCGTGACAGTGACTTTCTTAAGTCCCATAGGGATGTGCCTGTCTCTAAAGGAAGCGTTCACAAATTGAGTGAGGAAAGGTGCAAAAAGGTCTTTGTGCTCTGGTATTAGTTTCGGGGGCAAAAGATTGAAAGCACAGGAGGTCGGGTGCATCAATGTAAGCACGTTGGTCATGTCTTCCAATGAAATCGGTGTAAACGAGAAATCCTCTATGTATCCAGATTTTCCTGTCGGATCTGTGGGAATTCCTACTACCCGGCTATCTAGGCCCCGGGCCAGTAGAATTTGGTCCCTTGCTACTGACATTTACTACCTGAAAGCCTCATCAGTTTGAGAATAATCTTGATCTGTGGCTATAAAAGGGATATCAGAGGCTTTGGGTTTTTCAAGGGCTTTAAGTATCTCAAAAAGTTTGCCCGTTGAGTTGGAGGCATGTTGGATCTGGAAGTTGAAGACATTTTTCTTCGTCTCAACAATAAGTAATTTATATGTTTTGTCTCGTTGTTTCCACTCTCTTCGAGTGGCGTCAGAGGGTTCTTTAGCCAGCGTTGTTCCAGCACCCTTTTCTCCTTTTTCAAGGCCTCCGGTTCAGGTGTAAACCATTTTTGATGCCTCTGGTTTTCTCGGACTAGCTTAGTTTTTCCAGGGCAATATTATCCAGCATATTGCAGAAAGTGTCAGTGAAAACAGACAGCAGTTGGTCCATGTTGTCCTCTGGGGATAAGTGGGACATGGTGATATGATATGATAGGTTATTTATAACGTGCTTAATATCCAGAGGTTTCTAAGCGCGGACCCGGGGATCGAACCTGTGTTGCTCCGTGTCGTCTTGCTTCCAAGACAAGCACGTTGCCACCGAGACTAGGTGGATTCCAGACAATGCTGATAGCCAGAGGGGTGTACCTTTTTAAAGTTCCGCCCGTAGCAGATTTCACAGTGTTAGTGGGCCTAATTGGCAGAGAGGGAAGCTCTAGCGAGAAGCTAATAATGAAATGGTCCGATCAGATACACAGGGAGTTAACAAAATTGTCAATTTTGAATTTCCTACTCACAACTCAATCCAGGATGTGATTATTGGTCATGGTGGGGTCGGAATTAATAACTCTGTAGTTGCTATGTGATAACGCCCCTTCCAAATCAATCGCCTCTCCAGCGGTTTAGATCCCCAAAAATAAGGTGGCTGAGTTAGGGCTGCTTATGTTAAGAAGAGTAATTATGGGCCTCATTACGAGTCCGGCGGTAACTGAGGCGGTAAAACCGCCTGGTTACCGCCAAACTCATATTACCATTCCGCCTCTGTGATTCCCAGAATTACCGGGGCATTACAACCCCGGTGTCCCCATTCTCATTGAGTCCTATGCGACTCAATGGGAATGGGGATCATGGAAACACCAGCACCATCTCGTGATGGTGCTGGTGTTTCCTCATCCGCCTGCAGGCGGGCAGTGGTAAACCCGCCAGGTCAGACCTGGTGGGAACGCCACCTCCCTCCTGCAGGACTCGGCATCGGGCGGTCCACAATTAACAGTGGTGGCAGGTTTACCGCCACTGTTATTTCCGGATCACCCGACCTGTATGTCTTCTTCGAAATCTGGCACATTACAGGGTGTGGGGGGTGATGGATAAGGATTAAGTTGACACAAAAATGCAGGGAAGGAGTAATTTTAAGATGTATAACTTCGCAATCAGAGCAGGAAATGGAAACAATCCTAAATTGGATTTGGCAATAATGGTGACTCCCACCCCTCCACGTGGTCTACACTAAAAAACGTGTAACCTGGTGTGGAAGCCAGAGAAATGAGGGGACACTGGTATCCTGAATCCACGTTTCCATGACACATAGAATGTCTGCCTCACTGCACAAGAGAGATCATGTAGGTCCTGTGCATGCTTTACTAGGGAACGTGTGTTAAGAAGGACACTTTCGAGCATATTAGACTTGGTCTCCACATGTGCTGGTATACCGCACTCTGTGGGCTGCGGACTGGACTGGGCCAGCGGTTGGACTGAGGCGAGGGGATCTAGGTGGGGAGAAAAGCCAGCGGGAACAACAGCTCTGATCGGCGAGTCTGGTATATCCCGGCTCGACATAACTTTGGGTTCTGCCTCTGAGATGGGATCCTCTAGTGGGCTTCCTTGGGGTCTGGCACCCTCACAGGAGATGTCCGGGTTGTCCAGTAGGGTGTTTATAAGTCTCTCAATGAGGGCCAATCTATTCACGCAAAGGGATGCCAGTGAGATGGGTTTGTTCTTTGGGAAACCCATGTTTCAGAGTACCTTGTGTTCCAGAAGAAGGAAGGTTGGAGCTTCCACCTCGCCGCCAAGTCCGAGGAGGACCGGCGAAGATCGGCTAGTTACTGAAGCAACGTCGCTGAAGCGCCTGACGTTTCAGTAAATGCTGCCATGGGCCCCCTGGGAAGTGTAGTTCTAAAGCGAATCTCACCGCTGGTACACTGAGTGTCAAAGTGCCCGGATATTGGGTTCCAATTCAGCCAAGTCAAAAAACCCCATTGAAAGGGCTTTTTCTCTCTGCTTGAAAGTGTCAAATGTTATAATCAGGACATGACAAACACTGCGCATGAAGGTTCACTCACAAGTAATACCTGAAAGTAAGAATGTATCCACGCGCTCTCAGCCTTTAACTTGAATCACACAATCACTCGACCTGGAATAAAGCACAATTATGGCAAATTACAGCAAAACCATGTTGCACAATACTAAGTAGATAAACTATATCAATAGAAACAGCTTAGTATTTGTGTCTGTGTTTTGGCTGTTCCTAAGTGATGTGAAGGGTCAGAAATAAGAGACAGACACAAGGTTGTTGTAATCTTAAGTGAAGACATTTTTATTAAACGGAATGGGTTTGTGAAACACCCCTCTAGCCCTATTCTAAAAAAGGAACTTCCCTAATTAGAAACCAAAACTAAGGACCTGTCTGTGTCAGGACATCAGTAACTGAAAAGCTGTCCTTTTGTCCAAAACATCATATGCTGACCCTCACACCTATAAACAAAATACAAAAGGTGCAAGGAAGTGTCTTTAACTTAAGGTTACAATAAGTGTTCAAAACTAAACGTGTAAAAGTAACTCCAACAAAAATGTTCTTCCAAAGGTAAAGCCCATTGGTTCCAGAAGGCAATTCCCTTCCCCGGGATTCTTAAACAGCATGGCAAAATGTCTCTTTAGCTAACAGTTCCTTGGTGTCTTCAACAGACTGACAAAGGTCTGGTTCAACATAAAGCTTCTGTTCAAGCAAAAAGTTCTGAAGCAGTCTTTCTGTAAAGGTTCTTGTATCTTGACAGATTACCTTGTATTCTCCCCTGCCAGGAATCTTTATACAAGTTTCAGCTTCCTGGTGTACTTACTGCTCACCTACCAAGACTTCCTTTTAACGTTTCCAGATCCCCGGGTGAATCTTTATACAACTTCAACTGCCTGGTATACTCGCCTTGCAGGACTTCTTATGTGTTTCACAGTTCTTAGGTGTACCACAATAGCATAAACCATGTGCTGCCTGGTATATCTTTTTGTGGTAATATTTTCTCAAAGTGCCTTGGTGGAATTCAAACTTTGTATATTTTCTGCATCAAACATTCTTCTTATTGGGTGTTGAATTTGTACTTTGCCTTGACTGCATTCAAACAAACTCTGCCTTTGTATATTTCCTGCATTAGGAAACTTGTACCATTTAATCACTTGTGGTTGTCAGAACTCCCTGGGGTCCCCACTTGCTTTGGGCAGACTCACTGGTCTTTTTCAGCATTTCGGACGTTGCTCGCCTCTCTCCGTTATGGCGTCTGCTTCAGCCTTCAAGGTTGGAGTGTGCAGACGCTCCCCCAGCACCTGGCACAGATCTGCAGTCACACCCCAACTCCCCTTGTCCGGCCAGGATGAAGTCTGCTACCTCGTCGAGCGAGCTGACCCCCAGGAGCTCCTGCACTGCTCCATGGTCCTTTTGGTTCACTTGCAGCATTCCTCTTCCTATCCAGCTGGCCTTCTCTGCTTTGCTGGCTTTGTTGGTGTGCTTCGTGTTCTGGAGCACTGACATGGATGGCAACGTCCCCATCTGTACTGCTCGTCCCTGCACTTGCCTCACTACAGAAACATTGCAATTTTTAAATGTCCCGCCCAACGAAGGTTTGCAACAACTAGTCTGCGCATTGTATTGCTAGATCCTGTCACTTTGCACAAATTCCCTTTTCCTCCTCCTCGTCTCAGTACCTCAGTGGTTATGAGAATTGGAGTCCATATTGAATCTTTTAACTCTTGAATTGTTTTTCATATGAACTTCACATAAAGGCACGTCAGAAACAAAAAGGTATTATATGTGGGTTGTGGATGTTTGTGTGGAAGGTGGGGGCCTGACTAGAATGATGTAGAGAAAAGGTTTCTTGACTTCGTCACTGTCGGAGAATCATCGATGACTCAATTGGATTCATCACAGTGACAACTCAATGGAGTGAGCAATTTCTAATACCATTCTTTTATGGCTTTTAGGCACCATCATTTGAGATCTGGGAGTACCATTGGAACTAAGGTCACCTCTCTATAGTAGTACAGCCTTTAGCAAAACAAAATGCCCCCCCTTTCTCTATGCTGCCCTCCTCAGGTAACACATGAAGTAAAGCTTCTACAAGTGGGGATAATCTTCCTTTGGGCAAATGCCAAGTCTGGAATAATCTCAGCTTCCTCCCCAAGAACTTCAGATGGTACTACTTCTGATGTAGTGGGGGAATCTATGTCTGCCTCTCCAAAGCCTTTGCTCCCCCTCTCAGTAGTCAGTAGTCTTAACTTCTTTGGGTTTGGGAAATAGAGCCCTCCCCAGAATTCTCTGGGCTAGTTTTTCACCTGCCTTTGCTTGATATGCTTCCTTCTCACTGTTCTGAATCAAAATGTTTATGTTCCTTCTGTAGTCAGAGTCTATGAGGCATGCTAAGATGTCCATGCCATGTCACCAAGCGATGCCCGACTTAGAGGCAAGTCTGATCTAAGTGCCTGTAAGAGGTATTACGACCAAATAAGTTGGTATTACGACTATGTCTCCAGGTTGTATTAACTCCCCCATCAAATCCAATGGACAGTGCTGTAGCTACTGATGGATCGGAAATTCTATTGCTAAGTTTTTCAAACCTGAGGGTTCCCCAGTTTGTGTCAACCGAGCCTGATCCCACTGTTGATACCAGATATGAGGAGCCAGGAATGAGACTCAGACACAGGGGATTCAGGGTTTTGGTCAAAGACTTATTTTTAAAAAAAATGTATTTGTGTTTTGAATCCCAACTTTTTACATAAAAAAATATATAAAACTGAAGAGATTCTTTCACAAGTATTCAAAAAGACATGATATGTTAAAAAAAAAAGTAGTTAAAAATGTATAACTATTTTCAAACACTTGTTGTACACTTAAATGTAAATTCTAAAAAAGAAAGAATGCAAAAGCAAAAAAGGTACACTAAAGTGTAAACGAAAGAGAGCATGCAGCTCACTTTACACGATTACAAGCTAAACCAAATTGGGAGTTTTCTTCTTTCATTGTTGCCTTTCCTAACTTCTCCAAGGTTTTGTATATGAAGTCATACAGTGCTGGTATGAGACTCTCTGCTTGGCCACCCAACAAGCTAACCAACAGTGATATGTCTAGGTATCTCAACCGTTCTTCCCTTAAGGCATCCCAGCCCATAACTAGATGTTTTATGGTTTATTTGAGCTCAGCGATGTCACATAGCCTATAGATTCACCCAGACTTTACATGTAAGACTTTTATTAAAATAAAAGCGGATGGGGAAATGTTTCTGTGTTCCTGAACTAAGGTCTTTCCCTACCTAAAACCAAAACTAAAGGTCTGTTGGTGTCAGAATATCCAAAGCAAAACCGTCCTGTGTCCAAAGTGCTATTCTGACCCTCATATTCTAATAAAAAGAATTCTAAGGTGAACAGGGTAATGTCTTTGGTCTTGAGTGGCTTATAAAAGTCCAAAAGGAGAAATGCGCAACTCCCACACAAAAGTTCCAGAAGGATAGAGTTCCTGCTTCGAGAGGGTGGTTCCCTACTTCTGGATTTCTTCTGTTGTCTATTCAAAGATAACAGTTCATTGAGTTTCTTTTCTTTCACAACACTACTGATACACAAAACAACTTGACTATTTATCTTTGGCCTGCTAGGATACCTGGTGAACTTCCCTGCCAGGTTTTCACTCCTGTTCTCTCTAGTTTCACACAATATCTGACTAGTCCTGATATATCCTTCTCAGGACCCCTTTTGTCTATTTATTTCTTATGCACTGCTCAGTTGGTCCTTGCCTGCTGTATTCTCCTGCCAGGGCTTTCTTAAAACACACTTGTAACTGCCTGGTATGCTTCTCCCGCCAGGGCTCTCTCTAAACACATTTGTAACTGCCTGGTATCCATCTCCTGCCAGGACTTCCTTTATGTGGGCTCTGCACACACTTTCAAAAATAATATCTTCTTGAGTCTGCTTTATCTAATTGTGTACCTGCCTGATACACCATCCTGCCAGGGCTTTTCTTAGCTGTGTACTGCATACACTGACATTCCTGAAAGCCTCTTACCTTTCGCTTGCTTTCCCTTTCAATGAAATGTCTACAGGTCGCTTCTCTTTCAAATGCCTTATTTCCTTTCTTTACAAGTCTTCGTCTGTTGGCTGTCACTGCTGTTTCAAACTCACGGTTATTGGTACACACTCCTAACAACTAGAGCGCAACTTGAGTTCTTGGTTGTTTCCACTCTGTATCACTCGGCTCATCTTCCTTCTCCCAGTATTCTTGCAGTTATGGGATTGGAAGTCCATTCTGGATTTATTTCATGGAAAGTCTGGGTGAGTGCTGTGAGAGGTCAGAAATGGGAGGACCACAACGTGGTAAAGGTTTTTCACAAGATGCCATTTTGTTAACTCAAAAAGGTTTGACAAACACCCCACTATCCCTACTCCAAAATGGATTTCCCTGCCTATCAAAATAAACTAAAGGAAACACTAACAAAAGGAATCTGTCCCTCACACTTATCCATACATCAAACTCATAAAGGGAATATATGGCAATTCAAATATAACATAAATAAGTTATGTTCAACATAAAATGAATAACTATGTATCCTGTTTTGAGCTCTGTTCCTCCGGGAGCCGTTGGAGGCCGAAGTAGCGCAATCCGGGGGAGCAGTGAAGCGCTTTCCACCCTGAGCCTAGATGTCGGGCTGTGAGGCCGAATGCGGCTGTGGTCGGCCTGCAGGCCTGCAGGAGGTGGTGTGCATCAACAGAAGGAGCCGCTTGGTCTCACTGCAGTTGGGAAGGCGCCAGAGCCTGCCGGTGTGCGGCTAGTGGGGAAGGTGCCCATCCCGATCAGAGGCAGTGGCTGTAGAGCCCAGCCTCAGCTCTCCAGTGTGTGTGGTGGCGGGATCGCCAGATCCAAGAGCCGGCAGTGAGGAGCGCACACAACTCCACTGGAGCTCCAGCTATGAGCAGACACCGGGGATACCCTTGAAGCGGATGGCTTAGCTGGCCAGCTAATCCTTCACCTGAGGCGCCGAGTGGGGACAAGTGCCAACGGGACAGCTCCTGGGTCTCGCCTGGAGGTTTGGAGATCGACTGTTGTCATTACTGTGCTTGGGACAACTAGTTCCCGCTGCAGAGGAGTGGGGGAAGAGCAGATTGCAGTGGTGGCCTGCAGCTTCTTGTGGCACCCCCTCGGGCATGGGGCTATGAAATAGAAGGCCCCCAGATGGAGTGTGTGGAGGTGGGGGTGCTGCAAAGTGGCCCTCATTGTGAGCCCTCGTTGAAGGTGCATCTTGTAAGAGCGAGTGGGCTTGGCGTTTGTGCTGGCTTGGAGACCCGGGGGAGCAAGTGGGGTGAGCCTGAGGAGAATATTGAGCTACCAGGGTGCAATGTGAAGTCGAGTTGCCCGCCCTCCCAGGTTCCCAATTAAAAGGTCATTAACAGCGTCCCTCTTTGGGTTATGTACGCGGGCTGAGGGGCAACAGGAGGGCCCCGGTCTAGTCCCTGAGCCTTGTGCACCATTCACCCCTACTGAGACATCAGCATATCCCAACCTCAAGAGTGGCCTGCCTTGGGTTGATTGAATGGCGAAAGGGAATGAAAAGCAGGCAAAGCTCTCTTTTTCACACCCAACTCCCCTGCCTAAGAGGAAACCTGCTGATCTGCATCCAGGCAATAGTGAAAGGGGTGAGAGGATCATGGAGGCGGCAGGCGGGGGGTTCGCTGGACTGCTAGGAGACAATTGGACCCCACATTCAGGGCGCAGGCATGGAAACTATTCTATCCCAGATGAAGGCAGAGTTCAATTCTGTAAATAATAAATTGGATAACTTGGTGTTCAAAAGGGACCACATGCAACATAGGATCGAAAAGGAGAGTGGCAGGATTTCCGAAGCGGAGCAGCGTATCAGGGCTCTGGAGGACATCTCAGAGCAGGCGGGCAGGACCCTTCATGCCTTGCAGCATGATATGAAGGCTGTTCAGATGAAGGACGAATACGCAGAAGCATGGTCCCACCATAACAATATTCAGGTAGGGATCCTGGAGGCGGTCTCACATGGAACATGGAGGGTTTCATGGAAAGCTTCATCAAGGACGTATTAGTAGATCAACCGCTTTCCCCACAATTCCTAGTCGCGCAGGCACACCATGGCCCTCATTACGACCCAGGCGGTAATGGTTTAACGGCGCCGTAAAAGGCGGCGGCGCCGTTAAACCATTACCGCCTGATTACAAGGTCCCTTTGCGGGACCCATACTTAATGGCTGGTGTAGACCAGCCGTTAAAGTGGGTGCCGCAAAGGGACCTTGGCGATAATTACGGCAACCGCTATTAGCGGTGCCGTAATTATCGCCTTCCCCATTCCCATTATGCCCTATGGGGCAAAATGGGAATGGGGAAGGGCAAATGGTGAATGGGGAATTACCGCCCCCGCCAACCTTGTGATGGGGGCGGTAATTCCGCCATCCACCATGGCGGAGACCGGCATGGACCATGGTGCTAATAGCACCATGGTCCAACGCCAGGGTCGTAATGGGGGCCCATGTGTCTGCAGTGGCACCTAAACCTGGCCAGAGCCCCTGCCGAGTGATTGCTCGGCTTCTGAACTATCAAGACATAGACAATATACTTTGGAAGACCTGTGAGCTGGGTGATCTGCAATATTAGAGGTCCAGTGTGTCTTTCCCTACCGGATTTCACCCCTACAGTTCAGAAAGCCTGTTTAAAAATTGGTGACAAGGCAGGCGCTCTGTTGCCAGTCAAGTTTTCCTGCATTAGCTTCTCCTCCAAATGCACGTTTTCATGACTCCATCAATCTTCAGGGAGGCTATGTTTCTTTAGCTTTTTCAGGTGTGTCTTCATTTCCTTTTCAGGTGTGGCAGGTTAATTGACTCTAAGGATTCTGGTACTTGTATTTTTCGCACTTAATTTTTCTTGCAGGTGGCTGGAAACAACTCCCTCCATAGCACAAATCTTCCCCTTGATGGGAGGGGGGCCATGGTTGCATCAGAAAGCCTGTGTATTGGTTGCATCTGTGAAGCGCCAACTTTGCGACAGAGGTCTCCATTACTCAGTTATACCTGTCTATGTTTTGAATGATACATGCGGATAAAATTAACTTCTTTGTGGATCCAGTGGTGGCGATCCAGTTTCTTGACTCGCTAGCCAAGCGGTGATGCTCCAGTGGAGTTGCTCGGGCCTGATCCTCATTGCTGTTTTGGTCCCATTGGGCTTAGCCCTGAACTGCCCGCTTGCTGAGCCACTGAATGGACTTGCTTTCATGTTTGCTAACCTTTTCTTTGTAAAATGGTTTTGAGCTTTTGTGATATGTTTGTTCTCAGGGTGGACATTGTGTTGTGTTCAAGCATGTAACAATTCGGTCCAGTCTAGACTTAAAGTTGTGTTAAGCCAAGGTGCGGCTTCCCCTCCTGGGGGTGCGGGCTATTGGGCGATGCACTTGGCACCTTTCAGTGGTTACCCGCTCTCAATGTTTGGGGTTATGTGTGGGGATAGGAGGGATTCCCCTGCTGGGTTGGGGTGGGCAGTGGGGGTGGGGCTGGGTGGAGTTAGGTGGCAGGGTGGGTTAATGCTGGTGGGATTACCAGGGTCTCGCTGTTGGTTGGGTTTTGGCAGTGGGGAAGAGGGAGAGTTGCCTGATTTTGGTTTTCGTGGAGTTCAATTAAAAATGGTACACGCTGTTCAGTGCTATGTGAGGGGTACACACATTTATTTTCGAGCTGCAGTGTACCTGGGGGAGACACGCATGTGTTGGGTGAATGATGGCTAAGTCACTAATGCAAAATCAATGCCTCTCCCCCCCACAGCTGGGACGTGCAAGGGCTGAATAATTATGCCAAAATGCACAAGGTCTTAGTTTATGGGGAATATCACAGGGCCAAGATTCTATTACTCCAAGAAACGCATTTGATGGGGAAATGCTAAGTCCTGGGGTGACACGCAGTTTTATTCCTCATATTCTCATGACGTCTCAATCATTGTTCATAAGTCACTGGTGTTCAAGCCACTGTATCAGGAAAGTGACCACGAGGGGAGATATGTAATAGTATCGGGGCCCTGACTCAGAGTCTGATCACGTTCGTGTATGGTACGAATATGGATGATCCTGGGTTTTACGAGTTCCTTTGGGTCAAATGCTTAGCATATTTGCACAATACTAATCGTTGCAGGAGATGTTAATACGTTACTTCTTGCGGAATGGGAGACATCCACACCTGGCGCAACGTAGTTGTCCTTGGCTGATAGAGCAATACTGCGGGGGCTGGAGGATTTCAGGCTGTTGGATCTCTGGAGAATACTGCACCCGGATGACAGGGATTTTTCTTTTTATTCATCTGTTTATGACATGTGATCCCGAATAGATTATATAATGGTGGGACCGAGCCTTGTTCAAAGCACCAAAAGTTGCTCTATGCTTCTGAGAGCGTTATCTGACCACTCTCCGATTCTATGGTAGTTCCAGATTGAAAATCTTATGGTTGCTAAACCCTACTGGTGTTTTAAGGGCCAAGCTTTATTGGACGTGGTATACTGTAGTGAAGTGCTAGGAATTATAATGTCCTTTTTTGCCTGTAATATCGGGTCATTTGCTTCAGCTGGGATCCTCTGGGAGATGTTCCAAGGTTTACTTCAGCGGAAGCTGTATCTCTATGGAGAGTGGGGTGCTCAAGGCAATCCGGGGGAGGGTGGCAGGGGTAGAAGCTGAGTTGAAAGGCTTACAGTGTTGGAATGGGGGGCAACCCTCAGGGAACAACCTGGTTGCGATCCAATCGGCCTTGGATCAATTTAGAGTCGAGGCAGATAGAGAAGTGCGGTTCCTCACAAGCCCTCGTCTAGCGCAGAAATATGGTGAAAAAGGGAGGCTGGATAGGTACTTGGCTAGGTTGGTGAAAGAGGTCAAACTAATATCCATGTGAATAGACAAACAGATGGCACATTGGTCTCGGGACCTGAGCTAATTCTTGAAGAGTTTTGATAATTTTATGGCAATTTGTATGCAGCCAGAGGTAATGCAGATCAGGATGTCCTGAAGCTCTTTGTTGAGGAGGCATTGTCAATAGAACTTGATGCACAGTCTAAAGAAATTTTGGGTGCCCCTATCACTGCTACTGATATTCTGAAAGCGATTAAAGATCTCCCAACGGGCAAGGCTCTGGGGTCAGATGGGATCCCTTTGGAGTTCTTTAATGAATACGGCCCCAGTGTCGCTGGCTATTTAATCCAAGTGTGGCAGGAAGCTTTGCAGTTGGGCTCTCTACCTCCTACAATGCGTAAGTGCATGATCTCCTTAATACTAAAACCTGGCAAGGACCCAATGGACTGTACCTCTTATAGGCCGATATCCCTAAAATATTTACCAAATCTTGGCTGATAGGCTGCTTCCCTTTCTCCCTTCTATTGTACATTTCGACTAGGTTGTCTTCATCCCAGGTCGCTCCATGTCCCTCAGTTTACGGAGACTGTTTGTGGTCCTATCCCAGATTGACCCCTCAGTGCAAGCGATTGGAACACTTTTCGACATAGAGAAGGCGTTTGACTCTGTCGCCTGGAACTATTTGTTCATGGCTCTCGGGAAGGCGAAGGTTCCGACATACTACCTACAATGTGTTAAAGTCCTGTATTTGGAGGTAACTGCAAGGATTGGTCCCTTTGGTAGGCATTTGCTGTCCTTCGCGTTGGGGCAGGGGACACGTCAGGGATGTTCACTGTCCCCTCTCCTATTTGTAATCGCCATGGAACCGATCCTATTCCCATTGAATGAGGCTACTCAGTAGCCCTCAGATACTGAGCGATTTCGCTGGGAGCAGACCTCAACCAAGTATTTGGGCATGGTAGTTAGTAGGAGTGGTTCCCATTTGCTAATAGATAATCACAAGGCTTATCTAGAGACACTCCGGAGTAAAATTGATCAATGGTGATCACTTCCAATTTCTCCTATGGGTAAAGTAGCAATAATTAAAATGGTGATCCTCTCTAAATTACTCGTTTTCTTTCTTAGCATCCCAGCATGGCCAGGCTCACAATATTTTAAAGAGCTGAAGATGCTGCTGGCTAAACTGGTGTGGAGCCCGAAAGCACCTAGAATAAATGGGAGACACTCACTAGGTCATGGGAGCAGGGGGGATCTAGGGGGTTAAATGTGCCTGACTTGGAACTATATTTCCTGGATGTAGGTGATTTGGCCTGTGGGATGTATCAACCCATTCATCCAAGCCCTGCAACATCACTGTGCATTGCTGGCAGCAGAAACATCATAATGGCTGCCGGAAAGCATACTGCTCGCTAGAAATCACCAGAAATTGCGCAGTGAAAACCTGAAAAATAGGCCACCATCCACTTTTGACTATCTTAGTGAGCACAGGAGATCACTTCCAAAAACCAACATTGGCTACCTACAAAGTAGCCTGAAACCACTTGGAAATAGCAATATATGATATGATATGATATGGCATTTGTAACGCTGTAATTCTGAGTGCAAAAAGAAACACAGAGCTGTTTGAAAATCCGTTTTCTTGATTGTCAAAAATTGTTAAAATCATGGCTCACAAATCACCTAAAAGATCCAACCTCTTTGTTGGGTGTTCCACATCATTTACTGCAAGAATCCACATCAATACAATGTCAGCAAGAATCATATGTTCTCAGAACAAAATCCTATTTTAAAGATATTTGATGGAAAGACAGCTGTCAAAAATGGGTGTAATACCGTTGCTCACCTCTACCAGAAAGCCAGCGTTTTAAAACCATTTGTGTTAAGTTGAACAATTGAACCCAAACTATGCCAAAAGAAGATAATTCCATCAAAATACCATATAGAGTGCCACACAGTGATCTCATGTTGAAAAAGACTTGATTTAAAGATATGTTGCTTATTTTAAGTTTATAAATGTTATTGTTTTCACAAGGAACTATGTTACAATTGATCAGAAAGTAACCTGATGCAGTTAAAACACCAAAAGGCTTGCTTCCCCTGAGAACCCTTCACACCTTTTCCCTGGACAAAGGAAGCTTCCCCTACCCTTGGCCAAGAGATTGACAGGCTGGTGTGAACAGGAACTAGCAGAGGCACCCTGGCCTGTTGCTCTCAGTCAAGACAATGGATTCTTTGGGATGAATAGGAATATGCTAAATTCGGGTGTAACTGTCAACAAAGTGTTGGCAGGAAACAAGACATGTGACCCTCTGAGTCAGCCCAGCTCTAGGAGGCGGACCAGACTGAGATGTGAATTGAATTGAAAGCATATTTATGTTTTATAAAAATGCGTATAACAAATTTTACCAAGCTGACAAAAATTGGAAACTTTTAGGTTCTTAAAATGAAAAATTCATCCACGATTTAAGACTAAGCTGGACGCCGTGTGATGTTCTGAGACCAAACCCCGGAATTTATTCATATTGAAGCTGCTGGGTTGTTGCTATGAACATAAGAAATTACAGTAATATGCCCAGAGAGGATATGAATTCATGCCTAAAAATGGGTGCAGAAATAATATTGGGAAACCCACCAAAAGCGCAAAAGTGGTCATTTCTGAACCAAAGCTCCTAGGAAGATCAGAATTGGACAGAGATGTACCTTAGAAAATCTGTCATGCAATGTAGGTAGCATTAACAAGTTGTGTATAGTGTAAATATGTGTTTTACGGAAAATCAGATATGCTGTACAGACACAAATGGGAGCGTTTTCACCTAAGCCATAAACATGACACCGGGTGACACGCTGATCCTTTCTCCAGTAAGGGGACAGGAAATCCTTTGACCAATCCAATCCTTAGAGGGTTGGGCATAGAGAATCAGCCTCCCCACCCACTTTGAAAACACATAAATAAGGACTGCTAGGACACACACTCTTTTCCACTACTCAACTATTCTTGGCGAAGCACTCTGCAGGAAGACTTCAGACTCCAGATAGATCCAGAGACCAGACTCTAGAACCAAGCTCTAGAACTTTGAAGCAGAGAGGCCTAATTCACCAGCTGAACCCTTCTCAGCAGGCCTGCAGAATCTAGCAACCTGATTCTAACCCCTAAACTCCCCAGCGGCTCTCAAAATCCAACAGCCTGGCTGAGCTGTTTTCTGTTCTAGCCATGAACCCTGTGCTAGAACCAAGGTCCAGACCCAGAAAGCAGAGCTGTATCCAAAACCCGTCAGATCCAGTCCAAGAGGCCACCCAGACTGCCGTGCAGTGCTGAGAGCAGAACCCAGAGGGCCTGAGACCTGTCCGGTGGCGAGTGAAGTCCAAACCCTTGACCAGATCTTTGATGAGGCCCATTCCATTCCAAAGCCTAGGAGTGAGTATTTAGTCTAGAACTGTCCATATTCATCTCTTAGTTTAAAGTAATCGTATTCCATTTAACCCATCCAGAACTGCATTATAGAACCTTTTGTCCATCCTGAATTCTTCTGCACATAAGTCTGTGATAATTGTAGCAATAATCATCTTTGTGCTGATATTGCTGAAGAGGGACAAGTGTTTTGACGGACAGAGATCAGAGCGGTGGTGCCGCTGTTCTGGTGGCTGCCCGTTGAGTGTCTTGCTTCTTCATAGCTCCTTAGTTTAAGTCCATATTGGTTCCGAATCTTTAAAGCGCATCTGTCATTTCTGAAATCTTGATTCTATTTCTGAAAAATCTACCTTCACAAAAACATCTGTAACTTTTGAACCAAAATTTAACTGTCATTTTGAAGCTAAGATCCTAAGCTTTCCAAGGAACCTAAAACGACATTCCAATTCATTATAGTTTTTCCGTAATTGCGTTTCACGCATGCAGAAGAATTGCCGCGAATTGCCATTTTGCCCTTCAACACATGCCAAAATAGCTGTTTCTTGTTTGCAACTGCTGAGATCCGTTTTCAATCTGATAATCCTTCATGAATCATTGCTAGTGTTGCCTGAACCAATTCAAAGTACTCTCACTAATCCTGAATCTCCTTTAGTGAATTAAAATCATTTTAGCATATCTTCCCATTCATTGCTATCCCATTCAAAAGTATTTTTGCCTGTTTTAAAATCATACCTGTTTTCTCTAAGCTTGCTGGGGGGAACTGGATTGAACTGCATTGTCGATTAATATTCCCGAAACCTGTGTGCCCTCATTTCCATCTCTTCATATTGCATATTGGGGGAAGTGAGTAGTCACAGGGGAAAAAGTGATTATATTGTCTTTTGATTGAAACCATATCTAGTTTATTTCTGTGCTGCATTATTTCCCGTCTTGCATTTCCTTGAATCATAACATTATTCTCTGCTACCTTATTCTCCTATTCCTGCTCCTTAATGATTAATTGATTAAAGAGATTGTTGAGATTTTAATATTACCCATTGCTGATCATTGTCATATTCATAAGTGTGCTATTCAGAGATTATTTTATTCATAAAAGCGTGACATATATATTGTTCAATTCTTCAAATAAACCTTTTAATTTGCAAAACAAACCTACTTCTTGGCTCGGTGAGGTCGGGGAGATCCAAAGAGAGGGGCGTTATATAAGGGTTCATCATCCAGATTTAAAGAACTTTGACATAAAAATATATAAATAAGGATAATAGATCTACCACTTGTGCAGCTTAATACAGTGGGCTAACTAATAGGATACATAAATCCTGTTGGGCTACCATGCTGTGTTACGCTGTAAAAGCATCCCTCAAAAAGGGAACACTCTCAGGAAACGGTCTGTTTTGCAAAATGAAATAATAAACTTCTGTAAGTCAGGAAGGAAATCAATTTCCAGAATGGCGACATTGGTAGACATCAAGATAGCTAAAGAACACCTTTTACATAAGCTATTTGTGAGAGGTGAGTGGATTTAGCAGGACCAGAATGCATGGTTGCAGGCGATCACACAACAGGTCACTGCAACTGGGTTAGATATCTGGAGAGATCAGGGTCCCTTACATGTGGCCCTGAGTGAACTATATATGACCCTAAGGCCAAGGATGAGCACAATAAGATTGCCAGGGTAGCGGCATATTTATATTTATCTATGGGAGCCATACAGGACAAATGTGCTTAAGGCCAAGATCTGGCAAGTAGGCAACTGATGGCATTAGAGAAGGCCCAATCTGATCCGGACTATTCTGAGCACAGGCTGCAGAGGAGCCAGGAGTCAGAAAACGAAAGTAGGCAGTCTCTAGTTAAAATCAAAGAGGATATGGGTATCCTGCAACAGGAAAGGGCAGACCAGGATACCAGAATTCTGGCCTTGCAGAAGGAGTATCAAGATTTGGACTCCCTACTGCAGAGCCAGAAAAAGCTGGAGCAACAACTGGATTTCAATAGGTATGCGCAAAGCAGGTAGTCACGCTGCAAAGCCACCTAGACAGAGAGAAGGCAGAGTGCAACAAATTATTTCTGAAAGACCTGGACACCCAGGCAGAATTTGAGGAAGAGCGCCAGAAAGCTGGCGCCCTTCAAAGTCAGAGGGACGACCTGGTGGCGCAGAGGCAGGCTCTTGCTCAGGAAAGGGATACCTTAGATCAGTAAGTCTGTCACTTAAAAGGGAAGCTGGAAGAAAATCACCTGGTCCTCCAGGGACTGGGTGACCTCCAAAAAGATCATCAAAACTTGTTAGAGCACACCAGGAGGGTGGAAGATGCTCTGGCAAGAAAGGAACAGGCCAGTAGGGACGGGACTCAGGAGGTAACCCTCCTACAGCAAAGACTGGCCCAGTACTCCAGGACAAGCCAGGAGGCAAAGAGAGAAAATGAGGCTCTCTGTCAGCACAATGATAGGCTCCAGCAACAGGTAGCCATGCAGGAGAGACTGATAGAGTCTAGTAAGGCCTTGGTTGAGGAACTGAAAGCACAGGCTCTTGCATGGCAACAGGGAGCAGGGGCTGATAGAGATTAGGTTCGCTGGGAAAGGGAAACACCTGAGCATAACCTCAGGAGCCCTAATACTAGAAGCCTCCATCTCTCCAGACCCTGGACTCTGCCACCCCTATGTCCCCTGGCGCACATGAGCCCAGGGCCAGGGGGGTGGAAGATTACTTTCCAGTCAGAAATATGGACTCATGGACCAGTACCTCCCAGGCATGGACAGGTGGGCATCTGGATATGGGCACCCAAGTACTGTGAAGTTTAGTGGGGAACCCCAGGAGAGTAGGCCCACTAAGGGCATCCTGAAAACCTCTGCCCAGTTAGGTCAGTGGGGGTGTACCCATCAAATCCTGGGAGCGAGGAATCAGAAGACTCCTCTGAGCGTCCCAGGACACAGGAGACTAGGTCCCCACATTCTGCCAGCCATTCCCAGGCTCGCAGAATCTGGGAAAACCTGGAAGATCAGTCGGGCACCTCTGGGAGCAGTGCCTCTGAGTCAGAGGATGAATGGACCAGGGTTACCCGAACCAAGAAGGCCAATAAGGCCAAAAGGGCCTTGCTTAAGGACCCCTTAAAACAGATTAAGGCAATAAGGAGTGTCATCACGCCTTATCACAAGAACGCTAAGTATTCTGTGTGGGAACACTTAGAGCTCTTTGAGCAAATGATGGAGACTTTCCATTTGAAAGACAGCAGTAGCTGCATTCAGTATGTCAAATGGATATTCTCCCCAGAATACTCCAGTATGGATAGCAAAGAATTTGTTAACACTTTTTTCCATGCCTTACCCAAATACATCATGACCCAGCTAGTGAGAGATTTCCATGAGAAAAGGTCACTAGACTGGGTCATTGAACAGGCCACCCGAATCTATGAGGTGCAGAAGCCCATAGAAAATAAAAATAATGCTCAGAAAAGCCCCCAAACTGACCAGCACCCCTGCTGCTGCCAAGGTGGCAGAGGTAAAGGTTGCCCCCATTTTAGATTTGGAGATGGGGGGGCCTAAAAACTTGCCTGCACAGAATAATTCCAAGCCCAGAAGGCCCTCGGGCCAGTCACAGGCAGGGAGTCAAGGAGGTAGTCCCACAAATGGGGTCCCTCACTCCCCTGACTATGTAAGTCCCCGCAACAAGGGAAACAAACCCATCCTGGGTTATGTGTGGACTCCTCCAGCCCAAGAAGGGGGGGTCCAACCAAGCACCTAACCCAGGGAACTTCTCTCCTAACTTCCCCCAGGAGGGCAGAAATTCACCAAAATCTTGGCCAGAACTTTTTCCCCAAGTATCCACAAAATTTCCAACCCCAAAGTCATCCATCCTTCTTTCCCCACTTTCATGAGCCCAGACCACCTAATCCGGGAGAGGTTAGGCCAATGGGTACCCAAATCTTCCCAACCCGGGGTATTACCCGAGAAGGGATAGCTACCCTTCCCAGGATCAGCCCAGGGGAGAACACAGAACCCCGTATCAGCCTGAGCGGGTTTCACAGCTTGAGCGCCAGGTCCAAAATATGGCACACGATCTGGGTTGCATGCTGAGGGCTCAGCAGAACCCTCAGATGAGCATGCCGGCACAAAATGCCCCAAACTCTGGACCTGGTGCTCCAGAACAATGACGGGGGCAGCACCCCGATATCTCACCGGTTCCCAGGGAGGAGGCACAAGGGTAGAGGGGGTGTAAAGCCTTGGAGGAAGCTTCCTTCCCCACTTGTAAACAGCCCCTGGAAACCCAGGAACCGGAGAGAAAAAAAATCTCCTGCCCCTGAAAGCCTGCCACCCAAGGAGCAGAGGAGGGGTAGGAGAAACAAAGGACCCAAACAGACCCATTTTGAAGAGGAGGTACAGACCTTCCAATTTGAAGGAGAGGGATCCTCGGAGGATCCTGGGAAACTGATCTTCTCCTTCAGAGATGGGGAAGTCCTCCCAAAGAAAAATGGGTCCCTAGGGATTCAAATCCAGACTGGGTGGATGTGGGGACTGAGCTAGCGCCGCCCATCATCCCATCCCAGAACCAACAGCAACAAAATCCCCTGGTTCAAACCCATCCTGGTGACTACCTCCAAAAAGGGGGTGGGGCGGCCCAGAACCCGAACCAGGGGAACCTAAAACTCCTCCTATCTCCAGTTGGAAACTTTTTCTTTCAGATTCCCAAGACTCCCCACAGAATTCTGCCCAAATCTCTTCTCTTTCTATGTCCAAAACTAGAAAATCAACCCACCAGTTCTCCAAAAATGTACATTATCTGTGCCCCCTTGAGGAGAAGGAGGGAAGATACTATGCCCCGGTTCAAGTACAGGGGCAGGGTAAAATTTTGGCACTGGTGGACACTGGATCCCAAGCTACCCTTCTGTCCAAAAAGGCCTTTGATTAACTAAATTCAGGAAGGGGGGAGAATTACCAAATTCCTCCCACCTCTCTTCCTGGACAACTTCAGAACTTTGACGGGAAGTAAATTCCCGTCGAGGGGACTGCGGATCTGGACATTAAAATTGGGCGACACAAGGTGAAACACCCGGTCATAGTAGTGACTCCAGAGGGCACCCCTTGTTTACTAGGGAATGACCTCCTGAGAAGGTTGTCACTGTGAAAGAAGACCGGTGGGGGGTGTCTGTACTTCTGCTCTCTATATGGTAGAAGAGAGGCACAGAGGACCCCAGCCAAGATTCTCTATTACGGTAGCAATGGGCGAGCAATCAAGGCCTAGCTTCTCAGGAGGTGATGCAGGCTGGTTCTTAAGTACAGTGTAGTCCCCAAGCCCCCACAAAGGAATGTCCACACACTGTATTGGTTAGAACACAGTCCTTATATAATCAATATTCAAGGTTATGTACATTTATCATGATAACTCACTTTGTACTCAGGAAAATCAACAATGGCAAATATCTACAATTCTAAAGTGGTACCACCCTTTGTATTAGATCTCATTAAAGTGCATGAACAATACTGTAACAATGTCACACAGATCAATAGAGTGAAACCAGCAATAGAGAGAGGAGAGAAAATAAGATGGTTGAGCAATAGGCAGAATACTGGCCCCTATCACTAGACACAGTTCTGTGTGGAGATCCCCCCACCTGGGCAACCTGTAAAATAAAGGTATAGCACAAGCCCAGTCCATATATTGTTCTGCAAGTCTTATTCCCTCCTATAATGTTTTTACCCCCCCAATGTACCTGGTGGAGTCGAGTTCTTTGAAGAGGCGTCGACAGATCCTTCTTGAGCGCCCCCCTTTCAAGCGGGAGTCACGGATCGTCGAGAAGCGTCGAGAAACGTCGAGGAACTCGGCGTTCGGCGGCGGGGAATCGACGGCCCTTCTTGAATGCCTTCCCTTTCAAGCGGGAGACACGGGGCGTCGAACGTCCGTTGACAAACAGGGTAGAACGGTGTCGGTGAGGCGGCAGCTTCGTCCGAGCGGTGCTCATCGGCGTCGGAGCGTCGGCGTCCTGCAAGGCAGAGGCGTGCGGGGCACCTCGGTGACAATAGTTCTGGACCGCAAAGATTGTGGAGACGGAGGCCCAGCAAGGGCGTCGAGTCGTTCGAGTCTTTGTGGTCTTCGGGTGGCGGGAAACCCACCAGCAGGTTTCTCCTCGGCGCGTTGGTCGTCCTCGACTTTCTCCGGCCGGATAAAGCGGTCGACGGTGCGGACGAGGTAGTCCTTCGATTCGAATGTTCTTAGGCAAGGAGCGGACTGCTCCGGTCGTCGGCGGCACGGCGGCAAGTGGTTCCCACGGCTGGGCAACACAACTTCGACGGGCCTCCAGCGGTTACACAAACCTGCGAACCCTGGTCGACGGCGATGGACTTCGACGGCGTCGATGTCCGGGTGCTTCACTTCGATCTCCTCGGCGGTCCCGTCTCGGGTCGACAGCCTTTCGAGGGTCTGTCTTCCAGGGCGCTTCGGCGAAGATGGAGCGGTGCTCGATGGTCCCTCGGAGCACGGGAAGAGGGCGCCTTACCAGGTCCTCTCTCGGGTCAGTCTTCGACGATTTCGGCAGCCTTCGGATCGGTCGAAACAAATGCCACAGCAAGTCTTCTTCTTCCAGCTGGACGTCGAGGATCAGCAGATCCAGTTACTCTTAGAGTGGAGACTCAGCTCCAGAACGCTTCTGAACGTTCCTGAACCTTCCTGAACCCCTGGCTGCTTCTGAACCCCAGACAGTGGTGAGAGGTCCCCAGATATACTATTCTGCCTCTCATCCACACTGCTGGCACACACTCAGCAGCCAATCATACAGAAGGGCATTCATGCAGTCAGTCAGCCAATCAGGCACACAGTGCATTCAGGCCACACTCCTCCCTTTCAGACACTCACAACAAGTAATGTGGATTGGGACAAGTACCCAGCCATTCAACACTACACACTGCATTCAGGCCAGTTTCGGGCAGGGCTGTCTCAGTCTTTGTCTCTCATGCCAGAAACCAGACAACCACCACAAGGAGTGTATATTGGTCACACACTCCATTCACCCAGGTCCCACCCACAGGAGGTACCCACAACATACAGTCACTGGGAAGGCTCCAGTCAGTCTAGCTGGGCCTTCACAACAACACCATATATGGAACTTCCACCCAACAGCCAGTCAGGGGGAAGGGACAGAGTCAGGGCTTCCCAGGACTTTGGGAAAACAAGATAACAGGCAATAGAAAGCAAGAGGCCACAGGGGCCATCTTGTTTTCTATCAGGACTCAACTGATCCCAATGGCAGGGCCTGGGTATCCCAAAATGGAGGACACCCAGAGCACCTGTCAAATTCAGCATGGAGCTGCCACCAGCCCATACCCTGCTCTGTGGGCCACCCACAGGTGCCCAAAAACATACACTAGGGGCACAGGGTTGTACCCCTACCCATGGGTGCCATAAGGGTATCCCAGGGGTCTGTTCACCAAACCAAAAGAGAGAGCTGCACTGTCAGGAGTCCCACATGGACTCCTGGGCAGAAAACATGACAGAACACACGATAAAAAGCAGTAAAGGACAAGGATTCAGAGGCCCTGTCCCTCTGATGCATTTCCAGCATCACAGTCACCCCTAATAGACTGTGTAAACAAGGTCCTCTGGACCCAGACTAGCCGACCCATAAAATTGAAACAGAGTGTCAACCATGTTAGTTTAAACGGCACATGCCACATGGTTGAACACAAATTTGACCAAGTAGAATTTCACTTCCAGAACAACCAAATTCCAGACTTGACAGTAATAGAAGTAGGACATTAGACTGGTGATGGGGGGTCCTCTCTATCTCTGAAAATCAACCTTCCTTCCAGTTTAAGGTGGTATTCCACACTGGAAGGAAACACTCTGAAATTCTTTACCAATCCACAATCAGACATCCCCACTCCAATAGTCCAGAAAGAGGTTTAATCAGCTCAGAGCCTGGCTGAAATTCAGCAAAATGGAGAGCAGTTGTTCATCCCTGTTCAGTTAAATGACGGGAAGGACTCTGTTCTCGCCCGAGCGTGTGTGAACAACGGTAAGAGCTTCATCAGCGAAGCCATGTTCCGCCAATTCCCAAAAGATCCAGCTATTCCCACCTTTAAAGTGATAGACAAATGGGAAATGGATCTGGAAACACTCAATTCCAAATATCTCCTGCCAAGCAGGTGTATGCTCAAAATCTCCGTTGGTAACAAGAGCATAGTCCATAATTGTTGGGTTGTAAGAGACGACACTGCCGCCTTTTACTTAGGCAGTGATATTCTCAATCGCTTTGCCATTAGTTTGGACCTAATAAACTTCAAAGCTTGGTTCCGATTAGCGGATAATCCCATGGGCTTTGATGATCCAGAGAAAGCATTTAGGTCAGCTAAATTGCTACCTTATGCAGTTGAAATTCAGATTGGAGAGGAAATCACCATCCCAGAAAGGACCCGACAATTCTCCCTGGAAGTGAAAGTTAAAAGAGGACAGAAATTGAAAAACCCTTATGCTTATATTCATCTGAATGCTTCTCTCCAACAGCAAGTGTTGGAGGTAAACCCAACACCACTAGTCAATATAGAACATGACTGTCATGATCACTGCTTCCAAGGAGCCAGGACCAGCCCAACGTCCTTGGAAGCAGGCCCCTAACCCTAATCCTAGGCACCAGCCGGTCCCCACTGGGACCTTTTGGACCTTGTCCTGGCGCCGGTGGCAGCAGGCTCATCAAAACCATCGGTCCCGGCACTGGAAGCGCCGGGCTCATAATATGTGTGCAGATGCTTGGGTGGACTTACCTGCAGCAGACCATGCTGCTTACTTACCAGCCACTTAGAAGTCCTCTGTGAACAGGAACTACTTTCTTACCTGGGTGGGGCAAGCTCCACTCCCTGGATACAGCACTGGAAATCTTCTGGAACTGGAACTCTTTTCTTACCTAGGCGGGGCCGTGGAGGAAGACGCCTCAGCACTCCAAGGCTATTTAAACCACACCCGATAGATGAAACGTGCTTCGCGTTATTCTGCATCTGCAGCAGAACGCTCACCGAGACTGTTCCAGCCTTTCTTCTTTCGATCCTGAACCTGCAAGAATCATACTTACCATTCCTGTATCCAGTCAACAGCAGCACCTGCAAAGACAAGAAACAGCAGGTTAGCAAGGCAGCCTTTACTCGCAGTGCTTACTCACCTGATCCATCGGCTGCGGCCATTTCCTCACGCTGCACCTCCGCCTGTGAAGACAAAAGCATTGTAATTACTTACCGGCACTCCGCGAATTCCGGATTTCTTCACGCTGCATCGCCGCCTGTGAAGACAAAAGCATTGTTATTACTTACGGGCATTCCGCGGACTCCGGCGCTGCAACCCAACTTCTGAAAGACAAAAGAAGAGACATTAGACAGGTATTTACTTACGCCCATTGCGCTCGTCGCAATAGAACGCCTGCAAATACTCCGGCGTCTCTTCAGCACGAACTAAGCTGCAAGGGAAAAGACAGTTAGAGCGCTTGCATTTACTTACGCATTTCCAGGCGCTTCACTCCATCTTCCATCTCAAGAGTCCTGCAAGACAAAAGGGAAAAGCATTATACGGAGTCCTGTTCAATATTAACGTGCCACGCACCTAAAGACTATAAAGACTAAAAAGGTGTCTGGAAACTCACATCTCGTGCAGTTAACGACGGTAACGATCCTCTGAGTCCAAGAGGCCTATGTTTCACCAGTGAAGGAACTGGCAACGGCACCCTGCACCAGACGCAGATGGAGAGTCCAGCATTCACCTATCTAAGGTGAGCACGTTGACCTGGGGGCTCTACGGAGAAGCTAGGGAGAGAGAGAGAGAGGGACATTAAACAACCCAGACCATTAACCCCCATATTCTTTCACCAGCAGAAACCTCACCCTACGAGTTCGACACACAGTGCGAAGAGGTTCGACCCCAGAAGCCAATCGAGTCCTGCACATCACTTTTCGAATCACAGACACCTTCCTGCCAAGACCAGCGCCTCCGTGGGAATCAGGTGAGCGTTACAGAACGCGAAGCCCACCGCAAAACTCCTACCCAGGCGCAATGGAAACCTCAGACACTGATCACTTAGCCCAGTTGCTCGGGGAATTAAGAGCAGAAGTACATGCAGCTCGTCAGGAAACAAACTCTCTAAGAAGAGAACTGATCATTTCCAAGGAGCGAACAGAGGACCTCGCTAGGCAATTGCTACAAATGCAGGCAGGACAGACACCTCTGCCCGCTCCAGGAGGAAGTTATCCTTCTGCATCATCTTTAAATCCAGTGCAAATCCATCTACCCGGTAATGTGCCCTTGGCTCCGCCCGAACGCTTTTCTGGTGACCCAAAGAAATTTGCAGTGTTCATCAACCAGTGCCGCTTACACTTCTTATGTCGACCAGCTGCATTCCCAACAGACCAGACCAAGGTGGCTTTCGTGCTTTCTTATCTCAGTGGCAGCGCCGCAGATTGGTCGATCCCTTTAGTCACCCAGGATGATCCGGTTTTACATGATTTCCAGGCCTTCCAGTCCAGCATGGAGAAACTGTTCGCAAGACATGCACAACGGCAGGCCTTGGACAATAAACTTCTTTCATTACGACAGGGTAATCAAGACCTCTTGACTTATATAGCCTCATTCAACAGACTCATAGTGGAAACTCAATGGCCCGAGGATAAGAGAATAACGCTTTTCTACAGAGGCCTGCGTGGAGAGCTCAAGGATGTGTTAGCTCAAGTTGTGAACCCTCCACAAGAATGTTCAGACTATATTGACTTAGTTGTCCAATTGGACCACAGATTACAGAACAGGAAGGCTGATCATTCTAAATTTGATACCCGAGTGTTTTCTAAACCACAGACCTCTACTAAGGGAGCTGACACTGTGGAACCCATGCAAATAGGGGGCATGAAAGGTCCTTTAACCCAAAAGGAACGGGAAAGAAGAAGACAGCTGCAATTATGCCTCTATTGCGGGAACTCGATTGCGGGAACCCTTGTTTACTAGGGAATGACCTCCTGAGAAGGTTGTCACTGTGAAAGAAGACCGGTGGGGGGTGTCTGTACTTCTGCTCTCTATATGGTAGAAGAGAGGCACAGAGGACCCCAGCCAAGATTCTCTATTACGGTAGCAATGGACGAGCAATCAAGGCCTAGCTTCTCAGGAGGTGATGCAGGCTGGTTCTTAATTCGAGACTGTCCAGTGAAACCAGCTAAGAAGGCTGTAGGAGCCGCAGATACCTGTACCACAAGTTCTGAGCAGGGAAACGACCTAGCCCTGCAAGTGTAGAGGTCCTCTTGCCGAGCGTTAAAATCTGTCCCGTGACCTCGCATTTCGTGGTGCCCATGGTCCTCATTAGTCCTGAACGTCCGGATCGTTTGCATGCAATTGAAGCTTACATCGACAGCGGAGCAATCGGTAATTATGTGGACCGTGAAATGGTATCAAGGATGAATCTACCCCTTGTCCCTAAGGCAGTAAAAGACGTAATTACTACAGTGGATGGTACGGAGATAGCCTCCGGACGAGTAACGCACGCCACCCAAGAAGTGACGCTAGTGATCCAAGATGGACACCGGGAGAAAATCGTGTTCGATGTGATCAAGGCCCCTCAGTTCCAGATCATTCTGGGAATCCCTTGGTTAGAGAAGCACAATCCTCAGATCGACTGGCGAGCAAAGACGGTTCAGTTTCCAGAATGTTTTACCACTTGTTATCCTCGGCCTGATGTTTCACTGGCGGCAATCTCTTCTGAGGTTCCCAAATGACCTCCCGAATACCAGGAATTTCAAGATGTCTTTCGGAAGGATCAAGCTAACACCCTGCCTCCTCATAGGTCTTACGACTGTCAAATAGATCTGATACCCGGAACAACTCCTCCTTGCAGTAGGATTTATGCCCTCACCGAGCCAGAGAATCTTCACCTCAGACAATATCTGGACCAATACCTAGCTAACGGGTTTATCCGTCCTACTAAATCTCCAGCTTCATCGTCTTTGTTCTTCGTTCCGAAAAAGGAAGGAGACCTTAGGACTTGTATAGATTACCGGGCCCTGAATCAAATCACCGTTAAAAACAGATACCCGTTACCTTTGATCCCTGAACTCCTGGACCAAGTCAAAAACGCATGTATATATACAAAGTTGGATCTCAGAGGAGCCTACCACTTGGTACGAATAAAAGAGGGCGATGAATGGAAGACGGCCTTCCGCACAAAGTATGGGCTATTCGAATATCAAGTGATGCCCTTTGGACTTTGTAACGCTCCTGCCGCTTTCCAGTATTTTATGAACGATGTCCTTAGAGAACTCATAGATGTGTGTGTTGTTGTCTACATTGATGACATCCTTGTCTATTCATCATCTGAAGAGGAACATCAGAGACACGTTAAAAAGGTTCTCGAGAGATTGCGTCAACATAACCTTTTTGCTAAGCTTGAAAAATGCGTTTTCAACGTAACTGAAGTTGAGTTCCTGGGATTCATATTGTCACCTAACGGAGTCCATATGGATTCAAAGAAAGTCGATGCAATCATCAAGTGGCCATCACCAACCTCTGTAAAAGGAGTTCAAAGCATGTTAGGCTTCGCTAACTTTTACCGCAGATTCATTCCTGAATTCTCTCGGATAGTCCAGCCCATCACCGCTCTGTTAAAGAAGAACAAATGTTTTGAGTGGTCTACTGAAGCAGAACAAGCTTTTCAGGACTTAAAAGCTAAATTCTTTTCTGCACCTGTTCTAACACATCCTCGCCCAGAACTCCCCTACATCGTGGAAACGGATGCTTATAGTCTTGCTATGGGGGCAGTTTTATCACAAAGAGATCCAGTCACACACCAATTACATCCTGTAGCCTTTTGGTCCCGCAAATTCTCGGCTCCCGAGATCAACTATTCAATTACAGACAAGGAACTTTTAGCTATCAGATCGGCCTTTAAAGCCTGGCGACATTATCTTTTGGGAGCCAGACACACAGTCACCGTAATGACTGATCACCGCAATTTACAATATCTGAAGACGGCCAAAGCTCAGTCTTCCAGACAGCTTCGCTGGGCTCTGTTTCTGGCTGAGTTTGACTTTATAATTACTTATCGACCAGGCAGTAAAAACGGAACAGCAGATGCCCTCTCTCGGATGGGAGTAGATGAACATTTGACCAATCCAGAACCAATACCCATAATCCCAGAACAAAGGATTTTGGGTTTGGTCAGCGCTCAATCCTTTGAAGACATCAAGACTACAGTCAAATCACTCCTAACTCCGGCCGATTTGCAGGACTGGCAATTAAAGGGAAAAGAATTCTCAGTGGATCAAGACCTACCATATTTCCGAGGACGATTGTACTTGCCCTGTGAGAAAATACAAAAACAAGTAATCTCCTGTTATCACGACTCTCTAATGGAGGGTCACCCTGGCATTACCAAAACCATGGAAAAGATCAAAAGACATTTCTGGTGGCCATCATGGAAGAAAGATATTAGAGACTTTGTAATCTCCTGCGGTGTGTGTGCCCAGAATAAAAGTCAGAAGGAGAAAGCAGCCGGCCTATTACACCCTCTGGATATTCCTCCCTGTCCATGGCATACCCTGTCCATGGATTTCATCACGGACTTACCTCCATGCTCAGGGTATAATACCATTTTAGTAGTCGTGGATCTATTCTCCAAGATGGCTCACTTCATTCCCCTGAAGGGCCTACCTTCGGCTTCAGTATTGGCCCGAGAATTCTTAGAAAACATCGTTCGGTTACACGGTTTTCCCTCGGTTTTAGTCTCCGATAGGGGAAGTCAATTCATCTCCCACTTTTGACGAAGTTGCTGTCGTCTAGCCCAAATTGATGTAAGAGTTTCAACCAGTCACCATCCCCAAACTGACGGACAAACCGAGAGGACAAATCAGACTCTAGAGCAATATCTATGTTGCATGCTCCAACAAACTGAAAACCCTTGGAAGGATATTCTTTGGATCGCTGAATACGCTTACAACAATTCGACTCATTCTGGAACCGGGAAGACTCCCTTTTTCCTATTATACGGACACCATCCTAGAACCTCTAACCTGGTTCCTCCCCAAGAATTCGAAACACCTGCTGTGGATCACTTACACTCGGAGATCACCCGTGCTTTTAAGGAAGCCACTGCCCATCTGCAAAGAGCTAAATCTCAAATCAAAAAAGGAGCAGATCGACACCGTAAAGAGGCCCCTCACTACGCAGTAGGAGATCAGGTCTGGTTATCCACTAAGCACCTGCCTCTAAAAGGACCCCGCACCTTCAACCCGAGATACCTTGGACCCTATCTCATCTCTACCATAGTTAATCCGGTGGCTGTCAAATTGGAATTACCTGCGCATATGAAAATACATCCAGTATTCCATGTCTCCTTATTAAAACCAGTACAACCAGAAACCCGATTGACTGAACTCCCAGAACCTGTTTTGGTAGATGGAGAACTCGAATTCGAAGTAAAGAACATCCTAGACTCCAAAATCTCCAAATCTAAGTTATATTATCTGGTTGATTGGAAAGGATACGGCCCCCAGGAAAGGTCTTGGGAACCCTCAGAATATGTCCACGCACCTCGTCTGGTCAAGAAATTCCATCTGAATCACCCCGACAAGCCAAAACCCCCGGAGAAGACACGCTTAGGAGGGGCTTGAGGGGGGGTGCTGTCATGATCACTGCTTCCAAGGAGCCAGGACCAGCCCAACGTCCTTGGAAGCAGGCCCCTAACCCTAATCCTAGGCACCAGCCGGTCCCCACTGGGACCTTTTGGACCTTGTCCTGGCGCCGGTGGCACCAGGCTCATCAAAACCATCGGTCCCGGCACTGGAAGCGCCGGGCTCATAATATGTGTGCAGATGCTTGGGTGGACTTACCTGCAGTAGACCATGCTGCTTACTTACCAGCCACTTAGAAGTCCTCTGTGAACAGGAATTACTTTCTTACCTGGGTGGGGCAAGCTCCACTCCCTGGATACAGCACTGGAAATCTTCTGGAACTGGAACTCTTTTCTTACCTAGGTGGGGCCGTGGAGGAAGACGCCTCATCACTCCAAAGCTATTTAAACCACACCCGATAGATGAAACGTGCTTCGCGTTATTCTGCATCTGCAGCAGAACGCTCACCGAGTCTGTTACAGCCTTTCTTCTTTCGATCCTGAACCTGCAAGAATCATACTTACCATTCCTGTATCCAGTCAACAGCAGCACCTGCAAAGACAAGAAACAGCAGGTTAGCAAGGCAGCCTTTACTTGCAGTGCTTACTCACCTGATCCATCGGCTGCGGCCATTTCCTCACGCTGCACCTCCGCCTGTGAAGACAAAAGCATTGTAATTACTTACTGGCACTCCGCGAATTCCGGATTTCTTCACGCTGCATCGCCGCCTGTGAAGACAAAAGCATTGTTATTACTTATGGGCATTCCCCGGACTCCGGCGCTGCAACCCAACTTCTGAAAGACAAAAGAAGAGATATTAGACAGGTATTTACTTACGCCCATCGCGCTCGTCGCAATAGAACGCCTGCAAATACTCTGGCGTCTCTTCAGCACGAACTAAGCTGCAAGGGAAAAGACAGTTAGAGTGCTTGCATTTACTTACGCATTTCCATGCGCTTCACTCCATCTTCCATCTCAAGAGTCCTGCAAGACAAAAGGGAAAAGCATTATACGGAGTCCTGTTCAATATTAACGTGCCACGCACCTAAAGACTATAAAGACTAAAAAGGTGTCTGGAAACTCACCGCTCGTGCAGTTAACGACGGTAACGATCCTCTGAGTCCAAGAGGCCTATGTTTCACCAGTGAAGGAACTGGCAACGGCACCCTGCACCAGACGCAGATGGAGAGTCCAGCATTCACCTATCTAAGGTGAGCACGTTGACCTGGGGGCTCTACGGAGAAGCTAGGGAGAGAGAGAGAGGGACATTAAACAACCCAGACCATTAACCCCCATATTCTTTCACCTGCAGAAACCTCACCCTACGAGTTCGACACACAGTGCGAAGAGGTTCGACCCCAGAAGCCAATCGAGTCCTGCACATCACTTTTCGAGTCACAGACACCTTCCTGCCAAGACCAGCGCCTCCGTGGGAATCAGGTGAGCGTTACAGAATGCGAATCCCACCGCAAAACTCCTACCCAGGCGCAATGGAAACCTCAGACACTGATCACTTAGCCCAGTTGCTCGGGGAATTAAGAGCAGAAGTACATGCAGCTCGTCAGGAAACAAACTCTCTAAGAAGAGAACTGATAATTTCCAAGGAGCGAACAGAGGACCTCGCTAGGCAATTGCTACAAACGCAGGCAGGACAGACACCTCTGCCCGCTCCAGGAGGAAGTTATCCTTCTGCATCATCTTTAAATCCAGTGCAAATCAATCTACCCGGTAATGTGCCCTTGGCTCCGCCCGAACGCTTTTCTGGTGACCCAAAGAAATTTGCAGTGTTCATCAACCAGTGCCGCGTACACTTCTTATGTCGACCAGCTGCATTCCCAACAGACCAGACCAAGGTGGCTTTCGTGCTTTCTTATCTCAGTGGCAGTGCCGCAGATTGGTCGATCCCTTTAGTCACCCAGGATGATCCGGTTTTACATGATTTCCAGGCCTTCCAGTCCAGCATGGAGAAACTGTTCGCAAGACATGCACAAGGGCAGGCCTTGGACAATGAACTTCTTTCATTACGACAGGGTAATCAAGACCTCTTGACGACCTAGCCCGGCAAGTGTAGAGGTCCTCTTGCCGAGCGTTAAAATCTGTCCCGTGACCTCGCATTTCGTGGTGCCCATGGTCCTCATTAGTCCTGAACGTCCGGATCGTTTGCATGCAATTGAAGCTTACATCGACAGTGGAGCAATCGATAATTATGTGGACCGTGAAATGGTATCAAGGATGAATCTACCCCTTGTCCCTAAGGCAGTAGAAGACGTCATTACTACAGTGGATGGCACGGAGATAGCCTCCGGACCAGTAACGCACGCCACCCAAGAAGTGACACTAGTGAGCCAAGATGGACACCAGGAGAAAATCGTGTTCGATGTGATCAAGGCCCCTCAGTTCCAGATCATTCTGGGAATCCCTTGGTTAGAGAAGCACAATCCTCAGATCGACTGGCGAGCAAAGACGGTTCAGTTTCCAGAATGTTTTACCACTTGTTATCCTCGGCCTGATGTTTCACTGGCGGCAATCTCTTCTGAGGTTCCCAAATGACCTCCCGAATACCAGGAATTTCAAGATGTCTTTCGGAAGGATCAAGCTAACACCCTGCCTCCTCATAGGTCTTACGACTGTCAAATAGATCTGATACCCGGAACAACTCCTCCTTGCAGTAGGATTTATGCCCTCACCGAGCCAGAGAATCTTCACCTCAGACAATATCTGGACCAATACCTAGCTAACGGGTTTATCCGTCCTTCTAAATCTCCAGCATCATCGACTTTGTTCTTCGTTTGAAAAAGGAAGGAGACCTTGGGACTTGTATAGATTACCGCGCCCTGAATAAAATCACCGTTAAAAACAGATACCCGTTACCTTTGATCCCTGAACTCCTGGACCAAGTCAAAGACGCATGTATATATACAAAGTTGGATCTCAGAGGAGCCTACCACTTGGTACGAATAAAAGAGGGCGATGAATGGAAGACGGCCTTCCGCACAAAGTATGGGCTACTCGAATATCAAGTGATGCCCTTTGGACTTTGTAACGCTCCTGCCGCTTTCCAGTATTTTATGAACGATGTCCTTAGAGAACTCATAGATGTGTGTGTTGTTGTCTACATTGATGACATCCTTGTCTATTCATCATCTGAAGAGGAACATCAGAGACACGTTAAAAAAGGTTCTCGAGAGATTGCGTCAACATAACCTTTTTGCTAAGCTTGAAAAATGCGTTTTCAACGTAACTGAAGTTGAGTTCCTGGGATTCATATTGTCACCTAACGGAGTCCATATGGATTCAAAGAAAGTCGATGCAATCATCAAGTGGCCATCACCAACCTCTGTAAAAGGAGTTCAAAGCATGTTAGGCTTTGCTAACTTTTACCGCAGATTCATTCCTGAATTCTCTCGGATAGTCCAGCCCATCACCGCTCTGTTAAAGAAGAACAAACGTTTTGAGTGGTCTACTGAAGCAGAACAAGCTTTTCAGGACTTAAAAGCTAAATTCATTTCTGCACCTGTTCTAAAACATCCTCGCCCAGAACTCCCCTACATCGTGGAAACGGATGCTTCTAGTCTTGCTATGGGGGCAGTTTTATCACAAAGAGATCCGGTCACACACCAATTACATCCTGTAGCCTTTTGGTCCCGCAAATTCTCGGCTCCCGAGATCAACTATTCAATTACAGACAAGGAACTTTTAGCTATCAGATCGGCCTTTAAAGCCTGGCGACATTATCTTTTGGGAGCCAGACACACAGTCACCGTAATGACTGATCACCGCAATTTACAATATCTGAAGATGGCCAAAGCTCAGTCTTCCAGACAGCTTCGCTGGGCTCTGTTTCTGGCTGAGTTTGACTTTATAATTACTTATCGACCAGGCAGTAAAAACGGAAAAGCAGATGCCCTCTCTCGGATGGGAGTAGATGAACATTTGACCAATCCAGAACCAATACCCATAATCCCAGAACAAAGGATTTTGGGTTTGGTCAGCGCTCAATCCTTTGAAGACATCAAGACTACAGTCAAATCACTCCTAATTCCGGCCGATTTACAGGACTGGCAATTAAAGGGAAAAGAATTCTTAGTGGATCAAGACCTACCATATTTCCGAGGACGATTGTACTTGCCCTGTGAGAAAATACAAAAACAAGTAATCTCCTGTTATCACGACTCTCTAATGGAGGGTCACCCTGGGATTACCAAAACCATGGAAAAGATCAAAAGACATTTCTGGTGGCCATCATGGAAGAAGGATATTAGAGACTTTGTAATCTCCTGCGGTGTGTGTGCCCAGAATAAAAGTCAGAAGGAGAAACCAGCCGGCCTATTACACCCTCTGGATATTCCTCCCTGTCCATGGATTTCATCACGGACTTACCTCCATGCTCAGGGGATAATACCATTTTAGTAGTCGTGGATCTATTCTCCAAGATGGCTCACTTCATTCCCCTGAAGGGCCTACCTTCGGCTTCAGTATTGGCCCGAGAATTCTTAGAAAACATTGTTCGGTTACACGGTTTTCCCTCGGTTTTAGTCTCCGATAGGGGAAGTCAATTCATCTCCCACTTTTGGCGAAGTTGCTGTCGTCTAGCCCAAATTGATGTAAGAGTTTCAACCAGTCACCATCCCCAAACTGACGGACAAACCGAGAGGACAAATCAGACTCTAGAGCAATATCTACGTTGCATGCTCCAACAAACTGAAAACCCTTGGAAGGATATTCTTTGGATCACTGAATACGTTTACAACAATTCGACTCATTCTGGAACCGGGAAGACTCCCTTTTTCCTATTATACGGACACCATCCTAGAACCTCTAACCTGGATCCTCCCCAAGAATTCGAAACACCTGCTGTGGATCACTTACACTCGGAGATCACCCGTGATTTTAAGGAAGCCACTGCCCATCTGCAAAGAGCTAAAGCTCAAATCAAAAAAGGAGCAGATCGACACCGTAAAGAGGCCCGTCACTACGCAGTAGATCAGGTCTGGTTATCCACTAAGCACCTGCCTCTAAAAGGACCCCGCACCTTCAATCCGAGATACCTTGGACCCTATCTCATCTCTACCATAGTTAATCCGGTGGCTGTCAAATTGGAATTACCTGCGCATATGAAAATACATCCAGTATTCCATGTCTCCTTATTAAAACCAGTACAACCAGAAACCCGATTGACTGAACTCCCAGAACCTGTTTTGGTAGATGGAGAACTCGAATTCGAAGTAAAGAACATCCTAGACTCCAAAATCTCCAAATCTAAGTTATGTTATCTGGTTGATTGGAAAGGATACGGCCCCCAGGAAAGGTCTTGGGAACCCTCAGAATATGTCCACGCACCTCGTCTGGTCAAGAAATTCCATCTGAATCACCCCGACAAGCCAAAACCCCCGGAGAAGACACGCTTAGGAGGGGCCTTGAGGGGGGGTGCGGTCATGATCACTGCTTCCAAGGAGCAAGGACCAGCCCAACGTCCTTGGAAGCAGGCCCCTAACCCTAATCCTAGGCACCAGCCGGTCCCCACTGGGACCTTTTGGACCTTGTCCTGGCGCCGGTGGCACCAGGCTCATCAAAACCATCGGTCCCGGCACTGGAAGCGCCGGGCTCATAATATGTGTGCAGATGCTTGGGTGGACTTACCTGCAGCAGACCATGCTGCTTACTTACCAGCCACTTAGAAGTCCTCTGTGAACAGGAACTACTTTCTTACCTGGGTGGGGCAAGCTCCACTCCCTGGATACACCACTGGAAATCTTCTGGAACTGGAACTCTTTTCTTACCTAGGCGGGGCCGTGGAGGAAGACGCCTCATCACTCCAAGGCTATTTAAACCACACCCGATAGATGAAACGTGCTTCGCGTTATTCTGCATCTGCAGCAGAACGCTCACCGAGTCTGCTACAGCCTTTCTTCTTTCGATCCTGAACCTGCAAGAATCATACTTACCATTCCTGTATCCAGTCAACAGCAGCACCTGCAAAGACAAGAAACAGCAGGTTAGCAAGGCAGGCTTTACTCGCAATGCTTACTCACCTGATCCATCGGCTGCGGCCATTTCCTCACGCTGCACCTCCGCCTGTGAAGACAAAAGCATTGTAATTACTTACTGGCACTCCGCGAATTCCGGATTTCTTCACGCTGCATCGCCGCCTGTGAAGACAAAAGCATTGTTATTACTTACGGGCATTCCGCGGACTCCGGCGCTGCAACCCAACTTCTGAAAGACAAAAGAAGAGACATTAGACAGGTATTTACTTACGCCCATCGCGCTCGTCGCAATAGAACGCCTGCAAATACTCCGGCGTCTCTTCAGCACGAACTAAGCTGCAAGGGAAAAGACAGTTAGAGCGCTTGCATTTACTTACGCATTTCCAGGCGCTTCACTCTATCTTCCATCTCAAGAGTCCTGCAAGACAAAAGGGAAAAGCATTATACGGAGTCCTGTTCAATATTAACGTGCCACGCACCTAAAGACTATAAAGACTAAAAAGGTGTCTGGAAACTCACCGCTCATGCAGTTAACGACGGTAACAATCCTCTGAGTCCAAGAGACCTATGTTTCACCAGTGAAGGAACTGGCAACGGCACCCTGCACCAGACGCAGATGGAGAGTCCAGCATTCACCTATCTAAGGTGAGCATGTTGACCTGGGGGCTCTACGGAGAAGCTAGGGAGAGAGAGAGAGAGGGACATTAAACAACCCAGACCATTAACCCCCATATTCTTTCACCTGCAGAAACCTCACCCTACGAGTTCGACACACAGTGCGAAGAGGTTCGACCCCAGAAGCCAATCGAGTCCTGCACATCACTTTTCGAGTCACAGACACCTTCCTGCCAAGACCAGCGCCTCCGTGGGAATCAGGTGAGCGTTACAGAACGCGAAGCCCACCGCAAAACTCCTACCCAGGCGCAATGGAAACCTCAGACACTGATCACTTAGCCCAGTTGCTCGGGGAATTAAGAGCAGAAGTACATGCAGCTCGTCAGGAAACAAACTCTCTAAGAAGAGAACTGATAATTTCCAAGGAGCGAACAGAGGATCTCGCTAGGCAATTGCTACAAACGCAGGCAGGACAGACACCTCTGCCCGCTCCAGGAGGAAGTTATCCTTCTGCATCATCTTTAAATCCAGTGCAAATCAATCTACCCGGTAATGTGCCCTTGGCTCCGCCCGAACGCTTTTCTGGTGACCCAAAGAAATTTGCAGTGTTCATCAACCAGTGCCGCTTACACTTCTTATGTCGACCAGCTGCATTCCCAACAGACCAGACCAAGGTGGCTTTCGTGCTTTCTTATCTCAGTGGCAGTGCCGCAGATTGGTCGATCCCTTTAGTCACCCAGGATGATCCGGTTTTACATGATTTCCAGGCCTTCCAGTCCAGCATGGAGAAACTGTTCGCAAGACATGCACAAGGGCAGGCCTTGGACAATGAACTTCTTTCATTACGACAGGGTAAACAAGACCTCTTGACTTATATAGCCTCATTCAACAGACTCATAGTGGAAACTCAATGGCCCGAGGATAAGAGAATAACGCTTTTCTACAGAGGCCTGCGTGGAGAGCTCAAGGATGTGTTAGCTCAAGTTGTGAACCCTCCACAAGAATGTTCAGACTATATTGACTTAGTTGTCCAATTGGACCACAGATTACAGAACAGGAAGGCTGATCGTTCTAAATTTGATACCCGAGTGTTTTCTAAACCACAGACCTCTACTAAGGGAGCTGACACTGTGGAACCCATGCAACTAGGGGGCATGAAAGGTCCTTTAACCCAAAAGGAGCGGGAAAGAAGAAGACAGCTGCAATTATGCCTCTATTGCGGGAACTCAGGGCACTTTCTTCGAGACTGTCCAGTGAAACCAGCTAAGAAGGCTGTAGGAGCCGCAGATACCTGTACCACAAGTTCTGAGCAGGGAAACAACCTAGCCCGGCAAGTGTAGAGTTCCTCTTGCCGAGCGTTAAAATCTGTCCCGTGACCTCGCATTTCGTGGTGCCCATGGTCCTCATTAGTCCTGAACGTCCGGATCGTTTGCATGCAATTGAAGCTTACATCGACAGCGGAGCAATCGGTAATTATGTGGACTGTGAAATGGTATCAAGGATGAATCTACTCCTTGTCCCTAAGGCAGTAAAAGACGTCATTACTACAGTGGATGGCACGGAGATAGCCTCCGGACCAGTAACGCACGCCACCCAAGAAGTGACGCTAGTGAGCCAAGATGGACAACGGGAGAAAATCGTGTTCGATGTGATCAAGGCCCCTCAGTTCCAGATCATTCTGGGAATCCCTTGGTTAGAGAAGCACAATCCTCAGATCGACTGGCGAGCAAAGACGGTTCAGTTTCCAGAATGTTTTACCACTTGTTATCCTCGGCCTGATGTTTCACTGGCGGCAATCTCTTCTGAGGTTCCCAAATTACCTCCCGAATACCAGGAATTTCAAGATGTCTTTCGGAAGGATCAAGCTAACACCCTGCCTCCTCATAGGTCTTACGACTGTCAAATAGATCTGATACCCGGAACAACTCCTCCTTGCAGTAGGATTTATGCCTTCACCGAGCCAGAGAATCTTCACCTCAGACAATATCTGGACCAATACCTAGCTAACGGGTTTATCCGTCCTTCTAAATCTCCAGCTTCATCGGCTTTGTTCTTCGTTCCGAAAAAGGAAGGAGACCTTAGGACTTGTATAGATTACCGCGCCCTGAATCAAATCACCGTTAAAAACAGATACCCGTTACCTTTGATCCCTGAACTCCTGGACCAAGTCAAAGACGCATGTATATATACAAAGTTGTGTCTCAGAGGAGCCTACCACGTGGTACGAATAAAAGAGGGCGATGAATGGAAGACGGCCTTCCGCACAAAGTATGGGCTATTCGAATATCAAGTGATGCCCTTTGGACTTTGTAACGCTCCTGCCGCTTTCCAGTATTTTATGAACGATGTCCTTAGAGAACTCATAGATGTGTGTGTTGTTGTCTACATTGATGACATACTTGTCTATTCATCATCTGAAGAGGAACATCAGAGACACGTTAAAAAGGTTCTCGAGAGATTGCGTCAACATAACCTTTTTGCTAAGCTTGAAAAATGCGTTTTCAACGTAACTGAAGTTGAGTTCCTGGGATTCATATTGTCACCTAACGGAGTCCATATGGATTCAAAGAAAGTCGATGCAATCATCAAGTGGCCATCACCAACCTCTGTAAAAGGAGTTCAAAGCATGTTAGGCTTCGCTAACTTTTACCGCAGATTCATTCCTGAATTCTCTCGGATAGTCCAGCCCATCACCGCTCTGTTAAAGAAGAACAAACGTTTTGAGTGGTCTACTGAAGCAGAACAAGCTTTTCAGGACTTAAAAGCTAAATTCATTTCTGCACCTGCTCTAAAACATCCTCGCCCAGAACTCCCCTACATCGTGGAAACGGATGCTTCTAGTCTTGCTATGGGGGCAGTTTTATCACAAAGAGATCCGGTCACACACCAATTACATCCTGTAGCCTTTTGGTCCTGCAAATTCTCGGCTCCCGAGATCAACTATTCAATTACAGACAAGGAACTTTTAGCTATCAGATCGGCCTTTAAAGCCTGGCGACATTATCTTTTGGGAGCCAGACACACAGTCACCGTAATGACTGATCACCGCAATTTACAATATCTGAAGACGGCCAAAGCTCAGTCTTCCAGTCAGCTTCGCTGGGCTCTGTTTCTGGCTGAGTTTGACTTTATAATTACTTATCGACCAGGCAGTAAAAACGGAAAAGCAGATGCCCTCTCTCGGATGGGAGTAGATGAACATTTGACCAATCCAGAACCAATACCCATAATCCCAGAACAAAGGATTTTGGGTTTGGTCAGCGCTCAATCCTTTGAAGACATCAAGACTACAGTCAAATCACTCTTAACTCCGGCCGATTTGCAGGACTGGCAATTAAAGGGAAAAGAATTCTCAGTGGATCAAGACCTACCATATTTCCGAGGACGATTGTACTTGCCCTGTGAGAAAATACAAAAACAAGTAATCTCCTGTTATCACGACTCTCTAATGGAGGGTCACCCTGGCATTACCAAAACCATGGAAAAGATCAAAAGACATTTCTGGTGGCCATCATGGAAGAAGGATATTAGAGACTTTGTAATCTCCTGCGGTGTGTGTGCCCAGAATAAAAGTCAGAAGGAGAAACCAGGCGGCCTATTACACCCTCTGGATATTCCTCCCTGTCCATGGCATACCCTGTCCATGGATTTCATTACGGACTTACCTCCATGCTCAGGGTATAATACCATTTTAGTAGTCGTGGATCTATTCTCCAAGATGGCTCACTTCATTCCCCTGAAGGGCCTACCTTCGGCTTCAGTATTGGCCCGAGAATTCTTAGAAAACATCGTTCGGTTACACGGTTTTCCCTCGGTTTTAGTCTCCGATAGGGGAAGTCAATTCATCTCCCACTTTTGGCGAAGTTGCTGTCGTCTAGCCCAAATTGATGTAAGAGTTTCAACCAGTCACCATCCCCAAACTGACGGACAAACCGAGAGGACAAATCAGACTCTAGAGCAATATCTACGTTGCATGCTCCAACAAACTGAAAACCCTTGGAAGGATATTCTTTGGATCGCTGAATACGCTTACAACAATTCGACTCATTCTGGAACCGGGAAGACTCCCTTTTTCCTATTATACGGACACCATCCTAGAACCTCTAACCTGGATCCTCCCCAAGAATTCGAAACACCTGCTGTGGATCACTTACACTCGGAGATCACCCGTGCTTTTAAGGAAACCACTGCCCATCTGCAAAGAGCTAAATCTCAAATCAAAAAAGGAGCAGATCGACACCGTAAAGAGGCCCCTCACTACGCAGTAGGAGATCAGGTCTGGTTATCCACTAAGCATCTGCCTCTAAAAGGACCCCGCACTTTCAACCCGAGATACCTTGGACCCTAGCTCATCTCTACCATAGTTAATCCGGTGGCTGTCAAATTGGAATTACCTGCGCATATGAAAATAAATCCAGTATTCCATGTCTCCTTATTAAAACCAGTACAACCAGAAACCCGATTGACTGAACTCCCAGAACCTGTTTTGGTAGATGGAGAACTCAAATTCGAAGTAAAGAACATCCTAGACTCCAAAATCTCCAAATCTAAGTTATATTATCTGGTTGATTGGAAAGGATACGGCCCCCAGGAAAGGTCTTGGGAACCCTCAGAATATGTCCACGCACCTCGTCTGGTCAAGAAATTCCATCTGAATCACCCCGACAAGCCAAAACCCCCGGAGAAGACACGCTTAGGAGGGGCCTTGAGGGGGGGTGCTGTCATGATCACTGCTTCCAAGGAGCCAGGACCAGCCCAACGTCCTTGGAAGCAGGCCCCTAACCCTAATCCTAGGCACCAGCCGGTCCCCACTGGGACCTTTTGGACCTTGTCCTGGCGCTGGTGGCTCCAGGCTCATCAAAACCATCGTTCCCGGCACTGGAAGCGCCGGGCTCATAATATGTGTGCAGATGCTTGGGTGGACTTACCTGCAGCAGACCATGCTGCTTACTTACCAGCCACTTAGAAGTCCTCTGTGAACAGGAACTTCTTTCTTACCTGGGTGTAACGCTCACCTGATTCCCGTAGAGGCGCCGGTCTTGACTGGGCGTATACCGTATCTTCAAAGGTGATGTGTAACACACGGCTGGCTCTTTGGGCTGGACCTCTGTGCACTGTATGTCTGGCTCGAAGGGTAAGATGTCTTAGGTAAGTGAACGCCGTGCTCTCCATCTGCCTCGAGGCAGGGTGCTGTAACCAGTTTCTTCACTGGATAAGGGGAGCAGGCCTCTTGACTTCAGAGGACTGCTGTCCGTCGTTTACTGCACGAACGGTAAGTTTCGAGTAATTCTAATGTCTTTAAAGTCTTTAGTAATGATGTCTCTTGTTTTGCAGGGTTCCGGCGATGGCGGATGGCGGGCTGAAGTGAGTTGAAGATGGAGCCTGTGTGATGAATAGAAGCACCTGGAAGCACGTAAGTAAGCGCTTGTTGCCTGCTTCACGATGCGCTCTAACTGTCTTTTTATTTTGCAGGTACAAGTTCGGGGCGGCTGCAGGGTGCCGGAATACCCACTGGGTTAGATGTGGAAAGGAGTAATGGCACGTGAGTATTAAAGTTCCCCAATGTCTTTAAACGCACCTTGTTTTGTCTTTCAGATGCGGGATGCAGCGCCGAAGGCCTCCGGAGCGTGCAAAGAGTTGGTAAGCTTTTGTCTTTCAGATGCCGGAATGCAGTGTGAAGACCTCCGGAGCGCACAAAGAGTAGGTAAGCCTTTGTCTTTCAGATGCCGGAATGCAGCGCAAGGCGTTGGTGACAGCCGATAGACCAGGTAAGTGAAGAGCTGTCACTGAAGACCGTAATGCTAACCTGTTCTTTCTTGTCTTTATAGGTGTTGCTGAAGACTGGATTCAGGATGGTAAGCCTTTTTCCTTAGGCGCAGGATCAGATGCAGAAGACACGATGAGCGTTCTGCTGCTGAGGATGCAGAATAACGCAAAGCAAGATTCATCCATCGGGTGTGGTTTAAATAGCCTCCTGTAGTGCTTAGGTGTCTCCTTCCACAGCCGCGCCTAGGTAAGAAAAGAGTTCCTGCTTTCCAGAAGAGTTCCAGTGTTCTGAATCTAGGGAGTGGCTCCTGCCCCACCCAACAGGAAAAGTAGTTCCAAACAGAAGAGGATCAGAGACTCAACTGGCAGGCAAGTAAGCAGCATGGTCTGCTGCAGGTAAGTCCACCCAAGCATTATGAGCCCGGCGCTTCCAGCGCTGGGACTGGGCATATTTATGAGCCTGGTGCCACTGGCGCCAGGACTGGGTCCAAAAGGTCCCAATTGGGACTGGTTGGCACTCGGAACCTGGGTTATGGATCTGCTTCCAAGGGAGTTGGGAAAACCCTGACCTTTTGGAAGCAGAGATCATGACAGTACCCCCCCTCAAGGCCCCTCCCAAACCGGGCTTCTCCGGGGGTTTTGGCTTGTCAGGAAATGTTCGGTGAAATCTTTTGATTAGGCGAGGAGCGTGGACATATTCAGCAGGTTCCCAGGATCTCTCTTGGGGGCCGTAGCCTTTCCAGTCAATTAGGTAGAATAGTTTAGATTTGGAGATCTTGGAGTCCAGAATGCTTTTGACTTCAAACTCGAGTTCTCCATCAACTAGGATAGGTTTTGGAGATTTGGTTAGTCGGGTTTGAGGTTGCACAGGTTTTAATAGAGAGACGTGGAAGACCGGATGTATCTTCATGTGCGGGGGCAAGTCCAACTTGACCGCTACTGGGTTTACTATGGTAGTGATGGAATAGGGACCAAGGTATCTTGGGTTGAATGTGCGTGGCCCTTTTAGAGGTAGATATTTGGTGGATAACCAGACTTGATCCCCTACTTGATATTGAGGGGCTTCCTTCCGATGTTGATCTGCTCCTTTCTTGTATTGTTCTTTAGCCCTTTGAAGGTGAGAAACAGCTTCCTTAAAGGCTTGGGTGATTGTAGAATGCAGGTAGTCTACTGCTGGTGTTTCAAGATCTTGGAGGGGATCCAACTCCGAGGTTCGAGGGTGACTGCCGTACAAAAGAAAAAACGGGGTTTTCCCAGTTCCCGAATGGACAGAGTTATTGTAGGCATATTCGGCTATCCAAAGGATGTCTTTCCAAGTGTTTTCAGTTTGTTGCAGCATGCAGCGTAAATACTGTTCCAGAGTTTGATTGGTCCTCTCGGTTTGTCCGTCGGTCTGAGGGTGGTGACTGGTCGATAGTCTCACATCAATTTGAGCCGACCGACAGCAACTTCGCCAAAAATGAGAAATAAATTGACTACCTCGATCCGAAATTAGAACCGAAGGAAAACCGTGCAGTCGGACGATGTTTTCGAGAAATTCTCGGGCCAGAGTTGCTGCTGTTGGCAAGCCTTTGAGCGGAATGAAATGCGCCATCTTGGAGAATAAGTCCACGATTACTAGAATCGTATTGTATCAGGAGCATGGAGGTAGATCGGTGATGAAGTCCATAGAAAGCGTATGCCAAGGGCGAGGTGGGATGTCAATAGGGCATAAGAGGCCTGCTGGTCTTTGCTTTTGACTCTTGTTTTGGGCGCATTCTCCACAGGACATTATAAAGTCTCTGATATCTTTTTTCCAAGACGGCCACCAGAAGTAGCGCTTGATCTTTTCTGAGGTCTTGGCCATACCGGGATGTCCTTCCATTAAAGAATCGTGATAACAAGAGATTACTTTTTTCTGTAAATCTGTGCTGGGTAGGTATAATCGTTCTTGGAAATACAATAAGTTGTCCTTTACTGCAAAGTCCTTTCCCTGCAGATGCCAATTCTGTATGTCTGCTGGAGTTACAAGTTGCCTGGCTTTATCCTTAACTTCCTCTATTGATTCTGTGGCGATTACACCCAGAATTCTTTGTTCGGGAATGATTGGTACAGGTTTAGGGTTGATCAAGTGTTCTTCCACTCCCATCCGAGAAAGGGCATCAGCTTTACCATTTTTTGTACCAGGTCGATAGGTAATTATGAAGTCAAACTCGGCAAAGAATAATGCCCAACGGAGTTGTCTAGAGGATTGGGCTTTTGCGGTTTTCAAATATTGCAGGTTTCGGTGATCCGTAATCACAGTAACGGTGTGTCGGGCCCCCAGCAGATAATGCCGCCAAGCCTTAAAGGCAGACTTGATAGCCAGAAGTTCCTTGTCAGTAATCGTGTAATTGATTTCAGGAGGCGAGAATTTGCGGGACCAAAATGCCACGGGATGCAACTGATTGGTTACCGGGTCCTTTTGTGATAGAACTGCCCCCATGGCAAGGCTTGAAGCATCAGTTTCCACGATGTAGGGGAGTTTGGGGCGAGGGTGTTTTAAGATTGGTGCAGAGATAAATTTAGTCTTCAAATCCTAGAAAGCTTGTTCCGCCTCGGTAGACCATTCAAAACGTTTGTTTTTCTTTAACAAGGCAGTGATGGGCTGGACTATTCGAGAGAATTCGGGGATAAACCTGCGGTAAAAGTTAGCGAAGCCTAACATGCTTTGCACACCTTTTACGGAGGATGGTGATGGCCATTTGAGAACTGCATCGACCTTCTTTGAATCCATACGCACTCCGCCAGGTGATAATATGAATCCCAAGAATTCAACTTCAGTCACGTTGAAAACACATTTTTCCAACTTAGCGAAAAGTTTGTGTTGACGCAATCTTTCGAGGACCATTTTCACGTGTTTCCGATGTTCAGATTCCGATGAAGAATAAACGAGGATGTCGTCAATGTAAACAACAACACACACATCTATGAGCTCTCTGAGGACATCGTTCATAAAATATTGAAAGGCGGCCGGGCATTACAAACTCCGAAGGGCATGACCTGATATTCAAATAGCCCATACTTGGTGCGGAAGGCCGTCTTCCATTCATCGCCCTCTTTTACTCGTACCAAGTGGTAAGCTCCTCTAAGATCCAGCTTTGTATATATGCATGCTTTTCTGACTTGGTCCAGGAGTTCAGGGATCAAAGGTAACGGATATCTATTCTTAACGGTGATCTGGTTCAGGGAGCGATAATCTATACAAGTTCTAAGGTCTCCTTCCTTTTTTGGAACGAAGAACAAAGCTGAAGAAGCAGGGGACTTGGAAGGACGAATAAACCCATTTGCCAGGTATTGATCCAGGTATTGTCGAAGGTGAAGGTTCTCAGGCTCGGTGAGGGCATAAATTCTACTACAAGGAGGTCCAGGTATCAGGTCGATCTGGCAGTCATAAGACCTATGAGGAGGTAGAGAGTTAGCCTGATCCTTCCGGAAAAAATCTTGGTATTCTAGGTATTCGGGAGGTAACTGGGGAGTCTCTGAAGAAATTGCTGCCAGTGCAACACCAGGTGGAGGGTGACAAGTTGAGACACATTCTGGAAACTGGACCGTTCTTGCTCGCCAATCGATCAGAGGATTGTGTTTCTCTAACCAAGGTATTCCTAGAATAATCTGAAACTGAGGGGCCTTGATCACATCGAACACGATCTTCTCATGGTGTCCATCTTGACTTACTAGCGTCACTTCTTGAGTGGTATGCGTTACTGGCCCGGAGGCTATCTCCGTACCATCCACCGTAGTAATGACGTCCTTTACAGCCTTGGGACAAAGAGTTAGATTCATCCTCAAAACCATTTCATGATCCACATAATTGCCGATGGCACCGCTGTCGACGTAAGCTTCAATTGCATGTAATCGATCCGGATTATCAGGGCTAATGAGGACCATAGGTATCACGAAATGCGAGGTCACAGAACTGGTTTTCACGCTCGGCAAGAGGACCTCTATTCTTGTCGGGCGAGGTTGTTTCCCTGCTCAGAGTTTGTAACTTTGGTAACTGCAGCTCCTACTGCCTTCTTGGCAGGTTTCACCGGACAGTCTCGAAGAAAGTGCCCTGAGTTTCCGCAATAGAGGCATAATTGCAACTGTTTTCTCCTTTCCCGCTCCTTTTGTGTTAGAGGACCTTTCAGACCCCCTATTTGCATGGGTTCCCCGGAGTCTACTCCTTTGGAAGGAGTTGGCGGTTTGGAAAATACTCGAGCATCAAACTTGGAACGATCGGCCTTCCTGTTCTGCAGTCTGTGATCTATTTGAACGACTAAGTCTATGTAGTCCGAACATTCTTGTGGGGGATTCACTACTTGGGCTAACACATCTTTGAGCTCTCCGCGTAGACCTCTATAAAACAGCGTAATCCTTTTGTCCTCAGGCCAGTGAGTTTCCACTATCAGTCTGTTGAAAGACGCAATATAAGCCAAAAGGTCTTGATTACCTTGTCGCAACGAAAGAAGCTCATTGTCAAAGGCCTGCCCCTGTGAATGTCTTGCGAACAGTTTTTCATACTGAGCTGAAAAGCTTGAAAATCATGGAGGACCGGATCATCTTGATTTACTAGAGAGATCGACCAAACTGCCGCATTGCCACTAAGGTACGAAAGCACGAAAGCTACTTTAGCTTGATCAGTTGGAAAGGCTGCTGGCCGGCATAAGAAATGCAACCGGCACTGATTGATAAATACTGCAAACCTCTTTGGGTCACCAGAAAATCGTTCGGGCGGAGCCAGAGGTACATTCCCACGTAGGTTGATCTGCACTGGATTCATAGAAGATGTAGAAGGAAGATTTCCCCCAGATGTGGGTAACGGGGTCTGTCCGGCTTGTGACTGTAGCAATTGTCTAGCGAGATCATCTGTTCGCTCCTTGGAAATAATCAGTTCCCTTCTTAGAGCGTTCGTTTCCTGACGGGCTGCATGCACTTCTGCCCTTAGTTCCCCAAGTAACTGGGCTAGCTGGTCGGTATCCGAGGTTTCCATAGCGCCTGGACGGGAGTTTTGTGGTAGGCTTTGCGTTCTGTAACGCTCACCTGATTCCCGTAGAGGCGCCGGTCTTGACTGGGCGTATACCGTATCTTCAAAGGTGATGTGTAACACACGGCTGGCTCTTTGGGCTGGACCTCTGTGCACTGTATGTCTGGCTCGAAGGGTAAGATGTCTTAGGTAAGTGAACGCCGTGCTCTCCATCTGCCTCGAGGCAGGGTGCTGTAACCAGTTTCTTCACTGGATAAGGGGAGCAGGCCTCTTGACTTCAGAGGACTGCTGTCCGTCGTTTACTGCACGAACGGTAAGTTTTGAGTAATTCTAATGTCTTTAAAGTCTTTAGTAATGATGTCTCTTGTTTTGCAGGGTTCCGGCGATGGCGGATGGCGGGCTGAAGTGAGTTGAAGATGGAGCCCGTGTGATGAATAGAAGCGCCTGGAAGCACGTAAGTAAGCGCTTTTTGCCTGCTTCACGATGCGCTCTAACTGTCTTTTTATTTTGCAGGTACAAGTTCGGGGCGGCTGCAGGGTGCCGGAATACCCACTGGGTTAGATGTGGAAAGGAGTAATGGCACGTGAGTATTAAAGTTCCCCAATGTCTTTAAACGCACCTTGTTTTGTCTTTCAGATGCGGGATGCAGCGGCGAAGGCCTCCGGAGCGCACAAAGAGTAGGTAAGCCTTTGTCTTTCAGATGCCGGAATGCAGCGCAAGGCGTTGGTGACAGCCGATGGACCAGGTAAGTGAAGAGCTGTCACTGAAGACCGTAATGCTAACCTGTTCTTTCTTGTCTTTATAGGTGTTGCTGAAGACTGGATTCAGGATGGTAAGCCTTTTTCCTTAGGCCCAGGATCAGATGCAGAAGACACGATGAGCGTTCTGCTGCTGAGGATGCAGAATAACGCAAAGCAAGATTCATCCATCGGGTGTGGTTTAAATAGCCTCCTGTAGTGCTTAGGTGTCTCCTTCCACAGCCACGCCTAGGTAAGAAAAGAGTTCCTGCTTTCCAGAAGAGTTCCAGTGTTCTGAATCTAGGGAGTGGCTCCTGCCCCACCCAACAGGAAAAGTAGTTCCAAACAGAAGAGGATCAGAGACTCAACTGGCAGGCAAGTAAGCAGCATGGTCTGCTGCAGGTAAGTCCACCCAAGCATTATGAGCCCGGCGCTTCCAGCGCTGGGACTGGGCATATTTATGAGCCTGGTGCCACTGGCGCCAGGACTGGGTCCAAAAGGTCCCAATTGGGACTGGTTGGCACTCGGAACCTGGGTTATGGATCTGCTTCCAAGGGAGTTGGGAAAACCCTGACCTTTTGGAAGCAGAGATCATGACACTGGGTGGGGCAAGCTCCACTCCCTGGATACAGCACTGGAAATCTTCTGGAACTGGAACTCTTTTCTTACCTAGGCGGGGCCGTGGAGGAAGATGCCTCATCACTCCAAGGCTATTTAAACCACACCCGATAGATGAAACGTGCTTCGCGTTATTCTGCATCTGCAGCAGAACGCTCACCGAGTCTGTTCCAGCCTTTCTTCTTTCGATCCTGAACCTGCAAGAATCATACTTACCATTCCTGTATACAGTCAACAGCAGCACCTGCAAAGACAAGAAACAGCAGGTTAGCAAGGCAGCCTTTACTCGCAGTGCTTACTCACCTGATCCATCGGCTGCGGCCATTTCCTCACGCTGCACCTCCGCCTGTGAAGACAAAAGCATTGTAATTACTTACTGGCACTCCGCGAATTCCGGATTTCTTCACGCTGCATCGCCGCCTGTGAAGACAAAAGCATTGTTATTACTTACGGGCATTCCGCGGACTCCGGCGCTGCAACCCAACTTCTGAAAGACAAAAGAAGAGACATTAGACAGGTATTTACTTACGCCCATCGCGCTCGTCGCAATAGAACGCCTGCAAATACTCTGGCGTCTCTTCAGCACGAACTAAGCTGCAAGGAAAAAGACAGTTAGAGCGCTTGCATTTACTTACGCATTTCCAGGCGCTTCACTCCATCTTCCATCTCAAGGGTCCTGCAAGACAAAATGTAAAAGCATTATACGGAGTCCTGTTCAATATTAACGTGCCACGCACCTAAAGACTATAAAGACTAAAAAGGTGTCTGGAAACTCACTGCTCGTGCAGTTAACGACGGTAACGATCCTCTGAGTCCAAGAGGCCTATGTTTCACCAGTGAAGGAACTGGCAACGGCACCCTGCACCAGACGCAGATGGAGAGTCCAGCATTCACCTATCTAAGGTGAGCACGTTGACCTGGGGGCTCTACGGAGAAGCTAGGGAGAGAGAGAGAGAGAGGGACATTAAACAACCCAGACCATTAACCCCCATATTCTTTCACCTGCAGAAACCTCACCCTACGAGTTCGACACACAGTGCGAAGAGGTTCGACCCCAGAAGCCAATCGAGTCCTGCACATCACTTTTTGAGTCACAGACACCTTCCTGCCAAGACCAGCGCCTCCGTGGGAATCAGGTGAGCGTTACAGAATGCGAAGCCCACCGCAAAACTCCTACCCAGGCGCAATGGAAACCTCAGACACTGATCACTTAGCCCAGTTGCTCGGGGAATTAAGAGCAGAAGTACATGCAGCTCGTCAGGAAACAAACTCTCTAAGAAGAGAACTGATAATTTCCAAGGAGCGAACAGAGGACCTTGCTAGGCAATTGCTACAAACGCAGGCAGGACAGACACCTCTGCCCGCTCCAGGAGGAAGTTATCCTTCTGCATCATCTTTAAATCCAGTGCAAATCAATCTACCCGGTAATGTGCCCTTGGCTCCGCCCGAACGCTTTTCTGGTGACCCAAAGAAATTTGCAGTGTTCATCAACCAGTGCCGCTTACACTTCTTATGTCGACCAGCTGCATTCCCAACAGACCAGACCAAGGTGGCTTTCGTGCTTTCTTATCTCAGTGGCAGCGCCGCAGATTGGTCGATCCCTTTAGTCACACAGGATGATCCGGTTTTACATGATTTCCAGGCCTTCCAGTCCAGCATGGAGAAACTGTTCGCAAGACATGCACAAGGGCAGGCCTTGGACAATGAACTTCTTTCATTACGACAGGGTAATCAAGACCTCTTGACTTATATAGCCTCATTCAACAGACTCATAGTGGAAACTCAATGGCCCGAGGATAAGAGAATAACGCTTTTCTACAGAGGCCTGCGTGGCGAGCTCAAGGATGTGTTAGCTCAAGTTGTGAACCCTCCACAAGAATGTTCAGACTACATTGACTTAGTTGTCCAATTGGACCACAGATTACAGAACAGGAAGGCTGATTGTTCTAAATTTGATACCCGAGTGTTTTCTAAACCACAGACCTCTACTAAGGGAGCTGACACTGTGGAACCCATGCAAATAGGGGGCATGAAAGGTCCTTTAACCCAAAAGGAGCGGGAAAGAAGAAGACAGCTGCAATTATGCCTCTATTGCGGGAACTCAGGGCACTTTCTTCGAGACTGTCCAGTGAAACCAGCTAAGAAGGCTGTAGGAGCCGCAGATACCTGTACCACAAGTTCTGAGCAGGGAAACGACCTAGCCAGGCAAGTGTAGAGGTCTTCTTGCCGAGCGTTAAAATATGTCCCGTGACCTCGCATTTCGTGGTGCCCATGGTCCTCATTAGTCCTGAACGTCCGGATCGTTTGCATGCAATTGAAGCTTACATCGACAGCGGAGCAATCGGTAATTATGTGGACCGTGAAATGGTATCAAGGATGAATCTACCCCTTGTCCCTAAGGCAGTAAAAGACGTCATTACTACAGTGGATGGCACGAAGATAGCCTCCGGACCAGTAACGCACGCCACCCAAGAAGTGACGCTAGTGAGCCAAGATGGACACCGGGAGAAAATCGTGTTCGATGTGATCAAGGCCCCTCAGTTCCAGATCATTCTGGGAATCCCTTGGTTAGAGAAGCACAATCCTCAGATCGACTGGCGAGCAAAGACGGTTCAGTTTCCAGAATGTTTTACCACTTGTTATCCTCGGCCTGATGTTTCACTGGCGGCAATCTCTTCTGAGGTTCCCAAATTACCTCCCGAATACCAGGAATTTCAAGATGTCTTTCGGAAGGATCAAGCTAACACCCTGCCTCCTCATAGGTCTTACGACTGTCAAATAGATCTGATACCCGGAACAACTCCTCCTTGCAGTAGGATTTATGACCTCACCGAGCCAGAGAATCTTCACCTCAGACAATATCTGGACCAATACCTAGCTAACGGGTTTATCCGTCCTTCTAAATCTCCAGCTTCATCGGCTTTGTTCTTCGTTCCGAAAAAGGAAGGAGACCTTAGGACTTGTATAGATTACCGCGCCCTGAATCAAATCACCGTTAAAAACAGATACCCGTTACCTTTGATCCCTGAACTCCTGGACCAAGTCAAAGACGCATGTATATATACAAAGTTGGATCTCAGAGGAGCCTACCACTTGGTACGAATAAAAGAGGGCGATGAATGGAAGACGGCCTTCCGCACCAAGTATGGGCTATTCGAATATCAAGTGATGCCCTTTGGACTTTGTAACGCTCCTGCCGCTTTCCAGTATTTTATGAACGATGTCCTTAGAGAACTCATAGATGTGTGTGTTGTTGTCTACATTGATGATATCCTTGTCTATTCATCATCTGAAGAGGAACATCAGAGACACGTTAAAAAGGTTCTCGAGAGATTGCGTCAACATAATCTTTTTGCTAAGCTTGAAAAATGCGTTTTCAACGTAACTGAAGTTGAGTTCCTGGGATTTATACTGTCACCTAACGGAGTCCATATGGATTCAAAGAAAGTCGATGCAATCATCAAGTGGCCATCACCAACCTCTGGAAAAGGAGTTCAAAGCATGTTAGGCTTCGCTAACTTTTACCGCAGATTCATTCCTGAATTCTCTCGGATAGTCCAGCTCATCACTGCTCTGTTAAAGAAGAACAAAGTTTTGAGTGGTCTACTGAAGCAGAACAAGTTTTTCAGGACTTAAAAGCTAAATTCATTTCTGCACCTGTTCTAAAACATCCTCGCCCTGAACTCCCCTACATCGTGGAAACGGATGCTTCTAGTCTTGCTATGGGGGCAGTTTTATCACAAAGAGATCCGGTCACACACCAATTACATCCTGTAGCCTTTTGGTCCCGCAAATTCTCGGCTCCCGACATCAACTATTCAATTACAGACAAGGAACTTTTAGCTATCAGATCGGCCTTTAAAGCCTGGCGACATTATCTTTTGGGAGCCAGACACACAGTCACCGTAATGACTGATCACCGCAATTTACAATATCTGAAGACGGCCAAAGCTCAGTCTTCCAGACAGCTTCGCTGGGCTCTGTTTCTGGCTGAGTTTGACTTTATAATTACTTATCGACCAGGCAGTAAAAACGGAAAAGCAGATGCCCTTTCTCGGATGGGAGTAGATGAACATTTGACCAATCCAGAACCAATACCCATAATCCCAGAACAAAGGATTTTGGGTTTGGTCAGCGCTCAATCCTTTGAAGACATCAAGACTACAGTCAAATCACTCTTAACTCCGGCCGATTTGCAGGACTGGCAATTAAAGGGAAAAGAATTCTCAGTGGATCAAGACCTACCATATTTCCGAGGACGATTGTACTTGCCCTGCGGGAAAATACAAAAACAAGTAATCTCCTGTTATCACGACTCTCTAATGGAGGGTCACCCTGGCATTACCAAAACCATGGAAAAGATCAAAAGACATTTCTGGTGGCCATGATGGAAGAAGGATATTAGAGACTTTGTAATCTCCTGCGGTGTGTGTGCCCAGAATAAAAGTCAGAAGGAGAAACCAGCCGGCCTATTACACCCTCTGGATATTCCTCCCTGTCCATGGCATACCCTGTACATGGATTTCATTACGGACTTACCTACATGCTCAGGGTATACCATTTTAGTAGTCGTGGATCTATTCTCCAAGATGGCTCACTTCATTTCCCTGAAGGGCCTACCTTCGGCTTCAGTATTGGCTCGAGAATTCTTAGAAAACATTGTTCGGTTACACGGTTTTCCCTCGGTTTTAGTCTCCGATAGGGGAAGTCAATTCATCTCCCACTTTTGGCGAAGTTGCTGTCGTCTAGCCCAAATTGATGTAAGAGTTTCAACCAGTCACCATCCCCAAACTGACGGACAAACCGAGAGGACAAATCAGACTCTAGAGCAATATCTACGTTGCATGCTCCAACAAACTGAAAACCCTTGGAAGGATATTCTTTGGATCGCTGAATACGCTTACAACAATTCGACTCATTCTGGAACCGGGAAGACTCCCTTTTTCCTATTATACGGACACCATCCTAGAACCTCTAACCTGGATCCTCCCCAAGAATGCGAAACACCTGCTGTGGATCACTTACACTCGGAGATCACCCGTGCTTTTAAGGAAGCCACTGCCCATCTGCAAAGAGCTAAATCTCAAATCAAAAAAGGAGCAGATCGACACCGTAAAGAGGCCCCTCACTACGCAGTAGGAGATCAGGTCTGGTTATCCACTAAGCACCTGCCTCTAAAAGGACCCCGCACTTTCAACCCGAGATACCTTGGACCCTATCTCATCTCTACTATAGTTAATCCGGTGGCTGTCAAATTGGAATTACCTGCGCATATGAAAATACATCCAGTATTCCATGTCTCCTTATTAAAACCAGTACAACCAGAAACCCGATTGACTGAACTCCCAGAACCTGTTTTGGTAGATGGAGAACTCGAATTCGAAGTAAAGAACATCCTAGACTCCAAAATCTCCAAATCTAAGTTATATTATCTGGTTGATTGGAAAGGATACGGCCCCCAGGAAAGGTCTTGGGAACCCTCAGAATATGTCCACGCACCTCGTCTGGTCAAGAAATTCCATCTGAATCACCCCGACAAGCCAAAACCCCCGGAGAAGACACGCTTAGGAGGGGCCTTGAGGGGGGGTGCTGTCATGATCACTGCTTCCAAGGAGCCAGGACCAGCCCAACGTCCTTGGAAGCAGGCCCCTAACCCTAATCCTAGGCACCAGCCGGTCCCCACTGGGACCTTTTGGACCTTGTCCTGGCGCTGGTGGCTCCAGGCTCATCAAAACCATCGTTCCCGGCACTGGAAGCGCCGGGCTCATAATATGTGTGCAGATGCTTGGATGGACTTACCTGCAGAAGACCATGCTGCTTACTTACCAGCCACTTAGAAGTCCTCTGTGAACAGGAACTTCTTTCTTACCTGGGTGTAACGCTCACCTGATTCCCGTAGAGGCGCCGGTCTTGACTGGGCGTATACCGTATCTTCAAAGGTGATGTGTAACACACGGCTGGCTCTTTGGGCTGGACCTCTGTGCACTGTATGTCTGGCTCGAAGGGTAAGATGTCTTAGGTAAGTGAACGCCGTGCTCTCCATCTGCCTCGAGGCAGGGTGCTGTAACCAGTTTCTTCACTGGATAAGGGGAGCAGGCCTCTTGACTTCAGAGGACTGCTGTCCGTCGTTTACTGCACGAACGGTAAGTTTCGAGTAATTCTAATGTCTTTAAAGTCTTTAGTAATGATGTCTCTTGTTTTGCAGGGTTCCGGCGATGGCGGATGGCGGGCTGAAGTGAGTTGAAGATGGAGCCCGTGTGATGAATAGAAGCGCCTGGAAGCACGTAAGTAAGCGCTTGTTGCCTGCTTCACGATGCGCTCTAACTGTCTTTTTATTTTGCAGGTACAAGTTCGGGGTGGCTGCAGGGTGCCGGAATACCCACTGGGTTAGATGTGGAAAGGAGTAATGGCACGTGAGTATTAAAGTTCCCCAATGTCTTTAAACGCACCTTGTTTTGTCTTTCAGATGCGGGATGCAGCGCCGAAGGCCTCCGGAGCGTGCGAAGAATTGGTAAGCTTTTGTCTTTCAGATGCCGGAATGCAGTGTGAAGACCTCTGGAGCGCACAAAGAGTAGGTAAGCCTTTGTCTTTCAGATGCCGGAATGCAGCGCGAGGCGTTGGTAACAGCCGATGGACCAGGTAAGTGAAGAGCTGTCACTGAAGACCGTAATGCTAACCTGTTCTTTCTTGTCTTTATAGGTGTTGCTGAAGACTGGATTCAGGATGGTAAGCCTTTTTCCTTAGGCCCAGGATCAGATGCAGAAGACACGATGAGCGTTCTGCTGCTGAGGATGCAGAATAACGCAAAGCAAGATTCATCCATCGGGTGTGGTTTAAATAGCCTCCTGTAGTGCTTAGGTGTCTCCTTCCACAGCCACGCCTAGGTAAGAAAAGAGTTCCTGCTTTCCAGAAGAGTTCCAGTGTTCTGAATCTAGGGACTGGCTCCTGCCCCACCCAACAGGAAAAGTAGTTCCAAACAGAAGAGGATCAGAGACTCAACTGGCAGGCAAGTAAGCAGCATGGTCTGCTGCAGGTAAGTCCACCCAAGCATTATGAGCCCGGCGCTTCCAGCGCTGGGACTGGGCATATTTATGAGCCTGGTGCCACTGGCGCCAGGACTGGGTCCAAAAGGTCCCAATTGGGACTGGTTGGCACTCGGAACCTGGGTTATGGATCTGCTTCCAAGGGAGTTGGGAAAACCCTGACCTTTTGGAAGCAGAGATCATGACACTGGGTGGGGCAAGCTCCACTCCCTGGATACAGCACTGGAAATCTTCTGGAACTGGAACTCTTTTCTTACCTAGGCGGGGCCGTGGAGGAAGACGCCTCATCACTCCAAGGCTATTTAAACCACACCCGATAGATGAAACGTGCTTCGCGTTATTCTGCATCTGCAGCAGAACGCTCACCGAGTCTGTTCCAGCCTTTCTTCTTTCGATCCTGAACCTGCAAGAATCATACTTACCATTCCTGTATACAGTCAACAGCAGCACCTGCAAAGACAAGAAACAGCAGGTTAGCAAGGCAGCCTTTACTCGCAGTGCTTACTCACCTGATCCATCGGCTGCGGCCATTTCCTCACGCTGCACCTCCGCCTGTGAAGACAAAAGCATTGTAATTACTTACTGGCACTCCGCGAATTCCGGATTTCTTCACGCTGCATCGCCGCCTGTGAAGACAAAAGCATTGTTATTACTTACGGGCATTCCGCGGACTCCGGCGCTGCAACCCAACTTCTGAAAGACAAAAGAAGAGACATTAGACAGGTATTTACTTACGCCCATCGCGCTCGTCGCAATAGAACGCCTGCAAATACTCCGGCGTCTCTTCAGCACGAACTAAGCTGCAAGGGAAAAGACAGTTAGAGCGCTTGCATTTACTTACGCATTTCCAGGCGCTTCACTCCATCTTCCATCTCAAGAGTCCTGCAAGACAAAATGTAAAAGCATTATACGGAGTCCTGTTCAATATTAACGTGCCACGCACCTAAAGACTATAAAGACTAAAAAGGTGTCTGGAAACTCACTGCTCGTGCAGTTAACGACGGTAACGATCCTCTGAGTCCAAGAGGCCTATGTTTCACCAGTGAAGGAACTGGCAACGGCACCCTGCACCAGACGCAGATGGAGAGTCCAGCATTCACCTATCTAAGGTGAGCACGTTGACCTGGGGGCTCTACGGAGAAGCTAGGAAGAGAGAGAGAGAGGGACATTAAACAACCCAGACCATTAACCCCCATATTCTTTCACCTGCAGAAACCTCAATCTACGAGTTCGACACACAGCGCGAAGAGGTTCGACCCCAGAAGCCAATCGAGTCCTGCACATCACTTTTCGAGTCACAGACACCTTCCTGCCAAGACCAGCGCCTCCGTGGGAATCAGGTGAGCGTTACAGAATGCGAAGCCCACCGCAAAACTCCTACCCAGGCGCAATGGAAACCTCAGACACTGATCACTTAGCCCAGTTGCTCGGGGAATTAAGAGCAGAAGTACATGCAGCTCGTCAGGAAACAAACTCTCTAAGAAGAGAACTGATAATTTCCAAGGAGCGAACAGAGGACCTCGCTAGGCAATTGCTACAAACGCAGGCAGGACAGACACCTCTGCCCGCTCCAGGAGGAAGTTATCCTTCTGCATCATCTTTAAATCCAGTGCAAATCAATCTACCCGGTAATGTGCCCTTGGCTCCGCCCGAACGCTTTTCTGGTGACCCAAAGAAATTTGCAGTGTTCATCAACCAGTGCCGCTTACACTTCTTATGTCGACCAGCTGCATTCCCAACAGACCAGACCAAGGTGGCTTTCGTGCTTTCTTATCTCAGTGGCAGCGCCGCAGATTGGTCGATCCCTTTAGTCACCCAGGATGATCCGGTTTTACATGATTTCCAGGCCTTCCAGTCCAGCATGGAGAAACTGTTCGCAAGACATGCACAAGGGCAGGCCTTGGAAAATGAACTTCTTTCATTACGACAGGGTAATCAAGACCTCTTGACTTATATAGCCTCATTCAACAGACTCATAGTGGAAACTCAATGGCCCGAGGATAAGAGAATAACGCTTTTCTACAGAGGCCTGCGTGGAGAGCTCAAGGATGTGTTAGCTCAAGTTGTGAACCCTTACAAGAATGTTCAGACTATATTGACTTAGTTGTCCAATTGGACCACAGATTACAGAACAGGAAGGCTGATCGTTCTAAATTTGATACCCGAGTGTTTTCTAAACCACAGACCTCTACTAAGGGAGCTGACACTGTGGAACCCATGCAAATAGGGGGCATGAAAGGTCCTTTAACCCAAAAGCAGCGGGAAAGAAGAAGACAGCTGCAATTATGCCTCTATTGCGGGAACTCAGGGCACTTTCTTCGAGACTGTCCAGTGAAACCAGCTAAGAAGGCTGTAGGAGCCGCAGATACCTGTACCACAAGTTCTGAGCAGGGAAACGACCTAGCCCGGCAAGTGTAGAGGTCCTCTTGCCGAGCGTTAAAATCTGTCCCGTGACCTCGCATTTCGTGGTGCCCATGGTCCTCATTAGTCCTGAACGTCCGGATCGTTTGCATGCAATTGAAGCTTACATCGACAGCTGAGCAATCAGTAATTATGTGGACCGTGAAATGGTATCAAGGATGAATCTACCCCTTGTCCCTAAGGCAGTAAAAGACGTCATTACTACAGTGGATGGCACGGAGATAGCCTCCGGACCAGTAACGCACGCCACCCAAGAAGTGACGCTATTGAGCCAAGATGGACACCAGGAGAAAATCGTGTTCGATGTGATCAAGGCCCCTCAGTTCCAGATCATTCTGGGAATCCCTTGGTTAGAGAAGCACAATCCTCAGATCGACTGGCGAGCAAAGACGGTTCAGTTTCCAGAATGTTTTACCACTTGTTATCCTCGGCCTGATGTTTCACTGGCGGCAATCTCTTCTGAGGTTCCCAAATTACCTCCCGAATACCAGGAATTTCAAGATGTCTTTCGGAAGGATCAAGCTAACACCCTGCCTCCTCATAGGTCTTACGACTGTCAAATAGATCTGATACCCGGAACAACTCCTCCTTGCAGTAGGATTTATGCCCTCACTGAGCCAGAGAATCTTCACCTCAGACAATATCTGGACCAATACCTAGCTAACGGGTTTATCCGTCCTTCTAAATCTCCAGCTTCATCGGCTTTGTTCTTCGTTCCGAAAAAGGAAGGAGACCTTAGGACTTGTATAGATTACTGCGCCCTGAATCAAATCACCGTTAAAAACAGATACCCATACCTTTGATCCCTGAACTCCTGGACCAAGTCAAAGACGCATGTATATATACAAAGTTGGATCTCAGAGGAACCTACCACTTGGTACGAATAAAAGAGGGCGATGAATGGAAGACGGCCTTCCGCACCAAGTATGGGCTATTCGAATATCAAGTGATGCCCTTTGGACTTTGTAACGCTCCTGCCGCTTTCCAGTATTTTATGAACGATGTCCTTAGAGAACTCCTAGATGTGTGTGTTGTTGTCTACATTGATGACATCCTTGTCTATTCATCATCTGAAGAGGAACATCAGAGACACGTTAAAAAGGTTCTCGAGAGATTGCGTCAACATAACCTTTTTGCTAAGCTTGAAAAATGCGTTTTCAACGTAACTGAAGTTGAGTTCCTGGGATTCATATTGTCACCTAACGGAGTCCATATGGATTCAAAGAAAGTCGATGCAATCATCAAGTGGCCATCACCAACCTCTGTAAAAGGAGTTCAAAGCATGTTAGGCTTCGCTAACTTTTACCGCAGATTCATTCCTGAATTCTCTCGGATAGTCCAGCTCATCACTGCTCTGTTAAAGAAGAACAAACGTTTTGAGTGGTCTACTGAAGCAGAATAAGTTTTTCAGGACTTAAAAGCTAAATTCATTTCTGCACCTGTTCTAAAACATCCTCGCCCTGAACTCCCCTACATCGTGGAAACGGATGCTTCTAGTCTTGCTATGGGGGCAGTTTTATCACAAAGAGATCCGGTCACACACCAATTACATCCTGTAGCCTTTTGGTCCCGCAAATTCTCGGCTCCCGAGATCAACTATTCAATTACAGACAAGGAACTTTTAGCTATCAGATCGGCCTTTAAAGCCTGGCGACATTATCTTTTGGGAGCCAGACACACAGTCACCGTAATGACTGATCACCGCAATTTACAATATCTGAAGACGGCCAAAGCTCAGTCTTCCAGACAGCTTCGCTGGGCTCTGTTTCTGGCTGAGTTTGACTTTATAATTACTTATCGACCAGGCAGTAAAAACGGAAAAGCAGATGCCCTCTCTCGGATGGGAGTAGATGAACATTTGACCAATCCAGAACCAATACCCATAATCCCAGAACAAAGGATTTTGGGTTTGGTCAGCGCTCAATCCTTTGAAGACATCAAGACTACAGTCAAATCACTCCTAACTCCGGCCGATTTGCAGGACTGGCAATTAAAGGGAAAAGAATTCTCAGTGGATCAAGACCTACCATATTTCCGAGGACGATTGTACTTGCCCTGTGAGAAAATACAAAAACAAGTAATCTCCTGTTATCACGACTCTCTAACGGAGGGTCACCCTGGCATTACCAAAACCATGGAAAAGATCAAAAGACATTTCTGGTGGCCATCATGGAAGAAGGATATTAGAGACTTTGTAATCTCCTGCGGTGTGTGTGCCCAGAATAAAAGTCAGAAGGAGAAACCAGCCGGCCTATTACACCCTCTGGATATTCCTCCCTGTCCATGGCATACCCTGTCCATGGATTTCATCACGGACTTACCTCCATGCTCAGGGTATAATACCATTTTAGTAGTCGTGGATCTATTCTCCAAGATGGCTCACTTCATTCCCCTGAAGGGCCTACCTTCGGCTTCAGTATTGGCCCGAGAATTCTTAGAAAACATTGTTCGGTTACACGGTTTTCCTTCGGTTTTAGTCTCCGATTGGGGAAGTCTATTCATCTCCCACTTTTGGCGAAGTTGCTGTCGTCTAGCCCAAATTGATGTAAGAGTTTCAACCAGTCACCATCCCCAAACTGACGGACAAACCGAGAGGACAAATCAGACTCTAGAGCAATATCTACGTTGCATGCTCCAACAAACTGAAAACCCTTCGAAGGATATTCTTTGGATCGCTGAATACGCTTACAACAATTCGACTCATTCTGGAACCGGGAAGACTCCCTTTTTCCTATTATACGGACACCATCCTAGAACCTCTAACCTGGGTCCTCCCCAAGAATTCGAAACACCTGCTGTGGATCACTTACACTCGGAGATCACCCGTGCTTTTAAGGAAGCCACTGCCCATCTGCAAAGAGCTAAAGCTCAAATAAAAAAAGGAGCAGATCGACACCGTAAAGAGGCCCCTCACTACGCAGTAGGAGATCAGGTCTGGTTATCCACTAAGCACCTGCCTCTAAAAGGACCCCGCACCTTCAACCCGAGATACCTTGAACCCTATCTCATCTCTACCATAGTTAATACGGTGGCTGTCAAATTGGAATTACCTGCGCATATGAAAATACATCCGGTATTCCATGTCTCCTTATTAAAACCAGTACAACCAGAAACCCGATTGACTGAACTCCCAGAACCTGTTTTGGTAGATGGAGAACTCAAATTCGAAGTAAAGAACATCCTAGACTCCAAAATCTCCAAATCTAAGTTATATTTTCTGGTTGATTGGAAAGGATACGGCCCCCAGGAAAGGTCTTGGGAACCCTCAGAATATGTCCACGCACCTCGTCTGGTCAAGAAATTCCATCTGAATCACCCCGACAAGCCAAAACCCCCGGAGAAGACACGCTTAGGAGGGGCCTTGAGGGGGGTGCTGTCATGATCACTGCTTCCAAGGAGCCAGGACCAGCCAAACGTCCTTGGAAGCAGGCCCCTAACCCTAATCCTAGGCACCAGCCGGTCCCCACTGGGACCTTTTGGACCTTGTCCTGGCGCCGGTGGCACCAGGCTCATCAAAACCATCGGTCCCGGCACTGGAAGCGCCGGGCTCATAATATGTGTGCAGATGCTTGGGTGGACTTACCTGCAGCAGACCATGCTGCTTACTTACCAGCCACTTAGAAGTCCTCTGTGAACAGGAACTACTTTCTTACCTGGGTGGGGCAAGCTCCACTCCCTGGATACAGCACTGGAAATCTTCTGGAACTGGAACTCTTTTCTTACCTAGGCGGGGCCGTGGAGGAAGACGCCTCATCACTCCAAGGCTATTTAAACCACACCCGATAGATGAAACGTGCTTCGCGTTATTCTGCATCTGCAGCAGAACGCTCACCGAGTCTGTTCCAGCCTTTCTTCTTTCGATCCTGAACCTGCAAGAATCATACTTACCATTCCTGTATCCAGTCAACAGCAGCACCTGCAAAGACAAGAAACAGCAGGTTAGCAAGGCAGCCTTTACTCGCATTGCTTACTCACCTGATCCATCGGCTGCAGCCATTTCCTCACGCTGCACCTCCGCCTGTGAAGACAAAAGCATTGTAATTACTTACTGGCACTCCGCGAATTCCGGATTTCTTCACGCTGCATCGCCGCCTGTGAAGACAAAAGCATTGTTATTACTTACGGGCATTCCACGGACTCCGGCGCTCAACCCAACTTCTGAAAGACAAAAGAAGAGACATTAGACAGGTATTTACTTACGCCCATCGCGCTCGTCGCAATAGAACGCCTGCAAATACTCCGGCGTCTCTTCAGCACGAACTAAGCTGCAAGGGAAAAGACAGTTAGAGCGCTTGCATTTACTTACGCATTTCCAGGCGCTTCACTCCATCTTCCATCTCAAGAGTCCTGCAAGACAAAAGGGAAAAGCATTATACGGAGTCCTGTTCAATATTAACGTGCCACGCACCTAAAGACTATAAAGACTAAAAAGGTGTCTGGAAACTCACCGCTCGTGCAGTTAACGACGGTAACGATCCTCTGAGTCCAAGAGGCCTATGTTTCACCAGTGAAGGAACTGGCAACGGCACCCTGCACCAGACGCAGATGGAGAGTCCAGCATTCACCTATCTAAGGTGAGCACTTTGACCTGGGGGCTCTACGGAGAAGCTAGGGAGAGAGAGAGAGAGGGACATTAAACAACCCAGACCATTAACCCCCATATTCTTTCACCTGCAGAAACCTCACCCTACGAGTTCGACACACAGTGCGAAGAGGTTCGACCCCAGAAGCCAATCGAGTCCTGCACATCACTTTTCGAGTCACAGACACCTTCCTGCCAAGACCAGCGCCTCCGTGGGAATCAGGTGAGCGTTACAATGACACCATTCCAATAGAGGTGGATAACAGCGACTTAAAGAGTATCACTCTAGCCGCAGGCACCACTATTGGAATGGCGGTTGATGACCGACATTTCTCCATAGATCTAGGTAATTAACTGTTAGGACCAATCCCCAAGGACTGTTTTGACAGTGACAGTGATGACAACACAACACCAGACAGGATCTTTACCCGACATGGGGGGAACTTCCTGGTGTACACTTCCTGCCCTTATGGCAAGGAAGATGTGACTTGTGACTTCAGAAGGGATGAGGTGATTTTCCAGGTCCATGAGGGCTGCCATTCCCACCTGAAGCCACCAGTCCAAATCAGCACTCTGACCAGGGACTTCTCCACCCAGCGGTAGGAGTCCGCTGAGATAGCGAAACCAGAAGTCTTTGCAGGCTTCAGGCAGATGGTTGAAGAGAGAGTCAACCTAGCTGATGCCTATGTGACTCTGGAGCAGAAGCAAAAGTTGAAACAAGTTTTCTTGGATTTTCAAGATCTCTTTGCAGTGGACTCATATGACTGTGGTCGCACCGACATCCACACAACAACAATTCCCACGGACCCTGGTATGACTCCAGTGTTTGTGAAGCAATATCGCTTGCCTCTCGCATCAATGGAGTCCCTTACTGAAATCATTAAGAACCTTGAGTCCCGTGGGATAATCCGTCCAGTCCACAGCACCTTCAATAATCCAGTGCTGGGGATATTGAAGCCAAACGGCCAGTGGAGACTCTGCGCCGACCTTAGGGAGCTCAACAAATGGTCCATACTTCCTGATGGCCTCTTCCCTACATTGATCAAGGGCTGGCCCAGATCAAGGGGTCATAGGTATTCACTGCAATAGACCTGACCAATGGATACTGGACTATACCTGTCGGTAGGGAGGACCAATACAAGCTGAATTTTACCTTTGGGGGCCAGCAGTACACATGGACCTGTACTCCCTTTGGATACCTCAACTCCAGCAATGAGTTCAACATTTTTCTACATAAGGCCATGCCCGACCTGGGTGAGAGGGGTAACTTGGCTTATGTAGATGATGTCCTCATCAAAAGCTCAACTGTGGAGGAACACATAGCGGAGATCCGTTATGTTCTGACACAGTTGAGGGCCGCCAGAGCAAAACTTTCCTTTCAGAAAGCACAGTGGTGTAGAACCCGTGTTAATTTCTTGGGGCATGAGATTACTCCTCAGGGTCTCTGTCCCCAGGAAAAGAAAGTGGAAGCCCTCCAGAATTTGAAGGACCGCACAACTCTGCGTGAACTAAGGAGCCTCCTTGGACTGACTTATTACCGCAGAAAGTTCATTGAGGGCTACGCAGAGATCACCAGACCCCTGATTCATCTTTTGAAGGGCGGGATCAAGTGGGAATGGGGTCCAGAACAATCCGAGGCAGTAGGACAGCTCAAAAGAAGCCTCTCACCAGCGCCTTGCCTAGCTTACCATGTCAGAAACAAGGAGTTCTTCTTGGAGACAGGGTACTCTAATACATGCTTGACTGCAGTATTATACCAAAAGCATGACAAGGTCAATAAAGTAATCTCCTATGCGAGTAAAACTTTATCCTCTGTGGAGGAAAAATTCAACGATTGTGAGAAGGCACTCCTGGCAACGGTGTGGGCATTGAAGAATTACCGCCCGTTTATCCAGGGGGAACACATCATAGTGGAGACTCCACACCAGCCTCTGCAATATCGCCAAAGTGACAGAATCCGGGCCAGAAATGTAATTCCCAAATTACTTCCTGGATTCTGTCAATGCAAGGCTTTGCTGTGGAGGTCAGATATAGCCAAAACAAGAAGAGTTCCCTCGCGCAAGGTCTGGCTGACTTGCATGATTGTGCCAGAGAAAACTGTCTCGAGGACGAAAGTCTAAAAATCAAGGACAACATGGAGGCATACCTTAATTCCCCACACTGCGGGCCTCATCACGACTTGGGTGGTAAATGTGGCAGATTATCCGCCGGACCTAAATAGCGCTAACGCCAAGGCACCCGGCGGATAATCCGCCAGATCATGAGTTATCGTGCACGCGCCCAAGGCGTTAGCGCAATTAGCGCGAACCCTTAAAGCCGGCGCACGGTGCGCTACCGCCACTTCGCGCTCATAGCGTGCGCTATGAGCACGTGGGAAACGCGTCACCGCCGGAACGGGAAATAAAGCGGCGGCCATCTTGGAAATCACAATCCGTCGGATATCAGAGCCACTGGAAGCCATCCACGCAATCTGAAGCCTAATAATGAGTTAGGAGCGCACTAGGGGCAAGTCTGCACTGGACAGGGTCCGAAAACCTAAGTTCAGTGACCAGGAGCTTGAGGTGCTTGTGGATGAGGCACTGACGTACCACCATGAGCTGCAGCAGCACAAAACCAGCGCCCAGCGCTGAGGCCAAATATGGCAATCTGTCGCAGAAAGGGTCAGGGCAGTGGGGCGCCCCGGGATGGGGAGGACTGCCGCAAGCGGCTGAATGACCTGCGCATGCGAGGCATCCTGTCCCAGCACAGGAGTGCAAGCAGGGGCACAGGAGGAGGGCCACCACCCCCCCAACCTCACACCATGGGAGGAGAAAATGACAGGTGTCATCGACGTTGGAACCATAGAGGCCATTGGTGAAGCGGAGGCAGGGACTGGCATCAATCCAACATCAGGTGAGTCCCATCCCCAAATACATGCATCTGAATGAAAGTGAAGACATGTGTCTGAGGCTCTACATACACCCGTAAGTGAGGGCCACATCCCTAGAATGGTAGTGCTGCCTAGACGACCCTGTACGTGCAGTGCATGAATGACCGGGGCAGGGGATAGACTCCCATAGCCATAGGACAGCTACGTAGAGTGGTACTGTGCATCAACACAACCAAAAAAGCCTGAGCGCAGTCCACCACAACCACGCGTTCCCATGCAGTGTACCTCCATGCACATCCACAACAAGCACCACATGGTGACTGAACAGAATGCAAGTTGAATGCGTCATTGTTACTGTCTTCATTCACACTTGTTGGCATGACCTGCATCACACAAATGTAAGTAGCATTGTACTCAAACCACCCCCTATGTGCCCCACAGGCACACGTCGATCCCACCAGCCCGGTGATGATGGCGATGAGGCGACACAGACAATGCGCCCACAACACCGTGCCTCCACCAGCACCCCCAAAAAAGGCCACACCCATGGGAGACAACATCGGGGAACACCCACCTCATCCCGACGCAGCCCCGCCAGACAGCAGCAGCAGCCACATGGCCACAGGGAGGCGACCGTCAGCTCACCAGAACCCAACATCCACAGCCCCGATGCCGAGGGAGAGAGGCCGGAATGGGAGCCCAACGTGGGAGCAACACCTCCATGTGTGCATCATGCCACCGCACAACACTCCCACAGCAGTAGTGATGGGGAAGGGGTGGAAGCCCAACCCCAGGCAGACAGCAGGCAGGGAGGCCCCATGTGCCTGTGCGTGGCTGCAGCACACCACAGCCCGATGTGGACACTCCATCCTATGGGAGCCCAGAGGGCCATCGATTGGAGCCAGGCAGCCCAGTCCAGTGTGGTGGCATGTCGCCATGCACCCCCCCCGACAGCGCCCAATTCGCGGCCCACCACCTGACGCACCAGTAGAGGCCTTTGTCACAGGGGCAGCAGTCATGGGCCGGCTGGATGTCATTGAGGCAAAACAGTCCAAGGTGGAAGCAATGGCAAAGGTCCAGAGCCGGCACATTAAGGTCGTGAGCACTTCCATCCGGCATGGGTGCCGGTACATTGCGCGGGACAATGCCCGCACATGACAAGTTGTGCAACAATGCACCGCTGCCCTGACAGGCTTTGGGCAACGAGTCCGTGAATTCACGGAGGCAGTGTCTGCACTTGCAGAACAGCAACGCGAGGCCAATAACCTCATGCGCCAGCACATGATGGGCAGCGCTTCGATACCCTCAACTTCCACCACACCCACAGAGGGTTCACTAGTCCCATCTCCAAGGCGCTGGTCCTTGCGCCACCTGAGGGCACGCACACCGGAGGGTCCTGGGAGAGGGAAGCGCTCGTGCCCATCCTAGTGGTGCATGGCATCATTGTTGTTGGCCTGATGAGGCAACTGTACAGTTTGGGGTTGTACACTGGGGGGAGGGGGGATTGTTGGGTGTTCACTGGGGGGAGGCGAGATTGTTGGGTATTCACTGGGGGGAGGGGGGATTGTTGGATGGAAAATAAATCACGTTAAAAAAATCACAATGCATGCACAGTGATTGTTACAAATGCAATTTAATGTTGAAGTGACAAATGTACAATTTACCTATTACCCATTTCTAAAAGAATCTATCAATCAATCCCTGTCTGGCCAACCTCCCTTCCCTCAGCCCAACCCTTTGTGCATGTGCAACACCTTCTGGCACTTCATCGCCCTCACCACCATCCTCAGGTGGCTGCACATGAGCATCTGGGGGCAGTGGCACATTTCTGCGACAACAGATGTTGTGCAGCATGGCACATGTCAGTACAATTTTTCCAACTTTTTCTGGTGCATACTTCATTGCACCTCCCGTGCGGTCGAGGCAACGGAAGCGTGCCTTCAGCAGGCCAAATGCCCTCTCAACGCAGATCCGTGTACGGGCATGGCCAAGGTTGTATGCCCGCTCCGCCGCCGTGTGTGGATGACGCACAGGGGTCATGTGCCACGTGTACTGGGGATATCCCGAATCACCTGCAGGGGAGAGAAAGCCGGTGTGGGGACAAGGTAAGTCGAGTGGGTGTACAGAGCCCTGTCATCAGTGTGATTTTGCCATATTTGTCATGTGGCCTATAGCATTGTGGAGTGTGCTGTCCTACGGGCACGATTGAATCAATGGGGTACTCTACACTTGGTGCACCTATGTTTCTGTATGTAACAGTACTCATTCACTTGTCGCAGGAAGAGGGGGCCCTTCCATCTACTTCTGCTTGACAGAAGTGGCTGCCTCATGTGTCATTGCAAATCCATTTGGCTACAGTTGCATTTGCTGCTCTTCACTATTCTGTACTGTTATCCATGCATTTCCATGGCCATTTTGGGGACAGTGTTTGTGGGATGTGCATTGTCATTACTCGGCCTACTTATGGGTGGAGCATTCGTGGATGTGCCAGTTCATGGATTGGATTTTCACTACTGTCGGATGGCCAGGGTGGGATATCTGTACTGTCAGTGTTGGGAGCCATGGTGCTACTCACACAGGAGGCCTTGTTGTGGTGGGACTTCCATATGTCACTGTGCCGCCACATGTCTGACATCCTGCATGGGTGTGTTCTGCTGTGTTGGACATGTCCAAGGTTCATCGTACAAGGTGCTTGAATGTGATGCTGCTGTGATGCTGCTGACTATTGGGAATGATGGATTATGTGACAGGCACCATCAGTTGTGGATTGACATGCTTTGTGGTATACATTTGTACTCACCCAGTAGCCATGTGTTTTGGCCTCGGTGCCTTTCCATGTACGCCGGCAGGGTACTGTTGCGTAGGACCATGGAGCCGTGGGTGGATCCTGGGTAGCGGGCACAGCAGTGTCATGATCTCTGCTTCCAAAAGGTCAGGGTTTTCCCAACTCCCTTGGAAGCAGATCCATAACCCAGGTTCCGAGTGCCAACCAGTCCCAATTGGGACCTTTTGGACCCAGTCCTGGCGCCAGTGGCACCAGGCTCATAAATATGCCCAGTCCCAGCGCTGGAAGCGCCGGGCTCATAATGCTTGGGTGGACTTACCTGCAGCAGACCATGCTGCTTACTTGCCTGCCAGTTGAGCCTCTGATCCTCTTCTGTTTGGAACTACTTTTCCTGTTGGGTGGGGCTGGAGCCACTCCCTAGATTTAGAACACTGGAACTCTTCTGGAAGGCAGGAACTCTTTTCTTACCAGGAACTCTTTTCTTACTTAGGCGTGGCTGTGGAAGGAGGGACCTAAGCACTACAGGAGCCTATTTAAACCACACCCGGTGGATGAATCTTGCTTTGCGTTATTCTGCACCCTCTGCAGCAGGACGCTCATCGTGTCTTCTGCATCCAGTCCTGGGCCTAAGGAAAAAGGCTTACCATCCTGAATCCAGTCTTCAGCAACACCTATAAAGACAAGAAAGAACAGGTTCGCATTCCGGCATCTGAAAGGCAAAGGCTTACCATCCTGAATCCAGTCTTCAGCAACACCTATAAAGACAAGAAACAACAGGTTAGCATTTCGGCATCGGAAAGGCAAAGGCTTACCTACTCTTCGTGCGCTCCGGAGGTCTTCATACTGCATTCCGGCATCTGAAAGACAAAAGCTTACCAACTCTTCGCACGCTCCGGAGGCCTTCGGCGCTGCATCCGCATCTGAAAGTCAAAACAAGGTGCGTTTAAAGACATTGGGGAACTTTAATACTCACGTGCCATTACTCCTTTCCACATCTAATCCAGTGGGTATTCCGGCACCCTGCAGCCGCTCCGAACTCGTACCTGCAAAATAAAAAGACAGTTAGAGCGCATCGTGAAGCAGGCAACAAGCGCTTACTCACGTGCTTCCAGGCGCTTCTATTCATCACACGGGCTCCATCTTCAACTCACTTCAGCCCGTCATCCGCCATCGCCGGAACCCTGCAAAACAAGAGACATCATTACTAAAGACTTTAAAAAGACATTTGAATGACTCGAAACTTACCGTTCGTGCAGTAAACGACGGACAGCAGTCCTCTGAAGTCAAGAGGCCTGCGCTACCTATCCAGTGAAGAAACTGGCTACAGCACCCTGCCCCGAGGCAGATGGAGAGCTCGGCATTCACTTACCTAAGGTGAGAGCGTTAACCTTTGGGGTCTACAGGAGAGGAGAAGAGGAAAGAGATAGGGACACCCCAATAACCCAAGTTCATTAACCCCATATTTTCTATCTGCAGACATCTTACTCTACACGTCAGGCATACAGTGCACAGAGGTCCAGCCCAAAGAGCCAACCGGGTGCTACACATCACCTTTGAAGATACGGTAGTCGCCCAGTCAAGACCGGCGCCTCTGCGAGAATCAGGTGAGCGTTACAGAACGCAAAGCCTACCGCAAAACTCTCGCCCAGGCGCTATGGAAACCTCGGATACTGACCCCCTAGCCCGGTTACTTGGGGAACTAAGGGCAGAAATGCATGCAACTCGTCAGGAAACGAATGCTCTAAGAAGGGAACTAATTATTTCCAAGGAGAGAACAGACAATCTTGCTAGACAAGTGCTACAGTCACAAGCCGGACAGACCCCGTTACCCGCATCAGGGGCAAATCTTCCTTCAACATCCTCTATGAATCCAGTGCAGATCAACCTACCTGGGAATGTACCTCTGGCTCCGCCCGAGCGATTTTCTGGTGACCCAAAGAGGTTTGCAGTATTTATCAATCAGTGCCGGTTGCACTTCTTATGCCGGCCAGCAGCCTTTCCAACTGATCAAGCTAAAGTAGCTTTTGTACTTTCGTACCTTAGTGGCAATGCGGCAGACTGGTCGATCCCTCTAGTTCATCAAGATGATCCGGTTCTCCATGATTTTCAAGCCTTTCAGCTTAGTATGGAAAAACTGTTTGCAAGACATTTACAGGGACAGGCCTTGGACAATGAGCTTCTTCCGTTGCGACAGGGTAATCAAGACCTTTTGGCTTATATTTCATCTTTTAATAGACTAATGGTGGAAACTCAATGGCCTGAGGACAAAAGGATTACGCTGTTTTATAGAGGTCTACGTGGAGAGCTCAAAGACGTTTTAGGCCAAGTAGTGAATCCCCCACAAGACTGTTCGGATTACATAGACTTGGTCGTTCAAATAGATCACAGGCTGCAGAACAGGAAGGCCGATCGTTCCAAGTTTGATGCTCGAGTATTTTCCAAACCGCCAACTCCTTCCAAAGGAGTAGACTCCGGGGAATCCATGCAAATAGGGGGTCTGAAAGGGCCTCTAACACAACGGGAGCGGGAAAGGAGGAAACAATTGCAATTATGCCTATATTGCGGAAACTCAGGGCACTTTCTTCGAGACTGTCCGGTGAAACCTGCCAAGAAGGCAGTAGGAGCTGCAGTTACCAAAGTTACAAACTCTGAGCAGGGAAACGACCTCGCCCGACAAGAATAGAGGTCCTCTCGCCGAGCGTAAAAACCAGTTCCGTGACCTCGCATTTCGTGATACCTATGGTCTTCATTAGCCCTGATAATCCGGATCGATTACATGCAATTGAAGCTTACGTCGACAGCGGTGCCATCGGCAATTATGTGGATCATGAAATGGTTTTGAGGATGAATCTAACTCTTTGTCCCAAGGCTGTAAAGGACGTCATTACTACGGTGGATGGTACGGAGATAGCCTCCGGGCCAGTAACGCATACCACTCAAGAAGTGACGCTAGTAAGTCAAGATGGACACCATGAGAAGATCGTGTTCGATGTGATCAAAGCCCCTCAGTTTCAGATTATTCTAGGAATACCTTGGTTAGAGAAACACAATCCTCTGATCGATTGGCGAGCAAGAACGGTCCAGTTTCCAGAATGTGTCTCTACTTGTCACCCTCCACCTGGTGTTGCACTGGCCGCAATTTCTTCAGAGACTCCCCAGTTACCTCCCGAATACCTAGAATACCAAGATGTTTTCCGGAAGGATCAGGCTAACTCTCTACCTCCTCATAGGTCTTATGACTGCCAGATAGACCTGATACCTGGATCTACTCCTCCTTGTAGTAGAATTTATGCCCTCACCGAGCCTGAGAACCTTCACCTTCGACAATACCTGGATCAATACCTGGCAAATGGGTTTATTCGTCCTTCCAAGTCCCCTGCTTCTTCAGCTTTGTTCTTCGTTCCAAAAAAGGAAGGAGACCTTAGAACTTGTATCGATTATCGCTCCCTGAACCAGATCACCGTTAAGAATAGATATTCGTTACCTTTGATCCCTGAACTCCTGGACCAAGTCAGAAAAGCATGCATATATACAAAGCTGGATCTTAGAGGAGCTTACCACTTGGTACGAGTAAAAGAGGGCGATGAATGGAAGACGGCCTTCCGCACCAAGTATGGGCTATTTGAATATCAGGTCATGCCCTTCGGACTTTGCAATGCCCCAGCCGCCTTTCAATATTTTATGAACGATGTCCTCAGAGAGCTTATAGATGTATGTGTTGTTGTTTACATTGACGACATCCTCGTTTATTCTTCATCGGAATCTGAACATCGGAAACACGTGAAAATGGTCCTCGAAAGATTGCGTCAACACAAACTTTTCGCTAAGTTGGAAAAATGTGTTTTCAACGTGACTGAAGTTGAATTCTTGGGATTCATATTATCACCTGGTGGGGTGCGTATGGATTCAAAGAAGGTCGATGCAGTTCTCAAATGGCCATCACCATCCTCCGTAAAAGGTGTGCAAAGCATGTTAGGCTTCGCTAACTTTTACCGCAGGTTTATCCCCGAGTTCTCTCGAATAGTCCAGCCCATCACTGCCTTGTTAAAGAAAAACAAACGTTTTGAATGGTCTACCGAGGCGGAACAAGCTTTCCAGGATTTGAAGACTAAATTTATCTCTGCACCAATCTTAAAACACCCTCGCCCCGAACTCCCCTACATCGTGGAAACTGATGCTTCAAGCCTTGCCATGGGGGCAGTTCTATCACAAAAGGACCCGGTAACCAATCAGTTGCATCCCGTGGCATTTTGGTCCCGCAAATTCTCGCCTCCTGAAGTCAATTACACGATTACTGACAAGGAACTTCTGGCTATCAAGTCTGCCTTTAAGGCTTGGCGGCATTATCTGCTGGGGGCCCGACACACCGTTACTGTGATTACGGATCACCGAAACCTGCAATATTTGAAAACCGCAAAAGCCCAATCCTCTAGACAACTCCGTTGGGCATTATTCTTTGCCGAGTTTGACTTCATAATTACCTATCGACCAGGTACAAAGAACGGTAAAGCCGATGCCCTTTCTCGGATGGGAGTGGAAGAACACTTGATCAACCCTAAACCTGTACCAATCATTCCCGAACAAAGAATTCTGGGTGTAATCGCCACAGAATCCATAGAGGAAGTTAAGGATAAAGCCAGGCAACTTGTAACTCCAGCAGATATACAGAATTGGCATCTGCAGGGAAAGGACTTTGCAGTAAAGGACAACTTATTGTATTTCCAAGAACGATTATACCTACCCAGCACAGATTTACAGAAAAAAGTAATCTCTTGTTATCACGACTCTTTAATGGAAGGTCATCCCGGTATAGCCAAGACCTCAGAAAAGATCAAGCGCTACTTCTGGTGGCCGTCTTGGAAAAAAGATATCAGAAACTTTATAATGTCCTGTGGAGTAGGCGCCCAAAACAAGAGTCAAAAGGAAAGACCAGCAGGCCTCTTACACCCTATTGACATCCCACCTCGCCCTTGGCATACGCTTTCTATGGACTTCATCACCGATCTACCTCCATGCTCCGGATACAATACGATTCTAGTAATCGTGGACTTATTCTCCAAGATGGCACATTTAATTCCGCTCAAAGGCTTGCCAACAGCAGCAACTCTGGCCCGAGAATTTCTCGAAAACATCGTCCGACTGCACGGTTTTCCTTCGGTTCTAATTTCGGATCGAGGTAGTCAATTTATTTCTCATTTTTGGCGAAGTTGCTGTCGGTCGGCTCAAATTGATGTGAGACTATCGACCAGTCACCACCCTCAGACCGACGGACAAACCGAGAGGACCAATCAAACTCTGGAACAGTATTTACGCTGCATGCTGCAACAAACTGAAAAAACTTGGAAAGATATCCTTTGGATAGCCGAGTATGCCTACAATAACTCTGTCCACTCGGGAACTGGGAAAACCCTGTTTTTTCTTTTGTACGGCAGTCACCCTCGAACCTCGGAGTTGGATCCCCTCCAAGATCTTGAAACACCAGCAGTAGACTACCTGCATTCTACAATCACCCAAGCCTTTAAGGAAGCTGTTTCTCACCTTCAAAGGGCTAAAGAACAATACAAGAAAGGAGCAGATCAACACCGGAAGGAAGCCCCTCACTATCAAGTAGGGGATCAAGTCTGGTTATCCACCAAATATCTATCTCTAAAAGGGCCACGCACATTCAACCCAAGATACCTTGGTCCCTATTCCATCACTACCATAGTAAACCCAGTAGCGGTCAAGTTGGACTTGCCCCCGCACATGAAGATACATCCGGTCTTCCACGTCTCTCTATTAAAACCCGTGCAACCTCAAACCCGACTAACCAAATCTCCAAAACCTATCCTAGTGGATGGAGAACTCGAGTTTGAAGTCAAAAGCATTCTGGACTCCAAGATCTCCAAATCTAAACTATTCTACCTAATTGACTGGAAAGGCTACGGCCCCCAAGAGAGATCCTGGGAACCTGCTGAATATGTCCACGCTCCTCGCCTAATCAAAAGATTTCACCGAACATTTCCTGACAAGCCAAAACCCCCGGAGAAGCCCGGTTTGGGAGGGGCCTTGAGGGGGGGTACTGTCATGATCTCTGCTTCCAAAAGGTCAGGGTTTTCCCAACTCCCTTGGAAGCAGATCCATAACCCAGGTTCCGAGTGCCAACCAGTCCCAATTGGGACCTTTTGGACCCAGTCCTGGCGCCAGTGGCACCAGGCTCATAAATATGCCCAGTCCCAGCGCTGGAAGCGCCGGGCTCATAATGCTTGGGTGGACTTACCTGCAGCAGACCATGCTGCTTACTTGCCTGCCAGTTGAGCCTCTGATCCTCTTCTGTTTGGAACTACTTTTCCTGTTGGGTGGGGCTGGAGCCACTCCCTAGATTTAGAACACTGGAACTCTTCTGGAAGGCAGGAACTCTTTTCTTACCAGGAACTCTTTTCTTACTTAGGCGTGGCTGTGGAAGGAGGGACCTAAGCACTACAGGAGCCTATTTAAACCACACCCGGTGGATGAATCTTGCTTTGCGTTATTCTGCACCCTCTGCAGCAGGACGCTCATCGTGTCTTCTGCATCCAGTCCTGGGCCTAAGGAAAAAGGCTTACCATCCTGAATCCAGTCTTCAGCAACACCTATAAAGAAAAGAAAGAACAGGTTAGCATTCCGGCATCTGAAAGGCAAAGGCTTACCATCCTGAATCCAGTCTTCAGCAACACCTATAAAGACAAGAAAGAACAGGTTAGCATTTCGGCATCGGAAAGGCAAAGGCTTACCTACTCTTCGTGCGCTCCGGAGGTCTTCATACTGCATTCCGGCATCTGAAAGACAAAAGCTTACCAACTCTTCGCACGCTCCGGAGGCCTTCGGCGCTGCATCCGCATCTGAAAGACAAAACAAGGTGCGTTTAAAGACATTGGGGAACTTTAATACTCACGTGCCATTACTCCTTTCCACATCTAATCCAGTGGGTATTCCGGCACCCTGCAGCCGCTCCGAACTCGTACCTGCAAAATAAAAAGACAGTTAGAGCGCATCGTGAAGCAGGCAACAAGCGCTTACTCACGTGCTTCCAGGCGCTTCTATTCATCACACGGGCTCCATCTTCAACTCACTTCAGCCCGTCATCCGCCATCGCCGGAACCCTGCAAAACAAGAGACATCATTACTAAAGACTTTAAAAAGACATTTGAATGACTCGAAACTTACCGTTCGTGCAGTAAACGACGGACAGCAGTCCTCTGAAGTCAAGAGGCCTGCGCTACCTATCCAGTGAAGAAACTGGCTACAGCACCCTGCCCCGAGGCAGATGGAGAGCTCGGCATTCACTTACCTAAGGTGAGAGCGTTAACCTTTGGGGTCTACAGGAGAGGAGAAGAGGAAAGAGATAGGGACACCCCAATAACCCAAGTTCATTAACCCCATATTTTCTATCTGCAGACATCTTACTCTACACGTCAGGCATACAGTGCACAGAGGTCCAGCCCAAAGAGCCAACCGGGTGCTACACATCACCTTTGAAGATACGGTAGTCACCCAGTCAAGACCGGCGCCTCTGCGAGAATCAGGTGAGCGTTACAAGCAGTGGCTGAAGGTGAGGTCAGGGCCACATGTCATCTGCACGTTGAGGGAATAGTACTGTTTCCGGTTCCTGTAGGCAGCCTCATGTGCCTGGGGTGGTACAAGTGCCACATGTGTGCAGTCCAGGGATGCTATTACATTCGGGACTTGGGCAATGGCATAGAATTGACCCTTAAGCTGGTGCACCTGTGCCTGTATGGCTGGCAATGCAATGTGTTTGTTCACATGATTCAACAGTGCATCAAGCACCTGTCCCAGTATGGCACTGAATGTGGACTGGGCCATTCCACGCATCATGGCAACAGTATGTTGGTAGCTGCCAGTCCCAAGAAATTGAAGCACAGACACAAGCTTCACTAGGGGAGGTACTGCCGTGCTGGTGGCTATGCGGCTGCATATGTCACCCTGGATTGTGTCTAGCAACTGGGTGATGGTTGCCCTGTCCAGCCGATATTCTGTCACCAACTGACCATCAGTTAGGGCCCCGGGTCTGGGCCTGACCCTGGGGATGGCTGGCCGCCTTGCTGGTGCTGCTCTCCTCCTCCTTCTACTCCTCCCCACTGCCCCCTGCACTCCCAGGGCCCTAGCCTGGTTGACTGGCCTCTGTAGCTCCAGGCGCAGCAGGTAGAAGTCGACATCAAGGCTCCCGGCTCCAAATGGCAGCATGGTGTTGGGGAGGGTGTGTTGTGCATGGGTGGGTCCTTTGTAGGCCTTAGATTTGCATTGCCTCCACCTGGGCCCTCATTGCTGTCTCCTCCCTGCTCCTACTGGTGTAATGGGGTTGGGGAGGGTGTGTTGTGCATGGGTGGGTCCTTTGTAGGCCTCGGATTTGCATTGCCTCCACCTGGGCCCTCATTGCTGTCTCCTCCCTGCTCCTGCTGGTGTAATGGGGTTAGGGAGGGTGTGTTGTGCATGGGTGGGTCCTTTGTAGGCCTCAGATTTGCATTGCCTCCACCTGGGCCCTCATTGCTGTCTCCTCCCTGCTCCTGCTGGTGTAATGGGGTTGGGGAGGGTGTGTTGTGCGTGGGTGGGTCCTTTGTAGGCCTCAGATTTGCATTGCTTCCACCTGGGCCCTTATTGCTGTGGCCTGTGTTCTGTTACCTCCAGCTTTTTGCTGGAGGTATTTTCGGCGGATTATCCGCCGCTTTTCTGGCGCTAATAGCGCTTACGCTGGACTTGTGATTGATGATGTTTTAGTGTTAGGGGTTCCTGGCGCTGTTATGGCTGGCGCTTGTACAGCCGGCTGTCCTTGCGCCGGCTGTTATTGCGCCGGCGGTGTTTGGAGTCGTGATCCGACGGACCCTTAAAATCGGCGCTAAGAGCGTTACCGCCGATTTTAAGGGTTAACGCCCAAGTCGTGATGAGGCCAAAAGTCTTTGAAGAAGACAAGTGTGAGGGAATGCCCACTGTCTATGTGGATGGATGCTCTTACCATGTTGACAACAACGAGGAAAAAGAACTTGTGGCCGGCGTAGGAAATGCATGGGTGAATGAGATCCCAGAACCCTCCGCTTGGTACAAGATTGGTCCCCGAAGTAGTCAAGTGGCAGAGTTGATGGCTGTGCATCAAGCCATCCTCACTGCAGTCCAACATCAACTCCATGAACTGGTCATAATTACAGATTCGGATTATGTACGGAACGGGTTCGTGGAGCACCTGGTTAATTGGGAAACCAGAGGCATGCTATGTGCTAATAACAAGCCCTTGGAACATGGGAAGTTAATTCAAAATATTGATGATATGGTCACCTCGAATGGGATGACCATCTATTGGAAAAAGATCAAGGGTCATTCAAAAAAAAGAGGGGTCAGACAAAACTGGAAATGACTTAGCTGATCAGCTGGCCAAAACCAGGGCCATCCAAGAGGATCTAATTGAGATTGAGTCCCTGTTGGGGGAAATCCAGGTCACTGCTATCACTAGGTCCCAGATAAATGCTCATAATGATCTCTCAACTGCACAATGGAGTAAGGAGACCCCAGATGCTGATTTGATTACGGCTCAAAAAGGGGATCCAATAATTGGAAAATTTTATCAACACATTGAGGACCCTGAGAACTTTCCCCTGATGGATATCGATTACATTGGGAAAGAGGACCTCAGAGTGTTGATGAAATGTCCAAAAATGTTCCGAATCCAAGACGGTTTGTTGGTAAGGATATCTCTAGCTGGCCATGATCAGTGGGTGGTTCCTACCTCATTCCGAAGCCTGATGTTAAGTCACGCCCATGATGCGGCCAAAGCCGGTCATAGGGGGTTTCATACAACACTTGAAATCTTAAGAGAGGTTGCATACGGCCACACATGGGACAGGACCTCGACCAATACTTGAAGGGGTGTCTTGTGTGTGCACAATTTCAACCAACATCCCTCACACACCGTGCGACTCTCCAAAAGAGGGGGATGACACTGCCATGGTCAGATTTGCAAGTCGACTTTATCGGGCCCGTGATTCGCTCCTCTAGGTGGAACAAGTACATGTTGACGTTGACATGCTTGTTTACTAAATGGGTGGAATGTCTCCCGGCCCCAAACTGCAAGGCAGAAACAGCAGCTGCCCTGATGATCAGCAACATCTTTTCGTGTTTTGGACTACCCCAAAGGATTGAGTCAGTATCCAGTAACCATTTCACCAGCGAAGTAATGACAAAGATGTGGGAGATACTTGGGGTTAAAAGGAAGCTAAATATTGCTTACCGGCTAGCCTCTAGTGGTGCAGTAGAACGTTACAACAAAACCATTGTGAGCATATTAAAAAAGTTTGTAGCAGATTCTGGGCCAAATTGGGATATCCGATTACCTCTTGTCCTAATGGCCATCAGATCTACCCCTTCATCTGCAACTAAAATGTCACCATTTGAGATGATGACTGGATGCAGGATGGTGCTTCCCCAGCATTTGCTCTACAGGACCCAAGAGTAGACATTGATCAATGCCTCCACAACACATGAGTATGTTGAAAATTTAAGAAAACACCTTCAACATGCTTTTGCCTATGCTCAGCGAAATCTAGAAAGATCAGCCGACAGCATGAAGACCCACTATGACTTGAAGACTACTACGAAGGAATACAATGTAGGAGACCGGGTTTATCTCTACAATTTCCAAAGGAAACAGGCCAAACAGCGGAAATTTCTCTGCCTACCTGGAAGGAACCTTTTGAAATTGTAGACAAGATCTCACCAGTCGCCTACAAGATCCGCATCCCCAAAGGCAGTTTGGCAGAGGGGGAAGATAAGTGGGTCCATATTAATCAGCTGAAGTGTTGCCATCCTAGGCACACTCTGCAGCAACTGGAGCAGTCTTCTGGAACTCCAGAGGGGACCACTCCAGATCCATAAAATTCCAACCCTAAAATATTCCACATATAGTCTACAAAATACAATAATGCAAATGTCTCCTGATTTATAAAATGTATATGTCCGCCCCACTACATTAATAGTGGTGGGGAAATGTCTACAAATATGTTTTTGCTTTGTCATCCTAGGAGAGATAACCTATAGTTGATTGGAAACCATGGAGACTAAGCAAGGAGGATGACCCGGGGACCGGGAGCAAAGATCCGAGGGGCCTGGGGTATCGCTCAATACTCCCATCAGGACTGGCGAGGAGAACTGATCGATCCACCCCTGATGGAGGAAAAGATGCTGAACTTTGCCATTTGTGGAATCCGGAGAGATGAGGCTTACATCCCAGTCTTGCGAAGTTCCATTGATGGAAATTCAACAGCCATCGCAAGAGGGGGGCTTGTGGGATGTATCAACCCATTCATCCAAGCCCTGCAACATCACTGTGCATTGCTGGCAGCAGAAACATCATAATGGCCGCCGGAAAGCATGCTGCTCGCTAGAAGTCACCAGAAATTGCGCAGTGAAAACCTGAAAAATAGGCCACCATCCACTTTTGCCTATTTTAGTGAGCACAGGAGATCACTGCCAAAAACCACCATTGGGCTACCCACAAAGTAGCCTGAAACCACTTGGAAATAGCAATGCTGAGTGCAAAAAGAAACACAGAGCTGTTTGAAAATCTGTTTTCTTGATTGTCAAAAATTGCTAAAATCATGGCTCACAAATCACCTAAAAGATCCAACCTCTTTGTTGGGTGTTCCACATCATTTACTGCAAGAATCCACATCAATACAATGTCAGCAAGAATCATATGTTCTCAGAACAAAATCCTATTTTAAAGATACTTGATGGAAAGACAGCTGTCAAAAATGGGTGTAATACTGTTGTTCACCTCTACCAGAAAGCCGGCATTTTAAAACCATCTGTGTAAAGTTGAACAATTGGACCCAAACTATGCCAAAAGAAGAGAATTCCATCAAAACACCATATAGAGTGCCACACAGTGATCTCATTTTGAAAAAGACTTGATTTAAAGATATGTTGCTTATTTTAAGTGTATAAATGTTATTTTTTTCACAAGGAACTATGTTACAATTGATCAGAAAGTAACCTGATGCAGTTAAAACTCCAAAAGGCTTGCTTCCCCTGATAACCCTTCACACATTTTCCCCTACCCTTGGGCAAGAGATTGACAGGCTGATGCGAACAGGAACTAGCAGAGGCACCCTGGCCTGTTGCTCTCAGTCAAGACAATGGATTCTTTGGGATGGATAGGAATATGCCAAATTCGGGTGTAACTGTCAACAAAGTGTTGGCAGGAAACAAGGCATGTGACCCTCTGAGTCAGCCCAGCTCTAGGAGGCGGACCAGACTGAGATGTGAATTGAATTGAAAGCAAATGTATGTTTTATAAAAATGCATATAACAAATTGTATCAAGCTGCCAAAAATAGAAAACTTTGAGGTTCTTAAAATGAAGAATTCCCTCACGATTTAAGACTAAGCTGGACGCCATGTGATGTTCTGAGACCAAACCCCGGAATGTATTCATATTGCAGCTGCTGGGTTGTTACTATGAACATAAGAAATTACAGTAATATGCCCAGAGAGGATATGAATGCATGCCTAAAAATGGGGGCAGAAATAATATTGGGAAAACCAAAGCTCCTAGGAAGATCAGAATTGGACGGAGATATACCTTAGGCAATCTGTCATGCAATGTAGGTAGCATTAACAAGTTGTGTATAGTGTAAATATGTGTTTTATGAAAAATCAGTTATGCTGTACAGACACAAAGGGGAGTGTTTTCACCTATGCCATAAACATGACACGGGTGACACGCTGATCCTTTCTCCAGTCAGGGGACAGTAAATCCTTTGACCAATCCAATCCTTAGAGGGTTGGGCATAGAGAATCAGCCTCCCCATCCACTTTGAAAACACATAAATAAGGACTGCTAGGACAGAAAGGACACACACTCTTTTCCACTACTCAACTATTCTTGGCGAAGCACACTGCAGGAAGACTTCAGACTCCAGATAGATCCAGAGGGCAGACTCTAGAACAAAGCTCTAGGACTTTGAAGCAGAGAGGCCTAATTCACCAGCTGAACCCTTCTCAGGAGGCCTGCAGAATCTAGATTCTATTTCTGAAAAATCTACCTTCACAAAAACATCCGTAACTTTTGGACCGTACGCCCTAGAACCGGAATTTAACTGTCATTTTGAAGCTAAGATCCTAAGCTTTCCAAGGAACCTATAACGACATTCCAATTAATTATAGTTTTTCCGTAATCACATTTCACGCACGCAGAGAAATTGCCACAAATTGCCATTTAGCTCCATTTCAACACTTGCCAAAATAGCTGTTTCTTCTTTGCAACTGCTGAGATCCGTTTTCAATCTGATAATCCTTCATGAATCATTGCTAGTGTTGACTGAACCAATTCAAAGTACTCTCACTAATCCTGAATCTCCTTTAGTGAATTAAAATCATTTTAGCATATCTTCCCATTCATTGCTATCCCATTCAAAAGTATTTTTGCGTGTTTTAAAATCATACCTGTTTTCTCTAAGCTTGCTGGGGGGAACTGGGATTGAACTGTATTGTCGATTAATATTCCTGAAACCTGTGTGCCCTCATTTCCGTCTCTTCATATTGCATAGTGGGGGAAATGAGTAGTCACAGGGGAAAAAGTGATTATATTGTCTTTTGATTGAAACCATATCTAGTTTATTTCTGTGCTGCATTCCTTCCCATCTTGCATTTCCTTGAACCATAAAAGTATTCTCTGCTACCTTATTCTCCTATTCTTACTCCTTACTGATTAAAGAGATTGTTGAGATTGTAATATTTCCCATTGCTGATCATTGTCATATTGTTACGCTCACCTGATATCCACGGGGAAGCCACCCAGCCAGTTGGTCGTTGGTGCCCTTCCCAATGATTCCCTGGTGTGGTCTCAGTGTCGATGGGATTCCACCTGGAAATGAAGACTATATTAGGACTGGGCGACCAAGGTAAGGTTTCCCCCACCTCCCTTGTGTTTCCAGCCCCTCCAGGTTTTCTTCTCACCTGGTTGTCTGAATCGGGGGGCTCTCCGTCCTGCTCTCTGGGCAGGGGCGCGTTGTCTTTTCTGGGCGCGGGCGGTCCAGTTACTTCACTGACTGCTGCCCTTGTAGTGTCTTTCAGGTAGGTCTTATTGTGATTGATGGCATCGTAATTCTTGCATGCCTTTTCTCTGTTCTAAATGTCTCTTTTTTATCTCCTTAGGAGCGCGGAGTGTCCGCTTGGAGAACTGGATATGCTGGTTCTCACCGTGAGATGATGGCGCACTATAGCGCTATGATGCGGTAAGGAGGCGGTTTGCGTAGCGCAGCAATGTCTTGTCCTCACTGACCTGTGCTTTTCTCTTTTCGTAGGTTACGGTGAGTTCCCAGCGCAGATGGAGTTCCGGAGCTATGCCGGCCGAAAAGCAACCAACCAGGTAAGTCTTTAAGCGCTTTGTGGTTGTAATGTCTCCACTACCTCCTTTAATGATGTCTTTCTCCTTTTCTCAGGTCCTTCGATCCGGGCGGTGAACTCCACCAACAGAGCTGCCCAGGAGCTGCAAGCAGTGAAGGATGATGAATGCAGGAAAGATTCTGCTGCTAACGATGTTCTTGGTTTTTCTGCAGGTCCGGAATTCACCAGGGTCATGAGAAAGCTGGACACGGTGAACGTCACGTTGCTAGAAGCAAAGTAACGCGAAGCGTGTTGTCTTGTACGGGTGTGGTTTAAATAGCCACTGTAAAGTAGTCCAGGTAAAGTAGTCCCTAGGCCACCACACCCAAAACACTAGACCGCATAGCTTGGTTCTGGGAATCAAGCTATGTGGATGCCTCCATGTTGGCTTAAAGCCTAAATAAAGTAGTTCCTCAAGCAGATGTCTTTCCTTACTTATGAGCCTGGCGCCAAAGGCGCCAGCACTGGCCCCAAGAGGGCCTGGGAAGTGGATGCCAGGCCTTATTAGTGATCCGAGCCCTGATTCTACCTGGCCAATGGGCTTGCCAGTGGGGATCAGGGCTGAGGGTTGTGACACATATTCATTAGTGTGCTATTCAGAGATTATTTTATTCATAAAAGTGTGATATATTGTTCAATTCTTCAAATAAACCTTTTAATTTGCAAAACAAACCTACTTCTTGGCTCAGTGAGGTCGGGGAGATCCAAAGAGAGGGGCATTATATAAGGGTTCATCATCCAGATTTAAAGAACTTTGACATAAAAATATATTAATAAAGGCTTCCATTGGGCATCCCATACTAAGCATTGACTTGGGTGGAGTGCTGGATTTAAGTCACTTACAGATCGAACCCATGGTTTCGAAAGAGTGAAGTGAGCGATTTAATTTTTTACTGCAGGGGGAGACCCTCTGCAGACCCCCTTCTTCCCCCTACCTTTATTAATATCCCTTACCCCACTCCCACATATATTTTATTTTATTTTAAATGATTTTTTTCAGTAAATACATTTTATTTTAAAAATGTGGTCACTTCTTCCTCGAAAACATTGGCTTCGGTCATGGTATTGCTATTTCCTGGCTGCTCAGGTTTCATTCATTTTGTATTGGATGCCATGTTTCCAGTCTTTCCTGCATTTTCGAATTAAGAAGAGATCGGCCCACCAGTATTCGCTGCAGGGTACCCTGATCTCTATGCAGCTCAACAATTAGTGTCCCTTCGACCCAGCATTGTGCACGGTCCATGCTTGGCTAGATTATGTCGAAGAATGCGAGTGCAAACTCTGTTTACCCCGGAGCTTATGGTCTGGGATATTCAGTGCCTATCCCCGACATATGATGGTATAATTAAAAAAAAGGTGTGGTCACGATTTGGGTTCAATGTTCGATTTTTATACCGAAAGGAAATTTGTCTCTTGGGAACAAGTTAGGGCTAAGTAGAGTAGTGCGTTTGGACTGGCATTTCAATTCTTCAGGAGGCATTTAGGCCTGTTCATTGTGCTTTGCCTCTGCACCGCAGACATTTCCCCCTTCTGAAGTACCTAGTTAACTCAGTGAATGCGATAAAATAGTGTCTACAATCTATCAGATGGTACAAGGCTCGGCCCCAAGAGGAGTCCCACAATGTAGATCATTGTGGGCAGCGGACATATGTTCAGATATGGGTAATAAGAGGTGGCAATACAATTGACAGCTCTTGTTATGGAAGGTGTCCTTGGTGCAAAATCGATAATGCTAGATTTATTCATGTTTTGTGGGAGTGCCCTGCCCTGGCGACTTTCTGGTGTCAGGTAACTGAAATGATGGGGTGTATGATTTATCACAACGTGCCCAAAGACATCCTCTCCTGCATGTTTGGGTGGTTGCCTGGGATCTCTAGGGGGGAGGAAATTGCTTTCTAAATGCATGCTTTTGGCAAAGCATTGTATCCTGATGCTTTGGCCAAGTCCTGTAGCCCCAACCGAAGCCAAATGGTGAAAGGATCTGGCGTGGCGCTGTGATATAGAGCATACGTATTGCAGAATCTTACCAGTCTGCTACGGGTCCCGTGACATTTGGGATCCGGTTTGTGCATTTTTACTGGCCAGGGCAGGGGAGAGCAATGAGATGCCAGTATAAGCAAGTGCGGATGAGGTCTGAGATGGTCTAATTACACCTTATCGCTGCAGACTTACCTCGTGCGAAGACCTTGGGTGCAGCTGCATGGGCCGTTTATCTCATGCTTTTGTAACGACCGGATGGGGGGGTGGAGCATTTGGGGCATGTGCCCTTGCGGAGCACAGGCAACCTGAGAATTGTGTATATTACTGTTTAGGAGTGTGGGGACCTGTTAATGTTTGCTGTCTATTTTCGGCATGATAGTGCTTATTGTTTTTTCTACATACTGACATATGTTGTGCCTGTTTTATACTGAGTTCAGTATAACTTCTTAAGAAACAAACCACTTTCACAATTCTTCTGTATCAACAACAATGTTTTTGTCAGGACAATTCCACAACAGTTCACATAATACTTTAGTGGTCTTCCTCACAGCCTTTGACCACAACACAGTACTTCAATGACTTCCTGGTCCACTAACTTGCCAGGACTACCACTAAAAAGTCCCTATCCAGGTACACGCGCCTGCCAGAACAAAAAGCTCCTAACACTACTATACGTAATTCTGTGGTCTAGTTTACTTCTAACCCTTTGGAAAAGTCTTTGACTTTCAACAACATCAATTACTTCTTCTGGGAAGACATGATACATATTGGTGCCGTTTGTTCCACTCTTGTGATTGCCACATACAAACAGGTCATACTCCTCTCCTCCTGAATGCTTTCTATCAGGAGGACAACTCTCCTGCCACTCTTGTTTTCCCACTTGGTCATTGTCACGACTCACCTTTCCTCAGCGAGGCTTCCATCTACATGCCAACCTAGTGCATGCCTACGGCAATGGCAGATTCCATGGCACCTCACACAATTTGCACGGACAAGAACTCTTCAGTTGCAAAACTGCTGCAATACATTTTGAGGTTTTGAGGTGCTGCAATACATACTTGCACTTGAGCAAGGTTTGCTTTGGTGAAAATGCTAAATTCATGTAGTGAAGGCCAACATCTAGTTTGAGAGGTTAGGGTGAATTCTGACCACACCGCTATGTTGTAGAAAGACTAGTTGATTTCTGGACAAATAGCTTCTCTAGTTCTGGATCTTTGACCATTGTGGATTTTTACCAGGTTGATACTTTTTTAAAATCAAGTTCGGGTTTACTTGTAGGATCTGTAAATGCAAGAACAAATTATCAATCGGATTGACACCAAAAAAGGAAAGCATGGCTGAAGAATGTGGAGGACAATGTTTCTGCAGCAGGGTCGGAGGGTTTTATGCGTTTACCCATTCCTTCTGTGTAGTCTACAATGAGTGATTTATTGCTGTGGGATTTGACTGCTGAAAGAATATAAAGCAATCACTATTTTTCACTACTGTTTCTAGTCCCATCATGGTATGTTTTCTCTTTTTTCTCTTTTCTTTTCTGGAGGGTACTTCCCTCTAAACTAAGGAAGGTCAACAAAACCATAGGTGCAAAATCAAAGCTTCAGGCTTGACCATTACAAGGCCTCCATGCGCAATAGGACCACCAATTCCTTGCAGAAATGATAGCCAAGGAAAAGAGCCTTAAACAAAATAAATATGGTACACCAATTATAATTTCAAAGGGGGCATCTGCAGACACCTTAACATCAGTGGAATGTCCCAAGAGGTGGAACTGGGGACCTACTAGTAAGAGAGGTCATGTTAAAGATTCTCAGTAATCATGACACCAACACTGAGGAACCCGGACCCCACACCGTGGTTCTCTGAAAGCCTTTATCGCTGCTCATTGACTGCAAAGTGTGGACACTGACAATCATAGGGAAGCCCAGCCCATCCTGTAAGAAAGGAAGTATCAAAGAGGTAGAGGGGGATATAGAAAGGACCTCGTCCTATGTACACAACCTCTTAAAGGACCCCCTGGGCTTGGAATATGCATACATTGTGGTGGGTAATCTAGACTGTTAAAAGCTAGCCACTTCTCTAGAAGAACCGTCAAGGAGGTCTGTCTGCTTAACTTTCATGCTGTTAACAGCAAACCCTTTCTGGAGTCTCTGCTACCCCTTTCCTGTTGGACCTGGGATGGGAGAGGAGGAAGATGCTACACTGGAGCTACTGCCAGCCATACCACTAACAGGAACCATGACTGCCTCCGCCTTTAAGGGCCTAACAAATCAGAGAATTTCCCTCTTCGCTTATTCTCAGCACCTCTGTGGCAATCAGATAAAGGAAACAGGGAGGGAGACACTGAGGAATGGGGGCTGCCCATGGCAATCACAGGACATCTGCACCCCCCACCCCATGTTAGGGGACTCCTGATTCAGGTACCCAACTTGTTCACATACAGGTTTTCTCTGGATGTGACTGCAACCAGGTAAAGGCACCCAAACATCAAGGAGATTTCCCTTATGGCTACTTGAAAAGGCAGACGGATTAAGAGGAAAGAAGGTGTAATCTGAGGTGATATACTCACTGGTTGTTCACACACCAGATGTGGGACATTGAAATGAAAAGGTGATGTGTCTGGGGCGTTGCTGAGCGGCAGACCAATGCAGGTGCATTTACTGCTAATTCCATAGCCCTGACCCGTTTGAACCCTTTGCCCCCGAAGGAATGGCCGGGGGGTGGGGAGATAGAACCTCTGGAGCACACCCGGGGGATGTTATAGCTCCAATTCCAGTCCACCGATTATACTTAATGGACGCAACCGTGTAACCCCATTGAGAGCCTAAGATGGGGGCGAGGGAGCACTGGCCAGATGCTGAAGAGGATCAGGGCCGCTGAAGGAGTTCAAGACCTGCATGAATGGAGAAAGGGGCAGCAGTGCCAGAAAACAAGGGCGGAAGCTGGAAGCCACTGCCTAAAACAGGGACGGTAAGCTGGGAGCTGGGATCCCCTTGTGGCCACATATGGAGTACTGGGGGTGGGTCCCCGACTGTGTCATCCTTGTGACACCAAGTGGATGCAGAGGCTTGCAATCTGTCCCCCCTACTCAGCCAGAAAAGGAGAAGCACCTGTTCCCATCAGTGGAACGCTACAATGCCCAATTGAGCAGAAGTACTCTCAGTGCGCTTTGAAGGGGCGCCACAGTTGAGGAGCAGTGTACCAGCGACTAGGTATGACAGAGGAATAATTTAAACCAGACTGTGCCTGAGGAGGAGCATGGAACAGTCAGAACCTAAACCCAATAAGGAAAGGAGAATGGGCTGAAGGGCTGTGGCCACTGCTCCATGGCTAGTGGAACTAAAGTCTACGGCTGTCCAAGATGGTATAAAATCTTTTCAAGCAGAAGTTCCCCCTTGCAGGGGATATCAAACCCTAATATTCAGGCACATCACCTGCCTATAGACACATCCCTACAGGTGGTGGTGCAGATGCACACACAACAGGCAGCAGCAGAACCATTGGAAGAGCCGGTGAAAGCGGACCTACAATTACTGCTACTACAAACAAAAGCCGAGATCAAAGAGGGAATGCAGGTGTTGACTCACACCATTTCAGGACTACAGCACCGGAAAAGTGATTAGAGGACCTTGGGGATAAGAAAAGTGAGCAGGCTTGAGCAAGAGGTCCCACAGACAAGGGTTGCCAAACTAGAGAACACGGTCCAACAAATCATGGACAGGCAGAAGGAGGCGGAAAATAGACCACACTGTAACAATATAAGGCATCCCCCAATCAGTGCAAGACAAAGATCTAGACGCATTTGTTCAGAATCCTTTCAAATCAATTCTGGGGAATGTTGATGCCATTGATATACATCAACAGCACCCACAGAATCTACAATGCTGTCGAGATGCCTACTCCCGGGAAGCGAGTTCAGGACCAGCGTCCCCGAAAGCAGACATCATGTCCCCAGGGAGGGACCCAGCAACCCCTTATAGGGGCTCTTTGGACATTGTCCTGGCGCCTTTGGCGCCAGGCTCATAGAAGGCATCAGTCCTGGCACCATAGGCGTCAGGCTCATTATGGGAGTGCTTGGATGGACTTACCTGATGCAGACCATGCTGCCGGATCCAGACCTCCTTGAGGTCTGAAAGGGACTATTTTACCTATGGGACTATTTTACCACTAAGGCGTGGCTGAGGAAGAATACTTAACTTTACCTACCTCCATCCGGAGTCCGGGACCATCACTCCGACGATCCTGAGAAAAGACATTATTTTTAGAAGCGCATCGCATCGCTCGCTGCAGCGCAGCGTTCCACTCACCTTCACGAGGTGCCCTCGGGTTCTTCAGCGACCATTGGCACCATCCGTCGCCTTTCAGCGCCTAAGGAGAAAAAGAGACAAAACAAAGGTGAGCGAAGGAACAGATTGAGGAAGGCCTGATTCTTCCACCTTAAGACTTACCTGATTATTGTTGGGACAATCTTTCCTCACCTCGGGTCGGCGCCGCTTCTTTGGCACTTCCGTACCCCGGCCCCTAAGAGGAAAAAGACACACGCATTAGTGGGTGAAAGCAAGATCACTAAGGGAACTATCCATCAACAAGACTCACCAGAGTTTACCTTCGGCGAATCCATTCCTCAACGCGGATTCGTCATCCTGCATCTGAAACAGAGAAAAGGACAACGGACAATTAAGGCTTGAACTTTTGCAACTGAATACTTACGGCCTCATATCGGAAAAGTCAAGCGGAGTTGAATACTCACCAAACCCGAGATCCAGTGAAGTAACTGGAAATCAGCGCGCCCCTGCATCGGAAGCAGGATGGAGAGCTCGTCCTTTCAGACTCTGAGGTGAGACTCTACGGAATCGCAGAGGGGGTTCGAGGAGTGTGAGAGGGGGAAGGGGGGAAATCCGACACATTATCCAGCAGACAGTTAATCCCCTTTTCCATCTACAGAAGGATTCTTCTACGGGCCAGACAGGCGAGGTTTGGGGTTCCGGTCCATTCCGTCTTCCGAGTCCTGCGCATCACCTTAGAAGAGGTCATAGCAGTCCAGAACAGGTCGGCGCCTCCGTGGGAATCAGGTGAGCGTTACAGAACGCGAAGCCTGCCTACAATTTTCCACCCGGGCGCTATGGAGACTTCCGAGTCAGACCAGCTGGCCCAGCTATTGGGGGAATTACGGGCTGAAGTTCATTCCGCTCGCCAGGAGACGAATGCCCTCAGGAGAGAGTTACTTGTATCTAAAGAACGAACTGATGATCTTGCCAGACAGCTATTACAAGGTCAGGCTGGTCAAACTCCTTTACCAGGTTCTGGGGGTAATTTCGCCCCAGTGGTTTCAAATAACCCAGTACAAATTAATCTACCTGGAAATATGCCACTGGCCCCACCGGAACGTTTTGCCGGGGACCCCAAAAGGTTCGCCGTATTCATGAATCAATGCCGATTGCACTTCCTCTGCAGACCTGGGGCCTTCCCTAACGACCAAACCAAGGTCGCTTTTGTACTATCATATCTCAGCGGCAGTGCTGCGGATTGGTCAGTTCCACTGGTTACTCAAGATGACCCAATTCTTCGGAACTTTCAAGCCTTCCAGACAAGCATGGAAAGACTTTTTGCGCAGCATTCTCAGGGACAGGCCCTGGACAACAAGCTTCTATCCCTACGACAGGGTAACCTGGACCTCTTCGCCTATATCGCGACCTTCAATAGGTTAATTGTGGAGACTGGATGGCCGGAGGATAAAAGAATCACTTTATTCCATCGAGGTCTACATGGAGAATTTAAGGATGTCCTGGCCCAGGTCGTAAATCCACCCAAAGACTGCTCTGAATATATAGACTTGGTGGTCCAATTAGATCACAGACTTCAAAACAGAAAGGCAGATCGGTCCAAATTTGAGACCCGGGTTTTGGTCAAAACCCATGTTAACCCCAAGGGTGCCGATGTTACTGAACCTATGCAAATTGGAGGGGTTAAAGGACCTTTAACTCAAAAAGAGCGTGAACGAAGGCGGCAAATGCAATTATGCCTTTATGTGGGGCTTCTGGACACTTTTTACGAGATTGCCCTATAAAACCATCTAAGAAGGCGGTAGGAGTCGCTGATAAGAACCTGATGGAATCTGAGTCGGGAAACGACCACGCCCGACAAGCGTAGGGGTCCGCTTGCCGAGCTTAAAAACAAACTCTCTGACCTCGCATTTCATCATGCCAATGGTCCTCGTAAATCCGAAGCAGCCTGGGCGGTTACATGCCATTAAGGCATACATCGATAGTGGGGCTATAGGAAACTATGTGGATCATGAATTGGCTTCCAGGATCAACCTCCCTCTTTGCCCTAAAACCAGTAAGGATGTCATCACCACAGTGGATGGAACCGAAATCGCCTCTGGGCCGGTAACACACTCCACTACTGAAGTGACATTGTTGGGTCAAGACGGACATGGGGAGGCAATTGTGTTTGATGTAATCAAGGCTCCGCAATTTCAAGTAATTCTAGGAATCCCTTGGTTGGAAACACCTAATCCTCGAATTGACTGGCGAGCAAAGAGGATAACCTTTCCAGATTGTGCACAAACCTGTTATCCAAGAAATCCAAATATTGGCCTTGCTACAGTAACCCCTTCATTTTGCAAATACTGCCAGAATACCAAGAATTTCAAGACCTCTTCCAAAAGGAACAGGCCAACACTCAACCGCCTCACAGGTCGTACGATTGCCAGATCGATCTATTGCCCGGTGCACAACCCCCTTGCAGCAGGATCTATGCCCTTACCGAACCCGAGAATCTTCATTTACGACAATATCTAGATCAGTACCTAGCCAATGGTTTTATTCGCCCGTCTAAGTCTCCTGCATCCTCGGCTTTATTCTTCGTGCCTAAAAAAGAAGGCGACCTCAGAACTTGTATTGATTACCGCGCATTGAACCAGATAACTGTTAAAAACCGATATCCTTTGCCTCTGATCCCTGAACTCCTTGACAAGGTGAAGGATTCCTGCATATAAACCAAGTTAGATCTCCGGGGCGCCTACCATCTGGTGCAAATAAGGGAAGGCGATGAATGGAAAACTGCCTTCCGCACCAAATATGGGCTATTCGAGTACCAGGTGATGCCTTTCGGATTGTGCAATGCACCGGCTGCCTTCCAATACTTCATGAACGATGTCTTTCAGGAACTCATCGACGTTTGTGTTGTCGTATATATCGATGACATTCTTGTGTACTCCTCTTCGGAATCTGATCATAGAAAACATGTCAGGGCAGTTCTCGAGAAATTGCGCCAACACAAACTATTTGCTAAACTTGAAAAATGTGTTTTCCATGCCACAGAAGTCGAGTTTCTTGGTTTCATCCCGACACCTAAAGGAGTCCGCATGGACTCACGAAAAGTGGATGCTATCCTCAAATGGCCATCGCCTAGCTCCGTGAAAGGTGTTCAAATCATGCTTGTCTTTGCCAATTTTTATCGCAGGTTTATCCCGGAATTTTCTCGTGTGGTTCAACCCATCACTGCGCTCTTAAGGAAAAATAAACGTTTCGAATGGTCTGAAGAAGCCGAGCAGGCCTTTCAGGAACTAAAAGCTAAATTTACCTCTGCACCTGTATTGAAGCACCCGCGCCCAGATCTCCCTTATGTCGTCGAAACTGACGCATCCAGCCTAGCCATGGGAGCTGTCCTGTCTCAAAGAGATCCCGAAACTAACCAACTGCATCCCGTTGCATTTTGGTCCAGAAAATTCTCGGCACCCGAGGTTAACTACGCAATCACTGATAAAGAACTGTTAGCCATTAAATCCGCTTTTAAAGCCTGGCGGCATTATCTACTTGGCGCTAGACATACCATCACGGTGATCACCGACCACCTGAACTTACAGTATTTAAAGACCGCCAAAGCTCAGTCATCTCGACAGCTCCGTTGGGCTTTGTTTTTTGCAGAATTCGATTTTGTAATCACCTACCGTCCTGGCTGTAAGAATGGCAAAGCGGACGCTCTATCCCGAATAGGAATGGGAGAAACTGATACTAACTCAGAACCTGTACCGATAATTCCCGAACAGAGAATTTTGGGCATGACTTCTTTACAAACGCTTGAAGACATTCAAGTTACAGTTAAACAACTCCTGGACCCTACAGACTTACAGGATTGGGTACAAAAGGGATCTGACTTTACTATAAATAATGATTTACCTTATTTCCAAGGGCGCTTATTTCTGCCACACAAGGAATTACAAGAGCTCGTTATTTCTCGTTATCATGATACACTAATAGAGGGGCACCCCGGTATTGCCAAGACGGAAGAAAAGGTGAAACGACAATTCTGGTGGCCTTCTTGGCGAAAAGATGTTAAATCATTTGTGATGTCCTGTGGTGTTTGCGCCCAAAATAAAGGCCAAAAGAAAAGACCAGCCGGTCTCCTTCAACCTTTAGACATTCCGCCAGCACCTTGGCACACCCTGTCATTGGATTTTATTACGGATTTACCTCCTTGTTCAGGATATAACACTATTCTTGTTATTGTGGATTTATTTTCCAAAATGGCCCACTTCATTCCATTGAAAGGTTTACCTTCAGCTTCAGTTTTAGCCAAAGAATTCCTTGAAAATATTGTTCGTTTACATGGATTCCCTTCTGTACTAATCTCAGACCGGGGAAGCCCATTCATTTCCCACTTTTGGCGTAGATGTTGTCAATTGGCACAAATCGATGTAAGATTATCGACTAGTCACCACCCTCAGACCTATGGTCAAACAGAGAGGACGAATCAGACCCTTGAGCAATATTTACGGTGTATGTTGCAGCAATCTGAAAGTAACTGGAAAGACATTCTTTGGATAGCCGAATATGCATATAATAATTCGGTACACTCTGGAACTGGGCAAAGTCCTTTTTATACTTTATATGGGCATCACCCTCGAACCTCAGACCTCGACTCGCCTCAAGGCCTCGGAATGCCCGCAGTGGACCATCTGCATTCTACAATTACCCAAGCCTTCAAAGAAGCAACTACACATTTACAACAAGCCAAGAGAAAATACAAGAAGAATGCTGACCTGCATCGGAGTGAAGCACCTCAGTACCAGATTGGGGACCAAGTATGGCTGGCTACCAGGCACTTATCGCTCAGGGGACCTCGAACTTTTAATCCAAAATATCTGGGGCCTTACTCCATTACGGCCATAATCAATCCAGCGGCCGTTAAACTTGATTTACCAGCTAACATGCGAATTCACCCTGTTTTTCATGTGTCACTTTGGAAACCAGTGCAACCTGGAACCAGACTAATCAAGCCTCCAGAACCCATTCAAATAGATGGAGAACCTGAATTCGAGGTGAAGAACATTTTAGATTCAAAGATGTTAAGGTCAAAACTTTTCTATCTAATCGATTGGAAGGGATACGGGCCTCAGGAGAGGTCGTGGGAACCCAGTGACCATGTACATGCACCTCAATTAATTAAGAAATTCCACCGGATCTTCCCAAACAAACCAAAACCCCCGGAGGGAACAATCTTGGGAGGGGCCTTGGGGGAGAGTGCTGTCATGATTCCTACTCCCGGGAAGCGAGTTCAGGACCAGCGTCCCCGAAAGCAGACATCATGTCACCAGGGAGGGACCCAGCAACCCCTTATAGGGGCTCTTTGGACATTGTCCTGGCCGCTTTGGCGCCAGGCTCATAGAAGGGATCAGTCCTAGCACCATAGGCGCCAGGCTCATTATGGGAGTGCTTGGATGGACTTACCTGATGCAGACCATGCTGCCGGATCCAGACCTCCTTGAGGTCTGAAAGGGACTATTTTACCTATGGGACTATTTTACCACTCGGGCGTGGCTGAGGAAGAATACTTACCTGGAACTACTTTGGGGGCTATTTAAACCACGCCCAGACAGCATCTCACGCTTCGCGTTGTTCTGCATCTAGCAGCTGGACGCTCACCGTGTCTGCTCATGCATCCTGGCTCCAGCCACGCCCGCCTGCAACCTGGAACACCTGAAAAGGAAGGAAAGGAGAGAAAGGTGAATAATTGAACTTTACCTACCTCCATCCGGAGTCCGGAACCATCACTCCGACGATCCTGAGAAAAGACATTATTTTTAGAAGCGCATCACATCGCTCGCTGCAGCGCCGCGTTCCACTCACCTTCACGAGGCGCCCTCGGGTTCTTCAGCGACCATTGGCACCATCCGTCGCCTTTCAGCGCCTAAGGAGAAAATGAGACAAAACAAAGGTGAGCGAAGGAACAGATTGAGGAAGGCCTGATTCTTCCACCTTAAGACTTACCTGATTATTGTTGGGACAATCTTTCCTCACCTTGGGTCGGCGCAGCTTCTTTGGCACTTCCGTACCCCGGCCCCTAAGGGGAAAAAGACACACGCATTAGTGGGTGAAAGCAAGATCACTAAGGGAACCATCCATCAAAAAGACTCACCAGAGTTTACCTTCGGCGAATCCATTCCTCAACGCGGATTCATCATCCTGCATCTGAAACAGAGAAAAGGACAACGGACAATTAAGGCTTGAACTTTTGCGACTGAATACTTACGGCCTCATATCGGAAAAGTCAAGCGGAGTTGAATACTCAACAAACCCGCGATCCAGTGAAGTAACTGGAAATCAACGCGCCCCTGCATTGGAAGCAGGATGGAGAGCTCGTCCTTTCAGACTCTAAGGTGAGACTCTACGGGGAATCGCGGAGGGGGTTCGAGGAGTGTGAGAGGGGAAGGGGGGGAATCCGACACATTATCCAGCAGACAGTTAATCCCCTTTTCCATCTACAGAAGGATTCTTCTATGGGCCAGACAGGCGAGGTTTGGGGGTCCGGTCCAGTCCCTCTTCCGAGTCCTGCGCATCACCTTAGAAGAGGTCATAGCAGTCCAGAACAGGTCGGCGCCTCCGTGGGAAACAGGTGAGCGTTACAAATTCATCCCAACAAAGCAGAAACCTGAACCCAGATTTCTTACTGAGGTTCCACTTCTTGCAAACAAAGGAAAGGTTTTTGGAAGCATCTAGACAATCCCCTCTGATACAATTTAGAGGGGCACAGATACTGCTATTGCAGGATTTGTCACAACGGATGCTGCATAAGAGGAACAGTTTTCAAAAGGTGACAAATAGTCTCAGAGAGGAAAATATACGATGCAGGTGAGGATTTCCATGTAAACTCATTGAGAAGAATGGGAAATGCAGGTCCATCGCCAGCCTAGATGAAGCAAGAGATCTAAGGGGATAGTCTCAAGCAGAGGATCGTCAGCAGACTGACCTAGGAATGGAACACCAGACTAGTCCCTTGATAGGAGAAAGAAATGCACCTGATTGACCCACATCTTTACTCTCTGTGTTGTCTGGGCCCATAGAGACGGCACCAATTCTGGACTTGGAGGAAACTGCTTGCAATTAAAGAACAGAGATGAGGACGACCTAAAGTAATGTGAGTACTTGGACTTTTGTGGTCACAGGAGGGTTTTCATTTTTCTTCTGCACCATTGGAAGAACATCTTATCTAATATACAACATGCCAAGGAGGAACTGACTTTTGTCTATCTGAATGTTCAGGGACTGAACTCTCCCCTCAAGAGGAAATCTTTCTAGCAACGTCTTAAGGAGATAAACTCCTCAGTAGCCTTTTTACAGGAAACATACCTGATCAAAGTAAGATGTTCGGTGCTTTGTTAGTAAACAGTATAACTTGAACTATTTAGCCTCAGCATACACAAAAACATTTTTACGAAAGAAGAGATCAGAAGGGACCCAGAGGGTCATTATTTAATAGTTAAGGGCAAGTTGTTTGGCCATGCATTCTCCCTGGTAGCAGTATACACCCCCAATGAATCACAAGATAGATTCTTAAATTCACTACTCCAGTCCTTGGAGCATTTTGCGAGGGAGAGAATAATTGGGGGTGGGGAGAACTTCAATTGTGTGCTCGACCTAGAGTTAGACAAGACATACCAGGCTTCGCACGCATACAGGCGCAACCTTAAGGCCCTAGCTAAGTACCTCAGGGTATGCTCCCTGAAAGAGCTCTGGAGAGTCTTTCACCAGGCAGGGTGAGATTATACGCATGCCTACACTCACAGGTCATCCACTAGAATTGACATATTAGCATCTTCCAGCCTTATCTCATGCGTAGATAGTATACCAATAGGACAGAATATCTGTCCGACCATGTACCTGTACGGGCAACTCTCTTGGGACCCCACAGACTAAACCGTGAAAGATGCCCTTGGAAGCTCAATGACATTCTTCTCCGAGATCCCGTGATTAGGACCAGCATTTAGGAAACACTAACTCACTATTTTAAGGAAAACACGTTAGTACGCACTGGTTGGAATGTAGTATGGGATGCCTCTAAGGCGGTAGAGAGGGGGGAAATATTAAGTAAAACTGCTGCTTTTGTCAAAGCCAGAGAGTCTCAGAAAAAGCTTCTAGGGAGGAAGGTGGTTATATTGGAAGGAGAGTGTAGGCGGTCAGGGTCAATCAAAGTGCTTAGAGACCTAAAGATAGCTCTAAGTCAGGCAGAGACTATGTACTAATGGTTAAGATCAAGAGCTACTAAAACTAAAACACTCCAACTACTCCAAAGGCCACATTTAGAAAACGAAACCTACAAAATGACTTTCCTGCCTTCAAGATGAGGCAGTAAAATAACACTATGGTGAGAATGAGAAACTAGAGATATCATTATAATTGTTCTTTTATAACGCACATAATATCAGCAAGCGGTTTCTAAGCGCAGGATCAGGATTCGAACCTGTGTTGCGCAGCATTGTTTTGCTTCCAAGACAAACACGTTGCTCCCGAGGACAATGTTCCAAAGAGTTCCTAGGGATGAGGAAGGTAAACTTGCATCCAGCTTCCAAAAATTAACAAGCAAGAGAGAGAGAGGAATTAGAGGCCACAGTTACACAAGTGGAAGTCGAGCGGGCAATACGGTCACTCCCCAAAAATAAAGTCCCTGAACCAGATGGCTACACAAACACTTATTATAAAACATACATTGTAATTCTGGATCCTATGAGAAATCTCCCCTTGGATCCTTTTCTCAGGTGGCCATGGAAAGGCCCTTGCTTTTGGATCCTAACCCTGGGGGTGGAGAAGCAAAGGAGGATCACCTGGGTGGAGGGTCCTTGGGGACTGGGGAGAGGATATCCACAGGGAAGACATTGTATCCCCCTTTCCCTTATTAAGAACAGCCTAACCCTCCCCCAGCCTTTATGGGCTATTGTAACATCTCCCCACATTTTCCATCATTCACTATGGTACTGAGACAAGGAAGAGGCAACTAAGAGTAGTGAACACTAGTAAATCATTTTGCCACTCTAGTACTGAGACAAGCAAGAGGCCTGCAGAGTATTGTAAAGGTCAGGCATGTCCCAACTGCTTTACTAATTACCACCAGGCAATTCCGATTTGGGACTCACACCTGCAACCGGTCAAGTGGTTGCAGGTGTATAAGAAGGGAGGAGACCAACAGCAAAGAGACCATCAAGAAATCCTGAATACAACAAGGCAGTCGTGGTGTGCCCTGCAGGAGTGCCAGGACACCGGCAGACGACCTAGGTGAACTCTACAATCCAGGGCCATGCGGGCCGCGAAAAGGTCCCACAAGGGGGAGCCTTGATGTCGGAGCTGCGGACACAGAAGAGAGAAGCCAAAACACCTGCCAGCGTCCGTGGAGGGAAAGCAGAGCTGCCGGTGGCTGGAGTTGCACAACAGCAGCAGCAAAGACAAGCCAAACACCCAACAGTGTCCGTGGAGAGAAGTGGAGATGCCGGAGGGATGCTGAGAGTGACCTAAGTGTGAGCAGGGCTCGCGGCTGCAGAAAGATGTACAGGCGAAGCTGAGACAAGACGTACAGCTGCCCGCAGGAGCCACCAAGGTCTGGTGAATTAGGAGGGAGAATCACTCGAGCCGTGGCGTTCCTGGGGCTGTGGGGAACCAAAGTGAATGCTAAGTGAACATAAAAGCATGTGCACAATGAAACCAACCCGAAGCCAAGGGGTGGAAATGAAAATAAAGATTATATATTGTGCAAGCCGCAAAGTAAAAGATAACATTTATTGAATACCGAGTCAAATTAAAGCTTTTAGCAGAGCCATGATCTGATAAGAATACGTTAACATCAGATATTGCCTATTGTGAATGCAAAGCAAGAGCCATATGTAATGCAGAACTTTTCAAGTATATGAAAGTGTGAAAGAACCTGAAAAAAGTGGTGAGGAAACAAGTCCACCGTGGAGTTAACTACACACATAAATATAGTGTAGCAACACCAAAGACTGGAAAAGGAGAGGTGACACATTGTGGAAAAGCCAAGAGGTGAATAAGGAGACGTCAAGTGAATGTGAACCTTCAAACAGGTACAGATACGGAAGAACCTGTGTGGGCTGGAAAACCTAGGGTTCCTGATTGTGCGATCTGTAGTGAGTGGACCATGTGGTCTGACAACTGCACCTAGACCAGGGAACCCTAATTGTGAAAGCTAAAGAAATGGCTGAAGCAAAGTAAGAGGAAGGCATTAAGAAACCCAAAGAAGGATAAAGTTGATCTGGAACTGTTGTGAATAAATACCAACAGACTGTCTTGAACTTGGGAAATGGAACCCCAAGGTATTGTGGAACTGTTTTGAACTTGGGGAAGGGAACCCAGATGTTGTGTGGCACTTTCTTGAACTTGAAGAGGGGGGAGCTGAAAAGTAAGCCAGGAGCTGGAAGCTCAGAACTTTGTTTGAAACACCATCTTTTTTATTGCTGACATCCCTACACACTGTTTAGCTTTAGTTGTGAGGGCAAGTATAGGTTTTGGACACAGCCTTTTAAGTTGAACTCTGACTCCGACCTTCCTTAGTATCTTTAGGTAGGGAAATCCCGCCTTAGTTTGGGGCAATATAGGCCTTCATCCATCCTGACATTTAAGTTAAATAAAACACGAGGGGCGCTGATGCACGCCATCTAAGATGGCCGCCTAGTATCTGAGCTGTGCCACTTCATATATCCTGTGTTGAAATCCTGCGAGTTGGTGTGACTAAATTGGGGAAGCTTGATGGTATACTGAATCAGAAGATCGGCAGATCCTGAGCGACCGCCCCCCTGCGGCACAGATATTCCACTGAAATCGGCTGCCACACGAGTCCGTGGAGAAGGAGCGGGTAATCCGCTAGGACCGCCCCTCCCTCTGCAGTGCTGTGATTGAGGCGGCGAGGATCCCCGCTCTGCGTGAGCTGGACGTGGCCGTCGGAGTGGAGGAGGAGGCGAGCATTATCTGGGAGATAGGACCATCCGGCGCTGCTGGGAAAAGATTGCTCCTGCGCTGACCGGGAGCCCGCAGGCAAAGAAATCCTGCTGGTGCCAGAGTTGGGATGACTGGAAGTGACCAGGCCCGGCGACAGACCCCTGCTCCCCCACCTGAGCCCCTGTGTGTGCTGAGGAACGAGCGAGCAGGCCGGGGGTTGCAGCGGGGAAGTCCTCCGAGACCTGGCGCCAGTTGAACGCCGTGGAATGAGTACATGTGGTGGCCGGGCCAATAGTAAGTTCCATCCTGATATAATCCCCATACCCAGCCCCGATCGGCCCTCCCAAAAATAACAAAACGGATGCACTGTAGTGCGGGACGGTCCCAGCTTAGATCTCCAGGGCCAGGAATCACAGACAGAGAGACCAGTGCACGGTGCGCAAGGCCCACATATAGAGGCACAATTTGAAAGCTGCGCAAAGGATAATAACCAACACTGAGCACCGGGATCAATTGTGCCACAAACAATATCTCACAATTAGAGGCTGCAGCAGTCACCAAGAAAAGAAAGCAAGCTCCACAAGAGGCACTGTAGCTCGGGGGAATGTATGGCCAGCGCAAGTGATGTCCGGGGGGAACGGAAATATTAAAGCATGTTACCCGCAGTTAGTGCCCCTCAAGCTAAAGGGGGTCAAGGTGCTCACCGCTATGCAGAAGGTACACTGGGTTCGCCTGCACCACCTCTAGGAATAACGGCCAGAACCATACCACGTCTCTACACCGCAGGTCATGGCCAGGGGTAGTAAGCATGTCAGGAAAGGCCCCATGGATGCATTTACTAACCCAAACATGGAGGGTGAGAACATGAGATCCCCGCTGCCAAATGAATCCAACGGCCCGCTAACAGCAGAACCCACGATATGGCGGCATAACAAGCAGGATTTGCATCGGTCAATAGTAGACTGGATGATATAGTCAACAACATAACCTCCATTTTCCATCTGTAAACACGAGAGTATCAGAAGCTGAAACCAGAATAGGGGCACTAGAGGACTCCCCCACAAATCAAGTCAAAAACATTGAGGAGATAAAGAAATCCTTGAAACAAGTCCAAGCCAAGTGTGAATCACGTTCCCAGCGGAACAATATAAGGGTGGTTGGGCTGGCCGAGAAAATGTTTAATGTGCCCATGGGAACATATCTGGAAGACGTGATCCATGCTATTCTACCCAATACCCAGTTTTCTCAGCAGTTCCTCGTCAAGAGGGCCCATAGATCCTTGGCCCCACAGCCTAAACACAGAGCACCGCCACTCACGGTTATTGTACGCTTACTCAACTACCATGATAGAGACGTCATCATCCGGCTGTCCTGCGAGAAAGGCACACTGACATACGACTCCGCGAGGATCCACATTTAACCAGACTTCTCGACCGGAGTGCAGACCGCCCGCCAGACATTTGACCAGGCAAAGAAAGCACTGCGAGAGAGATCTGTACCCTATGCAATGCTGTTCCTGGCAAAGCTTTGCCTTCAATACTCAGGTAGGTCGCACTTCTTCAAAACAGCAGAAGAAGCGATGACTTACATGGAACAGAACATCCCACTCCCCCCCAGGCAAGAGGGATCAGACAGCCGGATCCAACACCTGACGAAGGGGAAACAGAAGAGACACAGGCACGTCCAACACATGACACCAACTAGCCAAAGATACAGTGAATGAGCTCCTAGGGGAGACTCAATATGCAAAGAAAAGAAAGGGCAAGACAGAGCTCTCCACGGATGCAAAAGTTGTAGAATACACAGGGGATTACACTGTCCAGTTGGGGGGATGGTGAGGGAGGGGGTAGTGGGAGAGGACAGGCCTGTTGCTGAATGAATGTTGGGAAGTTCAAAGTTTCGTTTTTACTAAAAGAAATGTCAAACACATGGCTCACAGCCACTTCAAGAGAGGCTCAGAACATACTGTGGAACATGATACAGAACACACATGACTGATAAGGATAAGGCCCATGGACTGCAGCTCCTAACGTGAAACATCAGAGGACTGGCGAACCCCATCAAGGCGAGAAAAGTATTAGACTATGCGAATAGGCATGAAGTAGACTTCCTTATCTTAAAAGAAACACACGCGATTAAGAAATTTGCAGAATCATTTGCACAAAGTTGGGGTCAGATACATATCGCAACACATTACTCATCACAAGCCAGGGGCATGATAACGCTAGTGCACAAATGCACGGGATTCCAAATGTCCAGAACAGAGATAGACCCTGAGGGCAGATACGTCATAATTTGGGGTGTGCTAGCCGGACAGGAGTTAATAATAATCAAAATGTATAGTCTAAACACAGACTCTCCGGAATTTTACTTTCAAATACTAGCTCAGATCACACCTGCAGGCTCTGCCAAAATACTATGGCGGGGTGATCCCAACACAATCCTCAACCTTGCTATTGACCGCTCATCTACAGCACAGAGGTCCCACACTAAAGCTGCAGTCACCATACGGCAGATCATGGAAACTCAACCCCTAGCAGACACATGGAGGGAGATGCATCCAGGTCGGAGGGAATATATGTTCCATTCATATGTGCATGGGTCCAGTTCCCGTATTGACTACTGGCTCTGCTCGCCCAAATGTATACAATACTTACAAGAATGTACAATACTGCCACGCACGCTATCGGACCACTCTCCCGTCCTGCTTGAAATACTAATAGGCGACATCCAGCACAACCAGCGATCACGGAGGATGCCACCATCATTGCTTAAAGATGAAGCAATAATTGAATCACTCAGGGCGGAGATAACCGAATTCTTCGACCATAACATAGGATCAGTACAATCAAGGATCAGTACAATCAATGACCACAGTGTGGGAAACCTTTAAGGTGTGGCTGAGAGGGCATTTCATCTCAAGGACAGCCGGCGCGCTTAGTGAAATACGAAAAGATCTCACCAAGACGGAACAAGAATTACGTAGACTAGAGATCATCCACTCTCAGGAGCCAGGGAAGAACAACCTGCAACAGCTGGAAGAACAAATGACCAAATTTAAGGCACTGGTGGAACGTGAAGTATACTACATAGCGCAACCAATCAAGGCCAGAAGATATGGGCAGGGGAACAAAGCCAGTGACACAATGGCTAACCTCATCAAAACCAAACAGGGATTCAGACAAATCACAAGTATAGTGGACACGGAGGGAATAGTCCACACAAATGCCCAGGAAGTTAATAAGGTGTTCCTAGACTTTTAGACCAAGCTATACTCGAACACTGATCAAGTATCGGATGAAGAGCTCCAGAACTACATGGATTCGTTTCCCCTGCTAAATTGAGCCCAACAGACAGAGAGGCACTGGACCTGCCACTAACCATAGAGGAAATCACTTAGGCTGTTAAGGAGCTTCAATCAGGCAAGGCACCGGGCTCAGATGGGATCCCAACAGACTTTCATAAAATCTACAAATAACTCCTCGCCCCAAACTAATGGAGGTATGGGAGGAAGCCCTAGGAAGGGAAGCACTGCTGTCCACAATGAAAGAAGCTATAAAAATTGTCCTCCTGAAACCACATAAATCTCTGCAGGACCCCACCTCTTACCATCCCCTTTCCTTGATTAATGTGGACACTAAGATATTTGCCAAAACAATAGCGAATTGCCTGCTGTCCCCTATGAATGAATTAATACACACGGACCGGTCCGGCTTCATCCCCACCCGCTCTACCTCTTTAAACCTCTGAAGGTTCTTCGCAATAGCTTCACAATTTGATCCGGAAGGGAAAACAGTAGCAGTGGCCCTCGATGCTGAAAACGCATTTGACTCTGTCTCATGGAAATACATGCATTCTATCCTCCATAAAACGGGGTTCGGCCCTGGTTTCCAGAAATACATACAAACACTATACAAAGACCCCAGAGCAAAGGTCAGAACTAATAACACTATTTTGACAGATTTTACTCTACAAAGATGCACGAGGCAGGGTTGTCCACTTTCACCCTTCCTATTTGCGCTCACGATAGAGGGTATGGTGGCGAAACTCTGACACAACCATGCATGGCGAGGTATACGCATTAGGGGCCCCACGCAATTTATTTCATTGTATGCAGATGATACCATGCTATACCGGAGAAACCCGGAAACTAATCTTGCGCCAGTAATGGAGGACATAACGCAATTCGCAGAATACTCTGGATACAAAATAAACAGACTAAAATTGGAAATAATCCTGCTCACACATGCCACCATACAATCCCCAGCCACCACTCAGTTCCGCTGGTCCCCAAACGCAACACGTTACTTGGGCATCATCATGGCCACAGACAGACACACACTCTACTTAAACAACTATTAGCCTTTCCTAGCAACACGGGAGCAAAAATTCAAAATCTGGGATGAACTCCCAATATCGTTATACGGCCGGATTGCGTTGCTTAAAATGGTGGTAGTGTTGAAAGTACTGTAGTTTTTCAGCAACATACCAATCTGACCTGGCAGACAGCTCTTTAATCTACTACAAAAGCTAGCCTCCACATTCGTATGGGGAGGGGGTACCGTGAGACTTCGATGGACTAAGATGTGTGAGAGGTATGACACAGGGGGGTTGATGGCTCCAGATTGTTTATTGTACTTTTACTCATCGCAGGAGCACTTTGCGAAATACTGGTCCGAAAACACAGAAGGATATGCACACATAAGCGGAGAAATGTGCAGCCTCCCCGATCAAACTGCAATCCATGATATTCACCAAAAGCAAAAAAGATATGGGGAAGTGGATCCATTAAACTCTGCAGTGAGAGCATGGACATATCTGTTCCAAAGAGTCAGATGCACGGACCCCTACTGGCCGCATGCAACCCTGTGGCATTATCCAGACCTCATACCCACAACAGACACGACGATACAGAAATAGTGGGATCCAGACATTGAAATTAAGTTGAGAGACCTATACCCAGACGGGAGGTTTGCGCCATTGTAAATGGTCCAAGAAAAGGTGGGTCAGGGCCCCACTACAATGTTACAATATCACCAAATAAAAGCAGCTATGAAAAAGAAATGGCCGATGTTCTCTGCTGAGCCGTTCTCACATCCGTTCCTAACTGCAATCATGTCGCCGGCGGGGTTTCGTGGAGGCATATCCACATTGTACAAAGCGGGTACAAGCACACACTCCATCCACCAATAAGATGAAGGAGAAGTGGGAACGAGACCTAGGTACGAGTATAGATTAATCACTATGGCGTAAATACTGCCAATACACCAAATCCATCTCAATAAATTCAAATTTTAGGCTAATCCAATTCAAAATCCTGAACTAACTCCACATCACTTCCAGAAAAAATGGCCAAACTTGATAATTCCAGTCAAATGCTCTGCCCTAAATACAATACATCTGAGGCCAACTCCATGCACATGTACTGGGAGTGCCCACCGGTTAAACGCTTCTGGGAGGAGGTAGCTGAAATAGTGAGTGATATACTAGTTAGACATCTACCGGCCACCCCACTAAAATACTTGCTGGGAGATATTGGAAAAATTGCAATCAAATCCTGCAGATTCTTCGCAATATCCAACGCAGTGGCCAAGAGGGACATTCTCAGGGCATGGAAAGCTAGAACGGCCCCAACAGTACAAGAATGGCTGAAGGACCTTATATGGGTACAGGACTGCGAAGAAGGTTATATAAGAGGAATAGTAACCTTCTGTAGAACAAAAGACATCTGGGGCCCCTTAAGACGTTACTTGAACACAGACAGGGGGGAGTCAGAGGAAGATACGGTCTGAATCATGTACAGCTTCAACACCTGCAGGAAGGCCAGAACACTCGCTCAGTCACACCGTTTTTCACATGAATGTATACGTTAAGGTTTGCCAATGTAACCATTGTCTGTTTGTAAGTTGTAATGTGTTCGACAGAAGAAATAAAGGTTTTTTAAAAAAAGTTCAATATAACACTTTTGTTTGAATTGCAAATCTTTTGTTTGTCTTGCTTCATGATGCCTTCACAATCCTTGCATGGCAAAGTTGTTTAACTCTTTCTTGGTGTCTGGGAGGGTAGTGGAATCAATGTCTGAATCGGACACTACACTGATAATAAAACTAGGAAAACATCCCAAGAGGGTGGCTACATATGGCCTGATAGCAATGCTAAAGGAAGATGCGAAAATATTTTCTGAGATTTTGGCTGATTTGCTGATGCAAACTCTCTCGAATATGAGCCCGGACGAAATAGGATTAATCAAAAACAAGATATGCATGTCAATATCAGGAGATTGATAAACCTGATAGATCGGGGGAACAGAACAAATCAATATTTCTGGATACCAGCACTTGATGCCCATAAGGCATTTGATTCACTTGCTTGGAATTATCATCAGTGGGTCTTAAATGCCTTTGGATTCCGACAGATTAATGAGGCAGCTATTGAAAAATGATCAAATCCTGATGGCAACACTCAAACTGAATATGCTGCTATCTACCATGCTGGCTATTAGGATGGGGGCACGACAGGGCAACCCCCTTTCATTAATCATCGTTGTGTTAGCTATTGAACCACTGGCATGCACCATTAGAGCTAATGGGGCTATTTTAGGCCTAGTTTGCAGCTCATCACAGCACAAGATAGCTTTATATTCCCAGCTTTTATTTTCATGGTTTTATTGTATTGATGCATTTTATTGTTTCTCTGTGTATTTTATGACTTTTATGACCTATTATTGGTCGAAATAAAGTATTGATTGATAGCTTTATTTGAGGATGACATATAGCGTTAATACTTAGTATCATTGCAACTTCCCTCCCAGCAGCGATAGAGGAACTCAGAGCGTTTGAGGTGATATCTGGGTTTACCATCAATAGGGACAAATCCCCAGGCCTGAATGCCTCAATCCCTCCAGTGGACCTAGTGATACTCGATAAGAAATCATCATTTCGGTGGAAGAAATACCCCATAGATTATTTGGGGATTTGAATGCCCTCATTCACACATTCCCTATATGTGGATATACTTCCCGTTCTGTGGAAGGCCTGTGAAGAGGACTTGGTGCATTCAGAGTAACAGGAGGACCACCCTGGATGGGGAGGAGAACGGCGCTAAATGGATGGAGAATAAAAAACGTCATTCTGCACGTGCAAGAAAGAAGGCTGCCAGAAGAGGTAACAGGGTGGCTCTTAAAACTGGGAATTTAACAACTTGGCTGCTTGGTGTATCACCACAGAAAGCCAAAGCTAAAATGCCTGCCAAAATGCCTCAACCCACTGAGGTTGACTCAAGTTTAAGTTTCACTGATTGTAGTAATACTACTCTAGAAAGTAGTATGATCTCTATTAAAACCCCGGTGCAAAAGGTAATAAGGGGAAGATGTAAGTCTGGGGTAAGACCTGCTTTGAAAAAGATTCCTCACATGCCTGACAATAGGGGTACCTCTGCAAGTGACAAAAATCATGTTCTCCCAAAGAGATCATTTACCATCTCTGCTATCACAAATAAGAAAAATAAGCCTATAAATAGAAGCAGGCTTTCGGAGATCTTTCATTCTCAATTAACATTGAGGATAAGCAAATGTGGTGACTTTAAATTTGTTGAACAATGTTCAAACTCTGTAGCCAAGGTACACTGTTTTTCTGAAGCAGTGGTTGCTCTCATTGGGGATGCGACCTCGGAGCTGAATAAGAATTGTTATGTACTGGACAGTAGATGTTGTATAAGTGTGCATGTGAGAGATTTGATAGTAAAAGGAAAGATGAGACTATACAGCAGTTTAGAGCCAAAATTCCCTCTTTTAGTGATGCTACTGTAAAGTCACATTGGGAATGGCTTTGTTCGTTTTTATCACCAATAACCAACCAAAAATGAGGTAATATAAAAATTATCTCTCGGAACGTGCGTGGTCATCGACACCTTTTTGGGCCTATGGGCTCATATAGTCTCCTGGACAAAGCTGAAATCATATTTCTCCACGGGATTGGTTATTACACATGGTTCAGTTTGACGGCTATACTACCTATTTTAGTCATGCTAATAAAGGGGAAAAGGGTAGGCCATATGGAGGGCTGGCCATTCTGGTTATGAATTATATAAACTCTACAGAATGCACTCTGCCTACTAATAGCCATAATGTGCTAATGGTCGAAATTCAGCTGTAGGGGGATATACAAATTCTGCTGGTCAATGTATATGATCCTCCTGGGGATGACCTCACTGTTGTCATTCAATTTAATATATTTGAATGCATAATTGACAAATATGCAGTGATGGTACTGTTAACATTATTCTTGGGGGCATCTGAATGTGAACATTATTGGAGATACTCAGTTGACTAGTACCAATGCGGATGCTCTCATTTGTGGCCATGTAAAAAAGGAGAGGTGGAAACCTTAATTTCTGATATGGATTTGCAGGTGGGTAATGACTACGGTATGAATGGTATGATGCCTATTGGTAAAAAACATCTACCGTTTAAGCAGGCCTTGTACAATCGGAGCCCTTTTGATAAGATAATATGTAAAGAAAAAACAAAATGCGTAATGCATTAAAGGAATGGTTCGGTCAAAAAATGTTATTGTCCCTACGGGTCGGCCATGTGTTTTTAAGCCTAAGTCGCTCGATTTTAGAAAAATTTCCTATGGACTTTACCTGAGTTTTCGTCCATTAAACGCACGCGAAAACAGGCATCAGGGCACTGCCATTTTGTGATAATCCTATCACTTGCCCCATCGCCCTGGCTGACCTGCTTTTGCGGCACTAAATCATATCCACCGCCCGTGAGCCTGTCATTAGCAGACGAGTACCACCCATTTCACAACGCCAAAGCACGTCTCGTGTCAACATTCGCTGCGCTTCAGCTAATGACGTGTCGCCATGGAAATGGCAGGACGCCTCTTTCCTCAATAAGTATAAACAGACCGTTTCACAACACACAGCAGCAGATTTTCGATTCCATTCCTCTCTCTGTGTTACTTTGAGTATTCTGTGACTCGTTTCTGTGCTCTGGTCAGCTACCTTCGTTGCTTGTAGCCCGTGTGAACAGATACCAGTACCACCGCTATAAATTATTTTAGTTTGTTTAACACACAATGGCTACAATAATGCCCTACATGTACGAGCCCAAGTATACTGAGGAGGAACTACTGGAAAGGGAAACACGTGAAAATGATGGGTCTTCGGACGGCAGTTGGGAGGACAATTCAACAGCTGAAGAGCCTGGACCTAGTCGCATGGACGGTGTTTCCACCTGGTGCACATGCAATCCGTGCAAGCTAATGCCAACTGCTGTGAAAACTCGGGATGCGTGGCCTACATTTCGGAAGGCGAGCCACGACCGCAATGCATCACCGAGCTGCCAGACTTCAGGGCAGCCTGCCTCACACGGTCCGTGTTGAGGATAATGATGGTGCTTATGCACGAACTTCGCGCAACTGTTCGTCCTCGTAATCCGAGTAACGAGTAAGTATACTCTGCTTGTCATGCCACTCCTATTTCATGGTCTTCGACTATATCCAAAATTACATATACATATCATTGTAACGCATGAAAGTCGTTCAATAGTGTGCAGTGTCTAGATAGCATTTGTCCGAGCAGAATGCCATTAGTTACAAGAATTGTCATTGACAACAAACGTTTATTAAACTTATCTTGGTCATGTAAAAACAGTTTGTTTCATTCCTTTTCACAGGTGGTACAGGCTGGTGGCCTATCGTTCCTTTACATGGTGGCTTCACGGGAGGCTTGGACACCGCGTTCGAAGAGTAATACCCGCCTGTGCCGTTCGTTCCATAACAGAAACGTTCCCAAGTGACAGCGGTCAGTACAGGGGATTTTCTCTCGCTGTGCTGCAACCTGACCTGTACAATGGCCCTCATTCCAACCCAGGCGTTAAGGGTTTAACGGCGCCGTCGGCACCGTTAACCCTTAACGCCTGATTTCCACCTTAACGCCTGCTTTTAGCAGGCGTTAAGTACCAAGGCGCTAAGCGTCCTTGGCGCTAATTACGGCACCGTAATTTATGGTGCCGTAATTAGCGCCTTCCCCACTCCCATTATGCCCTATGGGGCAAAAATGGGAATGGGGATGGGTAAATGGGGATTGGGGATTTACCGCCCCACTCACCTTGGAATGGGGCGGTAAATCCGCCATCCACCATGGTGTAAACAGAGTTTACACCATGGTGGTAAAGTAGGGAACTTACCACCTGGGTTAGAATGAGGGCCAATGTGTAAAGTCTTGTATTTTTGTGTCATCAAAATAAGATACAAAATAAAACACCACATATATTTTAACAACGGTTGTTTCGATTTTTTAAATGAATCAAGTGTGTCTCCATTCAAGGATGGACGTCAGACATCTGTGCTCCAAATGGGTGAAGGTCAGGTCGCTGTGAAGCAGGGTGGTCACTATCTAAGCTAACATAATATATTCTCAATAATGCATGCACTAAATAACACTTGTTCAAAGTCTTTCAGTCGGTTATGTCTCTATAAAAGTCACACATATATCTATACTATCAATTAACATTGGATTATACAGGCCTTAGGTTAAGGGTCTTGACCACTATAATACACTGTTTGAAGTGTGGGTCTGTGCTCACAAGAATCTCCGGTATGTGGCATTTGTTATTGATAGGCAACGATATACTGCAGTAGGGGTCTAATGTTGGTTGGGGATCTGCTAGGTGGGCATCATGGCGTGGTCAGTGGTCTGGCACATGAAGAGAATACCTTGCATGGACACAGGGTCAGAATGGCAATAAGTTTCCACTGGTGAGGGTGCGTGGGCAAGGACACGTTTGTGGAGATGAACGAGCTATGTGCTTAGTTCAGGCTGGTTCACATGCAGGACAGTGATCTCAGAGGAAGAGTGATGTGTTACATTTATTAGCTGTTGCAAATACCTCTGGAGTTTTCCAGTCAGAGTGGGAACGAGGGTGGGGGCCACGTGCTCTGCGCAGTGAGGCCTGGTCACCAAGATGGAGTGGAAAGGGGGTACAAAAATGGATGCCCCGTGTCCTGCTCAGTGGTCCCATCTACGCGAATGTCAACCATAGTTAACATCACATAAGGGCAAGTGTGCGCAGTGTGTTTCTCGTGTTTCCTGCAAAGACTTTTCAAGCAGCAGTCTGTTTACAGTGCCTGTTCTTTTCCCTCTGGAGAGGGCGGACTTGCCTTTCAAATAGGCATTGTAACGCGGAGCGCGCGGTGTGCGCAGTGTGTTTCTCGTGTTCCTCGGGGAGCGAGGAAGGAGCAAGGAAGAAGGTGAAACAAACGAGAAAGCAGGTACTTTTGTTAATCTTGACACATAAGGCCATTGACTACTTAAATCAGCCTGTTGTGGGGTATACCCGGCCAGTATCAGACGATCAGCTCATTGACTGGGAAAGGGAAGGGAAGCTCGGGAGTGTGACAGTCGTAACTGCCATAGCCCTTGAACCCATTGCAGACTTTCTGCACAGACCCTGGGAGTGTGACAGATATACTGCCATAGCCCAGGGTCTACCCTAAAACCTTATACTCCCGGTTACTGATACCCCATTGACTTTAGTGTACAACAGCGTATAATTGAGGAAACCAAAAACGCTGGTGTAAGATACTAAAAATGCCGGGAAAGGCGGCAAACCGCAATAAATCTGCGGTGACACGAGGGAAGAAACTTTATGGCTTACGGTCCAACAAAGGGACCATTGATGCATGCAAAAAACGATTTCTGAACGTGGGGGATCAAAAGAACCTGTAGACAAGTCTGTGGCCCCACAAAAAGGACCATTAGATGCCTACTTCCCAAGCAAATCGGGGGAAGGAGAGGCTGCGACCGCTTCCAACAAAAATAATGCTTCACAATTGGCGGCTGAAGGCAGTTACCTCCCCCTAGATCTGGATAATGATTCCCTCCTGCATTTGTGTTATGCATTACAAGAACGGGTGGGAACACAAGAGGGGAAATATGCAGAAGAAGAGCTCTCGGTGCACCCACCAACTATTGACATTGTAGCAGATAAACAGGCTGAGAAAGGAGACATGGTACCCTCATTGGAGGAGCCAGTGGCTACCCATTTACCGAGGGGAAATGATTCCCCCATCTTGATATCCTCAGCATCACAAACTGAGACTGTCCCAAATGTTCCCATACCTGTTACCACACCTACTCCAGCATCAAAGGCACTACGCCTGTCAGCCAGCCCTAACATGGCGTTTGTTTCAGCAAACTTGATAGACGATCCTGTAAAACCAGAATACAGTACACATGAAACTTCGCAATCTGGAAATGCTACTTTGAATTTTGCCATTAAAAGTTTATTAAAACTCTGTGGAACGATGCACGAGGATTTAAAAGCACAGGGGAGGGTGATTCTAGCCCTCTATAAACTTTTAAAACCAACCAATAAAGCACCCATTACCCCCTGTATAGACCTGAGAGGAATACCGACATGCCTACTACCCAGGATGAAAAGGGTCCATCATGGGAACAGGATGAGGAACCTGAAACGGGGGCTCACCCGAACAGGAAACAGAAAAGAGCGGCGAACAAACGTGCAGAGAAAATAAACAATCCCCCACCCCGGAACTCCACCCCACGTCCCCCAGGCAAAAACATATCTAAGAAGCAGCGTAAACGAGCAGCACGAAGAAAAAGAAGATCGTCCCAAACAGTGGGTACGCTGACAAGCTGGCTTATGGAAGAACAACCGACACAGGCATATCAGCATTCTGCTGTCCAGTCTGTCTCCTATACTTCATCTGGCCCAGATTCATCCCACATGGTGGTAGAACCAGCACAGGAGCCGGCAACCACACCTGGCCCTCCCCAAGAAGCACCAAACATGGGGGGAGGAGGGGAGAGCTGAGCCGACTATGGTTGACATAAAAAATGTGACTATATCGCCAGTAGAGAATGGCAAACCTGGCATACAGCTGAATCGACCTCCACTTTTTACACTTTTTGCACTATTTGCTAAAATACCGTCACTAAGAATTTTAAACTCTAATGATGTGGACTTTGTTGAACCCTTGCGTATAAAAGGAGGGAAACATACAACCATTCACTGCTGCCTCCCTGAAACTGCATCTTTGATAAGGGCAAACCGATCATCACTTGAATATCTAGGATATGAGCTGGATGCTCCCATTCTGGTAGAGCTGATAGATGAAAACTGTCAAAAATGCAAGTGTGCATGCACAACGAGACCGGTAACAACAAAAGCTACACAAAGGTTCAGTGATGAGCAAGGATGGGAATGGCTGCAAGAAATGTTTGCGCAGAAAAAAAAGAGGGTGAACCTCGATAGTCACCAGTTGGAATACAAGGGGCTTTAGCTGAGTGAGGGTCCCTCACGGGATCTACTTTTGGCTAATGATCTATTTCTACTGCAGGAAACGTGGGTTACTTTTGATCTGGTATTTGGCGGATATACATCTTATCAAAACATGACTATTAGGGGAGAACGGAGAAGACCAAAAGGGGGCCTACTAATAAGTGTGAAAACTGCATACAACTCTAAACTGATTTATCAGGATGGGCCCGAAGGAAACATCCTAGCAATCCAGATAAGTCCTCCAGGTGGTTGGGCAGGATGAAAAGAAGTTCTGATCATTAATATCTATGACCCACCTGGGGAATTGATTACGGAAGCCCTGGGAGACAAGTTGGATACATTGCTAACCACCTGGTGTATGGGGGAAGAAGTGGCTGCTATCATACTCGGTGGTGACCTGAATGCAAGATGCCTTGATCTAGAGGGTTGTGGGAATTATCCCTTTGTGCAGAACACCAGTGAATTACCCCTACTCCAGAGTAACAGTAAAGGGAGACTATGGCTCGAAATACTTAAGGAATGGAACCTCACCATTTTAAATGGACGGACAAGGGGGGACACACCGGGTAAAGAAACCTGGATGGCAGGAAAAAAGCGTTCCGTTTTGGACTACATGGCCGTTTCTGAGTGTCTACTGAACCACGCTCAGCACTTAAATGTCAAGTTGAACAACCATAGTGACCACGGCACGCTAACATTAAGTGTAGAGGGAGGTGGTGAAATGGCAGAGGGGGGCATTTGCTGTGAAATTATACCTAACCATGCGGGTAACAAGATTAGATGGACCCAGCGAAACATAGAAAAGATGACCAGTATAACTTTCCCAAATTGCTCTAGCATTAACAGCTAATGTGGGGAAAGAGCCCTGAAGACATTGAATGTTGGATAACACACCTTACCCATTCATTGTTTGAAGGTAGCCCTGCTCCGGGGCTTAGTTGGAATACGAGGGGTGCCCCAAATTTTGATATAAACATAAGAGAACAGAAACGCATTATGTGACGAGCCCTTAGAAGTATGAGAGTGCATAAAACCACCCAAAGGGACGAGGATGAGGTAAAGGCTGAGATAGCAGAAATAAAACGAAAATATCAGAGGTGGCTTAGAATGCATCGCCAAACCCAAAAAAGAAAACAATGGCAGAATTTTACTGGAGCGCTATGTAATAGAAGTAGCTGCAGAGTTTGGCAGATACTGGCCCAGGCGGGGGGTGAACAGAAACTGAGGGTTCTCAATCCCATCCCAGGGGATACATGGGTGGAATATAAAGCTAGTAAATTCTATAAAGAGAATATGAGTACCATCAGTAGCTTGGGGGGTGTAAGGACATGCCCCCCCCCTCTTAGCTATAAGATCATAAAGCAATCTATTTTGAACTTAAAAACATCCAATGCCCCTGGCCCAAATGGACTACCCAATGCAGTTTTGAAGAAAGACCCACACAACTGGGCCCAGCTATTACTCACCCTGTACTCAAGAATATGCAGAACTTGCCAGATACCGACCACCTGGAAGAAATCTGTATTAATTCCAATATATAAAAAGGGTGAGCGGACTAAACCAGCCAATTATCGGCAACTCTCTATGCTGGATGTTACCAGTAAAATCTTCAATACCTTGGTACTTAAGGAAATAAAAAAGTGGGTCATTGAAAACCACACCCTAAATTATGCACAAACGGGTTTCAGACCGGGGTCCAGTACTACCCATAACATCAGGGTACTCGATCAACTAATTAACAACACCACGAGCAGTAAAGATGCTACTCTATACATCGCTTTTGTAGATTTCAGTAGCGCTTTTGACCTGGTGGGGCGGAACATCCTATCAACTAAATTAAAGGCTACGGATTGCCCGAAGTGGATCCTAAATATACTAATAGCCCTACGTAGCAACATCTCCACCACGGTCCGCCTAAATGACCAAGGCGATGTAACTGCCAAAATCACTACCAACATGGGGGTCAAGCAGGGCTGTGTAACTGCACCAATGCTATATAATATATATATATAGCTGATTTGTTGGACCGTATGGCACTAACATCTAATTGTCCACCTAAATTAGGAAAGATCCCCATAACAGGAATGCTGTATGCGGATGACTTGATCCTCCTGGATCGTACGATGTCTGGTATACAGAACATGATGAATGAATTAGTGGAGTATTCAACTCAGATAGGACTCGTAATCAATGTGGAGAAAACAAAAATAATGACAATAGCACGAAAGGGACCCCGCCGCACGGGGATAGACACCAAGGTGGGAAAAATTGAGGTGGTAGAGCAATATCCCTACTTGGGTCTAGACTTTAGAGCACCTACAGATTATGACGCCACAAAAGATATAAGACACGGAGAGCAAAATTACTCACCCTCCAGGCCTGCAAATTTGCAAAGGGCACTGCAGGTTTCAGTATGGCTGGCATATCGAAACTCTACCATCAATGCGTTGTACCTGCAGTATTGTATGGTTTGGAGGCTCTAGGTATGCAAGATCTTACTTGGCTAAACGTCCTAGAAGGTCATTATTGTGAAAGGGGTCCTTAGGGGTCCCTCGCGATATGGAAACAAGGCAATAACCATACACGAAAGGATGCGCCAGACACGAGGTTAAAATTCCCAATGCTAGGGTTTATTGCAAGCAAAATAGTCCCAATTGGCCAACTATGGTCTCACGCCCCGCGACGTGTATTCTCTAGACCTCGAGGGACGCAAGAGAGCGAATTACGTACATCAGTTACATATATACAAAATGCATATCATGCAATCAGCTATGACATGTTTAACACCCCCCTTTTATTGAGTTTCTTTGAACTCGGGATGATGATGGACATTTCCGACGAGTATGACAATTATGACACTTTCGATGTCTATTCTAGTAACAATGTGCAATTTAGAAAGTGCGGAGGCATCTTCTAGTTGTTGAACAGAACACGGTGCTTCTGTTCTTGGAAGCAAGCTGCACATGGGGGAAGAGTCACATTACAAGCTTTGCTATCTATGAGGTGCTATTCGTGTCCTGGGAGCTGACACGCTCTAAAGGATTTTGTGAAGGGGGCCGTAAGAAGAGCATAATTCAAGCCTTTAGCTGCTTTATTCTAACATATTCTACCACAGTACGAGACTGGCTGGCAGCTGTGAAATGATTAAATGCCCTGCAGCTCTCCCTCAAGGCTACAGAGAGGGAGCATGGGCATTCCTTTCTGGGCTGCTCATGAGGAGTTTCAACGAACTCCTCAGTCCCGCGGCCTTGCCCTTTCATATTCAGACAACAATGTTAACAGTTGAGCAGAGTAAGCAGAATTTGCAAGAATTTCAAGCTGCTAAGCAGTTTAGACAGAAAGCAATGAGCAATGGTTAACAAGCAAAATTGCGATTCTTGCTACGTTTAAAAATGGCCGCTTGTTGGTCAAGCATAGCAGTCTGTATTTCTATAATTCTGTGCATAAGACGGTTGTCCTTCGGCCATCAAGATACGTCTATCATCCAAATGAAGGGTATTCACTTTTCCAGATTGACAATTGGCGTATGGTGCTTGGTTTGGGACCTTCCTGTTCGATAGAATACCTCCGGCTAGAATTGGGCCTCATTTCCCTGAGAGGTAGGGCACTTCGGGCTCGGGGTGCCTTTTATCTAAAATCTCGTGCAGAGCCCAGCTGTAAATTATTGAGTCTGGCAGAAAATCACCCACGCGGTTTGAACTATAAAGACCTGAATGAATCACTTTTCAGGGAAATTGATTGGCCCTATGCAAAACTGAGTGAACTACCATATACCATATATCGAGGACAAGTTGAACAAGTGGGACTGGTGTGCTAACTCAGACGACTTGTCCAAATTGAAGGGATATGAGGCGGTCAGGTATGTCGCACATAGATATTTAAAACCACAGCCCTACCTGCTACTAAGCCCGGCCCCTGAGGTAAGACATTTCCTATTAAAACTGAGAACTAACCAGCTACCGGTTCTCACTATCATAGGCCCTCGATTGAAGATCTCTCGGGAGGCCAGGTTATGCCGTATCTGCCAGGGGGCAGGAGCATTGGAAACCTCTAGACACGTACTAACCCTTTGCCCAAAAATGGACCCTATATATATGAATGGGTCCATAATTATGAGACAATTAAGGAGGATGAATTCTGGTACATGTGTCTGAATACTGAATCTCTTGACTTGCAGCTTGCACTCTTCAGAGTATGGACACAAATTACGCTACTACCTCAGGTATCATACCAATATTGGTACTAATATTAGTAGAACCAGACTACACCCTTTTATTTTATTGTATTGTTGTACTAGATACTATGTTTATGTTGTATTATATATTTTATACCTTTATATTCTGTATTCTGAATATATATATACATATATATATATAGATATTTATTTATGAATATGTGTTTAAATATGTGTTGTGTAAAATCCTTTTCTTGGATTATACCACAATAAAGTATTTATTATTATAAGGGCAAGGGGCGAACACACTACTGGAGGCACTTGCTCCGAGTTTCTACTGAGAAGTAAAGGATGAGAGGGGCCTGATGGCCCCTCGCTCCCACACACTTGCCTGCACACCCACCAGCCCATCAATCCCACCCCCCTCTATCAAAGGCGGTTCGCACCCGTGGATGAGCGCTGGCATGGGGGGTATCCCACGCCCAGGGGCCATCGGTCACATGGCCTCCTCAGACCCCGTGTCTCCAGGCAGGCCTTCCCTGAGGCAGGCCGCCCCCCTGCAATCCACATAAGTGTGTCTCCATTCAGCAGTATTCCTGTGCCTTATCTGCACGCCACAGGCCCATCCATCCTACCCCCCTCTATCAAAGGCAGTTCGCACCCGGGGATGAGCGCTGGCATGGAGGGCTGTCACGGGCGCAAACGGCCAAGGTGCCAAACAGCATGTACACTTAAAAAGGTATCCCACGCCCAAGGGCCATCGCTCACATGGCCTCCTCAGACCTGTGTCTCCAGGCAGGCCTCCCCTGAGGCTGGCCGCACCCCTGCAATCCACATAAGTGTGTCTCCATTCAGCAGTCTTCCTGTGCCTTATCTGCATGCCCCAGGCCCATCCACCCCACCCCCCTCTATCAAAGGCGGTTCGCACCCGGCGATGAGCGTTGCCATGGGGGGCTGTCACGGGCGCAAACAGCCAAGGTGCCAAACAGCATGTACACTTCAAAAGGTATCCCACGCCCAGGGGCCATCGCTCACATGGCCTCCTCAGACCCCGTGTCTCCAGGCAGGCCTCCCCTGAGGCAGGCCGCCCCCCTGCAAACCACATAATACCACGACATACACATGTCATTCATTCACAAACACACCCCTGTTTCTAATACTTTATAAACCACTTCATATGTCTCAGGAGAACATCTTTGTGCTTTGCAAGTCAACTCCTGAACCTTATACCTGAGAAGCACTGAGATCTATGCTAATCTGCTCGTCGTCGTGCTATCTGTGACCGTTTCGAGCAAACTCATCAGTGTGCTGCTACCTGTGGCCATCTATCTGTTCTCCTGCAACATACTGCTCGGCCTGCTGAATCCAACTGTTTGTTAGTCAAGGTAAGGCCAAGTATCCTAGTCATATTTCAGTCATTTTTACATTTCTATCTATTTGCGATTACAGTACCCAATAGTGCTATGGTCATTGGTCTCATTGCTATTGACTTGAGTTTCAATTGTTATGCTATCAATAGATCTATTTATTTTCATCTGTGTCAATTGTCATCGAATTGCATCCTTCGGGGGTCCAGTCTATAATGTAAGCAAGTTTCCTTCTCGTGCAAGACAGAACATCCAAGGGATGAGTCACATGTTCAGAGTTTAGTCACATAATTAAAAAAATGTCTGTAACTTATGCAAATACTAAGCCGCACATGATGAACTGGTATAGTTCCGGCGACCAAAACAAACCTTGCATTGAACATGGTATGGTTCATTTACTTTTTTATGACATTTTTATTCATCAAGGCTTTATAATAATCTTGATATGTACTTTTCAGAATGTTCAACAATGCCTGCCTGTTCGATTAGCGGTTGCCCTTCGAAGACCCATGCTAAATCTGAAGGCACTACAATGCATGTATTCCCTAAAACTGTTGATCGAATAAGAGAATGGGTCAGACATTGCGGATATCCACCGGAAGAGCTTGAAAGTAGAGTCCAGCAAGTCTTTAAGGACAAGAGGGGTGATCGATACCGCATCTCCAGCCGGCACTTCCTCGAACATGTATGCCACATCTTGGGTAACAAAGAAGAATAAACGGCGAACGACACGAAAATTGCTCGCAAACGCTATTCCAACTCTATTCGTCCACATTCCGCCACTGGTGAGTCAAGTGTCCGGATTTAGCTTTAGGCCTTGCGGTAGTGTGTAGGTAGCCGAATGGATTAATTGATATTTTAGGTGTTGTGTCCCTTGTAATACTTTCGATATTGATATGAGTGTATAGCTTTTTGAATAATGACATTTATCAATAAATTATTTTTCGATTTTATAGCCCCCAAAGGAAATCTATTTATGGGCACAGGGAACTGTGCTATATTGCGCATTTCATGACTATCCACTTAATCTGAAGCAAGAACATTCTACATCCGTGACGTGCCCGCAGTTATCAACTACTTCTAGCGCGTATCAGGTAATCATACTTGGCTATTACGCTACAGACTTGTTTTATGCATGTCAAGTAATAGTTTTTATGTATCGTGTGATTATTTTACCAATTGTTTGGTTAGTGCTTTCGAATTGATATACACCTTAGTTGTCTTCCCCTGGTGTTTGTTTTCAGTTATAATTAGTGTTATCCATACTAATGCAAGTACTGTCTTTCAGGGAGATGCTGAAGCGTCCACCACATTGACAACAGCCCTAGATGTTCTTCAGCAGCACGAGGTATGGATACTGACAGCTCCATCGACCGTGATCATCAGGACTGGAACACTTGTCGTTTGCTTGTTCTACACCATGTTTCATTCGTGGTTAGCCATTGATATGTACCTGTGCGGTCGACCCCAAGTGTGTGTTGTGTTTTCAATATTGTAATCCTTTCTAATGCAAATACTATGTTTCAGGCAGTTGTTGAAGCGTCAACCCATGCACTTGATGCGGAGCCTGACATTCAAGTAATTCCAGGGGAAGTGGAAGCGGGACCATGCGGATACGAATCGGCGCAACAGCTTTCGGAAGTGCGCACCACATTTACAAAATCCATAGATATTCTTCAGCAGCACGAGGTATGGATACTGATCGTGATCGATCGTGATCATATAACGTGATTCCATTTGCTATACTTTCTTCCCTATTAACGCAAGTACTGTGTTTCAGGGAGACGATGGAGCTTCAACTACAATCACACGATCCCATTTAGATGATGCAGATGTAAAGAAATCGGAGAAGTAAGTCGATTAAATCTGATCATATTTAAATATTCCTTGATTCTTTTAGACAATGCATCATTTGTGGTTATCTCTTTATATGTACCTGTGCCGTCTACCCCAAGTGTGTGTTATGTTTACAATATTGAAAACCATGCTAATGCAAGTACTGTGTTTCAGGGAGTTGCTGATGCCTCCTCTCCAATACAATCATTCATGGCAGTCCATGCAGAGCCAGAGGTATGGATACTGACAGTTCCATGGAACTAGGTCATCAGAGCTTGAATACTTGTCGTTTGATTGTTCTACACAATGTTTAATTCGTGTTGAGCTATTGAGATGTACCTGTGTGTTCGTCCTCACGTGTGTTTTATGTTATCAATATTGTGACACATAGTAATGAAAGTACTACGTTTCAGGGAGTCGATGGAGCCTCATTCCGTGCTGTCTATGCGGATACAGGAAATATAGTCGTTGCAGCGCAAGAGGAAGGGAAGAAATGCGGAAACAAATCGGAGCTACAGCGTGCAGATGTTGAAGGCCGAGTCAAGAAAGTTGCAAAGAAAAACAAAAATAAGGTTAGTTACAAACAGGTCATAACTTTAGAATTTCTTTGTGCTGGGGACTATTTTATGTTTTTTCCAGTCAATTGTACTATACTTTATTTTGTGTTTAAACTGAACATCACTTTTCCAATCTGTCCTGTAGTTACCCGTGGTAACTATACATACACAGACAGTGAAGCGAATGAGAGATGTTGCTTGCCAGACCATTTACGCTATGGAGGAACTATTAATTCAGATGCCGCGTGTTGAGACTAGAGATGCTCAAATCCAATGTCCAGAACATGAAATGAATGTGTCCGGAGAATCCAGTAAAGTTGTAATGGACCATTGCTACAGTGCGACCACCACAAGAAGATGATACTCAATGTATTGAGGATAGCTCGGAAGTAGTCGCAGATCAAGTCACACAATCTGCACCCGCCAAAAAATTGCCAGCAAAAAAGCTGTCGACAATCTTGTGTTCTCCCATCAATGTTGAAGTAACAGATGTTGAAATGACAGAGAATGAACCAGCAGCAGCAGTCACCGTCGCATCAGAACCTGATATCAGCGATATTTCTTTCAGTTGTAGTGAAATGTCCTCAACGATGCAGTCCGAAACAAGTCTGACACCGGATGACAGTCTAATGAAAGAGGGCAAATACATAGTATTCGACAGTAGTCTGATGGATATTATAAGTATGCTGAAATGTGGGCATTCCGTCAGAGGGAAAGTATGTCGGAGGCCATTGATTCATGTGACTCGTCAAAAACAAGGCAGTAACGTCAAAATACATACCGCCTGTAGATTAAATCATGCGTTCTCATGGTCTGCACAACCAATGCTGGGGAAGCTGCCAGCAGGCAATCTACTGTGTGCAGCTGCATCACTTTTTAGTGGGTCCAGTTTTAGAAAGTTAGAGTCTTTCTTTCAGTTTGTGGGACTTCATTTCATTTCTAAAACGCAGTACTACAAATACCAACATGATTATCTGTTTCCGGGCATTAGTGATGCTTGGAAAATTGAACAATTATCTCTAGCAAGTACATTCGAAGGGAAACGATTCAGGCTAGCCGGTGATGGACAGTGCGACAGCCCTGGATTTTCTGCCAAGTACTGCACCTACCACTTTCAGGACCTGGATAATAAGAAAATTGTGAGGTCAGTGGTCGTGCAGGTAACACAATGTACATCCTCAGTGGCCATGGAGAAACTAGGATTTATAAAATCAGTGGAATATCTACAATCGCGGGGAATGCACATCGACCTCATAGCCACGCACAGACACGTTTCAATTGCCAAGACAATGAGAGAGCAGTTCCCACATATTAAACATCAATTTGATGTATGGCATCTTGCTAAATCAATAAGAAAATCTTGGCTGCAGGGAAAAAAAAGGTCTGTAAAGTATTTCACAGTGGTCCCAGTCTATCAGCAACCATCTTTGGTGGAGCTCCAAAACTTGTGAAGGGTTAGTGAAAATACTACTTGAAAAATGGCTGTCACTGATGCACCACTGTACCAACGTTCACCGCTGATCAGAAAACCTACATTTCCACCAATGTGAACATGGCCCTTTGTCCCCAGAGGAGGCAAGGAAGAAGAAGTGGTTGATTCCATCTTCACCGACACACAAAGCCATTGAGAAGATTGTTTTCGATAAAACTATATCAAGAGATTTGAGGGGACTGACAGAATTCTGTCACACAGGAGGTTTGGAGGTGTTCCACAATATGTGCCTAAAGTACAGGCCTAAGCGCTTGCATTTCAGCATACAGGGAATGAAACGTAGGACTCTACTTGCGGTCTTGGCCCATAACGAGAATCTCTGCCGTGAACAATCTAGGGCTACGGGTAATGTAAGGATGCCTCGGTACACTAAGGTGTTTTCTAAAAGAAGTAAGCAATGGGTCATCAAACCAGTCTATGAGGAAATGGAGTTCGACTTTGTAAAAAGCCTTATTGTTGCTGTACTCGAGAAGCACAGATATGGAATTTTGAACGTTTCTGTGCAGAGCACTGATGCATTGCCACCAAACATTGCCACTGTGCCATGTCCACCCAAAGCAGAGCTGGTTGTGAAGTACAACTCCCAGTTTAAATAATTGTAACATGATTGTCTTTTTGTAAATAAATGTTATTGTACAGTGTACATACAAAGTATGCTAACCCTATCCCCTCCCTTCACCATCCTGGGTGGCGAACAACCTGGGTGTCATGTTTGACTTCTCTCTCTATTCACCTCATATCGCTGACCTTGTCATTATGTGTATGTATATATTTTTGTTGCTGTAACTAAGTTTCGCAAGGCTTGCGTATTGCAAATAATAAAACAAACAATAAATCTCACTTTCAACTCAACTCCTTGGGTACGTTATACTTTCCCTGACCTTCCCCCAAAAAGTCAATGTCTCCATAGTTATGGTTCTCTAGGGCTGCAAAACTCGCGGACAACGAGGCCAAAATTGGGGGCCTCAGAACGCGCCAAGCGAGCCGTTGCAGATGGGCGAGAAGCCAGTTCACATTTGCACATTGAGGGCTAGTACATAGATGGATTCGAAAATTCAAGTTCTCACAGATGGCTTTACTACGGGATGTTGCAAAGTAAGAATGTATGTTCGTTTAGAGTGAAGGTCAGCGGCTTTGATTTTCAACTGGCGGCCTGAAGAGGCCCACAACTCACACTGGCAGTATAAGGTTTTATTGTTTTTTTACCTTGAGAGACAGGGACCATGCCGAAAGGACTTCATTTGAAGGAGGGGTGCAATAACGTAAAAGACGATAAGGCAGAAAATTCTGAAACTAGACCGAGTTAGTGTTAGTTCAGTATACGAAAAATCGTTGTCAAGAGCACAGTGGGATTTACAGACTGCATTACGCAGAGACACAATGGAAATTGCACATATAATGTAAGTAACTCTTTAGATGCTTTTATACCGGAATGAAGAATTAATGAATGGATGAATGAATGAATGAACAGCAAGTAAAACGTTTGTGGGATCGTCTTTGTACCGGGCACATGGGCATGCAGGACCACATTCCACACATGTAGACAAACAGTAGCTTCTCATTGTGTGTTAACCTCGATTTATTTCGTTAGTTTTCGCATTGATTTTAGAGCCGCACATACTCCATTGCACTATCCTTGAAAGCAAATAGTTTCAGATCGGCCGTAATAAATAAAATGAATAATATTAATAAAGATCGGCTGGCGAGACTATTTATAATTTTTATGTTTAAAACAGGTATATCCTACCCTACTGCTACTGCCACCAGTTTCAGACCCCGGCAGATGGTTTCTTCAACCGCCAGCTGCAGCTTATCGTAAACAACTGCACCACTTTGACGATCTTATGGGACGATCGCCAAGGGCCCACATGCCCTTACGCGGTACTAGCGGCTAGAAGCAACATATCAACCTTTACGCTGGTCTAGTGCCTAGTTGATGGAACAGCCTTGCAGTTCACCGTGCGACCAAAGTGCTTCTTTTAACGAAAACCAACACCCTGTGTACCATAAAGTAACAGCGCGTGACTCACGATAAAACGGACCAGGATTTGCGGATAGAGAGAAAAGAAAAAAAATGACATTACGATTTAATATGCCAATTGCTAAATATTCTATAAACATTTAATGTTAAATAAATGTACTTTACCAAATGTACTGTGTTGCTGTTTGATTTGAAAGTACAGTTTCATATTCTGAATTGTGGCGCGCTGTGTTGTGAGCTGATCTGTGTTGGTTTCCGGGTTCTGTGTGAAGTCGCGTAGAAGACGACTGGCCGTGTTTGCCTACGCAGCACAGTAACGTCACAGAGAGAGGCGGGGAATATGAATGTTTTGATAATGTCAGGCTCAGGGGCGGGGGATATGATTTATTGCCGCAAAAGCAGGTCAGCCAGGGCGATGGGGCAAGTGATAGGATTATCACAAAATGGCAGCGCCCTGATGCCTGTTTTCGCGTGTGTTTAATGGACGAAAACTCGGGTAAGGTCCATAGGAAATTTTTCTAAAATCGAGCGACTTAGGCTTAAAAACACATGGCCGACCCGTAGGGACAATAAACATTTTTGACCGAACTATTCCTTTAAGATTGGTGGATCGTAGTAATGTAGCCTGTGATTTACTGATCTCTGAGAAGCGAAAATGTTTAAATGCACATAAGAATTGGATCCGCAGATACTGTGCCTCTGAACATGTGTTAAATGGCAGCAAATGGTACGAACATTACTTGATGGGGTTACAAAAACATTTTGGGTAAACTACAAGTCCGTTACCAATGCTGGCAAGCACAAACTTATTTGCAGTATTGATGAGGCAATTTGGGAAAAATATCAGCCAGGTTTTGTGGGTTGGTGACACATCTAGGATAAAAACCTATTTCTAATTTAACAATAGACTGCGACGACATTATTGTCATCATTAAACAATTAAAAACATTAGGGGCCCTTGGCCCTGATGGCTTACGCAATGTCATTAAGGACAGTCCTGAATATTGGTCTGATGTCCTCGTAACATTGTTTAATAAGTGTTAGGGAGAATTCTCATATGCCAATTACCTTCACCTTAGAGACCCCCAGCAACTTTGCTGGAATTTGAGGACTTCATTTATTTACCTGGAAAGAGTGTGAGCCTTTTTTTTCCAACTCTCATGTATTTTGCTGTGTGTTTTACACTTGTGTTCTTTGATTATGGAGTTTTAGAGAACTTCATAGGCATCACCTTTTCCTGTGTGTTACATAGCACCCTCAGTGCAGTGACACAGGGATGTATTTTAGACTTCCCAAAGGTTTAAATACCTTCACTGGGATAAACTACTGTTTCCCAGAGAATGTAAAGTGACATTGACTTCACTACTATTTTCCAAATTCCTAGACCCAGGACACACCATCTTACAATGGAGTGCTGGAGAGGTTACATAGTACCCCCTGTGTCTAAATACTCATGTAGCAGTCAAATGCTACCCTTTCCTATTGAAAAGGCTGGTGGCAGTGGTTTTACAACAAACTAGCATGATTTTTCCCGACCGCGAACACCGGTAGCTAAATTTCACGGTAGCCATGTTTTTCAAGATGACGCCTTAAGCCCCTTTGTTTAAACATGTCCCTGTCTTCTTTTTCTGCTGTTTCTTTTTGGAAAGGTCCTTCGAGTTTGTCTCTGCGTGCCACACTAGGTTTGGTCCCTTTGTTTCTATGCCTTTGGCGGGCGTCAGGACTGAAGACCTTTTCTGGCGTCTGAATGTCTGCGGTGAGCAGGAAGTGAGGGAGGTGCCCAAAACTCCCTGTGCTTCGTCTCCTAGGAGACCCAAATGCACTCTGGCGTGATTGGCTGGCTGAGTGTCCGGCAAGGACAGCCACCCTTCTGGGTGAGTGACAGCTAGGCTGGAATGAAAGGGAGAGAACTGTTTAAAAGGCGAGTCACTTGGGCTGGAAAGCCAAGTTGACCACTGGAACGAAAGAACCAAAGAGGAGCTGGAAGAGTACTGCTGCTGCAACTCCTGGACCGTTGGTTTGCCCGGTGAAGCCCTGCTGCAGGTCCAAATGGCCAAGTCCATCTCGACAGAGAAGCCCCCTCAAAGACGACTTCTTCCTTTGAGTTGGTGGGACCAATCAACTCATAAGCCACCTGGATACTATTCTCAAGGCTGGTTAGGATTTAACCAGGCAGAGGGATCCCAGCTTGTGCACTTGAATCTACAGATACTGCAACTGAAATGACTCCATCTCGTTTGCTTTATCGTCAATCATGTGCATAGCAGGAGTCCTCCGACATCCTCCCTCTTGCCACCATAACTGAGGCTCGGGAACAGCCAGATCTGCAGGAACTGCCAGGAATCAACGACTTCAGCTGCATTTGTTTCGTCATCCTGAGGTACTGTGCCAACCCGATTGAGAGAACGCCACTCTCACGGTGAAAGTTTGTGAAACTTTCCCAACTTGCATGCCTAATTAGCTTGTGACCCGACATATCATTCTTTTTTGCCTAAACTACTTCTGAGAACGTTTGCAAAGACTTTACTGTTTGATACCAGAACTGCTCTTTCCTATCCAGAACACTAGTGACTTTGGCCGGGCCTATTGACTTGAATTGAACTCTTCTGGTGAACTGAAACTATTTGCACTGTCTACCAAGTATATATGATATATTCTACTTACCTTGTCCCTTTTGCTAACTTCTAAGTAACTGAACTGCCATTTGGCTCCAATTTCAGGGAAGCTGAAACTGTCTCAAAATCTTACAGTTTTGTATTGAAGCGTATTTGTATATAATATTAAGTTGCTTCCTTCTAGTGCAGCGGTATTCAAACTATGGGGTGCGACCCACCAGGGGTCCGCGGGTGCATCCCTGGGGGGCCCTGAGAGCTCAGCATGAAATATAAAATAAATTATTATTATTATTATTTTTAGATTGGAAGGAATGGGCAGGGGTGGCTCACATGGTTGGGCTGAAGCATGAAACTGTTTCAGGCAACTATGAAAAAGTGGCCTGTAGTTGTAAATGGATATTCATTGCTTTAGTCACAGACTGGGCCTCATTACACCTATGGCAGTACGGTAACAACGGGGCCGGTAAGCTACCGGCACTGTTGCTACCTTACCGCCATAGTAAGAGTAGTGCTTGCGGGTGCCCGACAGCCCGCCAGGTCTGACCTGACAGGCCGTGCGGCACCCGCGATCACAGCTCGTTGGATGCCCCGGCACCATTATTGTATCCGTATATCCTATGGGGCTCAAATGGGAATGGGGATCTACCGGTACCGGCACCCGAGAAAGGGCAATTATCAGGTCCGCCTAAGTCAGCATGACCTGGTAATTGCCCTTTCGCGGGTGCCAGACCCGGATGCAACTCCAGCGACAGCCGTGCCGGTTTTATCGGCACAGCTACCGCCAGGGTTGTAATGAGGCCCACTGTTTCAATAGTACCCAAGGGGGTGCTTTGTGTTAAAATGTAAGTAAATTGTGATATATTCAGCTTCAATGGTCAAAATTACTAACTGCCTAGTTAAGTAACTCATCAAACTGGTCCACATTGGCCAAAATGGTGGCCCATTTTGAATGGCCCACACTAACATTTTACGTTATTGGTACAGGCATTGCCCTATCGGCCAGTCTGAGCCTGGCGGCTCATCCATAATGGCGAGGAGGCGCCCACCCAGTGGCCCCTCATCCATTATGGAGGAGCTAAGGAGCCAGCCCAGTGAAACAGTGAGCACTCCCTCAGCTGCTTTTTCCAGCTGATGGAGTGCTCCTGGGCTGACTGAACTGTCAAAGGGAAAAGCGGTTTCCTTTTGACAGTTCAGTTTAGTTCCCCAGCCGCACATGCTCACTGAGCCATGCAAGTGCTGGGGCGTTTTGCTTCGCCAGCATTGCATAGCTCATGGAAATGCTGGCTGGGGCACTGCATGCCTGTATTTCCGAGGGGGAGCTCCTGCGCCTCCTCGCACATACGGACAGAGCATCCTGGAGCAGGGCGTTTCAGCACCCACACACAGGCCAATGCAGAAGGTACGTTTATGTTCATTGTTTTTATTTAAACATGTGTATGGATGCCTGTATGCTTATGTTATGAGTGAATGTATGGTGATGGATGCTCGTGTGAATGATAGAGTGATTGTTGTATGAATGTGCAGCGCCTTGCATACACACATAATCATGTTGATTGTGTTAGGCCCAGTGGGCCCAAGGGGACAGGGATGTTATCTTTTTACTGGACATCTATCGTAGATGTCCAGTAGAAAATGTCATGCCTGCCCTCTGGGCCCCCCAGCACCAATTGCAAACTGTTTGGCTATTTACCCATTTTTTTGTTAAAAGTAAGCTCTGTAATGCAACATTTTAACCCATTATTTAAAAAAATTCACAGGGGGAAACCCACCCCGAACCACCCTTTATTGGTTCGGGCTCACTCACTATGCTCAGTCGCTATGGCATTTTTGGGGGAAATATTTATGCCCCTCCACTTAAAAAAATCACCAGCCGCCACTGGCCCTCAGACTGTGTTGGGAATGGGATGGGGGGGAACCCAGGGACTATTGCGAGAGCACAATGGGCGGGAACCATGGGATAGCGGTGGGAGCAGAGTGGGGAGAGACCAAGGACTGGGTAGGAGTGGGATGAGGGGGCCCAGTGACTGTGATGGGAGCAGGTGATGGCATGCAATATATAGTGTCCATTTGGCATTTCTCGGGGGTCCCGACCTGCCCAAATTTTGCTCAGGGGGCCCCGGCCAAAAAAGTTTGAAGACCACTGTTCTAGTGAAATGTTTTCTAAATGATTGTGTAATAAATTAATAGGTGTTTTAGCAAGAAACCTTGCGTATAAGTGTCTACTTGAACCACTGTAATTGAAAGTCCTCTGTGTAATTACTTGTACTGCTCACATTCACTCTTGAGATAAGGCTGGCTGCTCAGCTCGCTACCAAAAACTGTGTGAAACAGACTTATACTAAAGGTTGGTTTGGCTCACACCCGTAGTCCTAATTGTGTGTAGTGTTCCCAGAGGGTACTGCATGCAATTCTGCCTAACAATAAGATTATAGAAACCGGTATTATCCCTAGTTCGCACCCCACATTCTACCGGTGTTTAAAAACACCCCCCGCGATCAGCCTGAGAACCATTGCCTTTTGGCCTTAACTGACATCCCAAGTAAAATCATCTGCACCCTGATTCTGAAGGAGATAAATTCCTGGATAGCCAGAGATAACATTCTCGACAAAGCTCAGACAGGGTTCAGAAAGGGATGTTCTACTAACAATAACATCTTTATAGTAAATATCCTGATTGAGCAAGCTAAATGCTGTGGTGATCTTCCTTTATACCTGCTATTTGTGGACTTCTTATGCGTTTTTGATATGGTTGAAGGACCCAAATTATGGGCAAAATTGGAAAGGATGGGCATGCCAGAACACCACATTTATGCATGCAAAATGGTGTACGAGGAGAATGCGGCAAGAGTCAGGCTGAATAACCAAGGTCTGATGTCGGGTCCGATGTCTGATGGAAAAGGTATCAGACAGGGTCTTGCCTTGGCGCCTACATCGTTCAACCCGTTTCGGACGGACTTTGGCGGCATCTTCATTGCTAAAGTGAACGCATTCCCAAGAATTGTGAATAATAAAGTGGGAAGGATCAGCTATGCCGATGATTTGATCATATTAGACAATACCTACATCGGCATCTGCAATAGTGCTAAGGCTGTATTTGCTTATGTGGAGTTGAATGGCCTGAAAATAAATTTGAATAAAACTCAATTTATGGCTGTCGGACAAAAGCGCTGTAAAAAGGCCACAATACCTTGCCCTTTGGGTAATATCAAAAGGGTTACCTGGTATAAATATCTGGGCCATGAGGTGACTGTGGGAAAAACAAGAGTGAATGAGCTAGTACTGCAAAATAAAAAGTAAAGTATTGTCTACTATGGCTGCAGTCAAGTCCTTCTCGAAGCGGACTGCTGGATATAGTTTACTTGGCATCCTCAATATATAAACAGAAATTATCTGCTGCGTTCCTATATGCCTTAGAAACATCTTACTCAGATTGGTCCTCTTGGTCTGACCGTATGGAACGACTCATCTGGAGAAGGATATTGGCATAACCAATCACACACCTATTGAAGCAGTAAGACTCGAGATGGGGCTGACCTCTTTGCCTGCTATGATTGAGTATAACAGAGGCAAGCTGTATATGAAGATTAAATATGCAGGAATTAGTTCTCTCTTGTTCGTCCTGAAATCCTCATTGGAGGTTGGTAATTGTGGTGTACTGCAGAAATATAAAGAAACAAATGAGCAATTGTTAGATAAAATTGGCTGGACACCCAACTGGGAGTATGACGAAGCTGTCATGCTCAAATCTCTTAAAAATGATAAGTGATGAGGCACAAAAAGTTGCCAGCATGAGGTTGTTGACATTTTTCTCTAGGATGTGCTTCACGCAAGTCTATTTAAAACTATTGCCCTCCCTTACCCTCGCTGGCCATGCGTAGAATATTCCTGAATGTAAGGCTTAATCGCCTGGATATTAAAGAGATTAAAGGGGCCTGCATGGGCATACCATTAGAAGATAGGACTTGTAGAATTTGTCTTGATAAGCAAATAATTGAATCTGCTAGACATGCACTGACTAGCTGTCCGACCATGAGATCGGTATATGTATGTTATCTGACTAACTATGTTGAAAACTTGGCATCCATTACTGGTGAATTATTTTGGCTGAGGTGCCTGTCAGGCTATAGTCAAGGGCTAACGATTGCCATTACACAGGTTTGGAAAAGTGTCAATAGGTAACTGATGAAATTTGAGGAGGAAGTAAAATTGTTAATAGATCTCCAATATTCCACTTCTTGGACATGACTGTTGTGGCCCCCCGTTTTCTCCTTTTGTACTATCAACTGTATGCATACTATGGAAAAATCTGGAAAAGGAAAAATCAGCTTCTGGTTCTGCTTTACATTCTGATTCTGTGAAAATATATGAATTGGAAAAATGTGTTTTAAATATTATTATGGTAGATTTTTCAATTGACTAGTATTAGATATTTGTTCTTCTTCTGTTCTTTTTTTTATTCTTTCCTATGTATGTGTAATAGGATTAGTCACTATGCACATGAAAGAATTGGTTAATTTTTTCCTGTGATATATTTGTGTAAAGTATGTGTTATACTTTTTTTGTTTTAAAGTTGTAGAACTATATGCACAATTTAAAAAAATGAAAAAAAATTACCATGGTCCCGATACTGTTAAATGACTTCCACACATTGCCACTCAAAATCCCTGCCTCTATGTTCAAATCGCTTTCTGGAAATATGCTGATGTTAAGTTGGGGGGGGAAAAGAAGCTGCACATTCAGCAGAAGCTCATCCTTAGAAGCCCTAATGTGGGAGCCTTGGAGGGTTCCTGACAAAGTATTGAGAAGCTGTCTTAAAATGTCTTTTTATTGGCATTTTGATTAAACAGACATCAATATATAACCAAACCCATGCCTCCTCCCATAATCCCCCCTCCCTTCCTCCCTCCCTGAAGTTCAGAGTAGGCCAAGCACCCACTACAGTCGCTCAATCCCTATGATACAAAGTTGTTGAAGCACAATATAATTCCCTGAAGTCGTCTTTCAGGAAAGATAGCACCAACTCCCATTTGCTCGATAACCTCGACCGATTTCCCTTTATGGAGTACGTGATCCATTCCAGAGCAACAAATTTCCAGACCTTCACTAGCCAGTCATGTTTGTGAGGGATATCTTTGGTTTTCCACTTCTGTGCAATGACCAGCAGTGCCGCAAGACTGAGAATAGCGTACGCCTTCCGCCTGTGCTTTGGTCAAGCTCGGTCATTCTCTCCAATGCCCATAAGGCTTTCTTTGGGACCTCTGGTGCTGTGGATCCCGAACATCTTTTGGATATTGTTATTTACCGTCTTCCAATATTCCCCCAGTCTCGGGCAGCTCCACCAGACATGTAACTAGTCCCCTGAACCCCTGCATTCTCTCCAACAGTCCTGAGAGACAGCGGTATACATCCGGTGTAGGCGCTCTGGTGTATAGTGCCACTGAGTCATACGTTTACATCAAAACTCCCTGATTTGTATGGCTTGTGCTAGTGTGGGGATATCTCTCCAGAGATGCTCCAAGTCTTCCTCGGGATGGGGTCGCCCAACTTGTTTTCCCATTTTGCCTTGTACTTTAACCCAAGGTCCGTTTCTGCTTCGAGCACCAGTTTATAGAGGGGGGAAATGAGATGCTTATCTCCTGAGCTACTTATCAAGAATTTCTCAAATGCTGTCAGGGGTCCGATTGTTGCCACTCGATTGATGGGAGCTAGAAGCCAGTGCCGGAGTTGGTAATATTGCAGCCTATCGCCTTCTGTCAACCCCAGATAACTCTTACATTGGGTAAAGGGTTTAATTTCCTCCCCCCTGGAACATGTCTCTTAGTTTTGTGCACCCGGCTGTTTTGCAGCGGAAAAAGGTGCCCTTTTCGAGCCCGGGTTAAATTGGTGGTTACCAAATAGTGGCGTGAAGAGGGATGGAAAAGAAGTGATCTGTTGATGCCCGACTACTCTGTGCCATATATCCTCAACCAGTTTTGTGATCTCTCAATTGTGCATATTGGGTGGGCGGTCTGCTTTGTGTAACCAGAGAACCTCTCCCAGCGGAGCCCCTACCACCACCGGATCCATTTACATCCATCTTTTATCAGAGACCTCCAAACACCAATCCCTAATCACTCAAAGTTGGGCTGCTCAATAATAGACTCGGAAGTCCAGCAGCCCTAGACCACCTTTGTGCGTGGGAGTCGGCAGTACTTTCAGTGCTGTGCAGTGGGCTTTTTTGTTCCAAATGAATGGCGTGATTAATTTGTTTAGCATTCGGAAAAATGATGGGGACCTGGGATAGAAAGGGCTTGAAAGTAATGCAGGATCTTGGGGTGAACCAACATTTGGATCACATTTATCCGCCCCAACCAGGAGACTGATAAGGGGCCCCATTTGAGTAACTGCTGTTTAAGTTGTTAGCAGTGGTTGATAGTTTGCCCTGTATAGCCCATCTAGTGTCCGCGTTATTGCGACACCCAGACGTTTAATACCCCCCTGCACCCATCTAAATAGTGTCTTCCCCATAGCCAACTGCAGGGGCAAATCATTCAATTTTGCAAACTGCAGCAGTCTGCACCTGTGCCGCGGCACCTCTGCTGGTCTGCAGGCCTCTCAGCTCCTCGTCATATGTCGGGGCCTGTCCGCGCCCCGTTGAGCTGGTGTGCGGTTCCCTCCCCTGCTCGCTACCTGGTCCCCGCGGGCTGCGGTCTCTTTTCCTGTTTGCCCTCCAACTTTGGGGTACACTTCACAACCCTCTGAAAAACTATCGCAGAACCCAACAGAGCCCTGGTGGCGGCTTCGTCTGTGCCAACTTTGTTCCCCACGCTGCCCCCTTTCACCGGGAGCTACGCTTTCACTGCGTGTCTCCACTGCCTCAGGGGTATGCGCTGAGTGTACCGGGGATACTGCAGTGGCTCAGTGAATGGATTAACATTGCTGGCCTCCACGGGAACGGAGCTCTCCACGCTCACATTGTCAGCTCATGGCCACCATCTTGGAATTGCACTCCCCATTCTTAAGCATTAAAGCTAGAGAGGCACAGGAACTCTGCTCTACTCTAGGAAAATGTTGGATCGCTGGGACGTTAGATTGATGCGGATCAGGGTGCCCCCAGGGGTGGGACCATTATCCCCAGTCTTAAATAATGAAGACTTCTCTCCTGGTCAGCCTAAAGCCACATTTGAGGCCTGGGGAAAGAAGGAGCAACTGATCCTGTGTGTTTTCTATTTTGTGAATAGTTATATTTCAGACCACTCCTAAGGAACCTTTCACTGCTTGGATGGGGCTCTGCTGCAGTGTTATTCACTGTTAATCTGCTATGACTGTACTGTTATTTGGAATGAATTGAACGCTGGCAAGTGAAATGGGTCTGAATTTGTGCTAAAGCTTTACCTCTCTCCTGATGTTTATTTTCGTGGTTGCTAACTGTGTTCACACCACTGCACTGTTCACTGAAATGGTAAAAATAATAAAGTTTTGATGGAAAAAAATAATGAGTCTGTGTCCATGTTCCCAGAAGTAAGGCAAGTATAGTAAAAGGAGCAGTCTGCCCCCCCACCTTTGTTGGTTGATTATACATAACTGTCCGGTATCAATTATCCCTCCTTCCCTGGATGTGGAATCAAATGCCTGGAGGGCTATGGAGTGCCTAATGCCAGTTTACTCAATTTGGAAGAGTGTTTCATTTCCACCTTGGACCAAAACCAACTACAGTACTTCTGCATCCTTTGCTGAAATCGGGATTGCAATCTCGAAGTCCCTTGAAGGCTACCTCCAGTTCTTGTGCTAGTGGCCACCTTGCCCAGGGCAATATGAATACACATCTATCTATACCATCATCCATTAATTAGCTGATGCTTGGTGACATAGGAGCCGAACTGCTCAATCCTCTAGCAGAAAAACCTTGCCCACCGGCCTGCAGAATCTTGCCCGTATGAAGGTAGATTTCAGATAAGGAACTAGATTGATTTGCCTCAGTTGATAAGAAATCCATTTCAGGATAGAAGATTGCACACCTTCTGCAGATGACTCTGCACTTCTGCAGATGACTCTGCAAGAAAGACGGTCAGTGTGCCATGATCATCCATTCATTCATCATAGTATTGCAAGACCGCCGCTGCCTCCATGTGCAACAGCCCCACTAGAGGAGCAAGAAGTTGCATGAACACACGGGAGACAATTAGATGTGATCATAATGTGTAACACAGATACTTCTGATGGTCTGGATGTATCGAGATGAGTTGATAAGTATTGTACATTGCTTGGCATGGATACAGGAGCCTGGCGATGTAAGAGAGAATGTTGTGGTGTGAGAGAACATTTTGCTGTTTGAGTGGGAGCCTGTTCTGTGTTAAGGTTCCACGCTCAGGCAGTTGGAGGCCCTGCCTGTGTGAAGGGAGCCAGTGATTCATACCGAGACAGCTTGATGTGACTTATGGTAATCTAATAAAGTAACCTGCTGGAAACTTTTTTTTTTAAAAAAACAAAAAAAAACAACAAGGGGAGGAGCTGTGCCCCATTAAATGACCCATGGCGGTGAAAGCGTAGCTGTGACCCAGTAGAAGAAAGGCAAAGAGGGATGCTGCCCCAGTACAAGACGCAGGGTAGAAGAAGGGGCGCTGTATTTATCTGGGTTTGTATATGCCACTTTACACCAAAGCGCTGTACATGAGTTCAAAATGGTACAATAAAATGAACATAAAAATAGGGAAACACAAACATCTGCATTTACTTCAACATTGCTAACCAGGATGGAGTGAGACCTCAGGGAGACTCGGAATATAGAGTAGAGAGAAATAGAGCGAAGAGAGAGAGAGAGGAAGAGCATTCCAGTGAAGAGGAGCAAGTAAGGAAAATGATCAAAAGCAAGACTGAGCATAGGGAGGACGAGGCACAGCAAGAAGAAAATGGGAAGAACGACGAAGCGAGCGAGGTGGAGTATAACATGTAACAAGAGAAGATATTCCAGTGCGAGACCATGGTGAGAGTTGAAGACTAGGCACAAGAAATGTAATTTTAGACGATGATGGAAAGAAAGCCAACAGAGATTAGCGAGAGAACAAGAGAGAGTCGCGAGGAGCTAAGAGGAAATGTACACGAATAGAGGCATTCGAAATAGATTTCAGAGGAGCTAGACGAGTCAGGGGGAGCCCAAACAGGGCAGAGGAACAGTAGAAGGGAAAGGGTAGCTGTGCCCCAGTAAAAGTCCCAAAGTGAGGACGTGCCTGTGAGATCCAAGGCGAAGAAGCAGGAAGTGTCCTGAGCCAATGACAAGGGCAAAGAAAAAGCAGAGTGTGCACAGGATGACAAGTATTTCCCATGACAAAAGCACAGCAAAGGAAATGTAATAGGAAGATGTTCAGGGATGAAATGATATCTTGGTAATGGCTGCTCAAGAGAAAATGCTGCCTAACGTCCGATTTTAGGGTGCAGACCAAAGAGACATAGAGCTGGTAGTGTGTGCTGCGCCGAGAGGATTGAGGGAGTCACTGAGGATTTTGCTCACCAAGCACCACCGTTGATGGTTGGGAGCAGGAGCTAAACACAGAAAATTCTCCCACTCAGAGCAACATTCTCTCCTGCATCCATCCCAAGCTCATCTCCCTTCCTTTCAGACCTCACCAAATCACAACGAAGCACTTCACAACAATAAGCATCTGCCAAGTCTAAGGATGTTAAAAGTTCTCCTTTTGATTCTAGTGGAATTACCATCTGTAGAGTTTATAGTAAAGAAGCAATGGAGAAACCTCAGACCAGGCACCAGCTGATTGCCCCCGGAGGACTTCTGTACCATAAAGATGGATACACTTCTCAGTTTCTGTCACTGCATGGATCTTGATAACCTACTGCAGCAGTGACCCAATCTGCTTTGAGAAGTCAACGTCCTTCTGCACTGTCCACGGGCAGTATACGAAAGAATGGCGATCTGGCTAGAGCAGGATAGCCCAAGATTTTCTGATTAAATAAAATGATGCCGGTAATTCGGTTTCTGATAGGGAGGTCTGCTAATCAGGTCCCCCTTTTGAATGATCCATGCAAACAACATAACACAAACACGTGCCTTTGATGAGACAGTATACCGACACCCTACGCACCACCCCTGCATTGGTACAGGCAAGGTTCAAGGAACACATGTGCATTCCTAACAGCTGCTGGAACACAAACTGACAGAAGGCACAGATGTTTTTCTTAACTGAACCTCAGATACAAAACCTAATATCTGTGTACCTTAGCAAGCCTGGTGGCAATTATAACACAAGTCAGATTGTGATTAGGCTGCTAGGGTCACAATAAAGCCACAGCAATTCGATATCATACAGTGCCAGCTTTGTGACTAGGGTCCAGCAGTCTGGCCTGGAAATCCCCACAGTAGCCAAGTGGGAATATGGCCAGAAAGCTGCCTTCTTTGATCCTCAGAAGAAAGCAAACACCTTCCTCCAGGATACAGGGAACCTCCACAGGAGCTATCCTTGGAATCAGTGCTTCAAAGACCTTGCTGACATTGTAAAGCCATACTCACAAAAGGGTTCAGACGACTGGAGTCCCTTTGAAGTCAGCAGACATGGGAAGGGCTGGAGTTCGAGCAGCAGAGGAGAGGGGGCTGAGAGAGAGGTGCCACCATCTTGATTTCTGCAAGGGCTCTCTACAATGTTCTGCGACCCTCTCCTCCCATTGTCTGCATGATAAGGCACTCTGGGTATAATGTCAGAAGGCAAAGGGCACTTGTTACAACAGCCTCAGTTGGACCCCTTACAGTAGCCTTGCCTTTAACCAATCCACTGTTACATTTGCCTTTATAAAGTGGGCAAACCTCCTCTTGGATTATTACATCTTTGGACCCTCAGGACAAGAAGGATGCACTGTACCTCTGTTGGGGATACAGAGTATTGTGAGGTTGGCATCATGGAAGGAGAAACAGACAACAGATTAAATATATAATACAATGTTTTTATTAACGTAAATGTCAGGATGGTGGAAGGCCTAACTTGCCCTATGCTAAGGTGGGATTTCCCTACCCAACAAAACCAAGGATAGTCCGTGTCAGTAAGTTCAACTGAAAAATCTGTGTCCAAAACCTATGCTTGCCCTCACTACTAAGACAAAACCAATGTGTGGGGATGTCAACCAAAGTAAACAGTGTTCCAAAAGAAAAGTTCTGAGCTACTTACAGCTTGGGCTTATTCTTCAGCTCCACTTCCCCAAGTACAAACAAGTTCACCACAAGGTTCAAGTTAACCTCTCTTGTACTTAAGGTAATATAGTTCCAAACCTTTCTCAGTATTTCCTTCCCCAAGTTCAATACAGTTTCCTTGTAGCTGGTCTCAGGGCTCCCTTGCCCAAGCTCAATGCAACAGGTATCACAAAAGGCAATATCTTGAGGCTCTGTCTTTAAGACAAGTTCTAAAAATGCTTCATAGTTCAGGGGTTCCTTCCCCAAGCTTTAAATGCACCATTAGTAGTTTTCCTTTTAACAGATGTAGGGGTTCTCTGTTCTAGGCGCAGTTGTCAGACCACACGGTCCACCCATCACAGGTCGTGCAACCAGGAACCCTTAGTTTTCCTGCTTTTACCCCTTCATGCTTAGCTTCCTCCAAGTATATAGGATACTGTCCTTTCAGCTCGGTTTTGCTTCTCAAAAGTAGTTTAAAAAAGAAATAGTTTCTTTGACTGGACTTCAGCTCTGCAGCCAGAATCCTTAATTCGACTTGGTTTGCTATTTCGCTCAGTGCATGATTCAAGATCAGAAGGTTTGCTACTTTCTTTCAGTATTACCAAATTGGTACGTTCTTTCGTTTCATTATACAATATTAGCAGACTGTTGCTTTCTTTCAGTTAATTATTCAATAGTAGCCGATTGGTGCTTTGTCGCACAAGGAACAAGTTACTTACCTGTAACTGTTGTTCTCCAGCATGGGTCTGGCATGGATTCACATGCTCATGAATATTCCCCGTCGTCAGGCTGGGAATCCTCGGTAAAGAAAAAACCAGTATCAGTTTCGTTTCTGATCTGTCTTTCGTAGTAATAACCAATCACTGGTCTCTGCGTCATACTGACCACAGCCAATGACTGCCCTCTACCTAAGCACCGCCTCTGGCAGCCATCTTCAGATTTGGAAGCACGTGAAGTGGCAGTATGACCAAGTGAAGAGCCGCAGAGGGGTAGGCGGGAGGGTTCGCATGTGAATCCATGCCAGACCCATGCTGGAGAACAACAGTTACAGGTAAGTAACTTGTTCCTTCTCCAGCATGGGGTCTGGCATGGATTCACATGCTCATGAATAAAGAATACATAGCAGTACACACATGCACAACCACGGGAGGTGGCAAAGGCTCAACATTAAGCATCACATCAACTCAACATTAAGCATCTTACCTCCTCACCAGGCTCACCTCAGGCGAACAGGTTGCGCAGCACTGCTTGGCCGACCCTGGACTCCTCCCTGGAATCCCGGTCGACGCAGTAGAATTTCGTGAAGGTGTGCGTCGACCTCCACGTAGCAGCCCTGCATATGTCCAGCAGGGGCACACCAGATAGGAACGCCGTGGTAGCTGCGATCGCTCTGGTGGAATGGGCTCTCGGACGGCCAGGCAGCGGTCGGTTTGCCAACCGGTGACAGCACATGATACAGCCGGAGAGCCATCTGGAGATGGAAGCCTTCGAGAGAGCCTTCCCCTGATTGACAGGTCCAAAGTTCACAAAGAATTGTGACGTCTTCCGAAAACCCTTCGTGCGGTCCACGTAGAACTTCAGCGCTCTAGCTACATCCAGCGAGTGCAAAGTCCTCTCAGCCGGCGACGAAGGCGACGGGAAGAACACAGGTAACACCAAGGGTTCGTTGAGATGGAAGTCCGACGGTACCTTGGGCATGAAGGAGGGGTGCGTCCTGAGCACTACCCTCGTGTCGTGGAAAGTCAAGTACGGGGCCTTGCAGGAAAGGGCCTGGATCTCTCCCACTCATCGTGCAGAGGTGATGGCCACAAGAAAAGCTGTTTTCCATGATAGAAACTTCAACGGGGCCGAGTGCAGAGGCTCGAACGGAGGTCCCATGAGCTTGGTCAGCACCACGTTGAGCTCCCATGCCGGGGCCGGAGCCTTCACCGGCGGGAACGATCTGAACAGTCCCTTCATGAACTCCTTCACCAGACGATGAGACCACAAGGACGTCCGCCCCGTGGTTCTGGTGTATCGGGAGATCGCAGCAAGATGAATCTTGATGGACGCGTGTGCCAGACCAGCTTTGGCCAGCGTCAGCAGGTACGGCAGTACTTGGGGAGCCGTAATCCGTAGAGGGTTAATCTTCTGTGCGTGGCACCAGACAGAGAACCTCTTCCATTTGTGTCCGTAGCATTTAAGAGTCGAGGACGCCCTGGCCTTTGCAAGAACCTCTCTGCAATCGGCCGGTATGTCGTATCCTCCAAACTCTAGCGCCGCAGGAGCCAGGCCTGCAAGTTCAGCGACTTCGGGTCGTGGTGGAGGATGGCGCCTCCTTCCCTGGAGAGTAGATCCGCGTCCGCCGGCAGCTTGATCGGCGGGGACGCTGACAAGTCCAGAAGGTCCGGGAACCATATCTGCCTCGGCCACGCAGGTGCGACGAGGATCATCCTGCACCGTGACCTCTTGAGCTGGTTGACGAGCCGGATTAGCAGAGGCAAGGGAGGGAACGCGTAGAGGAACAGGCCCTCCCAGGGGAACGAGAAAGCATCGCCCATGCTCCTCGTCTGGGGAAACCTGCTGGCGAACCTCCGGCACTTGGTGTTCGTCGCCGTCGCGAACAGGTCGATCTGGGGTGTGCCCCACCGTCGGAAGAGGCGATCCACCAGATCCTGCCGTAGTTCCCACTCGTGGCACGAGCGCAGCTCCCTGCTGAGTGAGTCGGCGATGGTGTTTTTTATCCCTGCCAGATGAAACGGCACCAGAAAAATCCCTTGGGCGACGGCCCAATGCCACAGGTCCTGCGCCTCCTTGGACAGCGCTGGGGACCTGGTTCCGCCCTGTTTCCTGATGTAAAACATGGTGGTGGTGTTGTCGGTGAAGATCCTCACCACCTTGCCCTTGAGGGACGGAAGGAAGGACCTGAGGGCCCAAAACACTGCACGGAGCTCCAGGACGTTGATATGCAGGGACTTCTCCGTCGGGAGCCAGAGTCCTCTTGCGTGCAGATTTTCGGTGTGCGCTCCCCACCCTTCCAGGGAGGCATCCGTGGTCACAGTCTCCTGGTGGGCTGGGGTCTGGAAGTCCATGCCCGCCGTCAGATGCGCGCGGGTGCCCCACCACCGTATTGCTCGTCGGAAACTCTCGTCGAGCTTGATCCTTTCCTCGAAGCTGCCCGTCGTCTGGATCCAGCGCGCATCCAGGAATTCTTGCAACGGGCGCATCCGGAGCCTGCACATGGGAATGAGGTAGATGCAGGAAGACATCATCCCGAGGAGGGACTTGATGGACCTCACCTTGGCCGCGTCGGCCACCAACATCCGTTGCACCTTGCCCAAGATGGTCCTGGTCCTCTCCTCCGACGGGGAGGCCAGAAGGGACACTGTGTCGAGCCTCGCTCCCAGAAACAGTGCGACTTGCGCGGGCACCAGGTGGGATTTGGCGTAGTTCACGGAGAATCCCAGGTCCGTGAGGAGTTGGACGGTCCTTGCCGTGTGGACCACGGCGAGCTCCCTCGTCTTGGCGCGGATGAGCCAGTCGTCCAGGTAGGGGTAGACGTGAATCCCCTCGCGGCGCAGCTGCGCCGCCACCGGTGCGAGGCACTTGGTGAATACCCTGGGTGCCGACCGTAGTCCGAAGGGAAGGGCTTTGAACTGGTAATGACGCCCTTGGACCACGAATCTGAGGAATTTTCGGTGCCCCTTTAGGATGGGAATGTGGAAGTAGGCATCCTCCAAATCCAACGACGATAGGAAGTCTCCTTCCTCCAGCTGACCCAGGACGTGCTGGAGGGTGACCATCCGGAACTTCTGCGCCTTGATGAACTTGTTCAGACGTCGCAGGTCTAGGATGGGGCGCCATCCTCCCGTCTTCTTCTTCACGAGGAAGTATCGCGAGTAGACTCCGGAGCCCCGAAGCCTCTTTGGGACGAGTTCGATGGCGCCCTTTCTGAGCATCGCCTTTACCTCCAGGAGAAGTTGAGGGACGTGAAGTTCTTTCCTGGCCACGGGGGGGACGCGCGGGCACCTTCTTTGAAACTCGAGCGCGTGGCCCCGGGCCAGGGCGTCCAGCACCCAACGGTCGGTGGAGATGGACTCCCACACGCTGACGAAGCCCGCCAGCCGGCCTCCCACCGGGGTGCTTCGGTGGGGGCCCGACCCCACGGCCGGTTCAATCCTGCTTGGATGCGGCCTTGCCGCCTTGACCTCCTTGGCGACGACGGCGGGGTCCACTAGACTTGCCTCGTCCTCTGTAGGCCTCTTGCGACGACGAGCGGGCCGCTTGACGGTAGGAAGCGAAACCGCCGCCGGAACCTTTGGAGGCGCCCTTGCCTCCGCCGCTCCGAAAGGGCGTTCGTCGTTGCTGCAGGACTCCAAGGGCCCTGGCCGTCTCAGTATCCGCCTTGATGGCCTGAAGGGAATCGTCCACTGTCTTCCCAAACAGGTTGTTCCCGTCGAAGGGCATGTCCAGGACTCTGGTCTGGACGTCCTGCCGAAAGTCCGTAGCTTTGAGCCATCCACGACGTCGAAGGCAAACGCCGTTGCCCAGCTGGCGGAACCCAGTGTCGGCGATGTCCGTCGCCACGGTGATGGCGTGGTCCGACGCCACCTCACCTTCCTGCAGGATCTCAAGGGCCTCCGCCCTCTTGTCGTCCGGCAGAAAATCCAGCAGGGGAGCTATCTTGTACCAGAGCTCCCTGTCGTAGCGGGCCACGATAGCCAAGGCGTTGGCCGCTTTAATCGTCGTCGCTGCCGACGAGATGACTCTACGTCCCATAGCATCCAATTTCTTTCCCTCGCCGTCCGGCGGGGAAGTCGATGTGGAGGCCGCACCCCCCCCCGCTTTCTTCCTGGCTGCCGCGGAGACGACGGAGTCCGGGGTAGGCTGCGCCCGGAGGCATAGGGGGGCCGTGTCCGGGACCCGGTACTTTTTCTCGTACCGGTCTCTTCTAGCTGGCGTCGTGGAAGGGTTCTTGAGGAGGGAAAGGCCCTCATCCCAAATGTCGTCCAACAGAGGCACTGCGAGGACCGTCTTCCTCTTGGCCTCGCGCCGCTGATATAGGAAGCCTTCCTTTTTCTTCTCCTCAGGGCAGAGTTGGAAAAGCTCGGAAGCCCTGGAGATCATGGAGTGGAAAGATCCGATCTCGTCGGGCGGAGAAGCCCTGGTGGGAGGCGACGACGGAAAATCCTCGTCGTATGCCTCGTCGTCCGTACCCGTCGCTGCCGTGTCAGTCCCCGTATCATCCCCTCGGGTGGACGGGAAGGAGGGCTGGACGGGGCGCGACGGTTGAAAAGGAGGTGGTGGATGGATCCTTCTTTTCTTGGTAGGGGGAACACCAGAAGGTCCCGGTTCTGGATCCCCCGACGGGAGAGGTTCCTCCGTCGGTAACGGTAGCCTCGTCCTTATCTCGGAGCATAAGGACTGTATGGCCAACAAAATGGCCGCCGAGTTGTCTTGCGGCGCTGGCAGAGGGGAATCCGACGGGCGAGCAGGGGCCCCGTCGGTATCCTCGACGATGTCGTCGTCGTCACCTGCGTCGGGGTCCATTCCGACGGGCTGGCCTTCTTCCACGCCTAGGCCGTGGCTTAAGACCTCGATCAGCTCCTCTTCTGAGGTTGAGGCCGAATCTACGACGACGCCCTGCCCCCCCTTCTTCTTCCCCACGGAGGGTTTCACGGGGGTCCTATCGATGGGCACAAAGGAAGACTCCCTCCGCGGAGGCAGGGAGATTCTGGGCCCTGAGGTCGCCACCACTGGTGTAGCCACCACAGGCTGAGCCAGGGCCGCCGCGACCGTTTCGATAGAGGGCTTGGTCGGATGGATCAAGGCCTTCACCACCTTAGGTGCGCTCACCGCCTCATCCTTGAGGGAGGGGGCACTGCCACGCTCCTCCTCTGCCTTAGAGCTCGACCGGGGCCTCTCCAGGAGCTTCGCCGGGTGCTCGGCCTTCCTCTTACCCGACCCAGAGCGTTGGCTCGTGGTTGATGGTGCCGGGGAGGGTGCGCCCTGCCTGGCGCCCGTAGAGCCCGACCGTTCGGCGCTCCCGGTGCCAGCGGACTCGCGGTGCTTGGCCTTATGTTGGGCCCCCGTCGCCGGGGCGCCCTCAAAGGTCTTAGAAGACCGCTCGGATTTCTTCTTCTTCTCGCCAGACGGGCTCTTACCCTCCAGCCAGTTGGCGAGACGTTGATGGCGGTCCTTCATGGTCCGTTCCGACATGTTGCCGCAAAACGCACAGTCCTTCTCCACGTGCGTCTTGTCCTCATGAAGGCAGTAAAGGCAGAAAGAGTGTTCGTCCTCCTTGAAGACGTTCTGCAGCTGGCATCCAGGGCAGACCCTGAACAGCTTTCCGGGCGTCGAGCTTCCCTTCTCCTGGGCCATCTCCGAGACCGGGCCTGAGAAGCTTCTGGAGTCCTCCGAAGCGTAGCTCGACGAAATCTTCACCCTTGAGGGGCACAGATGAATCCGACACGGGTCCCCGTTGATCGGATGTAGGATCGGTGGAGCTTGAGGCTCTTTTGACCGAAAGAATCGAAGTTTTTTGTGAAAAAGCGCGAAAAATAGCACTAACGCTCGAGAGCAATAGCACGAGGATCCCAACACATGAACGTGCGGTAAAAATCTGAAGATGGCTGCCAGAGGCGGTGCTTAGGTAGAGGGCAGTCATTGGCTGTGGTCAGTATGACGCAGAGACCAGTGATTGGTTATTACTACGAAAGACAGATCAGAAACGAAACTGATACTGGTTTTTTCTTTACCGAGGATTCCCAGCCTGACGACGGGGAATATTCATGAGCATGTGAATCCATGCCAGACCCCATGCTGGAGAACTTGAATTTCTTCCCCAGCCCGCATGGAGTGCCCCGGTCTCTGGGTAACTTCCCCAGCACTCACTGGTTTGTCAGCGTCTTTCTCCGGAGGCTCTTGCTGCTGCTTTGTGTTCCACAAGCCCTGCTTGCTCAGACTGGAGCTCGGCAGGCGCAGACACCTTCAGTACTTTAGCAAGGCCGGACGCAATGTCCTCTTTGCTATGACATCACGGCAGCTCAGTTTGCTCCTACACACAGGAGGCTCCCCTTGGCTTGCGGATATCGGCCGGCGTCCCATCTGCTTCTCGGGTGCCACCACAGCTGCCTCGTCTTCTAAGGATTCCTGCTAGTCTCTGACCAAGTTCCCTAGGTCTCTCGCTCTGTGCACATCACAGCTTCTCCTTTTATACACCTGTGGTTCTTAAATAGGCTGCAGGTGTGTTCCATTATTCAATTTTGCCTGGCTCTGATTAAAAGGACATGCCTGACCTTCATACCTTGCAGGTATTTTCTTCGTCCAGTACCAAAGTGGTAGGAGTGAGTGGTGTTCATTGCTCTCAATTGCTTCTTCCGCATCCCAGTACTAGAGTGGGAAGAGTGTGTGGTGTTCATTACTCTCAGTTGTTTCTTCCTCTTTTCAGTACTGTCAGGTACCCCAAAAGGGGAAAAAAAGGGGAGCTGATCTAGAGCAACCTATAAAGGTCAGGGGAGGATTAGTGGTGGTCACTAGCATAAGGGGGATACCATGTCTCGCCCAAAGTACCCCACTCCCAGACCCCAAGGACCTTCCATGCAGGTGATCCTCCCTCGCTTGTCCACCCCTGGGGTCAGGAGCCAAAAGCAGTGACCTTTCCCTGGCCACCTGCATAGAGGATCCCAGGGGAGGAGGAGTGAGAATTCCCTCAGGTTTCTCACAGTATCCCAAAGTCCTCTGCCAGAGAGGTGAAGAGAGAAGGCAGATGTAAGCCATGCTCCCCATTTATCCTCAGGGAACAGGGGCATGAACTGCTGTGGACCAAGGCACCACTGCTGGATGTGGTTCTGGAATCAGGAACCTGCTGACTGGTGGTGGTGAAGGACCCCCTTCAGTTGCCAGCCAACTTCCTGCAGTGGAAAGGCAGATCTGAAGGACTCACCTTTTCCAGGAGACCCTGCACTGGGCCTCCCAGCCATCCAGAGGCCCAGAAGCAGCTGGAATCCTGTTTCGGCACCGTGCAAAATCTTTCAGCCGGATTGACCGCCCTCAATGCCATTCGAGACGCCACAGGATCTGGGGTGCTGCTCTTGACGCCCTATATGCAACATCAAATCACTTGCTAAACTTCAAGCTATCACAGAATTCATTTTCAAAGCAGATTATGGGATACAGCTGGGTCAAAGCGAGGGATGTTAGTTTTGACCAGTGGTCGAAGTGTACAAAAAGAAGTAGTGGAACGATGTTCCATGCTGGCCTGTGCCTCCTTCCCACAAAGCCCCATCATCATGCCCCCTCCCGCGTGCAATCCAAACCCCCATACAAACGCACCTGCTGTTTAAGGTGAATGTTCAGTGCAGTGTACTGAAATGCAAGTTTTAACTACTTCCAACACTTATTTTAAATCGAAACCATTCCAGAACGGTTTATTTTTAAAATAAAAGTATAGGAACAGCAAAACCTTTTGTTTCAAAGTAGAGGAGCACCGCTCCTGCCCACTGGTTTGGTCAGGCACCCTCCCGTCTTTCAAAATACTACTCTTACTTTGGAAATCGGGGTGCAGTGACAGTACTTTATGTTTTGCTTGTACTGCTGCCATCTTCCTCAGACATTAAGTTCCATCAAAAAGGGCAGAGCCACTCATCTTGTCTGCCAGAAGCTTTTCATATTGATCGTGGAGCGTTCCTGGCCTGACATGAAGTCCTCCATTATTTTGCTACCCTGAGACCGCTCCTAACTGAAGCCCCAGGGAGCTGAGATGCTTCTGCTGCCAATCCTTGTACAAGCCCGGCAGGGTATGAAAAGTGGTGGGGTCAATCGTCTGTATCGTGGAACCGAGCCTGGCAGAGATCCTTTGGAATCACCTTCCTCTCTCTGCCAGGGAAAACACAGAAGGCATGCTGGTTATGACTTTTAGTCAAAAATAAGGAAGGGTAGGAGTCCATATAAAAATCATATGTGAGGCAACATAAATGATCCCAAAGAGTATGATGTTAAATGGGAAAATCACAGGATCTAGAAAGGACTAAAATGACAAAGATGGACGGGGGAATGAATCAGTGCAATTTATTATCAGTAAATACTTTTGATTACAGATTAGTTTTTGTTTATCATCGGGTCCTTCTTGATATCAGGCTTTGAATCACTCATGCCAGGTCATTACCCTGTGGTGCAGATGCCCTGCACTGAACGAAGGAAAACCTCAATTACATTTTCAGATTGAAAATTGCCTTGAAACTCTGTATTGTAAGATTCTTGGGGCAGCTAAAATTAGAGGTCCCTAAATGTATGCAGGAAACACTCCTCTTTATTCTGTGTTGGGTTCAGCTGAAACTGGTGAAGTACATCAGTATAATTAAAGACGTTTGATCCACTTGTCCTGTTAGACCCGAGAGGAAACAAACAAATCCACTGCTGATGCAACAAGGAGTACAATCAGATGATATAACTGAGCACTGGCAAAGCCAACAAGTCTGGTTTGTAAATGTAGAGAATATTTTTTTTGATTTCACCCCATCCAACATTGGAAAACCTCAACCTCTACATGTACAAACCAGAGCGAGAGCCTTTGCCAATGCTAGTTTTGTAATGCAGTTAAACCAGACACAAGCCACTCTTTATTTTTAAATGAAATGCATGGGATGTTTGATATGAACGCGGACTACCATAAAATGTTATAAATGACTTTGTGTACCAAACTGCAACACACACTAATATAGTTATCTTTTTCATGATTATTCAAATATTGTGCTTTGTTGTTTAATTGATACAGGTAAATTATTAATGATGTTTTAATAACAAAGATAGTGTCATGTAAAATGTAAAGTTCCATGACACTCCTTTACTATACTATTTAATATAACCTCGGTTTCAGAATATCAGGAAAAAAAAATCAGAATACTTAGCAATCGACTATTCATGCCTTTGACGCTAAGCTAATGTTGGCTTAAGTAACAAAATGTATGATGTAAAAGGTAAAGTTCCATGATATTTTTGTTCAATAAACCATTAAACGTGTTGTACAAATTGTTGTAAAAACATTTATGGCTCCAAGCCGAAATAAAGTAATGAAAGATTCAATTAATCATTGGTTTCAGAAAAAAATCTGAATTGTTAACAATATAATGTTCAGGGCCTTTGCCAACATGTTTTCCACTTCCTAGCAGGTTTCCCCAAAGCAAACTGCTGTGCTTTCTTGTTGATTTGTTACACATCATTGTGACATACCCGGGACCACAACCACCCCAAAGAGTGAATACACAGCATAAACATTCATTCACTAAAGAAAGATAACAATCAGCAGAGCCAACTAGGATGAGGTGAAATTGGTCTCATGGAACACTACGAGGTTTGGACATCTTCTTGAGCAGACACACAGGACGTTAACCGATGGCCACATCATATGTTTACAGGAAACGTGGATGACACAGCCACCAGCATGCAAAGGATACATAGTCATCCACAATCCAGCAGAAATCCACCAAAAGGGAAGACCGTCAGCAGGGCAACTGATGCTGATAAAAATCAACTCACAATGGACACCGCTGGAATATACAAATATGAATCCCTGGATACAGTATGCTATACTACAAACAGAAGTAGCACATGGGCCCCAGAAGAAGAACATACACGACCAAACAATCTCTACTGGAACCCAGTGACCATCAATGAAAAACCTTCATCGATAAACTCATGACTGAACTTGACCGCATAATCACAAAATATCTCTCCATCGAAATAGCAATATGTGGCGACTTGAACCTTCACCTAATGGACCAACAAGGGAAAGCCATAAATATCACTCTTCTACCGACCAAAGAAAAACTGTGGATTAAAGAAATAGAGACGAGATCCCTGATGAATGCAGGAACACACTATAACCAAAAAGATCACAAAATGATCCCAACCTGGAAACAGCGGTCGGCAGAGTCTATCCTAGATTATATCTTCACCTCATCAGGGATCCATCAGGCTGAAAAAATATGGAAATACTGCATACTACTTACAGCAACCATAGCATACTAACACTGACATGGTCGACGCACGGCACACGAAGACAGAAACAATATCTTCCACCATTGTTACTTAACATGCAACAAACGCGGCAAAGAATCAATTCAGATCAGACGGAAGCCATGATAGGAACCTTCCTGTCGACAGAGAAACCTCAGATCGAAAAGCTCAACTACGGATGCCTCATGATCCCATATCAGAGAACAATGAAGCCAAGTGTGCCCCACAAACCCATGCGCAAACATCACTATGATCCCCTAATCAGAAAGAAAAAAAAAGAGCTAAGGAAAAAATGCAAACTCCTACAGAAAAAGTCCAACATAAGCTCCAAGCAAACAATTAAAAAAGAAAAAAATACCTATCGAAACTGGCTAAAGACGCATCAAAGCGCATTACTACAGGCGGATGCAGAACACATGCTTGACTGCCTCAAGAATCGGAACACCAGAGACCTATGGGCACTCCTAAACTCAGCATACTCGGCACAACATCATTTTATACAAAATGTGCTTGAAAGACACTGGATAGAGTACTTCTCTAAACTCTAAGGAAAGAGGGACATGGCAGTGATCGATCAGACTCCAAATGCCATCAAGTGGTCCATTGCCTGTACCAAAGAGGTCATCATCCAAATAATCTACAAGTTAAATACATCACGGGCGCCTGGGCCTGACGGGTTGTCTAACGAAGTAATAAAGAAGGACCCAGACCAATGGGCAATGCTGATGATTGAACTCATAACCATAATAAATGAGCACAACACAATACCATCAACCTGGAGGTCTGCCACGCTCATACCAATATATAAACAAGGGCTAAAAGAAAACCTAGCCAACTATAGGCCAATAGACTGCTAGACCCCTTGGCGAAAATCTTTGCCATAATCCTGCTGCAACACCTAACAACATGGGCAACGGAGGAAAATCGGTTTGCTAAGAGGCAAACAGGTTTCACGCGGCAAGTAGGTACAGAAATAAATCTTTTCCTACTTAACCTAGTAAAACAAGAAGCCACAACAAAAAAACAACAGTCTGGATGGTGTTGCTGTACTGCTGTACTCTGAGACTAAAATAAGAGTAAGGCTGACCAATGATGGAATACACACACTAGAGATAAAAACCTTGAACGGTCTTAAACAAGGATGTCCTCTGGCAGTGACCTTATTTAATCTGTTCACAGCAGAGATAGATCAAGAAGTGAGTGATCCCAAACTTAATCCACCAAACGTCAACTCCACACCATTGCCTATAATGATGTATGCCGACGATAGAATACTGCTGGACAAAACTCCACGAGGCCTACAACGCAGTATGGGCCGATTATCAATATACATGGCCAACAACGAGCCCAAAAGAAATATCAAAAAAACTTAAATAATGGCCATTAGGAAGCCAGAATCCAAGGACAGGAGCCCAAACATAAGAATCAACGGCCAACAACTAAATCTAGTAGAATCCTTTAAATATTTGGGAATTACCATCAACCAAACAAAAGAAAAAGCACCATGGGCCGAGCTGCTCCAAAAGAAAACCCTCGCGTTTGCAAGACAAGGAGCCACATTACACAAAAAGTATGGGAAATTTTCGTTTGTGCCAATAACATCTTTCTACAAAACCAAAGTTATCCCAACGCTAGTATATGGAGCAGAATCCTTGTTAAAGCTGAACCCAACAATCTGGGCCAAACTGGAGGCAACATTCTGGAGGAAAATATTAAACCTACCTCTGAGTATTCCAATACCACAAATACACTTCGAGCTGGAGTTACAATCTATAAGCTCGATAGTGTGCTGGAAAAAACTATGCCTATATCGAAAGATAAGGATAGAAGATAAAATCCCTGCAATAGAAAAATAATGCGGATTCGTGAGCAGAGTCAGTCTGCGTCAGTCCACTAACGTTTTTGTCTCCAGAGGAGCTGCAGCTACAAACTTTGCTCAACCAGAAGGATTTGTTGGCATTATTTACTGCCTTGCGCCGTTCTCGCGCTGTTGCTTTAAGACAGTGAACTGAAGTGGTGGGCGTCCCTTTAAAGTTCACAGCAACGCGCGGAGTCAGTCTGCGCCAGTCCGCGACTGGCCGCCAGACTGACTGCTACCGCGCAGACAATGACTGCTCAATCGAGCCATGGCGGCCCTATTTTAAGGCGCAAAACTATTCAGCAGCGCCGGATGCAAAACCCTTGGACTGCCCTCAAGCCTGACTGCTCGCCTTCAACACACAAGAAACCAAAGGTAAGCGGGCCGAGCAGTACGCTCTTGTCAACTGTTTCTTGTGACCCCCAAGTAGCACCACTATCTGTCACAGCACATCTCGCACTGCATAACACTGCCGAAATCATAACCTCTGTCGCCGAGACAATTCCAGCAGCAGGAGAGCAAATAGCTGTGATTACGGCAACGACCGGCATGGTAGATACGAACAGCTCGTTGCTTACCACACAGGTCTTATCATCTGAGCAACCCGTTAATGAAGCTCACAAGCCAGATGCCGCTGTGGCAACTTCGGCAGAAAACGGGCTGGTTGATCATCAAGTGGAACCAGCGGAAGCTTCCATACTCTCAGTCCACCTAGAAACCACTCACAGCCCCGAACTCTTCCCCCAAATGCGTCTAACCTTAAAAGACTTACCCCTGATTTCCCGATCACCTTCGACTGCATCTCCACTTCTGGCAAAAACACTTACTGAGCAGTCATTACTAACAGTCGAGACCGTCGATGAGTTTTTCTCTCCATTTGAATTCACTGACGCAGAATTAATGGAAGCTTCACAATGCGACGAGGAAACTGAGCTGCAAAACATACCTTTCAACACCAGAGTTGAGACTAATAGCAAACTGGAAGCTGATTTTGATGAGCGGCAGGTGACTAAGACAGTTGAACTCACACTCTCTCCGACGCTCACAGGCCCAGAATCTACACAGCCTCAAAATAACTCTGAGGAAAGGTGCCCAATGCACCAGCCGACTGTGGAAGCCAACCGGCTTTCGAGCACATCAACCGGTGACCTGGAGCCCACAGCCCTTTTGCGAACATTCAAAAAACAGCAAAATACTAGCAAAAAAAATGACATACCAAGAAACGTGACGCGACTAGACAACATCCTTTTTACCTCGCCAAAAAATAGATCAAATCCGCGTACAATGCCCTATGTTGGAAGAGCTAGGTGTGATCTTGCAGTTTCCTCACTGCAAACATCCAGTTCAAAGTTTTATCTATCTCAAACCGGAAAGAAAAGCTAGTACGCCAAAAGCTCTGGATGCACGCGCAAATTCAGCACAATTACTAAAAGAGAATATCTGTGCCGCAACAGGAAATTCATCCCCCTGCAGTGACCTACAGTCAGAGACTCTAAATAACACACGTTCATCCACGGAAGAAAACTCAGGAGCAAGATCCAAACCCAGCCTCTCCTCTGCGGCTGCAATGCAAATTTATAAAAATGTTTTAGCGGCCTCTTCGACAGCTCTCCTTCCATTCCTAAAGATGTACGAATCTCTTCACGAGTCCTTTAAAGATCAGACGGCACTCATTATATGTATAAAAACAAAGACGGAAAAATTCGAAGCAGTCAATGAGTCCTTACAGACGCAATTGACTCATGAGGTCGAACAAACCTTAAGATCGCAAGAGCGGCTGAGTGACCTCGCCGCACGTCACCACTGTCAAAATGACTCTTTAATGGATGGGCTTCTAGATGCAGTAAAATGGATGAGGCACACGTTGGTTAACGGTAAAGCTTCCAAAACAGCTGCCCCATGCTGTTGCCCAGGGACTTATCAGTTAAATTCTGGCCCTTCATCAGCGGGTGCCAATGTGAATAAGGACCCTCTAACGCAATCCACGGAATTGAACAACAAAATGAACAAAAAATTTAAATCAACAATCATGCAACCAGTTGTGGCAGACAAATCAGTAGTGGTGGCACCAGAATCCTCAAAAGGAGATGCGCAACTGACAATTTCCAACGTAGAGATCTCAGATAACACTCATAAACCAGTTGCCGATCAGGCGAAAGAACCAACACCGCTGAGACCTCAAATTGCAAAAGGAGCAATAGCAATTCAAAATGTCTCGTTTGGCATCTTTTCTGGTGCTGCCAAATCAATACAAGTCGCAAAAGAAAAGAAATCAACCCAAAAAGGAACACAAAATGTTAACAAAAAGGCAAATACTTGCACGAACAATCCTCCATTGAAAAGGTCATGTTCTAATGGCGCAATACAATTTATAAGAAATTTGACAACCCCTCCACGCCCTGACGTTGCCAAAACAAGCGACACGAAACTCAGACAGGAAAAGTCAAAAGAAAAATGCATTTCCACTAAAGAACTAGACCGCTTACCAATTTCAACTGCTAAGCGCAGACGAGAAGAGTCCATTGTCTCAGAGGTACCCTCTCCTAGTGCTTCAATCGACCTGTGTGACCTTTCCAACTATTCAATTGATGACGAAGACTCCTCAGCGACTTTCGTCAGTTTGGGCGACGAACGTCCCTGGTCTCGGCTTGACCTCCAAGCCGACCACGCGACGCGGAAGCCAACAGAACATCTTTTCAAGCCTCAGGTATCCACAAGACCCAAGCATAAACATAAAGAAAGACCGTCGTCAGTGACCAATATTGCCCACCATTCAAAAACCTCACAAAATAATACATCAAAAGCAGTAGAGTCTCCTGCATCGAAGCTTAATCCGAAACAAACATCAGCTCACTTAACGAAATACGTTCAGCTAAAGTCTAACCCAAAGAACAGATCAACTGGACCTTCAAAATCACGATGGTGGAAATTGGAATTGGAAAATATCCTTGAGGAAAAAAATGATGTAAATTTGAATCGAGCCAATATAATGAAGCTGCTACATTATGTCCCAGCACTACGAAACATATTGTCTGACGATATAGCGATCGTAGAGTATAAATCAGAACGCAGAACAGACTGGGTCACTCTTCACATGAAATCAAGACACGTAGCAAAACCACTGCTCGACGCCAAAGATGACCTGTTGTTTTTTGGCTTTGATTTAACGACATGCGAAGATCAGTTATCACCTAATATTGTCAACTTAAACGATTCCAAAACCACCGGCCCTAACAAATCGAAAAAAGACGATCTGCGGAATCAGCTCAGAGAGCAGCTATCGTTTTCATTATAACTCAAATAACCAGAACAAGAGAGATTAGGACAACGAAGGGTCAAACTGCGTGACCCAACTGTTAACCTCATGGAACACAAGAGGATTTACACATCTGTTTCAACCAGGATCAGCGGCGGATCTAAGAAGCCCAATCATTTCCCTGTAAGAAACATGGCTCAGTGATTTACCTGTCTGTGACGGATATTCTGCGGTTCTAAATGCTGCTGGGAAAAATCTATTTGGCTGACTTTTTTCAGGGCTACTTATGCTAATAAAAAATACATTCGAATGGGCCGTGATAAACATTTCAAACCCCAATTTGTTCGTGCAAGCCATAACTTTAGAATCCACATGTGAAGTGCAATTTAAAAAGAAAACACACTTTTTGATAATAAACACTTACTGGAACCCTGCAATGATTTCAGAATCCGAGTACCTATCATCAATCACGGCGCTAATTGATGCCAGTTTGACGACCCTCTCGTCCTGATATGCGGGGACCTGAATTATTCCTGGTTCAACCAAGACAAAACACGCACTTCAGGGAACCACTCTAAAAACCTCTGATTCAGCCGATCGTGGTCACAAATGGGAGTACGAACTAAGTTTGCGCCATTGTACGATGTTGAATGGCTGCACTAAGGGTGACATCCCCGCTGCCGACACCTGGCATAGAGGTCAACTAAGAAAAACCTTAGATTACATTTGGGTGTCTGAAAGCCTACACGGTTACATCTCGAAGATGACCACAACAAAATCGCCTGTGAGCGATCACGATGCCTTGACGATATTCCGGGAGTTGAAAAATAAAATCATCCAGTCAAGATACAAAACATCTTTAACTATAAACAGTGTGCAAAACAGACTAAAGATAAACAGCCATCAGATTGACATCCTGACCGCCGACTTTATTCGTGAAAACAAGTTGGGTAATTAGAGTAATTATGCGCCACTGCTGCTGCAATTTTCCTCATGTTCAAACAGGCATAACATCAAAGTGATAAAAAACAAACATTCTTTCAGTGTGGAACAAGCTGAAGCCAAGAAGTTACTAAAAAAGGACATTCGGCGGTTAAAGAAATTAGCTGATGCAAATACAAGCATACTAATTGTGAAGAGACGATTACGTTACTGAAACTGGCTAAAATCATTTAACTGTATCCGAGACCAAGATCAAGCAGAACAAATGTTGCGTTTAATAACGCAAAAAGACAGCAAAAACATCTGGGTACTAATTAACAATGGCCATTTAAAACAAGTATTCGCATTATCAAATGGTGTGTCTGCGGCAAGTTGGGTAAAACATTACACGTCTGTATTCACATCCCTGGATGCTGACGTTATTGGACCAACGCTGCTGGAAAGCAGTAAATGGAACATTACCGAAACTACAGAAGACATTGAAAACGCTATCAGAAAGTTGAAGAACTCGAGGGCGGCGGGCCCGGATGGCATATCAAATTTAATGCTAAAAGCAAATAGCAAAAATTGGGCAAATTTCATCAAATCCCTATTTGATCAAATAGCAGCGACACTAACTCTTACAGCTTCGTGGACATCAGCAGTGATTGTACCAGTGTTTAAAAAAGGAAACCGTGAAGATCCAGCAAACTACCGTCCCATTGCGCTGCTCGATACAACGGGCAAAATATTTGCCATGTTTTTACAAAAAAAGCTTGCAAGATGGGCCGAAGAAGCAAAACTGATCGACGAAAGGCAAACTGGCTTCACAAAAGGAGTGGGAGTAGAATTAAACCTATTGCTCCTTAACCTGGTAAAGCTGGACGCCCTGAATCGCAAGAAAAGGTTGCTCCTTGCGTTTGTTGACCTTAAACAGGCCTTTGACACCGTCAACCGACAACTGTTATGGAAAAAACTCAAGGCCTGGGGTTGCCCATTGCAATTACTGTCGCCCCTAATGGCACTCCATTCGAACACCACCATCCGTGTTCGCTCGAACGCGGAAGGTGAATTAATAGACGAAATTGAAACAACAAAAGGTGTGAAACAGGGCTGCCCGTTAGCCGCATTACTATTTAAATTGTTCATTTCAGACCTTCCAGCAGCTTTGTCACAAACAAGATCATTTCCACCGAAGGCGAATGGCAAACAGCTAAGCTGGTTAATCTAGGCTGACGATATAGTCTTACTTGACTCCACCGAAATTGGCCTTCAAAGACTCCTGACAGCCTTACAAGTCTACTTAACTCAAAACCACCTGGCAATAAATGTCAAGAAATCAAAAGTCATTGCCTTTGGCCAAAAGACGCAGGCAAAGAAGTCTGTGTTCAACTGGAAAGTTAATAATGAAGCTCTAACGAAAACCGAAGCAATTCGTTACCTTGGAGTGTTGGTCAACACCTCAATTAGAGAATGGAGTTGGACCTCCGACGTCCTATCCCGCATGAAGATTTTCGCACAACAAGGAGCGAAACTGCATGCTAAATATGGCAAATTCACTCTGCAACCTATAATAATCTTTTACATGCAAAAAGTATCTCCTGCAATTACATTCGGAAGTGAGGCAGGGTGGAACATAAATGCAGACTATTGGACTCAAATTGAGGGGTTTTTCTGGCGGAAAGTCTTGAAATTACCTCAGTGTCTATCAATGGTCGCAATCAGATATGAATTGGGCCTAGATTCGCTACACAATCTAGTGGTTTGGAAGTCACTCTCAGCGCTTCGAAAAATGCGTTTATCACCTCCAGAAAAAGCCTATGAGATCCTAAATGAAAAAAGCAATGATCCGTCAGTTGGCCTATTAAATCAATGGGAAGTAAATTCTACTTGATGCTAACATCAACATGAGCCTGTTACTGTTGACTCCGCAGGTAGCGAAAAAAAAGTTCCACCAATGGAACTGGATAACAAACACGAATAAACGAAGTGCTTTAACTTCGTCAATAGACCTGGGATTGTCATCAAACAGGCTCAGAGACCTGCCAAGATACCTTGCGAAATTTCCATCTCGACACCACAGAAATCAATTTCTAAGACTACGTCTAAACCTCTATAAAGCTCGTGAGGTTCTGACGCAAAGAAAAGATCCAACGACATCGAGTAACATCTGCCGGTTTTGCTCAAAAGACGTGGAAACGAGTAAACATTTGATAACGGAGTGCCCAGAAATCGTTGCCCAACGCTCCTTGCATCTGGCACGATTCGCGCCAAAAAACAAACATGCAGGATTGGTGGAGCTACCTAATTTCAGGGGTAAACACCCAACTAACTTGTGCAACCATTAACTTCATGGATTCGATTTTGCCAAACATCGACACAAAGTGAGACAATTAGTTGCTGGACTTAGCATATTTCCGCTTGTTTCTATATTTCTGCTTGTTTCCATCGTTTTATTCATTTTATTTCGAACCTTTCACCTCTTCTAAGAGGATCTCAATATGTAAACCACAGAGAGAATGACAAAAAAGTTTGTTTTTCATTTACAAAACGAATGTAAAAAAATTTTAAAAAATAAAAAAATAATGCGAACAACTCCGAACGCAACCTCAGTTACTATCCTAAGAAAATGGATGGAAGAGCAGAAGCAATATCTAGTTCAAGAAGATATCTCAGCTGAGATGTTGCTAGAGTGCGCCCGCAAAACAAAGAAAAAAACTGAGATGGAATGACTGGTGGGAAACAATTGTAGAGAAAAATACCTACAAAGAAAACCTAAACTGTGCACTTGACACAAGGGCAATAACACAACTACCAGCCTACTTGATGATCTTTCCAGATCCAAGAATAAGATCGCTCTTTATGAGGTTGCGTCTGAATCTATTGCCCACCAGAGCAAGATTGGCATTAATCAAGAAACAGAACAAAGGAGACACCCATTGTAGATTCTGTGAGCAGAAAGGAAGGAACAAGTTATTTACCTGTAACTGTTGTTCTCCAGCATGGGTCTGGCATGGATTCCCATGCTCATGAATATTCCCCGTCATCAGGCTGGGAATCCTCGGTAAAGAAAAAAATCAATATCAGTTTCGTTTCTGATCTGTCTTTCTTAGCAGTAACCAATCACTGGTCTCTGGGCCATACTGCCCCCAGCCAATGACTACCCTCTCCCTAAGCCCCGCCCCTGGCAGCCATCCTCAGATTTGGTAGCACGTAAAGTGGCAGTATGACCAAGTGAAGAGCCGCAGAGGGGTAGGAGGGAGGGTTTGCATGTGAATCCATGCCAGACCCATGCTGGAGAACAACAGTTGCAGGTAAGTAACTTGTTCTTCCTCCAGCATGGGGTCTGGCATGGATGCACATGCTCATGAATATAGGAATACCTAACAGTACGCACATGCACAACCACAGGAGGTGGCAAAAGGCTCAACATTAAGCATTACATAAACTCAACATTAAGCAACTCTTACCTCCTCACCAGGTCCACCTTCAGGCAAACAGGTTGCGCAGCACTGTTTGGCCGACCCTGGACTCCTCCCTGGAATACCGGTCGACGCAGTAGAATCTCGTGAAGGCGTGCGTCGATCTCCACGTAGCAGCCCTGCAGATATCCAGCAGGGGCACACCAGACAGGAACGCTGTGGTAGCAGCGATCGCTCTGGTCGAATGGGCTCTCGGACGGCCGGGCAACAGCCGGTTTTCCAACCGGTGACAGTGCATGATGCAGCCAGAGAGCCATCTGGAAATGGAAGCCTTCGAGAGGGCCTTCCCTTGGTTCACAGGTCCAAAGTTCACAAACAGTTGTGATGTCTCCGAAAACTCTTTGTGTGGTCCATGTAGAACTTCAGCGCTCTAGCTGCATCCAACGAGTGCAAAGTCCTCTCGGCCGGCGATGAAGGCGATGGGAAGAAAACTGGCAACACCAAGGGCTCGTTGAGGTGGAAGTCCGACGGCACCTTGGGCATGAAGGAGGGGTGCGTCCTCAGCACCACCCTCGTCTCGTGGAAAGTCAAGTATGGAGGCTTGCAGGATAGGGCCTGGATCTCTCCCACCCATCGAGCGGAGGTGATGGCCACAAGGAACGCTGTTTTCCACGACAGGAACTTCAACGGTGCCGAATGCAGAGGCTCGAATGGTGGCCCCATGAGCCTGGTCAGCACCACGTTGAGCTCCCACGCCGGGGCTGGAGCCTTCACCGGCGGGAATGATCGGAACAATCCTTTCATAAATTCCTTCACCAGGCGATGAGACCACAGGGATGACCGTCCCGCAGTTCTGGTGTATCGGGAAATCGCTGCCAGATGTATCTTGATGGAGGCGTGAGCCAGTCCAGCCTTGGCCAGCGACAGTAGGTACAGTAGCACTTGAGGGGCCGTAATCCGTAGAGGGTTAATCTTCTGTGCACGGCACCAGACAGAGAACCTCTTCAACTTGTGTCCGTAGCACTTGAGAGTTGAGGACGCCCTGGCCTTTGCAAGAACCTCTCTGCAGTCCGCCGGGATATCGTACCCTCCAAACTCTAGTGCTGCAAGATCTGTGTCCATCGACTGTTTGACTGGTGGGGACGCTGACAAGTCCAGAAGGTCCGGGAACCAGATCTGTCTCAGCCACGCCGGTGCGACGAGGATCATCCTGCAACGGGACCTCTTGAGTTGGTTGACGAGTCGCAGTAGCAACGGCAACGGAGGGAACGCATACAGGAACAAGCCGTCTCAGGGGAACGAGAAAGCATCGCCCGTGCTCCTCGGTGGGGAAACCTGCTGGCGAACCTCTTGCACTTGGAGTTCGTCGCAGTCGCGAATAGGTCGATCTGGGGTTTGCCCCATCGTCGGAAAAGCTGATCCACTTGGTCTTGACGCAGTTCCCACTCGTGCCATGAACGTAGTTCCCTGTTCATCGAGTCGGTGATGGTGTTCTTTATCGCTGCTAGGTGAAAAGGTACCAGAAATATCCCCTGGGCTACTGCCCAATGCCACAAATCCTGGGCCTCCTTGGATAGGGCCGGGGAACTGGTTCCTCCCTGCTTCCGGATGTAGAACATCGTGGTGGTGTTGTCGGTGAAGATCCTCACCACCTTGCCCTTGAGGGATGGGAGAAACGACTTGAGGGCCAAGAACACCGCTCTGAGCTCCAGGATATTGATGTGGAGCGATCTCTCTTCCGGGAGCCAAAGGACTCTCGCGTGCAGATCTCTGGTGTGTGCTCCTCATCCTTCCAGGGAGGCGTCCGTCGTCACCGTATCCTGGTGTGCTGGGGTCTGAAAGTCTGTGCCCGCCGTGAGATGCGTGCGGGTGCCCCACCACCGAATTGCTTGGCGGAAGATCTCGTTGAGCGGTATCTTGTCTTCGAAGCTGCCTGCTGCTTGCATCCAACGGGCGTCGAGGAACTCCTGCAGGGGACGCATCCGCAGCCTGCATAGGCGCACCAGGTAAATGCAGGAGGACATCATGCCGAGGAGGGACTTGATGGATCTCACCCTGGCCACATCTGTGGCTAGCAGACGCTGCACCTTGCCCATGATGGCCGTCATCCTTTCCTCCGACGGGGACGCCAGTCGCGACACTGTATCAAGCTTGGCTCCCAAAAACAGTGCGGCCTGCGATGGAACCAGGTGTAATTTTGGGAAGTTGATGGAGAATCCCAGATCTGTGAGCAGTTGGACAGTCTTCGCTGTGTGCTCGACGGCGAGCTCCCTTGTTCTTGCTCGAATGAGCCAATCGTCCAGGTAAGGGTAAACATGTACCCCCTGCAGGCGCAGCCGCGCCGCCACTGGTGCCAGGCACTTGGTAAATACCCTGGGCGCCGACTTCAATCCGAATGGCAGGGCCTTGAATTGGTAGTGCCGTCCTTGAACTACGAATCTGAGAAACTTTCGGTGTCCTTTTAGGATGGGAATGTGGAAGTAAGCATCCTCCAAGTCCAACGACGATAGGAAGTCGTCTGCCTCCAGCTGTCCCAGCACGTGCTGGAGGGTGACCATCCGGAACTTCTGGGCCTTGATTTATTTGTTTAACCGGCACAGGTTCAGGATGGGGTGCCAACCGCCTTTCTTCTTTCTGACGAGGAAGTACCTTGAGTACACCCCGGAGCCTCTTTGGGACGAGCTTGATGGCACCTTTCTTGAGCATCGCCCTTACTTCCAACAGCAGTTGAGGGATGTGATTTTCCTTCCTGGCCACGGGAGGAATGTGGGGGCAATTCGAGTTTGTGCCCGTGGGCCAGTGCATCCAGCACCCAACGGTCGGAGATGGACTCCCACACGCTAACGAAACTCGCCAGCCGGCCTCCCACCGGGGTGCTTAGGTGGGGGCCTGATGCTACAGCCGGTTCAGTCCCGCTTGGAGGCGGCCTTGCACCTTGGCCTCCTTGGCAATGGCGACGGGATCCTCCTGACTTGCCGCGCCCTCTGTAGGCCTCTTGCGACGAGGAATGGGCTGCCTGGCGGTACGTCGAGGCGCCACCTCCAAAACCTTTGGAGGCACCTTGCTTGCCTCCAGAGTTCCGAAAGGGCGGTCGTCGCTGCTGCAAAACTCCCAAGGCCCGAGCCGTCTCCGTGTCGGCCTTGATGGCCTGAAGTGACTCATCCACTGTTTTCCCAGACAGGTTGTTCCCGTCGAAGGCCATGTCCAAAACTCTGGTCTGCATGTCCTGGCGGAAATCAGTCGCCTTGAGCCAACCCCGCCGTCGAAGGCAAACACCGTTGCCCAACTGGCGGAAACCGGTGTCAGCGATATCCGTGGCCACCGTTATGGCGTGGTCCGACGCCACCTCACCTTCTTGCAGGATCTCCAGGGCCCCCGCCCTCTTGTCGTCCAGGAGGAAGTCCAACAGGGGAGCGATCTTGAACCATAACTCCCTGTCGTAGCGGGCCACAATCGCTAGGGCGCTGGCCGCCTTAATTGTCGTTGCCGCAGACGAGATGACTCGTCGTCCCATGGCGTCCAGTTTCTTACCCTCGCCGTCGGGCGGGGAGGTCGAAGTTGAAGCCGTCGCCCCCGTCGCTTTCTTCTTAGCCGCCGCCGAGTGGACCGAATCTGGAGTCGGCTGAGCCCTAAGGCACAAAAAGGTGGAATCGGGGACCCGGTACTTCTTCTCGTACCGGTCCCTCTTGACAGGCGTCGTGGATGGGTTCTTCAGGACAGCAAGTCCCTCGTTCCAGATGTCGTTAAGCAACGGCACTGCGAGGACAGTCTTCCTCTTGGCCTTGCAACACTGATAGAGGAAGCCTTCCTTCTTTTGCTCCTCGGGGCAGAGCTGGAAAAGCTCTGATGCCCTGGCAATCATGGCGTGGAAGGAGTCAATTTCGTCGGGCAGGGAAGCCCGAGGGGCTGGTGACAGAAAGCCCATCCCGTCGTCACCACCGTTGTCATCTGTCCCCGTCGTGGCCGTATCTGTACCCGTGTCCTCCCTAGGAACCGGGGAGGGCGATGAAGGCTGAACGGACCGCGAGGGCTGGTTGGACTCTCTTCGCTTGCCTGGGGGGCTCCCCGACGGGCCCGGTTCTGCTGGGTCGTCCATCTGGGTTAGAGGCAACTTCGTCCTTATCTCCGTGCATAAGGTTTGGATTGCCATCAAAACGGCTGCCGAGCTGTCCTGAGGCTCGGGTACTAGTTGCGATGCCACCGTCGCTCCCCTCGTCCGCCTCCTCAGGGTTTTCCCTGTGGGAGCGGACCTCCTCAAGCCTCTTGTTAAGGCCCTTCACAACTTCAACCAGTTCCTCCTCAGAGGCTGAGTCCGTGTCTGTAATCGCCACCACCCCCCGCTTTTTCCACCGGGGTCTTCACGGGGGTCTTGTCGATGGGTTGGAAAGAGGATTCCCCCCGCGGTGGCAGGGAAACTCTGGGCCCCCGAGGTCGCCTCCACTGGCATAGCCTCCATAGGCTTTGCCAGGGCCGCCACGACTCCCTCGATAGAGGCCTTAGTCGGGTGAATCAAGGCCTTCACCACCTTGGGCGCGCTTGAGGCCTTCACCTTGGGGGGGGGGGTCACCGCCTCGCTCCCCCTCGGCTGACTCCTTCGAGATCGACCGGGACTTCTCCAGAAGCTTACCCGGGTTCTCAGACTTCCTCTTCCCCGAGCCAGAGCGATGGCTCGTGGTTGATGGCGTCTGTGAAAGTGCGCCCTGCCTGGCAGCCAAGGAGCCCGACCCTTCGGCGCTCCCGGTGCCCGCGGACTTGCAGTGCTTTGCCTTCTGTTGGTCCCCCATCGCCGGAGCGCCCTTAAAGGACTTAGAAGACCACTCGGACGACGACTTCTTCTCACCTGTTGGGCTCTTTCCTTCCAGCCAGTTGGTGAGACGGATCCGCCGATCCTTCATGGTCCGTTCCGACATGTTCTGGCAAAACGCACAGTCCTTCTCCACGTGCGTTTTGTCTCTGTGAAGGCAGTAGAGACATCTCGAATGCTCGTCCTCCTTGAAAACATTCTGTAAACCGCATCCAGGGCAGTTCCTGAACAGCTTGGATCCGGGCGTCGAGCTTCCCTTGTCCTGGGCCATGACGAGGTAGGCCTCAGATCTTCTGGAATCCTCCAAGAAGCGAAACTCGACGAAGACTTCGCCCTTGAGGGGCGTAGGAAAATTCGAAACAGGTCCCCGTTGATCGGAAGTAGAAACGGTGGAGCTTGAGGCTCCATTGACCGAAAAAATTAGATTAAACTCCTTGAAAATTGCAAAACGCAGAAAAAAAGCTTGAGAGCTAAAGCACGAGGACTCCCAACACTTGAACATGCAGTAAAAATCTGAGGATGGCTGCCAGGGGCGGGGTTTAGGGAGAGGGCAGTCATTGGCGGGGGGCAGTATGACCCAGAGACCAGTGATTGGTTACTACTAAGAAAGACAGATCAGAAACGAAACTGATACTGATTATTTCTTTACTGAGGATTCCCAGCCTGACGACGGGGAATATTCATGAGCATGAGAATCCATGCCAGACCCCATGCTGGAGAACTTTACAAACTATATACCACATCATCATGGTTTGTCCGACACTACAGGCCCAAAGAATACTATGTCGAACCTACTTCACCACAAGTAAAGAAGCCCACTCTCCAGAAGAACGTTGGGCATAAATACTGCTGGGACATGATAAACTGATATTTATCATAACATCATTCTGGGAAAAAATCATGAAACAAGCTCCAGCGAGGAGGCAGCTCAGACGATCCGTAATCTGAGGACCATGAGAGACAAATAAGATTTGAAACATATCAGAGTATTAACAAAAGCAAGATATATGAAATGAACATTTTATACATAAACTATCATTTTAAATAAAAAATTAAAAATTTAAAAAAATTAATTCAGCAAATATAAGAATGTGTAACATAATAACCAGAATATATGCCTGTCTGCCATGAGAAAGCCCACCAGAGGTAAACACGTGTTGGCAAAGGTCTTTAATTTGACATGACAAGAATTGTTACTAAAACAATAATTGTGCTGCATTAATAATTAAACAACCAGGCACATTTTTGAATAATCATAACAAATGTAATCATATGAAGTGACTGGTGCAATTTGATACACACACCCTCCAAAAAATGTATAACTATTCTAGGCATAAGGACCGGAATTCCAAGGTGTAAACAGTGCAGCCGATCACCAGCAACTGAGCATTTGGGTAAAGCACAAGAAGTATCTTTCGGTTCCACCAACATTACTAAAGCTTACAATTAAATGTTCTCTGTAAAGCACTGAGCGGTACCTTTGGGCCATGCTGCACTAGATCACGTACACAAGTGCATTATAGTGATGTATACAAATAGGGTATGCAAAAGGACTGGCTGCGTAAGCTCCACAAGAAAACTCACTCCCGTTGACCAGTTTTATATCCAGACAACATGGTGGTGTGTTGGGCAATTTAGAAATCTGAAGAAAACTGCATGTATGAGAATTTGAATGATGCATAATTATTTCATTTATACCCAATACATCTCCAAAACAAAGTAAATTTGGATGGGAGCCGAGTCTAATACTGAAAGAAAGAATGGGCTGGACAGAAGCAGTGAAGACTTTGGGTAGTCCTGATGTTTGAAGGATTTGCACAATTGGGGAAAGGAAAACAATGTTGATAGGGCCCACCGAGACAGACACCACTCATCCTAGGGATTAGTCATTTGAGAGACACCTACATTTATGGGATAAAGTGATATTTCTAGTTCCATTTTGTAAAAATATACATGTCCCAGTGCAAAAGATATAAGTCAAACTAGAAAGAAATCGATAGATATCAGGCTTTTTCCTTTACGTTTAATGTTGTGCAATAGGGCACAGTGACAGACTAGTTCTGTGGCACAAAACACACATTAAGGTTTCCCGAAATCATACATAATACATCAATGAATTCACACAAAATGTCTCAAGTTGGGAGTCATTTTTTCAAAAAGAATATACATTTCTTTCTGGGATCAGAGCTGCCCCAATGCAGAACGATTGCTACTCATGGTTAAATCTTGAAAAGCAAGCGGATGCATACAAAATACATATTTAAAAAGGTATTAAAATTATGTAATGTGAAAAAATGGTACAACATACATTGCATTTAGCATGGACATTACAGTACAAATGGAAGCTGTGTTGCCCATACAGAAACAGCTTTATCCAAGTAAAGCCCCCCCACCAGCAGCACATTTTTGGTAGTATTAGAAACAAGAAATAACAAGAACACAGTAAACCGAAGATCAACTGGAAAGGGTCTAGAAACTAAAATGCTTGTCTCTAACAGATTAAATAAGGCAGAAACAGTAATACTTCTAAAGTAATTGTACTCAGGTGCATCCTAGAAAACAACTACACAAAATAACTTCTCAGTGGAGGACCATTTTCCTTTGTTTCAAAAGTTCTGTCAGTAGTAAGTGTCATATAAAGTGCTACAATTTTTAAAAGACAGTCAAGGAAGCTTAAAATTATAAAGCTGTGCTAAATATGAAACAATGACAATCTGATCATTTTAATTTAAAATATTGCCAACAATATATACTGACAGTTGATTTTGAGCACTGATCATCAACAATACCCACACGTTCGGAAGAAGGGGGTGGGGATATTCTGATATCATCTGGATAAGCGGGAGCACTCTTTGACCAAAGGCTGTTACCAACATCAACAGTGGCATCCTTGCTCCATGATAGTCTAGGAGGTCAAACTGGAAGGGAGGACTGCCTTAGCCACAGACTTGTCCATTGGGTGATCCTGTTCCGAAATAATTTTAATTAATCATACCCATTAGACCACATTCAAATTGAAGGGAGATGAGTCTTTGGGAGAGATTGATTTCGAATGTTCTTTTCCACATGGAATTTCCCTTTATTTTATAAGTCATCCACCTTCTATGGTGAAATATAATAACAGCAATTGAAGAATGTTCTTTAGCTCCCTACATAAAATGAAATTGCACTGTCATGTTGAGCAAACTAGTCATTGGTAACTAACATTCTTTTCAACTTTAATGAACACAGAAGTACTGTTGCACAGGAGCTATATATGGGTTCATCGGTGAAAGAAGAAAAGAAATGCACTGCACTAATCTTAAAACAGGTCTTTACGGTGCCCATTTCTGTGCCCACCTTTCTTTCAGTAACAAATTGATTTACATTTAATTATTTGTTTTCTGAATATGATATCTCAGAGGATTCTTATAGTACAGGTCATCCACTTTAGGATTTTTGGAAATGCCCAACCTATCTTGGAATATTGCATAGTTGCTCAGGATCTGGTATAAATAAATTACAAAACGGGAATCCAGATAAAAGGCATCCTAACCCACTTTTCCAAATCCCCAAATGACAGTAATTATTTAAGTTTTATTAGGGTTGACTTCTGTAAATTGAACTACCTTAGTCGAGAGCTACTTTAGCTAACACTGCCAGTCTTGTTCTGCCCAGACTTTACTTTCACCACCACATGCTACAAATTGGGGTGTTGTGGACATAAATAAGAATGCACAATTGCAATACAATGGAACATGTACATGGGTTGAGGGGAAATCGGTAAGCCCTTCTCACCTCTTTACACATCCTGAAAAGTGTTTTACGAGAACAACCTAAAGCATCCCTTTATTTAACGATATGTGGCAATGATCTACACAGTAATGTATCAGTTTAAATTCAACAATGCCCCAGTGTGTGCATGTAGTAGGATTTTGCAAATACTAAGCAAAATGAGTTTTGTACAACCCTGATGAAACAGACGTTTATTGAAGATCAACGTGTACCAACAGATTAACTATTTTAATATTAGAAATTAGGTTTTAAATTAAGGGTCATTGGAATGATGTTTGGATTCATTATACAGGTCTTACGGCCATCAGACTTGTTTTGTACATTGCTTGACAGAGGCCTTTGCTGATGAAACATGGAGATGTGTACATAACATACTAGCAGGTTTGCTGACTAGGCATAAACCGCATAGTTGAAATACAAACATTGTAGTAGTCAAAGTTTATGATTAATAAACAATGAATGGCACTCAGTGCTGTAAAAATAAAATACAAAGCCACCTACCTACATTATATCTGCTTGAACAGATTTCCTGAAAAATCAATGCCTGTGCTAATTTTGGATGGGGACTGTTTAAACTTTTTCTGCTTTTCTGAACTGGCAACCAATGCAAGGAAAGGCGATGATCGGCAACTCTGACAAATCTAGGCAGTTTGAAAGTAATTCAAACTGCTGCATTTTGAACCATCTGTAAGTGATGACGTTGTTTTGCTTTTGCCATTGAATTAGCATAATCTTCTTAGATTTAATGAGGGTCTCAACTACCCCTGCATGATCCTCCATGAGAAGGAAAGACAAAATGTCCTTCAACAACCACAATCTAAAAAAAAAGATGCTGCACCATTAAGCACTTATTTGTAAATCTCTAGTCCCAAATCCGTTTGCCAGTTTACTCCTAACTTATATACTTTTCAGAATAGAACAGAGGGAGGTCGAATAAAAGCATAGAGCTCTGTGTCCTGGAAAAATCTTGTACAAGGTGTCTGGAGAATGTAAAAATGATTTCGGTTTTAGTGGGATTTACGTTGAGCCTGTTTCTTGTCATCCAATTCTGAACTTTTTTCATACAAGTAGTAAGTCCTTTTTAACTCTTACTTAAAATGGCATCTCTAAGGTACACTTGAGTGTCATCAGCCTAAGAGTGAGAGCTGACATTTCCTAAAAAGGCTCATATGAGGTTGAATATAAATATTAAAAAGCAAGGGAGACAACAGAGACCCCTGCAGAACCACACAGGAGACACCGGGCATTTGAAAGAAAAAGATCCAAGACTTACTGTCTGAAATCTCGATTGAAATGATTTAAACCATTCAACAGCTGGGTCAGTCATGCCAACCAAAGAATAGAGGCACTGCAAAAGTATCTCATGATCAACTTATCAAAGGCCTAAGAGAGATCCAACACAGGAAAGGCCACAATCAGCAGCAGTGGACAAAATATAGTCCTAAACCGTCTTCAGAGCAGATTATAGAAAGTCAAAACATTCCCCAAAATCATTTAGCTGGGCATGGACAACACTTTAAATTTGGAGAGCCATGGAAGACCTGCAATGAGCTGATAGGTGGTCTTAATAGCAGTGTATAAGGCAGCAGTTTTAATTAAGATGAGACATCCGCGGGTTTAACTGAGAAGAAATTCTACCTTTTGCAGGATAGGGCTTTTCATAGATTCACATGCTGCGTATATTCCCTGTTGTCAGGCTGGGAATCCCCTGTTACTTATATTTTCATTCCTTTGCTATGGAAAAACTTTGACACCTTGAGTGTCCTTCCCACATCGTTGTGGGTGCTTTTGGTCCCTACAAATAGGACGTCAAGTGTATAGCTCTGCCCAGCAGCTTCCCCTCAGATTTCAACCGTCTTCTTAGCTGGTAGGAATCCTCGTATACTTCTCTTCACAGATAAACCTTATTCAACCTTAAAAGTGTATAACTTTCCAGCAGAAACAGCGAATATGGAGCAGGCGATGACTCTTCGACGACGAATATAGAAACCACTGTATACATGCAGCCTAAAAAATGTCTACGAAGGGGACAGGCATCTGGACTGCATATATTGCCTGTACCCCAAATCACTGGTCAGAGGACTGCGAGATCTGTCAGGGTTTCTCTCAAAAAACCATCAAAGACTGAAAGCGTTGCCTGATCTGTTGGTTGAATGAGGGGTCTTACCCTGCGTCGGAGTCAGGCTATTCAAGGATTGGGAGAGCTACCACTCCATCTGAAAAGCGGTCGCTGTCCAGCCATAAATCCAGGTCAGAAGAGTGACCTGTGAAAAAACAGAAAACTCAATCTACTCAAGGTGAGATGAAATAGTCGACGAGCCAAAGCCATTTCCCTTTCAGAAGAAACCGGTAAGCTATGAGGGCTCGCTGTCCAAGAATAAACAGTTGTCAGAGAAACCGTTGACGACAGCGACAACCAAAATGGGATCATTGTTGTCCAAGTCTCACACAAGCAAGAGCTTGCGACCGACAACGGCGTTGGCTTCCCGCTCATCGTCGAGGGCAACCTCACCCGCGAAAGATAAACATAAGGATAAGTCATCACGAAAACTCAGTCGACAAAGTAAAAACACTGCTCGTCGTCAGAGTCCCATTCTCTCAGAGAGGGACATAGGTCCTACTCGACATCAAAATCGGGGCATCCCTCGTCGACGACGAAAAAACAAAAATTGCCAAGCAACGAGAAAACATCAGGGGAGCAGTCCAAAGCAGTAGACCCCTACCTGCCAACGGCTATTCCCACGGTTTCAACCACAGAACATCCTGGTCAGCCTATCACACAGCTGCAGGGAGAAAGCCTACCCGCCAGTGCTAAATGAATCCTTAGGACCTGAACAGAGGACCCTACAGAACCAAGGGAATTACCTCTAGGAGTATCACCCATAAAATACTGGGAAGTCATGCCTGACAAAATTCTGCAACATGAGATTATGTCAGATTTGGATCCACCAAGGGAGGATTGCCCAGGTGTTACAGATTCCGACTCTGAAGAATGTACAGTAATCAAGTCCCACTCACAGGACAGACCTTCCGTTCCCCTCCAGCCGAGGGGGTAAAGAACACCAGTAAGACAGCAGGCCAGTGCACCCCTCGGGGTTCCTCCTGCAACACCATCAGGGTGACACTAGCGTACCCACTAATAAACCTGTACTCTCTTCCATCCCTGCAAATACGGTCAACTTTACAAGGTATATTGGGACAACTCAACGCCAGGCTACCACTTCAACCTCAGGCGGTCCCTCAGAGTGGCAAGCAAATGGCACCAATTCAGCATGCCCAAACTGCTCAAAGAAGGGATAAGGGGCACTCATCCTGGGACCACACCAAATGGCCACACTAAGCGCACAGGTCTCAATCCCCACCCAGACCCCCTCCTCCACATAGGGGTAGTCTGGGTGTAGGCGAGCAAGAAGGCGAAGTGGTGGACACGGATCAAGACACCGATCCAAAGGATACAGACTCTTCCACCACATCTTACTCCCCGTGCCAGGATGATACCTTGCATACAGATGAGGCAGACCAAGAGATGCAAGGTGGTCTGGCGCAGCCCTCTCCACCAGACGACATTGGGGCTTTCCACGCCATGGTTTCAAAAGCATGCCAAGAATTTGGTTTAACACCGACGGAGGAAAAGAACGTTTTCTTTTCAATCATAAGGGGAAACACCGGAAAGCCGTGTTCACTATACCCATTCTGGCCCACGTTTGGCAAGAGAGGTTATGAAACCTGAAACACCCTTTCACATGCCTGCAGTCAATGGTAAACTGGACAAAAAGTTTACAGACCCAGACACGATTCCCAAGTGCCTCACCTCTCAACCCTCTCTGGAGTCCCTATTGTCAGAGGCTGCTACTTTCAAAGCGCGTTCGGAGCACAAATGCGCCACACCCTCGGAAAACGAGGGCAGAAAAATAGATGTGTTCTGCAAAAAGGTACTCATCACCGGGGCAATAATCGTTAGAGCGGCCAACACACTAGCCATAGTAGCCCGCTATGACTGCGAAATGTGGCACTGGCTAGCTCCCATCCTTGAGCATTTACCCTAACAGCAACGAAAGGAGGCCATGACAATCGTACGTGAGGGCGAAGAAGCCTCTAATCATAGCATAAATATTGTGCTGGACTTCGAGGAGACAGGGTTTAAACAGATTGGTAATGGGGTGCTCCTGCGAAGGCAAGGCTGGCTACACTGCACCAACTTCAGGCAGGAGGTGCAACATAAGGTCGTGGACAAACATCTTCAGTGACAAAATCGACGAGGCTCTTAAGGTCATGAAGGCGGATTCTGATACCGCGGGGTCACTAACTTTCAGAGAGCCTCAGGTCAAATCATGTCGTCTTCAAATAAAGCCTCCAAGGGATATGCTAGATCCGGCTACAGGGATATAAACACTCCAGAGACCAAACGCAGCACTGCCAACTTACAGAGGGGTAGTCGGAACAAGTCTCAGCAAAGACTGCCCCAAAGGCGCACCGGTGGGAGGAAATGTGGCGCTTTACAATGACAGGTGGCGATCGATAACAAAGGACAGATGGGTGCTAGATGTCATCCAACACGGCCATCGGTTAGAATTCAAGCACAAACAAAAACCCATACCCTCCTGTAACAATGTCACATCCGCATCAACAGATCCTTCAACAAGAGGTGCATCAAATGTTAGCCAAAAAAGCTATATAAATGGTTCCCCCACACTTGGTGGGAAAAGGAGTATACTCCAGGTACTTCTTAGTAAAAAAGTCGGATGGAAAGTGGCGTCCCATCCTGGATTTAAGGAAATCTTACAAAAACATTGAGACAAAAATTCAAAATGGTCACGTAACAAGATGTCATAAAGGCTGTTCAACCTCACAAACATCTAGCAGCGTTACACTTAAAAGATGCCTATTTCACATTCCAATACACCGCAGGCACTGGCAGTACCTCAGGTTCAAGGTCGGGGAGAAGCATTACCAATTTCGAGACCTCCCTTTCGGGCTCAAATCAGCCCCCAGGACTTTCACCAAATGGCTCGCTGCGGTGGCAGTTTTCCTCAGAAATCAAGGCCACCACGTCTATCCATATCTAGACGATCGATTGGTCAGGGCCCCAACACACCAAGAAACATCGGCCTCACTGGCGCAGACAGAGACTCTACTTCAACAGTTAGGATTTACAATCAACTACACCAAATCCTGCGTAACGCCATCCAAAAGCTTGGTATTCCTCGGTGCACATTTCTCCTCGGCACAAAACTTGGTCAAACCCCCAGCCAAGAGGAGTTCACGGGTTGATGTCTCTGGCACGCTCATTCACTCCAAACAAAACTCCCAGTGCGCAAATACATGGCACTACTCGGAAACCATGTCATCTTGCATACCATTAATACCCCATTGCAGGCTGTACATGCGACCGGCACAACAGTTCCTGGCAGCCAGATGGTGCCAAATGCAAGGATCGTGGGGAGACAAAATCACAATCACACCTTCACTCTCACCTTCAATGAAAAGGTGGACAACGCGCCTAATTAAAGGAAGGCCCATAAACCGGGTATTTAAAACTCCTTTTTTGTGTATTGTAGACCCTGTGGCAGTCGGTGAATACAGACAGAAATGACCACGCAAGAGTAATTTGGACCTCAAAAATGTCAACTGAAATGGCAGGAATTAAGATAAAGCTGAACATTGATGTTTTTAATGGTGCAATTGTTGCAGTTCTGTAACAGCGATGTAGTTATTATATGTAGTGTTCCCCTGATGAAACTCCAATAATAACAATTCTGAATGAGAATGATAAGGAGCGAAACATGTCTGGCTACATAGGAAGTAATTTAGTGAATAAGGACATATGAGGTTGAATGAGAAAGTGAATAATTCTGATTAGAAGACCAAATGAAAAGCAAATTGAAAACTACTGTTTTTCCATACACTACAACTACATCTACCAGCTGTTTATTATCATGAATGACTTATGAAATTGTGATCTGTTCAAATGAAATGACGGAGTAAACTCTTTTTTATTGATACAAAATGAGTAATGGTTTGCTGAAATTTAAATGTATTAAGTACGGGTCTTAGCATGCTTAACGGAAAGCAGCTGGACACGATCAGATGTTATAATGATTGACATTTGGAACAACACCAAACTGCACAGGGTCACATAACAGAGGACCTAAAGGAATATTTTGGTTGTTTATATTTTTGTAAAAAATTAATTAGGGGGATTATTCCTTTTGGGTCGTTAAACAACCCCCTAGTCTCCATTTGTTATGCGGACAACGCGCAACATCATCTCAAAAGGGATGCCACTGCTCGAACCAACCCACCAGTTCACGCTGGCGACAGATGCCTCCCTGGCGGGATGGGGAGTCCAACTGGGCAAACACCAAATGAAAGGCCTATGGACTCCTGACGAATCGTCCTTGCACATCAATATCTGGAGCTGCGAGTGGTCCATTGGGCCCTAAAATCCTTCCTTCCGCTGATTCAAAACTCAGTAGTGTGGATCCTCACGGACAATACCACTACAATGTTTTACCTCTGCAAACAGGGAGGAACCAGGTCAAGCTTTCTGTCTCAGGAAGCTCAAACCATCTGGCACTGGGCTATTCACAACAACATCACTCTACAAGCATTCCACCTGCCGGGGATACACAACCAGCGTGCAGACAGCCTCAGCAGGGACACAATGCAATCCCACGAATGGCAGCTTCACAGCAGGCAAATCCACAGAATCTTCACAGCACAGGGCCAGCTTCCGCTGGACCTCTTCACAACAATATCCAACAAACAGTGCCGAAAATCTGCTGAAGCTAGCGAAAAAAGGTCTTGCTATCTCCCCCATAAAGGTACACCTGGCAGCAATCTCCAGCTTCATCTGAAAATGAGGGAGACCACCCCTCTACAGCGCCAGACTGCTCAAACATTTTCTAAAGGGTCTCTTCCGCTCCTCCCTCCCCCTTAAAGAAAAGGATACCACTGGTATGGAGCCTAAACCTGGTCCTAGCCGGCCTCATGAAGCCCGCCTTTGAGCCTCTCTCTTCAGGACACATCAAGTTTGTGACTTGGAAGTTGGCTTTCCTCGCCGCTATTATGTCTTCCAGATGGGTCTCAGAGCTACAAGCATTAGGGGTGGACCCTCCATACCTCAGGTTTGCAAGGTGATCCTCTCCACCAATCCCACCTTCATTCCACAAGTGCTGTCTGAGTTCCACAAAAATGCAACTATCACGTTGCCTACCTTCTTCCAAAACACCAGCACCCCAGCAGAGAGAGCATTGCACTCCCTGGATGTCAAAAGGGTGTCGAAATATTACCTGGACAGGACAAAATCCTTCAGAGCAGTGAGACTTTTTTATCGCTTTCAGACCCTCAAACAAAGGCAAAGCTATCACGAAACAGGAAATCGCAAGGTGGATATCCTCTACTATCTCCTTCTGCCACACTAAGGCCAACAGGCCACTGCAGACTACAGCCAGGGCACATACCACAAGAGCCGCGGCAGCTCTCTCGCCTGGAGTGCCCATGAAAGACATTTGCCAGGCAGCAACGTGGGCAGTGCCCCACACCTTCACAAAGCAATACTCCATGTTGCAGCAGCACGCAGAGGACGTGCAAATGGGACGAGCGGTCCTTCAACAGCTGTTCCAGTAAGTTAAGCCCTGCAGCTTCCGGGGTTATCGTTATGTATGCATACTTCTTGCACATGCATAAAATCTCTGTTTGCCTGTTTTTCTCCTCCTATAATTTATACTGCTATAAAATATATTCACAGCATGTGAATCTATGAAAGATCCAGTGCTGGAGAAGGGAGTAGTTTCTTACCTGTAACTCCATTTCTGCAGCGTTGGTATCTTTCATAGATTCACATGCACCCTCCAGCCTTCCCCTCCAGGCAAACACCCTGCATATGTGCTAATCCTCCAGCAAAAAAGTGGTTAAAATCAGAAGGGAAGCTGCTGGGGCAGAGGCATACACTCGACGCCATATTGGTAGAGGCCAAAAGCCCCCACAACGATGTGACACTCAAGGTCTCAAATGTTTTGCCTTAGGAAAGGAATTAAAATATAAGTAACCAGGGACTCCGAGCCTGACGACGGGGAATATTCACAGCGTGTGAATCTATGAAAGATAACAACGCTCAAGAAATTGAGTTACAGGTAAGAAACTACTCCCTTGCACACTTGATAAGTTATTCACAGTGGAAATGGGCGAGGAAAGTGTGTCCGCATGTTGGTGGGCAGTGAATGCATGTAGCGTCTTCCTTGTTGCAGGCAGGTTTCAATGTGTGGAGGAGAAAGAGAAGGAACAAGTTACCTACCTGTAACTATTGTTCTCCAGAATGGGTCTGGCATGGATTCATATGCTCATGAATATTCGCCGTCAGGCTGGGAATCCCCGGTAAAAGAAAAACAGTTTCACTTTCACTTACAAACTGTTTTTCTCCTTTAAACCAATCACTGTCCTCTGGGTCAGACTGCCCCATACAATGACAGTCCTCTCCCTAATCCCCTCCTCAGGCTGCCATCTTCAGATTTGGTAGGCACGTAAAGTGACAGTATGACCAAGAAGAGCCGCAGAGGGGACGGAGGAAGGGGTCAAATGTGAATCCATGCCAGGCCCATGCTGGAGAACAATAGTTACAGGTAAGTAACTTGTTCCTTCTCCAGCATAGGGTCTGGCATGGATTCACATGCTCATGAATAAGGAATACATAGCAGTACAACATTGCACAACCACAGGAGGTGGCAAGGCTCAACAGAAGCAATACTCTTACCTCTGGAACAGACTCACCTCAAGTGAACAGGTTGCATAGCACTGCTTGGCCGACTCTGGACTCCTCCCTGGAATCCCTGTCGATGCAGTAGAATTTCGAGAAGGTGTGCCCGGACCTCCACGTAGCCGCCCTGTAGATGTCCAGCAGGGGCACACCAGACAGGAACACTGTTGTCGCATCGATCACTCTGGTAATGTGGGCTCTCGGACCGCTGGACAGCGGCCAGTACACCAACCGATGACAGTGCATGATGCAGCCAGAGAGCCACCTTGAGATGGAAGCCTTGGACAAGGCCATCCTTTGGTTCACAGGACCAAAGTTCACAAACAGTTGAGTTGTCTTCTGAAAACTCTTCATGCGTGTCACGTAGAACTTCAGGGCACGAGCAACGTCCAGCGAGTGCAAGGCCCTTTCAGCCGGTGACGAAGGCTTCTGGAAAAAAACAGGTAACAGCAAAGGCTCATTGAGGTGGAATTCCGACGGAACCTTCAGCATAAAAGAGGGGTGCGTCCGCAGCACTACCTCGAGTCGTGGAAAGTCAGGTATGGCTGTTTCCAGGAGAGGGCCTGGATCTCACGTACCCTCCTGGCCGAGGTGATAGCCACAAGGAAAGCAGTCTTCCACGAGAGGAACTTGAGAGGTGCCTGATGCATGAGCCTCGTCGGCAGCACGTTGAGTTCCCACGTCGGGACGGAAGCCTTCACCGGTGGTAAAGATAAAAAAAGTCCTTTGAGGAACTCCTTGACAAAGTCGATGAGACCAAAGTGAAGATCTTCTTGGAGACCTGGTGTAGCGGGAGATAGCTGCCAGATGTACCTTGATAGAGGCGTGCACCAGTCTGGCCTTGGCCAAGGATAGCAAGTATGAAAGAATCTGCCGGCCGTGACCCTCAAAAGGGTAATCTTCTGAGACTGGCACCACATAGCAAAACGCTTCCACTTGTGACGGTAACACTTCAAAGTCCGTGATGACCTGGCCTTGCCGAGGACCTGCCTGCAGTCCGCAGGCAACTCGTATCCTCCAAACTCTAGGGCTGCAGGAGCCAAGCCCTCAGGTTCAGCGTTCCTGGGTCGTGGTGAGGGATTGCGCCTCCTTCTCTGGTGAGAAGATCCGGAACCACTGGCAGCTTGACCAGAGGTGACGCTGACAGGCTGTTTCGCTCACCTGGTCTCTGCGGAGGCATTGGGGCATGGTTGCAGCCCTCCCTGAACTTGAATCACCCCCTTCAGCCCTCTCCCTCAGTAGAAAAGCTGTGAGCGGTGGTACGTAGTGATACTGCTCCTGCGTGGAGATAAGTGTGTGTGAGTGCACCAATCTGTGATTGTTGTACCTCTCGAACCCTTCACCTCTAAGGGCGGTTTCTGTGATCATACGCCGGCCCATAAAGCTCACCTGTGAATTATGGAAGATAAGCTCTCCGTCCTGCTACTTCTGGCAGGGGCGCGTCGAATGGGATCTAGTTTCTTCACTGATCCCTGATAAAGATTAGTCCAGTCCACCTGCGACTATGCTTCTCCTTATGATTGGTAAGTCTTTCTTGAGCTCTTGTGATGCTGTTCGTTCTGTTTAATTTCTTTATATGTTGCTCCTATTTATGCCCCCAATAATGTCTCTCTCCTGTTTTCTTCCCTTAGATGGAAATGCAGCCCCAATGCAGCTGTGAGACGCGGCCAGATGGAAGATGGATGCTACCGCAATGTTCGACAGCAGGTAAGTGATGGTTTAAGGAAAGCGCGAATTATGGCGAAGCGCAACCGTAAACTGACTTTTTTCGATGTCTAAGCTTGTCTTCTGTTTTTCCTTGCTGCGGTCGACGATGGAGAGTGACGTGCTGTGGTGCCAAGATGAAGATTGCGGCGTTCCAGAAAGTGTAAAGATCAATACTTGGTTCGCCAAAGAGATGTACAGGTAAGAACAGCTTCCCACAGTTGGTAAGTATGCTGGCAGAAAGCAGGATGTCCAGGAAGCAGGATCTTCAAAGGTAAGTCTGACCTCGGGCGACGTGAGCATTACACTGCTTGCAAGTGCAGAATAACGCGAAGCATCTGTCTTGAGGATTGGGGCAGCTTATATAGCTGAGATCGTGGGCACGCTCATTAGGGCCGGCTTACCAGCCACACCCTGCCACTCCTAGAGATTGAGCATGTGGGAAGGCAATCCATTAGCAGCCACACCCAAGAATACACTTGCGGCTGCTTAATGGATGGAATGTTCAAGGTTAATGCATCCTGCTTAATGGATGGAATATTCAAGGTTAATGCATCTGAAGTGCTATGTCCATAATAAAAGCTTTTTGGTGTTAAACGGATGTTCTTGTTTACTTTTGTTCATGAGCCTGGTGCCAAAGGCGCCAGGACAGTGTCCACCCAGGTCTCCTGTGCATGCGAACCATGCATGCCTGTGCCCCTGACTTCATGACCATGACCGTGGCGGATAAGGTCCGGATACCAAATCTGCCTCGGCAAGCCCGGGGCGATGAGCATCATCCTGCATTGGCACTGTTTGAGTGTGCTGATCACTTGTAGCAGGAGAGGCAATGGAGGCAACGTATACAGAAACAACCCTTTCCACAGGAAGGAGAACGCGTCCCCCAGGCTTGTAGGTTGGTAGAATCTGCAGGCAAACCTCTGGCTTTCAGAATTCACTGCCGTCGCAAACAGATCGATCTGGTGCCTGCCCCACTCGGCAAAGATGCGGTCCACTTGGTCCTGCCGAAGCTCCCACTTGTGGCAGGAGCGCAATTTCCTGCTGAGGGAGTCTGCGATGGTGTTCTTGACTCCAGCCAGGTGAAGAGGGACGAGGAACATCTCTTGTACCACAGCTCAGCGCCACAATTCCTGCGCTTCCTTGGAAAGTGCTGGGGATCGAGTGCCCCTCTGTTTCCTGATGTAGAACATGATGGTTCTGTTGTCTGTGAAGATCCTCACCACCTTGCCCTTTAGAGAAGGAAGGAGCGACTTGAGGGCCCAGAACACTGCCTGCAGTTCCAGAAGGTTGATATGGAGATCCTTCTCCTCTGGCAGCCACAGGCCTCTGGCGTGCATACGTCCATTGTGGTCTCCCCAGCCTTCCAGGGAAGCATCCATGTGACCTTCTCCTAGTATGGAGGGTTTTCAAACCCCATGCCCTGGGCGATGTTGGAGCTGACGCCCCACCACCTTATCCCCCGACGGAACTCCTCATCGAGCAGGCTCTTGTCCGCGAACCTTCCGGACAACTGTATCCAGCGAGCATCCAGGAACTCCTGAAGAGGTTGCATCTGGTTTGCACCGTGGACATCTTCATTGACAACAGCCGCTGCACCTTCCCTTGAATGGCCGCTACCCTCTCCTCCGAGGGTGACGCCCGGCAGGACACTGTATTGAGTCTGGCTCTTAGGAACAGCACGTTCTCCGATGGTGTCAAGCAGGACTTTGGATAGTTGGAGAATCCTAGACCCGTGAGTAGCTGGACGGTCAGTTCCGTGTGTCCGACAGCCAACTCTCGCAAGCAGGCCCCGTTGATCCAGTCGTTGAGGTATGGGTATATGTGTATTCCCCGTTGACGTAGGTGTGCCGCCACTGGTGCCAGGCATTTTGTGAACACTCTGGGGGAAGACTTCAATCTGAAAGGTAGGGCCTTGAACTGGTAGTGCTGGCCCTGCACTACAAAAACCTTTGATGTTTCCTGTGAATGGAATGTGGAAATAAGCGTCCTCCAGGTCCTGCGACGTCAAGAAGTCTCCTTTCTCCAGTTGGGCGAGCACATGCTGCAACGTGACCATCGTGAACTTTTCAGACTATTTGTTGAGACGGCACAAGTCTAGGATGGGTCTCCAGCCCCATCTTCTTTCTGAACAGAAAGTATATGGAATAGACTCTGGCGCCCCAGAGCTGTTATGAACTAGCTCTATCGCCCCTTTCTGGAGCATGGCCCGTATGTGTTGTTCCTGACACGTAACCAGAGGGATCCGCAGACCCCTGCGTTGAAACTCCAGCCAATGACTCTAATCCGGGTGATTTGGTTCAATATCAATGCACTTTCCATTTGGTCAATAACTACGATAATTGTGAAACATAGGCTACTTCAAATAATGTAGTATTTCCTGCGTAAATATTCAAGATTACAAACGACTCCAAAATGAGTATAATTCAGTTCAATCTTTGATCTACACCCATTAAATGTGAATTCACTTTGTAGAACGACTCAAAGGGATATATTATTTATGCGAGGTACTGAGGCTGTTCAGATTTATATATACAAGCACATAACGGCTAAACATGTGTCTAGGTGACTCGATAAGAGTCCACAAATCAAGGTGAAAAGCACACTCACCCGTGTGTAAAAATGGACTGTGCGTAGCTGTCAGGAAAATCCCAACCAAGGTAGTTAATGTTCGCAAATAGGCTTAGAGAGTCCCAAAGTGCGAGATATCTGAGCCTAGATAAAACACACCAATGCCACAGTAGGAACGGATTAGTACTGAAAATGGCTGCTCGAATACATGGAAGTGAACATGTGAAGAGGATACGTACCCCACAATATAAAATAGTGCCGTATGGCGAGCTTCTAGCTGATTCAGTAAATGGTAGTTAAGCCGACCAAGTAATGGGAGGCGATACTCATGTGAATCCACATCCATGTAGCCTAATAGGGAAACACATATATGAAGTGTTAGCAATGTGATATGTTAAATATAGTCGAGATGCTGCTACCTAACCTACGGTAGACAATGTATACTGAATCGTAAATATACCTCTTGTATCCCGACGTGAAGACGCACACAAATCATGGGAATGGATGTCAGGAAAAGTGCTCGAATTCAATGCGCTTGCGAGAAGGAGCCCGGTTGTCGGGCGCGTGGAATGCTGTCAGAGACAATCAGCATTTTGCGTGGTAAACCGTGCGATCAGGGTTCCCTCTACCTAGAGGAGGACATATGGCTCGGTTCAGCATACATTATCTAAACACATATATTAGAAAGATAGTAGCCGCACAGGACAGTCGTGAGATTTAAAACAGGAATCTCGTATAAATGTACCTGAAGGCAACTGTTCAGGCAGTGAATCGAGACACTGAAGGAGCTGCTCACGCGTCCATGTCACAGTAACCATGGAAACCGTAAAACAGCATAATTCTATGCTGCATGGGTAAGTATCTAGCAACATCAAAGATGGACTAAGCTCAAGAAAATGGAAAATAACGGCGGCCATCTTGAGAATGAAGGGTGACTAACAAAGACTATGCTACAATATCCTGGAAATATCAAGACTACTTTGAAAATAACCGATGTTGGGCACAGAATACATAAGACGCATGTTCAGTGCCCTGTGCATATATATATATATACACATTTTAAAATAGTTAATCTAGGCAGAATACGTAATTCACAAAGTGAAAGAATAAATTGTAGATAAATTAAAGATAAATTATAGATAAACAAAGGCGGTATACACTGGAGTCAAATCGCATTCTCCAGAGTTGTAAATTGAATCATTTACACAAGTTCTCCCATTTTCCTGCTGATTCTGAACATAAATGCTAATTGATGGACATGTTAAACCACTTCAATCATTTGGAACTTGATTTGCGCTATGGTGTGTTTATTTTCTACAAAGTGGCGGGCTACTGGTGATCTCATATTTGTGCATTGGATAGTAGACTTATGTTCCGTCCACCTATCTTTCACAGCCCTGGTGGTTTGTCCAATGTATAGTTTGCCACAGGGGCATTTAATACAGTATATTACCCCTGCTGACAGGCAGGTGGCGAAATCTTGTATCTTGATCTTCTTCCCAGTGTGTGGGTGGGAGATGATGTCAACCTTTATCACATTATTACAGTGTTTACAGTTAAGGCATGGAAAGGTGCTTTTCTTCTTTGTTTTCAGTAGTAGTTGTTTGGTCTTATTTGGCCTCTCTGCTCTAACTAGTCTATCCTTGAAGTTCCTACCCCTTTTAAAGGCCATCATCGGTACTTTGTGAAATAGTTCCCATAAGGTAGGGTCATTATGCAGGATGTTCCAATTCCTCTTTATTTTTCTGCTGATTTCAAAACTCTGATGTGAGAACTTCGAGATATAGAGTAGAGGTATAGATTTGTTTTTTACTTTAGGTGTCAGCAGATGTTACCTGCTGAGTGGTATTGTCCTTTCTATTTCTGTGTCCAATACTTCTACTGGGTACCCCTTTCTTCAAATCTATCAATGAGTTTAGAACATTCAGAGTGAAGTCCTTCTGGATCTGAGATAATCCTTTTCAAGCGGAGCATTTGGCTGTAGGGCAGACTACTCAGCATTGGTTTGGGATGAAAACTTGTGTAATGCAACAGATTATTCGCATCAGTGGGTTTATGGTATATGGAGGTGGTAAGTCTCCCTTCTTGAATTTTAAGTTACACATCAAGGAAGTGTAAAGATGGTGAACCAATTTCCATTGTAAACTTGATTTTTTGATGTACTTGTTCAAATATTCAAAGAACTGGTCCAGCTCATTCCTAGGGCCACACCATATCCCAAAAAATATCATCGATGTAGCGCTTCCGCATCAAAATCTGTGGTGCCCAGTGCTGATGCTCCAAGACATGTGTGTTTTCGAAGTGATACATATATGTGTTTGCATTAACTGGTGCCATCGCTGACCCCATTGATGTTCCGGCAATTTGGGCAAAATACTTCCCTTGGAAACAGAAGTAACTGTTTTTTTAGGATCAAGTCCAAAGGTTCCACTGTAAATTCAGGATTATCTTTAATGTCCGGTGATATAGAAAGTAGCCAAAGTACAGCTTGAACTCCTTCATCATGGGGGATCGATGTGTAGAGCGTGCAAACATCCATACTAAAGAGAATGCAGTCATCACTTCATCACTAAGTGCTGATATTTCCTGTAGACAGTTCAAAAAAATCGGTCGTATCTTTCAGGTATGTAGGGATAACATGTACCAGTGGTTGTAATAGACGATCGCGCGCTACCCACCTTGAGACCCGCTTCCGCAGCGACCCCAGTGGACTTGGACTTGCGGTTCTTTGCCTTGTCTTGGGGCCCCCCACGGACGAGGCGCCCTCAAAGGACTTAGAAGACTGCTTCTCTGAACAGCCTGTCCTGGGTGAGGTATGACCCTGCTCTGAGCACGGGGCAGAGGCCTTAGCGTTAGACCACACTGCCAGTCTACTGTGCCTCTCCTTCGTCGTCTTCTTGGAGAACCCGAGGCATATCTCGCACTCCACCTCCTTATGGTCCGGGTGCAGGCAGTAGAGCATTGTAGGTGCTTGTCTTCCACAGACACATTCCGTAGCCCACAATAGGTGCAGGGCTTGAAGGGACCTTCCCTCCTTCTCCATCATAGTCAGAGGGCGTGAAGCAGGCCTGATGGCCTTCTGGAAACTTCGACGATCTTCACCCTTGAGGGGTGCTGAAATTCACTGCCAACTGATCCCTGCTGTCGGCAGCTGGAGAAAAGACCACACAGGCTCTTTCGGAAAAAAAATAGAACCCTTTTCTGTATAAAACATGTAAAAACTTTGAAGTAGCTTGCAGAGCAAACTCGAGGACTCCCAACAATGAAGTGTGCAGTAAAAATCTGAAGATGGCTGCCAGAGGATGGGCTTAGGGAGAGGACTGTCATTGGATGGGGGCATTATGACCCAGAGGACAGTGATTGGTTTAAAGGAGAAATACTGTTTTTAAGTGAAAGTGAAACTGTTTTTTCTTTTACTGAGGATTCCCAGTCTGATGACGGGGAATATTCAGGAGAATGTGAATCCATGCCAGACCCCATGCAGGAGAAAAGGCAAATTATCCCGTAATAGGTGAAGAAAGCATTTGCATCCAACAATTGCTTCTGGTACAGGCTTGCATCAACTTTAAAATGTTCCGTCTTCTTGCAAAGCACCATTGAGGCTCTTAGATGACGGAAACATCCTGTGTCCACACAGACTTCAGCTTGTGGATGCTTGAATATTTAGAGGACTAAACCTTGCTTCAAGCACAGGGCCTCCACGCTTGATTAGCTTCACTCTGCCGTCAAATTCAAATTAATATTGGTGGTTTACAAAGCTCTGCCGGAATCTGCTCCCTGTTGGGTACAAAGCCTCTTGATTTGCCAAACGGCTCAAAGAGACAGCCAAGGATCCACAGATTCCATTTGCCTACTCTGTACAAAGATTTGACATCAAACTTTGTGTGACAGCCAGCGCGAAGATAAACAGCATTTAGCAAACCACCTTTTAAAAAATGTACTTTGCAAGCTGTATCAAAATAAGTTTGACCAATAGAACTTGAATGTTAAATTTAACATCCAGACAAAGAAGGCATCAGTATACACTAAAGGTAATAAAACAGGTATGCACCATACCACAGTGCTACAGAGCAGGATTTTGAACACGATAAGCACTGGAAGAGTTGCTTTCAAAAGGTCTCTTCCCAAAATATGTTCAAGTATTGAAATCATTACACTGACCCTTTATATAGTGCATCCTGAGTACCAGTCACATCCTGAGTACCAGTCACAAGTTAGCATCAGACAAGGTCTGAACAATGAGCTCAAATAGAGCTACGTATGTATTGAAATTTTAGCAACATGAACAAACTGCGTTGGGGGAAGGGGAGGAAGAGTGAGGAATCGAATAGTTGCATTTCTTTTAATGTCTCTGTTGTTTTTAAAGTCACCAACCTAACGTCATTTTGGACAACAAGGGGTGTTTTGAGTTTCAGCAATGGCGCTGACCATACTCCCAACATCACTTATAATTGAGATGAAATGCCTTCAAAGTAGTTATTTGGTTCCCACAAAAAAAATTCACAACATGGTATTTTTTATTGTTCTGCAGAAATTGAGAAATGCTGTTTAAGAGATTAAATATTTTCTATTTTGGTCATTTAGTTGACACTTTAGTTTGAAAGACAAACACTCATTCTAGATTCACCAGGATCAAAACACCCCTGTAGCAATCACTTCTTAACCCATCTCCATTTAGGAGACCATAATGAAAACAAACATACAAATGCCGCCAATATTAATTCTGTGCTGCATAATTGTCTCATGGGCCAAAATATTTTGAAATCTAGGTTGCCATATGTGGAGGTCTATGGACATTATGACTTGTCCTTTTGATTTCAAATTTGAGTAGAGTCGTTCTATACACTGCCGGACTTGAATTTACAGCCTTAGCCTGGCAGTTTATCCAAACAATGCTTTATTTGACAAAGTAGGAGAATTCAGGCTTCAATTTACTGAACTACATTTTTTTAGGTTTTTATTTGCCACAAAAAATGACTGTAAAAACCCTGATTATAAGAGCTCCCAGTTGAAAGCATATTGGCATAGGCACATAACTGGTGCCTAACAAAAAAAGTCCAAGTAAAATCAACTTTTATTTCTTTATATGGTTACAGAAAAAAGTACCATTTCATTTTAGAACCACTGGTACTCAGTAAGGAAGCACTCCATGATCTCATATGAGACAAAGCATTTTTTATTGCTATTGCTTTACATTTTTTCTTAGAAGGGGAAATTACCAATATCTGACAGCAAATGTATTATGGGAAAGGGAAAAGACGTTTAAACAATTTGAAACAAATATGAATAAAGTTTAAGTTTTATTGCTTAAGTATCATCGACTTTGCTCAAAGCACCGCCAACTCAAAATAACTTTCACAAAATTACCCTCATCAATAATATTGCTCTTATTTACAATGAAAATTACTTGTATGCATTACATATAGTGGAAGTGTAACAAACATACTTTTTATTCAATTTACATTTTTTATCGATTTTCGTTTTATAGAAAAAAAACAAATGGTATAAAATAGTTATCCATAATAGTCAACAATTATTACTTCAAGCCATGCACTACTCATGTGTGAAACTTAAATTCTTGCTCATAATTGTAAGCATGAAATACATAGAACAAACGTTTCCTGCATTCTTTTTCAACTCGTCCTCAGATATATAAACAGGTAATGAAAAATAAGAGCCATCTTTGCTGCAGGCATAAAAAAACATAGGTTTAAAGCCATTAATACTACAACAGGTAGAGGCATTAGTTTTAGGTAATGCTTTGATGAAGGAATGAAGGATAAGGCTTGAATTGATTTGCCCACTGTTTCTAAATATATTTGATCACCTACAGTAATTTTGCAAGCATATAGACTCTGACCATTTGTTATATGAAGATTGAAATTACTGCCAGAAATAACACTATTAGGATTTGAGGTTTGTGCCTTCAGAGAAAATCCATTCATTTATTGAAGTAGGTTTTCAAAGTATGTGATTTGAACTTCAACCTAGTGGGTGAAAACCTAGTTCTGGGTTTAAACTGTGGTACCTCCGTTGCTTTAAACTAAAGACTCACAAATGTTCCAAATCCAATTGATATACCCAACATCATTGTGGTATAAGCGGTAATCAAATTGAAATAACTCTGGAAAAATACTTAAGGTTATGTAAACAAATAACCCATGCAGTTTTATCGTAAAGGGGCCGAGGGATATCAACACATTCATACGCAGACCACATGAACAGTATGTGCACATGAATATGTTTTTCTTAGAAGCAAGACGTATGCCACCTCGGCATCAGCTTTCAAAAGTGTTAATTTCAATGCTTGTACACCAAGGTTTCTATTATCCTCATTATTATGACTGACTTCTCTAATTTATGAATAACGACAATCGGGCCCATGCGTGATAAACTATTTGGCAAAGGCTGTCATTGTTTAGCATCATTACATTGGAATTTTCCAAAATGTGTTGCTTTAGTGAATGTCGTCAGAACGTGTTCCAAAGCCTAATCAGATGTCATCAAAAAGAAAATTCTTGAATCTTCTGTTCGCGGTTGCCACATTAGGTAAGGGAACTGGGTTTTCCACTTTTGTGGGTCCCTTTTACGAAAAAGTCATTTTAGCATTTCAAAGCGGAAAATACGGTATAATGGTTTCTTCCAATTTACAATCAAATGTATTTGATGTGTCTATGCTATTGAGAAAGTTTTAATGTAAATGTCATGCACAGACCCTTGCCTAAAAGTATGTTTAATGAAATGTGATTGTACTTGCAATCCCACAGGATATTGACACTTCCCTTCGTACAAACCCACTGTAGAAACAAGGGCAGGAGAAATGGAACATTGATTTAGTTCAGGCACCAATTGGTCACTTTAATTATGCAAATGTACTACTGAGTGTCCGTCTTTACCATGTTGTCAAGTTAAGATCTTGAACACCAAAATTGTAAAAGGTATTAGTGTAAAATAATGTTCGCGCATGCACAATTTGTGCTAAATATCTTCAGTTAGAAAAAGTGCAGTGATATGTTAAATATAAGCTGAACACTTCAAATGTACACCACTGTCAAGAGCTTTTTTTGTCTTCAAGATTGTGCCGGTCTTCTCTGAAATAGCGTATCTTTGTGACAGACAAAAATGCTGATCTCATGGAATAAATAGTAATCCAAGTAACAAAGAAAAAAAGGTAGTGTGATCACCCCTGCCTCTGGGAAGAGCAGTATAATGCTCAAATAAAGGAAGTGTTAGTGGCTCAGAATCCTCTGTGACAATGGGACAGGCACTAGAAAGGTTGCATTTCAGAGGCTGCTAAGGACTCAAAAGGATTGTTCATTGGTTCTGCCAGAACCAAACGGAAATCCCTTTCTGATGTAGATTTCCTAACAAGAGTAAACAATGATGATATGTTTTAGTTTCAAGAGTAAAACACAATGTAATACTGATTAAAAAACAAAAATAGTGATATCATTGAATTTGCAGCATTTTATTAAACACACCCCTTCTCAATTCAAAAAGAGCTATAAATCACCAAAAATGAGTACTGAAAATTAACCTAGCCCTTAATGCATGAGGCCACACTTTTCCCTTACTGTCTATCCTTCTAACAAGCCTATTCACCCATTTCAAATCTCAACTCTCAGTAAATAGGTCAAGAGAATTTGTAAAAACAAACCACAGGGATTCCAAGATGGCTGCTGTGATCACCACACCGCAAGGAGCACTCTCCTACCCGGCGATCCCCAAATAAGGGTGCAAAAGTGACCGCAGTCCCCCCTGCAGCCGAGCAAATACGCCATGAACCTGAGGAGGGACGCAGTGAGCAAGGACTCCCCCCAGCGGCGCCACAGTGAGGGACGGGATGGCTGGTCAGCCCAACTTTGTCCCTCGGGCATATGCTGGAGGTCAGCAGGAAAGGGGGCACGAAGCAGCGGTACCCACCGTGAGCGGTGGGAGCTCGGCCGAGCGAGGGAACCACACACAGCGATCAAAGGGCCCGGGCCCTGGCGAGGGGCTGACCTGGGACACAAGTAAGGCGGCTCCCCGGACAGCATAAATCACAGGAGCAGGCGAATGCCCCCCGTATATTCTGACACACCGGAGACACTGCAAGCCCCAGACATAGATGCATGCTCCCTGCCTCAGACTCTCCGAAAGGGCTATTGTGCGCCCGGCCCCTTCCAGTGTGCAGCGGTAACCGCGACCTACATCTTGCTACCTGCAGCTTACCGGGGCCCCGCAGCCCAGCTAACGCCAATCATCAGGGGCAGCAATCACATCTCAGTTATACCCACAGTGGACATCCTGTGCAGCAGAGACTTAGCCAACCCACCCCCGGGGATTAGAAGAGCAGTGGGACCGGCAAGGCAAAATGGCCCAGGATGGGGGAGGAAGAAGCTTTAGACCTTGAGACACCCGACGGTCGGCCTGTGCAAACAAACAAAGTTTGAAGCACCGAGTGGGGTGAACCCTGGCTCTGCAGACTTGGGGCACCAAACAAGGGGCAGGAACACCAGTTCGAGGGACTGCACATGAACAGAGCCATAGGCGCTGACCTCCTTGTGGACTCCTAGATAAAGGGGCATCGACTGGGGTGGTGGGAGGGATTGTTGCGGTACTTGGGATCGGGGGAGGGCACAGATTTGCTTGATCTGCACTGTTAATCTCCGGGTGTCTAACGAGACTCGCCACCCATGGCTGGGAACATGGGAGGAGGAAGGTGTGCTGAGTTTAGCCGGAGGGGTTAAGGGAGGTGGGGAAAGGGGAGAGCAGGGGACGGAGGGGGCTGGCTGCACCACAGAAGCAAAAAGGGCAAAAAGGGGGAGTAGCAAACCGGGGATTCACTTGCTTTCACTGAATGTCAGGGGGTTGAACACGCCTACCAAAAGGCAAAAAGTAGAGGGTCTCTTGCAAGAGACGAAACCTGAAATAGTGACATTTCAGGAGACCCACATCAGTACGAGGGATAAGCACAAATTGAGGATAAGCGGTTACCCCCAGGTGCTGCTGGCGAACGACAAGGGTAAGACACGAGGGATCCTTATTGCGTTCAGGGATCTCACTCATTTGAGAATAACTGGGACGATGGCGGACAAAGAAGGTAGATTTCCTTTTCGCTCGGATTGAATGGCGAGGCAAAACTATTACTATTGCCACAGTGTATGACCCTAATACGGGAAAGGGTGTTTTTTTGCAGGTGGTGTTGGAGAAGCTGGAGAAATATACGACGGGTCAGCTCATAGTAACAGGGGGCTTTAAATCGGCGTGCAGCCCAAAGTTGGATAGAATCACTGGCATGACCCCCACAGTTAAAGGCCTGACTTAAAACCTGTGGGTCAGTATGAACTGGTTAGTACTGGTCAACGCCTGGCACAAATTGCAAGGGGGGGTTAAACGGGTACACGTTCTACTCCCATGTGCACAGAATATACATATGGGTGTCCCGTCAAGCTTTTGGGACAGGTACGGAAGATGGAACTGGGGCCCATAACGCTGTTGGAACACGCTCCCCTGCTGCTAGAATTCCAGGGGGGGGGGGGGGGGGAGGGTGGTCTGGGATGTGGCGGTGGCAGTTCCTGAGACACTTACTATGGGACAGGGTGATGTTTGATGATCTACGGGATTCCATCTGAGCATTTTTTTTCGAAAGAAATAGGACCCTGCCATTGCAGGAACAGGTAGAATGGGACTTTTTAAAGCAACTATATGTGGGGAGTTGATATCAAAGAAAGCACTGTGGGACAAGCAGGGAAGGGCCTTGCAGGACGATCTGGAACGACACCTAATTGGGGTGATGGCTAGAATGGAAACTGATAAAGGGGTATATCTCAGGAAGGAGTATAGGCACCTCAAGGGTCAAATTAATATCTTACAGATGAAGCAAGCGGAAAGATTGCTACTATACTTGAAGCAGCGTTATGTCCAGGTGAATAAAGCAGACCGACTCTTGGCCCGTCAAGTAACACAAAAAGAAGCAGCTAGAGTGATCCTCCGCATTCAAACCTCGTGGGAAATGGTTACCATGGTATCGGAGGAGATACTCCAGACCTTTGCGGAGTACTATTCAGCTCTGTACTCCTCGGACGCCCCAAGCAGAGAAAACCAAGAGGCTTATCTGGGGTCATGCTCACTGAATAGGCTAAACCAAAGGGAAAGGGAGAGTCTGGAGGGAGGGATTACGGAGGACGAGGTTCGAGCAGCGATTCAATCCCTACCATTAAACAAGGCTGCTTGGCCCAGATGGTTTCCCGGCAAGGCATTCCAAGACACCCTGGTCCCAATGATGACACCTCTCTAACTCCTTCGATGTCTCGGGGCATCTTTCCCGGACCACGGAGGAAGCGAAACTGTTCTTTTCCCCAAATCTAACAAGGACAAAACTCAGTGCGCCTCGTATCGCCCTATCGCACTAATAAATCTAGATGCAAAAATGTTTACTAAAATATTAGCGTCCAGGCTTGACAAAATAATCCCGGGGTTGATCCACCCAGATCAAGCAGGCTTCGGCAGTGGGAGACACACGTTTCAAAACACAAGGCAAATTTGTCATCTGGTAGAAATAAATACATAAGACCGGCCTCTCCGCGGCAGTTCTGACCCTGGACGCGGAGAAATCTTTCGACCGCATAGAGTGGTCATTTGTGTTCCTCACCATGGAGGCCATGGGGTTTTGGCTGGATTTTCTCTGCTTATTCAAAGTCAGCTATGGGTCACCAGTGTTAAGGCTAGCCATAAACAGGTACATCTTCCAGGCGATAAAGGTGTCTAGGGGTACCAAACAGGGCTGCTCGCTGTCCCCGGTGTTGTATGCCATATATCGAACATTTGCTCACCAAGATCAGACCAGAGACAGGGATAAAAGGGTTTACATTCGGGGGGAGGAACATAAGGTGATGGCTTTCGCAGATGACCTATTGGTGATACTGACGGACTTGAACACCTCACTCCCATTGATGTCGGCTCATTTAGGGGAATTTGGCAGGGTGGCGCGTCTGACGATCAATATCCAAAAATCTGAACTACTGATCCGACAGGGAGAGGGGGCGTCAACGTCATGTCCAGTGGATGTCGACCACTTTATGCGAGCAGACAGGGGTCTCTGATATTTGGGGGTATCGATAACGAAGACCCTAGATAACATGTATCAGGCTAATTACCCTCCTTGGCTAGATACAATAAAGGCTGGATGAGCGCGGATCACTCAACATGTCATGGATGGGCCGGATCAATGTTATCAAAATGATAGTCCTGCCCAGAGTACTGTATTATTTTCAAGCCCTCCCCCTAGCGGCTCCCCAGAATTTCTTCAGGACCCTGAACAGACAGGTGGGAAAGCTCATCTGGCAAGGAAAGAGACCGAGGGTAGCATCCCAGCTAAGGGTCATAGAAGAATGGTTCAATGGGAACCCGGATAGGATTTGGCGAAGAGTGGATAGCGCGGTGGTAGGTAGGCCCCTTGATGGAGTCTTGTGGTACCCCAAAGCGGATAGATCCTGCAATATGTATAGAAGCCAGATTATAGCCTTGGTGGGTGATACATGGGATACTGTGGTTAAAAGGACAGGTATAACAACTTTCCCGTCCCAGTTTCCTCCTTTACTGCGTAATCCTCAATTTACTTCGGGGCTGGAGAAAGGCGCGTTCACCAGGTGGGAAGAAGCAGGCTGTCGGTGAGCGAGGGATATGATGAAAGGGCAGGAGGTCAGGTTGTTCTACCAATGCAAACAGACCTTCGGACTGCGGGAGGAGGATAGGTTTCGGTATGCACAGCTGAGGCATTGGTTGCTAGACCCGGGTATGGAACAGTCCATCATTAGAGAACTTAACGCCGCTAGAAAAATATCTGCTGACGAATTCAGGAGATCGCTAGATGATAAGCAAACTGTATAGAACAATATATAAACAATGAGCAAATGCATTACCCCGTCCAATCTCTGAAGAGCAATGGTGTGAAGTGTGGCAGAGGACCCCAAAATTAATGAGGGGGTTGCAGATCTGGTAAATGTGAATGAGGGTATTAGTACAGTGGCATCTAAGAGCGGAGAAACTGCATACATTTTATCCCTCGATGTCCTGGGCATGCTGGCGGGGTTGTAAGGTGGTTGGCACTTGGGTACATATTTGGTGGGCATGCCCAGTCTTGAAACCGTTCTGGGACTCTTAATAGGGCAATGCAATCCCTTTTTGGCTCCAAATTCGAAGAGAGTGTGGGGAAGCGCTGTTGGGTTTGGGTGATGTGTTGGACATACTCGCGTCTAAACCCCAGAAGAAAGAGTACATGATTTTGAGTGTTGCCAGTCTTACCTTGATTGCCCAAAAATGGACACAAGCTGCGATCCCCTCCGAACACGAATGGATAGCACAAATATGGCATTATACAGCATTAGAATGGGTAATATACACAATACAGGGGGAGTACACCAAATTGAAGGAGGATTGGTCTTGGACTTTCTCCATGAGAACTACCGAGATCAATGGTGTCCTCAAAGAATGTATTGTAAATTTTGGCCCGAAGGTGTGGCCCATTACAAGACCATGTACGATAAGCTCGCAGTGAACCAGGGGAAGGGGGGGTGGGGAATCGCATGGGGAGAGGTGTGGGGGGGGGGATTGTTCAAATGCCAATAAAAACAAGTTAAAATAAAAAACAATGCCACAATGCACAATGTGTGAGGTAATTTGTAACAGGTCAAGCACAATGCTATGAAGCTTTAAAAATACCCCCTGGAAATGTGATACTAATACATCTTTATTTTTTAAATAAATCAAGATAATAATACATCATGCACTCCTGGTAATTGAAATATTGAACTATTTATCTTACTTTCTTTTTCAGAATGTTGAAAAGTCACAAATGTTGAGTTTTTAAATGGTCAATAAACCAAGGTACTGAATATGCTAAAAAATGTCAAATAAAATCCATTCAAAAGTGAACCTGATTAGGACGATTTGTGCAGTGAATGGTCAATATTACATGTGAGGCACAAACTGTTAAAGTAAGCTCATGTTAAAACAAATGACATAAGAATTTTCTTACAAGACATTATTGAATGAATATATATTCTTCTAAATTAAAAACTTCAACATGAGACTTTAAAAGATGCTCTCCTCCTAGAATAGGAGTTTAGCCAGCATATATTTCAGGACTGTCACCAACCAGTCAGGTGTCGTAGAATGGGAATGGCTTGCGCTGCAAATAATCTGAAGACCATTATTCTGGGAATTAATGTAATAGGAAAAAGTGCATACAGGTACTTCCCAGACAATCATAAATGAATCCTCCCAGGAAGCCACCTCCTCCGCCAAGCCAAAATGAATATAAAAGAAGTGCCAAATTTGCTCTGTTAACAAGAGAATGATTAGTGAAGGGTCTTGGGTCTATTAGTGGTAAGAGGGGTGGAATACATTTTGTGTGGGAGAATGACTGAGTAAGTTGAAGGTGTCCACTTCAACATTCTTTTAATCTGGAAAAAAGGTGGCCAGCAACAAGGGAGGTATTGCTAACCTGGGGGACTCCCACGTATCCAGAGCCAGTCAGCAGAAGGAGTGGAAATGAACTTGCATGGTTTCTTGATCAATAAACTGACCATTGGCTTTTCGAGTAAATAACCCCTTTCTCCGCTGGTGTGCCAAGAGGAACACGTTCTTATCCAAAGACAAGCGTGAGACACGACATGGGTACATAAGAGAACACATCCAGGAATTTGATAAGGCTACAGGCAGAGGCAGTTTCACTTAAACGGGAGTACAATCCATGTATTATTCAAAACTGCATTGATGTATTTTAACATGCAAACGTTGATAAAGCTTTTATGTTCCAAAATAATGCTCAATGCCAGCTGGAGGCTTGATACGGCTTGGGTTGTTGCTGGGGCACTAAAGACAAAACGATGGTGGCAGACATGTGTTTCTATCAAGGCAAGTAATGTTGTGAAAACACTTTTGCATGTCATGAATAAAAAGGAAGGCCTTACACCTAATATTAGTCACTCACTATAGATCTTCAGAAGGTCCGACGGACCTCAATGACTAATTTTCAGTAGTAGGTATCCTATAGATCCACGGTGCACTTTAAACCTACTGGTTAAACCAGCTCTAGGGATTAAGCTAAGAAAACCATCATGAATCTGCCCACAGTTAGAAACTGCCTTAAATTGTAGAGCTACAAAAAAGGTCTTAATTCTTTATGTAATAGTGAAAGCAAAGCAAACACTGCTAATTGAGCCACCAAAGTATGCCGACAGAAAAGATACATTTCTGCAGTTCTTGAAAGAGATGCATATAAACATTTGAAAATTCCTGGTGTTGAAGGTAGTGATTTGAGGCAACTTCAACAAATACCTTTTTTTACGACTACAGAAATCAGGTGGTCAATGTTATAATTGTACACTTGTGAAAAATTCAAGCCTGCTTATACTGACAAAATAGGCATATGCTCCTTAATCAAAAATTGGATCTCCTGCAAATGTCCGGGTGACATTGTGCATCTTTGCTCAAGGGGTAGGTTTTGCTTAATTGTGAAATTTATATTTTTGGATGATCAGCTTGTGTTAAATTTGGCATTATCTTTGTAAAACATAAAATCTTATGTTGGTTAAAATCCAAAAGGCATAAATGAATTGTACTGTAATCTCTAGAAAGAATGACTCCAATTTGGAATTGATAAAGACCTCATGACTGGCAAAGTAAAATAAATCATTTACAAAGAAAGTAAAGTTATTTAGATTTGTCATGTACATCTTCATTATGTGAGATTAAATGTAGTCGAGCACAGCACTGTACGAAGTCCCTCTCCGCCCCCCCATGTCATAGTTCAGGCTCAACAATCTATAAATAAGCGTAATTCTCACTCACACCAACCATGTAGTCATACCCCTTTGAGCAAGTCCATCTAAAAGCATAAATTATCTAAGGAGTTATACCAAACCAGAATTTTCTTTAGGGAGTATGGTGTCTTTGTTATGGTACATTTCTTTTCTTCTACTTTTCAAGACACTACCTCTTTCTAGCAAAGTTAAGACATGAGTGAGGTGGACGTTTGTATTTCCTACTGACCATTGTAGCTACTGGTGATTGATATGGAGGAATATTTTATAATGAGGTTCTTTATTGGGAACTTGTTTTATGTCAAGGGATTTAGAAATTACTGAACGTCAATGCTGCGTTTTCCTCAAAGTGATAAAACCTACCCAAAACACAACTCCAATATCAGTACTGTTCTGCTGACACGAAGGAACGGTGACAGATGACAATGGTACAGCAAATGTAATACCTCTTTAGGCACAACAAGGTGAAAACATGTGTCTTGTAATCTGCACCAGAGTACAAAATATAGATGCAAAGCCTGCCTTTTTCTGAGGGTAGACAAGTAAAAAAGATAATTAAGACTTCAACACAACTGTGGATGTGATTGTCTAGATCCTGATCAACCCTAAAGAAGAACACCTAAAGTGATCTAGGTTTTCCCTCTCCATGATGCACTTGCGTTTTTTCTGTAAATGACATCAGTTAATATCAGAGGGCACCCCGGAAACAGTGGTAGCAAAGACACTTGCAACAAATAGTTAAATTGAAGAGCTGCTAGTAAACTGCCTGGACCTCCTCCCTCTCCCCGCCCCCAGACTGGGCAGTGATAGGTACTCTGCAATTGTTTTTGCAAATGATGCAGCCATCCTCTCTACCTCTCCTATGGGTCTTAGAATTACTATGGAGTGTTTCCAGTGTAACTGTAAAGAGTTGCAATTGTCGTTAAATGTAAGGAAAACAAAGTCCTTGGTTTGTAGACCACGGTATACTAGACGTCAGGAGCCATCTATCTTCGTGGATGGCTGTAGCCTGGAACAAGTCTCCTTCTGTGATTATTGGGGCATTAGATTTGGTGCAACAGGCATATGGTCATCCCACGTTGATAAGGCCTGTACTAACCTGGAGAAATATAGTGGTGCCACAAGTAGCTATTTTCACAGACATGGTAAGTGTGCAGTGTCTCCGGCACTTGAAATATATAAAAAGCAGGCTAAAACCTCTGCCCTTTTTGGTGCAGATGTCTGGGGCCATGCAAATGTCCAGGCCTTAAATATAGACAAACATTTTTAATAAAATCTATTTATGTTACTGCAGGGCACCCCAAATGCTTTACTCAATATGGTGATTGACTTATCCCCTATTGGAAACGAGGCCTCACTGAGAAGGGTGATGTATTGAGTAAGGGTGTGGGGCACACCGGGCCTAGTTAGGTATCGGGAGGACTCAGTGCATATTTTACAAGCAGAGGGAGGAAAAGCGCTCCCATGGCTAGCCCATGCAAAAAATACTGTAATTGCCCTAGACCAGAACAGCCTCTGGTCAAACCCATCAAGAATCGATAAAACCGATACGCAGATGAAAATGGCAGTATTGATATTGGCCAGAAGGAAGATGGAGGAATTATGCCTGGGACTGGGGATGAGTTACCTTCTGAATAAACCAGACTTTGGCTTTGAAAAAAGTTATCTGGATAACATATCCCCCCACCCCCATCCATTTGCACAGATGCTTTATTTGGAGTTTAGGTTGGGTACAATGAAGGTAGCAACCTTTACCAAGAGTTGGGGAGAAACTAATTCAGGTACATGTCTGCTTTGTGGGAGAGGTGAGGAACACATTCTACACTTTGTTATTATGTAATGGGTTGAAAGCTCAGAGAGGTGGATATTTGAAGCCAATTTTTAATTTTAGGCATATTCAGAGCATCTGGGAGGCAATGGCACCCTGTAGATTTACAGATGATGTGGATGTTGTGCACCACGTGGCCAACTACATTCACTGTGCATGGCTAAACAGGTGCTGGATGATAGAATCTATTGGAAACATAAATATAGACTAGCTCAACCCAGCAGGCAATGCTACTTCAAATATTACTTTGCTGTATGATGCCAGTGGTCTAGCAGAAGCTGTATCTGAATATTTATTCCATGGTCTACATGTGGAAGACAATCTCCATGAGACTATCTTTGTTTAATAGTTTGTATGCATTATTGTTGTTTACTTGTCTTTAGAATGAATGTACTTTTTACTGATATTTGTTGTATTTTCCACATGCAAGACACATGTCGAATAAAGGTATATATGATCTGAAATATTTAAATGCTCATGATGCACTGGTGAAGGAGACAAAAATTTCTTCTTTGCGGTTAGACTAATGCCCTCTCCTGATTTTGTGTATATGAGAGGATGGGGAAAACAGCTGGGCCGAGGCAAAATCTCAGTACACATGATTGCACTGTAAGAGGAATATATTAGAGAAAATCAGTCTTTTAATAGCTTGCACCATTATAGGTAGCATAAAGAAATCGTTGGTTGTGAACATGTTGTCCCTATTGGTGAATGTGCATGCTTGTGGCTGAATGACTGAAGGAATAGTTGCTATCTGACAACTTGATAAATACCTTCAAACTCCAGGACCAGTGTACTGTCTCAGAAACAATCCCCTCACTCGGCTACATCCGCTTGCCAGGTGGCCTGTAGCGGCTACTCTGTAAAACTATGGGATTCACACTTTCATCAAGAATCTTTTAATGGTAATTATACTGGACATTCTGTGCAATGCTGGTGCAAATCAGACAGGTGCTAGCTGGTGGGCTGTTCTCAAGGAAGGTGATCAAATAAAGAACACAAGGTTTTAAGAAACTGTTGCTCAGTGAAGTGTAGAAGCTCACAGATGTTCAGAAAAAAAGACAAACGTAGAAGTACTATTCATTACTGATAAGGGACTACACTTCTGAGGTTAAATTTATTTAATGGGTGTCATTTGTTTTTGAGAAATTAATAAAATGTACAGGTTATTTGCTGCAAAGTCAATCAAATGCATGAAGACATTGGAAATATTTGAGCAAGTTTGGATTAATATCCTCAGTAACTCAATACTGCACCACATGTCACTAAATTACTATATAAGCAATAGATGTATAACATGTCCAAAACAAATAGCATACAACTCTTGAAAAGTATCTAACCTTTTATTTACCACCTTCAAGGTTCTTGGAATTTGAAATTATGTTGTTACTGGACTCTGGACGTCAAAAGGTGTGGCTGAATGGACCTTTTAGTTGCATAGAATGAGCTGTAAATATTCAAACTTTGGTGTTCATGTTCTAGTGAACGTCTTATCTTTACAAGAACAGGAAGTTAGTAGTAAACTAAAGCTTCCAAGTGGCAAATAATGTTGGATTGGTCGCTTTAACTTACTGATTAAAGGTACATTTTTAGTTTAATAAGGGGGTAATACAAAATGTTTCCTAATTAGCCAGTATGTGGTTTTTGAAAAAGGAGGAGCCGAAAAAGCGATTGTTGACCAAGCCAGTGGGGGGAACAAAAGGCTGTGTAGCTGAAAAATTTTAAGCTACTCACCGTAGTGACTAACATTCTAAGTGTATAGTCCCCTTTCCTCCATACTGCATGGGGCGTCCCTCACTAGGGACAGGAGACAGAACCTTTTACACCAGAAAAAATCTTCTTCCCCTTTAAATTTAGAGGCGCGGCCCTGGGATGATGCGCTTCCCTAACTCCGCCCACCGGCGCCACTCCTCAGTCCCCTTTGATGCTTCAACAATATTAACATTGCCTAATGACACCGGTTTTATTAGGGGGGAGGATAGTGGGACGTATGGAGGAAAGGGGACTAACGACTAGGAGTACGTTAGTCACTACGGTCAGTAATTTATAATTACTCCAACGTCCCGTCCCATTTCCTCAAAACTGCATGGGCGATTACAACTGAATGTAGCCCCAGGGTTCCTTAGCACTGCCTGCCCAAATGCTGCATCCGACTTGGAGCTGGCATCCAAACAGTAGTGTTTTACAAAAGGCCGAAGGTGTAGCCCAGGTAGCTACTCTGCTGATGACTTGCCACGGAACCTGTCTTTGAAAAGCCACAGCTGTAGCCTTGGCTCTGATAGCGTGGGCATGCAAATTTGCCGAAAGTTGTTTGTGCCGCCCCTCATATGCCTCCTTGATGGCTGCCACCATTCATCTTGCTATGGATGCTTTGGAGGCTTGATAGCCAGGCCTTGACCCACCAAAGGTGACAAAAAGAGCCTCCAACTTGCGAAAGCTTTTAGTCCTGTCCAGGTAGAATTTTAGAGCTCACCCGACATCTAGACAGTGCAGAACCCTCTGAGCATCATCCTTTGGGTCCGCAAAGATTGGTAACTATCTCCTCATTCAGGCGGAAGGATGAGACAACCTTTGGTAAGAATGCGGGGTGAGTCCTAAGTGCCACCTTGTCCTTAGGACTCAGGAAAAGTAGTGTAAGGCTCCGACGCCACCAGTGCCTGGATCTCACTGACCCTGTGTGCAGATGTAAGGCCCACTAGAAGGGCTGTCTTAAAAGTGACCAGCTTAATGTCTACGGATGCCATGGCCTCAAAAGGTTTATGAGCCAGGGTGCCCAAGACTAGGTTAAGGTCCCACACCGGGTGGGGCTTCTTGATAGGTGGGTAGAGTCGGGTGAGGCCTGCTACATATCTTAACCACCGGATTGGAGGAAGAAAATAACCCCTCCTCCGAATTCCGGCAGGCTCTGATTGCCGCCAAGTAGGTGGGACATGTGTCCACCTGCACCCCAGAGTGTGCAAGGTGTGCAGAGAAGGATAGGACGTTGTCCAGAGTGTAGGTCAACGGATCAACCTCCTTTGAAGAAGACCAGTGGCAGAACTTAAACTACTTGCTTTTGTACTGGCTCCTAGTAGCACCACTCCTGGCGCCCTGTGTAATGTCTAGGTTGGCCTGAGACAAATGTAGGTGCCGTAGTGTGACCTGTTCAGTAACCATGCTGTGAGGGTTAGTTTCAGGGGAGCAGGGTGGATGACCGTCGCTCCCTGCTGTGAGAGTAGGTGAGCTGGGCCCAGCAGGTGGTGTACTGGGGGCTGATCCGACAGGCTGAGTAGTTCAGAGAACCATGGCATTGCCGGCCACCATGGGGCTATCAGGATGACGCAGAGATGCCGGGCATCCCTGATCTTGCAGATTACCCTGTGAACCAGAGGAGTGGGAGGAAATGCATAAGCGTTCATGTTGTCCCATTGTATTTGAATGGTGTTGCCCAGAGTGCCCCAGCCCTGTCCCTGCCAGGGCGCAAACTGGGGGTACCTCCTGTTGGACCAGGTGGCGAAGAGATCCACCTGCGGATGACCCCATCTGTTGAAGATCCCCTGAAGGACCTGTTCATTTAACTGTCACTCGTAGCTGTCCGCAGCCAGTCTGCTGAGTCTGTCCGTCCCTAAATTGGATTCCACCGGGTGGTGGATTGCCCTCAAGTGCATGCTGTCCTCCAGATGTTGACTGCCAAGGAGCATAGCGGTGGAGACCTGGTGCCACCCTGCTTGTTGATGTAGTACATGCTGGTGGAATTGTCCGTTTGGATGAGGATCATCTTGCCCCCGATTACGGGGAGGAAGGCCTTGAGAACAAGCCAGATGGCCTTCAGCTCCAGCCAATTGATATGGGCCTCCTGCTCCTGGAGAGACCACACTCCGTGGACACTGACTGGCCAGTGTGGCTTCCCAACCTTCCAAGGACGAGTCCGTGGTGATGGTAACCTGTGGGGACGGATGCCAGAAAGGCCTCCCTATCCTCAGGTTGCAGTCCATGCACGACCAGACGAGGTCCTGGTGGAGAAATGCTGACAATTTCCGCGTGGGAACCCCGCTCCTGATTCCATGAGGCTGTGAAGTACAGCTGCAATCGTCTCATTTTGAGCCTTGTGTACGGCACTGCCAGTAGACATGCTGCCATGATACCCAAGATGTGTTGGTACCACCATGCTGAGGTCACTGCTCTGCTGAGAAAATGACCTGTGGTTCTCTTAATGGCTGTGATTGTGTCCTCCGAGGGAAAGACTCTCGGTGCTCCTAGCCCAGATGAGGCCCAGGTACATTAGGTTCTGCGTAGGCTCCAGCTATGATTTCTTGAGATTGATGGAAAAACCCAACTCGTGCACCATACTAATCACGGCAGAAGAGGTGTGGTCGGCCGCCTCCGGGAAACTGGCCCATGCGAGCCAGCCGTCTCGGTACGGGTAGACATGGTGACCTTGGGCCCTGAGCAGGGCTGCCACCGCATTCATAAGCCTGGTAAAGACCCTGGGGGGTCAATTAGGCCAAAGGGTAGAACCCTGTATTGGAAATGAAACCCCATGATCCTGAACCTCAAAGGTCCGATGAGGTGGCCAAATTGGGACGTGTAGGTACGCGTCCTTCAGATCCAGAGAGCACATACAGTATGCCCTGCACAGTGTCTCTGCAATAAACGCAGGGGTAACCATCTTGAACTTTTGAAGAGGGAGGGAAAGGTTCAAGGGGGAAAGGTCCAACACAACTCTCAGGTAAGCCTGGTTCTTCTTGTGTATGGCGAAAATCCTGGAATAGAAGCCCAAGCCCCGCTGGGAGGCTGGGACTTCTTCCACTGCCTGGCTCTCTACGAGCAACTGAATTTCCACCAGCAGAGTTGCTGTAAAAGTGTGCTGAGTGGAGGGGAAGAGGGAGGAACCAGTAGGCGGTAGCCCACGGATACTACAGAGAGTATCCAGGGGTCCACGCGCCAAGCGCCAAACTGTGCGTGAAGGGCAAGCCTGCCCCCCCCACTGGAGGGGCGTGTCATGCATTCTTTCTCTCTGAGGCTGGGGCTGAGGAGGGGGATTGAAAGAAGCCCTTGCTCCTGCCCTTGTGTTGTTTGCGCCAGTGCTGACTAGGAGACCAGCCAGGCTGTCTCTACCTCTGTTCCTGGAAGCCCCGGAACCCACCAAAGGCCCGACCCTTGTCAGGACGCTGATGCGTCTGGCTGTACGTCTTGGGCGTGGATTTCGTGAGGATAGATCAGGATTTCTTAGTCTGGGAACTGTTCTTCTTATCAAGCACCTCATCAGTGGTGGAATGAAAAAGATCGCCACCATCGAAAGACAGGTCCAATATGCATTCCTGGACATCCGGTTTGAACTTGGTAGCCCGTAGCCAGGCAGTACTTTGCATGTCCGTGACAATGCAGATGGCACAGCCTGAGGTGTCAATGCGCACAACGGTGGACTCCATGATGTCCTGGGCCACCATGATGTCCTGGGCTAGCTTCTGCCAGCCCCGCCTTGAAACGTGCCTGACTGTGCACCAGAAGTTCTGGAAGGAAGTCGGCCATTTCCCGCCAAAGCCTCTGACTAACAGCTGCGAGCATGGCGTTTGTATTGACTGACAAAAGTGCAGCGAGGCGTTGGAATAAACCTTCTTTCCGTAAGCCTCCAAGATCTCCTCCTTGCCTAGAAGTGCTGAAGACGAGGTATCCAATGACGCCTGAGGCTTGGAGTAGAGTGAGGCCGCAGCAATCACAGACAAGTGAGGTTGAGGGTACGCTGACAGCAAGAGTGGATCCCCCTACAAATTGCCTGTTTTTGGCATTGAGGCGCTGATTGGTAGGCTGGGCCGAATGGGGTTTAAGCCATCTCTTTTTGGCCAAGGTGATAACATCCTTTTGCATCAGGATCCCTGTTCTAGCCACAGGGCGTAGAGCGAGGACCTCGGCCAGGACCACCGCCTCCGGTTGTTCAAGCTCGGGTTGTGGAATCCCCAAGTACTCGGCCAAACCTGTGAGTCGCTCATGGAAGGCCTTGGCTGAAGACAGCGTGTAAGGGTCCTCCTCCTCATCAGTGTCCACTAGGGTGTCCGGCTGATCTGGAGAAGGTGGAGGAGTGCTGGGTGCCGAAGGCTGAGGTGTGGAGACCAGAGCTGGCGGCTGCTGTGTAGGCTGGTGCAGAACCGCCTGAACTGTCGGAGACAGGGGAGATGGAATCGAAGGACCCGGCGTAGGCAGCTGGGGCTGCACGGGGGCCTGAGGCGCTGGAGGTAGCATGCCCCTGATTACATCCTGAAAAATGGCACCCATCTGAGGGGACCTCATCAGCATGAGTAACTTCTCAAAAAACCTGTCCTCCCAGGCTGAAGGGGTGATGGGTGGTACTGACAGAGTAGATGACGGCTGCTGGGGCCTGTGCATACTCTGCCTAGCTGGTTGCGGGCTAAATCTGACGTGCAACGCTGAAGGATAAGCTGTAGGCCACATACCTGGTGCAGACCAGTCCCACCTGGACACACTTTTTCCTACTGGATCACCGAGCAGGGGTGGTGTGGGACGAGCTGCCATGTTGTCTGGCACGGTGGATATTTGTTGGGCTGCATGCCACGTGCCTGCGTCGTGGTGCTTGCCGCGCTGGGCCCGGCCTCCTCCTGAACTCTTGGTGGTGGAGCTTAAGGCCTACCCTGCACCTCAGGATGAGGCCTGGAAGGCGTAGAGCCCTTGGCTGTCGCCGGTAGTGCTGCATACAGGTGCCCCCTCAGACATTTGTCCGGTAGTAGGGCGCAGCCCCTCAGGTGGACACCCGGTAAAAGAGCCTTGCGGTCCCTCAGCACCGTTTCTTGAAGGATCTGGTGGCCCCTCATCCTGACGGCCAGTAGCTGAAACAGCCTCGGTACCTGTGCTGGTGTAAGAACCTGAATGGCCCTCCCACTCAGGCGTTTCCTGGGGAAGGAGTTGCCCTTGCGGGATGCGATAGAGAAAAGAAGCCCTACCTTGGGCCTTGCATTGTATCTGATGAAGTTCTTCAAGTCCTCTGGAGGCGACCTCTCTAAGAGCTCCCTCCACCGAGCTAACCTGTTCTTCAGAGTGGGTGGTGTAAGCGCATTACACGCTGTACAACCTTCCCAGCCATGTTCGGGGCCAAGGCAGCAGAGGGGAAGAGCGCGGGGTGGGGGGTCGGATGTAGGCAAGAGCCCTTCACAAGCTGGACACCTGCTAAAGCCTGATGACTTCGACTTTCGCCAGGGAGGAGCGTGGCACCAGCGGACCGAGTACCTAACAAAGACCAGAACACAAAAGACAAAAATAGTATCCAGGGAAAAGCGTGTGGACTAACAAGGCCGAAGACAAACCAGGAGCGCTGGTGAAAGCGGTCCGTTCCCGTCGACACAGAAAAAAGGACTGGAGAGTGGCGCTGGTGGGCGGAGTCAGGAGAGTGCATGCTCCCAGGGCCGCGCGGCCACGCGCCTCTAAATTTAAAGGGGAAGAAGATTTTTTCTGGTGAAATGGGTTCCGTCTCCCGTCCCTAGTGAGGGACGCCTAATGCAGTATGGAGGAAAGGGGACAGGACGTAGGAGTAGGGCAAACGTATACACGAGAAATATTTTGACTATTGAAATGAAATACAGGAAGTTATAACACTACAACATAGCAGACTTTCATTGCAAATTATGTCTGAATAATTGTTTTTGCTTCATTAAAAAAAAGAGGACCAGGCAATTTAGAAGTAGGGGCAGACAAATCATAATACCACGAATGCTGCAGTGGCTATGAGTGGATACGTAGTTTCTCTACTGCCAATGTTTTGAAGCACAATGTTACCAAAAAAGAATGACCAACAGTAGAGGTCAATCTGGCCCATGAGTAATGTAGCAGCAACTATTCTATATGCTAAATCAAGACTTCCTATAAACTGTTTTTTGGTTATGGATTCAATTTGGTTAATGGACAAGGTACTAGAACAGACAGCAACTAAGTTCAGAAGCCAAGTCTTTATTTGGAATCCAATAGCATGGCCTTCACCCTCACCATGTTGCTGCTCCCCTGTTCTCATCCCCCAATAGTATTGGAAGGCTACACTTAATTTGCTTAGCATATCTGTGCATGTTCATATCACATTGCACTAGCAAAACAAACTCATTGAAAATGCAATAAAGATTCTCAGAATCTTAATTCTAACTTGCACTCCTAATAAATGGAAATAAAACTGAAGCAGTCTACTAAGTCCTACCTCACAGCGAGATCAATGCCCTGGCTATTTATTACATAGACCAGCACATTATCCGAATAGCAAAGCAATACCTTGCAAAAAAATATTTCAATAGGGAATACGGATCCGGAAAACGAGTATCAAGGCATACGAGCAAGAGGAAAACATTTTTCAGCACAAGCAGCTCCAGCAAGTTCATCACGCTATGTGTGCACTGACTTGGCTTAGACACATGATTTCAACTAGGTGTGGATATTTTTCACAATAAGAATAAGTTCCATAAAATACATTGGGTCCTCTAACGTTCATTTTATTTTCACTCTAAAAATATGTAAAAATATTCCATACAGTTCATTTTACATATGGACGTATTCACAATCATAAAACCTGAATCAAATATACATATTTCTCTTATTTATAGTATAATTCATAAGCAGAATATTAATGTGTAGCAATCTTAGAATTAGTGTGTAACAGAAAACACGCGTTATGATTTTTTTCAATCTTTTTTCCCTAGCATTCCGCTCGAGCACAATGTGAATGTATAAACGTGTCTTTGACAGCAAATTTTAAAAGTGTCATTTGTGCAACTGAAGGTACAGGTCAGTGTACTTGCAGCAATCTCCGAGACAAAAAACCCATCACAAAATGGAGAAAAATACAGACAACCACAATGCTACTCAGATGGACAAACGAAACAATTCAAACATCAACATACTATTGTTAATACTGGGGTTAAACTCCATGCAGACACATTACATCGACACAAAAGTGAATACAAACGTTAAGGAAATAAATTGTTACATTGCTGAAAAAAGAATGAGTTTGTAGTGCCTGACAAGTGTGCTTTTTTTTTAAAGTAAAGTAATTGAGCAGCAAACTCATTTGGCATTTTCACAACGTATTCAGGGAAAAGAAATTCACTTAGAACGGATCTCCTGGTTACTTTGGTGTTCTTGACCAAAACAATGGATCCCTTAAACTGAACTTCTTAAATGTTGCCAGTTATACAGCAATGCAGCTACAATGCTATCAGTTTGTCATTTTGGGTAACAGAACGTTTATCCCGTGAGGAAAACAGATACACAACTCTACATAGTCTATCATTATTGGACAGATCAGCTGAGACACACCACCACTGTTTCAAAACTAAAATGTAACAAGCAACAGTTTTCAAAAGGAATAGGGGAGGCACTGATATGGTCTCAACCTCTTCTGAATGTTGTGAAGAAATGACCCCATCTAAACTCCTTTGAGAGCCAGATGATCAAGTTCCCATGCTTAAAAATGAAAGGATGTCTTATAAGTTATTGGTTTAGATAGCTGCAGTCTTAAGCTGGTGAAGTGGAATGAGGAGAAAGGTTTCAGAGATTTCAAAGTGAAGCCATTTTTGGATAACATTTCTTTTACTCTGGTCTGTCGGAGTACATTTACTATTTATAGCAGGTTAGTCTTTTTAAGGTGCCACCGATAAAACAGCAAGAATTGACAGATGAACTTGGCCAGATTCAAGAAGAAGGCCATCAAGGCAGGAAAACAGCACCATTGTTTCCTGATCATTTACGTTCAAAAGTTGCCCAAAACATTAAGATATATGGGAATCACAATACACCATGTGAATATTTCCAGCCAGATAAGCAAAACAGACCGACTGAAACTACAAAAATAATCAATAAAAGGCCCAGGCAATCTCTTATGAAACAGCTACCACAACTCTCCACGGACAGGTCCCACCATCAAGTCTGCCAAAACTGCAGCAGATCTAAAAACACTGCACACAAAAACATATGTAGGGAACGCTATTCGAGACTCATGAGAATAAACATTTTTTTAAGTAAACGTTTTAGTAACCAAATGGTTTCATATGAAACAACGGTGAAGATGTTGGAGTTAACAAAATAAACTGCTGTGAAAAGTTCAGTTCTAACACATTGTGACTTGTTTGGTATGTATGTAAAGAAGCTGGGTTGTTTGGTTGTAAAATATAGTACTTTTGCTACAGCAGGACCTGCACTTCTAAGCCGGGTACAAGGCGTGCCTGGCAATACATCTAGACTTTTTAGTTCCAAATTCGGAGCAAAAAAATGTATCTCAAACAGGCTGCAGGAATAGTTACAATTAACTAGACTATAAATATAAATTAAAGTTTGAGTGCAATGAAATGACACATCTTACACATGATCAGGCCAACTCCCACTGAGTTACAGTGCAGGTGCCTGACATCCACACAATTAGACCATGAGTAGCGGGCCGATGGGGAAATATGCAAAGCCCCGACAATGATTTTGATGACAGGTCAATCTAAACATTTCATTTATATTGATTTAATATCCCACTCCCTGTATGAAATGTCCGAGTCCCTTTTTTCACAGTATTTTACCACATGCCCAATGGAAATTTTAGCTTTTCTCACAGTTTGAAGCACAGAGAGTTAGCGTAGTCTGAGTATTCACAACACAAGTTATTTTAGCAGCATCTGAAAAAAAGTGGGAGGCTGCTTTTAAAAAGGAAGTTATTGAAACAGACACACTCTTTTGGTATGAATGTTCCCTCCCCAATGCTGCAGAATGCAACTTCAAAGCGGCAAACCCAAAACAAACAACTGTGAATGATCAAAAAGCAATGATCATGTCTTAGCCCTTCAGAAAAAGTTCACCATACTGCCCTTGCTGCTAGTTTCTTTGCTTCTGAATGTCTTTTTTATGCTGCAAGACATAGCGACTTCTCAGCTGGGATCATCTCTAAATGTGTGGTCTGACAACATCAAGATTTAAAAAAACAGTATGATGTCCCAAATTCACATTTTCAACATATCCAATTCCTGAAGGCTCACTACTAACCTCTCTACATCAGGCAGTTACAACGATTCAAAAGTCTCTTGATTGTGTATCTCAGATGTTGTATTAGTATTTGCCTGTAGATGAATCAGTCAAGTAATTGTGGCATGGCAAGTAACAAGGGGAGCAATCCAGGTACATGCCTGAGATATAAATCAAGGTGTTGGTGGTATCCAAGTGGCTGTTTTACCAGCATCACTCATGAAGAATGGCACAACACTGATCTTCTGTGCACTGAGCAGATCATTTAAATATATATTGGCAGTAACAAATCCATAATTTCATATTTAGGCACACACTTCAGTTGGGGAAAACACGTTTGTGAGATATTTGAACAGTTTAAGTTGCAAATTTCGAAGCCCTTTTTTAAGAAAATGCATATGATTTGGAACCGTGTTTTCTTTTGTAGTCATTCTATTTTTCAGCCACGTTGAAGCTTTGCTCAGAATAGTGCACGACCTGTATCCCTCTCTTTGCCCTAATGGTTATGCCAAAGCATGTTAAAACAATTAAGGTGTTAAATTTAAATTGGTTAAATCAACACTTTCCACAGATCTTACAGCTGTTGTCTTTGCCAACCAATTCTTTTTCATTGTAGACAGCATGTCTGAACTGTAAAGGCAGAGGATAGATTTTGCAGCTGGAAGTAGAATAGGCAGTTTATCAGTAGAATATCTTTAACAATAAAACATTTTTAAATATCACGAAAAAGCTCATCTTTAAATAAAAGTCTCGGAAAAAGGCCCATCAACTGAGTTCTTCTTTAGCCCGCCATCGCTGACCAGAAATGAGACCGTGGTTCGATTCCCTTTTCTGAGGGATTGTGTGGCACAATGACATTTTCATAAATTAAAATGGTTTCTTTTTTTGTTCAGAGCCAAGCAAGAACCAAATGTCTTCCAATAGATGCGATATGTAGAGTTTTAGAGATTGGTTATTAGTTTCAACATAAAGTGCAACAGTGCTGAAGTTTTCCAAGTCCTTTCTCAACTCTTGGACGCTACATCCCATGAGCGGGGGTTCCAGCCGCCGCTAGTGCAGCCAGTTAAGGTATCCACTCATAGGGGAGGACCTTTCCACTAGCATCCTAACTCTTTGCCTCTACTACTGTAGCAGCGACGTCTTTAACGGTTTAACAAACTCTTCTTCGTACACCTTCAAAATAGCTTCACAAACAAATCTGTATTGGCTCTGAAACAGAAAAAGGTACATTTACACACTAATTTAGCATTTCATTCAATTACCATTTATAATTTTACATCCTAATAACACAAACATTTACACACCAAAAGAAACTTGTATCTCCATTTAAGAAGAAAAAATAAAACTTGCAGTTTCCCAGGCAGTCCCAGACACACTATTTTCCATGATTACTGACACAGCAATATACAACAAAAACGCAGAAACAAGGTGCGGGCGGGGGACAGTTCTGATAGTTGACTGGGTTTAACATACACCTTATACTTATCCCACATTATTTCCGGTACATTCCATTAAGGCAAATTTCATTCACCAATTCAAAGCAAGTTCTGGTCACAATACTTCAAAACATTTCACCCCAAGTTATAATTAGGGCCCAGATACAATGCATGTTTTCATCTCTTCTATATTCCTGTTTAAACAATGCGAGATTCTTTTCAGCTTTACCTCACTATAGCAGGTCCCTCGCCCAGCCTAGGTGGGTAGGCATGCTTCCACCCCAATCCCGACATTAGAAATGTAGATAAGGTTTATTTTCCTCTATAGGGGAATCCGGCCAAGTGAGAATACTTCAGATGTAAGACTTACACTTAGCCCATCAAGTGGCACAGCGAGTAGAGCGCTCGCTTTGACATCCGTGCAGAGCCTGTTAACGCAGGTTCGAGTCCCGGCAGGGCCGAACGCAGCCTTTCATCCTTCCGAGGTCGATAAATGAGCACCACACACCGTGGGTAATAATAAGCCGCGCTCAGATACCTATATAAATGCCAAATGCCTAATTACATTCTCTGAGATTTTTATTAGCTCAGCCATCACTTCTGAACATAATCTTGCCACCCAGGTGCAGCTGTGCCAGGCCTCCTGTGGGTGACAATTGAGGAACTCCTGGACTCAGCTGGCCTAATGTGTTTTATACTTAGCATGATAAGGTAAAATCTCGGTAGGCATTTGTACTGTATCAGGCGGAATTTAGCATTCCGGGAGGGCATTTTCATATTTTCACAGCCGTTGTTCTATAGCGTCCAGTAATTCTCTACCCATGTCCTGTTCACACTCCAACCAAACTGTATTGACCCTACGTAATGCCTTTTTATTCCCCAGCCACCATTTCCTAGCTCAAATAGCACTTTATTAATTACATGAGTGTCTTGATTCCCATCAGGGAATCGGGCTACCGTGTCCTGACTGATGCTGCATACCCTGCATATGCGAGAAAGTGCCAGGTTCCTACTTCCCGTCACTCACAGGACATTGCAAATCCCATAAGTCTGCCATCATCATTGAATGACGTCACAACAACAAACAAATGGGACTTATTAGGTATTATTCTATTGCCCCATGTTGGTAGGTATGGCATCACTTTCTACTACTCCATGCAGGTTGCCTCTTCCCAAATCTGTCGAATTGCGCTGACCTCTTCTGGCAACATCGCAGCCTGCCGCCTTCTTAGTGCTCAAATAGTACTCAGTTCGATAGGAGCTAGCATTGACCTGGTCCCACACACCATCCTCAAAGTAAGGCCATTTTACGGGTTTATAATAGGCCCAAATGTCCGGGCCGCTTTGCCGTTGTCAGTGTAAGATAGTCGCAGTGCAAGACAGTCGCAGTGTTTGTAATCTAGTCTTTACCAATCCACCAGTTTACCTTTTCAGTAGACAATCTAATCCGTAGAAAAGGTGTTTGGACATTTTCATTGGCATACACTAAAATAAAGTGCCATAGGGATCAGTATAATTCTTGACCGTGCCAACCTGGCCATGAGACATCGGGGACTTGAGCCAAAATTCGACAGACTTTTCAAAAGAAGACAACCTTATCATATGTTCTTCATATGTTACCGCTGTTTGGTGGCTAAGAGGAACACTAAAATATTGAAATGATGACCTCACCACTTACACTGGCAATCCCACTAGAACGTCATCCTTCTTTCCGGGGAGCGGATATATAATAGACTTTGTCTAATTTATCAGTAGCCCCAATATCAGTCCAAATTCCTTAATTCCCGAATCTCCCAAAACCTCCTGCACGGTTCAGACATATTTTAGTATGACGTATATATAAAATGAGATGACATGATGTTTGTCTTCTCCATCCATGCCACTCCCTGCAAACCTGGATCGGAACATGCAATTCACTAGTTTCACTGTGAGCGCAAATAACAGGAGTGATAGGGGACAGCCCAGTCTTGTTACACTACTAGACAGCCACCTCTCAGATGACATTCTGCTGGTCTTAACAATGGCTACTGAGGTTTCACATAGTAGGGATATCCAGCCAACAAACTGCATTTGTAACCCACACTCCAACAACACCTTCATGTAAATCCAACCCACGCAATCAATAGACTTGTGGACATCAAGACTCAAGATCGTGTAATCCTGGACCCCAGGTCTAAGATGCTCCATTAATAAAAATAGCCTATGGAGATTCTGCATAATGTTCCTCCCAGCGATTAATCCCGCTTGGTCTTCATAAACCAGTGCAATAACACAAGATAGGTGACCTCCCAACAACTGACTCAATATCCTATTATCTACACTTAGCACAGAAAAGTAGCGGTTAGACCGGCATACAAAACCTTCTTTACCTAGTAAACATTCTAGAATTGGCTCCTGCAGAGTCTAGAGCAGTTTTCCAATTTTCAGAACCTCATTAAAAACCACGAATAATGTGGGTGCTAGCATCCCTTTATGTGTTTTCTAAAACACTACTGGAAGGCTGTCCCCCTTGGCATTTCCCCAGAGCACAGAGTGCCAATGGCCCAATATACACCTGCTAAGTTCAACGGGTATCCAAAGTGTATCTATCTGTCTGTGTTACCCTATGCACACCCTCTTCTCTCAGCATATCCTGCACCGGTTCTGGATCAGGCCTTGGCTGTTGCGCATACACATCCCTGTAGAATTCTTCAGCAATTTTGTACATCTGTACCTGCTCATGCACCAACACGCCTATTGAGTTCCTGATCACAGTTATTGACCCATTTCCAGTTTCCGTATTCACCAACAAGGCAAGAGCACATCCAACCTTCCCGCCTTTGCCATGCTGTTTAGCAATATACGCCTTGTCATCATAGTGTATGAAATTGTCATAGCCTTCAAACAGCTTAGGCTTCTGGGACAATAATTGTTTTTGGGTGTCATCCCTCATTAGTCTTTGAAAAAAAAAACATTTCTTGGGAAATGGCATGCAGAAAAGTCAGATCTGCAAGTAGTGCAGCCGGCAATCTCTGCATCCCGTTGAATAGCGATCTCCCCATTCTGTGCAATTCAAGTCTCAGTATGCGTGATCAGAAATAGACTGGTCCAAATATGAGAGAGAGAGAGAGAGACTTGTGTACCAATAAGCAAACGGAATAGCCTCTCTCCAGTCCGTAAAATGCCTCCATAATTCCAACAACCGAAATCCCTCACCCCATCAAGTCGTTTAGCTGCAGAGATACTGGCCCCCCCCATGACCTACCTCCCAAACAAGATCAGTGCAGTTCCCAGTTTAAAATACAGGTAAAACTGCCTACCCAAATGCAATCATATTTAAGGTAAAATGGCTAGCACACTAATCTATATATGGGGCATATGTGCAAACCAACAATTTACCTTGTAGACTCCCCACCACACCCACCATTCTGTCTCTCATTAGTTATAGAGCAATGTACTATAATGGGTACAGCTGGGCATACCCTTAGCAATACCTCCAAATAAAGACCCTTCTAGCTGCTGTAGTGAAAGGTGAATAAACAAGTTGTTCCTTCCATTTACTAGCTATTTCTTTGGGCTCCAATTCTGTTCAATGCGTATCCTAATGCATACAGATATTCAATTGTCTTCTCTTCAAGGTTGACCCTATTGCTGATACTTTATAACACCATTGATAGCCTCTACATTCCATGAAATTACTAGCATATTCGGCATCTCCCCAAGTACTTAGTCGACACATTAGCTTTGTGTAGCTCCACAACACCTCCATGTGTACCATGATTAGCTTCTTGTTACTACAAGACCTGCAAATCTATTAATAACCTTAACCTCCAACTTCCCTGAACCGCACTGGTGCAGCTTAGCTAAACCCAACAAACGCATCATTCTGTGAGGAGTGACTCCACTGTGGTGACGCATATCTCTACTAAGTTCGCCCCCACCCCCAATGCAGTGGGATATAACTAAAGGGTTCAAACAAGCTCCTCTAAACGACAGTAGTATTTGTGTGCAACTTGCACATTCTCAAAAACCTAGCACATATGTACCAAGAAGATTTCATCTTAATGGTGCACCATCACCCAACAACCAGTTTGACCTGGTGTCGGCAAGACACACATCACCAGACTCTCCCTTTAATGTCCGGACAGAAGCAATTCTGTCAACTTTCCCTCTGTTAGGTTTGGGTTTGATCTTCAACTTGGGCCTTACCTTTTCCCATCATATTTCTTCTACTGCTAGAGCCTGCCGTTTCCATGTCTTTAACTTACTTAAGATCTGCCCTTATCTTTCTTTCCAAGCAACAAAGAACAAGTTACTTTCTTACCTGGTAACGTTCTTTCGATGGGATGGTCCGACGACGTATTCCATATCTATGACAGTAATCACCACAGCTGTGCTGCTTCGGAAACTTTTTCGGCGTCTGCGTCCTGCGTCGATGACGTCGATGCGCCGCCGTCGAGGACCTCCTCCGACGTCCGACGTCATCCGATGTGATAAGTAGGACGCACGACGCCAGTAGCCTCAGTTGTAGTTTTTTCCCCCAGAACGTGTGACAATAGTCAACTGCCAGTCCGACACAAAGCCTTGCGGAACGTAAGCTGCAAACGCAACAGAAATTCTGCAGCGGGGAAGGCAGGGCGGGAGCGATATGGAATACGTCGTCGGACCATCCCATCGAAAGAACGTTACCAGGTAAGAAAGTAACTTGTTCTTCGAGGGGATTGGGTCCTCCGACGTATTCCATATCTATGACAGACTCCCAAAGCAGTACCAAATCAAGGAGGAGGGAAAGAATTTAGAAACAAAATTTAGAATAGCCAATCAAATAGCAGAGCAAAGGACCGCCTTGCCAAAGGCCAGATCCTGCCCTCTGATGGAATCGAGGGAATAATGCCGCACAAATGTATGCACTGAAGCCCAGGTGGCAGCATCACAGATGTTGCGAATAGGAACACCCCTCTGCAGGGCAGTAGATGCAGCCAAGCCCCTGGTAGAATGGGCCCGCAAGCCAGCCGGAGGGTCCTTGCCCGCCAAGCGGTAAAACTCCGAGATGGCCAAAATAATCCAGCGGGACAAAGTCTGTTTCGTCACAGCTTGCCCCAAGCGCTTACCAGCGTAACCAATAAAGAGTTGATCGTCCACTCTGACCCGGGACATGCGAGAAACATAAAAGCTCAAAGCTCTCCTAGGATCAAGCCTATGGAGCCTCTCCTCTTCCTTACCAGGATGCGGAGGAGGATAGAATGCCGGAAGAACAATCTTCTGGGCCAAATGAAATTCCGTCACTACCTTCGGAAGAAAAGAAGGACGAACTCGAAGGACAACCCTGTCCTTGTGAAATACAGTGAAGGGTGGCTTAACAGAAAGTGCCTGTAACTCACTCACTCTGCGAGCGGAAGTAACCGCAACTAAAAACACAGTTTTCAAAGTCAACAGCCTCAAAGGGCAAGAATGTAACGGCTCAAACGGAGCACCCATAAGAAACCTAAGAACAAGGTTCAAATCCCAACCGGGCACCAGGAAAGGCGACGGAGGGAACACATTAGTGAGCCCTTTCAGAAACTGTGAAATTAAAGGGATTTTAAAGTAAGAACATTCTTCAGATGAGCGCTTAAAGATGGACAGCGCCGCCAGGTAACCCTTAACGGTACCCACTTGCAAGCCCCTGTGGGCCAAAGAAAGCAAAAAGGACAGAACCATGGGGATGTCACATGCAAAAGGATCCACATTCTGAACTCTGCACCAGTCGCAGAACTAACGGCAACGGTACAGAGACTTAGTTGCGGGCCTTCGGGCCGAAAGCAACACCTCCATCACGTCTTCAGGGAGGTCCCAATCCTTAAACCTCAACCTTTCAGAAGCCAAGCGTGAAGGTTGAGGGATCCGACCTCTGGATGGAGAACCTGACCCCCCTCCCGTGAGAGCAGATCGTCTCGGTAGGGAAGACGACGTGGAGGGCAGATGGACAAGTCGAGAAGGTCCGGGTACCACGTCCTCCGAGCCCACGCCGGAGCAATGAGGATCATCCGGGAACCGAACTTCCGTAACCTCCGCAGCACTTGCGGGATGACGGGGACCGGAGGAAACGCGTACAGCAGCGGGAACGACCACTCCACCACGAACGCGTCTCCTAAGGCTCCTTTTGGAGGAAATTCCCGCGAGCAAAACCTTTCGCACTTCCGGTTGACACTGGAGGCAAAGAGATCCACTTGAGGGGTCCCCCAAAGGGCGAAGATCTCCAGGAGAATCTCCTGAGCCAACTCCCACTCGTGAGAGATCGTGCTCTGCCTGCTCAGAGCGTCCGCCGTCACGTTCTCGACTCCGGCCAGATGAACTGCCGAGATCGAAACTTCCTGCTGGATGGCCCAGAACTCGAGCTGCATCGCCTCCCTGCACAGAGGAAGTGACCCTGCCCCCCCCTTTTTGTTGAGGTAGTGCATGGCCACCGTGTTGTCCGTCAGGATCAGGGCACTCTTCCCTCGCACAGTCGGCAGAAAAGCCTTCAGGGCTAGCCTGACGGCCCTCAGCTCCAACAGATTGATATGGAGTCTGGACTCCGACGGAGACCAACGACCGCTGACTGTCAGCCCGTTGGCATGAGCTCCCCATCCCGTGAGGGATGCATCCGACACGATCGTCACCTCCGGCCAGGGAAGCCAAAACGGAGCCCCCTTCATCAAGTTGCCTTCGACGGCCCACCACAGAAGGTCCCGGGCGACCGAGGGCGGCACCTGAATCGGGTCCGACATCCTGCCGGAGGACTGCGACCATTGCATCTTGAGTGCCCACTGCAAAGATCTCATTCGCAGGCGAGCCTCTGGCACCAGAAGAATGCAGGATGCCATGAGGCCGAGCAACCTCAAGAACTCGAACGCTGGGAGCGTCTGGGCATGCTGAAACTTGCGCACCATCTGCTGAATGTGAAGAGCCCACACCTGGGGAGGAAAACACTGCCCCAGGGAAGTGTCGAGCACTGCTCCGATGTACTGGAGCCTCTGCGTTGGCGTCAAATGGGACTTCTTTAAATTGAGGGAGAAGCCCAGCCTGTGAAGGGAGTGGCAGGCGACGGACAGATGATCCAGGACCTGCTCGGGAGAGCTCCCCCTGATCAACCAATCGTCCAGGTAGGGGTAGACGTGAATCCCCCCTTGCCTGAGATGCGCTGCCACCACCACCATGAGCTTGGTGAAAACCCTCGGGGCGGAGGTCAAACCGAACGGCAGGACCCGAAACTGAAAGTGCGAGTCGCCAACCGCGAACCTCAGGTACTTCTTGTGCTTGGGATGGATCGGCACATGGAAGTAAGCATCCTTGAGGTCGAGTGACACCAACCAGTCCTGAAGCTGAAGGGCCTGGAGGACTTGAGAGAGAGTAACCATCTTGAACTTGTCCTTCCTGAGGAGTTTGTTCAAACCGCGCAAGTCCATGATGGGTCTCAATCCCCCGTCTTTCTTGGAAATCAAAAAATAAGGGGAATACCATCCCTTGTTCCTCTCCGCTACAGGCACCAGTTCTATGGCGCCTTTCTCCAGCAGGGCTTGAATTTCCTGCGCAAGGAGCGGATCCGGACACTTCAAAGAGAGGTTCCCCGGTGGATTGTCGCGAGGCCTGTGCCGAAAGGGAAGACAGTAGCCGTGGGTTATGATCTCCAGAACCCACACATCCGAAGTAATGGCACGCCACTCTACAAGATGCTGCGCCAGCCTTCCCCCAACCGGCGAACCATGGGACAAGGCCTCATGACTGAGTAGGAGCGGCTGCGGCGTTACCTGAGGGCAAAGAGGCAACTGCCCGAGCGGCCTTGGCACCACGGGTACCCTGTCGTCCACCTCTGGTACCCCTGCGTTGGCCCCTTTGACTGCCAGCTCCTCTCGCTCTACCAAAGGACGAGTAATAGCGAAAGGAGCCACCCCTCCACTGCTGTCCCCTAGGACGAAAAGGCGGAGGTTGGCGAACTGCAGCGCCCAACGACTTCGCTGCAGCTTTTGAGGTCTGCAACCTCTCAAGGCTCTCGTCAGCCTTGCTGCCAAAAAGATGTTCACCATCAAAGGGCATGTTGAGGAGCCGGGACTGCACATCAGGAGCAAACCCCGACTTCCGCAACCACGCAAACCTGCGTATCACGGTGCTCGCCGCCATGGACCTACTGACGCATTCAGCTAAGTCCAAACCCGACTGAACGGACTCACACATGGCATCCTTACCATCCTGGACCAAAGCAAGGAAACCAACCCGTTCGTCCCCTTCGGGAATATGTTCAGCCGCTAACGCAACACAGTTCCACAGAGTGTGCGTGAAACGTGACAAGGCACAAATGGAGTTGGCCGCCTGAAGCGCCATACCACCAGAAGAAAACACCTTCTTCGCCCAGCCATCAAAACGTTTGTCGTCCCTATCAGGAGGGATGGTAGGGTACGACGCCTGCTTTGCCGGGGCCGTGGCCGCCTGCACCACCAAACTTTCCGGAGTGGGGTGCCTGGTCAAGTAGCAGGGGTCGCCACTGGCTGGACGGTATTTCCGCGACAAGGATCTGCCCACTGCCGGGAGACTCTCCGGAGCAGTCCAAGCCGCCGCCACCCTACGCTGTAAAGCCATATGGAATGGCAGAACCGGGTCAGATGGGGGACCAACATCAAGGATGTCCGTCAGATCATCCTGCACAAACTCCCCTGGGGGAGCAGACCATCCCAGATACTCAGACACCCTAGCCATAAGGCGCCGGTATGAGGAATCGGCATGGGAGCCAGGCTCAGGCCGACCAAATTCCACCTCCGGAGAGGTGTCCAGACCACTAGCATCATGCAGCGACTGCCTCAAATCGTCAAATTGACTATGGCCCGAGACAATGTCATCCGGCACCTGATCAGGAACCAGGCCAACCGAATCCTCATCCGCCTCCGAAATATAATCCAAGAGGTGGAAAGGCACCTGAGAGTGCCTGCTCTTAGCCAGAGCCTTCCTAGGGGGTACACCCGAGACACGGGGCACCTCCGACACGAAAGGCGTCGATGGCGTCGAGCGAATCGGCGCCGCCGTCGAGAAAACCGGCAACGGCGCCGAGAGGATCGGCGTCGACGTCGAGGAAATCGGCGTCGACGTCAGATGCAGCGCCTCCAATATCGGCGGCGTCGACACAGCCCTCGAAGCCGGAGCCCCGAGCGTGTCCCTCGACGACCTGAACGTCGACGGCTTCGACGACTTCCTCGGAGCCGGAGCCTCGAGAAAGCCTGTCGACGCCCTCGACGCCTCAGACGTCGATGTCTTCCTCGAAGACATCACAGGTGCACACGGTCTCGATCGCGTCGAGGACCGGGACCTGGAACGGGTACGGCGAGAACGAGCCTCCTTGTCCGAACGGGACCTCTCCCGTGACTCGTGCCGACCACTCTTGCGAGCGGCGTCTCTCGACCTCACACGGCCGACCCCACTCGGGGGCGCGGACGGTTGAGTACCCTGCGACTCAAGAATCGCCAACATTTTCTTCCCGAAGGAAGCCCATTCCTCCGGCGTCGCACGGCTGGTGGGATAACCGACGTGCCGGGCAGAGTCCTCGGAAGAGGACCTGGAAGGCGACCGGTGACGGCGCTTCCGAGAACGCCTCGAAGAGGCAGAGGAGTGGCGAGACCGACTCCTAGAAGAAGACCGACGAGACCTCCGACGATGACGCGGAGAGTCACCCCTCGAATCATCCGTCGAAAGCCCCGCCGACTTCGACTTCCGGGGCTTGGACACCCGACCTACCGACAATTTCTTCTTACGTTCGCGTAAGGCCTTGGAAGTGAGCGACAGGCAGTCGACACAGTCATCCGTGTCGTGGGCCTCCCCGAGGCACCAGAGGCAGGCGTCGTGCGAGTCAGTCACCGACATCTTGGACCCACACACCCCGCACTTCTTGAAGCCCGGACGCGGGGTTGAAGACGAAGTGGAAGACATCGCTGCGAAGGAATATTCACAAACGAACAGGCTCGAAGAACCAGAAAGAACAGAACTCCAAAGAGTCGAGGCTAGAACCGAGAAACACGAAGCAACACGTTCGCGGAAAAAACGGAACTGAGGCTACTGGCGTCGTGCGTCCTACTTATCACATCGGATGACGTCGGACGTCGGAGGAGGTCCTCGACGGCGGCGCATCGACGTCATCGACGCAGGACGCAGACGCCGAAAAAGTTTCCGAAGCAGCACAGCTGTGGTGATTACTGTCATAGATATGGAATACGTCGGAGGACCCAATCCCCTCGAAATGTAGTTTCTCTTCTATTTTCCCTCGCCTAGATTACTGTTCGTCCCCTTTTGGTTAGTTTTCCTCTCTCTCTCACCTTGCCACCTCTCTGTTCTATCTTCAACTCTGGCAACAGCCTTTTTTTCCAATTATCTCCCCCGCTCTTCTCTTAAAAACCCACTTCTCTCGTATCTCCTCCTTTTCAATTCCCACCTCCATCTTCACTTTCTTACTATTGTATTTAAATGTTACCATGGTTGTGCTCTTCCCTATCTCTCTACTCTGATCTCCTCTTTTGCTTCCAGCTGGCGCTTTCCATTCTCAGCACCTTTATCTTCTTTGTACTCACAAACCCCCATACGCCCACCTCATGTTTCCGTTCTTTTTCCCTCCTGCCCCGAAACTTTGGAATGCCACTTCCTCGTGATATTCGTGTGTCCCCCCCTCGCTCCATATTTTGTGCTCTCGCTTCCAGGCACACCTTTTACTTCTATGCTCCTCTTCCTAAATTATTCTCCATCCACATGACCATATAATTGTACTTTTCTTTTGTTACTATGTAAAGTGCCTTGGCGAAACTGACCTATAAATGCTAATAAAAAAAAAATCTGCCAGTGTTGAAGTGTACTTTTCAACTTCTGCAGAGCAGCCTCTTAGTTTTTCCATATCCTGATGGATTTGTGGCATAGATATTGCCAGTGTGTCAATCTTCCCCGCATTGCGATTACCTCCTTACATTATGAGGCATTTCAGCTTCAGTTGTGGGTGTAATCTCTGCCATCGGCACTTTATCCTCATGCTCCTGTTAAATTAGCCCTGTTTAGGGCAATTTGCAAGCTCCCTTAGCAAAGCTTTTGGTAGTGGATCCTTATGGGCCTCAAATGTGGCACCTCCAGTCTTCGGCTTGTCAGCCATCTACAGCTTGAAATGCCCGTCTTGTTATGCCTCATACAAAACCCTCTAATCACTAGGCCAGGGCATCCAGAATGATCAACTGGATTGTGCACCCCCTAACAGTGCAATCCCCCAAAGGACCCATACTAGCTGCAGTTCACAAACGTGTGAAAAAACGTCAATTATTCGTAATCACTCAGTGCGCATACTGTGAGCGGTAAAGGGCTAAAACGACTGCGACTGGCCATACAAAGTCACAGCCCTTTAGGAGCTCCAATATGGCCAACGGACATTCCCAGGCACTGCTGCAATCATCCCCAATACTCCTTGGGTAATGGTCATATGGCTCCAGATCGGTCACCTAGAGACCTGGCGCTCTGCACAACCCATTCCCCTGTTCCCCTGTATCTGGCACCCAAGCAGCAATTACCCCTCATACGGTGAGCACCTTGCCAAGTCTCTTTAGAGATGGATGTCTCTCTCACTGTCACCACTCCCAGAAGGCAGGGACCCATATCCGTGGGTTCCACAGACACAGGGGCCTCACCTGATCTGCAAATGCAGGCCATCACCAGTAAATCCCTGCAACTTGGCCTGGCAGATCCTCTGAAGCGGGCCACCACCTGCACTCCAGACTGCTAAGCTTTCGCTCCAGTTCTAGCATAACAGGCCCTCTGCAGACCAGAGGACCTTCCACCTCTATTTAAACGGCTCCTCAACTATCATCTGGCTCCGCTTTCCCCCTAGGGGCTTGTTAAGTCTGTTAGCAGCTGCAAACTGTAGCAGAGCTGCCCATTTTCACTGCTGATAGCGCACCCTCTTGGCTTCTCAGCCACTGATTTAACATTTTTATCAAATAACAACGGACATTTACTACATTGTAATGTAGATTCTCAGCATGAATGGAATGGTGAAAAAGGGTTTCTGATTGACCACTTTAATAATAAAATAACTTGAAAATGACCCAGCAAAACGTATGCTGAAGGCAAATAACCAATTAATTGCCATTTAGTAAAAGCCTAATTAAGGCATAGGAGTTCATTAATCAAGTATTTCTTTGGGAGACGATGAGGCAAGTTCTGGGCTTAATATGCAGAGACAAAGGCTCTGCAAAGTCCAGCCTTGCATCCCCACTCCGGGTTTCAGGTCAGTTGTTCACACCCTGGTCACCTGCCAACTGGACGGTGGCAACACCTTATTTGCAGGAGTCCCATACGCCGCGTTGGACCATCAAAGTAGTCCAGCACGCCTCATCACAGGACTAATAAAATTCAACCACATAATCACCATCTTCAAACTTTTTAAGTGTGCACCATGTCCTGAAAGAAATCACAACCACCATTCTCCTTGGCCGACAAACTCACCATCTCGGAGACCAGAGCACTACTATAAGCCAGAACATTGTCAGGATAGAAACCAAGAAGGACCTGAAGACCCTACTCTTCAAAGAACATCTTGCCAATTGCTCCACTCAACCATATCTCCCCCACTCTGCAGTTCGTCCTATCCCCTGCTCCCCCATCCCCAGCTGCTCTGCAACCTCTGCACCCGACTTTTAACCTCGTGGGTGCATCCCTCATGTACATCGCTCCGTTGCTTCTCAGCTACATTTGTGCTTTATAAATCTCATACATGAAAACATAATAGAATGTGTGTATTTCGCTTATGCAAGGAGCTGATGAATAATGCTACACAAGCATAAAGTCTTTGATTTGGGAATGTACTGTACAAAAGGAGATATCCATGTTTAGATATGGAAGAATAGACACCACAGAGATTCTGCACGCATAGAACAACTATTTGCTTTATGTTAAAGACAATATTCAGAATAGGAGTCACATCAGTGTACATACATAACCGAGGACAATGGCCCAAGATGGAGTCACTCTGCTCTGGCTATTAGGTTTTACTGACTTCCCATGACCATCGCTACTGCTAGTGACTACCTCACTGAAGGGAGGCTATGACGTCAGTAGTTCTTGACTGGCAGATGACACCACTGGCAGCAGAACTGTTGAAGAGAATCCCCTCTAACTTGATTTGAAGTTCCCCTTTCCAGAAGCCCCTCAGACGGTCCAAAAGATGAGATGGTGAGCAACGCTCCGAGCAGAGCTGCTACACACAACACCTGCCCTAAAAGTTCCCTCAGACCTTGTGGCTCCCCCCTGGCAGGCAATTGTAAGCATGGTGGCACATGGAGGGGAGTTACCCAAAGAGTGAAGATCCCTTCTGGCTAAGATCGGACAAGATAGTCCCCCTGCTGCAGGTGTGAGAAGTGGTATAGAATGAGACACCAAGATGTGGAAAGCGGGGCAGAGGAGACAATGTAATAGAGGATTGTGTTAGTGCTGGCCCTCCGCGCTCAACCGGAGTGCCAATTTCGATGGATGTGCCAAGAAAAAGGACCCATCTCTCTGCCCTTCTAGAATGCAGGCTGTGCAAATTAGGCAAGATTATTGGTAAAAGCCTTGAGGCACCACTGAGGTAAAACCAAGAGGGGGTGAGCTCTGGGCAACAGGGGTGGTAAGGACACTGGGCAGGAGGTGCTGTCACAAGTGGCAAATTGCTAGAAGAGTGCAGTGTCGTAGGCCAAAGGGTCAGAATGCGCACCATTAGAGATGGGAGGCTAGAGTGGACTTGCCTCTTTTGGAGCATTCAGCACTGAGAATTGAGATTGTGTTGGTTGTTCCTCCTGTTCTCTTGGTCCTGGAGTTTCACTGGTGAATCACAGAGCCATCATAGGTGGAGGAGGGCTGCTCCCTTAGAACCTCACTATGGTCTCCTATTCACAAATTAAGCACATAGAACACTGACCTAGAGGTGAGTAGCAAGGGAGGTGACTGGATGGTAAATTGACCAGACTCTCTGCAGTACCCCCCGAAGATTGATTCTTAAACAATAGATGCCTAAGGCTCAGGCGAACAGAGGGTTCGCTGCTGTGAGGGTCCAATCGCAACATGCAATCATAAAATATCAGTCTCTGAAGCAGAAGACACTAGACGCTGAATATTAAAGAAGCACAGATTGTACAAATTGACAGCTGCAAAGACCAGGAAACGGTGGCAGGTAAGGGGAGCTCCAGAGGAGAAAGACAGAGGACCACCAAGGTTGACGCCCCAGAACATGGTCGAGCACAACAAAAGCAAGATATCCTTCTGCAAAACAGAACTCACTAAAACATTGCTATAATAAGTAATAATGCATTGGCAATTGAGAAGAAGTTTGTAGCCATTAAATACACACTGTGAGATCAGGGGTGTGAACAGGATTAACGCATGAAACATGGCCACAGTTGAAGTGTAGTCCAAAAGCTGATGCAAATAAGCAGAGATGCTCAAAAGCAATGGCGAAGTAACAATATCTCCATCAGAGGAATATTGCTAGAAGTGGCAGATAAGATTTAAAAATATACATGCAGGACTTCTTTCAAATGATTCTCCACCATTCTCACAACTCAGAACTCAGCCTCTAATACCACAAAGCAAATGGTTTCTCCCTTTACATACCTTCCTACCTCCACTTTTACTACATTAAGGAGATCAGCAACACTATAAAAATTAATTTCTTATGGGATAACTGCACGCTGTTCCAGCTGGCATTGGACCCTTGCCAAACAAGCAGCCCTGGAATGATAACTAGAATGCCCTAGACTAGTATCTTCTTTACTCAGGGAAAATAAACTTTTGGTTTCTGTTGGGGTCCCCTGCAAATATTTAAATACAAATGGGAAGTCTAGCAGTATGAGGAAGCAGCAGATCTTCTGAAACAAGTGTCACAAATGTCAACGAAATCTCTAGAGGTAGTCTCTGGGATTCTGATCAGCATAAGAAATTCCACTGAAGCAAGACAAATAGTGCAAGAAGCTCCAAATCCAAGAAAGGGTTTGGAAAGAGTGTTGGGAAATCAGAAAAAGTTCGAACTTCGCAAGACATACCACTGACGGGGGCGGGGGGGCTGGGAGGGTGGACACATCATCGTCATTTCTGTCACCTTCGCAAATTGCTACAAATATTACAATATTTATGCTAAATTGAATAAGTGTTAAATTTAGGTCACTTTGTTATTTTGTGTAGAGGTGATACATTTGTAGATTTGTATGCATGCAGAAACAGAACAACAAAACATTGTCACATGGAGGGCCCTTCCGCACTCTGGTAAAGCAGGCGATCAATATGTGCACATGGAGTTTAGCTGTATCAATGGCGCTCATGGTAGGAGATCATAATGGGTATAAAATGCACACATAATGGTATACATGTATGGGAAGTGTTTTTCAAATTTAGTAAAAGATATGCAATATACGAGGTGAGATTGCTCTGTGTATCATGGGACTCTGCATTGTGGATTAATCAGAAGGGTGTTTTGGCTATCATGGCAAAGGTTTGCAAAGGCTCTGTCAGCAGTTGGGGAACAGGATTTTCAAGTTGATCAATGGGGTAGCTGCGGTCAGTTTGCAGGTGGCTGAAGTGCTGGCAGGCAAGAGAAGATGTGATCTCTGGTGAACTGGAGATTTCATTGTTGTTAGAGATAGGCAACTTGTGAATTCATGGGGTTGTTTGAAGCAGGTGGCTTCTCCTGGGACACTTGCAGAGACCAGTAGTAACACATTTTAGGAGACCGATTGTGTTGTCAGAGAGTGGGTGGAACTCATGTGAATAGAAAAATGTCAGCCACAGAGCAGTCATAAAAATCGGACACGGGACAGGTCTGGGCAATACAATTAGCAAACATGAATATGTCAAAAGGGAATCTACGTGTCTTTCCCTCGTCTTCCTGTGCTTAGGTATTTTTGGGGTAGGTCTGTGTGCATCATTGATAGGAATTCTGTTGTTGTGTAACTAAGAGGCAAGGCTGCCACCAAAAATGGAGGTGTCTTTGGGAAGGGGTGTGTTGAAAATGTAAACCTTGTAATTATACGTTTATAGGGGATTGTGTTACAAGAACTATGTCCAATGAACTGTGTGGGTTTTAGATTTCTCTGTACTGGACAACCAATCATGTTTGGGGGGATGACTTTGTAACGCTATCTGTGGGAGTGTATTAACTGTTGCAAATTGTATATAATATGTGTTCTTTGTGTGGTTCAGGGAGACCAGGGTTAGTTTGACTCATAGATGTCATCTATGCCCCCTCCCGGCCTTTGTACAATAAGTTTGCTTTATGGACAAAAGGCACACTTACTAATTTTAGTGGTGGGCCTAATTTGGGTAAAGGAGCGGAGCTAAAGGTCCACACCTACAGGAGTCACGTTTTGGAGGATCACACCAGAGTCTTAAATCTGTCCAAGGCTCTGTGGAAATGTCTTCACGCCAGGGGTAGGTAAGATAGGTAGGTAGTCACTTGTAAAGCCTGCAGTCAACTCAGTGCTGAACAACCTTTAATGAAAGAACCTACTTAAACAAGCTGGATCAGTGAGTAAAAAGAAAGTTATTTAATCTATGTCTCAACTCCTAATGATTGGCAATCAAGTGCAAATCTATTGGCTGTGAATTCCAAACTTTATCTGTCTGGACAGAAAACGGGTGCCTACCTCATTTAACATATGTGTATGTCGGATTGTAAGTATTAAGACATTTGCTGATGTTAGAACTCTCGCAGGTTTGTAAAAGATTGTGACTCAGGAATAGGGTGAATGGGAATACAAAGATTTGCGCATAAGGCATTTAGCTGGATGCATCGTTTCACCAGAAGCCAGTGCAACATCCACATAAACAGTGCAATGTACTTTATATGGCCCAAGTCAACAAGTGGGTAGTGGCATTTTGTACAATCTGGGATCTATGCAAAGCAAAGCTCTTTGCTCATCCACCTCCAACTACCTCAGGGTCAGCCGCTTCTCCAAGCAACAAGCTGGGGGTAGATCTCTTTCCGCAGCAGCGGCCTCCCTCTGGAACAGCCTTCCTGCCTCCCTGAAACTTGAGGAGAACCATCTCCGGTTCCGGAAGCACCTCAAAACCTTCCTCTTTGCCTCCGCTTTCTCTCCCTCTCTCCCCTGTTAAAATCACTGAACCTGCACTGAATCTGCTACTGGGCCACTCACCGATCTCGGTCCTTGGCCCAGCCACTCTTCCCTGCACTGCCTAACTGCACTACGGGACTGTCTCTGTATCCTACAGCCCCTTCTCCCGGCACTTACCTTGCACTTGCCACCAGCTGGCCCTATTATTTATCTTGTATTCTACTAACCATGTACAGCACTTTCCCCCTCTCCCCTTCCCCTTGCACTTTTCCCAGTCCCCTCTACCCTTGCACTTGCGCAATCTGAATGACACCTGGCCTAGTAGGATCGTTGTCTGTCTCCCCTTGTCCCCCCCCCCCGCCTCGTCGCGCCTTGAAACACTTGTGTATAGGCGTGTTACAAATGCCATATCATATCATATCAAGCAGATTAGGCAAACTCAAGTAAACAGCATTATATGAATCCAAAAGACTGCATATAAAAGTCTTAACCAGCTGGACCTTATGTGAAAATGAGTACTCCAAATATCCTTTAAGGGTGCATAAATGGAAAAATCAAGCGCTGGATACCACAAAGTTAACCAAGCATCTAACCACACTCCCAAGTCCCTGATCTTCATTGAAGGAACCAGGCAAAGCCCCACAGCCGGGGACCATAAGTGTACCACCCAGACGGTTTGGAAATGCTACTGGATGAGAAATGAACTTATTGGTTCAGCAAAGGATTGGAGCAGAGCACCAGTTCAGTTTTTTAGCAAAACATTTCAAACAATTAAGGATCATCCAACTTTTAATTTAATTCAAACAATTTGTAAAACTATCTGCCTCCTTTCCCGAGTGCCCAAGACAAAAAAAAATCAACTGGATATCATCTGCATGTATTTATACAAAAAGACGCAGGACAGCTGGATCAAATCTGCCAAAGGTTTCATGTAAATATGAAATAAAAAGAGCTGAGAAAAACCTTGTGGCACTCCACAGGCTATTTATTTGAAGAATCAGAGGCAAGAATACTGTTTGCACTTTTCCTGGAAGCAAGACGCTAATCCAGGCCAGTGCTTTATCTCGAATACCTAACTCAAAGGCATGCTAAAAGGATTGAATGGTACGTATCGTCAATGGCCATTGACTTGGTAATGAACAAGGGGATTATGGGGTAGTTGGAGGAACTTAATGAAAAGGGGGCTGGCCCCAAACCCTAGGTGTGAATATGCCCTGTTCAGGACTTGAAGCTACGATACAGGTGTGGGTGGTAGTGATCCGGAGTTCAGCCCTTGTTCAAACAAGTAAGTTTGAGACAGATTAACAAATTACTTACCTCTTGGTAATGTTCTCTCTGATGGACGTTCTGCCTATGGATTCCTCATTTTTGATATCTATCTCCCAGCGACAGCTGCTCTTAGGAAGCCTTTCCGCCACCAGGGGGTGTAGCACAGCACTGCGTCAGTTACGCTGACGCTGCTACACACACAAACACCGAATGACATTTGGGCAGTATCTATATAGAGGCGCCGCACCCGGTGACCTCAGTTCCACTCTTTTTCCCCTAGTACTCTGATGCTGAGAACCCACAGAATGAAGGTCTACTAGCTACCCCATTAGGGGCAGGTAGGAAGGAACATTCATTAAAAAGAACATTACCGAGAGGTGAGTAATTTGTTCTTCTAATGGACTCCTTCCTCCTATGGGTTCCTTATCTATGAAAGACTCTCAAAGCAGTACAACCACTTGGAGGAGGGAGGGTAGTAAGGACATCACCTAGACCAGAAAACTTTGAAGGACAGCTCTGCCAAAACGAGCACCCTGACCAGAAGTAATGCTTAGCAGATGTGTCCAAGGAAGCCCACATAGTCGCTTGGCAAACATCCAGAACAGGCACTCCACGTTGCAGAGGGACCTCCTTGCCGGCCAGATCGTAGCACTCAGAGATGCAGAGAATGATCCATCGAGACAGGGTCTGTTCGATATCAGCCCTGCCAGCTCGGGCACCTGCGTAACCAACAAAAAGTTGATCAGTCCTGTTCTCGGTTGACTGAGAGACGTAGAACTTGAGTGCTTGCATCGGATCCAGCCGATGGAAACACTCCTTTGCCTTGGAAGGATGAGGAAAGAAGATCGGTAGATGGATCTTTTGAGAGAGATGGAAATCTGAGACCACCTTTGGAACAAAGGAGGATCTAAACTCTCAATGTCACCTCCTCCTTGGAGAAAACCAAGCGGGGGGATTAACAGACAAGAGTCTGGAGTTCACTCACCCACCTAGCGAAAGTGATGGCAACCAGGAAAATCACCTTAAAGATTAGCAGTCCTAAAGAACAAGAATGAAGGGGCTCAAATGGAGCATACATTAAAAACGTCAACCCTAAATTTAAAGACCACGCCAGAGAAACAAACTGGAAAGACCCCCTCAGGAATTGGAAAGACCCCCTCAGGAATTGAATGACCGTGGGTATCGTTAAAAAGGAGCCCTGTTCGGGGTTTTTTGTGAACACCAAAATGGCTGCAAGATAACTCCTTAATGTAGGTTGGTACAGGCCAAAGGCAGAAGAAATTCCAACACAGAGGAAGTGGAGCAAATAAAAGGCTCCCGATACCTCTCCCTGCACCAAGCCACCTGCAGGCATACATCGATTTGGTGGCTGATCTTCTAGCAGATAGGAGCACATCCAGAGTGTCTTCTGGCAAACTGCACTCCCTAAATACCTCAGCCTTTCAGCAGCCATGCTTGAAGGTTCAAGCTGCAGAGGACCGGGTGCAGGACTGGGAGAGGTCAGTCCTCTGCGGAAGACGCCAGGGAGGGCAGATGGCCATGTCCAGCAACCAGTACAACGTTTTCCAGGCCTAGTCTGGAGCAATCAGGATCATTGTGGACCCAACCAGACGCAGTCTCCTGAGAACCAGCGGAATGACGGGGATCGTGGGAACGCATAGAGCAGGTCGAAGTCCCATTCACTGTCACCCAGAACTCCCAGACTAGGAAATTCCTTAGAGTAGAACCTGCACTTCCTGTTTACACCAGAATCAAAGAGGTCCAACTAGGGAGTACTCCAGAGAGAGAAAATCTACTCCCTAGCAGAGCTCCCACTCATGGGAGGCTGATGATTGTCTGGTCAAAGCGTCCACTATTATGTTCTCATTGCTGGCCAGATGGGCCGCAGTTAGAGATACGCTGTTCTCTAGAGCCTAGAACCAAAATTGCATTGCTTCTCTGCAAAGAGCCAAGGAGCCGAAACCACCAGTCTTGTTGAGGTAATGCATGGCTACAGAATTGTCCGTCAGGACCATTACAACCATCTTGCCCTTCACATGGGGAGGAAAGCGACCAGTGCTAGCCTGATCGCCCTTAGCTCCAGGGGATCGATGTACTTCTGGCACTCAGATGGGGACCACTGTCCACTCACCGTAAGTTCTTGGAAGTGAACAGATCAGTCCTTCAGACATGCATCCATGTCAACAGTCACTTATGGCCACGGTTGTTGAAAAAGCAACCCATTCAGGGTATCCTTCACGGACCATCAATGTAGGTCTTCGGACACTTTCTCCGAAACCAGTAGAAGGCCTGAAGTTGGTCCCTGAAACTGTGACCATTGTGAACTCAGGAGCCACTGTAGTGATCTCAGGAGCCACTCTACCAACCTCATGTGCAGACGGGCCTCTGACACAACCAAAATGCATGATGCCATAAAACCCAGCAAGCACAAAAAAGCTGAGGCTGGAACTACAGTATGAGGTTGGAAAACAGACCTTCTTGAAGATATTCGCAGCTCTGTCCACGGGCGGGAAACTTGGACGCAAGCGAGTGTCCAAGAACATAGCAATAAATCCAAGGAACTGGGACGGTGAAACCTGAGACTTCTTGAAGTTCAGGGAGAAGCCCAAGCTGTGCAATAGGCTGCATGTCCGGTACAGGTGTACCGATGTTAGATCTGGTAAGTGAGATCGGACCAGCCAGTAGTCCAGGTATAGAAAGACATGAATGCCTTCCCTCCTGAGGCGAGCCGCCACTACTGCTAGCAGCTTGGTGAATACCCTGGGGGCATAAGAAAGGCCGAAAGGGAGCACTTTGAACTGGAAATGACAGTTCCCCACTTTGAATCTCAGGCTCCTCCTGTGCTTCTTGTGGATAGGCACTGGAGGGTCCAGGGAGACTAGCCAGTCATTCACACCCAGGGCCTGGAGGATCTAGGCCAGAGTCACCATCTACAAGTTCAGAAGCCGCAGATCCAGGATGCGTCTTAGACATCAGTCCTTCTTCGTCATCAGAAAGTATGTAGAGTACCATTGCTGCCTCGTTCCAAGCAGGGTAACATCTATATGGCCTTTTGCCAGAAGCTGATGGATGTCCTCCAGAAGGAGAGGTTACAGAGGCAAGGGTTGGCGACAAGAGGGGGTGGTCTGGAGGGCGAGTAGCAAAAGGAAGGAAGTATCCCTGGTGGACGACATGTAAGGCGCAGGTGTCAGAGGTGCACTTCTCCATTCCTCACCAAACAGGGATATTCTGCCTCCTAAAGGGCTTACATGGCGGAAGTCTACCTCAGAGGCTGTGCGCTGGGGACTGTGGAGGTGGAAGTACCTGCTCAAAGGTGCAACCTGCCCCTGCAGGGACGACAACGTCCTTGCGCGCTTGAGGGTGCTTGGCCTGTACCTCTCCAGGTATGAGTGGTGAAGGGTCGAAAACCCCCTGGCTGCCGGGCTCATGGGCTGCTGTTGCCGCATCGCTAGCCCAGCGACTTGTCGTCCCCTTAGAGGCTTGAAATTCGTGGAGCGAGTTGTCAGCCTTGGTGCTGAACAAGTTCATTCCATCGAATGGCATGCCCAGACATTTCTCCTGGACGTTACTAGCAGACACAGAGGTACACAGCCAAGAAAAATGCAGAAGGGCAGTGCTGTTGCCCATCGTCGTGACACAGTCTGCAGTGTAAAGGCCAGACTGCTAAACCTGTCGGGAGGTTTCCTTGCCCTCTTTAATAAGAGCATGAAAACTGTCCTGCATCTCTCCTTCGGGGATGTGCTGAGCCCACTCGGCCATAACTGACCACAGGCCAAAGGAAAATGTGGCCGAGGCAGAACAGGCAATAACACATCAGAGACCCAGGCTCGAAGAGCTGAATATCTTCATCCCTCATGCGTGCAATCTCTTGCTCTTCCTATCAGGGGGGCAACGACAGAAATGAGGTGGTCTTAAGGGTCGCCACAGCAGCCTGTACCACCAAACCCTCCATGCAACTATGGGCAGAAAATAACCATTGGCCGGAAGGGGCCAACCTGCGTTTCTTGGCCAGGTCGTGGTCCACCATGAAAACTAGCGCTTGCTTGTCCCACTGGCCCATCTACTGTCTGATTGAAAAGCAGCAAAGTCTTGCTTTTAGGACCCTCAACCAAGATGCCGGTTAGGTCATACTGCACCTTAGGATGTGAAGGGGTCGACAGCCCTAATCTTACTACAACTACCTTCGCCATCAAGCACTGGAAAGCTCCCTGTGGTTTTCCAAGGGTGGTAGCAGGGATCATGTTGACCTCTAGAGAGGTGTCCAGGCCAGTTGCCACCTGCAAGTTGTCTGCCAGGTCCAATAACTCACCCTGTTCCCCCATAAAACTAGTCTTGGAAGTCTCAGTTCCCTGGAGTGTAAGCTTCCAGCTCGAAGGGGACAGGATCCCCTTCCTCATCAGAAATGTCCTCCAACTGCAACACTTGCGCCCTTCTGGGGAGCAGGAGGAATTCCTTTGGGACTCTCAGCGTCAGACGGCGATGCTTGACCGGAACCATATGGTCCACACCTGAAGACTGAAATAAGTTACTCACCGCAGCGACTAACGTCCTCGTAGTCCCCTTTCCTCCACCCTGCATGGTTGTCCCTTCCAATGGACGGGAGACGGAACCTTTTCCACCAGAAAAAATCTTCTTCCCCATTAAATTTAGAGGCACCCTCAAGCGCCACACCTGAGTCCCCATAGACGTGTTGACAATAGATTTAACATTGCCTAATGACAACAGTATTTTTTAGTGGGGAGGATGGTGGGACGTATGGAGAAAAGGGGACTAGTACGTTAGTCACTACAGTGAGTAATTTATAATTACTCTTACGTCCCATACCCTTTACTCCATACTGCATGGGCGATTACAAATGAATGTAGCCCCAGGGTGGAGAGGAGACCCTCGTTAAGCAAATAGGTTCCCGAGAACCACCTGTCCGAAAGCCGCATCAGATCTAGAGCCGGCATCCAAACAGTAATGCTTGCAGAAAGCCGAGGGAGTGGCCCATGGGGCCGCTCTGCTTATGACTTGCCAAGTGACATGGCGCTGGAATGCGATGGCCGTTGCCTTGGCCCCGACTGCGTGTGCATGCATGTTCACCGGAAGAGGCTTGTGCTGACCCTCACATGCTTCTTTGATGGCCGAGACCATCCAGTGGGATATGGAAGCCTTGGAGGCCTGATCTTGCACCTCCAAAAGTGACAAACAGGGCGTCTGACTTGCGGAAGCCCTTGGCCCTGTCAAGGTAGTATTTCAGGGCACGCCCGACATCCAGGCAGTGCAGAACTCTCTGTGCCTCGTCCTTGGCAAAAAACGTAGGAAGGACTATTTCCTCGTTCAAATGCAAAGCAGACGGCACCTTAGGCCGAAATGCTGGGTGTGTCCGCAGGACTACTTTGTCCCTGTGAAAGGTAGTATATGGTTCTGAGGCGACCAGCGCCTGGATTTCTCCGACTCTGCAAGCCGAGGTGAGGACGACTAGTAAGGCTGTCTTAATGGTGACCAGCCTGATGTCAGCGGACGCCATTGGCTCAAACGGTTTGTGCGCCAGGGCGCCCAAGACTATGTTCAGGTCCCACACGGGTGTGGCCTCTTGATGGGCGGGTAGAGCCTTGCGAGTCCCGTCAAATGCTTCTTGACAATCAGATGGGAGGAGAAGAAGACACCCTCCTCTGAGTTCCTTTAAGCCCCGATGGCTGCGATGTAAGTGCGGCAGGTGTCCACCTGCACACCTGAGTAGGCGAGGTGCGCTGAGAAGGAGAGCACGTCGTCCAAAGTACATGCCAGGGGGTCAATTTCCCAGTGGTAGAACCTGGTCCATTTACTTTTATACTGGGCCCTGGTAGCCTTGCTCCTCGCGCCCTGTATGATCTCCAGATTGGCCTGGGAGAGGCTGAGGTGCCTTAGCGTTACCTGCTCAGGAACCACGCTGTGAGGGCTAGTTTCTGTGGTGCAGCGTGGATGTCACTGCCCCCCTGCTGCTCCAGAAGATGTGCTGGACCCGTCAGAAGGTGAATGGGTGGCATCTCTGAGAGGCTGAACAGCTCTGAGAACCGTGGCCTGGCCGGCCACCATGGAGCCATTAGCATGATGCTGAGCTGGCAAGACTCCTTGATCTTGCAAATCACTCTGTGAATCAGCGGAGTGGGTGGGAAGGCGTACGCTGTCATGCCGTTCCACTGAATCCAAAATGCATTGCCCAGCGAGCCCGGGCTCTATCCCTGCCAGGAGGCAAACTGGTGGAACTTCTTGTTGTACCAGGTGGCAAAGAGATCCACCTGGGGGAGACCCCATCTGTTGAAGATCTCCTGAATAACGAGGTTGTTTAGCTGCCACTCGTAGTTGTCTGCTCCCATCCTGCTGAGCTTGTCCGCCTCCAGGTTGGATTCCGTGAGGTAGATGTCGTTTTCCAGGGCCCACTCCCACATGCTGATTGCCAGTCTGCACAGTAGAGGGGACCTGGTGCCTCCCTGCTTGTTGACATAGTACATGCTGGTCGAGCTGTCTGGATGAGGACAACCTTGCCCCTGAGAAGTGGAAGGAATGCTCTGAGCAAGGCCGGAAGGGCTTGCCAATCCGTAGCTTGCAGTCCCTGGACCACCATGTGATGTCCGGGTGGAGCGATGGAGGAACGTTGATCATCTCGGATTGAGAGCCCCGCTCCTGGTTCCATGATGCCGCGAAGTGCAGCTGTATCCTCCTCATCCTGAGTCTCATGTGGGGGGCGGCTAATAGGACCGCTGCCAAGAGACCCAGGAGATGCTGGTACCACCAGGCCGAGATCACCTCTCTGCTGAGGAAGTGAGTCGTGGCCCTCTTGATGGCTGTGATCTTGTCCTCAGACGGAAACACCTTCTCTGAGTACTTGTCCCAGATGAGGCCCAGGTATGCCAGTCTACATGGGCTGCAGCTGCGACTTCTTGAGATTAAGCGAAAAGCCCAGGTTCTGCAGTGTGCTCATAAGAGCATGGGAAGACTGGTGAACTGCTTCCAGACATGTAGCCCTGATGAGCCAGTCGTCGAGGTATGGGTAGATGTGGAGGCCCTGAGGAGGGCAGCACAGTATTCACGAGTATCGTAAAAACCCTGGGGGCCGAGTTGAGGCCACAAGGAAGAAAGAACGATGGGGCTGCCATATCGGGACGTGTAGGTACGCGTCCTTCAGATCCAGGGAGTACATCCAGTCTCCCTTGCACAATGTCTCTGCTATAAATCTGGCGTAACCATCTTGAATTTTTGTAGCGGTAAGGAGAGGTTGAGGGTGGAAAGGTCCAGCATAACTCTCAGGCCCGCCTGGTTCTTCTTCTGAATGACGAAAATCCTAGAGTAAAAGCCCAAGCCTCGCTGGGAGGCTGGGACTTGCTCCATGGCCTGGCTCTCTAAGAGCGATCGGATCTCCGCCAGAAGAGTTGCTGTCCCAACTTGAGGGAGTATAGGGGAGGAGGGAGAGAGGCAGGGATGGATAGGCGGTACCCCGTGCATACTACAGAGAGGATCCAGGGGTCCGTGAAATTCTGGCTCCAGAAAGGTGCATGCAGAGCAAGCCTGCCCCCCACTGGAGACAACTGGACCCTAGAGGGGCGTGTCATGCCTTCTTTCCCTCAGAGGCTGTTGCGGAGGAGGGGGGCTGGAAAAAGCCCTTACTCCCCACCCCCTTTTTGTTGCTTACGCCAATGTGGTGTCGGCAAGCAGTCCGGCAGCCTGGAGCTCCGTTCTTGGAAGCCGTGGAACCCTCTGTATGTACGCCCCTTGTCGGAGCGCTGCTGTGACTGGGTGTACGATTTGGGCATGGTCTTTGTCAGGATGGATAAAGACTTGGCCGTTTGTGAGCTCTTTTTCTTTTTGTCCAGCTCCTCGTCTGTGGTGGAGCGGAAGAGGTCACCCCCCGCGAACTGCAGGTCTAATATGCATTCCTGGACGTCCGGGTTTAAATTAGTTGCGCAGAGCCAGGCTGTCCTGCTCATGTCCATGGCGATACAGATGGCACGGCCTGAGGTGTCAATGTGGGCCACGGTGGACTCCATGATGTCCTGCGCCACCAGCTGGCATCAGCCAGTCCCGCCTTGAAACGTGATTGGCTCTGTGTAGGGAGTTCTGGGAGGAAATCCACAATTTCCCGCCATAACCTCTGGTTAGCAGCTGCCAGAATGGCATCAGCGTTGGCCTGACGAAGATGCAAGGACGCGTTGGAATACAGCTTCTTCCTGTACGCCTCCAAGATCTTCTCCGCCTTGCCTAGCAGCGTCGCGGAGGAGGAGGCTGAGGACGACTGAGGCTTGGAGTATAGCGATGCCGCAGCGATCACTGAGGAGTGTGGCTGAGGATGGGCCGATAGCAAGAATGTATCCCCCTCCATCTGCCTGTACTTGGCGTCCAGACGTCGATTGACCGGCTGGGGTGAGTGGGCTTGAGCCAACCCTTCTTGGCCAAGGTGACTAGATCAGTCTGCAGCGGAATTCCCGTTTTAGAAGAGGGGCGTCGCGTGAGGACTTCTGCGACAATCCTCCTGCTGGTTGCTCGACCTCGGGTTGAGGAAGGTCCAGGTACTCCGCCAGCCCTGCAAGATGTTCATGGAAGGCCTTGGCTGACGATGGCATATCGTGGTCCACCTCCTCGTCCGTGTCTGCCTGGAAGTCAGGGGACCCTGCACCGGTGGAGCAGTGGCAGGAGCCGGAGGCTGGTACGGAACCGTTTGAGGAATCGGTTGGGGGGCCGGAGCAGGTGGTACAGGCTGCGCCGGGGCTGGGGGTGACGGCGGAGGAGCCCGAGGTGCTGGAAGAATTGGCGGCAGCACCTCCCTGATGGCATCCCCGAGCATCACCCTCATCCGAGGGACTTCATGAGTCCGAGGAACCTCTCAAAGAACTTGTCCTCCAAGGCTGGAGAGGTTGTAGGGGATATAGACGTAGCGGGCTGCTACCAGAGGCGCTGCATACCCTACCCATATGGACGTAGCGGTAACCTGCCCTGAGCAAAATAAGGATAGGCTGTAGGACACATACCTGGTTGATACCAGTCCCACCTTGACACTCGTTCTTCGCCGAATTCCCATTCCTGGTGTGGCGTCGGACGGGTGCGGAGGTCCGGCACTGTGGCCATATTGTCGAGCTGCCTTCCACGTACCCTTGTTGTGTTGCTCGCCTCGCTGGGCCCAGCCTCCCCCAGGACTTGAGTGTGGATCATGAAGCCTACCCTGCTCCTCAGGCCGAGGCCTCGTTGGCATAACACCCTCGGCCAGGGGGCCGGTAGAGCTGTGTTTAGGCACCCCCTCTGACATATTGCTGATATTAGGGCGTGGCCCCTTGGACATATTGCTGGTACAAGGGCATGGCCCCTCGGGTGTGGCCCCGGTACAAGAACATTCCGGTCCCTCAACACAGTCACTGGGAGGATCAGATGATCCCTCGGCCCGTAGGCCGGTAGCCCGGGAGGCCCTGGTGCACATGCTGGTAGTAGAACCTGGGCGGTCCCTCCCGCGTGGGCGAGTATTTGGGAAGGAGTCTCCCTTGCGAGGTGGGATGGAGAACAGAGGCCCTACCTTGGGCCTGGATCGATGTTTAACAAAGTCCTTCAGGTCCTCTGGAGGCGATTTCTGGAAGAGCTCCCTCCACCTGGCTAGCCTGTTCTTCAGAGACCTCGATGACAGGGCGTTGCATGCTGTACAAACTTGCCAACCATGGTCTGGCCAAGTCAACGTAGGCAGAGGGCATGGGGGTCTGAAGTTGGGAAGAGTCCGTCGCAGGAAGGACACCTGCTGAACCCTGTGGAAGTCGACATGTGCCAGGGAGGAGCGTGACGCCTGAGGACAGAGTACCTGTAGATAAAAAGACAAAAAAGACAGAAGAAGTATCCGCATGTGGAATTACATGGCCGAAGCCAAACCCAGGAGCGCTGGTGAATTTGGCCTGTTCCCGTCGACGCGGAAAAGGGGACTGAGGTGTGGCGCCAGAGGATGGAGTCAGGGCAGCGCATGCCCCCAGGGCTGCACCTCCGCACTCCTCTAAATTTAAAGTGGAAGAAGGTTTTTTCTGGTGAAAAGATTCCGTCTCCTGTCCCTTGGAAGGGACGCCCATGCAGTATGGAGGAAAGGGACGGGACTTAAGAGACAAAATCTTGTTGCACACTTTAGTGGATGTCCTGCAAGCTCTACCAAACCTAGTGGGATCTGATGGCTTGGCCAAAGCCCACAGTGCCAATAAGGTGATCTCTGGTGTCGGGCTGGTGCCTGCGGCATGGACGCATAGAGGTGTCGGGAGCCACGGTGTGTGCGGCAGAAATGTTTCTGAAGAGAAGCTGCCTCTGGGGGATAGATAGTCCATTAGAATTCATTGATATGTGCAGAGGACAGTTGTCAAATGTCAAGATAAAGATGTATTTTTGCACTGGGCAACAGTCTTCATTCATTGTTTAGGACCATTTTTTTGCACCTAGGGTATCGTTGAGCAGTGCCCCACACATTTACTCTTTTCCCTTTGCCAATTGGACTGAGGCTACCTAACTGCGCCTCTTCACTCTCTCCAAACCGTAGCACTATGCACAAACCGCACTGCCCATGGGCAATGTTGTAGCCATACCTAAAATGCTGCATTTTCACCGACCTGCAGAGGAGGCACTAAACACCATCCCCAAGATGTTGTTGAGGGCATAGGGAATAATTGTGTGGAGCTTAAAGGGAACGATGCCTGATGTGCTTCATGAACAAAGCATTATTAGTGCAGAGGTTTTAACTCTCGACTTTAAAAGGGAACCAGCCATTGGAGAAAGGTTTGTACCTCTGTCCATGCTTTTTTATTGTGAACTGTTACGATGGATAAAGGCCTATGGCCTAGAATTAAAACAAAATAATGAAAATATGATCAGTTTTACAAGGTATAATTTTGCATTTTAACTAATTACATTACATTATATTTATAAAGCTCACTATGGGCCTTGTAGGCATGAAGTTGCTAACAAAATTACAAAACATACAACAAAAGAGGTCACCTATACTGGCCTAACAAATCCTATCTAAGATGATCAAAATGATCCAGCCTACTGGCCATATACTTCCTAGACAGTGCTGCCCCGTAAGGCCTGCTCATGAAAAAAGAAAGGTTTTAAGTTCTTTCTTGAATATGGCCAGGGGTTTATGTTTGCGCAGGTAATCTGGAAGTAGGTTCCACAGAATGGGAGCTTTAAAAGCGAAAGCCCCATTCACCGCTTTTGAAGTTTTTGGCCCAAGTTGTTCCAGAAGATTTTGAGCACCAGACCTTAACGATCTGGTGTTTACTTTATCATTGATGTAGCACTGAACATAAGGGGCATCATTTGCATTCTATATTTAAATGTTATAACCAGGGTTCTGAATTTGATTCTGGCCTCCACTGGGAGCCAGTGAAGTCCCTGCTTGGCTTCAGAAACGCGTTGGCGCCTAGAAAGCCCCACTACAACTCTCTCAGCCCAGTTCTGAACCTGTTGTAGTTTCTGTAGGTCCAACTTACCGATACCTAATAGTAGGCTGCAACAATAATCTAGTTTGGCTCCTATTATCGCTCTTGCGATGGTTTCAGCGCTTTTCTGAGATATAAGAGGCCTCAGGTGTGACAGCAGTTTAACATAATATACTGATGAAGATACAAACGAGGACACATGCGTTTTCATGTGAAGAGACTGGTCAAGGGTAACGCCCAACATTTTTTTTTTTGGGAGTGGGCATATGATATCATCCCCTAGCGTGAAAGAGCTGTAGGCATGATTTAGAACCTTCAACGTATGTGGGGTACCCACAATCATTAACTCAGTCTTAGCCCTATTCAAAGCCAGATAATTATTCAGCATCCAGTTTTCAATCAAGCTGAAGATTCTGTTCACTTCCAGCTCATCCAGTTCATGGGAACCAGTTAGATGCACCACACATTGGGTCATCGGCGTAATTTGAAAAAATTACACCCTCCTGCTCCAACTTGTCAAAAAAAGGTGCCATGAAAAGATTGTAAATAAATGGTGAGGTGCTAGCCCCCTGTGGAACTCCATAGAGAACCAGGATTGAATCAGCTTCTGCAATATCCGAGCAGACACTACTGTGTCTGTGTTCTAAGAAGGAAGCGATCCAAGCAGCGGCCTGGTTGGAAAATTTAGCCACTTACTTGAGCCTCGTGTTCAATATGGAGTGTTCAATTAAATCAAAGGCTGTGGATTGATCCAGTGATATGATCAATGAGAGCCCACTCTTGTCCATTTGTGATAATAGCCTGGATTTTAGCTCCAGAAGAGAGGTCTCAGTTCCAAACAGTTTTCTAAAACCTGATTGATGAGAGTGCAGGACAGGATGCGGATTCAAGTGTTTGTTTTAGTTCCAAAGGCACTTTCCCTTCCTTAAGTGAGGCATTAACAAAAAGGTACAGATTGCTTTAACTAGGGATGGAGCACAAGATTTGATTATCATGGAAGCACAGGCATCACCTCTACACTGTGATGGTTTCATGTGCCCTATTATTTTTTCAAGTTCTGTTTCACTTATTGGATGAAAGTTGAAAATGGGGATTTCTGGATTCCTTATAAAGACTTTCGGTGATGTAGTATCCAAAGAGGCCAAATTCAGCTTCTTTCTTTCAAGCCTAGTTGCTCGGATGTTATTCAGCTTATTTTGCAAGCCGTTTTGGATAAGTTGACACCAGTCCTTATTGTTTGTTTCAGCTAAGCCCAATGGAGCAGGCGTGATTGCCTGTTCCTTTAAAATTCGAAACAATTCTTTAGTGTCAGAAACAGCATTACTTATACGAGTATTGTGATAGTTTCTCTTAGCCAGAAGTATAGGATTTTTATGGTCCAGGGCAGCTTTCTTATATAAGGTTAGTGAAACTGGGTTAAGATCACGTTTCCAAGCATAATAGGATTTCATCGAAAACGATTTGAGTTTTCTCAGTTCCTCAGAGAACCAAGTCTTTTTATTTTTGTTGTCTTTACGTATCTTTTTCTGTTTGAGTGGTGCTAATTTGTCTGAAATACTAACCAAATTGTTAGTTAGCGTGGTGACATTTCTTGAATTGTCAGAGCTTTTTCAGGCGCAAAATCAAGTATGTTGCCAATCAAAGGTTCAATGTTTGCAATTGTCAATTCCTTTGAGTTACGGGAAAATCTTTCCTGAAGTACGTTATTCTTTTTAATTACAAATGGTACCAAAATGGTAAAGTTAACAAAGAAATCGTCTGACCAAGGGCAAATACTAGAGCTAACCTCGCTACATGAGGTATTAAGTACACAGAGTCAATATAGCGTATGACCCAATACATGAGTTGGGGACAACATGCAATGGGAAAAACCCAGACTGCTTAGTGATCGTTGTAACTCAGTGGCCCCCTTGTCCTCTATGGAACCCAACCAATGATTGAAATCACCCAGAATTATAAATCTTGAAGTGATTTTAAGCTGTGGTAGGAGGTAATTATTAATTGCTTCAGATAGGTACATTTTTGGGGAAGGAGGACGGTAAATTAAAAACAGAATTGGTGGTAGCTTCCGCATTTATAACAATTTTTATATGCAAGGTATGTATCCATTCTATGCTAAGCCCCGCTGTTTCCCAGACTGTTAGAGTCTCCTTTAATATGCATGCCACCCCACCTCCTCTCCCTTCAACCCTATCTTTCCTAATCATCGTATATCCTTCTGGAACGGCCAGGTTCAGAGAGGGAGCCACAGTCTTAGTTCCCCAGGTCACTGTGAGCACAAAGGTCCAGTTTTTGGTCCTCGATTACTTTTGCAATATCAGTAGCGTGTTTGACCAACGATTGTGTGTTTAATAACAAGCAGCGCAGAGTATTTACAGGCTTGACCACTCTGGTATGCAAGTTCACAATATCTGGTAAAATAGATTAATTTAGAGAGGATGTGAAATGTGTACCTGAAATGGGGTTGATTCTAAATGAGTAGCAGCCAGACCCTTATATATCTGTTTATCTATACTATATGTATTCGTATACCATGAATTAACTTCCAAAATAATAGGGCCGTATTAGGTTTAGATACAGCTGCATCCTCGGCCAACATTGACGAAATAGTCTTTGAATCTACGTTCGCTGCCATTGTCCGTAGGCTAGATTTCATTTTTTCAGCCGCAATTACCTGAAGTACTTCCTGAATGCCCATAGCTTGATGGGGGGGAAGAAGTGTAGTGCCGTAGTCCAGTACTGGTCGCAGACTGTAATGAGCTTGACCCGTGCGCGCAGGCGCGTTCGTGCCAGGGTTGGGGTTAAGAGGTCAGCCTAAACTACAAAACCTATGGGCAATGTAGTCCCCAGTGCTGTGCAGTACGTGAGGGAAGCCAGGAACAGCTGATCCCGCATACTACACCCAGGAGGTACTTAAGGTTGCGTTATAGAAACACACACCAGATTTGCTTTCTATTTCTCTGCAGTATTATCTGAGCCTAGCCTCAAGTCAATTTAAAAATACAAGTCAATTTAAAATTCTACACAGCGTATCAATACGATATCAACTAAGCAATACTTCTATTGAGTTTATATGATTGCAGTGTCCTTCTACAATAGACTGAAATTAAAGGACATGCTTGATTGAAATGTATACACCTGTTTGTAGAGCAAATCTAGGGTGCGATAACCATTGTTACCATTGTTTAGAAAATCTGTCTCCAGTTCTTCAGGCTGCTGATCGACTCTGCTACCAAAGCATTTTTCAGCTCGTTAAAAGCATGCCCCCATCATCTGAAGTGTCAAGAGACCTTTTCATGACTGGTGAGAAGTGATTTTCACAGAGGTCACTGACGACCTACATCTGCCCCTACCACACAGCATGTGTCTCGCAATTAAAATGCACCTCAGGTAAAGATTAAGAAACGGTCTCTGCTGTTTAATAATAATAATGCAAAACACTTTCCCAGCTGCACCTTTCATGATGTGGAGAAGAGTGTGTTCATCGCGTAGAACACCACCTTTGAGGGCAGCCAAGGCACAATAGAGGAAGTGGCGGTGTGAAGATTAAAATAAAATCAAGAGATTGAGGGAGTTGCGGTTTAAGAGCCAGTAGGAAGGACATCTAAACAGCCTGATTTTTTTCAATTTCCATCATGCATTTCAATGTTGTCTCACTTTTTGTTGTGACAGTAAGAGGTATGGGAATTCAGTTTAGGTTTAATAATATTAAGCACATTGATGGCATGATATTACTTCCTTTATTCAGTTGATGTGACTCAGGACTAAAGGTCCCATAATGCATTTGTGAACTTTAAGCTAAGACATTTGTATTATTTTTGTGGGGAAATTAGCAGTTGCTAGCTACATCAGATGCCTGTATATTTTTTCCATCTATACTTAACTGACCACAGAGAAATACAGTTTTCAGCTGATAGCTTGCCCAAAATAAACATTGGAAAAACTAGCAAGGATATATCAAATAGGGCTTGAGGTAAAGTTTTCCCATTTCAACTTATGCTAGGGTCCTGCAACAATACAAGACCCGTATCAAAATTGGCCATGTGGGCGGGACCAAGCTGGGGATGCTTTGTTTTTGACAATTTTGTCACTCAGACTGCTGATATTTTGGGACTCCATTGTCCTACTCCTACGGGCACTGTGTCCTGCACGAAAATGTAACAGTTAAAAGTATTCAATATCTAGTACATGTTTATTGATGAGGACCTGGAGTGAACCAGTTGATTGGCCAGACTAAAACAATAGAAATGTAAAGGACAGCATTGTTAATGCAAGCTCCAGCTTTGGAATATATTTTATTTAGTCAGTTAACTGATAAGGCCTGCCTACAGTCAAGGCATCATGATTCACGCGTGTCTTTGTTAAGTGGCTGAAAGAAACAAAGAAAAAGAAAAGCATCAGTGACGAGCCTCAAAGCCATCACTTGCTTGCTCCCCAAGGTACGACTTCCTCCCCTTTTTACACAGATGCATCGGCAATAGTGCACACCCATCATATGTTGTGGTCAGGGCTCAGACATTGCACAAACCTTGTACATGGTATTTTGAAGCCAAAATAGTTTAGATGTGTCGATGAGATGGCTATTTTGTCACTACATAAGCGTTATATTTTGTCACTACATAAGCGTTATATATCCAAAGCAGAGGTGGGCGAGCCTGGCGAGGCCCAGGCCGGCCTGACACAGGGGCTCCAGCCCAACCCTCGTTTAGGGCCGGTAGCCCCACCATGGCTGCCCTTCAACAAAGAAAAAATCCTATGCTGCATACTGGGCCCACCAACACACGAGTGAGCCACATATTCCCTGTCCGACACCGAACACAACAGAATTGGGTGGGGGCAGAACAGAGAGTCATGCATTTATCTGTATGTTTCGAGTGCCGCTCCAGTCCGCTCTTCCCGGACTGCAGCAGTGTGGGAAAATGGAAATAAATGCTGCCTGGATGCACTCCTGTCACCCAGGCCGCCGTTTTGTGACTTTATTTCCATTTTGCCGGCGCCACTGCAGTCCGGGAAGAGGGGACTGCAGTGGCACGGCAAAATGGAAATAAATGTATACAAAGGAAAGAAAATAAATGCGGCCAGGTGCCACTGTAGTCTCCTCTCCCATATATTCAATGGGCTGCCACTGTGGAATGGTGGCAGCCCATTGCCATATTGAAAGACTGCTTCCTGGCAGTGGGGGTTGGTACTTGAATGGCAGGGGAGCGATTGGAAGGGGTCGGGGTTAGTACTTGCATGTCGGAGTAGTGATTGGAGGGAATGGGCGTTAGTAATTGCATGTCAAGGGAGTGACTGGCAAAATGGAAACATAAATGCATAAAAAGTATAGAGAATTAATTCTGCCCAGGTAAATGGGCCACCATTTATTTTATTTCCTTTCTGTGCATTTATTTTGATTTTTTCCCTTTGTCGCACTCTTGGCTCGCCCCTTGGTGGGCTCCTAGAGCCAGGCCAGACCCCCAGGCTCAGCCCTACCCATGAATTCCCTGGTTCCTCCAGGTCTAGCCCAAAGCCCGCTCCTTACTACAGTACTTTAATACTGCCCTTTGAGGAAGATAACACAAATGAGAATGAAAGAATACATCCTTTTATACATTATTTGGAAAGTAATCTTTTTGAATCACGATAAATGTAACACAATGATTGTTGTATTTTAAGATGTTATATTTTAAATTGTTATGAATGGCTTTTATATTGTAGTGCTAAAGAATTTTGAAGCAAACAAAATGCACTTTAATAAAAAGAAAAAAAGAAAAGGCATTGTTCGGGTAGAGTATGGTGGCGGTGATGCCACAGAGGAGCCCAGTCTTTGGATCATTGAACCACTCGGTAAAAGGATCAAGTGACTGCCAAAGTAATACTTAAGACTACTAGGGTCCTAAAGTTCTAAGTGTGGAAAATTGACTCATGAGACAAACAATGAACCACTAAATGTTTAATGTTCTTTCTTTTATTCATACAATGGGAAAGTGTTTGGTTCCGTTTCCCAGAGGCGTGTCAATCATCTCCGTAGACTTTCTCAAGACTGGAGGTGTCCCAGAGCGCCATCATCAATCTTTGTACTCATCAACACTGGGAATCTCTCAAGACGCTTGGTTTTCTCAGGATTTCCCCAGGGATCTTAGTTGTGTGCAGGCCCTCTCAGAGATTGTCACTGTCCTCTGAGCTACATAACGATTAATACAGCCCTTACCAGACACTCACACTAGCTTGTTGGGATTAATTCCACCCTCTTCATTAACTTTTTGGCTTTGTCAGGATGAATTAGCCCCTTGTAAGGCCATCCTTAGTCAGAAGCTATCACTAGCCTCTTGAATCAGTCACACCCAATGGAATGAATCCGTTTCTTACCTGTAAACTCCTGTTCCCCAGCATTGGTATCTTTCATAGATTCACATGCTGTTTGAATATTCCCCGTCGTCAGCTGGGAATCGTCAGTAATATTAAAGCAGTTTCATTTAGAAAATGTATAAAACTGCAGTCACTTTAGTGTTCTCTGTGTTGTTTTGGGTCATTTACCCTCTGGCCAATAGGCTTTGCATAGCTCCCCCACTGGAGGCCATCTTCAAATTCGTAGAACGCACGCAAGAGTGCTAAGATGAGCCACATTCGGGGTAAGCGGTAGGGTCGCATGTGAATCTATGAAAGATACCAATGCTGGAGAACATGAGTTGCAGGTAAGTACCTCATTACTTCTCCAGTATTCAATCGTTTATAGATTCTCACGCTATTTGAATACAATATGTAGCAGTACATACACAAAGGCATATGATGCAAAAGAGGGAGGAGGATAAAGCTCACCTTCAGGCGAATAAAAGTCACAGGAATGCCTGCCCAACTCTGGACTCCTCTGTCAAGTCTCTGTCAACACAGTCAAATCTGGTGAAGATATGAAAGAAATCCATAGAGCCACACTGCAGATGGCCATCAGAGGAACACCATAGAGGAAGGCAGTAGTAAAAGAGATGGCTGTCATGCAATGCACCTTAGCCCGATCTGGAAGCGGCCTGTTAGCAAGTAGTGGCAAAGGGAAATACAAGCGAAGAGCGATCGGGAGATGGAAGGCTTAGACAGCCCTTTGCCCATAGCAGTTGGGCAAAACACCAACAACTGAGGACTTCTGAAATGGATTGCTAAGGGCATTACAGTACTTGAGCACTCGCATAACATCCAGTGAATGCAGGGAGCACTCAGCAGGTGTGGAAGGATAGACTAAGAACACGGACAGCACCAAGGTTTCATTGAGATGGAACGATGAGGGCACCAAAAGAAACAGCGGCTTGTAGGACAGAGCCTGGATTTTGACAACCTTTCTGGCCTAGATGACGGCGACCAAGAAAGCCATTTCCAATGAAAGGGACTTAATGGTGGCCTTTGTGGATGCTCAAAGGGAAGGCCCATTAGTTTTGAGAACACAACGTTCAGTTCCCAAGGAGGATCTAGAGCACATACCAGTGGAAAAGAAGAGGCCGTTGAGAAATTATTTGATGAGTTGATGAGACTACAATTAAGGTGGTCCTTCCGGCCCCCCAAAATCTGTGTCGGTCAGAACCATATCCGGTTCTGCAAGCACCTTAAGACCTTCCACTGCTTTTGCTCCTCCTCTCCCCTGCTGATCTGTTCTGCTTCGGCATTGTGCACCTGATTACCCTCTGATTTCGGGCTCAGCTACACCCTGCCATGCACCCGCACTGCCTCCTGGCAAGCCTTGCACTTGGGTCTGTATCTGTAACCCTACAGCCCCCCCCCCCCTTTTCTGCACTTATCAGACACACCCTGTGCCTTAAACCTAGCACTTGCCACTTGGCTGGCTGCACTACTGCTGTTGTTTTTAGTCCTTTGTGCAGCACTTCCCACTTCTTCCCCACCACCCCCTGCACTTTCCTCCTTCCCGCTCCCCTGCACTTGCACATTCTCAATGTCACTGGGCCTAGTAAGATCGTTGTTTTTTACTCCCTTGTTACCCTCCCTTGCCTCGTTGCGCTCTGAAACACTTGTGTATGAGCGCGAGACAAAATATCAATATCAAAGGCAAGTGAAGATCGGCTACTTAGGTCAGTTAAGGGACCTGTGCAGCGGAGGCACCGGTCTTGTATATGTGGAAGTCGTCAACGGGATGGTAGAAGTAGACGCAGCTGAAGGCCTAGCGGCCCTCATCATTGAAGTGGTCATCATCGACTAGGTGTTCATCGAAGATGTGGTTTTCGTAGACAGGATTTTTGTCATCAGCGTGGTAGCCATTGCAAAAATGGGTTTGATGGCCTTCGCCATCGTCGACAAAGTTGCTGGTTGAATAGACTTTGTGGACGGAGATTGCACCTTGGATGTTGCAAGGCTCCTCAGAGTAGTAGGCTGTTTCGCCGGCAGTGCTGAAGCCGTAGAATTCATCAACTAAGATGGTGACTTATGCGAAGACAGGGATTTTGGCAGCAAAGATGCAAGAGTTTTACACAGGAGACCAGTACCCAGCAGCGGCGCACCAAACTGTTGAAATTCTAAAACCCCACAATAAAAGAGTACTTAGCATGATCTTTCACATAGTGTGAAAGGCAAGTTTGCTGAATGTAGAATTCTTCTCAAATCGTCGAGCTAAAGTAGAGAACTCCAAACACTTGAACGTGCAGTAAGAATCTAAAATGGTATTCAGGGGTGGGGCTAGGGTAGGCATTGCCTTCTGGCTAGAGGGTAAATGACCCAAAATAACACAGAGAACACTAAAGTGATTGCAGTTGGCTTCATTTTCTAAATGAAACTGCTTTAATATCACAGAGGATTCCTTGCCTGACTATGGGGAATAGTCAAACAAAGGTAATCTATTAAAGATCCAATGCTGGAGAAACTATGAATCAGTGGCTCCCACAAGTAGCAGTTCGTGGGATCCAGCAAAGAATTTCACTGTCAGTTACTGAATCTGTTTGGGAATTAACTGTTTTCATAGCTGAACTGGACAATTCTTCACATGAGAATTATACTTGAATATTGTATTCCATTTGTGTATGACGTGGAGATTAACTGTAGTTCTGGGTGGCTAGCTTATGGGTTAGCGCATGAGTGTGCAACATGGGCCTCTCCAACTGTTTTTGGATTACAACTCCCATGATCCCACACCATTCACTATACTTGGTAGGGCTGAGTTGTAGTTCAAAACATCTAGAGAGCCATACATTGCAGATGCATTTGCCCCTCACATGTATCAAACCCTGCAGTTTACAGTGCCTGCTCCTTCCGTGGTTGATAAACCGAGTGCTTTTACATTGGGGAATAATTTCTGCACATCTGCTCCAACAGCCAAAAGGAAGATATGGGATAAATTACTCATAATCGTATTTCTGATGCTTGTATCTGCTTAGATTCACATGCTGTGCATAGGCCGACATCTAGTGGAAGCTCAGAGTATTACAGTTTGTTTTTCTAAACTCGAAAAGGGGCGTCGAACTAGGGCTAGTGTAGGGCAGTAATACTATCCCTAGTGTGACGTCCACTGTGCCCATGATCCCTCAGATTGTATTTTTTCTGACATGAGGTAGCATGAGGAGTAGCGTGAGTACAGAGTATCCAAGCAGATAGATAAGACTACAAGCATCTATGCGCCTTCTCTCAGAGGGGAGGAAGGGCGGGCGCATGTGAATCTAAGCAGATACAAGCATCAGAAATATGATTACGGTGAGTAATGTATCCCTTCTGAGGCTTGTGGAATCTGCTTATATCACATGCTGTGCATAGATTAGCGAGCAGTGTTAGAAGAAGGAGGTGGGATGTGAGAAGGGTCATGAGCGAACAAATGTCTTATAACCGGTTGTCCCACTTGAGTATCTGTCTTGGAATGAGTGTCAATGCAGTAGTGCTGAGTAAAAGTGTGAATAGAGCTCCATGTAGCTGCTTTGCAAATGTTGTCAAGGGGTACATTTGCAATGAAAGCCAGAGTGGCCCCCATGCCTCTTGTAGAGTGGGCCCTTGGCGTAAAAGGCAGTGTTTTATCTGAAAGGTAGTAACACAGCTGTATACATTTGACTATCCATTTCGAGATGTCACCTTTATAGACGCAATCTCCTTCTCTGCCTGTAGCTACGGAGACGAACAGTTGATCTGTCTTCCTTAGCGGTCTGGTCTTGTCTATGTAGTAGAGGACCGCTCTTCGCACATCTAGTGTGTGTAGTTTCACCTCAGCAGAGCTTTTGGGTTCCTGGAAGAAGGCTGGTAGCTCAATGGACTGGTTAACATGGAATTTGGAAATTAATTTAGGTGAGAATCTAGGGTGAGTTTGTAGAACCAGTTTATCCTTATGAACAGTAAAGAAAGGATCCTGCACTGACAGTCTGAATTTCACTGACCCTTCTTATGGATGTAATGGCTATTAAGAAGGCAGTCTTATAAATCAGCTGTTTGAGACTAGCTTTATGCATGGGTTCAAAGGGGGGGGCATGTGTTTAGCAAGCATCACATTAAGGTCCCATCCTGGTGGTGGGTTAGAAACTGGAGGGTGGCGTCTCTTTACCCCTTCCATAAAGGCTTTAACAACTGGCACTTTCCACCATGACAACTTGTTATGGGAGGTGGTGTAGGCTGACAATGCCGCCAGGTGTACCTTGATTGAATTAAATACCAACCCTGCGTCCAGCAGGTGGGGCATGTAGGTTACAATATTGGAAGGAGTGCAATCAATCAGGTTGATTTGTTTATTCTGGCACCAAATAACACATTTTCCATTTATAGAAATAACAGTGCCTTGTGTTCGGTATTCTAGATTCTTTCAAGATATCCATACATCTCTGTGGTAAATTGAGATGGCCAAACTCTACGACCTCAGGAGCCATGCTGCCAAGTTCATCGAGTTGGGTTGAGGATGCACTGTTTGTCCTTCGTGCTGGGAGAGTAGGTTGTACCAGCACAGGAGTCTGGGGGGGTCGCACACAGCCAGTTTGCGCAGGTGTGGGAACCACGGTTGTCTCGCCCACATAGGAGCAACTAGGATGAGCATCATCGATTCCCTGTGCATCTTGTTGACCACCTTCCTCATCAGAGGGGTTGGTGGAAAAGCGTAGGCAAACATCCCTGACCAGTTCCTCCATAGAGCGTTCCCCTTGGAGCCTGGCTGGGGGAATCCTGGATGCGAATACTGGGCATTGTCTGTTTTCGCTTGTGGCGAATACGTCTATAGTGGGGAAACCCCACTGAGAGAAGAGGTCTTTTACCACTTCTTTGTGTAGGCGCCATTCGTGTTCTTCTGGAAGGGGATCTCTGCTCAGAGCGTCCGCTAGTGAATTGAGATCCCCTGGAACATGTTGAGACGACAGGTAAATGTTCCGTCTGAGTGCCCATATCCACATTTTCTGGGCAAGCTTGGACAGATTTGGCGAACGAGTACCCCCCTGTCTGTTTATGTAAAACATAGCAGTCGTGCTGTCTGTTAGGATCTGCACTGACAGGTTGGATAGGTGGGGTTCAAACGCCTGAAGCCCTCTGAAGACTGTCAGAAGCTCCAGCAGGTTGATGTGATTCTTGGCCACTGTGTGAGACCAGAGGCCCTGAGCTGTGTGGTGAAGGAGGTGTGCTCCCCACCCTGACATGGACGCGTCTGTAGTGACTAAAGCCTGCATTTCTGGATCATAGAAGGGTTTCCCCTTTGAAAGGTTCTCTCTTGTCCACCAGCGAACACTCTGTACTAGTGTTGGTGAAACGACCACTAGATCGTCCCACTGACCACTTGCCTGAGACCACTGTTTCGCCAACCATTCCTGCATGGGTGGCATGCGCAGGCGCGGGTGGGGAATCAGGTAAATACATGACGCCATCATGCCTAGCAAACACATGGCTTTGCGAACCCTTATCTGGCGACCGGACTGATATTGAGGAAGTTGCAGTAACAGATTCCGAATTCTTTCCTCTGAAGGAAAGGCCAACCCCTCTTGAGTGTCTAGGACAGCTCCTAGGAACTGTTTGGAGGTGCTTGGCACCAGGCTTGATTTTTTCTCGTTGATTGAGAAGCCCAATTGGAAGAGGAGGTTTGATCGTTCTTTGGATGTTGGATCTGGAAATTACAGGGGTTTCCCCAGTGATGAGCCAGTCGTCCAGGTAAGGGTACACTGGGATTGCCGCCCTGCGTAGGTGCGCCGCCACCACTGCAGTACCTTGCTGAAGACCCTTGGAGCTGAGGCTATACCGAAGGGCAGCACCTTGAACTGGCAGTGCTGACTGTCCACCTTGAAGCGCAAGAATCTTCTGTGCGCTGGGAACATGGAAATATGAAAATAGGCATCTTTCATGTCCAATGTTGCCATGTAATCTCCCTTTTTTAGTAGGGGGATTACTTCCTGAAGTGTAGTCATGCAAACTTTTTGGGGCTTGACATCCTTGTTTGCAGGGCACAAGTCTAATACTGGGCGCATTGTTAGATCTTTTTTTGGTACACGGAAGTAAGTTGAATAAATACCCTTGTTTACCTGGTTGCCCGGGACGAGTTCTATTGCGTCCTTTGCAAGAAGAACGGCAATCTCCTTGAGGAGGATTCTTTGGTGTTCCAAGGAGTGCATCTTCTATCTTGGAGGGTAGTTGTGGGGGCGTTGCAGTAGTTCTATACAGTTTCCCACGGACCCTGTGGACAGCACCCATCTGTCCGAAGTGATCCCCTCCAATGCGTGGGTGAAGGTGGAAATGCGCCCCCCTACTGGGGATGCATGGGAAGGGACCCGGAGCGGAACGTCCCTGCTGTTTTTTGGGAGGTGTAGCTCCTCTGCCTGGGCTGCCTCTCCCTCTACCACGGCCCCTCTTTTGACCTCTGGCAAAACCTTGTGAAGCTTGTTGGTTGCCGCCCCACGAGGTTCCTTGGTTCTGAGAATAATTAGACCCCCTCTGGGAGTTTTGGCTGCGAGAGCGTCGAAAATTGCTATTCCCCCGTTGGTTTGTGGGTTTATTAGTTAGCTGGCTAAGGGACTTCAAGGTGTCATACTCGTCCTTGGCCGTCTTTAGCACTTCCTCCACTGCTTTTCGAAAAAGGAGGTTGGGTTCCACCGGCATGTCAATGAGGGTGGCCTGGGTCTCGGGTTTGAACCCCGACTGCCTCAACCAAGCGTGTCTTTTGATCACTGTGCTTTCAGCTATCAGTCACCCTGCATTGTCCGCTGCATCAAAGGTAGCCTTGAGAATGAATCCGGATACTGATCTCCCTTCCGACGCAATCTGGGCCAACTGGCTCTTTAGAGGTTCTGGTGCAGAGGAAATGAGGCCAGCTACCTGTTCCCATTGGTGGCAGTTGTAGCTTGCCAGCAGAATGGTGGAAATAGCAATGCGTTCTTGGTAAACTGAAGTGGAAGCTACCTTCCTTCCCAGGCCGTAAATTCTTTTGCTCTCCTTGTCCGGGGGAGCGTCCTCTTCCTGGTGGTTGTAACCACTAATGAGTCAGGTTTGAGCTGACCCCTGTGTAAAGTGGGTCGGATGGAGCAGCCCTGAACAATTTTTCTATTCGAGGGTTAACTGCCCGGGTAAGATTAGGGGTGAGCAGAGAAGGATCGATTCTGCGTTGAACAGACTTTAGAATCGGGGTGGCCTGGGCAATGGACCTTTTGTCCCCTAGAATTTGTTCTGCAAAATCCCTGTCTTCTTGGGCCCCTTGAGTGTCAATCTGGAAATGGGCTGCAGCCTTGGCCAAAACTTCGTTGAGCAATGGCTGGTTGTCAACAGGTGAGTCATTTTCCGGGGGGTCCTTGGGAATAGGGGATTCAAGACTATAGGTCTCCGCCCTGTCTTCTTCCTCCTCTTCCTGATCCTCATCGTCTCCATAATAATCGACCCTGGTCTGGTCGTCCAGTATCTGTACTTCTGGATCCTCACCATACTGCTGGTAAGGTTCAACATAAAGAGGGCCTGAAATGAGGCCCTGAACTGGAGTCTCAGAGCGGAGTCTCTTAGCAGGAGGTGGAGGGACCTTGGATCCCGAAGGGGTAGAGGGTGTAGGACTATAGCTAAGGAAGTAATTTTGGTCTTTCTCGTAGAAATCTGCCAGAAAAGACACCCTCCTCATTACTCTGTCAATGTCCTCCGAGTTCCCTTCCTTGGAACGGGGAATAACCCTTTGCTGTGGAGGTTCCTCCTCTAATCCCATATCCTGGGGGAGTGGGAGGGACAGTCTTTGGCCTAGTGACAGGGTCAGGGGCTTTGGACTTTTCTGGGTGTTTCTCCTTCTGAACCTGGTATTCAGAGGCTTTCTTCTGTTGTTTCTTGTTGTTTCTCCCCCTTCCCGTTTGTAAAGGAGTGTTTACCTGACCCCTTGGACTTTTCAGAATCTTTCGGAGGAAGGATCACGAGATTCAGAAGTTTTAGAAGAGGGATGTGGAATCTCAGACGCAGACGTCAAACGAAGAGCCTTCGAACGTGCCGTCTGGTGGCAGAGGCCGGATTCGTCATCTGACGACCCTACCTCTGTGACTTTAGGTAATGTGGCACTCTTAGCAATTGTAGTCTGTTGCTGTGTGTCATGAGGCGACCGTGACCTGGAACCCCCAGAGGACACTGATTCTGCAGACCGCTCTCTTAGTGCCTTCTTCTGACAATCACTCGACATGCGGGTCGAATCTCGGTTGGAGTTTATGTGCTTAGATGAAGATGTGTGGGTAGCGCTCTTGCCGCCTGGTGTTGTCCCCATAACTGACCCGCCGGACAGTCCCCCGAGGTCGGGGGCTCGCGCTTGGGTGTCTACCGACACCCCTGTGCCCTCGCCGTCCTATACGGCGGCGTTGCTGCTATCACTGAAGGAACCCACTGCGTCCATGGCCTCTAGTTGCCTGGTGTAGTGGGCCCAACGTTTGGTTAAGCGGTCCTTTAATGTCTTGGCTTTGAAGAGCTTGCAAGCTCGACAATTCGTCTCGGGGTGGTCTCTTGGAAGACACAGGTTACAGGTGTTATGTTTATCTAAAATACAGGGTAGAGAAAAATGTAATCAGCTACACCAACATGTTATCACAAAATACAAATTTTAGGGGGGCGTGGCTAACCGCCATGTGAAGAGGACGTTCGCTCCTTGCGCTCCGCTTGATGCGACCATCATAAGCTGCTTTTAACTACTTTTTTCGGGGGCCCCGAACCCCACGAACCGCCTCACCGAGGGCCGACATCCTGCTGCACCTGCGAGTCGATTCCTGTGACCCTGGAGGACCGGTCTCGTCCAATAGACCGTGTGACACGATCCCGCGGACCAGAGCCAAGATGGCGGCTCTCGAGCCCTGCAAGACGCGGCGGCCCGCGCCCTAAAGCCGCTTGCGCCGTAACACTCAGCTGAGGGCCGAGGACACACGAACGCCCAGCCGGACTGACGAGGGGGTCCCGCGGGGCACCCGCGAAGCTTGGAGCGCGGACGACGGAAGGTGCCAACGGGACGACCAGCCTGGAACGTCCCGGACGAGGGCGCTGCCAGCCACAGAACCGGGAGCCAGGGCCTCGGAGGCCTTTCGAGGTGAGCGGGGGGGACTAACGCAACCGACACACACAGGCGTGCCCGGCCTGGTAATCCAAAGAAACGGCACACTACCCGTCCCCCCTGCGCCTACGGAGCCGCCCACAGCATACAGAGATCCGCCGTCGCGGCCCACCCGATAAGGCTTCCTCGGCCACTCCATAGCGGCTCACCTCGGCCACCTCGTCAGCAGTGAAGCCCTGAGGCTCAGTTGACATGTCTACCAAAGGAGCAAGGGCTAAGCAACGCCAGACCACCATCGACACGTTCACGGCGGCGGGGCCCACAGCGCCAGATAACATGAGCGAGACTCTTGCTGCAGACCTGCCTGACCCCTCGGGGCCTTCAGCGGAACCTAGTAACACACAGATCCTTGAAGCTATCAAACTTTCCCAGGCTGCCGTGGAGCATAAAATAGACGCTGTCGCCATAGACTTAAACCTCCTGCGCCAGGACGTTCGATCCCTGGCCGGCAGAACAGAGGTGCTGGAGGCCCAGGTCCGCGAGAACACTGAAGCCAAGACAGTGCTCCTCAAAGATGTCGATGTACTTCAACAAAAAGTTAAAAACCTGGAAGACAGGGCCGAGGAGGCAGAGGGGCGCGCACGCCGCAACAACATTCGCCTCCTGGGGCTCCCGGAGGGCATCGAGGGATCGGACCCCACGAACTTCGTGGAGAATCTCCTGATACAGGAGATTGGAGCAGAAAAACTCTCTCAGGGCTTTGTAATCGAAAGGGCTCACCGATCCCTCACATCGAAACCCCCTCCTGGCAACCCACCCAGACCCGTGATCGCAAAAGTACTTAACTACCGAGACCGGGAAACCATCCTCACCTTCTCGCGGTCAGGCGGCCAGATCTGCAGGGGTCCAGCCAAGATATCCATCTACCCTGACTATACCTTTCAGGTGCAAATGAAGAGGGCACAGTTCATACACACCAAAGCAAGACTGAAGGCTGCTGGCCTACGCTATATGCTCCTCTACCCCTCCAGATTGAAGGTGATACGAAACAACAGAACTCACCTCTTCGATACCCCGGCAGAGGCCCGAGACTGGATGGACAGGGAGCAGATCCCAGATGTCGAAGTCAAAAAACGACAACCCCGCTGAGCTCCATCTCCCAGGGCCCCGGTGCCTTTCGGGGGCCCCACCACGGAACGGCCACTTACGCCGCAGCTGACCAGATTTCATAACATGAGGCGCCCGGATGAACACTCTCCTACCCCTGGAAGTTCTTTCTTGTTAAGGGTATTCATTACCCGCCCGTAGGGCACCATGCGACCGTCCTTCGGTCTAAAGGAGCGGAAACGGGTCTGTCATAGTGAGGAGCTTCTCACTCGACCTGGTTTATGTTGGGGAAGTTCACAGTTACGGGGGGGCGGGACAGGGGAAGTTGGCACAGTTGTTAAGTGCCCGAATCAGGGACAACCAAGACCATCTACATCCATTTCAGTCGGCACGGACGAGGCACCTACCCTCCGCTGGATAGGCTGGCAGCCACCGAAGCAGAGGTTCGGGGACGCAAGTAACCCGGCTGAGACCCGCATGCACGAATCTCCTGGAAACCACAAGATCCCCACGATCCTCCGGCCACTCGTGGTGCTCCCGGTGGCGTTGGACATGGCCACCAGAATCCCAAATCCCACATGGCCGATACGTTGAAAATCCTGACGTGGAACGTCAGAGGCATGAACAGCTTCGTGAAACAACGGCGCATACTCTCCTATATTAATAGAAGCAAAACCAAAATAGCCCTGCTACAAGAAACACACCTTACATCGGACAAACTGAAAGCATTGGCAAAGGCCTGGCGTGGCACCCTGATAGGTTCCTCCTACTCCTCCTACGCCAGGGGTGTCCTGATCTGGGTGGACCCCTCTGTCCCCTTCCGGTTGATCGGCTCCAAAGCAGACAATGAGGGCAGGATGGCAATTGCATGTGGTACCATTGAAGGGAGAGAGGTTTGTCTAGTCAGCACTTACGCACCAAACCATGATGCAACCACCTTCTTCCACTCCCTGTATCCACGCCTCGGCCCTTACAGGGACCAAACCATGATATGGGGGGGGCGACCATAACTGCACCTTAGACCCCCTGAAAGACAGGTCGGACGATAAGCATACACGCCCTTCCCCGCCTGCCAAAATCCTGTCAAGGTTGATACAGCAGCTACAACTCCAAGATTTGTGGAGAGAACAGCACCCAGATGCACGTGTGTTCTCCTTTTACTCCCCTCCTCACGCAGTCCACACCAGGATAGACTACCTCTTCGTGAGCCTAGAACAACAGGCAATGTTCGGCGGTGCTCAGTACCAGCCCAGAGTGCTGTCCGATCATTCCCCACTAGTAGCCACCTGGGAGATCTACCCGCCTAGACCCCCGGTCCCCACCTGGAGACTTAGGGCTGAAGCTCTCCTAGACATAGCTCTCCGCGAACACATCGCTGATAGGACTGAAGACTACTGGGAAAGGAACCTCAACAGTGTGAAACACATAGGCACCGCCTGGGAGGCATACAAAGTGGTCCTGAGAGGGGAGATGATTGCAACCATGGGTGGAGCACTGAGGTCGATTACTTCCTCCTTAGAACATGCAGAGAGCGAGTTGGGGGAGCTCGAGGGCAGACTAGATCCATCCCCAGAACATTTACAGAAGGTGATTGACCTCAAACAAACCTGTCTCACACATTGGGAGTCCCTGGGGAGGCTGAGCTATGCCAAACACACTGAACGTACCCACGCTCTAGGTGATAAACCTGGTAAACTTCTAGCTTGGCTGTACAAGAGAGAAGCCCCCAGAACCCCCATTTGCCAAGTACTCAAACCAGATGGCTCCTTAGTGCACACCCAGACCGAAATTAATTCGGTGTTCTCTGATTTTTACAGCAATTTATACGCCGAACCCCCACCCGTAGACGTCTCCGACATAGAGGACATCCTAGACGACATAGATCTCCCCAGGCTAGAGCCCCATATGACGGAAGCCTTGGACGAACCCATCACCCCAGATGAGGTCAAGGCAATCATTAGATCACTCCCGACCGGTAAGTCCCCAGGCACTGATGGCCTCCCCGGGGAATTTTATAAATTGTATGAGGAGACCTTGGCCCCATTGTTGGCACAGGTGTTCAATGAAGCCTACGAGCGGGGTGCCCTCCCCGACTCCTTGAGGGAGGCGGTGATTGTCCCTCTCCTGAAACCCGGGAAAGACGGATCGCACTGCGGCTCATATAGACCCCTTTCCATGTTAAATGTTGATTGCAAGATCCTAACCTCCCTGCTAGCTAGTAGACTGCGAAGGGTAATTCCACACCTGATCCACCAGGACCAAACGGGTTACGTGCCCGGTCGCTCCATAACTGAGAACCTGCGTAGGTTGCACCATATTATATACAGCACGGAGCAGAGGCCTCAGAAATACGCGGTGGCGTCACTAGACGCCACCAAGGCCTTTGATTCAGTGCGTTGGGAATGGCTTTATGCCACTATGGCTAAAATGGGGATAGGACCTGTTTTTCTGAGATGGACCCGGCTTGTCTACACCAACCCCACCGCTAGGGTGCGCACGAACAGGACCTTCTCAAACAAATGGGCGTTACATAGAGGCACTCGCCAGGGCTGCCCACTCTCCCCGATGCTATACATCATCGCCACTGAACCCGTAGCCACGTACCTCAGGCAGGAATACGGAGATGGGGGTATTGTAATTGACGGAGAGACCCACCTCGTCTCTATGTATGCGGACGATACGCTATTGTTCTTACATAACCCCGAACACCTCCTGCCCTACATCCTAGAAACACTGGACGGATTCAGTAGATACACGGGTATTCGTATTAACAAAGAGAAGTCCTGCCTTTACCCTCTAGCCGCCCTACACAAAAATGGTCCTTCCCTCCCCGCCCTGGATCTGGAGTGGCAAGCGACCTCCTTTAAATATCTGGGAATCACCATACACCGGGACCCATTCACGGAACATACACTTAACACGGTGAGAGCCAAAGATGCTCTAGAAAAATCCATGGAATTCTGGGGTAAGCTTCCGCTTTCGATGGCCGGTAGGACCGGTCTACTTAAAATGGTTGCTCTCCCCCGCCTACTGTATAACTTTACAAACGTTCCCTACAATATCCCCCCCTCCTTCTTTAAAAACATAAACAAACTATGCAGACGGTTCCTTTGGCAGGAGGGCAGACACAGGGTGGCGCTGGACACACTCCAGAGACCTTACGAGAGGGGAGGAGTTAAGGTCCCTAATTTCGAATTGTACTATCTGGCGAGCCAGCTGAGGCATGTGATGCGATGGATGGCCGATGAGACCACCTCGGACACTAGGCTCCTCCAACCTGCATTACCCGACCTCCTCCTGAGGGACCTATTGTGGGCACAGGGCAGATTCACGCAGCCCCTTCCATACTTAATTAGACTTGGAATAAAGCTCTGGAACAGAGCGTGCAAAACTGTGGGGCCAGCCGATCCTTTCTCACCTCAAATCCCTATAGCAGCAATTATGGCTCATCAGCCATGGGGCTTTCACGAATCGCGCACCCAGTGGGAGCCTCACGGAGTGGCCACCCTGGGAGATCTAATGCGGGACGAAGAGATCATGCCCTTTCCTGACCTTACTGAAGCTACGGGATTACCCGCTGGCCAATTTTTGCTCCACGGGGCAGTGACACACGCCATTAGGGTTAGATGGCCGGAGGCCACCACCCCCATGACGGAAAATACGGTCATAGAAGCATTATTGAACACAGCCGAGGGCGGACATGAAACCTCGCGATTGTACGAAACCCTGCTCCTGGGCACGACCAACACCGAGCTTAAATGTAGAGCAAAATGGGAAATCGAACTAGGCTTAGACTTCACGGATGCCGTATGGGAGAAAATAACCCATTATCATAAAAAAGTCTCCAGGAATGCCCGTTTACAGCTCATCCAACTATACATTACTAACAGATCCTACCTAACTCCAGAGGCTATATCTAATTTCAGGGGAGCCGAGGTCCAGCTGTGCCCCAAATGCAGGGAGCCGAAGGCGGGTATGACGCATATGTTCTGGGGCTGCCCGGAGATACGCCACTTCTGGACACAGGTTCAGGGGAGGGTGGCGGACGCAGACATCGAGCTAGAGGTGAACTCCCCCGCTGTATGCATCCTGGGCAGATACAAACGCAACCACAAAAACAAACCTCTGAACAAGCTCAAAGACTTGATCTACATAACTGCGAAGAGGCGCATAGCCATGGGATGGAAGAGCCCTAGGGCCCCGCATGAGGCATTGTGGTGGGGGGACCTGACTAAATGGATAACGGCAGAGACTGGAGCGTGGGAAACGGCAATCCTTGAACAAAGGCTAGACTCCAGCGGAGAACTACATCGTTGGGTGGCCTTGACTGAGCCACTTCTGCATCCTAATAACTCTGACGATGCCTCGGATGGATCGGACCATCCTAGCCATCAATCTGGCCGACCGTAATGGGACAATATTGTTTACTTGGTCTTGAGTTGGGGGGGTGGGAGGGTTACGTTACCTTTCGATTATTTGCCTGATACTTAATTGATGTATACTTGTTTTTGTTATTCCGTTAAAACCAATAAATACTTTTAAAAAAAAAAAATACAAATTTTATTAATCATCATTAAAAAACATCATAAAAACACAGATGTTAAAGTTTTAAAAAATGCATATATAAGGTACAAGTGACACAAAAACTCAATTGTAACAAATCAATTGTGACAGTTAAACATCAGTCTTTGGCTAGACTAGAGCACAACTCCTGTGGTACAACTTCATATGACATGTGCAGGAGAGGAAAAACTTTATGGTCAATGGAGACCCAGATACACACACCAGATGTTCTAATAGCTGGTGTAATGCCTCGACATGTTTCAGTTCATTTATTTTCATTCGAACTTTCTTCAAGAGGATTTTTTGTTATTCTGTCACTTTTCTTTTTTTCAATCAATAGGGCACTTTAACATATTACAGTGCTCAAACCAAAACCAAAAAGGTACTGCTGAAAAAACATTTAAAAAAAACAAAAAAAACGTGCGAGTCTAGATATTCACTACAGCAGAAACAGATTCAATATGTATAAGCGAGGAAACAGAAAAAATAAATACTTCTATTACCTAGCATCAGAGTGGTAGTGATACAGGAGAAGGCTAGAATAAATTCCAACTTCAAGCAGTTAATGCATTTTTCATAATTCTCATATCTGAAAAAAATACGTATAGGTTGAATCAATCAAAAAAAATACTACTCATGTAGAGCCTCTAAAAAACCATTTGTTCACATGTGCCTATGCATCCCATCTAGGGCATGTGCCAACATGTTAAACCTCATCTTGCAAAACAAAGAACAAAAACTGGTCAGGATATTAGTAAAGGGAAAGGAACATCCTCCCAAGGACACAGAGTGAAGTCAACATAAATTCAGCACTAGACAGAACATGTGAAAAGTAAATGTGTCCCCGAACTATCCTGGATCTGAAATAGCTAGACACAAGTGTTATAGGGGGAAGAAGAAACAAAGAGAAAACTCACCAGGAGCCCTGTAAACGAATTACTGCAGCTGCAGAATGTTGACAAAGTTAGCTGGGCGTCGTGATGGGGGCATGTGTAATATGCTTTCGAATGCCCGCAACAAGCAGCACTACAGCAGAATAGCTGTAATGTAAGAAATGTAAGAAGCAACCAGATTAGGAAAAGCAGTGATCACTCCATGTACGGGGTTCACATCAAAGCAAAAAGTGCTTTCAATGCGGTTTCCCGTGCCGCTTTAGAAAAAGAGAAAGAAAAAGAGAGGCACACTCACCCTTGCTCGCACTCGTAAAATAAATCAATCAGACGTCTTGGGCAGGTCAAAAGGGGGCCAGCATCCCTTGAAGGAGTCTGCCTGCAGCCTGCAAAGCGAAAATGCGGGCGTACACAGATGCCAATCCCTGCAGAACGACATCTTGGCTGTGCTCAGGTTTTTAAAGGGGAAAGAAATCCCAGCAGTCTATGCGAAAGGAAACGCACAGTACCATCCGCCATTAGCAAGTGGTTGTATTGCGAGGCAAGGGGAGGACAATAGGCCCTTTTTGATGTCAATGCCGCAGTCCAAGTCAAAAAGAACACGTCCCCTAGTGGTAGACCATGGAATAGCCTAAAGAAAGTAAAACAGTACATACAAGTAGTTTATACAAAAAAGACAAACCCAGGCTAAAGCACATGATACTGGGGCACTTACTTTACTTTGTGCCACTCGATAGCATCAATTAACCCATTGAGGTCACTACGGGTTCGAAAAATTATTATTATTTTTTTTTCTGTAGGAGTTTCTGGTTTTGGATACAAAGGGTGTTGGCTTTAACCACCAGGAGTACTGGCCACCTGAAACTCTCAAAATCATGTGCTTTCTCAACAAAATGTTTGACCATGGGGGCTTGGAGTGTTTTGTTTTTGATACAGCTCTTATGTTCATTAATCTGAGTTTTTATCTTCCGATTGGTTTTACCAATGTAACCAAGACCGCAAGGACACGTAACCATGTAAACTACATGGTCGGTGTTGCAGTTCGAGAAAGATTTCTGAATCCACATGATGTTACAACCTATATCTACTTCTTGGGATTTAGATGTCGTTTTACTGGCTACACATTGGCCACAAGGATGATGGCCCGTGACTGGGGGAAGCCCCCATAAGCTAGAAATGTTGGTCATCGGTGCCAATTGGCTCTGGAAACGACTTTGACTAACACGATTGCCTATAGAGGCAGATTTTGTGTAGGCAAAAAGAGGCACATAGGGGTCAGACTTGGTAGTTTTTAGCACTTTCCATTGTTTCGAAATTATCTTACGAATAGCTAAACTATGATTGGTGAAAGTCTTTACACACACTATTCGATCCTCCAAACATTTTTTGGGTTTGTCTTCCAGAAGGGCTTGTCTATTATTATTAAAAGCGCACTTCACAGCCTTTTTTATCAGGCTCTTAGGATAGCCTCTGTTCAGAAGTTTAGCTTTTAAATGTTGGGCTTCTTTTTCATAAGACTCTTTACTAGAGCTATTACGCTTAAGCCTGAGAAATTGCCCGAAGGGCAAATTGTCTCTCATGTGTTTAATATGGTGTAATTGATAATGTAGGAGAGAATTTTTCTCTGTTTCTTTATGGAAAGGTCTAACACTAATATGCCCATTTTTATGGTACAAAGTCAGATCCAGAAAGTTGGTTGCCTCTTGTTCAATGCTAAGAGTAAACTGAAGGTGTTGATTTAAGGCTATTAAGCCATGTTACAAATTCTACTGCTGTTTCACGAGTGCCCTCCCAAATCACGAGCACATCGTCAATATAACGTGACCAAGCATTGACGTTATTACTGAAGGGATTACCTGCAAAAACAAACTGTTTCTCGAAAAATTCGACATATGTTTGCTAAACTGGGGGCCAATGTGGCCCCCATCGCTGTCCCTTCTATTTGTTGGTAAAAGGTGCCTGCAAATTCAAAAAAAATTCTAGTAAGGGCAAGAGTAATACACCACATGAGGAAAGATGTGGGGACTGGATCTGCATCTGTTCGAGTCAAAAGTACCTCCTCTACTTTCTCAATGGTTTCCTGTTGAGGTATGTTGGTATATAACAATACTATATCGAGAGTTAACAACAGTTGAGAGTCACGGTTGTATTCTTTGCCCTCAAACTTGTTGATCACATCTTTAGTGTCCTTTAGGTAGGATTTCATAGTGGAGACGTGCCCTTTAAGGTAATGATCTGCAAAGATGGAAAGGGGTTCCAAGATAGAATTAATGCCCGCATATATAATTGGCTGAACCACTTCTGAGGGCTTTTTTTTTGTATAAACTACTTGTATGTACTGTTTTACTTTCTTTAGGCTATTCCATGGTCTACCACTAGGGGGCGTGTTATTTTTTACTTGGACTGCGGCATTGACATCAAAAAGGGCCTTTTGTCCTCCCCTTGCCTCGCAATACAACCACTTGCTTATGGCGGATGGTACCGTGTGTTTCCTTTTGCATAGACTGCTGGGATTTCTTTCCCCTTTAAAAACCAAAGCACAGCCAATATGTCGTTCTGAAGGGATTGGTATCTGTGTGCGCCCGCATTTTCGTTTTGCAGGCCAACTCCTTCAAGGGATGCTGGCCCCCTTTTGACCTGCTCAAGATGTCTGATTGATTTATTTTACGAGTGCGAGCAAGGGTGAGTGTGCCTCTCCTTCTCTTTCTCTAATGCGGCACGGGAAACCGCTTTGAAAGCACTTTTTGCTTAGATGTGAACCCCGTACATGGAGTGATCACTGCTTTTCCTAATCTGGTTGCTTCTTACATTTCTTCTAGTGCACTGCAGCCATTCTGCTGTAGTGCTGCTTCTTACGGGCATTCGAAAGCATATTGCACATGCCCCCATCACGACGCCCAGCTAACTTTGTCAACATTCTGCAGCTGCAATAATTCGTTTACAGGGCTCCTGGTGAGTTTTCTCTTTGTTTCCTCTTCCCCCTCTAACACTTGTGTCTAGCTATTTCAGATCCAGGATAGTTTGGGGACACATTTACTTTTCACATTTTGTGTCTAGTGCTGAATTTATTTTGACTTCACTCTCTGTGTCCTTGGGAGGGTGTTCCTTTCCCTTTACTAACATCCTGACTAGTTTTTGTTCATCGTTTTGCAACATGAGGTTTAACATTTTGGCACATGCCCTAGATGGGATGCATCGGCACATGTGAACAGATGGTTTTTTAGAGGCTGTACATGAGTAGTGTTTTTTTGATTGATTCAACCTATACGTATTTTTTTCAGATAGTGAGAATTATGAAAAATGCATTAACTGCTTGAAGTTGCAATTCATTCTAGCCTTCTCCTGTATCACTACCACTCTGATGCTAGGTAATAGAAGTATTTATTTTTTCTGTTTCCTCGCTTATACATATTGAATCTGTTTTTGCTGCAGTGAATATCTAGACTCACACTTTTTTATTTTTAATGTTTTTTTCAGCAGCACCGTTTTGGTTTGAGCACTGTAATATGTTAAGTGCCCTATTGATTGAAAAAAGAAAAGTGACGTAATAACAAAAAATCCTCCTGAAGAAAGTTCGAATGAAAATAAATGAACTGAAACATTTCGAGGCATTACACCAGCTATTAGAACATCTGGTTTGTGTATCTGGGTCTCCATTGACCATAAGGTTTTTCCTCTCCTGTACATGTCATATGAAGTTGTACCACAGGAGTTGCGCTCTAGTCTAGCCAAAGACTGATGTTTAACTGTCACAATTGATTTGTTACCATTGAGTTTTTGTGTCACTTGTACTTTATATATGCATTTTTTAAAACTTTTTTAACATCTGTGTTTTTATGATGTTTTTTAATGATGATTAATACAATTTGTATTTTGTGATAACATGTTGGTGTAGCTGATTACATTTTTCTCTACCTATGCTATTTGTACTTTTGTCTCTGTAAACCCTTCTTTGAAGGTAGAGAAGCTTCTACTACCTTAGGGAGTAAGCAACTTGAAGGGGTCCCCTCTTAGTATATTCTGGTTATGTTCATCTACCCAGGGGAACTTACGGTTGCACTTGGGGCAGAATTTAAATGGAGTACTCTCCATATGTTAAAACCTGGCAGCGGGCGGGTATAAGTAGGAAAAAACAAGTATGTCCACCCCCCACTCTCCCTACTTGCAGGAGCCGAGGCCAGAGGCCTTCCGGGCCCAAAGTCTGTTGTGTAGTCTCGACAGCTGTTCGTCCTTGTTCTCAGGTACCGGCGTAGGTCTTCGTCGAATTTCGACGTGGGGTTTGAGAACGGGGAAATTTTGATAAAGTTATGATAAATGGCTAAAAGCCAAGGAACTATGCTTCCGACAAGTATGGCGGAAAAAAACAATCTGAGGCTCCTACACGCGTGAGGGATCATGGGTACAGTGGACGTCACACTAGGGATAGTATTACTCGACGCGTCCAAGAGAATAAAAAAAGGTGAATGATAAGGAATAGTCTCCTATAATAATAAACTAGTATATTGGTAATGCCATAAATGAAAACAAACATTACAATAAGATAAAGAAAAGGTTAAAGAAACCCTGCCTGGCTAATTTCAATTAGCATTAAGAAAATAATGACTAACAAAGTTGAAATTAGAAACCAGGAGAGACAAAAGGTTACCTTGACTACACACTCTCACCAGGCTTATTTAACTAACATGTACATTATATTTCTTCATTTTTTCATTTTGGAACCTGTGTGTTGGTGACATTTGACAACAATGTGAATATGGTATGTTTTGCAATCTTTATTATATTTTCTGTTATTTACCTTGTGCTTTTGGCACACCTATGGTCATATTGTGTTATACAAGATTCGCCCTGATGAAGGAGGAAACTCAAATGCATTGGCAATTGAATCTAAGATGGTGTATATGTTGACTGCTTCCTCACTAAGAAATTATTAGTGAATTTAATTTGAAGACTAACCTTTATGGATGAACATTTTCACGATGAAGAAACTATGGCTCTGATTTTTTGAATTTTTGTTTACATTGAATATAAAAGTTTCACTTGCTTTCTACAAATTTTGAACTTATACATCCCGTGTTGGGTGCAAACAGAGAGCGACTGTGTGGCTTGGTACGATTACATAGCCTCTTGCTCCACAGGCTTTGAGAGCAAGCCAGATAGCCTTCAGCTCTAGCCAATTGATATGGGCCCACTGTTCCTGGTGGGACCAGACTCCATGGACGTGGTGACTTTGCGGGGTGGCTCCCCAGCCTTCCAAGGAAGAGTCTCTGGTGATGGTGATGGGGACCTGCAGGGGCTGGTTGCCGGAAAGGTCTCCCTATCCTCAGGTTGTCATCTGTGCTCCACCAGACAAGGTCCTGGTGGAGAAAGGGAGGAATGCTGATGAATTCCGCCTGGGAACCCTGCTCCTGACTCCATGAGGCTGTGAAGTGCAGTTGCAATCGTCTCATTTGGAGCCTTGTGTATGGCACTGCCAGCAGACATGCCACCATGATCCCCAAGAGGTGTTGGGTACCACCATGCTGAGGTAACCACTCTGCTGAGAAAATGAACTGTGGCCCTCTTGATGGCAGTGATCTTGTCCTCTGAGGGAAAGATTCTCTCGGTGCTTGTATCCTAGGGATTCTACCTTTTTACCGACAAAGGTCTGCAAGGACCAAAAGTTCTAAAAATGCTATCACCAAAGGTTTGAACACCAAAAGTTCGAATATTTGGTGGTAGCATTGCAGGTAAGTAAAAAAAAAAAGAAAAAAAGACTGCGGAACACCCCGCTCACTATACTGTGTGGTATAGTGAACGGGGTGTTGCGGGGGACACCCCTGCAGCACACCCGCAAAAAAAATAAAAATTAAATTGAGAAAAAAAACACAAAAAATAGAGGCTGCAGGGGTTTCCACCGCAACACCCCGCTCATTATACTTCATAGTATAGTGAGCGGGGGTTGCGGGGGAAACCACTGCAGCCCCCGTAGTATGTATGTGTGTTCGCATGAGAAAGGTGCAAACTTTTGGTAGTTTGCGCCTTTCTCATGCGAACGTTCCGACCGCGGCAAAATCAGCCACAGTTGGATCACTTAGATCCGTATCCTAGATGAGGCCCAAGAACATTAGATTCTGGGTCGGCTCCAGCTTTGACTTCTTGAGCTTGATGGAAAATCCCAATTCGTGTAGCGTATTCATGAGGGCGGAGGAGGTGTGATCGACCGCCTCTGGGGTACACGCCCTGACTAGCCAGTCGTCTAGTTATGGATAGACATGGTGACCCTGGGCCCCAAGAAGGGCTGCCACTTCATTCATAAGTCTGGTAAAGACCATGGGGGTGAATTGAAGCCAAAAGGTAGACCCTCGTATTGGAAATGAAAGCCCATGATCCTGAACCTCAGAAAGGACTGATAAGGCTGCCAAATCGGGACATGTAGGTACAGCACATCCAGTCTCCCCTGCACAGTGTCTCCGCAATAAGTGCTGGGGTAACCATCTTGAACTTTTGAAGAGGGAGGGACAGGTTCAAGGTGTAAAGGTCCAACACAACTCTCGGGCCAGGCCTGTTCTTCTTGTGTATGGCGAATATCCTGGAGTAGAAGCCCATACCCTGCTGGGAGGCTGGGAATTCTTCCACTGCCTGGCTCTCTACGAGTTATCGAATTTCCCCCAACAGAGTTATTGTCCCAATCTGCGGAAGTGGAGGGCAGGAGGGAGGAGACGGAGGAACAGGTAGGCGGTAGCCCGTGGACACCACTGACCGAATCCAGGGGTCCGCGAACCTCGTGCGCCAATATTGTGCGTGGAGGGCCTGCCCCCCCCACCAGAGACACGTGGACCCTGAGGGGCGTGTCATGCCTTATTTCCCTCTGGGGCTGAGGAGGGGGACTGAAGGAAGCTCTTGTTCCTTGCCTTGTGCGGTTTACGCCAGTGCTGACTTGGAGACCGGTCCGGCTGTCTTGACCTTTCTTCCTGGAAGCCCCTGAACCAGCCGAAGGCCCGCCCCTTGTCGGCACGCTGATGCGTCTGGCTGTAAATCTTGGGTGTGGATTTCGTGAGGATAGATAAGGATTTTGCAGTCTGGGAACTGTTTCTCTTCTTATCCAGCTCCTCATCAGTGGTGGACTGAAATCGGTTGCCACCCTCGAATGGACGGTCCAATATGCGTTCCTGGACATCCGGGTTGAACTTGATAGCCCGTAGCCAGGCATTCCTGCTCATGTCCGTGGCGATGCAGATGGCACGGCCTGAGGTGTCTATATGCTCAACGGTGAATGCCATGATGTCCTGAGCCACCATTTGAGCTTCTGCCAGCCCCACCTTGAAACGTGCCCGACTGTGCACTGGAAGTTCTGGAAGAAAGTTGGCTATTTTCCGGCAAAGCCTCCGATTAACGGCTGTGAGCATGGTGTCTGCATTAGACTGATAAAGGTGTAGTGAGGCGTTGGAATAGACCTCCTTTCCATAAGCCTCCGAGATCTTCTCCTCCTTGCCTAGAAGCGCCGGAGACGAGGTAGCCGAGGATGACTGAGGCTTGGAGTAGAGTGAGGCCGGCACAATCAACAAAGAGTGTGGATGAGGGTGTGCCGAGGGCAAGAGGGGATGACCCTCCAATTGCCTGTACTTGGCCTTGAGGAGCCGGTTGGTAGGGGTTCAAGCCATCCCTTTTTGGTCAAGGCGACAACGTCCTTCTGCACAGAGATGCCCTTTCTAGCCAGGGGGAGTAGAACAAGGACCTCGGCCAGGAACCCCACCTCCGGTTGTTCGGGTTGTGGAAGCCCCAAGTATTCGGCCAAACCTGTGAGTCATTCATGGAAGGCCTTGCCTGAAGATGGTGTGTCAGGGTCCTCCTCCTCATCGGTGTCCACTAGGGTGTCCAGCTGGTCCGGAGCAGGTGGGGGAGTGTGGGTCGCAGAAGGCTGAGGTGTGGAGACATGAGCCGGAGGCTGCTGTGGAGGCTGGTGTGGAACCGCCTGAACTGTAGAAGGCAGGGAATCCGGAATCGAGGGACCCGGAGTGGGCAGCTGGGGCTGCACAGGGGCCTGAGGTGCTGGAGCCATAGGAGGAATGACACTAGAGGCAGCATGTCACTGATCATATCCCGAAGGATGGCTCCCATCTCAGGGGACCGCATAAGTGTGAGGAACGTTTAAAAAAATCCTGTCCTCACAGGCCAGTGGGGTGACAGGTGGGAGGACATGGTAGCAGGTGGCTGCTGGGGCCTGTGCATACTCTAACTTGCTGGTTGCATGGTTCATCTTCCCTGCTACGCTGAAGGATAAAATTGGACACTCGTACTCCCACCTGCTCCCCACGTGCCCTCGTCGTGGTGTTTGCCAAGCTGGGCCCGGCCTCGTCCTGAACATTTGGCGGTGGAGCTTGAGGCCTACCCTGCACCTCAGGACAAGGCCTGGTAGACCTAGTGCCCTCGGCTGTGTCGCTGGTAGTGGTGCGTACAGGCACCCCCCCAGACATTTTTCCGGTAGTAGGGCATAGCCCCCCTCGGGTGGACCCCCAGTAAAACAACATTGCGGTCCCTCAGCAACGCCACCAGAAGGATCTAGCGACCCCTCGACCTGTAGCTGAAGCAGCCTTGGTACCTGTGCTGGTACTAGGACCTGAATGGTCACTCCCACTCGGACGCTTCCTGGAAAAGAAGTCGCCCTTGCGGGGTGCGATTGAAAAAAGCAGCCCTACCTTAGGCCTTGACTTGTGCTTGATGAAGTTCTTCAAGTCCTATTGAGGCGACCGCTCGAAGAGCTCCCTCCACGGAGCTAACCTGTTCTTCAGAGCGCACAGAGTAAGTGCATCACATGCGATACAACCCTCCCAGCTGTGTTCAGGGCCAAGGCAGCGGGGGCAAAGAGCATGGGGGTCCGACGTAGGGAAGAGCCCCTTGCAGGATGGACACCGGCTGAAGCACAATGACATCGATCGACATGCGCCGGGGAGGAGTATGGCGCCAGAGGATCGAGTACCTGATTAAAGACCAAAAGACAGTATCTGTGGAAGAGCGCATGGAATTACAAGGCCAAAGCCAAACCCAGGAGCGCTGGTGAAAGCGGTCCGCTCCTGTCAAGGAGGAAAAGAGGACTGGGGAGTGGTGCAGGTGGGTGGAGTCAGGGGAGCGCATGTTCCCAGGGCCGTGCCCCTATGCGCCTTTAAATTTAAAGGGGAAGAAGATTTTTCCTGGTGAAAAAGTTTCAGTCTCCCGTCCCTAGCGAGGGACTTCCATGCAGTATGGAGGAATGGCAATGGGTCGTAGGAGTAAGTTATGTTATGGTCTCATGGTCCATGACCTACATACGAACAATGGCTATCCGATGTTGCATATTGTAATGACCTGAAAGATATGTTATGTTAAATGGCATTTATATAGCACCTAGTGCCATTGGAATGGCCTCAAAAGCGCTGTGGGTGAACGCCCTTGGAGGGCCGAAGTCTGAGGTATGAGAATTGCTAAGTGGAGTTTAGAATTCATGCATGCATTTCAGACAGTATGAAGGTTGGAAGGGGCAGCTAAGTCCCAGCTAGCAAACCATGGAGATCGGCTAGTGGATGGGTGCTGCAATAGGGTGTCAGAAGAGAATGCGGGTCAAGGAAGACTGATTGTGTGCCCAGGTAGACCACATTTTAGCTGCATTCTAGTGGCAGTGTTGATGCACGATGTGGGTTTGGGTAGGGGATTGTTGCAGATGTATGTGGGTGAGTGACCTGCCCCAGGAAGGCTACAGCTATCTTCCATTGAGATGTAGTGCGATCGATACGTACCAGTGAGTTATGGCCGATATGTAGTTTGCACTGAGGGGTTCGACCACATCACCCTGATCCTCATTGAACTGCACTGGTTCCCACTGTAAGTCCAAATCATTTTCAAATCCTGTTGCATCATTTACAAGGCTGTTATCCTGAAGTCCCCAAGCTACCTCACTAAGCTAACTCAGCATTTCCAGAGGCCTGCGATCCACCAATAATAAGGAAATGTGCAAACTTGAATTACGACAGTGCTTGAAGGAAAGAGCCAGAAGACAAGCCTTCTCTGTCTATGCTCCAAGATTATGGAACCTCCTCCTGTCAACATCAGACTTGCCCCATCACTTCTACAGTTCAGGAACTTCCTCTTAAAGGAATGGCTCCTTCTTAACACCTAGGTCAAACACCCTGCACTCCACACCCTATCTGAGACTCCGTGATCTGCTCCCCACTGTCTTCCCTCATGCTGCCAAATGCCCACCCCCACCCCATTAACTCCTGAGTCATTTGTTCTATGCTTCCCTCACTATGTTCTTCCCCCTATGATTGTATAGCGCTCTGTTGCCAGGTCCGCACTCAAATACTTGAATAATAATAATAATAGTACAGATCGGATTGACTGGAATCCTTTTTGTGCATGTTTAGTACTGTTTTGCGGACACTTTACGTGACTCATCGATGCCCCCAAATACCTGTCTGGGAGTGATAGTTCACCCATGAGGTGGATTGGGACAGTCATGATGCAGAAGGGAAGAGCCAGGTCTTGAGTGCCTTCCGGTAGGCGAGGTGATCCTCTATGCGGCAGATGCAGGAAGTGATGAGAGTTCCATATGGTGGGTGCTTGGATGGAGAAGGAGGTTCCCCCTATTCTGGTCGATTTACCGACAGGGATGACAAGGAGGAGGGCTGCACCCAAGCTTAGGTTTCGTTTGGCTTGTGGGGGTTGAGCTTTGTGTTGTGGATGCCGAGCATGATGGGTGATGCACATAGCCTTGAAGGTGGACCGTCGCCCGATTCGTAGCCAGTGAAGGACACAGAGGGCAGGTGTGATGTGTTCCCCGTGGCCTAGGGCAAGAAATAGCCAACTCCAGTGTTTTGGAACCATTAGAATTTTCTAAGTTAAAATGCAAAAGCGCTCAGGTATAGGGAGTTAGAATAGCCTAGGCGAGAGAGGATGATGGTCGCGATTGCTGCGACTGTGTGGGAAGGCAAGGTAGGGGAAAGATGCAACGGAGAATGCGTAGGTGTAGATAGCAAGATTTTGACACTGAGTTGATGCGATAATGATGTGATATAACGAAGACCCCGGGACATTACCAGAGCCGGAAATGACCCCGCCGCGAGGGGCATATAGCTATTAGTACCCGGCCCGCAAAAACTGCGTGACCGGGGCACTAAAAGCTATTTTTTTTTTCCCCCCGAAACGCTGCAGCGTTTCGGGAGAAAAAAAAAAGATGTCAAAGAAAATGGCTGCCAAGGAAAGGGAAAACGGAGTCCGTTTTCCCTTTCAATGGCGGCCATCGGGAGCAGACGCGCTGGAAACAGGAGCGTTTCCAGTGCGTCTGCTCCCCCCCCAAAAAAAGAAGGTAATTGCGGTTGGGAGGGCGGAAGGGAGGGGAAGGGAGAAAACAAAAAAAAATTGAAATAAATAAAAACGTACCTGGGTCCCCGGCGGGGGACGTTAGAAGCCTACAGCCGTGTGGAGGCTCGGAGCGGGGATGGCCCTGCTCAGAGTCTCCACACGGCAGGAGGCTGTCATCGTCCCCCACCGGGGACAAGTGATCGAAGGTAAGTGGGGTGGGGAAGGTAAGTGGGGTGGAGAGGGTAGGGATGTGGGAGGAGGGAGGGAGGGAAAAAAAAGCCAAAGCCTTACCCGAGTCCCCTGCGGGGGGCCAAGGCAGCCTCTCAGCGTGGGGAGGCTCGGAGCGGGGATGGCCCCGCTTTGAGCATCCTCATTGGCTGAGGAGTTACCACGCGCCCCCCGCCGGGGACAAAGGCAGTGGAACCCCGCCAGAGGGATTCCTGGCCTGGTAATGACTCGGCGAGGTCCAATCAGAATGGCTCTTTCATTCTGATTGCGCCCTCGCCGGGTACTAATGATTGTACTTGCGATGCTGCCGGCGCAGGTAGAGGGAGGGATTTCCTTTAGAAGAGAAGAAGGGCAGTGATCCTGAAGGACGGCTGCTGGCTAGTAGCTTTAAGAATTCAGGGTGGGAGATAGGAGAGAAGGAAGGGAAGAGCGGGTCCGAGAGCCCAGAAGAGGATGACAGGGCGTGGGGCAGGAGCGATGCTATTTTAGAGCCGATGTAGAGATTTCTTTTCAGGGCTATCTTGTGGAAGTGGACATAGAGAGAGTAAAAAAGTGCTTGGGTGTGGGGTGGGGAAAAGGAGGTGCAAAGAGAGGCCTTAAATTCTAAAATGATCTTGTGGAGCTCCCAGCACGTGTTAGGGGTATTGTTGATTCTATTCAAGTAGAATAATGTTTGGGCCTTGCGAATGCCTGCCTGGTAGGCTTTGATCTGTTGGGAGTAGTGTTCTATTCTGTGGCGAAGGGTTTGTCAGCCATCTGCGTTCCAGCATGTGGTTTTGAGAACAGGGGCGAACCATCTGTGGGAGGGACGTTGTCTGATGAACAAGGGTCTGATGGGGTGAGAAGGCTAAGAGCTTCAGAGAGCCATTGGTCAAAATGGCTGATGGATAGCTGACCCGACTGGAGTGGGAGGGAGAGTAGGTAAGCAAGCAGGGAATCCGCCAAGTCCGGGCTTATTTTGATCTTGTTCCATAGAGGGCAGCAGGAGGAGGGTCCTGGGATAGTCAAGGAGGGTCTGCTGTTGAGAGGGTGAAGAAAATGGCTACATGTTTTTTCCAGATTAGAGGCCAAGGAGGGAGCGTGGACATAAATTCGGAACAGCTGAAGATTGCATCTAGGGTGTGGCCTGCAGAGTATGTGGGGCCGGATACCAGCTGTGTCAGATGAAAGAATTGCAGGTTGTCCAGGATTGGTTGTGTCATGGGGTTATGTGGGATGTCAAACCATATATTGAAATCCCATGGAATGGTGAGGAATGGGTGCATAACCAAGATGGCAGCTAAGGAGTCGCTGATTTGTTCGGCAAACTTTCTGTTGTTGCTCAGGGGTTTGTATAGGATTAAGAAGCTGTGAGTGAGTCTAGGGGTGATGAGAAATTTCACTAAGGGGGATTGAAAGTCTGGGCTGCAGCCTTGTTCCTCTAAGTGTGAAATGGATATGCAGGATTTGCAGAGGATAGAAATTCCGCCTGCCTTGCTGGTTCAGTTGTGCATAATAAGGTTGTAGACTGGGGGGAAGGCCTTGTGCACAATGGGCCGGAAGTCCTAGGAGAACCAGTTTTCTGTGATGAAGAGGATGTCAGGGCCAGAGGATAAATTGCACATATTGTGGCAGTGTTTTGCAACAGATCTGGTATTGATTAGGATGCATGTTAGTCCGTTGCTAGGTTGGCCGTTTGCTGTGAAGAGAGGAGGATTATGGGGGGGGACGAGGAGGATGTAGAAGGTGATGGCTGCCCCCACGTAGGGGGTGCAAAGGTGGTGTGGGCGAGAGGGTAGGGGAGGACTGGAGCTGAAATCTGCTTGGGGAAGCCCTGTGGGTGATAGGGGTGTGTAATGACGGTAGGACAGGGTCCAGTAGTGTCTGGTACTTATTGGGAGGTGAGCCTATTGTCTCTGTTCTGGGGAGTCGTGAGGGAGGCCGATGGTAATGGAGGTGCGTGTGGTGGATGAAGGGGGTGGAATTGTGTGTGTGGTTTGCATAGCGGTGACCCTATTCTGAGGTGTGGAGAGGGGTGTGGATATTAGTGTGGGTGGGTGCGCAGGGCAGTGGCGGTTGCAGTCATACTGGTTTCCCGTTGCAAGAGAGAGGTCAGGTAAATGTCTTCTAAGGTGGTGCCTTGGATGGTAGGCTTAAGAGGGATTTCACTGAGTTTGGATGACTTGGGGGCGGCCGCAAAGGTGTATGTCAAGGGTCTGTAGGAGAGATAGGGTCCTCTCACCTATCACCATACCCATCTCTCTTATCACAGCTCACGTTGGTGATTTATCCTTTCAGTATTCTCTCTGGGCTAAGTGCCTGACTCTGGGAGCACATTACATTATCTTCTGGAACCTCGGGTGGCCCATGAGATGCTCCCATTTTGCATGTTTTTCAAAAGTACATGATAAGCAATTTCTCAAATCATATTCTGATTAAAATTTTTCCACAATTTTGGATTTATCTCCATTATGACAATATCATCATCTGTTGACATCATCCTACCATCAACTGAATCATGGTATGGCCACTTACCTTATATAATTTCCAAATGTTATGTGACAATGATACTATGAATCAATGTATATGTTTGTCTAACGTTCCAAAACACTATATGAACACACGCAACCTGTTGATGCTTGTAATTTAGCTATGCATCGTGATATTTTGGGGTTTTCTTTCCCCTCCTTTTCTTGTTTTTATTTTGATATTGTCACATTTACAGCCTTGACAATGACCCAGGGGGTCGACTGACTCTTCTACTAGCAAAATAAATTTCAAGACGTGTTACAGACAACAGAATCATTGTGAATTTATATTTGAACAACTCCGTCAATCCAAATACATGAGATTTGCGCTTTGAATGTACCTTCATTCTGCAATATATTTCATGATATTTGGGGGTACCATTCGAAGAGTCTCAACGCAGCATTTCTGATCACCAGTATAATACTAGCAATTATATTTATGTGGCGGTACTAACTAGCGCACTATCTGCTACAACGACCCCTAGGCTTTACCTATAGCACTCCAAGTGTTGAATGTCCATATTGTGAAAATGTACTTTGTGGTGTCCTTGCCATTTTGTTTTCTTGAGTACATGGTCACTTAAAGCCTAAATCACAAACTAAAAAAAAAGCTTTAACTTATTGATTGGATATTGAATAAGAGACTCAAGTAAACATGAAATCTCAAAGTGGTGAATCAGCTATTCTATTCAAGAGGCACTCACATGTGACTTTTTAGATCCTAAATAATATTGCTGGTCACTTACAGGTGTCTGGATCATCATGGCCCTCTGATCTCTCATTGTTCTCACAATGTCCAGTGGATACACTGGCTGATTGCACTCGATGAGACACATAGCAGTTTCCATAGTGATGAGAACACCAGTCCGTCCAATCCCAGCACTGCAAAACAAATAGTTACATTTAAAGCGCTTCTCGAGTTCCAACTAAATTAGCACAGGTTTTACGTTTAACACTATTTCTCAAATTCAACACAGCAGTCATCTCTTATACAATTTGCCAGCCGTTGAATTTTAAGTTGAAAATGGTATACATACTTAGCTTATGAATTTGACTGAGTTTAACGTAAGAACCTTGTAATTCGCAAAAATGATAGAAACAGATCTGCCCCCAAAGTCTCTATGCCCAGTACCACTCCAGCGCTGAAAGAGCAAGATTTTGGTTGGCAAGGGACTTTGATGTGTGGAAACTAGTTCACCCAGACTACTAAAGAAGGAATTCTTGTTTACATGTGTTTCGCAGAGGAATGCTTTAGACAGTTCAAATAAATTGTTTATTTACACTGCTAAGTACAGTGGTAGCCGACAGTGCACCAAGCAGTCAGATTTTTAAACAAAAGGCAGACCTGTTTTTATAGCTATAACACCCACGTTCAGGGGTGGGGAGGGCAGGTAACAGCCTGCGGGGCCAAGCCTAGATTCCGCAAGGGCTCGGCTCTGTACGCCCCCGAGGGAGCAATTATTTACCAGTAAAGATGTTCTTTCTATGGATTCTTCTCCCACACATTGCTCATCTGATATCCTTCCAAAGCCTGCTGCTCAGAAACATTTTTGACAGTGGATGCAGAGCGGCTCAGCATCATCCGTCGACTACATCATAACTAAACTGTGCCACTCCGCGACTCTGGATGTAAAGTTAGTAGTACATATATCATGTCACTGCACCCACATATCTGAGTTCCCCACCCTCCCCCTGTACCCCCTGTGCTCAGCAGCCACAGGGAAGAATCCAAACGGGATTCAGCTAAGAGAAGCTGAAGGACTGCTCGACAGGCTGCTGCATTCCAAGAACTTTGCAGCCAATTTTGATTCTTTGAATTTCTCCAAAGATTCATCAGTATGGGCCAACCAGGTGGTCCCATCAAATGCCATGTCTAACAGCTTGGCATGTACATTTGGGGAAAACTCAGATCTGTGGCGGTATGCTGCCATCCTATGCACTGAAGATGTTCCCAATCAGCTGTGTCAAGACCCGCCTCAAGGGCCTGGCAAGCCACCTCTTTCCCATAATTTATCGTGCCCAGAAACCCATCGCTAATCTCTCCTGTTGGGAGATGATCCGCCGCCTCAGCTATCAAGGCACAAGTGGCGTTGATTGCCTTTAGATCCATACGCCTGGTCATGAACATGTTCTTGGCTAATGCGCTTGTCTTGATGGACACACTGTCCGTTGTGAAGTTGAAGGTGGACGTAGCTGGCCATGAGCACACCGTAGAGGCTTGGACCACCAAACCTTCTGGAGTGGGATGAGCTGTAAGGAAGTGCAGATACCCGATAGCTGGCTTATACTTCTTGGTCAGCTTGGTATCAGCGGCTGGCATGGAACATGGTCTCTGCCACAGCGTCCGAATGGGTTCTGACCAGGAGTATGGGAGTTATGTGAGGGCGGGGAGGGTGTGGGAGTGCAGTACTCCGATGGGGGAGAGCGGTATTGGGAGAAGATGTCTGGGGCACGTACCAAATAAACATACACCGGGTGGCAGAGAAAACGTGGTCAGAATTTGGCAGATATCAACCAGGTTCCTGGCTACCGATTGGTTGGCAGACGCTCTCGACTAGGTGCTTGTAGATTGAGTCAAGATGTATGAAGCGGTGGTGAAGTGAGACACCAGTACCTAAGCCTACCAGTTACAGTGCATTTTTCAGAGCATTATGTAACCCCACAGACATTTCACAAATGGCCTCACTAGTGGTAAATTAAATATACATATATTTATTTTATGTGTTTATTTAAACGGCAGTGTTGGTTTTCAGAAAACCTTTCAGTGCACTTTTTCACTCAAATATGCCAATAGTTCTGCAAAATGAAACTACAATTATTAGTGTAATCTGTTCGCCATTCATTGCCCGTCCCAAAAACCATTTGGTTTTTAAAAAATTGCTCTTAACAAATTTGTCAAAATATTTAATGCAGCAATCAAATAATCCAACGCTATACATTCAGTCAATGTGTGTTCTGGGTCTACTCTCCACCTCGCATGTATGACAAAACTAAATATGTTTAGCACCAATGCTCATTCATACCCGTTTTAAAACTTAAACACTACAACCTGTGAAGAAAAAAAACTGAACAGCATTTTAAGCAACACACAATTTAGTTGATTTGTCCCCAATGGTTGCCCTTGGTAGTGGATCCAGCAGGGGTACAATGTACACCAACCTGAGGAATCTCAGAAATGCCCATTATCTCCTGACATCTGGAGATGTGTAGCCACCAGTCGGCATAAAAGCACATACGGTCGCCAAAAAACAAAATGAGACCCCAGAGGACAGAGCAGTTCTGCGAACTGCTAAAGTTCTGCCAGTCCACTTTTGAGGCCTGCGGCAGCCACGAGCATTCTAGTCCCTTCTCCGAAGAAGCCTGCTCGCCTTTCAGCACTGTGCTGGCCTTCTTTTATCTCCGTCTCCCACTCTGAGCAACGTCTGCGCATGAATAAGAAGGCAAAATAGAGCAAGACTGCTGAAGAAACCAGCATTGGTAATGCCAGCAGTTTTGGCTTTTGTGTATTCATTGGAAAAGCATTTGCCAGGCACTGCCATGGCAGCATTAAATGCCCATCAGTGCCACCATATGTGCATGTATGTGCCTGCATCCCCACAACCACGCCAGCACAGGCCACCACCAGCACCCATGTGTGTTGTCCTTTCTGAGGGGACATAACCTATCCACACATTTATTGCAAGCTAGGATTATTCGATGGTAGCATCTACAAAATGGTGTGAAAACCTGGGCATATAATAATAGTGCCTAGCAAATGCCTAATACATATACACAAGCCAAAACGGTTGGCTTTGCCAATGTTTCTTTTTAATAGGACTTCAGTGAAGGACCTGAATAATGCTTCTAAATCGAGTGGTTAAAAAATGTTTTACACCAGTAGCCCATTTACAGCTCCATTTAGGTCAACCCTCAGAACACTGCTTCGAAAAAACACTGGCAGACATTTGTATCTCAAATGTTGATGGTAAGGCTTGATAAAGGTAGCTCAAAGAGATCCTAGGAGGATGTGTTATGGGCGGGGAGGGGGTGGGTGGGTATGCTCATAGGGATTAACGCAGCCATGGACAGTCAGGGGTGGGTATGTGGCCCCTGTTGATACACAAAAAGATGGCGCACACAAAGCAAGATAAAATGTTGCTAGTTTTTGCTAAGTGGGGTAGCTTTATAAACTTTGTAAAAGTGCACAATAAGAGCTATACGTGTCCCACACGATTGAGAGCCCTAGGCTTATTGGAACACTCGTAAAATACTTTGTGTGCGCTAAGGATTCGGAGTACAAGGGGAATGTGGGAAATCATATCTATTATAGGCCCTTGCCAGGATGCTACGTCTCTACTGCTACTACAACCATGGGCTGCGTTGGAATGAGAGTTATTTGTATTGGTAGCCCTTCTACTCAAAGAGATTACCCTAGTCATTTGTCTCCTATGATCGAACTGTATAGCTTTGTTTTGACGTCATCTGTTTTGTATATTTGTTTTAACCTTGTTATGACTGTTATCCCTACAACTTACATGCTGAGAACAATACATTCTGAGATGGCATTGTATAAATAAAATGTTAATAAAAAGATTTGACTAAAATAAAATGGCACAATAAAACCATTAAGCCCAAGGCGGTTCATTACTCAGTGGCTATGGAGCACTTGCGCCAGCCTTCGATTTCTTCATTGTAAGATAAGGGAGCAGCAAATCCTTGCCTTGGGGTTTTCAGTCCAGGAAAGAGCTCAAGACTCTCCTCTTCAAGGAATGTCTCCTCCCTAACACCTAGGTCCACATACCCTGCACCAGGCTCAGCCTAACCGAGACTTAGTGATCTGCTCCCCACTGTCTCCTCCCCTGGTTGCTTGTAGATCCCTTGCTGCAAATTGCCCACCCTTGCCTTCCCCAGTTAGAACCCCGCTCCCTTTTCTCTGCTTCCCTCACTGCGTTCTTCCCCCTAAGATTGTAATGCGCTCCATTGCTTCCCTAAGCTAGGCCTGCACCCAATAAATACATTAATAATAATTGTATACATTTTATTTGGTCTTGCCTTTATTTTTAGTTTTGGCAATTAGGAAGCTAAAGCGCCACCGATAAACAATTAGAATACAGCTAGGGAGAAACAGCATATGAGGGACACAAAGCTTGTAGGTGTTTGTGCACCAACTTGGGACAGTGCCACCATATGTGCATATATGTGCTGCATCCTTACATCCACGCCAGCAGCACCCATGCGTTTTGTCCTTTGTGGTGCGATATAAACCTCCAGCCAGGAACTTAAACCTTTTCTCTGCATATTGCATGCTAAGGGTAGTCTTCCGTAGTCCTCGCCACAGCCTGCACCACTTTTGGTCTTGGAGCGCCATTCCTAAATCCTTATGCCAGGCTAGGGTGTCGGATGGCAGGCCTTCACTGAGGCCCACATTTAAACAGGCATACAGTTTCGCTATTAAAGTAGAGGATTCATTCATGGAGAAAGCCATTCTCTCAAATGTTGTCAGGTGTCGTGTTTCAGCTCATTTGCCGTGCGATTGTTGGGCCCAGTGTCTCAATTGCCAGTAATGGAAGCACACCACTTCATTTAACCCAAAAATTGCTTTACAAGAATCCGAGGATCTAATTTGACCTACTTCAAACAAATGAGACAAATATTATCATATTCTCTCTCTCTCACACACTCTCTCTTTCACTCTCTCTTTCACTCTCTCGTTGGAAATTGGGGTTAAAATGGACAGGCGTGATCTGAGAGTGATACGAGGAGAGGCCTGGCCCAGTGAGCATACCATCCCATACCTGTAAAGTCGATTTGGTGGTTAGATCGGGGCTCTCTCTTTTTTCGGCAGCCAGAGCATATATCTAAGGGGACTATCTGCTACCTCCTCCTCAAGTAGAAGCCAACCTCTTTTCAAAAGTGAGACCAACCAGCCCTGCAGGACTCTTAGTTGGGCATCTTGGCAGTATTTTTTAATGATCGAGAGTGCAAGTCCACCCCTGACTGTAGTTGTACTAGAGACTATGTAGGGAATTCTGTCAGACAAAAGCTAGAATCTCCTGCTGTAGCTGTTTAAAGGCTTGAGAAGGTATGTGTATTTGCAGGCCTTGAAAGTGGCTAAAGTCTGGGCAGAATATTAATTTTAAGAGAGGCAATCCTGCCAAGCCATCATATTGCATGTGTGCGCAAGTCTGCTCTAATAGTTTCAAAGAGCCTAGGATTATTTGCTTGATATAGGGTGGCATATAGGCCGTCAGATCAATGCCCAAATACTTAGTCTTCTTTGGTCAACCTAAAGGGAGTAATCGCCCGTAGTCGAGAAACTGGTTCTGGGCTCATTATGTTTAAGGCTTCGCATTTATCTAGATTTATTTTAAGGTCCAATGTGTTCTGGTAGAATTTCAGGAGTCAGAGCAACTCTGGGATGGTAAACTCAGCATTAGTCAGAGTTAAGATTATGTCATCTGAAAACAAGGCTATCTTGTGTACACTCCGCTGGTAAGTGATGCCCTAGGTAGAGTCATCCATTCAAATGTCTGTGGTGAGAGATACAACCGTCAGGGCAAACATCAATGGAGAGTGCAGTCATCCCTGTCTGGTACCTCTGGATAGGTGGAAGCCCTGAGAAAGATATACATTAGTTGAATCCTTTGCCATGGGAAACTAGTATAATGTGAATACCCACTTATGTATTCCTCCCCGAATTCGACTTTTTTCATTACCCCTCGAAGAAAAGGCCATTCGACCCGGTCAAATGCCTTCTCTGTGTCTAGGGCAAGAATCATGTAGGTCCTTCAGGTTTTATGTGCAGTGTCAATAAGGCCCACTATGTTTCTATCATTATTTGCCTTCCCATGACGAAGCCAGACTGCTTTACCCTCACCAGATATGGGAGTACTTTATCAAGCCTGTTAGCCAAGAATTTTGCATAAATATCTATATTTGACACCGCTATAGGGCAGTATGATGCGCAGGAGATTTGTGAATTAGGGAGATTCTTGCCTCACCCATAGTGAGCAATGACATTCCATATATAGTTAAATAAATCATGTAGATGAGGAAGGAGCTTGTTTGAAAACGTGTTGAAGAAAGCAGTAGAAAATCTGTCTATTCCTGGTGCCTTCCCCCATTTCAAGGCCGCAATGGTTAGGCTAATCTGCTCTTTAGTAATATTGCTATTAAGCAAAGCCTTTTGTTCAGTTGTGGTCTGGGTGAGTGGACAGTTATCTAAAAACGTTTTAATTTGCTTGGGGCAGATATTCTTGGACTCATACAAGTTGCAATAGTATTTATTGAATTCCCAGAATTTCTCTTTTGCAGTATGAACCACTACACCACTGCCCCCTTATATATGAACAATTTGTTCAGATCTGCTCTTTTTTAAGTGTCCAGGCAAGGATTTTCTTGGCTTTATTGGCAACTTTGTAATAATGCTGGATTGCTTTAAGAAAGGAGCACACAGTCTTGGAGGCTTCCGACATATTAATCAGGGAGCAAATACTTGGGTGCTCACGAAATGCTTTTGAAGTGTCCCTGGATCTGTATATGTCCTCTTTTGCTCTCAGTTCTTCTGAAAGGATGTGGCTCTGCTCGCTCCTTGTTTTATTAATACTGGCAGCTTTGGATATTAGAATGCCTCTTATGTATGCCTTAAACGCGTCCTATCGGGCCATCTTGGAAACGTCTCCAGAAATTATAAGTTACTCACCGTAATGACTAACGTACTCCTAAGTCCATAGTTCCCTTTCCTCCATACTGTATGGGCGTCCCACGCTAGGGATGGGAGACGGAACCTTTTTCACCAGAAATATGTTCCCCTTTAAATGTAGATGCGCGCTGGGGCGCGGCCCTGGGTGCATGCCCTCCCCTGACGTCACTCCTCAGTCCCCATTGATGCATCGACAATATTAACATTGCCTAATCACACCAGTTCTATTAGGGGGGAGGATGGTGGGGCGTATGGAGGAAAGGGACTATGGATTAGGAGTACGTTCGTCATTATGGTGACTAACTTATAATTACTTCTACGTCCCCATCCCCTTTCCTCCATACTGTGTGGGCGATTACAACTGAATGTAGCCCCAGGGTGGAGAGTTGCCCCTCTTAAGAAAACAAGTTCCTCAACACTGCCTGACCAAATGCTGCATCCGACCTGGCTCTGGCATCCAAGCAGTAGTGCTTGCAGAAGGCTGAGGGAGTAGCCCACGTAGCTGCCTTGCTGATAACCTGCCATGGAACGTGTCTTTGGAAGCTACCACTGTGGCCTTAGCTCTGATGACTTGGGCATGCATGTTTTCTGGTAATGGCTTGTGCTGTCCCTCATACGCCTCCTTGATGGCCATAACCATCCACCTTGCTAAAGCCTTGGAGGCCTGACAGCCTGGTTTTGATCCCCCATAGGTGACGAAGAGGGAGTCTGATTTGCGGAAGCTCTTGGTTCTGTCCAGGTAGAATTTTAGAGCACGTCTGACATCTACAGTGTAGTACCCTCTGAGCGTCATCCTTAGGATCTGCGTAGAAAGTCAGTAACAATATCTCCTCATTTATGTGAAAGGAGACGACAAACTTAGGCAAGAAAGTGGGTTGTGTTCTGAGCACCATCTTCTCCTTATGAAATATAGTCTATGGCTCTGAAGCCACCAGTGCCTGGATCTCACTGATTCGGCGTGCCGATCTAAGGCCCACTAGGAGGACTGTCTTAATGGTTACTAGCCTGATGTCCGCAGATGCCATGGGCTCAAGTGCTTTATGGGCCACAACGCCCAGGACCAAATTGAGGTCCCACACTGGGTGTGGTTTCTTGATAGGTGGCTATAGTCTAGTCAAGCCCGCTAAGTGCCTCTTAATCACTGGATTAGAGGATGAGAAAACCTCCTCCTGAGAGTTCTTGAAGGCTCCAATGGATGCCAGATACGTGTGGCATGTGTCTACTTGCACGCCTGAGAGTGCAAGTTGTGCCGAGAAAGAGAGCACATTCTCCAACGTGCATTTCCTTGGATTCTGCCCAGTGACAGAACCTGGTCCACTTGCTTTTGTATTGGCTCCTGGTGGTGTCAGTCCTAGCCCCCTGTATAATGGCCAGGTTTGCTTGTGACAAGTGCAGATGTTCAGGCAGACCTGTTCAGGAACCATGCTGCGAGGGCCAACTTCTGCGAGACGGGGTGGATGACCGTGCCCCCCTGCTGAGAGAGTGGGTGTGCTGGGCCCAGAAGGAGGTGCAAAGGGACCTTGTCCGACAGGCAGAGCAGTTCCGAGAACCAGGGTCATGCTGACCACCATGCGGCTATCAGGATGATCTGAAGGCCCCTCGATTCCTTGATCCTGCAGATGACCCTGTGCACCAGGGGAGTGGGGGGAAAAGCATAAGTGGTCATGTTGTTCCACTGGATCTGCATTTCGTCGCCCAGCAAACCCCTGCCTTGCCCCTGCCAGAAAGCAAACTGGGAGCACCTCCTGTTGGCACTTGTTGCGAAGACCTGTGGATTACCCCACCTGTTGAAGATCCCCTGAAGGACCTGCTCGTCTAACTGCCATTCGTATTTTGTTGTCTGCGCCCAGCCTGATGAGCCTGTCTGCCTCTAGGTTAGACTCCCCTGGGAGGTGGACTGCTGACAGGTGTATGTTGTTCACCAGAGCCCACTCCCAAATGTCGACCGCCAGTCTGCAGAGGGGAGGGGACTGGGTGCCACCCTGCTTGTTAATGTAATACATGCATGTGGAGCCGTCTGTTTGAATGAGAATTGCCCTGCCTGTGATAATAGGCAGAAAGGCTTTGAAACCAGATAGCCATCATCTTGAGCCAGTTGATGTGCGCCATCTGCTCCTGCCTGGACCATACTCCATGGACGCTGTGGTTGTCCAGGGTAGCTCGCCATCCCTCTAGGGACGAGTCTGTGGTAATGGTGACCTGAGGTGTAGGTTGTCGGAAGGGCCTGCCTATCCACAGGTTGTTGTCCATAGCACACCAGATCAGATCCTGGTGGAGTTGTTGTGGTATGCTAACCTGCTCTGCCTGCGAACCCTTCTCTTGGTTCCAGGAGGCCAAGAAATGTAGCTGCAACCGCCTCATGTTGGGCCTTGTATGTGGCACTGCAAGAAGACATGAGGCCATAACTCCCAACAGGTGTTGGTACCACCACGCTGAGGTCACTGCTCTGCTGAGAAAATGCTGTGGCTCTCTTGATGGTCGTGATCTTGTCCTCCGAGTGGAAGATTCTGTCAGAGCTCGTATCCCAAATAGGTCCCAGGAAGGTAGGCTCTGCGTGGGCACCAACTGCGACTGTTTGAGATTGATAGACAATCCCAGGTCGTATTATGTATTCGTGAGGGCGGATGCCATATGTTGGACCGGCTCGGGATATCTCGCCCTGACTAGCCAGTCGTCTAGATATGGGTAAATAGGATGGCCTTACGCCCTGAGTAGGGCTGTCACTGCGTTCATTAGCCTTGTAAAGACCCTGGGGGCCGAACTGAATGTAAACAGTAGAAACCTGTATTTAAAGTGAAAACCCATGATCCTGAACTTCAAAGTACCGATGGGGTTCCCAAATCGGGACGTGTAGGTAGGCATCCTTCAGATCCAGGGAGCACATCTAGTCTCCCACCCACAATGTCTCCACTATGAAGACTGGGGTAACCATCTTGAACTTTTGGAGGGGAAGGGGAAGGTTCAAGGTGGAAAGCTCTAACAACTCTCAGGCCAGCCTGGTTCTTTTTGTGGATGGTGAAAATGTGTGAATGGAAGCCCATGCCCCGCTGTGAGGCTGGGACCTCCCTCCACAGCCTGGCCCGCTACTAGCAAGCGTGTTTCCGCCAACAGAGTTGCTGTACCAATCTTGAGTGTGAGGAACTTCTCAAAGAACCTTTCTTCACAGGCTGGAGGAGTGCCTGATGGTATAGGCATAGGGGTCAGGCCCTGAGGCTGCTGTGTCCTGGGCATGCCTGTTCTCGCAGCATAGGCCCAAGTATATCTGAATGGATAGGATGTGGACCAAGAGACAGGGGTTGACCAATCCCACCTGGAAGTTCTTCCCCTGGCTGATCTCCGAAGGGAAAAGGCGTTGGGTGAGCCACCATTATGTCTGGCTCAGCAGCCATTTTGTTTTGCTCCATGCCACCTGCCTGCGTTGTGGAACTAGTTGAGCTGGGACTGCCTTCCACCAGTACGTTGATCGGTGGTGGTTGAAGCCTACCCTCTCCTGTTGTATTGTCAAGCTGTATTGCCGGTAGTGCTGCTCGCAGGCGCCCCCTCAGACATGGGTCCGGTGTTAGGCATAGCCCCTCGGGTTGGGACCCGGTAATAGAGCCTTGCCGCCCCTCAGCGGTAGCACTGGTGGGATCTTGCGACCCCTCTGCCTGGTGGCCAGTAGCAAGAGCAGCATCAGTGTTGCTGGTGTTAGGCCCTGGTGGTTCCCTCCTGCTTGGGCGCTTCCTTGGGAAGGAGTCACCCTTGTGGGGTGCATAGGAGAACACAGCACCAACCTGGGGCCTGGTCTTCTGCTTCACAAACACTTTGAGGTCCTCTGGAGGCAATCTTCCGAAGAGCTCCCTCCAACTGGCTAGTCGGTTCTTGAGCGTGCGCAGAGTCAATGCGTCGCACGCGGTACAGCCATCCCGGCTGTGGTCAGGGCCAAGGCAGCGGAGGCAGAGGGCGTGGGGGTCTGACATTGGGAAGGGACCCTCGCAGGCTGGACACCTGCTGAAGCCTGCAGTTGTCGACATGCACCAGAGAGGAGCGTGGCGCCAGAGGACAACGCAGTACCTGGTAATGAAAAGAAAAAAAAAAACTTCTTCGGGGAAGATCGTATGGATTTACTAGGCCGGACGTTTCACCCAGGAGCGCTGGTGAAAGCGGTCCATTCCCGTCGACGCGGAAAGAGGACTGGGGGGAGTCCGCCGGTGGGCCGAGTCAGGGGGGCGCATGCTCCCAGGGCCGCGTCCCAGCACGCATCTGACTTTAAAGGGGAAGATAGTTTTTCTGGTGAAAAAGGTTCTGTCTCCCGTCCCTAGCGAGGGATGCCCATACAGTATGGAGGAAAGGGGACGGGACGTAGGAACAGTGTTATTTACAAAGAAGTCACCATTGTCTCCCCCTACTTCTTTCCATATGATGGTGTTAACAGTACGCAATCAGTTTGCATTGTTTAGGTCTGGGATCCTTGGGATGTAATTTGTCACCTATGTTAACTGTTTCAATCATAGGGAGTAAGTCATTGCTAATTAATACACAGTCTATTCTAGAGTAGACAAGGTGTATATGGGAGAAAAAGATGTAATCTCTCCCCTAAGGGTGGGCATGACTCTAGGAGTCTAGTAAGTTGGCATCCGCAATTTGATTCAAAACGTCCTTGGAGGGCTGGGGTGGTGTTCCGGTAGGAACCTTTCGAAACATCCCAGTTCACGTTGAGGGCTAAACTGAGATTGCCAAGTACAATAATATGCCCAGTGGTGAATGCCAGTAGCTCTTTGATAAAGGAGCAACAGAATTCATTCTGTCTGGTATTTGGACTATAAAAGGAACTATGGTCACTAGGGAGCCGTTTATTCGGCCCAATAGGAGGACATATCCAACTTATCTGATTTTGTTCGCTCCAATTGAAAATGTGATCTTGCTTTTATTAAGATCACCACCCGATGCTGCTTCTGCTTACAGTTGGAGAAAAATGGGTGTGGAAATAATTGATCTTAGAGCTTGGTTTCTGCCACTTTTTTCAAATGCCTCTCCTGGATATATGCTACATCCACCTGCTGGCTCATTTAATCGCCAAAAGAGTTTGGCTCTCTTCATCTGCATGTTCAGGCCCCTGACATTATATGAATTTAATTTAAGTGACATTCCCATAGGTAAAAGAGCTTATTAAGATGACTCTACATACATTTCAGTCCTCTGCTTAAATCCCCTTCCTCTGATACAGTTGGGTAATTCTCACTGACCAATCTGGCCCAGTCTTTCCCAACCAGGGTGTGTATGTGTGTGCAATGAAAATGTATAAGCAAGGGGTGCGCCCAACCCAATACCAGCGTGGGATTGCTGTGTATTAGGCTGGCGGCCCGGGAAGGCCAATGTTCATGTTTCGGGGCTCCCATTCCATGTGACTTCCCAGTAAGTCTTTGGGGGGAGGGAGTGCCATTCTCCCTTTTCTGTCCCAGGGTCTAGGGGGAGCTTTGGGTGTTGCACAAGCTTGTTTATGCAGTTCGGGAGCTGTGTGAGAGGCTTGCAACGTCCTCCCAATCTTGGGGAGCGCGCGCCCTCTCTTTGCCACAGTTGGCTGCAGCGTGTCTGCAGCGTTGCAGGTTTGCACCTCCGGAGATCTCTTTCTCACTCGATTGTCCAGCTGTTTGGCTCAGCTCTGCGGTATTCATGTTCATGCATAATATCGCTACCAAAGACAAGACAACAGAAGACTGCCGGGCTATTTGTCAAAGCATGGCATGAGAATAGATTAGTCAGCAAATAAACATTTCGGCATGGGGAGACAGAAATTGGGGCCGTCTCTGCTCCCACTGTCCACCAAAAGTGTAGGATACGCCAAACCCTCCCAAACTCCTTACCCTCTTTTAACAAGGACAGGTCACTGGCTTTATCACAATGCTCCAGCGCAAGACAACTTGGAGCCTAGACAGTGGTGTCTCTGTGCGACAATCTGCCTGTGTGCAGTCTTGGGACAATACTCTCTTCACGCCGGCATTGCGGCGAAAACAAGGCAACCCTTAGAAAGCCATCGTAGGAAGTCCAAGCTGACCACAGCAGGAAAGACCCAGCCAACGAGGTCCAATAAGTAACAAACATCTCACACTGGAGTAAAAGTCCAAGACATACTTTAAAAAGAAACAAGGGGGTGTGTGCTGTTGAGCTTGCAATGAACACAGCAGACTGAGTTGTGAGCTCCCGGTGGAAAGACAGCAGGGCTGCACAGGGTGCTGCAGACCCCTGGTTTGTCCCCGTGTTGTGGGACCTACTGGCGAGGTGCTTTGGATCTTCTGGATCCCGCTCTGAGTTGATGGCAACCGGCATCGCCCCCTCCAGCCCGCGAGGCCTGATCGGCGGGTTGGCGGCAGGGGCCCAGACTTCATCTTCCGTGCAGCTCAGCAGGCTGCCGAGGCCTTTGCCTGCCTGTCCGGACCCTCCCGAGTCCACCACACGCTGCAGTGCTTTTCCTGGAGACAAGTGTCTCCAGGAAAAGCACCAGGGGTGCGATGAAGGAGCAAGCCGAACCCCCTGGACCATCTGTGGGATTTAACTGATCAGGCAGGGTAACTCCCTGTATACTCCTGGTGACACCTGGATTCGGGGGTCGGAGCAGAGCGGGTGCCAGTTCCTGAAGACCCTTCTGGCTCGGAGGTGAGCGACTGTGGGCTGCTTTCCCCCATGTTGTGACTAGTAGAGATCTGGTGAGAGAGGTGGTGTCTATGACCGTGGCTTCTTCCTCCTGAGCCTATGACATGTTGATAGTTGTGGGACTTGGTGTGATTGGCCTTATACACTGTTGGCGAAACGACCGCTAGATCGTCCCACTGACCACTTGCTTGAGACCACTGTTAACCATCCCTGCATGGGTCGCATGCGCAGGTGCGTGTGGGGAACCAGGTAAATGCAAGATGCCATCATGCCTAGCAAACGCATTGCTTTGCGCACCCTTATTTGGCAACCAGCCTGATATTGAGGAATTTGCAGAAACAGATTTCAAATTCTTTCCTCTGATGGAAAGGTCAACCCCCCTTGGGTGTTTAGGACAGCTCCTAGGAACTGCATACCATTATCCTTTCTTTCATCCACATGCGCTTGCTGTGTGCTCTGGATGGAAATCCAGGAGCCGCTCCAGTACATTTCTGCAATTGGCTGTACTGTGTAATCCTTTCATTACACAATAGCTCGCTGGGTGGATAGGAGACCAGCTGGCAGTATTTCTGCAGCACCCCCTGACTAGGAATTGTTCCCAGTACTTTCCCTGTACTCCCCTAGGTTGCGTTGGAGAGTACATTGCCAAAGGAAACCAGCAGCAATCCAAGCTGCCCTTCTCCCATAAGGAGCCTTTGTCTGCCCCTGGGAGGAGGTCATCTAGCTCCAGAATCTCTAAGCTAAGATGAGGATTTAGAAGCCAGATCCAGAAGAAATAACGTACGAGTCACTGCCATTCTGTAATCCATTGCGTTGAATAATATGGAGCTGCTCATGGAAGAATTCTTTAAGAAGGTTCTGTCAGATCCTCCTCCATTTCAACACAGTTCCTGGTGTAAAGAGAGCACTGTATATTGGGCCAACCCCTAAATCTGGTCAACAGACCCGCCCTGTAATCACCAGATTACTCAATTACACAGACCGCAATCTTGTACGCCAGCGAGCCTGGGAACTGAGTGAAGTATGATATCAGGACGGCAGGATGCCCTTTTACCCAAATTTTACACCCTCACTTCAGAAGGCCCGCCTGTCATATGCCTCTGTGAAACTTAAGCTACGTGAGCGGGGCCTCCAATATGCAATGTTGTATCCCTTCAGAGTGGTGGATAACAATAAGACTCACTTCAATTATCCTGTGGAGGCCCATACTTTTTTGGACTCTTTCGGCAGGCTGAATACCTACTAGTGCTATCCCTTACTATTCCATTTCCTTTAGATAATGGCCTTCTTTTAGCAAATGTGGAGCATAGTCCCCTGCCCCCATTTCCTGCAGCCGCTATCGAATATATGTCAGGTTTCCGGATTTCGGTAAATTCTGAAAAAAATCCAGAAATTGACACCCCGAGATGCTGGTTTCCTCCGTCGGGGGCTCTGATAAACACAGGTATTTTATTTAATCTAATTAATGTTTCACTCTTGCGCCAGGTCTAAGCGTGGCAGCAGGATTCAAAACTATGTTGCTCTGTGTCTGTCTTGCTTCAAAGACAAACACATTGCCAATGAGCCACTGCTGCAACACTGGTTATGCTATGTTATATTTATTTATACAGCGCACGATCACCCTAAGGCATCTTGGCACTAAACCAGCAGAGGGAAAGCAGCAGAGGCAAAGAACCTTAAAATAGCAACGTTTTCAGCAAGATGGAAAGAAAGATGGTCAGCGATGGCTCGTAGAGTGAGCGGTCGTTTGTTCCAGGACCTAGCAGTTGTTACTGAAAAAGCATGTCCTCCTATCTGAGACAGTCTGACCCGCTGGACCAATAGCAAGAAGGCAGACTGAGAGCGGAGGGAGTGAGTGGGAACATACTGAGGAAACTTTTCCAGGAGATATTACGCTCCCTGCTTGTAGAAGGTATGGTGGACGATACACATCGATTTGAACAAGATCCGCTTCTCCACCGGAAGCCAGTGGAGCTGTCTGAGCACAGGGGACATATGAGCCTGTGGGGGAGGATGTAAAATTACTCTAGCGGCGGAATTTTGAAGCAGTTGGAGTCTATTTATCAAATGGATAGATTGTCCAAAACAGAGCGAGTTACAGTAGTCTGCCGTTCTAAGAACCAGTGCGGCAACTATTAGAGCATGAAATTGATCAGGAATGTAGGGAAAAACCTTCCACAAAATGCGAAGTTTGAAATGGCCACATTTGCTAACCGCTGCAACCTGCTCAGCCATCGATAAAGAGGAGCATAGCTTAACCCCCAGGTTTTTCACTTTGGCAGATGGGAGAGGGAACAGGCCAAGAGAAGTAGGGCAGAAAGCAGAAGTCCAAAAGGAGAGAGGGCAAGTGGTACCCACCACAAGGACCTCAGTCTTATTCCCATTCAATTTAAGTGAATTCAGTGCCATCCATGCACCTAGATCCTCCAAACAACTCCTAAGCTGAGACGCAGTGTCCGCGCGAGTAAGGTCCAAACGAACCAACAACTGCGTATCACCAGCATAGGAGTAATATTTGAATCCATGAGATCGAGTGAGGGGGTGGAGGCATCCGATATATAGGTTGAATAGTATAGGCTAAAGTGTGGATCCCTGAGGGACCCCACAAGTAAGCAGTACCGGTTCAGAGCAAAAAGGAAAAATGGAGACTGATAGCGATCAGCCAAGAAAGCCGAGAAGCAGCTCAGGACTTGGCCGGATATCCCAGCATCCGACAACCGGGAGATCAAGATGGTATGATCAACCGTGTCGAATTCTGCAGATAAATCTAACAGAAGTATCGCTCCCACTCCTCCCTGACTGACCAGGCAGGCCAGATCGTCTAATACAGAATTCAGAACCAACTAAGTGCCCCCTCCCTGGCCGAAAGCCGGATTGAAAGGCGTCAAAGCACCCAGAACATTCCAAATAAGACAAACTAAGAGGAGAAACTAGAGCCTCCATGACCTTCATCAAAAAAGGGAGAAGGGAAATGGGGCGAACATTTACAAGAATCCCCGGGTCCAGCAAGGTTTTTTTTTATCACCAGGGCATGTTTTCAACGGACTGGGAATGAGTCCATCTAGGAACGAGGCATTAACTGCAAGGCATAAATTAGTTTTCAAAAATTGATTAGCAGAGTTTGCCAATTTAAATGTTTTTGATTAGCAAACACACCCATTTGATTAGCAATTTTGTAGTAATATTGTTAATGTCACTGGATGTTATTTTTACCCAAGACATGAAATGAGAAACAATTCAGCAGTTTTGCTTACAGCTGAAATAAGACATTAGTGAGGAGTCAGGCCTTGCAAATTCTTTAATCTTCAGCTAGACCTGCAGGTCGGGTAACTTAGTTTATCTATTCAACCTAAGAGAAATGCATTCGACCCATAGCAACGGAGGACAGCACATGCATAATGTGATTTCTGTAAAATGGTGCATGTCACTACAAACCCACTTTATGTTTGGCACACTGCTGCCACCCAGTGTCCAGCCATGCACAGTGAAACTTTTATTTGACATTTACTGCAAGCAAAGTAGATGTTAAATACAGGTTTCAAACAACTCTTGTAAATGCTACTCAGCCTTTGTAAAATCTACTCGACTGAGTGGGCGAAACTATTTTGCGAGCCATGAATGCATGAATTGACACAAATAAATAGATTTCATTAAAAAAGGCCCTGAAAACAGTTTGCCCAGCTGTCTCCTGTAGGTGGTAATATATATTACAATCATAAAGCAAAGCAAGCTCTAGAGGCTAACTACAGTGTTTGGTATTGCAGTAGATCTACAGACTGGATGGATATATTGGTCACTACTTTGCGCAAGCATTTAGTTCGCTTTATGTATTCATTATTTAAGAGGAAAGAAAGAGACTAAGCAGAGTGGATTTCGTAGCAGGCACAGAACTGGCTAAGCTAGGTGGAATATTGTAGTTCGTGGTTATCGCACTTTCAGGGTCCCTGGATTAAAGCAACAGGGTGATACTATAGAATGTCCAGGAGTATGGGTTCGATCATGGGTTGAGCACCAGATGCAAGATTTATGCAACCTGCAGGTTACAGAACTAGGTTTGCCATCAAAAGCATGTGATAATGTACATTTTCAAACGTTCACTAGTCAACCTGATGCATCTTCCCCAACAAAAAGAAATATAGTTGACACTATGAAATTCAGATAGACAGACCTAAACTTTGCTGTAAAGCATAAATCGTTGCAAGGTTTTACAGTGTTAATACTGTAATTATGTATTATTTAACAAGTTACGTTTTAGGAATGGAATGTGTCTTTTTTAAAGATATAAAGTTGACACATACAGGTCTTTGCCAGACAGGATATAAAAAACATAATACAAAAATCATCCCAATTACTTCTGGTTTGCAATAAATAGAAAAATAAATGATTGCACTACACATGCATTTGGCACTTGAGAGTGGATGGAGTATAAGATTTGAGGATAAGGCTTTGGCGTAAAGCGCTATATAAAATGTAATAAATACATACTAAATAAAAAAATAAGATTACTACTTTACTTTCCCTCCATTAGCACTTGAAGTGAACAGAGAAAAGAGGGTGAAGAGAGCACCAACTGCAAGAGAGGAATGCAAGGCGAGCTGTGCTTTCATTGAAGAGGGCAATTTAAATAGCTAACTTTGCTACACAAGTGTTCATTTGATTAGCAAAACTACAGAATTGCATAGCAAATTGCTATGCGACACTGCTTATTTTATGCCTTGAACTGTAATAGTGATGTGAGAGATAACTTCTCCCGAGATGTCTTTAAGCAGGGTAAGTGGAATAGAAATGGCCAGAGAGGCCGATTTTAAGGCGCTGAATAGCCCCAAGCATATCAGAATCACAGAACAAGGGAAGGGAAAAGAAGTACAGTTGGACATAACAGATTCATGCAAGGTCAGGACTGGTAATGATTGACTAGCCATCACTCTGATGTCACTGCAAATTGTTTCAATCTTTGTATGGACACAAGACGACAGAGAATTGCAGAGAGCTTGGGATGGCGTAATAGAAGGGCCAGTTAAGCTAGGAGTGGACAAGGATTGAACTAATTCGAACAAGTCCTTAGGCTTATTAACAGCAAGCTTTGTCGAAGCTTTGAAGCCAAGTAATAGACGTTATGATTTAGCTGTTTGTAATACCAATGACATCAAGTTTGCATCGCCAGCATTTCCACTGTTCAAGAAACTAATGGTTAACAGAATAATCATGAGAATAAAAGTAAATCAGTATACATATGTTATTGAAGGAATCCAGCATTTGATCCAAATTAATCGTCTTGTGAGCTTGCTTTCATGTTGTGCCGCACAGGTATTTCTGATGTTCGGAACTGAAAGATGAGGTTTCATTTTGCCTGCCATTCACAACCAACATAATATCTTTACTGCACATAGTGTAAGAGATACTATGACTCTTACGCTAATAGGTTATTTTTCCAGTCTAGGCTCAGGGGATTGAACTATTTCCCCATCTGTGGTACTGGTAGCACTGTTGCCCAACTGTATGGCTCTGTTTGAAAGTTATGAAATAAGACAGCAGCACTCTGCCACTTCTGCAATCTGCATCTGGGTGATGCAGGCTATTATTGAAATACTTGCCCCTCTTTAACTTATAATAGCATCACACAGACACATTTTAGCTTGTCCGTATATTTGGAGTTGTAACAGTCTTAAATCCCCAATGTGCATGGCATGTACATAAAGTGTGTTGATAAGTGGGAATTTCGCTTGCACTAGCGACCGGAAAATAAGGCTGTTATTTAAAACCATTCAGGTGTTTATTATATCCCTGTTTGCCACAACATAAGCAGAATCAGAGTAAAAAACATAGAATTTTGAATCTTCAAGAAAAGCAATCCACATTAGCAGCAGTTTTGCCGGGGGCAGCCAATCACCTTACTTGTATGGGAGTGGGGATGGCGCTTAATCTAGTTATAATGACCTGCGTTATGAGTGAACTGACCTCTGCTCCACTTCAGACACCCTCCTTACAAGTCAAAAAGGCAACCCACTTACCTGCTGCCTCCTCTCCATTACAAACCTCACGGCCACCATCTCCCTCAGGCTGCATTATGTAGTTTCAAAAGTGCCACAATATGTTTAAACCATAATAGTTATAATGATTTTCTTTTTAAGTTCAATTTGTGAAATGTGGCCATTTCCACAACAGTGACAGTGCCTTTAGGACACTTCAGAGCACTTCCACAAGCTGAAGAAAGAAGCGAAGAGGTGATGGCGGAGACAGTAAAGATTGGATGTGCAGAAGAAGAAGAGAGAAAGTGCAGTTTATTAATGGTTCAATGCAGCGTGGCTAATGCCTGTGCAAGTCCCTCCGTGCGCCTTTACTGACAGGGTACATGACTACATGGGTGAGCGACAGTTGAGCTAATGTTCATGTCATTAATTCCAGGATGTTCCTCATCTATTTACTTATTGATTTCTACGATTACTTGTCTTTAGTGAGTCTACACTGGAAAAAACTGTTATCTCTGATTTCTTGATGGGGGGCAAATGGGAAATTAGTGATAAACGCAGATTCTGCACATGTTTCAAAACACTGGAAAAACACCCACAGGAGTGTGGCAGAGTGTCTGGTGTGTCACTGATACTGCTGCTACATTGATTTATTGAAACCTACTTCTTAGGGCTGGGAACTTCACCGCAGACCTTGTATACTTGCTGAGTCTTTTCTTAATTTGGAACTCTTCAGACCCTGTAGACTCGCTGAGTCTTCTATCACTGTCTATTCCCAGACACTCCCCCCTCCTGCTCACGCTCGCTCTCTTAACCACCTTGAGTAGTGAAGCGTGGCGGAATGTGGTAGAGTGTCTGGTGTCCGGTAGTCGATGGACAAGGCCATGATGTTAAGGAGTGCTAAGCAGTGGAACACAGTGGACTCAGAGCATCCTTCCTTGGTCCGGACTTTCACACCATCTGCGACTTAACGCGACCCTGGCACGGAGCGGCAGCTGGTGAGTTAACCAAAGACTTCAACTTTAAATGTAACTAAGCAACCCTTACCAATGACGCGTTCTGCGCAGAGATCGGTTCCCCCTGCCATCGTACAGAATGCAGACCTGTCTCTTCTCTCCACGCCACAAGTTGTGTTACATCCAACGGAAACTGCCTTTATACCTGATGATACATTTCAGGAACTGTCCTCTTCAAACATTGAAAGCAAGATGCCGTCAGGACGGCAGTCACGTTCACTAGTGCAAACGCCCTTTCAAGAGGGGCTATCTGGTGCAGACCGGCCGCTCCTTACGAGGCTTCAGTCATCTAGCAACCTGGCTGATTTTAATCATTGTGGCTTATTGGGTACCGAAGTCTCTGGTTTTTCTGGTAACCCCAAGAGGATGCCCATTTGAACTATAGCTCTGGAGGCCCTTTCAGGTGAGAATTCAAACCTCCTGAAGATGGCTAAGCAACGTGCTTGGACCTCGGGCTCATCAGTTCTGATTGAAGACCAAGTGCATAACAACTTATCACCCTCATGTCAACTGTTGTAGAGTCTTCTGCCCTCTACGGCAGAGAGCGCAACCAATGAACTAGATTTTAATATAACGCCTGTTCCGATTGTGTTTGCTACAAACAGTAAGAGCACAGGACTTTCCCACTTGGTCGATGAGGGAGACCCGGTTCCTGGGCTCGTTCCGTTGGAACCAGCCTGTGTCCACCTGGACGCTAGCAACATTATGGCTACAAACAATCCTAGCCCTCGACCGAATCAACATAGTGCGGAGGATTGACAAAAAACGCTTATAATACACATAAGAGACATGTCGCCAGGACACTTGGTGGGTTCGAATAAAAAAATTAAAACTTTAAAACCACCTTTGAAAACAGCACATAAGCCTCGTACTTTCCATAAATTAACCTAACGAGGACCGGTTTTGGGTCCTATTGTGCCTTCTATGTTTACCAAAAAACCAAACTTGCCCACCTTTGGACCGAACCTTGGCGACCTATCCGACGCAGATCTTTTGGAGGGTGTGGAGGCCTGGGGTTCGCTACCTAAAGACTTGCAGGACCCTGGTGCGGATTACGACGTGGCCCAAAATGTTATTACGTTCAATTTCACAGCCCCCACCACAATGCTTAGCCAATCGCAGCCTCCATCCCTGCCGTTAGAGCAGAAAAGTCAGAGGAGCTACCTGACATGGGGCAGTAACAACTTAAGACAATCAAATCTAAGTCAGATGCCGCCCGCGGCTGGGGGGGTGGGCACCCAGCTGATGGGCCATCATCACCTACTGGTGCCCTTCCAGGGACTGGCCAGTGTGAGTCGGGCACTGGCCCGTGTGAGTCGGGCACCCGTCGGTGCTGCCCCCAGACGTCGAGGCCTTAGACCGACAGAAGGTCACTTCCACTGGTGGAGAAAAACTGCAAGCAGAGGTCTTCAGCCAGATCGGGCTGGATGGAACAAAGCTGACTCGAGAAGCCGACAACAACCGGAGGTCGCTCGGAGCAGTGAGTTATAACCCTGAGGATCCTGTAAATGTAGGATCCCTTTCACCTACGCCCGATCAACTTAATATTACCAGGACCGGCGCTGAATCACCCTCCGATCAATTACGAACCACTTCCTCAAATAAAAAGTAAAAACTGGACCTATTTTCCATTATGTCTACAGTTACCATCGCTTTGATCCCTTTCACCAAACTGTATGAACAACTAAGCGATACTTTTAAAGACCATACCAGGTTACTAGCAATGTTAGACTCAAAACTAATTTTTCTGGAAGGATTTGTCACCGCCAACGAAGAACGGAATTTAGGGAAGACTTCCCAACTTGACAGTCAATATAGAACACAGAAAAGAGAGTGTCACTAGCTCAAAGTCCGTTCAGACCACTAGTTTGTCCTTCGAAGTGGATTTGACAGAGGACTGTCTCTAACAACAAGGGAGTTACAAGCTCTCACAAAAGAGAGACCCGTCTGCGGTATGTCTGGGTAACGGTCCATCTGTCTGTAACAACGAGAGCATTCAAGACATCTGTGTGGTAAATGAGGTGGAAGGACCCTTTGGCAACGTAGCATTTCCAATTTTCAATCAACCAAAGTCCTCCGAAACACCTACTAGGAGTAAACCTATTTCTAAACCCGGCATCAATTCACAAACTCGCACCCATAAAACTAATGAGACTATCTCGCGGGGGGCCCAACTCTGGCACCCAGAAAACCAGTCTCAAAACCAAGAAGCCTGGCACCATTGGGCCCTAGAGTGTCCACTTCAACAGCACAGCCTCTCACAGAGCCCTTCAGTCCATCTGCGTTAGCTCTGCTCGATCTTTCCACCTACTCGATGGATCCCTCTACAAGTAGTTGGTCACTGACAAGGGTGGCAGTGGTAATAGCTACTGACTCTGAGACTAAAGCTAGTAAAGCGGGGGCACCGGCTGTCCCCCCCGGTTTCACCCACTTTCTTGACTATGAATGAGAAAAGACGGATATCCTAAGTTATCGTTCGATTCGATTTTCCCAAGGACCAAAAATACAAAGCTGCCCCTGTTTTCCAACATGAAGCTGAGCAGCCGGTTAAAAAAGATCTGATAAATTTGGAGGATTCCAGATCCAAAGAACCAAAAAAGAGAAACAACGCCCAACCGTTGGAGAGAGCAGGGCATAAAACCCTCCAGTCTCGTACGCTTGAACCCGAACGAGTGTTATATTGCAATAACCTGCTCATTCTAAATCGGAGTCAAACAAGCTGAAAACAATTCAGCACACCTTTGTTAGATGCTTATTTGTAATTGTTTATAGTGTGGTTTAGAGTGTAGAATCGTAATTTAAAGAAGATTCAAGGTGCGGTGAGAAAGTCTCAGCCTTGGCATCTAGGCCGGTGAAGAAGCTAACAAAAGTGTTGTTCCCTAATAGGGAACCCGCGTCCCCTACACACTATCTATAGCCTAAGCTTTGAGATATTTTTTGCCAAAAAACCTCATCTCCTAAGGCAGGAGTAACAGATGTGGCATGTGAAAAGTTAAATTGTGTTTACCAACCTTTGTATAATTTTAACCATGACTAGTTTATCACAACAATTATTCAATTGACAATGTGATTACAAACCAGATTACTCTTTTCTGGACCGTATGAAAATTGTTCTAACAACGGTGAGTACTCAATTGTTGTGCCAGCTCGCCCCTAGTTGGTCGATAAGGATCTTATCCTTGAAGAAAGTTTCAAACGCAACCCCCCCCCATTACAGGTGTCAAGTGAGGTGGGTATTTGATCCCGAGCCTGGGCACCAATAGCCTTCCAATTGAGCAGCAAAAGATGGTGGTCACTGTGTAGTGTCTTGATGACTTGGAATTTCTCTGCAAAAGGTAGGAAATTCTTAGACACATAGATGTAGTCTATGAATGAGGTGCTGCTCCACGTCGGCTGGGACGGAATGTCACCTGTGGAATTACCGTTGAGTAAATGCATGACTCTTGAATTCATTAGGTCACTCCAGGAGTTGCGTCTCATGTGGCGTTGATCGTCGAAATTCCAGCCACGCCCCTGTGTTTTGTTAACTAAATCTGGCGTGTTGAGGCCACCACATATGATGATATGTGAGGCTTGTTGATAAAGACAAGCGACCTCCAGTAAATCGGTGACCTGGTCAATGAACGTTTCGGTGGCTATCAGGACTGGGTTCCAATAAACGTTGATTATTGTTATTTTCAATATAGATTTGGAACCTAGCCGAGTCACCTCGGTTTCCCATTCGATCACCGAGAGTTGAATAAGCGAAATTCATGTTTGTAGATCTCACAAGATTTAAAAGGGCTACCAGATCCGACCATCGTCAGGAGACCCGCAGATGGTTGGCCAAACCTCCCCTTGGTGGCGGGATTAATAGTTGTTTGAAAACCGTAAATCACAGGGGTTTTCCTCAACCAGATCTCCTGTAAACAGATCAGGTCGTTGTCCCCAAGAGTTATATCACTTGGGGATGTCAGATGGGCATACCCCCTAGTGTTCCACAAAGCCAATTTTAGACTATGCCGAAAGGGAGTAGGAATGACATTTGCCCTGCCTTGAAGTTGCTCTTTGATATTCAATTTGGGTTGCTACAAACTATTTTGCGCCGATAGGGCATGTCCCATCCAAGACCAGTCTGTAGAAGCCAAGATAGACTTCATGGGGGTAGCCTTCGATTCAATACAATTTACATGACGGGAGGGAATATTTGGTTGAAAAGTGACGCTTAACCTTAGACCCGGGCCAGTCGGTATTCGGCCCACTCCCAATGGGTCCCTGTAGATGGATACGTAGGGTGGGCAAGCAATAATGTCGTTAGTGTCATCTTTTCTTCCTACCGTGAGGCTTGGGTGTTTGACACCCTCCGCATCCAGAGGGCTGCCCGCCTTCGATCGCCCTGCTTCACCAGCAGCCACATGGTTTGGTGTTAGTGGTGGGTGCGCTGGTAAATCCTTTGAAGAAGGGTGGTGAGCATTGTTGTTGGTGCTGTTGTATCTCTCTGGTACAGGCTTTGAACTGATTGAGGTGTTATCATCCCAAAGGTTACCTGCCATCGAGTCGAACCCCAAAATTAAGAGGTTCTCCAACGCATCCAACAGCATGTTTTGACAACGGGGTGACCTGATGTGGAAGAACACCGCATCCAGGTGCCTTTGGTCACAGAATTCAATCAGCGTCAGGCCAGAAGAATGCAACTGTCTCATGTTAGGGATGGAATGAAAAAGTTCTAAGACTGTTCTCTGATTTAGAATGAAACAAAAGTGTTGTTCCCTAATAGGGAACCAGTGTCCCCTGCACAATAGCTATAGCCTAAGGTTTGAGATATTTTTTGCCAAAAAACATGGCCTCCTAATGCAGGAATAACAGGTGTGGCATGTGAAAAGTTAAATTGTGTTTACCAACATTTGTATAATTTCAACCAGGAATAGTTTATCGCAACAATTATTAAATTGACAATGTAGAGTCAAATGTAATGGTATTTATTTTGCAAATAGCGTTTCGAGTATTTCACTCTTCATCAGGGGCAGGTAGTATTTTCAATGATTCTAAAAAGAAACACATTAAAGAATTGGACTTAATAAGATAACTGTGTTTTGTACATTATTACAACAGAAGTTCCACTTTGATTATACAACAAAAGCAGGCATGGTTCTTTTTAAATACCAAATCATATTGTCAGCGAAAAGACACATTTGTACACAACATGTGAAAAAAACACTTTGTGAAAAAAACACTTCTATGGAGCTGACGAACAAGTTACTTTCTTACCTGGTAACGTTCTTTCGATGGGATGGTCCGACGACGTATTCCATATCTATGACATGTAATCACCACAGCTGTGCTGCTTCGGAAACTTTTTTCGGCGTCTGCGTCCTGTGTCGATGACGTCGATGCGCCGTCGTCGAGGACCTCCTCCGACGTCATCCGATGTGATAAGTAGGACGCACGACGCCCGTAGCCTCAGTTATAGTTTTTTCCCCCAGAACGTGTGACATCAGTCAACTGCCAGTCAGACACAAAGCCTTGCGGAACGTAAGCTGCAATCGCAAAAGAAATTCTGCAGCGGGGAAGGCAGGGCGGGAGCGATATGGAATACGTCGTCGGACCATCCCATCGAAAGAAAGTTACCAGGTAAGAAAGTAACTTGTTCTTCGAGGGGATTGGGTCCTCCGACGTATTCCATATCTATGACAGACTCCCAAAGCAGTACCAGAGCAAGGAGGAGGGAAAGAATTTAGAATCAAAATTTAGAATAGCCAATCAAATAGCAGAGCAAAGGGCCGCCTTGCCAAAGGCCAGATCCTGCGCTCGGATGGAATCAAGGGAATAGTGACGTACAAATGTATGTACTGAAGCCCAGGTGGCTGCATCACAGATGTTGCGAATAGGAACACCCCTCTGCAGGGCAGTAGACGCAGCCATACCCCTGGTAGAATGGGCCCGCAAGCCAGCCGGTGGGTCCTTACCCGCCAAGCGGTAGCACTCCGAGATGGCCAAAATAATCCAGCGAGACAAAGTCTGTTTCGTCACAGCTTGCCCTAAACGCTTTCCAGCGTAACCAATAAAGAGTTGATCGTCCACTCTGACCCGGGACATGCGTGAAACATAAAAGCTTAAAGCTCTCCTAGGATCAAGCCTATGGAGCCTCTCCTCTTACTTACCAGGATGCGGAGGAGGATAGAATGCCGGAAGAACAACCTTCTGGGCCAAATGAAATTCTGTCACTACCTTCGGAAGAAAAGAAGGACGAACTCTAAGGACAACCCTGTCCTTGTGAAATACAGTGAAGGGTGGCTTAACTGAAAGTGCCTGTAACTCACTCACTCTGCGAGCGGAAGTAACCGCAACTAAAAACACAGTTTTCAGAGTTAACAGCCTCAAAGGGCAAGAATGTAAAGGCTCAAACGGAGCACCCATAAGAAACTTAAGAACAAGGTTTAAATCCCAACTGGGCACCAGGAAAGGTGACGGAGAGAACACATTAGTGAGCCCTTTCAGAAACTGTGAAATCAAATGGATTTTAAAGTAAGAACACTCTTCAGACGAGCGCTTAAAGATGGACAGCGCCGCCAGGTAACCTTTAACGGTACCCACTTGCAAGCCCCTGTGGGCCAAAGAAAGTAAAAAGGACAGAACCATGGGGATGTCACATGCAAAAGGATCCACATTCTGAACTCGGCACCAGTCGCAGAACTTACGCCAAGGGCAACGGTACAGAGACTTTGTTGCTGGCCTTCGGGCCGAAAGCAACACCTTCATCACGTCTTCAGGGAGGTCCCAATCCATATACCTCAACCTTTCAGAAGACAAGCGTGAAGGTTGAGGGATCTGACCTCTGGATGGAGAACCTGATCCCCCCCTCCCGTGAGAGCAGATCGTCTCGGTAGGGAAGACGACGCGGAGGGCAGATGGCCAAGTCGAGAAGGTCCGGGTACCACGTCCTCCGAGCCCACGCCGGAGCAATGAGGATCATCTGGGAACCGAACTTCCGTAACCTCCGCAGCACTTGCGGGATGACGGGGACTGGAGGAAACGCGTACAGCAGCGGGAACGACCACTCCACCACGAACGCGTCTCCCAAGGATCCTGTTGGAGGAAATTCCCGCGAGCAAAACCTTTCGCACTTCTGGTTGAGGCGAAGAGATCCACTTGAGGGGTTCCCCAAAGGGCGAAGATCTCCAGGAGAATCTCCTGAGCCAACTCCCACTCGTGAGAGATCGTGCTCTGCCTGCTCAGAGCGTCCGCCGTCACATTTTCGTCTCCGGCCAAATGAACTGCCGAGATCGAAACTTCCTGCTGAATGGCCCAGAACTCGAGCTGCATCGCCTCCCTGCACAGAGGAAGTGACCCTGCCCCCCCCTTTTTGTTGAGGTAGTGCATGGCCACTGTGTTGTCCGTCAGGATCAGGACACTCTTTCCTCGCACAGTCGGCAGAAAAGCCTTCAGGGCTAGCCTGACGGCCCTCAGCTCCAACAGATTGATATGGAGTCTGGACTCCGACGGAGACGAACGACCGCTGACTGTCAGCCCGTTGGCATGAGCTCCCCAACCCGTGAGGGATGCATCCGTCACGATAGTCACCTCCGGCCAGGGAAGCCAAAAAGGAGCCCCCTTCATCAAGTTGCCTTCGACGGCCCACCACAGAAGGTCCCGGGCGACCGAGGGCGGCACCTGAACCGGGTCTGACATCCTGCCGGAAGACTGCGACCATTGCGTCTTGAGCGCCCACTGCAAAGATCTCATCCGCAGGCGAGCCTCTGGCACCAGAAGAATGCTGAAACTTGAGCACCATCTGCTGAATGTGAAGAGCCCTCACCTGGGGAGGAAAACACTGCCCCAGGGAAGTGTCGAGCACTGCTCCGATGTACTGGTGCCGCTGTGTTGGCGTCAAATGGGACTTCTTTAAATTGAGGGAGAAGCCCAGCCTGTGAAGGGAGTGGCAGGTGACGGACAGATGATCCAGGACTTGCTCGGGAGAGCTCCCCCTGATCAACCAGTCGTCCAGGTAGGGGTAGACGTGAATCCCCCCTTGCCTGAGATGCGCTGCCACCACCACCATGAGCTTGGTGAAAACCCTCGGGGTGGAGGTCAATCTGAACGGCAGGACCCGAAACTGAAAGTGCGAGTCGCCAACTGCGAACCTCAGGTACTTCTTGTGCCTGGGATGGATCGGCACATGGAAGTAAGCATCCTTGAGGTCGAGTGACACCAACCAGTCCTGAAGCTGAAGGGCCTGGAGGACTTGAGAGAGAGTAACCATCTTGAACTTGTCCTTCCTGAGGAGTTTGTTCAAACCGCGCAAGTCCATGATGGGTCTCAATCCCCAGTCTTTCTTCGAAATCAAAAAATAAGGGGAATACCATCCCATGTTCCTCTCCGCTAGAGGCACCAGTTCTATGGCGCCTTTCTCCAGCAGGGCTTGAATTTCCTGCGCAAGGAGCGGATCCGGACTCTGCAAAGAGAGTTTCCCCGGTGGATTGTCGCGAGGCCAGTGCCGAAAGGGAAGACAGTAGCCATGGGTTATGATCTCCAGAACCCACACATCTGAAGTAATGGCTTGCCACTCTACAAGATGCTTCGCCAGCCTTCCCCCAACCGGCGAACCATGGGACATGGCCTCATGACTGAGTGGGAGCGGCCGCGGCGTTACCTGAGGGTAAAGAGGCAACTGCCCGAGCGGCCTTGGCACCACGGGTACCCTGTCGTCCACCTCTGGTACCCCTGCGGTGGCCTCTGACTGCCAGCTCCTCTCGCTTTACTGAAGGACGAGTAATAGCGAAAGGAACCACCCCTCCACTGCTGTCCCCTAGGACGAAAAGGCAGAGGTTGGCGAACTGCAGCGCCCAACAACTTCGCTGCAGCTTTCGAGGTCTGCAACCTCTCAAGGCTCTCGTCAGCCTTGCTGCCAAAAAGGTGTTCACCGTCAAAAGGCATGTTGAGGAGCCAAGACTGCACATCAGGAGCAAACCCCGACTTCCGCAACCACGCAAACCTGCGTATCACGGTGCTCGCCGCCATGGACCTACTGACGCATTTAGCTAAGTCCAAACCCGACTGAACGAACTCACACATGGCATCCTTACCATCCTGGACCATAGCAAGGAAACTATCCCGTTCGTCCCCTTCGGGAATATGTTCAGCCGCTAACGCAACACAGTTCCCCAGAGTGTGTGTGAAACGAGACAAGGCACAAATGGAGTTGGCCGCCTGAAGCGCCATACCACCAGAAAACACTTTCTTTGCCCAGCCATCAAAACGTTTGTCGTCCGCATCAGGAGGGATGGTAGGGTACGACGCCTGCTTTGCCGGGGCCCTGGCTGCCTGCACCACCAAACTCTCCGGAGTAGGGTGCCTGGTCAAGAAGCAGGGGTCGCTACTGGCTGGACGGTATTTTCGCGACAAGGGTCTGCCCACCGCCGGGAGACTCTCCGGAGCAGTCCAAGCCGCCGCCACCCTTCTCTGTAAAGGCATATGGAACGGCAGTACCGGATCAGTTGGGGGACCAACATCAAGGATGTCCGTCAGATCATCCTGCACAAACTCCCCTGGGGGAGCAGACCATCCCAAGTACTCAGAAACCCTAGCCATAAGGCGCCGGTACGAGGAATCGGCATGAGAGCCAGGCTCAGGCCTACAAAACTCCACCTCCGGAGAGGTGTCCAGTCCACTGGCATCATGCAGTGACTGTCTCAAATCGTCAAACTGACTATGGCCCGAGACAATTTCATCTGGAACCTGACTAGGAACCAGGCCATCAGAATCCTCATCCGCCTCTGAAATATAGTCTGGTGACGAAAAGAAGGCACCCGAGAGTGCTTGCTCTTAACCAGAGCCTTCCTAGGGGGTTCTCCCGTGCCACGGGGTACCTCTGACACGAAAGGCGTCGATGGTGTCGAGCGAATCGGCGCCGGCGTTGAGAGAACCGGCATCGGTGCTGAGAGGATCGGCGTCGAGGAAATCGGCGTCGACGTCAGATGCAGCGCCTCCAGCAACGGCGGCGTCGACACAGCCCTCGAAGCCGGAGCCCCGAGCGTGTCTCTCGACGACCTGAGCGTCGACGGCTTCGACGACTTCCTCGGAGCCGGAGCCTCGAGAAAGCCTGTCGACGCCCTCGACGCCTCAGACGCCGATTTCTTCCTCGAAGACCTCACAGGTGCACGCGGTCTCGAACGCGTCGAGGACCGGGACCTGGAACGGGTACGTCGAGAACGAGTCTCCTTGTCCGAACGGGACCTCTCCCGTGACTCGTGCCGACCACTCTTGCGAGCGGTGTCTCTCGACCTCTCACGACCGACCCCACTCGGGGGCGCAGACGGCATAGTACCCTGCGACTCAAGAATCGCCAGCATTTTCTTCGCGAAGGAAGCCCATTCCTCCGGCGTCGCACGGCTGGTGGGGTAAGCGACGTGCCGGGCAGAGTCCTCCGAAGAGGACCTGGAAGACGACCGGTGTCGGCGCTTCCGAGAATGCCTCGAAGAGGCTGAGGAGTGGCGAGACCGACTCCTAGGAGACCCACGAGACTTCCGACGATGACGCGGAGAGTCACCCCTCGAATCATCCGTCGAAAGCCCCGCAGACTTCGACTTCCTGGGCTTGGATACCCGACCTACCGACAACAACTTCTTACGTTCGCGTAAGGCTTTGGACGTGAGCGACTGGCAGTCGATACAGTCATCCGTGTCGTGGGCCTCCCCGAGGCACCAGAGGCAGGCGTCGTGCGAGTCCGTCACCAACATCTTGGACCCACACTCCCCGCACTTCTTGAAACCCGGACGCGGGGTCGAAGACGAAGTAGAAGACATCTTCACACGAAGGATTTTCACAAAACGAACAGATTCGAAGAACCGAGAAGAACAGAACTCTAAAGAGTCGTGGCGTGAACCGAGAAACACGAAGCAACACGTTCGCGGAAAAAACGGAACTGAGGCTACGGGCGTCGTGCGTCCTACTTATCACATCGGATGACGTCGGATATCGGAGGAGGTCCTCGACGACGGCGCATCGACGTCATCGACGCAGGACGCCGAAAAAAGTTTCCGAAGCAGCACAGCTGTGGTGATTACATGTCAGATATGGAATACGTCGGAGGACCCAATTCCCTCGAAGTGTCTGTATTCCCTTCACTCATTTCCACATCTTACCATTCTTTCGAATGGTTCCAAACCCACATCCATCCAAGAGCTTTTGTGTATGCTTGTTGAACAGTCAATCTATGTACAAGAATAAGTACCTAATTGTATTTCATTAGTTAGAGTAAAGATCAGATGATTAATTTATGAAACCCCTACTTGGTTAGTTGTACTGAGGGAGTGAAGGACAAGATACTGACCTTTTTGTGCATTTGAGGGAAGAACCAATGCATTACTTCGTCCAAGTGTTGTAGTACCCTGGGTTTCTGTACTTAAAGCGAGATTCTGTAAGGAATGTGGATTAGTCTTAACATCTGGAGAGAGAAAAGCTTTAGATGAGTGCTGGCGCAAGTTGTTCACCCTGATAGCCTGGATGGCAATCCGGATACTGTAAAAAATTAGAAGTTACTCACCGTAGTGACCAACGTACTGTTAGTCCCCTTTCCTCCATACTGTATGGGCGTCCCTTGCGAGGGACTGGAGACGGAACCTTTTTCACCAGAAAAACCTTCTTCCCCTTTACATTTAGAGGCGTGCAAGGGGTGCGGCCCTGGGAGCATGCGCTGCCCTGACTCCGCCCTCCGGCGCCACACCTCAGTCTCCATTGATGCACCGACAATAGATGTAACATTGCCTAATGAAACCAGTATTATTAGAGGTGGTGGGGGAGGATGGTGGGACGTATGGAGGAAACGGGACTATGGATTCAAGAGTACGTTAGTCACTAAGGTGAGTAACTTTTAATTACTCTTACATCCCATCCCGTTTCCTCCATACTGTATGAGCGATTACAACTGAATGTAGCCCCAGGGTTGAGCAGAGACCCTCCTTAAGCAAATAGGTTCTGGAGAACCGCCTGTACGAAAGCCGCATCTGACCTAGAGCCGGCATCCAAACAGTAATGCTTGCATAAAGCCGAGGGAGTGGCCCATGTGGCCGCCCTGCTTATGACTTGGCAAGGAACATGGCGCTGGAATGCGATTGCCATTGCATTGGCCCTGAATGCGTGGGCGTTCATGTTAGCCGGGAGTGGCTTGTGCTGGCCCTCGTAAGATTTCTTGATGGCTGAGACTATCCAGCAGGATATGGAGGCCTTGGAGGCTTGATAGCCTGGCCGTGCACCTCCGAAAGTGACAAACAGGGCGTCTGACTTGCGGTAGCCCTTAGTCCTGTCCAGGTAGAATTTCAGGGCATGCCTGACATCCAGGCAGTGCAGAAATCTCTATGCCTCGTCCTTAGGATCAGCGAAAAACGTAGAAAGGACTATTTCCTCATTCAAGTGAAATGCTGACGGTACCTTAGATAGAAAAGCCGGGTGTGTCCGAAGGACCACCTTATCCTTCTGAAAGGTAGTATATGGTTCCGAGGCGACTAGCGCCTGGATCTCGCTGACTGTGAGCCGAGGAGAGGCTGACTAGTGTTACGGAGAATTCTCATTCTATGGCTAATTTCCCTTACCTATAGAGTCCCCCAGCAGCTTTGCTAGATTTGAAGGGTTTGTTTTTTTCTCCTACTAAGAGTGAGACTCTTTTTCCCACTCTTAGGCATATTTGCTATGTGTGTTCTAGGCTATTTTTTGTGTTTAATGTCTATGGGGTTTATCTCACCCTCATAGGAACCATCTTTATCTACATGTGTTACCCAGCACCCTCCGGCAGTGACACAGGGGTGTCGTAGCGACCCCCAAACAGACTCCATACCCTTGCACTGATTACTGTCTCCCAGGGCAGGTAAAGTCCCCAATGACTTTAGTAGTCACTCTTTATGAACAAAACCAGTACAACCCATCTAACTATGGAGGTACTGGAAAGGGTTAATAGTTTTTCCCTTATGTTCATTTTCGAGAGGGTACTGTACAGTCCTTCTCTCAAAAGTTACTGGCTGGTGGCAGTGGTTACTACCAAAAATATTCAACCGCAAATATTTTCCTATGGGATTTTCCCATTGTTCGAGGCTACCACATTTACTGACAGCCTCTAACATACCGCCGGTTTATTTCTATATTAACTTTACTCTGGTAGTTTTTTTTTGCCAGAACTTTTATAGACATTCTTTCTCGTGTCTTTCTCTAAGATCCTAACCCAGGTCAGGGATCCTTCTTTCGTCCTTTTGGTGTGCTTCTGTCAAGAAGCCCTCCTTTCAGCGCCACTGAGTCTGGGGTGGACCCATTGTGTGGGAGGGGAAGTAGGACCCCTGGACAGGGTTGCCTCAGCAACCCATGTCGCACTCTCTACTGATAGGCTGGAGGGTCTCCCGCCAGGATGACCACTCCACTGTGAGTGACAGCTAGGCTGTATGAATGGGGATCTTTTTGCATAAAAGCTGGGTCCTGAGCACTGGAAGAGCAAGACGTTGCCACTGGAACTAAGAAGCCGAAGAGGAGAGAAGCCAAAGACATCTGCATCAACTGAACCACTGGTGAAGCCCTGCTGCAGCGTCTCACTACTTTTCTCCACATGATGAGAGAAGATCTTCATCTGCAAGAGCCTTCTTCCCTTGAGCTGGTGGGGCCAGCCAGTTTGCCAATCGCCTTCCTGGACCTGCCTTGGTCAAATCGCCAGTGTCCTTTACCTTCGGAGACCGGATAGCCAGGCACCCGTTCACCCGGACCGTGATTTAAAAGAGCGTAACTTTTATTTTGTTTGGCAGCACTGCGGCTGGTTTCATCCCTGGGCAGTCAGTAACTCGAACCTTCCTCCACGACGAGAGCCTCTCTTCCTCTGCTGGATCTCCCGAACTGCAGGAACTGCCAGGAACAACCGCCGCCGCAGGAGCCTCTTCTTCATTTTAAGGTACTTTGTTCCGCCAGGCCTCCCTTTTCGTTTGGTAGCGCTAAAGGTGTTGTAAATCCTTTACCTACCTGTTGGGTTGGCCGCCCCTATCCTCTAACATTGTCTTTCACCTTCTGCAACCACCTTTTCGAATCGTTTAACAAAGACTTGACTGCAGCTACAAGAACATTTTGCTCCTGGGCACTTTGCCCTGTACCACTGACTCTGGCACAGGCCTATTGACTCTGGCTAAATCTGTTACAACTGCCTTCTCTAGATTGCTTCTCACCTAGAAATCTGTTGGTGCACCTAACTCATATAACCACCTTTTCCTTCCCACTTTCAAAACTTGTCAAGTGCCATTTTGCTCGGTTTTCACCTAAGTATAATACATGCTAAAGTACTGCCTTGCATAAACTTGTTCACAATCTTCTTGGGAAGTGTTGCTAGGGTGACAGAGTATATTCCTGCATAACTTGATCTTTCCCTCCCTTGTGAGAAATTGATAGAGTGCCATTTGTGTTTGGTTTTCACTGTGCCGTTTTGCTCAGTGTTCACTCTCAACTTGTCTACAATTTAACTAGGGAGTTGTGTATGCTTTTCTTGACTGATTTTAAATTGCTTTAATAACTGTGATTTATGTGTTTAACTAGAAGTGTGTAAAATAAATATATATATTCTTTTTGATACAAAGCTTTGGTCAGTGTTTCCTTGTACCATAGAACTTTAGTCCTATTGTGTAAACCCTGAATACTGCTCATCTCCCTCTTGAGATAAGTCTGACTGCATAGCCACAGCTACCAACTAAATCTTTGTGGTACAGACTGATACCAATGGGGATTTATTGCTCATACCTGTAGTCTTAATCTCCTGTAGTGCTCCCTAAGGGAACAACAACTAACAACTAGTACGGCTGTCTTAATGGTGACCAGCCTGATGTCCACAGAGGCCATTCGTTCAAATGGTTTGTGGGCCAGGGCGCCCAAGACTATGTTAAGGTCCCACACGGGGTGTGGACTCCTGATGGGAGGGTAGAGCCTTGCTAGCCCCGTCAAATGTCTGTTGAGAATCGGATTGGAGGAGAAGACTCCCTCCTCCGAGTTCCTATAAACCCCGATGGCTGCGAGGAAAGAGCCTGAGTGGGCAAGGTGTGCCGAGAAGGAGAGCACGTCATCCAAAGTACATGTCAGGGGGTTGATCTGCTTGGAGTCTGCCCAGTGGCAGAACCTGGTCCATTTACTTTTATATTGGGCCCTGGTAGCCTTGCTCCTTGCGCCCTGCATGATCTCCCGATTTGCCTGGGAGAGGCTGAGATGCCCCAGCATTACCTGCTCAGGAACCACGCTGTGAGGGCTAGTTTCTGTGGGACAGGGTGGATGACCCTGGCTGCCTGCTGCGCCAGCAGATGTGCTGGGCCCGTCGGAAGGTGAATTGGAGGCATCTGTGAGAGGCTGATCAGCTCCGAAAACCATGGCCTGGCCGGCCACCATGGAGCTATCAGTATACTGTTCAGCCGGTGAGACTCCTTGATCTTGCAAATCACTCTGTGAATCAGCGGAGTGGGCGGGAAGGCGTACGCTGTCATGCCGTCCCACTGAATCCGAAATGCGTCGCCCAGCGAGCCGGGGCCCTGTCTCTGCCAGGAGGCGAACTGCAGGCACTTCTTGTGCAAGGTGACAAAGAGGTCCACCTGGGGAGACCCCATTTGTTGAATATCTCCTGAGATACAAGGTTGTTTAGCTGCCACTCGTCGTCCGCTCCCAACCTGCTGAGCCTGTCCGCCTCCAGGTTGGATTCTCCCAGAAGGTGGACTGCTGTGAGGTAGATATCATTTTCCAGGGCCCATTCCCACATGCTGAGTGCCAATCGGCACAGTGGAGGGGATCTGGCGCCTCCCTGCTTGTTGACATAGAACATGCTGGTCGAGTTGTCTGTCTGGATGAGGCCAACCTTGCCCCTGAGCAGTGGAAGGAAAGCTCTGAGTACTAGCCAGAAGACGTTCAGCTCTAGCCAATTGATGTGGTACTCATGCTCCTGTCGGGTCCAGGTTCCGTGGACCGAGAGATCGTCCAGGGTGGCTCCCCAGCCCTCCAGCGAGGAGTCTGTGATGATGATGACCTGCAGGGTGGAAGGCCGAAAGGGCTTGCCCGTCCGTAGGTTGCAGTCCCTGGACCACCATGTGAGGTCCTGTTGGAGAGATGGAGGAACTTTGATCATCTCGGATTGAGATCCCCGCTCCTGGTTCCATGATGCCACGAAGTGCAGCTGTATCCTCCTCATCCTGAATCTTTTGTGGGGGATGGCTAGAAGGACTGCTGTCAAGAGACGCAGGAGATACTGGTACCACCAGGCTGAGGTCACTTCTCTGCTGAGGAAGTGAGCAGTGGCCCTCTTGATGGCTGCGATCTTGTCCTCCAACAGAAACACCTTTTCGGAGCACGTGTCCCAGATGAGGCCCAAGAAGGTCAGAATCTGCATGGGCTGCAGCAGCGACTTCTTGAGATTGAGCGAAAAGCCCAGATCGTGCAGTGTGTTCATAAGAGCCTGGGAAGTGAGGTGAACCGCTTCCAGAGCTGTAGCTCTGACGGGCCAGTCATCAAGGTATGGGTAGATATGGAGGCCCTGAGCCCGGAGGAGGGCAGCCACCAAATTCATGAGCCTGGTAAAGACCCTGGGGGCCGAACTGAGGCCAGAAGGAAGGACCTTGACTGGAAATGGTAGCCCATAATCCTGAACAGAGGAAAGAACAATGGGCTGCCAAATCGGGATGTGCAGATCCAGGGAGCACATCCAGTCTCCCCTGCACAGTGTCTCTGCAATAAAAGATGGCGTAACCATTTTGAATTTTTGTACGGGTAAGAAGAGGCTGAGGGTGGAAAGGTCCAGCACAACTCTCAGGCCCACCTGGTTCTTTTTCTGAATGGCAAAAATCCTGGAGTAAAAGCCCAAGCCTCGCTCCTCGCTGGGAGGCTGGGACTTCCTCCACGAATCTGAACGAGCAACCAAATCTATACCAAAAGGGTTGCTGTCCCAACTTGAGGGTGGGGAGGAGGGAGAGGCAGGGATGGGTAGATGGTACCCCGTGGATACTACAGAGAGGATCCAGGGGTCCGCGAACTTCTGGTGCCAAAAAATGGGTGTGGAGAACAAGCCTGCCCCCCACCGGAGACATGTGGACCCGGAGGGGCGTGTCATGCCTTCTTTCCCTCTGAGGCTGAGGAGGGGGGGGCTGGAAAAAGCCCTTACTCCGAGCCCCCTTTTTGTTGCTTGTGCCGATGCTGAGTCGGCGAGCGGTCAGGCTGCCTGGACCTCTGTTCTTGGAAGCCGCGGAACCCTCCATATGTACAACCCTTGTCGGAGCGCTGCTGTGACTGGGTGTACGACTTGGACGTGGTCTTGGCCGTTTGTGAGCCCTTCTTCTTGTTCAGCTCTTCATCCGTGGTGGAGTGGAAGAGGCCCCCCCCCCCAGCCCCGAACAGTAGATCTAGTATACGTTCCTGGACGTCCGGGTTAAATTTAGTCGCCCAGAGTGTGTCCGTAGCGATGCAGATGGCCCTGCCAGAGGTATCAATGTGGGCCACAGGGATTCCATGATGTATTGTGCCACCATTTTGGCCTCTGCCAAGCCCGCCATTAAACATGATTGGCTCTGCACCAGAGGTTCTGGGAGGAAGTCAGCAATTTCGCGCCAAAGCCTGGCTGCCAGCATGGCATCAGCATTGGCCTGACGCAGATGTAAGGATGCGTTGGAATACAGTTTCCTCCCGTACGTCTCCAAGATCATCTCCTCCTTGCCTAGCAGCACCGTTGAGGACGACTGAGGTTTGGAGTATAGTGATGCTGCAGCTATCACCGAAGAGAGTGGCTGAGGATGGGCAGACAGCAAGAGTGTATCCCCCTCCATCTGCCTGTACTTGGCGTCCAGGCATCGATTGACCGGCTGGACTGAGTGGAGCTTGAGCCAACCCTTCTTGGCCAAGGTGACTACATCAGTCTGCATAGGGATTCCCATTTTAGCAGAGGAGCGTCGCGTGAGGACTACAGCGAAGACCCCCTCTGCTGGTTGCTCTACCTCGGGTTGAGGAAGGCCCAAGTACTTTGCCAGTCCGGCAAGACGTTTGTGGAAGGCCTTGGCTAATGAGGGCGTGTCAGGGTCCTCCTCATCATCGGTGTCCACCTGAGGATCGTGTACCGCAGGAGGTGTATTGGGAGCCGGAGGCTGTTGTGGAACCGCCTGTGCAACAGGCTGAGGGGCCGGAGCAGTCGGCAGAGGCTGCGCGAAGGCCGGAGGCGTCGGCCGAGGCATTTGTGGTGCCGCTTGCATAGTCGGGAGGATTTCCCTGACGGCGTCCCCAAGCATTCCCCCCACCTGAGGAGATTTCATGAACCAGAGGAATTTCTCAAAGAAACTGTCCTCATAGGCTGAAAAGGTGGTAGGTGATATAGATGGGGTGGCGGAAGACTGCTGGAGCCGCTGTGTACCCTGCCCATATGGACGCACAGAGAATCGACTCTGCATCAATGAAGGATAGGCCGTAGGCCACATACCTGCTTGATGCCAGTCCCACCTTGACACTCCCTCTTTGTCGAAATCCCGAGGCTGGTGTGGCGTTGGGCGGGTGCTGAATTCCAGCATGGCGGCCACCTTGTCGAATTGCCTTCCACGTGCCTGTCTCGTATCGCTCGGCTCGCTGGGTCCAGCCTTCTCCAGGACTCTAGGGTGTGGATCATGAGGCCTACCCTAGTCCTCGGCCCGGTAGGTGTTACGCCCTCGGCCCATGGGCCGGTAGAGCTGCGTGTAGGCGCCCCCTCGGCCATCTTGCCGGTATAAGGGCGTGGCCCCTCGGGTGAGAACCCGGTAAAAGAACCTTCCGGTCCCTCGACACTTTCACCGGGAGGATACGTGGATCCCTCGGCCAGGAGGCTGGTAGCTGAGGTAGCCTCGGTGTGCTTGTCGGTACAAGAACTTGAGTGGTCCCTCCCGCACTGGCGAGTCCCTGGGAAGGAGTCTCCCTTGTGGGGTACAACTGAGAATAGATGCCCTACCTTGGGCCTGGATCGATGGTAAACAAAGTCCTTCTAGTCCTCTGGAGGCAACTTCTGGAAGAGCTCCCTCCACCTGGCTAGTCTTTTCTTCAGAGACCTCGAGGACAGTGCGTTGCATGCTGTACAAGCTTGCCAATCGTGGTCTGGGCCAAGCGAATGTAAGCAGAGAGCGTGGGGGTCCGAAGTTGGAAAGAGGCCGTCACAGGCTGGGCACCTGCTGAACGTGTTGGCTGTCGACATGCACCGGGGAGGAGTGTGATGCCTGAGGACCGAGTATCTGTAATCAAAAAGACAAAAGACAGAAGAAGCAGAAGTATCCGCGCATGGAATTACATGGCCGAAGCCAAACCCAGGAGCGCAGGTGAATTCGGCCCGTTCCCGTCGACACGGAAAAGGGGACTGGGGTGTGGTGCTGGAGGTGGAGTCAGGGCAGCGCATGCTCCGATGGTCGCATCCCCACGTGTCTTTAAATTTAAAGGGGAAGAAGGTTTTTCTGGTGAAAAAGGTGCAGTCTTGCGTCCCTCGCAAGGGATGCCCATACAGTATGGAGGAAAGGGGACAGGAGTATGGAAATATACTCTGCATAAACAAAAGATATTCCGAATGAGATTCAAACTAGTTGGCTTAGCAATTGTCCATAAAATTAGAGTGTATCTGACCTACGGGAATGAAACCGCTAACGTACGAGTGAAAAATCTGGTCTGTATTTCTACTCAGGATGCCATGAGAAGAAACGGTCTGGTAAGGCTGTATAGGTCTAAAAAGAACAAGGATGTATGTGCTTAACGTATATACATTTGATATATCAGTAAGAAGTTACACTCTAAAAGGTTGGTGAAATTGTCTTACCAAATAGTGGTCTCTTGTGGACAAACCGCTAATGGGCCAAGGACGATCGTTTATGTAGCTTCGGTCCACCATGGAGGAGAGGACGTCCGTTATGCGGAATTGCTCTAAGGCCATGCAAAGCCTGAAAATGAACAGCGGTTTTTTAGAAGAAAAGGTAATGAATGGCCATTTCTAAAAAGGGCAAGGTGGCCTGTGTACAAGATGCTAAGACTAAACGGCTGAGAAACATACTTCTATCTCTACATTTGGTTGCTGGAAGAGGCAGCTGCGTGTGGACCCTGAGCTCACCCGATGACCTGCAGCCATTTTGTATTGACTACGAGCTTATATATACACGTGTGCTGATGTCACCATGCGCAAGCAAATAAAGGATCCCATAGTGATCAATATTTCTTCCAAACCTCTGACAAGGACACAGATGCGCATGTCGGTATCACAAAAGAATGGTTTAAATACAAATAGTGAGTCTTGGGCAAATAAGAAGATCTGATATGGGAAACGGTAAGGGTTGCAAGTACTCAGCAACCCTAGGTGCACTCCGAACCAAACTTCGGCAGTCAAGTACACTTTGAATGCAGGTTCAAATGCAGCAATTGTGCGGCTCTGCGGCTTTCAGCAGCTGAATTACAGCGATGATTCCACTCCTGATGAAGGGATCAGGCCAGTTTCACTGCAGCAAGTTTTAGGGCAGAGGGGCACAGCAGCAAGGCACCTGCAAACTTCGTCACCACGGCTGAGCGACACAGTGACCGCGTGCACTCGGGTTCAGACGTGCTTTCCTAATTGCAGACCTAGGACGCCTAGGTATACGAAAAAATCGGGAGGAGAGTGCCTTATACCCAGTGCTAACGATCACCGAATTCTCAAGTGTCAATTCGAGACGGCTCCAGAGTAAAGGTCCTGAGCAAGCTGGTCAGTTCCCTGGTTGGCCTAGGAACACTTCCGAAAAGGCTTGCTTTCAGGTTAAGGTGGAGGTGCCATGAATAGTTGGTCCCACTATTTAAATGGGTTGATGCGCCTTTGCAGACCTTCTATGTTTGATCAGAAGCAGGGGTGGTCCAGCAGGGCAACAGCATGCTCAGGGTGCCAAACCTTCCAGTGGGTCACCAGTGGTTCCTCGACTTGGCTTCTTAGTTTCAGGATACTTGGATCCTATCGTAGGTTCAGTGAGAACTCAAGAGATCAACCTGGTATGGGTGTTTGGGCCCCTCTCTTATCCAGAATCTCTTTCGCACCAAAATGAAAAGGACCCAATGAAAGATCTGCTCACATACAGCCATGCCAGATGTAGACCAATCACGGACCACGGTGGTCCCAGTCATTCCCAGCACACCAGACCCTCTGTTACCCAGGATGTGTATTGGAACTAGACAGTCCAGGACGCATCCTGGGGTCACACACACAAGGCATGCAGAAGCCCTGCGAAAGCTTTAGTTTGCGTGGCGATCTGCATGACCAAATGAAGGTTTTGCCGGGTCTGCTCGACCTGGGGAAGGCAAAGGGACGAGATGGCCAAAGGACAGGACAAAGAACCTCGTGGCATGGCCATTTTGGGCACACACCTCTATCCAGTGCCAACCGCTGTAAACACGTTTTGCACAGTAGGCAAGGGTTACAAATATGCAAAAGTATAGACTGCCACCAGCCCTGTCCAAGGCACATCTGTACATCTAGCAATAACTCCTTTGAGAGGAGGGACGAAACTCTCTTCCTCTATTTTTGGGTGCTGGAGACTGCTGCGCCCCAGGTTTAGAGACTTGGCTGCAACCTTAGAGGACTGGAACCTCTGAAGGGAGTCATCGGCCTTATCTCTGAAGAAGTAATTCCCATCGAGGAGCATATCCAGGAGCTTAGACTGCACATCCTGGGCAAACCCGAAGGTCCTTATCAAGGAGTGCCTTCTTATGATTGTAGCTCGTAGCAGTTTCCAGTGCTACACAGTCTGCCGTGTCAAGGACAGACTGCAGCATCTCTCTCGCATGTCCCCCTCCAGTAGGTATTCTGCCACCCTGCAACTGCAGACTAGAGTCGAATAAGGAAATTGCCAACGGCACAGGAGGCGTTCCAACGCCCTTACAGCAAGTCTGTCTGTGGCAAAGATTTTCTTTCCCCAAGCATCCATCTTCTTACTATCCCTGCCGAGGAAAGTAGGGGGCAGGTGGACATCTTCAGGATGACAGGGAGGCATGGGTGGACAAGTAAGCAGGGTCAAATGGCACTGGGCAGTGCTTCTGTGCCGAGTTTCTGTGAAAAGCAGCGGCTGAAGTTGGCTTTTCTCTGGCTTCCAACACTGGGGCTTCGACTGCCTGGTTGAAGGGAAAGAGCGTTTCCCTTTTCGGACCCTCATCCAGAATGTCAGTCAGATCAAACTGTACCTTAGTCCAGGACAGAGCCGACACAGTCAAATTGTCAGCCACTTTTGGAACCGGGCACAGAAAAGCTGCTTCTGGCTTCCTTGGAGTTGGCATTGTTAGGAACTCCAAACCACAGGTCTCCTGTAAGTCAGAGGCCAGTTCTAACAGCCCATTCCCTTCTACATGGAACTCCTCAGAGAAATCTCTGACCTCCCTTGGGCCAAGAGATTCCATCCCATATGGGATAGGATCCACTTCTTTGTTCAGAATATCTTGTATCTTTGACATGAAGGCCACAATACTCCTTAGGAGTCCTGCTGTCATTGATGCAGGGATCAGGGCCAGTGAGGGTGGTGCCTGTCGTTCGACATCCGAAGGCAGAGCAGAATGGCCAAGCCACGGGGGATTGTCACACCTCGGATCCGGGCATACGGCTGCGGGGTCCCTACAGGTTTTCCCTGTCAGCTAGTCTAAGCGCAATGGGACCAATCAGCGCTGATGCCAAAGCTGTCCATGCTGTAACCATCCAGCATCTGCACCAAAGCCGTTGGCGCCAGGATCTTGGCGATGTCCAGTATCTTCAGGAGAAACACGTCCCAGTCCTCTGGAGTGGAGGATTGAGTTGGAAATGGTACCTGTGAGTTTATCTCTAGGGAACCCCTTGAGTGATGACTCCTTTTCTTCGAGGAAGAAGAGTGATGTTGAGAGGAACTGCTGGGCTCTTGTCTTTGTGGGCAGGAGATATGTCCTCAATTTCTGCTCTATGCCCTGGGTTTTTGCCCAAGACCTTGTCACCTTTATGGAAGCACATGACGAGTTTTGCAAGCTTTTCCTGCAGGGCCTATGGGTGCATGAACTGGCACAAACCGAAACCTTTGTTTTCATGATCCTCCCCCAGCCAGTACAGCCAGATCCTGTGGCTGGTCAGACACCGACATCTGTAGGCCACAGTCTGTCAGAGCTTGAAACCCGGGGCCTTTACAGGATTCGGCATGATAACACTTAGGGGTGTTCCCAAAGTGAACAGAGTGAGTGGAAAAAGCAACTGAGGGCTCGAGAAGTGGTGCCTCAATATATATATCAGCACAGATGTGCATGGAGGAGTCAAGCGCAGAAGACACCGAGCCCTGGTGCACCCGCCTGGAGGTTCAAAAGTTAATGAAGAACAGCTGTGTTTGTAGATAGAGATCATAGATGAGTAATCTGTGGGAGGAAAGATTCCATTAGAAATAGAAAAGCCACAACCTCTACAAAATCATTTGCTCCATGGTTATCCATAAGAGCAAATTACTTCCCTCTTGGTAATGACATTTCTGATGGATGTTCCTACCACAATTTCCTCATCTAGGCTATATGTAGCCGCATTCCAACTCATCTTCAGAAAAGTTTCTGCCACCAGGGGCACACACGGCTCCACCTGACGGGAGAGTAGATTGGTAGGAGCCAGGGAGGGCATATGGACATGTCCGGCACCACATCTTCAAAGCCTAGTCCGGAATTATCAGAATCAGCGTGGTACCGAACAGGCACAATCTACTGAGAACCAGCAGTACGAGTATGATCAGCAGGAACGTATAAAGGTTGTGACCCTCAATCCTTCCCCCAGAGGCCCATGCAAGAAAATTCCCTGGAGCAGAACAACTCACACTTCCGGTACACTGAAAGTGAGTAGATCCACAAGAGGGGTACCCAGCTGGAGAAAAGTGCCCCTAAAACCTCTTGTCAGAGCTCCCACTAGTGGGAGGCCGAGGTCTGTTTGATTAAGTCATCCTCTGTGTCATTATAACAGCCGGCAATAACATCAGTCTCCCGAGCTCAGACCACAGTCGCATTGCTTCTCTGCATAGCAGCAAGGACCCTACACCACCTTGCTTGTTGAGGTAGTGCATGGCCACTGTGTTGTCCAGCAGGACCTATACTGTCTTGCCCTTCACAGAACGGAGGAGGGCATCCAGGGCCAGCCTGACTACCCTTCACTCCAGTACATTGATGCAGCTCCCAAGACTCTGAGGAAGACCACAGTCCACTCACTGCAAAGTCTGACAGGGGAGCTCTCCAACCAGTCAGATGCCTTTATGACCACTGCCACATGGGGCAGAAGTTGCCAAAACAACACACCTCTCAGCAAGTTGTCTCTGAGTGTCCACCACATAAGGTCTTGAGCTACCCAGCTCGATACCTGCAGAAGGTCTGACATGTGGCCCTAAAACTACAAAACTGGCAACAAAGGATTCACTGAAGTGATCTCATGCACAACCGGGTCTCCAGATCCACCATGATGCAGGCAGCCATGAGCCCCTTGTAGGCGCAGAAAGGCTGAGGCAGGAACCTGTCCCTGTGATTGGAGAACATGGACCAACAAGGAGATGTTCGCCACTCAGCCCAGAGGCTGAAATGCCCTGCCCAGGCAGGTGTCCGAGAACACCTTGATAATTCGGAGGGATTAGGACAGCACAACTTGAGGCTTTTTTAAGTTCAGGGAAAAGCCCAAGCTGTGCAACAAACTGCACGTACAGAGCAGATACAGTGACACTAAGCTAGGGGATCTAGCTTGTATGCCAGTCACCAAGGTAGTGAAAGGCATGAATGCCCTCCCTTCTGAGGCGAGTTGCTTCCACTGCCAGCAGCTTGGGGAAAGCTCTGGGTCCAGAAGAAAGACAGGACTCTGAACAAGTAGTTATGCAGGCCCACTATGAACCTCAGCTCTTCTGAGGAATGGCCACTGTGGTAAGTCAGGTTTAGGACATTGAGACATTGTGTTAATTGATTTATTTGTCTCATGTTCACCTTATCTTTCCCTAAATCTACAAGCTACAGTCCTATTCTATATAAGGGTCAAAGGGATGCTTGTCAGGATATCTAAAAGTAATGAAAGTCCTTCGTCTGGAAACCTACTCTAACCCAACCACTTTCCCCATCTTCTAAAATAAAACATCAAAACAAACAGAAATTAATCACTGTAATGATCTTTCTATGGATTCTTCTCCTGCAGATTCCTCATCTTGATAGACATCCATCATCCAGCTCCAACTTTTTTCGAAAGGGGGTGTAGTGGACGTCGACTCAGCAGTCGATCCGTCTTGCTCGGCTCTTGATCGTCGGCTCTGGAATAGATGCCAGATGTCGTATATATAGCATATCACTACGCATCATGCTTCTGTTCCTCCATTTTTTCCCCCCACGCTTGAACGCTGCAGAAGGAAAAACCACAGGAGGCGGCTAATCAGCTGGTAAAAAACTTTAACCAGGATACATCCCAACAGGGTGATCCAACAAAACAATAAGTGAAAAAAAGTTTACTTTTTTTTTAATAAAAGACAGAAAAGGTTATCCAAGAGTCATCACCACATGTCTTCTCATTTGGACAGAATCGACAAGCCACAGAACTTTGAGCTGGGATGGCTGCTAGGGTCGATGAGGAATCTGGAGGGAGAAGAATCGAAAAACCCTGTCCCTCCAAACTGTCCTATCAATACAAGCAAAGCATGGTGCACCACCATTCAGAACGCTCTTTCTTCCAAAATTGTTAAACTCCAAGACACAATCACAGCCAAAAGAGAAGTACTAACCTGCAAAGAACAAGTTACTTGCCTTATCTGGTAACGTTCTTTCGATGGGATGTTCCTCCGACGTATTCCACATCTATGACAGGTAATGACCGCAGCACAGCTCTGGTCATTACCCGTCATAGATGTGGAATACGTCGGAGGACAGAATCCCCTCGAAAAAGTAGTTCTCCCACCACTGAGCACAGACCATAGAAATGTAGAAACGCAATTCAAATTTGCAAAGGTCAGCCAAGACCAAGTCCTAGAGACAATAGCCAAGCTAAAACCATCCAACTGCAAAGGAGATTGCCTACCTGCAAATCTAGTTAAACTCTGCGCTGCTAACTGCCATCATCACCAAGTTCGTCAATGCTTCCTTTGACACCAATGTTGTCCCTGCAAGCATCAAAGAAGCATGGGTCACCCCTCTCATCAAAAAAACCCTCACTCGACCCCTCATTACCCACAAACTACCGCCCCATAACCACTGTTCCCTTTCTGCTGAAAATAATCGATGAAATTGCCTACACACAAATACAAGCCCATCGTGACCACAATCACCTACTAGGAGCTAGACACTCTGTTTTCAGGCCCAGCCACAGCACGGAAACCGCCTTACTGAACCTTAAAATCCAGATTGACTCCATAAAAGATACTTGTAAGCTGTGCATCCTACTGCTATTAGATCTATCAGCCGCATTTGATCTGGTCGACCATGATAAACTATGCAATACCCTGGAAGAAAACTTCTATTTCTCTCAAGAAGCCACACTTGGGTTAAATCATTTCTCTCAGAATGAACCTCTAGAGTTTCATTAGGTAAGGAAGCTGCTGACCCTATACCAGTCCCTATAGGGGTACCGCAAGGCTCATGCCTATCGCCTACTCTCTATAACGCCTATACGAAACTGCTATTTGCTGCTTGATGCCATGGGTGTCATCTACATGAACTTTGCGGATGATACCCAGATTCTATCCCCATCACAGGGAATCATGAGCAAGACACCATCATCGTGAATAAGATTCATGCCATAATCCAAAACTGGATGGCTACTAACAGTTTACGTCTCAACGATGAGAAAACAGAGTAGAGACGCCATTAGGAGGGTAGGACAAGACGTCCACCCCATCCATTTATGCTTTTCCTCCCAACCTATTCATGGCTTAGATGTACCATCTGGACTATGGAGAAAGTATCTTTCTTTACATGTAACTATATCACTGTTGACTAGAAACCTAAATGTGTAACTACTATGTTTGAGGCATCTATGTATGCATATTACCCATGTTTTTCCCGCTATAACCAGAGATTTAAGTTTACTGTAACCTACGCTGTGATACCTTAGGGTATAACAAATGCAATAAATAAAATAAAAATAAATAAAATCCATACAATGATAATTACGGTGAGTAATTTCTCCTTCAATGGATTGCTTTTCTCCTGCAGATTCCTCAGCTTGATAGACTGCCAAAGCATCGAAGTACGTGCTCTAAGTAGCACTGTTTGCTGTGGAAGAACGCTGAACACGGACTTCAATTACCATCCATTTCCTTTAATTGGACTTCTATGGTGGCTCCGCCCCCTTTCCCAGAAGCCTACATTACCAGATCTGCGTGCGCATCTGCATGCGCGCATCGAAGTACGCGCTCTAAGTAGCGTTGTTTGCTGTTCACTGCTTCGGTGATGGTGTTGTGCTATTCATACCCAAAACCTTGCCCTGTGGTTTGAATGGGGAAAATAGAATAGGTGCATAAGCTGAATACTGCACAGTGAGTTGTTTCCTCCTCCCCTTCTCCGTACTGCATACTCATCTTGTTCTTGCTTGCACGTACGTTTGTGTACGTTTGTATATTATTAGTTGAACTCATCATTAACTTGTCCAAGCCTATTAATTTGTCCCTGGCTGCATAATTCTTGAAAACCCCACAGCATTTGTCCCCATGGCAGGCGGCTTGCGGAGTGGCCGGTGCAATGAATTTGGCGCTATGACACTCACATCAACTAGCATTGATTCGCTCGTTTGCCGTGGCCGCACATCTTACATAGAACCTGCTGTCTTAGAGGCATTAACTTCAGGTACTTCTGGGGAGACTAAGGCTTGCTCAAGTCTTGCCTCGCATGTAGCCATGATACATGCCACTGAAATGAGTTGATCATCTACCCCTTTCTCCTCACACTCTCCTCTCCATAGGAACACAAACAGCTCCGTAGGTCGGCCTCCAGATGAAGTATAAGGAAGCTGTTCTGAATTTCCATTGTCCAACCCATTTCCCAATGACCCCTAGATGACCAGGTGTCCCGTGCCATTGGCATGTTAACTCCGCTTGCCTATGGCTCTTCAAAAACGAATCATTTGGTAAATCATCAACCATTATGTGATCAAAGTTTTGTAAACGAGCCCAATAGGGACTGCCACCAGGACATCAATCTTGAATTGCTGCTACCGCATTGATCATACTCCTCTGAATCGGCTGATGTTTTCATCAAGCCCTCCCAAACTGTACTGTCAGGGGGTCCTATCGATACTGTTGAGAAAGATCTGCGATCTCCATGCACCTTTCCAGTGATCATTAAAACACTTCACTTACTGGATAAGGGACATGACTTGACCCACTTAGAACTGGACAAGATAGAAGGATTCATAATTGCTGCTGACACCATAAGATCTATCAATAGCCAACCCACTCACTCTGTTCCGGCTCGATTTGAAAAAGGCACCCAATCTTGTCAAGAGGCATGGTCTCTTCCTACCCAGCCTTTAGTCACCCCCCTTGCCTCTTCGTCGTGCAACTGCACTCATGAAATAAAAGAACTTAAAGCATCAGTAGAGGCAATGAACTTCACAATTACCTCCCAATTAGCTAAGTTAGTCCCACTAGCTGATTCCCCTGATAGTCCCTCGACTTTGGTGATAGTACTCAACGAGCAGCATCAGAAAGAACAGGAATGTTCACACTCTGAAGAGAATTTCTCTTTCTTGTCATGTCGCGCAAAAAAGACTCACTTAAGAGCAGTGAAAAGATATGCTAAGAGGAGAAAGGAAGCTTTGGCCAAAAAGACCAGTAATAACGTGGTCAATAACCCTGTATCTCGGTCACCTGAAGGTTCTCAGACTGCAGGACAGGAAACTGAGATAGTAATCTCTGATGAGGAAAGTATTGATTTACAGCAACTATCAAAAGAAAGTCAGGAGGCACTTATGCCGACCCTAAGATTGAAATCAAAAATAGTATCTAGAATCAAAAAGACCGAATCCACTTCTAAAAAATCATTGGAACCTGTGAAACTGACAAATATTAAGTCTGCTCCTGCCGACATACCTGTCAAAATTTCTCTGGACACTCTTGAAACAAGAGCTACCGGAATAGATTGTAAAGCGACTGAAACTGCCCCTATTCCAAATGCTAAATTAAATTTGAACAGCTACTTTCCGATCTCTGGAAGAAGTTATACGACCAGGAAAGATGTTACACTTGAACATTCCATAACTAATAACGACCTCAAAATCAATAATGACTCCAACCCCTCCATGAGAAAATCATATAGTGCCGCATGCACTGAGGCACCTTGTTGTTCAGAGACCAACTTGAAAATGAATGATCTTAGTAATGCTAACACTTCAAATATGGTAAACGGTAAGGGCAAAGTCACCCAATTAGACATTGTACTTGGTCAATGTAATGCCAATTCCTCAAGTATGACAAATGGCAAGGACAAGGTCCCCCCTCTAGTCAATGAGTCGACCATGGGACCCCCTGCCTTACCTAGGATGAACTGATAGTGAGGCGATAAACACTACTTTTGCTCCCAATCGCATCTCCATACATGGTTCGGCACTTAGCAGATCTCTGCCTGAAAACACCAACAAGGACCTAGTGAGGTCCCATCAGGACACACTTGAAATATTGATGAAAGCCCTCCAGGATGGTTTGCTTAATGCTGAAATACTAAGGCGTTACCATCCCTTCCATCGAAGAAGATCAGGGTGGAAAAAATGCCTCCCCCTCGAATTGAACAGAAAATCCTTGAGAAACCACCTGCGGTGAACTCCCATCATGATATACTTGAAATTCTGAGAAAGGCTTTATATGATGGTTGAACCACCAACTAACGAGTTACCTTCCTCTCCATCGCAGACGGTTAGGATGGAAGCTATATTTCCTTCACAAATCGAAGAGAAAAATCTTGAGAATCCATCCGAGGTGGATAAAAAACTACCTCCTTGGCCTTGAGGGAGATAAGATCTCTACTGCTGGGAAGTGCATTAATCGATCTTTCATTTTGGCCTTATTCTCACGAATTCCTCAATTGAGAATGGTAAAATCAGATGATATTTTGAGAGTATCCATAGCTCAGACTAACAACTTCAGAGCTATATGTTTACTGATCTCTGAAACCATTTTGAAATTTCTTTGGTTTAACCGAGCTGAGTTAAAAAAATCACAGACTTAATCTATCTACTTTTGAATTAGAATCAACCGCCGATGATTTCTTGGCACACATTAACCCTGCTGTTGCTGAGGCATCGACGACAGGCGAGCTTGTCCAAAAACTCAATCCCAGTGCTGATTGTGACTTACATGCGCTACTGAATCATGTAGCTACAACAATGCTTACTGCCATCTTGGGGTCTAAAACCTTGCCTTCTACCTCATAGCATCCTGAAAATACTCTACTAAATGTTGTCTCATGGAACTCATGTGGCTATGCTAACTTCATGGGTTGGTACTCATCACTTTCTCTCGAGAACCAACCGACGATCCTACTACTACAGTAAACACTGAAAATGGGTTCCTTTTCCATACCGGGTTTACCACGTATTGTATGTTTGAAAAGAGGTCTCTTCAAGGCCGACCATTTGGGGGCCCCGCAATTGCAATTAACAATTCTGTTAATTTTCAGTCAAAGTGGATATGGGAATCGGCGAGTTTACTGGGTGTACTTGTGGATATTAACTCGTCAAAATACTCTCCAATTCTAATAATGTCATTATACTGGAACCCAGCCGGTGTAACGATTGATACAATGCTGGACGAACTTGATGATTGTCTAGAAAACATATCCAGTAAACATCAATCCTTAGAAATCATCATCAGTGGTGATTTGAATTGTGATTGCAGAGACCCCAGCGAGTTTGGAATATCAAAATCCTCCCACTTATCACGTGGAAGTGGAGCGAAATTTAGAGAGCTACTAGGTGATCGGGACATGATATGGTTGTGAATAATGATATGAAATCACAAAACATCGATGATTGATTTCAAATATGTTACTCGAACCCTTTCCTCTCTTATGTCACTTCTTCACAGCAGTCACATACTATCTAGTGACCATGCACAGATTTCCTGCACTCTGAAACTGGAATGTGAATTACTGGCCATTGAGCCAGCTTTGGCTTTAGCAGAGATTGATCGCCCTCATGTTTCCATTAGATGGAGTCAGGATCTCTACCAGCAATTTGTTAGGCATGTTTCGCATAAAATACAATTACTCGGCCATGCAAACACTAAAATAGAAATGCCATTGATTAATTGTTACTTTGAATTGATCAATAACACACTCATTTTTTTAGGAAAAGGTACATCAAGAAAGATCACCCCCATCCCTTTGACTTTACGTGTAAGCTTTTAAAAAGAGAAAAATAAGGCACTGAGACAACTTAAAACAACTGGGCTGGAAGTACTGTATTGTCGGAATTTGTGGATACAAATCCTGAAGCAGAATCTCAGACACGCTTGTATTCTTAAATACAATAGAGAGAAATGTGACCTTATAAGAGCCATATCGTCACACTACACTCAAACAATTTGGCGCACAATCAAAAGTGATAATAAAAGCGCTGCATTGGCCACGTCCAACTGTATATCTGAGCATGCATGGCATGATTATATTACACCTAAATTTAATATTCCAACAAAATTTGAGTCTTTACCAGATGTACTACTACGTTATAGTAAGATCGCCCGTTTGGAATGGTCATTGGAAGATCTCAAATGGGCCATCTCAAGAATATCTTATTCTAAATCAGCAGGCCCCGATAGCCTTCCACTTTGCCTCTACAAAGCTGATCCTGAGTTTTGGGTGGGAATTTTGAAAATTAAATTTGATTCCATCATTAATACTGGATCTATCCCTCCATCATGGGCTACAGCGAATATTGTGCCAATATTCAAAAAGGGCGACCCTACTCTACTACCACAGAATTATCGGCCCATTTCTCTAATTGATACGGATGCGAAACTGTTTGCAATTCTGCTTCTATATGACCTTGAAAAATGTATTGAGAAAAACAACCTTTATTCGGAATATCAAACAGGCTTCAGGAAGGGCATGAGTACTTCTTTGAATGCTGCTATTATGGCTCATATGATAGCTGGTACAAGAGGAAAGAACTCCTATCCTGTCTATATGGCCATGATAGATATGTCATCAGCATTTGATAATGTAGTACGAAATCTTTTGTGGAATAAAATGAGGACCATGGGAATTCCCACGGTATTACTCTACTGGTTCATCAAACTTCATACTAACACTTCCTATAAAATAAAAATCTCAGTTGACGGCAGAACCATCGAGCCAATCAGAACATCTATTGGTCTTAAGCAAGGCTGCAACCTTGCGGCAACATTCTTTAATCTGTTTCTTTCTGACCTTGACAAGGAATGGGAACATGGCAACCTGTTCTCTGTTAAAATTGGCTCACTGCGCCTGAAATGGGTTGCGTTTGCAGATGACATTATCGTCTTCGACCCTACTCCGGCTGGGCTGCAAACAAAGCTTCTACTTTTTGAGGAATTTGCAGTCGCACACAATCTGACTCCAAATCCTGCAAAAACGGCTATCATAAAATTTGGCACTAAAGAAAATAGTAAGGGATATCAATGGCAGATCATGAAAACCCAAATCCAAAGTATTACCAGCGCAATTTATCTGGGATATAATCTTTCAGCTCAAAACTCAATCAAAGCATGGACAGGCTTAATTAAAAATAATACACGCCCTCTTCTGTCCCAACTAAAAAGGATCTATTCAAAATACTGTAAATTTTCATGAACACTGATGATTGATTTTTTGACATTAAAAATAGAAAATGTCATCTTGTATTCCCTTGACATGTGCCTATGCGACTTGAGTGCAATCCTAGATTCCACACAGGGGTCGCTGATAAAATCTGCAATGCATTTACCAATGTCCATACCAAATGGCGTAATACGTCATGAGTGTGGGCTTGTGGCATTATCTGGACAATGGAAATGGCGACAATTATCTAGCTATGAAAAAATACATTTCCCTCCAGAGAATTCATTATATGAAGACTTGAAAAGCATGTTGGACTTTTCCACTTCGGCTTCCTTTACCCAATACCATCTTAAAATACAACATCTATTGAACTCCTTGTGTATTACTATTGAAGACGTCTATCAGCGTCCAGGTTATGCCAAAAAGAAGCTTTTCGAACAGGACTGGCGTCTAACAATAGAAAGAATAACTACTTATAAAATGTACAAAGATTATGGCACATTTGTCAAACAACGCATTCCAAGATTTGATCATGTTGTACAGGCTTAACCTATATCACACTAGGGAAAGAACTGCAAATTGGAACGACAAAGAGAAAATTAACCAAACTAAATGTCGTTTCCCTTCATGCAATAAGCCCATTGAAACTATAAAACACCTCATTCTAAATTAATGAGAACCAATCGATTGATGAAATTCGTAAACACTGACTATGAGGATTGTCTTCAATTTTTATGGGTGCGAATGATGCAAGGCACGCATAAACCCCTTGTATTTGAATTGGTTAGCGTGTGCAAGCATATAGAAAAAGAGCTTCTCAGTTTTAACAATTAGAGGATATTAATTGTCTAGATGTGATATTTTAATTTTTAAGTTGCAATGTAATATGATGTAAAGTTTATTTTTACTAGGATAAGGATGTAAATGCAAATGAAAAATGTAAATGTAAATGCAATTGTAAATATCTCATCGATCTTTTAAACATTTTTTGTAAAGGTTCTACATTTTGTAATTGAACCAAAAAAAAATAAAAAAATAAAGCAGTTAGACTAACAGAGGAGGGCAGACGTTTAAGCAAGTAGATTTTGAAGAACCGCCCTACTAAAACGTGCATCAGCTCCCTGTGCAACATCCAAGGCATAGTGCTTGGTGAACATATGTAAGGATGACCAAGTGGCTACCTGGCATATATCCCTCTCTGGAGGGCTGTAGAGGCTGAAAACCCTCTGGTTGACTGGGCCCTGATGCCCATTGGAAGCTCCCTGCGGCCAATTGGTAACACTCCGATATGCACAGAATAATCCAACGTGACAGGGTTTGTTTAGTGATGGCAAGCCCTTTTCTGGACAAGGAATGGGCCACAAACAACTGGTCTGACTTCCGAAAGTCAGATGTGCGAGCAACATAGAAACTTAATGCTCTCTTGGGATCAAGGCGGTGGAACCGCTCTTCCTCTTTCAAGGGATGCAGAGGAGGGTAAGAGGCAGGTAAATCAATAGACTGGGACATATGGAACTGTGAAACCACCATAGGAAGGAATCTGGGCCTGACTTTGAGAGAACATTTCTCACAAAAAAAACTTCAGAAAAGGAGGTTTGCATCACAAGCCTTGCAGCTTGCTAAACCTTCTGGCAGATGTGATTGCGACCAAGAAGGCTGTCTTAAGGGACAAAAGTCGCAAAGAACATGACTGCATAGGCTCAAAGGAGCCGTCATCAAGTAGGTTAAAACCAGATTAAGATCCCAATTTTCCCTCCATTTATTCCCTTGCTGCTTAAGGTCATTAATTTGATGGCCAGCCCCCGCAGGTGGCGCTAGAGTAACAGCCAGCATAGCGGGCGCCCCTCTGTCCCCTCCTCCCGACAGGGATCATTCACCTTGCCTCTCCAGAGGGAGGCAGAAGGGGCGTGCCCCAAGGCCGGCCAGAACAGGCTCGGTCCTCATGGGGACGCTTAAAGGTCCAGGGCCGCAGAGACTCTGCCTCTTTGTAGCCCCAGATGAATAGGCAACATGGCTTGCTGTGATCCACAGCACATTGTCACTCTCTGTGCGTTTGTGCTGTTTTGTGGACCGCCTCATCTGGAATTAGGCCTTTTTTGTGTTATGCCGGATGATGGCGGCCAGCTTTCAGTTTGGTGATGATCAGGTAACGCATGGAGGGCGGTTGAAGAGTGTTCCTTTTCTCGTCTTTTTCGCTGACAGGGCAAGCTTGAGTGGTTTCGTGCTTTGGGCTTCAGTAGAAGCTTTTTGGGCATTTTCCCAACCACTGTTAAGAAAAATACAGATTAATAGTACGGGTTGAGCTGCATACAGTATATCTGTCCATGTACCGCAGATGGATCAAGTAGAAAACATTTCTCATTTGCTTCCTAGCATTTTAGCCAGGAAGGCTTTCTGAGTGATCCAGTGATTCAAAGTTCTTTTTTTTTGTTACACGTTTAGTTTCTCTGCCCCCTGTCCTCTCTCCCCTCTCCCTGCGGGCATTTTTTGTCCCTCTTAGCAGTTCTGGTGCCATGGAGGTTTGTGTGATTGTTATGGATAGCATTTCTTTGGATTTTGTCATGCGACATAGCAGCGATGCAAGAGGCAACAATGGGGTGACTGACAGGGTTTGGGGGCCGTGGTCTGTGTATGGCAAAGGGGGCCTAACCACTGTAGGGCCACATTCGCAGATCTCTTCGTCCTCATGTCCAGTGTCTGCAGGGACGCTTGGGATTGTTCCTTTGTTTGTGAGGTCTGGTGGGGTGCGTTGACCTTTGTGATGTCCTCACAAAAACCCTACCTAAAGTCTGCTCCCAGGTTGCCAGGGGAAGGCAACTGCTAACTGATCCTGACCTTAGGGGTGGTATTAGCCGGGAGGATCACCTGGGCGAAGGGCCCCAGGGGGATAGGAGGACTCCGTTGGGAGGGACGCAGTATTTGCCTGCCACAGAGGAAGAAATGTCAATGATGCCAGAATATGCAATGGCTTGCTGTCGGAGTAAGGATTCCTTTCCCAAAGCTACTTATCTTGATGGGGGTGAAAACTGTCATAATCAATCGTGCATCAGGAGAGAGAACCACCTTCACAAAGTAGACCATATTTGTGGTGATAAAAACCTTTGTAATCAACTGGGGAAGGCCAACTACAAAGATCAGAACATTAGCATCTTAAGTTCTGATAAACATGCATCTCTTCTAAATCAGAACCACTCATCGAGTCCCTCTAAAACTCCTTTGGATGATGTAATTAAGAATAGAAATGAAGTTGACAAATTTGGAAACAACATTTGACGTGAAATAGGTATTTGGAACATTGGAGACTTCAAGTACCACAAGGCCCAAAGCACTGGGATGAGGAAGGTGGTCGCAAATTCACTGAACTGCAAGATGCAGCCCACTGATGTCAATGACCCACAGCTGAGAGGGAATAGGCAGTATAAAGTGCCCCTTTAGGTGTAGGCCAGGAGGAGAAGTAGCAGGAGGTGGAGTGATTGTCGTGACGCCATGTTGCAATGGCAGCAGCAGTTGAAGGAGAGCAGAGAAGCTGGAGACAAAGCTAATTGCAAAGCAGATGTCGGTTCTGAGAGGGTCTCTCTACCTTTGAAGGTTTTCCCTGTTTGGGCCGTGAACGCAGAGGTCGCAAGGGTGAAGTGTTACCTTGAAAAGCTTTCCCCAATATAAGTTGGACTCCGGTAGCAGGCGAGCACCGGGGTGTTTGTGGAGCTGGCAACGCTCCTCTCCCAAAAGGCGTCGGCCATGGGGAGTGCAAAGGAGTGGGGCGCCGTGTAGCAGAGGTAGAGGAGGAAGCAGCAGACACTTTGGCAGCGGAGCGAGCAGACGTGCATGCAGCAACCAGTGAGTTCACCGATACTGTGTAACCTCGGAATGCTCTGTAATTACACGCTGGCCATTGGTGATCATTTTGAATACCAAACTGATGTACAGATTTAAATTGCACAGACTTCCACATGATACATTCGCATTTCGGATAAATATTTCAAAAGGCATTGTATCGATGTTTGGTATTCAGTTAAGCAGGTCAACTGAACATTTACAGTGTTTCACTATCAACATTTTCTGCACTTGCTCTGTCGCTCAAGTGTTGACGAAATCTTCCCCACATATCTCTTGTGCGGCTAGTTTGGGGCAGTAAGCTGGAATACACCCCCTCCTGGTCATTTGCCCAAGCCATATCATTCATCCATTCTGCAGCCGTGGGGGGGAGCTTTACTCTTCCAACGCATCAGTATGGCACGCTTAGCTAGTAAAATACCCATATTTATAAGTTTATGCTTTACCGCGTTCATCTGTATAGCCCAACAAACATATTGAGTGCTCCCATTCAATTGGTTGTTCCACCATTGCTACTAGTGCATGACACACCTCGCTCCAGTATTCAGAGTGCACCCCACAGGACCAGAACATATGCATCAGGTCAACATCTTCATTACCACATCTTGGGCACCTCCCCTCGGCTGCTGCATACATGTTCTTTAAGCGAACCAGGGCGAGATGCACTTTATTTAATATTTTGAAATGAATCAACCTGTACCTGGAGTTCAGCGATACCCATTTCGCGAGTCTGCACAGTTGTGACCAATGCGATTCAGTGAACGCGACACCTAGTTCCTCCTCCCATTCTCCCTTGACGTCAGGTGTGTGTACCTTCCTGGATGCCAGCGCCAATTTGTATAGTGTCAAGGCCGTTTTTCTGGTTGTGCCAGTGGAAGGGAATAGTTTCTTACCTGTAACTCAATTTCTCCAGCATTGGTATCTTTTATGGATTCACATGCTTAGAATATTCCCCGTCGTCAGACTGGGACCCCTTGGTACACATATATAGCCTTTTCCTATAGGAAAACTTCCGACACTTTTGTGTCCTATCTACGTCCTTTTAGGACCGGCCTACGCATGCTCCGCAGGCCGTCCCAGTATAAGAGGCCCGCCCCCGCGGTTCCCCTTCAGATTTTGGCCCCTCCAAAGTAGGAAGGGTTAAACTTATCCATCACATACATTGCACTCCCGGGGAGGCTTGGCGGGCGCATGTGAATCCATGAAAGATACCAATGCTGGAGAAATGGAGTTACAGGTAAGAAACTATTCCCTTCTCCAGCATTGGATCTTTCATGGATTCACATGCTTAGAATAGATTGTATAGCAGTAACACTTGAGACGGTGGTGAGAATGCAATGTAACATACCCTCACCCTACTACTCAACGCATATGCGCAGCAGTAATAAGTTTACTCATATAACCTTTCCCACTGAAAGTATACTGTCATCAAAGGTAGAAAAAACACTCTCCACAACGTGGAGCTTACCTTACTGAAACAGATGGCGCAGGACAGCTCTTCCCATCTGCGCCTCATCCGCATGCTGCCTGGCAAGGCAGTAGTGGCGGGTAAACGTGTGGGGCACTGACCATGTCCGTCAGCGGAATTCCGGCCCATAACGCTGTTGAGGATGACATCGACCTTGTAGAATGGGCTCTAGGATGTCTTTGCAGTGGCCTTCCGGCCTTAGAGTGACAAAAAGCAATCGTCGACGAGACCCATCTGGCCAATCCCTGTTTCGAGATTGCTTTACCTCTCGTCGACGGACCATATGCGACGAACAGTTGCCGAGTAGCCCTGATGTCTTGTGTGCGATGTAGGTAGAATTTCAGAGCCCTCTTAACGTCCAGGGTATGAAGAGTTTTTTCTGCTGCCGACGATGGAGTGGCGAAGAAAGTAGGCAGAACCACGGATGAGTGTTTGTGATATACCGTCGGAACCTTAGGGACGAACGTAGGGTTAGTCGCCAGGACTACCTTGTCCTTAAAGAATCTTAGGTAGGGCGGGTCCACGACCAGCGCTTGTAGTTCCGAGATACGTCTGGCTGATGTGATAGCTATCAGGAATGCCAACTTCCACGAAATGAATTTCATGTCGGACGTGGCCATAGGCTCGAAAGGCGGTTTCATCAAACCTGCCAACACTGTGTTGAGGCTCCACGCCGGGGGAAAACGTTTCACCGGGGGAAAAGCTCAAAATAAACCCCGCATGAAGTGTTTCACCAGTCTGTCACTGAATAGCGGAGGCGACTGCCTCTTCCTTGTGAACCTCGAGATGGCTGCCAGGTGTACCTTTATCGATGAGGGGGACAATCCCTTTTTTGCTAAGAGGAGCAGGTAAGGTAGAACTTGTTCCGGCGTCACCAACAATGGTTGTAGGCCCCGCTGTCTTCTACACCATTCACAGAATCTCTGCCACTTATAGGAGTAGGATTTGTTAGTGGAAGGGGCTCTAGCCGCCTGCAGAATTTCTTGGCGCTCCTCTGAAATGTCTAAAGATCCGAATTCCGAGAAGTCAGGAGCCAGGAGGTAGGGTTGAGACTGTCCGGGTCGTGATGCCACACCGTGCCTCTGTCCCGGGATAGAAGGTACGGGACTTTCGGAAACGCTATGGGATGTTCCAGCGATAGATGGAGGAGGTCTGAGAACCACGGTTGCCTCGGCCAGTATGGTGTCACTAGAATCACCCGGCAATTGTATCTGCATATCCACTGTATTGTTTTCCGTATGAGGGGAAACGGAGGAAAAGCATAGAGGAACATGTCCGTCCATGGGAAGGAGAACGCCTCCCCCACCGAATCCTCTTGGGGCCACCTGCTTGCAAATTTCTCGCATTTCTTGTTTTCTTTGGTCGCGAAGGCGTCCAGAGGGGGGTGGCCCCATTTCTCGAACACTTTATTCAAGTGACCCGTGTCCATTTCCCACTCGTGTATCTGGGCCATGTTTCTGCTGAGGGAGTCGGCTTGGCAGTTCCTCACTCCTGGAAGCTGATGAGCCACGAGGGAGATTTCGTGCTTCGATGCCCAATGCCATGTTTTCTGGGCTTCTATGGAGAGAGTCCATGATCGTGTCCCACCTTGTTTCCTCAGATAAAACATGGCTGTTGTATTGTCGGTCAGTATTCGCACTTGCGACCTCTTGATGTGTGGTAGGAACGCATTCAAGGCCCATCGTACCGCTCCGAGTTCCAGTACGTTTATGTGTAGGAGTGACTCCGTTGGAGACCAGCGACCTTGCGTTTGGAGAGCACCCATGTGCGCTCCCCATCCGGTTAGGGACGCATCCGTAACTATGGTGCTCCGGAACTCCGGCTCCTGTAGGGGCACACCTTTGTTCAGATTGTGGGAACTCTGCCACCACTGAAGGGTCCGAATTAGCTTGTCGTCGTCGACGGTTATCCTGTCCGACCACGATCCCTGAGCCTGTGTCCATCGGTCTGCGAGGAATTCTTGGACTGGCCTCATGAAGAGTCGACAGTTTCTCACCAGATGGATGCAGGATGCCATGGCCCCTAGGACCGAAACATACTTTCTCACTGAGATCCTGGTGTTTCGCCGTAGCCGGGCCGCCTGTTGAATGAGTCTCGAGGTCCTGTCGAGAGAAGGTTTCACCAGCCCTAGCTGAGTCTCGAACTGTGCCCCCAAGAATACCAGCATTCGATGGCCGCAGAGAGGATTTCTCGAAGTTTATGGCGAATCCTAGCCGTTGTAGAAGCTGCATGGTGGCTTGTAGACTGGTGTTGGTCGACGCTGGGGAGGATCCCCTTACCAGCCAGTCGTCGAGGTATGGGTATACATGGTGGCTTTGCTTCCTTAGCCAGGCAGCCACTGGAGCCAGGCATTTTGTGAACGTTCTGGGGGAGGTTTTGAGCCCGAAAGGAAGAACCGTGAATTGGTAGTGGGTTCGCCCTATTACAAAACGTAGGAATTTCCTGTGTTTCCGACACATTGGAATATGGAAATGCGCGCCCTGTAAATCCAGGGACGCCAGGAAATCTCCCTTTTGAACTGCGCGGATCACTTCCTGCAGAGTGAGCATCTTGAATTTCAGGCTCTTTAAGGACTTGTTGAGATCGCGTAAGTCTAGAATGGGACGCCATTTGCCGTTCGGCTTTTTTACGACAAAGTATCTTGAGTAGACTCCTTGGCCTCTCTGTGGTGTTGGAACTAATTCCACCACTCCCTTCGCTAACATGAGTGTAACCTCTTGTTGCAGTGCCTTCATATGGGACTGAGCGGTGAACGCAGGTGGAATTTGCGGAGGGCTGTGTTTGAATTGAAGAGAGTGTCCGTGTCTTATAGTGTCTAACACCCATTGGTCCGTCGTTATCCTTTCCCATTCGTCGACATACGCTGAAACTCTTCCCCCCAGAACGGGTTGTGGAACGTCACTGCTGATCTTTAGTTTGCTTGTCTCTCGCCGACGATGGGTATGATGGTCGTTTTCTGGAAGACTGGAAGTTTCGTCGACGGTTAGCCGATTGTGAGGCACGTCGGTACCCCTGGGAGGGGTAAGCCGAACTGGCAAAGGATCTGTCTCCAGAAGAGAATCTTGAATTTCCTGAAGCCCCTCTAAAGGGGCGAAAGGACTTGTAGCTCCTGCCACTCTGGAGGGCACCCAAAGAACGTGCCGTGTCCGAATCTTCTTTCATCCCTTTCAGGGCCTCGTCCACCTTCTCACCGAAGAGAAGGTCTCCCTCAAAGGGCATATCTAAGACCTTGTATTGTACCTCTGGCCTGAAGTAGGTACACTTCAGCCATGACTGTCGACGCAATACGACCCCATTATTGACTTGCTTGAAGCCAGACTCAGCAAGATCCATCGCGATGTTTATTGCGTGATTTGAGGCTTCCTCACCCTCTCGGACCAGTAGCATCGCCGCCTTCCTCTGTTCTTCTGGAAGATGATCAAGCAGCGGAGCCAGCCTGTGCCACACCTCCCTATCGTATCTGGCCACAATTGCCAGAGAGTTTGCGGCCTTTACTTTGGTCGCTCCCACGGAGAGCACTTTCTTGCCAAAGGCATCTTGGCGTCTCGCTTCATTCTTGGGTGGAGTCGTGCACTTCTGCTGTGCCTTTGCCTTCCTCGCTGCCGCCGCCGACACCACCGAGTCTGGTGTTGGTTGAGAGGATAAACACTTGGGTGTAGACTCTGGAGCCTTAAACTTTTTTTCTAGGCGTCCTTTCACTGCTGGTTCTGAGAATGGGTGTCTCATTGTCTGCAACCCCTCTTTCCATACATGGTCAAGTATCGGTATCGAGAACACCGACCTCCTTCTCTTGCCCATGTGGTCGAACAAAAAACAGTCCTTTTTCTGTTCTTCCTGGGACAGACCAAATTCTTTGCATGCCTTCTCCATCATCGAATGGAATGACGCAATGTCGTCCGGAGGGGACGGGTGAGCTGGGCTTTTGGGGTTTTCTAACTCCACCTCTGACTCCCAGGTAGGATCCCGGGAGGGGGATAAAGAGACCTCTGACATGGCTCCCCTGTCCGACTCCGAATCTGGCAGCTCACCTTCCTCCTGCGCCAGTGTTGAGATTGGCGTGCGTGGGTGCGGCGGTTGACGGGACGGGCCCGGCTCGTCGACGGGTGACTGTGGCAGGCTGACCTGGGGAAGTCGCTGGTCCAACGACCGTAGCAAGGACTGAAGCGAGGACAGAATATCCAACGACAAAACCGCTTGAGGATTGAGGAGAGGGGCAGATACCGGTGTAACGGATGCCCTCGTCGACGACTTGGCAGCCGCTCGTAGCCCTAGGTCTGCTGGGCCAGCCACTCTCTCGCTCTCGTCCTCCGAGGACAGCAACATAGCTTGCTCTTGTAGCAAAGCCTCTGGGGGGGTAGGGTCGAGGACTTCAGGCCTCCAGGCCTCCTGCAGGACCCCCGTTGACGAGGCTCTCGTCGACGCCATTGTCGATGGGACGGAGGATGCCCCTTGCGCTAGTGGCGGGAAGGCGGCCGGTGACTGGATCGCCGTCGACGACGCAGGCTTCGCAGGTGGTTTTGGCGGTCCCGCCTTCTCCACACTGTGCCCGCTTTTACTCGACTCTCGACTCGTGGTCGATCTGTGATGATCGCCAGAGGAGGATTTCCTTTCCTTCTCATGCTTTTTTGATGAGGATGACTTCTTTGACGAGGAGTCTGTAGTGGAGTGAGTTCCAGACGACTCTTTTTCCGACGATCTAGATTTCTTCGCCGTTGGTTCCGACGAGGCCGCGCGGCGTGATGTTTTCGCCGACTATGTGGAGTCTACCTCCGAGTGGGGGTATGCCCCCGCACCCTCATTCAGCCATGCCAGCAGGCGTCCGTTCCGGTCTTTGAGGGTTTTTTGAGAAAACCCCTTGCATATGTCGCAGACATCCGCCGAATGGTGAGGGTGGAGGCAATATATACAATCCATATGTCCGTCCCCCTCGTAAACCTTTTTCAAGCCACACGTCGCGCATCGACGGAACAGCGCTTTTCCTGATACAGAGGACATACCGTACTCGAAAATCCAATAAGGCAACCAAGTACAAAATAGTAAGACAACACGAGGAGATCCCACTATTTTGGAGACGGTTGAAATCTGAAGGGGAACCGCGGGGGCGGGCCTCTTATACTGGGACGGCCTGCGGAGCATGCGTAGGCGGGTCCTAAAAGGACGTAGATAGGACAAAAAAGTGTCGGAAGTTTTCCTATAGGAAAAGGCTATATATGTGTACCGAGGGGTCCCAGTCTGACGACGGGGAATATTCTAAGCATGTGAATCCATGAAAGATCCAATGCTGGAGAAATAATATAATTTAGGCATGGTTGCGATGTTGGCTCCTGTGGTAACGCGTCCCACACTGCTGCTATTGCCGATCTAACTCTTGAGTTATGTATTGCAGTTTCTGTAACGGGGTGTCACCCACTTGTAGATTAACATCATCCCAGGATCGAAATAAGCCCTCGTGATATAGCTCCCTGAACTGTGTTATGCCTGCCCCTTGCCAGTGTGTGGACAGCGCTATGTCATTTGACGGGTCTAGGTAGGGGCACCCCAGATAGGCATTTTCGGGCTATACAGTATGGTGTTCTGAGGTTGTTGAACTAGTCTCGACCATGCCTGCTGTGTGGCTAGTACCGGGTTCAGATGGTTACAATTTCCATTTCTTCCAATGACCACTCCTTGAAGTAATGTGGCCTTCACTTTCCCCTGCATTTCTAGGTCAATGTACGATGTTCGTGGCGCACTTCCTATCCAATTTGCAGCATAGCGCACCTGGGCTGCCAAATGATACATTTCGTAGTCCGGGCTGCTAGTCCTCCCTGCTCGTATGCTTGCGTAAGACGCTTCCAGCTGTCCCTCGCCTGTCTCTTCCACACAAACTAGGTGAAGGCACTAGTTATCTTTCCAAAAAAGGACCCCCCCGTCCATAAGGTAATGTACTAAAGAGTTAGAATAGTTTGGGTAGTACAACCATTTTCACTAGTGCAAGCCGTCCCATCAGCGATATAGCAAGCTGGTTCCAGCGCTGTAGCTTGGTACATACTGCAGCGATCAGTGTGTCATAATTAAGGGAGCGAACCAGGTTGGCAGATCGGGCCATCTCTACCCCCAAATATGTGACCTGTTGGGGGGTCCATTGCAGCCTGAATAAGTTGTTGGACGGGCTCCTGTTATCCGTCAGCGGGAATATGTCCGACTTGTTGCTGTTCAATCGGAGTCCAGAGAGTCTCCTGAATTCCTGAACCGTGGCTAACACCTTCTGAAGATATTTTTCCGGGTTCCTTACAAACATCATGATATCGTCTGCATATAAGGTTATCAACTCCAACCGCCCAGCCACGGTGATGCCAGCTCTTGCATGTGGTGCTCTCATAAAATTCGCATGGGGTTCAATCACGAGTGCATACTGCATAGGGGAGAGTGGACACCCTTGTCTGGTGCCTTCGGCCAGTTCTAGCACTGACGACCGCACCCCACTCAGAAATACCCGGGTAGGGTTGCATGTAGAGGATTTGTACCCACTTAATGAAGTTGGGACCAAATCCGTAATTGTGCAGCTCTCTGAACAAGAACGGCCAATACACAGTGTCAAAGGTCTTCTGCATATCTAGGGATATGGCGACCCCCTCAGTGTCCTGGGGGATCTTTGCTATATTATTACAGAACCTGCGAATATTCAACGCCGTCAACCTCCCCAGCACGAATCCCGCCTGATCCCTGTGCACCATGCAGGGCATTACCTGGTTAAGTCGGGTGGCTAGATTTTGGCAAATATTTTCGCATCTGTGTTATTAAGGGACAGCGGTTGGTACGACTCCGGGCTTTAATAGTAGTGTTATGACCGCTTTGCGCATTGATGCGGGCAGTATGCCAGTGTCCAATGCCTCGGTCCACACCTCTAGGAGGCACGGTGGGAGCGCTTCATTGAATTCCTTATATAATTCGGCCCCTAACCCATCCGAACCCGGGGCCTTGCCACCCGGAAGGTCCTTTATCGCTGCCTTTATCTCGTTGAGTGTTATGGGGATTTCAAGGGTATTGCGTGTGTCCGCTGATAACAGTTTCGTTGGTATTGCAGCTAGGCACTCCTCGATCTCTACATCAGTGGCTGTGTTTTGGGGCAAGTATAGGGCACTGTAGAAGTCATAGAAAACCCCACTGACCTCATCCGCCTTAGTGACCACCACTCCATCCCGCCTGGTGATACACGGGATAGTCGTACTGCATCTCTCTGTGTGCACCAACTGTGCTCAGGATTTTCCCCGGCCTCTTCAGTTCCCTGCATCTACGTGCCTCCATAGGCCTATCAAAATGACGTAGCTCCCTGTCTGCTGCTTCACGGTAGTTATCTAGTTGCGTTTTGATTTCTGCGTCTACCTGGGAAGATGGATTGTTCGAGTATTCGGCCTGCAGTTGGGCTATGGATTCTTCTCGTCTTTTAAGTTCTCGCCTAACATCGCAGAGTACCCCAAATTTAGTGGACATTGCAACTCCACACATATATACCTTGGACACCTGCCACAAAGTAGCTTGCTTTCTCACTGATCCTTCATTAGTTTCAAAGAAGTCTGAAGTGTGCAGTGTTAGGCTAGTCTTGAAAACTGGGTCTAGTAGGGAGGTGGGCTTAAATCTCCACTGTATCTTCTGGGAGGGCGCTATCCGGGACGTCAATAATGAGTGTTATAGGGGAATGATGCGACAGCATCCTGGGAAGGATCCGGACTTCGGTGACCCAGCTAAGAATTGTGTGTGACGTTGGCAATTAATCTATACAGGAGTGCATGTTGTTCACAGATGAGTAAAAGGTGAACGACCTCTGCATTCCATGCAGCGATCACCAAGCGTCTCTCAGACCTAGGTCGGATATATGTGTATGTATCGTACAAGCCGCATTTGACAAGGGTCTGGATGCATTTGACGTACGGTCTAAGACTGTGTTGAGGATCGTGTTGAAATCTCCACCACAGATCAGTTGTGCAGTCGGGTACTGTGCGCATTTTTGAATTACCTCTTCATAAAATTCGGGATCTTGTATGTTGGGACCATAGATGTTAATCAGTAGTATTTTGGTTCCCCCCAGCTTCCCATGCACTATAACATATCTGCTGCAGTTGTCGCTCTCTGTTGCGTATTGTGTGAAAGGGAGAGTTCTGTGAACCAGAATCATGACTCCTCGGGCCTTAGTGGAGTAGGAGGTATAATAGCAGTGTTCCCCCCCAGCCAGGGGTGAACTTGCGTGCCTGGTGTTCTAGGAGATGAGTATCTTGTAGAAATAGTATTTGGGCTCCCTGTCTATTTGCGTACGCTATCACCTTCCATGCCTTCATAAGGATGCCTAGACCCCGAACGTTCCAGCTCAGTAATTTAACCACAGTGGGTACGCTCTCACATGTTGCGGGCGAGCACTGCGGCCTGTACCTATTCGCGCTTTGGCCGCTACCCGTTGCTTTCTGGCTGTGCGTTATTTTAACAATTTCACCTCAACCACTCCCAAACTCCCCCTCCACCTCCCTCATAGTGCCCGAACTTTGCCTATGTGACACCCTCCCCTCTCATTCCCTCCCCTCCCCACAACAAGAACTACAAAAATATGCACTTGCATTGGGGGAGACTGCTTCCATGGCCACCAGGGGTCCCGGGTGACTCATCACAAAGAAAAATAATTAACTATCAGGTCTTACTACCTTGCTAGCATTATCCTGTGTTTCCAAAACATATCATAATACACTGTGCCTATGCGGGGTACAGGATTTCCATCACGTTCTATAATCTCACAGCAGTGTCATATAATTTCCTGTTCCCCCCTCGCCTCCAATGGTTCAATCGCAGGTCTCACTGTGTATATTAATTTAGTATCTTCGAGTGAGCATTCGCTGTTGTTGACTGTACCACCATGGCGCTGAGTAGACAACTCTTTCAACTCCTGCACAGGTGGTTGTGTTATATCTCCGTCCTCATTCCGTCTCTCCAGGCAGTTGTTTCTCAGGCAAGGGAATGTTGGCCTCCACAAATGAGGCTGCGTCTTCTAGGAAGGTGAAGAAATAGGTCTTGTTTTTGTACTGCATGCGCAGCCTCGCTGGGTACAGCATAGCGTAGGGTATTTTGCATTCCCTTAGCAGTTTCTTCACCCCCATGAATGTGCACCTCTCCGGTTGTACTGCAAGCGTATACTGGGGGAATATGCGGATTACGCTGGAGCCCAGCCTAAATTCTTATTTCTCCCTGGCCGCCCTTAACACCAGATCCCTGTAGTTCATTAGGCGTGCTATTATAGGCAGAGGGGGTGCTCCTGGTTTAGGTCTTGGCGTCAGTGACCTATGTGCTCGCTCCACCACGAACATCGGAGACCAGCCTTGGTCTCTTAGCAGATTTCTCAGTAGCTCCTCCACTGCTTGCTCCATGGGACCCTTTAAGGCATCCTACGGAACCCTTATGACGCAAATATTGTTTCGACCCCCAACCTCGCTTACAGGTCCTCGCATTTAATTTTCATTGTGCCCAAGCCTTTCGCCATAGCTGTCACAGTGCTCTGTAGGGTTTCTATAGCGTCTTCCGTAGTGCCAATCCGTGTTTCTGCTTCGGTGATACGCTGTGTGGCTTTTTTCAACTGGGCCTGGATCGTATTAACATTGATGTTAATGCCATCTAATTCATTAACAGCGGCAAATCCCTGCTGCATGATAGTGATGACTTCTTGCAAATCAACGGGTGGTGCAGTCTACGCCATTTCCCGTTCTCCGGCGTCTCTGCTGTAGGCAGTCCCTTGTTTAGTGGTCGGTTTAGTGAATCTGTCTATTGTACCACCTTTTTTAGAGGGCGCACCTTTAGGCATTATATTGCAGAGTGAAGCGGGCTGTGAGTCTCATGGGTAACTTGTTGAATTGTGGCGGAGCCCTCTTTGATATGTCTTTGCAATTAGGGCTGCTCGGGCAAAGGGCCAGTTGGTGTTTAGTACTTCCCCCGGGCCAGATGTCAAGGTAGAGGTGTACAGGGCCTTCAGAAGGCCAAAAGATGACTGGCGTCAGGTAGTAGCTCTTCTACGCTGTTGTGGAGCTTGTGGCCTCGCCACGTCTGTGAGACCGTTTCACGCTTCTTGACTTGTCCTGGAAGTGTGACTAAAAGCACTGCTGGCGGGGTTACTGCAGTCCACCTGCCCCTTCTCAGCCCGACTAGAGTTCACCTTGAGTGTCTCATCCTGGAAGTCTGCGCTTGCTCTGCAGGGTATGCTGTGGGATTTCCGCAGCAAGCGGTAATATGTTCATTAGTTGGAGCAGAGGAGAGTCACAAAAGTGCCTGTCTGCAAGTCAGTGCTCTTGTGTTGGCTGGGCTCTCTTCCCTTTTAGTGAGTATGCCTACCCAGTTGTCCCACCAGCTTCTGGTGTCTCGTCTTGCTTTCGCGTCGTGGTACCCTGTGCGGGATGATGTGCAAGTGTGTACAATTTGTCAGGTACGGAGACCAATGGAGGGTGCCAGCAAAGCGCTGGAATCAGGACCTTTCAACTGTCTGTTCCGGAAGGGAATCAACGGGATTGGTGGTGCTGGTGCCGCCGTGCACCTAACTCTCCTGGTCTGGGTACGATTTCCAAGTGTGGGATCCTGCCTCCTCACGTGTGCCCACTGCTTGGATTGAGCATGGCTACAGGTGAATGATGTTCCGGATGGCTGAAAAAGCGCAGAGGGTCCGCCTTATGGTTCCCCTCACCAATACGCATGCAGCAGGAGCAGGCCTTCCGGCTTGGTTTGTCGAATGCGGGGCGGGGGGGGCGGTCCCAGAATGAGCAAGGAGCCTTCAGTGGCCTCCTCCGTTCGCTTGCCCAGGGCTGCATTCCACAGCAGGCACACACAGCGGGCATGCTCTAATATTACACGACCCCCTGCCGGATGGACTGACGGGGGGGGGGGTCGTGGCGACTGTTGTCTGGTGCTCGTGCGCTGGGTTCCTCAGGAACCACAGTCCCTCGAGGTCTACTATCGTCCGCGTTCACCACGTACGGACGCGTGTTGTAATGGCATTGCGCCAAGTAAGGAGCTCTCTTTGGTGCCCGTTCCTTCAATGTAGAAACTGTTCAGGTTGGCGTCCCCTACCCGCCTCGTAGCAGGACGCAGGAGGGTAGTCCTCAGGGCATGCACCAGGACCCTGCGACCCTATTTGCAGTTGTGTCGGGTCTGTTCGGATCCCTTGGCCAGGGTCTGTATCCGCCTCACCTTAGTCCGTGGCTCGGGCCACTGCGTAGGCTCCACGATGGTCATCGGGGTGGCGAGTCGTGCACCCGTCCATCCATGCGCCTGCAGTTTGTTGTGGGCCTTGCGACAGATCTGCAATATCTCGTTGCTGCTATCTGTTCTGGCCAAGCAGGAGGAGCCACGCGGCCGGCACAGCGCTGCACGCGCACTCGTCACAGGCTGGTCCTGGGCTTCTGCAGATATCTCGGATGTTGTTGGGGCAATATGCCCTGTTTGTGGCCAGAGTGTGCCGGTCCACCTTATGCCACTCTGTGAAATATGGTGGAAAACGGGACGGTTGCTCGGGAGAATTTCGTCGGGATCCCCAGGATGTCAGTAGAGTTCACACGAAGGCTTACATGCAGCGCCCCCCGATTTACAGAAGTTAAAGTGGCAGACTGATAATAACTTTGAAGGTGGAGTTGACACAAAGAAGCTAAAGTGGCAGACTATGCACTTTGGGAACAGACAAGAAGGGTGTAATTATACTTCTAACAATCAAAGCAATTGCCAAAGACAAAAGAGGGCAATATTTAGAGAAGTGAAGATCCAATTTTGCCAAAGATAAGAGAGGGCAATACTAGAACCCGTTGACAAAAAACATCATTACCCAAGTCATGAGAAGGCAATTCAAAAACAAGCTGCGTATAGCCCATGTTGCCAAACGGAGAAAGAGGCTGAGTTGTAAAAGAACTAAACAAGCATTGCCTAAGCCAAACAGAAGCAAGCGTATTAAGAGGCCATTATCAGCACTTGGCTGATGTAGGAGCGGGAACACAAGAGTGGCAGCACAGCAGCCCTCCTGATAGAGAGTATTCAGGGGGGAGAGGAGCATAACCTGCATTGCATGTGTACAGGGACGTGCACCCCCGACCCCTTAAACTGAATGTATTGGAGATAGACCCCCTCACCCCCTCAAGCCTAAAAATCTAGATTTGAAATTGAGTAGGGACCAAGTTTTGGGTAAAAATAGGTTGGTCAGGCATTTCGTAATTGGTCGGCCATTCTTTTTTTAATACAATTCAGGCAACTCTAAAACGGATGCTAGATACAAAATGGTCGATTTGTGCTAAATCATGATGACATCAATGGATAGTTTTTTTTTTATAGAAGTTCATACAGAGTCCACTGATGTAGAATGAGCTAAGTAAAACCTGTTTAGACTAGTTCTGAGTGACAGGTAGGACAACTAATCACAAAAAGGCAAAGGGGTTGTACATTACTCATTGTATTACCTCACCTTTCTAGATTGTATAAAAGGGGCTGAGAGGCCAGGGAAGTTAGGCGTTTGCAGAGATGTCTTTTGTGTGCGGTATGCTGTGTCCTGCCTTGCTGAAAATAATAAACCAGATGTCTTTTGAAGTACAGTCTCAGTGTCCTGATGTGCTTCAAAGTTTCTTCCCTGATCCTGGGGTGCCAAGGCACAGGGAGAGGGTGATGGGAACTTTTCTACACATTTGGCAGTCACAAGTGTGGAACAAACAGCACCAATGTGTTTCATGTCTTCCCAGAAGTAATACTGATGTCGAAAGTCAAAAGATGTTGCTAAATCGCTTGAAGTAGAACTTTACCACAGACGTACTTGTAGTAGTCGCAGCTTTTTGAGTCCTGGCAGGCGAGTATTCCAGGGTACTGTGTTGTGGTTAAAGACTGTGAAGAAGAGGTGGCAGGCCTGCTAAAGAATATTGTGAACTGTTGTGGAATCATCCTGACAAAAGCAATTTTGTTAATACAGACAAACTGTGGAAGTATTCTGGTTTTTGAAGAAAGAATTGTGTTGAACTCTACTACAAGTGGAGAGTTAAAGGCTTGTTGAATATCTTGAGCTGTTGGTCAAAGCCAAATTGTGAGACTTTTCGAAGACAGAAGAACCTTATCATTAGAACTTTGTTGTAAGACAGAACTTTCCTATTTTGATCTGCTGATTGAAAATACTGCTTAAATCCGTGGAAGGGAATTTCACCCATGTTATAAGGATAAACAGTTATCAGGTTTATATGGAACATAACTGTTATTTCTGCTATATTTGAATTGCCATACATTACTGTGTTAGGTTTGTTGTATGTATAAGTGTGAGAGACAGATTCCTTTTGTTAGAGTGTTTCCTTAAGTTTATTTTGATAGGCAGGGAAATCCTCATCAGGCTAGGGATAGTGAGGCGCTTATCAAACCCAATTTTGTGTTAATAAAATGGCACCTTATGAAAAACCTCTACAAAGTTGTCCGCCTCTCATTTCTGACCCCTCAAACCTTTTCTTGTGAAATGATCAGATGGAACACAACTGCACTTTTTTCAACGGTGGTGCAGCTGGAGTGCTGCTTTGTGTGCTTTTTTTGCACTATTATCAGTGGACTGCGCTTGTGGCATCTGGGCGCTGCTTTGCACACTTTTGTACGATTAATGACGAACTGTATAGAAATGGTGCGGGGTGCGTTTTTGGCCAGAAATGTGCACTTTGTTAGTTTAGGCTGCGGGCACACACTGGGTGCCAAGTATACTGGATGGCGCGCTATGTTTATTTGGGAAAAGGTATGTCGTGAAATATTTTTGTAAATGAGGCACAATTTGTACCGAGCCGCCGTTTCAAGTGCATTTAACACTCCCCTGTGCTTGACCCAGCCCGTTTCAGTGATTTTGCATACAATTGCATTTTTGGGTAACAGATATCAGATAAAGTACATTTACGATACAATGGTTATTTAACTTGACAACATGCAAACATTTGATGCATCCTTTCTGTACTATGAAGAAGGCTTTTGACTATGAGTTAGCGTTTTTCTATTTGATTTTAATTTCTAATGTAATTTAATGACTATTTCATGCTAAATGTTAACATCTACTGGGAGGACCCCCCCTTTGGGAAAAGGTAACGCATGTTTTTGCCTATTTCATGCAAGTGGTTGTGGGAGTGAATGTTTAATTTTGTAAAAGTTGCCATGTTGCTTGTGGAAAGCACCCATACTTTTGTGCTGTTGAATCGCTGGTCGTTCTTTTAAGGTGTGTGCCCGTTTAATAGAAGTTTCCTACGAGCAGAGATTGTACAGAGAAATCCCGGCTTCAGGTGTCTTGCATCATTTGTTAAAATTGTCCAATTATTTTTTTAGTTAATTATATATTAGGGTCCCTTTGTTTGTGCTGAACTGATGCGGGAAAGAAAACCATGCGTTCCTACAATTCTTTTTGTCAACGACTTCAAGGGATATTTGGGTTGTCTCTTTGCAGTTTATTTCGAGTCGATGATAGTTTTTCTTTCAAAGAATCGCATTTTAATTGGTGCTGTTAAGTACACTGCCACCTAAACTTATAAATAGCTGCCTTTGTGTCAATTTGTCACAGTTTACGTTAATTGGCTTTTTGGGTAAAGAGCCGCTTGAGCGGGAAATGCCTGACAGATCAGTGTCATCTTTTATTTTACCAAGAAGTACGCAGGAAGGGTCATAAGTATGGCTAAATGTTTGTCGTGTCTTGGGCCTTGTGTCCTTCCAACTCAATTTAGCTATCTGCCGGATTTCATTCCACCCAACATCCCAGGAGCCTGGCGAGGGTAACTTATTATGTTTATTTATTTTCATTTATAAAGCACACATCAGCCCTCGGGCATCGTGGTGCTGTTACAAGAATATTTACTTAGGTGCTGGTTACATGGGAGAAACTCTTGGTATTAGGTTAAGCATAGAGTATCTGTTACATACATGCAGTTTACGTGTTAAGTACTTGTTGGTTAGCATATATACAGTAAAGTAATTAGGTTACAACAGCATAACAGCGGAGAGAGTATGGTCTACTTAAAAAGAATGGTCTTCAAGGACTTTCTGAAGGCAATGAGAGAGGTTTCTTTCCTAAGTCTGAGCGGAAGTGCGTTCCAGGATTTTGGTGCTCGCACTTCAAAACTAGAGCCTCCTGTTTTGATTCTGTTAAAGGCGGGGATTTTGAGTTGGTGTGAGTCACGTTTGGGTCCGATGGTGGGCGCTTGGTGTATATGTCATGTCTCATGTTAGGTTTTACTTGACATGTCCAGCCCAGTCTGCAAATCTGTTGTTCTGCAGCAAACACCAGATGCAGCGGTATAATCGGACCAGATTGTCTAAATGTGTACGCGCTGCACGTTGCCACCCATTTATTTGGCTGTTTGTTCGGTCCAACTGGGCCCAATTAGGATTGTCAATGTTAATGAAGGGAGGTGGGTGCCCAGACTTCAGCGACAACGTGCTGTTAGGTCCATTAGTTGGGTGCAAGGGGCAAAAAACGATCATCAATAGACAGCTCGCCAGACTAGGAGACCCTGCTCGTTAATACTCACGATTCTAGGCCGGGGGTGGATACATCGGCATCGCCCTATTGTCCAACAAGATGGTCCGAGATTTCGTTTGAACTTTTAAAGGTGCTTTTTCCATCTAATATGGAGCACGTTAAAACAATGGCTAAAAAAAACAGCGAAATGGCCCGAGTGTCGAACTTCCCAGGAAGGCACCTGTGCTAACCTCAGACCACGTGCCCTGTGTTTATTTGCCTTAAGTCTGCACCACGTGCTGTGCAATATTATCACTACCAACACCTGGCACAAGACAGCTTTATATAGGAAGCAGCATGGTTGTCTCTTTATAAAACGGCATATCCTCGGATATCACTTTGCATCTGGAATGTGCCCTAGGTCATGACGCCCCAGCCATCCAGCTCTCAAATGCTTCAAGGATTGCAGTATGGCCTATACACCTCCCAGAGCCTGTACATCTTCTGGAGCGCTGGTGGACTACTTCCATGGGTCATGGATATAAAAGACTATAGGTGTGTCTTCAATTTTTACGTCTTGCCTGTCTATTGCTGACAAGGACATAAGTTATGACCTTTCAGCTGGCAGTTAGTGCTGCTAGAATATGGCAAACTGAATCCCCTAACGGCGCTCGACGGAGCAATTAGGAATTATACATCACTATATGCAAGTATTGGAGGGATGGCTCGAAGGAGCCACGTTAACATTGTCCCAGGCCATAGGCAGCAGCCAAGGGTTTCAGTGGCAAAGTAGGTTCAGCAAGCCCATCTTCACCGGATGGCTGGAGCCCAGGCAATTGGGCACTGAATGGTTGCAGGTTTGGGCCGCCAAGGGCGTGTAAGCACTCGAGTGGGCAAAAAGCACAGGGCATTAGAAGGGAAAAGGTAACGTTTGCGTGTCAGGGAAGAGGTATTTCTGCTCCAGGCTGCTAGGAGAATGAGGATGGGTAGTAGTTGGTTCATTGGGTTTTAGGTAGCTAGCCCACAGCAGCACAAAACATCGAGGATCAGGCAGCATGGCAGAATTGAGCATGTTACTTAGGTTAGGAGAGGGGTAGGATGCCAGATTTGCCATCGTACAACATATTTATTGGGGGTGTAAGAGACCCATATCAAGTACACGGCAGTTCGGGTGAACATCATGTCAGTATAGCTGGGCAATTTTTGTAGATGCGTCCAATGTTGACCGGTAATGTGCTGCGGTCAAAGTAAAGCAGGGTCACGCTTGGCATTACTTGGATGGGAGATCGCCGGTGTATGCCAGTGCAGGGTGTTTTTGGAGGACGTGAGGGACATTTATTACCCAAGGCACACTGGTGGAGCAAGGACTGGCCCAACTGCAAGATTGTAGTGCCCAATTACCGGTTAAAGGTGCAGTTATTTGGGGATCAACCTAGAAGAAAGGTTGGAACTGGCACAACAGCACCAAGGTTGCAGGTTCAGTGCTACCATTGGCTGTAAGCACTGGATGGGCTCGAAGCACCGCGTATTACCATGGAAAAGGGAACAGTTTGAGGTTACAGTGAACATGCTGGTTGCTTCACAGATAAGCGAGGACAGGCAGTTGTTACGGAATGGGAACTGGAATTGTGTATGTATTAGTTAAGGTTGCTAATTTAGTAGGGAGGAGAGTGCTTTCACAGTACGACGCTTGAGGATTGGGGTGTACCACTAGGATCGACATTGAGGCAGAAAGTCAACATAGCCTGGCTAGCATGACAGAAGCAGCTGCTAAGAATTACATCTGGCTCCCCGGGCCAACGGATGCCAAACGTACGCTCCTGGGTAAATGTACGGTGTGTATGGGGACAGCCCAGAATAAACATTCGGATGAATATCTACGACAGGTAAAGTGGGAGTAGTAAAGTTTAGGTGGCTCGATGGCTTGAGCCTAAGGTGAGGGTTAGATTTGTAGAGCGCCATGTACCAATCCTTTGATACCAAGAGGTAGTGCTTGGATGCTTGTTAATGCTCAGGAGCTGCATTCAGCTCTTGCTTATCTAATTTATTTCTAGACCTCACATAGGAAAAGCAGGCATGAGAAGTAAAGGGCATGCCAGGGTGCATGTTGGCAGGGCTTGGTACATGAGCACAGTTCGTCAAGATGGGGCTTCAATTTCTATAAGAACTGGGGTTTTGTAAGGCGATTGTTTCTATGTTTGCGTAGGTCTGGTATCAAGTGGCTACAAGAGAGAAGAGGTTACTGAGGTTTTAATGAGTTGTATTAACGGGTTCGCAAATTTGATCTGTTTGGTCACAGGAGAAAGAACTGGCGAGAGGTCAGACAAAAAAACTAAATAAAACTTGCAGGGCTGTAAAGGATGAAGGGGGGAGGGGGTGATGTCAGGTTCTTCATCTGGGTTGCCACATCAAGGTATGCTGTAATAGCAGGTCACATTAGGATATCTGCATGGTCTAGGAAAACTATGCAAAGAGTTGTGTATTTGCAGTTTCCAGGTAACACATGAGTCTTGCAAAGAAGTTCCCGGAAAGGCGATTGGTAAGCTCCGGAGACAAGGGAGCAGTGCAAGACGGAGTGGTGGCAGCTGGTGATGTGGACCGGATGCTCTGGGAGCGTACGCTCGAGCCAGGAGTTGGGTCCGGGTACCAGCATAGCTGCATTATGTTCTTGAAGGGGATTTCTGAAAACTAAAAAACTGGCAATGGGCTGCAGCCCGGCTTGATATCTCATGCGCAGTGGTGGGGCAGGACGCTTTGTAAGGCGGCATGCAGTTTGCTAAAGGGATAATTATCGGGACAGCTCTTAGGGCAAAGGAATGAGTTCAGCAAGGCCGTAAATAGTACGGTTTGACAGGAAAGGGAGGGGCGATCCGAGCTGAGGAGGAACAATACTATAGTGTGATAGGCGCTGGGATTGCTCAACAGGCACTCTTAACAATAGGGGCAGTTGGACTGAGTTCACATCAACTGTGGGGTGGCCCTGCGCAACACTCCATACAGGGCATGGATGTGTATTACAGACAACAGGCAACATGCCACTCAGATGGATGAACGGCAGTGACAAAGGGCCACCCAGAATTGAAGCACGGGATAATGGATGGGCACTTAACGATAGGTGGCAGTTGGGACTCCTCAACGACTGCAAGTGGCCTGGGGCTACACTCTTCACAGGATATGGGAGTTAATCCCCGGGAATGGTAAAGGGCTATCCAGAAGTGGGTAAGACCGGAAGAAACTGGTGTCTTCGGAGGTGGATGAACGGGAATGGCAAAGGGCCACCCGGAAGAAATGGCTCACAGTATGTTCAGTGGTAACAGGGGCTTTGGGATCGCCCATTAGTTGACTATTAGATGGAGTACCAGTTTGCATGGCAAGTGGGTGACCATTTTTACGGCAGGAATTTATTGTAACATACAGCATGAGGTTTTTCTCTTGGATGTGTTTACAGCTCTAAAAAGGGCAGGATGTGCTTAAGTAGCCATGGTGAGTAAATGTCTATGAGTATAGGGTTCGAGGTAGGTGGGGGCATTGGTGGTTCCGGGTGGTCCACCCCCAAAGAGTGGCGAAGTAACTGCACGGTCCCAGCTGGGGACACGCGTTGTTGCAGTTCCTGCCGCAAGTGTTACCCGCTGGACGCACAAGCCAGGTTCAGGGTTAGATGGGCACGGACGCCCTCCCGACAGTTGAGACTCGACAACAGAATGCAGTGAACCCAGAGTTATTTGCTCCATGTAAGGGCATGGGAGAGTTCCTGGCAGTTGGGAACCAGAGTCGGTCAATCGCTATGTAATATCCAGAAGTGGCAAGGGTCACCCGAGGACAATAAAGACTAAAAATACTGGTGGAAGCCCGGGAATTGGAAAGGGCCATCCAAAAAGTGATGTAGGCCATTACGCTGAAGGACGCTGGGACCACCCATTTTGCTGACTCCAACAAAACGTGATCGGTTTCTTCCAAAAAATATCACGGTCGCTGTGTCTATTTTGTAAATGCATATGGTTCTGGAGATGGGGGCCAATGTAGGGGATGGCCCCGCTAAGACATTCACCCATGGAAGCCGATTGCTCCTGACTTGCCGTGCCATTATCCTGGATCTCACTTCGTGTGTTAGATGGAACTAAAATGCAGCCCTCGTCTAGTGCCCCTATGTCCTGGGCCGTAACATTTGCTGTGGTTTCATCTACTGATGGGGTGGCTTCCCATTAGTTCTTTCCTCTTCGCTCAGGTTGCCCCATGCCGTTTTATAGTTTAAGTTGTTTATAACCACTTCAACGCGGGCCAATGAGGTTGTATGCGCTTTCACTTTGAAAAAAGCAGTTATTTTCCCACAGCATATCGCGAGTTCCCTGCTTGAAGGCATAGTGTCTGGGTGAAGGGCCTCAACTAACGGGCTGGTCTTTGGGCTATGTCTAATTATTGTCAAGCGCCTTAGGATGCATGGCATTGTAGTAGTAATTAGAGCGCCCCATGCTCACAGGTTGATAACAAATGGAATGCTTACCAGTGATGCCGTAGGGACGACCGCAGTAAACTGCCACCACTTGCTCCTAGGTCTGCACTCTGCACTTTCTCGCACGTTCGCAACACGTGCCACGTTGGATCGGAATACATCCTTTCTCGCCCTTACACACGTGGGCATAATTGCAAAAGCATCCAAAACAAAACTTGTTTGTAAGAATGGATATAGTGAGAAATATATGTTACAAGCCCTCACCATAGCCTGGACCTTTCTAACGTTTCACTGTTCTAGTGATATCCGCCAACAGTGACTTTTTCCTGATGTATTCAAATAAATATGAACATTCTTTTGTTTCTACCATAAAACAAGGACACCATCTATAAAGGCAAAACGAATGCTCTATATGGGAAATAATTTGGCAGTTATATTTTTGGAGAACCAAAATTACAGCATGGGTTTAATTAGCTACAAGTTGGACTTAATATTTGATAATATTTTCATTGTAGTTGTGCTATAGTAATTTGCTACAGTTACTTCCTGCGCCGCCATATTTAAAGCTGAATAAAAACATCAAATGGAACCATTCAGTTACATGTGCACAAGCAAGCACCCCACAATAACAGATCCAAAACAGTAGCCATCTTATTCCTAGATTTGTGAACATCTTGAAGGACTATACCTGCAGTGGACAACGACGGGTTCATCTCTTCCAGCTCGCTTTTCTCGCACAAGTGAAACAAAATCCAGGAAATCACTAGAATCATCGGGAACACCATGGTCAGGCCATGCGATGTACTGGATCTGGGTAAGCTGCCTACTCTCATTTTTCTAAAGACAAACACAAGAGGCATACATATATTAGACATTCCTTTAAAAAGTTAAAGACCATTTCTACTTTTACCTCAAAGGAGGCTGCCAATTACTAAAAAAAGCACATAACTTAGGGTCTTAATAGTTTAGAGGACTATGGGTTACGAAAGGGCTCACGGGGTGGCTGTTTGGCTAGGAATGGCACTGGGACTTTAACTGAACTGATACTTAAGAACCCCAAGGAAAAACAGTAGGGTAAATTCAAAGACAATATGGGAAAAACAACTCCATTCCCTAACCGTAAAACAAACAGTATCATATTGCAGCATAAACGGTTCTTCATGAAAAAGGAGTAGACAAATTATTAAGACAACAATTGGGAAAAACAATGTGCTATGTATCCCTGAAGGAAGAACACCCTGACCCTAAAGTGGGTGCCTCGCCGTAGGTGGCGGACGGTGCAAAGCCTATCTAACAGGGATAGATGAAGAGGAAACTGTCCCTCATCTCACCAATTGTATGAGGGTGACGGATTTCATAAAATGTGTTCAATCACAAAAGAGCAGCCAGCATGAATTAGTTAACGAAAAGAACAAATTACTTACCTCTGGTAATGTTCTTTCTGATGGATGTTCCTTTCTCGGATTCGTCATCAGATACATTACTGCAGAGTCAGCAAACTTTGGATTTTTTTTTTTGCCACCAGAGTGGCTTTGGGCCGAGGTTCCTCGGCATTGGGGCTGGACATCATATCGGTATAAGTAGCCAGCGCAGCACTTCATAACCTCAGTTTCCTAATTTCTTTCCCCCATGCTCCGCCAAGTTGCAGAATTTTGTTTCGTTTTCTTTACAGACTAATTTTTTTACTGGTAATGGATAGAAAGGCAATGAAGGATAGTCTTAAACAAATAAGGAGCTCTTATTTAGGGGCAAGATGGTAGGGTAATGAGGAATCTGAGTGGAACATTGATCAGAAAGAACATTACCAGAGGTAAGTAATTTTTTCTTCGAATGGATTGTGTCTTTCCACGGATTTCTCATTTTAAATCCCATAACAGTAACCACCTGTCAGGAGGAGGGAGGAAAAGTGTGCTGCAATTCTTTCTTAATGCATTCTGTAATACTGCTCTGCAAAAGCGGGCCTCCTGGCTTAATAATGTGTACAGTCAATAATGTATAGCAAATGGGTGGGTGCAGGGTTGACCATATCACTGCCCGACATATGTCCAGTTGCAACTGCTCCTTGGAGTGCAGATAAAGCTGCTAAACCTCTGGTAGAGTGAGCCCATTATCCCTCTGGAATGGCTTTCCCTGCTATACTGTAGCAATCAGAGATAACTAGGACTATCAATCTCAACAAAGTTTGCTTTCTCTCTAATTTTCCCATTTTTGGTTTGACGTAGGCCACAAATAGTTGGTACTCTGTGCTGAAGTGGTTTGCTCTCGTAATATACAAACTTAACGCCCTTACGGTACAATGTATATAACCTCTCCGCTTCTTTAGATAGATGTTGGGTAGGATAAAAGGCAGGCAAATTAATTTTTTGGGCCAAATGGTATTTGGACATCACCTTAGGGAGGAAGGTTAAACACTCTTAGTGTCACTGTCTCTAGAGAAGATAGCAAAGGGTGGCTTGCATGAAAGTGCCTGGAGCTCGCTCACTCTGCCTGCTGCAGAGGGCAGAATGACCAGGAAGGCTGTTTTCCAGGAAAGGAGCCCAAGCGAACAAAAGTGCATCAGTTCGAACAGGGCATCCATTAAGTACATTAAGACCAAATTTAAGTCACACGCCAGCATGACCAGGTGTACGTGTAAAGATGGAAAGTGAAAGGTGAAAGTAAAGCACTGCTTTGGTTTCTCATGAAAAAGGGTCTAAATTCTAGGCCCTGAACCAGCTGCAAAATTTCTTCCAGCGGCAGCAGTAAAGACCCGTTTTGATGACTTTCTGGCCAAAAGCAACCCCTCTGACGTTTGAGAAATTCCAGTCCTTCGTCCTCATCTTCTCAGAAGCTAGGCATGGAGATTGAGAGTGCTGACATTCGGGGAGAGGACCAGTGCCCCTCCACCCCCCAATCGCGAGAGTAAGTACACCCTCTTTGGAAGGCGTCGTAGAGGGAAGATGGTCAAGTTCAGAAGATCTGGGTGCCACGCCATTCCATAGCTATCAGAATCATATAATTTTGCAAACCTTCTCAACCTCCTGATGAGATGAGGGAAAACAGAAATCGGTGGGAACATGTATGGAAGTGGAATGTTTCAGTCCACCACAAATGCACCCCCCCAGTGCTCCCTCTTACTGTTGGAACTGGATGTAAACAGATCTACTTGAGGGGTTTCGCAGAGGTTAAACATTGTTAGGGAGAATTTGTGAGCCTTGTTTCCCACTCTTACATGTGTTTTGCTGTATGTTGTACATTTTTATGCTCATGGACTATGGAGTCTCACCCACTCCATAGGCATCTTTTTACTATGCGTCACCCAGCACCTTTAGTGCAGTGACACAGGGTTGTCTTTTTCAGACTTCCCACTTTAAACTCCCTTTTCTGGGACTGCTACTGTCGCCCACAACATGTAAAGTTACCATTGACTTTACTAGTCTTTTTAAATTTACAGACCCAGTACACAATATCTTCCAATAGAATAGTGGAGCGGTTAATAGTTATCCCGTTTTGTCTGATTCTCATGGAACATTTTTATGTTCCACTTTCTCTAAGATTTGGCTGGTGGCAGTGGTATCTACCATTTTCATTCTACCGCGGACTATGAAAATAGCCTGGGTACCGTTAGAGGCTATGGTGGTAGCCTCAAACTCAAACCCGGTAATCCACGTTTATTTTAATTTGGTTCCAGTCGAGTTCTTTTGCCATATCTTTTTGTAAAGGTCTTTCTAGTGTTTTACTCTATGCGCCAAACCAGGTTTGGTTCTTTTGTTCGCTGTTCTTTGGTGGGCTTCTGCACAGAAGCCCTCCTTAAGCGTCTGAGTGGGCAGGATGTGAGGGAGGGGTTTGAGGCCCCCTGCACAGGGTGTCCTTGGAGACCCAAGTCACACTCTTGTTTGATTGGCTAGATGGCTGTCCTCCCAGGACAGCCACCCTGCTGTGTTAATGACAGCCAGGTTGTGTGAATGGGGGATTTGGCGCATAAAAAGCCAGTCTCTGTGACTGGAAGGCAGAGTCGCCACTGGAACGAGAGAACCAACGAGGAGCTGAAGGAAGACGACTGCTGCAACTACTGGACACCCGGTGAAGCCCTGCTGCAGGTCCGAATCACCTGAAACTTCGACGACAGAGGAGATCCACAAGTAATCTTCTTCCCTTGAGCTTGGTGGGAACAATCAGCTTGCCAAACACCAGACACCGGTCCTCATCCTGCTCGAATTTGCTGTCCATCGCTGCAGTAGATCGGATAGCCAGTGGGAAGAGAACCAGTTTGGGTTTTAAGGAGCGCACCTTTTATTCAACGTTTTTCTCCGCTGCTGGCTTCTTCCCTGGGCAGTGCAGGGCCCTCCAGCCGTCCTTGTCGCGACGACTGAAGCTTCAGGAAACGCAAACATGCAGGAAATGCCAGGAGCAACTGCCTCAGCTACAGCATTCTTCTTCTTTTAAGGTACTGTGCAAATCCGGTCGTTCTTTCCGTCCGACCACAGTGAAAGTGCTTGAAATCTTTCGCCTCTCCGAAGGCTTGTCCTTCTCTTCTCCTTTAAATAACTTTTCCTGCGACCAACTTTATTTTGAACTCTTGGCAAAGACTTAACCGCGAACTACTCTGAACTGTGTGATCCTCTGCAAAGACGCTGAACCATTAACATTGGCCCAGGCCTATTGACTTGAATCCTAGTTGTAGTAGGCTTTTCTAGATTACCCTGCCTATAACTTGTTGGTGTTGCTGATTTTGAATAACCTTGTATTTCCCCCTTTTAAATTGCTGGAGTGCCATTTTGCTCACACTTCATTTTGAGCTTAACTTGTCCAGAATTGATTGGGTGTTATTGTAGTATATTAAGACTGTGATTTTCTGCTGCTTTATAATAGTGAACTGTTTTATAAGTGATGGTGTAAATAAATGTATATTCTTTTACTCAGAAACCTTGAATCAGTGTTTGTTTGAACCATAGTAATTGTTGTCCTTTGTGTAACCTCTTGTACAGCTCTCTTTACTCTTGAGATAAGTCAGGTTGCTCAGCCATCGCTACCACTCTACTGTGTAGTACAGGCTTGTACCAAAGGTGAAATTGTACTTACACTTGTAGTCTTAATTGTGTGTGGTGTTCCCAAAGGGTACTGCATATGATTCTGCCCAACAAACATCTCCATAAGGACTTCCTGGAATGCCCAGAATCATCTACTACCAAGTTTCTCCTTCCCGGCTAGGTGAACCACTGACAAAAATATCCCTTTTTGCAATGCCCAAAACCAGAGCTGCATTGCATCCCTGCACAGTGGTAGTGACCCTACTCCCCCCTCTGTTGTTGAGGTATGCATAGCCAACGTGCTGTCCGTCATGATTAGGCCAATTTACCCCTGTATTGAAGGCAAATAGGCCATTAAGTGCCAGTCTGATAGCCCTCAGCTCCGTGAGGTTTATGTGAAGTTTCATTTCTGCAGGGGACCACTGTCCACTAACCGAATGCTCATTCAGGTGGAGCCGCAGTCCTTCAGCGATGCATCCATAACTATGGTTGCATCCGGCCACAGTTGCAAAAAAAGGTTCTCCTGCCATCAAGTTCTCTCTGAGGGATAAGAGTGGGGATAATGTAAGACCTTGATTGGGACTTACAGATGGGCCGTCATGTTGCCAGAGAAATGTGCCCAGTGAAGTGAGCTCATCCTCAGTCTGGCCTTGGGCACAAGAAAAATGCAGAATGCCATGGGACCTAGAGACTATAGAAAGTCCAGGGCGAGCAGCGTGTGTGTTTTTGAATTTGGTGACCATCTGCTAGATGTGCCGAGCTATGTCCTTGGCAAGAAAAGCCTTTCAAAAGGAGGAATTCAGGACTGCTGTTTCAGAGATTGGTGTCCGACTTCTTGAAGTTGAGGGAGAAGGAGAAATTACTTACTGTAATGATTCCTCATCTTGATAGATAGCCCTATCCAGCTCTGCTGTTCAGAAACATTTTGTCAGGGGGCTTAGTGGAACTTGACTCAGCCGTTGATCGTCTGCTCCGGACGTGACATCAGGCGACGTATAAATACGTCACTACACCCCATGCTTCAGTTCCTCCCTTTTTCTCTCCCGTGCCTGAATGCTGCAGAGGAAAGCGATGGGAGGGAGGTTTACCAGCCTGCAAAAAACTTAAGAATAGGATACCTCCCAGAAAAAATTTTTAATAGAAAGATAGAGCGGTCACCTTAGAACCATTATCAGTTGTCTCCCTGCTTGGATAAAAGCATTAAGCCACAGGGACATTTTGAGCAGGGATGGGGGAGGGCCGATGAGTAAACTGCGGGAGAAGAATCCATGGAAAGAATTACGGTAAGTAATTTCTCCTTCAATGGATTGCTTTTCTCCGCAGATTCCTCATCTTGATAGACTCGCCAAGCAGTTAGAATAACGAGGAGAGCAGAAAGCATTAAGCAGGCAGATTTTGGTTAAATGCTCTACCAAATCTTGCATCTGCTCAACGTACAACATCCAAAGAGTAATGCTTGGCAAATGTATGCAGGGACGACCAAGTGGCTGAACGACATATGTCCCTAATATGAACTCCCTTTGCAGGGCTTTAGATGCTGAGACCCCCATGGTAGAATGTGCCCTGATGCCGGGAGGAAGCTCCCTGCCTGCTTACTGGTAACATTCTGATATATATATAATAATCCAACGCAACAGGGTTTGCTTGGTTATGGCGAGAACTTTACGGGATAATGAATGGGCAACAAACAACTGGTCAGTTTTCCGAAACTCGGATGTACGAGGCACATAAAAACTTAAGGCTCTTTTAGGGTAAAGATGGTGGAACTGCTCTTCCTCTTTTGAGGGATGGGGTGGAGGGTAAAAGACAGGCAAATCAATAGACTGACAAAGGTGAAACTCAAACCACTTTAGGAAAGAAGCCAGGTCTGACTTTGAGAATATCTTTCTCCCAAAAGAAACGTAAAAATTGAGGTTTGCAGCACAACGCCTGTAACTCACTGCCCTTCCTGGCTGACGTGACTGCAACCAAGAATGCTGTTTTAAGGGATAACAGTCTTATAAAACAGGATTGCATGGGCTCGAATGGGGCCGACATCAAATAGGCCAAAACCAGATTAAGATCCCAATCTGGGACAGTAAAAGGAATTGGGTCGAATTTATTGAGAAGGCCCTTCCGGAATTGGGCCATGACCGGAACAGTGAAGAACAGTGAAGAAATAACCCTGATCTGGGGACCTTTTGAACACAGACAAGGCCTTCAAATATCCTTTCACTGTGGAGACCTGAAGGCCTGCTGAGGCCAGTGACACTGTAGTGGTGGGGCAAGAGATGGGGTAATTCTTGCGTTCCCTGAACTACGCCTCAAATCTTCTCCACCTGCACGCGTACAGAGATCTTGTAGACGGTCTGCGTGCAGCCAGAAACACCTCAAGTACCTCCCCTGAGTGGTGCCAGTCATCATACCTCATCCTCTCAAGAGCCAAACATGTAGGTTGAGGGAGTCCTGGGATGGGTGAAGCACTCGACCTTCCAACTGGGTCAGGAGATCTGGACGCCAAGGCAACCAGTGAGGTAGACAGATGGACAGATCCAGGAGATCGGAGTACCACATTCTCCTCGCTCAGTCCGGAGTGATCAAGATCATGGTCGCTCGAAATCTCCTCCACCTCCTGAGAACCTAAGGAATGATGAGAATCGGGGGAAGGCATAGTGGAGAGGGAAAGTCCAGTCCACCAGAAACGCACCCCTCAGTGCGAATTTTGCTGGGAATTCCCTCAAGCAAAACTGTTCGCACTTCCTGTTGGACTCTGTGGCGAACAGATCCACTGCTGGGGTACTCCAGAGAGAGAAAACCTTTTCCAGGACTTCCTGGCACACTTCTCAATCTTGTGAGACCGTGCTCTGCCTGATCAGAGCATCCGCCAAACTGTTCTGTGTCCCCGCCAGATGAACTGCAGAGACCGAGATCTTATTCTCCAGTAACCACAACCACTTCGTCTCCTGTGCAGAGGGGATGGGAGCGCACGCTGTTAGGAAAGATTTCATAATTGTATGTAATTTTCCCTCCATGTTTACACCCCCAAATCTTTTGCTGCTGTTTAGACACCATTGGCTGACTTTGCCAGAGAAGCACAGCCTTCAGCTGCACTCCTCTTGCTTTCGCTCACTTTTTTATAGGGAAACTAACATGCCCTTAAAAAAGTCAGTACTGGGAGACTTTGTTTCCCTTAGTCCTTTTCCCATGTAGCAACTTTTGTGCAACATGTAACAAGTGTGCAATGTATATTATCATACAGCACCTTGGGTCTATAGTCATTTCCAAAAGCCCTTGTTAGGCAAATCCTGTGCAGTTCCCTTGGGGACCACTTCAAGAACATTAGGCCCACAGGAGTAAGCAGTAAACCAAATTGGTAGCAGTCTGCACCACCCAGATTTACCTGGTAGCTGTGGCTGAGCAGTCAGACTTCTCTCAAGAAGAGTTAGGCAGTATACAGAGGATACACAATAGGGCCAGAAACACAGTAGAACAAGCAAACACTGACCAGAGCTTTGTATCAAAAGTATATAATTATTTAACACCCACATTAGAAAATATACTAGCACTATTAATCAAAAGCATGTTCCAACACAATCAGAAAAGTATACACACCTCCCTTAGCAATTATTAGACAAGTCTAAGTCAAAACACCACTTTTTGTCAAAACAGAGGTGAGCGTGTAACTTAGATGGCACTCCAATAATTAAATAAAAGGGAGAGAAAAAGGCAGGTCATGAAGATAAAACAGTTCCCAACACTTTTAAAAGACCAAAACAAGTTAGTGAAGGCAGAGTCTACTGTAGAGCCAAAGTTCATAGGCCAGGCTCACTTGAAATGGAGCAAGGTGAAATGTGCCCAAGATCACACAGTTGAGAAATGCATTCAAGTCTTTGCAGAAATGTTCAAAAGAGGTTGGGGTGGTTCAAAAGATAAAGTTAGAAGGTCTGGGGGGCAACCCAGTTTGAAAGCCAAGAATTTAAGGGTCACCTTGAGCAAACCGAAGAAAGGGAGGCCAGGTGGAACACAGTACCTTTAAAGTTGAGGAAGCTCCAGCGGTAGCAGTTGTTCCTGGCAGCGGTTGCAGTTCGTGGATTCGACCAGGGGAAGAGAGGATCACTGCCCAGGGAAGAAACCAGCCGCGGAGTTCGTCGGTTAAAAGGTGTGTTCCTGGTATTCGCGGTCACAGTGGTGCAGCTTGGCTATCCAGCCGCCGGGGTGCTTGGCACGGGCGATTCGACCAAGAGACGTCCTGGAAGGCGAAATGGCGAACTGGTTGATCCCACCAGCTCAGAGGAAGAAGACTCTTTCAGCAGAAGATCTTCTCTTGTCGTCGGGAAAGTGGTTAGGTCGTTGCAGCAGGGCTCCACCGGTGGTGTCGTCGTTGCAGATGGCTCAGCTTCTCCCCTCTTCGGATTTCTTAGGTCCTGTGGCGACTTCTGAAGTTCCAGTCCCAAAAGCCCTGCTTTTATGCAGAAAAACCACCATTCAACAGCCTAGCTGTCACTCAAACATGCTAAGTGGTGAGCCGGGCGGCTCACCACTGGCCCAATCAGAACAGAGTGCGACTTGGGTTGCTAAGGCAACGCAGTTCAGGGTGCCCATTCCCCCACCCACACATCCTGTGGAACCCAGACAGAGTGGCACCAGTTGGAGGGCTTCTGTGGAGAAGCCTGACAAAAAGTGGAACAAAGGGCCCGACCTTGGTTGGAGTTAGAGACGGACACGAATGCCATTTTAGAAAATAGTTCTGGAAAAAAGACCCAACCGGTGATTTAATATTAAATAAATAAACCAGCGGTATCTTTAACATTGCATCAAAAAGCGGTACATTTAAAATCAATGGGAAAATCCCATAGGAAATATTCTGGTGGAATATTTTGCGTGGTAACCACTGCCACCAGCCAGAAACTCGCCAAGGGGGGACTGTGCAGTGCCCCCTTGGAAACAGACCCAGGGGCAATCGAATTAACCCCTTCCAGTACTTCCACAATATGATGGTTTGTACTGGTTCTGTTCACAATTTTGGACTAGTAAAGTCAATGGTTACTTTACATGCCCTGGGAGACAGTAGTCAGTCCCAGGGTATGGAGTCTATGTTTGGGGGTCACTATGACACCCCTGTGTTACTGCACTGAGGGTGCTGTGTAACACACACACAAAAGCAGATGATATCCTATGGAGTAAAAAAACCCATAGCCCATAAGCACACAAAGAGTCAAAGACATACCTCAAATCATGCCCAAGAGTGGGAAGAAAAGAGTCACTCTTAGCAGGAGAAAAAAAAAAAATCCAGCCAAGCTGCTGGGGGATTAACTAGGTTTGGAAAATTAGCCCTATAAGAGAATTCTCCCTAACAGCCCTAGATACTCTCGTTGGACTTTTTATGAACTGTGCAGATGTGTCATGGACAGGACTGGTGGCAGCTATCTTTTCGCATTCTTTTTAACCCTTTCCTGCCATGTTAACCGCGTTAGCCGCGTTTGGCAAGAATAGGTGGCCTGGCTCCAAAATGGCCATGCCACAAGGTTCTTTGTCCTGTCCTTTGGCCATCTTGCCCCTTCACTTATTTGGTCATGCATTTTCCCGTGAAACCCAATGCTTTCGTGGGCTTCTGCATGCCTTGTGTGTGTGCCTCCAGGATGTGGGCTGGAACGTCTGAGTCCTATACACATCCTGGGTGCCAGAGAGTCTGGAGTGCCATGAATGACTGGGACCACCGTGGTCCGTGATTGGTCCACGTATGGAGTGTGTGTTTGTGAGCAGATCTCCCATTGGGTCCTCTCCGTTTTGGCGCGAAGGGAACTTTGGATAAGAGGATAAGAGGAGGCCAAAAACACCCATACCATGTCGATCTCCAGAGTTCTCATTGAACAAAGGATAGGATCCAAGTATCCTACAACTACGAAGCCGAGGAACCGCTGGTGACTCGCTGGAAGGTTTGCCACCCTGAGCCTGCTGTCGTCCCGTGGGAACCCTCTGCATCTGGTCGTCCTAGAAGGTCTGCAAAGACACATCGACCCATTGGAATAGTGGGACCAACTATTCTCGGCACCTTCACCAAAACCTGTAAGTAAGCTTTCTCAGAAGTGTCCCGGGGCCAACCAGTGGGCTGACCAGCTTACGCAGGACCTTTGCTCTGTCTGTGCCGTCGTTTCGAGGAGGCCCTCGAAACTTGGTATACTGCTAGCTGTGTCCACGGCACCCTCACACCGAATTTCATGCACTTGGCATTCCCAGGTCTGAAGGGAGATGAGTGCGCCAGGACCGGAGTAAACGCGGTTACCGTGTTACCCTGCCGAAACAACGTCTTTTGCAAGCACGCCGCATTTGTGACCCTCTTGCCCCTGAAGCCTGCTGCAGTGCAACTGGGTCAATTCATCCACCTGTAGAGGAGAAATCGACACTGTCCCGTTTGGGAATCAACGATGTATCTCAGGAACTGAAAGCCGCAGAGATGTCCTTTTTGTTGCGTTCGAACCTGCAACTTGCCTGTACTGAACGGGAGAAGTTTGGATCCGAGTGCGCCTGGGACCGGTGAGTGCTTACAACGCTCATCAGTTGCCCTGGCGCCAAGGGCCCCTTTTACGCATGAGTGGCCCCTGGGGGGCCCCTCTCCTTTCCACTGCTAGTGCGAACTAGCGACTCCATACCACTCTCTGGAACTGCCTCTGCCTTCAAGTGGAGTCCTCCCTGAATAGTGGGAACTTGTTCTTCATCGGCTCATCCACCTTCCTGAGCTGCTGGAGACCCCTGAAGAGACCCTATTTTGCCCATTGGAACAACCGCATGCGCTTGCATTGCATGTACTATTGAGCACAAGGCTCCTCTCTTCTTAGGGCTTGGACTGCCTCTTAGTTAGGTGTGTTATCGATGTCGAAGGGGCCTAAAGACTATCTGCACTGCCTGTTTCCTTCCCATCTAGGTTGTCAACATATTTCGTGCTTTTAACCCCTTTAGACCCCAATGGTCTTGTATATACATTGTATTGATAGTATTGTGTTGGTTTGCTTAGTTTTACTGTGATTCCTCTACTATGGTCTATGTTACAAAGGCCTTGTAATAAATGTGTTTATATTTTAATATAACACCTGTCTGGAGTAATTTGTAAATGTCCTCTCATTGAGGTCCTTCAGGCACCCTCGCCCCTCCTGAGACCTAGTCTTGACTGCCTGCCATAGCTACCCTGATTGGTCTGGCTTGTCCAGAGGTTACCCTGTTCCAAGAAACTACGCTGGCCTTCTGAACCTCTGCCCCTCAAGGTCAGAGTTCAGAAAACCATCTTAACACACGCCACCTTGGTAGTGCATGGCCACTGTGCTGTCCGTGAGAATCAGGACATGCTTCCCCTTAAGGGATGGGGGCGAAGGCCCTCAGGCCTAGCTTGATGGCTCGCAACTCTAGCCTGTTGATGTGTCACATTGCTTCCGACGTTGACCAAACCAAAGGTTGTTTACGTGCAAGTCCTCGCAGGGAGCGCCGCAACCCTTCAGAGACGCATCTTGACCACTCTGATCTGGGAGCGCTCCCAGGTACTGAGAGCACTGCTCCCTTAGTAGCCATTGAAGGGATCTTATATGCAGCCTGGACTTTGGCCCTAGAAAAATACAGGAGGCCATGAGACCAAAGAGGCGGAGGAAGGAAGCCACTGGTAAAGAGGCATGCTTCCGGTACAAACGCACCATCTGTGCTATGCTATCAGCTCTCTCTTCAAGAAGAGAAAACCTTCCCTATCAGAGTATATACGACTGCTCCGATGAACTGGAGCTTTTGGCCTAGCTTGTGTAGGACGTGGCAGATGTGGTTCAGCTGATTCTGGGCTTGCGCCTGTGAAGGGCCCCGATCAATCGTACAGGTAAGTGAAGACGTGGATTCCCTCTCACGTTAGACTTGGTGTCACCATTGACATCAATTTGGTGAAGACAGTGATAAATCAGACTCCGGAAATGGACAAGAGGTCATGTTTTGCAACAATGGTTTTTATTACAGCAAAGAAAATAAAGCCTATCCTGTTCCTATTAAGATGGTTCTTTGCCCTATCTAAGGAAAATATTAACGGGTCCTCGTCAAGATTTCGAATAAGGAACAAGTTACTTACCTGTAACTATTGTTCTCCAGCATGGGTCTGGCATGGATTAACATGCTCATGAATAACAAATACATAGCAGTACAACATTACACAACCACGGGAGGTGGCAAGGCTTAACAGATGCATTTACACTTACCCCTGGAACAGCCTCGCCTCAAACAAACAGGTTGCGTAGCACTGCTTGGCCGACTCTGGACTCCACCCTGGAATCCCTGTCGAAGCAGTAGAATTTCGTGAAGGTGTGAGTCGACCTCCACGTAGCAACCCTGCAGATGTCGAGCAGGGGCTCACCAGACAGGAACCCAGTAGTAGCAGCAATCGCTCTGGTGGAGTGGGTTCTCGGAAGTTCGGGCAGCGGTCGGTTAGCCAGCCGATGACAGTGCGTGATGCAGCCAGAGAGCCACCTTGAAATGGAAGTCTTGGACAAGGTCTTCCATGGTTCACAGGACCAAAGTTTACAAACAGCTGTGAAGTCTTCTGAAAACTCTTTGTCTGTATGACGCAGAACTTCAGGGCACGAGCAACGTCCAGCAAATGCAAGGCCCTTTCCGCCGGCGAGAAAGGTTTCAGGAAAGAAAACAGGTAACACCAAAGGCTCGTTGAGGTGGAATTCCGAAGGGACCTTTGGCATGAAGGAGGGGTGCCTACGTAGCACCACCCTCGATTCGTGGAAAGTCATGTATGGCTTTTTGCAGGATAGGGCCTGGATCTCACCTACCCTTCCTGGCAGAGGTGATGGCCACTATGAAAGCCATCTTCCATGAGAGGAATTTGAGTGGAGCTTGATGCAGAGGCTCAAAAGGGGCCCCCATGAGCCTCATCAGAACCACGTTGAGTTCACATGCTGGGGCAGGAGCCTTCACCGGCAGGAATTATCTGAAAAGTCCTTTGAGAAACTCCTTGACGAGTCGATCGGACCAAAGCGACGATCTTCCTGTCGATCTGGTGTAGCAGTTGATGGCCGCTAGATGCACCTTGATGGAGGCATGTGCCAGTCTGACCACGGTCAAGTATAGCAAGTATGGCAGGATCTGTGGGGCTGTGCCCCATCAAAGGGGCAATCTTCTGTGACCAGTACAACGTAGCGGAATGCTTCCACTTGTGACCGTAGCACTTCAAGATTGACTCCCCCCTGGCTTTTGCGAGGACCTCCCTACAGTCCACTAGCAACTCATATCCTCCAAACTCTAGGGCTGCAGGAGCCACGCCCTCAGGTTCAGCGATCCTGGGCTGTGCTGAAGGATTGCGTCGCCTTCTCTGGTAAGAAGATCCGGGGCCACCGGCAGCTTGACCGGAGGCGACGCCGACAGGCTGAGAAGGTCCGGTTACCAAATCTGCCTCGACCATGCCAGGGTGATGAGTATCATCCTGCATTGGCACTGTCTAAGTGTGCTGATGCCTCCTAGCAGGAGATGCAAAAGAGGAAACGCGTACAGAAACGGCCCTTCCACGGGAAGGAGAATGCGTACTCCAGGCTCCTCAGTTGGTAGAATCTGCTGGCAAACCTCTGGCATTTGGAGTTCTCTGCCATCGCAAACAGATCGATCTGGGGCCTGCCCCACTTGACAAAGATGTGGTCCACCTGGCCCCCCACAGCTCCCACTCGTGGCAGGAGCGCAACTCCCTGCTGAGGGAAGTCTGCAATGGTGTTCTTGACTCTTGCTAGGTGAAGAGGAACTAGGACCTTCTTTTGTCTGACGGCCCAGCACCACAAGTCCTACCCTTCCCTGGAAAGCGCTTGGGACTGAGTATCCCCCTAGAATCCTGATGTAGAACATGCTGGTGGTCTTGTCCATGAAGATTCTCACCACTGTAAGGCATGGTATCAAAGCAAGACAGACACAAGTGATCACAGTTCAAGGGTGTTTATTAAACTGTAAAAATGGGTGAGATAAACACCTTATCTAAACCTAAATCTAAGATGGGTGCAAGCTACGACCATCAAATAATAATAATACTGTCCTGAGTAGTCTAGTCAAATAAAAGGGCCTATACTAAGAAAAACATATTGCCAATCCTTACCACTATGCTAAAAAATAGTGTGGGATATGTTCGCAAAGAAAGAAAGAAGTGTTCTCAAATAATAAGTCAGGATGTTATGGTCGCTGTTTCCCTTCCCCACTTTTGAAGCACGGGACAAGGCGGGAAACTCGAGCAAAATACTTCTGGGCTTCTCCAGCCTCAGTGTACAGTTCCCTTTTACAATATCATGGCCTTCTGCGCTCAAGTGTCTTTTATGCAAAGTCTCTTGCTTTAAAGGGCCTGATGTATCACAAACAAAGGTTCCTGCTATTAATCTTCACGTTGGGAGATTACTCTTCAACCGAGGATCCCCCCTAGGCGGGCTCTGATCCCCTTTATGTCAGCCTCCCTCAATCGGGCTCAGACCAACAACTCACAGTTGACATCCCTCGGTCGGTTTCACGTTTGTCATCACAATCCACATAACTCAGCTTTAGCCCTGAGGAGAGAAGGGCTGAGAAATCCCTGCTGTTTGGCTGTTACCCGGAGTGGAGAAGAGGAGGTGCGTGTGCCTTTAAACAACTCAGCTGACTCTCAGCAGCTGACTACAAGTGGCCGCCTCCACCGCCCTTGTGGCGTTAAGCCCTGAGGAGAGAAGGGCTGAGAAATCCCTGCTGTTTGGCTGTTCGGCGAGTTGGTGAGCCAGGATACATCAATCATGTCGGACTCCATCCCAACTGCCCTGCGAACAAGGGCGCAAACACGACGCGAGGAGAAGGCGCTGCCTGAAACCACTCCGCGTACACCGGTAAGAAAAGAAAGCCGATTTTTTTCATGTTCATCAATCTCTGACTTTGTTGTGGATGAGCCGCTCTATGCTCCCCAAGAATCACCTGACGCCGAAGATCTGACTTGCACGTCCGAAAACTGTATACTTCATTCAGACGTGGTGTCGGCTGACTCAATACCTTGTGAGGTGGCGCGACCCCTATCACTTGAGAATCCGTTGATTGAGAACGTGATATGTGTCGAGGGCCCCTCGGCAGCTGCACAAGTGGGCCGGTTATCCGTGGGCACCAACGTATGTGATGGCGACTTGCGCACTGCGGTTCAGGACGCGTGTATAACGTTCGAAAAACCGGTCGGCTTACCCGCTGCTGGGTCTGTTCCTCCGCTTCAGGATGGGGCGGAGGTGCAGGGCCCTGGAGCTGGCGATGTTGGCAGGCGAGCCGTCGTTGCTCCCGCGGAGGCCCATCTGGGGCGAGGGCCTGAGGGAGGGCGCGCCCCCTACGGCTTGGGAGATGTGTGCGTTGCTGTATGCGCAAACCGGGTAGATGGCTGGAGTGATGGAGTGCTTCCGTTGTCTGCAGTGACCCCTGGTGTGCTGCAGCAAGGCAGTAGCCTTGCCCAGCCTACTCCATTAAGCGCTAGCTCCCCGGTTCATCTGTCCCGCATGGCTCTCTGTCGTTCTTTCTCAACTGATGAGACTGCTCACTCGACACAGTCTGTGATGAGCTGGGGTCAGGACCGTGTCCAATACCAACATGATCACCACTCCGACAGACCTGTGTGTACGACACAAGTGGACCCAAGTGCGCCTTTCCCTGAAAACAGGAAAAATTCCCTTAGTGTCATGACAAAGGGGTTGGAAAATTCTGCAGCAACGAATAAAGAACGTCCTGTTAACACTAAGAAAGGTCCTACCTCCCCTACGTTGAAACCCGACAAACACACCACAAAAAGGCAAATATCACAATTAAGTGGCGCAAATGAAGACATATGGTCTAAGGTGTGCTACAAACGCCTCAAAATCAACAACCTAACTCCAAGGAACTGTGACCCACACGAGGAACTCGAACACGTGTTGACCTCTCAGAAAAGGTTGAACACGCAACAACATCACCCAAATAGATCCCTCTTGTCTCTTACTCATACTGCACAGCGCTCTGCCACCAATGACTGTTTGTCGGACGACTCAAGACTCCTCGCTGATGGAACGTCCATTCCCGAAAATACGCCACATCAGAGAAATGTCGGAAACGGCCAACCGACTTCAGCCACCTGTGCTCAGTGCTGAAAACAGAACTATTATGTCTAAGACTGAGCTACAATCTCTAATAATTTCATCTATGACGATGTCTATGGCCCCCTATATGAAATTATACGAAGCCTTGCATGAAGCCACTAAGGACCTGACAACTGTTGTGGCCCTAATGCATTCGAAACTAATCCGGATTGAACAAGTCTGTGACCAATCTTACAATGACCAATAAGAAGGTTTGAAAAGACTTGACTGATCATGTACTTTGTTAAATGAGCAAAGGAAAAACGACGCAATTGATAAAAAACTCTTGGCCGAAGTAGCGAGAGAGGCGCTAGCTTTATTCAAATATGATGGTCCAACCGCAAACCGGCAAAAGCAACAAATCACTCAATCAATTGTGAGTAAAACACCGATCCGATGTAATAATTCCTTAAAGGAACACTGTTTAAACTATGTAATCCAAAACACTCAAGAGCCTTCAGACGTGATTGTAATCCACGAAGATGTGCACCCTGGACCGTCGGTCTCGACGGATCCGACACTGGGAAAGCTAGCAACTGCGCCAACCATAAGTGAGGTGATTCCCCCAAGTCGGACATACATAACGGAGAATCTGCCCACGCAAGAAGCAGAACCCTTGCCCACAACGACGATAACATCTGAAGATAATACTTCTGACCTCTCATTAAATTCTGCATTTGAACAGGCGAGGGGCAATCTGAATCAAGCTCTACGCGATTCCCAGGTGGCATCTTCCTCCCAGGGAGATCTGGGCGCTGAAGCTTCTACATCTATTCCCTCTGTAATATCTGCAGTGACCGCAATACCCACTTACTCAGTCTTCAACAAGGCGTCTCAACCCAAGGTGTCGACCTCAAAGCCCTTGGCTACTCCACCTACAAAACAGGTGAAGAAAACGAAGAACCAAAAAGGTCTCAGAAACAAGGCACTACACGGTGCACGGAAATTTTTACGTAACATAAACGTGGTCCAGAACGTGGCATGTAACATTAACAAGTGCCTAAAGGCAGCCTCTTCAATCAGTGGGAAATCGCAAAATAAACCCTTAGACAGAGTAGTCCCCGTAAGTCCTGATGCAGTGGCTGCGTCAGGCTCAAACTACGAGTTATCAAGTGAGCTGTTGAACTTATCAAGATACGACGATGTAACACACGATATCGAGGATGCAGAAGCCATCTCTTCCCATGACAACCAAGAGGGCAACGTCGTCCACACCGCGATAGACGTAGAGAACGCCAAACAAATTAACATTGACGCTCCAGCACATGGACCGGGAAACGAACTTCCTGTTAACCAAACTGTTCCAAGTATCATCAACTTAAGCCCTTGTTCCGTGTCTGGCACGCAAACGACTCCTAATGCATGGTCCTCCGCAAGAAGAACCTGTCAACTAATTAATGAAAAGGAAGCCCAGCAGGGGCTGCTGAAATCGCCGATCAGTCCAGTGTTTATGACCCTACATGAAAAAAGGATGCGGGTCTCTAAGGAACCGGGGTCGTTGGCTCCTGGAAACACTCGGAGTAATCCGTTTGTCCCCGCTAATCTGGCGGTAGCAAGGCTACACAATGACACCGTAAAAATCTTAGATACGGATATGTCTCTCCATGGTGAGTGCCAAGTTCGCAACTCAAAGGCTTCCCTGAACGAAGCCCGACTGTCTCAGCCCAGAACGTCGGGAGGTGCCAGATGGAAGTGCCCTATCTACAAACTGGTCATCGAAAGGTTAGACTCCTCCGATAAGCTAATACTGAACCGAGGCAACACAATCAGGCTTTTACACCTTGTACCTGCCCTACGAGCCATAAGCTCAAACGATCTGATGGTCGTGGAGTTTTTCAACGAAAATAGGAACGATAAGGTGGTGATTCACGTTTCGTCACCTATTGTTGCTTCAACAATTCTGGACGCCAATATCGCCCTGTTCTCCCTTGGCTTTGAAGTTTACAAATACTCTGAAGCGGCTCATAAAACTCCGAATGGAACTGAGGTCCCATACACCCACAAAGCCACAAGCAAGGAGGCGTGGGTGAGAATGCCGGAACCCATGGACCAGAGTGTCTTCAACGTTCAAGCACCCCCTCGTTTATCAACTCAGAAGGCACCCTTGGATGGAACCAAACAGATCAAACCGGGTAATTCTTGTCACGACCAGATACTGGAGGTCTCTGAAAGGGAGTTTCAAAAAGAGAATATACGAATCACTATACTCGGCAACGCCAAACAAGTTGGAGCGAGCGTTGCTGGTAACAAATCCTTTAGCCCCAATGGCGGTAAGCACGAATGGCAATGGCTATCTGCAGCCTTGTGCAGCAAAAACCCCCAATAATGCCGGAATGAGGCCCCTGAAGCGCGGTGTAGATTGGCTTCGTGGAATACCCGTGGCTTTTCACACCTGTTCAACTCAAACTGGCTTACAGCAATTGACATCGCTTGTCTCCAGGAAACATGGTTACGAGAAACCCCAGTAATGGACGACTTTGAGGTGGCCTTAAACCCTGCTCCAAAATCTTTAAAAGGACGTCCGACGTCGGGCTTGGCCACCATGATTAGGAAATCCTCAGGTTGGAGAATTGTGAGTTCAACCAATTACTCCCCTTTCATCCAAGCAACGCAAGTGTCAAAACTAAAACACGAAGGGTCACCCACGGAACTGGTGTGTGTTGTAAACCTGTACTGGCACCACACGAATGCTGGGAAACAGATTTTCATCGATCAAACTATGGAAATAGTCGACGAACTGCTAGAAACAAATGGCTGGCCGAACATTCTCATCTGTGGTGACTTAAACATCGACCTTTTTAAACCATCAGGCCCGGAAAAAACTTCTCTTGCCAAGTCGTGGATGGAGGAATTGAACCTTAGAAACGTACAACTTCTAAATGGTAACACGTGTGATGATATGCCGCCAGCCCCCACGTGGCATCGTGATGGGCAAAGGTCAACAATTGATTACATATTTGTATCAGAAGCCCTTCATCCTCGGATAACCTCGCTGAAAATTATTGAAAAGACAGAAAGCGACCACAACATGCTAATAACTGAATTTACAACTACGACAAAAAAGAAACCTGACCTATGGCCCCATCAACTCCACGTGGTTTCCAATAGAGTAAGACTGAGCCTCGAAATACAGGATGTGGAACATCTGGTAAATCTCTACTGCAAGACCTGCCCAAACGTCGACTATGATCATCTGCTGGCACACTATAAGCCCAAGCAAGTGGGCTTTAAAAATATGGCCTTTGTACGCCAACACTGCTTTGATCGGGAACTGCTGACACAAAAGCGTCGTATGCGTCAAGACATCCGAAGGCTGAAGTGTTCAAAGGGCTCAACTTACTTACGCGACGTAAAGGCGGTTAAGCAGAGATATAAAAACTGGTTAAAAGTTCATAAGCATGTAATGGCCCAAAACGATGCAGAACTGATGTTGACGGTATTAAAAAATAAGAACTCTAGAGGCTTATGAACAATCAGCACGCCCCCCAAAAAGCCATTCAAGGGTGCATGGTGTCTGAAGCCGATTGGATTAGCCACTTCGAAGGTTTATACAAAGCACCTGTTCCAACCGACGGCCCTGTCATATTAACACCTAAACCTTGGGCCTTGTCCTTTTCAAAAGATGAAATAGTGACCGTCATCAAAAAATCAAAAAATTCACGGGCACCAGGTCCAGATGGCCTGACAAATTGCACTATAAAACAACATCCAGAGCAATGGGCGGAGTTCTGTGTAATGTTGTTTAATCGAGTAAATTTAAGTGGCCAGACGCCCAAATCCTGGAAGACCGCGATAGTGGTACCCATATTCAAAAAAGGTGACAGAGCAAACCCAAAGAACTATCGTCCAATTGCTCTATTAGACGTCCTGGGTAAGATCTATGCCTCGATGCTCCAACAAAAACTCGTAGCCTGGTCACAAACTTCGAACCACGTGGATAAGCGTCAAGCAGGTTTCATGAAGCAGGTGGGATGCTCGCTGAATTTACTCCTGTTAAACATTATCAAAATGGAAGCGATAAAGTCTAACACGAAGGTCTATCTAGCTTTTATAGACTTTTCATATGCCTTTGATACCATCAATAGAGAGATCCTGTGGGGAAAACTGAAGCGTTGGGGATGCCCGTTAGATCTATTAGCGGCAATTAGAGAACTGCACACAAACATCTCCATCCGTGTAAGGCTGGATCAATTAGGGCAATTATCCAAAGCAATAAACACCTTCAAAGGAGTCAAACAGGGGTGTCCGTTAGCTGCAGTACTATTCGGCCTTTTCATCGCGGACATAGGCGAAGCAATTGGAGTAACAAAATCATTTCCGCCGAAAGTGGCCAAATCACACTTAAATTGGCTACTATATGCTGATGACTTGATCATCCTGGACCGGACTCCTATTGGGCTGCAAAGAAAGCTAAATGCAGTTCGACAGTATGTTATTTCTAATCAACTACTGATCAACACGAAAAAATTTGAAATTCTGGTCCTGCAAAATCTAAAAGGCGGCTGGGTGGCGCGGAAACACACCCCCAACTGGACGCTAGGCCACGAACCCTTGCAAATATCTGCCAGTGTTAAATACCTGGGAATGACCAGAAGTTCTTCTTTAACGGATAGACCGTGGCAGGCTGACATAAGTAGAAAATGCAAACAACTAGCTAACCAGGCACTAATTATCCACAAAAGATATGGAAAATTCTCGTTAAAACCTGTGCTGGCCTTCTACCATCAGAAGGTAATCCCCGTACTGACATACGGGGCTGAAAATGCTTTTGGCTGTTCTTACGAATTCTGGGACTCTTTAGAGAACTGCTTTTGGTCTAAAGTGTTAACACTCCCGAAAGGTGTGAAGACTGCCTGTATAAGATATGAACTGTCGATAATATCGATTCATGCCAGGATCTGCTGGAGTCTACTAAACTTGTACCGTAAGACATGTTCTAGAGCACAAATTCCTCAATTTAACATCTTCTATGATGGCTCAGTTAGTAACTCCAACGTCATCACAATGTGGTCAAACAGGTGTGAAGAGTTACTACAAAATCTCGACATCAAGAGCGAATTGCTCCATGAAAATCCGGATGCGGCAAAGCGTAAAATCTGGCGAGTCGACTGGGAGCTTACATGCACAAAGAGAGCGATGGCCAAAACGATGTGTGATGTGCCACTGGAAGCACGCGCCTTCAATACCCAGCAGCGCAATATCACCCTGTTTCCAGATCCACAAGCAAGAAGGCTGTTCTTACTGTTCAGGCTAAATCTGTTCAAAACTACTGATCGTCTTCGCTTATGGAAGAACAATGTGCACTTAAAACCTGAATGTCGATTTTGTCTGCTAGCCAAAGAGTCACTAAAACACCTAGTGCTATTTTGCCCTAAGCTGAAACCTGAAAGATCAATCAACCTGGGTCCATGGAGCGTAAACCAACCATCGTTTTGTGCCGATGACTGGTGGAATCAGATGTACCAAGGAACCGACTTGAAACTGATACTTCCACTAACACGTTTTTTGGAGCAAATTGAAAAACATCTGATGATGGCACCATTAGGGGAACCAAATTAGTAAAACCTGTCACGGTATAACCTGTACAATAACTTTGTGAATGGAACTCGCACAAAAGGCTAATACGGATGATTGTTTACTTGTATTGTCTAAGTGTTGTTGTTTTGTTTGTACATGTGTCGTAACTTTTAAAGGTTTGAAAAAACCAATAAAAAAAAAAAAAAAAAAATAACTCAGCTTTTCAATTCACAGCATCATCATCTTGTAATATTCAGGAATCATAATGTCATTTTAAACAATTCTCCGAGTTACCTTTTCCACTTTACTTGGGTCCCCCTCGTTCGGGCTCAGACCTTCCTTCACATGCCTCCAAAAGCATTTTCTAATTCACACAGAGACTTTCGAAGGGCGGTGATTCTTTGGCAAGTGCAGGTTTCACAATATCACAATATTTATGGCCTTCCCCTCAGTAATACAGTTCATTTAATTTCCACAAATGGTCAAAGACTTTCGACTGTACAAGGGGTTTGGTTTGACCCTTGTACGACCACTGACTTCTCTTCTCATGCCCGTTTTCCCTAGGGCCTCTTGGTTTTTATAGTTTTTCTCACTTCAGCATATCCTCCTTGCTCAGGAGCAGGGTATTCGTTAGAGTCTTTCGAATGAGCGCCTACCACTAACCTTAATACCTTGCTTGTTCACAAAAAAACTTTGTTTATTATCTTTTCTTTTATGTAAATGTTGCCACTGCAACTTTGAGCTTAACACAGTGCGGGCTGCTATCGATTTCCTCCGTCTCACCGGCTGTGCTGAACTCGTTGGCTTTTCTTCCGCTGGAGTCAAGGACGGTACCACAGCAACAAGCTCTTTTCCCCCGCTCTGGCTATCAATGCGGGAGAGCCTCGTGTACCATTGACATCTGTCACACCAATCGCCAGCTGCCATTCCCGGTCGTACTGTTCTTTTATCAAAGGCTTAGCAGATCTGGGTTGAAAGGGGCAAGGGCAACTCCCTCTTTGTCGTCTTTTTAGTTTCCGCTGCCTCTCTTTCATTTTAACTGCCGTCCTGGAATCGCTGCTTCCTCGTGCGCTTGGCCTTGCTCAAAGTATACTTTCGTGCTCCGCATTTTATCCCTGTGGGGAAGGAAAAGGGCCGTCAGGTGTGTGTAGTTATCAGCAATTGTCTGACTCTGCCTGACCCTTGTGTAAAACGGCTCTGGCATTAGGACGTTGTCTTTCACAGTGTGAGAAAGTGTTTGTGTAGAAAAGGGGGGTAGAGTTTTTAAATATCCTATGGGGTAGGATGGGGAAAAGGTGTTTTAAGGAAGGGGGTACCGCATCTCACCCGTCGGCATCCCACTTCCACTCCCCAAAGATCCCCCCCATCCAGGTGATCCTCTTGCACTGGTCCACCCCCAGGAATTGGATCCAATAGCGATGGCCGTGTCCTGGCCACCTGGATGACAGATTCCCAGGGGCTAAAAAATGAGACACCTTCAGTTTCTCACACCACCTTGCCTTCAGAGACAGAAGTAATGACTTGAGGGCCCAGAACACTGCCCGTAGCTCCAGGATGTTGATAGGGAGGGTCCATCTCCTTCGGCAGCCACAGGTCTCTAGCGTGCAGACGTCCGGTGTGGGCTCCACAAACGTCCAGGGAAGCGTCCATGGTGACAGTCTCCTGGTATGAAGGGTTTTGAAACCCTGTGCCCCCGCCGATGTTGCAGTGCACGCCCCACCACCTTATCGCCCGGCGGAACGCATCGTCGAGCGGGATCTTGTTCGCAAAGCTTCCGGACACGTGTATCCAGCGAGCGTCCACAAACTCCTGAAGAGCTCGCATTTGCAGTCTGCAGAGCCGGATGAGGTAGATGCAGGACATCATGCCGAGCAACGACTTGATGGTTCGTACTGTGGCGGCCTTAATCGACAACAGCCATTGCACCTTCCCTTGAACGGCTGCTAACCCCTCCTCCGTGGGTGACGCCAGGCAGGACATCGTATTGAGTATGGCTCCTAGTAACAGCACGTTCTGCGATGGTGTCAAGCAGGACTTCAGATAGTTGATGGAGAATCCCAGATCCATCAGTAGTTGGACGGTCGTCTCGGGGTGTCTGACAGCCAGCTCCTGCTAGCGGGTCCGGATGCGCCAGTCGTCGAGGTACGGATACACGTGTATACCCCTCGCAGACATAGATGGGCTGCCACTGGTGCCAGGCATTTCATGAACACACTGGGGTTTGAGTTCAATCTGAAAGGTAGGGCCTTGAACTGGTAGTGCTGGCACTGCACTATGAAATGCAGAAAACTTAGATGCTTCTTGTGAATGGGGACGTGGATATAGGCGTTCTCCAGGTCCAGCGACACCAAGAAGTCTCCTTCCTCCAGTTGGCCGAGCATGTGCTGCAACGTGACCATCCTGAACTTTTGGGACTTTCAATATTTGTTGAGACGTCGCAGGTCTAGGATAGGCCTCCAGCCCACTGTTTTCTTCCTAACCAGAAAGTCTCAGGAATAGACTTCGGAGTCGGGAGCCATTGGAGAACTATCGCCCCCTTCCGGAGCATGGCCCGCACTTGTTCCATTAGCTGAGGAATGTGCTGCACCAGACGGGACACCAGAGGGATCCGCAGACACCAGAGTTGAAACTCCAGAGTGTATGCTTGGATGAGAGCGTCCGGCACCCATCAGTCGGTGGTGATCTTCCAATCGCTGACTAACCTCGGCAGCCGGCTGCCCACCGGGGTGCATGTGTGGGGGCCCGACGTCCCGGCCGGTAAAGGCTTGTTTTGGAGCCGACGTCCTGCCCTGTGGGCGACGCTGTCCTCTGCTACTGTAGACCTGGGAACAGCCTCTGTAGGCTTCCCGAGTCGTGGATTTGGAAGGTTGGCAGTACGACGAGGAGAAACCTTTGGAAGACATGCTTGACATTCCCCTGGAGGAGCGAAAAGAAGAGCGCTGCTGTTGTAGAGTGCCCAAGGAATGGGCCGTTTCTGTATCCACCTTGATAGCCTGGAGGGACTCGTCGATGACCTTCTCAAACAAGTTCTCTCCGTCGAAGGGCATGGCCAACACCTTCGTCAGGACTTCCTGCTGGAAATTTGTGCCCTTCATCCAGCCTTGTCGATGAAGGCAGAAACCGTTCCCCCAACTGCCGGAACCCTGTGTCGATGATGGTGAACTCCACAGTAACAGCGTGATACAACACAACTTCACCCTCCTGGAAAAGAGCAATTGCCTCCATCCTCTTATCTGGGAGGAACTCCAGAATAGGGTCTAGCTTGTACCATAGCTTCCTGTTGTACCTGGACAGTGCGTTGGCTGCCTTGATAGTGGACGCCGCAGTGTAAATCACCTTCCTTCCCACAGCATCCAACTTCTTCCCTTGCTGGCCGGAGGGACTGAAGAAAACGAGGACAGGTTAGTCGACCGCTTCCTTGCGGTCGCTGATACCACCAAATGCAGCGATGGTTGCGACCTCAGGCACTTGGGTGCAGAGTGCGGCACCCAATACTTCTTCTCCAGCCTATTCTGTTTAGCTGGAGCCATGCAAGGGTTCTTCATGAGGGCTAGGCCCTCTTCCCACACGTCGTCTAGAAGGGGAACCGCCATGATCGCCTTCCTCCTGGTCTCGCGCCTCTGGTACAAGAAACCCTCTTTCCTGGTTTCTCCGGACACAAGCTGAAAAAGCTTGGCGGCTCTGGCGATCATCTAGTAGAACGACCCCACCTCATCCGGTGGGGACGCTCTAGGTAAATGCAGAGACTCGCTGCAATGATATTCTCGTCGTGGTCTGTTGTCGTGGCTGTATCCGTTCCTGTGTCTGGGTCTACTGGGAGAGATGGTGACCGACGCGGTGTGGAGGCTGAAATGGGGCGTCGAATGACGGTTCCTTTTCTTAGCTGGAGGCTGAACAGGAGCCTGGCGACCACTGGAACCAGGCCTGGTGGCATCCTCTTCTGGATCTCTGACACCAAGGTATGAAGGGTCAACAGAATGTCCAGAGAGACATCCCTCGGGTGAACTGGTGGGATCGGAAAACTGGGCCTGCGCTGTTGTCTCCATCGTCACCCTCTTCTTCCACGTCCTCCTGGACCGTGTGCAAGGACTCCTGGTCCTCGTCGTCCGTGGACGAGACCTCCATGGCTTGAGCCACGGCCTGGGAGGGCTGTTTCGGGGCCTCGTCTCCCCCTTTTTTCCTTCCCCTGGGGCTGGAACCAGAGTCTGAGCCGGTTTTCCCCCTTCCAGCGGCAGTCTTGCACCTAGGGGACAAGGATACTTTCTGTGCTGTTGGGGATACCTTCACAGGGTCAGCCCCATTAGCCATTGAGAAAGCAGCTGCCACCAACTCCATCGTCAACAAAGTCTTAGCCTGTGCCAACTGTGCCTGCTTAGGCAGTTCAGTCGCCGCCTTCTCGTCCGTCCGTGGCTTCTCCGACTTCTCCCGCAGTTTAGCCTGGGTGGATGATTTTCATTTTGACAAGGAGTTCAATGTCAATGGAAGGGGAGCCTGACGTCGATCGCGCCCTATCCACCTTGGGACCCGCTTCCGCGGCGACCAAGTGGACTATGAGTTGCTGTTCTTGGCTTTGTTTTGGGCCCCCACGGATGAGGCGCTCTCAATGGATTTAGAAGACCGCTATTCAGATTGGCCGGTCCTGGTTGAGGCATGACCCTGCTCGGAGAATAAGGCAAAGGCCTTAGCGTTAAGCCACGCCGCCAGTCTACTGTGCCTGTCCGTCGTCTTCTTGGAGGACCCCCAGGCATATCTCGCACTCCACCACCTCATTATGATCCGGGGGCAGACAGAGGCATTGTAGGTGCTTGTCATCCACAAACACGTTCTGTAGCCCGCATTTGGTGCAGGGCTTGAAGTGGGGCCTTCCCTCCTTCTCCTCAGTCATGGTCGGAGTGTGCAAAGTAGGCCCGATGGCCTTCTGGAAACTTCGACAATCTTCGCCCCTGCTGAAATTCACCGAAAACGGATCCCCGCTGTCAGCATATGGAGAAAGGAGCACACTGGCTCTTTTCAAACAAAAATAGAATCTTTTTCTGTCAAAAACACGAACAAATGTAGAAGTAGCTCACAGAGCAAAACCCGAGGACTCCCAACATTGAAGCGTGCAGTAAATATATGAAGATGGCTGCCAGAGGAGGGGCTTAGGGAGAGGACTGTCATTGGATGTGGGCATTATGACTCAGAAGACATTGATTGGTTTAAAGGAGAAATACAGTTTATAAGTGAAAGTGAAACTGTTTATTCTTTTACCAAGGATTCCCAGCCTGACGACGGGGAAGCACGAGTAATTGGTAACTGTATTCTTCACTTTAATAAAGTAAAGGTCAGCAAGGGATATTGGAGACGCCATAGCTCTTTCCAGACATACCCACCTAGGTACATGGAATCAATCATCTTGAGTAAACCACCACTCTTTTTGTTTAATAATAAAAGCCATGTGATATTTTTTGAAGTCTGGGAAGCCAACACCACCTTCAGAGCGGGATTTTTTAAGTTTACTAAGCAAACTTCTGTGTTTCTTTTTCCCACATAAGAACTTAGTAAGACAGGAATCAATTGATTTAAAAAGGAAAGGAGAAAGGGAAACTGGCAACATATAGAGAAGAGTATAATGGGGGAAATCATCATTCTGATAGATTCCAATCGGCCCCACCAGGAGAGATAAAGTGGGTACCATGAGCATACTAACTCTAACTCTGGCTAATAGGATGTCAGAGTTATGTTTACAAATACTTTTGTTAGAAGCGGAAACATGGATACCTAAATATTTGAATCCTTGGGGACACCATTTCATACCTAAAGAACAGATGTGATCAGGTGTGCAATGTATATTAAGGGGGAGAATCTCCGATTTGTCTATATTACGTTTCTAACCTGAAGCTTTTGAAAACGTAGAGATTATGTTTAGTAAATATTGGGCACTTAACCATGGGTTTTTAAGAATTAAAGGACATCAGCATAAGCTGCCATTTTAATATGTATATGACCAAATGGGATTCCCTGGATGTTATCTTGTCTTATAGCTTCTAAAAAGGGTTCTAACTCTAGAATGAAGAGAATAAGAGCTAGTGGGCAGCCCTGGCGTGTACCTCTAGATAAGGGGAAGGAGGACAATTGACCATTCACAAAGACTGCAGTTTTGGGATTGGAATATAGGACCTGAATCATAGAAAGAAAAGGGGGACCAAAACCATGCCACCTAAGAGCCTCAAACATAAAATCCTATTCAACTCTGTCAAAATATTTGTCTGCTCCGAGAGCAATTGCAGCATGAGGGTCATTGTAACGCTCACCTGATTCCCGCAGAGGCGCCGGTCTTGACTGGGTGAATGCCGTATCTTCAAAGGTGATGTGTAACACACGGTTGGCTCTTTGGGCTGGACCTCTGTGCACTGTATGTCTGACTCGAAGAGTAAGATGTCTTAGGTAAGTGAACGCCGAGCTCTCCATCTGCCTCGGGGCAGGGTGCCGTAACCAGTTTCTTCACTGGATAAGGGTGCAGGCCTCTTGACCTCAGAGGACTGCTGTCCGTCGTTAACTGCACGAACGGTAAGTTCTGGGCACTTCAAATGTCTTAAAAGTCTTTTGTAATGATATCTCTTGTTTTGCAGGGTTCCGGCGATGGGGGATGGCGGGCTGATGAGAGTTGAGGATCGAACCCGCGTGAGGAATAGCAGCGCCTGGAAGCACGTAAGTAAGCGCTTGTAGCCTGCTTCACGATGCGCACTAACTGTCCCTTTTATCTTGCAGGTACAAGTTCGGAGCTTTAGAGAAGCTGAAGGGTGCTGGAATACCCACTGGATTCGGCGTGGGAAGGAGTAATGGCACGTGAGTAATAAAGTTGCCCAATGTCTTTAAACGCACCTTCTTTTGTCTTTCAGATGCGGGATGCAGCGCCGAAGGCCTCCGGAGCGTGTGAAGAGCTGGTAAGCTTTTGTCTTTCAGATGCCGGAATGCAGTGCGAAGACCTCCGGAGCATGCGAAGAGTAGGTAAGCCTTTGTCTTTCAGATGCCGGAATGCAGCGCGAGGCGTTGGTGACAGCCGATGGACCAGGTAAGAGATGCGCTGCCACTGAAGACCGTAGTGCTAACCTGTTCTTTCTTTGTCTTTACAGGTGCTGCTGAAGACTGGATTCCAGGATGGTAAGCCTTTGTTCCCTTAGGCCCAGGATCAGAAGCAGAAGACACGATGAGCGTTCTGCTGCAGAGAATGCAGAATAACGCAAAGCAAGATTCATCCATCGGGTGTGGTTTAAATAGCCTCCTGTAGTGCTTAGGTGTCTCCTTCCACAGCCACGCCTAGGTAAGAAAAGAGTTCCTGCTTTCCAGAAGAGTTCCAGTGTTCTGAACCTAGGGAGTGGCTCCTGCCCCACCCAACAGGAAAAGTAGTCCCAAACAGAAGAGGATCAGGGGTTCAACTGGCAGGTAAGTAAGCAGCATGGTCTGCTGCAGCTAAGTCCACCCAAGCATTATGAGCCCGGCGCTTCCAGCGCTGGGACTGGGCATCTTTATGGGCCTGGTGCCACTGGCGCCAGGACAGGGTCCAAAAGGTCCCAATTGGGTCTGGCTGGCACTCTGAACCGGGGTTATGGGTCTGCTTCCAAGGGAGTCGGGCAAGTCCTGATCTTTTGGAAGCAGAGATCATGACAGCCATTTGATTTGTGTAATAGGTCTATGAAGTCAAGGGAACGTCTAATATTGGAGGAGGACACTCTACCTTTTACATATCCTATTTGATCTTGTTTAAGAAGATTGGGTAATAATGGGAGAAGTCTATTGGCTAAAATCTTGGCATAAATCTTACAGTCTGTATTAATAAGGGAAATAGGATGATAGTTCTGGGGGAGTTCAGGATCTTTATTGGGTTTTGAAAATACAATAAGCATAGCTTTCAGAAATGAACCTTGGGCCATGTTATTTGAGATGAAATGAGAGTAGAGTTCATTGAGTTTAGGCACTAGCAGATTAGAAAAATGGGCAACAAAAGCAATGGGGAAACCATCCGGTCCTGGAGCTTTCCCTTTTTTTTTGATTCTTAATAGCCAAATGTATTTCAGGGGGGGTAATTGGTGCATTGAGAGATATAAGATTAGCCTGGGGGTAGGAGTTACGGGGTATGTTATGTAGGAAGTCATTAACAGCGTCATTATAAGGAGGGGCCTCAGGTCTATAAATTGGAATCAAACTTTTTGAAGGCTTGTACAATTTCGTTATCCGAATATATTCTATTCCCCAAGTGATCCTTTATGACTACAATTTTGGATTTCTCCTTTTAAGTTTCAGGTAAGAAGCTAATGTTTTGCTAGTTTTATTGGAGAATTGATATATCTTTGCTTTATATTTAAGCAGGTTGGTACATGAATATTGCATGATGATTTTGTTGTATTGAAATCTTAGTTTCAGAATATCCTTAAGAATAAAGGTAGAATTAATACGGGCAAATTGGGTTTCTAGGGCTTTAAACTGTCTAAGAATGGATTCTGTTTCAAATTAGTTTTTTCTTTTTGTTTGCAACATAAGAAATAATATGACTTCTAAGAAGCGCTTTATAGCAGTCCCAAATATTGGTATAGAAGTGTCTTGATACTTATTTTCAGAGAAACAATTATTGTGTTGTTGTATAATGAACTGCGTAAATGATTCATCATTTAATAGGCTAGTATTAAATCTCCATCTATTAGAGTTGGGAGTGTTTATTGGGGAAGTCATTTGAATGTGTACTGGTGCATGATCAGAGATCGTAATGGATTCTATCTGGGCATTAAGGAAGAGGTTTACCATGGATTTGGGGATGAAAATATAATCAAGTCCTGAGAAGGAGTAGTGGGGCATAGAGTAGAAGGTAAATTTGGAATCTGTAGGGTGGAGGATACACCAAGCATCACTAAGGCCAGCTTCAGATATGAAATTAATACATTTTGTATGATAAGTGGTGTTAGTATACCACACCTCGGATTTCCTGTCCAGAAAGGGGTCTACGACCTGGTTACAATCTCCACATGCAATTAGACTTTGGGGGTTGCATATAAGGACATGATCTCCGAGTTGTCTCCAAAAGGAGGGATCTGCAGAAGTTGGGCCACAAATATTGAGAATCGTGTATACCGTGGAATCACCTCATATTTATAGAATAAGCCATCTTCCTAGTTTATCAGATTCCGTAGATAATACTTTGTATTTAAGGGCTTTGTTAATGAGTGGAATGACACTGTTTTTCTTACCATTTGCAGCACTAGAAAAAACCTGACCCACCCAGTGATGCTTGAGTTTTTTTGCTTCTTCATCTGACAGATGTGATTCCTGTTTGCATGCTATTGAGGGTTTTAGTCTATTGAGATGTGAAAGAATCTTTTCCCTCTTGATAGGATTATGTAATCGTTTAATATTCCAAGATACTATATTGAGGGGCATTGGTCTGGAGAGTGGATTTGTATATATTGATATAAACAGCAAGTGAAATAGTATTTCATAAATGTTTAAAACCTGTTAACATATAATACGTGGAAGTACCCAGCGGGACAGGATGACACATGAAGGGAGTGAAACATAAGGAAGAGGGTAGCACAAACACTGAAGACATGGAAAGTGGCAAAAGAGAATTATATTTAAAAAAAGTCCAAGGAGCGGTAGCTAATAGGAACCAGCCACACCAATCCATGTCAAAAAGTGATGCAATGGGGGGAGGAGAGCCGAAAAGAAAAGTCCTGCCATTTCCCGCCGTGGCGAAAGGGGACAAGATAAATATGTAGAACATGCAAGGTCATAAATTCATTCAAGTGATGGGGTTAGAAGTATCCATGTCGTTCCTTTTGTGAGATTGGATGTATTGTCTTAGATCTGTTGCATTTTGGAAGGTTGAGGACTGCCCATTTAAGGCAACTTTTAGGGTAGCTGGATGAATAATGCCATATCTTCATTTAGTTGCCTAAGAGCAGGTCTAAATGCCAAGAGTTCCTTTCTTCTGGCTGCCGTTATCTTGGAAACATCTTGTGTGATGAAAATTCTGTTTCCTTCCCACATTATCTGTTTAGCTTGCTCGACTTCTTCCATAATGAGTGTGATATGATTGAAGTCTAGGAGAGCCAGAATAAGGGTTCTGGATGGACAAATAGTGCTTAGAGGTGGCTTGCTAGGACCAAGTCGACGTGCCCTTTGAATGTTGAGCTGCAAAGATTCCGGCAGGCCGAGAATCTGAGGAAGAAACAAATATAGGAAGGCAACAGGATTATCCTTTTCAATTCCTTCTGGAAGGCCAACAATGCGAAGGTTGTTCCTCCTATTTCTGTTTTCATGATTCTCAGCTTGTTGTTGTAAGGAGGCTATTGTAACCCCTAAATTAGTGACCTTATTAGAGACATCATCTGCGTCACTAACTCTCCTTTCCACCTCATTCATTCGGGATTCAAATACAGACCATTTATCGTCTAGCTGCTGCAGTTTAGCATTAGTGTCTTCCATAAAGGGCTTAAGAGCCCTGATTTCTAATAAAATGGTCTGCATGTCAGGGACCACAATATCTTCTTTGGGAGTTGGAGATTCACTTTTCTGTCTTTCTAGGGTAGTAGGAGACGATACAGAGGCCTCTTTGTCTGTCCTTTTTTAGCAGCCATACCGTATGTTTGGGATAATGTGAAGACGATGGGCTTCATTACAAGTCTGCCGGTCCAGATTTAACGTTGCCGGTAAAACCGCACCAGCACCGTTTACCGGGCCGGCTCATTCCAACCTGCGAATCCGGAAACAACATCACCGCAAAGCGATCTGCATGGTGACAATGCACCCGGAAGTCCTGTTGGCGGAACTCACTGACGAAGCCCCAGTCACCGGCAACACGTAACACCGTGCACATTACGAGTAGCACGGACACGGAAACACTGCCAGAAAAATGGGGGAAACACTGTGAACATCATGGCAGTACCGCCGACACCGCGGAGATGGTGTTAAACAGTGGCAGGTGAGCTGAATCAGGCCACAGGTGTGCAAAATGGGTCACGCTGCACCACGTAGGCTACTGGGAGCCTACAAAAGGGCCCCACCCACACCCATGCCACCTTCAAACACAATCATGTTGTCAGCCGCTGTAGCAGCATTTGGCCTAGGGAACCTACAAGCAGCAGTGCACATTGTGGCAGCAGTGGGGCAGAGGAGGAAGCGGCGCAGGTGGCAAATTGCGAACCCGGTGCCCATAAACACATATGCAGCTGGTACGACCTTGCAGGCAGCCAGCAATACCCCATATCAGGGCCTCACCCTGGAACCTGACCCCAGGGCAAATCCACACATTATACCGGCTTGATCGGCCCTCAATCATGTCCATCGTCACCCTGTTCGAGGAGGACATAAGCAGCCACATTGGCATCCAGACTGCAATCCACCCCCTGCTGAAGGTTGTCTCGGTACTGCATTTCCTTGGAACAGGAACATATCAGCACACTGTCGGTGAGCTGCACGGGCCGTCACAACCCTGTTTATCAAGAGTACTGGACCAGGTACTGGATGCGCTGCTGTGCCATGCAACTGAGTACATATCCCTACCCCGTACCCCTGCCCATGTCATTGTCACCAAGTTGGCCTTCCATGCCATTGCAGGCATGCCAAATTGAATACGCACATTAGACTGCACCCACGTTGAGTTGACAGTTCCACATGCAATCGAGGCGGTGTACCGCAATCGGAAGCAATTCCACTCACTGAATGTCCAGATGGTATGCAATGCCGGACTAGTGATCACCCATTGCTGTGCATGTTTCCCGGGGTCTACACATGACTCGATGGTCTTGCGGAACTCTACATTGCCACACTACATGGAACGCTATGCAGGACAAAGCATATGGCTATTGGATAAGTACAACTGCCAATGCATGGCCCCTGCCCAATGGTATGGACAGTCACCACATCCCACACATTGCAATGCATCACATTTCAAATTGCCACAGTGCGAAATTACCTGCCCAGCCTACGCCCATGCTCACCCTAGACATAGTGTCCCACCACATGCAATGTCGACATGAGGATGCAAGTCCTTCACCCGCCCAATGCACCTGTGCACCTTTAACGCACACGATGTGCGCTTAACCGGCAGTGTGCATTGTTCACATTTTTACAGTGACCAGTGTCTGACTGCTGCAGGTCTGGCCATCATATCACAATGCCATAGTCACCCTCCACATATGAACTCATGGGCATCGACTTGTACGCAACAAGTCGCTGCCCATTTTCAATCCACGAATGTGACCATCAACGACCCCTGCATGGTATTGTTATTCAAGTTGGCTCAAAAGATGCCCCATACAACGGATTCACAAACGGGCCATGATTGTACTGCATCTGATTCAGACAGTGATACCACGAACACTAACATGTGCCCTTGCTTACACTTGCTTACACCACTATCAGAAACTCTAGACTATGTAACAGACTCCCTAAAAGACATCTCAAGACCTCACCTAACCTTGACATCAACCAACGACAAAACGCTATACACAACAAAGCATTTACCGCAAATAATCCACCTACCAGCCTTAGCTCTCCAGCCAAAAACATCAGCCTTCACGGACCAACACCTCCTCCACCTTCAAAGGAGGACTTATCAACGCTAGGTTGCTAACGGCACATGAACTTGACATTAATGACCTCATAACATCCAATGACCTGGACCTCCTAGCCATCATAGAGATGTGGCTCCACAGCGCCTCAGGCCCCCTCCTGTCACTAGCCATCCCAGACCAATACACCATCATTAGACAAGACAGAATCTCATCCAAAGGGGGCGGTGTAGCTATTATTGCTAAATCCTTCCTATGCCTCAGACAGATTCCCTGCCAAACACTCCCTTCTACTGAACACTTATCGTTCAAACTACCTCTATCACCGTCTCAAACAATCACAGCCCACCTGATCTACAGACCCTCAGGCCAACTCTCCTCCTTCGAAGAAGACTTATCGCTTCTTTGTTGTGCCTGAGTGGGATTGAGCGGTCCTCTCCCCTCTCCCTTCCCGCCTCTCTGCCCGCCCGCCCACCCCCCCTCTGATTGGTTGTCCTCGTAATCCCTCCAGGACTACGCGACGACCGCTCTCCACGCTCGCTTCGCCCGTAGCCCTGTGTGGCCTGCTGTGAGGCTGCCTTCCAGGCCCCGTTGGGCCTTCAGTAAGCTTTTTTATTTCAGGCACTGTTTTGTTTTGTTTTTGGCGCTCCATGCACGTTGTGTTGCCCCCTGCCCCCTCCCTCAACCGCAATTCCTGGTCCTCCACTCCCCTATCCCTTCCCGCCTCCCTGCCCGCCCACACCCCCTCCCCTTCCTCTCCTCCTGCCTTAAATCCCACCGCCCTGGGCAGCCCCCCTGCCCGGCAGCCCCCTCGGCTAAGGGCCCCTTAGGCAAAGGGCGGCTCCTACGGCTGCGGCTCCCTGTGTCTGCAGGTGTCTGCAGGGGACGCCAGGCGCCGGTCCGCCATTCTTTCTGGTTAGCTCCGCCGGCTCGCCCTGCCCAACAACCTACATCTTTCCTTTCCATTCACATGGTTTCTACACTTCAGTGTGTACCGCTAATTGTGGTAAACTAGGTCTGCTTTTCTCCCCTCGCAGGACTCTAAAACTTAGGTGGCCTCTACACTGGGTACCAAATTTGTATTTACTGTGTTACTGTTGCTCTGTAATTGTGGTAAACTAGGGCTTTTTCTCCCCTCGCAGGACTCTGAAACTTAAGTGGCCTCTACACCGGGTACCTAATTCGTATTTACTGTGTTACTGTTGCTCTGTAATTGTGGTAAACTAGGGCTTGCCGCATCACTCCTGTCCGCTTGCTCTCGTCTGTCTCCCCCCCACTCCCTCCTTATTCCATAGTGCTCTCTATATCTCCTATCTTCTCTAACTGCTTCTTCATTGACTATCCTGCTCTCCACACTAAATCTGGTAGGAAAAAGTTTCAAAAGGATATCCTGGTCTCCAACCCAGGCCTCCCTATCGCTGACACCTACACTAGTGCCTCCTCCAAGGAAACTTACTGACATCCTCTTTTTCGTGCCTTCCCCTGACCAATGGACCCTTCATATGGTCTATGTGCTCTCTCTCCCTTCTCCTCTTCTCCCATTAATGGTGGCACCCGTTGGGATGTCCTCTTGGCCCCCTTCCGCTCCTCTAAGGCCATCATTAATGTCTACGCTAATGGGACCGTCTTGGTCCAAGGCCCTCAGGCTAATCTCCACTTCTTTGATAGATGCTTCCCGCGCCTCATCAACTTCCTTTCCTCTCCTGCTGTCCCCTCTTCTCTGGCCTCGGCTACCTTGCCTCCACCCTCTCACCCTGCCCTCTCTCTTGCTCCTTCTTCTTCACCTCCACAGGGCGTACCTCTGTTCTGTACCCCTTCCCGGAAGTCCTTCAAGGATGGCAACCTTCTCTACACTGCCACTCTTAACTCTCGCTCTGCCGTCAAACATTCCTCTGATATCTGTCGCCTTCTTGAGGAACTGGACCTTGACATCCTCGGTCTCACTGAGACATGGTTCACGGCCAGCTCTGTCACCAGCTTTGAAACACTCCTACCTGACGGTTACAAGATCCTCTCCTTGCACAGGCCCAACCGTGCTGGGGGGGGGGGGGGTGGCCCTTATCCTCCCACTGTCACTCCTACACAGACCTACTCCTCCTTTGAATGCCTTGTCTGCCGACTCTCTCTCTCTCCTAGCCATTCCCTTACCGTGGCTACTATCTATCGGCCACCTGGTCAAATTTCCTCCTTCCTCTCTGAGTGGGTTGACCTCTCCTCCTCACTCCTGTCCTCAACCACTCAACTCCTCTTTCTTGAAGACTTCAATATACACCTTGATGCCTCCTGTCCTCCCTCTGGACTTTTTCGCAACCTCTGCGACTCTCTCTCACTCTCTATTCTCCTGTGTGGGCTGACCCATTCTGCAGGGCACACTCTTGATGCTCTGATCTCTTCTGACCTTCCCCTCTCTGTCCCTCTCTCCACTCCTCTCTCCTGGAGTGATCACTTTCTCCTATCCTTCCACCTCACCTTCCCTACCCCACAGGCAAAGCCACCCTCATCACTGCCACCCACCTTCGCGGTCATCGACCCATGAAGCGTGTGTCAGTTGAGGCTTTCGCTACCACCTTCTCGCCCCCCTCCCCCATCGACTGACTCCCACCCTGACACAGCCCTTTCCACTCTGCTATATCTGATACCCTTGCTATCCTTCCCCTGTCATGAGAATCCGCCTGAAGCCCAAAGCCAAATGTAACTCCTGGTATGACTCGGATCTCTGAAACCAGGTGCGATACCGCCATGAGTAAAACAATACCTACTATCAAGGGAGGCAGAGGAAGGGATACGAGAGACAATAAATGCACTACTGCAACAAGAGATAATAGTGCCATCCACTTCACCATGCAACAAAGCGATTTTTCCGATTAAGAAAGCAAGGGACAGGGCTTGGAGGATGATCCAGGACCTACGCCCACTTAATGATGTCATACAAATTCCCATTAGTGCTTAATCCCGCATCCATTTTGTGTAGTATACCAAAAGATGCCACTTGCTTCACAGTAGTGGATTTAAAGAACGCCTTCTTCTCAATACCACTTGACCCAAGCTGTCAGTACCTCACAGCGTTCACGCTAGGGGGAAACAGATATGAACATTGTAGGCTAACACAGGGATATTGTGAAAGCCCAAGCATTTTCAATAGAATCTTGCATGAAGATCTTGGCAACATTGATGTAGAGAGCACGATAATCTCCTCGTCTGCAGTAAAAGTGAACAGTGCAGGGCCGATTCGATTATATTGCTAAATTTACTAGCTACAAAAGGATACAAGGTGGACAAAGGTAAGCTGCAATATTGTCTAGCGGAAGTACTCTATTTAGGACAGCTAATTTCAAAAGATGGAAAGAATATTTTACCAGATATAGCAGCAGCAATACACCACCTGACAAGGTAACTGTTCTAATCCCTCTGTAAGTAGGGCAAACAAATAGGAAGCTAGTCATATCCTCTAAAGGCGCTTGGCACACCAAGTTTGATCCATAACAACATTGTCGCCTATCCATAGTGCTGTTGTTGCTCTAAGGGCAAGGCAGTTAAACCGTGCCCTAGTTAGTAAGACGAGTTGGATTGCATGCCCACAGCACATATTTTTGGACAGTACATTCTGTAAAAAGTAGCATGTCTACGGTTAAATAGTTTTAGGAGCTCCATGCCTCTCTTATTACTTGACTATGGGCTACAGATTTTTTTTAAAGTTGGTGGCGACAAGTTGAGTTAAAGTGTTGGGTGCATTGAAAAATAAGTGAGCATTAATTTCATTAAGCCTTTTTTTATAGACTTTAACCAAGGTATGTTAACCTGGAGTTCCTTTGTAACTAAAAACTTCAGATCATGTGTGAGATCAGCTTTCTTATTCCTCCACAGGCGTAGCCAGTGTAGTACCAGTTGTAGTATCAGCGATTCGTAACTGTGGGTACAGCACAGTTCCATGTGCACCCTGTGATTTGAAGCTGAACGATGGAGCCCCAGGATTCTTTTAAAGAAATCGTTTTCAATTACCTTGCTCGAGATGGTTTTGCGCAGCCCCAGAACGCCATTCCTTAACTAGCAATCTAGGCAGCTTTACGATAATATACTTTTAGTATTAAATCTATGAGTTTAGTCTTTGACATTGACATGAAACGAGAAACACCCCCCAGTGATTGTTTGAACCTCGTAGCCTGTTACTTGATATGTGGGTCTGGTGAGAAATTAGATGAGAAACTGACACCCAAGTAATCAAATTCTTTGACCATTGGAACAATAGCATCATTACTAAACAAAGATGGACATTTAGGTGTTAGTCTTCCTCTATAACACACAATGGCAGCAGGTTTCAGCGCATTCACTTTCAAGTCTAAACCGTTCATGAATAATGGGTAATCAGTTATTCGCTTCTGCAGTGCGCGCAATTAGTACCGTGTCGTCCACATAGGCCAGTAACAGTAACATTCTATTTCCCAAACATAGGACATCAAGAGTCGCACCTACCAAGGTTTCATATAGGCAATTTATGTATACACTAAACAATAGGGCCGCCAGAAGGCAACCCTGGCACAACCTTGCCTCAACTGGAAAGAAACCAATGCAATGGCCATTCTTTCCATTTCTAACACAGGCTTGCGTATTATGATGGAGAATAATTAAGGGCTTGACAATACTCTCCGGGTATCTCAGAGACCCGAGCACCTGCCATAGCTTAAATCGATTTACCTTGTCAAAGGCTGTGCTCAGGTCCATGAATGCCAGGTAGATCCTCTCCCTTTTAACATATAATTAATTAGCCACTACTACGTATACATTTAGAGATTGGTCACCAGTGCCTACCCCAGGTCTAAACCCCAGCTGCACTGGGGACAGTATACCATTAGATTCAGCGAAATCTTCAAATGTGGCTAGAAGGACACTGCCACAAAATCTTAAAAGTGAGTCTAAAAGAGAGATCAGTCTATAAGTACCAAGGCGATCTCTAGGGCCTTTTTAGTTTGGGCTATTAGGAGTCGCTTGCGACACCTATAAACCAGAACTATTGCATTAGATTACATATAGGGAGAAATGGCATATGAGGAGGGACACAAAGCTTGTAGATGTAATTTTACACCAAGTTCCTGCCACTCCCCAACCAAACCACCACCTTGTGGGAACTCTTTGCGCTTGCTTTAATCAAGCCGTACCATCAAACGTTGCATTCTAAGTGCTGCCAATGTTTTTTCAAAGCAACATTCTGAGAGTTACTTAATGGGAGTTGTAAACCTGCTACTAGTGTAATAAAAATATATGCGCGTCCTTCAGTGAAGTCCTGTTAAAAACAAGGATTGGCAAAACCAACAGTTTTGGCTTGTGTATAAGTATGAAGCTTTTGCCAGGCACCGCTATTAGATGCCCAGGCGCACATACCATTTTGTACCCGCTGCCTTCAATGGCCATTTAATACCACTACAAATGTGCCTGGCAAGTGCCTTTCCCATGTCTACACAAAAGCCCAAACTGTTCGCATTGCCAATGCTTGTTTGAAGATGGGTTGGATAATTGCTGAATGCCAAGAAGTAGGTATACATTCTGTGTTAATGATGGCGTTAAAACAAATTGTTAGAATAGGGGCTCATAGGTCCACCTTGGTACGGAATAAATCAGCTGGAATGCCATCTGTTCCTGTGCAACAATTCAGTTTTGGAACTTAATTGCCAACATGACTTCCTCAGTAGAGCATTCAATATTAATACACAGCCTATGATTTTGAGGAGTACAATCATACTGGTTTGTTGATATTACTAGGCCATTATTCCACAAATGAACACATTGTATATAGGTTTGAGAAGTGCTCAATCCATACATGGTTTGGGACCATACTTTCCAACCCATGGTCCATGTATTTATAATGCAGGCCCCGGCTTACTATTTCCCCAAATGTTTTTGTATCCCCAAAGCTTTTTGTATTCCTTTGCTTAGATGCATCCACAAGGTCGGACCATATACTCATTTCTATTTCTTTTTTCCTGTCTGCTATGTTTTTTTTGTAAAAGACTATAATCTCTATGATTTGTTGCTTGGAGATGGCAAGATTTCTTTAGCAATGTAATCAGCTTGGTCTTGGCTGGGGTACATTCAGAATTAAACCACCCAGGGGAATCAGGCCTCCTGATATTCCGACAAGTGGTTATAAATGTATTAGATCGGTTTGATGTTAGTATCCCAAAATTAGCGCGAGTGCTGCTTGGATTATCCAACCAATCCAGTAATGAGGCAATAATGTGGTGGTTTAAAGTAATTATTTCCTGTAATATTTTCCCTTGATAAGCCATTTGACACTTCTCCCTTCATTTAGAGTTGGTCTGGTGGGCCTTTGTTAGGTGCAGTGAATTATTCAAATTAGGCCTCCCCAGTGTTTTGAATTAAATAACTATTAGCTGATGGTCCCTAAATATATATTCCCCCAAACACGGCGTACCCTCCACTCAGTCCTCAGGCAGGAAAGCCCTGCCCAGACAACTGCCCCAATGAACCGGAGAGACTGGGATGGCGAAACCTGAGACTTTTGGGATTTCAGGGAAAAGCACAGGCTGTGCAATTGAGTGCATGTGTGGAGTGGAAGTTCCGACATCAGATCTGGGGAGCAAGCTCGGAGGATCCAGTTGTCCAGGTAGGGAAAGAAGACATGAATGCCCTCCCTCCTGAGGCGAGCCGTTACCACTGCCAGAAGCTTGTTGAAAACCCTGAGGGTCAAGGAAAGACCAACCGGCAGGACCTTGAATTGGTAATGGTGCGGACCCACTACAAAGGAGAAATTACCTTACCGCAATGGTCTTTCTATGGATTCTTCTCCTGCAGATTCCTCATCATGATAGATGTTCATCTCCAACTTCACTGTTCGGAAAACATTTCACCAGGGTGCATGTGGACCTCGACTCGCCCGTGATCCGTCTTGTCTGGCTCTCGATCGTCGGCTCTGGACGTGACATCAGGTGTCGTATATATACCACGTCACAACGCCCCACAAGCCAGTTCCTGTAATCTTTCCCCTTGCACTTGAACACTGCAGAAGAAAAAACGGAGTAGGAGGCTAAACAGCCATTAAAACATTAAGAGGGGTTCACCCCAAAAGGGTGATCCCACAACAACCTTTGAAGGAGAAAGGAACATTTCCTTTTTTTATTTTATTTATTTAAACCAACGGTCATCCCAGAGCCATCACCAGATATATTCTTGCTTGGACAGAAGCGACAACCCACAGAACTTTGAGCAGCGATGGATGGGAGGGTCGATGATGAATCTGCGGGAGAAGAATCCATAGAAAGAACATTACGGTGAGGTAATTTCTCCTTCAATGCATTGCTTTTCTCCCGCAGATTCCTCATCATGATAGACTCCCCAAGCAGTTAGGATAACGGAGGAGGGCAGAAAGATTTTAAAGTAGTAGATTCGGCAGAACCGCCCTACCGAACATAGCATCAGGTCCCTGTGCAATGTCCAAGGCATAGTGCTTGGTAAAGGTATGCAAGGATGACCACGTGGCCGCCGGTAAATATCCCTAACAGGGACCCCTCTTTCGAGGGCCGTAGAGGCCGAGACCCCTCTGGTCGAGTGAGCCCTGATGCCTGTTGGAAGCTCCTTGCCTGCAGATTGGTAACACTTGGCTATGCACAGGATGATCCATCATGACAGTCTGTTTAGTGACGGCAAGGCCTTTTCTAGACAAGGAATGGGCTTCAAACAACTGGTCTGATTTCCTAAACTCAGACATACGAGCGACATATAAACTTAACGCCCTCTTGGGATCAAGGCAGTGGAAACGCTCCTCTTCCTTCGAGGGATGTGGAAGAGGATAAAAAGACAGGTAAGTCAATGGACTGGGACACATGAAATTCCAAAAATCACCTTAGGAAGGAATCCAGGCCTAACTTTAAGAGAGACTTTCTCACGAAAGAACTTCAGGAACGGAGGTTTGCAGCACAAGGCTTGCAGTTTGCTAACCCTCCTGGCAGACATGACTGACCAAAAAGGCAGTTTTAAGGGACACCAGCCGCAAAGAACATGAATGCATAGGCTCAAATGGAGCTGCCATCAAAAAGGTCAAAACCAGATTAAGATCCCAATCTGGGACAACAAAGGGAGTGGGCTGAAATTTATTGAGAAGGCCCTTCAGGAACTGGCCCATGAGGGGAATGGTGAAAAATGAACCTTGGTCTGAGGGTCTCAAACACAGACAGAGCTGCCAAATATCCTTTCACTGTGGCAACTTGAAGGCCTGTAGAGGCCAGGGAAGGAAGGAATTCCATCACTGTGGTGGTGGGGCAAGAGATATGGTCAGTCTTGCGTTCCCTGCAACACGCCTCAAATCTTCTCCACATGCATGCATACAGAAATCTAGTAGACTGTCTGTGTACAACCAATAATACCTCAAGCAACTCCTCTGAGAGGTCCCAGTCATCATACCTCATGGTCTCAAGAGCCACACATGTAGTTTGAGGGCACCCGACCTTCCGACTGGGTGAGGAGATCTGGATGGCGAGGCAAACGGTGAGGTCAGACAGATGGTCAGATCCAGGAGAATGGAGTACCATGTTCTTCGCACCCAATGCGGGGTAATCAGGATCATGGATGCTCGAAATCTCTTCAACCTCCTGAAAACCCAATGTCACGACCTCAAACCCAGACTATGGGTCTTGGGCACCATGGCCCCCGCCTCAGTACTGTCCCAAGGCCAGAAAGACCCACACTAGCCCATTGCGGGTGCCTTGGACGCAATACTGGAGCAGTTGGCACCAGGTTCACTTGGCAAGTATGGTTTCCAATGGACAATGGGTGAACATGGCTGCTCCCACAAGGATTATCGGGGAACTGCAACAAGCAGGCTAGCTTCAGGGCGGGGTCCGCCCCAAAGGCACCTGGGATACCTACCGGGTATTTAAACCACGCCCGACCCGAGGCATGAGCTTCGCGTTATTCTGCTTTTGCAGCGTGATGTTCACCGGGTCCTGCTCTGTATCCTGGCCTGCTCGGGCGAACAACTTGGAAGAGCATCGCTACTCTTACCTGCTCAGCTCCAGCTCTTCCATCCAGTAGGAGCTTTTAAGGACTTTTCCATCGGCCCCCAGCTACATAATTAGGACAAAAGAGGCAAGAATTAGAAGCTACTTACCATCTCACCTGGAAGGCCTCCGCCATTCCGAACATCACCTTTGGCATTCTGTCCCAACACATCGTCGCTTCCAGGAATTCTCCCTGACCTGCGAAGAAACAAAGCACAGGTCAGTCAACTTGCAAGGACGCTTTCAGCGCCACATCTAGCGCATCCTTACCTTCTCGAACTCAGTTGGCGGCCTCGGCAATCTCCATCAGCCTCTGCAAGACAAGAGAAGAAGGTTACTAAGACATTCATCAATATAGACTTTATTCAAAAAACACAAACACTTACCTGAAAGGTGGAGTCGCAGCCAATCTGGACTGCAGGCAAACGCCAGTGAAGTAACTCGGCGGGCCAAGCCAACAACGACGCACCCCTGCCTAGTACGGCAGGACGCATAGTGTGGCATTACGAAAATCAAGGTGAGCGCAGTCCCAAGGGGAAACCGCAAGGGAAAACTGGGAGGTGGGCCGCGGGAGAGAAGGAGAAGTCGCTAAACCCCCCCTCCTATCTTCTAGAACCGATTCCTGGCAGAACGAAGTCCGGGGAAGGTGCAGAGAGCCCAGAGGTGTCCCAGACCAGTCCAGAGGCGTCCCTGTGGATACATGGTGAGCGTTACACCGAAGGAATGACGGAAACAGTGGAAAGGCAGAGTGGAGAGGGAAGGTCCAATCCACCATATATGCGTCCCCTAGAGCATCGTTCATTGGGAATTCCCTCAAGCAAAATTGTTTGCACTTCCTGTTGTACTCTGTGGTGAACGGATCCACTGCAAGGGTACCCCAGAGAGTGAAGACCTCTTTTAGGACTTCCGGGCACACCTCCCACTCGTGTGAGACCGTGCTCTGCCTGCTCAGAGTATCCGCCAAAGTGTTCTCTGTCCATGCCAGATGAACTGCAGAGACTGAGATCTGGTTCTCTCTCAGGACCACAGCCAAATTGCCTCTGTGCAGAGTGGACGAGAGTGTACCCCACCCTGCTTGTTGAGGTAATGCATGGCCACTGTGCTGTCAGGACGAGAACATGCTTCCCTCTGAGAGACAATGGAAAGGCCCTCAGGGCTAACCTGATGGCACGCAACTCCAGCCTGTTGATATGCCACTTGGCTTCTGATGGAGAACGAAGGCCGCTTGCCTGCAATTCCTCGCAGTGGATGTCCAAACCCTCCAGGGACGCATCTGTGACCACTCAGGTCTGTGGCCAGAAGGGTTCCCCCACCAACAGATCGCTACGTGTCCCACCAGCCGAGTCAGCAGACTACCTGCCTGGACACCGAAAGGCGATCTGTGAGTGCTTCCAGGTACTGAGACCACTGGTCCCTCAAGAGACATTGAAGGGATTGCATACGCAGCCTGGCCTCTGGCACTAGAAAAATACAGGAGGCCATGAGACCCAATAGGTGGAGGAAGGAAGCCGCTGGAAGAGTGGCGTGGTTCTGAAACAACTGCACCATCTGGGCGATGTTGCCGACTCTCTCCTCGAGAGGAAAAGCCTTCCCTATCCGGGTGTCTAGGACCACTTTGGTGAATTGGAGCCACTGGGCTGGCGTCAGATGGGACTTCAAGTTGAGGGAGAAGCCCAGCCTGTGCAGTAGTAGGCAGGTGTCTTCCATATGAGACAAGACTGCCCCGCCGACTTCCCTCGAATCAGCCAGTCGTCCAGTTACGGAAATACATGTACCCCGGAACTCCTGAGTTGAGCCGCAATTACTGCTATGAGCTTGGTGAAGACCTCGGCGCGGAGGTCAAAAAGAGCTTGTCGCCAATGAGGAATCTTAGGGACTTCCTGTGCTTTTGGTGTATCTGCACATGAAAATAAGCGTCCTGTAGGTCTATGGACACCAGCCAGTCCTGGAGTTTGAGAGCGTGGAGAATCTCTTTCAACGTCACCATCCTGAATTTGTCCTTCCTCAGGAACTTGTTCTAGGCCCTGAGGTCCAGGATGGGACGGAGACCCCCTCCCCTCCCTTCTTGGGCACCAAGAAGTAACAGGAATACCAACCCGACCTTCTGTGATCGGGTGGTACCTATTCCACGGCACCCTTCGACAACAGGGCTCTCAGTTCGTCCTGGAGCTCCTGTCCCAGTTGGATTGGGGGAGGTGAAGGTCTATCCGGCGGCCTCTTTAGGGAAGGCAGACAATCACCCCACAAAATCAACTGCAGGGCCCAGGCGTTGGAAGTTATTTCCTGCCACCGGGCCAATGCCCTGCCAACTGTCCACCAAACCAGTGCATCGTGGAAGGGGTAAACCGGAACGGCTTTGCAGGCGTGGGTGACCCTGCCGCTGCTGCTGTTGCTTGTTGGCCTCTAGAGACCCCTCAGCCCCTTCCTGGCTTGCAGGAGATGCGCCTTCCTGCCATAGGGCACATAACGTCGATAGCCTCTGCCCCTGGAGGGGAAGCTGAAGGCACGTTAGGCCGGCTGTGCCGCTAGGCACACAAATCTAGCAGCCAATTTTGACTCCATGAATTTCTCCAAGGACTGATCTGCTTTCTGCCCGAAAAGCAGACCACCTTCAAAAGGCATGCCCAGCAACCTGTTTTGGAAATTGGCGGAGCAGCCAGAAGTTTTAAGATATGTTTGGGATCCATCACAACTGCTGAACCCATAGCTCTGCCAAAACAGTCTGCTAGGTCAAGGCCCGCCTGCAACGATTGTTTGGCTACCTCCTTCCGATCATCCACCAGCTGTAAAAGCTGTCCAGCATGGCACCCTCAGGGATGTACTCAGCAACCTGTTCTTCTGCTTTCCATATGTCAAACGAATATTTGGAGAAACCACACGCCATGTTAGTGGCCTTGAGCTCCGATGTACCAGAAGTGAAAACCTTTCTGGCCAAGGCGTCACGTCAAAATTTTTCGCATCTCTGTCCGTAGGCAGATTTTAGGTGGATGCCTTGTTTTAGTGGAAATAGTGGCAGCCTGAATCATCAACCCCTCCGTATGGCGAGGAAAGAAGGATCTCCTTTTGCTGGCCTATACTTCCCTTTGAAATTGGCATTTACAGGGGGAATGGTACAAGGCTGCTGACATAAGGAGGCTAAAGGGTATGCAACAGTAGGGTTGAAAGGAATATTGTTCTCAACTGTGGGACTCTCGTCCACTATGTCAGTAAGATCATACCCCTGAAAAGGGACAGAGGACGCCTTCAACCCCAGGGTGTCAACTACCCTGTGAACCAGCTCCCTGAACTTCACTCTATTGTGGGTGTAGGGCTAATTTTGCTGTAACTCCAGTCTGGAGAGGTATCCAGACCACTGGCACCATGTAAACCCTGAGCCAAAGCCAATAAATCGGCCTGGTCGTCAAAATAGTCGACGCCGCCGGCCTCCGTGTAAACTGGGCCGATCGTGTCCTCAGGATCATCCTGTTCCTCGATATGTGCATGAAATCGAAGAAACAAAATCTCAACAGTGACACGAAGAAACCATCGCAGACTGTCGGTGCTGGAGGCTTCAGGATGGACTTCGATGCCTAAGCGATCCAATGCCGAGGGCACTTTCGGTGCCGAGAGGCGTCAGGAGCCTTGGCCCTGCAGCCTTCCGGCGACTTATGTCTGAAGGGAGTAACACCCAAATATGCTTTCGACGCAGACAACGTCGAAGAGTGGCTGGCTTGGGGTCGTGAGCACTGGGCGCCGCTTTTGCCACCAAAGCATGCTGGACAGGGGCCAGAGCCGCAACTACAGCCGTTTGCGTATTAAACATTTGCAACATAGAGGTTTTAAAACTCTCCCACTTCTCTCGAGTGGTCAGACGACAAGCTGGACTTGCATCAATGGCGGTGGTGCCGCTTCTTTTTCCACAAGGAAGAAGACGAGGAATGGCTCCTGGAATGGGACTGCTTCTTGGTCGTCTTACGATGTCGGTCTTTCCCTTTGACGGGAGTGGCCTCTTCCATCTCGGCCTCCGAGGACCGGACTAGTGACCGCGCCGGGGACTTGGCGACAGGTCGGCCAAAAGCCAGTTTCCCGGCCCTCTCCTGCAGGGATTTCGGCTGCATCTTTGAGCATGATGCGCATGCCTCTGTGTTGTGACTAACACCCAGATACCATAGACAGACGCCATGGGGGTCGGTCATTGACATTTTGGCCTCGCAATTGTGGCATCGCTGAAGCCCGAAACCCTGTGGGACATTGCGTCGAGGTTTTTGACAAAAAAAGCATACAAAGTACAATAAGAATGTTGAGTAAACTCGAGTCGTATTCCCGATGCAGTGTGCAAGTGTGAAGAAAAAGGGGACTGACTTGTGGTGACGTGGTATATATATATGACACCTGACGTCCCGTCTGGAGCTGACAAGACAGACTGACGGCCGAGTCGAGGTCCACTATTCCCCCTAGTGAAAGGTTTTCTGAACAGCGAAGCCTGGGATGAACATCTATCATGATGAGCAATCTGCAAGAGAAAAGCAATCCATTGAACCATAGGTACCTTCCTGTACTTTCGTTGAATTGGCACATGGAAGTAGGCCTCCGGAGGCTTGTAGAATCTGGGCTAGAGTATCCATCTTGAACTTGTCCTTCTGTAGGAACAAGTTCAGCAGCAGCAGATCCAGAATGTAGCGCAAGCCTCCATCCTTCGGCACCAGGAAATACACGACAGACCACCCCTTCCCTCGTTCTGAGTGTTGAACTAGCTCCATCGCACTTTTTGACAGAAGCCGACAAACCTCCTCCAGGAGAATGGGGTCCGGAGACAAATCGGTGGCCAGAGGGCCATGGTCCAGGGGGTGCCGAAGGAATGGGAGGCAGAATCCCTGTCAAATGTCCTGTAAAGCCCAGCATTGAATGTGTTCTTCGACCACTCCAGGCTGAACAAGGAAAGCCCCCCTCCCCCACCGGTGATGAGTGCTAAAGCCTGTCACTGAAGTTTGGCGCCCTGAGGTGGGATGGGGACAGCGGCCACTGCATTGGATTAAGTGGCTGTGAGGATTAAGTTCAAAACCCTCTGCATTGTCCGCAAGGCCTTCTGGGGCCTGGGGCCACAATACCTTCAACTCTCCCTTCGTAAATATCTTCCTTCTCGAGCTCTTCGCTCAACCGCCTCCACCTCCACCTCCCTCAGGGTCAGTCGCTTCTCCAAGCAATGAATTGGTGGTAGATTTTTCTTCAGCTGGGGCCTCCCTTTGGAACAGCCTCCCTGCCCCCCTGAAACTTGAGGAGAATCCTCTCCGGCTCCGGAAGCACCTCAAAATCTTTGTTTGCTTCTGCTTTTTCTCCTCCTCTACCCTGCTGACTCCCTGGCTGAAACAAACTGCACTGGTTACCTGGTCACCCTCTGATCCTCGTGCCCAGGTCCCTTCCCCCACCAGTCGCACACCTGCACTGCCTTCCTGGCAATCCCCGCACTTGGGGACTGTTTTCTGTATCCCTACAGTCCCACTACCACACTTGACACTGTACGTCTGCACTTACCCTTTACCCTTGCACTTGCCAACCAATGGCCCTACTTTACTTATTGTTATTTATTCTATTATTCCATGTACTGCACTGTCCCCCTCCCCTATCCCCCCGCACTTTCCCCCTTCCCATGCACTTGCACGATCAGAATGACAACTGGCCTAGTAGGATCGCTGTCTGTCTTCGCTCTGTTACCCCTCCCTTGCCTCGTTGCACCTTGAAACACTTGTGTATAGGCGCGTTATAAATGCCATATCATATCATTGACCCCCCTGCTGGATAACCCTTCCTCTGCCTCTCAGGAAGCACCTTCCTTGCACTCCTCCCGGGGCAGGCTGACCATGACCCCTCGGGGCAAAGGCAGGAAAGTGGAGAAAACCCCTGCCCTGAGATCATGGCTGTGCAGAAGGCTGCTGCACTGCTAGCCCCAAGGACTTAGCAGTCGCCTTAGATGACTGGACGTTGTGGAGAGTGTTCTCAGCCTTGGCTCCAAAAAGGTTCTGGCCGATGAAAGGCATGTCTAACAGCCTGGTCTGGACATTGGCTGCAAACCCAGACGTCCTCACCCACGAGTGTAATCGTCCAGAATATCGCAAAGTTCGTACTGAACCTTGGACCTTGATGGAACAGATCGCCCCAGAGTACGGATCATCTTATCCATCTATCACTGGAAGGCGACTTGAGGCTTTTCCTGGTATGGAAGCTGGAAAAATGCCTGTTAGGGAGAAATCTCATTTCATGGCTAATTTCCCTTACCTATAGAGTCCCCCAGCAGCTTTGCTGGATTTGAAGGGTTTGTTTCTTTCTACCTGCTAAGAGCAACTCTTTTTCCCACTCTTAGTAATTTTTGCTATTTGTGTTCTAGGCTATTTTTGTGTTTAATGCCTATGGGATCTTTTCTCTCACCCATAGGAGCCATCTTTATGCACATGTGTCACAGAGCACCCTCCGTGCCGTGACACAGGGGTGTCATAGTGACCCTCAAACATAGACTCCATACCCTGGGACTGACTACTGTCTCCCAGGGCATGTAAAGTCCCCATTGACTTTACTAGTCGATTTTTATGAACTTAACCAGTACACCCCATCTTAATATGGAAGTACTGGAAGGGGTTAATAGTTATTCCCCCATGTTCATTGTCGACAGGGTACCTTAAAGGTCCCCTCTACAAAGTTTCTGGCTGGTGACAGTGGTTACTACCTTTTATATTCAACCACGAATATTTCTCTATGGGATTTTCCCATTGTTCGAGGCTACCACTTTTACTGACAGCCTCTAACATACCGCCGGTCTATTTTTTTTATTAACTTTACTCCGGTAGGTTTTATTTGCCAGAACTTTGATAAAACTTCTTTCTCGAGTCTTACTCCATTTTCCTAACCCAGGTCGGGGATCCTTTGTTCGTCCTTTTGGCGGGCTTCTGCCAAGCCATCCTCCTTTCGGCGCCACTGAGTCTGGGGTGGGTCTGTTTGGGAGGGGGAGTAGAACCCCTCGACAGAGTTGCCACTGCAACTCAGGTCGCACTATAACCTGATAGGCTGGAGGGTCTCCCGCCAAGATGACCACTCCACTGTGTGAGTGACAGCTAGGCTGTATGAATGGGTCTCTTTCTGCATAAAAGCAGGGTCCCGAGGACTGGAAGAGCAAGACGTTGCCACTGGAACTATGGAACCGAAGGGAAGAGAAGCCAGAGACATTTTCAGCATCTACACCACCGGTGAAGCCCTGCCGGATCGTCTCACCACTTTTTCTTCAACATGACGAGAGGAGATCTTCAGCGGAGGAGCCTCCTTCCCTTGAGCTGGTGGGGTCAACCAGTTCACCTATCGTATCCTCGGACCAGCCTTGGTCAACTTGACAGTGCCCCACACTTGAAGACCGGATAGCCAGGCAGCTATCGGCCCGGACCGCGATTAAAAGGAGCGTACCTTTTAAACTTTGTTTGGCAGCACCGCGGCTGGTTTCATCCCTGAGTAGAAAAAGAAGTATCTATCAGAGCACACCTAATTACTCAAAAACTAAATAACTATTTAGAGAGATTTTATTACAATTCTGGGTGCTGGGGAGGAATACACGCCCTGACACTGGAGCATGTGTTAAACATAAAACAAAAAGTTTCTAAACTTAAAGACACTCCCGTCCCCTGCACACCTTACAAGCTGAAATAAATCAGTCAAATTTCATAACATTTGCACTTTTATATATAGAAAGAATTGTCAATTTAGAACATAGGTAACAAAATATCTTCATAAAAGTACAGAAAAAAGCTATCAACTGACTTCCAATATGGCCAGCATGAAAAACAAATCAAACCAGACAAAGAAATAAGCTCCCAATTTTGAACTGCAGCTTCAAGCTCTACGCGTTTCGGGGACTATCCCCTTCTTCAGGAGCAAAAATATCTGCAAGTATAGATATATATACAATTAGAGGACATCTCACATATCATTAAAAGTTTGGACAAACTAAACACATTAAATAAAGAGAATACATTAAATAATTATGTACACATAAATCGAACCACAATTCTACATAGCATACACAAGTGGTTGTATATTCACAGTGGTACAACTGGTATGGCTCCAAATGTAAATCTCAAAATGCATTAAAACCTAAAACACTTATTTGTATGTACCTCACAGTGGGAATGTTGTCAAAGAAAATAGAGTCTCTGTCTGTGCATCTGTCTGTGCACGACGTACACATAACCAGGATCCCTGCGAATACTCCTGCCGTCCTCAACAAGTGAAATGTGATTGCCGAACTCTGGAATACCAAAGTATATCTATCAGCTCCAATTACACGTAATTAAATCACCAAACCTTAATGACTAAACAACTAGTTCAAAAAACACCTATTACTCATTGGCAACTAATCTGTGCAGCTCAACGATCACCAAAATCCACAACCTTGTGCCACCACCTCATCTTTGTGCCAACACATCAACTTAACACAGAAAGTTAAAAAGCCCAAATCCTCAAAGAAAACCCAAAATTTAAAATGTGCAACTCTTCCAACATATATTATTTACCTAAGGCAAATCAATAGCCAATCCAATCCAAATTCAGGACTTCCAGTACTCCGCATCCAATGTAAAGCATCCTGCTGATTATAGATATGTATAATGCAACTAAAAAACAAACACAAAATATACCATTTACAAACTAACACCACCTTTCCAATACAAACATAAATAAATATAAACACATCCACACAGCTTAAACTTACTTCCAGAAGCGCACCTCTTCACCTCAGATTCAACGGCTCCTCTCCAATTTACACGTAACAGATCCCAACCCACAACACACTTCCTGGCTCATTTTATACTGTTTCCTGGTAGTCACATGATAAAGTCACGTGACCCGCCGGCACTGAATACTAAAAGAATGCACAAAACTCCCTGCAACCTGCCAAATACACAGCTAATGCTAACTAAGCACACAGGTACTGAGTGAGTAAATCAAACAAAATAAAAAAGACACCAAAGATAAATGTGTGTGTAGTTAAAAAGGAGATAGACATAGAAGAAAGACTGCATTTTTGAAAAAATAAAAAAATAATAAATAAGTGCCTTAAAACTATTGCTGTCCATCAACCATACTTAACTACGCGGCAAATTCAGAGATAACCAAGTAACCTAGTTATGTACTCATTACACAAATCCAATAACTACTCTTCCATACACCTCTAATGGAACAACCAGTATGTAACACCCGGAAGACACAAATCACTCCATGTGACCTCAAACACATATGAATTTATGCATTATGAACGACTTAAACCATTCACCAACCATACCTCGACACCTACACAAAACAATTCAAAGAGAACTCTTCATTGAGCCCTCTTGGAGATAAAGTCCCCAAGAGGTCAATCCAAAACATCTCTCTCTGAGCTAATATTCTCAAAAAGTCACCTCCTCTGGGTGGTTTCTTCACCACTTCCAAAACATTAAACCTCAATTGTGCAATAGTATGTCTAGACATATTAAAATGCCTAGCAACTGAAGATTTCTCATTTTTACACCGTATTTGAGATTTATGTTCAGTCCATCTTTCACGTGCGGATCTGGCTGTCTGTCCAATATACATTAATCCACACGGGCACTTAATGCTGTAAATCACCCCTGTGGATCTACATGTGGCAAAATCTCTAAGAGTGAGAGTGAAGAGAATTTGGAAATATGCAAAATTGAATCAGACTCCTTCTTCACCTTAGGTGTAAGCAATTGCTCCCTTGCAATCGGGAGCGCTCTGTTCTGGGCCTCATTCAAAAGTTGTACTGGATACCCTCTTTCAGAGAATTTTTTAGAGAGCGACTCACATTCAACTTTAAATTCATCAGTATCCATAACAATTCTCTTAATTCGCAATATCTGACTATATGGCAGACTAGCAATCATTGGCTTTGGATGAAAACTCCAAATTCTCTCGACAAAGTTGGCATGTTAAAAGAATCATACATAAACACTGGTCGATTCTCCATCATGATCCTATACTTCTGGGATTGTTTCCATCTCCACCAATGATGGTGTATAGAAGAGGTAGGAACCTGAGAGATAGGGTTGTGAGAGCCGAAAGAGGCCCGAAGGAAATTCAGATGACATTGGTGACTAAAAAAAGGGAACATTTCCTTGTTTGTCGTGTAGTCATTGTAACAATGTGGCTAAAGGAGAATACATTCTTCACCCGCAGACGGGCAAAAAAATCACTCTTAGAGATTTTGCCACATGTAGATCCACAGGGGTGATTTACAGCATTAAGTGCCCGTGTGGATTAATGTATATTGGACAGACAGCCAGATCCGCACGTGAAAGATGGACTGAACATAAATCTCAAATACGGTGTAAAAATGAGAAATCTTCAGTTGCTAGGCATTTTAATATGTCTAGACATACTATTGCACAATTGAGGTTTAATGTTTTGGAAGTGGTGAAGAAACCACCCAGAGGAGGTGACTTTTTGAGAATATTAGCTCAGAGAGAGATGTTTTGGATTGACCTCTTGGGGACTTTATCTCCAAGAGGGCTCAATGAAGAGTTCTCTTTGAATTGTTTTGTGTAGGTGTCGAGGTATGGTTGGTGAATGGTTTAAGTCGTTCATAATGCATAAATTCATATGTGTTTGAGGTCACATGGAGTGATTTGTGTCTTCCGGGTGTTACATACTGGTTGTTCCATTAGAGGTGTATGGAAGAGTAGTTATTGGATTTGTGTAATGAGTACATAACTAGGTTACTTGGTTATCTCTGAATTTGCTGCGTAGTTCATAATGCATAAATTGATATGAGTTTGAGGTCACATTAAGGGATTTGTGTTTTCCGGGTGTTACATACTGGTTGTTCCATTAGAGGTGTATGGAATAGTAGTTATTGGGTTTGGGTAATTAGTACATAACTAGTTTACTTGGTTATTTCTGAACTTTCTGCGTAGTTAGGTATGGTTGATGGACAGCAATTGTTTTAAGGCACTTATTCATTATTTTTTCAATTTTTTCAAAAATGTAGTCTTTCTTCTATGTCTATCTTCTTTTTAAATACATACACATTTATCTTTAGTACATAACTAGTTTACTTGGTTATTTCTGAATTTGCCGCGTAGTTAAGTATGGTTGATGGACAGCAATAGTTTTAAGGCACTTATTTATTATTTTTTTATTTTTTCAAAAATGCAGTCTTTCTTCTATGTCTATCTCCTTTTTAACTACACACACATTTATCTTTGGTGTCTTTTTTATTTTGTTTGATTTACTCACTCAGTACCTGTGTGCTTAGTTAGCATTAGCTGTGTATTTGGCAGGTTGCAGGGAGTTTTGTGCATTCTTTTAGTATTCAGTGCCGGCGGGTCACGTGACTTTATCATGTGACTACCAGGAAACAGTATAAAATGAGCCAGGAAGTGTGTTGTGGGTTGGGATCTGTTACGTGTAAATTGGAGAGGAGCCGTTGAATCTGAGGTGAAGAGGTGCGCTTCTGGAAGTAAGTTTAAGCTGTGTGGATGTGTTTATATTTATTTATGTTTGTATTGGAAAGGTGGTGTTAGTTTGTAAATGGTATATTTTGTGTTTGTTTTTTAGTTGCATTATACATATCTATAATCAGCAGGATGCTTTACATTGGATGCGGAGTACTGGAAGTCCTGAATTTGGATTGGATTGGCTATTGATTTGCCTTAGGTAAATAATATATGTTGGAAGAGTTGCACATTTTAAATTTTGGGTTTTCTTTGAGGATTTGGGCTTTTTAACTTTCTGTGTTAAGTTGATGTGTTGGCACAAAGATGAGGTGGTGGCACAAGGTTGTGGATTTTGGTGATCGTTGAGCTGCACAGATTAGTTGCCAATGAGTAATAGGTGTTTTTTGAACTAGTTGTTTAGTCATTAAGGTTTGGTGATTTAATTACGTGTAATTGGAGCTGATAGATATACTTTGGTATTCCAGAGTTCGGCAATCACATTTCACTTGTTGAGGACGGCAGGAGTATTCGCAGGGATCCTGGTTATGTGTACGTCGTGCACAGACAGATGCACAGACAGAGACTCTATTTTCTTTGACAACATTCCCACTGTGAGGTACATACAAATAAGTGTTTTAGGTTTTAATGCATTTTGAGATTTACATTTGGAGCCATACCAGTTGTACCACTGTGAATATACAACCACTTGTGTATGCTATGTAGAATTGTGGTTCGATTTATGTGTACATAATTATTTAATGTATTCTCTTTATTTAATGTGTTTAGTTTGTCCAAACTTTTAATGATATGTGAGATGTCCTCTAATTGTATATATATCTATACTTGCAGATATTTTTGCTCCTGAAGAAGGGGATAGTCCCCGAAACGCGTAGAGCTTGAAGCTGCAGTTCAAAATTGGGAGCTTATTTCTTTGTCTGGTTTGATTTGTTTTTCATGCTGGCCATATTGGAAGTCAGTTGATAGCTTTTTTCTGTACTTTTATGAAGATATTTTGTTACCTATGTTCTAAATTGACAATTCTTTCTATATATAAAAGTGCAAATGTTATGAAATTTGACTGATTTATTTCAGCTTGTAAGGTGTGCAGGGGACGGGAGTGTCTTTAAGTTTAGACACTTTTTTTATTTTTTTATTTTTTTTATTTTCATCCCTGAGTAGTGCAGCGACTCGAACCTTCCTCCACGACGAGAGCCTCTCTTCCTCTGTTGGACCCCTCCACCTGCAGGAACTACCAGGAACAACCGCCACCGCAGGAGCCACTTCTCCACGTTTAAGGTACATTGTTCTGCCAGGCCGCCCTTTCTCTGTGGTAGCCCTAAAGGTGTTTTAAATCCTTTAACTACTTGTGGGGTCGGCCGCCCTCTCTCAACATTGTCTTTCGCCTTGCATCTACCTCGTCAAAAGTTTTCTACTAAAGACTTGACTGCAGCTACAAGAACATTTTTGCTCCTAAGCTCTTGGTCCTGTACCACTGACTCTGGCACAGGCCTATTGACTCTGGCTGATTTGTTAGATCTGCTCTCACTAGATTAGTTTTCAATGAGAAATATGTTTATGCACCTAAATCTTCTAAACCCCTCTTCCTTCCTACTGTTTTAACTTGTGGAGTGCCATTTTGCTCAGTTTTCATTCACTTGTCTTTTGGTTAAAGTGTTACTGTGCATTACTTGTTCACAAAACTTCAGGGAAGAGTTGCTAGGGGGTGTATGAAGATATTTCGGTTTAACTTGTACTTTCCCTCCCTTTCGGTGAATTGGTAGAGTGCCATTTGTAGTAGGTTTTCACTGTGCCGTTTTGCTCAGTTTTCACTATACCGCAAACTTGTCTACAATTGAATAGGGAGTTGTATATGCTTTTCTTTTGACTAAACCCAACTTACTTTATTAACTGTGATCTCTGTGTTGACTTAGAAGTGTTTAAATAAATATATATTCTCTTTTTAATACAAAACTTTGGTCAGTGTTTCCTTGCTCCATAGTACTATCATACCTGTTGTGTCAACCCTGAATACTGCTCATGTCCCTCTTGAGATAAGTCTTACTGCTCAGCCACAGCTACCAACTAAATCTTTGTGGTACAGACTGATACTAAAGGCGATTTATTGCTCTCACTTGTAGTCCTAATCTGGGGTAGTGCTCCCTAAGGGAACTGCCCTGGATTCTGCCTAACAATGCCCATCTGCAGTGGTGTCAAGGTGACTGGCCCCCTGCAGGTCCTCTGCCAGGCCCAGCACGTCCTCACCTGACCCACTGAATGTTTCCACAACATCCCTTACCTCCCTAGAACCCATAGGCTCCAGCCCAATGGGGACCCGATTGTCCTCCTCATCATAGATGTCCTACATCTTTGACATGAAAGGCATCATTATGGAGTGGAACGTACTCCTGCGGAGCCGTGGTGGCCACAGCAATGGTGGCAACGAAGAGGACGCCGTCTCAGAGGTTGTCACTTCCGAAGGTGGGGTCTACTGGTGCAAACAAACCTCGGTCTCTGGTCCGGGGCTGAGAACTTAGGCGTGTGGGAGTGGTCCCTTGCAGTCGTATCAGACGTGGTGGGACCGTGTGGTGCCATATCCGAAGCTGACGTCACCTGTGCCACAGGCACCGAGGCCGCAGCCGCTGGCGTCTTTGTGAAGATGTCCAACATCTTCAGGCGGAAGTTCTCCCATTCCTCAGGCGTGGAGCATTGGGTTAGAAAAGGTACCTGTGCCGTACACTCAGAGGACTTCCTGGAGCAGTGCCTCTTCTTCTCCGAAGAGGAAGACTAATGTCGTTGTGAGGACTCACTCGGAGAGCGGGACCTTTTCTGATGCTGCTTCTTGTTTTCCTTAGGAGCCTTACCGTTTGCCTTGTGGACTAATGAGAAGATCTTCGTTGCCCTTTCCCAGAGGGCCTTCGGGTGCATGGACTGGCATGACCTGCAAGCTTTGGTGTCATGTACTCGCCCAAGCGGTACAGACAAATCTGGTGCGGATCCGAGACAGACATTTACTGGCCTGATTCTGCACACAGCTTGAAGCCTGAGGCCTTTGACGGAGAAGGCATGGCATCATTGAGAAAAGAAAATAGAATCTCAACAAGCGTGTTCCAAAGTAGTGAACCGAGTGCATGGAAAAAAGGAACGGGCGCAGAGCGCATAGAGGAGTTGGGCGGAGCTGAGCTGTGCTCCCTGGTGGTGGAAAAGTTTCAGAATAACGGCTGCGCTGGGTTTAGGCTAATCATGGATGAGGAATCCGTGGGAGGAAAGAATCCTTTCAAATGGGGAGCGCTTGTAATAAATAAAGCAGCCTCGGGAAAACTAAGTTACAAATCTTATTAGTATAATGACAACCTGTAATCGGAAGAAGGACCAAACTTCTTTTTGAGCTTCAAACCTATGTCACATGTTGTGATGGTAGAGATTGAAGGTGGAGAAAATTTCAGAGATTAGCATTTTCTGGAACCTCGCAGTGCACTGAAAATGTTGCACTAGTCACTGCAAGGCTTGTATACTTCAATCGAGAAGTAGCTGTGTTATGGCACTATGCTCATACACCACCTCTCTTTTGGCTCTACATTGACATCACCTTCTCTATGTTGGAAAAACAGGAACTCGGACCAATATAATCCTGAATCTGTTTCGATTCATGAGTTTGGGACCTGGATGTGAAGGTAACAATCAATTGGGATGTATTCAGCACAGAGTACACCTAGTTTTTCATGCCGCCAATTTATCCAGCAGGCTACTACATGCACATTAGTGTAGCATAATACATTTTCTTGGTTTCAACCTTCACATTCAGCTGCAGATTTCCTTAACTACTATGCTGAGTTGGGTAATGTTTCATAATTATCTCCTGCTGCACCAACAAGCCTCTCATTTTCTTCAATTCTCTTCAATGTGCTTTGCTTGATGGTCCAAATGGGTACAGAAGCCTCATCTGCTCGATCAAGACTTTATTTGAGACTTTGCTCTGATTCAAAGTCTTAATTTCTAGGAGAATTACCTGTTACACAGCTTGTTTCTCCAAGGAGTGGTGTTTAGTAATCTTTTTGCCTCCTGCTTGTCAATGGATGCTCGTGTCATGCTTCCGTTCAGGGAGCTCATTCAGGCCTTGCCATAATGGAAGAAAAACAAAGATATTCCCAGTCTCACTGCGCCAAGAAATTATAATTAGTTGTTTGTGCAAAGAAAAGCCTTTATTGTTTGTGCGAAGAGAAGCCTGACACGTGTTTCAAGCTCTGTACAGCTTTTCATCAGAGGCTTAGGTTGCAGCAATAAGCTCAAAGACCGCTTGTTTCAGTCTACTCGTGTTACCAGGTGCAATGGTAACACGAGTAGACTGAAACAAGCGGTCATTGAGCTTTCCGCAACTGCGAGGCATTTTGAGAACTGTATCTGGCATTGTCCTACTCTAAATGTGGAGTTCTTATTGCTGCAACCTAAGCCTCTGATGAAAAGCTGTACACAGCTTGAAACACGCGTCAGGCTTCTCTTCGCACAAACAATAAAGGCTTTTCTTTGCACAAACAACTAATTATAATTTCTTGGCACAGTGAGACTGGGAACATCTTTGTTTTTCTTCAACTATTCCTGTGCATGTGTATTGGCAGTACACCCACACCGCCCAGATACCCGCAGCCTTGATGTTTATTTTCTTAATCACTGTATAAGCGCTGTGGACTCGTGACTTTTTCTGCCATAACTTTGTTCTTGCCATAATGGCCCTGTGCTGGCGCGTTTCCGGTTATGACCATCCCGTGTACCATACAGCCCATCCCCATCGTCACCCAACTTCTCACCTATGCACTGGTTCGTCAAAAAGTTCACTAACAAATATCTAAAACGTTAGTGCTCTAGTTCAGTTCTCTTTTTAGCCAGATTTAAACCATGGGTGGGGAATATTTCATTACAAACAAGAGAATTGGATTATAGAGATATTCAAAGAGTATTCACAGTTTTCTTTGTAGTCACAACACATCCTGTTTTTAATCTACAAAACAATTCACTGCATTATAAGAGTTTGTTACTGCATATGAACATATTTAAACCAATAAATTAAATGCAGACAGCTGAAACGTCCCTCCTACCTCTGAATCAGTTAGAGTCATTTCTCTAAAGACGTAGGCTGGATTGCCTTCTTCTGCTTGGCAAGTAATTTGGTAATTTCCAAACGAAGAACTTCTTGAAGGCTCTGGCCAGTACTGGTGGCACTTAACCTGGGTTTTCAAAAAGGATTGTTATTGAAGAGGCAACAAAATTACCTTTTTATTTTTTGTAACACACAAATCTTCCTTAACACGATGTAACAAATTTGTACCATACCCAAAATTACCTTTAATGGGAAACCTCTTTGCCATTACAAAGTGGACAAATATGCAATTTGTCAAGTCATTCACTGTTTGCCTAATAAATAGCAAATGTTTTTGTAAAATTGATCTATTAATCAATTTTTCTGAGACCAGTGTCTAAGCAAAGAACCTACCATGACATCAGTTTCTTCAAACACATGTTACTATCCTGAGACATGGATGGTATCCAGCAAACCTAAAATCAGAGTTAGTCAAATTCCTAACAAAAGAAGTTGTTTTAACAGAGACAAATATTTTAGGCCCATTGAAAGAACCAACTACATACAGAGGACTTTTTTTATTATAAGAATATACCTCCCACAGAATCCTTGTGTAGTGAAATCCCCCTGGAACAGAATTTAACAACCTAATCTACAAACAACTACATGGGGTGTTAAGGAATTCCAGACCAACTTCCTCAGACATTGGCAATAATGGTATCAAAAATGTATTCAGGTATGCATCAACGGCATGTCTCATGCCCCCTCAATTCCACTGAATTCTTCCTGGGTTATTCAGTTTCTAGCCAATTGTAAACCGTCTGCTTTATTCTGGGTAGCACTGCAGTGAGAGTAGTACTCCTTTTACTTACAAACTATTGACACTGGATAGTTCCATGCATGAACTGTACAAGCTAGTGCAGCATGTGCATTGCACTGCACATTGCACTTGCAGTGTCGTTTTATTCTTTGCTATTTGCAGGGATCAGGAGTACATGGTAGACCCCCATTTGCAAAATGTAAAATGCAGATCGAGCAATTTAGATGGCCTTTGCGGTGATTTGGTCAATAAACCTGCTCAAATTATCCTATGTTTGCTTTTTTGTTCTGAAGCATGTGGAGAGTAGCCTGTTGTATTCTCAATATTTCAGGGGGTTGAGTAGGGATTAATATTTCACTGGCAATACAAAATTGCCTGAACCCCAAAATCAGCAAACAAAGGGAGCAAACAATATTTACTTGTGACAATGTGCTCACTGACACTGGGGATCAAAGATCTTGGCACCAGATTCACTTCCACTTAGGTTTTCACAACACCTTCCTTGCTTGAAATGTTTCCCATCTTTCAGGTCATTACAGTAAGTAATTTCTCCTTCAATGATTGCTTTTCTCCTGCAGATTCCTCATCTGATAGACTCCCCAAGCAGTTAGGACACGGAGGAGGGCAGAAAGTGCTATACAAGCAGATTTTGCAAAACTGCTCTACCAAATGGTGCATCGGCCCTGCATGCAACATCAAGAGACTAATGCTTGGTAAATGTGTACAAGGATGACCATGTGGCCGCATGACATATGTCCTTAACAGGAACTCCTCTCTGGAGGGCTGTAGAAGCTGAAACCCCTCTCATTGAGTGTGCCCTGATGCTGGGAGGACGTTTCCTGCCCGCCGACTGATAGGGCCTGCTTTGTCACAGCCAACCCCTTAAGGGACAAAGAATGGACCACGAATAACTGATTGGTCTTCCGAAACTCAGATGTTCGAGCGACATAAAAGCTTAAGGCTCGCTTGGGATCAAGACTGTGGAACCGCTCTTCCTCTTTCGAGGTATGTGGAGGAGGGTAAAAGACAGGCAGATTAATGGAGTGAGAAAGGTGGAACTCGGAAAACGTTTTAGGCCTCACTTTAAGAGAAACTTTCTCCTTAAAAAAATGTAGGCACAGAGGTTTGCAGCACAATGCCTGCAACTCACTAACCATCCGGCCGTAAGTGATTGCAACAAAGACGGCTGTTTTAAACGACAGCAGCCTTAAGGACCCTGAATGCATGGGCTCGAACGGAGCTGCCATCAAGTATGTCAAGACCAGATTAAGGTCCCAAACAGGGACAACAAAAGGGATTGGCGGGAATTAACTGAAAAGGCCTTTCAGGAATTAGGCCATGACTGGGTGAAGAAAGAACCCTGATCCGGGGACCTTTTGAACACTGACAAGGGCGCCAAATATCCCTCGACTGTGGTAACCTGAAGGTCCACTGTGGCCAGTGACAGAAGAAACTCCATCACTGTAGTGGTGGGGCAAGAGATGGGGGTCAATCTCATGCCGACTGCACAACGCCTCAAATCTTCTCCACCTGCACGCGTACAGAGATCTTGGAGACTAACACCTCAAGAACCTCATCAGATAAGTACCAATCATCATATCTCATCCTCTCGAGAGCCACGCATGTAGGTTGAGGGAATCTGGGGTTGGGTGAAACACCCGACCTTCCGACTGGGTTGGGAGATCCAGACACTGAGGCAACCAGTGAGGTGGACAGATGGACAGATCCAAGAGATTGGAATACCACGTTCTCCTCACCCAATCCGGGGCGATTAAGATAATGGTTGTTCGAAATCTATTCAACCTACTGAGAATCCAAGGAATTACTGGAATCAGGGGGAAAGTGTAGTGGAGAGGGAAGGTCGAGTCCACCAGAAATGCATCCCCCACTGTGCCCCTTGGAAGACGACGAAGAATGGCTTCTTGAATGGGACCACGTCTTCATTTTTCGGCGATGCTTTTCTTTCCCCTTTTCGGGGATGGGGTCCTCCATCTTGGCCTCGAAGACCGGACGAGTGACAGTGGCGGCAAATTAGAGGACGACCAGTTCAAAGCAAGTTTCGTGGCTCTCTCATGTAGGGATTTGAACTGCATTTTCAAACACGAGGCACAGGCCTCCGTGTCGTGACTCGCACCCAAGCACCACAGACAAATGTGAGGGTCGGTCATCGACATTTTGGACTGGCAGTCAGTGCATCTTTTGAAGCCCAAAATCCAGTGAGTAGGCACACGGTCGAGGTTTTGAAGAAAATAGACACTTTTTGTCAAGAAACGTTGAGTGAAAACTCAAAGTAAAGTTCCTGATGCAGCGTGCAAGCGCGCGGAAAAAAGGAACTAAAGCATGGGGCATAGTGACGTGGTATTTATACACTGCCTGACATTACGTCTGGAGCCGACGATCGAGCACTAAACAAGACGGATCGACAACAGAGTGGAGGTCCACTACGCACCCAGTCAAAAAAAATTCCCAAGCAGCAGAGCTGGATGAGGATATCTATCAGATGAGTAATCTGCGGGAGAAAAGCAATCCATTGAAATTCCTTATCGTAATGTTCTTTCTATGGATTCCTCTCCCGCAGATTCCTCATCAGATAGATATCTCACCCAGTGTCGGCTGCTCGGAAAACATTTCAACAGGGGGACGTAGTGCACCTCGACTCGGCTGTCGATCAGTCTTGACTTAATTCACCGGTCGCCGTACAGATACTGCATCACAACGCCCCGTACCTCTTCCCACCCCTTAGCACCCAAGCTCAGCCACTGCGTAGGAAGACCAAAGAGACTGTCAACAGCCAAACTGATACCAAAAGAAAAAAGGGAACACAACTGGATGAGTAACAGGACTGTTAGAAGGTGTAGTGAATCACACATCAGAATGGCAAAAAGCCGAATTAGAAACATCTGCAATTCCCACAATAAGCAGACAGTCAACATGCAATACAGGCACTTGTTTAGCAGGGCTGGATGGGAGGGTGATGACAAATCTGTGGGAGGACAATCCATATAAAGAACATTACGGTAAGTAATTTCTCCTTCAACCCCTGCCTTCTCCAGGAGTTTGCCAAGGAAAGGGGCAATAGAGATGGGGCAGTAGTTTGCCGGAATAGAGGGGTTAGCAGAAGGTTTCTTAAGCAGAGTGTGCACAAGGGAATGCTTAAGAGAGGTTGGGAAAACTCCAATGACAAAAGAGAGATTGCAGAGATCAGCCAAGTCTGGAGCGAGAGAGTCAAGGATGTCCTTAATGGTTTTGGAGGGGCATGGGTCCACCGGCCTTCATAGACCGGACTTGTCTGGCGACCTCATCAGGTGTGATGGGAGTGAGGGAAGAGAGGAAAAGTGGTGGAGGAGCCAAGGGAGGCTCCAGAGGTGTTGGTGTATGATGTGGTGTGGGAGTGAGAGAGGAGAGGATGTCTTGGGTTTTTGTGGTGAATTGTGCAGCCAGGGCAGAGCAAAGGTCCTGGGTGGGTGCGATAGAAGAAGCGGCTGCTGCAGGATTGGTCAGTTCCTTACAGACTTTGAAATATTCGGCCGTGTTGTTTGATGCTGCTGAGATGCAGGCTTGAATAATAATTCTTTTCTTGGTGTGGATGCAGAGTCGATATTGCCTTTGAAGGTGGCGGAAGGCCAGTTTGTCAGAGGATCCTCCAGACAAATTCCATTTCTGCTCAGCTGCCATACACTTGCGTTTAAGGACAGCCAGGTCAGAGTCGGTAGTCTCCCCACCACCCCCTCCGAGGGTGGAAAGAGAGCCAGAGGGATAGTGGAGGTCGGCGGAGGAGCCAAGGTCGACAAGGGAGCCGGGGCAGTGAGGCAAGGGCGTCTGCAGAGGAGGAGGAAGGCACAGCAGGCAAGGGAGCCTGTGCAGAGGAGGAGGAAGGCACAGTAGGCAAGGGAGCTTGTGCAGAGGAGGAGGAAGGCACAGTAGGCAAGGGAGGCTGTGCAGAGGAGGAAGGCACAGCAGGAAAGGGAGCCTGTACAGAGGATGAGGAAGGCACAGCAAGCAAGGTAGCCAGTCCAGTGTGAGTGGTAAGGTTTGAGAGGTGAGGTAGGAGCCTGTCAAAGAAAGGAAGGTTGGGTTGAGGACCCTGAACCATGATGGTTCCATTCCGATAGACATTAATGATGACCCTGAATAAAGATGTTCTTGCCACACAGAAACTAACGGCCCTCTTGGGGGTCCAACCTGTGGAACCGCTCCTCTTCATTAGAAGGGTGAGGAGGAGGGTAGAAAACAGTTAAGTCAATGGCCTAGGAGATGATGTCCGACATGACCTTGGGCAGAAACCCAGGTTGCACTTTCAAGGACACCATCTCCTTAAAGAAACCGAGAAAGAGAGGCCTGCATGACAAGGCCTGCAGCTCACTGACCCTTCTGGCTGATGTGATTGCTACCAAGAAGACCGTTTTTAGCGCCAGCATTCTTAGAGAACAGGAGTGCATAGGCTCAAATGGAGCCGCCATAAGAAAAGTTAAGACAAAATTAAGGTTCCAATTTGGGACAACGAAAGGGATGGGCCGGAAAGTTATTCACAAGACCTTTCAGGAATTGGGCCATAACCGGGATCGTGAAGAAAGAACCTTGATCCGGGCACCTTTTGAAAACAGACATGTCTGCCAAATAACCTTTGGCTGTACCTCAAGGCCTGAAGAGGGCAGTGGCAGAAGGAACTCCATCACTGAAGTGGTGGGGCAAGCAATCAGATCGATCCCACTTTCCCTGCACAACGCTTCAAACCTTCTCTATCTGCACGCTGTGAAAAACCTGAAGGTGTTTCACGACTCAGTCCCCGGGGATCTTATTCAGGTGGCAAAGGAAGGGGCATCGCTATTGGATCCCAACCCTGGGGGTGGACAAGTGAGGGAGGATCACCTGGGTAGGGGATCCTCAGGGAGTGGGGAGCAGATACCGGAAGGTGAGACATGGTATCCCCCATTTCCTGATAGTTATTTACCTCATATTCCATCTACCTTTATGGGATACTACAACTCCCATAACTCGCCTCTTTTCATAATCAGCCCATCTACTGAGACAAGGAAGAGGAAGACTGAGACTAGGAAGATTACCACTAGTAACATGTACTGGCCTTTGGCCATGTCCCACTAATCAGGCCAGGCAAGATCAGGCACTCAGTCACAATCTCACACACCAGCACGGAAAGACCCAGATAGGAAGGCAGGGCCCAAGAAGGAAGGCAGCTGGATGGCGAGACAGAGGAGCAGCTTAGAGAGAGCTGCAGAGAACCAAGCCAGGGAGAATGGTATGCAGAGACGCTGAAAGGCTGCGAGTTGAGGGAGGAGAAAGCGTGTCGAGGGAGCCGTGTCTCCAAGAAGCCATGAGATTTCGGAGAAGGCAGCCGAGGGGCCGACTAGTCCCTTTCCTCCATGCACCAGCAAGTTGCTCGTTTCCTCCCCTGGGCCGCAAAGCTGCCCGGGAGTGTGAGGGGCAGGACCCTGACCATGACAAGTTGAAAACTTGTTGAAGAATGAAGACATTGAAGTGAAAACTTGAAAGTATTTAGCCGGCGAGGGAGCCGATGAGAAACAAAGTGAGTAGGCACATTATTGAACGCTTCGTGAAAGATAAAAGAACAGTGAATAATGAAAGTGAAATGTGTTGAAAGCCATTGAAGGGAAAGGCACAAGGGAAAGAGCATGCAGAGATCCCGAAAGGCTTATGTAAAATGGAATGGATATTTATGTGAAACGAGGAACAGAGTGGCCGAGGGCACATTCTACTAACCCAATTGCAAGAGGCACAGAGATTAAGAAAGCAACCATTTTGTCAGAGTGTTCAAGCATAGGGGTGAGAATACTGTGCGGTTGCGAAGGTCTCCGGCAAGGTGATACTGCTGTCGGAATGGTCCCACATGGCGGTGATAATACTATACGGTTGCAAAGGTCTCGGACAGGTGAACATTGTTCAAGAGAAGTACAAAGGTTTGGGAAGGGAGTTTTCCCCGAGCTCCGAGACGCGGAGCTGTTTAGTTGGAAAGTGTTTCAGCCATGTTCAAGTGTTTAAAGACAGGCAAGGGTAGCCTGTGAAACTCTGAGAAGCAGAGCCGTTTAAAGCCGGGTGAGGGAAGCCCGAAAGAATCCCTTGAAGATACTGTGATGCATATTGAAATGACAATGAAATAGGCGAGGGAAGCCTAACAGATTTATGAGAGATCTTTGAACTGTGCATACTACCCACCTTGAAGGAACTTTGTAAAAACCCCATTAAACTGATCTTGGGGAAGGGTGTGGTGAGCCATATTCCTTGCCATTCCAACATTCTTTTAATACACTCTTTATTTTCATCCATTTTCCCACACTTAGTTATTGTGAAACGGGAGGGCAAGTATAGGTTTTTGACACACACTTTTTCCTTTGTTCGACTGACTGAGTTGGACCATTTTATTTTACTTTGATGGTAGAGACTACTTCCATTATAAAATTAGGGCCAGTTAGGAAGTCTCCAACCCAATAAAAATTAATAATGGTGTTGAAACATGCTTTTGCATCTGTGTCCTTACTTGCGATACCATGCCTGCCTCACAACGCATACAACGATCTTGTAGATGGTCTGCGTGCAGCCAACAGCACCTCAAGTACCTCTTCCAAGAGGTCCCAGTGGTCATACATCATCCTCTCAAGAGCCACGCATTTAGGTTGAGGGACTCTAGGTCCGGGCGGAGCACCCAACTTTCTGACTGGGATAGGAGGTCCAGCCGCCGAGGCAACCAGAGAGAAGTCCAGAAGTTCTGGGTACCATGTTCTCCTCGTCCAGTCTGGGGCGATCAAGATCATTTGAAACCTCCTCAACCTCCTGAGAACCCACAGGATGATGGGAATCGGGGGAAGACCCACTCCACCAGGAAATCCTCCCCAAGTGCGCCTTTCACCAGGAATTCCATTGAACAGAAATGTTTGCACTTCCTGTTGGACCATGTTGCTAACAGATCCACTGATGTGGTACCCCACAGAGCGAAAAAATCTCGAGAACTTCCTGACACCTCCCACTCGTGTGAGACCGTGCTCTGCCTGCTCAGAGCATCCGCCAGTCTTTCTCCACCCCGCCAGATGGACTGCTGCGACAGAGATCTGGTTCTGAAGCAACCAGGAAAGCTGCATCACATGCTCGCATAGGGGCAGCGAGCTGACACCCCCCTGCTTGTTCAGGTAATGCATGGCCACTGTGTTGTCCATCATGATCAAGATGTGTTTCCCTATGTGAGAGGGTGCAAAAGCTTTCAGCCTGTTGATGTGCCAGCAGCTCTCCATAGCTGACCAAAGGCCACTCACCTGCTGACGTCGCAGTGAGCGCCCCAACCATTCAATGACGCATCCGTGACCACTCTGACCTGAGGCCAGAAGGGCTCCCCTACCATCATGTTGTCCCTGCTGGCTCACCAAGAACGATAGTTGGCCACCAACATCAATACCCTGAGAAAACCCTTCACACAGCCCAAGTACTGTGACCACGGACTCCGTAGCAGCCACTGCAGAGAACGCACTCTCAGTCTGGCCTCTGGCACCAGAAAGATGCAGGATGCCATGAGGCCCAGAAGGCGGAATGAAGGTGACAGCTGGCAAACTGGATTGGCTCTAAAACAGCCCTATAGATGTAGATGGGCTGCCACTGGTGCCAGGCATTTCGTGAACATTCTGCGGGCCGACTTCAAGACAAAAGGTAGAGCCTTGAACTGGTAGTGCTGTCCCTGCACCACCAAATGTAGAAACTTCTGGTGTTTTTTGTGAATGGGGACGTGGAAGTAGGCGCCCTCCAGGTCCAATGATGTCAAGAAGCCTCCTTTTTCCAGTTGGCCGAGCACGTGTTGCAGCGTGACCATCCTTAACTTTTGGGACTTTAGGTATTTGTTCAGATGTCGTAGGTCTAGGATGGTCCTCCAGCCCTCTGTCTTTTCTGACCAGAAAGCATCTGGAATAGACTAAGGAGCCCCAGAGCTGTTGGGGAACTAGCTCTATCGCCCCTTTTCGCAGCATGGCCCGTACCTCTTCCAGCTGAGGGATGTGCTGCTCCTTACGGGTAACCGGAGGGATCCGCAGACACCCGTGTTGAAACTCCAGGGTGTGTGCTTGGGCAACAGCGTCCAGTACTCATCTGTCAGTGCTGATCTTTCTCCACTCGCTAACTTCGTCAGCCAGCCTCCCAGCGGGGTGTACGAGTGGGGGCCCAACGTCCCGGTCAGTTGAGGCTTGCTTTGGCGCAGACATCCTGCCCTGCGGGCAACGGCGATGCTGTCCTCCGCTACTGCAGGCCTGGGAACGTCCTCTGTAGGCTTCCTGCATTGTGGATCTGGAAGGCTATCGGTACGAAGTGGAGAAACCTTTGGAAGACCTGCTCGACTTTCCCCTGGAGGAGCGAAAAGAAGAGCGGTAATGCTGGAGAGTGCCCAGGGAACGGGCCGTCTCCGTATCTGCTTTGATGGCTTGGAGGGACTAGTCGACAACTTCCCCAAACAGATTCTCTCAGTCGAAGGGCATGTCCCGCACCTTTGCCTGGACCTCCTGACGGAAATTCATGGCATTCAACCACCCTTGGCGATGAAGGCAGACACTGTTCCCCATTTGTAGGAACCCCGTGTTGGCAACATCCAATGCCACTGTGATGGTGTGGATCAGATGCCACTTTAACTTCCTGGAAGAGAGCAATTGCCTCCATCTTCTTATCGTCGGGGAGAAACACCAGAATCGGCCCCAGCTTGCACCACAACTCCCTGTCGTACCTGGCCAGGATCGCTAGTGCGTTGGCCGCCTTGATAGTGGACACCGCAGTGTAAATCACCTTCTTTCCCATGGCGTCCATCCTTTTCCCCTCGCTGTCCGGAGGGAGCGAGGACGGGTTGGCCGACCTTTTTCTCGCGGTCACCAATACCACTGAGTCTGGCGATGGCTGCGACCTCAGGCACTTGGGTGCAAAGTCCAACTCCCTATATTTCTTCTCCATCCTATCCGTTTGGGCTGGAGCCATGCAAGGGTTCTTAATGAGGTCCAGGCCCTCATCCCAAACATTGTCAAGAAGGGGCATCGCCATGATAGTCTTTGTCTTGGCCTTGCGCCTCTGGTACAAGAAGCCCTCCTTATTGGTTTCCTCGGGCACCAGCTGGAATAGCTGGGAGGCTGTGGTTATCATGGAGTGGAACGATCACTTCATCCGGTGAGGGCACCTTATGTGGAGCATCCAAATGTGGAGATTCACCATCCGCTGCGACTATATCCTCATCATCCGTCGTCGTGGCTGTATCCATCCCTGAACCTGTATCTGGGTCTGCTTGGGGAGAAGGTACCCGACGTGGAGGGGAAAATTGAAATGGGGTGTCGGATGACGCTTCCTCTTCTTCCCTGGAGGTTTATCAGGGACCTGGGGGACCACAGGTACCGGAGCCGGAAGAACCCTCATCTGGATTTCTGACACCAAGGTGTGTAAAGTCGACAGAATATCCAAGGAAATGCCCCTCGGCTGAGAAGGCAGATCAGGAAAACTAGGTCTTTTGTCGCCGCCGTCCTCTTCAACGTCCTCATGGACTGTATATGTAGGGACTCCTGGTCTTTATCGTCCGTGGATGAGACCTCCATGGTTTGGGTGACGGCCTGGGAGGGCTGTTTCAGGGCCTCCTCTCCCCCACTCTACCCCTCCTCCCCCCGAGGGTCTTGAACCGCATCCTGAGCCAGTTTTACCCCTTCTGGCATGCCTGCAGACTTCGCCAAAGTCAGTGCGGTGGTGTTGCGCCTTGGGTGTGGGGACACTGAGCTGTGGAAGCTACCCTCCCAGGATCAGCGCACTTAGCTGTCGTGGCAGTAGCAGTCGTTGATGGAGTCACCCATGAGGTCTTAGTTTGTGCCGGTCGAGCCTGCTTAGGCTGTTTGGCCTTCTTCTCCTCCGTCCGCGGCTTCTCGGATTTCTCACGTAGCTTAGCCTGGGTAGATGACTTTCTCTTCAAAGAGGAGCTCGATTGTAGGCTGCCAATAGAGGCGGAAGGTGATGTTGATCGCGCCCTATCCACCTTGGGACCCACTTCCACGGCAAACCCGGTGGACTCGGACTTGCGGTTCTTGGCCTTATCTTGGGCCCCCACGGATGAGGCGCCCACGGCCAGTCCTGGGTGAGGCATGACCCTGCTCGGAGGATGGGTCAGAGGCCTTGGTGTTAAGCCATGCCTCCAGCCTACTACGCCTGTCTGTTATCTTTTTGGATAAAACTGAGGCATATCTTGCATTCTACCTCCTTGTGGTCCGGGTGCAAGCAGTAGAGGCATTGCAGGTGCATGTCCTCCACAAACACGTCCCATAGCTTGCATTTGGTGCAGGGCCTGAAGAGGGACCTTCCCTCCTTCTCCTTAGTTATGGTCGGAGGGCACGAAGTAGGCCCAAAGGCCTTGTAGAATCTTCGACGATCTTCACCCTTGAGTAACAAAGAACTTCACTGACAACGGGTCCCCGCTGTCGGCAGATGAAAAAAAGAGCCCATGGGCTTCTTTGAAACAAAAATATAACTTTTTCCGTCGAAAAACACAAAAAAACATACAAATAGCTCAGAGAGCAAACTCGAGGACTCCCAACACTGAAGCATGCAGTAAAAATCTGAAGATGGCTGCCAGAGGAGGGGCTTAGGGAGAGGACAGTCATTGGATGGGGGCAGTATGACCCAGAGGACAGTGATTGGTTTAGAGGAGAAATACAGTTTTTAAGTGAAAGTGAAACTGTTTTTTCTTTTACCGAGGATTACCAGCCGGACGACAGGGAATATTCATGAGCATGTGAATCCATGCCAGACCCCATGCTGGAGAAACAATCATACAACACCACAACCAGTTTACGAGTCTTCGTTTTTTTAGTGAATTCTGGAGCACATTTGTAGTAAAGTATCTAGCAGAGTGGTACACTTCTATGTGAAACACATTTCCGAGATACTGATTCGATCTAGATTATTTATTTATTTTTACATTTATTAAGCACACAAAACCCTGAGGCATCAAGGTGCTGTTACAACCAGTTAGACTTACATAGGGAAGACATGTCAGGTGATCAGATCAGGCAAAGCAGACAATTTAATCTCAGTTGTAATCCTTAGTTAAAGAGCCAGTTTAAGGCTTTTCTGAATGCCTAGTACGATTGTTCCTCCCTCAGATATGGTGGGAGTGCGTTCCAAAGACAGGAGGCAACGGTCGGGAAGCTAGCTCCACTACTTTTGGCTCGCTTTGATTTGGGCAGGACAAGTGTATTTGCATATGCCCTCCTGGTAGGTCTGATGGACTGAGCTTTCACAAAGCTTTTAGACAGGTAGGGGGGAGCAGAGTTGGAAAGGCATCGGTGCGTGATTGCAAGTGTTTTGAAAATTATCCTTTCCTTAATCAGGAGCCAATCGGTATTTCTTCTCGATTCAGTGAAGTGCTCTCTTTTGGGAATGTTGACAACCGCTCGAATGGCATTATTTTGGATAACTTGTAGTTTGTGAATGTTATATGCAGAGGTCTCTGCAAATAGGGTGTTGCAATAATCCAATCTTGCTCCGATGATGGCTCTTGCAATTGTGAGGCAGTTGGCTGGGGCAAGGAATGATCTAGCAGCATTAATAAGCTTTGAGGTGTAGGCAGCTGATGTCACGATGGCATTTACTTGGCGTGTCATAGTGAGCGTGGAGTGTAGGTAGATGCCTAGAGTCTTCACCCGGGTTGGGACCGGTATCTGTAGATTGTCAATGTTAAAGTTCAGATATTAGGGACTGAGGTTTTTTGTCACTGAAGTGGGCCCTACCAGCAAGATCTCTGTTTTTTCATCATTTAGGCACAGGCCATTGGTTGCCATCCATGTTTGGATGAGGGAGTAGGTTGAGTATACATTCATGCTGATGTTAATTGAACCTACATTCAGATTGTCTCTGGGTCCTATAGTCTTTTTGGCTTTGCAAGTGACTTTTTTGAATTTTGTCTTGACTCTCCTGTGCAAGTGGGTTAAGCTCAGTGAGATGGAGTGGATAAATGAGGCTATACTTTATGTCCCTTAGTAGTAACTGATGCTCGCCATTAGTGTGCAAGGGAGCATTTTCAGCTACCTCACTATCACTGGATGAGACTCTGAAATTAGTGCCATTAGGGAATGGGATGCGTGTTCAAGTCTACTGTGTGGGATAGATAAGTCACTTCTAGGCAACTGGAGAATGGAGTGTTGCCATTTAAGAAGACACCATGATCAGTTTGCCCTTCTCCTGCGAGTCATGACTGCACCGTGGCAAGAGATGACTAGTTCTTTGTCAGACAGGCCAGGTAGTAGAAACTAGTTAACTGGCCTTAAGAATCTCTTTCCCACCTGAACCAGAACGGTCTTATTACCTTTGTATTTTATGGGGAGTTTGGTTATTCTGGATGTGCTTTCCACAATATTTTCTCTCCAACGTATACAGTTGTATTAGTCTGCACACCAACCACCATTAAGGATATCAGCATATCGTTGAATAGTGAAAAAGCAAACTAAATAGAAAGAATGTGTAAGGTTACCAACGCGCAGCAATGGGCAAAGGTGGATCCTAACCCGGGTTACAGACCTTCAGTGTGATGCAGTTCCCTTGGCTTGGCTCTTGGAGATTTGGAGCAGATTATTTGGCAGGGGCTCATCACCAAATGCCCCTATAAGAGTAGCGTCTAGTTAGGATAGACTCCTTTACATTCCCAGTGTTCCTGCAAAGGAATTGCACCCAAAATATGTCCATAGAGGATTAGTGAGTGCCCTCACCTTCAAGGAGGACCTGGAGTGAAGGCAGGGTCACAAAGCTCTACATACAGTGATAGAATGAAAGTAAAAACACTTACAAGAACTTTTGCACAGAGAAGCCTTCAGAACCGTGCACACGGTTAAACCACATCAGGATTAACCATGATACTCCGAGCTTCGCTACAGCAACCCCACTACATGCACGGGCAGTATGGGAATCCAAAATGGTGGCCGGCGAACATAAAGACTCATACTGCATTTCTATGCAGGAGGGGCAGGGCCACAGTAGGAGCAAAACATTTGCATGTTATGCCACACTAACCAATCCTATCTTTACCCCATAGTGGTGTGGGTATTTAGAGACGGGGGAGGAGAGATACTGGAGAGTGCTGATGCGAAAGCAGGAAGAAGTGGGGCTGGAGGAGGAGGTTGGAGAGTAAGTGTCAGGAGTGCAAGGAGGAGGTAGAGAGGAGGAAAAAGGGAAGAACATCAGAAGTTTAAGTGGGCTGTTGGGAGTACCAGAGAAATGAAGAGGGTATTGAGAGGAGGTTGCAGATATCAATCCGAGGAGTAGAATATCCTGGAGGAGGTTGGGAGAGACAGAAGGGGAAACAAACGCAGGAAAGAGAGGAGATAGTGGGGGTTACACCAGGAGAGACAAGAAGAGTACCACTGATGATGAATTAAATTAAGGAGGGGCAGTAAGGAGCAGGAGATGGCACGCTGCAAGCTTGACATGAGGAAGGTGGAGGCATGAGCATGTGGGAGAGTATTAAGAAGGGACAAGAGGAGGTAAAGGAGGAGAGTAGTGGAGATGACAAGGGCAAGTATGGTTCTTTTAGGCACAAGACCATTGCGATTGTCAAGAAGGTAGACAGGAATGGGCATTGAAGACTAAAGCCAGGACACAGACAGGAAGGGAGAAATTGTCATCAACCCCAGTCCATAGCCCAACATAGGTGGCTAGTTTCTGGGGTTTGGCATAGGGTTTCTAAGTACTACCTTCAACTACCCAGCCCCACACACTTATCACATGGGGCGTGTCTCTCAGTCGTCCAGGATGAGAAGCAGAGCACCTGAATCAACAGAACCAGGAGCCAAAAACAAGAAAGAAGTGTGCAGAGACTCAAACTCCATAGACTGTGTTTCAGATTTGATAAACCCTTGGAAGGGCACCCAGACTGAAGATAGCAATACAGAGAAGCTGTTGTTGGAATCCTAAGGAGAAGCCTTCCCATTATATTACATTTTCCCAAGTTGGCCCAATTTTGTGTAACCATGCCCAATACAAGTGCATTGGTTGAAATCTCAACTTTGTGTCTGGCTCTCATCGATTCTGCTCGGCTTTGTGATATGTGGTCAGTTGTCAGTATTCCCATTTAAGGGCCTTACTATCTGTAAACAGATTTGCTTAATGAAAGCAAAGGGACACTGTTTAAAATGTACTCCTGCCAATTTTGATTGGGGTGGCTCCACAGAGCTTTATCAGACTGGGTCTGCACAATTTGGGTTCAGTCGCTGCTTCAGGAGATGAACTAGTATGGCAAAGGTTAACTGGGTGTGTTTATATCCGTTCTTGGTACTAGTCGCCAGGCTTCAAGGTGGGGCATTTGACTATAACTTCCATTCGTTAGGGATGTAATTGGAAATGTCCGTAGCTAGTAGCTTTTAATTAGTTTTAGCAATGGGCGTCCAATTGCGCTGTTACATTCTTTCCTAGGAAGACACTTACTGGGTGGGTTTGCAATTAGTGAGGGGTGTTTTTGTTATACTTGACTTCAAAAAGTGATAATCGTACAGCTTGATTTTAGATGGATAAAGGGTAGTGTACATCATCTTCAGTAGACAGATGCCCTTGATTATACCAGAATATGTGTGGCATGCATACAGTATGCACGTAATTTCCCATTTAAGACTGTGCATAACTTTTGGATTACACAGGGTGCATGTTGTGTCTATTTGTATTCATTATCATCTTCTGCTGCAGGAAAGGATGTTACAGTTAATGCAAAGATGCAGGCATGCCAATGCACATCAAGCAATTACCATTGAAGGGTGCGTTTTACGGTTACTTTTGCGAGTGTGGTGGACAAGCATTTACTTGAAATTAACTGATGAGCTTACAAGGAGGTCAAATTATTTTCCAAGGGTGCACAGAATCTCTTAAACCCCTGTGCTCTCATGAATACACAAACATCTGGCAGTACTGTAAGCGGATCTTACAAGCGGCTTGTAAGATCTGCCTCCAGGTGAAGCCGCGGCGAAATGAGGCAAAGTGTGACATAGCTGTCCGCTGCAGTTCCGCGCCTAAAGGGTTCACAGGCATGATGCATCCCACCCGCCTGCTCCTTCCGTTATCTTCCACGGTAACCCTTCCCACCGTCTGGCCTTCCTTCAAGGTACTGTGCTTAATCACCATGACCGTCTCCATACTCAACAGTCCTTCACCCTCCAACCCCCAGACAGTCCACCGCCCCACCGCTTTAACTCGTTACACCAACCTCATCTATCCCCAGCTTGTTGACACTTCCAACATCATTGACCCTGCCTTATGGAACGCAAGGTCTCTATGCAACAAAACCGCTGCTGTTTTGGACTTATTCCTATGACTAAATCTTCACTTCCTCTGTTACTGAAACATGGATTCCACCCCACAATTCAACAGTTCCTGCTTCACTCACTTCCTCCTTTTCTTCATTCTTCCACGGTCCCCGTACCACTGGACGTAGCAGCGGCATTGGACTACTATATCACCCAAATTACCTATCTGTTCCCTGTCCGGTACCTCTACCAGACCTTCCCTCCTTTGAATACATGGACAAAATCTTCACCTCGCCACACGCTGTATCCTTTCTCATCATTTACCGTCCACCTGGCCCGCTAGGGTCTTTCTGTGAGGACATTGATCAACTCCTGGGTCACATCTCACCTAGTCCCACACCGCTGATCATGCTTGGTGACTTTAATCTCCATCTCTCCACCACTCACCTAACTTCCCCCTTCCTCTCAATACTGGACTCCTAATTACCCCTCTCCCCAATCCATCCACTCACACCTCCAGCTCCACTCTTGACCTAATCTTTGTTTCTTCTTTCACTGCTTCCTCTCAATCTGACCTCCCTAACTACTTGTCGGACCATTCCTAACTCTCAGTCTCTCTCCCCCCTCCCGCTCCCATTCCCCCCTCCCTCCACCTCCTTCTCCAGATGCGGCCTGCGCAATTTTAACTCTTCACTTTTCTACGACACTTGCACCAACTCCCTTCCTCCTCTCACTCACTTTTCCACTCTCTCTGCGAATGAAGCTACATCCACTCTTTCCTCATCCCTCACTTCTAGTCTCGACCAACTCTACCCTCTCACCACCTTCCGCCCCACACGCAAACCCACCCAACCCTGGCTCTCTCATCTATGCGCCGCCTCCTCCACCGCCTTGAAAGATGCTGGCACAAGCACCGCTCTCCATTCAACCAAGCAACTTACTTCTCCTACCAAGCTCTCGACAACTGCATCAAATCTGCCAAACAAATTTACTTTTCAGACTTTCTCCACACAATCTACTCATCCTCGTCGCATCTTTCTAACTCTGACTCACCTTCTCTCTATTCCCACTCCTGACCCTTCCATTGCTTCATCTCTATCAGCTACTGATCACTAACTTGTTCTCATACTAAGTACATAATCTACATCAAGATATTCTACAATCCCCCTCATATATTCCCTCCTCTCCATCTTTCCCAACCCCCTCCACAACCGTTCTTAACTTCGCTCCTGTCTCAGACTCTGAAGTCACCCTTCTCCTGTCTAAAACTCACCCTACCGCTGCCCCTGTCGATCCTCTTCCCACCTCTCAAATTCCCAAAGTCTACCTGCTCCTGGTTCCTTTCCTTACCTCCTTTTTCAACATCTGTCTTGACAATCTACCTTTCCCTCTACCTTCAAGCATACATTCATCATTCCTATATTGAAAAAAACCCACAGCAAACCCCCTTCTGGTATCAAACTTTCGCTCCATTTCTCTCTTACCCTTTCTGTCCAAGCTCGTTGAACGCCTTGTCTACTCCCAAATCTCAGCACACTTCTCTAATCTATCTCTTCTCCCTCCTACTCAATCAGGGTTCCTCCCCCGCCACTCCACTGAAACAGCTCTTACCTCCATTCTTAACTCCCTCCTCCCAGCCTGCTACTCTAAACACTCCTCTGTCCTTATTCTTCTCGACCTATCTGGTGCCTTTGACACAGTAGATGACTCTTTACTACTCGACTCTCTCTCCTCCTTTGGCTTCAGTGGTTCTGTCCTTGCCTGGTTCACATCCTATCTAACCGTACCTTTGCAGTTTCTTGGGGCGGCCGCACCTCCCCTTCCTTTCCTCTCGCCCACTGCGCCCCCCATGGCTCTGTACTTGGCTCTTTTCTCTTCTCTTTGTACACCTCCCCTTCTTGCTCCGATCATCTCATCCTTTGGAGTCTCTCACCACTTCTATGCTGAAGACACTCAGCTTTTTCTCTCTTTCTCATCCTTCACCCCTGAGATCCATCACAAACTCTCATCCTGCCTCACCGCCATCAAATCCTGGGTGGCCTCCCACTTTCTTACCCTGAACGCTGGGAAAACAGAAGTTCTATTTTTTCCAGCTCATGTCCTCCCTCCTCCTTTGCCTCCTCCTTCCATTTTCTTTCCTCCCTCCCTTCTCCCCATCTCCCCCTCCGCCCGCAATCTGGGTCTCCACTTTGACACGAATCTCTCCTTTGCTCACAACATCTCTCTTACTTCCCTGGCCTGTTGTTTCCATCTGTATAACATATGCAAAATTCGCCCTTTCCTAACTTTCCATGCCACAAAACTTCTAGTATCTTCCTTAATCTTCTCTCGACTTTTCTATTGCTCTGTTCTCTTCTTTGGGCTTCCTCACATCTAGCTCCTCTTAAATCAATCTACCATTCTTCCATCCGTTCTCTCGGTCTTCTTTCCCTTCGGGACTCAATCTCTTCTTCCGTTACATCACTGGGATGGCTCTCCGTTCACTCTCAATTCAAGTACAACTTCCTTTGTCTTCAAATCTCTCTATGGTCTCACCCCCTCCTATCTTGCATCCATCCTCTCCTTCTATTCTCCGTCTCGTTCTTTCCGCTCTGCTGATCACTTCCGACTTACTGTACCGCGCACCCCTTGTGCAGATCCCGTTTTTGATCCTTCCAACTTCTTGCTCCTCTTCACTGGAACCTTCTCTCTCTCTGCTCCATTACTTCTATTCCTCCTTCCGCTCTTCTTTAAAAAATGCACCTACTTCAGTCACCTGCCTGACAGTTAACGGCTGATTCTGTACATCGATCCACACTGCTCAATTTATGTATTACTCACAGTTCTTTGTAAGTTGTCTCTGCAAATTGTTCTTTGCTACTCTAAAATTGACTTACATTGCTTATTTTATGTATTGCATATTGTTCTCTGTAAAGCGGTATGGTTAAAAGCGCTATATAAAACTCAATAAATACAAATACAGTATCAGGCAATACAGTTACAGAATAAGCATATACGCCATGGTTACCTTTCCATTTTTGGAAGACAGTGGGCCTCAATACGAGTCCGGTGGTAGCCGTGCCGGAAAAACCGGCAGGCCGCCGCCAGACCCATAATACCATTTCCTCTATGTGATTGCCGGAAGGAATCACTGGGGCATTACAACCACAGTGACCCGGTAATTCCGGAGGCGGAATTCTGTAAAATCCCATTCCCATGGATTCCAGTAGGACTCCATGGGGATGGGCGCCATGGAAACACTGGTTCCGTCTGTGACAGAGCCAGTGTTTCCATGTCCGCCTGCAGGCGGGTATTGTTCATCCCGCCAGGTCAGACCTGCAGGACTCTGAATCAGCCTGTCCGGAAACAACGGTGGTGTTACCGCCACCGTTCTTTCCAGACCGGCAGGGTCGTAATGAGTCCCAGTGTGCTAGATATCCATTTTATGTAATGGAACAAATTACTTCTTTGTAATGTTCTTTCTGGTGTATTAGTCCTCCCCCCCCATTGATTCCACATTTTAGATATTATTCTATCCAGTGGCAAGTGTCATCAAACGTTTGGAGCCACTAGGGGGCGCGGTGCAGCACCACGTCTGTACCGCCCAGGCCGATTGCACACAAAGACAATGGACATGACGTTGGAGCCAGAATATAGAGTGTCACAATGCCCGATAACCTTTTTTTCTCCAACACTGAGCAGCTAAGGGACTGCATAACAGATGAGGTGTAGGAGTGGTCCACCAAGAGGGGCAGGTTGGGAGGGTGATATGTAATCTGTGGGAGGGAATGACTAATCTATCAGAAAGAACATTATTCACAGGCAAATCATTTATTTTTCAAATGGATTCCCTTCTCCTCTTATACTCCCACAGCAGTACACAATTCTGAGGAGGGTGGAGAATGAGAAACCACTAATTACACCATAACACTCTGGAGGACCCCTCTGCCAAAGCTAGCATTCAGCCCTTGAATGGAATCCAGACAGTAAAGTTTGGCATGTGCAGCAAAGCCCACACAGCCACTTGACAGATGTCCAAGGCAGGGAACACCCCTCTCCAGGACAGAGTTGGCAGCCAGGCCTTTTGTTGAATAAGACCAGAGACCATCAGGCACAGCCTCCACAGCCAGATCATAACATACAGAGGATTATCCATCTGAACTGAGTCGATTTAGTAACAGCCTTGCCCACATGGGTACAAGTGTAATCTACAAAGAGCTGGTCATCCCTTCCTGATGTCCTTCGCCCCAAAAACAAAATAACAGATGGGCCACATGGGGTTCAACAAATGGAATTAAACAAAATTCAAGCAATCTTGAGCAGGAAGGATAGTTTCACTTTAAAAATCACCTTCTACTTGGAGAACACCAATTAGGGTGGTTTAACAGACAGAGACTAGAGCTTGTTCACCAATCTCGCAGAAACAATGGCCACCAGGAAAATCACCATAAGGTGATGAATGAAGGGGTTCAAGCAGAGCGCCCATTTGAAAGGTCAAAACTGAGTTTAAATCCCATGCAGGAACCGCAAACTGGCATGGGGGAGAAGGGGGACTGGTGACACACACCCCTCAAAGACTACATAACAGTGGGTATGGTGAAGAAAGAGCCCTGCTCAGGGATCATTTTAAAGATGAAAATGGCAGGCAGGTACCAATTCACAGTGTCCATCTGTAGGGCCAGCTGAGCCAAGGAGAGACAGAATTCCAGTAATGAGCAAATTGGACAGAACAAAGGACCCAGACCTCTTTCCCGACACCAAGTTGAATACCTACACAACCTGGATGCACAAACAGACTTGGTGGCAGGCCTCTGAGTGGAACAGAGCACTTCAAGGATGTTATCAGACAAGTCTGACACCTTATACCCCAGCCTCTTGGCAACCAATCGGGAAGATTCAGGCTACTAAGGCTCAGGTGTAGGATCCTACCCTGAAGTGGGGGAGCAGTTCCACTCTCGCCAGAGGGTAGAAGGGAGGGCAGATAGACATGCCAAGAAGCATCGGGTACCACATCCTCTGGCCCAGTACGCAGTGATAAGAATCAACATGGGCCTGAACCTTGGCAGTCTCCTGAGAACTATTAGAGTGACCTGGAGTTGGAAGTTCCATTCAACTACCAATGCGTCCCCCAGAACTCCCTGCAGAGGAAAATACCTGGAGCAGAACAACTCGGAATTACTATTCACACTGGAAGCGAAGAGATTCACTTGAAGAGTCCAAAGAATAATAAGAACTCATACAGAAGTTCCTGGCAGAGCTCTCACTTGTGGGAGGCCGAAGTCATCCGATGCTCAGAGCACCCGCCATGATGTTCACAGTTCTGCCACTATGTGCCACTAGCAGAGATGCATAATTCTCTAAGGGACAACAACCAATTGCATTGCTTCCTTGCAAAGAAGCAACAACCCCATACCACCCAGTTATGTAAGTGCAGGGCCACTATTTTCTCCGACAGGACTAACCTACACTTGCTTGGTGTTCGAAAAGATGTTCTTTTTGCACCTTTCTATGGAACACCCTTTATTTTTGCTCGTTTTGAATCCTGTACTGACATTTTGGAGGCACATAAAGCCTTACGCTTTACTTCCCCTGCCTGTTTTGCCCATTCTTATGGGGAACTGACTAGTTCCTAAGATTGTCAGTACTGGGAGACTGTCTCTCTTACGGATTGTTGTAGTGCTAACAACTGTACACATCACCTTACAATGAGGTGCGGTTAGGATAATTTGTATCCTTATATCTTTTCATATAATGGCTTTTTGTTACTTTTACAATGTGCCTAAGATAAGCTGGTGGCAGCTGTGGTATTTTTACCATTTTGGTGTTATTTTACTATTGCACTTTTGCATTTACTGCAAATGGCTACTTAAGGTGGCTAGTTAGTACCTTTAGATGTCTTGTGTAAAAGGGTTTTTCGTGCGCTCTGTGGCAATATTGTTCTTTGACCTTCTACCTGCCTTCTCAGGTCAGGAAATGCCTCATATAATGCCTTATATGGCAATCCCTTCCCTGCTGGGGATTTCGTGGGCTAAGGGGCACTGTGTATGTGTGCCAGCGGAAGGGGCTGGGACTGTCTAGTCCCAATCCACATCTTTGGGGCCAGAATGTCTGTTGCTGGGCAGATGTGGTGACCAGTGGCTATCCATGATTGGATAGCCACTGGCTGTTTGAATCGTGCAGATCCTTACCATTGGTGGGCTTGCTCCCAGCCGGAATCCTGGATAATAGGACTCCTGAGACTGTTCGGCAGATCATCATTGGAAACAAGATTTCCACGGAGACCAGCACCGTCCTGAGATACCCCTGCAGCTGACCAGCATCAACTCCAGTGTTGCCCCCGCAAAGCCATGCTCCTCTGTCTTGATCTCAAAAAGCCCTTTGTTGGTGTTTCAACCCCTGGACCGGTGGGAACAACCAGTCTTGGCCCCTTCTCGAGGAACCTACTCCTATGTAACTTCAGCCCAGGGTGAAAAGGCTAGTCAAAGGCTGAACTATGTAAATTAACTCCCATAAGCGCCTCAGAGGATTCCTGCCTCACGCAACATTGTAACCATTACCTTATAGGTCCTAGCAGGACTCAGGCACCTCCGGGAAGTCCAGTCTGAGGATTATGCCCCCAAAGCAGCCGTGGTCTAAATCCCACCCTCGGTTAAATGTGCCCATATTTCCTTCCAGCTTTTCCCATCTATAAAACCTGGCCATTGTGACAGTAACTAAGAGGGGCTTTGCACGTTGTATTTTCTTGGGCATGCCTTGGCTCACCATGAGACTGTGGAAGGCTCAAAGTTCTGACCGCAACTAAGCCATAGGCAGGCTTTGTGTCACTAAGCACTTTGCGCACAAGCCTAGGGTTTTTGTAACCATGACCTAAATGAGGAAACCAAGAAATGCAATACTTTTTAAAATCTCTTTTCAGGGAGCTTTTGCAAACTTGGCAAATTGCGATTTCTGACATACAACCCCTCCCTAGGGAAGTAAGTAGAAAGGCTTTTCTGTGTGCGTTTCCTTGGGCCTAGCTTCAACAAGGCAAACATGGCAGAACTCGAAACTGATCACGAGAACCGCCAACAGCGAACCTCAGGCACTTTCTGTACTTGTGATGAAAAGGCACATGGAAGTAAGCATCGTGAAAGCCCAATGACACCATCCAATCCTGAAGCTGGAAGGCCTGAAGGATCTGAGAAAGGGTAACCTTTTTGTCCTTCCTGAGGAACTTGTTCTAGTATCTCAAGTCCAAAATGGGTCTCAATCCTCCATCCTTTTAGCGGATCAAAGGTTAAGGGGAGCACCACCCCTGTTCCTCTCCGTCACAGGTACTGATTCTATAGCACTTTTCTCTAGCAGACTGGAAATATACTGCAAGAGGAAAGAATCTGGAATTTTGTGGGAGTGGCTTCCCAGTGAATGATCCCTAGGCCTTTTTAAGAACGGGAGGCCAGTAACCCAGGGCTATTTGCAAGGCCAACACATAGTAAGTAATGCCTCACCATTCTTCCAGATGCTGACTGAGCCTGCCTCCCACCGCAGTCCTGTGGACTAAGGCCTCAGTGTGGTTTTGAGGCAGCTGAGGATAAAGCAGCCGTTGCTTGGGCAGACCTAGCACCTCTTCCTCGTCTACCACGAGGAAAGTTTGCTGGCATGTGACTGGCCAGTCCTCGCACTCTTCCAAATGTGGAATAATAGCGAAAGGACCTACTCCTCCAAGCCTGTGTAGAAGGTTGAGTCTGTCTGGTAGCGACACTGAGTGACTTGGCCGCTGCTTTAGAGGTCTGTAATTTCTCAAGGGTCTCATCAGCCTTGCTACCAAACAATTGAGTGCCGTCAAAGGGCCTGCTAAGTAATCTGGACTACATATCTGGTGCAAAACCAGACTTCCTCAAACACGAAAACCTGCACATAACTGTGCTAGCTGCCATGACTCTGCCAATACTATCGGCACAGTCCAAAACTGACTAGAGGGATTCGCACATAGCGTCTTTTCCATTTTTCACATCCTCTCCTTTAGGGATATGCACATCTGCCATTGCAATGCAGTCCCACAAGGTGTGGGTAAATTTTGCTAGAGCGCAAGTGGCATTGAAGGACTTTAAAGCCATACTACTACCAGAAAAAACGTTCTTAGCTAGTGCTTCAAAATGCTTGTCGTCCCTATCTGGAGGTATGGTAGGGTAAGCCACCTGTCTTGATGTGGATGTAGCAGCCTGTACCACAAGGCTTTCTGGTGTAGGGTGCCTTGAAAGATTTTCAAGATTGATGCTTGAGGGTCTGTATTTCTTAAGATTCCTACTGACGGCAGGATTTGTATCAGGGAACTCCCAGTTAGCATTCACCCTCTTTTTTTAGAGCCGAATGAAAGGGCAAAACAGGGTGTTTTGGAGGACTGTCTAGAAGTCAGCCAGGTCATCTTATGACATTAGCCTCAAGAGGGGACGGAGGCCGTTGAGGGACATTGAGTCGACCAAGACACAGGATGCCCTCGACCGCAAAGATTTTTCCAAAGCAGCCGATGCTGAATGGGTATATCATTAGATCAGGAATACATGGTAGGACACAATCCAATCGCATGATCCACCTTGACAGGGTCCGTTTGGTTGCAGCCTTGCACGAGCACCAGCGTAGCCAATGAAAAGCTGGTCATCTTTCCTAGCCTCTCTCGTCCGAGAGGCAAAGTAGCTGAGGGGGCGTACCGGGTCCAGCTGATGGAATCACTACTATGACTTAGAGGGATGAGGCAGAGGAAAAAACACAGTAAGATGGATATTTGAAGAGAGATGAAAATCCATGACCACTTTTGGAAGAAGAGAGGGTCTCACTCTCAAAGTCACCTTCTCCTTGGAAAAAATTAACTAGCGAGTGTAACAAATCGCAGTATTCCGTTACTCTCCAAGATGGGAGCCTTCCCTTGTGAGGCTAGGGAGTTGAGTCCACTAAACAGTACCCTGCCTAGGGGTAGAGGCAAGCAGGACCTCACGGGGAGAGACGCCCCGCGTGGGGACAAGGACTCCTGTTCCGATAAGTAACTCCCTGCCCACATATCTCAACAACCAAAGTTAGTGAAACCTGATGGAAGAAAACATGACGAATCACTATACATTTGCTACTGTGATAGTTCACCTGTCTGGTACTGTAACAAAGAAAACCAACGGAATAATAATGAAGACCAGTCAAACACAAAAGACAGAAGGTAACATTACTCAGGGGAAGCCGCAGCGCAGAGTCATAAGTATTGGAGGCGAGACACCAGTTAGCGAGAAACCCGGGAAGTTCAACGCTGTGTGGCAGCGAAGCAAGAGGAGAGGAAGAGAAGGTGCAGTTTTCTATGTGGGGAAGAAATCTGGACACTGTGGTGCCCGAGTCGCACCAGGAAACAGCAAAGCCTAGCAAACGTGTTTAGGTCTCTTGGAGAAGAAATTCAGACCAGACGACCGAAGAGAGCGAGTACTGGGAAATACTTCAGAGACAGCAAAGCCATGCACGAAGCGACACTGCGGATGGTACCGGAGAAAAGACAGCTGTAGTTGCCGTCCTGACCAATGGAGAAGACTCCAAGAGGTGAACTACTGACCCGGTGATGCAATCCCAACACCACTAAGGCAACGGGAAGAGCGGGAGACCCATGGAGGGTAGTGAGTATAATGAATATTAAACTCGTATGCGTATCAGTAAGACGCAAAGTAACCAGAAGAGTGAGAGTCATTACTGGGTTCATCAAACTCGTCCCAGTGAAAAGCCAAGTGACAAGAAGATTGAGAACTCTGAGAAGAATACGATTGCTCAGAGTACTCAAGATACAAGTTGGATGCCAGATAAAGAGACACTTTCAAGTTTATGTGATAAAGTCAGAGTGAACGAAGCTCTAGGAAAAGAGACACCTTTATAGAGGATTTTTTTGAAACAAGGGAAGAGAGGCCAAGAGAATTGGAAGAATCACCTAAGGCAATTAATCAAACTGATACAAGTGATAGCCAAGAACTATCTAAAGATTCTATTTTGATGGAAACCTGCTGAGAAAGCAGCCCCAGGAGAAGGGAGTCATTCTCCTGGACTGGTAAGATTTGGACAGAGGACAGACTATTACATTAGGACTTCACAACTGACCGACGAGCAGCCCCATTTGTTTTTTGTTTTTTTAAAAAAACATTTAACTTAAACAGGAGCACAGATGAACACAGTAAAACATCTCAAAGTCATGTGGTAACACCCCTACAGAAGATAGGACCGAGCCAGCAGAATTTCGAAGTCTCAGGGCTCCATCCTTTCCCACCCCTCCAACCCACCACCTCTCCCTCTAGGTCAACTTTCCTCCTAGTCCGTCGGTACAGGTATAGGCGCAGGCGGTTTGCAGGCTGCTTGGAGGTCGCCCCTGGCCAGCCGGGTCTTGTGGGTCATCGCCAGATACTTTCGGTCATAGTGTAGGAAAGGAGCCAATATGTTTGTGAAGCAATGTAAAAAGTCAGCTTTAGCAGCCGTGACCTTCTCTACGATCAGTATGTCCCAGATTTTGATCCACCAAAGCGTCATTGAAGGGCCTTTGGTTGTTTTTCAGGTACGAGCAACTGTAATTTTCCCAGCCAGTAGGAACTGTGTCAAAAGGTTGGCTGGGTTACCAGATCTAGGGTAGACCCCTGATATTGGAGATCCCAGTAGAATGGGTTAAGGCTCCATGGGGATCACCACCTGGGTAATGTCTTATCGCAGCGATGCTTTGTGCCCAAAAATCATTTTGGGCAGGACCACCACATATGAAGGTACGACCCCAGTTGTCCACATAGGCGCCAGCATTGGGGATCCAGAGCCTGGTTGAAGTAATGTAGGCAAAAGTGGAGGGTAGTACCAACGCAGCAGTAGTTTATGGGCGCATTCGCGATTAGTGATACAGAAGGAGGATGAGTAAGTCCTTGACCAAATATCCACCCAGGTTTGATTATCTAAGGGGTGCCCTAAATCCGCCTCCCACTGTGCCATGTGCCATGTAGGGGGCCCTCGTGGTGAGAATGTCCTCCTGCAGTAATTTGTAGAGCGTGGAAATTCTTCCCTGAGGGGGCAATTCCTTTAGAGTAAGCTCAAGAGGGCTAGGGGCTCGTAGTGCTGCTTGACGAGTTTGGGGCTGGGAGCTCCAGTGTCACAATTGCATACAGGAAAACCTATCCGATTCTGTTAGATGAAACGTTGCTTTGCATTGTTCAAAGGAGCAAAGCTGGTCCCCCTCGAAGAGTTGCCCTAGGGACTCAAGCCCCCCCGCGATCCAGTTTTTAAAAAGTGGGCAAATTCCGGGCAAGAATGCAGGATTATAACAAAATTGGGGAGGACGGACCCAAACCCCTCAGGATGTCCTTGTGTTTTAAAGCCCAATCCCAGGTTTTGAGGGTGTGATTAGTGGAGGCTAAGATCCCATTCCAGGTGTGGCGCAGTGGAGGGGGGGATATGTGGAAGAAAGCACAGAGGAAGCGGCAGGAGGGATTGTTCCACCTCTACCCCAGAAGTCACGTCCCACACCCGCACATGTGCCAGCTGTGCCGCAACCTGATATTTACACAGGTCCGGGACCCCAAGCCCTCTCATTTTCGCGCTGCCCATCATAACCTTCTGGGGAATCCTCGCCTTTCTACCCCTCCAAATAAACCGAAACATTTTCCTTTGCATGTGTTTAAGGGAGGGCAATGGAATCATGGTGGGCAAAGAGGAACAGGTGTATAGGAACCGTGGAAGGAGGTTCATTTTACAGGCAGTGATACACCCAATGAGTGAGGTCTCTTGTGAGGACCATCGATCCAGATCACCTTCCAGCTGCCTGAAGAGTGGGGGAAAGTTCGTTAGATATATATCCCCAGGACGGGTGGGAATCTGGACCCCTAGATAAGGAATAGCCTTCTCACTCCACCGGATTGGGCGTAGAATTTTCAGAACCTCACACTCCTCTGGCTCTAGACTGATCCCCCAGGGCGACCGATTTCCCAAAGTTAATCACAAACCCAGCTACCTTCCCAAACCTGTGAATCTCTGTGAGGTCTGACGTTAGCAACGAGCTAATGTCTGATGGATAACATTACGTCATCCACATAAAGTGCAATCTTATGCTGGGAGGCGCCAGTGTGAAGAACTTTGATGTTCGGGTTTAATTGAACCCGTTGAGCGAAGGGTTACAGTACACGCGCAAATGGGAGATGAGATAAGGGACAACCATGCCTGGTTCAACAGGTTAGTGGGATTGGGTCTGACAAAGCACCATTAACTCTGAAGAGGGTTTTTGGGGATTGGTAATTTGCTAGAATGAACTTTTGGAAGTTTGGGCCGAAGTGGAAAGCTTCTAGGGTGAATCGCAGGAAGGCCCAATCCACTTCGTCAAAGGCTTTGGTCGCATCTAAAGCCAACAGTGCTAGTTTATGCAAATCTTGTGTTGCGACATCTACTAGATTCAAAGCCTTTCCAATATTATCCCCAGTCGACCAATGCATTATGAAGCCTGTCTGGTCTGGGTCTATTAAGTGGGGGAGGACATTCGCTAAACGGTTTGCTAACATTATGGAATAAATATTGGCGTCAATATTTAATAAGGAAATGGGCCTATAAGAGCTATTGTCCCCGGGGTCGCTGCCCGGTTTAAGTAAGAGGATGCTGATAGATGCCTGCATTGACGGGGTAATGGATCCCGACACTCCAAAAGAATTAAAGAGGGCCGTTAGTGGGGGTGTCAGTTGGGGGTGGAATATTTTATAGAACCTTGTTGTGTACCCGTCCGGGCCTGGTGCTCTAGGTTTGAGGGACTTAATGGCTGTGTCCACCTACTCCTGCGATCAAAGGACAGAGGAACTCTTTAAAGAACCACCAACATTTGCCTATCAGCGTAGCAGAAACTTTCGAGACATCCTAGTGCAAACTAGACAACCAAAGAAACAACTAGACACCAAATGCGTTGGAACTTTCCCGTGTCTACACTGTAGTAACTGCAGTTATGTGCTTAAGGGATCGACTATAAACCACCCTCACACCGGGAAAAAGATCATGTTGAAATCATTTGCCACCTGCGACACAACCAACATTATCTACGGCATCAAGTGTCCCTGTGGACAATTCTATGTAGGACAGTTCCAGAGAAAAGCGAAACTCCGCTGGAACGAGCATCGCTCGTGCATACGTAATAAAAACTTGAACTCTGCAGTTGCAAGACATTGGCTCAAAGAGAGACAAAATTAAACCAAATTCGTTTTTTGGTATTGGAGGTAGTTCAAAGTAATGACCCACATGAGAACAAACTAAACTTGACAGGAGGGAATGTTATTGGATTGAAAATTTGGGGTGTCTAACTCCACAAGGATTGAATGAAGAAATCAACTGGGCATGCTTTCTATAAGCATGCTTGTGATCACATGGCAATGAGGGGTATACCAACTGGAAAAAGTTTTTTCTTATGCAATACAGTATCTTAGCCACATAATAGTGAAATGTAACTATATTGAGGAAGGCACTTGTCACTATGTATGACTTATGTGAAGAATGACTATAAACATGCACAGATGAGCTAACCACATATTGTCATCACTTAAAGCTTTGTTAAATTTCCATGACCGTTTACAAGTGCGGATTGGAGAACGGGCGTTTTTTCAGAAAGGGATTCTCTGTCAATAGCCTTATTTCATAAACACCTTTTATTAAAAATATTTTTATGAACATATTACTCATTGGGATGTACTTACCCCGGATATGTATAGCCAACGAGGACAGCAATGTGAGATTATATTTTCAAATACACCCATTTCAAAACGTAATATTAACTAAGACATATGTGCGCGCATAACGAACAGAGAATAAATGTTTCTCCAATTTACGTAACCCAACATCTACATGGATACCCCGACCGTCCCGTCTCCCCGTTTCCATGGGGACACGGGACGTGAGGCGTCGCAACACTGGCTACGTGCTACGCGATTGCGTACGCCGAACGGGGTTGCCATGGGAACCTGAACACAACTTCAATCAGTGTTCCCTAAGCGACACACACTCGCAACAGTACGCCAGTCTCCTCGCTGAAGAACAGTAGAATACTAGGGTAATCACAATCTGCCTGTTCATTGAAAATAAGACATCGAAGGCTAGTTTAATGCTTGTATTATAATCAGGCCCATTTATTATTTTTTAACAGAACGGCCATAGACTAAGAAACAATACAAGAGCGTATTCACACGGTAAGCCTTGAATCCTTTTTAGAAGGCACACGGCAACTCGCATGTGTTTCTCTAAATGACCAGAAGTAATCCACTGAGTATACGTTATCTTTGTCTTCATCATTTGCAGTTGAACCGTTGAACGTACATAGTTCACTACTTTGAAATGGTGTTAAGCACCACAAGAAATTGCAAAGGTAATTTAATCTAATTTCAGACATGCAGAGTACTGTGAACTTAATTCTCATTCATATAACTTTAGAGTAACACCTGTCTAATGAGGATGCCATGTTGTTGTTTTCTTTCCCATAACCATCTCTTCTGACTTTTGGAAATTACCATTAGTGCGTATGTACGCACTTATTTAATTGTTTAAATTATTTTTCTTACACATTGACTCATTATCACCAAAACAGCTGTTTGTGGAACTAATATATATGCACTTGTGCAACAATCCGAACTTTTTTTGCACCACATTTGACTTGTGATTTCCCTTACATGGAAGTAATGTATCCTTTGATGTATCCTTTGATTTGTTTACCTATTATATTGATTGTTTCTAACTGATGAATTAGTTGAATACAGTAGTGTGGTTAACGCCCTGAGGAAGGAGATTCGCTCCGAAATGCATTGGCATTAAAACAACCATACGAAAAACCAAACAAGTCTGCTTCTTGTCCAAAGATACCTAGCGAATTTGAATTTGCAAATTCAGAATCTTTTCTGAATTCTTTTTGAATTTCATCTGAATGTCAACCCCTTCTGAACATATATACAGATTTAAAGTTTGATAAGAACTCTGATCAAGATTGCACAAACTTGCACCAAAATCAACGAATAAGCTCTGCAAGAGCTCTCGCGGAGAGCGCCAGACTTAGTTGGATGAGTTCATCCAACTTTCTTTTGCATAGTGCGTCCACCTCCTCACCTGTGATCGGGGGGTCGAGGCTCTCCCTGGCCGAATCTTCGAGGCGAGAAAGAGCAGCACCTTGTAGGTACTCTTATTGCTGCCAAAAGCAGTTTATCTTGTTCCGCATATTGGATCTTGCTCTGGGCGTCGCGAAGGCCCATTATATTGTTCCTTTTCTTCGCCTTGGCCAGCTTCTCCACCAAAAGTTTATTAGCCTTATTATTTCTGGTCTAGTAGCCCTGCTTCGATTTGGCCAATAGGTGCGCTGTTTCCTCTGTGTAATGGGCCTCCAGTTTTCTCCGGGCTGCTTGTAGGGCTTGTTGGGACCTCGGGACCAGCCTTTGCATTTGTGTTCAGCTTCGGCTCTCTGAACCTCCTTTTCGAGACCCATTCAAATTTGTCTCCTATATTTACGGAATGCCGCCCCATGTGCAATTAGTTCTCCCCGCGCCACAGCTTTCATAGCAACCCATGTGTTGGCTGGTGAGGTGTCTTCAGTTGATTTTCCCTGAAGAAGTTTTTGATCACCATAGCTATGGAGTCCCTCGGTGGCATTTCATTGAGAATAGGATCATATAGGTTCCATGGCCGTCGAGGAGGCGGGTCAGGATCATGGGCCCAGAGGGTCAGCGTTATCGGGGCATGATCAGAGAGCACTCTTATTTCGATGGAAACCTCATCAACGAAAGCCAGGATCTGTGGGGAAGCCAGTATGAGGTCAATCCGCAAAAAAGTTCTATGTACATGTGAGTAGAATGAGAAGTCGTTTTCTTCGGGATGAAGCAGTCTCCATGAGTCTACCACCTCCAGGGTTCGGAATAGATGAATGAGACTTGTAGCAAGTTTGAAGGGTGTGACCTGTCCTTCATGGGGTCCGGGACCGCATAGAAGTCCCCTCCAATTATGACTTGGCCTTCAACAAACGGGAGGACTTCGTCCAGAGCCCTGTAAAACGTCTCCTGCCCATCCTTTGGAGCATCAACCGAAATGAGGGAATAAAAGCTATCCAAATATGAGGCCTTTGATCTCCATATATGGGCCCTCCGGTTACTTTAGTGATTCTAGAATCTGTGGTTTTATTCCTTTCGCGAAGAGAATCGCTGTACCCCCCTTCTTGGAAACACAGGAAGCTAGGAATTGAAGCAGGAAATGTCTACTGCGGAGGCGTGTAAAGTCTGCTGGCATAAGGTGTGTTTCTTGCAGGAAAACTACTGAGTGTTCCCCATCTTGTAACCGCTGCAATGGAGATTTCCGTTTGGAGGGGGAGTTTAGGACTCTAACGTTCAATGAGGTAAATTTCAATTTCTGGTGCAGAACGGACGTATCAGAGGGATCCGTGTTTTCTGGGAGTGGAGTCTGGCTTGAGTGTGGCTCAGTCACCATCTGGGGCTTTGCTTTAATGAGGTCATTGTGAATCCGGGATTTCAACCTTAGCCTCCAACGGGAGGCCCCAACTACACATTTGAGGGAAGCCGACCCTTCATCAGCATTTCCCTTAGCCAACTGGGCTAAAACTATCCGTGAATCACTCCAAGGGTTTTTAGATGGCATCCACCTTGGAGTCAGGTATGGGCCGTGCAGGGCCGGCTATAGACAACCAGTAGTTTTGTGGTCCTGGGCTTGTCAAGATCCTCTGGCCCGCAGATTGAGATCTTTAAGTTAGAAAGGATGGTTATCAAGGCTTTGGAAGCCGTCCCTCTTCAGGTCGTTGGCCCCCAGCCGAGGCAGGTCACTTTACATTTCATCCCTTCTGGACCTTCATCCAGAATGTGCGCTTTGGTTTGGGGTGGGGGTGCCACATAGCTGTCCCCTGGTGAGTTCCGGTAAGGGGCCACCTTTCTTTTCCGGCGTGTTGGGATGCAGAATCGACTCAGCGTCTTCCAAGTGAGCCATCGTCCGGGACACCCCTTTGTACGAGAATTGGAGGGCGGCGGGCCAGCCACCCGTCGAATGAAAGGAAAATCCGGTGGCGGCCAGACCGATGTCAGGAAGCTTGAAGCACCCGGCCCTTTCCAAGGACCGGGGTGCACCACCACGTGTGGCTCGGGACACAGGGTGAGAGAAAAAGAGCATCCCCCTGTGCACGGGCCGTTAGATGCTTCCCGCTGTATTACGGCCGCCACTGGGGCACTGCAAAAGAGGATTGAAGGTCCGCCGAAGCCAGGGCTCTCGCCACCAGGAAGCGTGCAGAGGCCCGCCTGCAGGTCAATGCTCCGAAATGATCAGGCGGTCTCCACCCACTCCATTCTCAGTCTCCGTCTGGGGAGGGGGGCAACGCAGCAGCTGTAGGTTTTAATTTCACATCGGTCGCTGCAGGCGATCAGTGAGGCGTGTGGCCTCAGTGGGTAGCCACTCCTCTGGATCCCCACCAGATCTAGGTAGCCAGGCTTGGGTCTGGACCTCTCCTCATCCACAGCTCACGGAGCCGGCCACCATCCTTAAGTAAGCACTTTGTGGTTGGACGCCTCTGACCTTGGCTTCAGTCAGGCAAACCCAAGCGCGTTAAAGGCACAAATTGCAGCCATCCATGCCCCAGGCATTCCGGTGGCCAGAGTTTCTTTAATCGTTCGTCTGGGTGCCCAGGAACACAGTTATAATTGGAGCAAAAGCGGGCACTGCACGGAGCCCAATAATGGAGCAGCCTCATGGATGGCGCTCCAGGCCACACCCCTCAACCCCATTGGTTTTGTTCGGTAAGGAAACCCATAGTTTAGTGAAAGTGAGGCAGATCTTGAGAAAGGAAAAAAATCTAGCCTGCCTCCCACTTCGACGCTCCACAGGAAGTTCAACAGATAATACCTGGTGCTCGCTGACCCATCTCACAGAAGTGATGGCAACCAGTAAAATCACCTTAGGGGTGGCCAGGCTAATAGAACATGAATGAAGGGGCTCAAACAGAGCTCCCATTAGCAATGTCAAAACCAAATTTAAATCTCATACCGGGACAACAAACTGGTATGGAGGAAACTGGCTACACAAACCCTGAAAGATCAACATAACAGTGAGGATTGTGAAGAACGACCCGTTTTCTGGGGACCTCTTGAAAGAAGAAATGGCGCAAGGTATCCCTTAACAGTGCTAATCAGCAGTCCCGCTTATGCCAAGGACAACAAAAAATCCAAAACTGGGGACAATGGACAGGATAAGGGGTCCAGATCCCTCCCAAAACACCAAGCCTAAAATGTATGCCATCTGCAGGCATAGACAGACTTTGCAGCAAGCTGAAAGTAGCACATCAAGGACGTCATCCGACAAGTCCCACTCATTATGCATCAGCCTCTCAGTAGCCAAGCAGAAGGTTCAAGCTGCAGAGGTTTGGGTGGGGAAGCAAACCTCTCTGATTGGGAGAGCAAGTAGATTTTCGTCGGAAGGTGCCAGGGAGGGCAGATGGACATGTCCGGCAACTCGGGATACTGTGTCCTCCGGGACCAGACTGGAGCGATCAGGATCAATGTAACTCCAAACAGGCGCAATCTCCTTAGAACCAGCAGAATAAAAGACACTGGCGGGAACGCATAAATGAGGTTGAAAGACCACTCGACTGGCAGTACGTCCCTCAGAGCTCACGGTCGAGGATATTCCCAGGAGCAGAAAAACATGCACTTCCTGTTCACAGTGGAAGTGAAGAGATCAAATAGAGGAGTTCTCCAAAAGGAGAAGATCTCCTCCTGAACTTCCAAGAGATCTCCCAATCGTGGGAGGGCAAAGTCTGTCTGCTCAAGGCACCTGCTGTGGCATGCTCTCTTCGGGCCAGATCGGCTGCCATTAGAGAGACGCATTTTTCAAGAGCCCAGAACCACAGTCGCCTTGCGTCCCTGCACATTTGCAAGGACCGTACACCACTTTGTTTAATGAGGTCATGCGTGGCCACTGTGCCGACAGTCAGGATCAGCAGAGTTTGGCATTTCACAGAGGAGAGGAAGGCGACCAGGGCCAGACTGATCACCCTCAGCACCAGCAAGTGGATGTGTTCCTGAGACTCCGCGGGAGACCAGAGTCATATCTGATCAGTGGACTATAACAAATTAGTACTAGTTGGTCGCCCTTGTTCTGATAAGTAATTATAAGTATTTTAATCTTATCTTCTTTTGGCAAAATTCTTGCTTTAATAGAGTACACTTTTGAGAAAAATCCATCAAACAAGTGTTTCGACACAGCCTTTTTCAAGGCTGATAAACAATATTAATATAAAATCAATTGAACAAGTGCATGTTAACAATGACATTTGCATACATGAAAATCAGCACAAATTGACAATTTATCATACTTGACTCAAATTACTCCTTTACCCCACCTTGTCTAATACTAAAGGCGACAGAATACAATCAGAGTAAGTTGTAGGATGGATTAGTTGAAACACCCAAAATCCCTGAATATCGGTTTGCCAAATAGTGGTGGGACAGTTTTGTTTACGATGCACCTATGCATTGTGCCAAAGGATGCCCTGATGATAAATAGTATGAGTAATAATAACGGGTCTTACAGTGTCTTCAGATGCTATAGTGAGCATAACTTTCTATCAAGATGATACCCAAAAGGGTGCTCTCCTTTAGGTGTTTGGTGAGATATCATGATATGGACTCACCATTGGTAGCAGATTATAATGTCCTGTAAATCCAAATGAAAAATTACATTGTTGTCAGTCAACTAACATCTGTGCTGGATCTCTCCTAAACCACAATACTTGTTACGTGCACTGTTATTTTTTTAAAGTTTGAAAAAAAATCATAGGTAGAGCCACCACCCCGGCCTACAGGCCCCACCCTCTGAAAGCAACCCAATCCCATTTACAAACCCCTGATGCAGCATGTGACCAAAGTCGGCACATGTGCTACTCCTGTAGCAAAAACTCCTCTCCTAAAGAAAAAACAGGCAAACAACCACTGCTTTAAAACTCAGCGTCCTTTCTCCTCCTCCTGCGCGATGTCTAGCTCCATTCCCATGGTTTCTCGTTCCTCCATGTCGAGTGATGCGCGAGGGTCGAACCATCCACCTCCTCCTCTATCTGTAGCATAGTCAGGCCCTCTTCGACAGTTCTATTGCGCCTGTGTTCTCCCACATTAACAGCAAACCAAATGGGAACTATATTTGGTATTTTTCTTTGCTAAATCCCTCAAGGACGGACCCATCAGTCTCTTCAGCAGGGTTGAGTGTCTGAGATAATGGAAAAAAGAGAACCTCATCCCATTTAAGGTGACCTGTCCTGCCAACCAAACAGCCAGTAAAATCTGTTCTGGCCATAAAGCGTAAGTGCTACCAGTACGTCCCTTAGGCACGATCCCTACTCCGATCTCTTAGGACCCACACAATGGATATGATAGCTCCCAATTTCATCACCCGGAGTATCGGTCAGAAGGTCATGAAAGGAAGGCATGCTATCAACAGTAAGACAGACACAAGTGACCACTTTTCAAGGGTGTTTTTTGAACTTCAATTGGGTTTGAAAAACCCCTATCTAATCCTAAATCTAAAGATGGGAGCAAGCTGCGACCATCAAATAATAATAACGGAGTCCTAGTGCTGTCTTGTCAAAATTAAAGGGCCTATACTAATAAACCTATTGCCAATCCTTACCTCTAGTTATGTAAAAAGAAAAATATTCAAGAAATGTTATGTCAGGATATTCAAGCTGTTGGCTTTCGTTCCCCACATTTTCAGCATGGGATAAGGCGGCACACTCGAGCTTTGCACAGTCTCTGGCTTCTCTAGCACGAGGGTGCAGTTCAAAACTTCAACACCATGGCCTCAAAGTCTCTTCTTTCAGAGGGTCTGATGCAACAACCAAATAAAGTTCCTTTCCTTCCAAGATTCTCCTACGCACACTTTTCTCAGGTGATTTACTGTTCACCTTGGACCACCCCTCTGCCGTGCTTAGATCCACATTAAGTTCCTATTTTCACATATATACAGTTTTCGTAGGATGTCCACGTATCCAATTTCTCGGGTGATTCACGGTTCACCTCGGATCTCCCTCTGCGGGAATCAGATCCTTTGTAACACAAAATCTTAAATTGGTCCGAGCCTGGCAGACGAGACTGATTGATCTATTGTAACACAAACTGGCTTTAACAAAAAGCTTTAAATTGATCTACCTCCGTCGGGCTTGGTCCTACTTTGTCTACTTTGCCATCAACTTTCTTTACTGTATAACCATCGAAGGCTTTTGATTGTTCACAGGATTTGGCTTGACCAATTGCAGGACCACTTCAATTCACAATCCTTTGCCACTCTTTCACTTCTGCCAACTCTCAGCTGGACACCTTACAGAGACCTTCGATTGAGGATTCACACACACGGTGCAGGACCACTCTGTCAAAGGTATCGCATATCTTGGTTTCAAAGTTCAATCACTATCTTGCAGTTCAACTTTACTCGCGTTGGTTATCATACGCGTTTCATACAATGTTCATTCCAGTGCTCGCCATACACTGTTGCCGCTTGCAACCTTGGCTTCAACACAGACCGGTCTTGTATCAGTCTCCCCAACTCACCGGCTGTGTCGATTTCACTGATGCTGTTTTGTTGTTGGAGCCAAGGACAGTACCACAGCAGCTGGCGATTCGCCCCACCTTGATTGTCGATGCAGGAGGGCCTAGGGTACCTCCGACACACAGTGCAGGATTCCTCAGCCTGGTTTCCTGGTCTTTCGCTTTCTATTGTTGAGGCTTCAGGCTTCCTGAAAGTAACGGTTTATTGTCGAAAAAATCAAGGGAACTTCCCTCCTTGTGATCCCCTTCAGTTTTGCAGTCTTTCTCGTGTTAAGCTGCCATCTTGGAACCGCTCTTTCCTTGTGTGCTCTGCCTCGCTCTGATTGTGCTCTCGTGCTCCGCCTTTTATTCGTGTGGGGAAGTGTAATGGAAGTCAGGTGTGTGTGGTGATCAGTAATTGCCTGACCCTGCCTGACCATTAGTCAGTTTTGTCTTATAGCGGGCTGTCTGTGAGAAAGTGTTTGTGTGTAAGTATCCTACCTGGTAGGATGGGGTAAAGGTGTAACAGGGAAGGGGATACTATGTCTCACCTTCCGGTGTTCCACTCCCCGAAGACCCCTCACACATGTGATCCTCCTACACTCGTCCAACCCCAGGAACTGGATCCAAAAGCGATGCTTGTGTCCTGGCCACCTGGATGACAGATCCCAGGGGACTAGTGGGTGTGACACCTTCTGGTTTCTCACAGTCACCAAGGACATTTTGAACAGTCTGTTTCAAGTCTTTATCCTGTATTGCTTCTGGAACGCCTCAGAGACAAATGTTCAATCTGAGGATCCGTTTCCCAAACCTTTGCATTATATCTCCAAGATATGCGCAAGATTCGATAACTGTTCCAAAGCTTTGTCTGTCCGCCGCAAGTCATCCACCACCTCCTGTAGCGCTCCGCTATATCTATATGCTCTTCAAGTTGCCCCAATTTCCATCTTTACCTCTTTCATCGATTGTGTGATCTCCTCTTTGAGCTCAGTAAATTGTTTCTGGAAAGAGGACGCACAATGATTCTCTTGAATATCCTGCAGACACTGCACCAGATCCATGCTGATCACTATGGCTCCCGCTGGCGGACTCTGGGGTTCTGCCCCCAAAAGCTGCTTACACTGACCACTCTCCTCCTCTCGAGGGGTCTTTCCCCAGCACTGCGTCAAGTCGGCTAAGAACTTTGAACTTGGGTCACACAACAGTGGGCCTACTTTGATTTAGGCTGCGACATCGACCAAGCTCTTCAGCCACCCACCACGATCCCCGAATGTCTCAGACCCCAGATGTGTGCCCCCTACAGGGGCAGATCCCCCAATAAAGATGACACGTGAGATCTGCAAACCACCAGCAGTCTGTTAATAGTCCAGATCTATCCAATTACTGTTTATCAAGATCTTAAGTTGGTAAATGCAGTCCCCAAAGCAAAGGCCCACGAGAGACTAGTCCGCCCAACACACTTCTACAAATGTTGGCTTTTACTCCACGCCAGGCTGAAATTATGGTGTTGTCCCTCCTCCACAGTCCCAGCAAAATCAGGCACCCCCTAGAAGACAGGAAATTTCTACTCTAATTGTCCGGGCTGGGCCGCCCAGCCATTCAACAGCCTTCTCACTCCTGATTCAAGCCAAGCACTGCATCCCCAACTCCTAAGCTACTCAGCTGCCCCAGCCGATGCCGACCACTGGTCTTCTCCAGAAGCAGCCGCAGCAAGTAATCCTCCCCTCTCCCACCAGTAATGACACTGCGTGTTCTCAGGAGGCCTTCCTCCTATTGGCCGAAAGAAATCTATGAGAAATGGGGGAGGGGAACCATCCACCGAAACCCGCCCCGGGTGCTTGCAGGGATCCCTTGCCAGATAATAGGATCTTCAATCCAATAATCAGCAAGCTCCAGGAGCTCTGCCGTACCTTGTCACTGCCTCTAGCGGTCCACACAATGAAGTGTCAACACCCTCATTCTCCGCATTACTGTTGATGCTCCGGACGGTGCAATGCACGTTGTGGCAGCCCCCTGTATGCTGGTCATAGAATCATCGACACACGCGCTCTCTCTGCTCTGGGCTGCCGAGCCCAAGGGAACGCCCAGCGAAGCCAGCGAGCCCCCTGTGGTGGGACCCCCGCTGCTCAACAACACAGATTTCCGTGAGCTTCAGAATTTTCAGGACAAGACCACCACAATTCCTGGAGGGACCCTGCGCATTCTGTATGCTATATTGGGGTTGGGATGAACATCAGATGAGGCCCGGTGGACAAAGCCCTCACTCTCACATCCGCACTGTAGCAGGCGCCATCTTTGAATTCCCTCTGTTTTTAGCCCTCTTTTTTATGCCTCTCTCCTACCCTCAGACGATTTCTGTTTCAAAGGGGAAGTGCTGGGCAACTTGGACGTTGAGCGCCCGAAAGCTAACTTATAATAATAATAATGTCTCTTTCAATGCCTTTGGTGTCATCGATTAGCCCAAGCAGCAGTCGGTGTTAGGAAAGATTTCCATTTATGGGTAATTTTCCCTCCAGTTTTGAACCGCCCCAACTTTTTGCTTTTGTCTGTCCATCCTAGCCTGACTTTTACCAGTGGAGCCCAGGCTTCTGCTGTACTCCGCTGGGCTTTTCCTCATCTTGTTAATGGGAAACTGACATGCCCTTCAGACTGTCAGTACTGGGAGACTTTGTTTCCCTTAGTCTTTCACTTTGTTGCCATTTTATCAGTGCACAATGTACCTTCCAGCACAGTGCGCTAGGGCCTCTTATTGTTAAGGCCCTAGACATCCTCGAAGGATTGTTGATGAATGTACAAGTGTGTCCAGGACAAGCAGTTACTTTTAAAGCATTTTTTACTTTTTATAATGGCCCAGGACAGTGGCCAGTGCCTAAAATGGCCATGCCACAAGGTCCTTTGTTCTGTCCTTTGGCCATGTTGTCCCTTTGCCTTCCCGGGAAATTCCTTATTTGGTCATGCAGACCCCAGTGCAAAACGAAGCTTTCGCAGGCTTCTGCATGCCTTGTGTGTGCTCGCGCCCAGGTTGTCTGGTGTGCTGAGATGACTGGGAACACCGTGGTCCGTGATTGGTCCACGGCTGGAATAGTTCAATGTGAGCAGATCTCCTATTGGTTTCTCTTCGTTTTGGCGCAAAGGAGATTCTGGATAAGAGAAGGCACTCTAGATCTATCCCAGCTCGATCTTCCGAGTTCACTCCGAATTTAGCAAGGAGTCAAGTATCCTGAACCGAAGAAGCAGAACCGTGGAACCGCTGGTGACCCGCTGGAAGGTTTGGCACCCTGACCCTGCTGTTTTCCCATCGGAGCCCCTGTTTCTCATCCATTACAGAAGGCCTGCAAGGGTGCTTCGACCCGTTGGAGTAGTAGGACTAACAACTCTCAGCACCTCCTGGCTTAACCTGCAAACGAGCCTCTTTGGAAGTGTTCCAGGACCGCCCAGTAAACTGACCAGCTTGTACGGACCTTTGCCTTGGAACCGCCGCCGTCATGAGTTTCGACACGAGACAATGGGAACCGTAAGCTCTTGGTAGAAGGCACTCTCCCGCTGAGATTCGTACGCCTAGCATTCCTAGGTCTGGAATTATGATAGTCTGCCTGAACCCAAGCCTACACAGTACCTGTTTCACCCTGGTGTGATGACAAGCTTCATGGGTGCCTTGCTACTGTGCCCCCCTGTGGCCTAAGGTGAGCTGCAGTGGAACTGGCCTGATCCCTTCCCCAGAAGCAGAGAAAACGCCTCTGTCCCGCCACAGACTGAGGTCCCGGAACGCAGCCCTGAAAGCTGGACAGACGCGCAACTGCTGTACTCAAACCTGCAAGAGAACTGGACTTGACTGGCAAAGTTTGGTCTGGAGTGCATTGAGAATCGGGGAGTACTTGCAACACTTACCGGTGGCCCCTGGGGCATCCAAAGACTTTTACGCACAAGTGTCTCCCAAGGGCCACTCTCCTTTGTTAGGGTAGCCTGTGCTACCATCCTATTCCCAATTCCTGTAAATTGCTCTGTCCTCTTGTGGAGACCTTCCTTGAATAGTGGAACTTTATTTTTCATCATCTTACCCACCTTCCTGAGCCACTACAGCCCCTTGAAGAGACCAGTTTTGTACTTAACCGCACAATCGAGTGCTCGCGCACTGAATGTACTTTTCAGCACAAGGCTCCACATTTCGTAGGGATTGGACTACCTATTAGTTAGTGTTTGAGTTGTTGGAGGACTGCCTAAAGTATATTTGCACTGTCTGACCCCCTTCTGTTTCAGGTTGTGGAACTCTACTTTTTGAATATTACATTCACCTAATAGTTACTGTATATGTTTCCTAGTATAGTGTGTTAGGATTGTATATTTAATGTATATTTATCTTTGATATATACACCTGACAGAGTAATTTGTGGTGTTGTCTACTGTGTGTGCTCATTGTGGACTTTCGATCACCCTCACCCCCCCTCCTGAGACCTAATCTTGAACGCCGCCAATGCTACCTTGATTGGTCTGGCTTGTCCAGAAGGTTACCCTGTTCCAAGAAACTAGGCTGGCCTTCTAAACCTCTTCCCACCAGGTCAGAGTTCAGAAATCCATCTGAACAGTCAGCTACTTTGTTTCATACATTCGGAGGATTCGCCAGCGACATATTGGCGTTGCAGTTCTCACATCTTTTAAAATCAGAGTTTCTGCAGTGACATCTTAGCGAGAATGTAGATTTCTTTTATTGCGTACATTAGAAAATCTCTGAGGTGTTATTAGTTCCAAGGAGGGTGCCAAGCATGCAGAAAAAAGGAATCAAGGTCATGGGGGCACTGCGAGCTACTCATACCGACATCACGTCCAGCTCCAAAGATTAAGAGCGTGGAGAGACCAAGACGCCTATTCAGCACAGCGCCCCCTACTGTCGAAAAAAGTCCTGAGATCTGCTAAAGCAGGAGAAATCTATCCAAGATGAGAAATCTGTGGGAGGACACAATCTATTACAAGTTTGTTTTGTCCTTTCAAGGATCTGCATCTGTTGACTAACGGTGCTCTCTGGATGTGTTATTGTTTCCCCATAGCTCATCTTTCACTTAATCCCTGAAAAACACTCCGGAATGCGCTCTGGATTTTGGATCTCTAAACCCGATGCATCTTGATAGATGCAGTTCCAAATATCTGGTTTCCTTTGGACCTGGCCGTTTCTAAATAGCTGCTCTGTCAGAGGGCTTGGGAGTAGTTCAGGGCTGGTCCCGTCAGTCCTAGTCTCAGGCAGAGCGGGGACTAGCTACGATGTTGGCACTGTGGCTGTCACAGTATGCACGTTTTAAAGAGAAAGTGGGCTAATGGACCCAGTGCCACACCCTTTGCTTGGTTTAGCAAAAATATTGTAGCCTTCCTAAATAAGTGTGGAACAGTGCCAACTTCCAGTGCCTCATTATGAACAGCATACAACTAGGGAGACAAGATTATTGTAAATTGCTTGCAGAATTTAAGTGAATTACTCCGGACTATTCCAGGCAGATCCCAGACTGACCTTGTTACAAATACCACTACCAAGAGTGCACTTACAGTGGTAAGTAGTGGGGAGATAGCAGGGGTCTGCTATTTCCCCACTACTATTTAACGTTTGTGTTTGTCCTTTAGCCAATTTGATACAGGATTATGGGTGTCACTTGTATGCTTATGAAGATGACACTCATCTGATTTTAAGAGTGGATCAAAATCTGAAAGAAGCCACTACGCACTTGTGAGGTTGTTTAGCAGCCACTGGCACTTGGATGAACAGAAATTGGTTAAAACTTTAAGGAGACAGGGGCGTGGCTAGTCGGTGACGCTGCTGGATGAGTCTCCGATGAGCTCCTGGTTACCGATCCCGTCCCGCTGATCTTAATCCCCCTTTTTGTGGCGTATTAACCCTGGGAAATGTAGGGGAGGGTCCCATGAACAGTGGAGAGGTGGAGGACAGAAGATAGAGGCAGTCGAGGTAGGAGAAAGTGGAGAAGGCAAGCCAGAGTCCTGTGGCGTGTTCGGAGGAGCAAGATGGTGGGCGTGACTGAGCGAAGGAGGAAGGTGGACTAATGCCGAAGCGGAGGCAGTGAGAAAGTGACTGCCGGGCACTGGTGATATCTCTGGAAAGGAGCAGTGGGGAAGAACGAAGCGGGTGAGGAGGCAGGGGCGCAGCCCAGACCCAGCAATTCTGCAGGCGCTAGGGGAACAGGGCACAGAACCCAGTGAGGGAGCCCGAGTGGCACTCGCGGAGCAGCGCACTTATAAAGTAAGACAAGGAGAGTGACGCGAGGGTCAGCGAACGAGCAGTCGCCTCCCCAACGTATTGGAACATTACAGAATCCGCAGCTGGGGCATAGCCTCATCCCCACGACACAAACTGGGGAGGCAGATCAGCACAGATGCTGGCACCACGTATGAAGCCCTGATGATACGTTATCAGAGAGCGAGCTCTGCACGATCCTGGTCCGTCTGATGAACCAGATTGTGCTGGTTGGTCTCCTCAGCACAGGGGAGGCAGACACTAGCAGTCCATGGGGGTGTGGAGAGGCCTCATGGCTAGGAGCTAAGCAAAATAGACCCCCCCCCCCTGGAGGGGAGCTCACAAGGCACTGGATGGAGGAGGATCTGAGGAGGTGGGGGGGAGTGGAGCAGACTCCAGGCCACAATCTGACAAGAGGGAAAGGAACGCGAGGCGTCTCGACAGATGAAGTACGCAGGAGAAGAGGGAAGGCAGAGGACTCAATGGGGCCCGTGAGGGTGAAACGAGAAGGTGCTGAGCAGCGGTTAGGGCCTGTCCCCCCCACTACTCTAAAAACAAAAATGGTAAACTGTGCATGAACCCCCCCCACACCTCCTTTGCCACTGGGAAAGGCAGGCGCAGCACGACAGAGGAATTGAAGGCGGTGGGGAGTAGGGAAGAGGACCCTTTTGGAGGGGGCACAAGCAGGAAGGTAAGCCACCGCGCTCAGGGATATTAAGAAGGGAGCCTCAACTCTGCCACAAGTACAAAGAGCCTGCTTGAGCGATTGATCCACAAAGTGTGCAGCAGAAGTTTAGGACACAGGGAGGGCCAAAGGTGCTCCCCCACAAGACCAAGCCCGCCGGAGAGTGCCAAGGGAGAACAATTAAGGCTGTAGGTCATTCAGCACAAAAAGATGGCCAATAAAAGTTCAGCGAAACTGAAGGGCCGTCAAACGGAGGACATCAAAGCGCTCATGATGGTGCTGAAAACCTGAAGCGGGCGCCGCAGCAAATGAACGTGCAAATCCATTCCCCACCGGCTATCGCCCTGGAAGAGGAGGATCCCCCGCTCCGGAGATCACACCTACAAGCCATGCTGAAATAACTAGAAAAAGATATCAGGGAGAGCACAGTGGACCTAACAAAGGCAACTCGGACATTAATAAAAATGTCATGGCAGTGGAAAGGAGAGTGGATGAGCTGGAGACTGTTACGTGCGAGCAGGGTCACGACCAAGAAGTTCTGGCGCAACGGATGGATGTGGTGGAGAAACCGATGCAGAACATCTTGGATAAGCAAGAGGACACGGAAAATAAATCGAGGCGTAACAATTTAAGAATTAGGGGGATCCCGAAAACAATTGCAGATGGGGACCTAGAGGAATATGTGCAAGGCTTATTTCAATCTATTCTGGGCGGAGAAGGTGAGTGAGAAATAGTACTCAACCGTACCCATCGTGTGTACTCATTATGGCAACTGAGCAGGTACCTTACACTGGACATCTTGACAAGGGTACACCTGTACCAGATGAAAGAAGAAATCATGAAGGAGGCACGCAAGCAGGAACCAGCGAAATTCAGGAACACACCACTAACTCTGTTCCAGGACTTGGCACATGCTACATTGATCAAATGGAAAAGGCTAAGAGTGGTTACTGACTGGCTGCGTTCCAACTGGATCTGATACAGGTGGAGTTTTCCAAGTGCCCTAAGATTTGAAAGGCGAGGGCAGCAATTTTCGATTTCCAAGCAGGAGGAAATGACCTCCCTCATGGAGGAGGGAGAAAAGGGACAGCAAAAGGGACCAAACGGGGGACCAGGAGGGAGAAGAAACGGCCCGCTATCAGGAAGAAAGGAACGATGGAAACCGACACGGCCTCAGTCGAAAGTGAAAAGCAGACAGAAGACAGACGAGAGAGGGGGAACAACATGAGAAATGTTAGACGCCTGCATTGATTGGAGCTGGCTAGAGAAGGCCAAAAAGCAAAGTGGGTTTGTAAAGGTAAAGGTTGGGGTTTAGTTAACAGAATGTTGGAAGGGGGTTAATACAAATAAGAAGGGGGGGTGGGATGGGATTGGGGGTCAGACAAGCCCTTATCATCCAGTGTGATAATACCCAATGGTCGATGAAGACCTGGTTATGGGTTCGGGGCTTGTTAGGCAGAAACCTGTGCAGTTCCCTTATGGACCACTGCAAAAGGATTAAGACTACAGGTGTTGGCAGTAAACCCAATTGGTAGCAGTCTGTACCACCCAGATTTACCTGGTAGCTGTGGCTGAGCAGCCAGACTTCTCTCAAGAAGAGTTAGACAGTATATACAGTATACAAGATAGGTACCAAAATACAGTAGCACAAGGAAACACTGACCAGAGCTTGTGTATAAAAGTATAAATTATTTATTTAAAAACACACTTTCTAAAATACACTAACACTAATATGGCAAGCAAGTTCAAACACAGTCATTATTAATATATATACATCCGTGATCACTTATTGAACAAGTCTTAGTTAAAACACCACTTATTTTCAGGCAGAGGTGAGCGCTTAACCTAAGATGGCACTCCAATAAGTTAATTAAAAAGGGAGGGAAAAAGGCAGAATTAGGAACATACACAATACCAACACTTTAGGAGAACCAGAGCAAGTCAGAAAAGGCAGTCTACTGAGGAGCAAGAAAGTCATAGGCCAAGCCCACTCTTGGTGAGAGCAAGGCGGAATGTGTCCAAGATCACACAGTTGAATAGTACTTTTAAAGAATCTTTGCAAGGAGTTCAAAAAGGGTTGGATCAAGTCAGGAAAAGTTAGTTAGTAGGTCCCAAGTCACCCCAGGATAGAAAGTCAAGGATTTACGGGACACCTTGAACAGTCTAATGCAAGGGAGACCAGGCGGGACTCAGTACCTGAAATGGTGAGAAAGCTCCAGCGGGGGCAGTTGTTCCTGGCAGCGGGTGCAAGTCGGTGCTTCGTCCAGGGGAAGAGGAGATCTCGACGTGGAGGAAAGCTGGAGGTCGTGGAGTTTCCCGGTTAAAAGGTACTGCCCTTTTATTTGCGGTAGTGGTGAAGCGTGGCTATCTGGCTGCTGGGGTGCTTGGCACGGGCGATTCGACCACGAGACGATCCAGGAAGGCGAAAAGGGGGCGATCTGGTCATCCCCACCAGTTCAGAGGAAGAAGACGCTCCGGGATGAAGATCTTCTCTGTCGTTGGGAAGTGGTGAGACGGTTCAGCAGGGCTCCACCGGTGGTGTTGTCGTTGCAGGTCGGCTCAGCTTCTCCCTCTTTGGATTCTTTGGTCCTGTGGCGACTTCTGAAGTTCCAGTCCCCAAAGCCCTGCTTTTATGCAGAAAACCCCCATTCATCAGTGATAGCTGTCACTGAAACATGCTAAGTGGCGAGCCGGGCGGCTCACCACTGGGCCAATCACACAAAAGTGCGACTTGAGTTGCCGAGGCAACTCAGTCCAGGGTGCCCAAACCCCCCCTCCCACACATCCTGTAGACCCAGACAGAGTGGCACCACTTTTGGAGGCTTCTGTGGAAAAGCCCGCCAAAAAGTGGAACAAAGGGCTCGACTTGGATTGGAGTTACAGAGGCGAACACAAACGCCATTTTAAAACCGAGTCCTGGCAAAAAGACCCAACCGGGGAATAAATATTAAATAAATAACCCGGCGGTATCTTTAACATTGCACCAAAAAGTGGTGGGTTTAAAATGAATGGGAAAATCCCATAGGAAATATTCCGGCGGAATATTTCGCGTGGTAACCACTGCCACCAGCCAGAAACTCGACGAGGGGGGATTGCACAGTGCCCCCTCGAAAAAAGACACAGGGGCAATCTAATTGTCCCTACCAGTACTTCCACAATATGATAGTTTGTGGTTCTGTTCACAATTTAAGACTAGTAAAGTCAATGGTGACTTTACATGCCCTGGGAGACAGTAGTCAGTCCCAGGGTATGGAGTCTATGTTTGGGGGTCACTATGACACCCCTGTGTTACTGCACTGAGGGTGCTGTGTAACACACTTACTAAAAACCATATGAAACCCTGTGGAGTAAAAGACCCCATAGCCCATCAAACACATTACAAAGTCAAAGGATATCTCAAATCATGTCTAAGAGTGGGAGAAAAAGTCTCGTTCTTAGCAGGAGAAAAAAATAAACCCCAAAAATCCAGCAAAGCTGCTGGGGGACTCACTAGGTTTGGGAAATTAGCCTTACCACAGAATTCTCCCTAACAGGGTTGTTGGGGGGGGGGGGGGGGCACTTCCCACGTTAGGGGTGGGAGTGGGAAGGATGTGGTGGTACACGAAAAAACTAATTGGCGGCCGAGGGTACAGGGCGACGGATACATTTTTAAAAGCATGTCGAAAAGGAATGGGATGACAGCTGACATATGCATGGTGCTCTTAAATGTCCAAGTACTCAATTCCCCAATTAAAAGGTGTTCAATGCTGCGACGCTTAGTGGAGTTGCAGGCCACAGTGGCTTGACTACTGGAAACTCATCTGCTGGAGAATGATGAGATACGCCTTAAACATAAATCCTTTCCTAATCAATTCTTTTCCTCCATTGGCGAGAAGAAAAGGGGTGTGGGGATTTTAATAGCCAAAGACGCAGTATTTGTTAAACAGTTCGTACACAAGGACCCAGAGGGGAGATATTTGATGGGGGGGATCAATAAGAGGCCAGCTGGTGCCGTTGGTGAGTAACAAGATCACTTCATAGCAAAGGTGTGGAGGAAAATCTCAGGTTGGTGTGTGGGGAAGGTAATATTGGGAGGGGATTTAACTGCATGATGGATCCCATCATGTATAAAACTCTTCCACCAACATGGGCAGATGGCAGGAATAGGTTGGCTCTGGCACAATTACTTAGGGAATTGCATCTCATAGAAACCTGGTGCTTTTTCCAACCCCAATTCAGGGAATATACCCACTATTCGACAGATCACAAGGGGTTCTCGTGTATTGACATGATTCTGATGTCAGACACGCTTAAACCGCAGGTATTGAGCATGAAATTGGGGCGAGGTTCCTTTCAGAACATGCTCTGGTGGTTTTACACCTGGAAACCCTGATCAGCGCACCGGAACGGCGGAAGCCATGGCGGCTAAACCCCTTTATCCTGAAAGATCCAATGGTTAGGATGCACATGGAAGACACTATGAGGAATTATTTTAAGGAAAATGACACAGAAGGGGTGAACTGGGGAGAGGTGTGGGACGCGAGTAAGGCGGTCATGAGGGGGGAATTTATAGTGCAAATGGCGGCGTACACGAGAGGGATAGAGATGGTGAGACTGGCCTTAGAGAAGGAGGTTAAAGAAGCAGAGGGTAAACAAGGAAACAGGATCGAAGAAGGCATGGAGGGCTCTGATGAAAGTGAGGGATAAACTAGAAGCACACTTAGCGGAATGATCGGCACAATTCATGATCCAGACCAAGCAAACATATTACATCAAAGGGGATAAGGCGAGTAGATTCCTAGCGGTTAAACTTAGAAAGCAACAGACAAAACGCTATATTTCACAGTTGAAGAATGGGGAGGGCCAATTAAAGCAGGGAGAGGAAGAAAAACAGGAGATCGTGTATGATTTGTACTCCAAAGGCCTAGAAACGGAGGGTCTCAAAGAAAAGGATCAAAAGGAATTCCTGGCGGGCTGTGATATGCCAAAATTGTCGGAGGAAGATAGGAGATCACTAGAGGCGTCCTTCATGTGGGAGGAGACGGAGAGGGCAATAAGTATGTTGGATGGGAATAAAGCTCAGGGCCGAGACGGGTTGGAAACGAATACTATAAAAACATTCCAACTGATTCTAACAGCCCCCTTGACAAGGTTATTTAACCTCATAAGGGATACTGGAAGGGAATCAGGGAATATGGGGCCCTCGACAACCATTCTTTTATTAAAGCCCGAAAAGGACCCTACTTTATGTTCTCGTTACCGCCCAATCTCGTTTCTCAATGGCAATGCCAAAATATACTCGAAAATGATTTCCCTCAGACTAATGAATGAGGTTCTTACCCAAAGTCATTCGCCCGGACCAGGCGGACTTCATAATGGGCAGACACACTCAAAACAACACCTGCAGGGCAGCAAACGTGATAGAATGGGGAAAGACGTCAGGACAGAAATTCTTGGTAGTGGCACTGGATGCCTCACTGGCATTTGACAGCATGGATTGGAACCATCTAAAACTCACGCTGGAACACTTGGGGTGTGGTGAAACCTTTACGCAAATGATTTTGGCTAATTTCCAGATCCCCTCCATGAAACTCTTTATGAATGGGAAGACATCGGAGTCCATAGCTATTTGCAGGGGCACCAGATAGGGCTGCCCGCTCTCCCCCTTAGTATTTGTCATGGCTATGGAACCGCTGGTACATGCGATTAGGTCAGACCCAACAATAAAGGTAGTGGCAGTGAAGGGGAAAGAACAGAAAGTGGCATTATATGCTGATGATGTGCTACTGTTCTTGAGATATATGGGAAGCACGCTGCTGAGACTGTTGGATCTCATGGGAACCTTTGCAGAGGTCTCAGGCTTTCAGGTTAACTTTGCAAAATCCAGGTAACTCAACATCACAGAAAACCAGTTGGAGGTCTTGGGGTGGAGCGGGGCTTACCCATTGGTGTGGGAAAAGGAGCACTTTAAATAAAGGTGACTCCCACACACGGCAGGAATTTCGATGTTAATATCCCGGGTCTTATGAAAAGCCTTAGAGAGGATCTAAGACGGTGGGACCTGCAGGAGCTCTCCTGGTTTGCAAGAATATCAGCGGCCAAAATGGCACTTCTCCCTAGATTTCTATAGGTTGTTAGCGCGCTGCCATTATGGATTCCCCCACACTCATAGCACGGCTACAGAAAGAGGTATTGCAATTCATCTGGGGGGGGGGAGTGAAGGGAAGGGGTAAACGCCCTAGGGTGGCCAGAAGAATCGTGTTCAGAGGGCCGGGAATGGGAGGGTTGGGGCTCCCTGAAATGTCTCGTTACCTTTCGGCTGCTCATCTAGCACCCATGCTGCACTGGTCCTCGCAGGAAGCTGAGAGAGGGGGGGGGAGTGAGCTGGAACAAGTGAACGAGCATACCATTGGGACACCTGGGATTTTTAAAGGCCAAAGCAAGAGAAGCGGGGGGGACACCGTCTGGCCTCCAACTGAGATACACTCCGGTACTGGGACAACGCGCTGGGGGCAGGAAAGCTCAGCCCTGGGAAGGGGCCACTTACCTCACTGAGTCATAATAGTGAATTTTCTCTGGGTCTGGTTCCAGGGTTCTGGGCAAACTGGGAGGGGGGGGCACCTTAACACTAAAGGACTTTTTCCAAGACGGGGTCCCTATGCAGAAAGGTTTCACTATGTCCAAATTAGGCATTGGATTACATCTAAGAAGTGCAGAGAGGCTGCTGGGAGAGACCTGGTGGGCCTGGAGCTCACAATGAAAGAAGGGCTTCCAAGAAAGGGCATTTCAAGATTGTACCGGGTGCTAGACAGAATGCTAATGGCAAACAAGTTGCCGTATATGAGTAGTTGGGAACAAGACCTGGGCATTCCTATATCGGAAGACGAATGTGGGCAAATCTGGGAGAGGGCCCGGAAAAGTTTGAGATGCTCTACGATTAAGAAGTCAGCATATAAGATATACATGAGGTGGTATATGACGCCACTGAGATTACACAAGGCAAACCTGGTCATTACGAGAGAGTGCTGTAGGGGATGCGGGCAGGTGGGGGACATGGGTCATATGTGGTGGACATGCCCAAAAGCTATTAGAAGGAGATACTAGGCCATATTAAAAGATACCCTGGGAATACAGCTGCCAATGTGTCCAAAGGTGATTCTGCTGGGAGCAGTGGTGGAGGATTTATACGGGGCATCGGGGGCAAGAGAAACTCTGATCACCCATATGTTAGCGGCAGCACAAATCCCGCTGGCACATAACTGGAAATTGGAACAGGGACCGATACTGGCAATGTAGTGGGTCCGTTTCTGGGGCATTATGGCCAAGGAAAAGTATGTGCACTGGCAACGAACAAATACCAGAACTACTTGAAGGTCTGGTTGCATTTTCATGAATTCATAACCAAAAGAGAATCAATTCCACAAGCCAGCCATCCTTAAAAACGTCTCTGTGTTGTAACCCCATGAGGGGAAGAACTTGATGGCGTAGGACACTATGAACTTTAGACATTTGGCTTAATCCTGAACCCATGGATGTACTGTTGAACTAAATCTGAGAACAAGGTTTGGACAATTGAATATACCACAATTGTTAAGTTGTGGGAGTTGGGAAGGGGGTGGGGGAGGAGGATAAATTGCCATCGAAACAAACTGTGGGCTGTACTGTTTGATTATATGTCTTTGGCTGGTGCTGATAAAAATAAAGCTTGCTAAAAAAAAAAAACTTGGAGGCCACCAGGGGGCGCACAGGCAAAGGAAGCCCGAGTGCTGCGCTCTCGCCTCGATGGGCCGTGAAGGGACCTGAGCCCCCCCCAACCGACCCCCACCCACCCCCCGAGGAATAAAAAAACTACAGGATAAGATTGCCGACACCCCCCCGGAACATTTGAGTGAAAACCCGGGGTCCAGGCACACCGGCTAAGCAGGGAAACGGGTCGTTGAAATCCAGGCGGAACAGCGAGGAAACACCCCCAAGTCAAGCACCCGCCACAAGTGGATAGCTTGGGGGACAGAGGCCGAAGCGGAGGAGGGACATCAGGACCCAGGGGATCCCTCAGTCTCCCTCCCGAATCTCGAGCTACAACGTAGAGCAACGGTGAGACCGCCGAGCGGCTTTAATTCTCAGACCAGCCTGGGCAAGAGGCCGGAGGCATGGTTGGTGGCACTGCACCATCCCCCCCAGGAGCCAGTGAAGTAGGTGTTGCACCGGAGCACATGTCAGCCCAATAGAACCACCCACTGCCCCCACCGCCCCCACCTATAGTGATCCGCACAAGCCCGGCCAGGTGTCGGATACACAGCCGAACACCACAGACGGCAAATTCACGGCGGAGCAGGCGGACCGCTGGAGGAGTGGAGGTGGGCCCGGAGGAAGACTGGGGGCTGGGCTGGAGAGCCCCCAGGTCGGGAGACAAAACGAAAAGAAAGGAGCGGTAAGGAGACGAGGATCGGGCCCACGGTACACCGGAGGCTCCCTCATGGGAGAGGACGCACGGCCGCCGTGTGGTCTGGGGGCACGTCCCTGCAGTTCCCAGAGATAACACAGCGAGGCGAGGAGGCGAGGAGAGCAGGAGGATCCCCACCCCCTAGCGCAGTAAACAGAGGAACACGGCAGCCATCATACAGCTCCTCCTCACAACCCATCATAAACAGGCAGCCCACAGAGCACCCAACGGAGGGAGAGAACCCCCCCCCCCAGGTCAAGAGGCAAGGCATGACTGGGCACCCACCTGAGCAAACGCACCCACAAGGGAGCCCTGGGGAGGAGAGGTTTGCCCCCCGCACCTCCTGAACCATATTCTACAGCACCTCGAACTCATTAACGCCATGAAGGGGCTCCATCAGGCAACCTCTATCTTCAAGGGGGTACAGGTGTCCTCCCTTCAACCCCTCCTGGACTACACACTTGGGGATGAACAGCACGCAGAAAGGTGCAGGGGCTGCCACTAAGACTAGGGGGAGCACCCAAAAGAAAAATGAGGCCAGAAGTGTTGGGGCTGGTGGCCCTGTCCCGTGGGAACGTGAACCACACTTGCAGTCCTAAAACAAGGAGCGTAAATAGCCAACCTCTCCCACGGATATCACCATGGACAGAGCACCCCCTCTGGAGCACAAATAAGGAAACAGGACCTACAGGAGGATTGATCAAGGTGAGAGGCCCCTACCCATAGCCGGTGGGATGTGTGCCTGCCTTGAGCAGACCCAGAGGACGAGACACTAAACTATAGGGAGGGCAAGCTGACAACGTGGGACTGCCTAGTAGTCACGGGAAAGGAGGGGGTGGCCGGCGATCCCAGCGGCGGTGGGTGAGGGTCCCCGGGCCTGCGTCCGGGGTGGGTGTTCCCCTGCCTCAAAGGACCGGTGGTGCAAACCTGCCCCCCAGGAAAACTCTTATCTGTTGCCCAGAGCGGACTGCCATCAGGAACATATTAACGGTACGCGAAAACCTGCAAGAGGGGGTCCCACACGTCTGATGTCTCCCACATAATAGCAGACAGGCGTATCCACTCTGCGACGACTGCACAGGGATAAAACCTGGGAACCCTTCAGGATGGCGTAACCAACTGGGAGGCAAGGCCAGAGGGATCTTTACCCCCCCCCCCCCCCCCCCCGAGTGGTGGCCCCCAGGCCAGTGCCCAGCCAGGGGAGACAGTAGCATGGTTCCATGGTCTGGTGCTAGCCCCGCAGGAGGGGTAAGCGGAAGGAGAGTCTCCCCAAAAGTGGGGTGAGGGTACGGCTTTCCCCCCACCAGACATACATCAAGGCCACGAAGGGGACAGGTTGAACCTAACTGGCAACCACACACCTACCGTACCAAGGACAAGTACCACGAAGCTGCATGCGCTGAAGGAAAACCCTTCAGCAATTTCGGTTCCAAGGAGCAACAGGAGGCCTAGACGACCTGGATCTGGACGGCAAGATGGAACGGGGTGCAGACCTGACCGGGGGCACCACGGCCATGGAAAGGGGATTTGCCTCGGTAGTGCAAGAAATAAGGGACATGCGCTCGGACATAGCTCAAATGTGGAGAAAATGGATCAAAGAGTGGGCAAAGTAGAGGATAGGTTACTCCAGCTGGAGACCAACCAATCGTCGTCTACTATATTGGAAGCACAGATAGACACCAGATTATCGGCCATGGAAAAGAGAGACGAGGAAAGAGCCCTGCAAATGGACGACTTCGAGAACAGGGAGAGGAGGAACAACCTCCGATTTTTTGGGGTTCCGGAAATGGAAAGGGGAGACAGAGGGATATATGTCGAGTGGTCAGAGATGTGATCGATCCACCTCCTGTTTGGGAATGAGGCGACAAGGGAACCAACAATAGACAGGGTGCACAGAGCCAAGGGTAGAGCAGGGGGACCCCGCTCCATCCTGGTGCGCTTCCACTATTACGCAGAGAAAACAAAAATTCTCGAGTAACTCATCAAAGCACATAACATTACTTACATATGCAAGGATATCGATCTTCCAAGACATGTCTGCCTTTACGCTGGCCAGACGACTATGCCGCCCCCTAACCCAATGTCTATAGGAAAAGGGGTCCGGTACAGGTGGGGGTACCCATTCGTCCTCACCTTTGAATACATGGGCCAAAGAACACGCCTGGTCACCGAAGAAGGCATTAAAGGCGCGATTCAGGAGTACGTCGAGGCCAGCAATGAGCAAAGACGGCCCACGGGAGGAGCAACAGGAGGAAAGGGAAACGCGAAGGACAGAAGACGAATTCCAGGTTCCAGAAAATTCAAGAAACTGAACACTCCTCCACCGTCCCGGGAGGATGGGCCAGGGGGTTCAAATGGGTGATAGAGGATCCGCTCTGGCCCGAGGGCTCAGACTTGAGACCGGATCATTGTAAAGGTGTGCTCCCCTGGTGAACAGCAAGTATTGGGGGAGCTTTCAAATGAATGCAAAATTGAGAAAGCAATTTCTGGGGGTCGAGGGAGGAGGGGGCTCAACAAGGGAAGTAAAATGCAGGAGGGACCCGGCCGAGGCAGGCACAATGGTGGCCCGGTCAAGCACTGGGAATGGCCAGACTTCTTTTCTTGGCTGGGCGCCAGGGATGGGAGCTGGGGGGACACAGGGGGCAGTTAGGGAGGATTGGAGGGGGGGACAGTTGGTGTCAAGCTCCACCTGGGGGGGAAGGGGGAGTGGTAGGAGGGAACTGGGGAGGGAGGGGGATGTGTACAAAGGGGAACAGTGGTCTCAAGCTTACATTGAGCCTCACGAGCAGGCAAAAACAGAGCGAAACAGGTCAGGGGTCATCTCAGGGAGGTCCGCTAGAGACAATCTTGCTCTCAGAAATGGCTGACAGCCTACTAGCACTTGAGATAAGCTCTCTCAACGCCAGGGGAATGAATTCACCTACAAAAAGATCCCCGTTAGGCAGGGAATTCATAAGGGCCAAGTTAGACCTGCTCTTTCTTCAGGAGACGTAAGGGAGAAAGAGCCGGTCTTCCGAGGTAGAGGGATAGGGGAGGTAATTCACGCCTTGTACAACAACAAAAAAAAAAGGGGGGTGGCAATCATCATGGCCAGCGACTTGGGCTTCACAACAGAGGCCTCGGTCAAGGACCTGGAGGGTTGTTACTTACTGGTAGAAGACAAGCTCCAGGGTTCCCAGATGACCCTAGCAGTGGTTTATGGCCCGACTGAAGGTCAGGTGTCATTTTGGGAGGAGGTAAGGGACCAACTAAGACTCTTTGTGGAAGGCACCCTAATCGTAGGTGGTGACTTCAATATGGGAATGAACCCCTGGAGAGACAGGAAGAGAATGGCACCCCCAATCTCTACAGGCGGCAGATGACCCCGCATCTCAGAGCTTCTGCAATATTACCCGCGAGTTGGGCCTGGAAGACAAGTTCCCGAGTTCGGCAGGGGGGACCCTCCATACACATTACTAAAAAATCCACTAAACCTTCTCCAGGATTGATTATATCCTGGTAGACAACTCCCTTCTGGCCTACGTGAAGGACCACAGGGTAGACCTTGTCCCCTGGTCCGATCACGATTTAGTGAGGATCATCTTAAGTGGAGGCTGGGGTCAACAACGGAGAGGCAGATGGAAATGTACCAATGCCCTGCTGAAAGACTCAGTAACTGCTAAACTGATGCTAGAAAATATATAATACTTTGAATTGAACTACAATGGGAAGGGCAGCACGCATACGTTGTGGGGCGCGGTTAAGGCCACAATTCGGGGGGTCCTAATAAAAGCGGGGCTCAAAAGAAAAGGGAAAGGGACACACAGGAAAAGGCCATTTGCGATAAAATAGCAGAACTACAGCCTGGACAAGTACCAGGCCAGTCTATCACCCCAGACTAAGCAGCGGCGCTAGACCAGTGCAAGACCCAACTGAAGGATCTCTTACTGTCCAAAACGGAAAGAAGCCTCCAATTCCTCAAACAAAAATGTTACGAGAGGGGGGACAGGCCAGACAGAATTTTAGCATGGAAACCCAGAAAAGTTAAATGGTGAAAGCCACGAAACTGAGGAGGGGGGGCTAACCTATGACACCCCGAGCATAGGAGCGGGGGTTTTAAAAGGTACTATGAAAAACTATATAAATCTGAATTCAGTGGCAACAACGCCCTAATAGAAGATTTTCTAGGAAAGATTCCCATTCCGGGTCTTGCCAGAGAGGCGTCAGATAACCTAGAGGCCCCCATAACGGAGGAGGAAATTGTCCAGGTGATTAAGGCAATGAAGGGAGGCACGAGGCCGGTGGAGGATGGGTTTTCAGTGATATTTTACAAAATATTCGGCTCCACCCTCGCCCCACATCTAGCCAAAGTCTTCAATGCGGTTTTCACAGTGGGGACCCTGCCCGAGACAATGATGGGGGCCATAATAGTGGTGCTACCAAAGGAGGGAAAGGACCCGATGGAGTGCTACTCGTATCGCCCAATATCATTACTCAATACGAACGTTAAAATCCTAGCCAAAGTGCTTGGTAGAAGGATGGAGGGGTTCATGCCCCCCCCGGTCCATGGGGAGCAAGTGGGTTTCATTGGGGGGCACCAGGAGTCTGATAACATCCGGAAGACCATAGACCTTATCCACCATGCTCGGGAGGCCGACCTGAATGCCAGCCTGATTTCCCTAGATTCGGAGAAAGTCTTCGACAGAGTGGAATGGCAGTACATGATGGTCCTCATCCAGAAAATGGGATTCAGGGAGCATATGAGGAAATGGATAGCCGCCCTATATAGGGCCCCCAAAGCGAAAGCACAAGTAAATGGGGAGCTCACAGCTTCTTTTACCCTTACCCGGGGTACTAGACAGGGATGCCCTTTGTCCCCCTCGATATATGCCCTCACTATGGAATCTCTAGCGATAGCCGTGAAGACACTCCCAGAAATACAGGGGATTTGTAGGGACCAGGTTGACTTCAAACTCTCCCTGTTCGCAGATGAGATCTTGAGCTAAATAGTGGACCCACAACAGTCTCCCCTCCCCCCTCCTCTCTTTAATTGATACCTTTGCGGTCTTCTATGGGCTCAAAATCAACAAATCTATGTTGCTCCCCCTCCGAGCGCATGACCCGATCCTGGATTCTCAGTCTATTTTCCTGGGGGGCAGGGTTGAAAAAAAACGCAATCCAGTATTTGGGGTTGAGGGTCCCTAGGGATCGCCAGGCACTGGCTTCAGCTAATTACAATCCCTTATTGGCCAACATCAAGACAGTTTTAAACCAATGGGGTTACATGATTTTGTCATGGTATGGCCGCATGACCGCAGTGAAGATGAACATCTTACCGAGACTGCTGTACTTATTCACAGCCCTCCCCACAAAAGTCCCATAGCAAACCTTTAGAGATCTCCAACTAGCAGTACAGAGACTCATCTGGCATGGCAAGGCAAGCACTCGAGGACCAAGAGAGTCATCCTCACTCTCCCCAGGGAGGAGGGGGTGTTTCGGCCTCCCCGACTTACGTCATTACCACAAAGTGGCTCAACTCCGGGTCCTCCTGGAGCATATGAAAGCTAAGGGTACCTATTGGACCTACCTGGAGGATTTGGATACCCATCCACTCAAAGTGAGGGATATATTGTGGGCCCAACGAAAGGATATTCTGGCTAGATTACGGGATCACCCCACACTAGGGGTACTGTGGTCTCTGTGGAGGAAGGGCGCGCAAACAGAACATCTGACTACATGGCCCTCTCCAATGGTGTCACTGTGGGGCCCTGTACTTAGGTTGGGAGATAGGGGATTCCGGAAGGTACATATCTGGTCAGAGAAAGATTTGGAAAGGGTGGGCCAATTATTCCAAGAAGGAGAGTTCCTAGGTTACGAAGAGGTGGTGGAGGCCCTGGGCACAAACACGATTACGGTATTCGAGTACCTGATGCTGAAGGGTCTCCCATCTGATCAGAAATGGGGAGGACATTTTAAAGAGACCCCTAACCCCGTTTGAGAAAGCCCTTGACTCAGCCGGCTCAAGGAGGGGGATGGTATCCAAGTTGTATAAAGTAATCCACACCAAAAACCTAAAAGAGAGGCAAGGGTTCCGACGATACTGGAACGATCTAGCAGGAGAGGAACTCACGGAAGAGGTATGGGGTAAGGTGTTCAAAATAGCATTCCGCAGGAACCTTTTTACAGCTGACATGGAGCATAACTTTAAGGTACTTCAGGGTTGGCACAGGAACCCTCTCAAAATATCTAAAATGTTCCCGGGGCCTCCCCAAGATGCCGAAGGGGTGGGCCTCACAGGATCGAGGGCCCACATGTGGTGGCACTGCCCACAGATACAAGAATATTGGGAAAACTTGCGGGAGTGGATGGCTGAGGTTACGGAGGAATCACTCCCACAGAACCCACTGACAATGTTACAGGGCTTACCACCGAGAGACTCGGAAATATACAGATATCCCAGAATGTGGGTGACTATGCTGCAGGCAGAGAGAGTAGCACTGGCTCAGAAGTGGAAAAGCTCAAAGATCCCCAACAAAGAAGAATGGCTTTCAAAACTGAAAAACATGTTTTTAATGGACAAGCTAACGGCCGTGGTGAACAACGAATCGGGCACCTTTCGAGCAGCTGGGGATGGTGTGAGGCAGAAATGGGGATGGGAAGTGCATTGAGGGAAAGAGCACTGACACAGGACTCAAGACAAGGCGGTGTATACACCAGTTCAGAGCAGAAAAAAGGGGAGAAAGCCCCGTCAGAGGAAGGGGAGTCGACATAGGAGGGAGAGCCAAAACTGTGAAGCTCACCATATAGAGGCAATTGGACACAATGTGACGTCTCCCCATAATAAGATACCAGGCCTGAAAACGACGTCCCCCCGAAGGGGGTGAGGACATGTAGTGAAATGCTCACCGAACTGATTAGTCTTCCTAAACGCAAGGAACCACTGTTTCTGTTTTGGGGTTAAGGGGAGGGTGGGGGGACGGGGAAGGGTGAAAAGTTATGTTTCCCAAGGACGGACTCAATGTGTAAGAGATGTGTACGGATGGTCCTTGACTTGGTTTGTTTGAAATGCTAATAAAAATTCAAGTTTAAAAAAAAAAGAAAAAAAGAAGAAAACTGTATGGAGACAAAACAGAAGTTTTAGTAGTTGGTTCTAATGCATCCTGGCGCCTTTGGACCACAGATTTTTGGCCCTCTGCTTTGGGTGCCCTTCCCTCTCCAGCGGACTGTCAAAAATCTAGGGATCAAAATCTCAGCCTCCATTGCCCCTGACCTGCAGGTTAGCGCCTGATGTAGTTCTGTTTTTTTCAAGCTAAGAACTGTAAAGTCATCTGCTGTCATTGGCATTTTGGATTATTGTAATGCCACCCTACTGGCCCAGCCTAAACATCTGAAAAAACAGCAAATTGTACAAAATTCAGTAGCTTGCCGGGTTGCCAGTTTACCGAGGTATTTATTTATTTTGCATTTGTAGAGCGATCCAAGCCCGTGGGCACTGTGCTAAGTATGCTCATGTTTTCCCAGTCTTGAATAGAGTCCACTGGCTTCCGGTGGACGGTAAGGTCAAGTTTAAGACCCTTTGTCTGGTGCACCATGAGCTACATGGTCAATGGTTCTCTATCGCCATGGGAAGAATGTCCCATATGTACCTACTAGAGACCTTCGTTCAGTGAATAACCACCTTCTTCTTGTTCCATGGGTTAAGAAGACTATGGTGGGGGCAGAGCCTTTTCAGTCGAAGCCCCCTCCCTTTGGAATTCCCTTCCCCTAGCATTGTGGCTCATAAATGCTTATCCTAGGTTTCGGAAGACCCTGAAGACATTTCTCTATCCTAAGTAATCCAACTGCTGCCTGGTAGGGTCTTGTAGTCTTTCTTCTTCTCAGATGAACCTGGGGGGCCATCCTGGTTACAGTGCCAAGATACCTCTGGGTGCTCTCAGACAGAACAGCAAGCAACGCCAGAACTGCCGGGATCCCCAATCTATGATAAAGGGGCAAGGTATCTCCAAGAGTTACTTCTACAGAAACAATTCCGTGCTCTGCCTCTAAATATCTTCGGGCAGGCCCACCAACCAAATATTATTCCTTCAGGCATGTACCCCCTTTGCGTCCTACAAACGCCATTCCATCTTTTCATCACAGACTGAAGACCCTCTTGTCCCCCAGGTCATCACATGGAGACCCAGGCGTCAATGGGGATGGAGGCTACATTAGCAACAGAGGCTGCAAAGGCATTCGTCGCATTGGGACCATAGGAGGCGGAAAAAGGGTAGAGGCATTTGTGGCTTTGTGGGAACGAGAAAGGCACCAGCCCAGATCCATGAGGGGCTGTTACTTGGGGATCCCCAAGGTCTTTTAGTGCATGACATTCTGGAATCTCTGAAAAAAGCAATCCTCCCTCCTAGAATTGCTGTGGGCAGAACCTCCTGAGGGGCCGGAAGTGCATCTGGGCGACCAAGTACTGAGAAGCACCCTGATTGGTGGGGCCAAATAGCCTTTACCACTGGAGGATCATCCCACCAGAAAGGAAAAATGGTAGAGGCCCAAAAATCCCAGTGGAGACGGAGGAAAAATCCTGTCAAAGTCCCCTGCAATTGTGTCAGGGGCCACAGAAGACTTGTATCCCAGTGACTGGCCTGGGTCAGAGCCCAAGACAGTTACCACTGAGGAGTAATGTATTATTGTTACTCAAGACAGAGATGGGGAATGTGGAAGCTGGAACGCGCACCAAAAGGTGATCGGCATGCAGATCTTGCCACTACCACAGGACCGTGAGGGCCCTCGTAAAATGACAATCCTTGGCGCAGAGCAGGTCTCCGAAGATTCTTGGTACGGTACTTAGAGACTGAATTCCCATTGGACTGAGGTCCGGTCACAGACACTGAAGAGTCCTCTGTGCATGGACCGGTAGCAGCCACCCCGGAAGAGGAGTGGCTAGCTGTGTAAGGGTCGGAGTGAGCTTTCCCAAAGAGGTCAACTCCCAGGAAGGAATCACCTAGCTGAGGTGCCAATGAAAAGAGTATTAATTCTTTGAGGTGAACCAGTGGAACTGCCTTGAAGATCTTTTCCCACTGTGTCAGTCGATGTTTCAGTGACTTCTGTGAAAGTGTGTCACAAAGCGCTGGTGTACCAGCCGTGAAGAGGCCCCAAACACTCTTAAAGAGCACGAGGGACCGCCACTAAGGACCTGTCACACTCTGAGCACAAAGAAAACCCTGCTTAACCTAGTATGCACGGAAAAGAGCAAAAGTGGAGTGGGGAAAAAAAATTATAAGTTACTCACCGTAGTGACTAACGTACTCGTAGTCCGTAGTGCCCTTTCCTCCATACTGCATGGGCATCTGATGGGAGACAGAACCTTTTTCACCAGAAAAAATAATCTTCCCCTTTAAAATTAGAAGTGCGCAGGGGCGCAGCCCTTGGGAGCATGCGCTCCCCTGACTCTGCCCCTGGTGCCACACCTCAGTCCCCTTTGACGCGTCGACAATATTAACATTGCCTAATGACACCAGTTTTATTAGTGGGGAGGAAGGTGGGACGTATGGAGGAAAGGGGACTATGGACTAGGAGTACATTAGTCACTACAGTGAGTGACTTGTAATTACTCCTACGTCCCCGTCCCTTTTCCTCCATACTGCATGGGCGATTGCAACTGAATGTAGCCCCAGAGTGGAGATGTGATCCTCCTAAGCAAACAAGTTCCTTAGCACTGCCTGCCCAAATGCTGCGTCAGACCTGGACCTGGAGCTGGCATCCAACGAGTAGTGTTCGCAAAAAAGGCCGAAGGGGTAGCCTAGGTAGCTGTACTACTGATGACCTGCCATGGAACGTGTCTTTGGAAAGCCACAGCTGTAGCTTTGGCTCCGATAGCTTGGGCATGCACATTTGTTTTTTTTTAAACTTCTTTTTATTATTCAGCGTGGCAGCAAAACACAGGCAAACAGCACTAGGCATTTACAATGTGACTACAGTGTACACAATATAGGCATTCAAAGGTAGTTTCACAACGTAACACAATTAATGTGCACATTTATGGAATAGGAGGAGTGGGGGAGAGCTATGCAAGGGGTGAGGACCCGAGCTGGTGGGGGGAAGCTGGCAGGGGTGAAGCGTCTAGTGTCGTGTTGAGATCAGACATGTATGAACGGAACCTGAGCCAGTTCCTAGGCCTGGAGTGAGTAGATTGCATGTGGGCCCAGGTTTCCTCGGTGTCCGAGGCCCACGAGACAGCCCTTAGCCATTGGGCGTGGGTGGGAGGTGAGGGGCGAAGCCAACAGAGCAGGATTGATCGTACCGCAAGAAGCATGCAGAGGCCAGCTAGTTTTTTGGAATTATGGGAAAGGGCAGGGAGGTCATGGAAGAGGCATAGCGCCGGAGAAGGATCAATGGGATGGTCGAGCACAGCAGAGACCGTCGAGCAAACTGCCGCCCAAAACTGTGAAAGGCGGGGGCAGGATCAAATCATGTGGATGTAGTCGGCATCGTCTTGACCACATCTAGGGCAGCCAGAGGGATGATCACTGGACATGCGGTGCAGTCTGATCGGGGTGTAGTGGAACCTATGTAACACTTTGAATTGGATAGGTTTAAAGCGGGAGTTGAGGGACACTCGGTGTGTGCGCTCGCATAAGTGTGCCCATCGCTCATCCGACATTTCAACGCCCAGGTCCACCTCCCAAGTACGCTTTAGTTTAGCAAATTCTGGGAAAGATCTGGACTGCAGCATCGTGTAAAGCCTGGAGATTTTGCCTCTCATGGGCGAGGGGGAGGTGAGTTCCCTCGATGGCAGGGTCATCCGGTGGCAATGCGGGGAACATTTGGTAGTTGTGCTTAAGGGTCCTGCGGAGAGACGAATATTGGAGCCATACACTCCGACCGCTCCTCAAGGGCAGTGGGAGATCAGACCATTCGACAAATATACCCTGATCAAACGCGTCCCGCAGCAGCTCATAACCCACTTCAGCCCAGCGGCGGACCGTGAGTGACGACACCCGTGGGACCCCCGGGAAGAAGTTCCAAAGAGGGAGGTTACCATGGAAGGCGTAAGCAGTCCCGGTCAGTCTCCAAGTTCTCGCCAGTGCAAGGGATGTACAGACGACCGGGCTCTGTGAGTCCAGTGCCAGGGGAGCGGGTTGTATCACCAAAGAGCGAATGTCGCGGTCACAGACCGCCAGCTTCTCGAGACGGACATGTGGAGGGGGGTCCGTCGTGTTGAACCAGTAGGACGTATATTGTATCTGGGATACCAGCCAATATTTAAGGAAGTCCGGGGCGCCAAAGCCTCTGTTGGTCATAGGGGTAGACAAGGTCTCGATTTTGAGGCAGACCGCCCCCGAGTGCCAAAGAAAGGAGTTAACTGTGCGGGTCAAATCACAGGAGAAGCTCCGGCCTGGCCACAAGGGTACATTGGTAAACCTGTAAAGTAACTGAGGCAACACCACCATCTTCAGTAGCCCTATTCTACCCGCGAGGGATATCGGGAGCCTGTCCCAGACTAGAACTTTGGCCGTAAGATATGTGAGATACTTTTGATAGTTCTCCTTGAAGGTCAGTGACTGCTGGCATGTTACCGCTATCCCCAGGTAGGTGAACGTGGATTGAGCCCATGTGAATCCCAGTGTGTCAGGAGGGTGCATTCCGCGAGTAGGAAGGGAATGGATTTCGAGCAATTCACCTTAATGCCCGAGATCCGACCAAACTGAATGATGTCGTCCAGTATCGGGGGTAGGTTGGTGGGGGGGGAGCGTATGAACAGTAATGCGCCATCCGCATATAGGGACACTATGTCCGCCTGGCCCGCAGTGCGGAGGCCTCTGTGAGTATGAAATTGGCGGAGCATATCAGCAAACGGCTCTATCGCTATCGCAAAGATCAAAGGAGAGAAGGGGCACCCCTGTCTAGTCCCCCTGGCGATCTCAAAGAGAGGGGAGCAACGGTTATCGGTGCGGACCCTGGCCACAGGGGCTGAGTAAAGCAATCTAACCCAGGAGAGAAAAGAGGGACCAAATTTGCAGCACTCGAGAACCCACCACAGATACCGCCATGAAACTGAGTCGAATGCTTTTTGCATGTCGAGTGCGGCTGCCACAGTGCTTGTCTCGGGGCTGATTCTGTTAATTATGTTGAATAGACGCCTCAGGTTCAGGGAAGCAGAGCGACCTGGGATGAAGCCTGCTTGATACGGATGGATGATAGATGGTAAAAGGGGAGCTAGACGGAGCGCCAGAGACTTTGCGTATATTTTGACATCACAATTTATAAGCGATAGCGGGCGATATGAGCCACATTGCGAGGGGGGTTTGCCGGATTTAAGTAATACTGTAATTGTGGCCTCACGGAGTGAAGGAGGAAATACACCAGCCTCCACCGACTCCTCCCATAGAGCCAGCAAGTGGGGGAGCAGCAGTGACTTGTAATGCTTATAAAATTCGACTGGGATACCGTCCGATCCGGGGGCTCTCCCCGAGGATAAGGAGTCGATAGCCTCTGAGAGCTCCTCTAGCCTGAGTGGGGAGTCAAGGGAACCACTTCCTTGTTCTGGAGTGTGGCATGAAGCAGAACATACCTACCTTGGGGGTCAATCTGTGAGGAAATAAGGGTGAACTTGAGACTCTTGTGAATGAGGGTCATAACCCCGCGGCTTTGAGTAGAGAAATTGTGAAAAATCTGTGGGGGCCCCAGGTTTTGGCAAATCGCATGCACTGTTACGTGCGGGCATGTGTCTCTTGAAGAAAGAGAATCTTGGACCCATGGCGCTCGGCCTGCAACTGGAGCTGTCTCATCTTTTTATAATTGCCCAACCCCCGTACATTCCAGCTTATGAAGATCAAGTCACTCTCGGTCACAGATGCAGTGGCGTTTGAATAAGAGAAAATAGCAATAACCAGTGGGTTAGTTCCGCAGTCCTGCGGCAACCATACTTGAGTGCCACTACGCGGTCCGCCCTTGCTGCCAGCGCTAACTTTTTAATTACATAACCCCAAACATGTCCCACCCCCACCCACATCCCTCCCCCAAACAGAGGGATGACAATCCCAACCCCCCTCAACCAAAACCAAACCAGAGGCATCAGCGCCTTGGGGCCTGTAGGCCGGACTGGCCGCGTCGCTCCGGGCTACGGCAGATCCAGTAGAACAAGAGGTGCCCACAATAGAGTTACCAGTAACTAGGGCAAAGTTTTTGCACATGGTGGTATGGCACATATTTGTAGAATGAGCAGAACAAACAGATTACGGAATAGAGGATCAGTGTGGTCCCGAAGCAGGGGGGCGGCCGGGCCTGGCCTCTCCCCGTCGGGCACAAAAGGGTAACTCTAGAGCCGTGGTCGGAGGAGGGGGATCAGCCAGGGAAATGTTTGTCAATGAATTTGGAGGCCTCCTCTGGGATCGTGAAGAAAAACACCTGGTTAGCATGTTCAATGCGAAGTTTGGCGGGGTAGAGCATAGCGTATTTGATTGAGTGCTCTCGCAATCTTCGCTTCACCGCTTGGAAATTCTTGCGTTCACGTTGGACGGCTGTTGAAAAGTCTGGGTAAAAATGAATTCTCGCGCCACCCAATGATAGCTCACCCTTGAGCCTTGCGGCCCTGAGGAGGGCTTCACGGTCACGGTAGTTCAACACTCGGGCTATGATGGGCCGAGGTGAAGCCTCAGGCTTTGGTTTAGCCGTCAGGGTGCGGTGTGCCCGCTCAATAGCAAAGTGAGAGGAAAGCTTGGGTGAATCCAGGAGCGACAGCAATGTATGCTCAACAAAATCCTCCATCGGCTCATGGATTTCGTTCTCGGGAACCCCAATAATGCTGAGATTGTTACGCCTTGAGCGGGATTCCAAGTCTTCATTCTTCTTTTCCACCTCAAGGACTCGGCCGGAGAGAGCGACAACCTCAGAGCGCAGGGCACCCAGTGCGTCCTCAGCGGAGCCGACCCGTGTCTCGACCTCCGACACTCGGCTATCCGTTCTCTTGATGTGGGCTTTAATAGAGGATATAGTGCCGTTCATATCATCTAATTTTGAGTGGAGTGCGGTGAAGCCCTCCCGGATAAAGTCCATCATGTTTTGGGAGACCGGGGTTGTATCAGATGAAGCGGCAGGGGCCTGCCCAGCAGGCTCCTCCGGCGAACTCACCGCCGCCCTCGCAAACATGTTGATGGAACTCTGTTTCCTCGCGCCCCCCCCTTGGTCATCCTGGCAGTGTTGAAGGTCGGGCAGGGTGAGGGGGGGCCCCAACAGCCCAAGGAGAAAGGCGGGGGGAACGCGGACCAGGCACCACGCGGCACAGTATATAGAAGTGTGGTATGGAACCGGGGGTAGCCCGAAGGAGCCAGAGGCTATGGATCAACAAGTGGAAATGTTTGCCCCAGGGTCACGAAACCAGACAGGGGGGGCGCGCAGCAGCACCCCCTCTTGACGTACCTTAGTCCCCCCTGCGAGCCTGCACCTGAAGTCCTGGGGCGCACTGGTTGGCAGGTCCCATGTGATCCAGCAGGCCTGGGACCGCTCAGGAGACGGCGATCTAGAGGCAAGTGAGGTCCAGGGCGCCCCCGACGAGGCAAGCAGGTGATGGCGGAGGGGCACTCCAGGGGGGGGGGGTCCAAGTGCGCCAAGTGTCAGATCCAAGAGAGGGGGGGGTGGTGGGGGAGAGTGAGGGGCACCCCACCACCACGTTCCCCGATAACTCCGGGGCACGGCGTCTGGTGTCCTGTGGCGCGCCTCAGCCCCACGCAGCCTCCGGAGGGCCCACCGGCACGGCCAGGACACGGCGACTCTGTAGGAGTCCCTGAGCGTGGTGTCGAGTCTCAGGGCCGCAGCGGCCGCAGCAGCGGGAGATGGTCGAAGAGCAGGAGCGGGGGCCGCGGCTTCCAGGGGCCTGCCCCCGCGGGACACGGGACAGCAGAGGCAGGCGAGGGGGATCGGGTCCACGAAGCCACCGGCAGGCCCCCCCCCACGCGAACAGGGGGTTCCAGGAGGTCGCACAGCCGCGGCACCCCACAGCAGCCGGGGGTGGTCCAGTAGCGGGTACTGGGCCGCGTCTCCGACGGGCCCGCCCCCGCAGGACAAGCAACAGCAGATGCGGGCGAGAAAGGCTCGGCAAGTCTCCCCCCGTCAGGCTCGATGTTGGCGCGAAGCCGCAGCACCGATGGGGGAGGTGAGAGAGATGTCCAGATCTCAGGGCTCCCGGCTCCGATTTCGATCAGGATCGGGGCGGATAGTGCCCAATTTCTTCAATAATCAAAGTTGTGCCCTCCAGGGCAGAGTACCAGGCAGGAAGGTGCCAAACGAAGGATCATAAGATCTGCCTGCCACGGAGAGGAAAGCTCAGGCGGCCATCTTGTTCAGCGCTCAACAGCGCCCCCCTGGGCATGCACATTTGCCGCAAGCGGTTTGTGCTGCCCCTCATATGCCTCCTTGATGGCAGCCACCATCCATCTTGCCATGGATGCTTTGGAGGCTTGATAGCCTGGCCTTGACCCACCGATGGTGAAAAAAAGAGCCTCCGACTTGCAAAAGCTTTTAGTCCCGCCCCGGTAGAATTTTAGGGCGCGCCTGACCTCTAGACAGTGCAGAACTGTCTGTGCATTGTCTTTAGGGTCCGCAAAGAAAGTTGGTAAGACTATCTCCTCATTCAGGTTGAAGGAGGAGACGACCTTTGGTAAAAAATGAGGGGTGCGTTTTAAGCACCACCTTGTCCTTATGAAAAGTAGTGTAAGGCTACGAAGCCACCAGTGCCTTGATTTCACTGACCGCTGCGAGCAGATGTAAGGCTCACCAGTAGGGCTGTTTTAAGAGTGACTAGCCTGATGTTCGCAGACGCCATGGGCTCGAAAGGTTTATGAGCCACAACGCCCAAGACCAGGTTAAGGTCCCACACCAGGTGTGGCTTTTTAATAGGCGGGTAGAGCTAGGTGAGGCCTGCCAGAGGTCTTTTAACCATCGGATTAGAGGAGGAAAATATCCAGAATTTCGGTAAACTCTGATTGCCGCCACGTAACGTGCAACATGTGTCCACTGCAGGCCAGAGTGTGCGAGGTGTGCCGAGAAGGATAGGAGGTCGTCCAGAGTGCAGGTCAACGGATTGACCTCCCTAGACGTAAGCTTTTGTACTCACTCCTGGCGCCCTCTATAATGTCTAGGTTGGCCTGAGACAGATGTAGGTGCCTTAGTGTGATCTGTTCAGGAGCCACGGTGCAAGGGTTAGCTGTCATGATTCCTGCCCTTCATGTCCCCAGCCCTCCAACATGTCAGGCTGGAGCCAGGCCACGATCACCTACATGGCCCTCAAGGGCCTCTCCATCCCTCCAAAGTCCCACTTGGAGTCAGACTTGGCGCTTGTGGCACCAGGCTCACTCACTCACATAGGATAACATTGGGGATTGGACTTGTAGTGCATTGATGGGGACAAGATGGATGCCCCCACATATTTTGGTTCCCAGAACTGCATGTGCAGTCTAGTCTTCTGGGTGTGGTTCAGCCCAGAGACACCTGGGATACCCAGAGACTATTTAAGCCACGCCCAGGCTGAGAAACATGCTTTGTGTTTTCTGGACTTGCAGCGTGACGCTCATTGTGTTCGGATGAGTCTCCAGTAGGCCTGCATCTTTCTTCTGCGCTCAGCTCCTGCAAGAACACTGTTAGGAACAGCCTTACCTTGCGGCGCTTCTGGCCATCATTCATCGCTCCTTCTGTTCTGCGGGCATCTTCGGCGGTGTCATTCCCATCCCGGCACGCCGCTTCCTAAAGAAAAGAGAAAAGAACAGAAAAAAGTCATTAGTAAGCATTCAGCAAATCTTCGCTTATTTTTTAAAGACTGTATGAGCTTCAAACGCTTACCTGAATCCCAGCCGCTCTGGGGGAACTCTTGGCTTCGGAACTTCTCATCCATCTGCAAGAGGGAAAAGACACTCCAGGTTAGAGTGGAAACATCTAGAGGCGCTGCATACCGCGCTTACGCACCGCATTTCTTCTTCATAACCGGCATCCACGCTGAAAACGTAGCGGCACCTAAAAGACGTAGAAAAATAACTCAGTTCAATACAAATACGAAAGGGTCGCATCGCGCTCTCACTCACCTTCAGCGCTACTCATCTCAGCAGCACGTTGCCATCCCCTGACGCCGGCCATCATCTAAGGAAGGAAAGGAACGAAGTTAGAGAACTGTTCAAAAGACTCATTATACTTACCTGTCGGACTCTTGCCAGTGAAGAAACTAGGCAGCAACGAGCCCGCATCAATCAACGTGCCCCTGCGCTGAAAGCAGGATGGAGAGCACACTTTCCAAGAAAACAAGGTTAGCTGCGGATCAAAGGGAGGGGTTGGACCCCGGGGAAGAAGGGGTTCAAGCACACACAGACAATAGGGAGTTAAACTCTACCAATCCTGTGTTTCAGGCCCAGTCGCCAGTCGAGTAGACTCCAGGGAAGGGTTTGAGGGCGTAAGAAGTCAGAACAGGCTGAGTGACGTCCCCGTGGATACCAGGTGAGCGTTACACTAGCTTCTGGGGAGCGGGGTGGATGAGTGCGCTTCCCTGCTGTGAGAGTTGGTGAGCTGGGCCAGCGGAAGATGCACCGGGGCCTGATCCGACAGGCTGAGTAGTTCCGAGAACCATGGCCTAGCAGGCCACCACGGGGCTATCGGGATGACCCAGAGATGTTGGGCCTCCCTGATCTTGCAGATTACCCTGTGAATCAGGGGAGTGGGAGGAAAGGTATAAGCGTTCATGTTGTCCCATTTTATCTGTATGGCGTAGCCCAGAGAGCCCCAGCCCTGTCCCTGGGGGAACCTCCTGTTGGACCAGGTGGCAAAAAGATCCACCTGAGGATGACCCCATCTGTTGGAAGATCCCCTGAAGGACCGGTTCGTTCAAATGCCACTCGTAGTTGACCGCACCCGGCCAAGGAAAACTCAGTGGTGACAGTAACTTACAGGGCTGCCTGCCTGAAAGGACTCCCTAATCTCAGGTTGCAGGCCACTCTCCACCAGAAGATGTCCTGGTGGAGAAATGGAGGAATGCTGACAAGTTCCGCTTGGGAACCCCGCTCCCGATTCCATGAGGCTGCGAAGTGCAGCTGCAATCGTCTCATTTTGAGCCTTGTGTACGGCACGGCCAGTAGACATGATATTATGGCATTTATAACGCGCCTTTACACAAGTGTTTCAAGGCGTGAAACATGACAAGCCATCATGATATCGAAGAGGTGTTGGTACCACCATGCTGAGGTCACTGCTCTGCTGAGAAAATGACCTGTGGCCCTCTTGATGGCTGTGATCTTGTCCTCTGAGGGAAATGCTCTCTCGGTGCTCGTATCCCAGATGAGGCCCAGGAACGTTAGATTCTGCGTAGGTTCCAGCTGTGACTTCTTGAGATTGATGGAAAATCCCAATTCATGCAGCGTATTCATGAGGGTGGAAGAGTTGTGATTGACCGCCTCCGGGGAACTCGCCCTGATGAGCCAGTCATCTAGGTACGGATAGACATGGTGACCCTTGGCCCTGAGCAGGGCTGCGACTGCATTCGTAAGTCTGGTAAAGACCCTGGGGGCTGAATTGAGGCTAAAGGGTAGAACCTTGTATTGGAAATGAAAACCCATGATCCTGAACCTCAGAAAGGACCGATGAGGGTGACAAATCCGGACGTGAAGGTACGCGTCCTTCAGATCCAGGGAGCACATCCAGTCTCCCTGCACAGTGTTTCTGCAAAAAGCACTGGGGTAACCATCTTGAACTTTTGAAGAGAGAGGGAGAGGTTCAAGGTGGAAAGGTCCAACAACTCTCAGGCCCGCCTTGTTCTTCTTGTGTATGGGGAAAATCCTGGAGTAGAAGCACATACCGCGCTGGGAGGTTGGGACTTCCTCCACTGCCTGGCTCTCTACGAGTGACCGAATTTCCGCCAGGAGAGTTGTTGTCCCAATCTGTGGAAGTGAAGGGGAGGAGGGAGGAGAAGGAGGAACCGGTAGGCGGTAGCCCATGGATACCACTGAAAGTATCGAGGGGTCCGTGAACCTTGCGTGCCAAAACTGTGCGTGAAGGGCAAGCCTGCCCCCCACCAGAGACACGTGGACCCGGAGAGCCGTGTCATGCCTTCTTTCCCGCTGGGGCTGAGGAGGGGGACTGAAAGAAGACCTTGTTCCTCACCTTGTGCTGTTTACGCCGGTGCTGACTTGGAGACCGGTCAGGCTGTCTCGACCTCGGTTCCTTCAAGCCTCCAAACCCGCCGAAGGCCCGCCCCTTGTCGGAAAGCTGATGCGTCTGGCTGTACGTCTTGGGCGTGGACCTCCTGAGGATAGATAAGGATTTTGCAGTCTGGGAACTGCTGTTCTTCTTATCAAGCTCTTCATCGTGGTGGAATGAAAAAGGTTGCCACCCTTGAATGGCAGGTCAAATATGTGTTCCTAGACGTCCGGGTTGAACTTGGTTGCCCGTAGCCAGGCAGTCCTTCTCATGTCCGTAGCGATGCAGATGGCACAGCCTGAGGTGTCTATGCGCGCAACGGTGGACTCCATGATGTCCTGGGCCATCGTTTTAGCTTCTGCCAGCCCCGCCTTGAAACGTGCCTGACTGTGCACCGGAAGATCTGGAAGCAAGTCGGCTATTTCCTGCCAAAGACTCTGATTAACGGCTGCAAGAATAGCGTCTACATTAGACTGATGAAGGTGCAGTGAGGCGTTGGAATAGACCTTCTTTCCATATTTCCATATGCCTCCAAGATCTTCTCCTCCTTGCCTAGAAGTGCCAAAGGCGAGGTCGCTGAGGACGACTGAGGCTTGGAGTAGAGTGAGGCCGTGGCAATCACCGACGAGTGTGGCTGAGGGTGCACCGACAGCAAGAGTGGATCCCCCTCCAATTGCATGTACTTGGTCGTTAAGGCGCTGATTGGTAGGTTGGGCCGAATGGTGTTTAAGCCATCCCTGTTTGGCCAAGGCGACAACGTCCTTCTGCATCAGGATCCCCGTTCTAGCTGCGGGGAGGACCTCAGCCAGGAACCCTGTCTCCAGTTGTTCGAACTCGGGTTGTGGAAGCCCCAAGTATTCGGCCAACCCTACGAGTCGTTCATGGAAGGCCTTGGCTGAAGACAGCGTGTCGGGGTCCTCCTCCTCATCAGTCCCACTAGGGTGTCCGGCTGGTCCAGAGCAGGTGGAGTGCTGGGCGCCGAAGGCTGAGGTGTAGAGACCAGAGCCAGAGGCTGGTGTGGAACCGCCTGAACTGTAGGAGGCAGGGACGCCGGAATCGAAGGAGCCGGCGTGGGCAGCTGGGGCTGTGTAGGGGTCTGAGGCGCTGGATCCATGGGAGGAATGATTATAGGCGCTTGAGGCGGGACTGGAGGGAGCATGTCCCTGATCACATCCCGAAGGATGGCACCCATCTGATGGGACATAAGCATGAGGAACTTCTCAAAAAAACGGTCCTCGCAGGCTGGAGGGGTGGTTGGTGGTACTGACTGAGTAGCAGGCGGCTGCTGGGGCCTGTGCGTACTCTGCCTAGCTGGTTGCAGGGTGCATCTGCCCTGCGACGTTGAAGGATAAGCTGTAGGCCACATACCTGGTGAAGACCAGTCCCACCTGGACACTCTTTCTCTTACCTGCTCCCCGAACAGGTGTGGTGTGGGACGAGCGGCCATTTTGTCTGGTGCAGTGGCCATTTTGTCGGGCTGCATGACACCTGCCTGCATCATGGTGTTTGCTGCGCTCGGCCCGGCCTCCTCCTGCACTCTTGGCGGTGGAGCTTGAGACCTAGTCGCAGTGCCCTGGGTTGTGTCGCCAGTAGTGCTGCGTACAGGCGCCCCCTCAGACAATTGTCCGATAGTAGGGCGTGGCCCCTCGGGTGGACATACGGTAAAAGATCCTTGCGGTCCCTCTGCACTGTCTCCAGAAGGATCTAGTGACCCCTTAGCTTGGCGCCCGCTAGCTTAATCAGCCTCTTTACCTGTTGGGCGGTGGCCCTACCTTGGGCCTTCACTTGTGTCTGACCAAGCTCTTCAAGTCATCTGGAGGCAACCTCTCGAAGAGCTCACTCCACTGAGCTAATCTGTTCTTCAGAGTGCGCGGTGTAAGCGTATCACACGCACTACAACCTTCCCAGTCGTGGTTGGGGGTCAAGGCAGTGGAGGCAAAGAGCGTGGGAGTCGGATGTAGGGAAGAGCCCTTTGCAGGCTGGACACCCGCTGAAGCCCGATGACGTCGACAAGCGCCGGGGAGGAGCGTGGCCCCAGAGGACCGAGTACCTGACTAAGACCAAAAGTCAGAAGACAAAAGACAGTATCCGGGGATGAGCGCGTGGAAGTACAAGGGCGAAGCTAAACTCAGGAGCGCTGGTGAAAGCGGTGCGTTCCCGTCAACGCGGAAAAGAGGACCAAGGAGTGGCAGCCAGGGGGCAGAGTCAGAGGAGCGCATGTGCGCTTCTAAATTTAAAGGGGAAGATTCTTTTTTCTGGTGAAAAAGGTTCCGTCTCCCGTCCCTAGCAAGGGACGCCCATGCAGCATGGAGGAAAGGGGACAGGACGTAGCAGTAAATATAAGAACATCACCAGTGATAATGGGGAAGAGGGGCATTCATGGAGCAGACTGCTGGACCCATGCTGTGAATGACCCAGAAGACGATGATAAACCTAATAATAATAATTTCTTGTATCGAGCCTTATGTTGGATATTGCAGGCTTAGAAAATCTTTATAATACAACTAGCAGGTGTACCCATGCTTCACACAGTAATTCCCACTTCGGGCCTAGTTGGAAGTTCATTCAATGAACGAAAATAGATGATTATGTTGCATGGTTGTTTGCGTTACCCGAATAACACCACAATCGATTCCAGCTACTTTGAGTTGGAACGTTGAGATTGCGCAGCAACATCATTGGTGTCCCCATCTACAGCCGAGGCAGCAGTGACCTTAACATAAGTGCCGTAAGTGTACGGCTGAAGCATGTAAACTTCGCACTGTTTAAATGGCATACATTCATCAACTTCCATGGGAAATGAAGTTCCTATAATTATCATGAGAGATTTCCCATGATGTGACGAACAACGTCATTGTGGACACTATTGCAGAAACATGCACCATTTCCTGTCACCCACATTACCACATAAACACCATTTTGTGTCACCGGCATGACTTCAAAAGTGAGTGCCGCTAAAGTCTGCTAGAATGCTCACAGTGTGGGAAGTTTCAGAACAAGGAACTACTGAAGTTTACGTAGGACTACGGCACAAAGAGCCATATGGCAGAGGGAAGCATTGCAGACAGCTTTAAAAAAAAAAACAAATTAATAAAATGTATATTTATATTGTCTACACCATAGAACGTACTCACATACCACATTTCAGGTTTGTAGCATGTTGGGAAGCATGCAGAATATTTTGAACAGACACACATCCACATATGGCAGGGGTAAGCATTGCAGACTGGTTAAAAAAAAAAAAATCAGAACAGTGTCTATTGTATACTTTTTACATTGCCTACACCATGGAACCTTGCCTACACCATGGAACCTACCCAAATGCCAAATTTCAGGTTTGTAGCATGCTGGGAAGTATGCTGACACACCCACAAATGTCCCATATATATATATTATAGGGCGGCCTTGCCGCCCTATAGTTAAGGTGAGTCAGATGCATAGGAACCCCTCAAAATTCTTTTGTTAATAACTTTTGATTCGAGTAACGGATTTTCTGAAATTTCGGAGCCCTTCTGCCCCACCAGACTGCAAAGATTCGTTAAAAAATAAAGTTATTAAGCGTCAGAATTGTTTTTTTTCCAAAAATGAAGCCTACTTCCCATTCATTTTCCCATAGACAAAAAAGGCTCCATTTTTGCCAATGTGCACAGCCCAGACTGCTGGACGGATTTGGACCTGGTCCGAAACAACTTGGGCACGAAGCACTGACTCTCGATCCATGCATGGTTTGGGGTTATTCCGTGCCGTAGTTATTTCAAAATTTGACGGAGAAGGGGTGACCCCTTAGCCAGAAATTATAGTTATATCTCCCATGGTGCATTGCAGGATCATGATTTTCAGAAATGAAAAGACCGCCATCTTGTTTTTCTCTCGATGCGAGATATATTTGCATCTGTGGCTGAGGTTATGGGAAAATGAAACGCAGTCAAAAGCTATTTTCAGGTAAAAAAAACATACAAATGCCATCAGGGTATAGGTGGGGAAATGGCTAGAGGGCACAGTGAAATTTGGAGATGGAGGGGGTACAGGGAATGAGTTTGCAACACAGAGCTTTCCTTAGTCTCGGCCATATCCACGAACAGCAGACATCTCATAGCAAATTGCGTCACAGAAGCAGCGTGTTTTGTGGGGGTAAAGGTAGAGGGGAGGTGAGGAGGCCATCTGGGGAATGGGGGAGCTGGCACAGAAGAGGGGGGCACTTGGTGAGGTGCGGGGGGCAAGAAAGCATTTTTTTCAAGCCGTTTTGATGATATTCGCGGCTATATCCAAGGCTACAGTGGACTATAGAAAGCCGAGTGTATGTGTAGTTCGGTATCCGCGGCTATATTGTTTGGGGTGTCAGTGTTTTATATTTTTTCAAAAGTACTTAGTTTAGGTATAGTGACATCAGGGGTGAAAAATCGCTGCCCATGGTCAGTGACCTGGTAGGTATTAGAGAGCCTTTTTTATTTTGGATGTGCGTTTTCAGACTTTTGAGCATGTGAGACTTCGGAGAAAGATAGAAGAAAATAGATTAACAAAATTAATATAAAAATGAGCAATTGTAGTCTAGTTTTAGATGTGCCATACAGTGTATTTTAGGTTGTGTATTCTCACTTACAGTATTATGTTGTGTGGGTGTGCAATGTTTGCCTATCTAGTTTACTGTTATGTATTTTTCTAAGGTTTCTTATTTTTCTGTTACTTTACATAAAGTACATGAGTAATGTTGTTCTATATTGATAATTTAAGTTGGATTGTAGTATAAAACTTGAAGCCAGTCCCTTGTCAACTGACTTTATGTAACCGCGGTTATGATACAAGTCAATGAACTCTAGCCACGATTATAATAAAAAAATATATATTTTTGTTATTATTTATTTTATTTGTGTATGATGAGCAGCCCAAAAGGACTGTTTTGGGGTACACAGTGTAGCACATTAGGAATACTGTTTTGATGTTATTGATGTTATGAAGGAACACTGCATTTCCTTCATCGCTTAGGTGTACTCAGTCAGGACTATAGAAATTGGCCATGTAGAACTGTATGGTTGTTCGCAATCCATAATTGGGTGTGGTCTTTCATGAATGCTGAAACTGCTTTATTATCATTGATCTCTGTGATTTCTCGATTTTACCATTAAATCTGGTGGTCCTTCTCTATTTTTGCATCTGGGTGAGATTGGAAAAGATAAAGATGGTGTGAGGAAATAGTTCCATTCGTTTTTCCATGTCTTGTTTCATCATTTAAGTAAGGGACACCCCTCGTACATTCTCCAAATCATTGCCTCCACAATGAATTAATATGACGTTTGAGTGCCCTGTATTTCTCAGACTTAACAATTTAGGAAAAATCTGGAACCAACGTATTCCCCGCAATCCAAACCATTTAATTGTAAAATCTCTCAAACCTAGGTCCATGTTAATATTTAGTTTCTCACAAAAAGCCAGCAATCAAAACAGCTGTCTCCAATCAGCCTCACAGTTTTCAACCCAGCCATGATATCTGCAGTATTTCTGTTTCCAGGAAAATGATTCCCATTTTGTATGATGTGTGTATGATGTGTGTGTGTGTGTGTGTGTGTGTGTGTGTTGTAGTTTCTAATTGGTTGATGGTGCTGTGGATATTTGCGGCTATACAGCAGCCACCCAGCGCACGGCATTGCGATTCGTGGGTAGATACCCCCGACCCTTCTGCAGCCGCAGCTATATTCGGTCAAATGACGTGTGTTTGTGGACGTGTGGTAGCTGCGGTTATGCAACATTTTGGGTGGGGTGGCATCTTATATGAATTGAGTGGAGTAAGAGACTAGGGGCCTGGAGGGGGACTATGAGGAGTGGAGAGGTGCTGGTAGGCATGTTGGGGACAGTTTTTGTAGTTTGGTGGAGTGAAAATGTTGGAATGTCTTAGTAGGAAAGGAAATGACAAAAATGACAATGCTGCAAAAAAGAAAGTTTTTTTTAAAAAGCAAACAAAAGTATAACAAAAGATACACAAACTGAACAAATCACAGTACATTGGAAAATAGGATTAGGGGTATGGTGGGTAAAAGGGAATCGTAGGTAAAAAGGATCAGGAATTTAAGGGGTAAAGTGCTAAAAGTGCTTGCAGTTACTGAGAAACCCTTTCACCAGCAAGTAGAGAAAGCAATGATAAATGTGAACTACTTTTTTGTGGGTTTGGTGATTATTCGCGGCTACAGACTGCTGCGCCGTCTGGACAGTCTTGTACGAGCGGATGCCGTCAAACGGCGTGGGCATAGCGCCATCAAAATATCGAAACGCTTGATTGGCTCGTTTGTTCACGCGCATAAAAGGCACGTGTAGACGCGTCAAGGGAGTTCAACATCCTATTGGCTCATTTCGCACGGGTGGTTTACGCCAGACAGTATGGGCATATTCACGTGAATACATCCCAACATTTGATTGGATCGTTGTTGAAGAATGTCGATGTTTATTGGCTAATTTCGTACACGCGGGTTACCCGCCCCCCAGTCGTTGCTGCATGTAGCCACGCATGCATCCTTAGTAGACGCGGCTATAAAACCATTACAAATATATATATATATGTATAGTAGTCTTGTACATATTTGTTTAAAAATATATTGAGTGTAGTCTTCCTACACAGTTACTCTAACACTTTAATAACTATTCATCTATTCATGAACAGTACGCATACATGTAAATACTTAAAAAGATGAAGTGCATATGCAAACATTTTTGTAACAGGTTTATTTGGGGGGAATGTGGCTGCACAATTGATTTTTATTTTACTTTCTAGACATAACACATTGTTTTGATTAGCCGAATTGTCTGCATTATTAATATGAATTATGTATGGAATAACAAAACCCTTGAAATTCAAGGGAAAAGCTTAAGTTGCAAGAACGTTAAGGTGAGAACTTAATGCAACAAAACCATGGAAATTCAGCTAAATCCACCTTAACTTTGCGTCCCCTATTGCGCAAACTTTGACCACAATGACATCAAAGATCACATCACTGATGACATCACTAATTGCGTTGTATATAACTGATTACATAAATATAACTGATTACATAAATAATGGAATTAGACATCACATCATTTATAAGTTAGCTCATGAAAACTTTGATTACCTTAATAACAATTTAGGCAGTGGACTTGGCCATGGCAAAGACTGGGGTCACTACCAGCACCAAAGGCCATAGCTAGTGGTCGGTTAGTGTGCAAAAATACCAATGTGCATGGTTAAAATTCACACCTAGTGGCCCATCACTGTTTTAAAATATACAGTGGGCAACTTTGAAATCTGTGGTCAGTGGACATGGCTAAAGGCCATAGTTAGTACCCATTAGTATGTCAAAAAATACAGTCAGCACAGCCAAAGGCTGTGGCCACTGGCTAGTATTGTGTTGAAGACCATGGCTAGTTAGTGTATATAATATACAGTGGGCATGGTTGAAAGCTATAGCTAGTGGCTGGTTAATGTATAATAAATAGTGGGCACGGCCGAAGGTCATCAATATTTTTGCATTTTATTATTTTAAAATATACAGTGGGCATGGCCAAAAGATGTAGAAACTGCTGAAGGTCAAGCCATGGCTAGTGGCCCATTTGTATGTTAGAATATATAGTGGGCACAGCCAAAGATTGTGGCCAGTATTGTGCTAAAGTCCCTTGCTAGTGCCTAATCAGGTTTAAAGCTGTATCCACTTGGAAAGGCCAAAATATATGGTTGGTAGCCTGTTAGTGCACATGGATGAAGGTTGTGACCACTGTCCATAGCTGAAGGCCATGACTAGTACTTAGTCATGTGTTTAAATATATTTGGCCATGCACACTGACCATGCCAGTTACTGTTGTAATTCATTGTGGTCATAGTCTGCGCAACAGGGGGCGTGAAGTTAAGGTGGCTTTAGCTGAATGTCCAGGGTTTTGTTGCATTAAGTTCTTACCTTAACGTTGACCGCAACTAAAGTTTTTTCCTTGAAAAAACATATATGCACTAGCAAAAACCTATGATAGTCTATGGAAAAACGTTGTTACAGGGACGTTATGGTTACAGGTAAAACCGACAAACCCCCTGAAAATCGACAGTTATGGTAAGCTAAGTAACCATAACTCACGCCACCATCGTGCACTGCTAAGACTAACATCCTTGACATCAAAGTTGACAACAAAAATGTCATTGATGGCATCACATGTGAATTTACTTTTCATGGAAAGTCTGTACAAAGATTCTTATTATAATGTAGGCAAAAAACTGTTAGGGGTCACTGGGATAAATATCGTCAGCTATGTTTATCATTTAGCGATGCATTGCTATAAACATTGTTTTAGGCAGTTCTTTCCAGTATAGGAACCTATTCATGTAGAAACATAGGCATTGTGTGCAGGATACACCAGAGGTGGAATATTCATAATCTTGCCATGTTGTATAGTAAAATGATAAATGCTTTCATATCAGAGTTTTCCGTATTGTGAAACATGTAATAAATAGCTAATAAAGCCTCACTTACTACATAATTGTATTACTACAGACAAAACAAAGAGACCACAACGTATACAATTATCAGCTTATAACAGAAATGATTGCTGTGTTTCAAGCCTGCTACTTCCCCTATGAATATGTTTGATATGATGTGCTTGGACCCTAAGGAAAGTAGTGTAAGAACCTATCAGAAGGGTAAGGTCTACAAATATAGTACCTTTTGCATTTTTAGTTCCTCACTGTTAGTGAAGAAAACCACCTGGCTTATGTCACTAAAGAAAAAAAAAGAGGTAGACATGTGATGTCATCTTTGATGTTATGGGCGTCAGTCTTAGCAGTGCACGGTGGTGGCGCAAGTTTAGGTTACTTAGCTTACCATAACTGTCGAATTTCGGGGGTTTGTCGGTTTTACCTGTAACAATGTTTTTCCATAGAATTTCGTAGGTTTTTGCTAGTGCAACTTAACTATAACGTCTCTTTAACAATGTTTTTGTTAGTGAATTTCATAGGTTTTTAGCAGGGCACTATAAGCAGAACGTTGCTTTAGCATACCCTTTTTTGTTGTAAAGAGGATAGGTATTTGGTACGGCAACATAACCATAACGTCCCGTTAACAACGGGTCGTTACTGAGTGCTTGGCTGCCCTCATGATGAACGTCTGGAATGGGCAAATTGTCAGGTGTATGTATCCATTTCTGCTACCTCTTACATTTCCAAATAGCTTTGGTGTATCGCACCAATCACAGATGTACATAGTAAATGTTGTGTACTGTGTCAGTAGGCTCTCTTTTTGTGTTAACAGTGTATGATAAATGTGTGCCACACACTACTGGCCGAGATGACTACAGTAGAGCAATATGGACGTTTCCTAGGGACAGTGCACCTGCTTGGCGTATGTGCAATCACACTGGAAGTATCCATATGACTCCATTAATGGGCGCATGTTCGCATCTTTGAATGCACTTTTTAGTAGGTGTGGAATCGCACGTGTTTCCATTCCACACCTAGACCCATGCATATGTCATCCACTGTATACTGGTAACACAGCCCCTGTCGCCAGCCCTACGTAATTCATGCAGTAGGCTACAGTGTTTAAAGTACAGCTGGCGAATTAGTGGTTGGCTCTGCAAACCTTCCATGTGTGGCTAAAGTAGTCCTAACTGTATAATGTTCACTAGTAATAAAGGAACAGCAACCTGTAGTGTCGGGTGGGCGTGTTAAATGGCGTATTAATTTGATTTATGTGCTGCTTACCTTTGCAGGACCCGTGAAACAGATCCATTGTGTCTGCACTCAGAAGCTTGAAAGTATGAAGAGGTCACCTGCCAGTCGTACAGTTGAACAAAACATGTAACTGCAGGTGGGACAGTTTGTACAAAGGCTGCAAAATGGCAAAGCTGGTGCAACTTCCTCACGCACATATTAGTGCATGTGAAGGGAAGAAAGGAAACAGCAGAATATCCAGAGCGCAAACCACCTTACTGATGGTTAGAAAAGCGCTGTAGGTGCATGGGTGCCACAGAATAAATGGCTTCCTGCTGCACGTAATGAGGCTGTGTTTCGCGGTGTTGTAAAAAATCTGTTACTCCACAATGTATGTGTATCCTAACCCTAACAATAATGGCGTAGCATAAAATGTTTGTACTGCATGTAACGACAAGTGAAGTGATAGCACAAAGTACCAGTGGACAGGCTACCACCCTTTCAAAAATTACGTACAGTACTTTCATGTACACCATTGCCCACACCTGCTGCGTCCAACAATAGGAGCCCTCCTGTAGGGCAGCAGAGCTGTGAAACAACCTTTGCAAACCATATGCCGGACTACAGGGCCTTACCCGGCAGCAAAGGGTATTTTTTATTTGTGTTTGGTTATAATAAACCTTTACAAAAATACAACTTTACTTATCAAATTAATTTCATACAAATTAAATTTTAAAATATTCTTAAGCATTTTTGTATTCTTAACGGGCTATGCATTAGCCCCATATATTCACAAGAATTTTTAAAAATAAACATAAAACACAAACCCATTAATACAAGACCCTTTGGCAGTTCTAGTTTTAAAATAACAGTTATATTCAATGACATTATAAAGATATATCAATGCCATTTTAACTTTCAAATCGAGCAAGCTCTTCTTGCACAATCTTTAAAAATTGCCTAATGCTAGAAGTAGAGGGTAATATGTTCCATTCATAAGTCTGTTCCATAAAAATTCAGTGCAATCAGCAAATTCAACGGTAACAAATTTCATCAAAACAAGTGAGCGCGAATGTTTAAAATGTGGACACTCGCGCACCAAATGTTTAAGGGGTTCCTAGTGTTCCATACAACTGGAAAACCTACATCCCATAGATTGCATAGTAATTGACAGACCAGTCCATCGGTGACAACGTTCTTTAGTGTGAAATTGATTCATCCTAAAACGCATGAATAAACTTCTTATAATAGAACAAGGAAATATGGCAACATAGGGAATACCTGGTACACGTTTTCGTACACATTTGAATAAAGTTTCAGTTGATGTAAAATGCATATCCAATCTTCAATTATTTTTTTTTTTTACAAATCCAGGTCGAAAGCATAGATCATCATGTGATACCCCAAGTTGATCTAAAATCAATTGCATGCAGACCTTAAACTTATTAATAGAGCCTACTGATTGTTCTTCCATCAATACTTGCGGATTTTTAAATAAACAATTTTTAGGCGGATTCAAAAATTTTGCATAAATGGACAGCAAGCGCCATGACACTCTGCATGATAACAATATCAGACTTAACTTGTGTCTAATCACGCAGTTAGGGATAGACAATGCCATGCGTAACGCTCCTTTGAGTAAACAACCTTGAAAAGAATCGAGGTAGGTGCTTAAATCAAAGGGGCATATATCCAAGATGTAAATAATGGCAGCTTGCACTTTCATAGTGAGAAAATCATAGGGGGATTAGTGAGAATTGGCAGTATTTGATGAAAATTAACTTCATTTGGCTTCCTAACGGACAAGCTTTCTGATTAAGCCTCTCTTTCCAAATGCAAATGGAAGTTAAAACTTAGATGGTATCCAATGTAACAAATCTCAGATTGAGGTTGAACTACAAGATCGCCAATTCTCCATCGATATGATTTTATGTTTCTGCCAGCATTGAAAATGCCTGTTCTGCTAACATTAGGAATAAGGTTTAAATGATAGGCATATTTTTCAAATGTAATTAATTTAGCCTGAAGACCAGCTGGAGTAGAGTCCATTATGAGCAAATCATCTGCAAATGCTAGCCAATGCAATTTAATAGATCCAATTCTTACTGGATACATCCCCAACTCTTTCCACACCTGTCCCAAATCACAAAGATAAAGATTAAAAAGAATCGCCGCTAAGTTGCAACCTTGTTTAAGGCCAATATAAGTTTTGATAGATTCGGTGATGGCACCTTCTCTTGAAAGCTTAACTTTGTAAGCAGCATTAGAATGTAACCTTATTAGCCAATATATTAATCCAGGAGGAAAGCCTTGTAAATATAGTTTGGCCCAAAGTAGATCCCTTACGACACAGTCAAATGCAGAAGGTAGATCAATACTTGCAATGTATACCGGTTGTCCCCCTTTCCTCTTAGTATTAGCAATGATGTGAGACATCAGAGATGCATTCAGAGAGGTGCCCATCTCCTTCCTGAAGCCTATCTGTTCTTTTGCAAGGATATTATTTTTTGCAGTAAAGTTTTCAAGCTTATGCATTAAGAGACCCGCAAAGATCTTAGCACTGGTATCAATAAGTGATATGGGACGATAATTGCAGGGATTCATGGCATTACCATTCTAGTATATTGGGACAATCAATGAAGTACGCCATATCTCAGGTATGTTACCGGTTTTCAAAATTAAATCAAACTTGAGCTTAAGTATAGCTGCCGATAAAACAGGTTCAGATTTATACATACATGAGGGAATACCGTCCGGACAAAGGGCACTGTATTGTGCATGTACTACGACGCGTTAGTGTACAGAGGGAAGGTACTTGGAAGAGCGTGGGGACGGTCCTTACGGGAGCATTGCAATGACTGGCGCCTATGTAGGTGACGGCCACCCAATCGTTTCATGTCCCGGCACGTCCCCTATAGTATCCAGACAGGTGATGGCCCTTTTATACCGGACCTTTCCTGCCGTTCCTTCTGTGCCGTGTGTGATAACACCATAATAAATTAAAGTAAACTGGGAAAGGAAAAAAGGTAAATAAAGAAAGCACCTTTCACAGATGAACAATGCAATTGTGAATGCAGGCATGCCGGGCAGGAGGCGTGGCAGAGTGGTAAACACTGCAGTTCAGTTGCTTACAAAGGGGATGGCTGTACAAACAGGTTTTTTTACGCATTGCAGAGCCTTCTCACGAGAGTCACAATGCAACAGTAAGTATTAGAAAATATCACTACTTTCAAGATGGGAACCTAGGCAATGTAGATGGGGTGTGTAACAATCAGGATGGCTGGCGTTGGAAGGAGAACGTTATAGCTGGGAAAAGTATTCGTGCTGTGAAACGTCATATTGCAATGGGCAAAGTAGGCCATTGGCGCATGTCTAACAAAGGCACAAAAACACTTCTTTGCAATGTACCGGGCTGCCTACATTCATGGACCAAGTACAAAATGACGCTGCCACATTGGTGGCTGCCTAATGCGATAGAAACGTATGCAAGATTTTGCAAACAAACGCATGAACTGGTGAAGTGGCTCCTTAATCGCAAAAGGCACTGAAGGTCATGCAAATTGCTTTGTTCCCGGTACAATCAAAAACAGTAATATCGGCATGATTGCGTGTCACCAAAGTGTCACACAGGAGAAACCAAAATCAGGCACTTCATTGTAGCTACTCCATAGCAGTACACTTGCACGTGATAGCTTGCAAAATGAGTAGCCACTGCGCAACTGGTTTTCGTTCACTTTCAGTCAATGTATGTCAGAATCCCCTAAAAACCGTATGCTGTGCCTTGTTAAATACACAGCCATAACCGCATCCTCTGCATTTCTGTCGTCAAATACACTGTGTAGCACAGTCTGTCCGTAGACACGACACCCACACACTTTGTTGGCCAATCCCATAGCCTCTGCAGGCCCCTTTCTATGGCCATCATCTGCAAAAGGGCTGTATGGAACACGTGGCACCCTGCAAGTATTGCGATATTTCCGCAATTTTCAACCTGTGCGTGCGCAGGAGTGGGGGAATAACTTTCAACTGGGGGAACGGACATTGTTGGTTATGGTGGCTCTGAAAAGAACCTTTGTGGGTGTCGTTTCTTGGCTGCCACCCGCAAAATCCCCAGATGTGGCTTTTGTGCTGCGTGCAGGCGTGGGGGATTAACTTCCAACCAGGGTAGGGAGAGTTAGTGGTAAAAGGCGACTCTTACAAGAGCCTATTAATGTTTTGCTTTTTGATGCTACTACAGAAACACCTTTTTCGGTTTTTATGACCTTTTGAGTTTCGTTATGCTCACATTAGTACAATGCACTGTTCACCGCATCCTGTAGATGAGCAAAAAAAAAAAGCTGCATTGCCAATGGGTGACAACAAAATGCCATTTTATTGGAAAAACTCCTCATGTGCACAACTCAGGAGGTCAGTGTTGCAGAACAATCCACGAACGGACAAAAAAGTATACATGCTTCTGTTGATAATACACCTGTCTGCGTCTGGCTCAGAGTAACATCCATAAACATTGGGCCATACTCTTTGTGGTATTATGGATGAGAAAAGCACCTTGACGGTGGGAAAAAGCATCTGCACCACATCTGCCAATCTCCTCAAACTACGGAACAAAACTAAGCAAGCCAGTTAACCCATATGCATACCGACGTAATGGATGACGATTACATGTACTACTGGAAAAGTGTCGAGGTCTTTGCAAAGTGCATGCATATTTGCGAAATTGCACTCGTACACATCGTTCCACGATGCTTCCACTCCTTGCTAACCAAAAATGCCATCAAAAGTGTCTTTGCAGGGCACAGTTGTGTGGATCTATGACAAAGGGAACACCTACAGTGTGCACTATGCGGGTCGCCATGTCATTCACCCTCAGTACGCAGAGTATAATGTACAACAGTTTCAGCTCCCCTTCCTGGTAACCACTGTTAGGCAGAATCCTGTGCAGTTCCCTTGGGGACCACTGCAAGAAGATTAAGACTACAGGAGTAAGCAGTAAAGCCAATTGGTAGCAGCCTGCACCACCCAGATGTAGCTGTGGCTGAGCAGTCAGACTTCTCTGACGAAGAGTAGGGCAGTATATAGAGTATACACAATAGGGCTAAAAACACAGTAGAGCAAACAAACACTGACCAGAGCTTTGTATCAAAAGTATATAATTATTTATTTAAAACACACTTTAGGCAATACACTAGCACTCTACATCAAAAGCAAGTTAAAACCCAGTCAGGTAAAGTATAAACACCTCCCTTGATAACTATTAGACAAGTCAGAGTTAAAACACCACTATTTGTTAAAACAGATGTGAGCGCGTAACCTAGATGGCACTCCAATAGTTAAGTTAAAGGGAGAGAAAAAGGCAGGGCATAAAAATAAAACAGTTCCCAACACTTTTAGAAGTTCAAAGCAAGGGAGTAAAGGCAGTATACACTGTAGAGCCAAAGTTCATAGGCCAGGCCCACTTTAAATGGAGCCCAAGATCACACATTTTAAAATGCACTAAAAGTCTTTGCAGAATGTTCAAAAGAGGTTGAGGTGATTCAAGAAGTAAAGTTAGGTCTGGGGCCAACCCAGTTGGAAAGCCTAGGATTTAAGGGTCACCTTGGTCAAACCGAAGAAAGGGGGGCCAGGCACAACACAGTACCTTAAAGAGAGGAAGCTCCAGCGGCAGCAGTTGTTCCTGGCAGTGGTTGCAGTTCGTTGTTTCGACCAGGGGAAGAGAGGATCTCGTAGAGGAGGAAACTTGGAGTCGTTGCACTGCCCAGAGATGAAACAAGCCGCGGAGTTCGTCGGTTAAAAGGTGCATTCCTTTTATTCGCGGTCAAAGTGGTGAAGCTTGGCTATCCGGCCGCCGAGATGGTTGGCACGGGCGATTCGACCAAGAGTCGTCGTTGGAAGGCGAAAAGGGAGAACTGGTTGATTCCACCAGCTCAAAGGAAGAAGACTCGTCCAGCAGAAGATCTTCTCTTGTTGTTGGCAAAGTCGTAAGTTCGTTGCAGCAGGGCTCCACCGGTGGTGTCGTTGTTGCAGATGGCTCAGTTTCTTCCCTCTTCGGATTCTTAGGTCCTGTGGCGACTTCTGAAGTTCCAGTCCCAAAGACCCTGCTTTTATGCAGAAAAACCCCCATTCAACAGCCTAGATGTCACTCACACATGCTAAGTGGTGAGCCGGGCGGCTCACCACCAGGCCAATCAGAATAGAGTGCGACTTGGGTTGCTAAGGCAATGAAGTCCAGGGTGCCAATTCCCCTCGCCACACAACTTGTGGAACCCAGAGTGGCACCATTTGGAGGGCTTCTGTGGAGAAGCCCGCCAAACTAGTGGAACAAAGGACTCGACCTTGGTTAGAGTTACAGAGACGGACACGAAAGCCATTTTAGAAAAGAGCTCTGGCAAAAAGACCCAACCGTTGATTTAATATTAAATAAATAAACCGGCGGCATCTTTAACATTGCACCAAAAAGTGGTGTATTTAAAATCAATGGGAAAATCCCATAGGAGATATTCTGGTGGAATATTTTGCGTGGTAACCACCGCCACCAACCAGCAACTCGACAAGGGGGGACTGCACAGTGCCCCCTTGAAAACAGGCCTAGGGGCAATCTAATTACCCCCTTCCAGTACTTCCACACTATGATGGTTTGTACTGGTTCTGTTCACAATTTTGTACCAGTAAAGTCAATGGTGACTTTACATGCCCTGGGAGACAGTAGTCAGTCCCAGGGTATGGAGTCTATGTTTGGGGGTCACTATGACACCCCTGTGTTACTGCACTGAGGGTGCTGTGTAACACACATAAAAACAGTTGATACCCTATGGAGTAAAAGACCCCATAGCCCATAAGCACACAATGAGTCAAAGACATACTTCAAATCATGCCTAAGAGTGGGAGGAAAAGAGTCTCACTCTTAGCAGGAGAAAAAACAAACCCCAAGAATCCAGCAAAACTGCTGGGGAACTCACTAGGTTTGGGAAATCAGCCTTATAAGAGAATTCTCCCTAACAACCACACCCACAGTACCTGATTGACTAATCCCCACACTGCCATGGCAATTGGGGAAGATGGTTTAAAGGGCAGATTTTGGCACGTACGCCTCCCAAAGTAGAGCGAAGGCCACACCCCTGTAAAGGTGCAACAGTCCCTCATCCCTTTCCACCATCTTCTGTGCAGCTGAACTTTATTGGGTTACGAGTAAATAGGCACACACGCATCCAACAATCGCATCGAAGCCGCCATCATCCAACACTGTCACTCCTGTACAACAGTTGAAATGTTCCGTTACGCATTAACAGTACAAATTTCATGCCATTCCAAAGAACGTCCACTACACAGTTCGATGAAAGTATGCACGATGTGTTCATCCGCATACATCCACATAGCCACCCAGGATGTAGTACGTGTACTACTGAAAGTACCGCGTATTGCACTACCTTTTCCCCGATAGTAAGGGTGGGGGCGAGGGGGGTGTGGTTCATAATAACAAAATGGGTGGGGGATCCTGTCTTGCATCGTAGATGTATAAAGGTTTTTCATTTTTCTTTTTTTCACGTGCGTGCGAGCAGATTCTTTTTGTGTTTTCTCTTTATATGGGTTTCTCTTTGCCCCTCACATTTTCACCACATTCTGGTCAATGCTTCTTGCACAGTGTAAAAGAAAACGTCATTGCCAATGACACAAATAAATACCATTTCTACAGAACCACTGCATATTTTGCAACCTCATGATTTCATAGTGGATGGAGAACATGCCAGCAGTCTGCATAAACTGACGCATAATTCTGTGTATAGCACACCTTCCAAGCTCTGGCTGGGGACAAATTACACAGTCATGGACCCATAGTGCTCTTGGAGTTATGCATGAGAAAATGAAGTTGGCAGTTGGAAAAATTTGCATCACCGAAGGTCAGCAACCTCTTCAAAAGATGGAGTAATCGGCCACACAACACGTAACCCAAATGTTGACTTCCATAGTGCACTACTACAATGTCAATGCTTGTGATGGACGACACATCTGCACAGGCGAACCATCCCGCCGAAACTACAGTCACCCTTAGAGACCCAGAAAGCGTCCACTCCTTACAACCCAACATTAGCAGCAGCACCTCTTTGCACACAACACCTATTATTCACATACTATCGGCATACCCACTTCCATTCCGAAACTAGTGTGTCACTAGAAACCTACCCACATTGTGTTTGCAGCACTGGCCCTACTGCAACCAATGTGCACAGACCACTCTATGCAAGCACCACCCTCTACCAAATCGACAGTCAAAGATGGGTTCCCGGGGTGTGTATGTCACAGCCCTACACTCTTCAGTGATTACCCTACTCCCTACGGCCTTCGGCCATGCACCCAATAGTGTACTGTTTCCACAGACCACACCGCTCCTTCATTCACCCATGCATGCCACCATGTAGCCAACTGCCGCAGTCCATCAGCAGCGCACAACCACCCCCGCTTCCACCCAACGTATGTTAAGTGTAAATCACTCCCCTTCTGCAATTCATTTGCCACCACTCACCACGAAAAGAGGTCGCCGCAAACAGGTATCGCCAGAAGCTATGTGGCTGTTACGACAGCTGGCTCCAATCACCACACAAAGTACTCGGCTACATATGTCACATGAACCTCTTCTCACTCGCCCACCCGTACCCTCCCTTAATGACGCCAACACATTCTGGTCGGTATATTTTGCACACCCTTCCACCGCCGCTGCACTGCCTTCCAATACACCATGGCGACTTTCCCGAAAAATGTTGACGCACAGCACGCGTCCCTCCAGCCAACCACCGGCCGCGTCTAAACTTCTCTGACAGCACGCTGTACCGCGAGCCAATGACATTTCTGTCCCGGAGCGAACAGGGAAATGGGTCTGTGGAGCGGACCCAGATATTACCCATTTTTTGGTATGTGCATTTCAGCTGTTTGCAAAATAATTACTGGTTGGATTTCCACCAAAAACACAAAAGCACGCTTTCTGACCCAAGCCCCCGCGCTCCTGCCACAAATTTGGTGAAAATCGGTCCAGCTGTTCGGCCTGTAGCCGTGCGCAAAGTTTTTCCCCATTCAGTCTATGGAAAACAACATTTTTTTGGGACCCCCCCTATAACTTTGCCCCCCACCCCCACAAAACCTCTCCCAAATTGGTGAAACAATTCAGAGCCGGCCATATACTTTTTTTTTTGCAAAGTTTGGTGAGGATTCGTCCAGGGGGAGCGAAGTTATAAGCCGCCGAAAAAGTGCTCTTCCTATTAGTTTAGCAACTTAACCATAACTACACGCCCGCTACCACAGGCTGTGATAGATATATATATATATCTATCGAGAGAGAGAGAGAGATTTAATTTAATGGTACTCAATGTATTAACCTCAGAAGGTTGAAGGGCTAATTCATGGCTAGTGAGGCATTTCAATTCACAAAGAGCAGACTGGTCCAATGTCTGAGATGAGTATTTAATCCCCCAAACATGCTGTGCTAGTTCCATCATTGAAGAAGGCTTGTATTGGCCCTGCTCATTTTGTCTACACGAGTACCTGCTTGTAAGGGATGTGTGGAATGAATGGCCTTGCCCATGCTATACCTGAACCCATGTGTTAGGGAATCTTGCATGCTCCTGCCAATACAGTACATATGCTGGTTTGTGAGGGATGACTGCCCTTTGTTTTGGCAATGTTGGGAAATGACCTACCAGTAATGTTTTTTGTATGCATTATCTTCCCACAGATTCCTCATTTAGATACATCATCTAGATAGAATACTTACAATACACCACATTTCTTTAGTTGCTTCTTCCCCCATGCTTAGCACACTGTTTCGGGAATATAATACAAATGTTTTTTCCGGTGCCCCGATGCCTGGAGCCAATGTGTTGGTGGTCCAAGTGCGGAAAGGACTAACTCCACGATGTCCATTACCGACCTGCCCAACTTTTGTGTGTGGTGTTTAGGAGTTGGCTGTAATGTAGAGCAATGCATTTTGTGTCAGTCAATGCAATCCATTAGAAATACATTTACGCAGGCATTATGACAAAATGTGATCTTTGAGGGAAGAGTAGCCTGAATATTTTTGATTTTTAGTAATAAAACTATGCAAGTAGCTCCATATATTAAAATGAGGTCTGCTAATCAGACTCCCCTTTCATAATGCTCCACGCTAAAAAGCATAGTGCACACATGTACCTTCCCCAAGCGAGTTTACTGAAACATCTAAGTAGTTGCCTTGGTTTGGCAAGATGGCATTCCTGAGGCGACGTGCGTTCCTGCTAGCAGCTGTTGGATCAAAAGTCCAGCAGCCAGGATCTGCCATTCACCTTGGGCAATCATAAATCAAAATGTAATTATAAAATTGTGAGCCCTGTGAACCTGGTGGCAGATGACATCTGAATATAGGTCAGGTCTGGTTAGGCCATGTGGACCCTGAGAAGGCACAATTATACAGACCAAAACCATTTGGTGTCTTTTTATTGTCAGCTTGATTTAAAGTGACCTTCCTGTCACGGCCTCCTGAGTATTTTCTGTCTGGGAATGAGTTTTACTTCAAACAGGCCATTTGGGCTCCCTCCCAGCAAAACCCTTTGATCTTCCTGGTAACGGGTTGTCACATCCCAGGAAGATCGGCACTGCTCCCAAGGAGCTGGAAGGTGTCCAGTGCTTCAAAGCAAAGGCTCTGCCAGGCCAGAGGAAACCACACCAGGGTGATAATAGAGCTTCTTATGTAGGCAGACAGGATAAGGGTGCAGAATTGAGTAGCTCACAAGAGGACTTTTACAGTAAGAGAAGGGTTCGCCCATTTTGGGAAATCCCTAGGGCCCCCAGACGCCTTTCTTTGCTCCTGCCCCATCTACTGCAGACAAAGTACTCTGGATAGGACATTACCAAGCCGAGGATTCTGAAACAGCATCCGGGATTGGACCCTTTACAGAAGACTAAAAGGGAGCCTATTCACTTTAGAAGGAGAAATTACTTACCGTAATGTTCTTTCTATGGATTCTTCTCTCGCTGATTCCTCATCTGATAGATATCCCTTCAGCTTTGCTGCTCTGGAACATTTTCGACAGGGGCCGTAGAGGACCTTGACTCGGCCGTCGACCATCAATCCGTCTTGCTCAGCGTCTGGTCGTCGGCTCCGGGTGCGACATCAGACACTGTATAAATCCCACGTCACTACACCCCAATCTCAGTTCCCCCTTTGTTTCCCTGAGCACCACACGCTGCATAGGAAAACAGAGAGAACAAACCGGCTAATAAGCCCTTAAGAAAGAAGTAACTGTAGACCTCCGAAGGAGGAACAATTTAACAAACACTACAAGTAGTGTTAGAGAAATCTTTGTTTTAAAAAGTGTCGCAGGAAGGTAGAAAACGGACACAGAGGACCCTCACCAAGTCAACGTGAAACAGAAGATGCGCGCCAACCCCCAACTTTGAGCGAGGTTGGATGGGCGGGGAGATGAGGAATCTGCGGGAGAGGAATCCATAGAAAGAACATTACGGTAAGTAATTTCTCCTTCAATGGATTGCCTTTCTCCCGCAAAGTCCTCATCTGATAGACTCCCAAAGCAGTAAATGAAGGAGGAGGGCAGAAAGTTATAACAAGAAATTTTACAGCACTACACTGCCCTGCCAAAACGCGCATCATTAGTATGAGCCACATCCAGACTGTAGTGCTTTGCGAAGGTATGCAGGGATAACCATGTTGCAGCGCCACAAATCTCCCAGACAGGGACTTCCCTCTGCAAAGCTGTTGATGCTGAGAACCCCCCCCCCATCCGCCAACTCCCTTGTCGAATGAGCCCTGATCCCTGCAGGTAATTCATTCCCAGCTTACTGATAGAATTCATCTATGCAGAAAATTATCCATCGGGATAAAGTCTGCTTGGTTATGGGCAGGCCCTTACGGGCTACGGAAAAGGCTACAAAGAACTGGCCAGCTATCCTGAAATGAGCTGTCCTGGCAATATAATAACTCAACGCCCTCTTCGGGTCTAGGCGATGTAACCGTTTTTCCAGCTTGGAACGGTGCAGAGGAGGGTAGAAGACCAGAAGGTCGATGGATTGCGACAGGTGAAATTCTGAGACAACCTTGGGGAGGATGCCAGGCCTTACCCTGAGGGTGGATTACAGCGTAAGGCCTGCAGTTCATTCACCTACCTAGCGCATGAAATAGCCACCAAGAAGGCGGTTTTCAAAGAGAGAAGCCCTAAGGGACAAGAGTGCATAGAGTCAAAGGGAGCACCCATCAAAAATATCAGAACCAGATTAAGGTCCCAATCTGGGACACCAAAGGGAGTTGGTGGAAACATATTTACAAGGCCTTTCAGGAATTGTGCCATTACTGGGATTGTGAGAAATGAACCTTGCTCCAGGGGATCTTTTAAACACAGCCAAGGCCACCAAATTTTCTATTGATTGTGATGACCTGAAGTCCTGCAGAGGCCAGTGACAGAAGGAACTCCATCACTGTAGTGGTGGGGCAAGATATGGGTTAAATCTCGTGTTCTCTGCACCACGCCTCAAATCTTCTCCATCTGCACGCGTACAAAGATCTTTTAGCGGGCTGCGTGCAGCCAGCAATACCTCAAGTACTTCCTCAGAGAGGTCCCAGTCATATCTCATCCTCTCAAGAGCCACGCATGTGGGTTGAGGGATTCCGGAGTCAGAGGGCGTATCCCACCTTCCCACTGGGTTAAGAGATCCAGCTGTCGAGGCAACCAGCGAGGTGGACAGATTGACAGACCCAAGAGGTCGGAGTACTACGTTCTCCTCGCCCAGTCTGAGGCAATCAAGATCATGGATGCTCGAAACCTCTTCAACCTCCAGAGAACCCATAGAATGACATGAATCAGAGGGAACGTGTAAAGGAGTGGGAAGGACCAATACACCAGAAATGCATCACCCAGTGCACCATTAGCTGGGAATTCCCTCGAGCAAAACGGTTTACATTTCCTGTTGGACTCTGTTGTGAACAGAGCCACTGCTGCAGTACCCCAGAGAGCAAATACCTCCTCTAGGTCTTCCTGGCACACTTCCTACTCGTGTGAGACCATGCTCTGCCTGCTCAGAGCATCTGCCAAGTTGTCCTCTGTGCCCGCCAGATGAACTGCTGAGACCGAGATCCTGTTCTCCAGCAACCAGAACCAAAGCATCACCTCCGTGCAGAGGGGGCGGGAGTGCACACCACCTTGCTTGAAGAGATAGTGCATTGCCACTGTGTTGTCTGTCAGAATGAGGACATGTTTCCCCTGTAGAGACAGGGCAAATGCTTTCAGGGCTAGCCTGATAGCTCGCAACTCCAGCCTGTTGATGTGCCACCTGGCTTCCGTCGTTGGCCAGAGGCCGCTCTCACCTGCAAATCCTTGCAGTGAGCTCCCCAAACGTTCAGAGACGCATCCGTGACCACTCTGGTGTGAGGCCAAGGAGGCCAGAACTGTGCCCCCGCCAAGAGACTGTTGCGGTCAGCCCACAATGATAGGTCGTTCACCACTGAAGCGGACAGAGAGCCAAGGACTGAGACCACCGATCCTTCAGTAGCCATTGAAGAGATCTGATGCGCAACCTGGCCTCTAGAAAAGTGCAGGCAGCCATGAGGCCTAGGGGGTGCAGGAAGGAAGCCGCTGATAAGAGTGGCATGGTTCCGGAACAAGTCTACCATTTACTCTCTCCTCGGGAGGTAAGGCCTCCCCCACCCGGGTGTCTAGGACTTGTCCGATGAACTGGAGCCGCTGGACTGGTGTCATGTGGGATGACTTAAGTTTAGCAGCAAGCAGGTGTCCTCTAAATGGGACAAGACGCGCACTACAGACTTCCCTCGGATCAGCCAGTCATCTAGATATGGATGTAAGTGGACCCCGGATCTACCGCCATGAGCTTGGTGAAGAGCCTTGGGACGGAGGTATCCCCTAGAGACTCGGGATGAGCCCACCTGCTGGCAAACTCCTTGCACTGCTCGTTTTGCACTGCTTGTTCTCCCTCGTTGCGAAGAGATCCAACGAAGGACGGCCCCTCTTCCGGAAGAGCATGGACACCTGCTGCTTCTTCAGCTGCCACTCGTGTAGGTGACTCACCTCCCTGCTGAGCGCATCAGCTTGCACATTCAACACTCCTGGCAGATGAAAGACCACAATGCTGATGTCGTGCAACAGAGCCCAATGCCAGAGGTCTTGTGCTTCTTTCGACAGCACCCTGGAAAACGTGCCCCCTGTTTCCTGAGGTAAAACATTGTAGTGGTATTGTCCATATGCGTGGCAGAAACGATTTCAGGGCCCAGTGTACCGCTCTCAACTCGAGCACATTGATGTAGAAACGTGATTCCACCCGAGACCACAGGCCATGGACCTGCGAGTCCTTGAGATGCGCCCCCCATCCAGTCTGAGAGGCATGCGTCACAATTGTAAAGTGGAATTCTGGTTCCAGCAACGGCATGCCCCGAACCAGATTGTCCGAGCACTGCCAGCATCGAAGCGCTTCCACCAGATCGCTGTCGATCACCACCTTGTCAGACCACGATCCGCGACTCTGAGCTCATCGGTCAGCGAGGAATTCCTGTACTGGCCTCATGAAGAGACAGTTTTTCACTAGCGGAATGCAGGACGCCATGGCCCCCAGCAGTGACATGTAGGTCCGGACCGACACCCTTGTACCGATCTTCCACTCTGCTGCTTTTTGCTTGAGCTTCAAAACCCTCTCGCCCGAGGGCCTCACAAGCCGCAGCTGAGTCTGAAACTCTGCCCCCAGAAAAACCAAGTCCTTGGAAGGCTACAGAAAGGACTTCTCGAAGTTCACGGCGAAGCCTAGCCGTTGCAACAGCTGCATGGTAGCGCCAAGACTTTCCTGCGCCTCCCCCGGCGACGAACCACGTACCAGCTAGTCGTCTAGGTATGGGTAAATATGATGACCTTCCTGTCGGAGCCAAGCCGCCAAACATTGTGTAAATGTCATGGGGGACGACTTTAATCCGAACGAGAGCACTCGAAACTGGTAATGATCTTCTCCTACGACAAACCGCAGAAACTTGTGGTGCCGTCAACGCATAGGGATATGGAAATATGCGTCCTGTAGATCCAACAAGGCCAGAAACTCGCCCGGTTGTACAGACCGAACGACCTCCTGAAGTCGGAGCATCTTGAACTTCAGGCGTTGCAGAGTCTTGTTCAACGCCCGAAGCTCCAGTATGGGCTGCCACTTGCCATTGGGTTTCTTCACCACAAAGTAACGGGAATAAACCCCTTGGCCATTCTCAGCTACAGGAACCAATTCTACAGCCCCTTTCTGCAGCATAAGTACCACCTTCTGTAGTAGAATGTGAAGGTGGGGTTGTATGGTATACACTGGAGGAATGGGGGTTGGGGAACACTTGAACTCCATGGAGTGGCCCAGACGCACCGTGTCCAACACCCAAAGATCTGATGTGATCTTGCACCACTCGTCCACGTGTAGTGCTACCGTGCCCCCCAGCAGTCTCAAAGTCCTCCTTCATACCCTTGAGGGCCTCATCGATTTTCTCACCAAACAACTATAACCCCTCACATGGCATATCCAGAACTTTGTAATGCACCTCCGGGCGAAAGTCTGTGCACTTAAGCCAGGCCTGTCGACGCAGCACTACGCCGTTGTTAATCTGTTTAAAACCAGATTCCGCCAAGTCCACAGCAATGTTAATACTATGATTGGACGCCTCCTCCCCTTCGCGTACCAACATCATGGCAGCTTTACGGTGTTCCTCAGGTAGATGTTCCAGCAGAGGAGCCAACCGATGCCACATCTCACGATCGTAGCGAGCCATGATCGCTAGAGAATTGGCCGCTTTCACTGTCGTCGCCCCCACAGTCAAAACCTTTTTACCGAAGGCATCCTGTCTCCTGGCATCACTATCAGGAGGGGTAATACATTTGTGCTGACTCCTGGCTTTGCATATGGCCACCGCTGAAACCACTGACCCAGGATTGGGCTGCGACACCCAGCACTTCGGTGCAGAGTCCGGGGCGTTAAACTTCTTCTCCAGGCCCCCTTTGATAGCTGGTTCAGAGAAGGGATGTTGCATCGTGCGCAGGCCCTACTGCGACACGTGGTCCAGGATAGGCACAGCAAACAGATTTTCATCTCTTGCCCATGTGGTCAAACAGGAAACACTCCTTCCACTCCTCCTCAGGAACCAACCCAAATTCCACACATGCTTTCGCCATCATGGCATCAAACGTCCCAACATCATCGGGCGGAGACTGTTGTGCCGGACTACGAGGTAGTTCCATCTCAACGTCTGAATCCCACGCCGGATCCCTCGACGGTGACGAGTCAGTGGACATGGTCTCTCTAGGCACACGGTCCGATTCCGAATCCGGCAGCACACCCTCGTCAGGATGGGAACGTGGACGATTTTCGTTCACGTGCAGGGGTGCTGGCAATTCAGCCAAAGCCGAGGAACGCAGAGGAACACCTGCAGCGTCGACGGTAGGCCCCACCGTAGCTATGTTCAGAGGATGCAATCTGGAATCCAGCTGGCCCAACAGAGATTGCAATATGGACAGCACCTGGAGTGATAACATCGCCTGCGGATTCACCAGAGGGTAACTGGATGGGTAAGCCCCCACACCCATCGACGTTGATGGACCAACACACTGCAGGCCCAGGGCCGATGGATCCAACACTTGATCCAGATCCTCCTCCGCTTCTGATGCAGTCTCTTGCTAAAGAATAGTGTCTGGTAGATGAGAGTCAAAAGCAGAAGCCTGCCACACCTCATTCATCGGTAGCAAGTTGTCTGTGTCCATCCTCGACGACAATATCAGGCCACCTTCTCCTACCGGAGTCGAAGACACCACCGTCGGTGACGGTATCGGAGTTGACAAAGGGACTGTCGACGACGGGACTCCCGTCGATGAGGACGTAGTTGGAACCACAACATTCGGTGTAGATATTTCAGGCGATCCCACCTGCCTGGCTCCACTGGACCGATGTTTGGACGACTCTCTACTAGAGAAGGACTTGTGATGGTCCCCTGAAGAGGAGCGTTTCGACGACGAGTCTTTCTTCACCTGAGACGCCGACTTCTCGGGCCTACTTCCAGACCGTCCGTCCCCCTCATACACTTTCCTCAGCCCGCAAGTCGCACAGGGCCGGAAAAACGATTTTCCTGAAGACATTGCCACCAATCACACCAACACGTGCAGAAATCACGAGCACGAGGTGATCCCAACACTTTGGAGATGGTTGAAATCTGAAGGGAAGCCACGGGGCGGGGCTATTTATACCCTACGTCCTATTGGTGGTCGCTAAAGCACCGAAAAAGGACGTTTATAGGACACTGAAGTGTCGAAGTTTTCCATAGGAAAACGCTAAGTAAAAAATGACTGAGGTTCCCAGCCTGACGACGGGGAATATTCATAGCATGTGAATCCATGAAAGATCCAATGCTGGAGAAATGAAGGGATACCACGAGAGGAACTGCCAGTATTACAAATACAATGGGAGACCAGGACTTTTAGATACCTGGGGATTGATGTACATCACAATGTAGAGGTCGAACACAAACACAACACAGAGAAGGCGGCGGCTAATGTTAGGGAGAATTCTCTTATAAGGCTAATTTCCCAAACCTAGTGAGTCCCCCAGCAGCTTTGCTGGATTTTTGGGGTTTGTTATTTTCTCCTGCCAAGAGTGAGACCTCCCACTCTTAGGCATGATTTAAGGTATGTCTTTGACTCTTTGTGTGCTTATGGGCTATGGGTTATGGGTTTTCTTTTTGTTCCATAGGGTATCATCTATGTTTTATTTGTGCGTTACACAGCACCCTCAGTACAGTAACACAAGCGTGTCATAGTGACCCCCAAACAGACTCCATACCCTGGGACTGACACTGTCTCCTAGGGCATGTAAAGTCACCATTGACTTTACTAGTCCTAAATTGTGAACAGAACCAGTACAAACCATCATATTGTGGAAATACTGGAAGGGGTTAATTATATTGCCCTTGGGTCTGTTTTCAAGGGGGCACTGTCCAGTCCCCCTTGTCGAGTTTCTAGCTGGTGGCAGTGGTTACCACGTGAAATATTCCACCGGAATATTCTCTATGGGATTTTCCCATTGATTTTAAACGCACCACTTTTTGGTGCAATGTTAAAGATACTGCTGGTTTATTTATTTAATATTAAATAAACGGTTGGGTCTTTTTGCCAGAACTCTTTTAAAAAATGGCGTTCGTGTCCGTCTCTGTAACTCTGACTAAGGTCGAGCCCTTGGTTCCACTTTTTGGCGGGCTTCTCCACAGAAGCCCTCCAAATGGTCCCACTCTGTCTGAGTTCCACAGGATGGGTGGGGAAGGGAATTGGCACCCTGGACTGCGTTGCCTTAGCAACTCAAGTCGTACTCTGTTCTGATTGGGCCAGTGGTGAGCCGCCCGGCTCACCACTTAGCATGTTTGAGTGACAGCTAGGCTGTTGAATGGGGGGTTTTCTGCATAAAAGCAGGGCCTTTGGGACTGGAACTTCAGAAGTCGCCACAGGACTTAAGAATCCGAAGAGGGAAGAAGCTGAGCCATCTGCAACGACGACACCACCGGTGAAGCCCTGCTGCAAAGAACTCACCACTTTCCCAACGACAAGAGAAGATCTTCTGCTGGACGAGTCTTCTTCCTTTGAGCTGGTGGGATCAACCAGTTCATCCCTTCCGCCTTCCAAAGACGTCTCTTGGTCAAATCGCCCGTGCCAAGCACCCCGGCAGCCGGATAGCCAAGCTTCACCTTCACCACTTTGACCGCGAATAAAAGGAGCGCACCTTTTACCGACAAAACTCTGTGGCTGGTTTCATCCTTGTGCAGTGCAACGACTCTACGTTTCCTCCTCGACGAGATCCTCTCTTCCCCTGGTCGAAACAACGAACTGCCACCACTGCCAGGAACAACTGCCACCGCTGGAGCTTCCTCTCTCTTTAAGGTACTGTGTCCTGCCTGGCCTCCCTTTCTTTGGTTTGCCCAAGGTGACCCATAAATCCTTGGCTTTCCAACTGGGTTGGCCCCAGACCTCCTAGCTTTACCTTCTTGAATCACCCCAACCACCTTTGAACATTCTGCAAAGACTTTTAGTGCATTTTAAACCGTGTGATCCTGGGCACATTTTGCTTTGCTCCATTTAAAGTGGGCCTGGCCTATCAACTTTGGCTCTACAGTATAAACTGCCTTTATTCCCTTGCTGAGAACTCCTAAAAGTGTTGGGACCTGTTTTATTTCTATGCTCTGCCTTTTTCTCTCCCTTTAACTGAACTATTGGAGTGCCATCAGGTTACGCACTCACATCTGTTTTAACAAATCGTGGTGTTTTAACTCTGACTTGTCTGATAGTTATCAAGGGAGGTGTATACTTTACCTGACTGTGTTTTAACTTGCTTTTGATTTAGAGTGCTAGTATATTGCCTAAAGTGTTTTAAAATAAATAATTATATACTTTTTATACCAAGCTCTGGTCAGTGTTTGTTTGCTCTACTGTGTTTTTAGCCCTATTGTGTATACTCTATATACTGCCCTACTCTTCTTGAGAGAAGTCAGACTGCTCAGCCACAGCTACCAGGTAAATCTGGGTGGTGCAGACTGCTACCAATTGGGTTTACTGCTTACTCCTGTAGTCTTAATCTTTTTGCAGTGTTCCCTAAGGGAACTGCACAGGATTCTGCCTAACAGCTAACATTGAAAACAGCATGAGGTTCTGGGCCAAGCTCCCTTTGACCATGATGGGGAGAGTGGCACTGTTAAAGATGGTGGTGCTGCCTAAACTGTTGCACTACTTTGTGAATATACCATACATGATACCCAAGCGATTCTTTGCTAAAATCCAGGGTATATGTAGGGGGTTCATGTGGCACAACACTAGGAACAGAATAGCGTTATGGAAATTGCAAAACACGTATGACCAAGGGGGCATTAAATTGCCCAATTTCGAGATGTACTATCTGGCCAGCCAACTACAACATGTGGCGAGGTGGTTATCGGAAGACTCGGGTTGTTGAGGGCTGAATGTGTCTTGTTCTTCCTTAAAGTGAAGAATGGATATGATTACCAAAATCACAGCAAGGCGGAGCAACAAGAATGTTAGACTTGGGGTGGAAGATATGGCGCCGGGCTTGCCGGGCCCTGTGGACCCGTTCCCGTGTTCCCCACAGTTGCTGCTAGCGACACGGAATGGAGTGGATGAGCAATTGAGGAAGATAGTCCAGAAGCATTGGGAACCGATTGGTATAACAACGCTGGGAGATGCGCGGCAGGATGGGAAGGCTGTAGAGTTTGACACACTGGTAGAAAACACTGGACTACACCAGGGACAGTAAATCACTTATACTAGGTTGTTGCGGAAGGAAAAGATAGTTGGTCAGTAATAGTATTGGAGAGTCTGCACGACACGCCCATAGAAACATTTTATGATGTGTCAGACGGAGACCATGAGGTCTCCCGAATCTACGAACTGCTGATCTCAAGGCTGGGAAATGAGGTGACTCAGCTGAGACGGGATTGGGAGGAGGAAGCTGGGGAATATATGAGTGATGGGTTGTGGGTGAGGGTACAAGGATACCACAAAAAAGTGTCCAGGAAGTCGAGGTTGCAACAAATCCAGTTATACGTTACCCATAGAGCGTACATGACACCTCAGAAGATTGCAAGGTTTAAGAATGCAGGAACACAAACATGTCCCAAATGTGGGGAGGAGAATGCAGGACTGGTGCACATGTTCTGGGCATGCCCGGAAATAAGGAGATTCTGGAGGGAGGTGGCCCACCGTTTGACCGTTTTGACTGCAGCATGCTTTCTAAACATGTCAAGCATCGAGGATTTGAAATTCTCGTGTGGCACGCCCAGCCGACGGCTTACCTTTATCCATTGATGACTTGGAGTGACGCCTTTTCTTCTATGAGTACGAGGAAAAGTGGCTCCTCAAGTGGGACCGTTTCTTCTTCCACCTATTTTCTTTCTCACGGGTATGCCCCTCAATTTCGGCCTACGAAGACCGACCGTCGACCACACCTGTGATTTTGAAGGAGGTCGACCTAAAGCGAGTTTAGCAGCTCAATCATGTAGGGATTTGGGTTGCATTTTGGCACTCGACTGGCACCAGTCAGTCCCGTGACCCGTGCCGAGCCACCAGATACACAACTCGTGTGGGTCAGTGATGGACATCTTAATGATTTTACAGGTTTGGCATGTACTCTCTATGTGGCTCCGTTTGAGCACACCGTTTGTCTATTCAGAGAAAAAAAAAGATTGCATTGAGGGGAAAATCAGAATGCCATTACTTCCATGGGGCCCAGCTATTTATGGGATTATAATACCACAATTTATCAAAAAGATTATGTTTCATCTTTCATATGATCTAATCCGCTAGGGGTGATACTGAAAACATCTTCCAACTTCAGCACTTCCCCCTTTCCCCCAACTCTTCTTTTTCACTCTGTTACCAAAGCTGAAAAAAACACAATGTGAGGATGGCATTGACTGGAGGAAGCATTACGAGTAGTGTGTACAAGGATACAATTACAGGAAGGCCCCTGTCAACAGATAGTGTTCAGTTCTAGTAAATACCAACCACTTAATGGCAGACTAGGCAATACATGTGAATGAAATAGATTCACAGAAATAATTCTGGCCCTAGCCATCTGCATTATGGCCCGATGGCAATGAGCTCCTAACAGCACTTCGGCAAGTTGTACTGCCGACTAGGCAAAGGAAAGCAGCAGGGGGAAGGCGTCCGTCAGGCTGCCCACTAGTTCCCTTAGCATTGCAACCATAGTTTCTATAACTCACCCACGTACTGGTGCCTGGGAAAATCCCTAAGAAACGTTATACAACATTTAAAAACGTTCAGTATAGTACACTGCTGAGTGCAGCTGCCATAGGTTCCACACTGGCGGTAACCAGCAGGAGCAAGATTTTGAATAAAATGTAACAAGTTCAAAAAAGTTCAATAACCTGCACGTTACAGTTCTAGCTGGGTGTTAAAAGCAAAACAATGAATATTACATCATTGTATTACAAAAACTGTTGCCGAAGTACCATTTTGTGTAGATAGGAAGCCCAAACCCCCTCTAGTTGAGAAAGCTCTCGCCCCAGACTGCAGTGAGTCTCCCAAACGCTGTCTCCTGCAATTGAGCGGCACACATTTTCACAGACTGCATCCAAAAGTCGTCCTTTGCTCAACAGCCCAAACTTAAACTGTCTAAAGCTGTATGTATGTCTCAGGCTTTGCATTAAGTTACTATTCTGACAGAGGAAATTAGCACCATACCATGTGTGCATATTGCATGCCCAGAAGGATTGAACGATTGAATTACTAGCACAAACATGTTTGATAAATTGGTGGTCATTCTTATGTTCCCAAAATGCACTTTGGTTTTATACAAAGCAGCCAGCGTCCTATGGACACGGCACGCACATAATTCAACACTTATCTCTGCCCCTGATTCCCACCCACAAAACTGACAATCCGGCCCCAGTCTCGCTCACACCACTGACAATATGGACCCCCACCACCAGCGAAGGGGCGGGGTGGCGGAGGATTCCCCCAGAAAATGCTGTCCATTTCCAGCACTGATCATTGCCTCTTTTTGCTTCCTTGACTTCTCTGTGCCGCCTCTCCCTACTCAGTCTCACTGCCTTTCTTTTTCCATTCCTTCACAGTCTTTGTATCCTTTTTACTCTCCTCCTTGGCTCCTTTCTCTGCCTGGTCTTTATCCAGTCTCCTCTAACCCTCCCGGTCTACCTTTCCTCATTTCATTCCTAAAAACCTGTCTGGTACTTAACTGTATTGCTGTACCATGGTCAAAAACCTAACTGCTAGTATAATATTTAGGTGATGGTCTATGAAAATAATTCTGAAAACATCAAAACAATCATGTACATTTTGAAAAACATTTGTAATCCTACATTTCCAAAATATACAAGTGTTACATAACCATCTAGTGGATCATGGTCAGCTTGCCGGGAAGACACAGATATCGAGTGCTGCATACATTTTATAATTATGCACCAAGCCGAGCTGAACTTACTCTGCCTCTTTCGACTTGAGTTGTCAACATTACAACCATCGAGGAGCCTTGTTCCCATGTCATCTGCCAAAACTCTGGACACGTACTTGGTAAAGGGCCTTGGCAAGCTATGTACCTATTGATTATGCTGGAGGAAGGGATTTCCATCTGAAGAACACAAGATAATTATATTGATATCTTACATTCAAGAAAGCACCACATTCACAGTTATAATTATTTAGAATGGCGGGCAGTGTAAGATGGGAATCACACGGTGATGGAAAAAATTTAAATAGTTGCAATAACGCAGGCACGCCATTGTAGCACAATTTAACAGCCAAAAGAAAAGGTAGTCTTCAACCTTAAAAACTAAGGGTAATAGCATGTTTCAAAGGTTAATTCTGGAACGAGTCATCAAACAATTAACATAAATAAATTAGGTAAAATATTTACAGGCAGATGTGATCTACAGCACTTGACTATTCCCATGAATTTTTACTTTTGACAGTTCTATTTAACGCGGGAGAGAGAAGAGCGGGAGAAGAGAGCTATTTACCAAGTATCACAAAAGTTGATTGAGGGAGGAGACAGGTTGAGAAGTAAAATTACCTAGTTTCAGAGCCAGTGCATATGTTGAGAAATGAGTTGCGCGAGAAAAAACATACATCATGAGAATAACATATTAGACTAATTCTGTGAATTGGCATAATAAACCTTTGTGACTTCATGTCTTAAATATAGGCGACACAGACAGGGGCATCTTCAGTCTATATCAGAATAAAAACACGAATTCATTAAAGATACATTTACACATCATGATTTCAGACTTAATACTAAAATACAAGATGAACTGTTGAAGACCATATTTACAAGAGCAAGAAATGTGCATTTATGCACATTTACAAAGTTGCAAGAAAAACACAGTCCTAAATCAGATGGATTGAAATTCTCCATGGCTAACCTTGTTAGAGTTCAATGAAGTGCTAATGCAGATTACAACCACATTTTATAAAGTGGTACATCAAACACCATACTTCGAGATCTTGCTAATAATATTAGACAGTAAATAAAGTTAACATATTTCAAAATATTTTGAGGTTCTAAGGATATTAGTTTTTTCCTAGCAGCAAAAAGGAATTTAGTCATGGCATTTTGTTCTGAAGGAAAGAGCTTAATTGACAGACACGCTGCAACAGTACCATGTAATAATGCTGCTTCAAAAATATCACCATGCAAAAAAAAATGAAATAAAAAAAAATAAAAATAAATAAATCGCCGTAGGTTTTTTGAGGGGACATTGTTACATTAAACATGCGGGGACACCCCTGCAACCTCCAAAACCTTTTTTTCCCCCAAGGGGCGTGTGGCCACCCCTGCTCCCCATGTCCCTATATATATTTGGTGCCCTATATAATGTCGCCACAACTGTTTCCCGGCAACATTATATACGGCTACTATATATATATATATATATATATATATATATATATATATATATATATATATATATATATATATATATATATATATATATATATAAATTTGTTATTGCCTGATACCGTTGGAACTTCTTTGAACAAAAGACCAGTAACTGCTATCAAATTTCACCATACTGCCTCCAAAATACATGCATTGGCAAAGTTTTGGCTTGTGTAGAGTTTTGGCTTGTGTAGAGGCACGTCCCACAGGTATGGCCATTGTACGCCAAGGCACTCTCACCTTTTCGCAGGTACTGTCATCTTATGTAGAAGTAGTTCCATCATCACCAGGGATTGCTAGCAAAAATTCCATTACACTTAGGTACTGATATTAAAATCCCAGCTACGCGCAAAACGTATGTATTGTCCTCAAAATTATCTGGGTACTCACATCAGCACCAGAGATCGACTCTACTTGCACCACTGGCATTGATTGTAATTGAAGGTCTGGGTACTCAGCATACTGCCAGGGATTGTCATTGAATGGTCAGTTATGCCCCCCTACAGAAATTGCGGAAGTCTTCTAAACAATACTGGTAAAGAGCAGACAGCTGACATGAACTTTCTTTAACATAAAATAATGCTTCAATGCACTACGAAGGAGTGAGTAAATTAAAGAAATAATATAGCAGCCAAATCTCATAATTGTGAGGGGGTATGCATTGTGTGGGTGTGTTAGCATATGTACAGTGCATGCAGTGTGCGTGTTAGGGGGATTTTACCAAAGTGGGATCTTAAACCATATAACCACTGATCGAAATGAGCGGGAGCGGTGCTCCTCTACTTATTTAAATCACCTTTTACAGCTCCTATACTTTTATTTTAAAAAAAGAAACCGTTCTGGAATGGTTTCGCTTTAAAATAAATGTGTAGGAAGAAGTTGAAACTTGTACTTTCAGTGCACTGCACTAAACGTTCCCTTAAGCAGCAGGTGCAAGTGTTTGGGTGTGTGGGAGGCGACGTGGTGATGGGGTTTGTGGGGAGTGGGTGCAGGCCAGCAGGGAACATAGCTCCACTACTTCTTTTCGTACACTTCGACCGCTGCATAACCTAAGGGCAAGACAGGTCTTCCAACCAAAAGAAGAACAAATCACTTACCTCTCTGCAATGTTCATTCTGGTGTTTTAGTCCTTCCTCATACAGATTCCTCATTTTAGATATACTCACTTCAACACCAGCCATCTTTGTAAACTTTTTTAGCCTCCAGGGAGTGCAGGGAGGCTCCGCCTGGCATCACTGTGCACCCTCACGACGAAAGTGATGTTGCAGCCGGTAAAATTGATTCACTGCGCCTCCATGACCACAGTTCTGCCTTTTTTTCTAGCACTCACCAGCTGAGGGACCAGATAACAGATGAGGTGTACGAAATATCCTCCAAGAGTGGGATGAAGGAATTATCCATCAGGATTAATATTACCAAGAGGTAAGTAAATTGTTCTTTTAAAGAATTCCTTCCTCCCACAGATTCTTCTTCTTTGATCAAATCCCATAACAGTCCAGAAATCTGTAAGGGGGAGGGGAGCAATTAAATACAACCTATACCAGAAAACCTTGGTGGAGCGCTCGACCAAAGAGTTTCCTGCCCCGACAAGGAATCGACGCAGCAATGTCTGGAAAATGTGTGCAGCAAAGCCTGTGTAGCCATTTGACAGATGGACACGGGGACATTTCCCTCCCCACCACCCCATCTGCAGGGGAGGTGGTAGCCAGGCCTTTGATTAAATGAGCCCTGAGACGATCAGGAACATCCTTTCCAGTCAGATTGTAACGTTCACAGATGTAGAGGATGTTCCACCTGGACAGTGTCTGCTTGGTAACCAACCTACCCACACAGGCACCAGAGTAACTTACAAAGAGCTGGCCATCTTTTCTGATGTCCTTGTTGGAGAGCCATAGTAACTAAAAGCCCTACAGGGTTCAGATGATGGAACTACTTCTCCTACAAGGATAAGGTGGTGGGGAAAAACTAAAAAACAGAAAAAGACATTCCAACACAACCTTGGGCAGGAAGGACAGTCTCACTCTCAAATTCACCTTCTCTTTGTATACCACTAAGAAGGAAAGGTTAACAGAACCTGGAACTTGCTCACCCGTTTTGCTGAAGTGATGGCTCTAGGAAAATCATCTTAAGAGAGAAAGGACTTAAAGAACAAGAATGTAGGTGCTTAAACTGAGCACCCTCAAGAAAAGTCAACACTAAGTTCAAATCCCACGCAGGTGAAACAAAGTGGGGTGGAGGGAAACTAGTTAGGCAATCCCAGCAAACACTGGTTAACAGTGGGCTTGATGAAGAATGAGCCTTGTTTGGGAGACATTTTAAAGACCAAAATGTTGGGCAGGGACGCATTCACAGTGTGAATCTGCAGACTCAGCCATGCCAAGGAAATCAGGCAATCCAGAGGTCAAAGGGTCCAGACCTCCCTTCCGACACCAAATAGAAAGCGTACACCACACACAGGCATAGACAGACCTGGTGGCAGTCATCAGTGTAAAGGAGCACATCCAGGATGTCATCTGACAAGTACCACTTCTTATAACTTAGCATCTAAGCAGGACGGTTCAGGCTACTGAGGCTCAGATGGAGTGCCTGGGTACTTAAGTGGGTGTGCAGGAGAGTGGGTCCACTTTTGCCGGGAGGCACCAGGGACAGCCGACGGGCCTATTCAGAAGCTCCAGGTACCATGACAATCAGGTCGAGTCTAGTGCAATTCAAATCAATGTGGGCCCAAACCTTTGCAGTTTTCTGGAAGTCAGCGCAATGACAGATCGAAAGGGAACACAAAGGAGTTTATAGTTGCATTCAACAACCCATGCATCCTCCAGAACCTCCTCCGGAATAAATTCCCTGGAGGATAACAACTTCAACTTCCTGTTCACTTCTTAAGTGAGGATTATGAGGAGCGAGGTATGAGACACTGACACAGAGGAGACACGTTTGTGGCTACAAACATTCATTTAAATGAAAAAGGGATGGAAAATGACTCACTATCCCTATTCTAGGAGTCATTCCCTACCTCAACCAAAAGCTACTGAGTCTGTCAACGTCAAAATAAAGTAGGTCCAGCGTCCATAATCCCGTTCTGTAAGGTGCAAATGTTAATACTCCTTGTCTTAAAGTATTCAAAAGTGGTCAAATTTCAAAACAAGTTCAAAATCAAACCAAAGGTTTTCTTCATGGACAATGTTCACAGTTCTAGGAAAAACCTATTTTCCTGGGTTCTTTGCATTCAACATCCAATTTCAAACGGAACCACCAATTTTCCAAGAGGACTTTTCTCTACCCTCAGAGCGTTCACATAGCTTGCAGGAAGTGCTCCCTTCCCCAAGTTTTCGCTTTACTTCTTTTCAAATACACCTTTCTTCTCAGGGCCTTTCTTTTCCTTTCAGCACTTGGTTAACAGTTCACAATTTACACTTCAAAATGTTATTGATTTGCTTTAACTTCTCCTCTCATCATCTCAAAGTTTATATATTGCTTTTCCTTTTAACAGTGTATACACTATTTCATACACCCTTGTCTTCACCTGGTATACTCTCTTGCCAGGACTTTGTATATGAAACTCTAACTTATCTTCACCAGGTGTACTGCCCGACCAGGACTTTATTACACAACTACCTATTACCTTCAGATGTGACTAGTGCTCCATTTATAATTTGATTGACAAATACTTATCTGTTTAATGGATTCCCAATTGCCTTCTTGCTGCGTTTTCATGAAGCGGTACAGTTTTTTACACAATCCCCCACCCACTTCTTTACTTTGTATCCTTGAATAGCTATTGACTTCCATTGGTTCTCGTTACTTAGGTTTCGGTTTGCTTTTAAGTAATGTTATTGGTACGCCAGCAACCCAGTAACCCGTTCACTTTCCCTGGACTTACCTGTTGCCTTCTGTGTGGTTAATTCTTTGTTGGCTCTGCTGTATTGGCATGGTGCGCATCCGGACAAGCGCATCTTTTCTCCCGTACTTGTTTGTTCATTGTGTGCTTCCCGCAGTGGCTCCTTCCCACAATAAACCGCCAGCACCACCTTCCCAAGGTTGCATCGGTTTCTCTGTTTGCCACAGCCAGTCGTTCCTCTGTGTGGTATTCAGATGTGTTTCCAACTGGCAGGCAGACTTCTGTCTCCATCTCTCTCCGCTCCTTCTCCTTCTCAGGATTGTCTTGACCTCCATCAGCTGAGTCCAGGTTTTATTTAAACTTCCCGGCTCGGCTATTCCTTTTCCAACAACTAGACTTTTGCACTCGATACTCGGTCGCAGTAATCATCACTACGCCGCCATTCTTCCTTGTGTCAGTGGTCTTGGATTTTCCTCTTGTATGGTATTGAGGAATTAAAGGCTGAACTTTATTGGGAGTAGTCTTTACTATTCCGAGTCTCTTCCTCAAGTCAGTGTTTAGCACCTGGTCTCTACGGGGGTTTTGGGAGGGGCACATAAGCAGTTTTACTAAGAGGTTGGCAAGGGACATGACAATATGCCATTAAGGTCTGGGGGATTAAAGGAACATCTTCAGAAGGGAATGTAGTGTATTTGGCTTCCCCCAATGATGTCACCTAATCTCCCAGAGGGTTAACAAACCCCAGGTGGTTCTCAATCAAATAATTGGGGTCCCAGGGGTCAGGATCAAGTAGCAGCTGAAGTCCCCTGGCCACATGGGGAGAGGCTACCTCAGGGAAAGGAGTGATGACATCATTGGATTCATCACAGGTGGGGTCACCTGAAGAGTTCCACAGAAAGCAAAGATCTCCTGCAGAACTTCCTGGCAGAGCTCCCACTTGTGGGAGGCCAAAGTCTGTCTGCGCAGAGCATCTTCCAAGACATTCTCTGACCCGGCAAGATGGGCTGCATTCAGAGACATTGTTCCCCAGAGCCCAGAACTACAGTTACGCTGCTTCCCTACACAGAGGCAATGATCTAACACTACCCTACTTGTTGAGGCAGTGCATGGAAACCATGCTGTCTGACAGGATCAACACACTTGCTTCGCAAAGAAGAGAGGAAGGAAACCAAGGCAAGCCAGATAGCCCTCTGCGACAGCAGGTTCCCGGACTTCTGTATGGGTCATGGGGCAGCTCACTAAAATCTTGCAGGTGAGCACCCCAGAACTTCAAGGAGAAGCCGTGGCCACTGTCATTTAGGGCCAGGTCTGGCCAACCAGACGGTCTCGCAACATCCACCACCGAGACCTGCAGCAAATCGGACAGGCCTCCCTGAAACCCAGACCACTGACTGCCAAGTAGCCAATGTAGTGGTCTCTGGCACCACATGCATGAGGCTATGAGGTCCAGAAGCCACAAAAAGGCACAGGCCAGAACTAGCCTCTGGGGCAGAAAGACATGTGGCATTTATGGGGCGTTCACTACCCAATCTGGAGGGAAGGCCCTGTTCAGACAGGTTTCTAAGACCACTTTATAGTGGAGGAACTGGGACAGTGAAATCGGGGACTTCTTGAAGTTCATGGAGAAGTCCACACTGTGCAATAAGCTACATGTGTGGTACAAATGTGCCGACACCAAATGTGCAGACATCAGGTTTGAGTTGCGGCTTGAATGAGCCAATCGTCTGGGAAGGGAAAGATGAGAATATTATCCCTCTTATCACAAGGTTTCACCACTGCCAGCAGTTTAGTAAAGACCCTGGCTGATGAGAAAAGCGCAAAAAACAGGACTCGGAAATGTTAATGGGTTTTTCCAACCAAGAATCTGAGGTACTTTCATTGCTTAAAATGAATCAGTATCGAAAGAAATGGGAGATTACCCTCTTTTTTTGATAGTGGGGGTCTTGACTCTTGAGGGTTGTATCAATTCAGCAAAAGAAATGAGTCAAGGCACCCCTCCCTACAACGCACAGGCAGTGTAAACAACCTTCAGAGGGCAAAGGTAGATTTTACTTAGCCATTCATGATCAAACTAGCATGGTAAAATACTGTTAAAACAAGATTTATTCTGAATAAAGTATCACATTAAAAACACATCTACATATGACTTCATCTGTCGACACTATTGCGTGTTTCCAATTCGGGGGTCATGCAGAAAAAATGTTTTTCCGGTTTGCACAATTTGAAAAAGCCTCAGAACTTTCCTCAGGACACTGGTGCTACAGGCAGTGGGAAGTTTTTGTCAGAACACGTTTGGTGATAGATGATTGTAGATAATAGATAAAAACAAATAAAATTGTATCAGAATGGTGTATGTTAGATCATTGAAAAAAACCTACTTTAGGGCTCTGGTATCTTAAGGTTGTGACCTACCTAATATTTCTTCTCTGCGTTTTGGGCTGAGAAATAGGACGGACTTTCGTCTGTACAGTCACGAGTTTCAAATTTGCTATGATGGTTACTGCAGGGGGATAAAAATGGGCTTATTGTACCTCATTTGTCATGAGATTCATATATTATTATCAGTATGTTAGACCAGGCAGAGCAAAAAAAGGCAATTACCTGATAGGGTGCTTATGTCACGTGGAATGCTGTAAGAGCAGTAAATAACCTCGGACAGCAGAGCTCGGTCAGCTAGGCGCTGTCGGTGGATCTGGAACACAAAGTTATGAAAAAGGGTGCGTAAGCACAAGGCTCACGGTTATAGATGGCCCATCGTAGTGGGATACACAAATATTTGCTTTTATTGTTTCGTCTTGTTTCAGATTGCAGACAAAATGCCCTTTTGTAGGCAGTCCGGTCATATGCTGCATGGTGAAACTTTTAAAATGATCAACATTAGAATGGCAAAAGGGGAAGAGTAGTGCTCCTACTCTCACGTATTACTGGGATCTCGCTGAATATGGAGTTCTGTCTAAAGTCAAAGTTGTTAAGCAACCTACCAACTCAGCATTGATCCAACACAAGTGGGCTATGTGATAAAGTCGGAGTAAGTCGCAACATTGTTCAATGAAACTACTGGGTGCCGGGTGGGGTGGCGGAATAAGGTTCAGGAAAAGATGCATTTTATGAAAAGCGGGTACACTAAATGCTGTGTATGTGTATACAAAGAAGTCTAAAGCAGAGGTTGCTAGGCAACCTATTCATGCGGCATGCAGATAGCACGAGTAGGCGTTGTGATCGTGGCAGAGTGTTTCGCAGCACTATTAAACACAAGTGCACAATACCGGGTAGTGATTATGCAGTGAGATGAGGTTAAAGTTAAAGATCGGCATATTTTAACAGGGCTTAAAAAGAGCATACTTACTGTTCGACCGCTCTGTTGATTTTAATCCGGTAGTGGCCGCGTCCTGTGCATGTGTGTTAGCTAGGGGACTGGATGTGTGCTCCCAGTTTTGTTAGCAGTGGAGGCGGTTGGGTAGTTGCTTGGCAACCGTTAGTCTAGGACGGCCGAGGAGCTGTTTAGTGTGCCGATTGAAGTAGAAAAATGGCTAAACATGTGGTTTGCTGGAAGGGGTTCGCATTAATTTTTGAAAAAATAACACAGGCTATAGGTAATGTGTATAAATACACATTTAGTCCTCACTGGGTTAATCTGTGTGCTTAACATGGATACAGATCTATAATCAAGCAGGTCAATGCTCTAGTGTTCAGGGCCGGATGTTCCAAGAATAGCGTGTATTTAACGTGCCAAGCACAAAATGCAGTGCGTGTCCATTTATGCTGCCAAACAGGGTGCTGTATAAGCAAAGATAGAAATAACCAAGGTAATACAAATCTAAAACAGCTGGGCTAAAACCAAGTTATTTTGGACAAAAGTGTCCTTACAATTTCTGCATTAGGCCCAATATCACAGCAAATATATCACAGAAAAAGTCTCACAGAATGGCTTCTTACACAGCACAATTGGCATTACTCTAACTCTGATTGCACAGTTCAATGCTCAAATGCTACAGTATTAGCGTCTATTGGCACAAGGCAGCCCAATAGTCCAAAATCCCCCTATGGGTGTTCAGATAAATAAGTTTCTCAATACATTCATGCGTCTTTTTCACAATTAGCAAACAGGGGGGAAAAATATCCCAAGTGGATGACCCCATATGGGCCGAATATCAGGGCAGAGGAGGAACCACAGTAATTGGGTAGTTGGTGTTGGGCTGGATCTGTGCGGAATAGCAGGAGACTGCTAGGATGTCGTTTAATCTGTCAAGGACATATGTTAGGAATTTGTAAAAGTGTTATTGGTTGAAAAACAAATTCCATTTCATTGATACATTTAAGCCTTTCTTCACTGAGATCAATTTTTGTTCCAGTTTTCTTAGTAGGAAATCAGTCTCCTCCTCGGAATGGGTTTCTGACCATTTGGATGATAAACCAGAACATATCTGAATGTTTGTGTTTCCTCGCATTCTTCACTGATATCAATTTTTGTTCCAGTTTTCTTAGTAGGAAATCAGTCTCCTCCTCGGAATGGGTTTCTGACCATTTGGATGATAAACCAGAACATATCTGAATGTTTGTGTTTCCTCGCCTTAAAGTGCGCCACCATCGGTTTGTCTTCCATTTGATTTTTAATGCATGATCTGTGTTCACATATACGCTGGCATATTTCTCGTTTACATTTGCCGATGTAAATGAGTCTGCAGGGACATTTTATCCCGTATATTGACCATTTGGTTTTACAATTGGTGAAGGACTTGTACTTCCATGTTGTCCCATGTAGGTCGATTTATTTTATGTCTTGTGTGAGGGCGCAGACGGAGCATGTTCCACATCTGCAGTGTCGGGTCACAGGCGGTAGGTTCCATAAGGTTGTTTGTGTATTGGGTGTTATTTTAGGTTCTTCATAGGTATGTACCAACCAATCTTAGATTTTTGCTAAATTTAAAAGCAAATTGTGTTTTTTCTGTTTTGAAATGTTCTGTTTTGAGGATATCCCAATGGCGGAGTACAGCTTTTCTTAGTCGATTACTGAGAGGAGTAAAAGGTGTCACGCAAGTGATTTTGTCTACTTTTTGCTCCCTCGGTTGTTTAGTAAGACACATCTGTTTGTTTGGATTCCAAGCTCTTTTTCGTGCTCTCCGTATGCTCCAAGCCAGATAGCCCCACTCTTTTAGGTGATTTGTAAGGTCTTTACTTTGGTAATCACAGTCAAGTAGCATGGTACAATTCCGACATAGGCCCAAGAATTGACTGAAAGGTACGTTTTCTTTTAAGCTCATAGGGTGAAAACTAGAGAAAGCCAATAAGGTGTTTTTGGCAGTGGGTTTTGTATATAGAGTTGTTGCTAGCAAATTCAGATGTGTTTTATAAATTTCCAGATTGAGGACTGGTATGCATGTTGCATCATGGTGTATGGTAAACTTGATTGATGCATTCTGAATATTTAGCCAGTCAAGGTACTCGTGAAGTCGTACTGTAGTGCCTCTCCAGATAAGAAACAGTCTGTGTAGCGATGCCAACAGATGAGGTTATTTTTTACATATGTTGTTCTCATCGTTCATGGATTTATGTTCAGAATCGTCTATGTAGAGGTTAGCCACGTCTGGGGCAAAAGTGGCCCCCATGCTGGTCCTGTGGCTCTGTTTGTAAAATACATCTTTGTAGACAAAGTTTTCCATCCACACCAGGGGGGTGCATTCAAGTAGAAAGTTTGTAGGTATTTCGGTGTTAGTTCTTTGGTCTAGATATGTTCTTAAGACCATGATACATTCTTTTTGAGGAATGCTGGTGTACAAAGACTCGACGTCGAGGGTTACAAGGAGATCTTTTTCGATGGTTGGTTGAGTTAGAATTTTTAATCATAGCCGTAGTATCTTGTACGTAAGAACTCATCTTGCCTATGAAAGGACGAAGGAACCAGTCTACGTAGACCGAAAGTGGTTCAATCAACCACCCAATCCCAGAGACGATGGGTCTTCCTGTTGGCTGGGTATTATTTTTGTGGATTTTGGGTAGAAGATAGAATGCTGGTGTGGTCGGATGTCATTTGACCAGGATGCCTCTCATCAGAGTCTATCCACCCTTCGTTCCAGGCGCGTGTCATTAGACTGTCAATCTCGACTAGTAGTCGAGCAGTGGGGTTGGTCTCGATTCTTTTGTAGAATTTGTCATTTTCTAGTTGTTTCTTGATTTATTCTTCATACAATTGTCTGCACCATAAGTCTATGCCATGCCCTTGTCAGTCGGTTTTATAATGAACTTGTGTTCGCCTTCTAGATTTTTGAGTGCTATTCTCTCTTGTTTTGACAGATTGTTCGTAAAATGAATCTTCTTGGTGAACATCTTGTCAACTTCTGCCAGGATTCGGTTCTCAAATGCCAAAATTTCTGGGCATACCATTGATGAGAGGGGTGTATCTCAGAAAAAATAATTAAGGTGGAAAGTCCTGAAAAATCTACGTAATTCTACTTCTGTGGTAATTCTATCAGCATTAGTGCTAGGTATAAAGCGAAACCCTTTGCTGAGGGTGCCAATTTCATCCTTGGTCAGTATGTGATTGCTCAAGTTAAATATTAGCATTACCACATTTGTTGTGGAGGTGGTATCCATTGTCTGGTCCGCATACCTTCCCGTGAAAAAACTGCTGTTGTCCCCTTTGTTGTTGTCCACCTCTCCCTGAGGTTGAGGGACCTCAGTTAGTGGAATCCAAGTCACTACAACTGGAGGTGTTGGAGAAAGTGACACTTTTTTTTTAGATATCGATATTGATTGTCTCCTCCACTGGTCTGATTGGAATTTTGTTGTTGATAGAACCCTTGGACCAGATAGGGATAGGTATTTTCTTCTTTGTAATTATCTATATCTTTTTTTAGTTTCCATATTTTCTTGTAGATAGTGAATTGCTGAAATTTCATGATTTCTTCATTCATTTTTCAAGTTTTTTTTCGCAATTGGTTGATCCTAGTCATCGAAACAACAGAGAAAGAAGCTAAACTACAAAAAGAACTGAAAGTACTACAAAACCAGATACAAACAGAATCTGTGATTCCTGATATCAAAAAACAACTTGAAAAAAATGTATGAAGAAATCATGAAATGTCAGCAATTCACCATCGACAATAAAGTATGGAATCAATATCAACATCCCAAAAAATGTGTCTCTTTCTCCAACACCTCCAATAAATAAAAAAAATTCCAAGATACAACAGAAAAAGATGCATCTAAGACCACTGGGCTTAAACCTCCATCAGTATTCATACCCCTCTCATCGATGGTATGCCCCGAAATGTTAGCATTTGAGAACTAAATCCTGGCAGAAGTTGACACAATGTTTACCAAGAAAATTCATTTTACAGACAATCTGACAAAACAAGAGAGAATAGCACTCAAAAATTTAGAAGGAGAACACAAGTTCATTAGAAAACTGGCTGACAAGGGCGTTGGCATAGTCTTATGGTCCAGAAAATTGTATGAAGAAGAAATCAAGAAACTAGAAAATGACAAATTATACAAAAGAATCGATACCAACCCCACTGCTCGACTACTAGCCGAGATTGACAGTATAATGAGACACGCCTGGAACGAAGGGTGGATAGACTGACGAAAGGTGTATCCTGGTCAAATGACATCCAACCGCACCGGCATTCTATATTCTACCCAAAATCCACAAAAACAATACCCAGCCACCTTGAACATGGAATGAAAATTGTGTCACATTGTCTATCTTCACAATGATAAATTTGTCTGTAATCATTTTATCCTATCGTGAAAATATTTTGTCAACTCATGAATTTATCTGAATGTTTTTCTATCGTGAATATGAATTACCTTTTCTCGTTTTATGCGCATTAAATTTTTACTATGTATAAATTGAAAAAGTTGATGTAATTTCAACTATATTCAATAAAAAAAAAAAAAAAAAATACCCAGCCACCAGGAAGACCCATCGTCTCCGGGATTGGGTGGGTGATTGAACCACTTTCGGTCTACATAGACGGGTTCCTTTGTCCTTTCATAGGCAAGATGAGTTATGATAAAAATTCTAACTCAACTAACCTTCGAAAAAGAAGATCTCCTTGTAACCCTCGACGTCAAGTATTTGTTCACCAGCATTCCTCAAAAAGAATGTATCAAGGTCTTAAGAACATATCTAGACCAAAGAACTAACACCGAAATACCTTCAAACTTTCTACTTGAATGCACCCCCCTGGCCTTGATGGAAAACCTTGTCTACAAAGATGTATTTTACAAACCGTGCCACAGGACCAGCATGGGGGTCACGTTTGCCCCAAACGTGGCTAACCTCTACATGGACGATTCTGAACATAAATCCATCTACGATGAGAACAACATATTTAAAAATAACCTAATCTGTTGACATCGCTACACAGACTATGTTTCTTATCTGGAGAGGCACTACAGTACGACTTCACGAGTACCTTGACTGGCTAAATATTCAGAATGCATCAATCAAGTTTACCATACACCATGATGCAACATGAATACCAGTCCTCGATCTGGAAATCTATAAAACACACCTGAATTTGCTAGCAACAACTCTATATACAAAACCCACTGCCAAAAACACCTTATTGGCTTTCTCTAGTTTTCACCCTATGAGCTTAAAAGAAAAAACGTACCTTTCGGTCAATTCTTGAGCCTATGTCGGAATTGTACCACGCTACTTGACTTTGATTACCAAAGTAAAGACCTCACAAATCACCTAAAAGAGTGGGGCTATCCGGCTTGGAGCATACGGAGAGCATGAAAAAGAGCTTGGAATCCAAACAGACAGATGTGTCTTACTAAACAACCGAGGGAGCAAAAAGCAGACAAAATCACTTGTGTGACACCTTTTACTCCTCTCAGTAATCAACTAAGGAAAACTGTACTCCGCCACTGGGATATCCTCAAAACAGAAAATTTCAAAACAGAAAAAATACGATTTGCTTTTAAACGTAGCAAAAAATCTAAAAGATTGGTTGGTACATACCTATGAAGAACCTAAAATAACACCCAATGCACAAACAACCTTATGGAACGTACCGCCTGTGATCGGACACTGAAGATGTGGAACATGCTCCGTCTGCGCCCTCACACAAGACATAAAATAA